>NC_064632.1:284522926-289322926 GCF_023864275.1 Schistocerca cancellata | reverse complement strand
AATCTCTTCCCTTGTCATTTCAATTGGCGTGGAGCCCTGAAGGAAGACATTGATGGCCGTCGATTTGCTTCCGATGCAGAAGTGCACGCCTGGGTACAGTCGTGGTTCCGCTGTCAACCGCAAAAATCTTTCCATGACGGAATTTACCTTCTAGTCTCACAGTGCGATAAATGCATTACGAGTTATCGCGATTACTTTTGGTGTAGTAAGCATGTTCTGTACTATTTTCCATTTTTCTTGTTTTCAACTGACTGTCCCTTATAGCAATATATACCACATTATTTATTATAGCAATATAGCAATATATACCAATATATATATACCAATATATACCACAGATTTCGATCACACCAGATTGTGGGTTCATATGGAGAGGAAATACACTTCTTGACAAAAAATTTGAAGCACCGAGAAGAGGAGGAGGAAACAAAATGACATTTAGTGGGTTGAGACGGTATGTGATTGTCAGTGATCAAAAATCGAGTCACATTTACAAATAGACAGGCACTATGAGCCCATTTACTAGGATGACGTTGTACCTCCTCCGGTCTGGATGCATAAATTGATTCTGTTGGGAAGGGTGTCATAACGCCTTTGTATCCTCTCCTAAGGCAAGATAGTCCATAAATGGTTGCAACTAATCCTTGATATCGTCGATGCTTGCACTTGGACACAGCTGATGTCCGAGCTGGTCCCAGACATATACTGCCAAAGGCAGACTTGCGGATCTTGCCACAGGAGCACCTCAACATCACACAGACTACAAAAACTCGTACCACGTGTAAAGGAGCGTTATCCTGTTGAAAAATGGCACCACGATACAATCGCATGAAAGGAAGCCATATCTACGTGAGCCACCGTTGTGACATCAAGAGTACCCTCAATCATGACCCGCCGTGACCTGAAGTCACACCGAATGGCACCCCACAGCTTAATACCAGGAGTAAAACTGCTGTGCTTCTCCAAAACATTGTAACGAGAGGATCTCTTCCCAGGTCGCCACCATACTCACTAGCGATGGTCATTTGAGATAGTGTACAATCACGATTTATCGCTCAAAAAAATGTGACACCATTCATCTGAAGTCCATGCTTTCTGGTGATGACACTAATTCAAACCCTCCCGTTTATATTATGATGTTAATGGCAGCCTTTGCATGCGACCATAATTCATTAGTCTGGCTGCTGCTAGACTCCAGCCAGTGATTAGGTACTACAAACGATGTTGAATGGAAGTCCTCTACTTGGTCTTGGACAGCAGTTGCCGATGTGAAGGAGTTACGATGAGTTTGGAGCACATTACGGCGATCTTCCTTTGTGGTGGACAGATGAGCTCAACTGAAACCTTTGCAGACCAGTATGTCTGACCTCATGTTAACATGCATTCTTGCATCGGGCCACTGTCAAATTGGAAGGCCTCACAAATATGTATATTGAAATTTTCGACAAGTCACCCAAATGGCGACCCCACAATTAGAACACTTACAGTCTCTGTACAATTACACGACATGTCTGCGTCCTTCACAGTGACCGCTCAGCATCCGTCGTTGTTCACGTCAGTTTATTTTTCTACCAGGCCTTTGTCTTTTTTTTTCTTTCTTTCTGTTATCCGTCTTCTCAATCTTTTGAATGGTTTGATGCGGCCCGCCACGAATTCCTCTCCGTGCTAACCTCTTCATCTCAGAGTAGCACTTGCAAACCTATGTCCTTGCTGGATGTATTCCAGTCTCTGCCTACAGTTTTCATCCTCTACAACTCCCTCTAGTACCATTGAAGTATTTCACTCATGTCTTAACAGATGTCATATCATCCTGTTCCTTCTCCTTATCAGTGTTTTCCACATGTTCCTTTCCTCTCCGGTTCTGTGCAGAACCTCCTCATTCCTTACCTTATCTGTCCACCTAATTTTCAACATTCGTCTGTAGCACCACATCTCAAATGCTTCGATTCTCTTCTGTTCCTGTTTTCCCACAGTCCATGCTTCACCACCATACAATGGTGTACTCCAGACGTACATTCTCAGAAATTTCTTCCTAAAATTAAGGCCGACATTTGATATTAATAGACTTCCCTTGGCCAGGAATGCCCTTTTTGCCATTGCTAGTCTGCTTTTGATATACTCCTTGCTATGTCCGTCATTGGTTATTTTATTGCCTAGGTAGCAAAATTCCTTAACTTCATCTACATCGTGCCCATCAATCCTATTGTTAAATGTCTCGCTGTTCTCATTTCTACTAATTCTCATTACTTTCGTCTTTCTTCGATTTACTCTCAATCCATACTCTGTACTCATTAGACTGTTCATTCCGTTCAGCAGGCCAGGTAACTCTTCTTGACTTTCAGTCAACATAGCAATGTCATCAGCGAATCGTATCAGTGATATCCTCTCACCTTGAATTTTAAATCCACTCCTGAACCTTTCTTTTATTTCCATCATAGCTTCTCCGATGTACAGATTGAACAGTAGGGGCGAAAGGTTGCATCCTTGTCTTACACTCTTTTTAATACGAACACTTCGTTCTTGATCGTCTACTCTTATTATTCCCTCTTGGCTCTTATATAAATTGTGTACAACCCGTCTCTCCTTAGAGCTTACCCATATTTTCTCAAAATTTCGAACATCTTGCACCATTTTACATTATCGAACGCTTTTTGCAGGTCGTCAAATCCTATGAACGTGTCTTGATTTTTCTCTAGTCTTACTCCCATTATTATACGCAACGTCAGAATTGCCTCTCTCGTGCCTTTACCTTTCATAAAGCCGAACTAATCGTCATATAGCGCATCCTCAATTTTCTTTTCCATTATTCTGTATATTATGCTTGCAAGCAACTTGGAAGCATGAGCTGTTAAGCTGATAGTGCGATAATTCATGGAATTTTCAGCAATTGCTGTGTTCGGAATTGTGTCGATGATGCCTTTCCGAAAGTCAGATGGTATGTCGCCAGACTCATATGTTCTACCTACCTACGTGAATAGTCGTTTTGTTGCCACTTCACCCATTGATTTCAGAATTTCTGATTGAGTGTTATCCATCCCTTTTGCTTAATTTGATCTTAAGTCCTCCAAAGCTCTTTTAAATTCTCATTCTAATACTGGACCGCCTATCTTTTATAAATCGACTTCTGTTTCTTCTTCTGTCACAACAGACAAACACTTCCTCTCATAGAGGCTTCCAATGTATTCTTTCCACCTATGCACTCTCTCCTCTGCATTTAACAGTGGAATTACCGTTGCACTCTTAATGTTATCAGCCTCGATTTTAACGTCACAGAAGGTTGTTCTGACTTTCCTGTATGCTGAGACTGTCCCTCCCACAACCATTCCTTTTTCAATATCTTCACATTTTTCCTGCAGCCATTTCATCTTAGCTTCCCTGCACTTCCTATTTATTTCATTCCTCAGCGACTTGCATATCTGTATTGCTCAGGTTCCCGGAACATTCCTTTACTTCCTCCTTTCATCGATCAATTGAGTTTTTTCTTCTGTTACCCAAAGTTTCTTCGCAGTTACCTTCTTTGTACCTATGTTTTCCTTCCCAACTTCTGTGATGGCCCTTTTTAGAGATGTCCGTTCCTCTTCAACTGTACTGCCTACCGAGCAATTCCTTATTGCTTTATCTATAGCCTTAGAGAACTTCAACCGTTTCTCGTCATTCCTTAGTACTTCTGTATCCCACTTCTTTGCGTATTGACTCTTCCTGACTAATTTTTAATCTTCAGCCTACTCTTTATCATTACTATGATGTGATCTGAGTCTATATCTGCTCCTGGGTAAGCCTTACAATCCAGTATCTGATTTCGGAATCTCTGTCTGACCATGATGTAATCTAACTGAAATCCTCCCGTATCTTCCGGACATTTTGAAGTATACCTCCTCCTCTTGTGACTCTTGAACAGAGTGTTCGCTATTACTAGTTGAAACCTGTTACAAAACTCAGTCAGTCTTTCTCCTCTCTCATTCCTTGTCCCCAGCCCACATTCTCCTGTAACATTTTTTTCTACTCCTTCCCTAGGTTCAAAGTTTTGACACAGCGTCGTTGTTTGTTTGTAACAACATGGCGACTGTACCACCAGAGAAATCATTTTGTGTATTGGAATTTGAGTTAAGTTAATCCATTTTTCTAGCAACTTGCATTTCACTGTCGATTCACGAAGAAGCAGCCTTGTGCACAGCAAATTTACGACATAAAAAATTCTTGGAAGCTGGTTACGTATGCAAAGGGCAGAGTACTGGTCGGCCACGCACGTCTGATGAAAACGTCGACCGTGTCCGAGATGCGTTCATACGAAGAGCTCGGGACTCCACTAGATCTATAACTACGGTGTTACCCGTTCTGAAACGACGCCTGCATATAAAGCGTTACAAGTCGCACTAACTGCAGGAACAGCGCCTCGGCAACCACAACAGAAGGCACGAATTTTACATTTGATTCGTTTCAGCTGTTTGGTAAATAAAAACCACAACAGTGTAGGAAGTTGGGGGTCACAAAATCCTGGCGTCGTCGTAGAACATGAAAGAGATTTTCCGAAACTGTATATACTTTGCGCTGATTCTGCTCACGAAGTTTAAGACTTTCTTATTTGTGGAGGAAACTGTGGCAGGAATGTTACACCTGGACAGGCAGCAAAACTGGTTGTTTCCTCACTTCACGAAGATTACGATGATTTCATTTCTATGCACGAAGGCGCAGGGGCATCTTAAAAACACCATCCCACAATGTCTTAAATGGAAGAGGCGAACACAGATCTTGTTGATTACGTTTGGACTCCGTATTCACCAGACCTAAAGTATTTTAGTTTTTTTCTGGGGTGGTACATAGCAGTATGAGTCTTCGTCCCAACTATGACAAAACTACTTCTAGAGCTGACAAATCGAATTGTTGAAGCTGTCGTTTCAATGAACAGATAGATGTTGATTCGAGTGAGGAATGAAGTAAACTAGAGTTTCGATGTTTCTCGACCAACGCTTGGTGCTCATGATGACTGTATGGTCTACTGTCCATGCGATCATATGACCTTGAACCTTCCTCTGTCCAATGATACTCGAAACGTATTAATATCGTTTATAGTTTATCTGTAATAAAAAACTGAAATCCATCCATCCTTTTTGAATCACCCTGTACTTCTTGGAATAGTATTGTACTTTGCGTGATAAGTAGCTTGCCAACGGTACGTCTTGTAAGTGGATATTCGTATGTGAAATATTCACCTAAGTTAACACATTAAATTCAATGCTTACCGTGTTGATTATCAACCATTATCCAGAGGTAACAGGATGACACATTCATTTCCTTGAGAATAGCGTGTCACTTGGAGGTTAAACCAGTGCGCAGAAAGCCTCATTTGTTGTTATAATCGTTTTGAAGGAACCATACAGTCGCTTTGTTGTTGTCAACAACGTACTTTTAAATCTCGCTGTTTTTGGGATACCTCCTAGATCGCACCTCTCTGTTGTAGTAGAAAATTTTTGAGTAGGCAATAACAGAAAGCCGCTTGGGGGTAGTCACGCGGTTTGAGGCGCAATGAACGGTTCGCATGGCTACCCCCGTCGGAGGTTCGAGTCCTCCCTCGGGCGTGCGTGTGTGTGCTGTCCTTAGCATAAAATAATTAAAGTTCGATTAAGTAGTGTCCCCCCCCCCCACTGAACCATGGACCTTGCCGTTGGTGGGGCGGCTTGCGTGCCTCAACGATACAGATAGCCGTACCGTAGGTGCAACCACAACGGAGGGGTATCTGTTGAGAGGCCAGACAAACGTGTGGCTCCTGAAGAGGGGCAGCAGCCTTTTCAGTAGTTGCAGGGGCAACAGTCTGGATGATTGACTGATCTGGCCTTGTAACACTAACCAAAATGGCCTTGCTGTTCTGGTACTGCGAACGGCTGAAAGCAAGGGGAAACTACAGCCGTAATTTTTCCCGAGGGCATGCAGCTTTACTGTATGATAAAATGATGATGGCGTCCTCTTGGATAAAATATTCCGGAGGTAAAATAGTCCCTCATTCGGATCTCCTGGCGGGGACTACTCAATAGGACGTCGTTATCAGGAGAAAGAAAACTGGCGTTCTACGGATCGGAGCGTGGAATGTCAGATCCCTTAATCGGGCATGCAGGTTAGAAAATTTAAAAAGGGAAATGGATAGGTTAAAGTTAGATATAGTGGGAATTAGTGAAGTTCGGTGGCAGGAAGAACAAGACTTTTAGTTAGGTGAATACAGAAATATAAACACAAAATCAAATAGGGGTAATGCAGGAGTAGGTTTAATAATGAATAAAAAAATAGGAGTACCGGTAAGCTACTATAAACAGCATAGTGAACGCATTATTGTGGCCAAGATAGATACGAAGCCCACGCCTACTACAGTAGTACAGATTTATATGCCAACTAGCTCTGCAGATGACGAAGAAATTAATGAAATGTATGATGAGATAAAAGAAATTATTTAAGTAGTGAAGGGAGACGAAAAGGCAGAGAAGGAAACATAGTAGGTGAATATGGATTGGGGCTAAGAAATGAAAGAGGAAGCCGCCTGGTAGCATTTTGCGCAGAGCATAACTTAATCATAGCTAACACTTGGTTCAAGAATCATGAAAGAATGTTGTATACATGGAAGAACCCTGGAGATAGTAGAACATATCAGATAGATTATATAATGGTAAGACAGAGATTTAGGAACCTGGTTTTAAATTGTAAGACATTTGCAGTGGCAGATGTGGACTCTGACCACCATCTTTTGTTTATGAACTGTAGATTAAAACTGAACTAACTGCAAAAAGGTGGGAATTTAAGGAGATGGGACCTGGATAAACTGAAAGAACCAGAGGTTGTACAGGGTTTCAGAGAGAGCATAAGGGAACAATTGACACGAATGGGGGAAAGAAATGCAGCAGAAGAAGAATGGGTAGTTTTGAGGGATGAAATAGTGAAGGCAGCAGAGTATCAAGCAGGTAAAAACAAGAGGGCTAGTAGAAACCCTTAGGTAACAGAAGAAATATTGAATTTAACTGATGAAAGGAGGAAATACAAAAATGCAGTAAATGAAGCAGGCAAAAAGGAATACAAACGTCTCAAAAATGAGATCGACAGGAAGTGCAAAATGGCTAAGCAGGTATGGCTAGAGGACAAATGTAAGGATGTAGAGGCTTATCTCACTAGGGGTAAGATATATGCTGCCTACAGAAAAATTAAAGAGACCTTTGGATAAAGAAGAACCACTTGCATGAATATCGAGACCATTGATAGAAACCCAGTTCTAAGCAAAGAAGGGAAAGCAGAAAGGTGGAAGGAGTATATAGAAGGTCTATACAAGGGCGATTGCACTTGAAGACAAAATTATGGAAATGGAAGAGGATGTAGATGAAGATGAAATGGGGGATATGATACTGCGTGAAGACTTTGACAGAGCACTGAAAGAACTGAGTCGAAACAAGGCCCCCGGTGTAGACAACATTCCATTAGAACTACTGACAGCCTTGGGAGAACCAGTCCTGACAAAACTCTACCATCTGGTGAGCAAGATGTATGAGACATGCAAAATACCCTCAGACATCAAGAAGAATATAATAATTCCAATCCCAAAGAAAGATGGTGCTGACAGATGTGAAAATTACCGAACTTTCAGTTTAATAAGCCACAGCTGCAAAATACTAACGCGAATTCTTTACAGACGAATGGAAAAACTGGTAGAAGCCGACCTCGGGGAAGATCAGTTTGGATTCCGTAGAAATGTTGGAACACGTGAGGCGATACTGACCCTACGACTTATCTCAGAAGAAAGATTAAGGAAAGGCAAATCTACATTTCTAGCATTTGTAGACTTAGAGAAAGCTTTTGACAATGTTGACTGGAATACTCTCTTTCAAATTCTGTAGGTGGCAGGGGTAAAATACAGGGACCGAAAGGCTATTTACAATTTGTACAGAAAGCAGATGGCACTTATAAGAGTCGAAGGGTATAAAGCGAAGCAATGGTTGGGGAGGGAGTTAGACAGGGTTGTATCCTATCCCCGCTGTTATTCAATCTGTATATTGAGCAAGCAGTAAAAGAAACAAAAGAAAAATTTGGAGCAGGTATTAAAATCCATGGAGAAGAAATAGAAGCTCTTAGGTTCGCCGATGACATTGTAATTCTGTCAGAGACGGCAAAGGACTTGGAAGAGCAGTTGAACGGAATGGACAGTGTCTTGAAAGGAGTGTATAAGATGAACATCAACAAAAGCAAATCGAGGATAATGGAATGTAGTCGAATTAAGTCGGGTGATGCTGAGGGAATTAGATTAGGAAATGAGACACTTAAAGTACTAAAGGAGTTTTGCTATTTGGGTAGTCAAATAACTGATGATGGTCGAAGTAGAGAGGATATAAAATGTAGACTGGCAATGGCAAGGAAAGCGTTTCTGAAGAAGAAAAATTTGTTAACGTCGTGTATAGATTTAAATGTCAGGGAGTCGTTTCTGAAAGTATTTGTATGGAGTGTAGCCATGTATGGAAGGGAAACATGGACGATAAATAGTTTGGACAAGAAGAGAATAGAAGCTTTCGAAATGTGGTGCTACAGAAGAATGCTGAAGATTAGAAGGGTAGATCACATAACTAATGAGGAGGTATTGAATAGAATTGGGGAGAAGAGGAGCTTGTGGCACAACTTGACTAGAAGAAGGGATCGGTTGGTAGGAGATGTTCTGAGACATCGAGGGATCACCAATTTAGTATTTGAGGGCAGCGTCGAGGGTAAAAATCGTAGAGGGAGACCAAGAGATGAATATACTAAGCAGATTCAGAAGGATGTAGGTTGCAGTAGGTACTGGGAGATGAAGAAGCTTACACAGGATAGAGTAGCATGGAGAGAGCTGCATCAAACCAGTCTCAGGACTGAAGACCACAACAACAACAAGTAGAGTGTAAGTCTAGGGACCGATGACCTCAACAGTTTGGTCCCATAGGAACTTACCACCAGCAAATAGCAGGAAAGTATTGGTGGGTACTCACGCATCACGTCCTCCATGCGAGCGGCAGGGGAGCAGGTGAGGAAGTCGTTGTAGAAGCTGAGCATCACCACGCCGCCATTCTGGGCCTGCAACAGCGGCACACTGGTGATGCACACATGTGCGAGCACATCGACACACACTCACACACCACACTCGACACTTAGCTGTGGGATGCATCCAAAGAATATCCAAACACAGAACATGGTCTCAGTTTTAAACTACAGAAAAAGTTCATTACAATAATAACGAAAAATACATACAGGACTCAATGTAAATATTTGTTTATAAAGTTAGGGTTCTTCCTGCAGCATCTACCAATCTGTTTGGCCAAAAAGTACAAAAATCAATAATTATTTCGCTCACAAGAGCAATGATAACCATGAAACAACTGTACCTATTGTTAAAAAAACACAAATCACGTTTTTCATCAGGCATAAAGTCTTACAACCAACTTCCCAAGGAGATTAAACTTAAAAATTAAAACACCATACTTCTTACTACGTTAGGACAACTCTCTCCAGCAGTACATAAAACACAATCACGGATTATCTAGAGAACACAAAGGAAGAGTTAGTGCGAAGTAAATCATTAGCAAACTCCTTTGTCATTTTACAGTCTACTGTCAGAGTATTAGGTTGGCGTGTAAGTTCGCAGCGTTTTGGTTTTGCATCTTGGTATTCGGGTTGCTGTTGGTTTATGTATGGATTGGCTGTTTTTTTTTTGTAGCTCTCTGTTGCTATTTGATTTTCATATTGTCATTTTGTCATCTGGAGACAGTCAGTGGAGTTGTGGACTGTAGGAAATGTAACGTCAATTGGAGAAAAGGGAGCATTTCCAACATACTCTTCTTATTGAGTTCAATGGAGAGGTGACAGCACCGGAGGAAGTGAGACATATTTGCGACATGTTTGGGGATAATGCCACCGGATAGAGGACGGCAAGAAAATGGTTTTCTCGTTTTAAGAAGGTTCGTCTTGAAATTAGTGACTCTCCACGTTCAGAGAGACCTTCATGATTGGATGAAGATCGTTTAAACGCATTGATTCAAAAAGACCCACGTCATTGTACTCGATAACTGGCAAATGTGACGAACTGTGATTATTCCACCACCTTGCAACATTTGCATGCAATAGGGAAGGTTCATAATTTGGGTGTATGGGTACTGTATGTTCTAAGCCAAAATCACAAAAACCAGCGGGTGACCATTTGTGCAAATCTCCTTGCTCGTCATCAACTTCCTCGTGAACAGCACCGAACATTCCTATCCTGTATGGTTGCTGGTGACTAGAAATGGTGTATTTATGCTAATATAAGGAAAAGAAAGGAATAGTTGAGCGCAAACAAAGCGGCAACTCGCCGTACAAAGACTTGCGCGCATCCACATATGATAATGTTATTCATCCGGTGGAACAGTGAGCGTGTGATGTACAACGAACTGCTTGCCCGAGATGTAACCATCACTGCCGACATATATTTTCAACAATTCAGATACAGTCCAGGAACAACGATCAGAAAGAATGCATAAAGTGATGTTACTCCACGATCAGGTGCCCCTAAATTCTGTTAGGCTGACAGAAAATATTAAACGGGAGTTGGGTTGCGGAGTCTTTCGGCACCCTCTTTATTCACATGATATTATGCCCTCCAAATGTCACCTTTTCCTCTCTCCCTACAGAACGATCTTCAGTAAACCACCTTTCCTGGTTCAAATGCGCTCCGGACAAGGCTGGAGGTGTTCTTTGCCTTAAAACCACTTGATTTATACAATCGCGGAATAGAAAAGTTACACCAGCGTTGGCAGACTGCTGCAAATAGCGAAGTAGAAGATGTTATTGATGACTAAAGTCTCTGTTGTGCATATCTGTTGTGTTTATTAAACTTATGGGAAAATGCTACGAAGTTCTGCGCCATCCTAATATAAATGAGTCCGCCCTTATAGACTACACGTTCTCCCACTGAAAAATCCCTTAGGAAAGTTTGCTGCCATTTACATTTTCATATGAATTATTTTTATATCTGTTTAGCTACCAGTTATGTGGTAGTAAAGACGTCTCCAAGTCGTGCCTAGGGTTACCTATTAAACAAGTTTACCTTGTTTTCCTTGGCACATCTGTGTCAGATCATTTTGATGCGGTCCGCCAACATTTTCTCTCTTGTGTTAATCTAGTCATCTGAGAATAGCACATACACGAAACTTCAATTATTCAATGTACTTTCTATACTAGCGGGTACCTAGCATGAGTTGGAGTGCCAGACAAAGAAAGAAAGTTTTTGCTTTTAAATTTTGTTTATTGAACAGCTTTTACATTCACAAAATTTTTAGCCGACAGTATGAGAAGCATGGATTAGCCTAATTTAGCACGCGTGTCTGTAGTGACTCTCCCTATACTTTCTTGATGGTCACTGCAAATCAGTGTCGCATCAGAAACTGCAAACGATTGCATTCTAATGGCATAGTTATAAGAATCATTGGGATGCTTTGCAACGGCACGTCTCCCCCAGAAAATTTCCCATCTGACATTGGTCATCATATTTTTTACTGAAAGCCTGGTGCCTTTACCAAGTCATGGTACATGTATGTTTCGAAAAGGAAAGGGAAGCACGATAATTTTCAGTTTTAAAGCGTGTGACTGTATGCCTTCTAAATCCACTGAAATCAAGAATTTAGTTGGATAAGTGACAACTTCGTCTTGATGCATGACAGTGTCAATGGACAGACACGTCGTTGCTTCACCTGGCGTTTCGTTTCGTATACTGAGCTGCCAACATAGCACGTACACTGTGCCTCTAATGATTTTTGTAAATCTGTGGGATATTTGGAAAAACTTTGGGAATTAATTCGTCTGTGGTTGCTGTGATTTTACAGAATTTTGTTGGCAAATGTGATACGTTGTGAGGATTCATTGGCTGCCATTTTGCTATTCCCATTACCCAACAATTGTTTTACGAAACGTTCAGTGGATGCATAATGTTACTGTTGTACATGTACATCGGTATTTAAAGTCAGTTTGTGTACCTACCACCACAAAAGAGATGATTTGTGACATCCGTTAAGTTTGTCAGTGGCTGTTTAGAGCAGTATTACTGATAGAGTTTGTCGAAAATCACTAGACAATAAAATAAAAGAGCTATTGAAAGGTGTTAATTTCCCCGAAGTCTTTGAGTGTACGATGAAGGGATTCCAATGCCTTTTTGGGCCCCATAGTACACTCATCCCATATAACGAGTTGTCATTTCTGGAGTAATTTGGAGAGTACTTGCTGATATTTCATTTTGGTGCCTCAGTGATCGCGTGGCGAAATGAGAAACGTTTTACCTCTGCCTCCGGGTACATCTAGGAAATACAATCTTACGTTTTCACTTCTAGCTACTTGCATAATTCTAACAAACGCTAAGCTTTTTTCTGAAAACAGTTTCGGGAAATTGGTTTCAACAAATGTACACCATTCGTCGACTTCAGAGTATGATTTCGTTGCCAACAATATCGGAAAGCTTTCTTGCAGATCTATTCGGCGCAGCCATTCCGAATTATAGCAGGAATTTTTAGTGGTCGCCAAACGTGTGCCCTCAGTCAAAACCGATGCCTTAAAAATGTGGATATCCCTCCATTGCACCGTGGTTTGGAGTTCATGTTAAAACTATTGGTCCAGCTGACACTGAGTTTTTGTTGCTATTTGTGGTTCACAGTCGGAAAACTGCTTTGATGCTGCTCTTCACGCTTGTTTTTGTTTTCAAACCACTTCATATCCGCATAACGTCTACAGTATACATCCGTCTGAAATTTGATATTGTCATATGTAGTTATATGTTCAGAGACGTATGTAGTTTCAGCTTTATCTAGGATCACGTATACTGGCGGAAGCAATGAATTAAAATTAGTACCAAGGCCGACAACCGAACCTTGTTCTCCTACTCACTAGTCAGATGCTAACGCAGGTGCACGGATTACACCAGTATGTCTCCCTCCCAAATAGAAACTCCAATGCTGGTTAAGGAGAGGAACATTAAAACGGGATGAGGAGTGAACTGGAGTTTGTATTAAGGAGGAAAACGTACTAGAGTAATCCGTGCAGCGACATTAGCTGCAGTGTCTGGGTGGCGCAGTGATTGGTACGTCGGTCTAATCAGCAGGAGACGCGCATTCGAATCCTGGCCTTCATAGAAATTTTAAATCACTACTTCGGCCTGTTTCCTCATCTTGTTACTGTAGTTATACAGTGGTCTCCAATCATAATTTTTACACCTAAATTCGCCTTAGTTACCAAATTATCGATTCCTTGATATGTCAGGACGTTTCCAATCAACGATTCCTTCTCCTATTGAAGTTCCCCATAAATCTCATTTCTACTTGATGCGGAATAAGTAATGGAGGACTACTGGCTTTGTAGGTCAGTTCAAAGGTCGCAAGAAGACGTGGATGTAAAACCTAAAATAGGATAATAACCGTTAAAGTACTGCGTTCTTCAAACCAGTCTTCAGATTGATGACGGATTTACTTACTAATTTGACGAAAATGCTGCTCTGAGATGACGAGATTGGAACAACATAGAAATAAAACTACTCCGAAGACCGTTGGGAATAAAAATATAGGCGTTGAAAGAAGGAAATAAGATTATGGTTTATCATCCCGTTGCTGTTGAGCTCCTTAGAGATGGAGCTCTAGTTGATTTGTGGGGGAAGGATGCGAAAGGAAAGGAAATCGCCCATGCTCTTTCCAAAGTAATCATTCCGGCAGAGTGATGGAGAAGAATAACGGAAAACCTAAGTCTGGATGACTGGAGGCGTATTTCAACCGTCGTTCTCGTAAATGTGAGTCGGTTATATGCGTCTATATTCGAACCTGGACTTGTCGAATTCAATCGCATCTTACCACTAAATCTGAGGGGCAGCGCTCGGGAGTTTCCCTTGTAAGTAACATATTTTACCTTGATGTAGGTACAGGAAATGTATTCACAAATACAAATACGAACAGTTTTAAGCTATTTAATGGAATGACGACATTGAAAATTTATGGCGGACCAGGTTTCGAAGCTGGATTCCCCGTTTGTCGTAACCGGTCATCCTAACCACCTCAGCAGCCTGTAGGCCCCCTACACGCTTTACGGCCAGACCAAAACATCCATACGTCGTTGTCCATATGTGTGCAGTGACAGTTCTGCAGACATGCAAGCACTGTAATACCGTCTCTACTTTTAGCAGTCTTAAATGTGCACATTTTCATAAAAAGGAAGATTACAGCTTGTCTCTTCACCTGCGTCGGCATTACGAAAATTTAAATTTTAGTTATTCGACATTTTTGGTACAAGTGTTGTAGTGTAGATCAAGAGTGTAACGAGCTCGTCATCCAGACCTTGGAGGCCCAAGGGATTTCGACCAGACGCCCTGTCATGCTATGCCTTGCGGCGTCTTGCGGCAGCGGTATAGAGGGGCATGTGGCCAGCATACCTCTCTCCCGGTCGTTGTGTCGCCACTTCGCATACAGGTAGCTCCTCAGTTCGCTTCAGGAGGTTGAGGGCACTCCTGTACCAGTACACCCACGAAAGAAAAAGTCTTTGGCAGTACCGGAAATCGAATCCAGGTCTTACACATGCAAGTCATCTACACTGATCACACAGCTATGGAGGTGGACGGATCAAGAGCGTACTAATTACGTTTTAGAGGGTGTCTGTTGTTTCTGATGAAGTGGGCGATTGTAAGCAAATTTACCACGGGAGATTCAAATCTGGATACAGAGTTTAACTGTCAGAGCAATTTTTGAGTAGACGTCACCGGAGTGGAGACTTTTCAGGGATATATCAAAAACTACACCCACGGAAAAAATAGCAACATCAAAAAATAATTAATGTGGAGTAATACAATTTCGGATATACCTTTACCTAGATAATAGATTTTAAGTTGTTAACCTTGCAAGATAAAACGTTAATGAATGCGCTGACACATCAATAACTGGTTTAATTGCCAGAATGTTGAATGCAAACATGAAAACTTGAGTGTATTGTGTTGTACAGGTGCCGAATGTCAGTTCGTAGGACGGACTTCCATACCTCATTGCACTTGGACGGTCAATACAGCGGCAGTTAATGCTGGTTGTGGATGAGCCCTGAGTTGTCATCCGATGGTGCTCGATTAGAGACAGACAGGATGATGAAGAAGGCCGAGGCAAATGTTTGTCACTCTGTCGAGCACGTAGGGTTACAACAGCAGTAAGTGAGCGAGCGTTATCCTGTTGGAAATCAATCGCTGGAATGTTGTTCATGAAAGACAGCGTAACAGGTAAAATCCCAAGACTGACAGCACAAATTTGCAGGCAGAGTGTGTGGGGTAGCAACGACAGTGCTCCTGCTTTCGTACGGAATCCTACACCAGACCATAACTCCAGGTGTAAGCCCAGTGTGTCTAGTACGCAGACAGGTTGGCTGCAGGTCCTCAAGTGCCTCTTTCTAATCAACACACGGCCGTCACTGGCACTGACGCACAGAAAGCTTTCACCAGAAAACACAACAGACCTCCAATAAGCTCTCGCTAGACACCACTGAAGTCGAAACTGGCGGTGGTTCGGGATCAGATGAATGCACGCTACAGGGCGTCTGGCTATGAACTCTACTAGAAGTAACCGACTTGTAGCAGTACTCTGTATCACTGTGGTGCCAACTGGCCCTCACGTTGCTGGTTCAGATGCAGTACGGTAAGAACGGCGGCATACGCCGAACACGATGGTCTTACCTGTCGGTAGTGCCATGTGACCACCGCTAGTTGCAATCATTTACAGTGGCTATATTCTTGCCAAGTCTTTCTGTAATGTCGCAGAAGGAACATACAGCTTATAGTAGCACTACTAGTCGACCCTGTTCAAACTCACAACTGGGTCTTTGTCGCCTTAAAGGTACTCGTGACTAACATCAAGTCTCTATGTCTAGTCTCAATGGTGACTAGAGCTCACGACCTTTGAAGCATATATTTAAGGAAAAGCATTTCAATCATTTATGTGTTACAGAATCTTACTCTGCAGCAAATCTTGTTTGTTTCGGTTGAGATTCTTTTATTTATTTGAAATTTTGTGACTTTTATTTGAAATTTTGTGACAGCCAGGTACGTCTGAAGATGAAAATATGTAATTTTGAATCTTACCATATGAATTAAACTGAATCAATACCTCAGCTGAATGGGTTATCCAAAAACAGTACACTGTTGAGGAATAAGGTGGTCATGGCACAATACCGTGTCATAATGGTAGAATGTGGTGTCCATCCTAGAACCCTTTTAGACGACACTTTTAGCGGTTGAACAAATTGACAAGATTCTGACAGTACAGTACATTTGGTCTCTTATAAAATTAATTATGAATTTAGGATCACACCAATTACACCTATTATAAAAATGGATGTTAGTGTGTGTGTGTGTGTGTGATTTCGACCAAACTCGGTACACATATCCCATACTGTCTGGTAACAATCGGTGTGTGTGTGTGTGTGTATATGTCTGTGTGTGAGTGTGTGTGGTGGAGGGGGGGAGATAAGTTTCACCTACCTATAATAGCTCAGGAGATATAACGTCATAAACGACGATATGTGAGAAAAACTGCCACATCTTGCATGACGTTAAAATTTATTACTACTGGGGCGCTAACTTTATTCCTAATAAATTTTGCAGAAACTATACATATACACCATAAAACTCACCTACAAAAGTATGTAGTTGTAGCCTGTGTAGTTCACGAGATATGACGTCATAAACACTAAGATATGTGAAAAACTGCCGCATTGTGCATGACGTTTAAATTTGTTATTCATTTGCTACCCACTCTATTCGTAAGTTACTTTGCAGACAGTATGTACATATGCTGCTGAATTACCTGTTAACTATATCATTATATGAAATACAACTAATCAGATGTGCCGTCATAAACACTGAGACATGTGAAGATTAAATGAATTTCTTCTATCCTATAAACTCTATTGGCAATAAATTTCTTTGACCGTATCCACATATGCCGCTGAATGTACATACACAAATATATCGTTGTACGACACACAGGTCAAGAGATGTGAGGTCATTAACACTGCGATAAAAGAAATTTCGCATCATGCAGGAAGTTTTGATATATTTACTCTGTGCTGCTAAGACACTCATTTAATGAAATCCCTGACACGAGGCAGAGCTTTCGGCAGCTCTAAAGTGCGAAGCGCAGACAGCTCTTGGCGGAAACGATATGCGCCTATAGAGCTATAAAAAGGCGTTACCATAGAGACGTTTACAAAATCGCGTTGCAGAGAAGCGAAGCAGCCTGCGCCCAGAGCATAGAAATTGTCCTGGATCATGTTTCTTAATTTGGACTCTGTACTTAAAACATTTGTGCATTATGTATCTTTCTTTGTACGACTGTTTCACGATTTCAAACGTAGTTTCACGAATACGTGGAAATGAAACTTTTTCTGTACTTCACTGCAAACACAAGTTAATTTTTGGTTTTCGTTTGTAATAGAAAATTGGTGAAATGAATTCCTTGGCAATACCATGTTTGTCAGATACAATGTGAATCTAATAAAAAAAGGAGAAATGGCTTACAATGCCCATTCTCTGGGCTCAATGGGGTCCAGAAACTAGCGAGAGATTCATCAAAAAAAAAAAATCTGTGACCACATACCCAGTGACTGAATAATTTTAATGATGATAAAATTGACTTGAAACACAAACATGGATAGTAAATGCAATATATGCTTGACAGTTAGTTCTACACCAAAGAAGAATTTATGAACGTGTAAACTGTAGAGGAAGTGTGTATGTATGTGTCAGGAGAGATAGAGAGTAGAGAGAGAGAGAGAGAGAGAAAGAGAGAGAGAGAGAGAAAGAGAGAGAAAGAGAGAGAGATGGGAAGGGGTGGGGGGGGGGAGGAAGACTGGTTCTCAGACGACGAACATGTCGGAAGCGCCCACGGAATTTATATTTACGGTCAGCAGTTCTCCGTTACACATCGCCCATTCTGATATCTGAAGAAAGACAGGCCGGCCTGGATGAGAATTCCAGGGGCCCAGAGTTGAAGCTCGAAAAGAAGCAATCCACTCGTGCGTGGCAGGGACGCACGTCGCAGCGCCGTGTGCCCGCGGTCCGCCGTTCGCAGGCCGGGGTGACCCCGCGTTTTATGGAAATGAGCGCTCGCCTGGCGTCTGGCGCGGACGCGCCCAGATTGGGGACGCGTGTTGCTGGCGCCCGACAATGTGGACAAAGGCCGCCAGCAGAGGCGGGGGGTGGGGAGCAAGGGGGCATTTTTCATCCGCGGCACCGGCCCGGGGTCGCCGCGGTTGTATCGGATTCTCGTGCGGCTAGTCTCTCCGCGTTCTGCACCAATAGCAGATTACAAACGGCCTCCTACAGCCGTCGCCGCTGGAGATTTTGCGGCGTCACTGAATGAAAAATACCTCTCCTTGCGTGCAGTCACAAAGTGCTGCTCTTAGTCATTTTTTTTTTTTCATTTCGACTCCAGACTGGAACGGGAAAATGATGCAAAAGGGCTGTCGGAGATAAAAAAGGAAGAGAAAGAAAGATTAAATTCATACTCTTGACCACACGCTGACTTTGTCGTATCGTATGTGACGCCCTTCCGTTTAATTTTGTTATTATCAATGTCGTACTGTGACACCCAAAACTTTCGAGATTATTCAGAACCTAACGGGTGTAAGAGCAAATATTTTTATATTTAGTACTTTAATACACTCCTGGAAATTGAAATAAGAACACCGTGAATTCATTGTCCCAGGAAGGGGAAACTTTATTGACACATTCCTGGGGTCAGATACATCACATGATCACACTGACAGAACCACAGGCACATAGACACAGGCAACAGAGCATGCACAATGTCGGCACTAGTACAGTGTATATCCACCTTTCGCAGCAATGCAGGCTGCTATTCTCCCATGGAGACGATCGTAGAGATGCTGGATGTAGTCCTGTGGAACGGCTTGCCATGCCATTTCTACCTGGCGCCTCAGTTGGACCAGCGTTCGTGCTGGACGTGCAGACCGCGTGAGACGACGCTTCATCCAGTCCCAAACATGCTCAATGGGGGACAAATCCGGAGATCTTGCTGGCCAGGGTAGTTGACTTACACCTTCTAGAGCACGTTGGGTGGCACGGGATACATGCGGACGTGCATTGTCCTGTTGGAACAGCAAGTTCCCTTGCCGGTCTAGGAATGGTAGAACGATGGGTTCGATGACGGTTTGGATGTACCGTGCACTATTCAGTGTCCCCTCGACGATCACCAGTGGTGTACGGCCAGTGTAGGAGATCGCTCCCCACACCATGATGCCGTGTGTTGGCCCTGTGTGCCTCGGTCGTATGCAGTTCTGATTGTGGCGCTCACCTGCACGGCGCCAAACACGCATACGACCATCATTGGCACCAAGGCAGAAGCGACTCTCATCGCTGAAGACGACACGTCTCCATTCGTCCCTCCATTCACGCCTGTCGCGACACCACTGGAGGCGGGCTGCACGATGTTGGGGCGTGAGCGGAAGACGGCCTAACGGTGTGCGGGACCGTAGCCCAGCTTCATGGAGACGGTTGCGAATGGTCCTCGCCGATACCCCAGGAGCAACAGTGTCCCTAATTTGCTGGGAAGTGGCGGTGCGGTCCCCTACGGCACTGCGTAGGATCCTACGGTCTTGGCGTGCATGCGTGCGACGCTGCGGTCCGGTCCCAGGTCGACGGGCACGTGCACCTTCCGCCGACCACTGGCGACAACATCGATGTATTGTGGAGACCTCACGCCCCACGTGTTGAGCAATTCGGCGGTACGTCCACCCGGCCTCCCGCATGCCCACTATACGCCCTCGCTCAAAGTCCGTCAACTGCACATACGGTTCACGTCCACGCTGTCGCGGCATGCTACCAGTGTTAAAGACTGCGATGGAGCTCCGTATGCCACGGCAAACTGGCTGACACTGACGGCGGCGGTGCACAAATGCTGCGCAGCTAGCGCCATTCGACGGCCAACACCGCGGTTCCTGGTGTGTCCGCTGTGCCGTGCGTGTGATCATTGCTTGTACAGCCCTCTCGCAGTGTCCGGAGCAAGTATGGTGGGTCTGACACCCCGGTGTCAATGTGTTCTTTTTTCCATTTCCAGGAGTGTATATACACACATGGTTGATATTCCTTTCCCTCTAACAGTATTCTCATAAACACGTCACAAATTTAACGCGATATTTTCTGCTCCATCGTAACTGCACCACTAAGTGGACTGGACCTGTCAGTATAGACTTAACCATATGCGTCTACGCGTCCACACTTCAACACCTGACCTACTGCCCAATGGAACACAAGCATTGATGGCCTGTTTTTGCCACAAGTACTCCGAGGTACTACCCAACCTAAAGGCAAACGACTTGTAATAGCTGTAATTAATACTCTGCATATGACATAAATACTGCCACACTGTTATGAATACACCGTCCGACTTGTAATAGCTGTAAGTAATAGTCTGTATATGACATAAATACTGCCGTAATGTTGTTCAATACACCGTCCTCTGTCACCAATAGAAATATCTGCACTTACAGCCCGTATATCGCCAAAGGGCGGAGATGGTTAGCTGAATTGAAGTGCTGTACTTTGTTCAGCGAGTGAGCTGTTCATAAATCTTCATTATCGTCATTTACTGCATTGCTTGACATTTGAGACCTACAGTAGAAAAGAAAAGAGAGACCACATTAAAGAAGAAAAATTAGAAAACAGCACACTATAAAAAACTATGAAGGAAAACATTGCAGGGAGCACAATAACCGAGGGAAGTCAGTTAGTTACAACGTAGGAGATCTCTACTGCAGACGGTAGTCTCTTGTTGGCAGTTAATCAGAGCTAAAGTTTTAACAGCGACACTGCATATTGTACCAAGAGGAGAGGAGGACAGAAATTGGACAGCATTATCAGTTAGCTCAGCATCACTTTGAGAGGCTCTTTTGGTAGATGATGTTATATCATCGTAGCTCGTTTTAATTCGTAACTAATAATTTTCACGAATATGCTCATTTGGTCGAAGGTGAGCAGCATGATCGAGAGGATGCCTGTGCTGTGGCAGTTGTCGGTACAAACAGGGTAAGAGCTCCACTGCCTTTCGCTTATGCTGTAGGTGATAAATCACTAGGAACTGCGAAGTCTGTAAAATACCTAGGAGGAACCTTCTGGAGCGGTCCTAAATGTAACGACTGTTACACCTGCTACAGTGTCACACAGCCTTTATTGCATAGAAAACATGGATACACTGTTATCACTTGATACTCCACGTCAGTACGCAATGAGATGTCGTAAACTTTAGAACAGACCAATGGAATAAACCCTATAGTCTAGGGAAAAGCAAATCCTTCAATAACACGAACAGCAATCCAGCACATAGTCCTATCAAAAACCAGTAAACAGCCAGGTCACGAAACTACTGCGTTAGCGAGGTAGAGACCTTAGCAAAGAAGGATTCGAAGTGTGTTGCTGCGCCGCTGAGGGCAGGTTATATCTCCAGCTTGACGTCAGCGACCAGGCCAATGAGACAGTTGCTGTCACCTCTTACCAGCCGCTGGAGGAGTCGTTGGTAGCGGATTAATCAGGGTATCGATTTCACATTGAAATGTCAGAGATATAGCAAAGACTGCATAAAAACAACCTCCAGAGAAGCAAAATCCAGGCTGACAAGCATGGAAGAATCTAAAGAAAATGAAATACCTCAACGAAAACAGAGCGCCACAAAACTACTATAAGACGAATTACTGAATATTATTCACTCTTCTTGGAAATTTATGAGGTTGGATTAATTGAAGGGGCAGAGAAGATGCAAGCAAAAGCGACATCATTCAACATGGGGCCAATCTCCAGCATCAATTGTTAAATAAATGGCTTTATGTTATTTAGAGACGTTTAGTGATGAAATTGCAAGAGAGTATGTTCCAGCAGTAGTCGGGCGATGTACTATTTATCCTTCTATCTTTCGCAGAATGACCGCGACGAGAAAATAAGTAAATTAGAGCTCTTTCAGATGTTCTTCCACACACTGTTCCCCGAACGGAACAGGCAAGGAGGAAATGACAGGGTTACGAGTTATTTGCCTCTTCCGTAAAACGGTTTATGCAGTATAGCTGTAGGTGTAGGATGAGGAAGGCAACGAAAACTACGAGACGGCTATAGTATTCTCAAAACTCGTTTGAGAATGTGACCGTATTTTACCAGGGACGTCCACTTAAGATAGAAATAGGAAATAGTGCCACACAGGACAATACGTTGTTTTGTTTTCTGGAACCCAATCTTGATTTAGGAAAAGGCAAAATGGCCACATATCTATTTAGTCCGTTTTATGTAAAAGGCAACATTTAATTTCAGTGAGATGCGGTCAATAGACGGTACAAATGTCCCTCGATTTAGGAATTGGGAGCCTTTATATTGAGGTATTGATGCACTCAGTAGAAAATGTGATGCCTTACTTATTGGACACCCATCGTAGGTTTCCCCATTTTCGATCTGCATCGTCACTGCTTCTTCGTAGTTGAAGCGTCTGCAAGTCCTTCCAGACGACATTCAGTCTCACGGGGGACAATGGGAGTAATGTTTCGGTTCGTCAAAAAAAGTTTTCCAGTATCTTATACTGGGTTGTTACAACTTTGAACATGCACCGATTCAGCACAAATAACGTTTTTGTCACTCACTGTCATCAGGAGGATAGGAGCTGGGCGAAAAGCTTTTGGCACCAAAACGTGCTAATAAATTATATGTTTGTTTCCATGTACATCTTGTGCAGTCGTCGTTAGGTGTCCATCAGTATTGTTCCTCATTTTAAGCTGATGCAGTTTAAGAGCGTTTTTCACAAGCAGCATTCCTCTTTTGTTTCTAAAGCAGCTTCAATGGTAATACGGGAAGTATGACATACATATTACGTTTCTACATTTTGGCATTTAAAGATTTAATGCATTTATCTTCATAACTTTCGGGGACGATTTACTTTGCTTTGTCATTCTTTGCTTTGTACACACACACACACACACACACACACACTCACACTCACACTCACACACACACACACACACACACACACACTCACACTCACACACACACACACACACACACACACACACACACACACACCACACAAACACACACACGCACACACACACAGACACACACACACACACACACACACACACACACACACAGTAGACTATGAAAGTGTTCAAAAGAGCAGTACTGATAAGGTGGCAATTCTCACAATCTACATAAAAAACAAATGGAGAAACGGAACATGCACCGTTGGTACATGGTACACCAAATTTGTGAAGAAAAACTGTTTTAAATCTGTACATACCATAGTCGAGAATTCCCAATGAAGATGCTTTATAAATAAATGCGGAATGCGTCTAATGAGAAATACTCTTAAACTGCAGCAAGCTTCAAAGGGAGAATAAGAATAACTTACATGCTAAGTGAGCTTCATACTGAAACTCTATTCCGATTTTCGAGTAGACCGAGAATATCAGCAAAAACATAACTCGCCGCGTTTACGTGATATGAGACTCATGTGTAAACTGGTTGCACTTCAATAATGTATAAATTAATTAATAATGACGTTGTTATCGAATCGGTGTTAAAATTGCAGTTACCTTCTCATCTAGCGAAAAGTAAATTTGCGCAGTTCATGAAATGTACATACACAATTACTTTTAGTTAAGAAACTGTTGAACCGCTACCATCATCAGCAATGTTATGCAAACAAACAGCTGGGAGTAACATACGATGCGGGAAATCATATATATATATTACGTCACAAAAAGCATACTGACAGGCCTATGTAACGTGTAATCGACAGGTAGATGTCACGTTAGGCGGACTCACCCCTATAAAAGGGGGCGGGGAGTTTTGCATTGTAAGCGGAGAAGGTGTAATAGAACGGGTCGGTCAGGATAACATGGACTAGTCGCTGGATGTCACCTCAGTAACACATCAACTAGCTGTTGGATGACACCTGAGTAACGCATTCGTCAAGGACATTTCAACCCTTTCACAACTGTACAAGTCGGCTGTTGTTGATGTACTTTGAAGTGAATGTGTGAAGAAATAAATCAGAACCATGAAGAACTCTTGGACTGACGGATATAGACCGTCAACCATTGCAGTAGGCAGCTGTAAAAATAGCATGAGTGGAAGAAATTACTCATGAGTTGCACTGTGCTACCAGCAATCCTGCTGCTACAATTTTTATTTATTTATTTATTTATTTAACCGTATGGTGATTTTATACAATGTACAGTTCATATAATACAAGTGATTTTATACAGTATGCATATGATATAAGACAAGATTAAACCTTAAAGTCCGTGTTTTTTAACCAATTAATGAAGCTGTGTGTGAGAGTGAACAAGTCGTCGGGAATTCCAGGGTATGAATGAAGTGGAGAGCGTTGGACTAGATGTTCAATTGTCTGCTCTTCTTGATTACATTCACACATTGGTGAACTGATCCAGCCCCATTTGTACCTGAAGTAGCTACAACAACCATGTCCAGTCCTTACCCTGTTGAAGCGGCACCAGAGGTTCCTCGGTAGGTCAAAACCTTTTGGCTTCTTTGTGGGATCAAGTTGATGGGCTCTTGTTCCCAATGTTTTTGTTGACCATTCATGCTTCCAGCTTTCATTTAGGTCAAACCCATCTGCTACAATGATTGTGGGTAAGGAGTTAAGAAGATTGGGGTATATCGGCGAGCAGCTCCTCATTAGCCAGAAATTTCTGTAGTCGCTGCTAAGCGACGCTTAAGGTGGCATAAATAGCGACACCCTTGGACAGTTGATGACCGGAAGTGCGTGATTTGGTGCGATTAATCACTTAGTACCCTATGAAAATATGATGGAAGTGTTTGGTCTGGGATATGCCTGGAGAAAGGCAAGTGTCATCATGTGTAGTGCCAGCAGTGAAGTGCGAAGGAAGTGATGTTAAGGAATGGAGGGTGTTTCGTGGTTAGCAAAACGATGGTTGAGGAAAGATATGAGCACATTTTACGGCATTATGGACTGACTGCAACACAGGAACTGTTTGGAGACGATGACTGATTGTAGCTTTCCAGCATAACAATTCATCCTGTCATAAAGCAGCATCTGTAAGGCAATGGTTTATGGACAATAGCATTCCTGAAACGGACTGGCCCGCTCAAAGCCTCGACCTCCACCCAATGGACCGCCTCTGGAACGAGTTAGAACGTCTCCACTCCAGACCCTAGATCCAACTCACTGCCTCCTCTTATCCTCTTATTTGAGCTGCTGAGGAAGAATGTACTGCCACTCCTCCACAGACATTGACACACCTAACTGAAAGTACCCTGCAGAGTTCGAACCACGATAAATGCGAAGGGTGGACACACCCCATGTTAGTACCCCCTAATAGGTGTGCGAATACGTTTCATCATGTAGTGTAGTTTCCGTTACGTGCAACAAAAAATGCGAGACATTTGTTCGATAGCTGCTAACTGTAGCTGGTCTACAAATAACTCATACAGAATCTCTGTAATAATGCCCAAGTCTGTGTGATACATTCTGGATGAAGTGTCGCAAACACTGGATGTAGTTCAGCTTGGTGTTGTGTAATTAGTACGAGACATCGTTATGACATCGAACGAATTATTTTATATGTCACCATAATTCGCACAAAGTATGTACACAGCTATAGACAAAAAACTGACAGTTCAGTTAATACATTATAACAACAAAAATATATAACCACATGTACCTCGACTTGGGAGTACGACTAACGGAAATGCTGAATAAACTAAGTTGTGAGAAAATATAATCACTTCGTGTGATCTCTAACACAAAATACCACGCCTACACTCTCAGGATACATATTACACCACTACGGACACAAATTTTAAGTTAGGCTAATAATAGCCGTAAAAGCGAGAGAGGAGTCATTACTCTCATAAATCGTAGAAAAAAAGTGATTGAAAGGATTCCCAATCTACGAAGGTTGGAACTTTAATTGTAGCAACTATTTATTTACAGCTTGTACGAAATAGATACGTGTTTCAAAGTCTTACTGACCTTCAAAGTAGTCATCAGCATTGTGTATAACCCGCTGCCAGTGATGTGGAAGTTGTAGGATACTGTTAGCAGTGCCAGTTGTGATGACAGTTCGAGTGGGGTGGTCTATTACCGACGAATTTGTAGCAGCTCCGAAGCGAATGCCGTGAAGTGTTTCCTTCAGTTTAGGAATCGAGTTGAGCTCACGAGGGCCTAAGTCAGGGGAGTGCCGAAGTGATGACACTTTCTGCAAAACCTGACCATCATTTTTCAGGACAATGATCAAGCACGAACAGTGCAAGCTGTCACTGATTTGTTTGACTGATGGGTCTGCTAAGTGCTATACCACCACGTACATTACATTAGTCTGAGACGCACGCTGTAGTGTATTACAGATGGTAAGAATGCGAAAAAAGAATGGGAAGAACCGTTAAAATATATTACCTTAATGAGAGATATCTCATATAATCAGAAATTTCCGAGGTAATAGCTTAATTTTTTTTTCTTTCAGTACTGAATTCATACGTGACCGTATTTTTCACTTACAGTTGCGTCTCAATGCTACTTCTTTATATACAGGAATTTTGTGTCCATTGAATTATAAAGTCCAATCTCCCTTCTTTGCAAAGAATCTAAAAGGGCCGTTTCTCCGATGAGATGCTTGCTCTTCGTATCGGTGAAGTGATAAAATTTAGACTCGCATCATAATTTCCATCGGCCCAGATACCGTACATCCAACACTTTGATGTCTTGATTAATGGTTTGTCGTTGTTCCACATTGGCATCTCTCCAGTCTTTAGGAGGGAATTCAAAGTGACTGTTCAACGAGTGAATCTTGAGTCACATAAAGGAACATAAATCTTGAATATTTCCAATGTGTTTGTTACAACATGTATATGAGTCCTTCTATCTGCCTAGGAACTTGCTAACAAATTCCTTGAAAGATAACCAGGAATCCGTCTAACTCAGTCACTTTTTATTCAAAGTTAAAACCAGACATAACTTTTTTAATGACAGCTGTGTTTCACCTTAATTTCCGATAAATATCGAAATTTCTCAGAGATACGCAAAAGGCTCTCCATTTATGACTAAGAATTTCACCTATCTATTCATTAGGCCCAGCTTAACGTGTAGATATTTTATCGGGTGCACGAGATGTTTTATCGGGTGCACGAGGTTCTAGTGCGAAAGAAAAACAACCAAGAAGCTTGTCATTATAGTTACATTTATCAACCAATGATGTTTAAATTTCGAATGGTTATTGATTGACATAGTAATTGAAATTTATAGCATTGAAATTTTTAAAAAAATTCAGATATTTTGTCTTAATTGTAAAAAGAAATGGTAAGCAATACGTCTGTTTCGTTAGGATATTAGGCTTCAGAACACTAAAAGTTCAATATTTCGTTGGTAATAGAACAACACACATGTAAAGCAGCTTCAATGGAGTGTTTTGAGGATGTTATGTTCTCGACGTAGATATAAATGATATGATGTATAACGCCTAAAGTTACGTGACGTCGTATGCAGCCGTTGCTGTTGCATGTGGGAAAGCTATAACGCCAAAAAACTGTAGCAAAACGCAGCAAGACCTGCCGAGGATCAACGGCCAGCGCAGAGACTGACAGATGACCCTCCACCTAAACTACCAAAGGTTTACCGACTACACAAATATATTTGTAGGGAAAGCCCTCTATTCCGCTCTCAGTCATGGATATTTTGATGATGATCGGAAAACCGCGTGAGTCCTGAAAAGAGTGTGTGTTTGCATGGGTCGTAGCAACATACGCAGAGCACACAATTTAATATCCTGGCAAAAAATGGCTCTGAGCACTATGGGACTCAACATCTTAGGTCATAAGTCCCCTAGAACTTAGAAATACGTAAACCTAACTAACCTAAGGACATCACACACACCCATGCCCGAGGCAGGATTCGAACCTGCGACCGTAGCAGTCCCGCGGTTCCGGACTGCAGCGCCAGAACCGCTAGACCACAGCGGCCGGCTTTAATTTTCTGGATGTACACCATTTGCAGTTAAAAACTTCGTCACACACCTGACCTAGAAGAGTGCGAGAGACAGAATTAGAGCTGTTAGTTCACCGAGAGAGGTGGCGCAGTGGTTAGCACACTGGACTCGCATTCGGAAGGACGGCGGTTCAATCCCGCGTCCGCCCATCCTGATTTACGCTTTCCGTGATTTTCTTAATTCGCTCCAAGCACATGCTGGGATGGTTCCCTTTAAAGGGCACGGCCGACTTCCTTCCCCGTCCTTCCCTAATCCGATGAGACCGATGACCTCGCAGTTTGGTCTCCTCCCACAAACTACCCTACCCTACTGCTGTTAGTTCTAGCCGCTAAAATGGACCTAATACTACAGATCAGGAATTCTAGTGATGCAAGCCAAAGCAGTGTCCCGTATCGCTACCATATGAACAACGAAGCAATCGTACGGCAGCGTTTACAAAGAGACCCAAAGAAGATTGTCTTTATTGGAGTGCCGCGACATCTTCTTTAGCGACGTGTCAAAGTTGTATCTTAAAATATACGTGTTGAATGTAGGTAACTGTGACAAGCGTTCGTTGAATGAGTAACATATTTGTGCTGTTCATGAAGGAGGGTGGTGCCAAATGAACTACATCTTTCAAATCGATCAAACGAAGCACCTTAGCTCTGTATGCACAACCGACTCTTCTAAACTTCGACTTGCTTTCATGTCAATAGACACTGAAGAGATGTTTGGAACTTCGCTCAAGATATTTGCCCCCTGTCAGGTGAACATTATCCTTTCGTCATTATCCGTCATCCCATTGTGAGCAAATGCTAACTGAGAAAACTTGTTCCGCAACCAGAATCAGAATCGCATGTCCTAGTCGGGCGTCACCGAGCTTTTGTACCCTGGCGATCCCAGTAATGTTGACGAGCAGTTGTTTACTTGTTTTTGAAATAGTACCTATAGACATTTTGTATCAGTGTGACAAATACATACACAGGTCATCCTCAGCAGCTCGGTGACATCCGTGATATCTCATACCTCCAACAAGCAAAATCGCATGAAAATTCCTTTATTTACACAAAACTGGATTCGACAGACTTTGCTGTCATCATCAGGTCCTCAAAATTTTTTGTTATAAAATGGTTCAAATGGCTCTGAGGACTATGGGACTTAACTGCTGTGGTCATCAGTCCCCTAGAACTTAGAACAACTTAAACCTAACTAACCTAAGGACATCACACACAGTCATGCCCGAGGAAGGTTTCAAACCTGCGACCGTAACGGTCACGCGGTTCCAGACTGTAGCGCCTTGAACCGCACGGCCACTCCGGCTGGCTTTTTGTTATAAGATGTGTTTATTTTCAGTCGACCTCAAGTCAAGTTTAGATGTAGGCCTAGACAGAATGTTGCACGCTATATAAAGACTTTACTTATGACAAACCTTTATACAATGTGCCACGTTTTACCTACATGACAACTGGACTTGAAGTATAACAAAAATTTTTGAAGACCTGAAGATGACAGCAAAATCTGTCGAAACCGGTTGTTCGTAAGTAAAGAAATATTTATGCGATCTCGGCCTAAGAATGTTTTTTGCCAGGTAAAGCAGATCGTTCCTTCTGATTTCTCAACATGAGAAAATTCAGATTGACGACGTAATTGTATTGGTTCATTTTCAACCAATGAGGACTCAGCACAGCTTCAAACTGGAAAGAAGCGCCTAGTCAAGTACGTACAGAAATGAGAGGACAGAGTGTCTTACCAGCTGGGTGAGCACGGAGTCAGGCACGTTGCGGGGGTTGTCGCAGAGGGCGGCTGCAGCGGAGTGCGAGAAGATGACTGGACTGCGGCTGACGTTGAGCACCGCCTGGACCGTGGCGGGCGCCGCGTGCGACAGGTCCACCACCACTCCCAGGCGGTTCAGCTCACGCACCACCACCTGCCCAACAGGCAGCACGCCAACACCTGTCACAGACGAGCTAGGTACCTCCGTGAGAGGAGTTCAAAACGATAAGCCCAAGCAAACAGGTCCACCACCTCCTTAACGCAGTTCAGCTTGTAACGCCGGAAATGCATATCCTTCTGTTTCCATCTATTGTACTATAGATTTTTCCTTATTTTGTTACCTGAAGATATGACATTTCTGTGTTTTTATATATTGTAATTGTTTTACTATATATATATATATATATATATATATATATATATATATATATATATATATGCATTTATGTCGATGTATAATTGGTTTGTTTTGTGAATACTATTTGTATTTTTACGCTGAGTCTTGCCTAGGGAAAACTATACTATCAAACGAATAAATCGATAGGTCGTGTGGAGAACCAAAGTGTTTAGGATCTTTGGTAGTGTTAACTCTGCCGCGTTGAGCGCGGGTGGCGCAGAGAGAGTCTGGCTGGAGAAGGGCGATGGGGCAGGTGTGTTGTGTGACGCTCCCGCGAGTTGCCGCGCTTTCCGGGTTTGGCAGCATGTAATTGCGCTCGACTTGCTATGATAGTTTCTAACACGGTGTAGCGGACGGGAAGCATTAGCTGGCGCACATCAAGAGCCCGTTTCGCTTGGTGACCGTGTCGAGAAGAAGGCACGCCAACATCCAGCTTCTGCAACAGCAACGGCCGACAACGAGTGACTGTCGCCACCTCCCCGATCGACGATTTCAAGCCTTCAATCAACCAACAAGGAAGACTAAAAGCACGTAAAGTTTTAGAACTGTATGGCAGGCCTCAGCTTTTCAAACTGTTAAATTTTTCTCACTAAATTACAGCAACGTACATGAACCTTTGCTGCTCATTGTCCCAATTGTATTATCAAGCAGGGACCCTTCCTTATCCGGAATGAACCCGAGTGTCGTTGAAATTCAGACGCCAGCATTAAAGTAATATCATTCCATTTCACTGCTTTAATTTCAAAGTTCAGTTACAGTATTCATAGCTGGCTACAATATTTAGAATACACAAACACAAATTAAAAGTGCGAGTTTTGTTACCATATTTTAGCTTACCTGTGACTGCAGCCCAGCTAGGTACGTACAAAATTTTACTATTGTTAATGGTTCAGAACCATTTAATTCAAGTTCAAAGTTAAATCTCTTATTTCTAAATTGCGTAGATTCAAGTAGCTTTTGAAATGATTGTTGAGGTAGCCCAAGACTAACCTTATCTTACTGAATTTCGTAGTGCTTAAGAAACAAAGCTCACTATTAATTTCAGTCACTAAATTAACTTTCAATTTTCCGGTTTTATTAATTCTTTTGCTACATTAAGTCAGAGTGTAGCGAAATTTATTACTTGTGACAAACATTCAGTTTTCACACAACACGTGTTGCCACGCTTTTAGTGCTAAATGTATGTGCAGTAATCTTTCATTTTCAGATATTATAGTAGTTGTTCATGGGACTGGCGACCGTAATTTTTCCCAAATCTCAAATATCTAATTAACGCCAATTAATTGTTAACGTAAGGACCGCACATTTACTTTCTTTATCAACTTTACTCCTTTTCAAAATTAATTTCCACCAGTTTCATTTGCATTTTTCCTTTTATTTAGATGTAACCCTTTCCTCCCTCTTTACCGACACATTTACTTCGGTGACGATTGCATTTCCCAAATTTCCATTAGGTACACGCGGTTTAATTTTTCACTGTCATTAAGGTCGATAAGAGAGTGGGAGGTTACAAGCTCATGCGCGTGCCACCACCTGACCACAGGCAGTAAGCTGACGCTTGTCACTGCCATCCCAGGTAATGCACCTAAAACGTACACAGCGCTGATTTCAAAACAAGAAGGCCAAGGAAACAGGTGCACTACCACATCCACCTGGTTAGGTTCGCACTCCATCATCTAGCAGACAGGCAGCACGCCACAATCTGTCACTGCCAAGCTACCACACCATGAGACCATCCCGCCGTCAGATGGTACGCAGCACTGGTTGTAAAAACGGGAAGTACAAGAAAACAGGACCACCACCACAACCAGGCAGTTCAGCTCGTGAACCACCATCTGGCCAACAAAGCATCTCGCCAACACCCATCACTGATACAATACATGCCAACGATGGAAAAACTTTTTTGCTGAAAATACCTTATTCTTATGTTTTTTACGGTGGGAAATCCAAATATGATACTTAAAAAACTGTATCACCCACCATTTATTCACATTTTACTCTAAATTTATTAAATTAACCGAATTTTTAAAGAATTTAACAGCTTTTATATAGTTAAAATAATGTAAAAAGGAGGTATAATGAATGTAGATGACGATGGTAGCACTACTTAAAAACATATACTGGCAAGAAAAGGTCGATTCTATTTTTATGTTAACAGATGGTGTTTTGTTTACTGTCAACCAAACCTCACATTCCCGTTTCCTGTACATGTGCTCAGACTAGTGTCTAATCGTGCTGACAGTTTTTGTTATTAGAATGCAATATCCTTTCTTTCCGGAGTGCTAGTTCTGCAAGATTCGCGGGAGAGCTTCTGTAAAGTTTGGAAGGTAGGAGGCGAGGTACTGGTAGAAGTAAAGCTGTGAGGACGGGGCGTGAGTCGTGCTTGGGTAGCTCAGTTGGTAGAGCACTTGCCCGCGAAAGGCAAAGGTCCCGAGTTCGAGTCTCAGTCCGGCACACAGTTTTAATCTGCCAGTTTTTGTTACATTTGAGGTGAATTTGTGATTAAAAACACCAATGAAAAATTACAGACTTTGTGAAAAAGCTTTATCTATCATAACTTGGATCTAAACTTGGTGATCGAGATAAATCTTGGGCGCCACATAAGGTATGTTATGTGTGTGTTGAAGATCTGAGAAAATGGTCCAATAAGGAGAATAAAGCCTTTAGATTTGCTGTTCCTATGATATCGGGGGAGCCATGAAATTATTGCGATGATTGCTACTTTTGTAATGTTGATATTACTGGCCATAATTCGAAAAACAAGAAGGTAATAAGCTACCCTAACCCTCCGTCCGCCATCCGACCAGTAGGGCATGGTGTAGATTTGCCGGTTCCTGAACCAGAAGTATTTTCTGATGTACCATATGATTCATATGAACTAGACGATGATGAAATCAATTGTAATACAGAAAGTCTAGAGTCCAAATTCTTCATTCAGGCTGAGCTTAATGGTTTGGTTAAGGATCTGGGCTTAACGAAAGGGAAAGCTGAATTGCTTGGCTCTAGGTTAAAAGAAAAGAGCTTATTGGCAGTTGGAACCATTATATATATGTATATCAAGAGAGAGCAGTAATTTTCCAATTTTTTTCATCAAGAAGGTGATTTAGTGTTCTGCTCAGACATTCCCGGTATGATGAATGAGTTTGGTATTGAATACAAAAAGGAAGACTGGAGGCTGTTTATTGATTCATCCAAAACTAGTTTAAAAGCTGTTTTATTACATAATGGTAACATGTATGCATCTATACCTGTTGGACATTCTATACATATGAAAGAATGCTATGAAAACCTAGAAATAGTGCTAAATAAAATAGTCTATTCCGCTCATGGTTGGATGATATGTGGCGATCTTAAAGTAATATGCATGCTCCTTGGTCAACAAGGTGGATTTACCAAATTTCCATGTTACTTGTGTGAAATGGACAGTAGGGCTAGGGATCAACACTGGTGCAGAAAGAACTGACCTGTGAGGGAGTCTTTAAGATCTGGTGAGAAGAACATTCTATGCGAAAACCTAGTAGACCCAAAAAATGTACTCCTACTACCTCTACATATAAAGTTAGGCGTAATGAAACAGTTTGTAAAGGCTTTGCCAAAGATAGACTATAACTATCTCTGCCAAAAGTTTCCACACCTTTCAGAAGCTAAACTACAAGAAGGCGTCTTTGTCGGACCTGACATTAGAAAATTGATGTTTGATGTTAACTTTGAATCCACAATGACCTTAAATGAGAAAGAAGCATGGGTATCATTCAACCAAGTTGCTACAAAGTTCTTAGGACATGAAAAAGTCCCAGAATATGCTAGGGAGGAGCAAGGAGAGCGTTTTCACAATGGCATTGAAGTGATGGATAAACGCTACCAACATCGGTGGAACACAAACATGATGGGATACTACTGTTGGGCACTTCACCGAGAAGTTCAGGAGGCAACTCATCATAGAAAAAGCTACACGAGAAGCTTAAAAAAAAAAAAAAAAAAAAAAAAAAAAAAAAAAAAGTGAAACCTCTATTTACACATATCATTTTTTTAAGTAGCTTACTCTAAATACAAACCATGCTTATGTTGTAACAATCGTTCCATTAATTTCCACGTTTAGCGTATTGCAAAGGATTTTTGTGGTATGTAATAAAAAGCATATTGCTAGAAAACTATGGGTGATACAAGAAAACTAAGGCTAGATTTGGATTCAGCTCATAGAAATCGGACACGGAGCTGGACGGGGTGTACCCAGTACTCGTCGTCCTGACGATTGCAGCGAGTGAACGCCGTTGACGGTTGGGCTAAGGGCGCCTGCGTTTCCCTGCAGCGCTGACAGTCGGTACCGGCGAGTTTAGTAGGCAAGGAGCGTCTGTTGTCGCGTGCAACCAGGTAAGACGTGCATCAGTCAATGTTGGCGTGCTAAATACCGGGTGATCGAAAAGTCAGTATAAATTTGAAAACTTAATAAACCACGGAATAATGTAGATAGAGAGGTAAAAATTGACACACATGCTTGGAATGACATGGGGTTTTATTAGAACCAAAAAAAAAAAAAAACCAAAGACGCGTGAAAGATTTCTTGCGCGCGTAGTTTGGTGATGATAGTGTGCTCAACCGCCACTTTCGCCATGCTTGGCCTCCCAGGTCCCGAGACCTCAGTCCGTGCGATTATTGGCTTTGGGGTTACCTGAAGCCGCAAGTGTACCGTGATCGACCAACATCTCTAGCGGTGCTGAAAGACAACATCCGACGCCAATGCCTCACCATAGCTCCGGACATGCTTTACAGTGCTGTTCACAAAATTATTCCTCGACTGCAGCTATTGTTGAGGACTGATAGTGGACATATTGAGCATTTCCTGTCAATAACATCATCCTTGCTTTGTATTACTTTGTTATGCTAATTATTGCTATTATAATCAGATGAAGCGCCATCTGTATTTTTTTTTGTTATAATAAAACCCAATGTCATTCAAAGCATGTGTGTCGATTTGTACCTCTCTATCTACATTATTCCGTGATTTATTCAGTTTTCAAATTTATACTGACTTTTTGATCACCCGGTACATCGAGATGTATTCGACACGAACAGCAAAACAGTACGATCCGGTGCCTACCTGGATTCCTGAAGCTATTGCCTTCCTTGACATTTTGTTTGAAAATATCGATGATGATTGTTTAGTAAGTATTATACTTAAAGAGTGTTAGTAGTGCCCGGTGTGAGCTGGCCAGGAATTTAGTTTCTTCATGCCTGTCGGTGACCACTTTGTGGCTGTGTGTCTCAATCTGAAGGTTTCTGTTTGCGCCAAGCTAGAATTTTGCATTTCCAATCTAGTACTTACAATCGTAGTTTGTTATTATTAAGTATTTCATAATACAGATTGTAATTTCTGGTTGTTGTAGACGTTATGGCCCTTCCTGGGTTGAGTTATTGGATTTCTCCTTTAGCCAAAGTTGTGTGCGTTCAGCCTGAAGTACGCACATGTGGGTCATGTGTGTGTGCTTGCTTGTATTTGCACACTCTCTTTCTCTGTGTTGAGAAGACCTTCTCGTTATAGATGTACAGTTTAACCAGCCATCTGCCATTGGTGGTTACGGTGTCCAGGGCCCTAATGAAAGTATATAATGATTTTTTTAATCTTGTAGGAATTGTTATGTAATTATTCTTTTAACTGACCTTGTACATTGCTTCTTGTTATTCCTGGGAAGGTTAACTTGCAGTGTTACGAGCGAGCCGCTTCCATAATGAAATTTAAATTGTTGAATTTCAATTGCCCGTTTAAATAATACAATGTATGTTAATTTTTTAACGAACTCGATTTGCTTGTTGTCCTGTGGTATATATTGACAGCTTTCTATCGGCAGCGGTTGACGCGTTGTTGTTCTGCTGGTCCGGGGCAACGCGTGTTGTCGGATTAGGGATTAATTGACTCAGTAATTCTGTTACTTTAAATGGTTAAAATGGCTCTGAGCACTACAGGACTTAACTTCTGAGGTCATTAGTTCCCTAGAACTTAGAACTACTTAAACCTAACTAATCTAAGGACATCACACTCGTCCATGCCCGCGGCAGGATTCGAACCTGCGACCGTAGCGGTCGCGCGGTTCCAGGCTGTAGCGTCTAGAACCGCTCAGCCACCCCGGACGGCTAATTCTGTTATTTGTTCTGCTTCGGCGTCCTTCCCGTCATCGCACGAAGCCTAAGTCCTGGCAGGTCACACGCAATACTGAGGATCTCCCATTCCAGCCTCAAGTTGAGTAGTTTGTTGTTATTCTTTTGGTGTTCTGCCACGGCGGGTGTGTTGTCGGATTAGGAAGTAATTGGCTCAGTAATTCTGATATTGTAAGGCCCTTTTGAGTGTGTGATGAAAATCGTTGGGCAAACTGAGCACTGAGTTTCCTTTACAAAATTAAGGGTCAACTGTCATTATCATTTTATTTGTGTTTTAGGAGCTCGGTAGCTTACGTGAGTATTTAAAGTGATTCATGTGGGACAGGCTTCTCTCCTGTCAGTGAAGTGATAATGTTGCTTCAGTTTTAAATGCAGCTTGGCCGTATCTTTTCTATATGAGAGCGGAGTAATCAGGGATATGTACGCTTTTTGACATTTATTATTTAATGTTTGTCCAACTTATATTCAAGTCCTGTTGTTTAGTTAGCCCACAGTTGTGATCTAGTTGCGCGGACACACTGCCGCAACAGATTTATTTAATTAATAATTGTTTGTAGTCGGTCCACCATTTGTGTTGCACACTGACATTTTTGAGTACTATTGGTAATTTTATGTATAATGCAAATGCCTTATAGGTTTTTAATTTCATTTAAAAATCTTAACTATTTGTACGTATTTCACAAGAAGCTTGGTGACTGTCGATTGACTCATGACTTAATTATTACTGAATAAAAATATGTGTTTAGGAATGATAAATGACGCATCAGGTTGGGCCAACCATCCACGTGTTGTCCTTGAATTAATCCCGATTCTTGTTCTTAGTCTTACTTTCATCCTGCATTATCGGCTGCGTCACTTCAATCGCCACCAATGGCGCAATTCTGTATAGTGACACACGGAACCTATCAACACCATCACCCCAACGGCAAATGCCTCATAAAGACAACCAGTCTAGACATCTGATCATCGAGGTCTGAGTGAACCATGTCACACTTTCATGTGCGTACACCAACCTATTCGGGTACTGACAGCGTGGTATCGAGATATTTCGATGTGTCTGTGATGCCTAGGTGATAAGGACTCCTGAAAGTTGGCGCAATACTCAATATTTAGTCATGCTAAGGTCTTATATGAATTTTCCTTGCACTAAGCTATTTCAGGAACCTTCGAATAAATTCCAATCATTCACTAGCCCTACTTATTTCAATCCTTATGAATTGCCCCACTTTATGCGTCTTAGTGTTACCCCTCAATATTTAAATTATGTAACGTTTATGACGCATTCGCTACTAATGTCGGATTTTGTCGCGTTGTTCTTCACTGCTATAGCTGTTTAATTTCAGTCAAATAAACCTGCCATTCATTGTACCTGGACAAAATTTGTGCAAAAGCAGCACTCCGTCTTCAGGAAACAGGTGGCCCATCGGGACCATCCAACGGCCACGTCATCCTCAGATGAGAATGCGGACAGCAGGGGCGTGTGGTCAGCACACCGCTCTCCCGGTCGTTATGATGGTTTTCTTTGACTGGAGCCGTCACTATTAGGTCGAGTAGCTCCGCAGTTGGCATCACGAGGCTGAGTGCATCCCAGAAAATGGCAACAGCGCATGGCGGCCAGGATGGTCACCCATCCAAGTGTCGGCCACAACCGACAGCGCTTAACTTCGGTCATCTGACGGGAACTGGTGCATCCACTGCGGCAAGGCCATTGAAAATTTGTGGGAGGCTCTCTTCGTTTCTTTACGATCGTCCAGAGACGATATTTCGCTGTAGATAACAGTTTTGTTAGTGAACAAATGCTGTTACCTGCATTAGCGGCCCGAACGCTGTGGCCGAACTGTTCTAGGCGCTTCAATCCGGAACCGCGCTGTTGCTACGGTCGCAGGTTCGAATCCTGCCTCGGGCATGGATGTGTGTGATGTCCTTAGGTTGGTTAGGTTTAAGTAGTTCCAAGTCTAGGGGACTGATGACCTCATGTTAAATCCCATCGTGCTTAGAGCCATTTGAACCATTTTTGCATTAGCGGTAGACCATCCCATGACCTCATGGTACCAGTTTAACCCAATCTACGGCGTTCCAAGGCAAGCACTATGCACTTTTAAGGGGTCACTAATATTTCATTCCGATGATATTATGTGCTACACTTACTCGACATCGTCGAGCAAATGTAGTGTTTCAGTGAAGTGCTTAAAACACATCTAAATGGAACAGTACGTGCACTTGACAGAGCCAAACTTGGACGTGCTACATTATTACTGGCATATCCGCAATGCAGTAATGCCACACTCTATTAGGTATATGAAAACCGATGAATAACTTTCAGATATTGCCGCATTTGTATAAACTAACATCAACATTTATATAAGTAAAAATGTGAATTTTCACTTTTCCAAAATCTTAAATCGTGGAAAGTTCTTCACCAGTTGCTTTAATATTTTGACACAATGGTTCATTCTAAAACGCTCGTGTTTTGTATACCTACCACAGCATCACATATGATACATAAAGTTATATGTAATAAGTATAGGGAAATTGTGTATAAAAGTGTTGTTCGTTCGTTTAAAATTTTTGATCTACGTATGTTCCTTACCGATTGCTACGAAATTATGACAAAATATCGCATTCGAATACGAACGTTTTTATATACCTGTTTTCGAAAAAAGTAAATACATAAAATATAAAGAGGAACATTAACAAAAATCTCGATTAGTTCTTGACGTTGTTGTTGTTGTTATGGTCTTCAGTCCTGAGACTGGTTTGATACAGCTCTCCATGCTACTCTATCCTGTGCAAGCCTCCTCATCTCCCAGTATCTACTGCAACCCACATCATTCTGAATCTGCTTAGTGTATTCATCTCTTGGTCTCCCTCTACGATTTTTACCCTCCACACTGCCCTCCAATGCTAAATTTGTGATCCCTTGATGCCTCAAAACATGTCCTACCAACCGATCCCTTCTTCTAGTCAAGTTGTGCCACAAACTTCTCTTCTCCCCAATCCTATTCAATACCTCCTCATTAGTTACGTGATCTACCCACCTAATCTTCAGCATTCTTCTGTAGCACCACATTTCGAAAGCTTCTATTCTCTTCTCGTCCAAACTAGTTATCGTCCATGTTTCACTTCCATACATGGCTACACTCCATACAAATACCTTCAGAAATGACTTCCTGACACTTAAATCTATACTCGATGTTAACAAATTCCTCTTCTTGAGAAACGCTTTCCTTGCCATTGCCAGTCTACATTTTATATCCTCTCTACTTCGACCATCATCGGTTATTTTACTCCCTAAATAGCAAAACTCCTTTACTACTTTACGTGTCTCATTTCCTAATCTAATTCCCTCAGCATCACCAGACTTAATTTGACTACATTCCATTATCCTCGTTTTGCCTTTGTTGATGTTCATCTTATATCCTCCTTTCAAGACACTGTCCATTCCGTTCAACTGCTCTTCCAAGTCCTTTGCTGTCTCTGACAGAATTACAATGTCATCGGCGAACCTCAAAGTTTTTACTTCTTCTCCATGAATTTTAATACCTACTCCGAATTTTTCTTTTGTTTCCTTTCCTGCTTGCTCAATATACAGATTGAATAACATCGGGGAGAGGCTACAACCCTGTCTTACTCCTTTCCCAACCACTGCTTCCCTTTCATGCCCCTCGACTCTTATAACTGCCATCTGGTTTCTGTACAAACTGTAAATAGCCTTTCGGTCCCTGTATTTTACCCCTGCCACCTTCAGAATTTGAAAGAGAGTATTCCAGTTAACATTGTCAAAAGCTTTCTCTAAGTCTACAAATGCTAGAAACGTAGGTTTGCCTTTTCTTAATCTTTCTTCTAAGATAAGTCGTAAGGTCAGTATTGCCTCACGTGTTCCAACATTTCTACGGAATCCAAACTGATCTTCCCCGAGGTCGGCTTCTACCAGTTTTTCCATTCGTCTGTAAAGAATTCGCGTTAGTATTTTGCAGCTGTGACTTATTAAACTGATAGTTCGGTAATTTTCACATCTGTCAACACCTGCTTTCTTTGGGATTGGAATTATTATATTCTTCTTGAAGTCTGAGGGTATTCCTCCTGTCTCATACATCGTGCTCACCAGATGGTAGAGTTTTGTCATGACTGGCTCTCCCGAGGCCATCAGTAGTTCAAATGGAATGTTGTCTACTCCCGGGGCCTTGTTTCGACTCAGGTCTTTCAGTGCTCTGTCAAACTCTTCACGCAGTATCTTATCTCCCATTTCGTCTTCATCTACATCCTCTTCCATTTCCATAATATTGTCCTCAAGTACATCGCCCTTGTATAAACCCTCTATACACTCCTTCCACCTTTCTGCCTTCCCTTCTTTGCTTAGAACTGGGTTGCCATCTGAGCTCTTGATATTCATACAAGTGGTTCTCTTCTCTCTAAAGGTCTCTTTAATTTTCCTGTAGGCAGTATCTATCTTACCCCTAGTGAGACAAGCCTCTACATCCTTACATTTGTCCTCTAGCCATCCCTGCTGAGCCATTTTGCACTTCCTGTCGATCTCATTTTTGAGACGTTTGTATTCCTTTTTGCCTGCTTCATTTACTGCATTTTTGTATTTCCTCCTTTCATCAGTTAAATTCAATATTTCTTCTGTTACCTAAGGGTTTCTACTAGCCCTCCTGTTTTTACCTGCTTGATACTCTGCTGCCTTCACTATTTCATCCCTCAGAGCTACCCATTCTTCTTCTACTGTATTTCTTTCTCCCATTCCTGTCAATTGTTCCTTTATGCTCTCCCTGAAACTCTCTACAACCTCTGGTTTAGTCAGTTTATCTGGGCCCCATCCCCTTAAATTCCCACCTTTTTGCAGTTTCTTCAGTTTCAATCTGCAGTTCATAACCAATAGATTGTGGTCAGAATCCACATCTGCCCCAGGAAATGTCTTACAATTTAAAACCTGGTTCCTAAATCTCTGTCTTACCATTATATAATCTATCTGACACCTTTTAGTATCTCCAGGATTCTTCCAGGTATACAACCTTCTTTTATGATTCTTGAACCAAGTGTTGGCTATGATTAAGTTATGCTCTGTGCAAAATTCTACAAGGCGGCTTCCTCTTTCATTCCTTCCCCCCAATCCATATTCACCTACTATGTTTCCTTCACTCCCTTTTCCTACTTACGAATTCCAGTCACCCATGACTATTAAATTTTCGTCTCCCTTCACTACCTGAATAATTTCTTTTATCTCGTCATACATTTCATCTATTTCTTCATCATCTGCAGAGGTAGTTGGCATATAAACTTGTACTACTGTAGTAGGCATGGACTTTCTGTCTATCTTGGCCACAATAATGCGTTCACTATGCTGTTTGTAGTAGCTAACCCGCACTCCTATTTTTTATTCATTATTAAACCTACTCCTGCATTACCCCTATTTGATTTTGTATTTATAACCCTGTAATCACCTGACCAAAAGTCTTGTTCCTCCTGCCACCGAACTTCACTAATTCCCACTATATCTAACTTTAACCTATCCATTTCCCTTTTTAAATTTTCTAACCTACCTGCCCGATTAAGGGATCTGACATTCCACGCTCCGATCCGTAGAACGCCAGTTTTCTTTCTCCTGATAACGACGTCCTCCTGAGTAGTCCCCGCCCGGAGATCCGAATGGGGGACTATTTTACCTCCGGAATATTTTACCCAAGAGGACGCCATCATCATTTAATCATACAGTAGAGCTGCATGTCCTCGGGAAAAATTACGGCTGTAGTTTCCCCTTGCTTTCAGCCGTTCGCAGTACCAGCACAGCAAGGCCGATTTGGTTAATGTTACAAGGCCAGATCAGTCAATCATCCAGACTGTTGCCCCTGCAACTACTGAAAAGGCTGCTGCCCCTCTTCAGGAACCACATGTATGTCTGGCCTCTCAACAGATACCCCTCCGTTGTGGTTGCACCTACGTAACGGCCATCTGTATCGCTGAGGCACGCAAGCCTCCCCACCAACGGCAAGGTCCATGGTTCATGGGGGGAGGAGTTCTTGACGTATATACTTTAAATTTTGACACAAAACTCTAACGAACATTCGGACCGACACAGGCTGCATATTTTAGCATACGAGGGTCGTTCGATAAGTAATTCCCCATAATTTTTTTAAAAAGCCATTGATATACATTAACAAACGTCCTCGTTGGTGCTTCAATGTTTGTGCTGTGCGCCGGTGAAGTTTCGAACCCTTCTTGAAGATGGCAGAGCCGTAGTACAGCGTCAAAATGGCTTCTACATACGACTCACGATACAAGCAGCGTGCTGTTATTTTATTCTTGTGTGCAGAGAAAGATACCGTGATGAACATCCATAAACGTTTGTATGCAATGTATGGCGATGCTGCAGTTGATAGGAGTGCAGTTGAGCGATGAGTAAAGAAAATTACAGCCTCTGGAAATGCAGAAACAGAGCTCCACTGTAAGCCACGTTCGGGCGTCCTGTCAGAGCCACTGCTCCAGACATCCTTAATCCTGTGGGTGCCATTATTCGTGCCAACCGGAGCATCACAAAACAACAATAGGCTCTACAGTCATCGGTCAGCATTGGAAGTGCGTCTGTAATGATTGAGACTCTCAGATATTCAAAGAGGTGCTCACGATGGGTTCCACAAATGCTCACAGCTGACCACAAGATTCAAAGAAAGGCCATTTCTTCTGAATTGTTGGAATGTTTCGAGACCGACGGAGAGGCCTTTCTGTCGCGGATCGTTACGGGGGACGTAAGCTGGGTGCACCACTTTGCGCCTGAAACAAAAACGCAGTCGACCCTACAGTCCTGGCCTGGACCTTCGGACTTCCATCTCTTTGGGCCGCTTAGAGATTCTCTACGGGGAACACACTTTGAAGATGACTAGAGTGTCAGTCATGCAGTGAAATCATGGCTACGCGTACAGGACAGGAGCTTTCACCTGCAAGGAATACATGCTCCTCCACAACGTTGGTGTAAGGCCATAGAACGTGATGGACACTGCAAAAATGGGGGGCATGAACAAGACATGTTGATATATGTTGTCACCAAATTCTGACTCTTAACAATAAATATGTTCTGAGAAAAAGCAGTGGGACATTACTTATTGAACGACCCTCGTATATGACACTTAAATACATGTATATATAAAATGTATTATAGTGAAACTTTGTAAGCATACAGGAAAGTGGTATTAATGGTTTATTGGCTTATCATTAGCGTAATGCTAAAGAATCTGAGTTTGTAATAACAATAACCAGGCTCAAGGTCAGACAGAATGGGTAGAAGGAATGGAACAAAGGAAACAGAAAGAGGACGAACATAGAGAGGAGGTAACAGACGGCGGAGTGATGGAGTGGAAGAAGATGGACCGGGAAAGGGGGGAGGAGGTGGTGGACAGAGAGGGAAGGAGAAAGGGATCAGAAGGAGATAGAGAGAAGGGAGGAGAAGTTCGAAAGAAGAATGGGGAGGTGATGATAGAGAGTGAGGAGGGTAGGCGGAGGTGATGGACAGAGAGGGGGAGGAGGAGATGGACAAAGTGGGGGGGGGGGGGAAGGAGACTAGTACGCACAACCAATTCCCATATATGTTAGAAACATGTGCTTTCTGGTTTCTTCCTTTTTGATTTCAGCAGACTGAGCCACAGTATTGCGTGGCCGGGGTACAGCTAGATGCCAAATAAACCATCACTTATGACCCTTGTCAATGTGGTGCCCTCATAAGTGCCAGCCTCAAGGTATCTTGTCATCATCGACTTGTACTTTAGATTCGTTATCGGTTGAACAACGTAGCACAGAATCAGAAGAGCAGACTTACTTCGAGGAGCCTCCCATACCGTGGACAGAGACAATACATTAGGTTAGTTTAGATTCCGTTTCCGTTCCATAGACCCAAAAATGAGATGATTCTCGTGGGTGTGGAACAAGTCAGATAGTATAACATAAAAAAACAAAGAATATCTGAATATAACATTCATTATCCTGACCATTTGTCAGGATATTGTCAAAATAGTTGAATATTGTCAAAATAGTTAAATAGCAGTAAACTGTAAGCGGAATTACTACTCTGTCAGAATGGAGCAATGGAACATAGTTATATGATTTCAATAAATTTTTCATACACAAAATACCTAATCTTGACTGTTGTGACCAAGTGCTGTCAAAACTGAAATCTAACAGACGTTTTTACTTAAGATGGATTCCCTGTTAAGATATTCATCTATAGAGCAAAAGGACCGCCTTTCGAAAAATCTTTCAAACTCTGTATGCACTGTGCTTTATCTAAAATGAATGTTTTTTATGGTTGGTGGCAATTTATTGAAAATGTGTGCTCCAGAGCATTGGACCCCTTTCTGCGCCAAGGTAAGTGATTGTGGGTCTTTATATATATTGTTCTTATTCTTAGTACTGATACTATATATTGAACTATTGGCTGGAAAAAACAGATTTATTACTTCCAACAAATTTCGTTCACTAACATCGACGTAACGATATGTCAAAAGGCTTAATACCCTCCTTTTGCAGCGGAGGCCGCTTCTAGACGTGCAGGGAGAGAGCCATTGAAGTTACCGAAAGGACCGACAGGGATTTGAAGCCATGCCGACCCCAGTTCTGTGACCAGCTCCAATTAGTTTCTCGGTTCAGGATCAATGGTGCGAACTTCCCAAACGTAGCAGTTGCACAGATTCTGGATTGGGGTTAATTCCAGGGAGTCTTGTGGTCAGGGAACTGCGGTAAACTCATCCTGATGCTTTTCGAACAGCCGGTCGCTGTGGCCGAGCGGTTCTAGGCGCTTCAGTCCGGAACCGCGCTGTTGCTACGGTCGCAGGTTCTAATCCTGCCTCGGGCACGAATGTGTGTGATTTCCTTAGGTTAGTTAGGTTTAGGTAGTTCTAAGTCTGAGGGACTGATGGCCTCAGATGTTAAGTCCCATAGTGCTCAGAGCCATTTGAACGATTTTTGAGCTCCTCGAACCATGCACGTACACTGCGAGCTGTGTGACACGTTGGATTGCCCTGTTGGTAGATGTTATCGTACCGAGGAAAAATAAATTGCATGTAGGAGTGGACAAGATCCACAAGGATAGAGGCATACTTGTGTTGGTATGTTACGCCTTCCAAAATGAAATCGCCCAGGGAATCCCCTCCGGCACGGACGCTTCCGTCGATTGCTACAGGGTGTTTCCTTTCTGACGTCTGACGCCGTACACGTCAACAGCCATCCAACAGATGGAGCATAAAACGTCATTCATCTCAAAATGCCGTCTGTCGCCACTCAATGGACGTCCAATTGCGGTTTTAACCAGGGTGGTATTCGAACAGTTTACAAACTTAGCCGTTTCGGAAACGCTTCCACCGTTGTCCCGGAAACCAATGATTATGCCGTTTTGGAAGTCATGTAAATGTCTGCAGACTGTTTAAGAAAAGCAGTAGATGGAAGCCCACTCATTATATAGGAATAGCTACGTTGTCGAGTGCATTGAAAATTCTAGAAAAGAGCGACGATAGAGAACTATCATAGAACCGCAGCTGGAAGAGGAGAGAATGGCATCAGAAGTAGCAGATCCACTGTGCATTTTCAGTGCCGGCATGCTGATGGAAAAATACTGGCAGGAAGATAAGAACCTGTTGACTGTGTTCCTACTTGTAAAAAAACAGTTTACAAACTTAGCCGTTTCGGAAACGCTTCCACCGTTGTCCCGGAAACCAATGATTATGCCGTTTTGGAAGTCATGTAAATGTCTGCAGACTGTTTAAGAAAAGCAGTAGATGGAAGCCCACTCATTATATAGGAATAGCTATGTTGTCGAGTGCATTGAAAATTCTAGAAAAGAGCGACGATAGAGAACTATCATAGAACCGCAGCTGGAAGAGGAGAGAATGACATCAGAAGTAGCAGATCCACTGTGCATTTTCAGAGCCGGCATGCTGATGGAAAAATATTGGCAGGAAGATAAGAACCTGTTGACTGTGTTCCTACTTGTAAAAAAAGACGCATGATAATGTTTCGAGAAGCAAGGTCTGGGGGTGTCTGTCGAGACGGAATGTACATGAAGGACTGGTAAAGGAAACCGAGATGATACACATGGACTGTACTACGCGTGTAAGTTTTAGAGGGGCGATCTTCAGGGCCTCAGACGAAAAATGGAGTTGGAAATCATTACACTGAATCTATTACTGTTCGTCACTGCTGCAGATGATATAATAAATAACATTATGAAAGGTCTTGGTGAACGTAAGCAGTTGCCTTTGGTAATGAAACTATGATCTGGTTTGATACAGAAGACTGTACTCAACATGTAGAAATTCCACGTCCGGAAATAGAGACTCCACGACAGCGAGATCAAGACAGCGGTCATGGCATTCTAAGTGATTGACATGACGCAAGTGTGAAAGTAGGAGAGCGTCAGGTAGAGTTTGTTGACACTTTCCTTTACCTCAGAGGTACGGTGTCGGTGATAACTTAATTAAACAGAACACTACCATCAAATAGCAAGAGGGTTCTGAATATTGCCAACCAGTAACAACTCTTATGGGACCGTATGATTCAACAAATATCAATATCAGTGACGTCCAACAGCTCTTTTGTGCCAATAGTCACCTATGGTATCGAAGTATGAGCCCTCGAGAAGAGAGAGTCAAGACCAGGCCGCAGAAACGCATTTTAAACGGAACCTGCACATCCAGGCTACAGTGTCACGGCCTGTAATGAGGATAGAGCCTACAGTAATAGCTCGAATAAATGTGGAAAGAGAGGTGGATGGGGAACATCCTGTAGGAAGAACCAGAAGCCGTTGGTTGGATGCAAGGGGCATTCAGTACGTAACGCTACACATTTTTTTCTGAAAGCAACTTGGTTTTTTTCAGTATTCCAGCACACCATATTATTCCCCACTCATTTGCCTACAAAATCCTATTTTTCAACATAAATTCCATTCAGTACAACGGTCTTACGCTACCTTACTGGGAGGGTTTGTCATCCACGTACTGCTTCCCGCGGAGTACATCCTTCATTGGGACAAACAAATGCCGGCCGGTGTGGCCGAGCGGTTCTAGGCGCTTCAGCCTGGAACCGCGCGACCTCTACGGTCGCAAGTTCGAATCCTTCCTCGGGTATGGATGTGTGTGATGTCCTTAGGTTAGTTAGGTTTAAGTAGGGGACTGATGACCTCATATGTTAAGTCCCATAATGCTCAGAGCCATTTGAACCATTTGACAAACAAATGGAAATCTGACGATGCGACACCCGCGCTGCAATGTGGATGAGGAAGAAGAGTCCAATTAAGTTTATCGAGATCATTTCCGGTGGGCAGACGTGTGTGAGGCCTTGTGTTGTCATGGAGGAGGAGAAGTTCGTTTGCATTTTTGTGGCTACGAACACTGTCGCTTCTCAGTTTCCAGAGGGCAGCACTATACACATCCGAGTTGATCATTGCACCATGAGTGAGCCCATCAAACAGCATAACACCTTCAGAATCCCAGAAAGCCATCGCCAAGACATTACCTGCTGACAGTGCGGCTTTGAACTTTTTGTTCGAAGGAGAGGTTGTGTGGAGCAACTCCACGGATTGTCAATTTGTTTCCGGTCCGAAGTGATGAACCCAAGTGTCATCGTCTGTGATGATGTTTCATAAAAAATTGTCGCGATTATCTTTGGCAACGCGCAAGTAATTCCTCGCAGATTGTCAATAGTTGCTCTTTATGGTTTTCTTTTAGGTGGCGACGAACGAAAAAAAAGGGTTCAAATGGCTCTGAGCACTGAGGGACTTAACGTCTGAGGTCATCAGTCCCCTAGAACTTAGAACCACTTAAACGTAAATAACCTAAGGACATCACAGATATCCATGCCCGAGGCAGGATTTGAACCTGCGACCGTAGCGGTCGCGCGGCTCCAGACTGAAGCGCCTAGAAACGCTCGGCCACTGCGGCCGGCGGTGACGAACGCAACCGCCACACACTCCTTTGAGTACCCTGGTGGACGAATGTGTCAGCACTAACAAGACTGAAGTCCGGTTGTGGAGCGAGGTGTTTGACTTTGATCCGTCGGTCATCTCAAATGAGAGTGCCTCCACGTTCCAACATTGCAGGCGTCTCAGATGTGCGCGGCTGACCGACACACGGGAGATCGGGCAGCTTCGCGCAACCCTGTTAGGATTACGACGACTCACCGTTTGTTTGTTCACTGCCACGTCTCCATAGACATTCTGCAAAAGCTCTTGAATATCTACAGTGCTCTGGTTTTCCACCGAAGGAAACTGAATGACACCTCTGTGCTTGGAAGGCACCTCCTTTACAGACGCCACTTTGAAGGTTACGTATAGCACTGCCACCTGTCGGAACTTCATGAGACTGTAGGGGTTGGAGCGGGAATATTCCACGATATCCGACAATAAATTCCGAAATTTTTCAACTGAAATTCTCCGAGAAAAAAAGTGTTGCATTACTTATTGAGCTCTCCTCGTTCAATGAAGGACGACCTCGTCGACAGGAAAAGGACAGTGGATAATGTTTTCTGTCTGAGAAGTTGTACCTGGACACTATAAATGTAAGAAGCTCATTAACAGCAGCGTAGTAAGTGGAGCTATACAGTGCTGATTTTATTTTGTTTCATTAGTTCGAGCTGGGTTACTTCCCTTGTCAAAAGGTTATAATTTCCACCCTGAAAGTAGCGGCAGACACAACGCGAGTGCTACATTCCCGTATAGGGTTTAATTCTGCAGACGCGGAACAATTTTGCGGGAAGACCGGCAGGCGTGTCGCGCAGAGCTGTTCCGCAGCGCCGGCTCGCTTAGCCCCGCGTTTCCGCTGTTGGCGCGCCGACCACTTGCTGCCGCCTAATTTGTAGGTCTGCGGTTGCGGTCGGCCGCCGCCTTATTAAATAACAAGTGCTCCAGATTAAGCCGTTCCGGTCACGCGGTCGGTCCTTTTAATTAATTCACAACTGCTGGTCGCGCCTCGCCAACTGCGGAACCCACTCCGCCAGCGTGCGGCCCCAGACGCACTGCGACGAAATTACACGGCCAGGAGCAGGACCGGACTCCCCTGCGCACTTCGTATCTTTATTTCCGCCCAAACCTTTTTTTTCCTCTGACTTTCCGTCTCACCACAGGTTTATGAGCAGAAATGGCGCTCGGGCAGGAACATCGTGTACTGCAGTGCGAAAGCAGAAGGTGGAGAAAGAGGCGGAGCGAGAGAGAGAGAGAGAGGGAGGGAGAGAGAGAGAGAGAGAGAGATAGTTGCGGGAGAAGGAAGGAAGACAAAGACGGTGTAATAAAGGAACGCGACCTTAATCTGAGCTGAGGGCCGCCAAGCTTCAGCATAGTTCGCATGCTCTGGCAATATCGCGCGCGCTTAGCGACAATACGCGAGCAGAGACTGGTGGACGAAAATGTAGCGACAAACTTTAGGGAGGAATGGTCGAACGCTGGAGATCAGCCTGCATCACCACACAATGAGATCTAGCGTAAAGGCAGACTCTTTAGCGACAAATATGCCTGCGTAAGTTTCAATATTAAAACCTGGCGTCATAACTTCTCTTACAATTATAAAACAATGTAACTCATTCCCTTTCTACCTTTCGTTTGTTAAAGGTATATGTATTTCTTTCATAACCTTATAGATTGTTATTACCTGAAGATTTACTAATGTACAGCATTACACAATACACTTTCATGCCAGTGTTCCACATCGAAATACTTCAATGTAGGACAAATAGATAACGTGACGAGGTAAAACTTTTTCATTGCACGTTTTAATACAAATATTCTCACTCCAACTCCACAATCATGAGATTAGCGTACTGTTTACCATACAACAGACAGAAGACAAAGGATTTATATAACTGAAGAACACAGAGTGGATGGTGGAAGGTGGTTGACTGGGAATTTGTTTTGCTTTTTTGAAAATGAAAGGTTACAAAGCAAAATCCGTTTGGTCACTCAGCAGAAATTCTAGATGGTTCTTATGGTGTTCTTATTCAGGTTTTGTTTCAACTGTTTTAGGCCCTGAAGTAGTGAGACACGATAGTCCGTTATTGTTCACGATATATCCAAATAATGGGTGGATAACGTCGGATGCTGTGGGTAGTTGTTCGTGATTTTTGCCGCTGTACAGCCGAAATTCGTAATGTCACAATTTTATGGGAAAGTACAAGAAGATCTGCAACAAGATGAAGTTGAGCGGATGGGCAGGGCACTTGACAACATAAATATATGTAACATACTTCCCATGCCTACGCAAAATGGGAGCTAAAGTCCCTCAAGAAATTTTCTATTAACGTTCCGATATTATAATTTTCAAGAAAAGTCTGGCATAATAATACTTTATCCATCTTACATCTGTCAGAAAGACCATAATGGGATGCTGGAGAAATACAAGCAAATGCAGAGACTGATTACAGCCGCTCTTAAACCGTGCATCGAAAGGAGAAAACGGCATTAGTGCATCCAGTACGCTTCACCACATATTATGTCCGCCCTGATAGTTGAGTGGTCAGCGTGTGGGACTGCTGTCCTACGGGCCCGGTTTCGATTCCCCATCCGGCGCGCAGGTGGCCCAATGTGGCATCGAACGTAATAAGACCTGCACCAAGGCAGCCGGACCTGCCCCGCAAGGGGCGTCCCGGCCAATGACGCTAAACGCTCATTTCCATACCACATATTATAGGTTCGCAGCTTGCATTTTTACACACCGATATGTGACGAAATATGAGTTAGTAAAAATGTGTGTACGAAAAGAAACCCCACGTTGTTTACCTGCAAACAGGGCTGAAATACACAGTTAATCAAAGCAACAGTACACTGAGCGACTTGAAATAGTGAAACACATACCCTGTCGTACATGAATACAGTAATAGTTTAAACCAAACATTCCATATGAGTAATATCAGATCCGCGCATACATTCCACATTCCACATAAAACTTCAGCCTCTTTTCCCGGTCAAAGGTACTTTTTACATAACTTCGGCGGAATATGAGTCTAATTTATGTCTATATCTATGAGTAACTTAGTGTGATAGCTCGTAGATATTCAGTTTATTCGGAGGCTGTCGGTTAACCCCATATATAAAAATACGCAGCACGTAAACAAATAAAAGAAATCAATAATTGTGACAGGCAGGTGATGAATGAAACTGGAATTCAGTAGTGCTGTTTTGCGCCGTTTTAAAATCAGGGGGCCGGCCGAAGTGGCCGAGCGGTTAAAGGCGCTTCAGTATGGAACCGCACGACCGCTACGGTCGCAGGTTCGAATCCTGCCTCGGGCATGGATGTGTCTGATGTCCTTAGGTTAGTTAGGTTTAAGTAGTTCTCAGTTCTAGGGGACTTATGACCACAGCAGTTGAGTCCCATAGTGCTCAGAGCCATTTGAGCCATTTTTTAAAATCAGGGGCAGTGTTCAATTTTAGTCACACAGTTACCTATTTCATTTGACTGTAAACCTTAATAGGTATTTGATATCAGTGTCGGGTGAGACGCGGCTTCTAATGTCACAGGAGTAGTTTCCTGGGCGAATTGATTCCACTATTGACAATATAATTGCTGCTATTCAACAACAGTTTTAGTATATGGAATTTATCGTTCATTTTATCATCTCAGTTGCAGATTTGTTTTGTGGCATAACTACATTCGTTAAAGTTGATCATCTTCAGATGTATGTAGTGGGGCAAGCAATTGTCGTGTCCATACAGAACTATACAACAGGTGTTTGTGGAGTGCTGATTTGCAGCTTGTTGATTACAGGTGATTGCAGATCTTTGCCCCAAACTGTTGTGTTTTATAGAGACGCTAAGGTAAAGCCTTTGACTCTCGTCCTGACTGTACAGAGAGTACTTCCTCACTACAGCATTAGGAGGCGGGAGGGTGGAGGGGGGAGGGTGGAGTGGGGAGGGTGCCATCCGTTGCGGCCGAGCGGTTGTAGGCGTTTCAGTCCGGAACCGCGCTGCTGCTACGGTCGCGGGTTCGAATCCTGCTCTGTCATGGATCTGTGTGATTTCCTTAGTGTAGTTGGGTTTAAGTAGTTCTAAGTCTAGGGGACTGATGACCTCAGATGTGAAGTCCCTCTGTGTTTAGAGTCATTTGAACGATTTTTTTTTTTTTGGGGGGGGGGGGGGGGGGCACGGTGGCAAGCATTCCGTCCCGGCTGCCTTTCAACCCCGGAAGATATCCTCAGTACTCATCTGACTACTGGCTGAGTCGACAGGGGTGCTCCTGGAGTGAATGGAACAAGGAAAAATTCGTGCCCCTATTCAAGACTGAGGCTTGAACCTCCAGTACTGGAGTATAGCGCTCCACGTGCTAGGCAACAAAGGCCACACAGAGACGCTAGAGAATTCTAAATTGAGTGAGATAGTAAACCAGTAGTGGAAGGTGTATATTTAGTTTATTTTTTAATTCATAGATACAACGAACACTTCGCAATAACGGGTTCAGTCCACAGAAACTGGTCAAACTGCTGAATACCATTCTCAGTTCATGTATTGCAGTGTCGTACAACATTTCCTACGTTGTGTCAAACATTCATCTTGCGCGTTGCATAGTAAGACAGGCAGTTAAAACCATTCCAAATCCCTCCATTGTCTAACAAATTTTCACACGAGTAAATAAACTGAACTAATCAAGGCAATTTTATGTCGTCCTCATTGCTCCTCAGTAGACATCCAGCCTCAGAACAGAGCGCAGTGCAACAGCAGCATCTTATGGGTTGTATATAGTTTGTTGACATGGCTTACTTTATTGCTATTCTAGCTTAATTCTGCGTAGAAGTGAACAGCGATCAATCTGCGCAGCTGATGTTAGTGTTTGTTTATTCTACTGTTCCTGTTTGTCTTACATTCCATCAGTACCGTTTTTAAGTTGAATGACCACAAAAAAAGTAATCGCAGGTAAGGCAGGTGCCAGACGGAGATACACTTTAACAATCCTGAGGAAATGTAGTCTACCCAGAAAGGAAGTAGCTTACAAACCTCTTGGGCAACCAATACTTGTATATTAATCATCAGTCGGCGATCAGTGTCACATAGCATTAATAGACAAAACAGAGAAGAGGAGCACTTTTCGTAACAAAAAATGGCTCTGAGCACTATGGGATTTAACTTCTAAGGTCATCAGTCCCCTAGAACTTGGAACTACTGAAACCTAACTAACCTAGGAACAGCACACACATCCATGCCCGAGGCAGAATTCGAAACTGCGACCGTAGCGGTCGCGCGGTTCCAGACTTTAGCGCCTAGAACCGCTCGGCCACCCCGATCGGCTTTTCGTAACAGATTCTTTTAGAAAACACAAAAGCGCCACAGAGATACTCAGCCAGTCACAGTGACAGACGCTGCAAGAGAGGCTTCTACATCATAGTGCGTTATGATGTTAAAATTCCGAGAGTGTACTTCCCTAAAAGAGTAACGCAATATATTGCTTCCTCCTACTTGTACATCGCGAAAAGAGCGTAAATATAAAATTGAGCGATTCGAGCCCACACGCAGACTTATCAGAAAACGTTCCTCCCGCAAACGACTGACGACTGGAACAACAAAGGGCGAGAAGTGACAGTAGTACACAAAGTAACCTCCGCCGTGCACTGTAGAGTGGCTCGCAAATTACAGATGTAGGTGCAGAGCAGAGGACTCCACAGAAAAGGTTAAATAGACGGAAACACAAACAAATATTCATCAATCAAGACCTCGTACAACCGGTTGTAATGATTTAAGACAAATTGTTCGTTTTCTCAAAATATACGAGCCGTACGCAGCTCGTGTTCATTCCATTTATTGTTTGTCATCTTCTATTACGGTACTGCTGCCTCGTTTTCTTATTCCATTTACTGACGTCACTAACTTCCTGCCTTACTTGCCCGTGAGCGGCAGCAGCAGTGCAATCGATAAGTGCCCTGAAGTAGCTTCTCTGGAGCGACTGATAGTATTTCCGGGTCGTCGTGTGTCTGGTAGTGCAGTTGTAGACGGACCAGCAGTGCAGTCTGGACGCAGCAGCAGTGAAGTCGGGGACGGAGCGCCGGTGAGGCGCCGACAGCCAGAGCTCGCCGACCGCTGGCGACACACGTGAACTGTCCGACGGAGAGAGATTGGGGCGCGACGACCGTTGGTTGGTCGTTCGGTTGGTCGCCTCATCGGCCGACGTATACTTGGTCCTTTCACCGTTTCCGGGCTTGGCGAGTCGGTCGGTTTGCGTGGAGCAGCGAGGAAGTCTCCGTCGCTCGTACTCTCGCTGGGGCCGCTGGCGGAGTACACGCGCGGTTGGAGTGTTAGGAGCTGCTTGTGAGTGCTACGAAGCTCGTCGCCCACCGATCTTGGACATGAAAGTTGAGTCCTCACTTAACCTGCTATCGAGCTTCAACTGTGTACATTTCTTCGTTTGATCCTGGTTGTCACTTTTGGGACATTCCCGCTAGCAACGACGTGTGTGTATTCAAGTAGGCTAAGATTCCAGCCGTCTTCCTGTGGAGTTTAACTTAATTTATTCCCTGTTATTAAAGTATCTTCTGCGTTGTGGCCGCTGACTTTCCGGTTACCTGCCCTGGTCGTTGACGTAATTTTCGGTAGTGTATTTTCCTCGTCATGTAGTTGCTGTCCATCGTGGCATGTAGTTCGACAGCTGAGGTGTTGTTGGTCGTTGTGGGCGCCATTATTATGTGTGTCGATATATCGAAATCTTGTTGTCGCTTTGCTGGTTGCGTGAAGCGGAACTAATTTTGTGTATTGGTCGGTTGGCTGTCTGTCGGTCGAGTTGCCTTCAGATTAAGAAGTCGTTAGACAGGCTGCCTATCACAACTAAATGTGTGTTAGTGTTACAGTTGCAGATCGACCCATGGAATCTTCTGAGCGCCGTTGCTTGTGTGTTACAGTAATTTCCCTGTTTGGGTTTTAGTTACTTGGTTAATGTGTGGCCTTTAGCTAAGTATCAGTATCTATTAAATTAAAGTTGTAGTCTTGCCCTGCAGGCATGAGACTGTTATTCTTTTATATGGGGCCTTCAGTTGAATTTTATATGATATGTTTTAAGAAAAGGCCCTCTGCCTTTTAAGTTGAAACTCTTTTTTCTAGGCCTTAAGCCGTTAAACGTATTAGGTTGATATGTGGCCTTCAGCCGAGTATTAATATCTCTTAAAATAATGTTCTTGTTTTTCCCTTAAGGTATGAGATTGTTATTCTTTATAGGGGCCTTCAGCCGAATTTTATACGAAATGTTTTAAGATACGGCCCTCTGCCTTTTGATTCAAACTCTTCTTATTGCTTAACATGCGTCTTTCAGCCAAGTTCCATTAAAATTAAATTGCTAAGGCCTTCAGCCTATTCAGATTGAAGATTTAGAAAATATTCTTGGGCGAAACCACTATACGAACCCTGTATTTCAATTTCTTGCATAGGCCTTGTGTCTTGGATTTTGAGTGTGGCCTTCAGCCGATCTCAAGTTAATCAAAGGAGGTCTATTACAGTTTTGAGTGTTTTACATCCTTGTTGTAATATTGAGTGTTGATGAATAAAGTTTGTATGTTGAGTGCAACTGACAGCAACTTATTTTGGCCCCTTTCCACAACCTAATACGCTCTGTCCTGCTAGCACAGGCATTTCAATACAGTTTAATACACACTCATATTTGTAAAATTTTCGTGAATGTAGATGTTCAAATGTTTTCCCGTTTCACAAGACTCAGTAACGACAAAAGTTAAAATACAAGTAATGGTAATGTGATTTCAATATTCTTGTAGTAGTGCTCTGCTGAATATCGGTCCAAGACATTTTTTCGGTTTTTCGGTACCACTGTTGGCAGTTGTATGACGTAGTCGATGCTTTCCTGCAACATTTCGAGACGAATGCGTCTTTTCCGGCAGAGGCTTGTCTTGCGTTTCATTCAACAATGCTCAAGCACTACTGTTCTCGTGCCTTTACGTGAAGAGGAGGAGGATTCATTCAGTATTCGCACGTAACGGTCGCAGTCCGTAGAAGCAAAAATTAAGGAGAATTTTCACATTTTGAACGTAGATTAAGAAGCTTTTCGGCGAATGGTAAGCGAATGTGAGAGAATAATAGGAAAAGTGTTCTTTTTCGTGAAGGTATCTACCGTCTATGCATCTAATTGAAAGCAGTTTGTTTCGTTGCCATACGCATTTTTATTCTTTTGTTTATGAAGCCTCATCAATGACCTTTAATACATGTTTCATTTTATACACACAATAAACGTAGTTTGTGGTAGAAATAATATGGTGCTGTATTACATTGTGTCGTGTCTTTCTGTTGTTTTTAAGTTAAAATCAACTTTTGTAGCAAAAAGATCTTAACGTGAACTTATCGTTCGGAGTTACTTACGATTTCCAGCGCTGTTAACTCATGCGTGTTGTCCTGGAGATGTATTCGCTAGTTTCCATACTCCATAGCTTTCATACATCTCCAGGACCACACACATGAGTTAACAGTTGGAATCGTACCACCCAATGATAATTTTACATTACGAACTTTGTGCTACAAAAATTGATTTTAATCTAAAAACAAGAGAAAGACACGACAAAATGTGATATAGTACGATATTATATCTACCACATAATACGTTTATTGTATATATAAAAGGAAACATGTATTACAGCTCACTGATTATGCCTCTCAAATAAAAGAACCGAAACGCTTATGCCAATTAAACAAACTGCTGCAGTTAGTTGCATAGACTTTACGTACCTCCACGAATTTAAAGCAACAAAGGGAAAGACGGAAAATAGAAAAAGTGTTCTCTTTGTTAGCTATACTTCACCAATATTAGTTCGCCTCAAAGGAAAACTCTTTGAAATAAAAATCAGCAGAGCTGCAGCGGGATAAAGGCTATAGGTTTACTTTCGTGTTACTTTTTACGTAATTTCTGTGGTTGAAGTCTGGTTTACACCCAGATATTCGTGTTACATCTCATCCTTCGAGCTATGGACATTGTGTCAAGATCTGCCCTTCAGTATAAAACTTATACTCTGTCCGAGAAAAGACTGAATCAGCCAGAAGTCGGGGAGAAATAAAAACGTAAGTTTACTGTTGAGAGGTTTGTGATGTTATTTCTGCGATTGTAGAATCGAGCAAAATTTCAATACAACTTGGCTGTATGAGGCCACGTACCAGCATGACGTTACACCACCTCTGGCTTGGATGCATGCAATGATTCAGTCGGGGATAATGTCTTAAAACACTTGGGGAGAATATCTCCTGAGACATACTTGCTGTAACTGATCTTTGCTATCGTGGCACTGTAACATGCACTGGGATCGAGTTGATGTCCGACTTAGGTCCATACATGTTCTATTGCCGACAGATCTTCAGATATTGCTGGCCAAGGGAGTATCCCAACCATAGTCTGTTCTAGAGACAGATGCCATGTGTGGACGAGTATTGTCCTTTACAGAATGGCACCACGGTACTGTTACATGAGAAGTAACATAAGAGGACGTGGTATATCCATGCCATACCGTTGTGCCACGAGTACTCCGCATCTCTGTGTACCTTACGATGATCGCTCAACATGTCTTGAGTCTTACCAGGTCAAGTAACGAGTTCTCTCAGTCACTACTGTTTGTGGCCTGAAATCATATCCGATGGCACCCCACAACACGATGTCAGGAATAACACTCTATTTTTCTCCAAAACATTTCAGAAATGGGACATTTACCCAGGACAACGCCATACACGCTGACGGTGGTCATCTGGGGTAGTGCAGAGGGCGAATCGTAACTGAACAGAGTGCGACGCCATTCATCAGCAGCCCAAAATTTCCGGTCATGGCACCATTCAAAATGCAGCCGTTTGTGTTGTGGAGTTAACGGCAGCCAATGCATGTGACGGTAATTCCGTAGTCCGACTACTGATGGTGTCCGACCAAAGGAGCGGGATGACACAGAATGTTGCAGTTAGTCAATTTGTCGTTTTCGGATTGCAAGCGAAGATGTGAAGGGGTTGCGATGTGCTTGGTGCGGCATCTCGCGATCCGTCCTTGTGATGGTCGGTCGTGCTCGGCTCGAACGTTGAGGACGCTCGTGTCCGCCCCCGCGTTCCCATGCAGTCGCATCCAAGATCCCTGCAAATCTGTATTTTGAGCCATTAGACCAGCCAGCGAAATGGAGATGTACAATGAGTCCCCTTCCAAACACTATGTCTACAAGTACTCAGCATCTCTGCGTATTTGTAGCAGTTCTGAAGCGAATGCCGTGAAGTGTTTCCTTCAGTTTAGAAATCGAGTTGAACTCACGAGGACTTAAGTCAGGGGAGTGCAGTAGGTGGTATAGCACTTAGCAGCCCCATCAGTCAAGTAAATCAGTACGTGTCTGAGCATTGTCCTGCAAAATGATGGTCAGATCCTGCAGAAAGTGTCATCATTTCTGCCTCTAAGCTGGTCGTAGGTTGTGTTTCAAAAATGAACAGCATAGAGACGGCATTCGATTCAGAACTGCTACAGATTCGTAGAGCCATAGACCGCGCTACTCGAACACTCAACACAACTGGCACTGCTAAAAGTATCCTACGACTTTCACATCGTTGGCAACGTGTTATACACAATGTTGGTGACTACTTGAAGGTCAGTAAGACTTTGAAACACGTATCTATTTTGTAAGAGCTGTAAATAAATAGTTGCCACTATTAAAGCTCCAACCTTCGTATTTCTTGTATACGAATGTTTCATAATTCCGCAAGTATTTTCACGAATACATGGAAATGAAATTTTTGATATTTCACTACAAACACAGTATATTGTTTTTTTTCCGTTTCTAACAAGAAGTCTGCTAAATGAATATCTGCGCAATTTCAGGTTTGTCATCGAGCGCTTTCAGTATAGTGAACTGTGGTATTCTGTAACTTTTGCATAAAGGAAGTTTGACGGCAAGTGATATTTATCGTCGGACTCAAGCCGTGTGTGGGGAAGCACGTGACAGACACAGCACTGTGTTCACGCAGTGTGACCAGGCTCCGGAGCTGCCGACGAATTGGGCGGACCTCTTTCGCCATAGACTGGAGATGATAATCAACTGTATACCAGTTGCGAATATGGACAACCATGAGCTGTATAATGGGATGACGACAAAGAAAATTTGTGCCGGACCGGGACTCAAACCCGGATTTCCCGCTTATCGCGAGAGATTGCCTCACCATTTGGCTATCCGAGAGCGGCTCACGGCCAGAAAACTTCCATATGTTGTCAATCGTGTATCTATAACCTGTACTCGTACATCCATTAAGTATATTCCCGTACAGGGAACAGATTTTAGTCGAAAGTAGCTTGCCCAGTGTCGGCGGATAAATACGATATCGCAAATCCAGTTTTATTCCGAATTACGATGCAGTGTTCCTGCTGACATGCGTGCATGTATGTATTTCCGAAGGAACATTACATCGTAATTTGGAATAACACAGGCATTGCAGTATCGTGTAATCGATTGTAAGTTTACAACCTACTCAGTTGGTATCGAACGCTGCCTTTCATTTTTTCTTACTTGCTCTTTTTCCCATGTTTATTACAAATCCTATATGGGTACTCATAGATTGTAAAAACACGTCGAAAATTTATCTTTAAACGGACAGCTAGGTTAGCAAAAGCAAATATATTTTCTCCCTTTAGTGTCCGAGGAGAACAGATGCAAACGAACGACGGTGCATAGCAGTGGCTCTGCTGGTAACTTAACAGCATTTTTCTGACACCATATGTCATGGGCGGAATATAAAGAGGTGACTGTCTCGATTTAAAAAAAAAAATATCCACGGCATATCCCCAGTTACTTAACTGTCAATCTCTGGATGGAAGTATCTGTGAAATTTGTTCTACAAGACCGGGAGTCTTGTAATTAGCTGTCCTTTGTTTGTAAGCTCAGTTAGGGTAAGATATGTGTGTTCAGGGTGCATCAATTCTAATAATTTTGTAAACTGAGGTTAACCAATTTACCACTGTATAGTACTATATTGTAAGAGAAATGCGCGTCAGTGATTACTGGAAAACTAATTCTCTTTGTAATGAGCAATTTCACCTTAGGTAATGGGTTACAATTAAAAACTGTTTTCTTTTCTTACTTGAGGTAGAAATTCATTTATTTTCAAATCGATAACCCTGTTGTTCCCGGGTTCGATTCCCGGCGGGGTCAAGGATTTTCTCTGACTCGTGATGACTGGGTGTTGTGTGATGTCCTTAGGCTAGTTAGGTTTAAGTAGTTCTAAGTTCTAGGGGACTGATGACCATCGATGTTAAGTCTCATAGTGCTCAGAGCCATTTGAACCATTTGATAACCCTGTTGCAATTAGTCACAGGTGAATTAACTCGATTAGAAATTGCGACTCTGCACTTATAGTTCCAGTTGACGTATTAACTGAGGAAAAGGACTGTTCTAAGACCTTTTCATCAAAAAATACATAAGGGTCACACTGAGCAATTTACCTAACGGTGTATGGTAGTCGGTAGATCTGGTATTACTAAGTCACTCCACCTGCCCTGTTCCACTCGCGAATGGTGCGAGGGAAGAATGATTGTCACTAAGCCTCTGTATTAGTGCTAAACTCTCGAATTTTCTTGTACTGGTCTTTTCGGGGGACGTATGTTATACACATGTTGTCTGACTCTTCCGTGAATATGCTCTCTCGAAATTTCACTAGTAAAGCCCTGTTTGATGCAAAAGACCTCTATTGTAGCTTCTGACACTGGAGTTCGTTGATCATTTCTGTTGAGCGATTCCGTGACGAAAAGCACCGCTCTTACTTGGATCTGCTCTTTCTCTTCTATCACTCCTACTCGGTACGGATCCTAGACCGATGAACAGAACCCAAGAAACAGTCGGACAAGTGCATTGTAGGCCACTTCCTTTGTGGATGAGTTAAATTTGCTTAATTGCAGCTGCACGAAATTTGTACGCACGTGTTTCTGTTTTCGGTTCTCTAATCACATTATTTACACTAATCACTGTTTGGTTGTTTCTAGTATTCAATACGTCAATCGATAAAAACAGAACCCTTACAGGATAACTTTAGTCTGTCAGTGCGACACTTAAACAGCCGTTTTCTAAGGAACGGTTTGACGTATGAAGTTGAAATTTATGTCACATGCTAAGGTCTATACTCCTTTGATAACGCAAAAAAAAAATCTAAGCTAGTGAATTCGAATATGACGGCTATTTATATCACATGTTTTAAAAATAGAGAAGTCATTCATTAAAACCTTTTTTTCTTTCACTTCTACGGGGAATTCCGACTTCCTGCCAAATTTCATTACTCTAGGCTCACGGGAAGTACACGATCCCTCACGCTTCCACTTCACTATCACATCTGAAACAGTGGACCTAGGGATGTTTAGGAGTATGGAAATCTCGCGTATAGATGTATGATAGAAGTGACACCCAATCACTTGACCACGTTCGAAGTCCGTGAGTTCCGCGGAGCCCCCCATTCTGCTCTTTCACAATTTCTAATGACTACTGATGGGCTGATATTGAGTACCTGCCAGTAGGTGGCAACCCAATGCTCATAATATGAAGAACGTATGTTTTTGGAGGTATCCGGATACTTTTCATCACATAGTATATGTTACTCAACAAATTTTCTAGTTGCTCGAAAGTATTTCAGATTTAAATACATGAGCTTTAAAGCGGCGAGGCATGACTGACCCCTGTGGTACAAGTATCGTAATGAGACAGCCCAGCAAGTAAAGTCGTGCATTGTCTACACCGATAGCCGCATTTAACAGACGGCATTGGACTCTTAAATGGAAACATCCGTCATCAGATCGGCCACTCAGAAATCAATCATTTGCTGTACGTGTAAATCACAGTCAACGGGCAGTGCAAGTAAGAAACTCCGCAGGACTTTCAAAGGACTAATAGACGAATGCTATCAGGCAGACTGCCAGAAGATGTAAATTTTCTTCATATAAAGCAATAACGCAGAATGTGAAGACTACTCAGGGTACTACGGGTTTACTCCCGTGACAAGTGTTTAATCAACCGGCTTTCGTATTGCCTACGGAATTGTGATTATTGTTGTTTGGTTCCTTAAATAAAGCTTTCAAAGATCAGCGTTTCATGCATTACGGGTTGCTGTGTAAGAATAGCTCCATCAATAACCATCATCCTTCTTCGGGGAAGATGTACAATCTTTCGCTATTTTTTGAATAATGAAGAAGATCATGGGTTCTTGAAGTTTCACGTGCTCTTCCATTTCTACAGTGTTCGTTTCTCAGTAAAGTATCTAAAACGTCCCAAACGCCAGTATACATTTTATTTGAACTCCCGGTGTTCATCCAGCGTGGTGAAATACCAACAGGGGATCTTTTCGCTCCATTTTACTCGTATGTATTAGGTAATATGAGGCTTCTAGCGATATTGGGATGAGGTTATCTCAGACAAAAGTATAGTACCTTTGTTCTTAGTGTCTAGTAGAAGACAAAGTTTTTAAGCTCCGCACTGGAAGAAGTCTCTTCGAAAAATATTGCGTGTGCACTAAAAGTTTGTTGCGAGAAGAACGTCTTGGAGTGTTCTTATGCCGGATATAAGCGGAACTTGGCGCAGACTCGTGATGCGGTCACCAGAGAGATTTGTTTAGTGGACCAAGAGAAACAGCATATCCCGTGGAGTGAAGGAGAAACACAGGGGAAGCGCTTATTTGCTGGAGCACAGTTCTGCTCAACCGCGGGAGAACTTCTGTAAGTAAACGGTGTGAACTGCGAACAGTTTAATCAGTTAAAAGCGAGAAGCGAATTGACCGTGGGTAGATGTGCATTTAATTTAGATTTTCCGAGTACACTTCTCGCTTAGACGTTAGAGAGAATACTGGAGTATTCATGGCCTGAAGTGGATGCCGTCGATTCTGTCGTAGTGAACTCTATAGTCCAATGCGTAGCAGCGACATGCAGTGGGAAAAAAACCATACCAGGTAACAGTAACTGGCAGGTTAATAAGCTAAAACGGAGTTACGAGGAACTAATTAACTCGGTTTCCACGCACAAAAGTGAAGTTTTCAAAGATATCACCAAATGAATTGATGCAAACTCCAGAAGCTTTTAACGTTGTTATCTTCGTGGAACGAAAACAGCGTTAAAGAATAAGATAAAGTATTCGCATTAATGTGACAGTCATGTTTCGTATTATTACAATATTTTCTTCCAGCTGCGTACATAAAATTCCTCACGATTAGCTGTTGTTGTAATTACTGAAGTTCTAATGCCACAAAAGTTCGTGAGTATGGAGTGGTAGAGGAGAGAATATTATCCAGTTTTTAGTGTGTGAAAAGGGAAACGGTATCTGATTTCTGCTAGGATTATAAATATTAACAACCAGTATTTTTATTCATCTCAGTATACAATCGTAAATATCGATGGCATTCAGTAATGTTACTCTACATGTTGCTTCCATTTTTCATCACACGGATATGTTCACTGTTCTGCCAATTCAAAGAATGGAAGATGATTGAGAGAAAGTATCATAGGAATTAGAGAAATACAATACGAAAGGAGAAGTCTTCCAGCACAAATAGCTAAGAATAGAAACTTGAGAATTGTTATAGTGCGGGATTAGCCGAGAGGTCTAAGGCGCTACAGTCATGGACTGTGCGGCTGGTACCAACGGAGGTTCGAGTCCTCCCTCAGGCATGGGTTTGTGTGTTTGTCCTTAGGATAATTTAGGTTAAGTAGTGTGTAACCTTAGGGACTGATGAGCTTAGCAGTTCAGATTTCACACATCTGAAAATTGTTGAGTGTGTAAATCTTATACCATAGGCATCGTTTAGGACAGGTTTCCTCGAAATTCCACGGCTAAGGAAATAAGGAATGAAAAGTTTCTTGAATATAAATATATATGTATGAAGCTAGAACTACGAAACTGGTATTTCGTTTCTCGGTCAGAAATACAGAAATACGTATTTCACTGTTTTCGGAAATTCAACCCCTATGGGGGCGAAATAGGACCTGAATAACACACTGACTCACCACAGCCCAGCCAAAATCGCTGTGGACAGAAATTTGAAATTTGATCATAGTGTTGATCTTATACTGTAGACATCGTTTAGTAAGGGATTGTTCAAAATTACAGCCCTAAGAAGGTGAAATAGGGGATGAAAGATTTTTTGGGAAATATGTCGCTATTAAAGCAGTTTTGAAGAACTAAAAAGCTGGTATTTGAGTTCTCGGTCAGAGATGAAAGTATGTGTTTCAGCATTTTTGAAAACTTTACCCCCATGGGCAATAACAGTCAGTGACAGTTTTTTTTTTAAATAAATCATTACTAAAGTCCTAATGAAGCATTTTTAAAGCTACATCTTTGAAAATTGATTTTCGACTGCTCGGTTGGACGCAAAAAATTTACGTGGCAAAATATTTTTAGAAATTCAAATCCCAAGGCACTGAAATAGGGGATGGAAATTTTATGAAAGTATTTCAATGTGAGATAATTTTTTTAAGCTAAATCTAAGAAAGTTTGTATTTAGTTCCTGCACAGAAAAAAAAGGAAAACATGTTTCAGTGTTTCCGGAAATTCAGCCTCTAGGGGGGGGGGGGGTGACATAGTGGACGGAATTTTTATGCAAATATTTGGTTATATTAAGACACTTTAAAGCAAAATCTATGAACTCTGTATTTGACTTCTAAATAAATATTTGTTAGGGGGTGAAAGCTTATATGGCAATATCACCACAAGAACTGAAAAGGTAGGATGAACCAAGATCTCCAACTCTAGCTGGCAGAATCCCTCTTAAGTCAGAAGTAAATTCAGAAAAGATTATGCTTCAATGACATTAATTAGCCTGCAAACTTTAGAAGAAACTACAGTTTGTGAACACCAGAAAAATTCGATTGAAGGAAAACAGATAATTCTAAGTAGACCATGCAATCGCCGCAAGCGAAGTAGGGGGCGTTAAGCTAGTAATAATAATAATAATAATAATAATAATAATAATAATAATCAGCGTCATCACCATCGTCTTCACTTCAATTATTAGTCCTCTTTTTATCTTGCTCGTTAAGTTTCCCATCTTTTCCTCAGTCTTCATTTACTTGTTCTCCCAAGTGGGTTAGTCTTCACCTCTGGAGTTGTAAATTTTCCACTTATTCTTTCGAGGTGTTCGTTCCATGTTCTCCTATTTCTTTTTGTTTTGTAGAGGATATTAAATGTATTCGGTTCTTCCTTACGTTCAGACCTTCAAAATCTGTCAGTTACGGTACACCCCTTCACTGCTCTTACAAATCTGACCTCCAATGCTTGCATGTGACTTTATCGATTTTATTTATGACCCGTGATTTACATTGTAAACAAGCATTGGGTCTGCCATTGTCTCATGAAATATCAGTCATTTTTCTTTGTGCGTTTTATTTTTTAGACACCAGTTTACTGTTCCACATATATGTTCAAAAACCTTGCTAACTTCCCCTCTATGTCTTCATCATGATCATATGTGACGCCGGAACCTAGATAGCTTAAATATTTGACTGCTTCCGTTGCTCTTCTGTTAATTATAATTTTTCTCGTGCAGGGTATTTTCCATTAAGATCCAGTGATTCTGCCTTCTTTTCTGAAAAACTCAAATGGTACTCTTCACAAATCTTGCCTAATAAATGTATTCCCCTTTGCAATTCGTTTTCATTCTCCTTCAGAAATGTGGCGTGTCCTGCATATAAATGGCAATTAAGCGGGCATTTCTATTTAGGGTAATTCCCTCTTTACAGAATCTCTTCCGGATTGCGTCATCTGAATAAACATCTTCAGAAAATCGGAAGAATTCGAGAGTTTAAATAGTCGTACCGACAGTCATTCTTCCAATGCGCCATTCTAGTCTGGAATTTGAGGTGAGATTCAGGTGAATATAATAATAACAAAAGCAAAACGAGGATAATGGAATGTAGAAAAATTAAGTCGGGTGATGCTGAGGCAATTAGATTAGGAAATGAGACACTTAAAGTAGTAAAGAAGTTTTGCTATTTGGGGAGCAAACTAACTAATGATGGTAGAAGTAGAGAGGATATAAAACGTAGACTGTCAATGGCAAGGAAAGCGTTTCTGAACAAGAGAAATTTGTTAACAACGAGTATAGATTTAAGTGTCAGGAAGTCGTTTCTGAAACTATTTGTATGGAGTGTAGCCATATATGGAAGTGAAACGTGGACGATAAATAGTTTGGACAAGAAGAGAATAGAAGCTTTCGAAATGTGGTGCTACAGAAGAATGCTGAAGATTAGATGGGTAGATCACATAACTAATGATGAGGTATTGAATAGAACTGGGGAGAAGAGGAGTTTGTGGCACACCTTGACAAGAAGAAGGGATCGGTTTGTAGGACATGTTGTGAGGCATCAAGGGATCGCCAATTTAGTATTGGAGGGCAGCGTGGAGGGTAAAACACGTAGAGGGAGACCAAGAGATGAATACACTATGCAGATTCAGAAGGATGTAGGTTGCAGTAGGTACTGGGAGATGATGAAGCTTGTACAGGATAGAGTAGCATGGAGAACTGCATCAAACCAGTCTCAGGACTGAAGACGACAACAACAACAACATTATAATAATTGTACATGGTATACTATCACTCCAAAATAGGTTTTGTAGAGTTGAGATATAAGTGTAGTTACATAAACACAAGTTGTTTCTAGACATTGTGAGGAGAGCAGTAAATAAGCTAACGTAAATATCGCTATGACTCCATTGCAGTGTGTGTGTGTGTGTGTGTGTGTGTGTGTGTGTGTGTGTGTGTCTGTGTGTGTGTGTGTGTGAGAGAGAGAGAGAGAGAGAGAGAGAGAGAGAGAGGTAAAGGGATTTGTAAACGGGAAAACTTTGGAGAACGTTTGCCTGTCAACCTCTGTAGCACGGCTACACAATTACTCCACGAGCCACTGCAAAATTACAGTGTTTTACAGAGGGTACTTCAGAACAATTATCAGAGAATATCTTTCCTAGACTGTTGTGAAAGTAAAAGGGCACTTTAAAGACGCAGAATAAGACTGAGAAGATTGTTGGGAGATGTTTGTATATTATGGGAGAGGAAGTGGTAAAACCGAAGCCTACAGGTGACGTCTTCAGACACTGGGGGATGTTTGACGGCTAAACAAGAGGACAGAGATGATGAAGAAGAAGACGAAATAAATATCTCTCTGGATACATCAGCACTACAGTAATTTTCCGTATATTGGAATTCATGTACTATCTGACTCCCGTGATCCGTACCGACAAATTTCACGGTTTTTGTACTTCCATTATTATCATTACTGTTGCAAAACTAAGTCTGTTTACAAAACCGTTGAAGAATAGACAAAATTCTACAGCTACTCCGTCACTAAGGATTACATTTTTTGATACAGATCTACCGCACTCTTCAAGATATGTATGATGTGTTTATTCTGTCTTTCATAAAATGAATAGTTCTACTGTTGAATCACTGTTTTCACTGTATCAGTTCCACTGCTGTTCTCAACAAGCTGTCACGGTGGGCCTCAGCAAAGAGCAATGGTGATGTGTAATTGGGAAACCATAACAGGCAGTAGCAAGTGTTGTAACATAGAAAACCAGTAGGAAACGAAAATTTAACTATATAAAAATGGTCAAAGGAAGAAAAGTTATTATTAACTTAATCAGAATAGTTTTAACATTTTGACGGAAATCGTAAAACATCAATGACATAGATTAAAGGACTGAAGGTAGACCTGAGTAAGATGATAGTTATGGAGGGAGAAATAGTCAGAAGAGAAAAGTTCAGAGCAAAAGTAAGTCGTTTCAGGAGCTTGCAAGAGAAAACAAAGGGGGAGCAAACGCAATACAAACACAGGAAAGTAGAGAAAACACTAGAGAAAGAATGAAAAACTACTGGAAGGAATGAAAGGAGGAAAGAACACAAAAGCTATTTCAGACGGCCATTAGTAGGCCAAAACAAGAAAAAAAGTAGTCAAATGAATATCATAAGTTTTGTTAACGATGAATGTAAGCCGAGAAATAATACTGAACGAAACTACTTTAGAGACCATTACCAACTAACAATAAAAACGGCTCTATATAATGCTGAACAACTGTCTCTTTCGAGATACATCGCCTATGACTTAACTCCCAACACCGATTATGACATCGCTCACAAACAGAATAAATACGGATTGTGTCAGTATCAAACTGAAGTTCACCATAAAGGAAGACGATGGAAGTGAAAAGAACGAAATTTTAAAAAATGGTTGTTGCAGCAGTTCTTCTGCACGGCTCAAAAATGTTTGTGATGAATAAAAAATAGTAAGATATAGGCACAAGAAGTGATACTCGTGAGATCCGTTATGGCTGTACGACACTGGATAATTTTAAAATGACAATATGCGGAGAGAACCGAAAACAATTAAATTACATTACAGACTAAAAGAAAATAAAGAGAAATGAGCTTTAGACCGGAATAATATGCAAAAAGGAAAAATATAGTAAGAAATTAAGTCCCGTTGTCCGATGAGTTGGAAGACCACAGAAACGTTTGTAGCAACTTGCTGTGTGGCTAGAAGACGAGAATTGCCAAATTCTTGAAAGATGGACCATTGAAAGCCAGGAAGTTCTTCTATAAGTGAGTACGTAGAAAACTTTCAGTAATATCATAGAAACATATGCACCGCTAACCTCTCCGACCATGATTTGAGTGTTACAGGCAAGAAAGCTACGCTTATTCAGTCAACATCTGGATGGTAAATTGGATGTAACGATTCTCAGGTCTGTGGAAACCAGGCAGTGTAGCTGTGCGGTAACCAGTACCACGCCATTCCCTTCTCGCCGCCCCCGCTCCGCCCCTCACACATACACACACACACACACACACACATATACCCATACACATACAGAAAGAGGTAAAATATGACCGTGAATAAAAGAAGGAGAAAAAAAACATGTAAGGCTGTGCGCAATACTCACCTTCCCGAAGTCGGTTAGCCCTTGACCTTTCGTGTTGGAGTCTTCTGCTGACCCTGAGGACGAATCTGCCCTAACAAAAAGGGAAGTTTTAGAACGCTTACCAACAAGGAATAACAGTGAAAGAACAACACTAAGTACTATTGGGTACATAGAAATTTGGAATAAAGTAACGTTTCAGTTTACAGTGTTATTAACTAGTAATATTTCACTGATGTTGCACAATATGCTACATACAAGTGTACATTTTGCGTTTGAGCACCTGATCATTTATTGTACTTCTTACTTTCATGCAGTCTTGTAATGGCTCAATCATTCTATCCATTGTAGCCTACAGGTCTTTTCTAGCAAAATGATCATTCATCTTCATAGATGCGGATAATTCCTAAGATACTGTGTTTGTAATGTGTAGAGGAATTTCAGTTTTCGCAAGCAATAAAGACTGCGTTTGCTAGGCGGAATACGGGAGTGTATCGTAATGGTGTGAAGCTACTCTTTCTGTGTGTTGCGTCCGTAGTGATTCTGTCGAGTTGAAGCATAATATACATTTGATGAGAACATCTACCGATTTTGATGCTGGGAGTGACATCAGCAATGTTGGTTCAGTCAATTCAAAATGTCCTTTCTTCACCAACTTCCGACGTATTCTCGTCAGAACGCGTAATTTATACATAGAGTTGTTTTTTGAGCAGGCCCTACACGGTTAATAATATTGCACAATAATATTGTGGAAAATTGGTGATGTTATCCCTGGTCTTCTCGATAATATAGTCAATTACATTTTCAATGATATGGTGCTATAATACTGTAGTTAGGGGTGTTGGGTGATCAAGTCGCTGCTGCTAATTGCTGTTCCAAGCAGACAGAGATATAGGTGAAAAGTTGGTCCAAGGAACCCCAAAGAGCACACACAAAAACATGTTAGAACTGTAGTGAAACGAAGAAAAAGATTATAATAATCTTTTGTGTGTTGTTCGTTCAGCGTTTGATACATTACTGGAGATGATTCTCCCCAAATATTGACTTGCCATGTACAGGGTGTTTCGCAATTCATGTTCCACACTTCTAGAGGTTGTAGAGGAGACGTAGTAGACCAAGTTCCACATAGGGAACCATGTCTCAAAACGTCATCGGCGCTCGGGGTTTGCCGAGCGGTCTTTGGCGCTGCAGTCATGGACTGTGCGGCTGGTCCCGGTGCAGGTTCGAGTCCTCCCGCGGGCATGGGTGTACGTGTTTGTCCTTAGGATAATTTAGGTTAAGTAATGTGTAAGCTTAGGGACTGATGACCTTGGCAGTTAAGTCCCATAAGATTTCACACATATTTGAACATTTTTAAAACATCTTCCAACGACGCTACAGGCGTTTGCATGATGATGATACAAAGTTTCAAGATGATGAAGACAGATAAATGTATCACTTTGATTGGATTGGACAGTTATAAGTGAAAATCATTCCAGTACCTCCAACAGAGAATGTAGGGTATATAACTTTCAGAGATAATATGGACCAAGACTAGAAACAATGCCTAGTGAACATGGGCTCTAAAATGGATATCTTAGGAACTGTGGGCACTTGTTCATCTAAGCTACTATGAAGCACATCTCTTCTATTGAACAAGTGCGTGTAGCTCTTACGGTATGCGTTTTAGAACCCATGTTTATTGCACATTTCTTCTTGTCTTGGTGCATATTATGACCATTAAAAGTTGCCTGCTTACAATCTTAGCAACAACAGTACAGATGCATGTATTCCACATCAGAGGTATATGAATGGTTTTCACTTACAACTTTCGACTCGTTCGTTTTCTGTTCAGGGACCCTTACCTCAAACTGATACATTTATCATTCCCATCAGCTATGAATGTTACATCATCACGGAATTACACTGTATATGTACGAGTATAGATCAGGCGTCGATGCCTTTAACTTTGACTCTCTTTAGTGTCGTTGGATAACTTTTTCGGAAGTAGGTTCCCGTGTAAAACTTGATCTACCCCCAACAACTTCTAGAAGCATGTAACATGAATTGTGAAACGCACTGTATAGACATTTATCCCCCCCAATTTCGAATAAAAATGTGCGGAGACCCCCTTTTCATACCATAAGAAACCAGATAATACAATGAGAGCCGTAGCTTCATCAAGCCAGCGCTTACCTGTTACACCACGAGACCTTGTTACTGGCATTTCTTTTGGAGGCTTGAAATTTACAAGTTCAGTTTCACATTACAGTATTTGAGAGATAGTTGTCGAAACTTATCACGCAATAATACGTTATTTATGAGGATTACATTTGGGTAAGTAACGTATACACAGAGTTAAATATCTATACATACTTTTATTGATAACCTTGCATTTATTATATTTTTGTAAAAATCTTGCTTCGTGGCCTCCACCTGTATCTTCCGAGCAACAAATCACACAATTTACTAATACTTCCGTTTTGTACTCATCTCTCCTAGCATTACGCAATGAGGTTTACATTTCGATGCACTTTAAGAATAATATTTTTTCGTCTTGTTTTGAGGTCATTTCCCACACAACAAAAATACGCCTAACCTACCTGGCCAGTGTAGCTTGCGAGAGAGTGCCAAGAATTTTCTCAATACTGCCCGCAGACGGCACAATATCTCCAAGCAGAACAATATATTCCAAAATTTTTTTATGTTCTCAATATCATTGCGCAACTTCTCAGTCTCAGTCCTAGACGGTCAATATTATTGCGCACCGTGAAATGGCGACAATATTATTGGGCGTCAAGGAGGCACTTTATTACAAATAATGTTTTGCAGAATGACATTCCCTTGTTATGGTGAGCTTAGTAGGAAAAAAAATTAAATAGTGTTGAAAGTCCTGATAGAGAGGGGAAGATATATATTCAGCTGACAATCATGTTGTCATTTGTTAATTACTTATAAGACGGAAAAAGTTGATGGTCCAAGGGGAAGCATTTGTATTTACAGCACCGTTGGTCTCATACTTTACAAGTGCAATAAACATGTTAAATTATATAACAGTCGACGACGCTATCGCCTACCGAATGCAGCTGAATGAATCCTGAAGGAATGCATTAGAGCACAGTTAGCTATGCAGAGTGCCAAAACTTCATTTGACTTCTTAGCGTTGTTCGAGGCAGTAGGTTTATTAATAAAGATAACGATGTTAACTGCATCTAGGCAATAATGTTGATGAAGTTCCCCTGTTGAGGAAGTTGTTATGTCTCTAGAGTGGCTGACATCCTGACTTTTAATGCTGCCTTAGTGGTTACATCCCATCGTTAAGTAATCAGCAATTTCTTTGAGAGACATGACGCTAAACGACGCTATCCTCTACAAATAAATTGTAGAATAAATAACAATGGAATTAAATCTGACTCATGCTTATTTAACGTGTTAAAATCAAGAAAGAAGAGAGAAAGAAACCAGGCGATGCCCGGACCATGATTTCAGTTAGCAGATGCTTACAGGAAGTATGAGTCCAGCTTACGGATTATGTTTCACAACAAACAATGACATGCAAAGGATACGTTCCAGCCTTCACAGCCCACAGAAAGTAGAAAATATCAGTATTCCTTCTGAGTTATACTCATTGCTTTGAGTTTTTCTCGCAGCCAAGATCACGTTAGCTCGAAAACGCCACCTCAACTCTGCTTTGTTATGCGACGTCCTTTGATGAACGAGTGAATTAAAACTACGGTCATAGCGCAAACTGAAAGGCACAATTAATATCTCTAGTATGCAAGAGCAGAAATGGCCAATAACTTGCCAAATACGAAGAAACTTTGTTTGATAACAAAGTACAGTGCAATAGCATTCTGAAAGGTTTATTCATAGTCAACTCTATCTACCCTACCAGCGAATTTCATGGAGGGAATATTTAATCTGTGTATTTGTATTAATTTCGAATATGGTCGTTTCTAAGTAGTATTTAACCTTTGTTCGTCTTCTGTTCGCTGTAATAAGGCTATTATAAATACATACTGTAAATATTTTTATTTTGACTACTCCGGGATAAGACAATCTACGAATTATTAAATGCAACTTAACATGTATTCGTATATTTTATGACAATTATTGGGTTACTTTACAGATCGATATAGTCTACATTCTTTACTATCGGGGTACACACAATAAATCGAAGTGGATGAATACTGTAGACAATAAATGAAAGTATCATCTCTACTATAGAATATGGTGCCGCTATTCCCTTTTTCTATACTCCACTTCGGCAGATATGTCCTCATTGTTGGGTCAAAAGATTGATTATTTAATGCAACCTGAAGCACGCCCCAACCTACTTCGTTTTCGGAATGACACCGGGTCTAATTTGTGTTAATCAGGTATATTGTGAGATAATCGCATATTTCGTGAACACAGATGATGCAGTATCCAGTATGAAACAACCAGAAAAGAAACATAAAAATTATGAAGAGGCAAAGACGCCCATACCCGGGGCTAGAGGGGGGGGGGGACTCACTCTCCCTCACCCCCTAGCTCTCAGGGGCAGAAAATAAAAATATAATGTAGTCAGGTTACTTTTTCTTTCTCCAAACTTGTTTAAAAGCTGGTGTTACGAATGTTTTTTAACACGGTTGTAACTGTAACTTTTTAGTGGCGTCTTGCATCCGTCTTCCAAAATATTAAAAGCACTCCATAAACCCCAGACTTTGCCCTCCCCCCTCCCCTCCACCGTCCCTACAAACTATCGAATGGGCGCCCTTGTACTGTAAGAAGTTCTATAAAAACTTCGAGATAATTATGTGATACACAGAAATACAAACGCGAAGGGAACATGGGATGCAATGATAGGGAATTTATTTTGTTTTAGATTTGATCAAACCGCTCACAAACGCGTTTCCCATAGCTTGTATTATGTTCCCCGCCATTCACCGGACATCATCTCTTCGCACAATACGATTTCACCAGCGGCCTACCTATCAGGCGCGGCCATTCACCAAGGCAGTCAGCGACGGCCTCCTCCAGACGGTACTTCAATCGGGGGAACCACTTTTCCAAGCCTTCCTGAGAAGCCAATCAAACGTCGGATGGCATCATCTCCTCCGGCGAGCCAATTAGCGAGCAGCTCGTCAACGGGATCAGTGGCAGCCAATCTTGCAGACTGGGTGTATCCTTCCACGTGATATTATAAGCGATCCCGTCGGGCTTATGGGGCAGTCTTCAGCCAGCAAGCAGCCAAAACTCCAGCGAATACCGGAACGACTATTTGGAAGTCTGCATGGAACGGTCACAGTATTCCTTTCTTACGGGATTAAGTGTTGCAATAAATAGTTCTTAACTCCATCTTGTGTACCTGTTCCTGAGACTACAGTGGTGCAGACATATTGAGGTGACATGCTACTGGACAGGCAGCTATTCCACAACAGCTCATTAGCTGTGAACGCTGAAATGGCTCTTTGAACCCTGGGACGTTCCAGTCCAATTGAGTTAGTGTTCTAAGTATCTAAATGTGAACAGAACGTTTAACACTAATTCTTCTGTCTTGGCAGAAGGTAACAGTGTAGGGTCTATGTGGGATATATCACTCAAGAGCCCACGTAACACACATAGCTTTCTGCTCTGCGTTTACTTCTGACAGCTTTGTCTTCTGCAGCTCATTTCCTGATATCAGTGAATGATGTGCCGGACACCCATCGTGTTCATACCACATTCTGTTCCTTCTTCCGAAAAGTATTTCTTCCAGTAACAAACTTAATGTTTCTTGCAGGAATGTGGTGTACTTCCCACCATTAAGATTTCCTTCGATGTAACAGGGGCCTAAAATTCTGTCTTCCAGAATCCCACACCACACATTCATCAACCACGGATTTTGGTGTGCAACTTGCCACAGACAACATGGATTTTCAGTTGCCCAGTAATGCATGTTATGCGTATTACACTTGCCGCAACCAACATGGATTTTCAGTTACCCAATAATGCATGTTATGCAAATTAACACTTCCATGGTTCATGAATGTAGCCTCGTCAGTAAGTAAAATCAAGATAATAAATGTGTCATCACTATGAATCTGAAGTTGAGCCTATCGGCAGAATTCAATACGACGCATACAATCCGTGCTAGTTAATTCCTGGTTGATATTGATATGGTAAAGGTGATATCAACGGCGATGCAGAACACGAGCAATACTACTCTGGCTCATGCCAGATTCCCTTGCGATTTGACGCGAACTAACACAAGGATCTCGAACCACAGTGGCGAAAGTACCAATTTCCGTTTCCTCCTTAGTAAGATTCCTTTGCCGAATATATTTCCGGTGCGATAGCGATCCAGTTGTTCTCAATTTGTCATACACATATTTAAATATACGACGTGTAGTCTGAGTACGTTGAGGATATCCTTCATCGTATAAGTCTCTAGCTCTCACAGAATTTCTTTGGCATTCCCCGTAAACTAGAAGCATATTGACTTGTTCTTCGAAGGAATACATCAGTCACATTCGCTTGATTCTACGATACTAATCGTACCGTTCCTATCAGTGTTGTATTGCGAAACCGCCGAATGGTGTTTACACGTCAATGGCACGTTATATGAATACTCCATATTCGTAGAATTTCTAGTATTTGCACGATATACCAGAGAGAATTGTCAGAGCATGTGCTACGATAAGTGCCGAAGTGATAACGAATATCACTGGATCCTTGATAAGAAGATTACAGCACTGAATTCATACCAATGGTCATCACTTCGAACACCTTCTGTGAATGTTCATGCCACCATTTTTACATTCGTTGACCTTCTAACACCCTACTGTTACACATTATTGGATTCGACGCGATAGCCGCTATAAGAAAATAAGTACCAAACTGTAGCATCTCATTTAAAAAAACAAAGTTGAGCTTCAAATCTCTGACGCGACCCCACCTAGCAACAAAAAACCAACGTCATATTACGGCCCCCTTTGTCCCCACAAACTTTTCAGTTACTATCACGCTTTCGGAGTTATCCTAGGTGACAATAGTTAGTGACTTGTTACTTTAAAGTGACTGCTTGTTTTAACTGATAGCCCTCCCCCCACGCCCCCCCCCCCACGCACACACCCACGCACAATGAAGTCGGAATGGGACCTGTATGACATTGGCGAACGCACTCAGGAACAGGCAGCTCACCATGTCTACCATGGTGAATGACTATCACCTGCATACAAGAAGAACTTTACTCTCGTCACTGAAGACGTCAGAGGGCCATTCCACTCTCTAGTCAACTCTTTTACGACCCCAAAGTAGTCATGCTTGGGAGTGTCGTCGTGTCTGTGGTAGCCTGGCCAGAAGCCCACGTGTTGTGTCCTGCCGCAAGCAGACAATTCCCATTGTTGCTTAATGACACAGTATGTGCTACATGTCCGAGGATATCGTCCCAGGTTGGTCACCACAGCTCGCATAATGTATCGATCTTGACGCGTCTGTACTATTCAGAGGTCCAGAGTCTGGTTTAAAAGTGTCTGTATGTTCCACAGTCCACTGTGCAAAGCAACGACACACCACCGATACACCGTGCCCAACATGCGCAATAATCCGATGATAGCCGGCCGCGGTGGTCGAGCGGTTCTAGGCGCTATAGTCTGGAACCGTGCGACTTCTACGGTCGCAGGTTCGAATCCTGCCTCCGGCATGGATGTGAGTGATGCCCTTAGGTTAGTTAGGTTTAAGTAGTTCTAAGTTCTAGGGGACTGATGACCTCAGATGTTAAGTCCCATAGTGCTCAGAACCATTTGAACCAATCCGTCGATGTGTCCATCCATCCCCCGTAGGACCATTATGCGACCCCGCTGAAATGGCTGAAGCCGTTCAATAGGAGTATGTACTCGTCGGTGGGGCATGGTTGACCCTTGAATCAATGTTGCAAACGCTCCTTTTGAACGCTGCACTATAAGTTTGTTTTTATTTAACTTGTGCACCCAGAAGCGTTTCGCCTTAATTACAAGGCACCTTCAGTGGATGTCCTGTAATATTAGACGAAGTTTTCGTTTGCATATGTAGGTTATCGTTTGCAATTATACATTACAGATGTAAAACAGCTCAATGAAGTCTTTATTACAAAATGTAAACGTGTTTAGACATCAGCGTCTACTTCATTATTTGTAAGCCAAACAACTTTCTCTCATGTGACAAACTGGTTTGCCATTAGAAAACGTACAAAGAAAACAGCAGTTACAGCGTTATATTCATAAAACAGCGACCTCAAGGAAAGCTGCAAACCTAGGTAGTGCTTATTAACCCTCCGAATTTTGTAAACAAGATTATTCAGAGTCTTCCAATTCATATACATGTAATGAAAGAACAGTGCAACTGGTGCAGCGTATTTAATAATTATTAGGAAGTATGACTTCCTACAATTTATGTTAAAAGTCAGTTAATACTAAATAATGAATAATAACTACTCATTTATAGTTTAATTGATTACAAACATCGTAAAAGAATCAGTGGATATAGATTCAGAGCAGCTGATTGATGTGCTGACGTTGACATTTAACCTGATCAGCCAGCGAAATTAGCTCCAACGTCAACAGGTGAACGATGGGGCGTAATATTCCGCAGTTTGTCATTCTCGCTTGGTCTGACGATGAGTCATAACTTTATGGCGAAATTTGCTGCCGATGACAACTAATCAATTGTGTTAGATTACTTTGCTAGTTTAATTAAAAAAATATCAATGATTTCAGCAATGGGTTTTGTTCGTTGACGTAGTGTATATTATTCTCATATATATACAACGACTTTCAGGTCGATGAACATAACTGGAAGCAATTTTTCCACTAACAAAACAGAGCTACCTCCGTAGCCAATGTGCCCAACTCATGCCAGTGCGGTGGTAATAGATTTCGAGGCAGCCGATTTGAATCGGGATAGTGAAAATTTTTTGTAGCCATTGAGTGACTGGCAAGGGGAGAAGAAGAAACCACAAAAAATTCTTAACCACCAGCGCTTATGACAGTGTTCCGACTCAAATTTTAAACCCTCTCACATTACTCCACACTGTTGTCTCGTCCATTCCTTTGATGGAGACGTTAAACTCTGAGGTCCTCGCTGTGGTATTCGAGAGAAGTAAGCTGTGTATCAGCAAGGCACAAGGTTCCATTCGCTGCGTTCTCTCATTGTCACCAAAACTACAACACATGGTGAATGAGGATCTGTGGTACCAACTCAGCATATCAACTGGCAGAATTTGAGAAAATGAACTGTGAGCCTACGTGGCCGAGACATGAACTCGAAGTAGACATACTTCATGACAATAAGTCACACAAAGATAGAAAACCCGTCCCGATCCGCCAGCGATTTTGCGGGAGCTCAAAATGACGAATATACCTATTCCCTGAACCTCTTTGGATTGGTTAGAAAAGACAGCTATTAACCCAATAGATGAGGCATTCAGCGTTGTCTCATATCTGTTGTTAATACTGGACGGTATTTAATACCTAATGTTAAGAAGTAAAGGTAACGCCATGAGATCAGCACTTAACCTCGAGAACCAACCACTGCCACTCGTCCCAGATTGAGCTGAAATTTGTCATATTTTGTGCAACTGATGGTGCCGAGGCATCAGACTTTGCAGGGGTTTCCAGAAACATAAGAAGTGTTGCCGCTGAAGAATGCTCAATAATTAGTAATTTTTGAGAAGCTTTCTCATGGAGCACAGCTGCCTGCCAATGAGTACTTCAAAAGTGGGCACAAACATTCTCGACTACAAAAACATTTATCTTGATGGTGATTTGTATCGGGCTATTTGCGACCATCCCCAGACCCTCGTATCATTATAGTAGGCGGTGACGGTGAATGAAGCGGGTGTTGTAGCTCCACCAACGTCATCTAAGATGTTAAGCTTCAACACCCGATCCATTCACCGTCACCGCCTACCATCACAGTATGGGGGTCTGGGGATGGTCAAAAACTGACCGAAACTGCTTACCATGAAATGAATATTTTTGTGGCAGAGACTGTTTGTGTACACTTTCAAATTATTCAACAACTGATCATGAATTGCTTTTGTAAGAAATCATTTTGATACGAGAAATACACTTCTTTACAAGCCTTCCAGGAAATTTAAGCCGGGATCTGCTTTTCTAAATGTTACGTTTACGGACTAGTAGAATTTAAATCGTCACGGACCTGTAGTTTTTCATACTACACGTCTGTGACATTCTAGTGAGCGACTGCGGATCACAAAATCACACGATATCGTATCTTTCCTCTATCTATTCGAGTTATATGACATTCATTTCCGTTCTGTTAGGGTATAAAGCTATGCACGAAGCTGTAGTCAGAAGATTTCTCTCTAACGATGTCACCTTCAGGTGGAAAACTGCGACGTTTGCGAAAATCGTCACAGGTTGGAGACTTGCTCATAGTCTTTGACAAGTTGCGAATATCAAAAACGAGTTCATAGTTATTTCTCCAACTTCTCATTTCATTCACAATTGACAATAATATACAAATTGGTAACCACATAATAACAGAATGAGGTAAAATATTTCTTAATCAAGTTATTAACCAATACGAAAGGACGGCCGAAAAAGAGATGACTTCAGTGAAGTTTTTAATTCATTTCTTCAGCTTCTATCATCATCGTAAAAATAAAGCATCTCAGGATATGTTATTTGCAAAATTTGTATGAAAATTGTTGAGTATTGAGACAATAGGAAAACTTTCGTTCCAACATTTCAACCACTGATATCGAATTTTTATTTTTGTAAAGTATATCCATGGAGAGTGAAGAAAGTAATAATATCCTTGTCCAACAAGAGAGGCAACTTGTTTGAAGAGAGTACACGTTTTGGATTTCTTGCAGATACAGTTGCCACGTGGTAGGATAATGGGTGCAAAAATCACAGTGTACGGTTGAAATGGCGCGGCAACTGGAAAAAAATTCCAAAGCTGAAGTACGTGAGACATAAAGATTCTTGTGGGCAAAACACCAAAAGTGAACACCAATTCACGGCAAAATTGGTGCAGTATACGAATCAAATGTAATGTCGAGTCCAGCCTTAGTGAAATGATGTAAACAAATTGATCAAGGCCTCAGAGACACGGGTGATGCTTATCGGGAAATCCAGATCTTATGCCATGCGGTTTCCATCAATTTGACAAGCAGAAAGAACACCTGAGAGGAAGAGATTTTCCTACGATGTGGAAGTTTACACAGCTGTTCCCGAATGGCTCCATGTCCAAGGAGTGTATTTCTGTGCTCGAGGACTTGATCGATTTGTAGAATGTTCGAACCATTGCATACAGAGACTTGGTAACTACGTTAAAATAGTGTAATGTATCTGTGTCACTTTGAAGTGTAGTACGGTATACAATAAAAGTTACTTGGCCTACTAAACAATGTGTTACTTTCTGAAGCCCCTCGTACATTTAAATACGAGAAAGTGCAAAACCTAAGGCCGAAAGTAACTTCCGCATGATGTGCCATTACTAAGTAACATAGATCGATGAAACTTGGATCGTACATACGAGTAGAAAGAGCTGCTATAATACAGCACAGAAGGTAACTGAAGGAAATGTGCAATGATACGAAGAGAAATAACTCTTTTTTTCGAAGACAATAATTACAGTGGAGTTACGACTGTTTATGATGGTCCCCTGGACATTATAAAAGGCGGGACCTAGTTCTTAATACGGTATGTGATCACCCCGGTCGGCAACGCTTGTTCTGCAACGCTCTCCCACGCTGGCCCTAAGCTTTTGAAGCTGTTCTTGTGGTAAGGCGTTCCATTCTCACACTGGATAGTCATTGGAACACGCGGGCGTGCTGTAATACGTCCCCTCAAAGCATGCCACGCATGTTCGATGGGATTTAAGTCGGGTAGCGGGCAGGCTGGTGCATCCACTGAGTATCTTTTCGTTCCCAAGAATTCACGCGCGCTGCTCGGTGCGATCGCGCATAGCCGTCCTTAAAAATGAAGTCAGGGCCGAATGCAGTACTGCAAAGGCGCACATGCGGAAGACTGACAGGCGAGTTTACTGGAGATCAGTACGCCAGTGCAACACTTAGCCTCACCACAACAGAGCACCCAGACCACGGAAACGACCATGTTCGACAATGGTGAGACGTGGTGTGAGTTAACGAGCATTGCGCTCTCATTTAAATATGTGGCCGAAAGAGTCAGTCTACAGGAACTGTGAAACGAATCCTATCTCCGAGGACCGGATGCCACAAAGGGTGCAGATTCACCACGAGATGGGGAAACTCACAGGCGTCTATTGTCTGTTGAGGCCTAAGCGCTGTAGTGTGCGAGTGAGACAGACGAGAACCTACGCCATAGGGAAACCAAGTAGAAAGCTTTTGTTGCCGAGTAGACGTAGAAGTGTTAAATGTGGCAGACCTTAGATCGACGATAAAGGGAAACATTTATGAAAACTATTTAATTCTGTAGCAATGCAGGGAACCAAACCACAGTTATTTGAATCTGCCATCCTCGATAAATTTTCATGGTGATCCCAATATAACTTGAATATTGATCATATCCAAAGTAATTTATTATTTACTATTCAAAAGAAATTAACAAGTTTTGTAACAAAGACCTGAATGCTAAGATCTGAACGCTTTGCTCGATCTTAACGATAGACATTTCATGTATAAGCGCATAATTGAAATGACAAATGGTACAAATATCAACTCTGTAACTCAAATGGCTCTGAGCACTATGGGACTTAACTGCTGTGGTCGTAAGTCCCCTAGAACTTAGAACTACTTAAACCTAACTAACCTAAGGACAGCACACAACACCCAGCCATCACGAGGCAGAGAAAATCCCTGACCCCGCCGGGAATCGAACCCGGGAACCCGGGCGTGGGAAGCGAGAACGCTACCGCACGACCACGAGATGCGGGCTCAACTCTGTAACTCTATTTGTTTAAGTGATATAGTAAATTTAAACTATTAGTATTTTCAGTTTAGCATCAGATCATCATTTTCTCCACAAAAAAAAAAACACATTGAACGATGACAGCATGCCACCTTTTTGAATCATTAGGTAATAGAATATTTCTTGTAAAGTTTAGTACATAATAGTTACTTTTGTTCAATATTTATTTATCAGAAAGCACATCGGTGCAATGCTACTGGCCATGGCATTCAAAGCTAAGAAGGAAATTGTATTGATTTTATGTAAAAGAATTTCACAGTGGATATAATTGTTACTTTATTTAGAATGTGAAAGTGGTCAAGCTTCGATTGTTTAAATATGTTGAAATGTAAAATAATGTAGAAGGAGCTGTAGCCAATCAGATGAACGGCTTCAAAAAAGGGAATTGCTCTAGTCAGTTGAGCGATGATATTCGGCGCGGGAAAGGCGGCCGGGGACGGGCAGAGTGACAGTGCAGATGGAGACACTAAATTGGATAGTGCTGGTGGAGACGCGAAAGTGGACAGTCGGTCTTTAGGTAGCTAGGAAGTGAAATGACTTAGAAAATTTCGTGTTGTGGGCTATCGCCGGACTTTGAGCAGTCAGCAGCCGCGCGCCTGGTGGGAACTCTAACTTTTCGCGTAGTCGAGGAGGTGGAGTATTGGACTTGTGTTTCGCGATGAGATTGTGAATGAGCGAACTGTATCAAATGGATATGCGCTCGAGTGTAACAGTAACTCTAAAGACGACCACTTTCGCTATTAGTTTTCTTTCTGGATTAACATTATTCTAACTAAATCTCAAACTGTGTGGCCTACATCATTTATGGGTCGTTAATTTACTTCCCGATATTATTATTACTGTTACTATATGTTATATTAACTTTGTATATCGTAAACTTGCCATAAGCCATACAATTTAACCAAAGGGTCACAATGTCTAATTTAGGGGGTGTAAGGCGGCACGTGCGGTACACCCCCTAGACGAGATTGAGCCAGTACATTTCGACGAAGAGGAAAGGAAAGTGAGCCCGAACACTTTTGGGTTGTTAGCTCGCAATTGGGGGCTCGTCCGGAATAGGAACTTGGTGGGATAAGAATCTTGTAAAGTGTTGGAGCAGGATTGGATTTTGGAAAGTGTTAGTTTCGGAATATGAACTCTTGAAAATTTGGAATTGAATTTGAACTCTGCAAAGCTTTTCCAAAAGTATTATCTGAACTTCTCGCAAAAATTAAATGTCAGATCGGTTCAGGACTGAATATTAGGTTTCTTTAATAGTTGTCAAATTACAATTGTAGTTCTCACAGTTAACGACATTGTGTGATCTAGGTCCCAAGTCTGTGGCAGTTAAGGCAGTTTGCGTGGGGGCTCTGAGATACGAATTTTACAGAAGTTGTGTGCACCGTGTTTTGGCTCTGAGCACTATGGGACTTAACATCTATGGTCATCAGTCCCCTAGAACTTAGAACTACTTAAACCTAACTAACCTAAGGACAGCACACAACACCCAGCCATCACGAGGCAGAGAAAATCCCTGACCCCGCCGGGAATCGAACCCGGGAACCCGGGCGTGGGAAGCGAGAACGCTACCGCACGACCACGAGATGCGGGCGCACCGTGTTTCAGCAGTGGTTAGGAGTGATAAAAAAGTAACGCGGAAGAAGAGGCGACATCGAAAGCACGTGGTTCGAGCCGGACAATTTAACCAAATAGTCACAAGTGTCTAATTTAGAGGGTGTAATGCGACAAGTGCGGTTCAACCCCTAGACGAGTCTGAGACAAGACATTTCGACGAAGAGGAACCGCATGTGAGTCCGAACATCTCTGGGATGTTACCTCGCAGTGGGAACATGTAATACATGTAATACATGTCCAGGTTTTATGGTGTGGGAAGGCATAATCTTTGAATGCGGTACAATTGCCTCTAAACCTTACTGCCCCACTGTACTCCTTCTCCACGTGCATCTTTACATGAATGCATTCGTCCGTGATCTCCTTTTCATTGACGGCAGTGTGTGACCGTATCGGACAGCGTACGTGGATGAGTACTCATGGAACGAGAGAATACCAGTGAATGGACTGGCTTACCCGTTCACCAGACTTCAATACCATCGAGTACTCGTGGGAAGCGTCGAGGAGACGTATTTCGGCTCGCCCACATGCACTTACGACCATCTCCAACTCCCAATCGGACTGATGAAGGAATGGAATGCCCTACTGCAAGAAATCCTTATCAAACTCTGGCCGGCTTGGGAGTACTTTGCAAAGCATACATTGCTGCCAGTGATGGTCACACACAATGTTGAGAACCATGTTCTACCTTTTATAACGTCCCGGGACCATCAGAAATCGCTATGACTTATGTGTTATTATTGTCTTCGAATGAAAGTGCCATTTGTGTTCGTCTCCTTGTGTATTTCTTTCGGCTATCTCATGCACTAGACTGTGGTAGTTCATTCCACGTATGATCCAAATTTCCTCAAGCCATGTTACTTGGGCGTGACACATCATCGAAAAACAATTTCGTCCTTAAGTTTTGCGCACCACTGTGTATCAGACAATAATTGGAAGGCCGTACATTATTTCATTCTAAATTATCCCTTTTGTCCTTCCTAAGTATTAAACTGCGTAAAACACTACTATAATTCTCTGCTTCAGTTTAGCTGATTTTTCAGTGTTAAAAATGTTGTTTAATATAAACTGTTTCATCAACATAAATTCTTATTTATGGAGTGTGCAAGCTTGCTCTTTATCAGATATTGTAGGACATAATTCAATTTTCGCTTTCATGTATCTGGCCTCTTTTGCTGTAGAACACCCATGTTAAAATATTCTAGTCGATATGAAAAAAATTGCATCGTGCTACGAAAACAAAGTAAAGAATAAAATAAAGACTATGCATATACAGTAGCACAAAATCCACCAGCATAACATGAGTGAGGGAGGCGAGAGTAGCATACTTTACGACGTAAGCAGAGCCAACAATGTCAGAGAGGGAGAGAAAAACATTGAAGTAGTCGTAACGATTCGTCCCTTTAACGGTCTTTTGTGAAGGTTGAGACTTGAAATTCATTGCGGGACGTTTTAATCTTTAGTTCCAGCTCTTCGAGTGCGACCCGGCCTTTAGCCCCTCAGGGCGAGACGCCCCCGCACCTGCTCGGCCCACGTGACCCGCCGGCCACCTCCGGCTGTAACCTCCCACGCTGGCCGCTGCTGAGAGCGTGGCCACCGGTCCCGCAGCGGACGGTGTTTGATCAATACGTCAGCGGCCGCAGCGCAGCTCCGCGAAGCCATCCGGCCGGTCTTCCTCGCAGGATGGCTCCGTCTGCCACACACGGCGGCCCGCCTGCCTACTCCGGCACTGGCCGCTCCGTCCCTCTGGGACCCTGACTGCGGACGGGCATAGCGCCAGTCGCCGGCCTCTGTTGACTCCAGTGGAGGAGCGCAAACAGCGGCGCAGACGTGCGTAGCCACCTGCCGGCACCAGGTGCCGACGTGGAGGAGCCGCACCAGGCGTCCCCGCAGAGTTCTCGCTGGGTCGCTCCAGACTGAACCGTCAGAGCCAAATACGCTTGTGTCAGGTTTTGTTTCACATCTATTAATCTAATACTCCATCTTCCTCCTCCTTCGCTCGATACATTTCTACCTTGATTCTGACTGTGACTAATTTTATTTCATTTGTATGTAACTAATAAGCCCAACATAATATATAGTTTATCAAAACTAGACATGATTGTCTTAATGGGATTTCCGCGATCGTTTATTAAATAAAAATATTGCATTTCAGTCTTTGATCGCTATTATTTATTTTCAATGACCGGTTGTAGGCTAGCTGCCGATCTCCAGATCTGTTAGACAAAGTTAAAAATAAAATTAACAGGAGAGATACAGTTAGTGATAGAAATATCTTAGTTTACAAAAAGAAGAGATTTTGGAACGTATTAAATGCCAACATACCATATAGTGCAGTTACAGAGTAACTTGTCAGTACAGAACTATCGGTTCACTGTTGTAACTAAAGTAAATTTCAATCTGTTAAAACCTTATATCGCAGTTTTAGAGAAATCTGATTGGTAACAGTAAAAAGTGCCCTCTACCTATAAGAATTGTGTATATGTTATTATTTCACGGTACATATTAATGGCGAATATACTTTTTAATAAAACAATTTTTAATGTAATAACATATGAATAATCTTTTTAGAGTGGACCATGAACCGAAATAATTTACACTAATTTAAAATTTCTCTATAAAGAAACTTCAAAATATAATTAAAATGCAGATATTCTTTCAAAAATGTGCGTTTCCTCTTCTTTGTTTTGGTTGGTGGTGGAGAGGTTTTCCCTACGTCAGAACGTATACAACGCCACGCCAAGGCAGGCCGTGGCGGCCGAGCGGTTCTAGGCGCTTCAGTCCGGAACCGCGCGACTGTTACGGTCGCAGGTTCGAATCCTGCCTCGGGCATGGATGTGTGTGATGTGTGTGTGTTTAAGTAGTTCTAAGTTCTAGGGGACTGATGACCTCAGATGTTAAGTCCCATAGTGCTCAGCGCCGTTTGAACCATTTTTTTCCCACGTTAAGTCCTCTTCCGCCGAGCCCAATTCACCTCGCAGCCAGTACGCTGAGGGCCGTTCCGCTGCAGCTGATTCTTACTGGAGCGTGCTATTGCATTCAAAAGTAAGCCTAAAACAGGTCTTTAAAAATCTCATAACTCCTGTGCATAAAATCACTTTCCTCATTAAGTAGTAGGTCTGGCGTTTTTCTTTGGTGATCGTATATTTCAATATCTTCGAGCAAGTTGAGATAGAGACTTTTTGGAGCCTTATGTAGCAGCTACATTTGTTCGTTTATATTACCCACTTCATGTTTACTATCTTTTACATGTGCTCCAAATGCTGTCCGACTGCTATGACTGCAATGTTCCCTCTATCGAATTTCAAAATTCTTCTTCTTTTTGTAAACTAGGATATTTCTATCCCTAACTGTATCTGACTTGTTAACTATATTTTTAACTTTGTCTAACAGATCTGAAGATGGGCAGCTAGCCTAAAACCGGTCACTGAAAATAAAAAATAGCGATCAGAGACTGAAATGTCATATTTTTATAATATATAGTGCGATTTGAATATCCTCAGCTCGCATCCTGTACCCAATCAGATTTCCCACACCCAGTATAAAAACCAGAAAAATCAATTCCATTACCCGACATTCCACCCTCTTATCTATCTTGCCATTACAGTCATATTCCACCTTTCATGGCTATTAATGTCTTGACTGTTCTCTGCTCCCGTAACCTCAATCAGCTGCTGCTTCCCAACCACGATTTTCTTCGCGATATAGAATGATCAGCCAGTTCGTTTTGACCACCAGCTTAATAACCTGCTGCTCTCCAAAAACGCAGTATAGCAGCGGTTCTGCATGTCATGGATGTTAGTTTTCCGGAAATGTGTGACACCAGATGTCTAGGCACAAGTCACGCAATCCCCATAAATTACGGGCCGGTGGTTTGGGGGACCGGGACCTGGCGCCCAATAGCGTCCATGAGGTCCAGGTCAGGCTAATTTGGTGAACAAAACACCAATGTTAGTTCACCATCATGCATTTGAAATTACTGTAGCATGTCAAGGACAATTATCCTGCAGGAAGATGTCATAGCCATTGCGGGATAATTCGAACGTGAACGGACGCACATCGTCTGCAACAATAATCAAGTAGTCGACATCCCTGACGCTACGTTCGATTACTATAACAAACCCCATGGAAGTCCAGGTGTGATGCGTGTTTCGAGAAAGTGGTCGCCTGGAAGATGGATTATCCAGACACGACCATTCACCTGGTGTAACAAAAAACGTGATTCACCCAATCGGGCCACACTTCTGCATTGGTCTACTGTCCAATTTCGATTATCCGAAACCCATTGCAATCATTACTGACGATGTCGTTTGATGAGCATTGGAGCACATAGTAGTCTTCTGCTGCGGATTCCAATGTCAACAATGTGCGCTGCGTGCAGTGCTCCGAAACTACGAGGGTTGTCCAGACAGTAATTTCCGATCGGATTCAAAATGGAAACCACAGTGAAAATCAGAAACATTTTATTTGCAAGAGTTAGCTACTTTCCAGGTACTTCTCTAGACAGCCTCGCTCCGCTCCGACTTAAACATGTGTTGTGCTTTCCAATAATTCTCTACGGTGGTCTACAGCGCATAGCCTGCGCCCTAGTGTTGTCTTCGTATCCAGCGTTTCATGTGAACAGAGGTGATAATCAGGACGAGCCATTTAGGGCTGTGTTGTGGGTGATCGAACACTTCCCATCGAAAAGGCTGCTAGAGCATTTCACTGACACTGCAGAGTGTGGCTGAGAATTTCCATTAAGAAGTAAGTGCGTGGCAGTTGTGTCAGGTGGACGGCATTCATTAAGGCGAAGTCTCTCAGCGTGCCATCCTACTTGGTGGAAGACATCGTTGCTCTAGGCACATTTACTCGCTCACAGTGCGCTCACAACTGAAAAGAGTGTCTTGGTGTAATCGACGCTCGTACTAGAAACACTACAAAACACATCTGCGCAAAGCTTCATCACCGGCCGCGGTGGCAGAGCAGTTCCAGGTGCTTCAATCCGGAACCGTGTGACTGCTATGGTCGCAGGTTTGAATCCCGCCTCGGGCATGGATGTGTGTGCTGTTCTTAGGTTAGTTCGGTTTAAGTAGGTCTAAGCTCTTGGGGACTGATGACTTCAGATGTTAAGTACCATAGTGCTCAGAGCCATTTGAACCATTTGAACCAAAGCTTCATCGGGTTTTCACTGTGGTGTCCATTTCGCGACTGATTGGAACTTACTATCTGGACAACCCTCGTATTATGCCACCACCAGCGTAGTACTCTTTCGTCAGATCTGCAAGAAATCGCCGGCCGGTGTGGCCGAGCGGTTCTAGGCGCTTGAGTCTGGAACCGCGCGACCGCTACGGTCGCAGGTTCGAATACTGCCATGGGCGTGGATGTGTGTGATGTCCTTACGTTAGTAAGGCTTAAGTAGTTCTCAGTTCTAGGTGACCAATGACCTCAGACGTTAAGTCCCATAGTGCTTAGGGCCATTTTGCAAGAAATTGCCATCTATTGAACTTTCCACAGCAGGAAAGCCTGAAACCTCCATCAGGACGTGAAAAGAAAACCTTGTCATTTACTCGAGGTTTCATGTCGTTCAACTAGTTTCCGTAGATACACACGACAGCACGACAGCAGCACGAGAACAACAGACGAATTTTGACGTTCCCCCCTTTCCCATGCGATGAACCATTACAATCATTTGATAATGATGATGATGTTTGGTTTGTGGGGCGCTCAACTGTGCGGTTATCAGTCCCCGTACAAATTTACAACCGTTGGTCAGTCCAATCTCGCCTATATCATGAATGAGGATGAAATGATGAGGAAAACACACACACACACACAGTCATCTCGAGGCTGGTGAAGATTCCTGACCCCCGCCGGGAATCGAACCTGGGGTCCCGTGTTCAGGAAGCGAGAACACGACTGCGAGACCAGGAGCTGCAGACAGTCTGCCTTTGTGTCAGTGTCAGTTACGTCAGACCCTACTTCAAGTTAGCAAAGAAAACATCACCAATACAAAACGGAATCGAAAGGGAAAATGGATGACACTTGAGTTCGTGCCTATAATGGACGAAATAAAGTTAATATAAAAATATAGATCATCACACCAGTTAGAAGATAATTCAGGCAAAGGAAAAGTCTGTGAAAGAGAAATGTGACGAAATAAAAGAACTGGATAAAAAATACGATGCTTCTCAAGTCCTCAAAAAGATTAAAGAAATTACAGGAATGGCAAGAAGAAATAAACCAGAATTTAACTAAAGTTAAACAAGGAAACCTATTCCTAGATGCTTCCCAAGAACATAGAAGATGGGAAGAACACTAAATAACTTTTCGAAGGCTTCAGAGACGAGCTGAAAGAGGAGGTAGCAGCATACGGTCCACCTATTAGAATGTTCAAATGTGTGTGAATTCCTAAGGGACCTAACTGCTGAGGTCATCGGTCCCTAGACTTACACACCACTAAAAACTAACTTACGCCAAGGACAACACACACACCCATGCCCGAGGGAGGACTCGAACCTCTTGCGCGAGGGGCCGCGCAATCCGGGACATGACGCCTCAAGAAATAGGTAACAATGAAAATGGTTGAGGTGTTCCAGATTTGGCTACATTGAAGAATGTTAAAAACATCATGTTCTAAGGCGAACACATAAGAATAAGGAATTGAGGAACACAATCGAAACCAGAAAACTAGAATATTATGACCGTATCAAAAAATGGTTCAAATGGCTCTGAGCACTATGGGACTTAACATATGTGGTCATCAGTCCCCTAGAACTTAGAACTACTTAAACCCAACTAACCCAAGGACATCACACACATCCATGCCCGAGGCAGGATTCGAACCTGCGACCGTAGCAGTCGCGCGGTTCCGGACTGAACGCCTAGAACTGCTAGACCACCGCGGCCGGCTACGACCGTATCATTAGAGCAGGAAGGTACAATATTGTATGTCTCATAATGAAAGGAAAAGTTGTAGGGAAAAAAATCGGAAGAAGAAGACGAACATCGAAGCTACAGAATCTGAGAGACTGGTTCGCAAACACCTCCCTCCAACTGCTGACATCCGCAAAGTCAAAAACAAAAGTAGCCTTGATCATACCCAAACTCCGAAGAGAAACAGCTCCTTAAGAAAAAGAATTGTATACACGTTACATATTTATTAACATTGTAAGTGTTACATTTCCAGACGCTTAAAGGCGAATAATGGCAGTTCGGGCAACAGTATATAGCTGCACGTCACCTTTATTACAACATCAATAAATAGATAAAGCGCTTGACCTTACTTGCGAACAATTAAGTGCATTATATTATGTATCTTAATGGTGTGTCGTTACGGGTTGGAGGCTCGTGACTGGATATAGCACTGTAAAATCAGCCTGCAAGAGTATTTGAAACGATAAGCAAAAGGTGCAGAAAGTGGCCGTCAACTTACAAATCTTGCAGCGCATCGGCCCGTCATAAATCAGCGAAGCGTGTACTGGATGTTAGCCAAGCGATCGGGCGGGAACATTTGCTGTGAGTTATAGCCAACAACAGCAGATTAACCGAAAGAAGTGTTTTCAGCGTACATGTCTGTAAACCACCCATATGTCTGTTCATTATCCCTATTCTGACTGTATTGCCTGACATATAGATGGTTCACCAAATTTGTAGTATACAGGGTGTTACAAAAAGGTACTGCCAAACTTTCAGGAAACATTCCTCACACACAAAGAAAGAAAATATGTTATGTGGACATGTGTCCGGAAACGCTTAATTTCCATGTTATAACTCATTTTAGTTTGTTCTTCCACCTACGCTCAATGGAGCACGTTATCATGATTTCATACGGAATACTCTACCTGTGCTGCTAGAACATGTGCCTTTACGAGTACGACACAACATGTTGTTCATGCACGATAGAGCTCCTGCACATTTCAGTTGAAGTGTTCGTACGCTTCTCAGCAACAGATTCGGTGACCTATGATGGATTGGTAGAGGCGGACCAATTCCATGGCCTCCACGCTCTCCTGACCTCAACCCTCTTGACTTTCATTTATGGGGCATTTGAAAGCTCTTGTCTACGCAACCCCGGTACCAAATGTAGAGACTCTTCGTGTTCGTATTGTGGACAACTGTGATACAATACGCCATTCTCCAGGGTTGCATCAGCGCATCAGGGATTCCATGCGACGGAGGGTGGATGCATGTATCCTCACTAACGGAGGACATTTTGAACTGTAACAAAGTGTTTGAAGTCACGCTGGTACGTTCTGTTGCTGTGTGCTTTCATTCCATGATTAATATGATTTGAAGAGAAGTAATAAAATGAGCTTTAACATGAAAAGTAAGCGTTTCCGGACACATGTCCACATAACATATATTATTTCTTTGTGTGTGAGGAATGTCTCCTGAAAGTTTGGCCGTACCTTTTTGTAACACCCTGTATAAAGAAAGTAGGGAATGAAAAAATTGGACATTGGTTGCATATATTTTAGAGTAAACAGTCTCTCAGTCAGTTTGCGTATGGCCTCCAGTTACCTTACTTTATCCCGTACTTCGTCAACTGTATAATTTCTACACCAAATGTCCTCTACAATTAGTCAAATCAGATTTTGTCTGCCTCATCTATTTTCCCTTTAATTGATCCATCCAGAGCCAAGGTAAATACTTCTCGGTACCAAAGCAAATGCGCCGCTAACATATCACTTCTACTAATAAGAGATGTCTGTAAATTCCTGTCCGCACCCATCATCCTTTCATTTTAATAGTTCTGCATTTCGTACTTTGCCAGTCGACTTAGTTTTTTAACTTTCTTGATATCACGACATTTTAAAAATGGTGGTCACTAATCCATACAATTCAATTTCAGGAACTTTTTTCTCAGTTCAGTACCATCAGCCGGAACCAGTGGAGCTCTTTTGTAGAGACAAGTTTTTCTGCCTGTGGCTATCTACCTCTGATACCTTCGTTGCTCCGGCCATAGCGGGTAATCCGACTTAATGGGTAGGTCAATTCTTTCACTTCTTCCAATATTGCATCGTTCCCACATTTGATAAGCAAGACGTTATTCTGCTTTCTAATATCCTTCATAACATTCATCTTAGATGTCTTTATCTTTACGCTATATTCTGTGCCAAGCAATTTCTTTCAACAGGTTTGTCATGTCTGTCTTACGTATCACCGAAAGGGTATGTATCTTTCTTTTTCCTGGGCTTCGCCCGTTATATCCACCATTTGGCAACGTTAATGGTATAAGATGGTGAGATGGCCTTCTTGCCGCTATTCCCTCGCCCCCCTGCCCCCGCCCACCCTCCCACTACCATTCAAGACGATTTTGCTTAATCCATCTGTCTGCGTCTAGTTATCCCATGTGAAAGTGTGACGATGTGTTTCGGAACGTATGCGAATCGTGTAACTGTGGCGGAACGCAGATGCCAATCCGGTATTCACCAATGGGACGAGGGAAACTACATCACTCTGGCCAACACAACGGCCCTCGTTATTAATCCTCCTGCCAATGCGCTTGTCTGAATTCCAAAAGCGGCGTGCTAAACCTCTGTTATCCGGCGGGTACGAAAGGATGTGTGTAATACCAAAAATCACGTTATGAAACTAGACATGGATAATGAAGGAAGATAAAGCTTTTAAGGAATTCGTTACTGTCTTGTCCATAAGTAACGTCACTGAAGTCAAATTGTAAATCCATCCTTACCTTTCGTGGAAGCAAAAAACCTTTGTGCTAACTTGTTTCACAGACAATGAAAAACGTAGCTTCAGCAACGATGGGCTAGAAGGACTCCACGTCATTTTCTATCAGTTTTCTCGATAATCACACACCTGTGTCTACTTCTAAATCTACATACATATCCTCGAAGCCACCGTACGGTGCATGCCGGAGGGTGCCCTGTATCACGACTAGTCATTTTTTTCTTGTTCCACACGTAAACAGAGCGAGGGGAAAACGACTTTCTATAAGCCTCTGTAGGAGTCCTAATTTTTTATCTTATCTTCGTAATCCATACGCGAAATGTATGATGGCGGCAGTACAGTCGTTCTGCAGTCGGTCTCAAATGTCTGTTCTCTAAATTATCACAACAGTGCTTCGCGAAAAGTGAAAAGACCGTCGTCTTCCCTCCAGGGAAACCAATTTGAATTTACTAACCAATTCCGCAACGCACTCTAGAAAAAAATTCCCACAACGCACCACGAAAGTAGTATCCGAATGGGATCAGCTTTATCCTTCATATCAGGTATTCCTGAAATCAATATCGTTTATGTTTTATGTCTTCTACTAAATCTATTACACATAGAAAGAATATTAAAGGCAAGAAGCAGAACATTGAGTAGCGTAGATAGTTAACAACGCAGTCAGAATATCTCCATTCCGTCAACATGAGTAATACATGAAAATTTAGTACTTAATACGTAGTAAACATTACTACTAACGATGATTAAGTGAAAAGACATTAAGAAATTCGTAGCATGGACAGAATAAAAAAGAAAACTTTGCTAATGTTTAATGGATTTTCGTGAGAAATTTACCCTTTATTAGTAATCCCGCAACACAATCTAAGACAAAGAAAGTGACGTAACACAAAGAAATTATCCAAATGAAAACAGAAACTGGCAAATGTGATGTATATGTATAGTCAAAGAAATGCTTACTATTTCAGAATATTTGAATTATTTCTTCAAGCGGGAGAGTTTCACAAACTGAACAAGCATTATCTTGCTGGAATACGCGCTTTGGTCTCATGGCTGTGAAGGATATGACAACAGAGTTAACCATCTTGACACATACTGGCGACCATTGAACTTCTCATCAAAAATTAGCAAATGAGTCCTACTGTCATATTCAATAGTTCCCCACATTATAATTCCAGAAGTTAGGCAGGTTTTCGTCACGAAAATTGCTGCTTTCTGCGGCTTCTCAGGAGGCTGTGTACTAAACACCTGGGCTTCGATCTGATCACTACAAACAGAAACGAATCTCTTACCCGAACAATTCTGAATGTCTAAACTCACTCTGATTCTACGCCATAGAAATCTGCTTCGTGTTATATGGTATCAGCAGCAACTAATGCATGTCAATTCGAGATCCCAACCAAGCATCCCGTAAATTTCTCCCGACAGTTCGTGGTGACTTTCTACCTGTAACCCGTTTCTGGATTTCAGGTGTTGTCAGCCACCTGTTCATCAGAGCCAATAGAACAATTCTAAGGTCTTCTCGTGGTGTAGTTCATTTGCATGCACTCGCCCCACCCTTTTTGGTACACTGATGTCTTCACGTTATCTTGTGACCAAACTTTCAGCGTCTGTACACTACAGCCAACTATCTGTGCCATCATGTCTGATGCCCTCATGTCAATGATTTCATCCTTCCCATGTTATGTCCACAAGTTCTATGCACACTTCATCTGCACAAGCTCCACATTAAAGATAAGTAAAGTTTCCACGCCTAATAGCTATGTCGTATTCACATCAGTCAAGACAGACTCTAAGAATTTTTCGACCTAAGGAGAGCGCTAGACAATGTAAAATGGTGCAAGGTGTTCGAAATTGTGAGATAAGTAGGTGTATTCTGGGGAAACGTAGGTGTAATCTACAAAGAAAGTTGGGTAATGGTAAATACGTGCAAGAACCAAGTGAGAACAATGGGCGTGAAAAACCAAGAGGGTATAGCTCCAGTGAAATGAACACCCTTAGCTGCTTACAGGCGTTGACATAGGTCAACGGGGACACACAAAAATGTGTGCCCCGACCGGGACTCGAACCCGGGATCTCCCGCTTACATGGCAGACGCTCTATCCATCTGAGCCACCGAGGACGCATAGGATAACGCGACTGCAGGAATTCATCTCTGGCACGCCTCCCGCGAAACCCACATTCTCAACGTACTTTCCCGCACTACATTCGTAGTGCCCCCGCCCATTATACTCCTTACTCGCGGCGCGTTGCCGATCCCCGTAAGAGTGGGCGGGTGCACTACGAAGGTAGTGCGAGACAATACGTTGAGGATGTGAGTTTCGCGGGAGGCGTATCAGACGTAAATCCCTGCAGTCGCACTATCCTCTGTGTCCTCGGTGGCTCAGATGGATAGAGCGTTTGCCATGTAAGTGGGAGATCCCGGGTTCGAGTCCCGGTCGGACACACATTTTCATCTGTCCCCGTTGACGTATGTCAATGCCTCTAAGCAGCTAAGGGTGTTCATTTCATTGTAATTTCATTTTAACGATCTGCATGGTTACCGATGGTATAAGACAGGGATGGAGGGTTTCACCTCTACTGTTCAATCTGTACATCGAAGAAACGACGACGGTAATAAAAGTAAGTTTCAAGAGTGTGATCAAAACTGAGGGTAAAATAATATAAACGATATCTTTCGATGATGACATTACTATGCTCAGTGAATATTCTCGGGATATGTTGAATGGAATGAACAGTCTAATGAGTATAAAATATTGACTGAGAATAAACGGCAAAAGACAAAAGTAATGAGAGGGTGCAGAAGTGAGATACTTAACATTAAAATTGGTGGTAACGATGCAGACGACTGTAAGGAATTCTGATAGCTTGGAAGCATAACAACCCACTTCACACGAAGGCAGGACTATATAAAAAGCAGATTAATGCAGATAAAGACGGCATTCGTGACCAAAAGAAGTCTATTGGTGTCAGACATACTTCTCAATTTGAGCTAGAATTTTCTGAGGATGTATGTTTCGAGCAGAGCGTGTATCGAAACGAATCATGCACAGTGGTAAAACGGGAACACAAGAGAATCTAAGGATTTATGATGTGGCTCTACAGAAGAATGATGAAACTTACAGTGCCAGTAAAAAATAAATACAACCTATTTGAGCTTTCCAATATACTCGAGAGATATTGATGTAGCAGTGTATTTGAGGTACATGAAATGATTTCATTTACAGATCGATGGCACTAAGGGTTCTGATATACCAGGTATCAACCCTTGCTGAAACAGTTCCCACATTAGTACATGGTGTAGAATCCACTGGCCGGCCGGGGTGGTCGAGCGGTTCTAGGTGCTACAGTCTGGAACCACGCGACCGCTACGGTCGCAGGTTCGAATCCTGCCTCAGGCATGGATGTGTGTGATGTCGTTAGGTTAGTTAGGTTTAAGTAGTTCTACGTTATAGGGACTGATGCCCTCGGAAGTTAAGTCCTATAGCGCTCAGAGCCATTTAAACCATTTTTTGTAGCCTCCACAGGTGGCAATACAGACGCTGACTCTGGCATCCAGTAGATCGTACTGATTACGAATACTGTTCTGAAATACATTAATCCACACCTGTAAGAAATCTTGCTTGATGAGTCGCATGAGTCATTTCTGGTCCCATTATATCCAACACGTGCTCGATTTGAGACAAGTCCTTAGAACGAGCTGACAAGGGAGATTACACTCCGCCTTGCAGTGCATTTTGATATTCACGGGCAGTGTGTAGGCGAGTTTTATCCTGTTGGAACAACACATCACGTTCCTGTTGCAAGAACGGCTAAAAAACGGGTCTGAGAACATTCTATATGCACCTAGTGCTGGTTAGCGTCTCCTCCAGTAACGCCACCGAACGAGGTGGCGCAGTGGCTAGCACACTTGACCCGCATTCCGACGGACGACGGTTCAATCCCCCGTCCGTCCATCCTGATTTGTGTTTTCCGTGATTTCCATAAACCGCTCCAGGCAAATGCGGGGTAGATCCTTTGAAAGGGCACGTCCGACTTCCTTCCCCGTCCTTCCCTAATTCAATGAGACCGATGACCTCGCTGTCTGGTCTCCTCCCCCAAACAACCCAATCCAGAAACACCAAAGTGAATGAAATCTGTAGAATGACCTGGAGTGGGGCCAATCGGTAATTACGATGCTATGTAATTACGATGCTATGTGAAATTTCTGTATATTGGAATACTTGGATGCACGCTTATGTATATTTTCTACAGTTTCTTGTACATTTCATTCCACAGTTTCAGTCTGATGACGAAATTTTGAAACGCACAGCGTTTAATGAAGAATTGTGCGATCAAGACCTTTCTATGTTTCAAAGTAGTGCCAAATCTGAATGGTCACCTGCCTCTACCCCATGGGAGTATTTCCACATCAAGTAATGGAAACAACAAATATTCGAGGACGTCAGGTGCATGTGCTACTGTAAGGTGAGGAATTAGTGGTGGGTCGCATCAAAACAGTCAGAAAACGAATAAAAAAACTTACTTCACTCTTTATCCGTAGGAACGGCTGCAATAAAAGAACTTTTATACCAGAGCCAAGGTAGCCCCTGAGGGCAACCCATATTACACCACAGAGGACGAGGTTGTCTGTGTCCAAGGCGTACCAAAAGCACCATGGTAAACACCGGCTATTTAAATACGAGACATTAAATACAGACATTCCGAGCACTATTTCCTGCAGGGGGAGCTCGAGCCAAGGCCTTCACGAAGTATCACTACGCCAAAACCTGTTTGGCTGGAGAGAGCTAAGTTGGGGCTAGAACCAGTCCCGAAGTTCAGTTCATGCTGGATGTCGACCTCGCGTATGCGACCGTTGAAGATTACGTCTTCGTCTCTGAATTGGACTATTTCTAGTGTGTGTGTGTGTGTGTGTGTGTGTGTGTGTGTGTGTGTGTATGTATTACCACGAACCTTTGTGGAAAATTAGAAGGGAACTTTTGTTTGCCTCAATTAGGAGACTTTCACTGGTATCGTTATTGTTACCTTTCGTTTGTTGTTCAGTGATCGACCTTGTGAACTTACATCAATAAACGTTGTGTCTGTGAAATATTGCGAACTGTCACTGACAACAAGAACCCTCATTTTACTCTTTATATTTGGGAACGGTTGCCATAATGAAGAAATTTTAATCAACATATCCTCCAAGTATTAAAATAAAGGAGTCTCAGTTGCGTAGCGTTCGATTAAGGTGTTTATGGTTTAAGACCTTCAATCTCTGTTCTGCATATTGTTAAATCCCGACAAGTTAATAGGAATGAGACGGTAGTTCAAGGCAGAAGTTGACTGTACTGTAGCTACCATAAAAATACTGGACTACAGGGGATATATCGCTTTGGTTTTATTCAGTGATTTTATGTGCGTATTTGTTGCATCACACAGCTTGTTATGGAGAATAAATCAGAATAATGTCTCGCGCTTTAAACCATTGATATCTGCATTATTGATTTCGGGCGTGTACTTTCAGTGAAATTCAATAACATTTAAAGCGAGCAAATTCCCATACTGATGTTGCGTACTTCCATTAATCGTTGAACGATAACTCCAGTGTAATAGATTTACATTGTCCACGATAATTAATTAAATACGCCGCTTTTATTGAGTTTAGCCTAACAAATTTTTCTTCGGTGTACATGGAAATACAATTTGCCAAATGGTCGTCATAGATTACTCCGGTCAAACAATGAGCTTGCAACTCACGCAGATGTACGAGTAAATAATTACCACTCTTTAAACAGTGGATCCCTTAGTCGTAGAAAATATTCTATATTAAGGCAGTTTAGTTGCCAGTAAATGAACTGCCGGGAGAAAAACATTGTGGAAAGTATCTCTACCGTACTGTGCCGCAGGTTCATTATACGTCTTGGAAAATTCATCGACTTTTCTCTCTTACATACGCAGGTTCACTGGAACCTTATAATTTTATCAGTAACATTTTGTTCGACGGGTAAGTTAAAAATTCCGACGGACGTTTTTGGAAAATTTCTCTTAGTTGTAAGGCAAATGCTGAAACATGTAAGACTCAAAAAATATTGTGAACAGAAGACCATTTGGCTCTACTTCCAGGTCACTGACGGTGCTATTGAACGATACTGGATTCGCATTCAAAAGGCCTCGATATGATTCACAGAGTCGGGCATGCAGATTTACGTTTTCTCTAGTTTCCCTGAATAGCTTAGACCAGTGTCAGAATGGTTCCTTTAGAAAGGTCATGCCTCCTTTCCTTCCTGAATCAGTGCTTATGAACCGTCTCTATTGTTTTGAACTTAGACGGAACGTTATTACAGCAGTACCACGCCTAAGATTTTATTCACCGATAAAGATACTATCAGAGCTTTAGCACAAATCAGGGTGTACAAAATCGTCTCAGAGTAGTACATAATACTGTCATTCCAACAGTAAGACAGAGCTGAGGCAATTAGAAGTATTGACCCTGACTGTTGAGATTCTTGTCCCACTGAGACACAAGGCGATGAATGGCTGTCTTATAAAATTCCCGGGCCTGCGATATTAACCAGTACCGCACGTACAGCTGGACGTTGCCGTCCGAGGTGAACCGTTTACCTCTCAGAGCCTTTTTAAGGGGCCGCCTTCATATTCACTTCCTGCACCACGAAAGGACAGTGAATGCCCAGCGTTACTGGCAAACCTTGACCACACTTAGCCAAGCTATCATATCAAAACGACCAGGAAATTTCACCCGTAGGGTCATTCGACAATACGGCCAACACAGTCGCGGCACTCCTGCAGAAATTCAAATGGGAGGTTTCCGGCCACTCTCCTTGCAGTCCGGACCTCTCTCCCTGTCATTAGGCCATTCTTGGTCCCGTTAAAAAGGCTCTGCGCGGCAAACGATTCACCTCGGACGACGACATCCAGCTGTATGTGCGGAACTGGTTAACATTGCAGCCCCGGGAATTTTATGAGCCAGCTATTCACCACCTTGTGTAACAGTAGAACAAGTGCCTCAACAGCCTGGGTCAATACTTCTAACATATAGGCACGGCTTTATGTAATAAAGCCTCCGTCTCGTTTCTTCTTGAACACCCCTTATATAATTCATCGACGAAGCAAGCGGCTTACAAAACAGTAATTCGTTCGAATCTTGACTGCTGTTCATCAATCCGGGATCCTTACCAAAACGGTTTAATAAAAGAGATAGAGAAGATCCAAAGAAGATTGGCGCATTTCGCCACGGAATTGAGTACTCTGCGCGAAAGCGTTACGGAGATCTTCAGTGAACGTTCTGCTTTCTTCACATGCTTGTAATAGAGTGATCACGACGAAAATTTCTGTGAACGTAGATGTCATACGGTGCCTCACCGAAGATCATTCTGCCCAGGTGCCGTTTGTGAATGGAGGCGGAAAGGGTGGGAAAGATAGCCTCCACCACACACCATAACATGAGTTGTGAAGTATTGACGAAGATCTAGTCGATGTAGAATTGATATCACTTTTATAATGTGAAATGTTATTGTCTGGAAACTGTATGTAATATCAACCTCATAAATTTGAATGTTACAACTTCTGTCTCACTTAATCTCTCTGTCGGTCTCAAGTTATCCTCTCCAGCCGACCACTCACGCAGAGGGAGATTGAGTGAGGTGTACCGTCATTCACTTAACAGATTTGCAGTCAGTCGCATTAAACGTACGACCACACGCACTGTCGAGTGCATTTTGCGGAACAGGTCTACGAGAACACCTAAGAAAATAAAAATTTATTCGGGCGGAACCATCACTTACATACACGGTTGAAACATATACTCCGAATTTCCATACGCACCAGAGAATGACACAACGGTGTAGCACTGCCTTTCTGTGTGTCATATCTATTTATAAATTTAGCGGTTTTGAAAGGTGTGTTTCAGTCAGTATTGTGAGGATATGGTTCCAGCCGTATCCTGGTGGTGAAGCTTAACGCCTGAAGATTCCCTTCAGATTCCTAAAACAGGCTTTAAAACTGCACAATATTCCCAGTGGCAGAAATCAACATTAACCATAATTGTTCGGTTATCAACTGTACATTAAAACTGAAGAAACTGCAGAAAGGTAACAAATAAAAAAGATGGGACCTGGATTGCTTCAAAAAAAGCTTTAAAGGAAGCATTACGCAAAGATTGACATAAACAGAGAAAATGAATACAACAGAACAATCGGCGTCGTTGACAGATGAAATAAGGAAGGCAACAGATGATCAAACAGGCAAAAAGACAAGCAATGTTTGATGTCCTTGAACAACACACGAGATGTTAATTTTAACTGACTAAAGAAGAAAGTGTAAAGATGCAGCTAATAAGAGGGAAAGAATGGAATACACATTTCTAAAAATGAGCTACAATGTGGTAACGGATAGAAGAGAAATGCAAGGCTGTAGAAGCGTGTGTGACTAGGGTAAAGAAAGAGTTGCTGGACAAAAATATGGAAAACCAAAAACACAATACATTACCAAGCCTAATGCAGCACAAAAAAACTTATGGCGTTCAAAACAGCTTACATTCGTCTCGAAATGAATGAACACAGGTCTTACATGGCCTTTAAGAGTATCTTATGCCACTCTTCCCGGGAAACAAATGCAAGGTCCGCCAACGATGAGAGAGGTGGATATCAATGACGCACCCACCTCTCTAAAGCAGATCACGAAGGCTCAGTAATACAGAGATCTGATAACTGCAGTGGACAGGCGAGAAGAGAGAAGCGATAATTCATCCTCGTGCTTACAAAACCAGTCTTGGAAGATGCGAGCTGAATGAAAAGGGCTATTTCGTCTTGAAACACAACATTACCCTTGGGAAGCAAACATTTTAATGTTGGGATGTAGCAGATCAACGAAAATCGTCGCGTGATTGTTGGCAGTATTGCGACCTTGCAGGTTACCCATGGGGCTCATGGAATACCACGAAACGGCTCTCCAAATCGTCACCCAACTTCTTCCATATTTTTCTCATTGGACGTAATCTCGGCCAGAAGAGGAAAACAGCGTGCAGCAAGACTCATCCGACCAAATTAGTCTATGCTATTGCTCCGTAGCTCAAATTCTAAGGCTCGGGTAGCACACATTCTTGTTACGGTAATCTGCGTCAGTGATGAGTGGTTCTGTAATTCCAGCTCGCAGTGATGTTCCCGGCTCATGGAGCTCCCTTCGTTTTGTTTTGATGCTGACAGTGTACGTGGGTGCGACATTTAGTGACTTCTTAAGTTGTCCTCGTCTTATCTTCTGTCACAATTCTCTTCAATGACCGCCTTTCTCCACCTCTCAAGACACATTTTCGTCCGTGTTGTGACATAGGAGAAGCAAACATTAGATTTGGTGTCTCTTGAAACAACGAACATTTCGGCTGCCCTGGTTACGGAAGCAGCCACCATACCAGCATCAGAAATATATGCCCATGTTCGAAGTCACTTGGCTACACGTTTTGTAGTATACAGGTACCATCATGAATCGCGACGACTTCAGTGTGATTATTTTCTTTGAATAAAAGCGTCATTTCCGTTCATCTGTCCCCAACTGACACTTGCAACACATTGAGGTCATTGTACAGTTGCCGTTAGTGGTGAAACAGAACAGCGCAACCTGCAGCGTTGGCTAGCATCCACGTTTGTATTCAGGCACGCATTTCTTGCGGAGTTCCACTACTTTTGACGAACCCCTGCAGGTGATTCCTACAATAAATTAGTAAAACACCGATAGGAGTAAAAAGATACAGTCGATTAAATATCAAGAGCTCATATGGGAAGTAAATACTAAGCAAAGAACGGAAAGGTGAGATTTGGAAGGAATAAATAGAAGGGCTATACAAGAGAAAAAGCGTTCGACATTGTAAAATGGTGCAAAATGTTCGAAATTCTGAGTAAAATATGGTTGAGCTATAGGGAGAGACCCGTAATATACAATATGTACAAGAGCCTTGAGGGAATAATAAGAGTGGGCGACCAAGAACGGAGAGCTCAGATTAAAAAGGGTGTAAGACAGGGATATAGTCTTTCCCTCTACTGTTCAATCAGTACATCGAAAAAGCAATGATGGAAATGAAAGAAAGTTTCAGGAGTGGAATTAAAATTCAAGGGGAAGGGATATCAATGATGCGGTTCTCTAATGACATTGCTATCCTGAGTGACAGTGAAGAGGAATTACATGATCTGCTGAACAGTCCAGTGAGTACAGGGTATGGATTGAGAGTAAATCGAAGAAAGACGAAGGCAATGAGAAGTAATAGAAATGAGAACAGCGGGAAACTTAAGTTGATAAAATTAAGGAATTCAGCTACCTAGGCAGTAAAATAACCAATGACGGACGGAGCAAGGAGGTTATCACAGACTAACGATAGCAAAGGGGCATTCCTGGGCAAGAGAAGTCTACTAGTATCAAACATAGGCCTTAATATGAGGAAGAAATTTCTGAGAACGTACGTCTGGAGTACAGCATTGATGTGGTAGCTAAACATGGACTGTGGGAAAACCGGAACAGAAGGGAATCGAAGCATTTGAGATGTGGTGCTACAAATGAACGTCGAAAATTAAGTAGACTGATAAGGTAAGCGATGGGGAGGTTCTGGGCAGAATGGGAGAGGAATATGGACAAGGGACAGGATGATAGGGCATCTGTTAAGACATGAGGGAATTAACTCCATGGTACTAGAAGGAACGTTAGACGGCGAAAACTGAAGAGGAATACATCCAGCAAGTAACTGAGGAAGCAGGTTGCAAGTGCGGCTCTGTGATGAAGAGGCTGACACAGGAGAGGAGTCCGTGGCGGGCCGCATCAAATCACTCAGAAGACTGATGACCCAAATAAAGAGAAAACAAGGGAAACGAACATATAGGCAATATTATGGACAGGGAAACGGAGGTAGATGAAGATGGGATGAGATATATGTTACTGCAAGAATTTCACAAAGCACTGTAGGATATAAGTCGAAACGATACTCCCGTAGTGGATGCAACTCCCTCATAATTCTTGGGATATTGTATTCCCTCCCCATTTGAGTCTTTTCAAGGATGTATTCGGATCTCACGTAGTTTTTATGGAAGGCAACAAGCGACCTCATAGGACTGCATAGGTGGAGGCACTCCTCGAAAGAGAGAATGTTCGGCGAATGGCCTGACCTGGTACTGGCAAAGGAAAGGAGAGCATTCTGTGTCCATGGTGATAAAACACCCTGTTAAGAAACATGCTCCCGTTTCTAATTCCAAGGGGACCATAATAAATCGCAGTGACTTCAGTGCAGTTATTGCCTTTGAATATGAGTGTCACTTCTCTTCGTCTCATTGTGTATTTTTTTCAGTTACCGCAAGTATTAAACTGCTATATTGTATCTGTTCTTTCAACGTATGTTTCAAGATCCATCGAGCTATGTTACTTCCAGTGACACATCATGCGAAAGTTACTTGCGTCCTTAAATTTTTACTGCAGTGTAAAGTCTTTTCTGAACTTACTTGTCTGCAATGTGGGCTTGTAGGGGAAGTGAATAATGGACGATGTAGAGTCTGAAGATGAAGAGAATAGAAGCTCTTGAAACAAGGTGCTGCAGAAGAATTCCGAAGATTATATAGATAGATCGAATAACTGTTGTGGAGGAACTCCACTGAAATGGGGGAAAATATAGTGGAATAACCTGACTAAAAGAGGGATCGGTTCGCGAGACGCATAATGTGGCTTCACGAAATACTCACTTTCGTAATAGATGGAAGCGGCGGTGGGGACAGGTGTGGGGGTATTAAGCGCAGTGAAAGACTACGTTAGGGAGTTGCATGAAATCCATCCTCTGACTGAAGACCATAACAACAACATTAGATTTACCATCTCTCCAAAGTCAGTCTGCTGTATTTCTTACAGTGGTCTCCGTCACATTCTGTGCACCACCGCAACCGTTCAAATCATAGCTAATTGATTCATCCTTTAGATGATCATCATACATACGGACAAAAGGTTGCGGAGGCTCATGCAGTCTCGGTCTGTAATGTTTATCCTTGACGCATTCCAAGAGCCTGAGCAAGGAAACTTCTAAGGAAGGAAGATTTCAGACTAACGCCCAGCCACCGATGTTGTTATTAGAGACGGAGCACAAATTCGTAACGTACGGGGATGGGATTTGGCTAAGTCTTGTTCGAAGTAACCATCCCGATATTTGCAGTAAGAAATCTTGTTCGACTTCTTCTTCATTTTCACCTGCTAATTATGGTTTCGCCTGTTTGTTGGCATCGTCCGAGAATGTACTGAACCAACTGTTGTCCCGTATCTTGGGCAGTTGTCACCCATGCGGTCGTCTGTGTTCAGAAATTTTAGTCATGCGTGGTCCGTCCTTTCCACATGATCTTTCAGATTTATTTTTCCTGTCTTCAAGCATTTATTTATATTTTCTGTATCACACTGATCACTTACCAATATACAGGGTGTTACAAAAAGGTACGGCCAAACTTTCAGGAAACATTCCTCACACATAAATAAAGAAAAGATGTTATGTGGACATTTGTCCGGAAACGCTTAATTTCCATGTTAGAGCTCATTTTAGTTTCGTCAGTAAGTACTGGACATCCTCGATTCACCGCCAGTTGGCCTAATTGAAAGAAGGTAATGTTGACTTCGGTGCTTGTGTTGACATGCGACTCATTGCTCTACAGTACTAGCATCAAGCACATCAGTACGTAGCATCAACAGGTTAGTGTTCATCTCGAACGTGATTTTGCAGTCAGTGCAATGTTTACAAATGCGGAGTTGGCAGATGCCCATTTGATGTATGGATTAGCACGGGGCAATAGCCGTGGAGCGGTAGGTTTGTATCGAGACAGATTTCCAGAACGATGGTGTCCCGACAGGAAGACGTTCGAAGAAATTGGACGGCGTCTTAGGTAGCACGAAACATTCCCACCTATGACTCGCGACTGGCGAAGACCTATAACGACGAGGACACCTGCAATGGACGAGACAATTCTTCGTGCAGTTGACGATAACCCCAATGTCAGCGTCAGAGAAGTTGCTGCTGTACAAGATAACGTTGACCACGTCACTGTATGGAGAGTGCTACGGGAGAACCAGTTGTTTCCGTACCATGTACAGCGTGTGCAGGCACTATCAGCAGCTGATTGGCCTCCCCTGGTACACTTCTGCGAGTGGTTCATCCAACAATGTGTCAATCCTCATTTCAGCGCAAATGTTCTCTTTACGGACGAGGCTTCATTCCAACGTGATCAAATTTAAATTTTCACAATCAAAATGTGTGGGCTGACGAGAATCCGCACGCAATTGTTCAATCATGTCATCAACACAGATTTTCTGTGAACGTTTGGGCAGGCATTGTTGGTGAAGTCTTGATTGGGCTCCATGTTCTTCCACCTACGCTCAATGGAGCACGTTATCATGATTTCATACGGGATACTCTACCTGTGCTGCTAGAACATGTGCCTTTACAAGTACGACACAACATGTGGTTCATGCACGATGGAGCTCCTGCACATTTCAGTCGAGGTGTTCGTGCGCTTCTCAACAACAGATTCGGTGACCGATGGATTGGTAGAGGCGGACCAATTCCATGGCCTCCACGCTCTCCTGACCTCAACCCTCTTGACTTTCATTTATGGGGGCATTTGAAATCTCTTGTCTACGCAAGCTCGGTACCAAATGTAGAGACCCTTCGTGCTCGTATTGTGGACGGCTGTGATACAATACGCCCTTCTCCAGGGCTGCGTCAGCGAATCAGGGATTCCATGCGACGGAGGGTGGATGCATGTATCCTCGCTTACGGAGGACATTTTGAACATTTCCAGTAACAAAGTGTTTGAAGTCACGCTGGTACGTTCTGTTGCTGTGTGTTTCCATACCATGATTAATGTGATTTGAATAGAAGTAATAAAATGAGCTCTAACATGGAAAGTAAGCGTTTCCGGACACATGTCCACATAACATATTTTCTTACTTTGTGTGTGACGAATGTTTCCTGAAAGTTTGGCCGTACCTTTTTGTAACACCTTGTATTTGCTTTCTTGTCCCACGCGGTTACTTCTTGGATCTTCCTCCTTAATCCCTTGGTTTCCATTCCTGTTATCATTTGTTTTCTTTTTTCGTTTCCGCTGTAGTTAGTGCTGTATGCGTCTTAACACGGTGCACCGTTGTTTAATATGTTTTTATTTTCTCCTCAGCTGTCATAAATTTGATTCTCCTTAGAATATTTTGGAGGCGTCCTAGTACTCTTTTTGTCTTTGTCACTTGGCTTTTCTCCCATGGTTAAGTCTTTATTGCTCCTGATAACAGGCATTACATAGTTAAAGCTCATCAGTTGCTCAACTGACACACCATCTACTAGTTTACATCTTTTAGTTGTTTTTCATGTTACTATACTCTGATTTTTTAAGTGAGATTCCCTTGTCATATTGCTTAGCAGCTTTATTGAATTGTTGAAGGAAACGGCAAATTACCATCATTTTCTGCTATCACTACATCACCATCATAACATATAATACTGACCACTTTATTTCCAATTTTATATCCTGGATTCTATCTAACGGCATATAGTTCATTATAGGGTGAACAGGAGTCAGCTTAATGAGTCTCCCGCTCTAACTAGTTTATTATGATTTCGTCAGTCCTCCCCGTGTTTTAGTTGTCGTTTTGTTCTCTGTAACGTACATCTTTATGATTTTTCCTACAGCCTTTGGCATTCTCATTTTGATTAAAAAGCTTTTGACAAGTCACCAAAACACGGGTAGGTTGGGTTATTAACTTCTATGGGTACCTCCACAGTCTGTACTAGAGACAAAATGGCATCTGTTGTGGTCCAGCTTTACGTAAATCCTTTCTGTTCTTTTATATTCATTTGTGGTTCATAATCTGTTACAGCCAGCCTCATAAAATGCATTACAATTTAGTGTAATTCATTAACTGAGGTCCAGAGCGTCGTTTGGAGGAAGTAGTAAGCACTATAAGATCGCTAACACTATAGTTATTGTTAAATATTCGTAATAAAACCAAATGTATGGCGTATTAACACGAAAAGAAGAATAGTAAAATGTAGAAATTATGTTAAAATCGTATACATGTCATTTGTAAAATCGTTGACGTTACTGGTACTACAAATTAATATTTCTGCGACTGCTCCACGCTTTATATCAGAGAGTCACGACTACTAAAATAATGAAGTACATTTATAAGATTTGTTGTCTATTTGATGCTAAAATTCGTAAAACATAGATTATGAACCAAAATTGAATATAAACTCGTTTATTGATTAGTTAAATTTAAAAGCTCTACCATCTGGCGAGCAAGATGTATGAAACAGGCGAAATACCCTCAGACTTCAAGAAGAATATAATCATTCCAATCCCAAAGAAAGCAGGTGTTGACAGATGTGAAAATTACCGAACAATCAGTTTAATAAGCCATAGCTGCAAGGTACTAACACGAATTCTTTACAGACGAATGGAAAAACTAGTAGAAGCCGACCTCGGGGAAGATCAGTTAGGATTCCGTAGAAATACTGGAACACGTGAGGCAATACTGACCTTACGACTTATCTTAGAAGAAAGATTAAGGAAAGGCAAACCTACGTTTCTAGCATTTGTAGACTTAGAGAAAGCTTTTGACAATGTTGACTGGAATACTCTCATTCAAATTCTAAAGGTGGCAGGGGTAAAATACAGGGAGCGAAAGGCTATTTACAATTTGTACAGAAACCAGATGGCAGTTATAAGAGTCGAGGCTCATGAGAGGGAAGCAGCGGTTGGGAAGGGAGTGAGACAGGGTTGTAGCCTCTCCCCAATGTTATTCAATCTGTATATTGAGCAAGCAGTAAAGGAAACAAAAGAAAAATTTCGAGGAGGTATTAAAATCCATGGAGAAGAAATAAAAACTTTGAGGTTCGCCGATGACATTGTAATTCTGTCAGAGACAGCAAAGGACTTGGAAGAGCAGTTGAACGGAATGGATGGTGTCTTAAAGGGAGGATATAAGATGAACATCAACAAAAGCAAAACGAGGATAATGGAATGTAGTCGAATTAAGTCGGGTGATGCTGAGGGTATTAGATTAGGAAATGAGACACTTAAAGTAGTAAAGGAGTTTTGCTATTTGGGGAGCAAAATAACTGATGATGGTCGAAGTAGAGAGGATATAAAATGTAGACTGGCAATGGCAAGGAAAGCGTTTCTGAACAAGAGAAATTTGTTAACATCGAGTATAGATTTAAGTGTCAGGAAGTCATTTCTGAAAGTATTTGTATGGAGTGTAGCCATGTATGGAAGTGAAACATGGACGGTAAATAGTTTGGACAAGAAGAGAATAGAGCTTTTGAAATGTGGTGCTACAGAAGAATGCTGAAGATCAGATGGGTAGATCACATAACTAATGAGGAAGTATTGAATAGGATTGGGGAGAAGAGAAGTTTGTGGCACAACTTGACCAGAAGAAGGGATCGGTTGGTAGGACATGTTCTGAGGCATCAAGGGATCACCAATTTAGTATTGGAAGGCAGCGTGGAGGGTAAAAATCGTAGGGGGAGACCAAGAGATGAATACACTAAGCATATTGAGAAGGATGTAGGTTGCAGTAGGTACTGGGAGATGAAGAAGCTTGCACAGGATAGAGTAGCATGGAGAGCTGCATCAAACCAGTCTCAGGACTGAAGACAACAACAACAACAACAAATTTAAAAGATAGATATTTAAAAATGGCTGAAAACGATATGTAAGTCGTTCGCCATTGGCTGCTTAGCCACTAGCATCAGTCACAGTGACTGACGCATCCACAGATGGTCAGGCTCTATCGCCTGCCGCGGTGGCCGAGCAGTTTTAAGCGCTTCAGTCCGGAACCGCACGACTGCTACGGTCGCAGGGTCGAATCCTGCCTTGGGCATGGATGTGTGTGTGATTTCCTTGGGTTTGTTAGGTTTAAGTAGTTCTAAGTTCTAGGGGACTGATGACCTCAGATGTTAAGTCTCATATTGCTCAGAGCCAGTTTAGGTTCCATCGCCGTCATCCAGATGGGTAATGATACATCGTTTATAATATACTTTCACACCATTGACTTCTCTATGTAATATAGCACTTTTGTTATTACAGTGCAAACTCTGATGATGGCATGTAATCAAAAGGCCGAAAACGGTCAGAAGTTTACATCGGCTGCGATCAAGACTGTTTTCAAACGATTCCTTAATTTCATTCATTTCCGTGTCCGGTCAGCATTTACAAAACATAGCAGCTGCAATAGTTTTTTCATTTCCTTCATAAACGTCTTGTATTGTGCACGGGTTGTCCAGGAGGGGGCATAAAAGTAGGTGGCTTGGATCTTCTTCAGCCCCGCAGTCGCAAGCGGTGTCCTACACTTGCTGGAAGGATTCTCCATTTCTTCAGGTTGGTCTTGCATCGGGGGACGCCCACTTTTAGGCAGTTGAGGGACCTCCATACAGAGTATTGTAGGTTTGCGCCATGCGCTAGCTCTTCTTTTGCTGATACGTCTACGGACAGTGAGCTCTTCAATGTTGCAAGACGAATTGCCTCTGATGCTCCCTCCAGTGGCGCAGTCCTAGCACAGAAATTCCCGCGGGATTTAAGCCGGGATCGTGCAGTCTGATGACCATACAGAGGATCTCAGCGCTCATTCTCCAGCTTTTTTCTCTCATTGTCTGCAGTAGTGGCCCCCGGGATGCTGGTTGGGGCTATTCCAACAATCGGATACAATTTCTGCACTGGCGTTGGCTTCAAGCATCCTGAGATGATCCTTGCAGTATCCCTGACCGCATTGACCGCAATATCGACTTTTTTGGCGTGAGCTGAAGCGTTCCACACAGGAGCAGCATACTCAGTGGCTGATACACATAGCGCAAGATCAGAAGTTTTTAGGAGTTGCGGGTTGGCTCCCCAGCTGCTGCCTATCAGCTTCTTAAGCATCACATGGCGAGCAATGACTTTCTGTTTCACGTTTAGACATTGCTGCCTGTACGTTCGAGCCCTGTCCAGTGTGACACCTAGGTACACTGGTGTTGGGCAATGTTTCAGTTGCTCTCCTCGCCATGTGATCTCCAGCTTTTGATGCGCTTCCCTATTTCGTAAGTGGAAGGTGCTCATTTGAGTTTTACTGGGATTTGGCTTCAGGTGGTTGGCATCAAAATAGCTGGAGAGTTCACCCATTGCTATAGACAGTTTTACCTCTACTTCTTTAAAGGTTGGCCTCTGAACAGGTACTGATGTTTCATCGCCATAGACGAAGGGCCTAGTATTTGCTGGCATTGGCTGATCATTTATGTAGATTTTGTAGTAAGATGGAGCAAGTACACTGCCTAGGGGGAGACCGTACTTCTGCGTTCGCCATCTACCCCTCTTACCCTGTAATGAAACTTGGAATCTTCTGTTCTGAAGGAAGGTGCAAATAAGTGATGTTATTTGGTAGACTTTAGTAAGATCATACATTATCTTTAACAGTTTCCTATGATTCACAGTGTCGTCTGCAGCTGTCACATAAAAAAACGCGACTCCTGTAGTCTCACCACGCTCAAACCGTCCTCGATGTGCTGGGTTAGATTCAAGATCAGACTACAAGATGAATTGCCAGTACGGAAGCCTGCTTGTTGTGGAATAAACTTCACTTCGAGGGTGGCATTGATTCGGTTCAGTAGCAGCCGTTCTGATATCTTGAAGGAGTGGCATAAAAGGGAGATAGGTCGAAAATTTTTCGGCTCGTTTGGTTCCTTCCCAGGCTTAAATATTGCAATGACTCGAGACTTCCGCCACATTTTTGGGATTTGTAATTTGCCGACACATGTGTTATTTCTTAAATAATTTTATGACATATGATCGCTGTTCTCCAACAATTTTATATAAAATTATTGAGTGAAAAAATATGTGTTTTGCACATCTTACAGTCTGATACCTTCAATCTGTGAAGAACTGAAGTTCTTTTCATTCTCCATTATAATTACTGTGTTTCAGCGAGTTAAGTAAAACATTGCACGATGTCTTACAGAATTTGCAGGTATAAAAACGCATTGCGTTAACTTAGCGTATCGTTTGTTTTAGTTCGTACATTGCAGTTAACAGACTCGAAATTTTGTTCAAAATAGAGAGCAGAACGATATATCATTTGTAGCCAACGAACGGCTACAAGCGCTCGCCCATTCACGTTCTTACGCATTGCGAATCATGGGGTGGTAACTATCGGCTTGTCTGATAAACCATTCAAGATATCGAAACGAGGTGTTTTGCAAGTGACAGCACGCAATGAGGCACATATGTTGCATCACAAATACTCGAAACGTCAGCAGCTCAGGACCATCAGAGAAGTCCATAACACTGCAGGAAAACTGAAGTAGCACGCATTTACACGTCAACAGCACGTGGGTAACTGCGTAGGTCTGTGACAAGCTACTCCGACATAACGAAAGTCCTTTACTGCCTACAATATCTCTTCAATATGCTCTCTGCGTTCAGTGCTGAAGGCGACTTTTGCTATGGCTGTACTGCTCGTCAGATCCTGGTTCCTGTACTGACAGACAGCGTTCCCACCGATATGGAATACTTATCATCCAAACTAATTTCGAAAACTCTGTTAGTGTTTTGTGGAGGTGTTCTGAACTTTACGCTTACTAATAACGACGACGCACAGCATGGCGACGGCTGGATTACCGACGCTCTAGTGCGTGGGCCTAAAGTAGAAAAAGTACCAGGGCTCGAATCTGTTAAACGACATGACGTCATTGACTATCGGACATTTCAGATTTGTGAGGTGTATAAAAGAGACATGAGTAAATGGTATTACATGTCCACCATGCCTTTGATTATCAGGACCAGGAATCATCGCAAAATAAATGAATCCAAAGCTGTTTCATTGTGGGTCAAAGGTGTCGATAACTATAAAAAAGTAAAAGTTGTAGGTAGTCTCACACGTTATTATAGAAATTAAATAAAGTGTTCCTTATACCATATCCCTACAAAAAAAATTGACACTGATCTTGCCAAAAGCCGAGAAGCCGTTCTTCTTGGTGTTGTAGCTCTCTGGGGCGCACTGGAATACACTCTGTGTGAGCACTGACCTCAGCTATTACACTACCGACCACTACAATTGCTACATCAAGAATAAATACAGGTCATAACGGGTATTCATTGGGCAAATATATTATACTAGACCCGACATGTGATTACATTTTCACGCAGTTTCGATGTATAGATCCTGAGAAATCAGTACCCATAACAACCACCTCTGGCAGTAATAACGGCCTTGATACGCCTGGGCATTGAGTCAAACAGAGCTTGGATGGCGCGTACAGGTACAGCTCCCCATGCAGCTTCAACACGATACCACAGTTCATCAAGAGTAGTGACTGCCGTATTGTGACGAGCCAGTTGCTCGGCCACCATTGACAAGACGTTTTCAGTTGGTGAGAGATCTGGAGAATGTGCTGGCCAGGGCAGCAGTCGAACATTTCTGTATCCAGAAAGGCCCGTACAGGACCTGAAACATGCGGTCGTGCATTATCCGCTGAAATGTAGGTTTCGTAGGGATCGTATGAAGGGTAGAGCCACAGGTCGTAACACATCTGAAATGTATCGTCCACTGTTCAAAGGGCTGTCAATGTGAACAAGAGCTGACCGAGACGTGTAACCAATGGCATCCCATACAATCAGGCCGGGTGATACACCAGTATGGCGATGACGAATACACGCTTCCAACGTGCGTTAATCGCGATGTCGCCAAACACGGATGCGACCATCATGATGCTGTAATCAGAACCTGAATTCATCCGAAAAAATGACGGTTTGCCATTCGTGCACCCAGTTTCGTCATTTGAGTACACCATCGCAGGCGCTTCTGTCTGTGATGCAGCGTCAAGGATAACCGCCAGCTATGGTCTCCAAGCTGATAGTCCATGTTGCTGCAAACGTCGTCGAACTGTTCGTGTAGACGGTTGTTGTCTTGCAAACGTCCCCATATGTTGACTCAGGGATCGAGACGTGGCTGCACGATCCTTTACAGCCATGCGGATAAGATGCCCGTCATCTCGACTGGTACTGATACGAGGCCGTTGGGATCCAGCACGGCGTTCCGTATTACCCACCTGAACCCACCGATTCCATATTCTGCTAACAGTTACTGGATCTCGACCAACGCGAGCAGCAGTGTCGCGATACGGTAACCGCATCCGGATAGCCTACAATTCGGCGTTTATCAAAGTCGGAAACGTGATGGTACACATTTCTCCTCCTTACACGAGGCATCATAACAACGTTTCACCAGGCGACGCCGGTCAGCTGCTGTTTGTGTATGAGAAATCGGTTGGAAACTTTCCTGATGTCAGCACGTTGCAGGTGTCACCACCGGCGCCAACCTTGTGTGAATGCTCTGAAAAGCTAATCATTTGCATATCACAGCATCTTCTTCCTGTCGGTTAAATTTCGCGTCTATAGCACGTCATCTTCATGGCGTAGCAATTTTAATGGCCAGTAGTGTTTTATGTTATATTTTCTGATTTTTCCACTTCTTACAGGCTGATATTTTTCCACATTTACTGCAGTGAAAGGGGTATTTTATACTTTATTACTGTTGCAAAAAGAATAATAATTGCGAAATACTATTTCTGATGATATGCTCGCGTATCTCATTTTGAAAATTTTTTCGGTTGTACTGCCGAAGTCATATTCTTTACGTTTCAGAGACAGTGCGGCCACCGAAATGTCAGGAACGTGCGGCCACCACGCTTGTCCGCTTTGGCGGCCTGAGCGTTCACGCTGTGATTCCCGCGGTCCGCTTGTTTGTTAAAGAGGAACTCGACGAGCCTCCCCGTGGACAAAAGCGCAGTTTGCAGGAGTTGCCGCCGCAATTTGCGAAGGCACAGGGCAGCTTGATTACGGAGTTGGCGGCGCAGAATGCGGGCGTCGGCCGCCGCTGTAGGAAGCCGTGATGGGGCTTTTCAGGGGCGCCGAACGGGACGGCGCTGCCGAGCCGCTCCACGCCGTTATGTGAGTTACCGTCCAACACATGAAATCAACTTGCCACCGCACACGCGCCACTCCTGTCGCGGATAGGTCTTATTCCAAACATCGAACCTGTCTTGAGCGAAGTGGCGTATGCCTGTTATAAACTTAGGCATGCCTTTGTTCTCAGCAGCACTTGCCTTTTCTGAAATTTCACAAGACTCGAGCAGTAACGGTACGTATATTTATTGAAATATTATACGTGTTTTGGAGCAGAAATATATTTTGAGTCATATGTCTAAATACACTACATACAGCAATAACTATTTTCTACCTCTATGCTATCTATCTCACTCACTTACTTATTTACGCTGGCCATACAACCCACAGCCCGTCCTTCACCCACTCAGTCCAGCCTCTCACACCTTCCTGTCAGCTACGTCTTCATCTCCCAGACCCAGTATCTGGTTGTCTCTCACGGTATTATCCTTCCATTTAGTTCTCGACTTTCCTAGTCGTCTGCTTCCTTCAGTTTCTCCATCCGTTATTGCCTTTGTTGACGTGTTCTCCCTTCTCCTTCTCCCATGTTCTACCACTTGAGTCTTTTAGTTGTCACACTCGCTACGAAGACAGGTAGTGTCTACAATTGTGTGAGTTTTCTGTTTTTCCATATATTTCACTGTTCATTTTCTTTCACTAGACCGTACATTTTTGTCATTACTTTATTTTCAAAAGTGATGAGGTTTCTTTGTCACAGACCTTGGCTCACTTGCGTTGCACATTGTTGGTTTGATGATGGTGTGATGTATTCCTATTTTTGCCTGAGTGGATAGTAACTTACATCATGTGTAGCTACTACACGACTTGCCTCGGGTTCAATTCTCGTTATGATCTCTTCTTCTATAAGTTGTTGTCTGATGTTGACTCCGAGGGACGTGAATTTATCTGTTTTCTGTATAGTTAGGTTCCTGAATGTTAGATGGTTTTGTCCTAACTGAGCTCTTCTTTCTATTACCATCAACTTTATTTTACTTTCATTTATACTTACAAGGGGACCTTGCATACTGAAAATCACGGATTTTGATGTGCTTCAAATATGTTGTAGAGGCACTTAAGCTGAGTACCTAGCTACCCAGTTTTTTAGCAGGGGGCCTTGGTTTTTGAGAAAATCGATTTTGAAATTGATTGAGCACTTTGTGTACGCATAACATTACTTACATTCCGAGCAAGTCAGGGTAGCGCAGCGGTAAAGGTTCACGGCTACCGCACTGGAGGTACCGTGTTCGAATCCTGATCGCGCAGTAGATTTTTGGCATATTTAATGGCATTTTTGATTTAGCTTTTTCAACTCCTCTACTTGTGGATTATCTTCTGGTTAAACTACTGCATAAACACTTGGCTCTTCCATTTCACAGAATTTTTCTAACACACGGCACTAGAGACGCTTTGCGAGCAGCTGACGCTGTAGTTAGATGGGAACGTAAAGGAATGCAACTCACATCTTCACTGGCCGCAACTAGGAGCTGGAGTTCCCGTTATGGCTAACGGTATTCACGGGAGAGGGGACGATAACGGGCGGAGATCGATTTCAGGTAATACAAGAAGCGAGCGTTGTACGAACATTTGGAACTCCAACTGCCAACCACAAACGGAATGAATGTTTGAAAAAATTAATAACTGAATATATCTTTGTAATTTCGCAAACCTTACACTGTTTGTTGATATTCTTTGAAATAAAATTGAAAAATTCGATCGAGTTTGAAAATATATATATACACGTGCAGGACTCAAACATGGTACCTCCAAAGTTATAGCCGTGAATCTTTGGAACCGTTACCGCTGCGCTACCCTAACTTGCCCGGAATGAATGTAATGTTACGGGTATACAAAGCTAGCAATGAGATTCATAATCGATTTTCTCAAAAACCAAAGCCCGTCGCTAAAAACCCGGATAGCCAGGTGCCTCTACAACATATTTGAAGGGCGTCAAAATCCATGATTTACGGTATGCAGGGTCCCCTTGTTAGACCTACTTTCGTAGCTTCTTCCATCAGTGCAGTTCCCATTTCCTCCAGGTCTTATATGTTCTTTCCTACCACCACAATATCATCTGCGAATGCCAGACAATTTATCTTTTTCCCGGTGGCGACTCCTGCACATTCTTGTGTTACTCTTCTGAGGGAGTTGTTGAGCGCCAAACTGAACAGGGTTGGCGTTATATCTCCCTGCCTCACTCCTGTTGTTGCCTCAGATGTTTCTGAGAACTCCCCCAGTACTTTCACTCTACACTTTGATTCCATCAAACACACTGTAATTAGCTTTGTCAGCTTATCCGGTATCCCACTATCCTCCACATATCCTGCCTAATAATGCTGCCATCTGCTTTGTTGAAGAACAGACATAGAGAAGGTATCCTGACTGTGTTTCAAAAAAATGGCTCTGAGCACTATGGGACTCAACTTCTGAGGTCATTAGTCCCCTAAAACTTAGAACTAGTTAAACCTAACTAACCTAAGGACATCACAAACATCCATGCCCGAGGCAGGATTCGAACCTGCGACCGTAGCGGTCTTGCGGTTCCAGACTGCAACGCCTTTAACCGCACGGCCACTTTGGCCGGCTGACTGTGTTTCCAGTTATTATCTAGTATTTGTCTTAGTGTGAATATTTAGTCGATTGTTGAGTTACCCTTTCTGAACACCTCTTCCGCTGCGCCTAATATTTCTTCAATGTATTGGCTGAGCCTGCTCAATATAGTTCTTGATGTTATTTGCACCTCGCCCTGCATCTACACTTCGAAGTCAACTTGCAGTACTTGGCAAAAGATATTTTCTGGTAAACTAATAATTTTTACCTCTTTCTGATCCATTCACGAAAGGTGTGCGTGGAGAGCGGTTACTGGTATGCCTTCCTTATGCACTCTTATCGATATGCAAGCGACAGCATGCTTAAATACTATGTTCCAAAACGCCAGTAAACGTCTGCAATCATGGTACAACCTGATATTCATACCGCCGTGTCACGGTGCTAGAGCAGCCGAAACGAAATGGTGCAACTCATTGATAACATGAGGGTGGTATTCACCATTTTGAGGCCACCTTCATTTTCTCAATGAGTTGCGCCATTTTGTTTTGGCTGCTCTAGCGAGGCGGTATGGAACTGCGGCATGGGGATTTCAGTGTGTACCAGTCCTGCAAACAATAGAACAATGGCTATGAACACGTTAGCAATAGAGCCATCAGATAATATTTTAATAAATGCAAACCACTAACTAAATAAATATTTTCAAGGTGATAATTAAAAATTTAGGCAACTCTCTCCATACTATCAGAGATTTAACGGCACTGAGATATTAAGGTAATGAAGAACACCTGTCTTCTAGCGTCTCGCTCTGCTGTATTCCCTTATTATCCCTACGTGATAAGTGTCCCCAGACTGAAGAGCTGTACTGAAAAGTTGTTGAGAAGATGTTTTGTAAGTACCTGCCAGTCCGATATCTGCCTTTTCTAGAACAATTGATATTTACTATGCGGCTATTTTTAAGGTCCGATCGGTCGCGAAACTAAAACCACAGAGAGTATCCAATAAACCTTTGCCCAAATGTGAAAGTGTTTGATCATCCACCATGCAAAATGGGGCTTGGCTCTCTCCGATTTTCACCTCTTGTCCCATATGAGCCTCTGGGTATGAGGACAGCATTTTGGCAAGGAAGGTTGGTACAACGTACCGGGAAGGTATATAGTAGCCAAATGTTGCAAACAAGACATTTTTTATTTTCACCGCACCTTAAAAAGAAAGTAGTCCATATACCTCCAATTTACCTCACTATGGTTGGTTACTCTGGAATAATTTACGATTGTTACACTTGATAGTGGATCATCACCAGTAATACGACCGAACCTTAGTGCATCATACCGCCTATTTACCAGAATTGCGTTACATTCATTTAGAACCAAGCGTCTATCCCTTCTGCTCTACAGCGTTTCTCTACCCTCTTACGCCATTTCAGTTTTATTATACAAAAACACATCACCCGCGAATAGCTTCACAGATTTTCCAACATCATTTGTGTACATCGTAGAGGCTAACAGTTGCTATTCGTTACGTGTCCCCAAAGTTTCCCCTTCCGGTCGCTGCTAGTGGAATTTCGCCGTCATGTGACGTGTTGAATACTTGGTGTTGTTATCTTTGTTTCGCGCTGTAGACAACAACTTGCCTCATTTTGGGTCTCCTTCTTTCTGTTGAAGTTGTTTTTGTGTTTTTGAATTTCCGTAGCTTCTCTGCACGTCGTAGCATGGTAATGAATAGACCTTGATGTGACGTACGGGAAGTGATAAGGCTGGGTTAAGTTTTGAGTGATCATAATTTTAAAACTTTTGTTTTACAATAGGGCAGAGATTTTATAGTACGACCAAACTAAAAAAAACTAGTAGAAGGAATGCTTTAAAAGCCAACAAAAAGTGGCTGAAGAGTAACAAACAGTCAACAGTCAATAAGGGAGAAGAACAAGAAGTGTTATGATCAATTAAAATTCAAAACCAGTTAATAGACGTAAAGATATGGAACATAATGTGGTGTCACAGCCAGACACCACACTTGCTAGGTGGTAGCCTTTAAATCGGTCGCGGTCCGTTAGTATACGTCGGACCCGCGTGTCGCCAATATCAGTGATTGCAGACCGAGCGCCGCCACACGGCAGGTCTAGAGAGATTTACTAGCACTCGCCCCAGTTGGACAACCGACTTTGCTAGCGATGGTTCAGTGACAAAATACGCTCTCATTTGCCGAGACGATAGTTAGCATAGCCTTCAGCTACGTCAGTTTTTTCTAAGTCTAATTTCCTTGTCCTGTTTCAGACCTCACGCCAGCCTGCGTGAGCTAAAACGCGTGCCTTTCGGCTTCCTCTAATATTACGGGTTGGTCTCCTGCCAACCCACAACACATAATATCATAAAAGTAATATAACGAAATTAAAATCCTACAAAAACTATAAGAGCATGTATGTGAAGGTTTTCTCTGTGTAATCGTTTCCGAAATGACAAGAAACTAGAAAACGAAACAAACTATAAATAATTTCGTTGCAGTTCGAAATTACTACAATATGAGGGAACGTTTCCATGTACCTTCCCAAAGTAGCTATAGGTTTGTTACTCAGAACCAGCGTTGTGGGTAACAACATTAACAAGAATAAGCAAGGTTCGTAACTCACTCATTGCGAAAGGAACCAGAATGGTAATTACAACACCACTAGATCGAAGGCACAGATATTGCGAAGAGTTTGCTTTACTTACAACGAGGAGGTCTCAGACACGCCCAACCGATTCGGCTCAAATTTGGCAGGTCGCTTGAGTACAACCTAAAACGAAGGACTCAAAGATATTTTGGGTCAACACACCCACAATTTTAGGAAAATCGCCCCTAAAGGTTATGACGAGCAATCGACTCATAGTTGGAGGGATCGATAGATAGTTGTAAATAGAGCATCTTTCATCATCAGGTATGGGGTCCGCAAACGCAAACTTTTCCAGAAATCGAGGAAAGAAACTTTTACAACTGTCGCTTCTGTACCCATATGGTAAACGCTTTTGGCTGACAGCACCGATAGCGAAACGGCCAAGGTAACTGGCTCGGAGTCGGAGAGCCGGGTTCGAGCCTCGAAGAAACCTAACGGATGTTCTTCTTTTCGTTTGTATTTTTTCGTATCTTATTTGATAGGGATAGGAGGATTAATAAGGTAAGTAAATCAATAAGGAATGATAATAATAAGGTAGGCAAATAAATTTCTCAAACCTCTTGGGCTAGTAAACAACTAAAATGTTAAATCCAGGTCACTTTACAATGGCTCTTCCAGTCACTGTCACGTGTCAAAAAAATGGTTCAAATGGCTCTGAGCACTATGGGACTTAACATCTGAGGTCATCAGTCCCCTAGAACTTAAAACTACTTAAACCTAACTAACCTAAAGACATCACACACAACCATGCCCGAGGCAGGATTCGAACATGCGATCATTGCCATCTATAAACATTGTGTCAGGTATTGTAGTATTAATTTGTACACTCTAGGAAACCAATATTAGACAAAAATTGTTGTCAGAAACATATGGCTTTAAAACATTCTCAAGAAATGTTCTGTTAATCACATTCGTCAGTTTCCCGGATTTGGAGCAGGTAATGTAAACATTTTTCAAAGAGTCGATTAAACGATTGACCTCTTCTGTAACCCGAGGACCAAATGTAACATTGGTTTCTTGTAAACACAGGAAAACCTTAGGCAACGCTTTTCCGGAGGCTATGATGGCATATTGAGCCGTGTACGAATGTGTTAGTTTGTTGCGACAAGGGTTCGTTTTTCTCCCTCATGAGATTACGTGCGTCGAGTGTTCATCCGATACTCGCATCCTGTTTGATCGGTGTTGATCATGTAATCACGATTAAAACCGGTCATAAGTGACGCCGTTTGCGTGCTGAAAAGAGCCGCCACTTTCTGTATATCTTCTATATTTTGTACCTCCTTATGAGAGACATATTTAGTGACGTGCCGTTGACGAATTTTATTCTCCGATTTGAAATTTCTTGCCCAACATAATGATGCAGCAAACGTAAAATCCTTGTTGGCCGTATATTGAAGCGCTGCACCTGCAGCCCACTCGTGAAGCATTCTCGTTGTTACATTCTCGTTACGACAAAGAGATTCGACAAATCGGTCGTGTGTCACTTATTTGTCGCCTGGTATTTGTCGTATCTTGTCCCTCCTTTAACGGTATCACTTTCCCACAATTTCAATTCCTTCTTGCTTTTCAGGGCTCATGTTGCTCCAACCTTTTGCAGTGTTCTTAAGTTACAATTTCGCTGATTCCTGGCTAGTGCTACCACCTTTACTTTTACTTCAAGGGGTATAGCGCCGTAGTTCAATCGTTTAGTAACCGGTTCATAATACTCATCGGGAACAGACGAAGCACATATTCCCAGTGACGTGGAGATTTCCAAAGTGTTATGACCATTTTGCTATTCACTAGTCGGGATATCTTCCACTGAATCACCTTCTGCTTCGTCTTCATTGTATAGTACTTCAGTATCAACAAAAGTCATTTCGTTCGTCAGCTCCAGAACTCGCTCGACGATAACCGCTCCCATCAATCTGGAACGCCGAGAAACAGAACTGCCTGCTTCCGGTAGTGCATTGATAATGCATCTGTCTTCCAACACTTTTACAAACCAAAACACAGCGTCGTAACTTCCCACTTGCCACCGTCTGTGACAGATTCCCAACTATATATTACAGCGCTAGTAGAAGGGTGTACATCCTCCATTATTTAGATTATGCACCTGAAATATATGACACAGCAAACAATAACTAGTTACTACGGCATAAACAGACGAGCTAATTACTACAAACTACATACAGTACTCGTCATATGTTACTTACGGAAGAACACTGTATTCATTGACAAAACTTACTTCATTCGGCGCATTAACGATGGAAAAATCACTATATGTTTCGGCGAGGTTCGCCGCAGCCAAATGACGGAAAACAACTCTTTCAGATTGACTTCTATAAGGCACGTGCTGGACACCTTCACTCTTCCAGGTTCACAACTATGATATGACGTAGAGGCAACCGGGACAACATAACTTTTCCCACGTGCATTCTGTCCTGTGCCTCGCTGTAAACAAGAGTCGCGCGGTTGGCTGTCTGTGATCCCTCGTGAGGAATTTGCAGCACTCTTACTTGGAATTGTTTTCGTGTGACAAAGCTTAAAAACTTAATACTTCACTAACTCACGACGCTTGTGAAATTAGTTTGCCTACCTTATTATTATCATTCCTTATTGATTTACTTATCTTATTAACCCTCCTATCCCTATCAATTGAGATACAAAGGAAAAGAATAACATCCGCTAGGTTTCTTCGAGATTGGAACCCGGGTTTCCCGATTCCCAGCCAGTTACTTTGGCCGTTGCGCTATCGGCTCTGTGGGTGGAAAGCGTTCTCCATGTGGGTACAGAAGCGACAGTTGTAGAAGTTTCTTTCCTCGATTTCTGGAAAAGTTTGCGTTTGTGGACCCCATAGCTGATGATGAAAGTTTCATTATTTACAATTAACTATCGATCCCTCCAATTTTGAGTCGATTGCTTGTCATAACCTTTAGGGGCGATTTTCTCAAAATTACGGGGGTGTTGACCCAAAATATCTTAGAGTCCTTCGTTTTAGGTTGTACACAAGTGACCTGCCAAATTTGAGCCGAATCGGTTGGCCGTGTCTGAGGCATTCCACGTGTTACACGTGCTTACATCACCCAGCAAAAGGTACAGAAATATAAGCCGATATTTCGCTGAGTAATTTTGTTGGTGCACAACTGGCCAAAATGATTATAGCACAAGAAGTCAGAATCAGTGGTAATCTATTACAAAATCCTAACAGCCATATAATAACACATAATCACTCTTGCACAGACTAAGAACCTATGTAAACCTGCTCTTTGCCAAAAGCGTGATATCGGCCATATATGGGAGTGGTTTAACAACAAATTGCACCACAAATAATGAAGCGTTGTATGGTGACACACTCACACAGCCCGGGACGCTGCTCCAGCTCGTACTTTTCAGGAATAGCCTGCTCTGTAGCAAACACACCGAGCGTGTCATACGCCCCCTGTTTGGACAACCCACTCTTCTTATCGGCCGCCAACTAGACAACGGCCACCCAGGTATCCACTCAAATCCGTCCTGTACAGTTGCTCGGTGGTTCTCCCACTTCTGACCGTTGTGCCCTGATGGTTTCGCACGCCGACTTACGCCAGCACTGATGTCATCGCGTTCTCATTGATAGCGCCCTCATGGAGTGGGGCTGAGCGACCACAACTCTGCTCGTGCAGCTTCTCTAACTGCAGCAGCTTACTGACGCCTTATGATGGCACACTTGATAAATGCAGGGTATTAGAGAATCGATTTCTGTGGTACTTGGTCCAGTGCATGATCTACTGCTGCAGATTTATTCGTCCCGCTCATGCGAGAATTTGTTTTGTATTCCTTAATCCGCGTTTTAATGCTCCTTTTAGTATTTCCCGTGTGCAGTTGACCACATATACAAGGTATTTAGTATACCCCTGTTATGGCAGGCAGTGGCGTATGTCCTTCGCAGTTTTCAGGCACTGACGTACATTTCTAGCCGATTGAAGCACAGTCTCAATAAGTTGTCATTTTAACATTCTATTGATACCATCTGTGACTGTTTTTACGAATGGAAGGAAACCTTTCTATTCATTACAGCAATGGGATGTACAGAGAAACTATAGAAATACAAATTAAAAAAACACGAAAACAGCTTCAACACAGAAGAGGAGAAACTAAAGTCACGCAAATTGTAGGCCTTATTGCTAACAAAAAAACCTCACCAACTCTTTTTGCGTTTCAGATTATAGAAATATGAGATCTGTGACAGCTGACGGATGAAGCCACAACCCGACAGCTGCGCAGTTATGCGTATAAAGTTCAGCTAGCAGAGCTTGTTTGATTTCGAAAATCAACTAAATGGCTCTGAGCACTATGGGACTCAACATCTGAGGTCATCAGTCCCGTAGAACTTAGAACTACTTATGCCTAACTAACCTAAGGACATCACACACATCCATGTCCGAGGCAGGATTCGCACCTGCGACCGCAGGTCTCTCGAAGTTCCAGACTGCAGCGCCTAGAGCCACTCCGGCCAGCGAAAATCAACTAATAAAGCCGTAATAGCGTCTGATGTCTCCATCATTAGGGTAAGAAAAGTTAGGCACCTTATACCATGGCCTAATGCCTATACGAGTTAAATCACCGAGAATATAAATACCAACTGTGAGACACTACGGTGTTTATTGCTGTTTCCAAATTCTTCAGACGATTTCGTAATTCATTTCATATGGACTTTACTCTTACTTAAATGATCCGAAAGGGTCATACACATATTTTTTATGTAATCAAATTGTCTTTAGTACATGGTGTAGACCTACTGATATCGGTCAACTTGCGATAGCACAACATAACATTACAAAATTTGCACATGAAGTGTGTTTTGTAACGAATGACCACGTACGCGTAGTCAGAAATTTGAGTTCCACGTTATGTACTTTTAATAACTGATTTCCATTCCGCTATATGTCATGTTCTCCGACGAAGCCTACAGAGTCACCCAGTTAGGGTATCGGTTTCAGTTTTATGATCGTCCTTTATATAGCGAATCACACTTCCTACAGAAATGACAAGTGGCCACGTTTATTTATCCATATAACATGCTAAAAATGTTATTATATTGCTCTTCCTTGATAGAATATCATTCGTGTTAAGCATAAAGAAACTGAAGCGCCAAAGAAACTGATTTAGACATTTGTATTCAAATACAGAGTTATGTTAACAGGCAGAATACGGCGCCGCGGTCGGCAACGCCTATAAAAGACAACAAGTGTCTGGGGCAGTTGTTAGATCGGTTACTGCTGGTACAGTGGCAGGTTATCAAGATTTAAGATGGTTTGAACGTTGTTGACGCACGAGCGGTTGGACACTGCATCTCCGAGGTAGCGATGAACTGGGAATTTTGTCGTACGACTATTTCACGAGTGTACCGTGAACATCAGGAGTCCGATAAAACATCAAATCTCCGATATGCTGCGAAGGAAAAAAATCCTGCAAGAATGGTACCAAAGACGTCTGAAGCGAGTCGTTCAATGTGACAGAAGTGCAACTCTTCCTCAAATTGCTTCAGATTTCAATGTTTGGCTATTAAGAAGTGCCAGCATGCTAACCATTCAATGAAACATCATCGATATGGGCTTTCGGAGTTGAAGGCCCTGTCGTGTACCCTTGATGACTGCACGACACAAAGGTTCATGCCTCGCCTGGGGCTGTCAAATAACAACTAGGAATGCTGATGACAGGAAACATGTTGCCTGGTAGGACGAATCTCGTTTCAAATTCCATCGAGCGGATGGACGTGTACGGATATGGAGACAACATCATGAATCCATGGACCCTATATGTCAGAGGGGTGGAGACACTGTAATTGTGTGGGGCGTGTGTAGTAGGAGTGATATGGGACTCCTGATACGTCTAGATACGACTCTGACAGATGATACATACGTTAGCATCGTGCCTGATCAATGCATCCATTCATATCCACTGTGCATTCCGACGGACTTGGTCGATTCCAGCAGGATAATGCCACACCCAACGCGTCCAGAATTGCTCCGGGACCTCTCTTCTGAATTTAAACACTTCCGATGGCCGCCAAACTCCCTAGACATGAACGTTATTGGGAATAATTGGGATGTCTTGCAACGTCCTCTTCAGAAGAGATCTCCACCCCCTCGTACTCTTACGGATTTATGGACAGCCCTGCAGGATTCATGTTGTCAGTTCCCTTCAGCACTACTTCATACAGTGTATTGTATGTTAACCGGAGGGGGGGGGGTAGAAATGGAGAGGCTCTGTCCCCACAACCATAGTGGTCCACAACTCCACGACGACTACCGCAGTCCACTTCACCCCTCCGCCTCCCCACACCAAAGCACTCTATCAGGGTTACTGCGCCCCCCCCCCCCTCCCAAGGGGAACGTCTCACACCAGATGAGTGTAGCCCCTATGTTTGCGTGGTACAGGTGGCGTACGCGTACGGGGAGAACGTGTTTGCGCAGCAATCGCCGACATAGTGTAGCTGAGGTGGAATAAGGGGAACCAGCCCGTATTCGCCGAGGCAGATGGATAACAGCCTAAAAACCACCTACAGACTAACCGGCTCACTGGAACCCGACACAAGTCTTCCGGGCGGATTCGTGCCGGGGACCAGGCGCTTCTTCCAAATCCGGAAAGCCGTACGTTATATCGTACGGCTAACCGGGCGGGATACTTCACACATTAGTCATTTCCATGCGACGACGTGTTACGGAACTTCTGCGTGCTCACGAGGGCCCTATATGCCGTCCCCCCCCCCCCCCCCATAGACAGGTGTACCAGTTTCTTTGAATCTTTAGTGTAAAAATGAAAATAGCGGAAGTTCCCATGTGAGAGTGCGATTAATTATAAGATAGCTAAATCTTTGCGGTTATCTGAGAGCTATTGCAGCAAAAGCAGACAGCAGAACCGAGTGCAAGAACTCGGCATTTGTTTGTTAAACTGTACAGAGGAATGGCGATTTTGAAATACCGAGGGAAAATGAAGTAATATGGTGAAGTTCTTTAACGTTTTAAATAACACTGAATGCATAATTAACTTCTTGCGTGCCCCAGGGAAGCTTGTTGGAACCCTTGCTGGTTATGTTTTACATTAATTACCTTGCAGACAATATTAATAGTAGCCTCAGACTCACTGCGGATGATGCAGTTATCTACAATGCAGTACTGTCGGAGAGAAGCTATTCAGGCAGATATTGATAAGATTGGCAGCTTGCTTTAAATGGTTACAAATGCAAAACTGTGAACTTTACAAAACGAAAAAACATAGCATCCTACGACTACAGTATCAATGAGTCAGTGTTGTACTCGGCCTACTCGTATAGATACCTGGGTTTACACCCAGTAGGGACATGAAATGGAATGATCACATAGGTTCAGCCGTGGGTAAAGACTTCAGTTTACTGGTAGAATAATGGGGAAGTGCAATCAGTCTACAAAGGAGATAGCTCACAAATCATTCGTGTGACCCATCCTAGAATACTACTAAAGTGTGTGGTACCCGTATCAAATAGAACTAACAGGGGACATTGAAAGCATAGAGACCACGGCAGCACGAATGGTCACAGGTTTTTTGATCCATGGGAAGGTGTCATAGAGGTACTGAAGAAACTGAACTGGTAGGCTCTTGAAGATAGTCGTAAAGTATCCCGAGAAAGTCTACTAACGAAGTTTTAAGAACCGGCTTTAAATGATTGATTTATATGGATATGGTGTCTGTTCTTTCAGACATGTCCGAAAGAACAGACACCATATCCATCCATATAAGTATATAGTTCTAGCAACACCGGCCACGACCTTCTTCTTCTGTGCGGATGCACACATATTCGCAGAACTCTTACGGGACTTGGTAAGAATGTCTTCCACGAGTAATGAGTGTGTTGGAGTGGGACACTACGAACGTAGTGAGTGGACATACAAGGTGAGAATGCGGGTCTCGCGGAAGGCCTGCGCGAGATAGTCCCTACAATCGCGCTGTCGTCTGTTTCCTCGGTGGCTCAGATGGGTGGAGCGTCTGCCATGTAAGCAAGGTCCCGGTCGGGGCACACATTTTCACCTCTCCCCGTTGATATACAGGGTGAGTCACCTAACGTTACCGCTGGATATATTTCGTAAACCACATCAAATACTGACGAACCGATTCCACAGACCGAACGTGAAGAGAGAGGCTAGTGTAATTGTTTAATACAAACCATAAAAACTGCACGGAAGTATGTTTTTTAACACAAACCTACGGTTTTTTTAAATGGAACCCCGTTAGTTTTGTTAGCACATTTGAACATATAAACAAATACGTAATCAGTTCCGTTTGTTGCATTGTAAAATGTTAATTACATCCGGAGATATTGTAACCTAAAGTTGACGCTTGAGTACCACTCCTCCGCTGTTCGATCGTGTGTATCGGAGAGCACCGAATTACGTAGGGATCCAAAGGGAACGGTGATGGACCTAAGGTACAGAAGAGACTGGAACAGCACATTACGTACACATGCTAACACCTTTTTATTGGTCTTTTTCACTGACGCACATGTACATTACCATGAGGGGTGAGGCACACGTACGCACGTTGTTTCCGTTTTCAATTACGGAGTGGAATAGAGTGTGTCCCGACATGTCCGGCCAATAGATGTTCATTGTGGTGGCCATCATTTGCTGCACACAATTGCAATCTCTGGCGTAATGAATGTCGTACACGCCGCAGTACATCTGGTGTAATGTCTCCGCAGGCTGCCACAATACATTGTTTCATATCCTCTGGGGTTGTAGGCACATCACGGTACACATTCTCCTTTAACGTACCCCACAGAAAGAAGTCCAGAGGTGTAAGATCAGGAGAACGGGCTGGCCAATTTCTGCGTCCTCCACGTCCTATGAAACGCCCGTCGAAAATCCTGTCAAGGGTCAGCCTAGCGTTAATTGCGGAATGTGCAGGTGCACCATCATGCTGATACCACATACGTCGACGCGTTTCCAGTGGGACATTTTCGAGCAACGTTGGCACATCATTCTGTAGAAACGCGATGTATGTTGCAGTGCTCTCCAATACACACGATCGAACAACGGAGAAGTGGTACTCAAGCGTCAACTTTGGGTTACAATATCTCCGGATGTAATTAACATTTTACAATGCAACAAACGGCACTGATTACGTATTTGTTTACATGTTCAGATGTGCTAACAAAACTAACGTGGTTCCATTTTAAAAACCGTAGGTTTGTGTTAAAAAACGTACTTCCGTGCATTTTTGTATGGTTTGTATTAAAGAATTACACTAGCCCCTCTCCTCACGTTCTGTCTGTGGAATCGGTTCGTCAGTATTTGATGTGGTCTACGAAATATATCCAGCGGTAGCGTTAGGTGACTCACCCTGTATATCAACGCCCGTCAGCAGCAGAAGGTAAAAATATAATTCTAATTTCGGCTCTAAATAATGTCGCTAGGCACATCCTACCACCACCACCACCTACATATCGCTCACACATTGATTATGAGGATAAGATTATAATAATTACATCACGCACAGAGGCATTCGAACAATCGTTCTTCCAGCACAGCACACTTGAATGGAATGGGAAGATGCCCCAAAACTGGTACAACGGAATGTACCCTCTGCCGTGCACTTCACGACGGTTTGCAGAGCGTAATGTAGTTTTGGACGTATGTCCACAAATTTCCACTTTTTTTATTTTTTACACAAATAAAAGTAGTTGTACTATAGTTTTAGATACACTGAATACGAATGTCAATGTTTAAATTGTATCCTAGCTCAAGATTACAAGTAAATAAGGTGTTAACGTTTCACAGTCACACTTATGGGACACTATAAGAGCTACATGCCAAGGCATTGTGACAGGGGTTCCTCTGCCCTAGGTAATGAGGTAAATGTTTCCAACACAATTTGGAAACACTGCTTTACACCATTACTCATGTGCACATCATCAACTAACTTGAGCATTATTGAGTTTACAGACCAGAAGCGATATTAATTGTCGGTTTTCATGGCTGCGTGCTCTTGTGCTATATTAGTTCACTGGTTACTTGAATGTCTTGGTGGTAGGTAGTGAATGTGTGCTGTGTGGTGAAGTATAGAAATTGGAGAACTGAGCTATTTTGCGTATGTACACTTCAACGAAAACGACCTGCAACTGCAGCAACAAACCTGATAACATTTATTGCATTTGTGCAAATGTTTTGCCGGCTGCGGTGGTCTAGCGGTTCTGGCGCTGCAGTCCGGAACCGCGGGACTGCTACGGTCGCAGGTTCGAATCCTGCCTCGGGCATGGTTGTGTGTGATGTCCTTAGGTTAGTTAGGTTTAAGTAGTTCTAAGTTCTAGGGGACTGATGACCTAAGATGTTGAGACCGATAGTGCTCAGAGCCATTTGAACCATTTTGCAAATGTTTTTTGTGGTTCAAGAATTCGACAATTCTCTAAAATAATGAGTGACGCTTACGCCTTGCATTTCGGATGTCGAGTTCGAGACTGAGATAAATCGTTGGCTGCAAACGTTTCTTGCTCGTCTTGTTCGTCTACATTGAACGCTTGAATTCCCGGTAAAAGGGTCTCCACGAAGTTCGCGGTGCCTTCTATTTGGCGTTAACACCAAAACATGCATCGAACCTCTAATTTCGTATGGTACCTGCTTTCAAGAAAGGGATCAATGACAAGAGGAAGAGGAATAGTTCTCGGGTTCGATTCCCGGCGGGGGTCAGGGATTTTCTCTGCCTTGTGATGACTGGGTGTGGTGTGCTGTCCTTAGGTTAGTTAGGTTTAAGTAGTTCTAAGTTCTAGGGGACTGATGACCATTGATGTTAAGTCCCATAGTGCTCAGAGCCATTTGAACCATTTTGAAGAGTAATATTCAATATCCTTATATCCCGTCTGTCATTGCTCTGTGGCTCATGGCGGAGGATTACCAATTCCTGTTAGGTCAATATGTACCGCCACCATGCATTGACAGCGACGGTGCTGAACCGAAACATACAGTCGAAAAAGTGCGATCATCGCCAGTGACGCTAAACCTACATTTACAGGATATCATTGTCTAGATAACAACACAATCACACAGAGTGAACTCAGTGATCTGACTAGGGATTTTGATCCACCAAAGGGTAAGGCCGAGATATTCAGAAAAAAGTGTAATTTCAGTACTGAAGTCGAAATTCCGTTCACCAGTGACACTGACGGTTTGCTCGAAGACATGAACATTACATACAAGTCGGACGAGTGGAGACTCTGTATAGATGACTCAAAATCAAGCCTTAATGCTGTACTGTTACACAAATAAAATCATCCATACCTACAGCATATTGTGCCTTACCTACAGAGAGTTATGCCATGTTGAAATCCGTTGTACAAATTGAAATTTGTGGTAAGTTCCTATGGGACCTAACTGCTGCGGTCATCGGTCCCTAGGCTTACACACAACTTAATCTAACTTAAAATAACTTACGGTAGATACAATACACACACCCATGCCCGAGGGAGGACTCGAACCTCTGACGAGAGCAGCCGCACGAACTGTGGCAATACGCCTAAGACCACGCGGTTACGCCGTGCGGCAATAATCCGTTGGAAACGGCGTTAATGACGATAAGTATGAATGGGTGGCAAGTGGATATTTCTAAGCTGTTGTGACGCGGTTGGGTATGCAAGAAGGTTACACGAAATATTGATACCTATGCGAGTGGGACAGTTGCGCAAGAAAAAAATCACTACACACAGTGGGAATGGCCTCCACGACAACTCTGGTGCTTGTGTGAAAAAATTATTGCGAAAGAACCTCTGGTAGATCCGAAAAAAACTTGCTCTCCCTGCGTCACATATTAATTTGGGACTGGTGTCAACATTTGTTAACAGTGCACAGGAATGAAGCAGCATTGCAGTGCCAGTGTAAGCAGTTCCAAGACTCAGTACAGAGAAGATCACAAACCGGAAATTCATCGGTCCACAGGTGTACCGACTGTTCGAGGTACACTCTCTGAGTCCACTCCAGCAGTGTCATCTGCAAGCATGACATTGTTTTCGTAACGTGACAAGACTGTTCTTCGGGAACAGGAGAGCCGAAAATTATAGGGACTTTGTTCACGAACTCATTCACGTTCATGAGGTTGTATGACCCTGAAGATGCACTTCGTTTACTCTCATCGTGATGTGTTCCCAGAGAACTGTGGTGCTTTCAGTGATGACCATAGCGAGCAATTCGAACATTTCTCCTCCTAAATAGCGGTAGACAGGACTGTTGACAGCTCTGTTGGCTGATTTATGCTGGTTGCTACAGAGAGATACTCCAGAGAGTACCCAGAAAAGGAGGGCAGAGAAACGGCGTGAATAAACTAAGAAATTTCAATTAATGTATATCTACTGTTGATTACCGCAGCAATAAACGTGAAGCGTAAAGTCCCAGTTTACTTCTAACCCTGAGCTAGTAGTCAGTTTTGATCGTGAAATTCGTATTCGGGGCATCTAAATCAATGAAGACCCTGTACTTTGGTTTCTGTACAAAACCCACTGTGGACCAGTGTAACACACGAACACGTATGTAGTAATTATTTGGCGAGAGCAGCACACCTATCTGGAAGATATCTTTGAATTGGTGCGTTTCAATCAGAAATTCCACAGCACTCCACTTTTCGAATTACGCTTTTTAATGGCTTAGGAGAATTCAGACAAAAGCGATGTTAAACAAATCTATTCTGTTTACAGATTTCTGCAGTTATCACATAACCTGGCAACATTATCTCACAATTATATTTTCCTCATTTATGGCCTTGTGAATGTCTCTGTACAGAAACTGAGCTTCCGAATCTGTGACTGTATCTTTCATCGCTAATGGAATTTTAAAAGAATTTTCGAACGAAATTTTGAAAGGTCACTTCTATCAAAACAAAACGAAAATTCTCAGGTTATATTTCTATGCATTCAGTTGAGGTTAGTTATTTGCTTCCATGGAGAATAGGAAGTTATAAACTAGCTCGTGTGTAGCAGAAGAGCATTGGCTATTTTTTCGTTTCTGAGAACTGGCACTGGTCACAGACGTGCAGTGCTGTAAATTTCAGGCAAGTCGTTGATTTTATTGCACAGACCAACTAACTAACAAGTACACATAGAAACGCTAGGCAGATATATTTTTTCTAGGATGTGTTGTTGTAGAAACAAATGAAATCAGCTTCAGAGTTACGGCTCCCATGAAATTTTCCTGGAATTTACTTTTGCGGAATTTTCTGTCAGCAAATTCCGGAATTGGCAAAGCCTCCACGGAACAGTTTCCAGCTGGGAAACTCTCCATCCCAGTTCCTGCTCCCTTGGACGTGGCTGAAAAGTACCAATCTGAACACGTGACCAAAATATTCTCTATGGCAATGAATTACACGAGTTAACAGGGAGCACTTGTATTACTCATCCTTGCACGGAGACTGATATGATATGCAATCTGATTAGGACTCAGAAAAACTGCATTGTTAACATTACTATATTATACGAATTTACATGCGCAGACTAGTGACCGCCTATGTTCGACGTCAATGTGCGGCAACTACTCACAGAAGTTAGGTATCACCATAAGCAGTGGAGTGTGCATAAAATGTGTCAGGGGGACCCGGTAAACAGTGCAGTCGTTGTGGGAAGCGGATCGTTTTATTTACGTCCAAAAAGAAATGGTCATTGACTTTCGGGCCAAGGATGGAAGCATTTCCGAGACTGGGAAGTGTGTAAATGCCGCTACCCAAAACCGGAGCAGAGGCAGCTGGTCCGCAACTTGTGGCCGTGCGGTAGCGTTCTCGCTTCCCGCGGTCGGGTCACCGCGTTCGATTCCAGGTGGGGTCAGGGATTTTCTCTGCCTCGTGATGACTGGGTGTTGTGTGATGTCCTTAGGTTAGTTAGGTTTAAGTGGTTCTAAGTTCTAGGGGACTGATGACCATAGATGTCAAGTCCCATAGTGCTCAGAGCCATTTGAACCATTTTTAGAGGCAGCTGTGGTGCACCACGGGCCATAGATGGCAGTAGTGGAAGACGTCTGCGGAGATGTGTACCGGCGATCAGACGTGCAACTGGGCGTCCAGGCGAACCGAGTGGCTACCAGCAGTGCCTCCTTGACGAGCGTTCAGCGAACGTGTTTGCTCGTGGGCCTCCGCAGCAGGCGCCTGGTTCATACACGCATACTAACTGCCGTTCATCGGCGAGGAAGGCACGTGACTATCGGGACTGAAAGTCCACTGAGTGGCGACAGGAGGCCTTTCCACACCTACATGGAGACTCTGCAAATCACATTCAAATGCCTCGCAGAGGGTTCATCGAAACACCTTCACAATTCTCGATTATTCCAATCTCGTATAGCGCGTTGAAAGAATGAACACCGATATCTTTCCGTACGAGCTCTGATTTCACTTATTTTATCGTGGTGATCGTTCCTCCCTATGTACGTCGGTGTTAGCAAAATATTTTCGCATTCGGAGGAGAAAGTTGGTGATTAGAATTTCATGAGAAGACTCCGTCGCAACGAAAAACACCTTTCTTTTAATGATGTCCATGTATCATTTCTGTGACACTCTCTCCCATTTCTCGCGATAATACAAAACGTGCTGCCCTTCTTTTAATTTTTTCGATGTACTTCGTCAGTCCTATCTGGAAAGGATCCCACACCGCGCAGCAGTATTCTAAAAGTGGACGGGAAAGCGTAGTGTAGGCAGTCTCCTTAGTAGGTTTGTTACATTTTCTAAGTGTCCTGCCAATAAAACGCAGTCTTTGGTTAGCCTTCCCCACAATATTTTCAATGTGTTCCTTCCAATTTAAGTTGTTCGAAATTGTAATACATAGGTATTTAGTTGAATTTATGGCTTTTAGATTATACTGGTTTATCGTGTAACCGAAGTTTAACGAGTTCCTTTTAGCACTCATGTGGATGACCTCACTCTTTTCGTTATTTAGGGTCAACTGCCACTTTTCGCTCCATTCAGATATTTTTTCTAAATCGTTTTGCAGTTTGTTTCGATCTTCTGATGACTTTACTAGTCGATAAACAACAGCGTCATCTGCAAACAACCGTAGACGGCTGCTGACATTGTGTCCCAAATTGTTTATGTAGACAAGGAACACCAAAGGGCCTATAACACTACTTTGTGGAGCGCCAGAAATCACTTCCGTTTTACTCGATGACTTTCCGTCAATTACTACGGACTATGACCTCTCTGACAGGAAATCACAAATCCAGTCACATAACTGAGACGACAGTCCATAAGCACGCAATTTCACTACGAGGCGCTTGAATGGTAAAGTGTCAAAAGCCTTCTGGAAGTCCACAAATACGGAATCGATCTTAAATGCCTTGTCAATACCACTCAACACTTCATGTGAATAAACAGCTAGTTGTGTTTTACAGGTACAATATTTTCTAAACCCATGTTGACTGTGTGTCAATAGATCGTTTTCTTCGAGGTAATTCATAATGTTTGAACGCAAATATGTTCCAAAATCCTGCTGCATATCGATGTTAACGATATAGGCCTATAATTTAGTGGATTACTCCTACTACCTTTCTTGAAAATTGGTGTGACCTGTGTAATTTTCTAGTCTTTAGGTACGGATCTTTCGTCGAGCGAACGGTAGTATATGATTGTTAAGTATGCAGCTAAAGCATCAGCATACTCCGAATGAACCTAAATGGTGTACAGTCTGGACCAAAAGACTTGCTTTTATTAAGTGATTTAAGTTGCTTCACTACTCCAAGGACATTTACTTCTTCGTTACTCGTGTTGGCAGCTGTAAAGATGAATCACCTTTAAAGCTTCATCGGACACATGGCTTTAGACGTGTACGCTGTGAAACGTCTGAAAGCAAAAACCCTGCAACCATAATCGGAAGGAGGGAATGTTATATGTTTCGTGCCATTGTCTGGGTAATCTCGTCATTCTGGAAGGCACAGCAGCTCAACGCGAGTATCCACCTGCAGTTGGGGACCATGTCCACCCCTACCTGTTGTTTGTTTTTCCTCGACACGATGACACCTGCCAGCAGGACAATTCAATATTTCACACAGCTCGCAGTGTACATGCATGGTTGGGGGTGCTTCAGGATGAGTTTGCCGTTGTCCCCTGGCTTCCAGACTCCGCGGATTACAAACAAATCGTGAATCTCAGGGACCATCTCGACCGGACTGCACCCGCTATAGATCCTCAACCGAGAAACCTAGCGCACCTTAGCACGTCACTGGGGTCGGCATGGCTCCTACCAGAGCTTCACTGGCCCTCTTCATCCACGCCTAACAGCGGTCCGCGCTCCAAAATGTGGTTATTGACGCTTTTGTGAAGTGGTCACATTAATGTCAGTGAACAGTGTATATTTAAAAATAAACAGAATGGAGGATCTCTACTGACATTTTTCAGTTATATACACATTGGCTGAAAAAATACATCACTGCTTCCAGTGTTGCCTGCTAAAGCGCAATCGCGTTAATCATGGCATTTCTTATCCCCATATAAAATAGTCCAGAGTAATATCGACAGCATTCTGAACAGGCCAATCCATGCTCGTCCACGACCAATCTATCTGGCATGATGCCTTCGCTTCTAGACACGACGTGCATCCTGGAATCCATGATGTTGGTACGAAATAATCATTTGATTGTTGACTGCACATCATTCAAGAAACGAGGAAGCACTTGTTTGATAAAATTGACATATGAGCTGCCGTTTAGGTTACCAATGATGAAATGATGGCCAAAAATAGAACTACCGAATATCCCAAATCATACACTACCTCCATCTGTCAAAGCCATCCTGCGTTTTTACTACACCAGTAATACATGTTCTCTGTATTAAGCTGCCTTTTATTTGAGAAGGGACGTAAATCGATAAAATGTTAATGTCGTGTGACTAGGTGCAAGGCGTTCGATCTGACGCCACTTCGGCGACTTGCGAATCGATGTGGATGAAATGATGATGATTAGGACAACACAACACCCAGTCCCTGAGCGGAGAAAATCTCCGACCGAGCTGGGAATCGAACCTGGGCCCTTAGGATTGACATTGTGGAGCGCTGACCACTTTTTTTAATTTTTTTGTTGTTTTTATTTTTTTAAGATTATTTTTTTATTTTTTTGTTGTTGTAATTGTAAATTTTTCTCTACCAACTTTTTTTATATGGAAAAAGGCGTCGTTCAGTTACGACAAACAAAAGTAGAATGTACATTCGTAGCAACAAAAGAACAAAAGTTCCTTCTAAACTATGAAATAGAATTCGAAACTAATAGTATGATGATAGACAAAAAAAAAATGTAACCAAATCCCGCACGCCATTCCATGTGCATGGCTCATCTGCGTATCGATTCCATGTTCCAAATTGATAAAACATTCTGCAGCGTGTGGAGCTCCATGATGGCGGTCAACCTCTGCCCGGTACTCCCCAACTGTGAGGGGGGTTATCGAAGACACTGCGCAAATAGTTCGCAAATATTTGTCGGTATCGGGGTGTACACTCAAGTGTGCTATGACTGTCCTGGAGAAATTGCCAGTAATCAAGTACCATCTTCTCATCATCTCGAAAGAGGTAGTATATGGACATGCCTTTAAACCATGTGAGAGCGCGAGTCTTCGCAGGTGGGAAATAAGTATCCTCTGGACAAAGGAGGAGCCGTGGCTCAATTGTGCGAGGCGCGACACGTAGGTAGCAGGCGAGGATCTTCTGCACTAGCAGCCATACCTCTGACGCCGATCCACATGTTAAACGGTGTTCGTCAGTATCCACGAAGTGGCAACTTGGGCAAAGGGGGGAATCCGCCATCCCAATAGCGTGCAGCCTTTGCCGTGTTACAACCTTCCCGTTCATCACCTGGTACCACGCGGCTCGTACCCGCGTGCGGAGGAAAGGCTTCTGGACCGCTCTCCACACTGCAGGCCATAGGGTGGTCGCGCTTTTCGTCTCAATCACATTGTGAGGGATGGACCTTAGCAGCAGCCCGTAAACGTCTCTCGCCTTGGGAGCGCGAGCGTTGGGGAGGTCTGGGTACACGTAACTATACTCAAGAATAAATGCCGAGAGGTGCGAGAGTGAGGGTGTAATGTGCGCAATCGTGACAGGTGGCAGAAGAGACGCCGGCAGCAATTCCTCTAACAGACGTCCCGTAAGGGAAACATCTTTGTGGGTCCACAATTTCATCATTGTTCACAAGTATAACGCTGTAGCTCTCGCTCGTACATTTATCAGTCCGCCATCACGCAGGCGGAGGGTGAGTGTTTCGTAGCGGGCTTTGAATAGGTGTCCGGCGGTAAGGTAATATCCAAACGCTGCTTGCAGTCTGCGTGCCATCGCTGTCGATATCGGTAGGACCTGAGCCATGTGGATCATCTTAGTAGCCACGTGAAGGTTGAGGTATTCCACACGCTGTAGGAGGTCCATCTGTCGAAGTAGGTTCCGGCGAACTTCTGTGCGTATTGCCTGTAGTAATCGTACATAGTTCATGGCAGCCGTGCGGCGCACATCCTGTGTAAATGTTATGCACAAGAACCTGATCTTGTTGACTAGTGGGAGTGGGGCTAAAGCGTCCTCCTGTAGACCTCTCCCAATGGGCATCGCTGCCGACTTGGCCACATTCACGAGGCTGCCCGCTGCCAATCCATAGCGATTGATCCATTGTATCACCGAGCGTACCTCGTCACCAGATCGGGCAAGTAACAGAAGGTCAGCAGCATATATCCTGCAGTGAAATGTGTGATCCCTCAATGACATGCCCGAGAGCCTGTTTTTCAACCCTCCGACAAGTGGTTCGAGTGCGATCGCGTAAAGGATCATGGAGAGTGGGCATCCTTGGTGAACTGACCGTCGGATCGGAAAGGGACCTGCAATCCGTCCATTCACAAGTACACGGGATGCAGCTCCACGGAAAAGGCGCTGAAAGATGTCGAGAAAGTCAGGCGGGAAGCCCATGCGGGCCATAACGGACAGAAGGAACTTCTGGTGAACTCTGTCGAAGGCGTGGTCGAAATCAATGGAGATCAGAGCAGCTCGAAGGCGATAGGATGTGGCGATAGCTATTAAATCCCTGCATTTGCTGGTTGCCGTTTGCATGTTGGTCACTCCACCCTGTGTCGTTTGCTCCATGGAGAGGAGTAGGGGCAGAACCTTCTTTATGCGGCTGGCGAGTAGTCGGGCGAAGATTTTATAGTCCGCGTTGAGCATTGTAATTGGCCTGTAGTCCTCGACCGTCCGACCTCTGGAAGGCTTGTGTATCAGTATGAGGAGACCTTCCACGAATCCAGGTGGCACGTGTGAACCGGGGGTCATCAGTTCTTGGTACATGGTGATCCGTCGGGGCATCATTAGATCGCGGAAAGTCCGATAAAACTCGAGCAGCAGTCCGTCTAGCCAGGGAGATTTGTTGAGTGCTCCCTTGTTAAGCGCATCCTCGATGTCGTCCCGTGTAAGTCCAGCTAACAGCGTCGCCGCTGCTTCATTGTCGAGGGTGTGCGACACGTGCTGCAGGATGTCGTGCTCGTCCGCTTCCTCTGTATTCACTTCGTCGTAAAACCGGTGATAGTGATCTGCAAATGCTTCTGTAACCGACGCCTGAGTCATTACGACCCTACCACCTGGCAATATGAGTTCCGTGATCAGCTACTGTCGGCGTCGGCGGCTGTCGAGCACGATGTGATGCATAGACGGGTTTCCTCCTTCCGCTCGGTCTTGACGTCGCGTTCGCACGACAACCCCCTCCAAAAGTTTCCTCGTAAGCGACAATATTTTACCTTTAATTCGGCGGCTGTCCATTTGTTGGTTTGGAGATGGTGGTTGGCTGGCGAGTTCGCGGAGCATCGTGTAATAAAAGTCCAATGTATGACGATGCCACGCTGCGATATCTTTTCCGAAATGTGTTAGCACACGCCGAAACGCTAGAGTCGAAGGGTATCGGGGAAGACGACGTTCGCAATCCATCCATGTGTTGGCGATAATCTGACGGCATTCCGGGGCTTGAAGATGTGCCACATTCTGCTTCCAGGGTCCTGGGCTGCGCCATATCCGCTGCTGCTGTAGAGTGAGTGTGCATATGAAAGCGCTATGATAGGAGAAGGCAAGCGGCCAAAGTTCGGCGTCCTACACTCCCGGCGCTAGCGCTCTTGAGAAATAAATGCGGTCTAGGCGACTGGCTGAGTGATTAGTAAGATATGTCGACCCGGGACGGTCACCGTGCACTGTCTCCCACGTGTCGGTGAGAAGCATATCACGAACCAGGAGCCGAAGTTCTTGGCAAGTCGAGAAATGAGGGACTTGGTCTTTGGGGTGGAGCACACAGTTAAAGTCGCCGCCGAAGATATGTTGATCGAAGCGACTGATAATGAGGGGGGCGATATCCTCGGAGTAGAACAGCGATCACTCGCGGCGTTGGGCAGTTCCTGATGGAGCGTAAATGTTAATGATGCGCGTGCCCAGTGCTGTGATCGCCAGCCCCCTTCCTGAGGGAATGTAAGTCACTTCTTCGATGGCAATTCCGTCGCGCACTAGTATTGCCGTACCGCTGCCATTCCGGTCCGCCAGTGACACATATGTCACATAACCGTAGAAAACGGGGAGGGCCGCTATATACACTTCTTGCAACAGGGCAATGTCAACATCCGAAGAACGAAGCATCTCACGCAGCAACTGGATCTTCACTGCCGTTCGTATCGTGTTGAGGTTAATCGTGGCGATACGATAAGCTTGTTGCCGAACCGCAGGTGCTAAGTTATCCATTAAGACTGGAATTACCTATGACACTTCTGACTGTATTGACACCTCCGCATCCCCCCAAACCTCACCTGCAGTCCTTTCTAGAGAGCCGGCGCCAATGGCGTGGGCCCTGTTGGCGTAACTGGCATGGTGCCGTCGTCGTCGTGGTCATCCGCCCACGTCGGGGAACTCAAAGCCAGATCGGTTTCCCTAGCTTCCTCAGGACACGGCATGGGTGCTTGCACTCCAGAAGGTGGTGGGCAGCATCTGTCCTGCGTATCGGCATCCGATTTTGCCACTGTAGATGCGTGTGGTTTGTCCTCAGTTCCATTCGGTGCTGCCACACTGCAGCAAATGGCGGCTGCCTCTGTGGTAGCGTCGTCATAGAAGGTGGAGTCGTCGTCCTCTGGAGGCTGTGCCGCATCCCGTTCGGAAGTTGCTCTACGCCTCCACTTCCGTCGCTTCGGAGAGCGTTGCTTCCTGGTGTGTCCTTCTGTGTCAGACGATGGCAAAGATTCACGACGTTCCGGCACAAAGGCAGCCGTAGGCACAATAAGCGAGTCTACGGCCATGCTGTCGTCATGTATCTTGTTATCCGTCGACGGGGGCGGCTGCATCGGAGTTGAATCCGTACCTTGTGGAACGGGTGTGTCGTCATCGCCCTGTATTGGAGGATGGAGCCGCGACCCAACAGTGGATGTCGGCTGTCGTGGTGAAGTGGTAGCTGTCGTGAGGGCTGCTGCATAAGTCACGGGAAGCACGGTCGGCTGCGACGGCGGGTCCGCGGCAGCCGGCGGCAGTTGAGTGATTAGACGTCGGATACATTCGGATCTGAGGTGTCCCTCCTTCCCACAACCAGAGCAGGTCTTTGGTTGCCCGTCGTAGATGACGATGGCACGGCAGCCACTGATATTATGGTACATGGTACATGTCTTTTAAGTTCTATTCGGACCTGGCGGACTCCGTTCAGCACAGGATATGTCTGGAATTGCGTCCATGTTTCCGCAATATGATCATGCACAGTGCCGTAGGGGCGCAGCGCTGCCACGACGTCCTCCGCCGGTAGTTCGAAAGGAAGTTCGAAAAGTCTGATCGTGCCAAGTCCCATGCCAGAATAATCGACGTGCACAGTCCCTACATTGCCATCAGCATGGCAGAAACGGAGGCCCTGTTTCGTTTCCCGAAGGATCCGTTCTCATGTTGCGTCGTTGATGATCTTGACATATACGATACTACTCACAATGGACAAGTGCATGCCGAGAATTTCGGTCGCCGGAATATTAACTTCTTCTCGTAGAAATCGTTTGCTTTGGGCCGTGCAAATTCGTTGCGGAACGTAAATTTGAGCGTCGATTTTCTGTACTGGTGCGCCATAGTGATCTATATGCTGAGTACGGCACGCGCGAATCGGCCGAGTACGATGTAAACAACACGAGCGTCGCTCCGCGGCAGGAACACAAACAGCGCGTCCTCACCGCAGCACAGCCAAAGGCCAACTATCCCACTCAGCTACCGGGGGTGGACAATCCATAAAAGAAACATTGGAGAAGAAGTGCTGGTTCGCAAGGATGTGCTGCTGTGCCCATTGCTAAAATTGACATGATTCTGAACATCATTCCTAAGCAATGCTTGGTGTTAGTGAGCATACTATGAATAAAAGTGGAGTCATGTTAGGATGAGATTTACTCTGCTCTTAGAAATCACCTTAAAACATCCGCAACTCTCTTGTGGTTCCCTTTTTAGGTACTCCACATCGACGTCTGCTCGTAGATACGTATCGTCGGTAGGTTTTCCGGCTTTACTTCCCGACGTGACAGCGGTGACTCTCCGATGAGGTGTGAGCCTTGTGTTTTGCTATTACTGCGAGTCTTATAAATACCGCTTTTATTTAGTAATTTGCCCGGCTAAAACTCTCCCCTTTTATGATTATGACAGCCTGGGCCACCTTTCGGAGGGAGTGAGGACGTCAAAGAGTCACAAAAGTTCATATTAAGCAGTCCGTAAACACGTAAACGTTCACTTCAGTTAGCGTGTTAGTTAATGCCTACGCTTTCCGCTAGATGATGCTGACTTACTGCTGAATAGCATTGGTTCCGTATAACCTTCACTGATTAGTACTAGGTAAAGGAAATAAGTAGAACACCATTGTATTTCACTTTCACTCTGTATTCAAGGACTAAGATGGTGATGGATGATGGTCTATTTTAAAGGATCCTAGCCTGGAGGAATCTAGATAGTCCACAAATGCCGATATGCACACGCTCTACGTCCAGATTGACAACTAACGGCACACGACACTTTCAAGGTCCACACGTTAATATCTGAATACCGGTACCTCTGAATTCACTCGTATCAGTAGATAACTTGAGTTTCTGTCGTCTATATGTCCGTTAAGTTCCAATCTAGCACTAAAGTCCTAAAATCCCCATAATACTCTGTTGCTACCAACAGTCAGAGATCGTACACTACATCACTTTTAATCTCCGTAATATTCTAACAGTTTATCGTGAATCTTAACACGATAAAGTCCAATCTAATTATTGCCTCACTGACTGATATGGGTTACCCGCACTTTAACGAAACCATCAAGGAAAAAAGGCGGCAATAATGACGATCAGGCCTTTTTATAGGTTTTTCATCACAAGAGTTTAACGTCACTGCCTTATCTATGACGGAGCTTCCGTGGCTTTGCTGTACTTAGACGTTAAACTACTTTCTGATATACTATAATTTTGGTCTGTAATTACCGAACTCTGATTCTACACTAATTTCCCCTCTAAAAATTCTATTCTTACTTTTAAATAATTCTTTCTGTTGTGTTGGCAGAAGAGCCAACACCGTGTTACTAGTGGAGGCCGAAATGCACGCGTTTTAGCTCACGCAGGCTGGCGTGAGGACGTAAGGACTATACTGACGTGAGGTCTGGAACACGACAAGGAATTAGAATTCAGAATGAGGATGTAATTAGTTTGATACTTAACTCTAATTTATTAACGATGAACGTCGCTCTTGACGGTACATGATTCACAATATTATCTGTTAGGGAATAGTAACTGGGCCGGCCGAAGTGGCCGTGCGGTTAAAGGCGCTGCAGTCTGGAACCGCAAGACCGCTACGGTCGCAGGTTCGAATCCTGCCTCGGGCATGGATGTTTGTGATGTCCTTAGGTTAGTTAGGTTTAACTAGTTCTAAGTTCTAGGGGACTAATGACCTCAGCAGTTGAGTCCCATAGTGCTCAGAGCCATTTGAACCATTTGAATAGTAAGTGAATATGGCGCCTTCCTAGATCGTAGCAAATGACGTAGCTGAAGGCTATGCTAAACTGTCGTCTCGGCAAATGAGAGCGATGTAGACAGTGAACCATCGCTAGCAAAGTCGGCTGTCCAACTGGGGCGAGTGCTAGGGAGTCTCTCTAGACATGCCGTGTGGCGGTCTGCAATCACTGACAGTGGCGACACGCGGGTCCGACGTATACTAAGGGACCGCGGCCGATTTAAAGGCTACCACCTAGCAAGCGTGGTGTCTGGCAGTGACACCACACTTTCTATAGCTTTAATCACTGTAAACAGAACCGAGGTGTTACAACCTTGAACTTCCGTGTGCTCAGATGTGGATTCATTGCAACAAAAGTGAGAAAAGTAACTTCGATGTCTTCATCTGTGCAAATTCTAAGGCACCTTTGTTGCCTTGGGTTGGAACCTTCTCTTTCGTTAAGTTTGAGAACAAGTGGAGAAAACACCCGTCGTGATGATGGGTTTTCTCTCTACTGAACTGCTCTGCCTGGTCAGGATTACGCCTAATTTCAACCCCAGTGTTGATGCAGTTTTTAGTCAAAGACTGTCTTTGCTGTACGCAGCGTTGCACAGCACACTAAGGCTGGGCAGAGTGGGAGAGACGGGCTACTCACCAAGGGGTGTGGCAGGTGTGCGTGAGGGTGAGGCAGCGCACGCCCAGCTGGTACATGGCGCGCAGCACGCCGAGGCTGGCGCCCAGGCTGTGGCCGCCCTCCACCGACAGCAGGCTGGCTACGCGGCCCACGGCGTGCGCCTGCTCCACGCCTGCAACACGGCACCGCCTCGTCCACATAAACGCTTCCTGAAGCGGACCAGCTGTGAGCCGCAGGTTATCACATGCTACACTACAGTAACGTAATACACTAATGGCCATTAAAATTGCTACACCACGAAGATGACGTGCTGTAGACGAGAAATTTAACTGACAGGAAGAAGATGCTCTGATATGCAAATGATTAGCTATTCAGAGCATTCACACAAGTTTGGCGCCGGTGGCGATACCTACAACGTGCTGACATGAGGAAAGTTTCCAACCGATTTCTCATACTCAAGCAGCAGTTGACCGGCGTTGCCTGGTGAAACGCTGTTGTGATGCCTCGTGTAAGGAGGAGATATACGTACCATCACGTTTCCTATTTTGATAAAGGTCGGATTGTAGCCTATCGCGATTGCGGTTTATCGTATCGCACACATTGCTGATCGCGTTGGTCGAGATCCAATGACTGTTAGCGGAATACGAACTCGGTGGGTTCAGGAGGGTAATACGGAACGCTGTGCTGGATCCCAACGGCCTCGTCTCAGTAGCAGTCTCGATCCCTGAGTCAACAGATGGGACGTTTGCAAGACAACAACCATCTGCACGAACAGTTCGACGACTTTTGCAGCAGCATGGACTATCAGTTCGGAGACAGTGTCTGCGGTTACCCTTGACGCTGCATCACATACAGGAGCGCCTGCGATGGTGTACTCAACGACGAACCTCTTTGCACGAATGGCACAACGTCATTTTTTCGGATGAATCCTCGTTCTGTTTACAGCATTCTGCTGGTCGCAACCGTGTTTGGCGACATCACGGTGAACTCACATTGGAAGCGTGTATTCTCATCGCCATACTGACGTATCACCCGGCATGATGATATGGGGTGCCATTGGTTACACGTCTCGGTCACCTCTTGTTCGCAATGATGGCACTTTGAATAGTGGACGTTTCATTTCAGATGTGTTACGACCCGTGGCTCTACCCTTCATTCGATCCATGCGTAACCCTACATTTCAGCAGGATAATGCACAACAGCATGTTGCAGTTCCTTTACGGGCCTTTCTGGATACAGAAAATGTTCGACTGCTGCCTTGGTCAGCACATTCTCCAGATCTCTTACCAACTGAAAACGTCTGGTCAATGGTGGCCGAGCAACTGGCTCGTCACACTTCCTCAGTCACTACTCTTGATGAACTGTGGTATCCTGTTGAAGCTGCATGGGCAGCTGTACCTGTACACACCATCCAAGCTCTGTTTGACTCAATGCCCAGGCGTATCAAGGCCGTTATTACCGCCAGAGGTGATTGTTCTCGGTACTGATTTCTCTGGATCTATGCACCAAAATTGCGTGAAAATGTTATCACATGTCAGTTCTAGTATAATATATTTGTCCAATGAATACCCGTTTATCATCTGCATTTCTTATTGGTGTAGCAATTTTAATGGCCAGTAGTGTAATATTGTTTACCTTCAATAGCATCACTTTCTGTAGTCTTCTTGGACTGCAACTGCAAGATGTCGCAGTTGATGATTATAAATGTCAGCAGTGTAATCCCTACGTGACGCTTACACGTCGGGGAAGCAATTCATAGTACACAACATCGTCATGGTTCCACCAGATGCATAACATTATGTTTTATAGATGGACGTAGGTCATTGTACAAGTAGTTGATGTATTTTTTGGGCTCAACCATTTCATTCTTTTCTTTATATTAGCATAAAGGTACCATTTCTCGTCACCATTAACGATACCGGATGGAAATGGTTGCTGTTGTTCGTGAGCCAAATGATGACGAGCAAGCAGAATTGCACCACACTTTTCAAATCTACCCCCCCACCACAACATGCAAAAGTACCACGATGGTGGACTAATCACACACAATTCATGGCATTTGACGTGGATCATAGTCGATTAACGATTTTAATGGATCTTTATCGAACCCCGAACTTATTCCTGAAAGTGGAGAGTTACTAATGACAAAAAGATCCCAGTAAAACGAGAAAACAATTTTTTTCCCGCCGGCTAGTGTGGCCGAGCGTTTCTAGCCACTTCAGTCTGGAACCGCGCAACCGCTACGGTCGCAGGTTCGAATCCTGCCTCGGGCATGGATGTGTGAGATTTCCTTACGTTAGTTAGTTTTAAATACACCACTGGCCATTATAAAAAATGGCTCTGAGCACTATGGGACTTAACATCTGTGGTCATGAGACCCCTAGAACTTAGAGCTACTTAAACCTAACCAACCTAAGGATATCACACCCATCCATGCCCGAGGCAGGATTCGAACCTGTGACCGTAGCAGTCGCGCGGTTCCGGACTGAGCGCCTAAAACGTCTAGACCACCGCAGTCGGCACTGGCCATTATAATTGCTACACCAAGAAGAAATGCAGATGATAAACGCGTATTCATTGGACATACATATTATAATAAAATTGACATGTGATTATATTTTAACGCAGTTTCGGTGCATAGATCCTGAGAAATCAGTACCCAGAACAACCACCTCTGACCGTAATAGCGGCCTTGATTGGCCTGGGCATTGAGTCAAACAAAGCTTGGATGGCGTGTACAGGTACAGCTGCCCATGCAGCTTCCACACGATACCACAGTTCATCAAGAGTAGTAACTGGCGTATTGTGGCGAGCCAGTTGCTCGGCCACCATTGACCAGACGTTTTTAGTTGGTGAGAGATCTGGAGAATGTGCTGGCCAGGGCAGCAGTCGAACATTTCCTGTATCCAGAAGGGCCCGTACAAGACCTCCAACATGCGATCGTGCGTTATACTGCTGAAATATAAGGATTCGAAGAGATCTAATGAATGGTAGAGCCACGGGTCGCAGTACATCTGAAATGTAACGTCCAATGTTCAAAGTGCCGTCAATACGAACAAGAGGTGACCGAGACGATGGTTCAAATGGCTCTGAGCACTATGGGACTCAACATCTTAGGTCATAAGTCCCCTAGAACTTAGAACTACTTAAACGTAACTAACGTAAGGACACCACACACACCCATGCCCGAGGCAGGATTCGAACCTGCGACCGTAGCAGTCCCGCGGTTCCGGACTGCAGCGTCAGAACCGCTAGACCACCGCGGCCGGCTGACCGAGACGTGTAACCAATGGCACCCAATACCATCACGCTGGGTGATACGCCAGTATGGCGATGACGAATACACGCTTCCGATGTGCGTTCACCGCGACATCGCCAAATACGGATGCGGCTATCATGATGCTGTAAACAGAACCTGAATTCATCCGAAAAAGTGACGTTTTGCCATACGTGCACCCAGGTTCGTAGTTGAGTACACCATCGCAGGCGCTCCTGTCTGTGATGCAGCGTCAAGCGTAACCGCAGCCATGGTCTCCGAGCTGATAGTCCTTGCTGCTGCAAACGTCGTCGAACTGTTCGTGCAGATGGTTGTTGTCTTGCAAACGTCCCCATCTGTTGACTCAGAGATCGAGACGTGGCTGCACGATCCGTTACAGCCATGCGGATAAGATGCCTGTCATCTCGACTGCTAATGATACGAAGCCGTTGGGATCCAGCACGGCGTTCCGTATTACCCTCCTGAACCCTCCGATTCCATATTTTACTAACAGTCATTAGATCTCGACCAAAGCGCGCAGCAATGTTGCCATACGATAAACCGCAATCGCGATAGGCTACAATTCGACCTTTATCAAAGTCAGAAACGTGATGGTACGCATTTCTCCTCCTTACACGAGGCATCACAACAACGTTTCACCAGGCAACGCCGGTCAACTGCTGTTTGTGTATGACAAATTGGTTGGAAATGTTCGTCATGTCAGCACGTTGTAGGTGTCGCCACCGGCTCCAACCTTGTGTGAATGCTCTGAATAGCTAATCATTTGCATATCGCAGCATCTTCTTCCTGTCGGTTAAATTTCGCGTCTGTAGCACGTCATCTTCTTCTTGGTTAGCAATTTTAATGGCCAGTAATGTAGTTCTAAGTTCTAGGGGACTGATGACCTCAGATGTTAAGTCCCATAGTACTCAGAGCCATTTGCATTTTCTTCCCGTGCTCTGTCCAATGGCAGTATCCCTGCACACGACGCAAATGTTTCTGGCTACCTCCGCTGCTGTCAACCCTGTGTTGAACTCAAACACAAAAATACGTTGAAATGTTCCGATGTCTCCATGTGGCGCTCTATTTTCTTGCGTCCACAGCTTCACTCACAACCTCCAAATGACAAAATGACTGTATGTAAACGAAAGTAGCTATACTGATCTACAAATAAAAAAGGTAATACATGAATAACCGGTACCATTTAGAATACTAACAGGCAAACCAATATCTCTACGAACTTATGCCACAATTTCCTTTCTTCAGGGTAAACTGGGTCTACCACTACTCGTCGGCATGACACATTATCATGACTAATACGGTGTAAGGAAACCGTTGGCATTTAACATTGTTTCGGTCGTCTCGGATTAGAAAAATACGTGTCCAGTAGGCCCTACGGTATTCAAAGTAATCTCACGCCGTTGTTACTACAAAACGGAGCAATTGAAGGTAGCAATGGTAGAGGTGGACAGCGATCACGCACCATTCTCTCCAAAGTACTCCACAAATTCTCATTAATAATGAGATCTGGTGAGTGAGGAGTGTGCTTGCCAGAGGAGATACGATAGCTCAACCTCGTGCTGAGAAAACCAGTTCTGGACGATGTCAGCTCTGTGAAGAGAGGCCCTGCCGTCTTGGAACACAGCATCACCAGCGGAATCGGGATACCTTGGGACTGACCTGATCAGCCGAAATGGGCACACACACCTTGGCGATAATGTGATCTTGCAGAGTAATCGTGAGACTCATGGAATAACAAGAAATGGCTGCCAAATTATCACCGAACCTTCGCCATGTTTAACGATTACGACGTAAACTCGGCCAGAATTTCGAAACAGTGTGAAGCAAAACTTATCCGACCAAATCACTTTTCTCCATTGTCCCAAAGTCCAGGTTTTATTGCTTCTGCACCACATTTTCCTGTTACGAGCTTTTGCAAGTATTTTTCGTCACAGTACTCTTCCATGACCGTCTGCCATGAACACACAACACACATTTTGGTCCATATTATGACGTAGTAGATGATGTTCTTCCGCTGTCTCTGTATGCCGTACAAACATTCGATATGGTGCCCTGAACCACCAGATACTTCGACTACTTTGGTCACGCAAACTCCCACCACACGAACACAAACAATTCGCGCACATTCTAAGACAGTTGCTTCCGATATAATGCAATCACAACCATACAGAACCCTGTCGTGACCGCGACTTACACTTCCGGCGTACTAAATATGCTGTACACGTGGTCAAATACAACTGCGTAACCTGCAAGCTTGGCTAAGACCGCATTTATGTTTAAGCTTGCATTTCTCACTGTTTTTTCCATATTTTTCACCGATCCCCGTATGAAAAAAAATCAGTATTTATGAAAGAGAAGTAAATACGAGACGAAACCCATATAACTGTTTGCACGCACGACAGTGAAACGTTATTGACAATTTTGTTAGACTAAGCGGCTCGCACACTTCCCTGCGCCAACGTATATTCACAGAGTAATGTGTAAGAATCGACGGTTCGTCTAAATAAATCATTGGTCGCTTTAATTTCGATACTTAAATTTATCGAAACATTTTTCGTCAAGTATTTTCCGTAATTCGCATGTAGTAACTTGCTTACTCCGACACTTTTTAAACCCAAATATTTTATCCAAGAGTTTCTTTGCCAGTTCGGAAAAGCTGTATGCGGAAATGCCGTTAGGTTTTTGCATACATTGTACCTCCTTATATTGTTTATTTTTGTTTATTTCTTTAAGCTGATCTGATTAGGGACATCAGGCCATCTCCTACATCGGACGAGGGTTACACACATACAGTATCCTTTTTAAGTAATAGTATCGTAGTTACCTAAGCAATAATGTAATATGACAGGCAGTAGTACGGCGTGTTCAAAAAGTCTCTCCGCAGTGCCGTATGATTGTTAGCCGCGCTTGCCGTATGCCGCAGTGAATATACCGAAGTGAATCTCAGTGAAATACAAGTTATTAATTTACTGAATATTCATTTTTAATTACAAATTTTCACGTTAAATGTTGAAAGTGTCCCCCCTGTTGTTGAATACACTATTCAATTCGTCTAATCATGTCTCCAAACACAAGCTGTAACATTTCTTCTGTAACAGAAACAGTGAAAGTGGATATTGCAGTCTTCAATTCATCGATGGATTTTATAGACAGTTCCTTTCGCTGCACCCCAGAAGAAAAAGTCAGGTGGTGTTAGGTTAGGCGATCGTGGAGGCCAAAGTTCCGTGAATTTATGCGATCACCAAAAACATCAGTAAGCACTGACATTGAAATGCGAGCTGCATACGAGGTTGCACCACCTTGTTGAAAATAACCGTTCATTAATTCACTTAACACAAGTTCTCCTATGAATGGGTACATAATATCACTGCAGTATTGTTGTGCGTTTATTCTTTCGTTGAAAAATATGAGACCCACAATACGACGTGGATAAATTGCAATTCAGACTCCTATTTCCACAGAACAATGTGGTTCCTCATGAATACACAATGGATTTACAGTACTCCACATACGAGAATTTTGCGAGTTCGTGTAATCGGATAAATGAAACCACGCCTCATCAGTGAAAAACGTTTCATTAAGAATACCCCTGATAAGTATTTTTCAGTTATTGCAAAACTGTCACTTTCTATGGGAAAAGATCTAATTTTTTCGTTACAGTTGTGTGGGCCGTTCCGACACTGACGTCGATTTCCTGGGCGAGTTTTCTTACTGAATTGTTCGGACTCATGGACATTTTATCGGAAATATCGAGTAGTTTATCCTCAAACAAAACGCTAGGACGACCACTTCTCGGTGCATCTGTCACTGAACCTGTACTTAGAAATTTGTTAGTCAAATTTTGCACAGCATCGCGATGTGGGAGTGTTGTCTCCGGGAAAACTGAATTAAATATTTGACGAACTGAAACTGTATTTACCGCCAACTTTGAACAATTGTTAGACTAAAAACACACGTTCTCCAATGGTTGGCATTTTAACAGTGACAAAAACGAAACAAACGAACAAGGGAACTAAAATTACACGTTCACGTCAACACGTAACGACACACACCAACGATACATCTGACGCTGGCTGAAATAAACGAAACAGTGGAATGTTGGGAGAGTCCACTTGAAGGGAAGTATATCAGGCAGGCGAACAATCATACGGCACGCGCGTCTATGGCGCTGCGGAGAGACTTTTTGAACACCCCGTATAATGATATGAGTGTCTATACAGACAATGTGAGTAAATAAACTGACTAAGAACTAATAAGGTTCATACTGGCAAGAAATTCTTCTACTGCTGCTACCACCAATAATAATAATAATAATAATAATAATAATAATAATAATAATAATAACAATTACAGCACCCGTGTGAGGTTGATAGCTCCTCCATCGGGCGCCTCCCCAGGTGGCGGATAGGGGAAACCCTCCCAGATATGGGTGGCACCGAGGAAATCAAATACTCGGGGCGGACCAAAACTATCACATCCTCGAGGATAAGTACCCTGAGTAAAAACCGGCGAAACGAAGAAAACTAACACAAAAGCCCAGACACGTCTGTGTGGTAACCACCTGTACTCTGGCCAGCGTCTGTCACCAATGGTGCGGCTGATACGAGCTCCAGGAACTGAAAATCCCTGGTTCTACCAAACTGGCGCAAGCCAGACGAATTACAAGCATAATGGCAAGTACACCTAAAAACAACATTACCCCAGGTGGACGATCCACCCGTCGCAAGACGGCAACCAGGCACTCGGATTCTGGGGGACCTGGAGATGTACTAAAGGGCGAGTCGGAGCGCTCTGGCAAACTACCCAAGAAAACACACACATACTTTGGCACCTTCAACATACAGACACTAATACAAACGGGAAAATTACACAATCTAACAACTGAACTCACCAGTCAAAAGATCTCGATCCTAGCGCTACAAGAAACAAGGTACACGGATTCAGACACAATAGACTACGGAAACTACAGATTCTTCAAGAGTGGAACCAACAGGAAAATCGGCAAAGGAGGAGCACTCCTCGGCATGGCCTTCGCAGTAAACAAAAACATCCTAGACTCAGTAAAAGAAGTCAACGCGATCAACAACAGGCTCATGACCATGCGAATCAAACACGCCAACAAGAACTACACCCTCATCAACGTACATGCCCCCACGAACGCAGACAACAAGGACAAACCAGAAGAAACAGACAAATTCTGGGACAAACTCGAAACCACCCTGGCAAAAATACCCCAAGACAACGCGAAAATTCTACTAGGCGATTTCAACGCACAAATCAGCAGAGAAAAACGCTACAGAAAAACAGTAGGAAATTTCCCTGCACACAAATTCACCAACAAAAACGGCAACAGACTGATCGAACTCTGCCAGCAAAACAACCTCAAAATCATGTCAACCTCCCTGATGAAAAAGCCCAAGGAACAAAAGACGTGGCGATCACCAGTCCACTCACTAGGCGAATTCCAGATATATCACGTGGAAATCTCCTATGAATACCAGAAAGAAATCCACGACGTCCAAGTGAGAAAAGGCGCCAACATAGATTCGGACCACTACCTAACAAGAATCAAAATCAAACTCACATCAGGAAGACAACACAAAAAGAAATTGACCTCACCGAAATTTGATACAAGAAAGATCAGAGCATCGAACATCACAGAACACTGGGAAAAACAAGAGGCGAAAGATTGGACCAGCTTTAAACAAAAAATTGTGAACACAGCCAAAGAACTGATCCCGCTGACTAGAAAACCCAGGCACCCTTGCTGGAACGCTACCTGCGAAATCGCCCTACAAAATCGAAGAACAGCTTTCACAAACTACAACAGCAACAAAACACAAGAAACGCAGGACAACTTCTATGAAATTCGAAGACAAACATCGAAAACAATAAGACAAGAGAAACGCAAATACATAAACGATCAGCTAAACTCCATCGAAGAAGACTTCAGAAATTTCAACACACGGGATTTCTACAGGACGTTCGCCAACCAAGTCAAAGGATACTCACCACAGAACCTCTGCTTCAGAAAAGAAGACGGAAAACTGGCACTTACCAACAAAGAAAACTGTGAAGAACTCGCGAAGTACTTTTCAAAATTACTAAATTGCCCGGAACCTAACTCAACCTTCGAACCCCGAGAACCGGCCAACGCACCGGAAGACTCACCATCACCAACAAAAGAAGAAATCCTCCACTGCATAAAGAAACTGAAAAACAACAAGGCAGCCGGTGAAGACGGAATAACGGCAGAACTGCTGAAGAACCTAGGACCAAACTCGCTAAACGAAATCACACAAATCATACAGAACACCTGGACAACCGAAATCATACCTGACGACTGGAAGACCGCACTCATTCACCCGCTACACAAGAAAGGTTACAGGACAGACACAAACAATTATAGAGGAATTTCCCTGCTACCGGTCATCTACAAAATTCTATCAACCTGCCTTCTCACCAGAACGCAAGGACAACTGGAACCCGCCATCTCGGAATACCAAGCGGGTTTCAGACCCAACAGAGCCTGCCCCGAACAAATCTTCAACCTGAAATCAATCATAAAATCCCACATGACAAGCCCCAAAAAAATCATCTGCACTTTCGTCGACTTCAAAAAGGCTTACGACTCGATCGACAGAAAGTCCCTCATCCAAATCCTCAGAGAAAAAGGCCTAGACCAGGAGACCCTTAGACTAATCGAACAGACACTAACCAATACAAAATCCAAAGTCAAATTCATGGGTGAAATCTCGGACTCCTTTGAAATCCACACTGGCCTAAGACAAGGAGATGGACTATCCCCGCTATTGTTCAACATCGTCCTGGACAAAGTAATGAGGGAATGGGAAGCTGAAGTCAGGAGACAAAACACCTGGAGACCAGTCACATTAGGAAGGAAAAGAATGGAAATCCCTTACCTAGCATTCTCAGACGACCTAGCGATACTGACCTATGACCCAACATCAGCAAAAACACAGATCGAAATCCTGAAAGAATGCGCCGAAAAAGTCGGCCTACAAATCTCTTTTGAAAAAACGCAAGTCCTAACAAGAGAAGGCGACGACATCACAACCAAGTACGGCAAAATTAAAGGGGTCACACACTTCAGATACCTAGGCGAAATCATCGAACCGACCGGAACAGAGAAACTGGCTTACGAAGACAGACAACAGAAGACACGGAAATCACTAGGCATGGTACGAAACGTCTACAACAAACAATGCATTTCCAGAAACACCAAGATCAGGCACTATAAGACAGTGATCAAACCCGCCGTACTGTATGCCAGCGAAACACTAGCACTCAACAGGAAAATCAAAATTGAAGAAATCAAAAAAGAAGAATGCAAAATCATGAGGAAAATTTTAGGAGGAAGACCCACACCAGATGGCTACAGACTACAGAAGAACTCAACAGTAGAAGCATATTCGAACATCGAGAACGATATGAGAAAAAGGCGCCTTAAATTCTACGGACATTTAGATAGACTCCCTGAAACAAGACCCACCAAGAAAATTCTGGAACACATCAAGACACTTAAAGTCTCGACACCCTGGATGGAAGGAGTCCGAAAAGACCTACAAGCAATTGGCATCACAAACGCCACAGACAGAAGCACCTTCCGAAAACACATAGACAATTGGGAAGTAAAGTCAGAAGCGCTAAAACAGCGGACCAAACAAGAATGGTCTGAGGAGAGAAAAGAGGCCCTCTCCAAGAGAATGAAGGAGTACTGGAAGGACAAGAAGAACAAGCCTTCAAAGTCATAAGCTTAACGATTTCCTTTTAGGGAAAATCCGCCAACAATAACAAATTAAATAATTACAGCAACGTCGGTGACAAATAGGAAAGGGTTTATAAGTGTACAAAACATATGTTTTCTGATCTAGCGAGTTCTGGGGTGATAAAATTTAAGGCCACTGCACCAGGTTAGAATACTGGGAAATGATGAAGATCTGGTTGTAATTAAGGATGTACAGGGGTAACGAGGGCATACAGGACAATGGTAGTCATCATTGTTGCCTTAGTAAATTGTCATTACCTGTATTCTGTAGAGGGAGATGTTGTTCAGTTGTCTATGAAGTGGGACGTTATTCGAGAGTCGGGTTCCTGCTACTGAGAAGGACTTTCAGAAGCTCCCGTGTTGTTCATACAAGAGCGTTAAGATCAACGAGAGATATGAGGGACAGTGTTCATTGATGAAACTGTAGGGAAGGCAGGCGGTATGGAAATTTCTGCGCTTGTCTACACGCTGCCAGGGTATCTGTGCATATGATGGTGAGATATGATCAAAGAGTTCAACATCACAGATAGGACGAATCATAAGGAGTTCCAGGCGCCGTTAGCTATTCTGCAAAAGATCTTCCAGGATAACATCGTTGTTGTCAATAATGGGAAATTTAAGTACAAGTTTCTTTGTCAGGTCGTCATAGTATTTCGGAAATTGCTGTCGAAGCAAACATTTATCAAAATCATCAATGAATTAATTATCTTTTGTTGTTTGCTTCTTATTCTTTGGAGCAGATGTCTAAATCACGCCCCGTTGGTGTGGCGCGCTGCTTCCGTAATTTGCACACCATCGACTTGCGTAAGTTCTTCTGGTCAACATCTAGGTTCCGTGTTCCGTCGCACTTTCTTCAGTACAGTCACCCCTTTCTCCTTCTTACCGTTAGTAAAATTAATGACATTCTCCGCGGTAACCTTCCTCGCTTTCTCTGCGACGTAACGTGGCGCTCCATTTTGAATTAGAACGTGGCTGTACCTAGTCCAGTGACCAAGTTACTCGTAGTTCCCGCTTCGGGCGAGTACACGGTTCGCCTTGCCCAGTAATATATGTGGAAACTACTGGCGTGTTGACACCAGTAACGTGGAACTGGACCGCCACGTGGTATATTCCGTACAAACAGTGACGCGCTTTGCGCCTTGGTCGAGAAGCTGAGAACCGCGTGCAGATTCCAATAGGGGAATGCGCGACGCTTAATTCTACCCAGACACGCGCGGAATGGAACGTGGAGCGCGCGTCCGCCTGCCAAATGGATTGCAGATCAAGGATATCGGAAGCGGACGAAAACAGGGCACCTGAGAACGCCAAGCTCGCCGTGTATGGCAATGGCTGGAGGGAGGTATAGCGGTCTATCTGCATTACTTGTGACGAAGCAGCGCGGCTCCGTCCAGCCTTACCGACGACATACGCTGTAGGTTTTAACACCATAGCTTAGGGTTTTAACACCATAGCTTAGACACTACATACTTTATGTCGACTCATTCGATACTGTAATGAAGTGTAAACTCTGTAATATGCTCAATATGAGCAAAAGATGTTTTTTGTCTTTCTCATATAATCTCTTTGGTTATCTTTGAGGCTGAATAATGTTGTTTAAATAATTTTTTTAGAAATGTCGATATGTGCAAATGTTCCGTTTTATTTAATGTGTTTGGTTGCTGTTATATAAACTGCTGACCTTCACATAGGGTTCTTAGTTATTTTGTATGTAAAAGGTGTTGTGGTTCCCCTCGGGAACGGAACTGTGTAGCGCGCGCAAATTGTGGTTGGCCTAGGTAGAAAAGGTGGAACCAAGAGTCAGTCGAGGACTAGCTACGAACTATCAACTGCACATGTAAAGGTTGTGTATTGTGCTGGTTCCGAGAGATGCTTTCCCTGACGCTTTCCAATGCCTCGGATGGATGGATAAAGGGCTGGAACTATTCTGGAATTGGTATCTATCATCACCACCAAGAAACTGCTCTGCTTGTTTATGCTATAATTGCATGAATAAAAATAATTTCACTATACGAACTGCCTCCAGTTTTGAGGTTATGAAATAACAGTAGCAGACGTTAGTGTTATAAGGTATTATTAAAATCGTATTACAGATCGCAAGACCGAACTTAACGAAGCTATGAACTCCAGAAATGTTTATAATTTCTTTCTCAAATGATGAATTAAAGTACGGTTAATGTAACCGCAAGTCTGCAGCCAAAGAAATTCACGCTCTCGAAATTAATTACGGAACTCTATGTTGACAAGACAGTTCTAGCATGTACATGTAAACGAAAATTTCTATGTTACTCTCTTCTGGAAACTATATCATTACACACGGATCTCATGAGCACATCGCGGAAGGGAATTGACCGTAGCCTTTTTGAAAGTACATTCCCAGCATTTCTCTAGTGCAGTTCCGGGGACTAAGGAAAACTTAAACCTGGATGCCGGGACTTAGATTCCTCTGTAATTCGAGCTCAGTGTCTTTCCTCTGTGCTGACCCAATCGGTAAGTAAGTACCGGTCATGAATACATCACTGTCAGCATTCTAGGACTGACAGCTAGCATTCTAACGATTGCTTCTGCTGGGAGCTCTTTGGTTCTCTTACCTAATTTTCACGTGTTTAAATTTGGTTCTAGTATAGAATGAGGGCTGGAACTTTAATAGGAAAATAGGAAATTTGTGGTAAGATCTAACGGACCAAACTGCTGAGGTCATCGGTCCCTAAGCTTACACACTACAAAATCTAACTTAAAATGACTTACGCTAAGGACAAAACACACACCCATGCCCGAGGGAGGACTCGTACCTCCGACGGGTGCAGCCGCGCAAACTGTGACACTACGCCACAGACCACGCGGCTACAACGGGCGGCAACTTTAATAGTGGCAGCTATTTATTTACAAAATAGATGCGTGTTTCATAGTTTTACTGACCTTCAAAGTAGTCACCAGCATTGTGTATAACCCGCAGTGAGTGATGTGGAAGTCGTAGGATGCTCTTAGCAGTGCTCTTTGTGTTGGCAGTTCGAGCGGCGCGGTCTACTGCCCGACGAATTTGTAACAGATCTGAAGCGACTGCCGTGAAGTGTTTCCTTCAGTTTAGAAATAGAGTTGAACTCACGAGACCTTAAGTCAGGGGAGTGCAGTAGGTGGTATAGCAATTAGCAGCACCATCAGTCAAACAAATCAGTAACAGCTTGCATTGTACGTGCTTGAGCATTGTCCTGCAAGATGATGGTCAGGTCCTGCAGAAAGTGTCATGACTTCTGTCTCTATGCTGGTCGTAGGTTGCGTTCCAAAAATAAACAGCATAGTGGCAGAAGTGATGACACTTTCTGCAGGACCTGACTATTAATTTGTAGGACAATGCTGAAGCACGTACAGTGCAAGCTGTTACTAATTTTTTTGACTGATGGGGCTGCTAAGTGCTATACCACAAACTGCACTTCCCTGACTTAAGCCCTCGCAAATTTAGCTCGATTTATGAACTGAAGGAAACACTTCACGGTATATGCGTTCAGAACTGCTACAAATTCCTCGAGCTGTAGACGGCGCCGCTAGAACTGTCAACACAACTGGCACTGCTACGAGTATCCTATGACCTCCACATCGCTGGCAACGGGTTATACACAATGCTGGTGACTACTTTGAAGGTCAGTAAAACTTCGAAACACGTATCTATTTAGTAAATAAATAGCTGCCACTATTAAAGTTGCCGCCCCTTGTGGCCGCGTGGTCTATGGAGTACTGCCACAGTTTGCGCGGCTGCCCCCGTCGGAGGTACGAGTCCTCCCTCGGGCATAGGTGTGTGTTGTCCTTAGCGTAAGTCATTTTAAGTTAGATTTTGTAGTGTGTAAGCTTAGGGACTGATGACGTCAGCAGTTTGGTCCGTAAGATCTTACCACAAATTTCCTATTTTCCTATTAAATTTCCAACCCTCGTTCTATACTAGAACCAAATTTAAGTAGAGAGGATATAAAATGCAGTCTGGCAATGGCAAGGAAAGCGTTTATGGATTTAAGTATCAGGAAGTCGTTTCTGATAGTATTTGAATGGAGTGTAGCCATGTATGGAATCGAAACATGGATGATAAATAGTCTACACAAGACGAGAATAGAAGTTTTCGAAATGTGGTGCTACAGAAGAATGCTGAAGATTAGATGGGTACATCACATAACTAATGAGGAGGTATTGAATAGAATTGGGGAGAAGAGGAGTTTGTGGCACAACTGGACCAAAAGAAGGGATCGGTTGGTAGGTCATGTTCTGAGGCATCAAGGGATGACCAATTTAGTACTGAAGGGCAGCGTGGAGGGTAAAAATCGAAGAGGGAGACCAAGAGATGAATACACTAAGCAGATTCCGAAGGATGTAGACTGCAGTAGGTACTGGGAGATGAAGAAGCTTGCACAGGATAGAGTAGCTTGGAGAGCTGCATCAAACCAGTCTCAGGACTGAAGACGACCACGAGAACAACAAATTCTGAAATAATGCATGTAATTTTCATAGGAGGATAGTTAAAGTTTCATCAAAGTACATTTGTTAAGAGAAGATTTAAAGTGTTCAGTACAGTATTACACTTACCTGCAAAAGCTGTGTTGATTCATGATAGTTACTAGCTAATAAAATTGAAGCTCCAAAATTAGGATTAATTATTGTGCAGCTGTGGAAGCAACAGTGTTTATAATTTCAGGCATTATATAGTTAATGGTGTTTATAATGATTTGAGTAAAAAGGACTGTTGCAACTGTTAGAATTCACTACCGGTTTCGCAAATCAAATTTGCATCTTCAGGTACTTCACTATATACAGAGGAATAAAAGAACTTATCAGAAATTTGGCCACGCCAAGAACTGAAGAAATAAAATCGATAAGGTCTGTGTTAAAATATTCAACGTTTTAAATAAACCAGATGAAGTCATTCCCAACATTCATATCCATGTTCTCCAATAAAAGAATTCTAACAGTCACAGTGGTCTTGTTTACTGAAATCAACGAAGATTTCGGCTGTGGTTGCCCTGTATACTAGGTAGTACGCACAGTGAATCAACATTACGTTGTGACGGAAACGGTCAGCCTAGATCCGAGTGTACTTATAAACTAGTTTCGGGGTCCCCATTCTAATAGTTGAGCCATATTTAAATTTTATGTTACAACCAGAAGTACTCAAGAAGAACAACTTTCATTTTCATAACTTGTGTGCTATAGTAAGCAAAGAGCGACAACTATTCAATCTACAATAGATTTAAGTATCACATGTCCAATCTGAACAAAATAGTATTAGGAAGTGACTGCTCCTTGAGAATACAAACAATAATAAGTATAAAAGGTATAATTACTGGAAAACTATTTCGGTGGTAGTAATTTTCAATAATTAAACTGACAAAAAATCCCCTATTGAAGTTAGTAGTGCTCCATCATTAGTAATTACTTATCTATAATGATCGTAAGTTTTCTGATGTAACGTACAGATAGCAAATGTTATTGAGAGCCAGTTCTTGCCTAAATATATTTATATACCCAAGTACTTCATGTCAAACCGCTGGTACATTACTTGTTAAATTGCGCTACTGCCTTGTATCTTATCAGCAAAACAGGATTTCAGTACCAAGTAAAGTCAATCTGAATAGGTAACTTCCTTTATGAACCATTCTACTACTTAGTACAATTTTGTCTAACTGAACTGGCGAGGTTTTCTTTTCCATAATTACAGTTTACTTGAGTACTAAAAGAACATTGGTGTGATTCCCGTTTGTTCTGCTACAGCTTCCATTCAGTAGAAACCATTAGAGAAACAAAACAGTCCGATGCCTTTCCATTACGCACGCTCATCGTCAAATAAGGATCCTTTTACAGGAGTAACATTATAGAAGTATTTCTAATTTAGTAGTAGCTAGTAGTGTTATAACTTTTATATCTTATTTTTACATTTTATCAAACAGAGGATTTGACGTTTCAATTATTTTCACAGCTAAATCAATAACCGATTTTTTTTCTTGTATTTGGAAATATTTACGAGCGAAATTTACGACTATATACTAAAGTTTTGAGCATTTCCAAACAAACGTGCTGAAATTTGATGATAGTCTTATCTGCGATGTGGGGGCAGATTATAATATTGCAAATAATAGTTTCGGTCAGTGTGAGCAATACACGAACTCATTTCTCGTTATTTAGAATTTATTTATTAGTGATTTACATCACAGAGAGGAGAAAGAGAACGTATCACAGCTCCACAGTAGAAAATATTACAGACGTCATTGAGTGGCTTCTTATATCCGATTCTATATGTGCTTGAGGTAATGTTATAGGTGATATGTTGATCGAACATTCATCACATGTTTTACAAAACTTTTGGTTATGCATAATCTCAACAAGCAAAAGAAGATAATTCATCATGTTATAAACTAAAGACATATAATTGCCTGGCTTTTCATTAGATGCATCTTATGAAAGGCCATAAGTAGCTGTGTTGGAGCAGGTGTGGTTCATGCTTACGATTTTGAGGAAGGGTGTGTCAGTAACTGATCTTTACTACAGCGACAGTGTTCCCTAAAAGTTTACAGGCTGTATTTAGCTTTCTTTTCATATCCAGTTGCTAAATAATACTAACAGCAAATTCCATGTTAAGGCCAATGGTATGTTTAGCCTCCGATGTCACATTTCTCGACACATTTCTAAAACTGATCCAATGTTAACTTGGGATACCATTTTACTATCAATGGGTTACTGCTCTCATCTGACCATGAAAGGCAACACCAGTTTTCGCCTTGCTAAATTCAGTAACAATGTTTGGTTTCCTTATCACTGGAATGTATAGTGGGAAGAACCAATTCGTCTGCTCAGCCATTACATTTCTGCACCGTAATTCCTAAAGTATTTTCTTTTACAATCTCCTCCACATGTTTCAGTTATGTCGTTACAATTTCTTTCCATATTCTTTTCTGATTTAGTAGAAGCGTAAAAACTAAATGCATATTATATGTTAAGAATTCGTTTGCTGTATCTACAGTTATATACCCGTTACGGCACATAGTATATGGTCTTTATTGAATACAGGTTGACACACATTCATCGCAAAATTTATTGGTGAGATATTTTATATACCAAATACTTTGCCACAATAATCGCAGCACAATTTAATCATTTTGATGCCATTGTTGTGATGTAAGTGAGAGAGGAAAAAGACTAAGTCCTGTAATAAATTTCAATTCATAATAGTGAATACTCTGTTCAAGAATCACAAGAGAAAGAGGTATACCTGGAAAAAGTCGCGTGGTACGGGAATAATTGGTCAGGCAGTGATTCCGAACTCAGATACTGGATTGTAAGTCGTACCGAGGAAGAGATATAGACTCGCATCGCAATGTAGAAGTGATGAAAAGTAGGCTCAAGTTTAAGAGATCAGTCAGGAGGATTCAACACACAAAGAAGTGGGATACGGAAGGAATGATGAGAAACGGTTGACGTTCTCAAAGGCTATAGATACAGCAATTAGGAATAGCTCAGTAGGCAGTACAGTTAAAGAGGAATTGACATCTCCAAAAAGGGTCAACACACAAGTTGGGAAGGAAAACATAGGTGCAAAGAACGTAATTGCGAAAGAACCATGTGTAACGGAAGAAATACTTCAGTTGGTCGATGAAAGAAGAAAGTAGAGAACAGGGAGATTCAAGAATACAGAAATACATCTCCTTGAGGAATTAAACAAATAGCAAGAGCAGGGAAGTTAAGAAAAAATCAGAATTAAAGTGAGATTTGGAAGAATAATCAAATAATGAGGACGGGAAGGATAACATTCCATCAGAATTTCGAAAATCATAGGGGAAACTGGCAACAAAACGACTATTGGCGTTATTATTTAGAATATATGAGTCTGGAGGCATCCATCTGACTGGCCATCTGCAAGAACTGAAAAGTGCGAGAATAATCGCACAATCAGCTTAGCATGTCATGCGCCCAAGCTGATGACCAGAATAACATACCGAGAGGAAATTCTGATACTGCGGTTGATAATGGAAGCAACATTAAAGAAAAATCAAGACACGTTCTTAGTATTTGTCGAGCTTGAAAAAGCGTTCGACAGTGTAAAATGGGGCAAGATGTTCGAAATTCTGAGAAAATGTGGGTAAGCTATAAGGAGAGACGGGTAATATACAATATACGTATATAAGAGTCAAGAGGGAATAATAAGAGTAGACGACCAAGAACGAAGTACTCGGATTAAAAAGTGTGTAGGACAGGGATATAGCCTCTCGCCCTTACTGTTCCATCTGTCCATCAAGAAAGCAATGATGAAAATAAAAGGTTCAAGAATGGAATTAAAATTCAAGGTGGAAGGATATCAATGATAAGATTCACTGGTGACATTCCTTACCTAAGTGAAAGTGAAGAAACATGATCTGTTGAATGAAACGAACAGTCTAATGAGTATAGAATATGGTTGAAAGTAAATCGAAGAGAGACGGAAGCAATGAAATGTAGCAGAAACAAGAACAGCGAGAAACTTAATATCAGGATTGATAGTCACGAAGTAGATGAAATTAAATCCTATTTCCTAGGCAGCAAAATAATCAATGACGGACCGAGCAAGGAGAACATCAAAAGCAGACTAGGACTGGCATAAAGGGCAATCCTGGCCAAGATATATATACTAGTATCAAACGTAAGTCTTAAGTTGAGGAAGAAATTTCTGAGATCGTACGTTTGGAGCATAGCATTGTATGATAGTGAGACACAGACTGTGGGGAAACTGGAACAGAAGAGAATCGAAGCAGTTGAGAAATGGTTTTGCAGACGAATGTTGAAAATTACGTCGAGTGAGAAGGTAAAGACTGAGGAGGTTCTGCGCAGAATCAGAGTGGAAGGAAATATTTTGAAAACACTGACAAGACGAAGCGACCGCGTGACAGGACATATGTGAAGACCTCATGGAATGACTTCCACGGTACTAGAGGGAACTGTAGAGGGCAAAAACTGTAGGGGAAGACAGAGACTGGAAAACACCCAGCAAATAACTGAGGACGTGCAAGTGCTACTCTGAGATGAAGAAGCTACTACAGGGGAGGATTTTGTGGCGGGCCGCCTCAAACCAATCAGGAAACTGATGACTGAGAAAGAGAATAAAGCTTGTGTCTCTTCTGTTTCAAATGTTGCCTGAATATAATTCGTCCATTCCGTCGATGATGAATTGTGCTTATGAGGAACAATCTAAGGAATAATTCTTGTACTGTTTGCGAAATTCAGCTTTCTCAAGAAAATTTTGAAACGATCTCCTCTTATTCCCTTTCACGGGAACGCTTGAATAAACACGAGATCTGGTCCGTTGTAAATGTATGGATGTAAGCTTTACCAATCCCACCCACAAAATCAAATCAAACAACCGCATCAATTCGTCCTTGTTTGTTGACACCCACTGACTGAAACGTTTTCGTGGCACTGTAATTTTTGTAGCGGAAACATTTGTTTGTTCAGTGATTTATTTATCTAAATATTTCAGCTGTGAGAAAAGACCTTATTAATCGTTATTTCGGCTTTGCTACACGCCTGCACATTTTTATCACTTGGCACCATGGACAGTCCTAAAATTCACACTGTTCTGCTAGTAGCCTCGAGGATAAAAGCACGTACTCTAGTCACTTAGTGAACAATCAGATGAAATCTCACTTTAGGATGAATGAAAGGAACTGCATTACACGCCGACGCTCTCATGGTATAAATAACGCAATCTATTAATCGCTGTCCTCCCGTCGCGACTATTTACTACATTGGGCAACAAAGACTTTCTTTAAAAAAGAATCGTTGTGAATCACGGTAACTATGCATAACGAATTGACTATTCATAGAGTATAACGTATATTGGGGAACGACTGACAAGAACGGGGGAAAGAAATACAGTAGAAGAAGAACGAGTAGCTTTGAGAGATTTAATAATTAAGGCAGCAGAAGACCAAGTAGGTAAAAAGACGAGGGCTAGTAGAAATCCTTGGGTAACAGAAGAGATATTGAATTTAATTAATGAAAGGAGAAAATATAAAAATGCAGTTAATGAAGCAGGCAAAACGGAATACAAATGCCTCAAAAATGAGATCGACAGGAAGTTCAAAATGGCTAAGCAGGGATGACTAGAGGACAAATGTAAGGATGTAGAGGAATATCTCTCTAGGGATAAGATAGATACTGTCTACAGGACAATTAAAGACACCTATCGCAAAAAGAGAACCACGTGCATAAATATCAAGAGCTCAGTTGGAAACCCGGTTCTAAGCAAAGAAGGAAAATCAGAAAGGTGGAAGGAGTATATAGAGGTCCTATGCAAGGGCGATGTACTTGTAGACTATATAATGGAAATGGAAGAGAATGTAGATGAAGATGAAATGGGAGACATGATACTGCATGAAAAGTTTGACAGAGCGCTCAAAGATCTAAGTCGAAACAAGGCCCCAGGAGTAGACAACATTCCATTAGAACATCTGATACCCTTGGGAGAGACAGCCCTGACAAAACTCTACCACCTGGTGAGCGAGATGTATGAGACAGGCGGAATACTCCCAAACTTCAAGAAGAATACTATAATTCCAATCCCAAAGAAAGCAGGTGTTGACAGATGTGAAAATTACCGAACTATCAGTTTAATAAGTCACGGCTGCAAGATACTAACACGAATTCTCTACAGACGAATGGAAAAACTGCTAGAAGCCGACCTCGGACAAGATCAGTTTGGATACTGCAGAAATGTTGGAACACGTGAGGCAATACTGACCCTACGACTTATCTTAGAAGATAGATTAAGGAAAGGCAAACCTACGCTTCCAGCATTTGTAAACATACAGAAATAATACTCTCTTTCAAATTCTGAAGGTGGAGCTAAAGGCTGTTTACAAATTGTACAGAAACCAGATAGCATTAATAAGAGTCGAGGGGTACGAAAGGGAAGCAGTGGTTGGGAAGGGACTGAGACAGGATTGTAGCCTAGCTCCGATGTTATTCAATCTGTATATTGAGCTATCGGTAAAGGAAACAAAAGAAAAATTCGGAGTAGCAATTAAATCCATGGAGAAGTAATAAAATCTTTGCGGTTTGCCGATGATATTGTAATTCTGTCACAGCAAAGGACCTGGAAGAACAGTTGAACGGAATGGACAGTGTCTTGAAAGGAGGGTATAAGATAAACATCAACAAAAGCAAAACGAAGATAATGGGATGCTGTCTAATTACATCAAGTGGTGCTGAGGGAATTAGATTAGGAAATGAAACACTTAAAGTAGTAAATGAGTTTTTCTATTTGGGGAGGAAACTAACTGATGATGGTCGAAGTAGAGATGGTATAAAATGTAGACTGTCAATGGCAAGGAAAGCGTTTGTAAAGAAGAGAAATTTGTTAAAATCGAATTTAGATTTAAGTGTCAGGAAGTCGTCTCTGAAAGTATTTGTATGGAGTGTAGCCAAGTAGGGAAGTGAAACATGGACGATAAATAGTTCAGACAAGAAGAGAATAGAAGCTTTCCAAATGTGATGCTACAGAAGAATGCTGAAGATTAGATTACGAGGTATTGAATAGAATTGGGGAGAAGAGGAGTTTGCGGTACAACTTGACTAGAAGAAAGGATCGGTTGGTAGGACAAGTTCTGAGGCATCAAGGGACCACCAATTTACTTTTGGAGGGCAGCGTGGAGGGTAAAAATCGTGGAGCGAGACCAAGAGATGAATACAACAAGCAGATCGCGAAGGATGTATGTTGCAGTAGTTACTGGGAGATGAAGAAGCTCGCACAGTATAGAGTACGTGGAGAGCTGCATCAAACCAGTCTCTGGACTGAAGACCACAACAACAGAGTATAACGAGCGTCTACATACTTGTGTTATAGTAATTAAGATATAAACTGAAAGAAAAGTCAAAAATCCCGCAGTAGTATTTGTTGTTGTCGATAAGAGGCTAACGTAACCTGTTATGTAATTTTTAATTTGCATCTTCTGGTTTATATCTGTATGGATATATTTATAAATTAATATTTTGATAATGGGGAAATGAAGGTACCGGAGATATTTTAAACTGCTGCGTGAATAGATTTAAGCAAGTAAGCAATATTAGTCATTTAATTAGGTGACTAGGCCTGGATCACATATGCCCCACAAAGAAAGGGCCTATCAGCATATAATAAATAAGATATGTAATATAATACATAAAGATGGTGACTTACAATGATGTGTCATTAAAAATATCTCTGATACCTATGAATACACAAGCACCCAGGTTAAGAGCGGTTATTAAGTTGCATAACACAGGTCTTCGACGCGTCCGATCGTCAGCGCCAAAATTGGTGTTGGTTGCCAGGTATAAAAGTTGTTAGCCAAGCATTAAATACATCCCTCAAGTTTTTCTTTACACAACCGCATACATCTAATTTACATACTAAACGACCTGAACATTCCCACTGACGTCAAAATAGCATCTTTTGATATTAAAAATATGTATACCGGCGTACCCACAGACCAAGCCCAGAATGTTATTGCTGGAAATCTGATCACCAACAGAAATCGTCCACCTGATGAAATAAATGAAATGCTGAAGTTGTTAGGAATTGATGATGATGTTTGGTTTGTGGGGCGCTCAACTGTGCAGTTTTCAGCGCCCGTACCAATTCCTAACCTTTGCTAAGTCCAATCTCTCCACTTTTATGAATGATTATGAAATGATGAGGACAACACAAACATCCAGTCATCTGTCGGCAGGTGAAAATTCCTGACCCCGCCGGGAGTCGAAGGCGGGCACCCTGTGCTCGGGAAGTGAGAACGCGACCGTAAGACCACGAGCTGCGGATTTTGTTAGGAATTGTTCTCAATTAGAATTACTTTAATTTTGGTGATTCATTTTTGTTAAAAAACAAACAGTAACAAGAGATTCTCCATTGTGTTAATGTTTGGCAAATATTTTTCTGTGTAAATATGAATACAATTTTGTGCAACAGCACTCACTACGGATCAGAAATCCTTGATTGTTTTTCGTGTCTTTGACGACGTGTTCTTAAGGCAAATTTCCCAATGTGTTTTGTGATTCTCTAGTTGGTCACTTGAATTCGCAGCTGTCCGGTATTCAATTTACAATCGAACGCAGTGTTAATGGTAGACTTGTTAATGGTACACTCGCTTACCTTAACCTCTTTAATCAAGTTAAGAAACAGTACGTTTGTTTTTGATATTTACTGAAAAACGGCAGCCACTTACACTATGCTCCATCGTGCTTCAGATCACTTCATGAAATGTAAAAGGGCTGCCTTCCATTCGCTTCTCCATCACCTCCATCGAGTCCCCCGATTCTCCTCCTCATCCCCCCCCTGATTTTCTACAATAAGTACAGGTTATACAAAGTACAGCACTTGCTAATGGTTACGATTCAGATTTTGTTCGCAATATTAATAAAGAGTTACTGAGGAAGGAAATACCTTCCACTAACCACTCCCCATTTTCTTGCACTTTATCAGTGGTTCGGCAGGGAGTAATAAGAACTACCACCGCAATCCTTACTATGGCCACTTTTCAGAAAGAATCAGTAGAGAGAGGAAAAAAACACAGAAATCCTTCATTTCTTATCCCGTAAAATGCAAATGTCAAATACAGGCATAGGGAACAGTCCCTCAGCAACCCATATAAGAACACTGGGGTTTATATAGTTTGTTGTAATGCTGTTCTCGAAAGTACAGTAGACAACCTGGCAGATATTTCGACATTCTCTATAAAGAACATCTCAATTTCAACAGTTAGAAATCCGCAGTGGGATCTCACATAATAATCAGCGTTCTTTTCAGATCTCCACAGTAACTTAGAGATACTACCCATAGAGAGCAAGGGTGGTGTTTTAAATGTGCTGGAAGAGATATAAATAATGACGACCATAAGACAGTCCCCTGATAGTACTCTCGAAACCAAATGTAATTAAGACACCGAGTTTTATTGGGCAGTTCTGACTTCTTGAATATTTGAAGTAAGGGGTCTTATCATCTAAGTAGCTGGATTGTACATTACAGGTCTTTTTATATTTACACCCAAGTTTACTACCACTGTCGGTTCACATGTAGGTCAATCTGATTCATACGGTGAGTACACTGTTTTGATGTTAAGAAATAAGGAGTAAGTTCTGTAAAAAATATTTTCACCTTCGTAACATTATTATATTAGTATTACCAAAGTTCTATCCTTATGTGTGCGGATAGAGGAATCTAATAGTTCGTGTGGAGACCACAATTGCCGAGCAGAGCACTAGCAGTGCGCTTCTCTTACCTGCCGGCCGTGGTGACCGAGCGGTTCTAGGCACTTCAGCCCGGAACTACGTGGCTGCTACGGTCGCTGGTTCGAATCCTGTCTCGGGCATGGATGTGTGCGATGTCCTTAGGTTACTTATGTTTAAGTAGCTCTTAGTTCGAGGGGACTGATGACCTCCGATGTTAAGTCCCATAGTGCTCAGAGCCATTTGAACCATTCTCTTACCTTCCGTGTTGCCGGCGTTAGTTCGACTTCCTTAACCTTCTCAGTGCAACACGGCAACCACCGTACATGCTCTGGCGTCACAGTGGACACCTCACCTTACGATTAGTGTTACACTGGTGAAAGACACACACGAGCGTGTCGCCTTCGGATAGTTTGACGTTCAATATAATTATTCTTCCTTTCGATCACTCGTACCTCTAAAAACACGTTAAAAAATTATATCCGGTGCATTTTTATACATTGATTTTATTAGTTTTCACCGTTAACTTCAACCATTCCATTTACGAGGGGCATCGTCCGTTGTTTGACATGGACCCACAGGAACGTATTTTAATCGGTTAAATGGTGACTGTTGATATTGATTTTAACACACACGAGTCCCGATTTTGTCAGTTGTTCCATGTTATATGGGACTGTTCTCATCTCTTCTTTATTTTAGTTACTGCTTCACGGCATTTTTGGCCTATAAGCAGATTCTGATTGCTACTTCCTTTCCATCGCTTTCATAGAGTAGAAATTCATCACCGATAATGGTTTTACCAACTGAAAAAGGCTCAGAACTTTCAGCCTGTGGAATTCTGTAATAGCTCCCTATACCGTACGACATAGCGTTGTAAGTAGACTTCTTTTGATATGAAATAACCAATCTTATTTTCCATATACGAACAGGACCGTTTTGTGAGACACATGTGATACACAACTAGTTCCCTAACTAAATACCGAATTCTTCTTCCTTATTTAAACTTCCTCACTCAGTACTTTTAAGTATCTCAACTTCATTCTCCCAAGTGTCAAAGTATTAATTTACAATGGAAAATCCAGGACAGAATATTATGAAACGGGAAGTTGCTACTCACCATTTAGCGGTGACACTGAGTCGCAGATAGGCACAACAAAAAGCTTTCAGTAAGGCATTCGTCAACAACAGACGGCAGACACACACATACACAAACACAATCACGCTAACACATCTCACACACACGACTGCAGTCTCAGGCACCTGAAACCGCATTGTGAGCAGCAGCTGTAGTATATGATGGGAGTGACGACTGGGTGGGGTAAGGAGAAGACTGGGGCAGAGAGCGGGAAGGATACATGGTAGGGCTGGCGGACTGTGAAGTGCTGCAGGTTAGTTGGAGGGAGGGGAGAGATGTGGAGGGGGAAAATAGCAGAAAAGGAGAGAAGTAAAAAGACTAGGTGTGATGGTGGAATGACGGGTGTGTAGCGCAGGAATGGGTAGTGACTAACGAAAGTTGAGGCCAGTAGGATTATGGGAACGTAGGGTATATTGCAGGGAAAGTTCCCACCTGCGCAATTCATAAAATCTGCTGTTGGTGGGAAGGATCCATATGGCACAGGCCGCGAAGCAATCATTAAAATGAAGGATGTCATGTTTGGCAGCATGCTCAGCAACAGGGTGATCCACTTGTTTCTGGGCCACTGTTTGTCAGTGGCCATTCATGCACACAAAGAGCTTGTTGGTTGTCATGTCCACATAGAATGCAGCACAGTGATTGCAGCTTAGCTTGTAGATCACAAGACTGGTTTCACAGGTAGCCCTGCCTGTGATGGGATAGGTGATGTTCGCTACTGTACTGGAGTTGGTGGTGGTGGGAGGATGTATGTGACAAGTCTTGCATCAAGGTCTATAACAGGGGTATGAGCCATTAGGTAAGGGGTTGGAAGCAGGGGTTGTATAAGGATGGACGAATATATTGTCTAGGTTCGGGGCATAGCAGAATACCGCTGTGGGAGGGGTGGAAAGGATAGAGGTCAGAGGACATTTCTCATTTCAGAACACGATGAGAGGTAGTCGAAACTCTGGCGGGGAATGTAATTCAGTTGCTCCAGTGCTGGGTGGTACTGAGTTATGAGAGGAATGCGCCTTTGTGGCTGGACAGTGGGACTTTGAGAGGTGGTGTGAGACTGGAAAGGTAAGGAATGGGAGATTTGGTTTCATACAAGGTTGGGAGGATAATTACGGTCATTGAACACTTCAGTGAGATCCTTGGTATATTTTGAGAGGGACAGCTCGTAACTGCAGATGCGATGACCACAGGTTGGAAGGAGGTATGGAAGGGACTTCTTGGTATGGAATGGGTGCCAGCTGTCGAAGTGGAGGTATTGCTGGCGGTTAGTAGGTTTGACTTGGATGGAGGTACTGATGTAGCCAACTTTGAGATAGAGCTCAACATCTAGAAAGGTGGCTTGTTGTGTTGAGTAGGAGCAGGTGAAGCAAAAGGGGAGAAGTCGTTGAGGTTCTGGTGGAATGTGGATAGGGTAACCTCACCCTCAATCCAGATCACAAAGATGTCATCAGTGATCCGAAGCAGGTGAGGAGTTTAGGATTCTGGTTTCTAGGAAGGATTCCTCTAGATGGCCCATGAATAGGTTGGCATAGGGTGGTACCATGTGGGTTCCCATAGCCGTACCCTGGATTTGTTTGTTGGTAACACCTTTAGAGGAGTAGTAATTGTGGGCGAGAATATTGTTGGTATTGGGGACAAGCAAGGGGATTATTGACTGGGAATCTGTTGGGCATTGGAAAGGTAGTGTTCTATAGCAGTAAGGCCATGGGTATTAGGAATTTTAGTGTAAAGGGAGTTGGCGTCAATACTGACGAGCAGGGCACCATGTTGTAAAGGGACAGTAACCATAGAGAGTCGGTATCTTTTATATAGGAGGGTACGTTCCAGGTAATAGGTTGAAGGCGTTGGTCTATGAGAGCAGAGATTGCCTCAGTGGGGGTACAGTAACTGGACACAATGCTATGTTCTGGGTGGTTAGGTTTATGGACTTCAGGAAGCATGTAGAAAGTAGGAGTGCAGAGAGTGGTAGGGGTGAGTAGAAAGATGGACTCTCAGGAGAGGTACTGAGATGGGCATAAGGATTTGAATTGTGACTGGGGATCCTGCCAGGCAATCCTTGCAGTTCAAAACAAAAGTCGTGGAGCCTTTGCCTGCAGGTAGGATTATAAGGTCGGGATCAGTTTTTAGATGGTACACTACGGTTCTTTCTGCAGATGTAAGACTAGTTTGCATATTAAGAGATTTGGGGAATGATGGTGAGGCAAGGTTAAAGCTTAAGAAATTCTCCATCTAACCTGCAGCACTTCACTCTCCGACACTCCTACCATATATCCCTCCCCCACCCCACCTCCACCTCCTCCTTACCCCCACCCAGTCGCCACTCTCATCGTGCAGTAGTGCTAGTGTAGTGTGGTTTCAGTTGCCTGAGACTGTGGTCGTGTGTGTGAGTTGCATTTGCGTAAGTGTGTGTGTGTGTGTGTGTGTGCGTGTCGTCTATTGTAGATGAAGGCCCTACTGGCCAAAAGCCTTATTTGTGACAGTCTTTTTCTTGTGCTTGTCTGCGACTCAGCATCTCTACTGTATGGTGAATAACAACTTTCCTTTTCTTAGTATTAATTTACAAATATTTCTGTGTAGATACACACCAGATGATGCAACTTAAAATGGGCAAAACCAGTTGTCAGACAGCAGTTGCGGACTATTGGACTTTTCGTTCAGTTTAGTATTTCAAATACCTTAATACATATATGTAATCACATGTTATACTGTATGAATTGTCAATCAATTATATGTAATTACCTTAGCTGTGGCTGCGCTAGTTTTAAAAATGTCTTTAAACTTGGTAACGCCTGTGTGTGCAGTGGGAAGAACTGCGCTACTATCGCATGGGTTGCGCGTGGCGTACCGTTAGGCGTTCTGTTACACAGTATCCTACAAGACGGTCTAGTCGTCGCGGGCACATGGGCCGTTTTTTTTTTTTTTTTTTTTTTTGACAACTTGTATTCGAGGGTGATGGTGTGAATATTCCACTACCATCATCGTAAAACAGGCACATGGATCATTAGTACAACTTAAGGAAGATTCCTGCAGTCTTAGGCAACTGAAACCACATTGCGAGCAGCAGCACCAGTGCATGATGGGAATGGCGACTGGGTGGGGGTAAGGAGGAGACTGGGGCGGGGACAGGGAGGGATATATGGTAGGGGTAGCGTTCAGTGAAGTACTGTAGGTAGAGGGGGAGTTATTGAGGCATGTAATAATATCTCCACCACTCAATAGGAGAATAGAAAGGAACGAAAAACGATAATAGTGATAAGGAGTAGCCGCGACATGCACTGTCCAGTGGTTTACGGTTTGTGTATGTAGATGTATCTGGCGGTAACGACAATAGTTTGATAGTTCTCACAGTACTCCGGCTGTTTGTGGAACACTTATGAAGACCCAATGGAAGAATAGCGTAAGTCTATTTAATTAGTAAGTGAGTTTAGGGCGCACTCTGATGGCCACTGTTGGTACTGCTAGGCAGTTATAATGATTTTCAAATAACAAAGCAAGTCATTGATATACAAAGAGCTTTACTTTCAGTGCTAACTGAAAGAACTCCCTAAGTTGGTCTTCTTATGGACAGAATGAGGAATTACAAATGTCAGATCAGTTAGGTTGCTCCTGCAAAAGTGATCGGTTGAGTTTCTTACTTCGTGTTGCTTAGTCATACAAAGGGTATCCGGAATGCAAGGTCCCATCTAGCGCATAATGGAAACTACAGTGAAAATCAGTATGGCCATCGATCGCTCTTTTCAGTTCTGAGGCCACAGTAAGCTCTTAATGGGAAATGTTTGGTCGCCCACTATAAAGCCCGTAATTTCCTGCCTCTGAGTTTCATCTCTTCTCACATCCAGGTTCGTATACAACGTTTTGGCACAGGCAACGATCAGTAGACCAGGGTAGAGAAATGGCGGAAATTACTGGCGGTGGCCTTCTATGTCGAAGCGATTGGAAAGTTGGTGCAACGCTACGACAGATGTCTGATACGGGGCGGCGACTGTTTGGGGAAGTTGATGGAAGGTGTTGTTAACATTAAACGCTTGCTGAATGCCTACGGAGACACGGCACTGAACAAAAGCACAGTGAGTCGTTGGGCGAGACTTCTGTCGTCGTCGCAATACTTGTCCGATAACATGCGCACCGGCCGGCCGCATATGTGGAACGTGTGAACACTCTTATTCAAGGTGATCGACGGATCACAATCAAACACCTCGCTGCTGAAATGGACGCGTCTGTTGGTCTGCGCACCCGAGACGCTATCAGAGAACGTCATTGGACTATTCTTCCTCGTTCCCCCTACAGCCCGAATCTCGCACCTTCCGACTTCCGTCTGTTTGGCCCAATAAAGGATGTACTTTGTGGGGAACAGTAGTTGGATAACAGGGAGGTTAGTAGAGCACCAAGACGTCGGTTCCGTCGTCGACCAGTAGAGTGGTACCATGCAGGCATACAGGTCCTCCCAGATAGTGTCGTAAGGTTGATCAGAGGTCAAGTTGTAAAATAAGATTTTCTAGGAGATTATGCTGAAAAATAAGGTTTTATGTCAAAAAGAGTGGGGAATAATATTGTGTAGTGGAATGCTGAATGAAACCAACCTAGTTTCAGAAAAAAATGCGTCGCATTACTTATTGAACGCCCCTCGTAGTAATCTGTTCTAATTTTACCATCTCGAACCCTAATTTAGATAGACTCTTTAATCACATTATTTCAGAAGGACAAATACTGCTTAAGTATCTTGGCTTTGTTGCAGCCTATAGTATGACGAGTTTTTTATCTTATGGTCGGTCATGGCTGATTTGGTGATGGATCAGCAGCTCATGGTCGAAAATTCTTGAAAGTATTTCCATTGGATGTAGTGCGAAGAAGTTCAATGTCAATATTCTGGAGGCGTCCTGTCGGATGTCCCGTTTTCTTGTACGTTGCCTTATCAGAAAGACCGCAGGAACGACGCCTACGTTCCTTAGGTTTTCATGGATCAACAGTCTACCAAACCCCGTGCTAATGCGGCATGGCAATCACTGGCGGAACGGCACATGCCCTGAAAGTGAGGTGCAGTGAACATAGCCGCGACTCTGAATTACAGAAGACCACCAAATCAGCAGTGGACGATAACATAGATTAGAGCAAAACCAAGGTTCTTTATCAAGATTTCCCATTCTGAAATTGCATGATTAGCCAACACACTGAAATTAGGATCACAACCACTCTAATTAAAAATATGGATGCCTGCTACTTAGTGAGCTGTCGAACATTGAAGCAGTAGCCAACTCACACACACGTGACACTTCTTGACGTGCCACGCTTGTAAATATCTTGCCATGAGGACACGGCACAGCTACGTTTTTAATACTCTACTCTGTTTTTACGGTGACACAATTACAAAGTTGTGGTTTATCGCACATTATGGTTTCATGAACTGTACCCTGAGGTTATGATGTTGGCAGCTTATTCCCGTTGAAATTAGTAATACGTACCCGAGGTCAAGACATTACAAACTTCATATCAGAAGCTTTCATTACATTAAATAGAAAACTCGTACAGTGACAACCACATCCTGTGACGACAGCGTAGTTCGCAGCCCAGGGTCGCCATATCCACCGTCGCCAACACCCATCTTGGCAACTCTAAGGTAGGAGCGGAAGAACGGAGGGGTAAGGACCAATGTATACACGACGACGATCTGAGGAGAGAAGCAGTCGTAAGAAACCACCTGAAGACAATAACAAATCTGTTTGCCGAAATATTGTGGAGAACTTAGGAGGTGAGCAGAGCGGACACTCGAGAATTCCATAAATTTTTCATCTGTATTTGTAAGCCCCTTTTGTAATTATTTACCTCCAGATGTAGACCTTTTTCATGAAACACCAACATATTCAAATGTTTCACTGGAGTGTTGTGTTGCTCGTAGGCCCCTAGCACGGAAATTATGAGATTCTTTAGTTCATAATTTTTTTCCTAGAGCATACATCTAAAAAAATGGACCAGAATGGAGCACCAGAGAAATTAGCGCATACGTATTTTCTGTTGCTATGGCGTTCATCTTTTCACTGCAGCTGTGGCGGGTTTGATAAATGTCTCCCGCTAGATCCAGCTTCGCACCGCAACATTTATTTCGGTACATGCAAGCGGGCCGCGACTCACCTGCGGCCGTGGTGACGAACTGGAGGTCAGCGTAGCTGTCGACCAGCCGGCGGATGACGCTGATCTGCTCCAGCGTCAGCTGCACCGCGTCCTTGTACTGCGACTCGCACGGCACGTACGCTGCCCAGAACTGCGGAAACAGGCGCAAGGGTTCTCGGGTAATGCAGCGGTTAGTCGTCTCTCGTGGAGTCGTAATGGCAGCATAGCTCTAAAGATTCGAAACACTGATTAGTCATGAAAACAGGATATCTCAAATCCTTTTTTATACGTATAACTTCATCGAATTAGGACCTTCAAACATTCTCTTATATCGGACCATGGTTGCACTCACAGATATTTCGCATCAGTGTTTAATTAAATAATAATAATAACCACAAAAACCAGCAATTTTAAAACAGACGCTGACCAAGACTAAATCAAAGTTAGTTTCAGTGTTGAAACTGCACACCCCTTCAAGATCAATGTCGGGGAAAGAGAAGCCGAAGAACTCTCTTCGTTAATATTCAAGTGCGTGCTTCAAAAAGTGATTAATGACAAAAATCTATCCTTCATATGAATCACCAACTCAGGCAGAGTAAAGTTAAAGATTCCTTGCCTCGGTTTGGCAGATGTTCTGGTAATCTTGTGACATTACAGAAAGCAAGAAATAAACTGAACTCTTAAAAGAAATTGTAGAAAAAGTTGAGTAGCAGATTTCATTCGAAGATACTAAATATACTTGCAATAATCAAGCACCAAAATGTATAACTATAACGCACGTCAAAATCAGATGACTTTAATAATTTAAATACATAACTGAAACCATTCATGGAAATGGAACTAAACGAAAGTTAATGAAGATAGTGATGAAAAGCAGAAAAAAATTGTCTCTTCATACGAATGCATCTCCAAACACATCAGACTCAACTACAGCCATTCTGTCACTAAATACGGCTGGCTCTGTGTTTCACGAAAATTATTTATGAACTGGAGAGAAGGTACGGAAAACACTGGAAAGTGAAATGAAAAGCTACAAGAAAAATCTTTCCACCAAAATGATCCATCGACGAATTCAGGAAAAGAAGTAACTTACAAATCAAACAGTTCACCAACATTCATAGTGTCCTTAGACAACTAAGACTAGAGTTGTGCGGTTAGGTCAAAAGAATGAAACAACATAGAATTACAAGACAGTAATATTTTAATAAACCTGGATTAAAGCAAAACATTTATATAAAAAATAAACAGCACATCACATAAAAAGGTACCCAAAGGTAGAAATGGTTGAGCTAACATTCAACAATAGAAATCTGACCAGAGGGTAGCAGCCGCAAAAGATCAGGGAGCTGTGTGTGAGACGACATTGCGAAATCACAAAAGAAAAGGTCAAATGACAGCAGTAGTACTTGGTAGAAAGGACACGTTAAAACCAGTTTGCATACATGTGCAGCCATTTTGGAAAATTGAACTGACAGGGAATTAATAACACAAGTAACACTAGTACTGTTAAAAGTACAACAGAAATCGACGTATACTGCCTCAACTAGGGTCTTTCAGGAATGAGAAACATCTGTTAGGAAAACAGGGTACTAGGTTATGATGGCGTAAGATGCTTTCGCAAATCGCAAAGAAGGACAGAAAATATTGTTGTGAGTAGACGTAGCAGGGTCAGTCAAATTAAGAACGAACACCAGCCACAACAGGGCCAAGGGATGGTTTCATTCAAAAGTAAACTTCACATGCGTTAAGTCATTTCTGGTCACCGAAAACGAAATATCATACAGTGAAGGATCTGGGCTGTGTGAAGAATGTTGCAATGTTTCCCAACCAAAACAATGAAGCATAACCTTCGTTCGATTGGCAGTATGGGGGAATGCGTTATCGTGCAACAGTATGAATCCATCCGACAGCATTCCTTCGAGTTCTGACTAGATGATGCGTCGCAAAGTGTCTTCATAGCGCTGCACATTGTGTTACCACGCCCGAGGAAATCGACGAGCAGGGTGCCCCCCTGCAGTCGAACAGAAAAGTCATCATGACCTTACCGTACTTTGGGTGAACAGCTTCAGATTTCTTTGGCGGGTGACGGGGGTGTTCCCATTGTTGGATCTGCCGTTCGCCCTCGCGCTGTGGATTGGTGTCGTACAGGATCATTCTGCTGCACGATAGCGCCCGCCCCAGCACTGTCAATCGGACAAGACCCATGCTTCAACTATTTGGTTGGGAAACTCTCTAAGATCGTCCGTACAACTCGGATACTTCACCATGTGATTTTCTCATTTTTGGCGACCTGAAGGAAGCTGTGTGTGGACGTCTGTTTCAATTGGACGAGGAAATGCAAGGGTAGGTGCGGTTGTGAATCCATCAGCGGCTGACCGCGTTCCACGAAACTGGATATCGCCGTCTCGTCTTCCAGTGGGATAAATGTCTTAAGGCTTGTGTGATTACTTTTGCGAAGAACCATTCAATGGAACCATTGTGGTGGATGTTTTCATTTGACTCCCCTTCATAAGGGGTGAACATTACTAAAGCCGAAAAACTGCAGGGACAAAATGTCCTGACTGTAAATGAAGGAAAAAAGTTCGTATAACATGTGTCCAGAAATGCTACACTTCGTGTACGTATGGATTGCACGTAGGGATCTAGTCGGCCGATTCCCTGTATCTTCACTGAGATATAATTAAAGGCTCTCCCTCTCAGCTCTTAGAGGACCCCATTTTTCAATGCCTGAAATTAATACTGCTTTATTAACTATCGCAGCAGCACAATTTTATGTGTCAGTTTATGTTGAATTATGGTAGTCAAAATGTTAATTTTTGGTAATTTCCAAGATAATTTGCAAGCGATATACATCGAAAGCGCGACTGCCAAAGCGCCAGATTTCGACTTTGTTTGCAACGTTGGCACACACAGTCTACGTCAAACAGTCGCGCTCTGAGCGCTGGCACTCAACATGGCGGTGACTATTCAGACACAAAAAGGCATATGTAAAAAAGTAACATCCCTCTCCTTTTGATGTTAACATCTAAAAATTAAATCTCAGTGCAATGCAATAGCGGTATAGATGATTCGCTGCAGCAGAGTCGTAATCGCCGAAGATGGGAAATGAATACTGACCTGACTTATTGAAGTTCAGGAGGAACTGATTACTAGTATATTCGCAAGCGTAACACGTACCTACTGAATAGTGTTGTTTTGCCTCAACGGTAATTCGTTTCAGTAGTTTCTTTGCGGATTTCAGTCACACTTCGATACAATATAAACTCGGCAGTTTTTTACTACCGTGGAGATATTTCTTTTTGCTGCTACAATTTACCTGCTTCTGCACTCCATATACTCTATAGGAAATCGTTTCGCAATGTTTTTATACATGCTAGACACAAGGGCGAATTAAAGGTGGAGGTGGTGGGGGAGGGGGGCGTCGGAGGGGGCGACGCTAAATTAAAATCAAACGGTAATTTTTGTAGTCTGAGCCATAGTTAATCACACGAATTTAGTGTTGGTCTGTTGATTTGATCTTTAATTCAGTTTTCCTCAAGCCATCTTAATTAGTGTGCCCGAGAAAATGTACTACCTGTAGCAGTGACTTGTGCTCCTCCTCCTGTTCGAATTGTGGGCACCAAATGTTAGTAGGGCTTTCCGATCAGCCACAGCAGCATGCTTTACAGTTATAATTTTCAAAATATAAGTATATATTTATTTATGAACTAAACTGGCAAGAATATAACTGTCAACAGCTTAAGAACTACAATTTTAGAATTATATTATAATAATTACAATTTATTTGCTTTTAATTTGCTTATCAACTCCGTGTTAACAAAAGGCTTATGAGCTTGTTGCTGTGTGTTAACAATTATTTAAAAGGAATTACTCAAAAGAAAGTTGTGAATGCTACACATTTCAAGAAATTTAAACCTTTTTTGTCTAAAATAAAATACATTGGCAACTTTTAAATATTTTTAAGTATCAAAACAGCTTAAAACCATAGTTTTTGAAGATTTTTTCCCCCGAAGTTTCAAGTAGAGGAGCCCTGAGTCATCTTTCTCCTCTGGGCAGCCGCCCCCACCCACAAGCTTCATTAAGCCGTCCCCGGGGTAGCCACTTGGCAGCTATGCAGTGGCGGTTACAAAAAAATTGCGAGTGCAATGTTATTTGTGATAACTGTGGTTCGTGAGGCGTGTTATGTGACTGTGACTAGGTTAGGTTAGTGTTGTTTAACGCCCCGTCGACAACGAGCTCATTAGAGACGGCGCGCAAGCTCGGGTTAGGGAAGGATGGGGAAGGATATCGCCCGTGCCCTTTCAAAGGAACCATCCCGGCATTTGCCTGAAACGATTTAGGGAAATCATGGAAAACCTAAATCAGGATGGCTGGAGACGGGATTGAACCGTCGTCCTCCGGAATGCGAGTCCAGTGTGCTAACCACTGCGCCACCTCGCTCGGTGACTGTGACTAACGATAGTGTTTCTGTATGCTGTGAAAGCTCGGTCGTAGAAGAAGATGAATCGCACATTATAACTCGCAGGTACAGGAAAGGGCGACGTTCGAAAAACTAAATTGAACAGAAATGTGTGTTTGGAGTACTGAAAGGGAGTCTCGTGTGTGCTTCATAGTTAAATTGTATTCGATGGATAAACGGACTTTCAGTTTCCCTTATAAAGCAGCTGTTCGTGTTAGGAACTTAATAATTACCGACCGCTGGAAGTCTTTCAACAGCTTGAAGAAAGAATTATTAGACCACGAATTTGCCAACGTTTCAGCGAAGAATCCGTCGGCTTATACCCAGAATACTGAGGACTTGTGGAAATCTCTGAAATCCACTACTAAAAGAGAAGGCCGATCATGTACCTGTACGACCAAAATCTGCAGTTCCTTGGACAAAAGCTTCCTTGTGAGACTATCCCAATTTTCCTGAGAGATAGAGCTAGATTGTATCCTCGCTACGGCAGTAAAGGACTGTTCCCGGCTGCATACGCAACACACAGAATTGTTCAGGGTGAATATCTGGATGACGAGTTAGCTAGGCGTAGCGCCTTACGTCGTGCGTGTTGAGATTTCCACAGCGGTGAACAGGTGTGCCGTTTGAGTCACGTGCAGGATAGGTGGCGGCTGATGCCCGACTGTATGTAGTTTCTGTGCAATCTGGTAGACGTCACTAGCTGACGGACACAGTTAGAGCTACAACCACAACAGTCATTTTTATTCGCCGTTCTATTTGTTTAACTTTCTAATTCTTTGGTAATTGCCATTACAATTGTGCTTAGTTATGAGAGTGAATGAAGGTGTGAAATGTTTTACGTTAAGTTTTTATAGTATACACTGAAGCATCTGGTCTCGTGACAAATGTTCGAGGACATGCGTGTTAGTCATTCGTTCAGAGGAATTGTTATAAATTATTTGATCAGTTTGTGATAGTGGGGAAATGATATCATGACTTCCATAAAGTAGTTTTGTCAAGGAGTTAATTTTATATTTGTGGATTTTTCGAAATTTATTCATGTAAATTTACTCTTCTGATTTAGTGACACATTTTGATTGATTCTTTATATAAGCGCGGGACTGAGCGGGTTTGATGCTGCTTTCCGAATGGCTGTAATATTTCTCTGCCAGTCATAAACTAGCAGATTCACGCGTAGTTTGGGAACTAGAGACTATTTTGTGCAGTGAGGTGAGCACAGTCAGGGCTTGGATCTCATAATGGTCATATCTATTGATAGGTACTCCGATGAAAATTATTAACATTGCGATATTTCGATACTGAAATGTTTGAAAAGTGTCCTAAAGTGCGTAAGAGTGTTCGATTTAATGAACACTGTGAGAATCATAACCTCTGGGGTATTTTAAATAACTAAATTCCGAACGGCGTGTTGCTTACTCGCGATGTGAACATTTTGCTACGTGACTCTGATTATTGCAACATCTGAGCGAGCAATTCTAAAAGAAACCAACTGTTTGTAATCTTTCTATAATGGGCAACTAATAATTACCGCAAGATGGCTACTGTTACGAGTGATATGTGCGTGTGGACTTTTCAGACTTTGTACAGCTTAGAGTAAGGCTTGGTAGTAATGGGTGTATGCAAGCTCACCGTAACATAAATACTTTGATGTATGATTTTTTTTTTTTTTTTTTTTGCTATAGCTTTACCGGCAGAGAACTGCAATTCAGTTAAGGAGACGTGAGTGTGAGGAGAGATTCACCACACGGTGAGTGATACAACAGCACCGCATCGCGCCGCCGCAAAAACTAAGTTAAATCAAATTTAATTTCATCTTTGGGAGACGCTGATCTTTTGCCATTGTTGCCAACGCTGCGAACAAAATTGATAATTTGCACCGTGACAACCACGCACTAGATGTATATCGATTGATAGTGATCTTGGGGCTAGTGCAAATTTTTTAAAATGGATTTTAATTTAGGTGTTTTGAGTGTACATAACATCTCTGTTACATATACATTTGACATACCCACCGAACACGTCATAAAGACGTGGCAGAGTAAAGTGGTGCACCACTATATGTTTAATAATAAAGTTGTAAATACATTCCTGTTTGTAGGTGACCACATAATCTTAGTGGACTCAGAAGATAAATAACAGAGAGCAGTTTGGTCGTTGAATAAGATAGCAAAGAGAATACAATATTAGAATACTTAAAGTGAAGCTAAGATAATGGCATTCCGTTTTAAGAAGCATTTAGCAGCAAAATTAATAACTGATGATACACAGCTAGGACAAATAAATAGTTTTAAATGCCTGGGCTGTGAAGTCTCTTACATTACGCACAGTGATGAAGAACAGCAACTGCGAAAATTCCAACAGCTGGTGGGTACTAGAAATCGCACTCTCTACAAACAGTTAGAAAAGAGCCCGTACTAAAATTTTATAATATGATGGCAGTACCATTTCTAATGTATTGGTGAGACACTTGGACTTTAACAGCCAATCAGCGGAGGAGGACCGAGACAGCACAGATGAGACTCCTAAGACCTCTGGGTGGTTAGAAATTCATGGATCGAATAACAAATAGTGAAACATGGAATGAACTGAGTGTCAAAAGTGTACTTAAGAAAATAGAGCCGTACAGAAGAAATGGCATGAACACATTCAAAGGATGTCAGAAGAACGAATATCTAAATTAAAATACAAATATACAGCTCAAGGGATAATCGAATGATGAGTGTCCTAAGAAGAGACTGAAAGATCAGTTGCGTTCTACTTGAAATGGGAACGGATAAGGATGACTAAACCTAATCTAGATATGTAGAGGATGGTGAGACACTGCATTGTCCTGCCCTGCCATGTGGTTCACACGCGTAGTGGGTAAGTTAGCAGTACTTGGGAATACTGACCTGGGCTCCGACGAGGCCCTTGCGCAGGCGCGGCAGGTCGGTGTGGGACCAGGCAGAGCTGGACCAGGGCGCCACCTGCCGCAGGTCGGCCGACAGGTTGAAGCGCGACAGCCGGTTGTGCAGGAAGCTCCGCAGGTTCCACGCCAGGTCGTTGTGCCTGCACACCCAGCCAACACAGCCTGCTACATCCACCATGCATTTCCACTCCGATTCCTTTTTAGAGGAATGACAGTAAAGTAACGAGCATGAAGCAGAGAATTCGTGTACTTATAACACAAAAGAAGTCCTTAAACAGTTGAACTGGACGTAACTGCTGTATCGAAGCAACAACATAATAACATGAGACTTAGGGGTGCGCTGATGACAGAAGGCATGGGTCACATTTCAGTGGTGTCGGTGGAGTCTATCAGCAGGACGGGTTTCACTAGACATGGCCTGCACCTCAACAGGTGTGGGAAGGGGAGGTTGGCAAAGCTTATTGGTGACAGCATATGTGGGGGTGATGGGATCACTCATGGGAAAATTCCTGTAGTAGTGGGTGTTAGAGCTGTACCGTTTTTAGATTGAAGTCAGCTGATAGCTATTCCTGCTTATGGGAAGTCTCTCTAACAAAGGATCCACTTTCGACAAAGTTTAGGTATCCGAGTAATGAGGGAATTAGTATATTTCATCAAAATATACAAGGTATCAGAGATAAAGTTGGTGAACTGCTTATAGATATTGACTCTGAAATTATTGGTATATCTGAACACTCCTTAAATAAGCAGATAACTCAGAGGCTTCCTTTACCAGGATACAGGTTGGCTGGCAGCTTTTCTAGGAGCTCTTTGCGGTGTGGGGGAATAGCCATGTATGTGAAAAACAGCATCCCATTTGAGTCAGTTGATGTTTCAAAGTACTGCACTGAAAAGGTATTTGAATGTTGTGCAGGTGTGGTTAAATTTAGTGGAGTTAAACTTCTAACTGTTGTTATTTATAGATCCCCAGACTCCGATTTCACAACATTTTTGCTAAAGCTAGAGGAGGTTCTTGGTTCACTTTATAGGAAATACAAAAAGTTAGTTATATGTCGTGACTTCAATATTAATTGTATAAGTGATTGCGCAAGGAAAAGGATGCTGGTGGACCTTCTTAATTCATATAATCTTATCCAAACACTATTCTTTCCAACGAGAGTGCAAGGGAACAGTAGAACAACCATAGACAACATTTTTGTTCATTCCTCATTACTAGAAGGGCATTCTGTTAGCAAAATGGTGAATGGCCTTTCAGATCATGATGCACAAATTTTAACTCTAAAAGATTTTTGTGCTGCAACACATGCTAAATATAGTTATCAACTTTTTAGGAAAGCTGATCCAGTTGCTGTAGAGACCTTTGTAAACCTTATCAAGGAACACGAGTGGCAAGATGTTTATAGTGCTGATACAGTAGACGATAAACATAATGCTTTCCTCAAGACTTTTTTCGTGGTCTTTGAAAGTTGCTTTCCGTTAGAACGTTCAAAACAGGGTACTAGCACAAACAGGCAGCCTGGGTGGCTGACTAGAGGGATAAGAATATTTTGTAGACAAAGTGACAATTATATCAAAACGTTAGAAACAGTCAAAATCTAAATGCCGCAGCCCATTACAAACAGTTTTGTAAGGTGCTTAAAATGTTATTAAGAAGGCAAAAAGTATGTGGTATGCAGATAGAATAGCTAAGTCTCAGGATAAAATTAAAGCCATATGATCAGTCGTAAAGGAATTGGCTGGTCTGCAGAGACAGATCGAGGATATAGAACCAGTGCGTAGTGGGAATGTCCGTGTTACTGATAAGTCGCATAAATGTACAGTGTTTAATAATCACTTTCTAAATATAGCAGGTGAACTAAACAGAAACCTAGTCCCAACAGGGAATCATATAGCGCTCTTAGAAAAAGTGTTCCGAGACTGTTACCTGAAATGCTCCTCCATGATACTGACAAGAGGGAGATTGAGTTAATAATTAAATCACTAAAGACCAAGAACTCTCATGGATATGACGGGGTATCTAGCTGAATACTGAAGGAATGTTCTATGTATGTAAGCCCAGTACTTAGCCATATCTGTAACTTTTCCTTTAAGAGTGGTCGGTTTCCTGACCGATTAAAGTACTCGGTAGTGAAGCCACTTTATAAAAAGGGAGACAGGGACAATGTTGACAATTTTAGAGCTATTTCCATGCCATCGGTGTTTGCTAAAGTTATCGAGAAGGTTGTATATACAAGGTTACTGGAACATTTAAATTCACATAATTTGCTGTAAAATGTAGAGTTTGGTTTTAGAAATGGTTTAACAACTGAAAATGCTATATTCTCTTTTCTCTGTGAGGTTTTGGACGGATTAAATAAAAGGTTGCGAACGCTAGGTGTTTTCTTTGATTTAACTAAGGCTTTTGACTGTTGACCACAAAATATTACTGCAGAAGTTGGACCATTATGGAGTAAGGGGAGTAGCTTACAATTGATTCGCCTCTTACTTTAAGAACAGAAAGCAGAAGGTAATTCTCCGCAATATTGAGAGTGGTAGTGATGTTCAGTCCCAATGGGGCACTGTTAAGTGGGGCGTTCCCCAAGGGTCGGTGCTGAGGCCATTGTTGTTTCTTATTAATATAAATGATATGCCTTCTAGTGTTACAGGTGATTCAAAAATATTATTGTTTGCTGATGACACCATCTTGGTAGTGAAGGATATTGTGTGTAATATTGAAACATTATCAAATAATGTAGTTCATGAAAAAAGTTCGTGGCTTGTGGAAAATAATTTGATGCTAAATCACAGTAAGAGTCAGTTTTTACAGTTTCTAACTCACAATTCAACAATAACCGATATTTTGATCAGACAGAATGGACATATAAGCGAGACGGAATAGTTCAAGTTCCTAGGCGTTCGGATAGATAGTAAGCTGTTGTGGAAAGGCCACGTTCAGGACTTTGTTCAGAAACTAAATGCTGCTATATTTACCATTAGAACAGTATCTGAAATAATTAACACTTCAACACGGAAAGTAGTCTACTTCGCATATTTTCATACGCTTATGTCGTATGGTATTATTTTTTGGGGTAATTTTTCTGATTCGAAAATGGTATTTTTGGCTCAAAAACGGGCTGTTCGAGCTATATGTGGTGTAAGTTCGAGAACTTCTTGTCGACCCCTATTCAATAGTCTGGGAATTCTGAAATTGCAGTCACAGTATATATTTTCTTTTATGTCGTTTGTTGTCAGCAATATTAGCTTATTCCCAAGAGTTAATACTAGGCAGAAATCAAATCTGCATGTGGAATGCACTTCCATAACTCTTGTGCAGAAAGGAGTGCAGTATTCTGCTGCATCCATTTTCAATAAGCTACCACAAGAACTCAAAAATCTTAGCATTAGCCCAAACACTTTTAAGGCTAAACTGAAGAGTTTCCTCATGGCTCACTCCTTCTATTCTGTCGAGGAGCTCCTGGAAGAGCTGAAAAATTAAGCAAATACCAGTGTTACATTGTTGATTTTCTTTATTTAAACTTACGACTTGTCGCCTGAATATGTTTCTTATATTTCATTTTATCTGTTTTTAGTATCGTGTTATAATTTCACGTATTGACTCGTTCCATGACCATGGAGACTTCTCCTTAGTTTGGTCCCATGGAACAATAAATAAATAAATATAACGTTCCAATCGTCACGGGGTACAGTGGTTCAACTCGCTTCAAAACGTGGACGGGATAGAAAAGGAAAAAAAGTGCTCGTTCCTGTTTCAGTATCACAAAATCTTGTGTAGATTGCACTGGTGCTTACTTGCGCAGTGCTGCTGTTCCATTCCAATCTCAAAACTATGTGATACGTGCCGTGACAGTCCTTGGTTAACAAATGGTTCAAATGGCTCTGAGCACTATGGGACTTAACATCTGTGGTCATCAGTCCCCTAGAGCTTAGAACTACTTAAACCTAACTAACCTAACGACATCACACACATCCATGCCCGAGGCAGGATTCGAACCTGCGACCGTAGCGGTCATGCGGTTCCAGACTGAAGCGCCTAGAACCGCACGGCCACACCGGCCGGCCCTCGGTTAACAGTAAATGGGACAATGATGTATTTTTCAGATATTGTTTGTCTGGCCAATTTAATACATGGCTAGTCGTCAGGTAAAGTAACATGGGTACCACACCAGAACGTATACTTACTACATTTGTAACCCGTTTAATGACGTACATCAACTTAGATCATATACCACACCAGAACGTATACTTACTACATTTGTAACCCGTTTAATGACGTACATCAACTTAGATCATATTTCTACCGTGCGGCAGAGCCACACAGTGAAAATGTGTCCCTCATTATTGCAATTATCTCACAAACTATGAGCTGCACATAAAATGTCATTAGATAATTTTGTAAAATTCTTAGGAGCTATTCTGAATTCTGATCGTATTTTTTCCGCAAACTGGCGAAAACAAAATTTACAACATTAAAATTGTCCATAGTAATTTGCTTTTGCTGTTGCAGAACTATTCAAATATTGCACAGATAACTCTAGATCTATCTATCAAGAATTCTGAGAAAAATGTATATCTCCCGGAAGTCGACTGCCAGGTTCACCGGGCTCACAATATTCTGCAGTAATACCCGAAGCCGACATCAGTAAACATAATTTTGATGGACAAATTTGCCATATCGAAGATGCTCTGTAGCCTACTGGTCGGCTGTCTGAAGATGCGGAGGAAACTCGGAATAAGAGTATCTGGCGTGAATGAGAAAATTTTACACGCAAATATTCCCGTGAGAAAACTATGGTTTGCTTCTGGCATCTTCGTATCTATTTATCTTAAGACTCCAGAAAATGACAGTTGAAGAAGATAAACATATGCCACCTGAGGTAAAAGATCGTCTTTTCGAATCTCCTAGTGGGAAACCGGACAGCGTTCCTTCTGTGAGCAATAACGACAAAAGCAACAAATGTGACCATGAAATCGATTTAAAAACGCAAAAAATCGAATCAAACATTTTAACAGGGTAATTTTGACTTCTAAGTCGTTATCAGCGACCTCGCAAAACTTTCTACCCGACGTTTTACTGTAATCCGCTGAATATATAATTTTTGATTCCCCAGATTGGATCTGCCATTTGTAGTTGTGTTTTCAGACATCTGATTCCTAATCAGCGATCCAAATAAAGTAAAAAGAACACAGATTTTTGGCATTTTTTATCTATTTTTCTATTATGTCCTGGTTTCGAGACGATACGGCTCATTGTGCGTGATATTACACGAGTCCGACGTCGTCAGAACTTCGACTTGTCGGAAGGATAAAGGAGTAGGAAGCCGTTATATTGTAGAGTGGCAAGTTATCAATATTTTACTGGAAACATCGCTTCTGCCAGGGTCAGCTGAGAGACAACGCCTAGTACTGCATTTAATTTTGTACTAAGTATAGTGTGGGAAGAGCGGGAAGAATACGGCCAACTTCTTTGACCATCCCCCCCCCCCCCCCACACACACACACTTTTGAGCTAGTGTTGTGTTCCGTCTCTCGTGACCTCATATCCAAAGGCACACAAAATCCTAATCTTCATTCCTTCCTCTCCTGTGCCTTTATTACTATTATCCAAATGTATGTTTCTATACAGCAGGGGATAATTGTATGTGACACAACGAGAAGAAACTTTCAGAATACCACATAGGAGATGTTGCTAAATTTATAACATGTAATTACAGGTCCAAAGTTTCTTTATAGAAGTCAATGCTGGACACTAACGGAACAAGACAGTTAGAGAGCGGAAAGAGCAGAAACTAGACTTCTTAGAAATGTGGCAGGGTCATCTTATTAGACAGTACGATAAAGCAGGACATTAGAAGGGAAATGAAGACATTTAGCGTTAACGACGAATGAAAAAAAAATATTGTTAGCCAACAACATGTACCGCATAATCTGTTAGGAACTGTATTTTTACTTCCATTTTGCCTGTTATATATTTATCAAGTAATAGTTCTAACAACACACATTTCTTGCAAAACATTTCAATTTTAGGGAATCATTCTGGTCTGAATAATTCTAAGTTGTTACAGTCATTACTTCAGAATGACGCAGTAGTCAAAGGCATGTCCGTAATTATTTAAGTTTAATAACATGCTTGGCTTCCTGAAATACTACCGGACTGACGACACAAATGAACAGAAACTTCTGGGAAAAATGTATGGAACATGTGGCAAAAAGAGTCCTGGCTAAAATTCCAACATTCTTACTAAACTACAAGCAGAAACACGGAAGAAGAAACGCTGGACGATCGAAAAAAGCATGGCTGGACAAAGATATTGCAGGATGGAAGAAAGCAGACGGGTTTAATCAATGATGATGACGATCACGATGATGACTAGCTTGTACTTGTTGGAGAGGAGGCTGATAGGTCTATGGTTTATTATATTGTTCTCCACTCGTTCTTCTGAAGGACTGTCTTTCTCGCAGACATTCTGTAGACAATTTAGCAAGTTTCTTTACTATTCTTTCAGCTTCAGTTGTTTCTATTGGAAAGCCGTCACACGTCGAATATGTCTCTATACAACTCATTGGCGGATTACTGTTTTCGATTTGCGAGCTACAGTGATGCTGGAGATGGAAGTAACGACCTCTTGGAAATGAGACTACGACGAATGTGAAAAAAAATAAAAACATTCCCTTCCCCTCCCTCCCTCCGTCCCTCAAACAAATCAGTTTTACTCCACTGAGAGGTGGTACACTGACTGTCGATATACTGCAATGTCAAAAGATATCCCCTTCGGAAAACCGTACAGATTCTGATTCATCCGAGTCAGCCTTGTGGGTGATAAGCCTAAAGCAGAGAAGCCTTTCGTGTATTTAAACCAGATTTGGCTGAAGCGAGATCTTTTGTTCTCCCCTTAGTTGCTCAGTTTTGGAAGGCACAGTTGCAGTAAATATTCTGAAGCGAATGCTTGCCCAATAAAATGAGTGTACTGATAGATATTCCAGCTGTATCGTGAAAATTTCTGAAGAGCAAACGTGCACTGGTGGGCAGAACCTCTGGGCGAAAGTAACTTTCGCATGATGTATCAGTGGCTAGCTCTATGGAGCTTCAGCGATACATAGAAATACTATAGTATAGTAAGGTACTGTACAGTACAGTGCAGTACAGCACAGTACAGGAGGTACCTGAAACAAACACGCAATGAAACGAAAACAAATGACAATGAATTTTATCCTTAGTGGATGCTGTTGAACTCCGTGACTTGCTTTATATGGTGCAGAAAAGTTTCCCCTACCAGTCACAACTGCAGCTGTGACTGGTAGCGGAAATTTTTCTACGCCATATTCGAAGACAATAATTACCCTGCAGTCACTGCGATTCCTGATGAGCCCCTGGAAATTGCATAAGGTGGGACGTTGTTCGTAATAGGTTGTGTGATCACCACAGATGGCAGTGCCTGCTCTGTAACGTACTCCTAAGCTGGCCACAAGGTTGTTAACGAGTTCTTCCAGTAGGATGTTCCTCTCCACCACCAGAATGGTTTATGACTGCTGGATGACCAATCGTACTTGAGAACGTGCTCCACAAGTGACCTGTGGCTTCCAATTAGAGGGAACGAGCAGGCCAGTCCATTCACTGAATATTTTTGCTTTCCAAGAGCTGCTCCACGTGCACAGTACGCTGCGGCCGCGCGTTGTCATCCGTGAAAATGAAGTCAGGGCGGAATGCACCCCACAGAAGACGCTAACGAGGAAGGAATACAGTGCCACAATAAAGTCGAGCGGTGGGTGTGCCGTGTTCAATGATTTCTAGGTCAGTTCGACATACATGCATGAATGTCCGTCTCTCCAAACTTTGAACAGGTCACTGTCATTATGACATTGTGTTCCTTCCCCACGCCACTTTGTTCACTTTTTTGGTTCCACATTTCATTCGGTAAAAACGGAACCCTTACAGCATCAGGTTGTTATCCTTTTCTCTGTTCGTCCATCTGTTTGTTAAAACCGCTTTCTCTCAAGAAGGTGTAAATATCAAGTTGAAATTCATGTCACACACTGAGGTCTACGGTGTAAAAAATTTAAACCTCTGAGCCAACGCACTCAAAAGATAGGGCCATTTATGTTTTATATTTTCACACTTACAAATTCACTTATCAAAACATATAGTGTATTTATCGTTGATGTGGAATCACTAAATGTGGCGAGCGACAAAGTTTCACAGAACATGTAAAGGCAAAAATTGGAAAATTGTTAATTTTAACTATACGAAAAGAAAAAAAGATTTTTGTCATTTGTTATCCGACCGTTAGTCTGCCGGACTCCTAAGACGTTTTTTTCTCAGGAATTTCAGGAGCTAATACGAAATTACGCAGAAAAATTATACTTATAACATTTTTAAAAGCCTCTGAACTACCGAAACTGATATCTTGCCAATATCGATAGAAATAACACCTAAAAATCTTAGAGCTTTTCGATTCCAAGAAACAATGAACTATATATACACATAACTGGTTTAGGCTTCGCAGCTTCGGTAGCATAGTCTTATAGCCTGCATAGACTTTTTATTTTTCTTTAATGGAAATTTTATGTTCTTCAGAAGCTGTAACATCTTCTAAATTTTTCCCGCTAATTGTGTCCATAGAAGCATCGTCTTTTCCGAATGTACTTCTGACCAAAAAGCGAATCTGGGAGCTGGATTTCACGGTTTTTGTTAATCATGGCTTTTGTGTTCTTGTTGAGATATTTCCATGGAAACTTCCATCTCCTAATACACCTTCTTTTATATCTAACCGATAAATCAAGTACCAGTTTTCATAGATTTACCTTTAACATTGTTCAATGTAAGGAAATATTTTCTTGAAAAATTCTCAACCACTATTGCAACCTATTGTGGGCTGAATTTCCAAAAACAGTAACAGAGCGAAGGAATTCCAATGCAAATTTTCATAGTTATAGCTTTAGCTTTGAAAGTGCTTTCGTAAGGAAATAATTTTAAAAAAATTTTCACCCCCATTAGAGATGGAATTTCGAATAATCCTTTATTGAACGACGCCTACAGCATAAGAACAACAACCTCTCCAAATTTCCAGTTTCTGTGTTTAGAGGTTTACACTGGACGATGGTGAATCCATAAGTCAGTTAGCTGGAACAATTCATTTTATGTATATTGAGGTTCAATTTGTACGGCTCCCCCACTTGCTCTTAGTAATTTGGTTTTAGGAGGTCTGTTTTGTCCGGTAGCCCAAGTTTGAGACCGATGAGAATGACTCACCCGTCGACGAGCGGGTGGTCGAGCAGCATGCGCCGCACTGCGGCGAGGTGGTCGGTGTGCGAGGTGTGACGTAGGCGCGCCGTCAGCGGGATGATGACGCCCAGGCCCGTCAGCGCCAGCAGCAGCACCAGCAGGCACGCCACGCACCACGTGCGCTGGCTGGCGCCTGCAACACCGGCACAACACCTGCTGAGGGGAGGGAACTGTCGGGCAGTCAGGAGCTGGTCAGGTCTTGCAAGTCAGGGCCTGATCACTGTATAACCTCCACTCACTGCTGCAAGCTGTGACTTCAGAATTATCTCACTCTTCCGTTCAGTGTACATCGCTATGACCACTATTCATCAACCAGTGCCGTTAACAAAATCCAGGATTCAACCTCAGAGTTATGATACTTGGGACTATCAACACAGCAGGTCCAGGCAATATGAGTAGCCCCCATACAATCAGCAAAGGACGTGGAGCAGGCGACAGCTATCAGTGGGCAACTGGCGTGGGATCCAGAGAGGCATACTCGCTCAAACCGCAGCTACAGGTGCAGCTGATACCCAACAGTCTATTGTTGAACTGACAGGTCTCATGTTTTATTGTCATTCTTGGATAATTCGTTTGGCTTTTCGATCGATGTTAGTTGATGAATCCTGACATTTATCTCAATAAACCTTCTGTATTTGCAGAATTTAGTTCGTCAGTATATTTTTTACGTTGTATATGCAGGCATTCAAAGATAAGGGAAATTAGAGCTCGTACTGAGGCGTTCAGACATTCGTTTTTCTCTCGTGCGATCCGCGAGTGGAACAGAGGGGTGGAAATATGACTTTGACGCGAATTGTGCCCTCCGCCACACACCGCTTGGTGGCTGTCGGAGTATGTATGTAGATGTAGTTGTAGTCCCGTGTGACCAAGCAGCTAGGCCACTCGTCCTGATGTATTGTTTGGGGTCTTGTGTACTTCCTGCTATTAAGCTCATTGCGGTCTTTGGAGGATATTCTGTGCTATGTGCAGTCTGATAGCCTTCCTAGGCCCACATACACAGGCAGACGAGTTCACTGAGCCGTCCGCCGACTGAGTCTGTCCCGACCAGTTCCCTTGTGTGCAGATCATGGGTCTGCGGTCAGGTCTGTGGCACATGTCCGTCTTTATTACGGACGGACCTCTACCTGCTTCCCCGCACGCTACCTGCCAACCCACAAGCCACCGGTGGAGACAAGAAAGGGGCCCTACCTGTCTCCACCAGTCTACAAGTAGTCGCACCGATGGAGCACTCAGGCTGTAAATGGGCGCCTTTAAAGGCTCCCATACAGGGGTCGATCAGTCGGCCGACACGCACTGCCGAGGGCGTCTGCCCCGACCTGTTTATCTTTGTGTGGACAGCTTCACAGATGTTGGATCGTAGGTGCAGGTTAGTCAGTTTGTTGGCAGATTACTACCTGGTTGCCCTGACCACTATCTGCCGTAACACACTCCGTCAGTGCAGGCAGGTGGGGTCGACCGTACAGTCACAGTGTGTCCACACACAGTCAGACTGGTCGGCGATTCGCTCTGCAGGAAAGAGAAGGACGCTGCTGGGGGGGGGGGGAGGGGGTTCTGCCAACCAGTCGGGCTGTGAGTGGGTGGTTTAAGGGGAGTATCAATACCCTATCCTGATAATATTAAATTTAACATATTTATATTACGTTCTCTCAGGAACAATCCAAGGTAATAAAACAAAACTTTGCCAGCATATAGAGTCATATCCTATGCATTCACTTACCTACAATCAAGTATCTTTTTTAGGAATCAAAATATGAATCTTTTAATGAAGGTATTATAAATTTATGTATTTCTTTATAATACTTTTATAATCAAACTATGAGACCTATGTGTACCGTTGCAGATGTACGCAGACATAGTACCACTGTCAATGCGAAGTAAAAATTTCAGAGCTTTACCTTAAGTAGTTTCTTAGATAATAGGAAACGTTTAAAAATGTCGTTTTCCAGAAATCGAACCTGAAAGTTGAAGTAAAGGGGCACCTCACTATAAAGTGAAGGGACAACCTAAGGTTCTCCAGCTTTGTAACGATAATCTTCTTGAGGATCAACCAATCCAGTAACTGTTCTGTCCAAAGGAAGCTTGCTCCTTCTGTTGTATTTATGACCATAATTTGTGGCTTTTAGATTCCCTGTCTATCCAGTTCTTATAGGGCTGCCTCTGTATTACGGCTAGACTTACTTCTAAATTGCTTCATATCCTTTATTCTGCCTCCATTTCCGTCGCTGGAGGTGATTACAGAATCACTGGTCCCAGTATTCAGTGTCCTAAAGCCCACAAATACATTTTTCGTCACACTGGTCCATTTTCATTTTGAGTTTTTCCTGTGAGTCATTTCTTCAGAAGATTTTTATGTGCTATATTTCATACAGTGGCTTTGTTACTGCTCCAGCAGCTTCACAGGTGGTTTTTCTACGAGTATATTAGGTTCCTGCTGTCGCAGATTTGCGGTATTTAACCAGTATATTGAATACAAGTTATCTAGTGGCTCCTTATCACTCGATGACTTGTAGAAAAACGTTGCCCATATTGCTTTCCTCATTCCTTTCAGTTTGATTGTATTCTATCTAGTTGTTTGGTGACAATATTCACTTGGGTGGCTGTTCTGTCTTTCAGACATCCTCTAATGATCTTTCCATCTTCAGACTTTCAGCTAGAATATTTCTACCTGATTTTACAGTCAGGTACCCATTCATTTCTGCACATGGTAGCCACATACTAATTTTGGTGGTTTTAGATCATCATAGGTCCTGTTCTCGCTTATTGATTTGAGTGAAATGAAATCACCATCACCAATGAATGTAGATCAACGAATGCCACGTTGTTCTTGAGAGTACTAAAAAATCTTCACAGCTGAGGGATCGATACTTCCAGTGGACCCCTCATATGATTTCCGATAGTTGTGTTCAAAAACTGTGTTCTCTTTATTATTGGTAACGACGTTTGTGCATCGATGACAATGTTTTGGGAATTCTCCAAAATCAAGACCTTCCCGGTAACAATATTTATTGTAGATATTATAGACTGACGCCTCTTTTAGCGCCGTCATCCGTCAAATGCTATGTAGTTGTCATTTCTACTATCATTTTCTTCAACTTCTTCTACTGTTAAAGATTTCATTGATTCTTCTGCTATCACTTTTACTGTTTCCCTACAGCATCTGAGTAGCTTGAAACATTAGTAGTGGGAAATGGCAGATTCACAGAAGCACACCAAGTGTTTCAGCCATAGGGCCTTTAGCGATGCATCTCTGCCCATAGAAGTATCTTATTGTTTCTGCAGTTTTTCAGATATCCAAAATGCGCATTACTCTCACAACTCGCACAATAGAATTCCAAACTCTTCATCTGAAGACTTTTTAGAATCTCTCCACACACAAGTTACAGTGTGCAGTTTGATTAAGCATCAGGAACAGAAGAGTTTCTTGGACCACGACCTTAAATCCCGAAAGATTTACGAGCAGTTATGATTAAACATTGTTTTAGTACACTTAAATCTAATATTAAACTTATATTACTGGCACTGGTTTCACTGTTCACTTTCTTATCGCTCACAAGTTTCTTCTTGGAACAACACGGTGGAGAGGAACTTTGTTGGGTGTTTCTTGTCCTAAGGCCATTCTCTAGATATAAGCTTCCAACGAGTCATGTTTTGCAGATTCTATTCTCATATTTTTCTGTTCTTAAATATTCCCATTGGTGGGGTCATATTAAAGAGAGAAAGACAACTCAATGAGCTACAACTCCAAATATACACAGCGAAAGGTACAATGCGCATTAAAAAACAATGAAAATGTGATGCATTATAAAACAAGCAGAAGTTATATTATTTCATCCAGTATAGCCAACCTACCCAGCAGGAGGTTTACTACAAATCAACTATGACACCTAGAGCAAAGATTTCCCAAGATATCTGTCCTAACTGAACAGTGCTCAAGGAACCTGTAGAATTTACTTGCGCAGTAAATTATTTCAAAGTAAATTGAAAATACTAAACGTCATTAAAAGTCAACGAAACATACATCAAATTAAAGAGGAAACTAAGAACAAAAGTTTTCTTTAAGAAAATAAAAATCGACATTTCACACCCACACCATCTTTTCTACTCCTCTTATGACATCAGATAACAGACGGCAGAACTCTTCAGTCATGGCCTGATCGTGGAGCTTTGCAACCGAGCATAACTGTTTCACAAAAGAAGTTTGGTTTCAAGTTGGAAAAGCCCTTCACAGAGTGGTGTGAGGTGGCAGGCCTCTTGCGGTTCCCTGAGAAACGGAGTGGTTCTGCTCCTCAGAAGGGACAGGCCAGCCACTTGTTCCGGATATTGAAACAACACTCCCTGTTGGGAAGTCGTTTCTGAAACTATTTGTATGGAGTGTAGCCATGTATGGAAGTGAAACATGGACGATAAATAGTTTGGGCAAGAAGATAATAGAAGCTTTTGAAATGTGGTGCTACAGGACAATGCTGAAGATGAAATGGGTAGATCACATAACTTATGAGGAGGTATTGAATAGAATTGGAGAGGAGTTTGTGGCACAACTTGACAAGAAGATGGGACCGGTTGGTATGACATGTTCTGAGGCATCAAGGGATCACAAATTTAGCATTGGAGGGCAGCGTGGAGGGTAAAAATCGTAGAGGGAGACCAAGAGATGAATACACTAAGCAGATTCAGAAGGATGTAAGTTGCAGTAAGTACTGGGAGATGAAGAAGCTTGCACAGGATAGAGTAGCATGGAGAGCTGCATCAAACCAGTCTCAGGACTGAAGACCACAACAACAACAACTCTCCCTATTGATTAACAGCAACAGTTTAGCAGAGGGTAGGAGCCAAGAGCTAGTTTCCAGAGAATCCGAAACCGGGAACCAGCTGATGACTGGGGAGGTAACTCGACAGCAGAGAGGGCCCGTCACACCAATTTATTAAGAACTGAGTGCTTCCAAAGGTTAACATAGCAAACTCGGAAACTGTTCATTTATTTACGACCGTGTCATTGGGCAACATATAGTAGAATCGTACCACTGGCGCACAGAAATTCGGGCCGATGCAGCAGTGAGACTTACTCTGGAGAGAAAGTAGAAATGACTTCTCCACAGTGAGTGATCAAGTACAGACTTCTTCCTAGGCAGGGTGTCGAAGGCAGACTTCTTCCCTAGCAGCCGACAATAGCAGACTTCTAGCAGCAGCACATATTAGCAGACCAAGGCTTCTACTCATGGAGTTGCAAAGTTCGGTGAAATTATGCGAACTTTGGCAAATGGATGAAGGGACTCGGAAATTACGATAGAAGCAAATAGCTGTTTCGAATCTTATTATTTCATGTAAAGTTTTAGGTAATATTCGATTCATTCTTTGATGTAGCATGCTTGTTTTAGTTAATTATTCTTTCGGCATAATCTCGCAGTTACTGAACAGGCACAGCGAGTTCATATTGTAACATTTGATTTATGATATGGTGACCTCACATATCCCCCTACATTCCTGACTTTTCCAAGACACCAGCATCAGTCTTGTTAAACCAGGATTCAGCCCGTTAACTTACCATTTCGGATACTCTGTCAGATCTTATGATTAAATTAACGTTAATATTTTGTAACTGCAACTTCTAATTCAATCAGATTAATTTGTAATCCTGTTTTATTACAAAATAGAGATATCCTTTATATTCAATACAAAAGTTTCTGATTAATCTTATCTGTTCCAAGTAGTTCAGTTCGAATACACGAATTCGAAATATATTCGCTGAATGGGAATATATTTATATTTGCTATATTAGTCACAGATATACTACCTACTGAGCAGGTCCAGAAGGCATGCACAGATTGCCGAACTCGTTAAGGTGACAGCTCGCGATCAGCGAGAAATCCGGGTTCGAGTCCCAGTCAGGCAAACATTTCTCTCTCACTAATAGGTAAAACACACATACCTAACAGAGATGAAGCCAAAATGATAGCATTCAACGACTCTATTTCCAATTAATTTAATGTCTGTTCATCCAGCTATCGAAGTAAACATTACATGCCCAGATAAGGACAAGACGATAATATCACAGGTCTCAGTTCCCCATTCTCTCGTTCTCATTGGTGCGGGAATACAGAGTAAAGCTACTGTAGCAGACTATGGTATATTGATGTAGGCAGTGTGACACGGAAATTTGGGTCGGCCTGGGAGTCGTGCGATTAGTTGTAAATCCGGGTTCGAGTCTTGGTCCCCACACATTTCATATATCACTAATAGGTAGTGCGTTTATATCTAACAAAGACGATGCCAGATATACGCTTTCAGTAAAGTTACTTCGAATTAATTCCATACGGCTGTCAATTGTCATTAATGTATGCTGGTCCAGACAGGCAAGTAAATTACGCTAGCCTATGAAAGCTTAATGCAAAAGACAATCACAACCGACCACTGGTACAAGCATCAGTGGAAGTCAGCATCATTTAATGGGACCATTCGGCGTATGGTCTAGAGTCTGACACCAATGGCCCTGAAAGTGGAACTGGGACCCTACTAGCCAAGAGCCGCTTAGCAACTGTCAGCAGTTAGATGTCGAGGAGACTCTCCCTGGATAACACAGTCTTCGTAGCAGGCTGCTATTGGGTGGGGCCAGCAACTTCACTCATACGTCGTTCGGTCGTGAGGCACGACTGCATATCCAAGTAGTGACACAGCACCAGCCACTTCACTTTTAATTGCAATTCATGGCCGCCCGTTTTTGACCTGTTATCTGGAAACTCTAAACAGGTCATAAAAATTCAGTAACCATCGTGACATATAGTGATTTGCATATACACATATCAAAAAAAGTTTTGCATCACCCTGGTTGCCAGAACTCCTGAAGATAGACGTTGACTGTGGATATTGTATCACAGACACAGTCCCTTTGACTGTTCAGAGATGACACTAAACCCACCCAAAGATGTAAACAACGATTCATGAGCAGCGCCTATTTGACGGAGTGGGTCCGACAGCCCATCAGTGTCAGTCATTCCACCAGGAAGGAGGTACATGGCTCGTGTTGTCTGTAGTTCAACCATGCCTAGACGGTCAATACCGCCGTTCGATCGCGCCCGCATTGTTACTTTGTGCCAGGAAGGGCTCTCAACAAGGAAAGTGTCCAGGTGTCTCGGAGTGAACCAAATCATGTTGTTCGGACATGGAGGAGATGCACAGAGACAGCAACTGCCGATGACATGCATCGCTCAGGCCACCCAAGAGCTACTGCTGCTGTGGATGACTGCTTACGGATTATGGCTCGGAGGAACCCTGACAGCGACGCCACCATGTTGAATAATGGTATTCGTGCAGCCACAGGACGTCGTATTACGACTCAAACTGTGCGCAATAGGCTGCATGATGCGCAACTTCACTCCTGACGTTCATGGCGAGGTCCGTCTTTGCAACCACGACACCATGCAGCGCGGTACAGATGGGCCCAACAACATGTCGAATGGAAAGCTCAGGACTGGCATCACGTTCTCTTCACCGATGAGTGTCTCATATGCCTTCAACCAGACTATCGTCGGAGACGTGTTTGGAGGCAACCCGGTCAGGATTAACACTGTCCAGTGAGTGCAGTAAGGTGGAGGTTCCCTACCGTTTTGGGGCGGCATTATATGGGACCGACGTGCGTCGCTGGTGGTCATGGAAGGCACCGTAACGGCTGCAGGATAGTCAATGCCATCCTCCGAACGATAGTGCAACCATGTCGGCAGAATAATGCCCAGGCATTCTTCTTCACGGACGACAATTCGCACCCACATCAGGCACATTTTGTGAATGAATTGCTTCAGAAAACGACATCGCTGGACTAGAGTGGCCAGCATGTTCTCCAGACATGAACGCTATCGAACATGCTTGTGATGGACATGACCCACCAACCACTCTGAGGGATCTACGCCGTATCGTCGTTGCGTATTGGGGCAATTTGGACCAACAGTATCTTGATGAACTTGTGGATAGACTGCCACGACGAATACAGGCATGCATCAAACCAAGAGGACGTGCTACTGGGTATTAGAGGTACCGGTGTGTATAACAATCTCGACCGCCACTTTTGAAGGTCTTGCTGTATGGTGTTATAACATGCAATGTGTGGTTTCCATGAGCAGTGATATGGGCGGAAATTACGTTTATGCTGATCTCTATTCCAATTTTCTCTACAGGTCCCGGAACTCTCGGAATCAAGGTGGTGCAAAACTTTTCTTATGTGTGTGGTAATAAATTACGTTAACAGCAAGCATTGGTAATTTTAATGTAGAAATGAAACAGAAAATTGCATGTAAAAAGCAATAAGAAACGTAAAATAAAAGGAAGTTATTCAGTTTCCAAGTGAATAACTTCCAGCTTGTATTACTAGATCTGTTACTGGCAGCCTCGAAGTAATTCGATGTCTGCCGACTACCTGCAACTTTACCTACTTCTAAGCCTATTAGTGTTACGGTATTCCACATTCCCATAGTTGCGTGTGCTTGCCTCGGCAATCCTCGAGTCTACACGTACCTCTTTTTTGTATACAGGGTGTATCATAATTAATGACATATACGCATACAGTTGAAATTACACGATACTAGAAGGAAAAAAGTCTCAGTAAACAAAGGGTCGAAAATGCATACCTTAAGAGCTACCAGCAATTTTTCATCTTTGATACTGTGAAGAAAATCTCTTCTACAGCAAGCTCTTTGCTTTCCAAATTTTGAGAAGTAGTGGTATGGACCAAAACAAGAAAAAAATGTCCAGTAAACATGTACTCTAAAATTAATACGTTGAGAGCTACGAGCACGTGGTCATCTTCGCCACTTGGAAACACAACTCTTCTAGTGAACAATTGCTCACAAGTTTTAAGGTATGCATTTTAGAGCAAATGTTTACTGGACATTTTGTCTTGTTTTGGTCCATACTACTACTTTCCAAAATGTAAAAAGCATTGAGTTTGCAGCAGAAGAAATTTGCTTCACATTATCGAAGATGAAAAATTGGTCGTAGCTCTTATTTATTTATTTATTTAACCTGATCAGATTAGGGCCATCAGGCCCTCTCTTACATCGGACCAGTGTTCCACACATGCAGCATTTCACACATCAGAGTTACATCATGACAATAGTTTAAATGAGAAAATTAGATTACTCTGCTGACAATATGAATAAAGAGTTGTGACTAAGACCTAATAAAGTAAATGCGGCAGTATTTTTACAACAGGTGCTATACATACAGATTATGATAAAAGCAATAATAATAACAGTAAAAAATCAAATAATAATGAAAACATTGAGAAAAATTGGCAGTAGTAATGAAGCTTTGTGCAGATGTACATTAATATCTTGGTGTGTAAAGTAGATGTTTAGTAGTATAGCGAGTTTTGGGTAAGGGAGATTTAAGAATGGGGAAAGAGGGAAGTAATGAGGTGAAGTGCATTCATGTACAGAGGAAGGCATTACCGTTGCTTATGTATATACGTCATTAATTGTTTTTTGAAGCCGGACATGTTTTTAAGTTCTCTAACATAACGAGGGAGGTTATTCCAGAGTCGTGTTCCCTCTACTGTAGAGGACTTGGAGAAGGTGACTGAGCGATGCAGTGGAACGGAGAGGATTTTATTATAATGGGAACGTGTGTTTCTGTCATGTTGTTCCGACATGAGCATTTTCGACCATATGTTTACTGAGACTTTTTTGCTTCTAGTACAGTGTACTTTCAACTGTATGCGTTTACGCCATTAATTATGACACATCATATATATATATACAAACGGCGACTGACAGAGATCGAATCGGACTTCATGAAGAACAATACAAGAAACTTCTACAGAACGTTCAGAGAAAATATGACTGGATATCAACCACCCAACTTGTGCTTCAGAAGACCGGATGGAACCCTAGAAACCAATACCAAAAACAATTGTGACATTCTGGCAAAGTACTTTGAAAAACTGCTCAACACGGACCCCCCCCCCCATGGAAGAAATGATGACAGAAACGAGCACATACAATCCAGATAGTGAACCTCCAACTCTAGAAGAAGTTAAAGAAATAATAAAGTCACTCAAGGATCGTAGAGCACCAGGAGAAGATGGCATCATCGCGGAAATCTTGAAGTTACAAGACCCAGAACTCACCAAAGACATCCACAGGATCTTGGAAGACATCTGGAAAACCATGAAAATTCCTGACGACTGGAAAACTGCCCTGATACACCCACTACACAAAAAAGGTGACAAGACTAACCCGAACAACTACAGAGGAATATCCCTACTACCGGTCACATACAAGATCCTCTCTAAAGCTTTACTGAACAGACTAGAATGCCAAACCGACCACTTGATTGGGGAATACCAAGCAGGCTTCCGTAAAGGGCGGTCTTGTGCGGAACAAATTTGGAACCTGAAAATGATTTTACAACACAAACAGAACCTGATCATTACCTTTGTTGACTTCAAAAAGGCGTACGACTCTATCGACCGGAAAACTCTCTTCAAAATTCTAGCAGAATACAAAGTAGACAACAAAACACGAGCTATCATAGAGAAAACTTTAACCAACACGACCTCCAAAGTAAAGTTCTGTGGGGAACTATCAGAGCCCTTCGAAATTCGCACAGGTGTCCGACAAGGCGATGGCCTCTCACCTCTCCTTTTCAATCTGGTGTTAGATAAGGTCATAAAAGAATGGGAAACATCACAACAGGGGATAACCTTAGGAAACCTACAGATTAAATGCCTGGCTTTTGCAGATGGTTTGGCGATTGTCACGAAAGGTACAAAGGAAACAAAAGACGCTATTGAAAAACTGCACGAAATCGCTTCCAAAACTGGACTACAGATCTCTTACGAAAAGACACAGTTTATGAGCACAAAGAAACTCTCATCTCTGAACACAAAGTATGGCACGATTTACAAAACAGCAAACTTCAAATACCTCGGTGAAACACTACGAATGAGTGGACATAACAGAGACTCAAATGAAGAAAGAAAGACTAAACTGGACAAGGCATACAAAGTAGTGTGGAATCATTACAACAAGAAGTCTATCTCACAAAAAGCCAAATTACGCCATTACGACACGGTGGTGCTCCCCGAGGCACTATATGCAGCAGAGACCACACTAATCCGAGGGCATACACGTATCAGACAATTAGAAAAAGTAGAACGGAAAATACTTAGGAAAATATTTGGCGCAACTACCAACAATGGAATATGGATCAAGAAACCTACAGAGGAACTGTACAAACATACGGAGACAATCAGAGAAAAGATTAGAAAACGCAGACTACAATTCTATGGACACCTATACAGAATGCCATCACACAGGCTGACCAAACAGATATTTGACTGGGTAACCACTAGAAACAACAAATGGGTGGTAGAGGTAGAAAACGACCTGAACCAGCTCAACATAACAGCAGACACAATAAACGACAGAATAAAGTTCAGAAACATCATTAAGAAAAGTAAACTACATGAGATACAATGCGACAAACGAACAGGCATAAAATGGACCGAAGAACGAAAGCAAGATCACAGCCAGAAGATGAAAGAAATATGGGCAACCAAAAAGGCAATCAAGATGAAGCCGAAGACACGAAGCCGACAAGAAGCATGGATAGAGGACCGGAAACAGAAACACAGCGAGCGAATGAGGGAAGTTTGGGCAGCAAGGAAGGCAGCAAAAGGAACTGGCCATGTAGTTTAGTCCAAATGCGCTCTTTAAGGGCAAAACACCAATAATATATATATATATGGAAATGAAATGCCATGCTTCTCGACAGAGCCTAGGGCAACGATGCGGGAGACGTGCACCGCCCTACTAGGCAAGATCCACAGGGCAGGTGAAAATCCCTGACCTTGCCGTTATTTTGATATTCACAGCGTCCACTGAAGCTTTTAGACTGACAGTTGAGCAGCTGCGATTTAGATATTCGACGTGCAGTCATATTGGCTGTAGTCCACAATTTTCGGTCATTGTCTATAGTTTGCAGATCACAGTCCACTTATGTGCAGTCTCTCTATACCTTGAAAAGGGAGCAACTGAAAACGACGCGATCAGCGAAAACTTCCTGTCCACATTCACGGACTGGTGTGTTACTGCATCGCAGTAGATACAAACGTTTCTTATATGGAGCGTGACCTGTTAGTAGATGCACCGTATCTCGAGTAGGGGCAATGTCACGCAGTTTGAGTCAGTTGCTCATGCTTGGCAATGTATTGTATACCCTCATTGCACTGATTCTAGTGCTCAAGTCAGTTTCGTAAACGTCTTATAACAGTAATATGAGTTCTTGTGATCTCATCCACATGATAGTTTTGTCCATGCCCCAAGCGATATGGAGTAGCCTACCACGATATCCACCGGACATATCTCCAGTAATCACTGGACGAGTGTAGTGCGAAAGGCACTGGTGAGCCTCGTAAGTACGCTTCGCTGAATTAGTCGCAGTATTGTTTTGTAGCTGCCTAGTCGAAGGCGATGATTGCAGACGCTGGCAGCGAAGCCCTACTAACGGATTCCTTCCCGGAAAGATCGCTCCACTCCCGAGCCGTGCTTCTCTGTTTACAGCTCTCTGTAAGCATACCGCCGCCAACGATGCCACATGCTCATCCTGAACCTTCGCTGTATCATGACAACGGCAATAAAGGTACATGGTTGCAACGTCATCTTTGGTGAATATCCTCCTGCTCCACACTAGAGAAGAAGCCAACAAGCTTTCATCAGATCCCTCACCCTTCAAAATGGTTCAAATGGCTCTGAGCACTATGGGACTTAACTGCTGTGGACATCAGTCCCGTAGAACATAGAACTACTTAAACCTAACTAACCTAAGGACATCACACACATCCATGCCAGAGGCAGGATTCGAACCTGCCACCGTAGCGGTCGTGCGGTTCCAGACTGTAGCGCCTAGAACCGCTCGGTCACTGCGGACGGCCTCACCCTTCATAGTGGTGGGCTCTCTAGCGCTGCCGATTTCATTCCAACTGATCAACTACAAGCAAAGATGTTGGTCCTCGCTAAAGGAATCTACTGGTATCAAATTTACCCCTAATTGGAGGCAGAACTTTCGGAGAATGTTTTTACTTTTCTTCTTTATGACTTTGCGTGTAATGTAGAGTATATGTGCACGAAATTAATTCCTGAAACGTGTGATTACTTACGCCCTGTATTGCGCAGTCGAGTGAACAGTGGTGTGTTGCCTAATATCACAGTGGACAGTTTTCAACACCTCAAAGCTAACCCGTAAATAAAACCAATAAAATTACACATCAAATGAACTCCAAAATTTCCTCTGAATAAATTACATAAATTACTTTAATAAAAGTCCACTTCTGATTTACGTAGCTAAATCGCGAAACACAACTCAGAGCACAGAAAATGTTTCACAAATGAAGGTATCACACTCTTCACTGAGATATACTCTGTATAACTAGAAAGTAACTTCCATACGGAAAGTAAGCTATCTGAACGAATCACTGATTAACTGTGTATTGACATTGATCTGTATGTATAGTGTAACTGCAAGACTATGGCCGTCGACAATCCTTACACTTATCACGGTACAGAAAATTAAACTCGTAGCAGCGCAACAAAAAAAGCGAAATTAAAATGATCAACTATAAATGACAGTCAAAATCCTGTATACTGCCACGTGCAGTGCGGACACTGGTACCATAGTATTTCTTGCATGTGAATAATTTTCGGTGATTATGTTCTACAAACCATTTTTCTGCAACGATCTTATAGCAGAGAATTACTTTATGGCTTGACTTTCAAGATTCCGAACAAGACCAATTTTTTACAAAAATGACTGATTTTAGAAACAGTTCTAACCGGGTGATTATTCAAAAAGATGCTTTACCTACAGAAAAAATTAACCTACCCGTAATGACCTCTATTCTTTCACGAAATGTATATGTGTGGAAGGAAAACTAACTTTCGTAGCTGGGAGCAATCCATGAGTAATGTTTCAACCAAATTTCAGTTGTTTTTTTTGTTTTCGTTTTAGGGCGCAAAACTGCTATGGTCATTAGCGCCCGGTCTGTGATTTATAGAATGTGGTAAAACCTTGAAATACAATTTTCACGTGTGTCAAATACTGTTTAAATTGATAAAATTCTTCAGGGTATGAGCCGCATGGCCAATGTGCATTTTAGCAGTGTCGGACTTCGTGAACATCGTAGAGGAACGCATGACACCCGATGCCTGCCAGTTAGTGCGTCATTTTCTAACGACTATCTATATCAGATTGAAAGGGGAATTTCATGAACAGAACAAAGGGGTTATCTATGGGTTCTCGTCCTCCGCCTGTTGCAGCAATTGAAGAAACAGCACTCTAGTCTGCACCATTAAGCACAGAATGTTGGCTCCGATATCAATATCTACATCTACATGGATACTGTGCAAATCACATTTAAGTGCCTGGCAGAAAGATCATCGAACCACTGTCAAATTTTCTATTATTCAAATCTCGTAAAGCGTGCCGAAAGAAAGAACACCTATATCTTTCCGTACGAGCTCTGATTTCCCTTATTTTGTCGTGGTGATCGTTTCTCCCTACGTAGGTCAGCGTCAGAAAAATATTTTCGCATTCGGAGGAGAAAGTTGCTGATTGGAATTTCGTGTGAATATTCCAGCGCAACGAAAAACGCCTTTCTTTTAATGGTGTCCAGCCCAAATCCTGTATCTTTTCTATGACACTCTCTCCCATATTTCCTGATAATACAAAACGTGCTGCCCTTCTTTGAACTTTTTTCGATGTACTCTGTCAGTCCTATCTGGTAAGGATCCCACACCGCGCAGCAGCATTCTAAAAGAGCGACGGAAAAGCGTAGTGTAGGCAGCCTCCTTAGTAGATCTGTTACATTTTATAAGTGTGCTGCCAATAAAACGCAGTCTTTGGTTAGCCTTCCCAAAAATATTTTCTACGTTCTCCTTCCAATTTAAGTTGTTCTAAATGGTAATTCCTAGGTATTTAGTGGAATTTACGGCCTTTAGATTTGACTGATTATCGTGTAACCGAAGTTAAAAAAAAAAAATGGTTCAAATGGCTCTGAGCACTATGGGACTCAACATCTATGGTCATCAGTCCCCGAGAACTTAGAACTACTTAAACCTAACTAACCTAAGGACATCACACAACACCCAGCCATCACGAGGCAGAGAAAATCCCTGACCCCGCCGGGAATCGAACCCGGGAACCCGGGCGTGGGAAGCGAGAACGCTACCGCACGACCACGAGATGCGGGCCCGAAGTTAAATGATTTCCTTTCAGCACTCATGTGGATCACCTCACACTTTTCGTTATTTAGGGTCAACTGCCAATTTCGCACGTTTCAGATATATTTTCTAAATCGTTTTGCAATTTGATTTGATCTTCTGACGAATTTATTAGTCGATAAACGACAGCGTCAGCTGCAAACAATCGAAGGCTGCTGCTCAGATTGTCTCCAAAATCGTTTATATAGATACGGAACAGCAAATGGTCTATAACACTACCTTGGGGAACGCCAGAAATCACTTCTGTTTTACTCGATGACTTTCCGTCAGTTACTACGATCTGTGACCTCTCTGACAGGAAATCACAAATCCAGGGTCACATAACTCAGGGGTCACTCCATAAGCACGCAATTTCACTACGAGCCGTTTGTGTGGTACAGTGTCAAAAGCGTTCCGGAAATCCAGAAATACGGAATCGATCTGAAACAATAGCACTCAACACTTCATGTGAATAAAGAGCTAGTTGTGTTTCACAGGAACGATGTTTTCTAAACACATGTTGACTGTGTGTCAATAGACCGTTTTCTTCGAGGTAACTCATAATGTTCGAACACAGTATATGGTCCATGACACGGATGCATATCGACGTTAATGATATGGTCCTGTAATTAAGCGGATTACTCCTACCACCTTTCTTGAATATTGGTATGACCTGTGCAACTTTCCGTCTTTTGGTACGGATCTTTCGTCGAGCGAACGGTTGTATATGATTGTCGAGTATGGACCCAATGCATCAGCACACTCTGAAAGGAACCTAATTGATATACAGTCTGGATCAGAAAACTTGCTTTAAATAAGTGATTTAAGTTGCTTCACTACTCTGAGGATATTCACTTCTACGTTACTCATGTTGACAGCTGTTCTTCATTCGAATTCTGGAATTATTATTACTTCGTCATCTTTTGTGAAGGCATTTCGGAAGGCTGTGTTTAGTAACTGTACTTTGGCAGCACTATCTTCGATTGTATCTCCATTGCTATCGCGCAAAGAAGGCATTGATTGTTTTGTTGTCGACACTTTCTTTAGCTGGCCACGTGGTAAAGTAGAGCTACAGAACTTCCACCAACACCTCAGTAAACACCACAACAAAATCCAGTTCTCGTCAGAGATGGAAAAGAATGTGGCGCTACCTTTCCTCGACGAGGAAGTTTACTGAAAGCCTGATGGTAAACTTGGCCACAGAGTATACAGAAAGTCAACCATCACCCTGCGCAGAAGAAATCCAGCCTGCACACTTTAAACAAGAGCGCTCACAGAATTAGGGATGAAGAACAGGTGACTGTTGAATTAATAAACATCAAGTCCGTTTCCGAGGCCAATGAATATGAGATGAAAACGATAGACAAAACTACGGCGACGAAGAATGGGAGACAAGCAAACACAAAACATCGCCCTACTACCATGTGTTTATGAGATCACTCCAAGTGTGAGCGAAATTCTCCGCCGCAGGTGTCAAGCCGATATTTCGATGTAACAAGAGGATAAAAGATGTTCTTTTCTCAACGAAAGATTCGATTGACAAGCTACATTATGCTGGAGTTTACGAAATGGGATGCGAGTGTGGACTAGAGCACTAGTACATGTAGACGAGATAGGACGACCGTTCAGTACAAGTATATTCGAAAATGAAAAATACGTATATTAGACTAAGATAACACACCAAGTCAGCGATGGCAGAACGCCAGGATGAGTGTGGCAAACAGATCGAATTTCGAGAATCCCACGTACTGGCGAAACAGCCTCCTACTTTCACCAGAAAGAATGGAGGGGCAACAGAAACAGCCGAACGACCCGCCAACATGACGGATACCGACGTCTGGCGGCCTGGTTGCTAGCCGTAACGGCACTACGGGACGGCAGCGCACGCGTAGCAACACACACGCAGGCGCGCGGGATACCACAGCGGCCGCAGGTACACAAAGCACCGGCACGCCTTAGCCGGCATTAGGCAGCAAGTAAACAGCCCTACGTCACAACGTCTCCCGGTTTCCCATTCGCCTGTTTCTACGAGTGGCAAACAATTAGGCGAACACTAATCAAGAACGACAGTTTTCACCAATGAAAAGAAATAATGCTAACACAAAATACAAACCGAGTAGAACCGCTCTCCTCATTTCCAATGCCTTATCAAATTGCGACAACAGCGTCTTCCGCAAGTATACAGGAACCAAGAGTTCTCTCATTCAACAGGGAGCAAAAACACCCTGAGGAATGGCTTTTGCGACAGTGACAGAAACGTGAGAAAATCTTATAAATTGGTAATGCTTTCGCACATCCAGAAGAATTTTATTGACTATGACAGTGACCGCGGAAGCCTGTGCATTCATTGTCTAAAATGTAATTATTATGTGATCTGTAAAAATTGTACTGCATCTAAGGTAACGCGACTGCCCAGGTGGGGTGATATTTAACTTACGAAAAATTTTGGTAGGACGAAGGAAATGTTATTGTTGCAACAGGGAAACGTGAGTCGCCCCTTCGGGATGAAGATGTCCACAACCGTTAAGGAGCAGCTATATTTTTGGAATGAGTGGCAGATGAGTTGGACACGGATTTGAGTATGGACTGCGATTAGTTTTGGTTCCGCAGAGACTTTTTGGTTGTAACGCGTCATGGAACGTGTGAAATAGATAGACTAATTTCCTGTGCCGCATTTTTATGCGTATGGAGGTTAGTGTTTCGCTAAACCCGGAGATTATTTATAGCTTCACTCGTGCATTTGAACTGTGTGGGAGGTGGAAGTTTAATAAGTGAAAATTGCTGACAATAACTAGAAACCGTGTTATGTGGTGCTGAACCATATCGAACTCTGTTCTGTTCTCAGTGTTGTATTAAGGGCTTGAAAAAACTTTTCAGAGTCAACGTCACATTAATGAATATTTATTACTGACAACCGCTTTCGATATTTGAAACTGTCAGCTTCTCATATTTGAACAATATTTTGGTTGTAAATAGAATTTCATTATTAGTTTATTACTCATGCCATGGGTGAGAATAAACAGTAATTATAAATGGACCTATGATGTATATAAAGTACCATGTAGACATAAACATTTCTATGAATGTAATTATTACTATATATCGAGCGTTTTTAGAACCATGAAGCCTTAGTGAAGAGGTGCATGTGTGATCACGTCCATTTGCACGAGGTGGTTTTCCTCTGTATATGGTTTTACTTTTGAAAGGACCTATGCATAATATGCTGTGTATTCTCCACCATAATGACGACATGGCATCAGCGATAAACTCATAACGGAACACGATTTATAATCAAACCATTGTCTGAAGCTCAGAAGTTGACAGCATCAGCCGTGAAAACAAATATTAAATAATGCGATCTTGGCTATAAAAAGTTTTTTCAAGTTAAATGCAGATCACTTCTTCCATTTTCTGAATATGAGGAATTTCAACCAGTGGATTGAAGTTTAAACATACAGAAGGTGACCGATTGTACCTGACGTTGGCTCATTTAGTGTCTTGTGTGTGAGAAATGAGATACATTTGAACACGGTGATTAAATAAACTTGGAACGGACGTGCCTTGTTCATTATTAACTGAGTTTTGGTCTGATTAGACTTCAGTCTCCTTCACTAGCGTCTGTCCCTTAAATGTGGACTACCAGTGAACAACTGCACCAAGATCAATTTTAATTTTCGATTCAGGAATATGAAAGTTTGGCGGTACGCCAGTACCAGTATCGCCCATTTTCTCACGGCATAGTAGCGGTTGCAGCTTTAATTTTAATGTTAGGGAGATAACGTCATTCCATTGTAAGCTACTTCTCTGACATAACTCTCGTCTTTGACGGAACTGAGCAGTGGCAAGAAGAGACGGTGCAGATATTGAGAACCTGGTACGTCATTGTTTATTTATAAGTATGAAGTGACAATAGGTAAAGTCAGAGTTAAATCCAGTAAATGGGTTAAAGGACCATAAAATTCGAGAAATAACTCATCTAAAGTTAAATAGTAAAAAGGATTATTTAATTTTGAATTCAAATTAAAAAATTCGTAGCTCTCTCTAAGGGTATTGAAGAGTAATAAACTGTACCTGAGGTTTCACTAAAAATTGTGTTTGTGTTCAACAACAATAAATTGCAGGATTATTCACGTCCTTCGCTGGGACAAATAATGTGCAGAATAGTTTTTGGAGTCCGATGTATGGTCAGAACCATTAATTTCTAAACAACAACTAGAAACTGAGAGTACAGGTTGACTGTTATTGAACTATATGAAATAAAATCGTCGTAACTTCTGAACGGTTAGGGTTAGGAAGTTGAAACCGCACAGTGGGCTGCGGTACATAATGGAAGTTGGTATGCGCACGCTTGCGCGAAGTCCACTTTCATTTGGGTGGGTTTGTCAATAAACAAACTTGGCGCATTTGCGGCACTGAGATCCGCATTTCGCGATAGAGAAGTCTCTTCAACCTCAACTGTGTGTTTTGCAATGTCCAGTCGCGGTATAATCGGTGCGATATTCCTTGATGGCACGGTGACTACCGAAGGGTACGTGAAGGTTTCGGGAGATGATTTCATACCCATTATTCATAGTGAGCCTGATGTCGACAAGATGTGGTTCACGCAAGACAGAGCTGGCTCTGAGCACTATGGTTCAACTGGCTCTGAGCACTATGGGACTTAACATCTGAGGTCATCAGTCCTCTAGAACTTAGAACTGCTTAAACCTAACTAACCTAAGGACATCACTCACATCCATGCCCGAGGCAGGATTCGAACCTGCGACTGTAGCGGTCACGCGGTTTCAGACTGAAACGCCTAGAACAGCTCGGCCACTCCGGCCAGCAAGACGGAGCTTGACCCTATCGAACGAGGAGAGTGTTTGATGTCCTGGAAGGGTACTTTGGGGACTGCATTCGGGCTCTGGGGTATCCAGAGGCCACTGGCATGGGCCTCGATTAGCCGCCATATTCTCCGGATCCGAACACAAGCGACTGCTTTTTGTGGGGCTGTATTAAAGACGAGGTGTACAGCAATGACCCAAAACCAATTGCTGAGCTAAAACCAGCCATTCAGGAGGTCATGGAGAGCATTGATGTTCCTACACTGCAGCGGGTCATGCAGAATTTCGCTACTCGTGTGCGCCACATCATCGCCAATGATGGTAGTGATATCGAAGATGTCATAACTTAAAAGCGGAATATCTGTTCTGGCATTCACATGCTGAATAAAGCGTGTGTACCCCGTAGTTTGTAGCTAATTTACGTTTTTTTAGTATATATAGTTCAATAATTGTCACGCTGTATGTGCTGGGAAGTAACAAACCGTTTTCACTTCCAACAAACCCCTGAAACGAAATTTCTTTTCAACAACCACTGCACCGTTACTAACCAGGAGAAAACGACAAGTGTCATAACCAGATTTCTGAGAAACTTCACTCAGTGGAAGAGGGTTAAAAATGAGCGAATACCTGTCTTTGCTTACCATAGATACTCGACAGATTCTGAGGAAACGATAGTGAAAGTTTTCGAGGTACTTTATATGCCTCTTAGCGATCAAACAGTTCAGCGGGAGCGGTGACAAAGTGACTAGCACCGCGGCTTAACATTTTCGTACCCCTTGTTGGAAGCCAGATTTTTATTTTTATTCTTGTTTCTCATTTATCTACTCATTTATCTATCTGTAGAGGCTCACTAAACGAATGTATTCCAAAGTGTATTGTAATAACTTCGTCCTTATTCTTCTACTAATTATATGTATGGTGAATTAATAAAGAAACACAATAAATGAGTGGAAAAACAATTAGAAATTGTTTTCGATGATATTCCTACTGTGTAACTTGATCCACAATCAGTTGCAAGCGAAAGGTTTCGGAAAAGTGATCCGTTATACGTGGTTCGCCGTTACATTATTGCCAACTCGTGAAGTCTTCAGCAGTGTTAACGACGCTTCCGTGTGAGATCCGTACGAATAAATGTCAATGTAGCCGACCTGCCTTTGCGCGATGCTGGTACTATTCGGACTATTCGAAATTTCTATGTTGCCAATGTTTCTATGATCGGTATCATCAAACGGGATGCTTTGAGTCTTCCTGAAGAATAAACATAAGAATAAATTATAGCTATATGAATTAAGGCCGGCCGGGGAAGCCGAGCGGTTCTAGGCGCTACAGGCTGGAACCGCGCGACCGTTACGGTCGCAGGTTTGAATCCTACCTCGGGCTTGAATGTGTGTGATGTCCTTAGGTTAGTTAGATTTAAGTAGTTCTAAGTTCTAGGGGACTGATGACCTCAGAAGTTAAGTCCCATAGTGCTCAGAGCCAGTTGAACCATTTTTATGAATTAAGAATTGATACTTTCGTTTTAGCAGAAGAGCCAACACCGTGTTACGTGTGGAGGCCGAAATGCACGCGTTTTAGCTCAAGCAGGCTAGCGTGAGGAGGGAAGAACTATACTGACGTGAGGTCTGGAACATGACAAGGAATGAGAATTCAGAAAGCGGACGTAATTAGTTTGATACTTAACTTTAATCCATTAACTATGAACGTCGCTCTTGACGGTACATGATTCACAATATTATCTGTTCAGAATACATTCTTGAAGTAATTATAGTAACTGAATATGGCTCCTTGCTAGGTCGTAGCAAATGACGTAGCTGAAGGCTATGCTAAACTGTCGTCTCTGCAAATGAGAGCGTATGTAGACAGTGAACCATCGCCAGCAAAGTCGGCTGTACAACTGGGGCGAGTACTAGGGAGTCTCTCTAGACTAGACCTGCCGTGTGGCGGCGCTCGGTCATCAATCACTGATAGTGGCGACACGCGGGTCCGACGTATATCCGACGTATACTAACGGACCGCGGCCGATTTAAAGGCTACCACCTAGCAAGTGTGGTGTCTGGCGGTGGCACCACAGATACATGAATGAAATATAAGAATATGAGAATTTAAAAAGAATATAATCCATGAAAATGTCATACACACATATATAATGAATGAATGACTTTCTTAATGCCAAGGGCCTTGGGGTAGTGGTTACAACCGGTGCTCTTCAGATTACCGAAGTTAAGCTCTGTCGGGCCTGGCTATCAATTGAATGGGTGACCGCCCGATCTTTCGAGCTCTGGTAGCAAGTAGGGTGCACTCAGCCATTGTGAGGAAAACTGAAGAGCTACTTGACTGAGAGGTAGCGTCTCCTATCTCGTAAACCGACAACGGCAGGGAGAGCGGTGTGCTGACCACATGCCACTCCATATCTGCATCCAGTGACCCCCATAGGCTGAGGACAGTAAAGGGTACGGTTGGGCCTTTCTAGGCCTATTCGGATGAAGTTTAGTCCTTGTGATACCTTTCGTGAAACCCAGTAGTAATTTTAGCATTAATATAATGTCCTTATATCCTTCAATTTTGTAGTAAAAATTCGCGTTGCAACGTTCTATGGAAATGAGTAAGTAAATGAAAAAAATTAAACAAATAAATACAGTAATCGGGATTCGAACAGAGTACATACCGACAAGCGGAGATATATGATCCCTTATTTTGATCCTCTTTCACCGCGCGCAGCTTCTGGGATATCAGATTATTGCACTTGTGGTGTTCTCCTTGTGAGTCGTCCGGACTTACCTGAAGGTTAGCACTAAGCTCACCATAACAGCGGGCAACAAGAACGAAGGGTTTTGATTTCTTATTGCAAGTGCCGACTAGTAGTACACTATCAGCAGTATTGTGTGTATTGTGTACTGAACTGGGGACCTAAAAACGACGGAAAGGCTTCATCCCGCCGTAGCCCACAGTGGTATACAACCCCACAACGGGCCACAGAGGTCCACCCACCCCACCGCCGACCCACACCGAACCCCGGGTTATTGTGCAGTTCGGCTTCCACTGGACACCCCTGCCCCCCACCGGGAACGTCTCATACCTGATGATTGTAACCCGAAATGTCTGCGTGGTAGATTTATTAAGGTGTACGCGTACGTGGACACAGTGCTTACGCAGCAATCGACGACATAGTGTAACTGAGGCGGAATAAGGGGAACCAGACTGCATTTGCCGAGGCAGATGGGAAACCGCCTTAAAAAGCATACACAGACTGGCCGGCACACCGGACCTCGGCACTTTATCGCCGGGCGGATTCGTGCCGGGGAGCGGCACGCCTTCCCACCCGGGAAGCAGCGCGCTAGACCGCGCGGCTATCTGGGCGAGCATCACCAGTATAGTTAACAACACATAAAACCGATATTCCAAATTTCAGCTGGCGATATAAACATGAATATATCAGCAATAAATCAAGAAGACATGTGTATCAATACTTGGTGCCTGCAACTAAGGGGTGAATACCCATCGCTCTATCTAGCTGCCTGCTGTCATGGCGAGCGCTGTGCTTATGTAAGTGTGGTCATCTTAGTGTCGGCGCAGAGTTCTTTGAAAACGAATTTCGTTGGTTTGTTGGAAACGAAAACTATATGTTACTTTGTAGCTCATGCTTTCCATTTCTTGTTGGGTTTTAGAAACTCATTCATTTGAGCATAATACGAGCTGAAGTAACAATAGTACTTTATTATACTTGCATAATGAAACTTTCATAACCACACTTTTGATGACGAGCGTTATTCTCCCTTGTCCTTGTCTTCAACACCTTGGTTGTTACACTGTTTGTCATGTAACCGCGTTCTGTACTTGTGTATTTGGCCAAACAAAAGAAACAACAAATCATTACTAACTATTTTCCGTGTTTGTGCTTCTTTGCTCGATCTGAAAATAATGTCTCGTAAAAAGGGCTTACTACAAGGTGTGTGAGAAAAGTAATGAAACTTTTTATGAACCAAAGTTTTAATTTTCTTAAAACAACAATATTGTACCCTTCAATGTAATGAAATTACAATGAAATCCGGACCTTTTGATACTTACAGGCGTTGATAAATGTCAACGTGGACAGATGAAAATGTGTGCCCTGACCGGGTCTCGAACCCGGGATCTCCTGCTTACATGGCAGACGCTCAGTCCGTCTTGTTTGTTTGTGACCTCACATTGTTCTATATAGTTCGTTAAATTTATTCGGGGTGGACGTCCAATGACACCACTTCAGGTTGCTCATAGATGCGTTTACTCAGTTTTTTTTTTATTATTATGACAGAGGGTAGCTAACCCTCTGATCAAACACGCTGAGCTGCCGTGCCGGAAAAGTACCCTGTATTCTTAAAAAACCATCCACGGGCTGCCCGGCACACTACACCTCGACAGTAATCTGCCTGGCGGATTCGTGCCGGGGACCGGCATGCCTTCCCGCTCGGGAGAAGAGTCACAAGGATAATGCGACTACAGTGACTTATCTCTGGCACGCTCCCTGTGAGACCCACATTTCCAACTTACTGTCCACACACTACATTTGTACTGCCCCTACCCGCTACACTCATTAATCGCGGCAGACAATCTAATCATTACCTCAAGAGTTCGGGAAATATGAGTGCATCCGCACTGAAGAAGAACATTGGCCAGTAAGTCTTATCCGTATGAAGATGGTATCTGTTCACGTCCGAAAGAACAGATACCATCTTCATACCTTCAATGTAATTCCCTTCGGCAGCCATACACCGGCGCAGTTGCTGTTGTCAATCTCGGTAGCTGCGCTAGAAGGCCTCAACTGGTAGGGCCTCTAACATGTCGGTCACATTCTTTTGAACATTCTCGAGAGTGCCAAAATGGTGTCCTTTTTAGACAGTTTTCTATTTTAGGAAAAGAAAAGAGTCACAAGGACTCAGATCAGTTGAATAGGAGGGCTGTGGAACAACAAGAATGGCCTTCGAGGTCAAAAATTCCGTGATGGAAGTGGCTCTCTGACATAGGACGTTGTGATGCTGAAGCATCCACTTGTCTGCAATTTCCAGTCTCACTCGATTTACCCTTTTCCCGAGCCTTTCAAGTTTATCTCCAAAAGCACTTGGTTGATAGTGTGCCCTGGAGGAACAAATTATTTATGCACGATAGACTAACTGTCAAAAAGCAGCATTGTTTTGATCTTTGATTTGTTTAATCGAGCTTTCTTCAGTCGAGGAAGTGTCTCAGCTTACCACTCCTACTCAGGATCGTATTAAAAAATCCAGGATTCTTCACCTTTGACCACACGGCTGAACCACTCGTGGTTATTCGCAGTCCTCTGAACAGTATCAATATACACATTCCTCAATTGTCCTTATGCACAGCTGTGAGTTTTCGGATCCATTTTGGGACAAACCTTTCGGATGTGCAAATCTTCGGTTTTTGATGTACGGTGAAAGGGTTTAAGTTTAACAGGTAACCCATCATCCTCATGGTTAAATGTCGGTCTCATGTCACAAGAGCAGGCACACTTCCGTCACTTTCGTCGGTCTTTTAAGTTGGAGGCCTGCTTGAGCAAGGTTCCACATAAAAATGATCTCGGCCTTCTAAAAGTTATTTGTACAAGCGAAACGCTTGCTCTCTCGATATGACATTTTCCCCATAATCTTCTTTCGAATTGTCGGCCGATGTTGCCCAGCGGTTCTGGAACTGCGCGACCGCTACGGTCGCAGGTTCGAATCCTGCCTCGGGCATGGATGTGAGTGATGTCCTTATGTTAGTTAGGTTTAAGTAGTTCTAAGTTCTAGGGGAGTGATGACCTGAGATGTTAAGTCCCATAGTGCTCAGAGCCATTTGAACCATTTTTTTCTTTCGAATTCTCAAAGGATTCCCCAAGTTTAAGACAAAACTTGATAAAATAACGTTTCTATAATATCCGTTGTTCCATTTTCATAACACACGACAAAATCACAGCCTCACTGATGACACTCGCGCACGGATTAGCCGAGCGGTCTGAGGCGCTGCAGTCATGGACTGTGCGCTTGGTCCCGGCGGAGGTTCGAGTCTTCCCTCGGGCATGGGTGTGTGTTTGTCCTTAGGATAATTTAGGTTAAGTAGAGTGTAAGCTTAGGGACTGATGACTTTAGCAGTTAAGTCCCATAAGATTTCACACACATGTGAACATTTTGATGACGCTCGCAAAAATTACGTGATGGCTGTTCGGAACTAAAACTCAGGCTGAGTATCTGGCATCCACAGATCTACACAAGTAGAATAGCACAGTGTTGCCAGACCGCTCGCAGCCTCAATACTTTTCTCACGCATCTTGTACATCCCGAAATTAGAATGAAATGTTAGATCATTAATTCAGAGGAAGAACAGTAATGGAGCGATGATTGAATCCTGTGGAACACCCACTATGTTTTTCTCCTTGCAAATGTTTTGGCGACACTCTTCATATTATCTAATCATCCTGTGTCTTGTTTATTAAATATTAACTAAAATAGGCGTTCTAAACCGTAATCACATGAAAATTTAATTTCCCGATTTGAATAAAATGACTGGAACAATCACCTGCATTTGATAAGTCACAAAACCTCGTCAGTGCTGGAATTATATCATGTTAGGATGTTGCCATATGCTCAGAAAGTGTATAAATAGCTGTGGCGGCACAGCAGCTATTCTGAAATCCAAACAGTGATTACTAATGGCGATGGCGACGCGGAGGCGACGTAACAGAAAGCAGCCTATTTTACGTAGAATCCGTTCAAGTGCGTCGCTGGAGGCTACATTGAATTAAATCTTTTGAGGCCGTTTGCTTTGGCCTCGCTAGGTTAGTGACACCCACTGTGCAAGTCACGTCACAGCATCTGATCAAAGGAGAAGCGAGAGCCACAGCAGGTGGGGTGCTTCGTCAACGGGCGCGGGCCCTCCTCCAGTGTCACTGAGTTCACTCCAGTGGGCGACGTCTATGTTCAACAGAAAGGAAACCACAAAAGAAAATTCATACTATCGGACAGAGCTCTTGTTAGGTTATTGAGTGAGCGGCGCAATGGTAAACACTGAACTAGCATTCTCCTGGGAGCCAGTTTAGTTGCTCTTCTGTTCATTGAAATTAAACCTTTTCCAAGCTTTCCATAAAATCGCTTAAAGAAAGTTCTACGACCTTTCCTTCAAAAAGCAAAAGGCTGATTTCCATACCCACCCTTCATCGTTAACCGACTCGAGCTTAAGCCAGATCTCTGACGAACTTATCGTCGATGGCATGTGAGTTTCACAATCTCTCTTCTTCCTTTCTTGATGTTCGAGAGTTCGCTTGGCGCAGACTTCCTTAAATTTTCATTCCATTCCTCATCAGGATGGCGGGCCGATTTTCGAATAATCGATGCTTTTTTCTGACAAAATCACTTTGTTCTTCTGTGGTGTCACTTTTTATTATTTAAATTTTGAGGTTGTGCTGTTGTCTTATGTTGCCAATTCTTTGCTTTTTTTGGGTCGGGAGGGATGTCTACAACGCCGGCACCCGCATAGCTACTGAGGAAAAACATAACTAAAAACCTCAGGTGGGGTTGGTGTCAATTAATCCTTGGACTCATTCTGTTCTCTTAGGTGTGGAAGTAGGTCCACTTTCTCTGTGATTCCTTCAGAGTTATACAGTCTGTGATGTGTTGTTTATATTACCTGCGTAACGCTAGTGCGAGGACATCGGTATTTGAACCTTGCAACGAAAAGTCTAATAGTTGGTCTTTTGAGCAAATTTGTTAATCTGTATTTCCCGTAGACTGCTAAAAATCTTACAAGTTTTTTTTTTTTTTTTTTTTTTTTTTTTTTTTTTTTTTTTTTGTGGCTTTACGTCGAGTAGGTGGTTTAATTCTCTCACACTGGTGCTTGGATTAGTTTAACGGTTTTTCATAGCATTCTGTCCGTACTAAAGGTCTTGGGTGTTTGTACTTTAGATGTTATTCATATTGATGCTGTTTACTACAAACCAGCCATATGAAGCTGCAATATGTGCAAGTATGTGCTGAGATGGTTGCGCCATTGAATTTTCTTCTAATATGTCTCAAGGGTCCAAGTCTCTTTCTAGCCTTCATGATTAGTTCTGTAATGTTTTGTCTGTTACGTGAGGTTGGTTTCCAATGTTATTACGAATTATTGTACGGTATTTATTGATACTGCTTCTTTTCGACATAGTGCTATGCGTACATTTTCAGTGTTTTATGCCTGCTTCTGCCTGAGATGACTTTAATTCCATCGATCTAAATGTAGCGCAGTTTACACGAATTCACCTCAATCGACACGTGAGAACTCTATATTACCTCAGCTCTCAGAAAAACACTACGGGATCGTATTTTAAAAATATTTTGTACTTCTGCATGTTTACGTTTGTTGCGCTTTGATGACAATCAAAATATATCGACTTATTTTATTTACGACAGTGTCAATACCCACTCAGATTGTCCGACAAATGACAGTGGATAATGTAAAACTTTATTGTCTGTCAATTTCTGAACAAGTTCGGTTGGGAAGTCACGAATACATATCAATGACACACAGTTAAAAGATGAACCAAGCACAGGTTGTACTGTCGAAATAAATTAGAACGGAACATTTACGATATATGGTATCAGAATACGTATACTTGTGTCAGACGGCAAGAAATCATCAACTTCTGGCATACGTTCGTACGTTGCTTGACGGAAGGAAGTGTGCATGAATGACAATAACATTTTATCCAGTGACAGTGTGGCAAACATTACTACTCAGGATAGATGTACTTAGTTCAGTCGAATGTCATTTCCATTGAAACAAGAGAGAACAATGATAGAGGCTTTTGACGTGTGGATCTGGAGGAGAATGGAAGATGAGAAATGAATAATTAAAAAAAGGAAAGAAATGAATAATTAAAAACAAGGAAAGAAATTAAGTTACAAATGGTGAACGTCAAAACATAAATATTGTAAACAATTAAGTGAAGAAGAAGAAGTTGGTTAGAACACTGGATTAGAAGAGACTGGATGACAGCGAACGCACTAGCATGAACGCTTGAACGGTGACTGGAAAGAGAACTAGCAACAGAAGAAGATGCCAGTTAATTGACAACATCAAGATAGACAAAAAGTGTTATGGAAAACCGGGAGGCCTGAAAAATGATGATTTTGCAGTGATGGTTTTGCCTAAACGGCAGAACTCGTCATCATCATCTAACCTACTCCCTGTAGATTTTTATCCAGTCAATAATTAGAAAATTTCTCCTCGCTTCCGTCATCTTGTCGACGTAGTAATTTTGGCAAACGTAGAAACTTGCCTGGAATACCTTCACATATTTAGTTCCCTTTGGATTAAATGACCAAACGCAGGTTAATATTTCCTCTCTACTAAACTTTCCGTTACTTCCCACACTCTGATCCTTCACATATCTCTCCTTTATTGTATTTATTGATTTATTTTTATTTCAGTGTGATTGTCTATGTACTCCTTATGTTTTGTTGTTATAACTGTTAATTCTTGGCCGAGCGCTTCATCCCGGAACCACGCGGCTGCTACGGTCGCAGGTTCGAATCCTGCCTCGGGCATGGATGTGTGTGATGTCCTTAAGTTAGTCAGGCTTAAATAGTTCTACGTCTAGCGGACAGATGACCTCAGATGTTAAATTGCATAGTGCTTAGAGCCATTTGAACCATTTTTTTGTTAATTCTTTCTTTTACTTGGATTCTGTATCACTTTCTATGTGTAATGCCTTTTGAAGTAGTCTTCTCAAATACTAATTTAATTTTATTGTATTAGGTATGTGTATTTAGTGTAAACTGTTGTAAACTAATTGTTTCTCGAGTTTAATGCTAATGTTTTTCCTTTCTTGCTCCCCTAAAGTTCATTTGCTGTTTAGCTTCTCACCTTTTGAATCACATTACCACCGCACACTCAAAGATGACGTTTACTGTGTATTTGGCCCTCAGTATAGATGACTATCATCTTCTCCAGTGTTTTTAAAAATTATTGTAATTTATATGACGACTATTGTCAAAGTCTGATGGTGCCCTTTTATGCGGAAAAGTGGTGAACTGAATAAATTAATTCTGTAGAACATACGCAGTATAGTGCATTTGATTTATTACGAAAGATATGTTGACAACAGATTTCTCGATGCGAAAATTCCCAGTAACATCGGGAGAATGTCAAATGGTAGCGTCACATGCCGAGTAATGTTGGATTCAGAGGTAGATCTCTGTTCTGGCGTTATTGTACCTCAGTCAGACTGCTGGACAGTTCTCCAAAAACCATGTCCTCTGCTCGATTTTGCGGGGCAGTTCGTGTCCGCTCGAGAGCCAAGCCCCGATAAATCACTCACGGACTGCGCGATACAGCGCTTCAGTTTAATCCCCGCGTATCCGCCCTTCTGCAGCCATCGCTTTATGTGTAGGGAAGAGCATTCCTCGTTCACCGAGTCAGGTATCGGCGCTCTCGGTGCTCAACTGGCGATTTAGTGGTACATGAGCTACTTTCGGCAGAAAAACTGAGACAAATCAACTACCCCACGAATCCTGTGCTTTTCTTTTAAATTCCAGTGACAATTTATGAATTTAAAGTGGAATATGATTATATATATGTGTAATATTCTGACTCTATTAATGTATTTCCGGCATACTAACGTAATATTCCTTTAAGCGGCCATTATATCAATTAATGTTCTTTCCTACCATCCATTAGGCGGTATTAATTTTCGTGTTCTTTTCCACGAAACCTTTGTGATTCGGCGTAAACTTCCAAATGTGTTTATTTATGTGTCTTCTATTTCATTATACCATTTTTATATTATGTGTTTGAAATTACTGCTTTTTGGCTGTCGTATACATAAGCGAAGATTCATTTGAGAAATCTGCTACCGTCCATCCCCGCTCCATGGAAAAGGAAGCAACATGGCGTTCTCTGAGAAAAATCGGTTTTTTTTTTCACTTGATACTGGTAGCAGATTCCTAAAAATTGAATTAGTCCCAATACTTAAAAACCAATTTCTTGTTTCTGTCATTTCTGTCTCTTCTTACATCACTTAGTACCAATCCTTGACTACAAATACTAAGTAGTGTGAATGACCTATTTTTTTTTAAGTCACTTAAGGAAGGTTCCTATAAGAGGTTCCTCAGAAACCACTGAAGTCACATTTCCTACGTGGCTTATCATAATGGGGAAACAGCACCAAATTTTTAGAAAACGTAGCAACGTTGGGAAAGACAAACCAGTTTGTGTCTACATTCTTGAATTATATCTGTAGTCTCATATCATAATGCAGCCATTTTTCACCACATTTTTGCTGCTTTTCTTAACAACTATGAGGGTTGCTCTAGGTGGCTGGTCTTATTAATGAAATTTATGTGATATCTCGTGTAACGGAGCGAGATAGCACAGTGGTTAGTACACAGGCCTCGCATCCGGCAGGACGACGGTTCAAACCCGCGTCCGGCTATCTAGGTTTAGGTTTCCCGTGATATCGCTAAATCGCTTAAAGCAAATACCGGTATAGTTCGACTTTGAAAGGGCACACACATTTCCCTCTCCGCTCTCCCTACTCAGAGTTTGTGCACCGTCTATAATGACCTCGTTGTTGACGGGACATTAAACAATAATCTCTCCCTCCACCTCTCGTGTTAGCATTGTATTTTATTTGGTGTCTGGGGTTATTTAACTATAATGGTTCTCTTTTAATCAACTTTCAACACAAAATGGGCATTACATAAATGCATTCTTCGTTCTGAATCATATGCTTATTTAATATCTGTGACGCAATTTCTTTTTAAGTTCATATTCGTCTGTCACAAAATTACAAGTGTAGTGTGACTTGGACACAGCTGTATTTATATGGATACACACTGACATTTCCATACTTCTTTGTCAATTGCTGTATCTATCCTATTTTCAAGATCTTTGGGTGTATTCATCTTAATAAATGTCGAACAGGGGTTATCTCTGTAGCTGCTCATATTTGTTTTATTACCCTCGACATGTACAGTTGTCCCCATACCTCTACTTCTTCTCCAAATGCCACCTTTTTCCTAGAACGATTGTCAGTTCATCTCTTCCTTTGTGCTCAGATTGCTTTCACAATTTTACAACCAAGATATGTTCCTAAGTTGTTTTGTTGTTCTCCAAATGCTAACAATTAAATTTATTCATTTTTTCTCAGGAGTTTCGCAATCACTGGTTTTGATTTTTGTTTGACTGTGTTGTACTCTTGGCGAGATTCCTCAGAACCAAATAATCATCATGGTGTTGTTCTAGAAATCTGTAACTTTTGCCAATGATTCTACCATCCATATGTTCGTTGGATAGTTCATAATCGTATGTTTTATCTTGAATTATGAATATTCTGCATGGCCTGGATCTACACATGAAGGCTGTCTCGTATTCCTCGCTCGATTTACTCATGTGTCCGACTTTTTACTGCAGTGGAACTCCCAAGTTTCGATTTCAAACTTTCTCATTTACTTACTTTATAAATTCGCAACAAATTTAGAAATAACTGCTTTTGAAGTTAATTTGCATTTTCTTTTTTCAATAGGGCAACTTTGCAAGGAATTTCCAAGACTAACTTTTTCTTTCAGGAATTCAGTGAAAATGTAAGACGTTATGTCGAAACAAGAGCCAACGCCGTGGCTAACATGAATCAGTCTCTTCAGTTTGAACAACATAGTGCAGAGTTGCATTTTTTAAGGCCCGTACCTCAGACTGTACGCATAAAGATGGAACATCATAGTATAACTTTTTTGTCCTTCCATCCTTCTGTCTCAATGAACGAGTGTTAAGAACCCTTTTCCTGAAGAGTGGGACGACGTATCATATTGAAATTTGTGTCAAAATTAAGGTTTGCGAACTATTGGCGGTGAAAAATAGTGGATATTCTAAGTCAGTGCAATGAAAAGATACTGCCATTTATTTCACATACTTTGAGACTCGCAGACACACTCATCAAAACGTGCAGGATACTTCCGGTTGACGTAGACTCACGAGCCTCAGCAAGAAACGAGTAACGTTGTCTGAAGTGACGTATCACGGTACACAATGTGGCGATTCGATGGCAGAATGTGGGTATGGTGAATGTCATCTGCCACCGTGTGTAGTGCCAACAGAAACATTTTGAGGCGGTGGTGTTACGGTGTGGTCATGTTATCCATGGAGGAGGGTTTCACCCCATGTTGTTTTGCGTAGCACTATTATAGCACAGGCCTACGTTGATGTTTTAAGCACCTTCTTGCTTCCTACTGTTGAAGAGCAATTTGGGGGGTGGCTACTGCATATTTCAACACGATCGAACACCTGTTCCTAGTTCACGGCCTGTGGTGGAGTGATTACATGACAATAACATCCGTGTAATATACTGGCCTACCGACATCAATGCCCCTCCTCAGTGCAGCACTCCGTGAAGGATGGACTGCCATTCCCCAAGAAACCTTCCAGAACCTGAATTAAGGTATGCCTGCGAGAGTGGAAGCTGTCATCAAGGCTAAGAGTGGGCCAACACTCTATTGAATTCCAGCATTACCGCTGGAGGGCGCCTCGAACTTGTAAATCATTTTCAGCCAGGTGTCCGGATACTTTATATCACATATTGTATAAACATGATAAATGATTGGATAAATACCGTAGGATTAAAGACTCTGTCATCAAATCTAAGGGTGGGGCAACACCATATTCCAGCATTACCGATGGAGGGTGCCACGGACTTGACCATCATTTTCAGGCAGGTGTCCAGATACTATTTATCACATAGTGTATCCTTCATATACTGTTGGGTTACCTAAGAACTAGAATTTCTCTTGGACGCTAGCCAGTTGTTTTTTGAAGATGACGTAATAAGCGGAAATCAAGTTATAAATAAACATAATTCCGTGGAACAAAAGCAGTTTGCTTGTTATTCAACCTTAAACATGGAATTTTTGTACTACGAGGTGACGGACGAATCCATAAATAAGGAATAGAGAGCTTTACCGGCAGCGAATGTCAGCATTCCCCTGCACCATATTATACATCACTCTTCTGGCTGGGCCGCGGTGGCCAGCGGTTCTGGCGCTGCAGTCCGGAACCGCGGGACTGCTCCGGTCGCAGGTTCGAATCCCGCCTCGTGCATGGGTGTGTGTGATGTCCTTAGGTTAGTTAGGTTTAAGTAGTTCTAGGGGACTTATGACCTAAGATGTTGAGTCCCATAGTGCTCAGAGCAATTTGGACCATTTGAATCTTCTGGCTGCAAAACCCTATTTTTCAACGTAATCTCCATTCAATGGGACGGCCTTACTCCAACTTATGCAAGGGCCTGCATCCCCGCATTATACAACTCTACTTCTCGATGCCGCAGCCAACGTTTTGCTACATCGAGAAAGTGGTCATCGTCCACGTACTGTTTCCCGCGGGCCAAACACATGGAAGGCAGAAGGTGCGAGTCCGGGCCGTAGGGTGGATGAGGTAGAATAGTCCAGCGAAGGTTTTGTGAGCTCCTCTCTGGCAGGAAGACTTGTGCTAAGGTTTGGGTTATCGTGGAGATTGTGGAGACGTTCGTTTGCATTTATGTGGCTACGATCACGCTTAAGTCGTTTCTTCAGTTTCCTGAGAGCGTGTTTGGTCGGCTGGTAGGCGGAAGATCAGACAGGTTTGCGCGACCTTGTTGCGATGACGACAGACGCCTCGTCCAACGACTCACCGTGCTTTTGTTCACTGTCAGGTCTCCAGTGATGATGACATATGCCTCGCCAAATACTCACTGGCAGGTCTCCACAGTCCTTCTGCAACCAGCTGTGAATATATACGATCTCTGGTTTTCCGAGAAAAGGAACTCAATGATAGCTCCTTGCTTGGATCGCACCTTATTTACTGACGCCGTTTTGAAGGCTACGCATAGCGCCGCCATCTATCGAATCTTTACGAAAGATTGAGGCTGAAGCGAAATATTACACGATGCCCCACAGCAAACTCCGCATTTTTAATGCAAAATTGGCTGTGTTGTATTATTTATTGAACGCCCATTGTAATAAATATTAGTCTGTCAGAATACTGACAACAGAGATTTCTTTAAATTATTTATCGTCCAGAGTAAATCCTTATGAATCTTTTAATTTTACCTATCAGAATAGGTTTCCAAGCTGCTGTAATTACTCCCAGTTTGTGAACCACTTCCCTAAGGTACTGAATTGGGTTCAATGCTACTAAGATCTTATTTCCAGAACAATTGCGTCCCCTAACACTGCGGATCAGCTAAATTAGTAGATACACTGGCGGCAGGGGCTAGGCTGGAAGGGGCGAGAATATAGGCACCGGACAGTGGACGACCGTATGTTCGATCCCATCACGCTGTTCCGGCGCACTCGGGCTACGCAGCTCAGCCGCACTGTTTGCGTGTCTCTGCCACCGCTCCGCGTCCGTTCAGCGAATGCTTTACCCTCCTCCACCCACCCCTCCTCTCGCACTAATTTTCCCACCCGCTGACCCAGGCAGGCAGGTAGCGCACCAGTTGATGCTTTTTGTCCGGCCAGTGCAACCCCTTTGCCCGGCCGCCTCTGATCGGCGGTCGGACTGTCCGCAAACTGAATCAGTTATTCTCGCGGCAACACAAACGCAGTCGGTTAGGCAAACAAGCGCTGGTGTTTGGATTTGCAGGTTAAATTACACGCGGTCACGCAGCGCAATAACGGAGCCTCCTTTCCGGTTGTTGCCGACGGCACCCGAATTAGCGCGGCTGTCCTTCCACGAAACATGTTCTCAGTTATCGCCATGAGCAGCATCAACGCGACCGTTGACACAACACTTGTCCTGTTGCAACGGGCGTACAATCACGGTAGTCAGTTGAAGCGCTCCTTAATTAGTTAATAACCCCGCCAGCTGACATTTTGTTGTGTGTAAGGGGACTGTTACATTTTGCACAATGAAATAAAGAACTGTGCATGAGAAAGACGTGGATGGTAATGTAAATGATGGAGACAGTAAAGTAGTCGCTATCATCACAACGCGGCTTTCAGAGAACACATTAACGCTGAATACAAAAATGCACTCTTGTGAAACCGAAATTTTATTGTCCCGTGGCGGTCGAGCATTAGGTGAATTTGCTGTTTTACACTGACGTGCCGTGCGGGATTAGCCGAGCGGTCTAGGGCGCTGCAGTCATGGACTGTGCAGATGATCCCGGCGGAGGTTCGAGTCCTCCCTCGGGCATGGTTGTGTGTGTTTGTCCTTAGGATAATTTAGGTTAAGTAGTGTGTAAGCTTAGTGACTGATGACCTTAGCAGGAAAGACCCACAGGATTTCACACACATTTGAACATTTTGAACACTGACGTGACCAAAGATATGAGATAGCGATATATATATATATATATATATATATATATATATATATATATATATATATATATGGCGATAGCATCGCGTACACAAAGTGAAAAATGGCAGTGTGCTGGCGTAGCTGACATTTGTACTCAGATAATTCGTGTGAAAGGCATGCGACGTGGTTATGGCCGCACGCGGAAAGGTAACAGGAGCTACACAAATGCGACATTCCACTTCGGACACCATTACGGAATTCAATATTCCAAGGTCAACAGTGTCAAGAGTGTGCCGAGAATACCAAATTTTAGGCACAACCTCTCACCACAGACAATACAATGGCCGGCAGCCTCCACTTAACGACCGAGAGCAGCATCGTTTCCATAGAGTTTTCAGTGCTGGGCTCGTGACCATGTCTGTTGGACCCTAGGATACTGGAAAACGATGGTGTGGTCAGATGAGTTCCGATTTCTGTTGGTATGAGCTGTGGCAGGGTTCGAATGTGACCCAGACCCCACGAAACCATGGACCCAAGTTCTCAACAAGGCACTGGCACAGATCCCAGGAAGCCATGGAACCAAGCTTTCAACAAGACGCTGTGCAAGCTGTTGTTGGCTATAAAATGATGTGATCTGTGTTTACATGAAATTGACTGGATCCTCATCGAACTGAACCGATCATTAACTAAAAAGTGGTTCAAATGGCTCTGAGCACTATGGGACTTAACATCTATGGTCATCAGTCCCCTAGAACTTAGAACTACTTAAACCTAACTAACCTAAGGACATCACACACGTCCATGCCCGAGGCAGGATTCGATCCTGCGACCGTAGAAGTCGCGCGGCTCCGGACTGAGCGCCTAGCACCGCTAGACCACCGCGGCCGGCAATGATTAACTGGAAATGGTTGCGTCCGGGTACTTGGAGACCATTTACAGCCATTCATACACAAAAGGTTCCTAAACAATGATATCATGTCATTGGGCCACAATTGTTGGCGATTGGTTTGATGAACGTTCTGAAGAATTAGAGCAAATGACATGGCCACCCGGATCGCCCGACATGAATCGAACATTTATGGGGTATAATTTAGAGGTCAGTTGTTGCACAAAATCCCGCACCTGTAACACTTTCGCAGCTACAGATGGATATAGAAGCAACACAGCTCAATGTTTCTGCCGGGGACTTCAAACGACTTGTTGAGTCCATGCCAAGTCGAGTTGCTGGACTACGCCAGGCAGAAGGAGATCCAACACGGTATTAGGAGAATCCCATGACTTTTGTCACCTCAGTGTGAATTCTTATGGCTGATGCTAGATGGAAGCTTTTCATGGAAGTGTCACGTTAAGTAGCTTGTGCAAAAACTATTCCCACTATAAGAATAACCTCCACTGCCCCCGACACTAAAACATGCAGACTTGCTTACTTTGCTTCCGTTTGATCTGTTAACTTCAATGGTCAGGCACACAGTTTTAATCTGCCACGAAGTTTCATATCAGCGCACACTCCGCTGCAGAGTGAAAATCTCATTCTGGAAACATCCTCCAGGCTGTGGCTAAGCCATGTCTCCGCAATATCCTTTCTTTCGGGAGTGCCAGTTCTGCAAGATTAGCAGGAGAGCTTCTGTAAATTTTAGAAGGTAGGAGACGAGATACTGGCAGAAGTAAAGCTGTGAGGACCGGGCGTGAGTCGTGCTTCGGGAGCTCAGATGGTACAGCACTTGTCCGCGAAAGGCAAAGGTCCCGAGTTCGAGTCTCGGTCGGGCACACAGTTTTAATCTGCCAGGGAGTTTCATATCAGCGCACACTCCGCTGCAGAGTGAAAATCTCATTCTTCAATGGTGTAATTTAAGACTTTTCTCTGTTCTATCAAAATTATTCTCAACCAAGCTCACAGTCCGGCTTTCGCCGCCGTGCAGTGGGGACGTGTTGTTGTTTCCGCCTGCGGAGCGCGCGCGCTCGCTGTTGTTTACATTTCAGCGGCCGTTATTTACGTTTCGCTTACGTGCACTAGAACCATGGCCAACCGTTTTCGAAAATCAACTTTACGATTCAACTTCTGCAACGACTACGCACGACCAAATGCCTTGGAAGTGGAACCCTTCCTACGCGACGTTGCTAAGATCCCAGCTTCTGACATCTTGGGCATCCATTTGTCCATATTAAGCAGTATGTGTACGTCAAAGTCGTCCATGACGCGGTATGTGAAAGAATACTTCGTGACACCAACCATGGATTACGCTTTTGCCACACTGACGGAAATGTCGGAGCGGTCACTATCGACCATGCCGGCTTAGGAATGCGCACCATACGAGTTTTCGAACTCCCGTTATAGCTTCCGGCGGAAGACGTTATCGCGGCTTTTCGCCCCTATGGCACTGTACATGGCCACACTGCCGAACGCTGGGCGCAGTTCCAAACGTACCCCGTTCTTAACGATGTACGGCAGATCACCATCGACCTCCATCGCCACGTGCCATCTTACCTGCAAATTAGCGGGTGCCGCGGGGTTGTCATATACGACGGCCAACCCAAGACCTGTTCCGGGTGAAGCAAAGAAGGCCACCTCAGATCTGAATGTCTTCAGCGACGAATCACCCAATTGCCAGCCGCTACCGTGCCACCTCCGGCTCCGACGACGGTTTTACCGATCACCTACGCATCGGCGCTCTCTTCTCCTCCCACCGGCCGCCGCCCATCGGACCACGTACAGGTGACCCTTCCAGCTGCTACGGATACCGCCGGGGCCGACACGTCGCGCTCAAAGCCTGAAGCTACTCCGGCGCCACCACCAACAGCGACGACTTCCGACACCCACCCGCCTGAACATATGGACGCCCCTTCATTTGACGTTCCCGCGACGGCCTTCCTCTCAGTGCGACGCGACTCCCTTCCGTCTTCCGACACGGAGGGACGAACCCGCAAACAAGAGGCGCAAGAGGAGGCGCCGTACGGTCTCGGAACGAGACGGATCACCTCCCCCTGATGCTCCAGAGGCCGTCCGACCCGACGAGGCCTCGGAGAACCTACACGACGATACGAATGACGACAACATGACGCCGACTGTGGATGCGTCGATGCCTACTGTACTGGTTCGCTCAGGTGCTCCTGAACCAATGGACTCCAACGATGCGACTGCTGCCGAGACGTCCTCCGCCCCTACGACCGAAGTGGAACGTACGACCATCACAACGACAACGCCTTCAATGGTGTGGAGTGAGGACGTCGATGAGGACCCGGACCACACGCTGGGGAGAGAGTTACCCCAGACGGAAGCATCGTTACGCCGCTGATAACGCCGTCAGGTGGCGTACGGAACGACTCACCGCTGCCTCGCCCCTCTTCATCCTCCGCCGGTGGAGTTCCCCTCCACGGCGGGGTACGGCTCCAAACCTACCGAATAGCGACGATCAACACTAACACCATTAGCTCACCCGTGAAACTTCAACTGCTGCGAGAGATGATATGGGCGTCGGACGTCGATATCGCACTACTACAGGAAGTACACTTCCAGAAGTCGCGGGATATAACACTTATCCTTCTCCTGGTGACCACCTGGGACGCGGCGTAGCTATCTACGCCAGAGAAGGCATTCCAGTGGCCGATATCACATACCTTCTATCAGCCAGAGGCATGGCCGTCACCGTCAACATTTACGCTCCGTCAGGCTCCACCCGCAGACGCGACAGGGCACTCTTCTATTCAGAAGAAATCGCTCCTTTGTTTCTTGGACGCTGCGACCATTACTTGCTTGGGGGTGATTTTAATTGTGTCTTGCACCCTAAAGATCAAGTGCCCCACTACAGCACCTGTCAAGAACTGCGTCTTCTAGTCCGCGATCTGTTGCTCCGCGACACTTGGGAAGTTCGGCACGGCGACGTGCCTGGACATACTTACCAGACGAGTCACTTCGCGAGCCGCCTTGATAGAATTTACTTGTCTTGGGAACTCACACCTGCAGTCCAAGGTGCAGAACCTTGGCCCCTGGCCTTTTCGGACCACTGTGCCTACATCTGCAACATTCTCTTCCCCAAGCAAGTGGCCTGGCGTAGTCGTGCACCGTGGAAGCTAAACACCTCCCATCTTCATGATCCCGAATGTCTTCAACGTGTTACCGAGACATGGGCCACCTGTGAACGTCGCTTACCTAAATACTGCACGACCTTGACCTGGTGGCTGGAATGTGCCAAACCTGCCATTCGAGTACTTTGATTCAGTATGGAAAGGAAGTTGCTATGTGGCGCCGGCACACTACCGACTATTTCTACACCGTTCTCCGCGACCTGGACGCCCAACCGCCCACCCCCGGCACCCAGAGGGAACGCAGCAGGATTAAGGCGCAAATTGTAACTTTGACACGCCGTAGACTGCAGGGGGCTATGGCGCGAACCCGATGTCAAGATTCGGCGGAACAAGAACATCCGACCATGCATCATATCGCCTCCGATAGGAAACATCGACGACAACAACTCATCACCGAGGTCACCACCTGTCGCGGCCAGCACGTCACTTGCCAGGCCGAAATCGTCAGTGCTTTTGTCGACCACTACCACACAATGTACCAGGAGGAGACTACCAACAACGACGCTGTGGAGTCGGTGTTACCACACGTAACTCGCACCCTCACCAGCGACGAAGCGGACGAGCTGATGGAGCCCATTACGCGTGTCGAAATCCACGATGCAATCAAAAAAGGTGCTCTGAATAAGTCACCTGGTGTCGACGGATTGCCGATAGAATTTTATAGCGCTTTCTTCACACTAACGGCGTCACGGTGGACAACGATGTTTCATGAACTGCTGACGGTGGGGAACGCCGTACCGCCGTCCTTCGTCACGGGAATTATTATACCCATCCACAAACCGACACCAGGTGTGACGACAGCACATTACCGTCCCCTGACTCTGCTTAACGCAGACTGTAAAATTTTTACACGCCTACTGGCAACGCCATGCCGCAAGATCCTGTCTAGCATTCTATCCACGGAACAGACATCTCCGGGCGGCTCAGTTAACATACAAACGGCCACAGGAAAATGTCGTGATTTAATTGCACTGGCAGCGGCGTGCAGACTCCGCGCCGCAGTGGTTGCCATTGATTTTGACAGCGCATTCGACAAAGAGCGGCATCTTTTTCTGTTCTCAGTGATGAACCGCATGGGTTTTCTACCAGCCTTTATCGACGTGATCCGGCGCCTGTACGGCACCGCCGAATCGCTGATTCAGGTTAATGGCCGTGTGGCGGGACCAGTGGCGATCCGGCGTTCCATACGGCAAGGCTGCCCACTTTCGACCCTACTCTATGCCATAAGCCTGGAGCCACTCATCGGGAGTCTGACGAGCCACCTTTCTGGTCTCACTTTGCGACAGCACAGTTTTCGATGTCGTGTGTATGGGGACGTCCTCCTCCTCTTGATCCGCTCACGGAGTGAAACACACACGGTACTTGATTTGATATCAACGTACGACACTGCAGCGGGCAGTCACATGAATGTGGCTAAATCCGCGGCGATGCCCATTGGACGCGGCCTCCCACACGACGACTTAGCACCTCTACCGTGTGTACAAAAACTACGATACCTTGGTATCATTTTCACCTCCACCGTGCGCCGCTCCGCTGCCATCAATTTTCAGCATGCACTCCAAACTATCCGCACGACGGTGCGACAAAATCGTCTCCGACGACTCGATTCTTTACAACGTGTCCAATACCTCAATCAACATGTAGCGGCCAGAATGGTCCACATCGCACAGGTGTTCCCGCTGTCAGCAACTATTGGTTGCAGCCTCCAGGCTGCCTTCGGATACTTCCTTACGGCCGATACGCTCTTTAAGGTCCGCTACGACACGCTCACCCTTCCCCCGCGAGCGGGAGGCCTCGACCTTGTCAATGTGCGACTCCGCGAGGCGTCCTTGTACATGTCCACCATGCACAAGCAGTGGCACGGCGGCACCTACCTTACGCGCAGCTTGCTGAAAATTCTTGTGTCCGCGACCATAACACCACCAGTACCAGTCGGACACATCAAGCACCATCTGACGCACATTTCTGATTTCATCGTCGACTTCAGTTATGCTCACACACACTTACCGACCACGCGTTCTCCTCGACCTAAAGATTTTTACACCCCACTCCTTCGTTCCATATCCAGCAACAATATCGAACTGAGACATCCGTCCACGCTGTGGCCAAAGGTTTGGCGTCACATCCACCAGCCTTTTCTTCCCTCCAATGTCCGGGCAACATGTTACCAAGTCGCAAATGAAAAATTCGCTATAAATCATCGTCTTCACGCCATCGGACTAAAGGACTCTGCACTTCGTTCCATTTGACACCTCGTGGATGACGATGTCCATCAACTGACTTGTGCTGCCACCAGTGACGTCTGGAAACTTTCCCGACAGTTCGTTGCCTGTTACCTCCGCGTTCCGCCGGACTCGATTGACCCACGGACTTTTATCCATCCTGAGAATACTTATTTCCGTCCACCAAAAATCATGCGATTGTATGGGTCAAGGGATGGACGATCACCTACATGTATAATGATGGCGACAAATCACGCCTTGATTTCTGGCAGTACTTACAAACCGCCCACAGTGAAGTCGAACACCGACCGCGCTACCGCGCCTTCTTCGCCAATTACCTACATGCGATCTTTACTTCACCCCCGCTCAGTTGGATGGTGCCACACGCCGACAGCACTCCCGCCCCCCCTGCTGACATCTGAGACTCCCCGCGCTACTTTCTACATTGTAACCCACAGTGGAGTAGGCGCATGGATACGCGCCTCCTTTCTTTTATGCACTACACCAGAAAACACTGGTCTTTCCCTCATTCCACTGTATATTGCTTCACACCACTTCGATTACATCAGAATCATTATTCTTTTTGTTTTCCTACACCTTGTTCATAAAAAAAATTGCTCGCCTTGTACGAGTATAATGTCTTGTGTTATTTTCGCCGGAAGGATGGCATTTCTGTTGTATTTAAGTTTATACCAATAAAGATCTTTTTTTCATTTACCCTTTTCCTGGTGAAAAAAAATAATAAAAATAATAAAATAAAACAAAAATGAATCAAAAAGCTGCTTTGAGGGAGTGGTTCAGGGACGGAAGGGGGAAGACATCGCGGCCAGGCCTCGGGTTTCGTCCCCTGCCCGCCTTGTCTCCACCTACTCATAACTGAACACTCTTAAAATTAAAAAAAAGAAATAGTGTTACTGTCCCCTCTTGATTTGTTTGTTCGCGCGGTGGTTCCCGGCTTGCCACTTCCAAGTTTTTTTTCCTAACATTAGTGTTTTTGTTGGGTTCTGGTAAAAAAAATAAAAACAGATAAAAAAAAGAACAGTGCGACCAACCAAAGTTCTATTGCCTGTTCAGCAAATTCGTGTAAGTTGTTGTTAAGATTTATTGGAGCCCTCTGTTATCTCTGTGCATCTACATTCAGCGAGCAATAGACCAAATGGGATACCACTTCCTTAAGCATTATACAGATTGGTCTGGGCTATTCAACAGGATTTCTTTTCAGTGAGCTAAAGAATTGAAAACCCTTAAATATTTCTTCATGGTAAACTCCTAGTCCGCAGAAGAGTTCCTTGTGGTAGCTGAAAACTTTTCTCTTCATATATTCTCTCAAAATAGTTTCTTGTTTTTCTGGCTATGTAATTTATTCCGTTGATAAGTTTTCTGATGGCAAATAATTAAGAAATTTGAAGGGAAACACAGATTTGGTTCACGTGACAACACTCTGTATCGAAATATATGAAAATCTTAATTCATTCAATATGTCCTAAAACATTCATTTTCGCATAATGAGAAAACAACATTGCTCCCAGAATCTGCTTTGCATTTAGGAACTAAAAGGCTAATTAGTATTCCAGTTCTGCTGGATATGATTATACTGGATGAACCGTATTAGAATTCACTAGACTGGATTAGAGTGGCTAATACGTGAATAGGCTGGATTTAATAGATGTCACACAGACGCTAAGAAGAGAGCTTACTGCATGTGACACATGTATATAAAAAAAATGGAATACATGTTTAAATAGTTATGGCTTTTTTGTTTGTTTTCCAGAACCCATCGAAATAACATTTGCAGAAGCCGAAACGTAATGAAAGGTATGTGCTAAGGTCTGATCAGGGTAGCTCCAGAAAATAGTCGGTGGTTGCCAACCGCAAGGTGGAATGAGTGTATCTTTGAGTAGGAGGGTCTCTGATGGTTAAGACCGCCGGGCGCGACCAGTAAAAACTGTGGAGTCACAGGTAGGGGCCCGGAGGAAGCAGACGCGTGCAGACAGCTTTTAGGGGGAAGTCGCAGCTAGGTGCACAGAGGAAGCAAACGTTTGGTGACAGTGTTAAGGTAGGTCCCTGCTCCTGACCAAACTTTAGCACGTAAATGAGAGAAGATATATAATCATTTCAAATTTGTTTTGGTTAGATAATGTTAAGAGGTAGGATTTGTATGTTCAAGGTTTGACGCAGTAAGCATTTTGTAAGATTTTTTTGTAAGAGTGATTCGTGCTACAAAACTGTTTGAAATGGCAGGTTTTGTGTATGACTTAATATTTTAACAGTATATATATATATATATATATATATATATATATATATATATATATATATATATATATATATATATATTGAGATCAACATTGTGGTTAAATCTAACAGCCTGAATCATAATCCACATCCTTTGCTTGTACTGAATATGAAAATGAGTAGTAAAGTAAAGTTATCCACCAACAAAAGAATGTAAAGAAAATGAGTCCCCTATGCAGTATATATGTGCAATTCATGGTTTGAAATCGATTTTGGTCGAACTAACGTTATCAGAGCAAAGTTAATTCAAATAACTAATTTTATGCCATTTCATAACCGGCGTTATTGAAGTCGAGATATAATTTCATTAAGTAAACATCAGGACCAAAAGTTAAATTGTCAGTACCATCTTAATGCCATTGCACAAACGGTATATTCTCTTCAATTTGATTGCTGAGTCAAATACATGTTGCACATCTGGCAAAATGGAGGAGTGCAAGAAACAAGTTCACAGACGCAGTCACATGCAGGTTTGTTGAAAAATTAATTTAGTACAATCTTATCAATGATACTTCCACAAAATAAAAAAGGGATACAATTTTATCTAAGATACTTTCACTTGGCGACATCCTCTGTGGTGACGATCTTGTATATATTTTCCGTAACTGTGGACTTTGTTTTCCAGCATTCTTTTCGACACCACTGTTTCAGCTGTACTCTGCATAGTTAGCTGCGTAATATTGTGTTTGCTGCTACGCTTGTGAATATTTACTTTTTAGCTCTGCTTCTGTTTATACTGATTTTATGTGTCTATTCTAAATATTTTACCTTTTGTGTGCTAAATATCGTATTGTGAATTACGACCATTTTGACATTTGGTCCACCATATTGTCTCCCTCAAGATGTCCAAAACGAATCGACAGAGTGATAAAGTACACTCACACAGTTCCTCAAAATCGCGTAAGCAACAACAACCGGACAATGACCTAGTTTTGTCAGCAAACCCTCCTACTTCACAAAGTGATCAGGAATTTGACAACAATGCTGCGACAAGTAATGACGCCACAGAGCCACAAAATGCCGCATCGGTTCCTCTTTCGCCTTTGGATTCTCAGAATGCAGTAAGACAATTAGAAACAGTTTCCCATGACTCGTTCATGCTAATTCAACCTTCACAAAGCCATGTGGTTGATTCCGACAGCCAATTTCTCTTGCAATATTGTTTCACAGACAGAGAAACTGTATCATCTGAGAAATCTCAAAGAGTTTTTAGCAACCCTCCCCAGCAATATGAGTTGCAGCACCCAAATCCTGAGGTGACATCCACAGCTCTAGTTGAAGATAAATTAGATTGTTTTCTTCGACTACTGGGCGTACGTGAAGCAAAGCGTGATGAAAAATTTGCGCAATACCGTGCAGAGAATGCTAAGCGTGATGAACAGAACGCAAAACGTGACGAATGCCTCACCAGTAACATCCAGAAATTAATCCAAACTATAGACACGTTTAAAGAAGTAACTGACAATAAATTACAGGATATCATTGAAGCGTATAAACGCGACGTTACTGACCTTAGCGACAGAATAAATGCAGTACTTCCACCAGAATCTATTGAAAAGTTGCAACAAACTTCCGCTGCTCATTCTGAGCACATACAGACCAGAATCATTTACCGAATCCCTGAGATCTGACGTCATTCAACTTCAAACAGAAGTCAGTGAACATGGTGAGCAGTTCTACTCAAAATTAGAAAACATAACGGAAAGAGTAACCGCTTTGGAAACTCATGCAGAAAATGGGTTAGATCAGACAACCCCAGTTCCTTTTTTAGAGACAACTGAATACCAAGCACTGGCTAAATTTAAGAGTAAACGAATCACTATTAATGAACAACAAAAACGAGAACTCAGTTCATCGTAAACTTTCCGATATTCAGCACCAATTACAGGACGACACTGCGCCTAATAATTTTGTTCCAGAACAGCAACAAAATCCGTTTGCATACACGCAACAACAGCCCCCATTCTTATCTTCACAGGCTCCATTTGCACAAGATTACCCTGTATAAAGTAGTACCTTCCCAGGCAATTTTCCTTTGCCCCATGATGCTCCTTGTTTTCCACGCCAAGACAATGTTGATTACAAACACTTCCTGTCAATCAAGAAATTTAAGACATTCCGGAATAGCCCGAATGATTTACATCCTCTTGATTGGATTCACCAATTTATATTCGCTTTTCCTCCAAACTGGTCAGTGGCACATCAATTAGAACTTGTCTGCAGTTTCTTGGAAGGTGAACCTGCAACGCGAATGAGATACATTGCACGACAATGTTTGTCTTTCCAGTCATTCCAACAACAATTTCTTGATGCTGACTGGAATCCCACTTCACAACGTGCTGTTTCTAAATATGCCACCTTTTTATAAGTCACAAATTGGCACTTTGACACAATATTTTGACCACATGATTAAAGAGAATCATCGTTTAACTGAACCTTACAGCCCTTCCAGTGTCATTCAGCATTGTATTTCAAAATTACCTAGATCATTGAGAGTTCCGTTGCTAACAGGAAATCGCACAGAAAATTTGAACACTTTTCGTGATGTTTTACAGCTTCTTGAACGGAATGAAACACAGAATCCACGATCTAGTCAACACAAAAGAATAGAGACAACCGTTTCCGTAATAGCGGCAGGCAGTTACCGAATAATAGACCTCAATATGGAAATGCAGGACGCTTTCTTCCCCAACCCCAGTATCAGCAGAATGTTGTGAATGGCTACCCAGTCAGGAATCAAAATTATCATCCCCTTCCATCAATGTCGTTCAGCAATGGTCAACATGGCGATACCTCACAAAATAACCGCCGATACAGTAACAACCAGAGAAACCGGGAGAATCAGGGGAATAATTCCAACACATCTTTTGTACAAAGAAATCAAATGTGGCACCAGAACCGCCATCAACCATACGGAACCAATGATTACTACCAACGACAACAAACCTTTGATCGCCCATCCACTCATCAGTACAGTCAATAGAATTTTTCAAATCGTAATAATAATTATCCAAGTCATAACCAGAGACAAACCAATGACAGCCAACAGAATTACGGCAATGACAGACAAGTACCATTTTAACAACCCGATTCCCTGTTTCACCCCAGACATGATTTCAATAATTCATCAGGTAAAACAGTACAGATAGTAGAAGTTCGTCCACCAAATCCACGAAACAATGGAGGTCATCAACGTGGGACAGAACACCAACAATGGCAACTAACTGCTCTGCCTAACTCGTGCTCGCTGCAGCGCGAACGGTGCCATGATTCTTCTGAAAATTTTATATCATACGTTATCCGTTATGACGATATACGAGAGGACCTTCTGCTGGAAAAAACCGAACTACAACCAATTGTTCATCATCCCCTCATTAATATTTCGATAAACACACACAAATTCTCTGCAGTCATCGATTCGGGTTCTCCCATTTCTGTTATTAGTGAAGCCGCTTTTCACAAATGCGCCATTGTTTCTACCATTCCAACACTTTCACTTTCGCATAGTAAGGACAGTGGCGCTGTTCCTGGCTAAAGTATAGATATTAAACAGCAATGTTATTTGCAGTTTCAAGTCGATACACATTTTTTATATGCTACAGTATTAATACTTTCGCTTCTCATTACAGACGTCATTTTGGGGATCGATTTGTTGAACAAATATAAAGCAATTTTAGATTTTGAAGATCATTGGATTCGTCTCTGTGATGATGGAGTTTGCTTCTTTTTGGACTTTCACAAACATTTGTAGCAAGCAGAACAAGACCTTAACAAAATTAATTTAATTCAGTCTCAGCTCCCGTCGGTCGTAACACTGACGTCAATTTTTGTTCTTTCCCCAAACATTGACAATGACGATACGACACCAGACATTGGTAACATTATTCAGGATAAAATCAAGGTAATTCTTCAGTTCAAGAAAAGAAATATTTACATGCCATTTGAAATGAGTTTCCCATGTTTTTTACACGGCTCCAGGCACAATTAAAGACTTTTTATATGAATTTCAAGTAAAACACAATACCTCTTTTGCTGTTCCACCTTATTCGATACCACTAGTTCCCCGTGACAAAGTCAAATAGGAAATCCAATCTATGGTAGCTCACAATATTATTGAAACTGCTACCAGTCCATACAATTCCCCAATACATGGGCTTAAACGGGATGGTTCAAGTCGTCTTGTTTTGGATTCAAGACAGATCAATACGATAATCATACCAGAGACGGATAGGCCACTAATTTTGGATGAAATCTTACAACAGTTTCACGACGTATCTATTTTTTCCTCCTTAGATCTTCGGTCCAGTTTTTACCAAATAGAATTACAAATGGTTCAAATGGCTCTGAACACTATGGGCCTTAACTTCTGAGGTCATCAGTCTCCTAGAACTTAGAACTACTTAAACCTAACTAACCCAAGATCATCACACACATCCATGCCCGAGGCAGGATACGAACCTGCGACCGTAGCGGTCGCGCGGTTCCAGACTGTAATAGAATTACACCCCAACTGCCGCAAATATACAGCTTTTCTCTGTTTTGGTCAGTGCTACCAATTTTGCAGACTCCCCTTTGGGTTAACAGTCTCATCTGCAGCCTTTATCCGTGGACTAAATACTGCGTTGTCACGTCATTTGAGAGACAGGATTACCACTTACGTGTTTCTTCCAGTATAATGAAATATTGTCTCAACTTCTTCACTCGTTCTCTAGCTTCGGTGTTACAGTAAATCTAGAAAAATCTCATTTTTGACAAGCCAATATCAAATTTTTAGGCCATCTTATTTCATCATCCGGACCCTGACAAGCTACAAGCAATCTATAGCATCCAAGTTCCTCACACTAATAAGCAACTCCGTAGTTTTCTAGGAATGATAAAATATTTTCGCAGGTTTATTAACAGCAAAGCTTTAGATACGCCAACTTTATGTGAATGAACAGGAAAAAATTCTGTCTGGATTTGAGATAAAACTGCTCAAAAGGAATTTGAGACACTAAAACACTCTCTTATAGATGCACCCCTGTTATCTCACCCCGATCTTACTACTGATTTTTGCATTTCAACAGACTCCTCAAACACAGCCCTTGGAGTTCATCTCTTTCAAGAGTTCATTGAAGGTGAAACTAAGGTACAAAAAACATCGCATTTGTTAGTCGAGTAATATCTTCTTTAGGAAGAAACTATTCCATCACTGAATTAGAAGCTCTGGCTGTTGTATGTGCATTTTACAACTTTATAACTTTTCTTTCTGGTAGACACACCACAGTGTACATAGATCATATAGCACTAGAATTTTTGATGTCAGCTAAACTATCTCATGGTCGTTTAGCGAGATGGGCTCTCTTGTTACAAGAATTCTCTTTTTCCATTGTGTATGTACCAGGGCATCAAAATGTCGTTGCTGACGCGTTGTTACGCACTTTAGACACCGACAATACTGATCCAGCCAACACCTTTTGCAATAACAATTTCAGTTTGCTATATATGCGCCAGGTCGCATTTTAAAACTTTGTATCCGATGCCCTGCACAACATTGCTTCAGAACAGGATAAGGATTCCATCTGGAAAGACGTGAAACAAAAACGGCGCGATGTTAATAACAGCACTCTGCGACAGTATTACTTAATACATAACAATATTCTGTTCTACATCTACATCTACATCCACACTCCGCAAGCCACCTGACGGTGTGTGGCGGAGGGTACCTTGAGTACCTCTATCGGTTCTCCCTTCTATTCCAGTCTCGTATTGTTCGTGGAAAGAAGGATTGTCGGTATGCCTCTGTGTGGGCTCTAATCTCTCTGATTTTATCCTCATGGTCTCTTCGCGAGATATACGTAGGAGGGAGCAATATACTGCTTGAATCTTCGGTGAAGGTATGTTCTCGAAACTTTGACAAAAGCCCGTACCGAGCTACTGAGCGTCTCTCCTGCAGAGTCTTCCACTGAAGTTTATCTATCATCTCCGTAACGCTTTCGCGATTACTAAATGATCCTGTAACGAAGCGCGCTGCTCTCCGTTGGATCTTCTCTATATCTTCTATCAACCCTATCTGGTACGGATCCCACACTGCTGAGCAGTATTCAAGCAGTGGGCGAACAAGCGTATTGTAACCTACTTCCTTTGTTTTCGGATTGCATTTCCTTAGGATTCTTCCAATGAATCTCAGTCTGGCATCTGCTTTACCGACGATCAACATTATATGATCATTCCATTTTAAATCACTCCTAATGCGTACTCCCAGATAATTTATGGTATTAACTGCTTCTAGTTGCTGACCTGCTATTTTGTAGCTAAATGATAAAGGATCTATCTTTCTGTCAATTCACAGCACATTACACTTGTCTACATTGAGATTCAGTTGCCATTCCCTGCACCATGCGTCAATTCGCTGCAGATCCTCCTGCATTTCAGTACAATTTTCCATTGTTACAACCTCTCGATACACCACAGCATCATCTGCAAAAAGCCTCAGTGAACTTCCGATGTCATCCACCAGGTCATTTATGTATATTGTGAATAGCAACGGTCCTATGACACTCCCCTGCAGCACACCTGAAATCACCCTTACTTCGGAAGACTTCTCTCCATTGAGAATGACATGCTGCGTCCTGTTATCTAGGAACTCCTCAATCCAATCACACAATTGGTCTGATAGTCCATATGCTCTTACTTTGTTCATTAAACGACTGTGGGGAACTGTATCGAACACCTTGCGGAAGTCAAGAAACACGGCATCTACCTGTGAACCCATGTCTATGGCCCTCTGAGTCTCGTGGACGAATAGTGCGAGCTGGGTTTCACATGACCGTCTTTTTCGAAACCCATGCTGATTCCTACAGAGTAGATTTCTAGTCTCCAGAAAAGTCATTATACTCTAACACAATACGTGTTCCAAAATTCTACAACTGATCGACGTTAGAGATATAGGTCTATAGTTCTGCACATCTGTTCGACGTCCCTTCTTGGAAACGGGGATGACCTGTGCCCTTTTCCAATCCTTTGGAACGCTACGCTCTTCCACCATATCAAACCTGATACGACAATTTGGTTGGTTTGTATCCCAGAAGACCTAATTAACAAACTCATTTGGTATGTTCACTTTAGCGTCGTGCATTATGGACCGCGCAAATGTTTTCAGTTGCTCAAACAAACATCTTACATTTTCAACATGGAAAACGTATTCACCAAGTCCTCTCAAAATGCAGACCTTGTCAAAAAGCAAAACCACCAACTGTATCCTCTGCTGCTCAGACATTCCCTATAATCCCTTTACGTCTTCGTCAGCTAGCGGCTGTTGATTTATTTGCCCCAATTCACACTACAAAGAGAGGTTACACCTATGTTTTTGTCTGTGTGGAATTAACTTCAAAATTCGTCACTTTCACCCCATTACGTCGAGCTACGGCCCGCACTGTTTCGTATGCTTTTACTGAACTTTTTCTGAAAGAGGTGGGTCATGTAACATCAGTAATCTCCGACAATGGGCCGCAGCTCCGTTCGGGCACTTGGTGACGTACTCTTCAGACTCACAAAATTTCCCCCATTTATATCTCCGGATACCATGCTTCATCGAATCCCGCAGCGAGGTTAGTGAAGGAATTGGTGAAATTATTTAAGATCTTTCGTCATGCAAAACACAGTGAATGGGGCAAATACCTTCACATGTTTCAAGACGTAAGAAATCCATTACCAAATACTTTCTCACAGTTGTCTCCACGTCTTGTGTTAAAGAATCAACACCCGCCTGACAAGATTAAAGAAATCATACCTTTCCCGAAGTCTCGCTGCCTACGAGATTATTCAAATTGCTTTACACAATATTAAGCGAGCCGCTAAGCGACGGCTGCGCCAAATGAAGTCACCAAAGAGGAATATTTCTATTCAAGAAGGAGACAAAGTTCTGGTCCGCTCCCACAGGCTATCCCATAAAGCCCGCAGTCTATGTCAAAAATTCTTTCTGTTGTATAATGGTTCATATCGAGTAGTCCGTATAGCACATCCTAATGCCCTTGAAATCCAAACATTATATACAAAAAAATCACGTGGTGTACATCATATCACAAACTGCAAACATTTCATTGAATAGACAGTACCGTTTTCGCTAGCAACATTTAGGGTTCACTAGTTCGGTTTATTACAGTAAGTCCCAGCTACGTATGTCCAGCTATTTTATTTATATTATTTCTCCCTGTCCGCAGCATGGTTTACGGACGAGTAGCGCCTCTGCGGCGGTAACCTGGAACCCTGCTAAGGGGGTCGTTTTCGGACTCATTGTTGAGGATACACTCAGGACTTACTTTATGACATACTACATGTATTCTTTAATAATTTTTTTCTTATACCTACAGCACAACAAGTATCATAATTTTTACCTTTTATGATGTCTCTATGCTATCTTATATGTCGCCTTTTTCACTTTTCACACGTCTTTCAAGTAGAGATATAATCATCTGTTAGTATTTCATTGTTCATCACTTGTGCTATGCTTTGCTTTAAGTGTCTCTACACTTTTAATTTCAGGTAGTGTTACCTATTTCAGGATTAAGATAATGTTATGGTCTATGCTTGCAGTTAAAAGTTTTATTTTGTGTTGGCATGCTATTTTTGCTTTATTACCTGAAGTAGACATATTACTTTTCGTTACAGTTACTTCCAGACTTTCTCTGAGTCCTTATTATTTTTTGTTTATGCTACACTGATTATGGATCTTTTAAACAATGTTTTTGCGTTTGTACTTTGTGATGCTAATCTTGTTGCCACTTACTATACATATATTGTTCTATTTATGCACACTTCTGATTTGTCACACTATTATGACTGCATCTGTGAACTTGTTTCTTGCACTCCTCCATTTAGCCAGAAATGCGACATGTATCTGACTCAGCAATCAAGTTTAAGAGAATAATGCCATTTGTGCAATGTCATTAAGATGGTACTGAAAATTTAATATTTGACCCTGATGAAACTATATCTTGACTTGAATAACGCCAGTTCTGAAATGGCATTAAATTAGTTATTTGAATTAACTTTGATCTGATAACGTTAGTTTGACCAAAATCGATTTCAAACCTTGAATTGCACATATATATTGCATGGAGGCCTCATCTTCTTTACATTCTTTCATTGGTGGGTAATTTTACTTTACTACTCATTTTCATATTTAGTACAAGCAAAGGATGTGGATTGTGATTCAGGCTGTTAGATTTAAACACAATGTTGATCTCAATATAGATATTGTTAAAATTTTAAGTCATACACAAAACCTACCATTTCAAACAGTTTTGTAGCACGAATCACTCTTACAACAAATCTTACAAAATGCTTACTGCGTCAAACCGTGAACATACAAGTCCTAACTCTGAACATTATCTAACCAAAACAAATTTGAAATAATTATATATCATCTCTCATTTACGTGCTAAAGTTTGGTCAGGGGCAGTGACCTACCTTAACACTGTCACCACACGTTTGCTTCCTCTATGCACCTAGCTGCGACTTCCCCCAAAAAGCTGTATGCACACGTCTGCTTCCTCCTGGCACTTACCTGAGACTCCATGGTTTTTTACGGCGCGCGCCCAGCTCTCTTAACCATCAGAGATCCTCCTACTCAAAGATATTATACTTGTTCCACCTTGCGTTTGACAACTACCGGATATTTTCTGGAGCTACCCTGATCAGACCTTTGCACATACATTTCAGTAACTAAAAGGGCGACACCTATTCATTTATAAATTGTTTTAACTGTTGTAATAAACACCAAAATTTTCATAGACTGTTGTTCTTCATTACTAGATCTGTTGAACTGTCTTAGATGACAATACATGGTGTTCCTTTATTAAATGGACACGCTGGATAATTAGATTAACACACATACAATTTAGGAGCTATAGCGATGTTTGAGAGAGCTAGGTATAAAAGAAAGGGTGGTGATTTTATGTATGCTGCTCTGTTTAACATAATTTCCTTACTAAAAACTGGTGGGTGCAAAGACCTTTTGATTAATAGCCCGGGTAATGTTTATACGAGGGTGAATCAGATATAAACGGGATTTTTCTTCCTGAGCATCAACAGCTGGTAGGGCCGCACCCACGTATCTACTATTGCTGGGTGGGGCCGTTAGGAGTTGGGACGGCCAGCTGATACATACTTCCAACAGCTTCGTCACTAACGCTGACGATGTCGGAACAACAGGTGCAACCTTCCACTGCGAAACGAGCAAAAAGTATCTTGCTCATGAAGAAGTTCAGGCAATGGATATTTTCCAGAGACTGACTGCACATGCGGATGATCAAGCGCTGTGTTTCCCTGACATAAAGAGTTAAAGGAAGGATGAGAACGTATGGAAAATCAGAAAAACGATCGTCATCCCCGGACCAGTATTGTAGACGAAAACAATCGTGCGGCTCGAGCCATTCTTGTAGGCGATCGACGGATGAGAGTGTCATTCGTTGGAGAGCACGTCGGAAAAAACTATGGGAGCTGTCAAGCAATCGTCACAAATGATCCACAGTTCCATAAAGTGTGTTCGAGATGGGTCCCTCGCCCTTTGACCGAAAATCAGAAGTAGAGACATTTGTAGGTCTGTCAGAAATTTACAGCAATGTTTTCGAAAGAAGTTGATGCATACGTGACTCGGATCGTCATTTGCGACAAAACGTGCATCCACCAAGACACTCCCTAAATCAAACAAGCCATTAAGGAAAGGGGAAAATAAATTGCAACTGACTTTTGTTTTTAAATAATCTTGTAAAATAACATCCCGTTTATATTTGATTTACCCCCGTATAGTTAAGGACCTTTAGTGACTTTACGGAGAGCTAGGCATCACAAAACGTGGTGATTTTAAATGCGTTACTCAACAAACAGCTCGAAATAACACAACGAAACTGGACATACAGACAAACTGTTGAAAAAGACATTACCATCCAACATGATATTATGGGCATTACACCCTAACGTCCAATTAACATACGGATTTAACACACTGAAATAAATTAGAACCTTATATGGCATCTTCCCAAGTAACAAATGAGAACCGACGAAATACGTAGTAACTTATACCGCCAACACACAGAGCGTTTTCTGTGGAACGCAAGAAAAATAGATAACCCTCACTATTTTAGAATGAGTTTGTCACTCTGCAGCGAAGTGTGCGCTGATATGAAACTTCCTGGCAGATTCAAACTGAGTGCCGGACCGAGACACGAACTCAGGACGTTTGCCTTTCGCGGGCAAGTGCTCTACCATCTGAGCTACCCAAGCACGACTCACGCCCCGTCCTCACAGCTTTACATCGGCCAGTACCTCGTCTCTTACCCTCCATACTTAGAGGAGACGAGGTACTGGCAGATGTACAGCTGTGCGGGCGAGGCGTGAGTCGTGCTTGGGTAGCTAGGATGGTTTGCTTGCTTTGATCACCGAAATGGCGCTTCTGGATACCTGGGAACCGCAGCATGGCGACAGAACGGGTATGTAGCGGGACACTCGTCGAGTAGACCTGATAGAGTATATGTGACACGAGCTCTACGGACGGCGATACTGGATGCCGAAATCTTGCCAGCGGCTTATACGAATCATATGTCGTACGTCTGTACGATTTCACTAACGCGTCAGAAGATATGGCGGAGTAAGTGTCACTGGAAAATGAATAGTGACCTTTTACGTGGCACTGCATGTCGCCGGTCGATAGAGGTGGTCTGGGAGACCTGCGGTCGCCGCCAACGTGGTGGATCAAATGCGCTAAACCAACGTTACGGAGAAAGTTGATACGATACGGGCAGGGCAGATCGCAGTGGAACCGCACGACGGCGGTTTTTTTTTTTTTTTTTTTTTTTTTTTTTTTTTTTTTTTTTTTTTTTTTTTTTTTTTTTTACAGCCCTGAGGGAGCTGAAGACCCAACAACCATCCCCGGAATGGCACACGACCATGCGCAGGATAAAAGCCATGTTATTACAGCTGACGAGACTAAGAATGCAGGGCATAATGGTCAGGGCGAGATTGGCGGACACAGAGTTGCTGTGAAGCCCCCTCCATGCACCACGTAGTACGTGAACTCCAAGGACGACGAAGGACATTGATCAGGGAACTAAAGTCTGAGACTGGCCAGCAAGTTGCGAACCAGCGTGATATTGTGTTTACTATTTCCGCCATTTATATGGTCCTGTACAAGTGAACCACGAGACACTATATGATGTCATCTCCGAAATGCCAGATAAAGGACCACCACTGGATGCAGAGACTTTCATCACAACGATAACGGAGGACGAGCTGACAGACGCAATTGCCAGGGGGGCTCCGAACAAGTCCCTGGGACAGGACGGCTTCCCAATTGAATTTTACCGCGCCTGTGCGTACCTCATGGGACGGACGTGGATTCAGATGTACAACGAACTCCTGTTATCGCAGACTGAGATACCTGTAGAATTCACGCAGGGTATCATCACCCCAATACCCAAACCACGCGGTGGCAGAAGGCCAGGAGATTATAGACCACTCACTCTCTTGAACTGCGACGATAAGATTTTCGCGCGCATCCTTGGGGCTCGCCTGCAGTCTTCAATTTCTGATAGACTCCTCATAGATAAAACATGCCTCGGCGTTAAGAGTAACGTACATACGGCGCTCGGTGACTACCGAGATCGCATTAGCAGTGGCATGCCGAGTGCGAGGGGCACTAGTCGCTATTGACGTCGATCATGCATTCGACCGAGTGGATCATATCTTTTTGCACGCAGTGCTGGGCAGATCGGGAATCCCAAAGGCCTTCATTCTTGTGATCATGTGACTGTCACACGGCGTGGGATCAAAGGTCTCGGTGAATGGGGGCACTGACTACATTGTTATTAAAAGGTCAGTTCTTCAAGGTTGCCCCCTTTCGATATTTTTGTATGCAATGGTTTTGGAACTCTGTCTGTATGGTCTCCGAAGACCGGTGGAGGGAGTGCCGTTGCCACAACTGACCTTTCACTGCCGCGCTTATGCTGACGATGTGATGCGGGTGGCTAGGATAGGCGACGAAGTACGTACGGCGTTGGCATGGATACAGCGATACGGGATGGCGGCGGGAAGCGTGCTTAATCTACAGAAGTCACGCTGCATGAATGCCGGTCGAGGAATACAACCGTGGGAGGAAGGCCCGCTCATATTAGTTAACACCATACGATGTCTAGGTGTTACGTTCCACACGGATGTGCAACGGACAGCAGCGGATAACTACCGCCGCATATTGAAGTTCATGCGGACAATGGTGCTGTTACAGAAATTAAGAGCGTTGGATATGATTCAGAGGGTGACCTATGTTCACGTATACCTAGCACTGAGACTCACTCACGTAGCGCATGTCCTGCCTTTAAAGCGCACAATGGCATCACGCAAGCAACACAATGGCATCGCACAAGCAACTTTCGGAACTTACGTGAGTGTGGGACACCAGTTTAAGATCCAATACACAACCCTTACGCTACCACCCGGAGATGGTGGGCTTGGTCTGGTGAATGTATATGAAAAGGCACGGGCATTATTTGTCAGTACGATTTTACGACAGTGGCGTGGTCAATTTCACAACATCTCGGGTGCGTTGGCCGATGTCCTAGCGCCCACTTCAGTGCTGCCCCCAGTCAATGTGGGCCATATTTCACCGAAGATGTCACATTTCAAGATTTTTTGATATTTTTTTATACCAGCTCTTACAGCGCCAGTGACCCAAGGATACTCCGTAAAAGAAGTACCCAGGCAAGAACTGGCGTCAGATATGACGCGTTATACGGAACGTTTACGTCCCAACGTTGGTACGCTCAACATGGTATGTGGTGTTAAATAGGAAGTTCGCAACGAATCAACGGCGGCACGCGATTCATTTGGCAGACATTCCACTATGTTTAGGCTGCGCAACAGTGGACACTGGTGAACATCGTTTAGCATGTACTGGGACTGCTCCGGTGTGGCTCTTGGCACGAGAGATATTGGCGTTCCTTTTACGCTCAGCCCCTCACACAGTCTCATCAGACACACACTTTTTTCCCCCCAAGAATCTTATTTCCCGGCCCAAAAAAACCAATGCAGTGACGTGGGTACGGGGAATGGTTGTGGGCCACGTCTATAACGAATCGGAAAAGGACAAAATGGATATTTCGCATTTTCTCCTGGATGGACACACGAAGCTGCAACAGCATAAGAAATATGGGCAAGACTTCGCTAATTACCTGCGACTTACATTTATCGGCGCGCCGGTCAGATGGGGTGTCACGGGTGAGAGTTGAGATAGACGAAGAAGCCGAGATAGACATCGATCACACTTTACGGACCCAGTCTTACACCAACGTCTAGAGAACGGGTCGATAGATGGCCCTATTGCTCTATCGAACATCGGGTCGTGAGCAGATGTCGCCTCCGACAGGAATTTCATTTCATTGGTAGAGGAGTATGTTTCTTTTGTATTCGTATTATACGCGATGTCTTCATGTCTTTTCCATTTGGACATTTTCAGTTTTATTCATTTTATTACTTAATTAATTTTCTAATTAGCCACTATTTGTCAACATTTGGACATTGTAGACATTATTTATGCGGTAGTATAACAAATGTATGTCAGGAAAGGTTGTAAGTCTGACATTGGAAAAAAAAAGAGTAGCGATCAAGTCTCAGTCTGAGCTTCAAACCACCTTTCCTACCTAAAAAAAAAAAAAAAAAAAGACTGTAGAGCACTTCCCCGCGAAAGGCAAAGATTCCGAGTTCGAGTCTCGATCCGGCATACAGTTTTAATCTCCGAGGACGTTTCATATCAACGCACGCTCCACTGCAGAGAGAAAAATTCATTCTGGAAGCAGAAAAGTAGTATGAGGCGTTCAAATTGGGGAAACGGTAGTATACTGTTTTACTACGCAGTCAGGGATCAGTCAACAAAAACAGTCACAATCATGAGGGTTGTATTCAGATGATGTAAGATGGATTGACTACATAAATCTAGCCATTCAGATGGTACGTGCCTGATGCACAATTACTGCAATAAACCTAAGAACGAGTAATTTAGGCACGGAAAAAGTCCGCAAGAAGCGACCTAAGACGAGTTCTTGAGCACTGTTGTCAGTCTGGGATCCTTACCATTTTGAATTACTGCAGGAGATAAAAAAAAGTTTCTGAAAAGAGCTGTACGGATTGGCGGTGCGGATAGTGAGCGGTAAATGTCAGAGAGATGCTCTGCAGCTGCCCCGGCCTCGGCGTGCTAAACCGCACGCGAGCTGGACGTGCAGGCGGCGTGCGGTTTGCAGCTCGGCCTGCCTCAGCTTTGGACCGCCTTTCCTGGAAGGGCCCGGTACAGCGCAACATTTCAGTTACTATTGCGGTGTGGCATTTTGCGGTGGCCACAACTCTCCCTAATTCGGCAGAATCGTGGTATTAGCACCGTTTATCCTTCGCTATTTGTTCGTGATATGACAGACGTCGACAGGTCCAGTGGCTGCTTGCACAAAAAGAGACACTTTACCGATCTGTTTCCTCAAGTGTTTTAAAAATGAATGGGAATGACGAAAGAGAGAGATGAGAATTCTCAGTACCTACCATGCAGTCGTAAAATCGTCGGATACTGGGAACTGGCTGTGAAACAAAATTACAATACCACGCAGAGAGAATTTAAAGATTTAATTGACAATGAGCAAAAAAATTACAAACATTGAGAGACAGGATTTACCATTCTGTACATCGAGAAGCACTTTGTGCTAAATTTGCAACCATGGAGCACGTGAGGAAAATGGTGGCATGAACAGTAAAATTTCAGAACTGGAACGCCTTATTTCACTAGCAGTTGCAACCATTTTCGATGGAAGTGGATGAAGAGTGGGCAAATATATGTACGAATAAGTTGGTTAAGTCAAGGCGCACACCTGCTGTTGCCACATGCCTGGAGAGAGCTGATCTCTGGCATGGATGTGTGTGATGTCCTTAGGTTAGTTAGTTTAAGTAGTTCTAAGTTCTAGGGGACTGATGACCTCATATGTTAAGTCCCATAGTGTTCAGAGAGCAAGTCATATGCAGTGTAACAGCACTGCAGTCAAAATGCGACATGTGGCAGTCTCCCCTTTTCCACCTGCTCCCACTCAGGAGGTGTGACGTTGCGACGGGGAAAGTGTGCAGCCAGACGGAGAGCTATGGGACTGATGCCAGGGAACAGCTTTGTGTGAATGAAGAAAAGAGAAGTGCAGGAAGTAAACTTTTAACAACTGGAATGGATTGGAGACGTCTTATTTTACATGGACTTGAATGCATACTGTGCACAGTGAGATATTTTACTGTAAGAAACCACGTATTTCTAGTTTGATGGGGATGCGTTTTAAAAGAAAGTCGTCGTGTGGAAGGGGTAAATTCTCACAAACACAGTCCAGTTACCCAAGTTCATGTTAAAGAAAACGCGTGATTTCAAGAGTTGATTGTGACCATGAATGAATTACAAGGCTAGTTTTCTAAACGTTCTGAGGACACTGTCAATCTTAAATGTGTTTTTGAGCTGAGACGATTTGCCGTTTTGGTTGAAAGCGTCCCTGTGCATATGAAGATGCAAATAATTTATCCGTAGTGTAATTCCTGTTTTAAAGACAAATTCTTTTACGTTAAAACTGTCGATGACGTCTACATTATTTTCCTCAAGTACAGTTCCCACGTCCCCGTGATTAGGCTGCAAATGTGCTATAATACTTCGATCAATGTGTGTGTGTGAAAGACCTGATTTAGATTACGAGCCGGCCGTGGTGGCTGAGCGGTTCTAGGCGCTACAGTGTGGAACCGCGCGACCGCTACGGTCGCAGGTTCGAATCCTCCGTCTGGCATGGATGTGTGTGATGTCCTTAGGTTAGTTAGTTTAAGTAGTTCTAAGTTCTAGGGGACTGATGACCTCAGCAGTTAAGTCCCATAATGCTCAGAGACTTTTTTTTTTTTTTTTTTTGATTACGGAACTAAATTAGTCATGACTACATGGTAACGAGACTGCGAAAATCTGTGAAACTGTCTGCATATGTCCGTATTCCGACAGTTTGTACTAGATGAAAGTTATATTATGTCTTCAGTGTGTCAAGAAAGAATTAAATAACACTGAAAACATGTTCGTCTGTCATCTACAATGTGAGAAATATAAGACATGAGAGCAAGTCATATGCAGTGTAACAGCACTGCAGTCAAAATGCGACATGTGGCAGTCTCCCCTTTCCCACCTGCTCCCACTCAGACGGTGTGACGTTGCGACGGGGAAAGTGTGCAGCCAGACGGAGAGCTATGGGACTGATGCCAGGGAACAGCTTGGGAGCCGAATTCTTAGCTGGCGCTGCTTTACGAGAAAAAGTTTGTGTGGGACTGGTATCCCTACCTCACAAAATGAGTTCAGAATCGTTCTGCATCCTCCAATGTACATTCAGTGTAACGACAGAGCACTAGATTTGCGCAATTCCTGTTCATACAGCGAGATTCAAATACTTTTGTATCTGTTTACCATCTGCAAGATAAATAAGAACTGGAAGGGTTGGAGGAGGGGGGAGGCGTATTGATATTGGTGTTCTACGCACCGTAACACACACTCTATGGTGGTTTGCGAAGTACAGATGTAGATGTTGTTTCAACGAGATTAAAACCCTTTGAGACCACTCGGAAATGCACCAAACGTCATGGAGACAATGTACGCACTTTGTGTGTGTACCTCTATGGAATAAATGAGTATCTTATTTCCAGTAATACTCGGTCGTAGCAGTTATTTACTACTTGCAGTGACTGAATACGCCTTTGGATGGGAGGTGCTGAAATAGCTAATTTGTTGTTTGGTAATACTATTCCACCCGGAAGTACTGAGCTACGGCTGCAACTGGTATTCTTTGACGTTGTGTCGAGTCTCGTTCTGTGGGGGATTACCTGGGGATGGGGAGTGAGCGCTGCCACTAATAACATGGCGTTAAGTATTTACTGAGGGCTGATTCACCCCTTTGTGGGTTACGAATGTGTCTGAATCGAATCTGCAAACTCGACCACACTATTAAAGTACATGTACATGTGCGTAAGTGAAAAAGACCAATAAAAAGGTGTTATCATGTGGACGTAATGTGCTGTTCCAGTCTCTTCTGTACCTAAGGTCCATCACCGTTCCCTTTGGATCCCTACGTAATTCGGTGCTCTCCGATACACACGATCGAACAGCGGAGGAGTGGTACTCAATCGTCAACTTTAGGTTACAATATCTCCGGATGTAATTAACATTTTACAATGCAACGAACGATACTGATTACATATTTGTTTATATGTTCAGATCTCCTAACAAAACTAACGTGGTTCCATTTAAAAAAAAACGTAGGTTTGTTTTAAAAAACATACTTCCGTGCATTTTTGTATGGTTTGTATTAAACAATTACACTAGCCCCTCTCCTCACTTTCGGTCTGTGGAATCGGTTCGTCAGTGTTTGATGTGGTTTACGAGAAGTATCCAGCGGTAACGTTAGGTGACTCACCCTGTATAGGGGAAAAGAGATCGACAAGAAGAGTGGGAGGTAAGGAAAGAGTCATGTGACATCAAATTATAGATTAATATTTAATCTGTATAACACTGAAAATTTCGGTTGCAATTCCATTTACACGTACCTCTCATCGCTCATTCCAATCCCCATCTCTCTCTCACATGTCGACACCTGCTGTTGCCACATGCCTGGAGAGAGCTGTCTGTCACGCAGTAGTTTGGAGGATGTACACAATAGCCTTCGTGCACAATAGGACCCTGTGACCTGTCAGGTAGTGAGTCCCTTGGGGCTGTTGCAGCCGATCGTCACACTGAAGCAGGTACTAGTGGCTGCGTGCGCACGACTGCAGCTAACCTGCCCTCGGCCGGATGAATCTACAGTTTGACAGCATTTATGTGTGTTATTTTGCTCAGCAGGAACATTTTTCTACAACATAGTATTCACGTTGTCTGCACATGGCTATTTCCTATTCACGTGCAGCAAAAACTGCCCCCGACAGTCCACAGACCTAATAAAGAGAGTTGCTGATAGTTAAATTTTATTGTTTTGGAACTCCTTTAAGAGAATGATAACAAGTTACATGTACATGTTCATCCTTTCTTTTAGTATCGCCCATCTTTTTATGCTTTCTTTTCACCAATAACAGTTAAATATGTTCACTTTAGCCAGAAAGTGCCTATAAAGGGTGAGAAACTAAGACAGGCCACACCAAATATATCCAGGATGAATAAATATATCGAGGTGCAGGCTTCGCCAATTTATAGCGGACAGTACGGTGAATTTCTTGGCGTTCGCATGTAATTTTTATCATTTGTAGCTGCCAAATTACGACACCGACTCAGTCTTTTTTATAATGAAACTATTTATCTTTTTCTGTAGCGTTTGAGAGGAGCTTCTAGGAGAACTTCAGCGACGCAACAAGTACAGGACTTGACAAATAGTATCAAATAGCAGCGCTACAACCAACTATTGCACCGCTAGAACGAGAGGTTACAGACGTTGCACTCTTATATCAAATGCTTGCAAACACGTATCTCATCAGTGACTCTTGTGTTTACCTATGTGTTTTATGCCCATCGGTCTGTGTTCTGCGGTTGTAGTAATCAGATAACTCACTCGCAAAGCTATTGAGACATTCAGAATGTATATGACAGCCGAAAAAGTAAACATTGTTTACAGGGAACGTCACCAAACTATTAGAGCATCTGTGCGATTCTATGCTGAAGAGTATGCAGATGGTGCTGAGCACCCACGTTCTGTCTTTGCAAAAATTATAAACAAAGTTGTGGTAAGTGGAATGCGGAAAATAAAATACGCCAAGGAAGAATAAAAACATCCGATGAAACAAATGAACTAACGTTTAAGGAGCGTAACACACACTCAGATGTCAGTGAGAGCCATTTCGAAAGTACGAGACGGATTAATGAAACGAGTATTCTCCGAACAATACATTCCATCGCATTTCATCCTCTACATATTTCGCTGAATCTACAGTTTCATGGAAATGACTTACAAAATTGGTTACAGCTCTCCAAATGTTATCTACGAAAAGTTGAAAGTGTTGCGGTATATCGATTCAAAATTTACTTTAGTGAAGACACACCGTTTTCAAACTATGGGTAAATCAATCTTCTCAATATAGTCATCAACTGAAAATCCACGCTGAGGCAAAGGAGCCGATGGAAAGAACGCTCTTGGTCTTCTATGTGTGGTGTATGATTTTGAAGTCCCACTTCATTGGTTCCGGTTCTACTGATGGGACTTTAAATGCTCTGAAGTATCTCGAGTTCCTAAGTTACTGGAAGACATCCCATTGGATGTAAGGCAATGACTGTGTTACCAACACGATGGACGTCCCTCCGTTTCTGCACACATAATGAGAGACACTCTTCAGAGAACATTTGGAGAGCATTGGAACAGTCGTTCAGCAAAGACCAAATGGACAGCACATCCACCAAGCTGAACATTTCTATACTCTTATTTGTGGTGGAAATTAAAACAAGTGTGCTATTAGGAAACACAGACGAACTCTGAAAGCATGAAACCCCATATAACACGGGCTTGTGCTGCCGCTAACTTCTCATGAAATTCAACGTGCAGTGTTCTTTCTCCACAGCCCAAGATCCACATTTTGAGCACTTGGTATGACAGCTGAAATATTAAACACACTGAGTTACATGCTAGCCTATATTTGGTGTAATAGGACAGACGTTTGTGGAATCTCTTCTTCCGAGGGTTGGACATCTGTTTGCGACACAGTTACGTTGACGCTATTTGATCACGTTCCATACACATTACGTCGTTGAAATTCTCTTAGCAGCTTCTATTAAAATCCGCTGAAAAATTTTCACTGAGGTGACAGAAGTCCACATATACAGATGTCGGTAGTATCGCATACACAGGGTACAAGATGGCAGTGCATTCGTGGAGCTGTCATTTTTACGCAGTTGACAAATATGAAAGGGCCGCAGGAAATGGAAACATAGCTGGAGTTAGATGCATGGGACATTCCGTTTCGGAAATCGTTAGCGAATTTTGTGTCCCGAGATCCACAGTGTCAAGAGCGTGCCGAGAATACGAGAACTGAGACATTACCTGTGACCACTGAAAAAGCAGTGAACGATGGCCTTCACGCAACGACCGAGAGCAGCAGCGTTTGTTGAGAGTTGTTCGTACTAACAGACCGCCACATTGCATGAAACAACTGCAGAAATCAATGTGTTGATGCGAAATTCGGTGTTGATGGGCAGACGACCGACACTAGTGCCTTTGCTCATAGCACGACACCGCTTGCAGCGCCTCTCCTGGGTTCGTCACCAAATCGGTTGGACTCTAGACGAATGGAAAACCGTGGCATTGTCAGATCCCCGATACCAGTTGGTAAGGGCTGATGGTAGGTTTCGAGTGTGTCGCAGGCCCTGCGAAGCCTTGGATCCAAATTATCAACAAAGCACTGTGCAAGGCGGTGGTGGCTCCATAATGTTGTACGCTGAGTTTCCATGGACTAGACTGGGTACTCAGGTCCAACTGAACCGATCTTAGACTGGAAATAGTTATGTTAGTTCGGCTACTTGGAGACGTTGCAGCCGTTCATGGAATTCGTGTACCCAAACAACGATGGAATTTTTATGTATGTCAATGCACCATGCCACCAGGCCACAGTTGTTCGTACGGGTTTGAAGAGCTATCTGGACAATTCGAGCGAATAATTTTGCCACCCAGATCGCTCGACTGAATCCCATCGAAAGCTTACGGGATATAATCAAGAGGACAGTTCGTGCACAAAATTCTGCACCGGCGCAATTATTGACGGCTATAAAGGCAGCATGCCTCAATATTTCTGCAACGGACTTTCAGTGACTTGTTGAGTCCATGTTACATCGAGCTTCTGCACTATCCCATGAGAAAGAAGGTCCGACACGATATTAGGAGGTATACCTTTACTTTTGCCGCCTTAGTGTATATAATCCAATAGAGAGAACGTAGGTGAATAATTCGCCGACTACGTAAGATAAAAATTACTCACGAACGTCAGCAAATTCGCCATATTGTCCGCTATAACTTGTCGAAATACCTAACTTCCATATATTTATTTGTTCTCAATACATGTGGGGTGGCATGTATCAGCTGTTTGACTCTCTGTATGTAATAGTGGCCATTGCTTCGTCTAATTAATGATTGTTCACTTACGGAGCACATTTAACACGTAATTCTCTGCACTGGAACTTAGGAATCAGAATCGTGTCGCTTCTACTACGTTGTAATATCCCAAAATGTCCCAGCCACCGTCAGCACTACCAGAAATAAGACAAATTGTTGAATGAACGCTGACTCTATAACTTCACATTCACTGCAGCTACACACATTCATGTTGGTCCTGCACGTTTCAAATGATATCTACCCATCACACATTAGCTAGTCGCCATGTTTTCTTATTCCTTAAAATAAAGTTATGACCCACAAATTTTTAACTACACATATCCCCCTATCGCAATGTTAACATCATTGGCCTTCATTACGTGTGTGCCTCCAGTCTGTTTTCCAGTGCCGGGGCTAGAGACGACGGAGCCCTGGGTCAAAGACATTCGTCTTCCTACACTCTCTCCATCCCACCCCCACCCCACACCCCCGTCCACAAGCGAATTCTCAGTTGTTTTTTACCTTCGATGACTTTAGTTTTCAAAACATCTAACTGTGGTACAATATTAAGTATGTATATTAGATTAAATGAAAACAAATCATGACTGAGCACTTACGTGTTATCTTTTTGCCTCAGTTATCTCTCTACTGTGAATACGAAACCAGCACCAGAGCAACAAAAACTCGCTTTACGTGGTGTCCCATTTCGAGTGGAAAAGAAGCGATATGGTTTATTCACAGAAAGAAAACAAATGAGGTAAGTCTTGGATTATTGGATATAAACATTAACCTAGGAAGATACAATTACACCTTGCCTTCGTTAATGCGTCTCCAGCTGTGGTTTCATAGATCGATCCATGCCACAGAGTTGGCAACGATATACCAAGTTTCCTTTTGACGCCCATAGGGGTCGTGCGGGATGCAATGGACTGAATCGAGCATTCCTGCTTAATTACGTCTCCGGCGACTTTGAACTACGAGTGCGCTATGTGGCTGCAATGCAGGAGCGCCGGCTTCAGCCACACAGCCGCATTTACACTCGGAGTTAAGAGGGCTGTTCAGAAAGCAAGGAACGATGGGTCGCGATATGGAAACCACAGTGAAAATCAAAACTGTGTTACTTGTAACAGCTAGCTACAACTTCCAGCTACTTATCTCCATAGTCGCGAAACGCACTTAGACGTTTGTCATGGCGTTGTAACAACTTTCTGACACCCTTTTTATAGAAGGCAGCCGCCAGTGCTTTCCGTCAATTCTTTACGCTGGCATACAGGTGGCTGTCTGTGGCAAAATGTTGTCTTCATAGCTAGCGGTTCATGTGAGCAGAGATGAAACCCAGAGGAAGACTATTACGGGCTGTATTGTGGGTAATCAAACATTTCCAATTGAAAGTGATGCAGGAGCATCTTCATCCCCCCTGCAGAATGCGGCTGAGAATACTCTTGAACAAGAAAACCCACGACAGTTATGTACTGTTGGCCGCATAGCTTCAGGCAAAATTTCTCACCAGGCCCTCGCACTTGGTGGGAGGCACTATTGTTCGAAGTATCTTGTTCTAGGTATCTAGAGACACTGCCGACCACACCTGTGCAATACTTCATCGGATTTTCACTGTGGTTTTCATTTCTCGGCCCATCGTTTGTTATTTACCGAATAACCCTCGTACTTCGCTACCTGTCACTACGCAGCTGCCGCAAAATGGTTCAAATGGCTCTGAGCAATATGCGACTTAACTTCTGAGGTCATCGGTCCCATAGAACTTAGAACTACTTAAACCTAACTAACCTAAGGACATCGCACACATCCATGCCCGAGGCAGGATTCAAACCTGCGACCGCAGCGGTCGCACGGCTCCAGACTGTAGCGCCTAGAACCGCTCGGCCACTGAGGCCGGCACAGCTGCCGCATACTCGCGGCTCCGACACCATCGTTTGTGCTTTAGTTCATAGAACGTCATACTTGTTCTCTTGTATTAGTTGGACTGTGTTCCTTGCTGCATTATTTGTAATGAGTCTTCGTATGCTTGAGAAAGCTACAGTTGTGTAAAGCTTTGATTTATTGTGTTTGCTTATTCGTTCATTGTTTGTGCTCCTGTCCAGATTTCCTACTACGACAGTTGCCGCACAACCTGTAGCCCAACTCTCTTTACCGAAGTCGTACACAGCATCAGCGTCAAAACCGATAACAGTGTCACTTCCACTTCTAACTCTTAACGTCTCTGTAGCTACACGTTCACAGCTGTGGACACTTTCACTGAACGCTAACATTTCGTCTTCGTGGTCAATGTTATTAATACAGATCAAGTGTTCCAATTTTAAATTTTCACGTTTGAACTGGAATGGCATCGGTCACTTTTTCATCCTATTTTGTCCCTCACTTAGCTTCCTTCCATCACTGATCGTGCTCAATAGTCTATAATTTGAAAAGAGGAGTCGCTGACACATGCTATGATGACAACTGACAACATGGCTGTGTAACAAGATCTCAGGCCTTAAAGCAGCCAATGACATCACCTCAACTACGGAAACATGCCATTGCCAGTGGGTCTGAAAACGTACGCTGTTACTACTTTGGACGACTTCGCTATTCCGTATGGAAACTTCGCTTTCAATTCTTCGGATATTCTGGTTATCTTCCTTGTTCGGTTCGGGCATGAATGCAGAGAATTACGAACTACACTACACAACACAATAAAGGGTAACTTTTTCGAAAGCACTTAATTGTCTGCTTTTCCGAAGCAGAAGTTCGAAAATTGTCTCAGAAGTTCCTACAGCGTTCCTCGGCAAGGGTGCAAAAGCGCGGTGCCCTGCCACGTCAGCCACGGTCTGGGTGTCGCTTCAGAAATTCATGTGAGGTGTAAAATGTATTAATGATGTCACATTGGCGCCACATTTCCCCACAATTCGGTCCAACACCACAGTGGATGTGTCACATGAAGGAAAGGCCATCACACCCTCTATTACCTACATATAATTCCTTCCCTTGACGCCTCCACGATTTAGGTCACAACCGCGACGCCTAGTAATGAAATCAAGCAATTGACTTATGGGTGGACGAGGGAAACATTTCAGACACACTGCAGCTCCAGAATCGAAACGAAGAGGCCTTAGGGTGACATAAAGGGCGTCAATGGAGCCACCCATTCCCTCTGGGGCGTTGATTCCCAGATATTTCTTGGTCGAAAACAACAGTTTTCAATACGATGAGCAGCAAGATGACGTTCTTGACAATTTTTGACGCTGCTTACACCCCTGGACGATTCAATCATTATCTAAGGAGACGGTGGACCTACAATACCCTGAACGTAATCGTACCCCTTTACAGATAGCGTGATAACCATTTCTGCTCTGACGTACGGGGTGCAACCATTAAAGACCAATGAAAAATATTCCGCGAAATTTGAACGTCAGCCGCGTCAATGGCGCCGCGCGCATTAGCCGCGCGGTTTGAGGTGCCATGTCAAGGATTGTGCGGCCCCTCCCACAGGAGGCTCGAGTCCTCTCTTGGGCGTGTGTTGTTCTTAGCATAATTTAGTTTAAAAAGTGTGTAAGTCTAATGATCGATGACCTCTGCAATTTGGTCCCTTAGGAATTCACACAAAGATGAATTTTGTTTCCCCTTGTCAATCGCTGTGTCGTCCCGTTATTCATCGCACTGCGAACTGTCCTTCTGCACCGCAAACTGTGTCGGATTCAAAGGCCCAGGTGAGACGGTGGTTACACTGACGTCCATTATGGCATCCCCTGAGGTCTTTTTGTGGCGATTTTGAGCGGCAGCGTTTGTAAAACGGTTACTTAAGCAACGAGACTGCCGGAGCCGGAGCCGTGATGAAGATTCCTGCGGATGCCGCAAGCAGCGCTTTGAACGGTGCCATCAATAGGATGACCTGACCAATGAAGAACATCCAGGCAGCCGACCAATGAACACTGCCAGGGCGGTATTACAAACAGCAGGGACCAGGGCACCAGCCTCCCTGTTCGTGTTTAGGTCTGTGTTGCTAGTTGGTGTCTAACATTGTACCGGCAATCATGCATTGCACATTGGCCATTAAAATTGCTACACCACGAAGATGACGTGCTACAGACGCGAAATTTAACCGACAGAATGAAGATGCTGTGATATGCAAATCATTAGCTTTTCAGAGCATTCACACAAGGTTGGCGCTGGTGGCGACACCTACAACGTGCTGACATGAGGTAAGTTTCCAACCGATTTCTCATAAACAAACAGCAGTTGACGGGTGTTGCCTGGTGAAACGTTGTTGTCATGCCTCTTGTAAGGAGGAGTAATACGTAGCATCACGTTTCCGACTTTGATAAAGGTCGGTTGTAGCCTATCGCGATTGCGGTTTATCGTATCGCGACGTTGTTGCACGTGTTGGTCGAGATCCAATGACTGTTAGCAGAATATGGAATCAGTGGGTTTAGGTGGGTAATACGGAACGCCGTGCTAGATCCCAACGGCCTCGTATCACTAGTAGTTGAGATGACAGTCGTCTTATCCGCATAGCTGTAACGGATCGTGCAGCCACGTCTCGATCCATGAGTCAACAGAGGGGGACGTTTGCAAGACAACAACCATCTGCACGAACAATTCGACGACGTTTGCAATAGCATGGACTATCATCTCGGAGACCATGCCTGCGGTTGCCCTTGACGCTGCCTGCAATGGTGTACTCAACGACGAACCTGGGTGGACGAATGGCAAAACGTCATTTTTTCGGATGAGTCCAGGTTCTGTTTACAGCATGATGATGGTCGTATCCGTGTTCGGCGACATCGCGGGGAACGCACGTTGGAAGCGTGTATTCGTCATCGACATGCTGGCGTGATGGTATGGGGTGGCACTGGTTACACGTCTCGATCACCTCTTGTTCGCATTGACGGCACTTTGAACAGTGGACGTTATATTGCAGATGTGTTGCGACCCGTGGCTCTACCCTTCATTCGATCCCTGCGAAATCATACATTTCAGCAGGATGATGCACGACCGCATGTTGTAGGTCCTGTACGGGCCTTTCTGGATACAGAAAATGTTCGACTGCTGCCCTAGCCAGCACATACTCCAGATCTCTCACCAAATGAAAACGTCTGGTCAATGGTGGCCGAGCAACTGGCTCGTCACCATACGCCAGTCACTACTCTTGACGAACTGTGGTATCGTGTTGAAGCTGCATGGGGAGCTGTACCTGTACACGCCATCCAAACTCTGTCTTACTCAATGCCCAGTCGTATCAAGGCCGTTATTACGGCCAGAGGTGTTTGTTCTAGGTACTGATTTCTCAGGATCTATGCACCCAAACTGCGTGAAAATGTAATCACGTGTCAGTTCTAGTATAAAATATTTGTCCAATGAATACCCGTTTATGATCTGTATTTCTTGTTGATGTAACAATTTTAATGGCCAGTAATGTAGATGCAGACCCTTGTCAGGCGTCTGCTTATAGTTGGCCATGGCTGCCACTCGTTGTCAATAGTGTAGCGATTCGTCAGCAACAAGTTGATTAAAATATATATATTTGAAGTGCACTTGTGTCAATTAATCAGCTATTTGTGTGGATACTTGTCTATATTTTTAATTTCTTGAGTATTTGAGAGGTTAGCAGGCACAGCCTTTCGTGGTAATAGCAGTATTAGTGCTTGTATCTATCCCAGTATTTTCAGGCTTTGGTTTATTTATTTTGCTTGAATCATGTCAGTGTCAGTTTGACCATCAACTTGGTTCAAATGGTTCAAATGGCTCTGAGCACTATGGGACTTAACTTCTGAGATCATCAGTCCCCTAGAACGTAGAACTACTTAAACCTAACTAACATAAGGACATCGCACACATCCATGCCCGTGGCAGGATTCGAACCTGCGACCGTAGCGGTTGCGCGGTTCCAGACTGTAGCGCCTAGAACCGCATGGCCACCCCAGCCGGCCATCAACTTGGAATCTGCCTTCTGTTGCTGCTGCAAATAAGGCGAGTAGAACATTTTCTTTGAATCATATTTACGAGCTTCGAACAAGAGCTACTTATTTTCAGTTATCTTGGTGAATACTCACTTTAATCATTTTTTGTGCTTACGAAGTACTGTCTAGCTTTCTATTAACTGTGTGGTATACAGTTTTAACATATTTAGTATGGACATCGACTGTAATTACTGGTTTCAGATTGCAATCTGAGTTGGTGACTCTTCATCCACAGCTCCAGGTAGTGTTGGCTTCGGTCACACAGCTTGAGAGTGGATGGCCAGCACAACACTTGTGTCCCCCAATCGGTCCACTACTGTGGCCATCCTGGGCACTGTCCACACTGATGTTGACCCCTCTCCTGTGGTCGAGTGAGAGATCCCTCCAAGGAGAGGCAGGTAGTGAAGGACTTAACGTGCGCCAATTGGAGGGCTACCCCGGTTCATCTGACAGACAGATTTTGGCCGCTATGTGTGCCTGACGAAGTCTCTGAGCCAGGTGAAGTCGCTCGCCCTGTTGCAGAGGAATCCCCTCAACCCGCAAGGTCTGGGAATTCGCAGAGGGTGAATTTACTGTAATTGGGAGCTTCAACATTTCGTGCGTAATGGGGTTCCTTCGGGATATGGCTGCCAAGGAGGGGAAGAAATTCAAAGTGCACTCTGTGAGCATACCAGGAGTATTCATTGCAGATGTGGAAAGAGTGCAGCTAATAGCAGGTGGTGGCTCTTATTGGAACTAACGACGTGTGTCACTTTGTATCGGAAGATATTCTTTCTAGTTTTGGTCAGCTAACTGAAGTAGTAAAGACTGCCAGTCTTGCTTGCAAGATGAAGGCGGAGCTCGCCATCTGCAGCATCGTGGACTACAGGCTGTGGTCCTTTCGGGTCGAACCGAGTGAATGGTCTGAAGTATAGGCTCAGATGGTTCTGCTACCGTGTAAGCTGCAGATTTCTCAACTTGCGCCAAAGGTTGGTGGCTTTCCGAGTTCTGCTTAATATGTTATGGGTCAACTACACACAGGAAGCGGCTGCACGGGTAATGGGGGCTGTGTGGAAGGTACTGGGTGGTTTTTTAGATTTGAGGATCTCAGGAAACTACAGAAAGGGTGTCAGACTGAACAGGGAGGCACCAACACTCGAAAACAGACCTAGAAACCACCAGTATTGTAGTAAATTGCTGTAGGTGTGTTGGAAAAGAGCTCCAAGTACTAATACAAAGTACTGAAGCTTATTATAGGTTTGGAGAGCAGGTTAAAGGCCCAAATAAGTTTAGCCGAAATTTTTTCAAAGGAATTACGTGTTCAGAGAGGATAGATTAAATACAGTTGGTGATGGAGTGTTTGTTTCCGTCAGGAAGTGTGGTCCGGAAAGTCTCTCCGCAGCGGCCACCTCCGTGTGTTTAGCCTTGCGGGGCGCGTAAGGTTGACACTACGTTCATGCCGCTGTATGTAAGCTAGCGGTCGGGATTCACTGCTATTATCTGCAGATTTGTTGGGGGGGTGGATTCAACATTATTACTATTAAAACAATTAATTTAAATAATTTAATTTATTACAATTAAAAACACTGTGCTCACCAATATCACAGTTGTTGTTGTTGTTGTTGTTGTTGTTGTGGTCTTCAGTCCTGAGACTGGTTTGATGCAGCTCTCCATGCTACTCTATCCTGTGCTAACTTCTTCATCTCCCAGTACCTACTGCAACCTACATCCTTCTGAATCTGCTTAGTGTATTCATCTCTTGGTCTCCCCCTACGATTTTTACCCTCCACGCTGCCCTCCAATACTAAATTGGTGATCCCTTGATGCCTCAGAACATGTCCTACCAACCGATCCCTTCTTCTGGTCAAGTTGTGCCACGAACTTCTCTTCTCCCCAATATCACAGTAAGTGATGGAAATACTTTCCTCTTTCTTGAAGGAATAGTTAAACACGTTTACATTTATTTGCGAACACCTTTACCAACATTTTACGTTTAACTGTACGCGGGTAATCAATTATCGTGGTCTTTAATTCATCTACTTGCGTTATATTGATACACAAATGTTTTAGCTGCACCCTAAAAGAAATGGTAGGGCGGAGACAGATCCGGTGGACGCGGCGCCCACAGACCTACGTTAAGTACTCTGTCTCCAAACATTTCGTCTACAATCCATAGGGATCGGTATGCCGGACAAGCAGTAGCGTTATCTTGTTGTAAAATGAATTATTGGTCTCATTTTCACTCAGAAGGGCAATCAATGGATAAATTATCTGGGAACAATGGATATCGGATATGACGGTAGTATCGAGGAGATCGGCCCTATAATTCGCGCTCGCGTTATGGCAGTCCACAATCAAATGGCTCTGAGCACTATGGGACTTAACATCTGAGGTCATCAGTCCCATAGAACTTAGAACTACTTAAACCTAACTAACTCTAACTAACCGAAGGATATCACACACATCCATAACCGAAGGAGGATTCGAACCTGCGACCGTAGCAGTCATGCCGTTCGGGACTGAAGCGCCTAGAACCGTTCGGCCACAACCCACAATCAGATTTTCCCTTATGGTATACGGATTTTCTGATGAGCAAATTCGTCAACTTTGGGAATTAATGCAGGCAGATAGGAAAACCAAGCATTATCAGTGAAAAACGTTCTATCTAAATCACCAAGTTCATGTGGATTATGAATCGCTGAAACCATTCACAATTTGCTAATCGCTGCGTATGGTCCATAGAATGTAAATGTTATATGGTAGTAGTCTTATACGAATGAATCCTCAGATCTTTGGTTATGCCCTTATGTGCAGTTGTAGGAGAGACTTTAGCCTCTTATGATAATCTCCTCACTGACTCGGCTGGACTCGGCAGCACGATGTTCGAAATGTCGTTAAGCTTCCGTTCTGTTGAAGTTGTGGGCCTTCTAGCTCGTAGTGCATCATGAACGGAATCTGTGGTCTGTAATTTGCATGTTAAATCACGTACAGTGTCACGATGTGGACACATTAAAGCAGAAAAACGCAATCTAAATTGACGCATCAATTGCTCCATAGAGTTTCATCCTGATCGGAAAACCTCTTTCACTAAAAACGCTCTCTCTGGTGAACGTTTCAAAGAAAACTTGAGACTTATTTCAAATAGTTACTCGACTCAGAGTAATAATCGGTGGTGACTTCAATCCACCCCCGACATGTTGGCAAAAATACGTGTTTAAAGTCGGAGGTAGGCATAAAACGTAGTCTGAATGCGTTATCAGAAAAATTATTTTGAACAATTAGTTCAGAAGCCCAGTCGAAATGTAAATGATTGAGAAATCATGTTTTACCCTTCAGCAACAAATAACTCTAAACAAATAGGGAGCATTGTGAGAGATAGAGGGATTAGTGACAACAAGGTTGTTGCTGACAATGAATACCGTAACATGCAAACACACCGATATTAAACGCGAAATACATCTATTTACAAAAGGAGAGAAAAATTCGCTTGAGGCCTTCCTAATTTACAGTATCCACTCCTTCCAGATGCGGTTAAATGTAAGAAATAGTGTCGACGGCTGTTACGAAATATGTGCCGAATAAATTAATAACAGATAGTAATGATCCTCCATGGTCAGAACACTGCTGCCAGGATGCCAAATATAAAAGAACGCAAAGCCCTCGCCATAGACGAATTTTTACAGAAGCTCGAAATGTAGCGCGAACGTCAATACGAGAAACTCCTAATGCTTTCCACAACGAAACTGGTGGAAGATCCAAAGGGATCCTTGCATGCAAAGTACAACAGCGGAAAGAACAATCAATACCTGCACTGTGACATAACAATGATGATGTTACTGACGGCAGTGCCACTAAAGCTGAGTTACTAAATACGGTTTTCCGAAATTCATTCACCAAAGAAGACGAAGTAAATATCCCAGAATTAGAATCAAGAACTACTGCCAACATGAATAGTTAAGAAGTAGATTTCCTCGGTGCAGCAAATCAGCTTAAATCACTTAATAAATGAAAAGCCTCCGGTTCTGATTGTATCCTAGTCAGGACCCTCTCGGAGTATGCTGATACATTTAATCCATATTTAGCAGTCATATACTACCGATAGCTCATTGAAAGATCCATATCCAAAGATTGGAAAGTTGCGCCGTGACACCAATACCCAACAAATGAAATAGGATAAACCGCTGAATTACGAACCCATATCGCTAAAGTTGACTTGTAGTAGGATATTGAAAAAGTAATGAGACTGAGCTTTTGAATCTAAATTTATTGTATACATCGCAACAACCACTTAGTACTCTTCAATGTATGACCCTTGAGAATCAACAACCTGCTGCACGCTAAATTTCCATTCTTCAGACGCTGTCGTGAACGCTGAGTCTGTGATGGCCTTCAACGCCCTCGTCATGGTGGCGTTGACCTCCCTCAGGGTCCAAAGCGGTGTCCTTTCAGGGAAGTTTTTAGTTTGGGGGACAAAAAAAAGTCTGGCGGGGCCACATCGGGACGGTAGGGACACTAAGGAATTTTTGGAATCCCTTTCTTGGCCAGGTATCTGGCCACCACGAAGAAGGTGTGACACGGCGCGTTGTCATGATGCAGCTTTCAATCATCGGCGATGGCTGGCTTCACGGGATGGACCCTCGCTCTCACTCTCTTGAGCACTTCGCAATAAAAAGTAGCATTTTGGCCTTGGAGCACAAACTCATAATGAACCACTTCCCTGATGTCGAAGGACACAATCATCTTGGCTTTCACCTTCGATTTGCTCATGCGAGCCTTTTTGGGGAGTGGGGATGCAGCGGTGTGCCATTCGGCACTCAGGCAATCAGGCACTTTGTACCAGGGTCGTACTGAAACACCCAGGTTCCGTCCTAGTGATAACATTATCCAAAAATTGCGGATCCGCTTCAAGGCTGTGGAGATTGTCTTGGCATGCGACCACACGTGCTCGTTTTTGAACATCTCACAAAATCTTCGGGACCATCTCGGAGCAGATCTCCCTCATCGAAAGTTCTTCGGTGATGATGTTGTGTACTGACATTTTGTCGAGTCCGAGGTCGTCTGCTATCATCCTGACCCTCATCCGACGGTCGGTGTTCAATAAAACGCGCACACGGTCGATATTTTCGTAAATTGTGCTGGCTGACGGGCTTCAGGAGCTATCCTTGCCCTCAAAGCTGCCCTGGCCCTCTTTAAAGCTCTTCACCCACCTGAAAACCATGACTTTTGACAGGCGACGATCGCCATAGGCTTGCCGACACATATCCAACGTTTCCGTACCCGATTTTCCTAGATTCACAATAAACTTGATGGCATAACGTTGCTCGATCGATGGCTGCATGTTGCGCCTCGACTGATGACTTTGCAACGTGTCCACTCAACACACGATGCGGCCAGGACAAGAGCCCGCAGGCGACTGGCACGCTGCGCATTTTCGGCCACACGCCCCCACACCACCAATCCCAACCGTGGGCGCGCGCTGCGAAGACAGTCGCGTCAGCAAATCATCACTCTCATTGCTTTTCATACAAACCATGTATCTCTAATAAAACGATTTATTGACAAACAGCCAACACATTCAGGAAAATATCGTTCTTATTAAACACAACTAGCCCTTTATTCTCAGGAATCAAACAGTGCTATTAACGGTGGATGCAAAATTGATTCTATGTTTTTAGATTTCCAGAAGGCATTTGACGTACCTCATAATCGACTTCTAATCAAATTGCTTGCCTATGGACTGTCGTCTCAGTTGTGAGACTGTATTTGACATTTCCTCAAGAAAGGTCACAGTTCATAGTAACTGACGGAATGTCATCGAGTGAAACGGAAGTAATATCTGACATTCCTCAATTTGTGGTAAGTTCCTGTGGGACCAAACTGCTGAGATGATAGGTCCCTAGGCTTACACACTACTTTATCTAACTTAAACTAAGGACAACACACACACACCCACGCTTGAAAGAGAACCTCCTACGAGAGGAGCCGCGCGAACCGTGGCAAGACGCGTAAGACCACCCGGCTTCCTCGTGCGGCTGACTTTACCCAAAGTAAATGCTATAGGTCCTCTACTGGTTATGGACTACATAAACGATTTAGTAGACAATTTGAGAAGCACTCGATTGTTTGCAGATGATGCTGTCATTTACCATCTTAAAAAGTCATCACACAATCAAAACAAATTGGAAAAAGGATTTAGCGAGAGATGTGTGTTTTGCGAAAAGTGGCAACACACTGTAAATAACAAAACGTGTGAACTCATCCACATCATTATCGAAAGGAATCCACTAAATTTCGGTTAAACGATAAATCACAGAAGTCTAATGGCTGTAAATTCACCTAAATACTTATAGATTACAATCACGAGTAACCTAAGTTGCAATGTGTGTGCGAAATCCTAAGGGATCAAACTGCTGAGGTCATCGGTCCCTAGACTTACACACCACTTAAACTAAGTTAAACTGACTTATGCTAAGAACAACACACACACCCATACCTGATGGTGGACTCGAACCTCCGGCGCGAGGGGCCACTAAGTTGGAATGATCACATAGATAATGTTGTCGGTAAAGCAAACCAAATACCACGATTTATTGTCAAGAAATGCAACAACATTTCTACTAAAGAAACTGCCAACACCACGCCCTTCTGGGGTATTGTTGTGTGTTGTGGGGTCCGCATCGACGGAGGACATTGAAAAATTTCAAATAAGGGCAGTTCGTTTTGTACTATCGGGAAATAGGGGAAAGAGCGCCCGGATATGATAACAGAATGGCGGTGGCAATCATTAAAATAAAGGCGTTTCTTCTTGCGGCAGGATATTCTCAAGAAATTTCAATCATCAGTTTTCTCCTCAGAGTGTGAAAATATTTTGCTGGAGCGCACTTACCTGGGGAGGAACGATGATAATAAAATAAGAGAAATAAGTGCACTAACAGAAAGATATAAGCACTCCTTTTTCCCGATCGCTGTTCGAGAGTGCAACAACAGAGGTATATCATGAAGGTGGTTCGGTAAACCCTCTGCCAGGCACCTTAGCTGTGAACAGTAGAGTACTCATGTAGATGTAGACGGAGATATACATGTAGATGTGGATGTTTCCTTGTCCAGACTCCTACGGCAACCTTCCACCCATTTATCATAAGCAACAAGGACATAGCATTTGCACCTCGGAACATAACGGTTACCGACTCACATCATAACAGTCTGTAAGCTGCTTCATTTTCAATTCAAGGTGGGAATTAAAGGAGATGGGACTTCGATAAACTTACTAAACCAATGGTTGTACAGAGTTTCAGTGAGAGCTTATGGGAACGACTGACAGGAATGTGGGAAAGAAAAGCAGTAGAAGAAGAATGGATAGCTTTGAGGGATGAGGTAGTGAAGGCAGCAGAGGATCAAGGAGGTAACAAGACAAGGGCTAATAGAAATCCTTGGGTAACAGAAGAAATATTGAATTTAATTGATGAAAGGAGAAAATATAAAAATACAGCAAATGAAGCAGACAAAATGGAAAACAAACATGTCAAAAATGAGATCGACAGGAACTGCAAAATGGCTAAGCAGGGATGGCTAGAGGACAAATGTAAAGATATAGAGGCTTATCTCACTAGTGGTTAGATAGATACTACCTACAGGAAAATTAAAGAGACCTTTGGAGAAAAGAGAACCACTTGTATAAATGTCAAGAGCTCAGATGGAAACCCAGTTCTAAGCAAAGAAGGGAAAGCCGAAAGGTGGAAGGAGTATATGGAGGGTCTATACAATGGATATGTACTTGAGGACAATATTATGGAAATGGAAGAGGATGCAGATGGAGATGAAATGGGAGATATTCTAATGCATGAAGAGTTTGACAGAGCATTGAAGGCGTGAGTCGAAACAAGGCACCAGGAGTAGACAACATTCCATTAGGACTACTGACGGCTTTGGGAGAGCCAGTCCTGACAAAACTCCACCATCTGGTGAGCAAGATGTATGAGACACGCGAAATACCCTCAGACTACAAGAAGAATATAATAATTCCAATCCCATAGAAAGCAGGTGTTGACAGATGTGAAAATTACCGAACTATCGGTTTAATAAGTCGCGGCTGCAAAATACTAACACGAATTCTTTACAGACGAATGGAAAAACTGGTAGAAGCCGACCTCGGGGAAGTTCAGTTTGGATTCCGTAGAAATGTTGGAACACGTGTTGCAATATTGACCATACGACGTATCTTAGAAAGTAGATTAAGGAAAGGCAAACCTACGTTTCTAGCATTTGTATACTTAGAGAAAGCTTTTGACAATGTTGACTGGAATGCTCTCTTTGAAATTCTGAAGGTGGGAGGGGTAAAATACAGGGAGCGAAAGGCTATTTACAATTTGTACAGAAACCAGATGGCAGTTATAAGAGTCGAGGGACATGAAAGGGAAGCAGTGGTAGGGAAGGGAGTGAAACAGGGTTGTAGCCTCTTCCCGATGTTATTCAATCTGTATATTGAGCAAGCAGTAAAGGTAACAAAAGAAAAATTCGGAGTAGGTATTAAAATCTATGGAGAAGAAATAAAAACTTTGAGGTTCACCGATGATATTGTAATTCTGTCAGAGATACAAAGGACTTGGAACAGCAGTTGAACGGAATGGATAGTGTCTTGAAAGGAGGATATAAGATAAACGTGAACAAAAGCTAAACGAGGATAATGGAATGTAGTCGAATTAAGTCGGGTGATGCTGAGGGAATTAGATTAGGAAATGAGGCACTTAAAGTAATAAAGGAGTTTTGCTATTTGGGGAGAAAATTAACTGATGATGGTCAAAGTAGAGAGGATATAAAATGTAGACTGGCAATGGGAAGGAAAGCATTTCTGAAGAAGAGAAATTTGATCGAGTATCGGTTTAAGTGTCAGGAAGTCGTTTCTGAAACTATTTGTATGGAGTGTAGCAATGAACATGGACGATAAATAGTTTGGACAAGAAGAGAATAGAAGCTTTCGAATTGTGGTGCTACAGAAGAATGCTGAAGATTGGATGTGTAGATCATATAACCAATGACGAAGTATTGAATAGAATTGGGAAGAAGAGGAATTTGTGGCACAACGTGAATAGAAGAAGGGATCGGTTGGTAGGACATGTTCTGAGGCATCAAGGGATAACCAATTTAGTATTGGAGGGCAGTGTGGAGGGTAAAAATCGTAGAAGTAGGTCCAGAGATGAAGGTTCAGAAGGATGTAGTTTGTATTAGGTACTGGGAGATTAAGAAGCTTGCACAGGATAGATTAGCATGGAGGGCTGCATCAAACCATTCTCAGGACTGAAGAACACAATAACAACAACAACAACAATGTTTCCTGAGTTTTCCTTATAATGAATCTCAGTCCGGCATCTGCCTTATTCGCAACGTCAACTTCATTGTGATGTCTTCAGTGGGTCGCGTCTTACTTCCGTAAAATATTATATAAAACGTCTGATTGGTTTCCTATTTAAGACCTGAAAACAATACCTTGTGCAAATTAGATCTCCGTTACTTTACGTCTATGGTCACAAAATGTATTTGTCAACAGATTACCGGTTTCAGTCTATAATGACCATCTTCATATCTGCAGCAAAATACGGGAAATATAAATACATTAGCAGAATGTCTAAAGCTTAAAACAATAAATGAACCATAATGAATAGTACTACTGTCATACATAAGTATTTGTGAGCTTTAATTATGAAGAAGCACACGTATTTTTTTAAAAAACAATGTCCTAATATACTGCAACCTTAGTGGCACCGTCAAATTTTAAATGCAAAATCAGCATCGGCATCATCAAATATATATAAATAACAGCATATGCACGAGTCGTGCCTCTTCATACTTAAAGCGCACAAATGCATTTTTTTTTTTTTTTGGGTCATCAGTCTACTGACTGGTTTGATGCGGCCCGCCACGAATTCCTTTCCTGTGCTAACCTCTTCATCTCGGAGTAGCACTTGCAACCTACGTCCTCAATTACTTGCTTGACGTATTCCAATCTCTGTCTTCCTTTATAGTTTTTGGCCCCTACAGCTCTCTCTAGTACCATGGAAGTCATTCCCTCATGTCAGCAGATGTCCTATCATCCTGTCCCTTCTCCTTATCAGCGTTTTCCACATATTGCTTTCCTCTCCGATTCTGCGTAGGACCTCCTCATTCCTTACCTTATCGGTCCATCTAATTTTCAACATTCATCTATAGCGCCACATCTCAAATGCTTCGATTCTCTTCTGTTCCGGATTTCTCACAGTCCATGTTTCACTACCATACAATACTGTACTCCAGACGTACATCCTCACAAATTTCTTCCTCTAATTAAGGGCGGTATTTGAAATTAGTAGACTTCTGTTGGCCACAAATGCCTTTTTTGCCATAGCGAGTCTGCTTTTGATGTCCTCCTTGCTCCGTCCGTCATTGGTTATTTTACTGCCTAGGTAGCAGAATTCCTTAACTTCATTGACTTCGTGACCATCAATCCTGATGTTAAGTTTCTCGCTGTTCTCATTTCTACTACTTCTCATTACCTTCGTCTTTCTCCGATTTACTCTCTAACCATACTCTGTACTCATTAGACTGTTCATTCCGTTCAGCAGGTCATTTAATTCTTCTTCACTTTCACTCAGGATAGCAATGTCATCAGCGAATCGTATCATTTATATCCTTTCACCTTGTATTTTAATTCCACTCCTGAACCTTTCCTTTATTTCCATCATTGCTTCCTCGATGTACAGATTGAAGAGTAGGGGCGAAAGGCTACAGCCTTGTCTTACACCCTTCTTAATACGAGCAATTCGTTCTTGATCGTCCACTCTTATTATTCCCTCTTGGTTGTTGTATATATTGTATATGACCCGTCTCTCCCTATAGCTTACCCCTACTTTTTTCAGAATCTCGAAGAGCTTGCACCATTTTATATTGTCGAACGCTTTTTCCAGGTCGACAAATCCTATGAAAGTGTCTTGATTTTTCTTTAGCCTTGCTTCCATTATTAGTTGCAACGTCAGAATTGCCTCTCTCGTCCCTTTACTTTTCCTAAAGCCAAACTGATTGTCACCTACCGCCTTCTCAATTTCCTTTTCCATTCTTCTGTATATTATTATAGTAAGAAGCTACGATGCATGAGCTGTTAAGCTGATTGTGCGATAGTTCTCGCACATGTCAGCTCTTGCCGTCTTCGGAATTGTGTGGATGATGCTTTTCCGAAAGTCAGATGGTATACCGCCAGACTCATATATTCTACACACCAACGTGAATAGTCGTTTTGTTGCCACTTCCCCCAATGATTTTAGAAATCCTGATGGAATGTTATCTATCCCTTCTGCCTTATTTGACCGTAAGTCCTCCAAAGCTCTTTTAAATTCCGATCCTAATACTGGATCCCCTATCTCTTCTAAATCGGCTCCTGTTTAATCTTCTATCACATCAGACAAATCTTCACCCTCATAGAGGCTTTCAATGTATTCTTTCCACCTATCTGCTCACTCCTCTGCATTTAACAGTGGAATTCCCGTTGCACTCTTAATGTTACCACCGTTGCTTTTAGTGTCACCAAAGGTTGTTTCGACTTTCCTGCATGCTGAGTCTGTCCTTCCGACAATCATATCTTTTTCGATGTCTTCACATTTTTCCTGCAGCCATTTCGTCTTAGCTTCCCTGCACTTCCTATTTATTTCATTCCTCAGCGACTTATATTTCTGTATTCCTGATTTTCCCGGAACATGTTTGTACTTCCTCCTTTCATCAATCAACTCAAGTATTTCTTCTGTTACTCATGGTTTCTTCGCAGCTACCTTCTTTGTACCTATGTTTTCCTTCCCAACTTCTGTGATGTCCCTTTTTAGAGATGTCCATTCCTCTTCAACTGTACTGCCTACCGCGCTATTCCTTATTGCTGTATCTATAGCGTTAGAGAACTTCAAACGTATCTCGTCGTTCCTTAGTACTTCCGTGTCCCACTTCTTTGCCTACTGATTCTTCCTGACTAATGTCTTGAACTTCAGCCTACTCTTCATCACTACTATATTGTGATCTGAGTCTATATCTACTCCCGGGTACGCCTTACAATCCAGTATCTGATTTCGGAATCTCTGTCTGACCATGATGTAATCTAATTGAAATCTTCCCGTATCTCTCGGCCTTTTCTAAGTATATCTCCTCCTCTTGTGATTCTTGAACAGGGTATTCGCTAGTACTAGCTGAAACTTGTTACAGAACTCAATTAGTCTTTCTCCTCTTTCATTCCTTGTCCCAAGCCCATATTCTCCTGTAACCTTTTCTCCTACTCCTTCCCCTACAACTGCATTCCAGTCGCCCATGAATTTTAGATTTTCGTCCCCCTTTACATACTGCATTACCCTTTCAATATCCTCATACACTTTCTCTATCTGTTCATCTTCAGCTTGCGACGTCGGCATGTATACCTGAACTATCGTTGTCGGTGTTGGTCTGCTGTCGATTCTGATTAGAAAAACCCGGTCACTGAACTGTTCAAAGCAACACACCCTCTGCCCTACCTTCCGATTCATAACGAATCCTACACCTGTTATACCATTTTCTACTGCTGTTGATATTACCCGATACTCATCTGACCAGAAATCCTTGTCTTCCTTCCACTTCACTTCACTGACCCCTACTATATCTAGATTGAGCCATTGCATTTCCCTTTTCAGATTTTCTAGTTTCCCTACCACGTTCAAGCTTCTGACATTCCACGCCCCGACACGTAGAACGTTATCCTTTCGTTGATTATTCAATCTTTTTCTCATGGTAACCTCCCCCTTGGCAGTCCCCTCCCGGAGATCCGAATGGGGGACTACTCCGGAATATTTTGCCAATGGAGAGATCATCATGACACTTCTTCAATTACAGGCCACATGTCCTGTGGATACACGTTACGTGTCTTTAATGTAGTGGTTTCCATTGCCTTCTGCATCCTCATGTCGTTGATCATTGCTAATTCTTCCGCCTTTAGGGGCAATTTCCCACCCCCAGGACAAGAGAGTGCCCTGAACCTCTATCCGCTCCTCCGCCCTCTTTGACAAGGCCGTTGGCAGAATGAGGCTGACTTCTTATGCCGGAAGTCTTCGGCCGCCAATGCTGATTATTTATCAAAATTTAGGCATTGGTGGGGATCGAACCCGGGAACGAAGACGTTTTGATTATGAATCAAAGACGCTACCCCTAGACCACGGGTACAAATGCATATGTATGTCAATAATACTTTTGATTATGGTCCATTTATTGTTTTAACCTGTAGACAATCTGCTAACGTATTTATGGTTCCCATAGTTTGCTGCAGATCTGAAGATGGTCATTACAGATCGAAATCGGTCATCTGTTGGATTTTTTTTTCTTTTTTCCATAGGCATAAAATATAGGTGATTTGTTCTATATACGGGTCACTGTTTCATTCGCGACAGTGTCGCAGCTTGTGAATAACTAGTGCATATTTGATGGTTGTGATTGCTGATGCGAAAGTACCTTATTTGTAAAGACGACACTGTACAGGTTCGGCTGCTCTTAGGGATTTTGTGGCCCGACAGTACGTGATCTCCAACGAACTGAGAGGTATGTTTACCTTGTACTAGTCTCTGAACAAAGTACAATCATGAAATCGAAATACGCCAGTTATTGCTTTCAAGCGTGAAGTAAACACCCAAATACTTTAATAATATTTTATAGAAATAAAAGGAGACTTACGGAAAACGATTGGTTGGTGTGGAAACAGGTTGGGGTAGAGATGTAAAAAAGGAAAGACTATGTGTTTGACAGAATAGAGAGTTATAAAAAGCCAAATTTACTTCATAAATATGAGAAAACCGGGTAACAGAAGTTTTCAAAACCAGTAAGATGACTGTTAGAGACTCTGTATTCCATTCGTATCTACGCAGAGGATCTAAGCTATCCTTGGGTATAAACTTAAGGCTAGAGAGGAAACCGTGGAGGGCGAGCCGCTTGTTACCTGCACGCGCTAAACCGGACTGCAGCCGACTGTTGACGCTGCCAGAGGCCGGGCTGTCCACGGCGGCAAGTTTGTGCTCCGCGCGTAATCCGGGCCAGGGGGCGGTCCGCTCGTTATTCCCAGCCAGCACCGTGCTCCGAGCCGCTCGATGCAAATCTCGCATTAAATTTTCCGGCCGAATCACTGTTCCAATTCAAGCAGCGCTATGAACGACCTGGCGACGCGGTCGTCGTACATTACCACGACTTAATGGGTTCTCTCGTCGCTTAAAAGCCTTTTTAATCTTTCACGGTTTTTTGATCAGCCCCTCCAGCAACGAGCAAGCGAGCCGCGTCGCCGCTGCTAGTAACCACCCTGCGTTGGACTTGCTGGATGCGGTGTTAAGCTGCCAGCACCACGTACGTCAACCTTTTATCGTGTGAATATTGACAGTAGAATGAATGTTTGTGGAATGGCACAAAGCTATGAATTCTATAAGTAATTCGACATCCCCTGCTGGATAAAAGCCTCATGTGGGCTTTTAAACACATTACTTCCTTCAGTGATACGCTTGTAATATCGGCTACCCTCCAAGTATTAGGTCATTGTCGCAATGCTTTCCTATATCTGGAATCCAACAATGAACACCTTTAGCCAATCTAACATCCAGTCGCCTAGCCATATGCCCCGCCACGAGTGATGCAGGTTGCTTATAAAAGATCCAATCGATTTCACAAGGTTCGCCCTTATACAATGAGATGGCGAAATCCCCACCTCCTAATATCGTTTTGGACCTCCTTTTGCCAGGTGTAGTGCAACAACTCGATGCGATATCGACTCAACAAGTCGTTCTATGTATCTGGAGAAATATCGAGCCATGCCGTTTCTACAGCTGACCATAATTGCGGAATGGATGCCGGAGCAGTGTTTTGTGCATGAACTGGCCTCTCGGTTACGTCCTATGAATGTTCGATGGGATTTATGTCGGGAAATATAGTTTGGAACTGCGCGACAGCTACGGTCGCAGGTTCGAATCTTGACTCGGGCATGGAAGTGAGTGATGTCCTTCGGTTAGTTAGGTTTAAGTAGTTCTAAGTTCTAGGGGACTGATCACCTCCGATGTTCAGTCCCATAGTGCTCAGATTCATTTTAACCATTCGGACAATCTGAGTGGGCAAATCATCCGCTCGAATTGTGCACAATGTTCCTCAAAGCAATAGCGAAAAAGTGTGGCTCGGTGACTGAGACCATTGTTACCTTTAAATATTATATCGTTGTTTGGGAAGTCCAAGAATGGCTGAAAATCGTCTCCAAGTAGCCGAACGTAACCATTTCTAGTCAACGATAGGTTCATTTGGGGCAGAGAACCCACTCCTTTCGGTCGCGCGGTTCCAGACTGAAGCGCCTAGAACCGCTCGGCCATATCTGCTGGCCCAATCCTGGAGCCAGAATCAGTTTGCACAGCGCCTTGTTGAAAACTTGGATCCATGCCTTCGTGAGGATGGCTAAAAAATGGTTCAAATGACTCTGAGCACTATGGGACTTAACTTCTGTGGTCATCAGTCCCCTATAACTTAGAACTACTTAAACCTAACTAACCTAAGGACATCACACACATCCATGCCCGAGGCAGGATTCGAACCTGCGAACGTAGCAGTCCCGCGGTTCTGGACTGCGCGCCTAGAACCACTAGACCACCGCGGCCGGCTTCGTGAGGATGTGCAAGCTCTTTGTTGACAACTTGGGTCCATGGTTTCGTGGGTAACCGCCACACTCCAACTCTAGCATCTGCTATTAGCAACTGATACTGGGAATCATCTGACGAAGCCAGGGATTTCCAGTCGTCTAGGGTCCAACCGATCCAACCGATATTGTCATGAGCCCAAGAGAGGCGCCAAGGCGATGCCGTGCTGTCAGCAAAGGCACTCGCTTATTTTGTTTGTTGCCATAGCCCATTAAGCTAAGTTTCGGCGCACTGTCCTGACGCACATGTTCGTCATACGTCTCACATTGACGTCTGCTGTTATTTCACGCAGTATTGCTTGTCTGAGAGTACTGACAACCCTAAGTAAACGGCGCCGCTCTCGGTCGTTAAGTGGAGGCCGTCGGCAACTGCGTTGTCCGTGGCGAGAGGTTAGGCCTAACATCTGGCATTCTCGGCACACTCTTGACACTGTGGATTTCAGAATACTGAATTCGATAACGATTTCCGAAATTAAATGCACAATGCATTACCTCTAACTACCACTCCGCGTTCAGCGTCTGTTAATTCCCGTCGTTCGGCCACAATCACGTCGGAAAGCTGTTCACGTGAGTTACCCGAGTACAAAATGAAGCTCCTCCAATGCACTGCCCTTTTATAGCTCACGTACGCGATACTATTGCCATCTGTGTATGTGCATATCGCTAACCGATGTGTTTTGTCACTTCAGCGTACATTGGTCTTGGTAGCTAAGGTTGCTAACGCACGCCCATGAGCTGGTGGTCGAGTCGGTGGTACGATGCTTCGAATCCTGGTGGTGGAAAATTTCCAATGTCGGCAAGGAGAGGAGACATGGTGGCGCAAATCTTCGGTTCACCAGAATTTGCGCCGATGTCCTTGATTAAATACTTAACCTCACTGCTGTGTCGCATGAGCTGAAAGTATGCGACTAAAATATGGTGTCTAAGGATGGATCCACGTGGACGGTGTTTCTCTAACGGAGATGGGTCCTGGTGCAGTAGAATAAGGCTTCTCGTGGCTACAAGGAACCCTTTATTGCTGTTGATCTACGTTCATTCAGTCTTTGGTATTACTAGTGTAATCGCGCAAACGTAATTCATATCGTCACATGGTATCACGGTGTATTTATCTCCCAGTGTCGGTCGTTTTAGCGGTTACGAGCACGTACTGTGCCCACCGCCACTGCGTCCGTGTAAGTTTCGTGTTTTTACCAGTATGAGGCTCGCAGCGGCGGCATCTGCTGTCACCGAGAATACGGCAGGCTGCATCTCGTCACCAGCGGCACAGGACAGTGTGAACTTTGGCACATTTAGAGATACCTGAACCCCAGTGGCTTAGTCCACTGGAACTGGCGGCGTAGAGTTGCAGCCGGCGGTCGAAGACTCTAGGCTCAGCGATGGTGGTGGCTACTGCGTCATTGGTACGGCAATGCCTGCCAGAGACTGGACATCGTAGGCAAGCCCAGCTGTTCGACCACGAAAGGCTGGCCCCAAGGCGCTTAAATGCTGTTGTCAGGGGCTGACCTAGTGGAAAGAGTCGCATTTCTACGTCACACAGATGTGTGTTGAGCGGGGGTACAGCGTCCTGGGCCCAGCCATTACTACACGGTAGTAAGCTGAACCACATAAGTGGTCTGATTTTTGCTGAGACTGCTGGATCAAGAGATCAATGACTGTGACTTTGGCGGCAGTTCATGCCCTGGATAGGACAGTGGGCTGCAGCAGTGGGCTCTCCCATTGTATGACAATATTGATGTGATCCGTACATCGGATGGGCTTGTTAAGGTCGGCTTCGAGGTATGTACCTGATCTGGGTTTCACACTGTCCCACCCGTTCGTGGACAAAAACGCTACACTACTCTCTGCAAGCTCCCGTCACAATCATCCGAATATGACAGACTACGCATCATAACAGGTCTGAGGAATGCAGCGGCAAACCACCTCCACTAGGGCCTTAGTTACAAAAGCCAAGCAGGATTCCTGCATCTGCTCCCCTACCCTCATTGCATTGGTATGGGATTACTTTGATTACGCCATGTTCTACACGAATGAAGATCCTGAAAATCTCTTACTACGCCGTCTAGTCAAATTAAAGTGGCCACCTGTGAAAGACCGAATAACCACACCTTCCAGCTCTGACTAATGAAAGACGTGCAGGGAATGAGTCAAAGAGATAATGGAAGGTACTGACAGGTACGTGGATCCAAGCCGGCTCCAGTTCCGTTGTTAGCTACAACAATTTTCTCGGTTGAGGATACCTGGTGAGAACAGCCTGAACAAGGTCGCACATTGTTTCTCAGTTGGGTTTAAATCCAGGGACTTCGATGGATGGGGGTACACGGCTAACTAATCCTGGTGTCCTTTGAACTAAGCACGTATACTTAGAGCTGTGTGTCATTGCATTGTATAAATTATGCGTCCTTTCGTAGTCATATCTGGAAGCTGGAGAGATCTGGAGAAATTGAATAACAGTCTGTTTCCAACAACCTGTCGTCTTGTAAAGTTGTGTCCACAGCGCAGAAGACAGCTCGTCGGTCGTGGGATCTTCTTCAGCTGAGGCTGTTATGCTGTCAACATGAACCTGTGATTGAGCTTTTTATGGAATACCACTGGCCAAGTTTAGTCTCCGTATCTACACAGGGCAGGATCTGTTGTACCGACAATGATGGTAGGCGACACTTCTCATTAATGTATCCTGCTTCTTTATTATTTAAATATTCATACGTTTTACACTGTCTTCTACAACACTCGACATAGTTTTCTTAATTGTACTGTCACTGTTCCATCCAATTTCCGATACAGAGTACGACATGTACGTCCCTCCTGAACGAGCGAAACATATTTAATGTCCGTATATCTAGACCGCCTGAAACTGAATTACACGTCTGGCTCTGAATAACGCCCCAAATACCGAGACGTGACCGTCAGTCCAGAATGCCCGGAACGGAGTTAATGTCCGTCACTCCAGAACGCCCAAAAACAGGATGACTCGTGCAGCCGAATAATTCGTCTCCTAGGCACCCCAAAGCGACCCGAAGGCGTCCGAAGCAACGTCGTTACCTTTATGTTTCTCAAAACTAGTGAAATTTAATAAATAAAAACGATATACTCGTACGGTAGCCATGAGAGATTGTCATACTAAAATTTGGGAAAATATGAAAAGTATATAAATAATTAATAAAAGAAGTTAGGCGTTTTGGTGCCTAAACCCGAATGTGCCGACCAATTAGAAGCAAGTTCAGCACAAATGGCGGACTCTCCCATGGGACTGGTACGTACTGTACCATCTGTCGCTTGTACCTCACTACACTTCTGTTCCATATGCTACTTCACGTGTATCAAGCTGCATCAAGGTGAGCTTCTAGCAAAATAAAATACTGGCGGTCACAGCCAGGAATATCACAACGTCCTGCTGGTAGATGTTAATGTGCCAAGAAAAGACAAATTGCATATAGGGGCGGACATTGTCTTCGAGGATTGATGCATACTTGTGTTGATCAATTGTGTCTTCTAGAATATCTAAATCACCCAAGGAATTTCACGAAAACATTCCCCAGAACATAAAACTCCCTTGTCGGGCATGGACCCTTCCGATGATTGTCACAGGGTGTTTGCTTTCAGACGTTTCACGCCACAGATGCCAACGGCCAGCTGTCCGATAGAGCATTAAACGTGATACATCTAAAAAGGTCACTTGTCGCCTCAGTGGACGACCAGTTGTGCTACTGGTGTGCAAGTTACAATCCTCGTCGTCGGTGAACATAAGTCCGGTGTGAACGCAAATGTCTCTAAACGAGTGAGAAAAGCTTTCACAACGAGTCCGGCAAAATGACTACGTAGGGTTTCAAGGAAGTTGGAAAAGTCAACAACAACTGTGTGACGTGTTTTATGTAAAAAATTAAAAGTGAAACAATGCAGACTACAGTCAGTGCGAAAGCTATATCCCAAAGACGAAGACCAGCGATTCGAGTTTTGTTATGCATTTAAGGTCGAAGATGATTGTTCTGGGAATACCATGATTTTTTCAGAGGAGGTAACATTTCATACAAATGGGAATGTATACAGGCACAATTGTAGGATTTGGGGATCAGAAAACCCGTATAATATTGTGGAACACGATCGTCCTTCAAATGTTGCAGAAATGGTTGACGCCATTGTTGGGAACACAATCAGGGAACTTTGTTCTTCAGTTAGATGCTCACCTCCACGTTCTCACCGTGAGATTAGGGCATATCAGAACACAGTGCTGTCCAGTCCTTGGATTGGTCGCGGTGGAGCAACAGACCATAACAGTTCAAAGTGTGCTAAAATGGCTCCTTAGGTCCCCGAATATAACACCATGGGATTTCTATTTATGGGGTTACATAACGCACCTTGTTTATGTCCCTCCTCTTCCAGATGATGTTGTGGAACTGAAAAGGAGAACTGAACAAGCAAGAACCACAGTCTCGGAGGATATTTTGGCCCATGTGTAGCAGGAGTTCGATTATCGCGTCGGTATTTGTAGGATCACATATGGTTCCCACATCGGGTGTATGTGAAGTGAATGTTGTTAAAAAAATTAAGAGTTAACTCTTTCCAATTATATATATTGTTACTCTGTAATGCTGCTGATTCGGCCACAACAAAAAGGTTTAAAACGTTCCCAGATTTCTGAAACACGCTGTATAAAGTAAATTAATAAAGTGCTAAGGCTAAGGAGGTTCAGTAAAGCATTTACATTCAAATAAGCCACACCAGAAATTATTTTTGCTGTCCAAGATGGAGCTGATGGATGAAATACCAAAAGGTCTGAGAAACCAGTGAAAGTATGGAATAGGTATGAGAATAAACGACGTAGAACAGAACAAAGCGACTAATAAAGTCACTGCACTGTCTGCAAATTCTTTGATCAAGTAATATTGAGTCGAAAGGACAGACTTTGTTGAACTAAAGCGTTTCCAACATAATTAGACGACGTACAAGAGTGCGCCAGACTAAGTATGATATGGAATGCTTTCACGTAACTGCTACAGTTATACGTACATTTAATTAAGGGGCCCTTAGGAATAATTAACAGTGCTCTGCTCTGGCGCAGAAGTACTCAATAAACGCGGGAGTAGTCCATATTTGCATTTCAGAATATGCTAGTGTATGCAGAACTTGAATGAGCGGTATTTTGTGGAACCCGGTTGTTTGTGATCTTACACACTGGGCACTTGTTTGTTCTACCAAAACTTCCATACCCGAGTGTTACGTTGACCTGCTCAAATATATGCTTATATTACATATATGCCTTGTTTACTGGGAAAAAGATTACGTTCTTTTTAAAAACTGTTGTGTGTCTTAGGAACGTAATCAGATTCATAGATTTACTTATCGATTAAACTCGATGCGTCTTAGTACCACTGAAACGACTGTTGTCAATTTCTGTCATGTGAATTTTGGAAGCTGAAAACTTCATAAGAGTGCCACATCTTTTAAGGACTTCTCAGCGAAAAGAACACAGTATGTCGTTCGAACTGTCAGAAAAGATGACGAATTCTGCCATATCTCAAAGTAGTGTGACATGGTCATTGGTGTTCAAGATGTATACTATAAATGGCCTGACGGATAAAGTATGTAGGCCTATAAGGCGTTTTGAAAAAAAGGTTCAAATGTGTGGGGATTCCTAATGCACCAAATTGCTGAGGTCATTGATCCCTAGACTTACATACTTCTTGATTAACTAAATGAAATTCCTGTATGTGCGCGACGTTGAATATAATTGTCCTCGCTTGCACTCGTTCTCCTCCAAGTCGTCTAGGAGATCTACGACGGCTTATACGTTTGAGTTCCTCACACAAAAAGGAAATACGCTACCCGTCCACTAATTTCTGGGACTGATTTCATTTCCGGCGTGTAAGCGATGTCAGCGTAGTAACTACCGTGGCTGCTGGCAGCAACTGCTGTAAACAACAAATGTGCATTATACCAGTTGGTTGTGAGCAGGCAGTGTTAATTCTTTCCTGAAAAAATCATCATGGTTCATGAGACTTGATGTTGTCAATAAGAAACTACAACAAAACGTCAGAGCACAGAATAGGTCTAAATGGATCTCTTGAACAGGAAGATGCGCGAATATGACACTCCAGTTGAACAACATCCAAAAGGAGAACTTTTCTGACGATTCCACATGGTTGTATGAACGTTTGTGTGTTGGTCTCTGGGAGAAAGGGAGTGTGAGATTGTGAGAGTTTGTAGAACATCTTCCAAATTAAAACTACCATGTTATTTCTTCCCTGTGGTTTTATATTGCTGTCTGGAAACATTTTGGAATGAAAGAGTGTCTGCGTCACTGGGCAAGGAAGGGATATGTATCCTCAGTGACAACATCTGGTCCTGTGCAACTCATTTATATAAAGATGACACGGTAGAGACAGATAATCTAAAAACTTAACTGTAATTGTTTCTAGAAATAGAAATTATTTTAAAAATAATTAACGAACATGTTTTACGTGAATTTTACTATCTAACATTGATTCGAGGAAGTAATGAACAGTTACAGCTACAAACAAGAAATTTAGTGCTGCTAGCTCTCCCATTTCATTGTGGTCTACATCGAATACTGGTCTGGCAGTTTTCAGCCTACCAGAAGGCCCTCTGTGGAGTTTTCAAACGAAATAACGTTATCAGATGGCTCTTTCAGATACTGATTCCGTTTGTGAGGCGCTCAAAAATTGCGTAAAAGATGCCGTACAGTGCACAGAACGCGTGTTTGACTACTTGGACAGCTCACAAACAGATCTTGCCACAAATTATCGTGTGTCGGTATATCCTAAGGCCTAAAAGATATCTTTAGTTTCTCCATCATTTGAGTTTCTCATTATTGTCTTCCTGCAACTAACTGAAATCATTAACCAGTGATATAAAATAGATAATAATTGCATTTTTTACCAAATGTTAAGAAACGAATCTTAGATACCATCACATTTATAGTGAAACTGTAATAAAGTTACATATAAAGAGTGTGTAAAATTAATGTGTACATCGGAAAAATAAAAATTATTACAAACATTTATTCTTTATGTCGGTAAATGCAACTGCTAACAGCCAAAGTAAAGCAACGCTGAATTACTTTCTGCCTGTGACGAGCAGCGGACTAAAGGGGTGAGGTAACACAAAAGGCGTCTCCGTAACAAAATGCTGTTACCAAATTGGGAATTACATTATTCAAGCCTGTAACACTGGCACAGTGAAAGCTCACAACAGAGAGCCTACGTCCAAGAAGAAAATGGTGTTGCCAAATTGTGGATTGCATTTTGGAAGCCTGTAACACAGGAACAGTCAAAGTTCGCAACACAGTATATCTTGTATATTCTAGTGTCAAGATCATTTTCCTACGGATGGCAAAGTGATTACCGCCAATACTCTCAGTAGGAAAGAGAGCTGCTTGCCTAAGGCAATGTTCCGGATTCGAGTCCTAATACGCCACTGAGTAACTGTATCAAAAAATGGTTCAAATGGCTCTGAGCACTATGGGACTTAACATCGATGGTCATCAGTCCCCTAGAACTTAGAACTACTTAAACCTAACTAACCTAAGGACATCACACAACACCCAGTCATCACGAGGCAGAGAAAATCACTGACCCCGCCAGGAATCGAACCCGGGAACCCGGGAACCGCACGACCACGAGCTGCGGACAAAGAGTAATTATATGGCAGGAAGTTTCATACAGTAAATGTCTGACAAGATACGGGCGCTGGACTCCTGTGCACTTCGAATGAAAGCATGGAAGACGCATGCCAGCATCTTTGCTTTCTTACCTTTATTATTATTTCGTTTTCTCATCCCACAGGGGCGAGGGCAATTAGAGGAAAGAAAAATCTACTCTTCAGCCAAAGCAGTATGAAATATAAAAACATTGAAACACAAAATTTGAAAATAAAATATAAGCAAATGGTTTTAAAAATATTCAGAAACATGCTTTTCATAGTGATATTACAATGAAACATTGGAAAAGGTTGTCTCACATTTAAAACAGTGATTTTGAGTTGTAAGAAAAATACTGTATTGTATTACACTTCACTACCATTTGATCGGAGGGACCTGCTTATATTAGGAGTATTGAGGAGGAAGTGTCTGTATTGGTCCTTTAGCGTAGTTAAATGTTTGTGGAGACATCTACATTGACATTTGACTTCTGCCAACCACTGTGAACTGCACAGGAGAGGGTACATCAAACTGTACCACTTATTATAGCCTTTGCCCGTTTCATTCACATATGGAGCGCGGGAGGAATAATTGTTTAAATGCCTCTGTACGTGTTGTAATTCATCTAATCTTGTCCTCACGACTCCTACGGGAGCGATAGGTAGAAAATTTTAGTATATCCTTCATTCATCGCCCAAAGCCGGTTCTTGAAACTTTGTTACTAGACTTTCTCGGAATAGTTTCAGTCTATCTTACCGACCGAGGTGGCGCAGTGGTTAGCACACTGGACTCGCATTCGGGAGTACGACGGTTAAATCCCTCGTCCGGCCATCCTGATTTAGGTTTTCCTTGATTTCCCTAAATCACTCCAGTAAATGCCGGGATGATTCCTTTGAAAGGGCACGGCCGACTTCCTTCCCCAACCTTCCCTAATCCGATGAGACCGATGACCTCGCTGTTTGGTCTCTTCAGGGCGGCCTAGGTGGACGTGCGGTTCTAGGCACTTCAGTCCGGAATCGCGTGACTGCTACGGTCGCAGGTTCGAATCCTGCCTTTGGCATTGATGCGTGTGATGTCCTTAAGATAGTTAGATTGAAGTAGTTCTAAGTTCTAGGGGACTGATGACCTCAGATGTTGAGTCCCATAGTGCTCAGAGCCATTTGAACCATTTTTGGTCTCTTCCCCCAAACAATCCAATCCAGTCTATCTTAAAAGGTGTGCCAGAACAGTTCTTTCAATATCTCTGTGACAGTTTCCCCAAGGCTCAAACAAACCTGTGACCTTTCGTTGTGTCCTTCTCCGTATACATTCAATACCCGCTGTTAGTCCTGTTTGGTGCGGGTCCTACACACTTGAGGAGTATTCTAGAATGTGTAGCACGTCTGACTTTTAAACAATCACCTTTGTAGACTGAGTCCAGTTCCCCAATATTCTCCCAATAACTGAATTCTACGACCTAATTTATCCACGACTGAGCCCGTGTGATCATGCCATTTCTTACCCCTAGAAAGTGTTACACCCAGTTGTTTGTATGTTTACCGATTCTATCAGTGACTTCCTGATATTACCTCCTTCTGGTACTACGTTTTCTCGTTTTGTGCAGTGCACAATTTTACATTTATAATCATTTAAATCAACCTGCCAATCTTAGCCTGTCTTTGAAATCTTATCAAGTTCTGACTGAATATTCGTGCAGTTTTCTTCAGACTGCACTCCACTGTACATAGGTGTGTCATCTGTGAAAAGTCTGAGGTTACTATTAATACTATCCGCAGGGTCATTCATATACAACACGAACAGCAAAAGACTCAAAACACCCTCCTACAGAAAGCACGAAATTAATTCTATATTTGTCGAAGAATTTCCATCAGAGGAAACATGGCGCATTCTCCCTACCTTGACATCCGAAGTCCAGCCACAAATTTCGCTTGTTACCCTATACTATCGAACCATTGATAATAAACACAGGTGTGCTGCTGAGTCAAATGAAGTGTTGGTTGCCACTTCATATGTTAAGGTGAGAATATGGTATAAGATTATACAACAAATGAATGTCAAGGATATTGGATTGTATTTTTGTGGATCACATCTGCCACCCTTCTTGCTGATAGGTGTTACCAGGGCTTTCTTCCAGCTGCTCGGCACGGTTCATTGATCGAGGGATCTATAATAGATTATAGTTAACAGAGGGACTAACTGAGTCTCAAATTGGGTAGAGCATCACTAATATCTATTTCACTCACCTTTTTAGTGGCACAAGAAATATGTTGGAGCCTACTACTCATCATCATCTTGGACAGTTTCCGGCCACTGGCTGGGTCTGTCAGGAACACAAGCCTCTCCATCGTGTTCTGTCTTTCCACCATTCCCCCTCTTCCACCTTCGTCCAGTTCTCTCCTCTTCTCATCACACATTCCCTCACTCCCTTCACCCATCTATCCCTTGGTCTTCCTCTGGGCCTCTTCCCCTCCAGTTGCAGATCAAACATTCTCTTTGGAATTCTTCCCTCATCCATTCTCTTCATGTGTCCATACCACTGCAGTCTTGATTTTTCTATCCTGTCCTGTACTGGTTCCTCCTTTAGTCTTTCCCTCACATATACATTTCGCAATCTGTCTCGTCTTCTTACACCCAACCTGCTCCTCTGGAACTTCATTTCACTAGCCTGTATTCTACTTTTGTCGCTTTCGTGCATTACCCATGTCTCACTTCCGTATGTACAATATGGGGACAAAGTAGGTTCGGTATATAATTCCCTTGGATTTCTGTGGCACCTCCTTGCTCCAAATAAGCCCCCTAATGCATTTGTAGATCTGCCCTGCTTTTCTGTATCTTTCATTTATTTCCATTGCGTTTCCTTCCTTACTTTCAGTCACGCTTCCCAGGTACTTGAAGTTCTCTACCACTTGTAGTTTTTCCCCTCCACAAGTTATATCCACATTTGGCCTATTCTTCTTCCTTGTTGTGACGATTATTTCACTTTTCTTTGCAGAGAAATGCATTCCATATTGTGCTGCCGTTGCCTCCCATGCATCTAACTGCTCTTGCACCTCCTTCTCGCAATTTCCCCATAACATCAGGTCATCGGCAAAAAGCACTGCTTTCATTTTATGATCTCCAATTGCATCTGATACTTGCTGTAGGATTTCATCCATAACAATAATAAACAATAAAGGCGAAAGTGCACTTCCCTGTTGCAGCCCATTTTCCAGCTTGAACCATGCAGTACGTTCCCTCCCCACTTTCACATAACTCTCATTTCCCTCATACATTTTTCTGACTTTCCGTGTTATCTCTTCATCTATCCCTTTTGCGTTCAGCACATCCCAGAGCTTGTCCCTACAGATACTGTCATACGCCTTCTCAATATCCAAAAAGGCCATGACTAAGTCCTTCCCGTACTTATAGTGCCTCTCCTGCAGTTGCCTTACCGCAAATATGAGGTCCGTTGTTGATCTTCGCGGTCTGAAACCGTACTGCTCCTCTTGCAGTCTACTTTCAATACTGCTTCTTATTCTCTTCTCCAGGATCTTTTCATAGACTTTTCCACAGTGGCATAGCAGGGTGATTCCTCTGTAGTTCTCACATCTCCTTTTAACCCCTTTCTTGAAGATCGGGACTATAATTCCTTTCTTCCAATCCTCAGGAATTCTGTTCTCCTTCCACACCACCCTCAGCACTCTGTATAGCCACTGGGTTCCTACTTCTCCTGCTGCTCGTATCATATCCACTGTTACTTCGTCCCAACCTGGTGCCTTGCCCCCTTTCATCCTCTTTATGGCTTCTTCCACTTCATTCCAAGTTAGATCATCAATTTCCCCACTATTATAATCGTCTGCTGCCTTAGGCTCTCCATCGCTGTTAGTTACCAGCTTGGCGGCATTCGACAGATCTTCAAAGTACTCCTTCCAAATCTTTTTGAGCTCATGCATTTCCTCCACAACTCTTCAATTATTATCCATGATCCTCAAGCACTCGCTTCTGTCGTTCCTCTTATTTCTTACTACGGTGTAAAGTACTTTTTTGTTCCCTTCACTGTCCTCTTCTAACATTCTTGTCCATTTTTCCAACCACTTCTTCTTCTCCGCCCTTACTATGGTCTGTGCCGCTTTCTTGCTTTCCTGATATTTTACCCTAGCTTCCTCTGTTCGGGTCTGGAACCATTCTCTGAAGGCTTTGTTCTTTCGAAGTACTGCCTCTTTACATATGTTGGTCCACCATGGGGTTTCCCTACTTCTCCTCTTTGTGCTAGTTCTTCCGCACACAGTCTCAGCTGCCTCAACTAGAGCCCTCTTAAAATCTCCCCATTCTTCTTCCACTGTTCTCTGATCTTCCTTTGGCAGCTTCTTCCTGATCAGTGTCTGGTACTGGGTCCTCCGTTCATCCTCTTTCAGCATCCATGTCTTCAACCTTTTCTCCTGTATTTCTGTTGCCCTTCTATCTTTTTTCTCTCTCAGGGTGGCTACCAACAGCCGATGGTCACTGTCTAAGGCCTCAGATGGAATGACCTTAACATCTGTGAGGCTGCTCATCATCTGCCTATCCACTAGTATATAGTCTACTACTGAAGTTACTACTGAGTTTTCTTTTGTAAAGGAATACTTGAAAACATAATTGTTTCTGTTTTAGCTCTGTTATTCTGGATTTCAGTTGCTGTCTCGTCCATAAGCGACTGGAGACAAAGTTCGGTGCCAGTAACAGCCTTTACATAAGACTAGAATTTCTTTAGATTTTATGAAAGATATTTCGACGAATTATCTCGCGGCAGTCATCAAAGGCTTCATGCATTGATGTCGTGACTCCATAACATGTTTCATTCAGCATCTCTGAATCTATAGCCCTATCCTTTGTTTTGTACCTGTTATGCAGCAGTCTCTGTTTCTTTAGAATTTTCTTTACCGTGGATGTAAACCGTGGAGGGTCTTTCCAATCGCGAAGTGCTCTCTTGGGTACATGTCTATCAAGTGTATGTACAACTATTCATCCAAGCCAAAGTCACATTTCCTCTGCATGCTCCTGTCTTGAGTTAAGAGTCTCAGCTCCTTATTGTGTAGTTTGCTGAACATATAAATCTTTCCGCTTGTTTTTGTTGCTCTTTGTGTTTTGGTAATCATTGTTACTGTAAAGGGGCCCATGGTCTGTGATAGTAGTTTCGATGTGGGCATCCTCAAAGAGGTTAGATATCTTTATTGCTGTTATATAAGGCATTTCCATCAAGGGTGGGGTTCCGAACTACACATTCCTGGTAGTTTTCCGAGAACGCATTTGGTTATGTTTCACAGGATGCCTTGTTTCTCCCACCTTTAACATGTACATAATTATCCCAATCGACTGTTGGATAATTAAGGTCTCCTCCAATGATTACCGTATGATTTGGGAACTTATGTACAAGCGAACTGAGGTCTTATTTAAACTTTTTGATTACTTCAGGAAGTGAGTCTAGTGGTCAGCAGAAGGATCGTGTTACAATTTTATGCCTTCCCTAGATAACGATCGTTACCGAAACAACCTCACACGCAGCTTGAATTTAAATTCCGGTGGATTTGAGTTTCTTCTCTGCTCATACAAATACACCTCCTACTCGTCCAATTAACATTGGGAACAAACTTAAATTTTACCCAAACATCTCGCTACTGTCAACTCCATGTTTTTACAAGTTTTTGAGCCTAGCTTTACGTGAGCTGCAGTGCTTTTTAGGAGTGCTTCTAACGAAGGCACGTTCTTGCGTATGCTTTGGGAGTTAACTTTAGGGATTTTAATTTTCTTACTTTCGGAGACATTCCTTTGAACCTCACAGAGATATTTCTTGCTTTCCTACATCTATCGTTATCTGGATTGGATGGAGGGTCTCCTAATCTGAAAGAAACCTTGTGCTCACGTTACGCATGGTCAGCTACCTGGGTAGCCTGGGTGGCTGAGTATGATGTGTAGAGCTCATCTGATCCATTTAGGGATTCTCTTCAACTCTCAGCCGTATGGCGCAAGTCTAGGATATGGCGTTCAGGTGAAGATTGGGGGTGAAAACATATGAGCTCGGGCTTGGATGGCTACGATGGAGCCAGGAAATTTAGTCCAGCAACAGGGTATACTTTGCTTGCAAAAAACAGATGGAAGATTTTATTTTTGTATCTAGTGCATTTAGTTGAGAGTATGCTGACTCCAAACTCTCGACATCTAAGACCAACGGGACAATTTTTTGCGGCTAAAAAAAAAAAAATTTTTTTGACACTTTTTTCAGCATTTCGCCTATTACTCGGAATTTTTGCATCGTACGGAAAATTTTACTCTTACCAAAATGAAAGGGCATTAAATTCTGTGTCGAATGACCTACTTAAATGTCAAAATCGGTGCAGCCGTTTGGCCGCAGTCAGTTTTCAATGTACGGTCATTTTTACCAACTTCGCTGAAAAGTCGTCTACAATTGCTGTAACTCAAGGACGGCCACTCCAAATGAAAAACGTCAGTGTTTTACAGCATGAAATTTCATGTTACAAAGCATTCATACACTGGAAAGCCAAAGTAATTCCAGTTTGTTGCTTTTTTTTTTTGTAAGTCAAAGTTAGGAAGACTGCTCTTTAACATGCACATATGTTCTTTCTACGTATACCTTTTAATTTTCTTCATTAACGTGTATTTTTATTCATTTTATCAATGCCTCAATTGGTAAGAGTGCGTTGCTAAAATGTTAACCAAGGAAATAGTAATAGCCAACATGTATTTATATGTTAGTAACATAAAAAATTGTACGAATAAATAAGTAAAATTACGTGTCAACATTAAAAAACACAATTTAATTATCAGAGATTCACATTTTATCAAATGTCGGTTCCATCGTGGTCGTTTGGGAGACTGCGGCAGGTCCTGGTCTAGCATCTGATCTTCAGGATCCATTGCACCGCCTTTACCAACTTCCTCGTCCTCGAACATATCTTCGACCTCTTCTTCATCCTCGTCGAGTTCAGTTTCTGGGGCGTTATCGCAAGATACGTCACAACAGTCGCTGCACGTCAAGGAGCAGTTCGGTCCAGATTTGTGACATCCACGTACTGCTGTGCATCCCGTTTTGCATGTTCAGGAAACCATATTCAGTAGCGTGAGTGGTGCCACATCTTTCACCATAGTCACGGGAAACAAGCCTGTTAAGGTTTCCTTCGAGCCCCACTGGTACGGATAGCTTTTCTTCCCCAACGGAGATTGCAGTTAATAGTAGGATCGCAATGGGTGCCAACTTGCTCCGGAATATGTCTGCTGTAAACGTTCAAGTTTCGAAGACTTTCTCGGGGCAGACTTCACTAAAATGTTTGTACCTGAGCTCGTCCAAAGTTTCGCAGCTAGAATTCTCGTACAGTGCTAACATCACCTGTTCTCCTGCCCGTGCCATTACGCTTTGAGAGACGGAGGGTTTATCAAATTCAGCAGCTTCTACCTCGAGGTGAGGCTGTTTCTCCATAAGGTTTAGTAACTTCCCTTTTCCTTGGCTACAAAAGAGGCTGTAGTATCACATTCTATGAAGCATGGTTGAAAAGGGCAAATGTAGGATCTAAATTGAAACAATTATTGGTGTATCAGACTTATGCTGATTTTTCTCTTACCTGTTTATAAAGTACAAGTTGTCGAAGTTGTTTCCTCGACCCCTTAAGAGACCACGACTAATGAATCCGCATCTTCTTCTTCCTGTGGCACCTGAATGCCTTTATCTTCAAATTTCCTCATGAGCATCAAAATAAAGTGGTTCGTGCTGCCCTCATTTGCGAGAAACTTCTCTGGTGCAACAGCAGCATTTTTATCTTCATGGAATATAATATCTGATGAAGAACTCGGTGTCTTTAAAGAGATATTTCAGAAGACTTTCTTTCTCTTTGCGACGCACACTTGGGTAGTTGCCGAATATAATTCTGATTTTGGATCCACAGTGCTTCCTCAAATAGATTTCATAATTTATACAGATTGTTCCAGACTTTTCTTTGATGTGCCATCAACCTTACAGAGAAGGTGTCCCCCATCCACTACAAAGCTTTTTTTTTTTTTGGGATTCATTCTTTTGGAGAGGTATTAATGCATCTTAAAGAGACGACTTCGTACTCTTATTGAGACCGTGTTTTGCGAACAACGATATGGAGATGGTGAAAATTCAATTGAGAAACAAAACTTAACTTCAGGTTCTTATCGGATTGCTTGATAACACATAGTCTGTGAAACAATATTAGTTGGTTCATGGCAGGAATTCACTTCTTCCCTATCTTGAGAGCTGAAGTACAGGATATGTTATAACCGTGAGATTGTGTTGAAATGAGACGTTCTTTGAGTTGTCTTCTTTAATTCTCGTGATCCCCGCAATTCCTTCTACTAATGCCTCATGACAACTAACCGGTTCATCATCAATTTCTCTGTTGCTTATTGACTTAAGCGGATAATATCTTGGAAAAAGCGGATATTTTAGCAACCAGTCATTCAGTTAGTCACTGCCTGCTGCATTTTGATCTTTGCGTGAACCTCTTAAATACACTCTTAAATACGCTTGTTCCTGATGATATAACACAGAATTTTTCATTTTTTGACATACATCCTGTAAGGATGCCATCCCTGAAGTCCACTTTCTGAGAACAGAATCTGAAAACGCTCGTGAGTTAGTTAAGCCAACTTTCATTATCTTCGCTAGAGCTTGCTCTGTTGTCGTACCACGCCATACACCACACCAAAATTTATCACTTCGCCTAATGGTGAAGTAGCCTTCATTTGTAAATTTTTCGAATACAGCAGCGGCCATTCAGTCTTCGAATGTGAGCCTCTCTTTTAAGTAAAGGTGAACACTTTTAGGGTACAGGAAATGCCCAGCAGCATGAAAGTGTGGTAGGAGTTACTTAATGGTGTTTACATGTAGATTCAGTTTCCAAATCGCTCAGCCTCAATGAACTGTTTTCTGAGCGTAACCATGCGATAATATTGCTCCCAGAGTTCAGCTGCTTTACCTCTTTCTTCAATGCTGAAAGTCCCATTTTCAATCGTATATTTCACCTTCATGGAGTCTTCATTTCAAGGGCAATTGAATAATGTTATGGAGCAGCAAGACTTTCTCGGTTACTTTCACTTCACCATCTTTAAGCTCTGTCTCCTGAAAGATGTAATATTAGAATGGAATGTGAAACAGTGTATGAGGTCTTATTGCTCGAGCGTACATATGCCCATTCAAAACTTCATCCAAACTGTTTTCAGTGAATACTGCGGGTACTAAGCCTCTCAACCCGCATCCTGACATTATTATACCGAAGCACCTTAATAAGGACGTTATAAGGTGGAACCCACCTGGTCGCACAGTGACATGTTCTAAATCACTGCCTTCGCTTCTGTCGCCTACAGATAAAGTGGCTGATTGAAAGAGACAAAACACCACTTTAGACCATGTTTTATACTTTTTTAAACGCTGTTAAAAGAGATGTACACAGTGTGTCGTACAAAATTGGAAGACAGTTTAAAAATGGGAGTCACACTGTTTCTGAAACAGTCAGTGTCGATTTGTGGCTCCTTCCATGAATCCATTCCACTCTGGTACCTCAGTAAATTTCTTCCATTTTCCAGACAGCGAAACCTTCGATCACTCAGAGCTGTCGAAACTGAGATTCTTTATAATAATATTGTTTAAGCCAACATCAGTTGCGTTTTGATATGTGGCCAGCATAGGTTCACCAACTGTAGGCAAAAATTCAGAATCTGAACGTCTTCTATCCCGATCAGTGTTCTTGTCAGACTCCACTGCTGTGTAGGAAGTGACTGCCATGATTCCTTCCATATAATGGTAAGTATTCAACCCGTCAATCGTGCAGATGCTAAAATTGGCGTCTCCAAAGCTGAATTATATGAACTCTTCACTGGTCATCTTAGGTTGCTCACGTCGTGCCATAGGGGACATCTCAAACAGGGAAGTTTCCACATATGGAGCTATGTACACAATTGCACTAAGGGCAAGAGATGTAGATCAGAATCTTTTACACGTGAATGAAGTGATTCCATTCAATACTGAACATTGAAATGTCTGAGACCTTCCTGCAGAAATCACTGCATGTGACAAAGCAACGCACTTCCTTTTCTATTAATATAGAATTCCTCGTTTATGTTTCAAAACCAGCGAGCCAAGGAAATGGAAGAATGATTCAGGGATCACAGATTGGACATGTGACAAGACATCATCAGGTGGCGAGTATTGCGACGCATCATAGACCTGTGTACGGATGTCCTCACGAAGTATGTCTGTAGCAGCGCATACATACCTCAGGCGCCCTTCTCGTGGATCTGATAGTTTGCTGTGATAGAAACTATCAGTATCTTATAGCCTGCACTTTTGAAACATTCTATTGTAATCTTCTTATGTCTGTTAACAATTAGTATTTTTTCAACATACTTCGGGAAGAGTCGGATTTTTATGGTCCTTACATCTCCCTTTCAGCCATAACTGATTTGGTCCTTTGAATTCTGTGAAGTAAACTGGCATTCATCTGATTGTTATAGGTAGAAGAAATCATTTCGACTGCTTTATCTGTCTGCGTGGATTTAGAGCTTCCTTGTTTTCCTCCATCCATGATTTCCCGGTAAAAATCTCACGGAGAAAACCTGTGGTATTGAGCTCATTAGTACAAAGGTGCTCATCACGGATTCGCGAGCCCAGTCACTTCGCCTTTCAACTACCCCAATAGCGTCTTAATTCAGGTTTCATCATTTGATGAACAACATTTCGCTTTGCGTAGGGAAGTCCGCTAAGTTTCTCTCAATTAGCATCAATTTCGTCGTCACTATAAAAGCAGTGTTTAGTAAAATCAAATATCATCATGTATGTCAAAGATTCGGCGTTGAAGGTGCAGGGCCTTTAGTCAAGGACAGCATTATCAGTTTTGGTACTTCTTCTGACAAACACTGTGCACTTCAGCTTCAGCCAGACCACTTATCTACTTCCGATGTGCTGCTATTATCCTATCCCTAATGGATTGCAGTAGTGTTTGCAGTCCTACCTATTTCACTTTAAACATATCACCAACTGCCAAATTGCCGTCGCATATAAAAAACACCTCCGCACAATCTGGAGCCTTAATTTAAATGCACTGACCGCACAACGAAAGTAAACTCAAAAGAGAAAATGAGAATGTTGTCAGACACAAGGAGCTTTGAATGCGTCCCTCTCACAACACAGGCAGACTCGGCAAGACTAACAATAGAAACAATATCAAACCAACGGAGGGGATGGCAGCGTCGACTGTCTATGACACGTCAAACGAGAGATACTATTGATACCATTACATCCAAAGGAGAGGCAGGCTTATGTCTTCCTATTTGAAATTTCATTTCATTGTTCAAGTTACAAAAAATAACAAAATAAAATTACTTTGGCTTTCAAATGTGTGAACGTTCAACAGTGCCTAAAACTGAAAAACCAGATGGTATCGTAACAAGAAATTTCTTGCTCTACAGCTTCGATAGCTTGAAATTTTTCGTTTGGAGTAGAGAATTCTGAGTTAAGATATTGGAGCCGGCTTTTCAGCCTAGCTAGTGAAAATTTGACAACTGATTGCGTCCAAAAGGCTGCACCGATTTTGACGCTGAAGTAGGTCATTCGAAGCAAAATTTATTGCTGTTTCACTTTGGCCACAAACAGTTGTCCCGAGGGTTCTGAAGGTCGAAAACTTGGATTCCACTTACTCTCACCTATATACACAACATAAAACACTGAAATCTTCTACGTCATCTTTTGCAAGAGAGGGCCTTTTCTGTGACGCCGTTACTAGACAAGTGATGAAGAACTGGAAAGAACGGGATGGTGGGAAGGGAAGGGAGTCCTGAGACCGGAAAGGTATATGGAGGAGCAGGTTAAATCTCGTAGGATGGATAGATACCAGGATGCATTTGGTTGTCAGGAATGTGAGGATCCACTGTGTCTTCTGGAAGATATGGAACACAGCCATACACAGAAGAATGCAGAGCTGCCTATTAATCAGACGCAAATGAGCAAAGGGTAGCCGCCAACAAAGGGTGTATAAGGCGAAGACTGTTTTACGCATCCGCCATCTGCGTCGACATGTGGCTCACTCAGCAGTTAGTAGCAGAGATAGTATGAGCAGTACCTCAAGACGTCGTCTACTGTCGCCACAAGAAGAGTGAAACTGGAGGTTCTACAACTGCTTGTAATTACAGATCACTGTATTTAGGACCAACCAGAGTTGAAGACAGTTCAGTACAAGTGAAAACTGAACTAGTGCGACACACTACTTTCAATCCAGTACTGTAAAATTTCTGTTAACAAATTATTGTCAATTTTTGATAATCAATAATGCCATATTTTCCCTGTGGTTGTTTCCTAGTCCTGTTGGGCTTTCTGAGGAGGTGGCATAGTTGCTGCAAGCAAACTAGCCACCTCGTAACAGTAACGGATTTCAATGGCAAGGAACTTCTTTCACTACTACTTTTATATCTGTGATACTAAGTGAATACCATAGAGTTTTTTCAAAACGGCGCTGGAAGAATATGTAGCATAAGTATAGACAGTGGGGAATGTGTTAACATAGGCGCATCAGGCCTCCAGGATTTTTGATTTGGGGGAAATCGATGGAATTGTGGGAATCGAGTTTATTCGAAGTATAGGATATATGGAAATGTGGGCAAAGAAGTTCCGAAAAGTGATGAAGAGGTATAGGATTCTTGCAGGGGAAGGTAAGTGGATTGTGAAATCAAGGAGAAAAGCGTGGCGTTCAAGGATTTGGAAGGATTGACAGGACGTCGGTGAGGCAGATATCCATGCATAGGAGAGGACAAGTTTGCTCAAGACTTTGAAGGTGTGAAGGGTGTGAGAGGGGTACAATCCCCATGTTCGCCGATGGGCTTCCTGTTGGGTGGATATTAGGGTTGCTTTTCCATGTTAATGTACGATCAAGGGTTACGTGGAGGTTATTTACTACGTTGGTTAATTGAACAGATCGATCATAGATGATAATGTGGAAGCCACGGAAGTGAAAAAGCGGGTGGTTCGTACTATAGTTATTGGCTAAGTTTTGGTTGGATTAATTTTGAGAAGGCCTTTGTCTGGAGGCCCAATAAGAAAATTTGTGCCGCCAGCATTCCACAAATAACAATGCACAAAGTGCTTCGCAAACGTTTTTCAGGTAATGCTCGTAAATTCCAGGCACATCAATGGATTCAACAAAAGTAAGAACTTTTTCGGACACTGTTTGCTGCTGCCATGCTCTCTCATGTCAAGAAATGATCTGAACCCCTTTTGTTCCACTAATTAATAAATATTCCATGGCTGTGAGACAGTTATTAAATCCAAGTGGACAATATGGGACTTGAAGACTCCTAATGTCGCCTATGATTTCCAACAAAATAATACCTATGTTGACGTTTGGTGTGGCCTGGTAATAAAGTGAAATAACCTGTTTTGTGTGACCTACCGTTGCAGGTATGTTAATAATAATTAGTGTTCCACAGATTCAAAGTATTCCTGATACTGAGTTTCAGTTTATCAGTACCAGCTCGACTTATTGTTGACGATCGAGTGTTTATCACTTCGTTGAATAGCCCATAAGGATTTTACTGTAGCGTTGGCCAGACTTATACAATTATTATTATGCATAAGCTACTACCATCGATATATTTACCATATTCGTTGATATCGAGCGTGGGAACTATCACCAGCATTCATTACTGAAGCGTAGACACAAAGTAAGTGCAACAAACGTAACCACTATCACCTACATTGTTAACTACAAGGGTTATCAAACAATATTCAAAATATTCTGACGATACAAAAAATGAAAATTTCTGGAAATAAAGTAAAAACAATAGCTATAACTGGAAAAAAAATGTTTCAACAGTAACCAATGCAGAGAATAATACAATAACAGAACTGGTAACTGACTATACATTTGGGCACCGTATTTTGCAAACTGCAAACCAGGCAGACCTGAAGACATGCGTGGGTACTCTAAGGACTGCAGTGGGATACCAACCTGATTTTTGCCCACCATAAGGCCCGAGAACCAAGAGTGATGGTCTGGGGGGGGGGGGGGATTTCTTTTTTTAGCTGGATCACTTTGGCTGTCATCGGCGACACCCTTATAGCCAAAGATGTTCTACGCCTCGTTTCTTTGCCCTTCATGACAAGCAATCCCATGCTTCCGTTTCAGCAAGATAATGTCTGCCCACACACGGCGAGGGTTTCTACTGCTTGTCTTAGTGCTTGCCAAACTCGACCTTGGTCAGCAAGGTCGTCGGATCTGTCCCCAGGTGAGAACATTATCAGCAGGAGCCTCCGACCAGCTCATGATTTTGACTATCTAACGCCCAGTTGGACATATTTGGACACGATTCTCCTCAGGAGGCCATTTCAACAACTCTGTCAATCATTGTCAAGCCTAATACCTACGTAAGGGCCAGAGGTGGACCAGTGCGTTATTGGCTAGCTCAATTTGTGAAGCACCTCTTCTCGATTAAATCATAGAATTTTTTCTGTGTGTATATGAGTCAAAACTAACACTTCCTCCCTCCAGTTCTACCTTAGAATTAGCGCCGGACTCTGTAGATGACGTAGATCAGTGTTATGTCCTCATGTCCAGTCGATTGGTGTGTTACCATTCGCTTGCGTGAATCCACTGAATATTCGGTGATTGTCCTCGTCCTTTAATGTGGCAGCTTAACCAGAATCCCCCCACACCAGCACCTCCCGCCCCTTCTCCCGGTGTGCGCTTGAGATGCCCATTACTCTTCCACAGTTTCTTGTTCTTTCTAATCGGCTGTGTGCCTTGTTTACGCTAAGAAGGCGGCAGAAGCAGAGGGGGAGGGGGGGATGAAGCAGGGCTAATCTCCGCCCAGCGCAGCTGCCAGCGCGGCTCAAAGTTTAACGAGCTGTGAGAGCGCCGCTGTTGCGCTTTAATTATCACCCCATCTTCCGGCCTCCGAGAGCTGAGCAACTCGCGGCTCCCTCCAAGGCGCCATCGAGTCAATTTAACCGGCTTCCCCACACCTGCCGCGTGTCTGGTGCCTACCACTGGCAGCTTCGTCGCTGCTGCGGATTTCGCTGCATAAAGCCGAAAGGACAAATTTGTCAGTTGCCTTGCTCGTATGTCGTTTGAAATAAACAAATAACGAAATACGTCAGAACAATTCAAAATTCATGCCAGACCCGGATCGAATCATAACTGCAGCAGCATTGAGCCTCTTTCTATCGGCTAGGCGGGTTTCTCTCTACATCGCCGGATTAATTTCATCATAAATTTCATGGCTGGAACAAGCTTTTTGTTTAGTTTTATCAAGGTATTTGCACTCTCGAAGGATAGATGTACTGAGTCCTTATCAGCACGGATATCTTCCCCACCACTGTCGAAGCGAGTGCTTCTCGACTTGATATGGTGTGTTGTAATCTAAAGAATATTCTGCTACACAAAAATGAATCAACAGTTGTATATCTTAACAAGATAAATGCTAAATAATTCATCTACCTGGTGAAAATGAAATACGCGATGTATACCTACGAGGGTCACTCCAAAGTAAATGCACACTATTTTTTTTTTAAATTCCATCTTTTATTCTACATGTTTTAAAGTTTTACAGTGCGTAGATGCATTCTTTAGGGACAATATTTTCATTTCTCCATATAATTTTCATCCCTCTCTACTGCCTTACGCCATCTTGGAACCAGCGCCTGTATACCCGCACGGACCAACCTGTTAGAGCCACTGTTTGGCAGCGTGCACAAAGGAGTCATCATCTTCAAACCTTGTTCCACGAAGAGAGTCTTACAGTTTCCCAAAGGGATGATAGTCACATGGAGCCAGGTCAGGACTGTAAGGCGAGTGTTTCAGTCCTGTCCATCCGAGTTTTGTGATCACATCCATGGCTTTTAGACTCACATGTGGCCGTGCATTGTCGTGCAACAGCAAAATATCCTGCTTCTGCCGATGTCTAGCTTGAAGTTTCTTTAGTGTCGTCACATATGCATCAGAATTTATGGTGGTTCCACTTGGCATGATGTCCACAAGCAAGAGTCCTTCGGAATCGAAAAACACCGTAGCCGCAACTTTTCCAGCTGAAGGTGTGGTTTTGAATTTTTTTTCTTGAATGAATTTGCATGATGCCACACGATTGACTGCCTCTTGGTCTCTGGTGAAAAATGATGGAGCCAAGTTTCATCACCTGTCACAATTCTTCCAAGAAATTCATCTCCAGCATTCTCGGACTGTTCCAAAAGTTCGCTGCATACCGTTTATCTTGTTTCTTTGTGAGCCACTGTCAACATCCTGGGGACCCACCTGGCACAAACCTTTTTTAATACCAACACTTTCAGTATTCTGCAAACACTTCCTATCTCTATACCAACGTAGCGTGACAATTCGTTCACTGTGATGAGTCTGTCAACAGTCTCCAATTCGTTAACTCACTACACATTGTGTGAAGTGTGTGCAGAACGAGGCCTGCCGCTGCGAGGACAATCCTCAATATTGCCGTGCCCGCTTTCATCACGTAACGTGCTTGCCCACCGACTAACTGTACTGCGATCGACAGCAGCATCTCCATATACCTTTTTCAACCTCTTGTGGATGTTTCCCACTGTCTCGTTTTCACAGCACGGGAATTCTATGAAAGCATGTTGCTTCTGACGACCGTCAAGTGTAGCAACCACCTTGAAGTCATGCTGTGCCGGTGCGAGTCATGGGAACAGGTTGAACTAAGTTTGAAAACAAGCAGGAAGGCTGTATCTACACACTGTAAAACTTTCACACGTGAAGAATGAAAACCGTATTTTTACAAAAATAGTGTGTATATCTTTTGGAGTGACCCTCATACTTCTGCTGGAGTCCCTGGCCTGTTGCTCATCAAAAAGGAGAAGGTCTGGCCTTCTGGACTCACGCAGGGATCGACCGAGCGCCGTGTCGTCCTAAACCCATTGCGTGATTTGGATGCGGTACGCAGTAGCGTGGAGTCATCAATCCGGCCATTTCGACGTTGCTGAAGTTGGAGCCACTACTGCACATTCAGGTAGCCCCTCAGTCGGCGCCACAACGCTGAGTGGACTCCTTACAGTTCTCCCACCAATGCAACACACCTGTCTCTCGCACTGAGAATACAACGGAAATAGTCATAAAATTAAACGGAAAAATCATGCATATATCTCGTCTTATGTAGAAGAAATGAGTGAGATTTCGAAAGAGAATTGGGATGGTACTGTTGCTTCTTCGTGGGTCTATATGTGAATATTAGAATGAAATTATGAAAGGCAAGTTTGTACTTGCTCCGCAAACACTTCACTAGATACTGTTAAATGACCTGAGGCATCTAAGGTGGGTTTACCTTCCGCAGGGCAGAGCATACGAAATGATCGGCCAGACGATCGTAACTTTAATGTTTGGTATGTAAGAAGAATTCGTAATCCGGGTGCAGCAAATGCGATATCTTTATAGAGTGACGCTTCTTCTCTAATTCGAAATTACTGTTTGGTTTTGAAGCAAGAAGCGTTGTACGATGGTACTGGGGATTTGAAAATGGACACAGAGGGATCTGAGCACGCCTGTGAGCCGGTTTCAAACTCTCCTCAGCACTCAGCACTGATGTTTCCACCTATTATTTCTGTACAGTACTATTGCAGACGCTGAGAAGAGGGGAAATTCTCAAGACATATACATGTCATTGCAGCTTTAATGTATTAAAACCGTTTGCAATGATGTAATTATATGTCACTGCATCTTTATTGATATCATACCCATCGATCATTCATTTCATTTCTACGCATTTATCTCACTAAAACGAAATAATTGTAACAGTAATTGTTTGGGATTTAAATGGTTTGATATCCAAATGATTGTGCTGTTTATGCGTTTTCACACCAGTCGTGATTAGTTTCTAGAACACCATTATAAAATTAATTAGTATAATGTAACTGAACACTTCATTATTGCAACACACGCGTGAACCATAACATTCAGTTTGGGTTTGTCACATATATGACTCTATCCACGCTTAGAACTTATTTCTTCAACAAAATACTACTTCCAGAAGTGCACATCCGGCCAGAGGCCATGTCCGTTACCAACTTCCTCGTGAGGTGTTTACTGTGAGCTGCCGAATGCAGACTGGCGGCTGCTGTCTGCAGACTGCTGCTAGAAGTGACCCCTGGACGGTATTGCTCATGCGACCTTGATAAAACTCCATTACTGTCAGAGAAGATTTGAGGCACTGCTGAAGACGAACTCTTCGCTCCACTGGCTGATAAACTTTGCACTGACTCTCTAGGCTCAAGTTTTGAGGCCGCACGGATTGATACATCTTATCCATGATGGCGATAAGACGGGTACATTGCTCCTAGGCTGCCTAAGCATGTTGATATAATAGTCTAGGTCAACTGGTGCCCGTGTTGCAGGTTGGCGAAATTACAGGCCCGCCGCTGATGAGGCCTGAACAACGGCCGAAATGCTCACCGCGTTTGGCCTCACCTCGCTGTAGGCACGCTGTTGCACAGTCGTGACGGAAGGGTAGCCTACTTGGCAGGGGTGGTGGACTGCGACGCTACAGTCCGACATAAGGTTATTAAGATTATCTATTCATACTGAATTGAATGTTTTCTTTTTTTGGAGGAGAATATTAGGATTGAGTGTCCCATTGTCAAAAAAGGATACTAGGAATAAAGCATAAGCTTAGCTCGAGGAAGGACAGTGAATGAAGCACCGAATCTTTACCAAAGAAGCTTGTTTGGTATTTTCCTTGAGCGATTTACAGGAGCCACAGAAACCTAAACATGGGCTACCAGAAGCTGCTTTGATCCATCGTTTTGTCAAATGTAGCTACAGTGTGTTACCACTGTGCTACCTCGCTCTGTGAGTGCTTTGTTTCCTTAGGCAGGTAGTAATATAAAAGCCTTTCAATGGTCAAAGCAGCGTTTCCGAAATTGTATTTCTGTCACATGTCTCAATTTTTATGAGCTGAAATAACTCTAGGGTGTCACAAATGTTACAAACGTTTAATGTAATGACGTAGCAACAGTGGTGAAATATATTACAATTTGTGGATATTTACAGGTATGTATATTGTCACGTAATAAATAGTTTTCTCTACGTTTACTGTTACCAGACAGTGCACAGATTATGCCCAAAAATACGCGTGTATCCAAATGTAGATTGAGATATAACCCCTCCAAACCGCAGCGGAAAACTCTAAACAGTGATTCATTATAATCGTTTGTCTCTTCCGATTGATGTTAATAATATTTATGGTTAGACTTAATTTAAAATGTTCATCGTAAATGTTTCGCTACGGTATTATTACACTTTCACAATTTTAGGTGTCTCTTCATTAGTGATAACCTATTACTTGAATTCACTCTATCAGCGAAAGTCTGTGAGGATAGCGACGATAAAAGCTTTCTGGATGTTTACTTAAATGTTTCCGTTGGCTTCTTCCTTTCTTGCAGTATGCCATATCGTCGCTAGAATGGTTCTCCATTCGTCATTGTCCCGCTTATATAAAGAGTGACAATTATTGAAGTATATGAAGAAACGTGAATTAGTTGCAAACTACGGTGTGCACACACTTTATTCAACATGGAAACGTGACTACATATATTCGGTTTTACGTTACGTCATGTTCGATATGCCTGCCATCATTGGTGATGATGTGGCGCAAACGAATAGCGAAATTCTGCATGAACCGCTGAAGTGTGGGAACTTCGATGTTGTTGCGGACCTTCTGAATGGTTATATTTAGCTAAGCAGTGTTGTTGGGGCTATTGTTGTACACCTTGTCTTTAATACAGCTCCACAAAAGGGAGATGTGTTCAGATCCGAAGAATATGGAGGCCAATCGAGGCCCATGCCAATGACCTCTGGGTACCCCAGAGTTACAGTGCGGTCCAGAAAGTGCTCCTCCAGGATATCAAACACTCTCCTGTTTCGATGCGTTCGAGCTACGTCTTGCATGAACCACATCTTGTCGAAATCAGGGTCACTTTCGATAGTGGGGATTAAATCATCTTCCAAAACCTTCACCTATGTTCTTCAGTCACCATGCCATCAAAGAATACCGCACCGATTATTCCGTGACTGGACATGGCACACTACACAGTCATCCGTTGAGGGTGAAGAGATTTCTCGATCGCGAAATGCGGCGTCTCAGTCTCCCAAATACGCCAATTTTGTTTATTGATGAACCCATCCAAATGTAAGTGGGTTTCAAACCATACAGCGAATACTAATTCCCATCACGCCCCGCGGCCAGCCGTGGAATTTGAACATCCTGACGCAAACCGTTCAGAAGTTATAACCATTTTATTTCACATGGTTCAATAACTGTCACCCTGTAAGTTACTTATCGTGTCACTTAACCGTAACACCACTAGCGGGCCTTCAATCATGCGGTGGGCAGTGGTCATAATGCTTTGTTTCTTCGTTGTATAATTACTACACTCCTGGAAATGGAAAAAAGAACACATTGACACCGGTGTGTCAGACCCACCATACTTGCTCCGGACACTGCGAGAGGGCTGTACAAGCAATGATCACACGCACGGCACAGCGGACACACCAGGAACCGCGGTGTTGGCCGTCGAATGGCGCTAGCTGCGCAGCATTTGTGCACCGCCGCCGTCAGTGTCAGCCAGTTTGCCGTGGCATACGGAGCTCCATCGCAGTCTTTAACACTGGTAGCATGCCGCGACAGCGTGGACGTGAACCGTATGTGCAGTTGACGGACTTTGAGCGAGGGCGTATAGTGGGCATACGGGAGGCCGGGTCGACGTACCGCCGAATTGCTCAACACGTGGGGCGTGAGGTCTCCACAGTACATCGATGTTGTCGCCAGTGGTCGGCGGAAGGTGCACGTGCCCGTCGACCTGGGACCGGACCGCAGCGACGCACGGATGCACGCCAAGACCGTAGGATCCTACGCAGTGCCGTAGGGGACCGCACCGCCACTTCCCAGCAAATTAGGGACACTGTTGCTCCTGGGGTATCGGCGAGGACCATTCGCAACCGTCTCCATGAAGCTGGGTTACGGTCCCGCACACCGTTAGGCCGTCTTCCGCTCACGCCCCAACATCGTGCAGCCCGCCTCCAGTGGTGTCGCGACAGGCGTGAATTGAGGGACGAATGGAGACGTGTCGTCTTCAGCGATGAGAGTCGCTTCTGCCTTGGTGCCAATGATGGTCGTATGCGTGTTTGGCGCCGTGCAGGTGAGCGCCACAATCAGGATTGCATACGACCGAGGCACACAGGGCCAACACCCGGCATCATGGTGTGGGGAGCGATCTCCTACACTGGCCGTACACCACTGGTGATCGTCGAGCGGACACTGAATAGTGCACGGTACATCCAAACCGTCATCGAACCCATCGTTCTACCATTCCTAGACCCGCAAGGGAACTTGCTGTTCCAACAGGACAATGCACGTCCGCATGTATCCCGTGCCACCCAACGTGCTCTAGAAGGTGTAAGTCAACTACCCTGGCCAGCAAGATCTCCGGATCTGTCCCCCATCGAGCCTGTTTGGGACTGGATGAAGCGTCGTCTCACGCGGTCTGCACGTCCAGCACGAACGCTGGTCCAACTGAGGCGCCAGGTGGAAATAGCATGGCAAGCCGTTCCACAGGACTACATCCAGCATCTCTACGATCGTCTCCATGGGAGAATAGCAGCCTGCATTGCTGCGAAAGGTGGATATACACTGTACTAGTGCCGACATTGTGCATGCTCTGTTGCCTGTGTCTATGTGCCTGTGGTTCTGTCAGTGTGATCATGTGATGTATCTGACCCCAGGAATGTGTCAATAAAGTTTCCCCTTCCTGGGACAATGAATTCACGGTGTTCTTATTTCAATTTCCAGGAGTGTATTTTTCTGACATTATATAGCTATCGAACTTAAAATGAGGAAAAGACTTCATAATTATGAAGTAGCCTTCTGGTACTGTGTTTCCTGACCGTGAAATGGTCCTTGTTTCATTAACAGACTGATAAGAACCTACCAGAACTTCATTGATTCAAAAAGAAAAGGTGTAAACGAGCTTCTAATCTAGACTGGTCTTCCACATAGCAATATTTGGATGTTTCTTTTCGTAACTCAAACGAGGCATCAATATCTTGTCTGAAGCCGAAAGACGAGTAGTATTACAGCATTATAAACTACGAATTAAGGATCTGACAGTTCGAATCATAAATGGTACCAGAATGAGGTTTCACTCTGCAGCGGAGTGTGCGCTGATATGAAACTTCCTGGCAGATTAAAACTGTGTGCCGGACCGAGACTCGAACTCGGGACCTTTGCCTCCCGCGGGCAAGTGCTCTACCAACTAAGCTACCCAAGCACGACTCACGCCCCGTCCTCACAGCTTTACTTCCGGCAGTACATCGTCTCCTACCTTCCAAACTTTACAGAAGCTCTCCTGCGAACCTAGCAGGACTAGCACTCCTGAAAGAAAGGATATTGCGGATACATGGCTTAGCCACAGCCTGGGGGATGTTTCCAGAATGAGATTTTCACTCTGCAGCGGAGTGTGCGCTGATATGAAACTTCCTGGCAGGTAAAGGTCTCGAGTTCGAGTCTCGGCCCGACACACAGTTTTAATCTGCCAAGAAGTTTCATAAATGGTAGTTCGTAAAAGTAAAGATATCGTGCTGAAAGCTAAGTGAACTTCACAAGCTTAATTTACAAGTAGGATCTACTTACATCAATTTCTGTTTGTAAGTAAAGGCTTTTCACGCTTTCTACGAATTGTGGAAGAAAAATTCAAATTCACTGCAGAAAATATAGCTTGCAGGCTAAATTAAGTTGCAGTATTTGGTTATCATTGTTTTATTTAGAGCAAGAGTAATTCAATGAATTCTTGTGAAAGGAAATGTAAAAACGAAAAAGTTTCTAGAGTATCGTTACTCTCAGCATTAAAGCCCCCAAAGAAGTGCGAAAGATCTGACAGTATAATCAAATATGACAGTTTATTAATACACTCCTGGAAATTGAAATAAGAACACCGTGAATTCATTGTACCTGGAAGGGGAAACTTTATTGACACATTCCTGGGGTCAGATACATCACATGATCACACTGACAGAACCACAGGCACATAGACACAGGCAACAGAGCATGCACAATGTCGGCACTAGTACAGTGTATAGCCACCTTTCGCAGCAATGCAGGCTGCTATTCTCCCATGGAGACGATCGTAGAGATGCTGGATGTAGTCCTGTGGAACGGCTTGCCATGCCATTTCCACCTGGCGCCTCAGTTGGACCAGCGTTCGTGCTGGACGTGCAGACCGCGTGAGACGACGCTTCATCCAGTCCCAAACATGCTCAATGGGGGACAGATCCGGAGATCTTGCTGGCCAGGGTAGTTGACTTACACCTTCTAGAGCACGTTGGGTGGCACGGGATACATGCGGACGTGCATTGTCCTGTTGGAACAGCAAGTTCCCTTGCCGGTCTAGGAATGGTAGAACGATGGGTTCGATGACGGTTTGGATGTACCGTGCACTATTCAGTGTCCCCTCGACGATCACCAGTGGTGTACGGCCAGTGTAGGAGATCGCTCCCCACACCATGATGCCGGGTGTTGGCCCTGTGTGCCTCGGTCGTATGCAGTCCTGATTGTGGCGCTCACCTGCACGGCGCCAAACACGCATACGACCATCATTGGCACCAAGGCAGAAGCGACTCTCATCGCTGAAGACGACACGTCTCCATTCGTCCCTCCATTCACGCCTGTCGCGACACCACTGGAGGCGGGCTGCACGATGTTGGGGCGTGAGCGGAAGACGGCCTAACGGTGTGCGGGACCGTAGCCCAGCTTCATGGAGACGGTTGCGAATGGTCCTCGCCGATACCCCAGGAGCAACAGTGTCCCTAATTTGCTGGGAAGTGGCGGTGCGGTCCCCTACGGCACTGCGTAGGATCCTACGGTCTTGGCGTGCATCGGTGCGTCGCTGCGGTCCGGTCCCAGGTCGACGGGCACGTGCACCTTCCGCCGACCACTGGCGACAACATCGATGTACTGTGGAGACCTCACGCCCCACGTGTTGAGCAATTCGGCGGTACGTCCACCCGGCCTCCCGCCTGCCCACTATACGCCCTCGCTCAAAGTCCGTCAACTGCACATACGGTTCACGTCCACGCTGTCGCGGCATGCTACCAGTGTTAAAGACTGCGATGGAGCTCCGTATTCCACGGCAAACTGGCTGACACTGACGGTGGCGGTGCACAAATGCTGCGCAGCTAGCGCCATTCGACGGCCAACACCGCGGTTACTGGTATGTCCGCTGTGCCGTGCGTGTGATCATTGCTTGTACAGCCCTCTCGCAGTGTCCGGAGCAAGTATGGTGGGTCTGACACACCGGTGTCAATGTGTTCTTTTTTCCATTTCCAGGAGTGTAGCTTTTGTGAAGCATGTTTCCTCATTGTGTACCGTGTCGGATTTCATTTGACCAGAGTTAGAGCTTTAATTTTTCCCTTGCTGACCTTTGTCGGAGGCGTCGTCCAGATCTGGCGAGTGGAGGCTGCTGGCGTCCGGAGGCGTCTTCGCCTTAAGCGGAGCTGCGCATGCGCCGTAGCTGGGTCGTCGGGGCGCTGGGGGCACGCCGGGCGCGCTCGTCACCTGCAACAAGCGCAACCGTTTCCGTGGCAACGTAACTGCTGCGAAGCGACATGTTACGAACACATCACTCATACAGGCAGTAAACCTGTTATGTAACTGCTATATCTGATGAATAGAAAAGGTATAAGACATACCGTCGTTGAAGGAACAGTTTCACGTAACTGATTTTTCCGAGTATCCAAATTTGGCTAAGTTTCGTTCTTGAGGCAGTGCACCTACTGTTCTGGTAGCAGTGACGACCTTTCAGTTACATATAATGAAAATGCAGCTCAAGAAATACCGTGTAAGACGAATAAGGTAAAAACAATCTTCGGTATAACTGTAAAAGAAACACATACCACGTAACTGGAGCGTTGGTAGTTCGGGTTGTTTGCAGGCAGTGCTGTTGTCTGTATGGAGGCTACAGTGCTCGAAGACTGCAGGAAAATAAGAAACAGCTGACGAGGATCGGCGACTTGTGCAGTGAGCAGCAGCTCCTAATCCATCTCTGAAGTAAATATCAAATCATACGCTGCTTTGAAGCGAGCAACGATTTCTTTCTCGGATAAAACAACATTTTGTGAAAAACTGTCGATTTACGCCAACTGGAACTTTGACTCGTGAATGCCTTTGCAACTCGGACAGATATGTAACAAGCAGTAAAAATGTGCTATGTTTGAGAGCGGTTTTACATTTAGGCATAAAATCTACACAGTGTCAGTTACGCGGTACAGTTACTTCGACGACTGTACCAAGCACATTGTAGCTGGTACGAGCATAATATCAGAGTCCGATAACGAGTAACAAATATTATTTTCGATTTCACCAAACGCATCAGCGTTGCAGACGACACTGTAGTGGAAAAAGCCAACGGATTCTCCTATTTTGGAATTAACACTACATACTCTGTTCGAAGCAAAGATGGTAACAGAAGTAAATTAGCATTCGCGATGACGGCTTTCTTCATTAAAACAGGTCTACTGGTAATGAGATATTAGTGTGAAAATGAGAAATAATTTCCTGGAAGCGTATGTCTGGCGTATAACAGTGAAACAAGCTCCACAGGAAGTACAACGCAATATTATCACAAGATGGGAAGAAACAGACAGCAACGAACCAACCGATACTCTGCTACGCTTGTGCAAGCTACAGCGCCCCAGTGTCTTATACTGTAGGATCACCGATGTGCCGTTAACTGCAGTTAATTATAACGAATCGTACCAAGAACGACCTGGTTTTGATTCATCTTCAATGGGCCAGTGCCTTGAAACATTATGCTTTCATAACATGCAATTTATAATACCAAAACAACAAAATAGTACTACTCTTTAACCACCAATATGACATTTCCTGTCATTTTTTTTACAACAAAATGTACCAACAACGACTCGTTTTCAAGAGATCTTCAATGTGCCGCCTCTTTGAAGAAGCTTATGTTCAAATGACGAAAGTCCACCAAATACGGGCTTCAACTCATTAAGACGAAACTCAATATGGCGTTTCCCAAGTTCTGCCTGTGGCGTATACATGATGTACGAGGCCTACGAGAAACACAGGCCGCGCGCGCACGTCACGAACGTAGGCCCGCACTCGCTCGGTTGCTGAACGCAGCAGACATACTACGTTTCTACACCCGTGAACTCGTTACTAGATGTGTACGTGCAAACGAGAATTGCATCTTCTACTAGAATCTGCTATTATGGAGTCTCACGGTTATTAATCCTACAATGATCAGAGGTCCATAGACCTACTTATAATTTGTTATGGCTGTACTGGGGTATAGTAAAATTAAAAACATGCCAAAATGATTTTCAGTTGCATAAGGCACCACTTCTTGTATGAAATGAGGACTGGTAAACAGAAGAGACTAAATGCAATAAAAAAGTTGTTATACCATTTCTATCGAATATTGATATTAAATTAAACTTTGTTGGAGTACTGTTAATCAGTAAGACTTCATTATGTCAGATTCCAGTAGAAGATGCAATTCTCGCTAACGGGTACACGCCCAGCTGCAAGTTAACAGGTTTAGAAACGCATGTTGTCCGCTGAGCTGAGCCATCGAGCCAGTTCAGGCCTACATTCGTGACGTACGCGCCGCGGCCTGTCTTTCTCGTGGGCCTCGTATCATGTACACGTTACGTAGGACGGCTAGGCTGGAAGCGGCTGAGCCATTTGAAGGTCCATAAGTTCTACCACAGAACAGAAAATATACAGAAAAGAAAGCAGGAGGCGGTTCCTTTGATATGTTTTAAATAAAGCGTTGCACTCGATGCCGTATTGAAATCCAGTAACCGCGAAACGACATCTCCCCACTACTACGGCTCGCAATGGACATTCTTACGAAGGGTAATTAATCTAACCCACTAAATAAAAGAAAATTACGAAAGGAAACGCTATTAAAGTTGTGATAAATATTTAATGAAAACTGATCACTAAGGCTTTTAAATTCCTTACTGTTCAAGTGTGCTAACTGTGAACTGTCGCTACTTTTAACTTTATATGACAATGAGGTATATTGTTTTGTAAATATCGCTTCTTTTCTTTGCAGACATTTTATTTTACTTCTTCACTTTTTTGTCTCCGCTCGCTAAAAGCGGGAAATCCTGGTTCGAGTCCCGGTCCAGCACAAATTTTCGTACCTAAGACTATTGATGCCAAGATATTGACGATCAGCGAATTTATTTCTTATTTACATATGTATAATAGTAACCTACATTAAAATTTAATTTATGCAATGTATTTAATTAGCCAAGACCCATAAATTCGCTGTAACGTGGAACGCAATATGAATCATATTCGTTTAATAAATTACGATTGATAAGTGTCGCAAGGAACATTCTGTCATGCTTTGTCATAAATGTGAGATTTGCTCCAGCTTTTACATTAAGTAACTGCTGGTCTGGAATGTTTTATTCATCATTTTCTTCCAGTACATCAATAAATCGCTATCGCTAGTTTGAGAAATGTGGGTCTACTTGAACGAACAGTTCAGGACACAGCTGCAGACTATGTGCAAGTGGTGCTGTCAGGCAACGCGCTCAAATAAATTTTCAGCATACTGTAGACAATTTCAGCAAGTCAGCTACGTTTAGTTCACAGCACCACATCAGCTACAATGAGCTGAACGTAAAGTAACCACGTACCAAATTTTGCACTGAAAACCCTTCAAATTTTATGGTACAGACTATTAGCAAATTAATTATCCCAGTATCCACAATATGTACCAAAAAAATTCACAGTTCATATTCTAACTGTGATATGAAACTATAAGATACGAAAGAAATCAATTCTGTGCGCCCATTAGTTTCCTCACAATCGAATGAGAAGTATTACGTATGGTCGTGAAGAAAATCCACAAATTCGAAAGCAGTCATTTTTAATTTCTCAGAGGAAACCGAAAACCCCTACCGAAAAATTAGCTGCAAGTGTTGATAAAGCTGTGAATAATTTAAAAAAAACAGTATTGTTACGATTTAATGAGATATTATTGTTTACAGCACGAAAACCTTAAAGCTCGGTTTTGACGAGTACTGCCATCAGACGCTTAGTGTGAACTACTCGTCACTCCCCTGTGTGGGTTTCTCTCTTATTAGTGCTCATTATGTATTTCTAACTTTAACGGTGTATCAAAGAACTGTTTACTTGTAGCTAATCCCAGCCGCCAAAATACACAATTAATTAAATAAACAAAACGTAATCTTTTGCCTTTGACTTCAGGCGTGGTCTGTTACTCGGTTTCAGTACTGCCGATTTTACGCATGCGCACAAAATTTTGGCTCATAGACCGCAGCCGAGTTCCCGTTCTCTATTCTGTAGCTATACTGTTTAGCAGCCACGCCCGAAAAACGCCTCTTCATGGACACATCTCTCACCTAGTAGGTACTAACTGTTCGGAAAACATCGTCCGATATCCGTAGATTCAAAACCGTTGACTGTCATTGTGTGAAATCGTGTCGTAAATATTCGAAATGAGTGCTGATAATTCAAATCCTTTAATCCACTATCGAGAAATGCCTTTTGGGGTGGCTCCGCCTCAGAGGCTTTACTACGAGCTGTGCGTGATATGGAAAGAAACCAGCTATGTATATTTTACTTAAGATCGGTTCAATTAAATAGCTAAATATTATGAAATATGATTGTATTGCGTAGTTACAATAATTTGTAAAAAATCCAAAACAATTTTAAAGAACTTGGCATAATGCCGTAGGTGAACACAGTGGCTTCCAGTAAATTTTAATTGTAGTTTTACTGTGTGTGTGTGTGTGTGTGTGTGCGCGTGTGTTTACGGGTGCTCAATAGCAAGGTTAACGGCGCCCATACGAAAAATAAGTGGAAACGAATGAGCTAAAATGGCTAAAGTTTCGTCAAACAATGAGTAAATGTACAGAGCTACACTCACTTTCTCTAAGCTTCAAGCATGGTCAGTCTATCGAGCACACTATCCCATATCCTTAAAATAACGTAAAATTCTAAAATGCACTAAAACCGTAATGAAAACACAAGTAATACAAGTGAAGAGCTAAAAAGCAGTTGCTATACCATACACCATTTGAGTAACCTGATGCTAAAATATACAGTAATAAATAATTTATAAGTTGCAGGAGATGCTTACAGTTGTTCAACGAAACTGTAATCTAACATGCTGTTGCAGGTCTCCAATACATGAATGCAAATGTATTAGGATCATTACTAATCTAAGGCCTTGAAGACTTTGTAGATGTTTTTGGTCCTAGTTTTGTGTTTTTTGTATTTATGAATTTCAGTCTTTTTGACAAAAGAGAAATAGCCCAAAGGACAATAATGATATGTAATAATAGGTTCTAAAACATCAAATTTTGAGAGGTATTTTCAGAGTGTTTTGAAACTAAATTCGCATGTAATTCTCTCAAGACACTTCCGTATTCCTGAACACCATTTACAAAAGGCTGACTCTTTCTTGTATAGGAATATTTTTGAAACTACATCACAAAAGTCTGCTAGTCACACGTGGTCGAAAACAAAAAAGCGCATCGAGCTATTTAAAGAATTAAAAATCGGGGAACACCGAAAGAAATGAGTAGAGCTCCGGGTAGAACAAACTGAACGCGAAAAAAGAAATAATCAGTTACGCTTTACTAGCTTCACTTCCTAATACTCTAAATTACTGTTGTCCCTCAAAGCGTAACAGAGTAACTTAACTGTACAATTCGCTTCTGACCAAGCTCAAAGAGAAGATGACCCTTTTTCTTGTCGTCGCGGCTCTCTCTCCCGCGCACACGACCGGAGAAATCTCATCGGTCATCAACAAAAAGCGTGACCCCTTTCAACATCTGCTCTACAACTGAAACTGTTTGACCTCTGCGACAAGCGGTCTCCCTGTCTATCTACAGAATCAGAGGTCTCGCATTTTACATCCTGTGCAAAGCGGCAGGATTATGCAAGTTGATAGGCGATTACTGTAATTACTGCTACCTCTTAATGACAGAAAGGAGTGGGACAAATATGCCATCTACCTCAAGCTGTCAGTCATTTCTCACACTCTTTCATACATTTTCTGTTCCTTTTCAAGCACAGGGAGGCTTAATAACGCTTCACTTATGAAACGAGTCGGCCCACAAATTTTCGGACGCATTCATACACGTGTCATTTGCAGAAAGCAAGTAGTGTGATTCGTAATACGCATTACATGATTCGTTTTCCTGGCGCTTCTGGCTGTATGTGACATTTTGGAAAGGTGGTAATGCTCCCGTTCGCGAAAGAACTTTAACTGTCATGCACGTTACACTTTATAAGATGACCGTAGAAGACCGTGCTGTGCTCAAATATGCATGGCACACGATGTTTTCACGAATTGACGACAATATGCCCACACTGGCTGAAACTAATAATGCAAATAAGGTAATTTAAAATATAGCCTGGTGGAATCACGTCATTTATCAAATTTATGAAGGCTGCGGGCCCATCCAGATGAAAATACGTTTGTCTGTGCTCTGTGCATACTCCTATAAACTGTGTGGCAAGGTGTTCCCCAGAAGCATATTCAGGTCCTCTTTGAATCTTTGCAACGCCGTCTAGATACTGTCGCTGCAGCACGTGGTGACTTCGCGCCGTACTGATTTCGCTCGAAGAATGTGCATACACAGTTCTGTAATTCTAATCATTTCTGTATTTCCGTGTCCCTAATCTGTGGAATAAATTTCATTGCAACATTATGTCTTCCTTAGCGATGAAATTTTCATAGACGGTGGTGTGTGAGGTGAATATAATTCGATAAACTTTGCTAACTCAAGCTGCATGCGTTATGACAGTTACCTATAAAAAAATAGCCGATTTCCAACAATATGTCACACAAGTATATTGAGACAGTACTATATGAGACGTTCTGACTCGGGAGTCTCCAGAACGTTGGTTTGGCAGCGGTAACGAAAATCTCTGGCCTCGTAACTTACCGACATTTTGTCTTTCGCTTTAATACTAATGCTTTTGCCAACAATGAAATTCCGCTGTATTCTGAGTAAGATATAAAACAAAGTTGAACCCAATTAAGTGATACAAACGACTTCGTTGAAGAAAAAATTTTGCGCCGAGTGTGAGTGCAGGTTGTAAATTACGTTTCGAATCACTGTCGTCGTCCTCTTGTATACAGGGACTGAAAATCTGCCTGTTCAGTCTCACATTCCTTTTCTATTGTAGCTCAGATTGTTCCTTCAACCTCTCATTCTTCACGTGTTAAATCAACCTCTGTCTATATTCCGTGATTTCCTCGTTAACAGAATGTGCATTCAACGCATCATCAAAGTTTTCATTTATAACTGTCTTCTTCAACAGTACCCCACGCTCCTTATATTTTATTGCTACCTTTCTTTATATTTATCCATTTCTCGTTTCTGTACCTGAGTTATGTTGTCTTCATAGTTTCATTTCGCCTTTTATTAAACGTGATGCAGTAATCTACATAAGAAGAAATGATCATCATCATAAACTAAGAGAAATCAGAGCTCGCACGGAAAGACTTAAGTGCCCATAGTTGTTGCGCCATGTTCAAGAACGAAACCGTAGAGAAGTAGCTTGAAGGTGGTTCAATGAACGCTCTGCCAGGCATTTAATTTTGAACTGCAGAGCAATCATGTAGATGAAGATGTAGATGTAATCTACATTGTTTATTTTCTCATTATAAGTATTATAAAGTGTGTTACCATCTCATTTGAGGAACTATTTCCTTCATTAGTTGACGGATTTTTGTTTCTTACAATCGTCCACGGTTACATCATATCAGTTTATGGTTATGATTATGTACACAGTGCCAAAGTGTGGCCATGGTGCTGTGAGTGTAGTGCACTAAAAAGATAGTGTAACGTTGTAAATAAATAAATTTCCTTTAAGTAGCCCTGAACTACCAAACTCGAAGAATGGATAACGAGCTGTCTGTTTCAAGGAAACCCGAAGTATACTTCAGAAACTACCAAGCGCGGAATATTATGTTTGACAAGTCGAATCACTATTACTGTTATTATTGTTATAATGAACTAACAACAACAATTAGGGCCGGTTGGGCTACATTTTTCATTGAAAATATTTGACAACTTACGTATATAGTGAACTGCTATTTGTTCAAAGGTTTCTTGCAGCACAGAAGCAAATGCGCCTATACTCCGCAAACCATTGCATGACAGATCGTAATTTTCAGTACGTAAAAGGTACGCAAGGGTATCAGGATTTCTAACCATTTCATTCTCGTGTGGAGTGCTGGAAGGAGACTGCTTAATTTATTATTCTTATGCGTGGCGTAATGAGAATGTTTTTACCCTCGCGTTTTCCAAGGAATCGATGAGTCTGTAACATATTCCTAGATTTATCACTCAATAATGCTTCTTGAAGCTTTACAAGAGGTCTACTTGGGTCAGTTGGGGTCTCTCTGCCACTTGAAGTTTTCAGCATATCAGATAGCTCGTCTGTACGTGAAACTGAACTGTGACAATTTTTGCTGCATTTCTCTATAACCATTCGATATTTCCTTCAGTTCCACCAGAGTTGTTCGGAAAGTAAGGAACGATCGGTCGCGAAATGGAAACCACAGTGAAAATCAAAACTCTTTTCTTTGCACATTTAGCTACACCTCCCAGGTACTTCTCTACATGGTCGCCGCTCCGAGTTAGACATTCGTCAGAGCGTTATACCAAATTTCCAACACCATCGTCACAGAAGGCAGCCGCCCGTGCCTTCCGATAATTCTCTACACTGGTCTACAGCGCGTAGCCTGCGCCCAAGTGTTGTCTTTGTATCCAGAGTTTCATTTGAACAGAGATGATACTCAGGACGAGCCAATTAGGACTGTGTTGTGGGTCATCAAACACTTCCCATCGGAAAGGCTGCAAGAGCATCCTCATTGCCCCAGCACAGTGCGGCTGAGAATTGCCATGAAGAAGAGAGTGCGTGACAGTTGTGTTAGGTGGGCTGCATTCATTAAGGCGAAGCCTCTCAGTGGGCGCACCTACTTGGTGGGAGGCATCGATGTTCTAGGCACCTTTACTCGCTCACTGTGCGGTCACAACTGAAAAGAGAGTCTTGATGCGATCGACGGGCATACCAGAGACACTGCCCAAAACGTCTGTAAAAAGCCTCGTCAGATTTTCACAGTGGTTTCCATTTCGCGATCGATCGTTCCTCACTTTCCAAATACCCCTCGTGTAAAGTAAGAATCCCTCACAATCGACCTTCAGCCTAACACGACTGGCACAACTGTTTTTTAACAGAAAATTAAAGTCCTACATTATTGACGTCAGTATGTTAGATTTTGAAACATGATTTCTGTTCGTAAATTAAGACAATTTTGGAGACTGAAAATATGATCTGTAGGAGTAATGATGATTATCGCAAAGTATCATCGTGTGGAATCCAGAGTCTCTGTTCGCTCACCAAATCTGGAAAGCACAGAATACCGTTGCCCAGATGGATGCCGTGTTCCTTAACTTTGACAAGGCGTTGGATAAGACTTTGCACTGCCACTTATTGAACAAAATACAAGCATAAAGAATATTAGAACAGCTATGTAAAAGGAATGAAGTGTTTCTAGCAGATGGAGAATAATTTTCAGTCGTAATAGATACCTGGTGGGGACCCCAAGGGACTGTTAGAAGATATGTAAATGACCTTGTGGATAGCACTGATACTCTTACTTGTATTGTAAACAGTGTTGTACACAGAGAAGTCGCAACGAAAAAAATGCAGAAAAATGTAGGAATAGCCGCAGAGGACAGATGATTATTGCAGGAATGGTAGCTGCCCCTAAAACATGAACAAATATTACGTATTGCGTATAAACAGGCAGAAAGATCACATCCATTAAACATCTGTATAACGAAAATTTTAAAGTGTAAGGACCATATAAAACTATTCGCTGATGAGACACATGAAAGAATTCTCAGGAAGTATAGCCCACTCACAAAGATGGTACGTTATATGTTGTTGTTGTTGCGGTCTTCAGTGCTGAAACTGGTTTGATGCACCTCTCCATGCTATTCTATCCTGCGCAAGCTTCTTCATCTCCCAGTACCTACTGCAACCTATATCCTTATGAATCTGCTTGGTGTACTCATCTCTTGGTCTCCCTCCACGATTTTTACCCTCCACGCTGCCCTCCAATACTAAATTGGTGATCCCTTGATGCCTCAGAACATGTCCTACCAACCGATCCCTTCTTCTAGTCGTGTCACAAACTTCTCTTCTCCCCAATTCTATTCAACACCTCCTAATTAGTTATGTGATCTACCCATCTAATCTTCAGCATTCATCTGTAGCACCACATTTCGAAAGCTTCTATTCTTTTCTTGTCTAAACTATTTATCGTCCATGTTTCACTTCCATACATGGCTACACTCCATACAAATACTTTCAGAAACGACTCCCTGACACTTAAATCTATACTCGATGGTAACAAATTTCTTTTCTTCAGAAACGCTTTCCTTCCCATTGCCAGTTTACATTTTATATCCTCTCTACTTCGACCATCATCAGTTATTTTGCTAACCAAATAGCAAAACTCCATTACTACTTTAAGTGTCTCATTTACTAATCTAATACCCTCAACATCACCCGACTTAATTCGACTAAGTTCCATTATCCTCGTTTTGCTTTTGTAGATGTTCTTCTTATATCCTCCCTTCAAGACACTATCCATTCCGTTCAACTGCTCTTCCAAGTCGTTTGCTGTCTCTGACAGAATTACAATGTCATCGGCGAACCTCAAAGTTTTTATTTCTCCTCCATGGATTTTAATACCTACTCCGAATTTTTCTTTTAATTCCTTCACTGCTTGCTCAATATACTGATTGAGTAACATCGGGGAGAGACCACAACCCTGTCTCACTCCCTTCCCAACCACTGCTTCCCTTTCATGCTCCTCAACTCTTATAACTGCCATTTGGTTCCTATACAAATTGTAAATAGCCTTTCGCTCCCTGTATTTTACCCATGCCACCTTCAGATTTTGAGAGAGGGTATTCCAGTCAACATTGTCCAAAGCTTTCTCTAAGTCTACAATTGCTAGAAACGTAGATTTGCCTTTCCTTAACCTAGCTTCTAAGATAAGCCGTAGGGTCAGTATTGCCTCACGTGTTCCAGTATTTCTACAGAATCCAAACTGATCTTCCCCAAGGTCGGCTTCTACTAGTTTTTCCATTCGTCTGTAAAGAATTCGCGTTAGTATTTTGCAGCCGTGACTTATTAAACTGATAGTTCGGTAATTTTCACTTCTGTCAACACCTGCTTTCTTTGGGATTGGAATTATTATATTCTTCTTGAAGTCTGAGGGTATTAGGCCTGTCTCATACATCTTGCTCACCAGATGGTAGAGTTTTGTCAGGACTGGCTCTCCCAAGGTCGTCAGTAGTTCTAATGGAATGTTGTCTACTCCGGGGGCCTTGTTTCGACTCAAGTCTTTTAGTGCTCTGTCAAACTCTTCACGCAGTATCGTATCTCCCATTTCACCCTCATTTACATCCTCTTCCATTTGCATAATATTGTTCTCAAGTACATCGCCCTTGTATAGACCCTCTATATACTCTTTCCACCTTTCTGCATTCCCTTCTTTGCTTAGAACTGGGTTTCCATCTGAGCTCTTGATGTTCATGCAAGTGGTTCTCTTATCTCCAAACGTCTCTTTAATTTTCCTGTAGGCAGTATATATCTTACCCCTAGTGATATGTGCCTCTACATCCTTACATTTGTCCTCTAGCCATCCCTGTTTAGCCATTTTGCACTTCCTGCCGATCTCATTTTTGAGACGTTTGTATTCCTTTTTGCCTGCTTCATTTACTGCATTTTTTATATTTTCTCCTTTCATCAATTAAATTCAATATTTATTCTGTTATCCAAGGATTTCTACTAGCCCTCGTCTTTTTACCTACTTGATCCTCTGCTGCCTTCACTAATTCATCCCTCAAAACTACCTACTCTTCTTTCCCCCATTCCTGCCATTTGTTCCCTTACGCTCTCCCTGAAACTCTGTACAACCTCTGGTTTAATCAGTTTATCCAGGTCCCATCTCCTTAAATTCCCACCTTTTTGCAGTTTCTTGACTTTTAATCTACTTTTCATAACCAATAGATTGTGGTCTGAGTCCACATCTGCCCCTGGAAATATCTTACAATTTAAAACCATGTCCCTAAATCTCTGTCTTACCATTATATAATCTATCTGATACATTTTAGTATCTCCAGGGTTCTTCCATGTATACAACCTTCTTTCATGATTCCAGAACCAAGTGTTAGCTATGACCTCATATAACAGGCGATAAATAGATATTTCAGTGTTTCCCCACAGTCAGGGGTCCATATCAGATAGGATAAAGAGAGGACATCCGAAGAGCAGCCATTGTTCCTCCAAAATAATCTCCACTTAGCTGCTGCTGCCGGCGAGATGGCGACGTCCGCGTCGTTAGTGCATGATCCTTGAGTATGCATTCCTATAATTAGAGTCGTCTTGCTGGTCTCTTTGATTGTGAGTGCCTTTTGGACATAATAGGAAAGCTCGATGGCCGTAGAATTAATTCCATTTTGCGTATCTCGAAGCAACGACGAATGGAAGACAGGTTTCTATTCATTAACGCAAGACGTAACCCGACACCATAGTGTTTGTTTGACAGCTTAGCCACAGTCTTCAGGTTTGAGTTTTACTATTAGATGACTGCGCGGCAGTTTTCACAGTATATCCGTCCACCCGAAGTTAATTGTACCGTGAATAATTAATCCGCCGTTTATAGCGAACAATCGGGGCCGTACACAATTGTATTGTCTATGTAACCACTTCAATTACGCGGCAGTCAGCTCACAGCATTTGGGTGTTCACAGTTTAAGTGCTTTGTGTCAACATACGACAAGATTAGTCGTTACTGTATTTTCTGTTCGGTTTCACAGTTTGTGGTACGCAGTAAGTATTCCGTACTGCCTACAGTCGAAAACGATGTATTCACAGCATGCACCGCTGTGCACATCAAATTTTTAAACACAATGAGTCAAACTGAGATTCCGGCTAATGAGCAACGGGGCACGTTAAGTTACTAAATTTTTAATCGTGATACTCGTCGAAATCACAAATGTAACACTATTCAAACAGCGATATTTTTCACCGATCATGAACACACGCGTGGCACGGAATCACCTCCACTCTCTATGTTCCCCCTGCTCCAGGTTCTTTGTTGGTGCCTTCCTCTATCGATCTGTCGATACAACTTTACACTGTTCGTACATTCCGCTTCACATAAAACTTTCGGAGATACTAACAAGGGAACCTCCCCATCGCACCCCCCTCAGATTTAGTTATAAATTGGCACAGTGGATAGGCCTTTAAAAACTGAACACAGATCAATCGAGAAAACAGGAAGAAGTTGTGTGGAACTATGAAAAAAATAAGCAAAATATACAAACTGAGTAGTTCATGCGCAACATACGAAACATCAAGGATAGTGCGAGTCCAGGAGCGCCGTGGTCTCGTGGTTAGCGTGAGCAGCTGCGGAACGAGAGCTCCTTGGTTCAAATCTTCCCTCGGGTGAAAAGTTTAATTTTTTATTTTCAGACAATTGTTATCTGTCTGTCCGTCCGTTCGATGAGAGGTAACTGCGTCGTAGTATCGGGACGATACACCTAAACAAACATCGAAACACACGACGGTCTACACGCGGAAAAATTTGAAAACGTTAAAAACATATGTTTTGACAGACCACAGGGAAAACTGTGCGACTGTGAAAATGTTGCATTCATTTGTTGCAGTTGATGTGACAAACTCTTATGTTTTCATCACTTTTTTTGGAGTGATATCACATCCACAAGAAAACCTAAATCGGGCAAGGTAGAAGAATCTTTTTACACATTCGCCAAGTGTACAAGTTAGGTAGGTCGACCACATATTCCTGTCATGTGATGCACATGCCGTCCCCAGTGTCGTATAGAATATATCAGACGTGTTGTCCTGTGGAGGAGTCGGTTGACCTATGACCTTGCGATCAAATGTTTTCGGTTCCCATTGGAGAGGCACGTCCTTTCGTCTACTAATCGCACGGTTTTGCGGTGCGGTCGCAAAACACAGACACTAAACTTATTACAGTGAACAGAGACGTCAATGAACGAACCTAAAGATCATAACTTTGCGAAAATAAAGATAGTAAACTTCTCATTGGAGGGAAGACTTTAACCAAGGACCTTTCGTTCCGCAGCTGCTCACGCTAACCACGGGACCACGGCACTCCTGAGTTAACAGAATCCTTGATGTTGCCTATCTTGCGTATGGACTACTCAGTTTGTATATTTTGCTTATTTTTTTCGTAGTTCCACACAACTTCTTCCTGTTTTCTCGATTGATCTGTGTTCAGTTTTTCAAGGCCTATCCACTGTGCCAACTTATAACTAAATCTGAGGGGGGTCCGCTGGGGAGGTTCCCTTCTAAGTACATCGATTTACATTTAAACACAAAACCACAATTTTATATTACTCTGTCTGCACAAAATGAAACCAAATAAAATGTTAACAAATAAGAAAGCCTACAGCATCACAATAAATGAAAATGAGTATCGTATTCATAACAGACACATTAAGTAAACAAAAATATAACTTAAAGAAGTCATATGTATTTACAGTTGCGAGTATGATCCACTTCAAGCTGTATAATAGAACGACGACAATTCCATATTTATTGGCCGATACCGGGCACGTGATTTGCAAATAATAAGGGAATACCATTAATGTCCTTGAGTTTTCTCTCTTCCTTCATGAACGACATTGTGCAATTTTCCGCAATCCCACATACGGACAATATTTCTCTTATTTTCTTCGTAGTTTTTTCTTATCTCACCCCAGAGTTAGAAACTGTGCTCCACTGAGTGTGGCGAATTGACACGTCCTCCTCCACGCAATAACGGTTTCTCGTTGTGCTTGCTACTGTTTTTTTCTTTATTTTTAAATAATCTTTATGTAATTAATTTGCTTTGTATGCCTAATCTCTGCTTCTGGTTCTCTATGTTTTCCTAGGTCTCTGGGAGAGTGAATGGGACGTGGTGCTCAGGCCCTGGGTTGTGACCCCTGCCCATGTCGCTCCCACCCTCCCTTTAGGCATTGGCATTAGACTATCAATCTGCTAGTCCGTGTTGGCATCTTGGTTAAGGATTTTTTTCATTCAATATTTTTGTCGGTATATCTGATAACCGGAATACTTTTCTTTGCGTTTTTTAAAATAAAACATCGGGAGGAGTGATTAATAATCAAAAGAGTACATTACATTGCACTGAAAGTTATCTTTATCGTGATACACAGTATAAAAATAGGAACAGTTAAGGCGACCACTCACGTACAGCAGGAAATCTGGGTTCGTGTCCCGGAGCTGCTCAAACTTTCATTGTTGTCATTCCACTAGACAGCTAGAGGTGGTTCACATTTGCAAGTGCGAACACATCTTACTTCCCTCATGGCAGTTATAGTCTTCGGAGTGCCTTTTCCTTTGAACATGCATGCATGTCAGAAGGAATACAGCATAGTACTTGTTCACAACTGACACTGCACCCTCATATTTACAGAAACTTAATTGTAGCAAGAGTTACATTTAGAAAAAAAACCTTCACAGAGAATGATGAAAATGAAGCAGGAAATAATTAAAAGAAAATAAAGGAAACAATAAAAGAATCTATACCTACTCGTAGCGTTATCACTACACGCCCCCCCCCCCCCCCTATGAACCATGGACCTTGCCGTTGGTGGGGAGGCTTGCGTGCCTCAGCGATACAGATAGCCGTACCGTAGGTGCAACCACAACGGAGGGGTATCTGTTGAGAGGCCAGACAAGCGTGTGGTTCCTGAAGAGGGGCAGCAGCCTTTTCAGTAGTTGCAGTCTGAATGATTGACTGATCTGGCCTTGTAACACTAACCAAAACGGCCTTGCTGTGCTGGTACTGCGAACGGAAGAAAGCAAGGGGAAACTACGGCCTTAATTTTTCCCGAGGGCATGAAGCTTTACTGTATGGTTAAATGATGATGGCGTCCTCTTGGGTAAAATAATCCGGAGGTAAAATAGTCCCCCATTCAGATCACCGGCGGGGACTACTCAAGAGGATGTCGTTATCAGGAGAAAGAAAACTGGCGTTAACCGGATCGGAGCGTGGAATGTCAGATACCTTAATCGGGCAGGTAGGTTAGAAAATTTAAAAAGATAAATGGATAGGTTAAAGTTAGATATAGTGGGAATTAGTGAAGTTCGGTGGCAGGAGACTTCTGGTCAGGTGACTACAGGGTTATAAACACAAAATCAAATAGGGGTAATGCAGGAGTAGGTTTAATAGTGAATAGCAAAATAGGAATGCGTGTAAGCTACTACAAACAGCATAGTGAACGCATTATTGTGGCAAAGATAGATACGAAGCCCACGCCTACTACAGTAGTACAAGTTTATATGCCAACTAGATCTGCAGATGACGAAGAAATTGAAGAAATGTGTGATGAAATAAAAGAAATTATTCAGATAGTGAAGGGTGACGAAAATTTAATAGTCATGGGTGACTGGAATTCAGTAGTAGGAAAAGGGAGAGAAGGAAATGTAGTAGGTGAATATGGATTGGGGCTAAGAAATGAAAGAGGAAGCCGCCTGGTAGAACTTTGCACAGAGCATAAGTTTATCATAGGTAACACTTGGTTCAAGAACCATAAAAAAAGGTTGTATACATGGAAGAATCCTGGAGATACTAAAAGGTATCAGATAAATTATATAACGGTAAGACAGAGATTTAGGAACCAGGCCTTAAATTGTAAGAAATTTCCAGGGGCAGATGTGGACTCTGACCACAATCTATTGGTTATGAACTGTAGATTAAAACTGAACAAACTGCAAAAATGTGGGAATTTAAGGAGATGGGACCTGGATAAACTGAAAGAACCAGAGGTTGTACAGAGTTTCAGGGAGAACATAAGGGAACAATTGGCAGGAATGGGGGAAAGAAATACAGTAGAAGAAGAATGGGTAGCTCTGAGGGATGAAGTAGTGAAGGCAGCAGAGGATCAAGTAGGTAAAAAGACGAGGGCTAGTAGAAATTCTTGGGTAACAGAAGATACATTGAATTTAATTGATGAAAGGAGAAAATATAAAAATGCATTAAATGAAGCAGGCAAAAAGGAATACAAGCATCTCACAAATGAGATCGGCAGGAAGTGGAAAATGGCTAAACAGGGATGGCCAGAGGACAAATGCAAGGATGAAGAAGCACATATCACTTGGGGTAAGATAAATCCTGCCTACTGGAAAATTAAAGAGATCTTTGGAGATACGAGAACCACTTGCATGAATATCAAGAGCTCAGATGGAAACCCAGTTCTAAGCAAAGAAGGGAAAGCAGAAAGGTGGAAGGAGTATATGGAGGGCCTATACAAGGGCGATGTACTTGAGGACAATATTATGGAAATGGAAGAGGATGTAGATGAAGATGAAATGGGAGATACGATACTGCGTGAAGAGTTTGATAGAGCACTGAAAGACCTGAGTCGAAACAAGGCTCCCGGAGTAGACAACATTCCATTAGAACTAATGACGGCCTTGGGAGAGCCAGACCTGACAAAACTCTACCATCTGGTGAACAAGATGTATGAAACAGGCGAAATACCCTCAGACGTCAAGAAGAATATAATAATTCCAATCCCAAAGAAAGCAGGTGTTGGCAGAAGTGAAAATTACCGAACTATCAGTTTAATAAGTCACGGCTGCAAAATACTAACGCGAATTCTTTACAGACGAATGGAAAAACTAGTAGAAGCCGATCTCGGGGAAGATCAGTTTGGATTTCGTAGCAATGTTCGAACACGTGAGGCAATACTGACCCTACGACTTATCTTAGAAGCTAGATTAAGGAAGGGCAAACCTACGTTTCTAGCATTTGCAGACTTAGAGAAAGCTTTTGACAATGTTGACTGGAATACTCTCTTTCAAAATCTGAAGGTGGCATGTGTTGTGGCGTAGCAAGACAGCCACGCCACTCGGAGGTAGCCGAAAGGGACGCTAACTAATGCAGACGGGCGTGAAGTCTGAAACAGGATAACTATTGAATGGTAGCAAGAAAAGTACGTAGTTGCTTTATACTTAACTTTTATTCTCTGATGAATACAGCGTTCTTCTTGAGACATTTATACTATAACTCTCAAAGTAGGTAAGGCTAATGGCGCCTTGCTAGGTCGTAGTCATGTGCTTAGCTGAAGGCTATTCTAACTGTCTCTCGGCAAATGAGAGGAAGGCCTCGTACGTCTAGTCGCTAGCAATGTCGTCCGTACAACTGGGGCGAGTGCTAGTCCGTCTTTCTAGACCTGCCATGTGGTGGCGCTAGGTCTGCAAGTACTGATGGCGGCGACACGCGGGTCCGACATGTACTAATGGACCGCGGCCGATTTAAGCTACCACCTAGCAAGTGTGGTGTCTGGCGGTGACACCACAGCATGGGTAAAAAACAGGGAGCGAAAGGCTATTTACAATTTGTACAGAAACCAGATGGCAGTTATAATGGTCGAGGGGTATGAAAAGGAAGCAGTGGTTGGGAAGGGAGTGAGACAGGGTTGTAGTCTCTCCCCCATGCTATTCAATCTGTATATTGAGCAAGCAGTGAAGGAAACAAAAGAAAAATTCGGAGTAGGTGTTAAAATCCATGGAGAAGAAATAAAAACTTTGAGGTTCGCCGATGACATTGTAATTCTGTCAGAGACAGCAAACGACTTGGAAGAGCAGTTGAACGGAATGGATAGTGTCTTGAAAGGATATAAGATGAACATCAACAAAAGCAGTACGAGGATAGTGGAATGTAGTCGAATAAAGTCGGGTGATGCTGAGGGAATTAGATTAGGAAATGAGACACTTAAAGTAGTAAAGGAATTTTGCTATTTGGGGAGCAAAATAACTGATGATGGTCGAAGTAGAGAGGATATAAAATGTAAACTGGCAATGGCAAGGAAAGCGTTTCTGAAGATGAGAAATTTGTTAACATCGAGTATACATTTAAGTGTCAGGAAGTCATTTTTGAAAGTATTTGTATGGAGTGTAGCCATATATGGAAGTGAAACATGGACGATAAGTAGTTTGGACAAGAAGAGAATAGAAGCTTTTGAAATGCGGTGCTACAGAAGAATGCTGAAGATTAGATGGGTAGATCACATAACTAATGAGGAAGTATTGAATAGGATTGGGGAGAAGAGAAGTTTGTGGCACAACTGGACTAGAAGAAGGGATCGGTTGGTAGGACATGTTCTGAGGCGTCAAGGGATCATCAATTTAGTATTGGAGGGCAGCGTGGAGGGTAAAAATCGTAGAGGGAGACCAAGAGATGAATACACTAAGCAGATTCAGAAGGATGTAGGTTGCGGTAGGTACTGGGAGATGAAGAAGCTTGCACGGGATAGAGTAGCATGGAGAGCTGCATCAAACCAGTCTGAGGACTGAAGACCGCAACAAAAACAACAACATCATCACACGCTACACATCACATGATGATTTGTGGAGTATAGACGTACTTCTAGATGTAGCTACAAGAAATCTGCTTTTTAAAAAGATCGCATTTTCCCAGTATGTTGCAAGCGTAATCCGTCGTCTCCTTTACCTACGACTGAACCTAAGTGAACTTTCTATTTCATATGGCCAGTTGTGGCTTATTCCAGTTGAGAATCATTGATACATTAGTCATAGAACACTATGTTCCTTCGGTTTGGGATGTGCACAGTCTTACATATCTGAGAATTTGAAAGGAGTGGCCAGTCTTTGCACCCCACAGAAACTTTATCAAGTTCCGACTGGATATTCGCTATTTTCAGAGGAACTTCATTATAGAAGAAGGGCTAAAGAATGTGTTATACCTGCCTAATATCGTGTAGGGCTCCCGCGAGCACGCAGAAGTTCCGCAACACGACGTGGCATGTACTCTAATAATATCTGAAGTAGTGCTAGAGATAATTGGCAGAGTGAATCATTCAGGGCTATCTATAAATCCGTAAGAGTACGAGGGGGTGGAGATATCTTTTGAATGGCACATTGCAAGGCTCCCCAGATATGCTCAATAATATTCATGTCTGGGGAGTTTGGTGGCCAGCGGAAGTGTTAAAATCATAACAGTGTTCCTTGAGCCACTCTGTACAAATTCTGGACGTGTGGGGTGTCGCATTGTCCTGGCGGAATTGCCCAAGTTCGACGGAAAGCAAAACAGACATGAATGGATGCAGGTGGTCAGACAGGATGCTTCCGTACGTGTCGCCTGTCACAGTCGTATGTAGAGGTATCAGGGGCCCTATATCACTCCAACTATTATAGAGCTCCACCAGCTTGAACAGTCTCTTGTTGACATGCAGGGTCCATAGATTCAAGCGGTTGTCTCCATACCCATACATGTCAATCCACTCGACACAATTTTAAAAGGGACTCGTGTGACCAGGCAACATGCTCCCTGTCATCAATAGTCAAATGTCGGCGTTCACGGGCCTAGGCGAGGCGTAAAGCATTACCTCGTGCAGTCATCAAGGGTTACACGAGTTGTTCTTCGGGTCCGAGAGCCCATGTCGATGTTTCGTTGGGTGGTTCGCACGCTGGCACTTGTTGATGGCCCATCACTGAAATCTATAGCAGTTTGCGGAAGGGTTGCACTTCTGTCACCTTCAGCGTTTCTCTTCAGTCGTAGTTGGTCCCACTCTTGCAGGATCTTCTTCAGGCCACAGCGACGCTGGAGATTTGATGTTTTACTGGATTCCTGATATTCGCCGTATTTACACTAGTGAAATTGTCGTACGGGAAAAATCCCTACTTCATCGCTACCTCAGAGATGCTGTGTTCCATTGCTCGTGCGCCGGCTATATACCACGTTCAAACTCACTTAATCCTTGATAACCTGCCGTTGTAGCAGCAGTAACCGAACTAAAAACTACGCCATACACTTGTTGTATTATATAGGCGTTGCCGACCGTAGCGCCGTATTCTGCCTGCTTTCATATCTCTGTATTTGAATACGCATTCCTATATCAGGTTATTTGGCGCTTCAGTGTAGATAACATCGTCAGCAATAAATCTTAGGTTGCTATTAATAGTGTCTAATATGTCAATAATACGCAACAAAAATAGAAAAGCTGCCAATACTCTATAGTGAAGCATGCCAGACGCCACGTTTACGTAGCTCTCCATCCAAAATAAAACTTTGCGACTCCCCTACCAAGAAATCATCAGTTCACTCATAAATTTTGCTTCATATCCCACATGATCGCACCTTCGTCAATACGCGTCGGTCTGATGTGAAGTCAAATGTTTTTCGGAGGTCAAGAAATACTGCTCCTACGCGAGCGACTTGATCTGTGATTTACTGGATTTCATGCGAAGAAGGCGCTACTTGAGTTACGTACAACCAATGTTTTCGGTATCAATGCTAGCTGAGATGTAGGAGGTCATTCTACATTTACATCTACCTACATGCACTACATACTGCGTGGTGGTGGATACCTAGTATCACTACTAGTTATTTCCACCCACAAATAGAGCTAAGAAGAAACGATTGATTTATCTTTTCTTCGTGGAACGTTGGCGGCAGGAGAACCGTTCAAACGAGCTTCAAACGCCAGTTCTCTAAACTTTTTCAATACTGAACGGCGAAAAGGACGTCTACCTCCCTCCAGGGATTCCCACTTCCTTTCACGAACCATCTCTGTAATAGTCGCGTGATGATAGAACCTTTCGGTAAGAAATTTACACCGCCTCTCAATTGCTTTGATGTCTTCTTTTAGTCCGACCTGGTGGGGTATCCTAACACTCGAGCAGTACTCAAGAATGTGCCTGACTAGTGTTCAATACGTGGTCTCCTTTATAGATGATTCACACTTTACTAAAATTCACCCAATACAATTTCCGGAAAACACGTTCAGAAGTATGTCACTAGACTACCTGTCCGTACTACCTGCAGTGTATCAGTATACGTTCCTGTCTAAACTCGATGAAAGTCACCCGTAACTTGTATGGCATGATCTGGGTATTTCCTCGCTACTGAATGTGGACTTCCTTTGAATAATTCTAAATCTGTCATGGCGCAATCGGGTGGCGTGTAGAAACATCCGATAAATCTGTTCGAGATGTCTAATTACATTTAAGCATGACACATGAATTTTTGTTTGTATCGAATTTCCTGTTCCATTTCACCGGTGTGCTTTTCTAGGCACCCAAGCAGAATTGGGCACATAATCTGCCTAAGAAATTAGTCATTAGGTTGGAAAACGTTTGGATTGTGTGCTTTAGGGTTTTGGTACCTAAGACAGAATGTTTCCTAATCTACTAGGAGCTACACAATAATTTTCATCTGTGCTGGATGGTGGTGCTTGAGATTGTACTGACGTGATGTCGTATTGCATTGTTAGCTCCGAGTCCCCAAGTGATAGGTTCAAGTGTCTAGTAGGAAAGGGTGTTTCTTCCTCTGTGCACAATTGCGTCTTTCCTGGCTGATATATTAGAGTTGTGTCATACGATGTATTTGGTGCTTTTAGACTGGTCTAGGTGTAGTGTCTTTGACTGGCAATCTAAATGTTCCGTGTTTCGAGATCGAAACCAGGCGTTGCTTAAATTTTAGGAAAAATATCGTTAGCCATAGTTGCCGAAGACGTCCGGCATACGAAGTCACCATCGCCTTGCCAATGGCCTTATCAAAGAGGGCAATGGAATGGATAATGATTAACGGTATTAGGATGCAGATGGAAATTGTAACCACTGCATATTTTTAATCCTCTCGGCTTGTGGTATGTAATGGAAAATGTGTAAAGGGTGTCCGCAGAATTTTTACCAACAGAGGGCAAGATTCAACGGTTGCCAGTTTTGTTATAACTGATACTGTGGGTCTGAAAATTCGTCTTTTCTCAAGAATTAGATTTGACAAGAAATAGTCCAACACAAAATTAATGTATGTCTGAAGAGTGATAGTTACCCATCTAGTATTCTTAAAGTATGTTACTCTGGTACCTAACTAGTCAGAATATTTCACAATATATTATTAATGTGAGCAAGGATGCCACCTTCTCGAGTCGACGATCTGAAATTAAGTACCTATACCTTTAAATCGAAAGTATGCAACGAGTCATGAAATAAAGCTGGAAATATTCTAAAAGTAATAAATTCATACTCCCATAATGTTAGGTTGAAATAGAAAATTAAAACTCTGAAACAGGGGAAAATGCGGCCCGAATGATTCAGAAAATCCTGCTCGATATTAACAGAAGCTCCAGAAAAAATATTCCTTGACGGAGAAACACTGACTGACTTTAAAAACTTTACAAAATGGCTTAGTCAACTTTGATGCCATCTATAAGGCTTTGTAATAAAACTGTATACCTTTTAGATTCCTATTTTCTACTGTGGACTGTCATAACTGAAGGATTTTCGAAGCTACTTTTGGGCTAGTAGTTAAAATGTAGATAACCAAACAACAAGATGAATATGGCAGACCTCCTGAAACCGACAGAAACAACTTTTATCAGGCTATCAGTGAGCACCTACCAATCCTCGTCGCTCTGTTGGTCGCGTTACTGTGCAGCATGCGAAAAGAAACGCGGAATTTAGATGTGTGATTGCGTGTGATACTATTTCACCTATGAACTTTCCGAGGCTCCTAGGCCTGAAGAGGGCTTTTCTAGATCTTAAGGCGGCATTCTATCCTGCCTCTTTTAGTGCAGAAAATGGTATTAGCACTTTTTGATTGATTTATTTCGAACCACAGATAAAATATAGAGGCTGAATCACCTAACAATTGCACTGCAGATACTTCAGACATGGAAGGCGCTATGTAAATGCGGTTTTCACAGAATTTAATTGTAGGCAAGGGCACGTAGTATATAAGCTATCGTACTGTGAACGTTGTAAACACAAGCAGTTGTTTGTTCCATCTTGTTGCTTAGTTGCTAGGTAATGACGTTACCTGTTCCAACATATAGACTGCAAGTTTATATTAACGCTGCCGTTGGTTATTTTGAGCACAGGTTTTGAGAGTACATTGCTTCTTTATATGTCAGACCCCACAGATGTACTGTAATCACCCTAGGTAATGTCCCATTTAACAACACGAGACCTCTGGTGACTTATTAACATCTCTATAGCGCTGAACACACGCATCCATGTCTAGTGCACATTCATTTGTATTACCACGTGGAACAAACAACCGTTGTTTTTCATATGCGAAAAGTACGTCCTCTCGTAAACTACTTGCAGTATACTCCTGCAACAGACACCAATGGCATTCAAATTTAGTCTACTTTGATTATGTACTGTCAATAGGCATTGTTCCATTGAATTATTTTTACCTTTCGTAAATAAATACACGAAAGAAACCGATAAAACTCAGTGTACGGTCTGCCTACTATTCAAGTCTGTGAATTTCACATATCAAAGCCGCCTTCCATTCAAGAAATATTTGAGCTGCAATTTTTATGTGAATCACCCTGTTCATGTACAAGCCCACAGTATTGCATGGGTTTGATCCTTCGGAGTGTAATTAATGGTTTTGTCGTGTAGGACCGAATGTAGAATCAGTGAGCCATCTCGCATTTCCTTGTCCACAGACAGAACTGAATGTAGAATCAGTAAGTCATCACGTGTTACTCTTGTATACAGACAAACGATAAACTACAGTTGTGATCGCATTTTGCAGGAAGGAGACGGATAACTGTCGTGTGCAGTGCTGCCACGTTTATGATGTGTTGGGAATCCATGTGCCAGGAAGTAGAACCAGCTACTTTCTGCCGCTCGGTGAGTTCTGACTAAGGAAGAGACAGAAAAAGATTGAAATGACTATTTCGGCACTGTTCTGTAAAGGTTTGTATCCAGATTTTTGAGTGCAGAACAGAACCGAAACCAGCAGTTGCACTACAGAACCCTCATGATTTCCCATAGACTGATTGAAAACTAAGAAGGCCTACGTGGGCTGCAGCGTCAATCTACAATTTAGTGGAGTTGCAGACAGTAATAGCTAGAAATTCTAAAGTACTATCTATTGAATAAAAAGACTGTATCCAGATTCAAGGAGAGAGTAACTGCCCCCTCTTTCCTACCATTGCGGACGCTTATGTGTCATGATGATTTCTCCGTTGGCAAAAGATTCCAGTATTTTGATCTCCTGGAGGTAACTGCCACGGAAGGAGGTGACTATGAGAAAAAGAAGGAATAACCAACTATTGGATAACATTCGACGAAACAAAACATGGAATTTCAGAAGTCTGAGCGTAGTACGAAATCTAGAAAACCCGAAGAAACTCAAAAACTAAATGTACATATGCTGGGGGTCGGTGACGACAAAGGGAGAGAAGAAAAATGTTTCTCTTCAGACAATTGTAGTGTAATATCAACACTAGAGAACATTACATAACAGGAGTAATGCTCGTTATGGTTAGGAAACTAGGGCAAAGAGTGAGCTACTTTCAACACTTTAGTGATATGTCTGCTGTCATCAACTTCGACAGGAAACCAACACAGGAAACAAAATTCCGGGTATACTCGTACAGAGTCTACATGCTGACGTTGCAAGCAGAAGATAAAGAGGAAGATAAAGTGTATGAGGATGCTGAACATGTCATTCAGTATGTAAACGCAGATGAGAATCTATAATCTTGGGAAATAGGAACGAGGTTGTAGGGGAAGGAGTAGAAGAAAGGACTATGGGAGAATACGGGTATTGCAGTGGGAATTAGAAAGAAGAAATATTTTGGAGTTCTGCAATAAATGCAGATGGCAATAGCACATATGCTTTTCAAGAATCACAAGAGCAGGATGTATACTTGGAAGAGAACTGCAGACACAGGAAGAGTCCAGCCGTGTTATATCATGACAAGACAGGGATTCAAATACCAGACACTCAATTGTAAAGTGTACCCAGGAGCAGATATAGGGTCAGATACAATTGAGGGACGATGAAGAGTGGACTGAAGTTTAAGAGAATCCTACAGTAGAATCAGCGTAGAAGGAAATCGCATGCTGAAGTATTGAGGAATGATGAGACGAGTAAGAAGTTCATTAAGGATGTTGATACGGTAGAACGTAAAACCAGAGCAGACAGTTCAGCTGAAGAGGAGCGGACATGTCCGAATTGGGACAATCACGGATGCTAGGCAGTCAGACATTGGTACAAGGAAGGTAACTCCCACGAAACCTAGTGTAACAGCAGAAATGCTTCAATTGATCGACGAGCGGAGGAGGTACGAAAATGTTCAGGCAAAAACAAGTATGTAGCAATATAAATCAATCAATAATTAAATAAACAGTGATTGCAGGGCTGCCAAGGAGATGTGGATACGGGAAAATTGTGAAGAATTTTGTTGTTGATAGCACTGTATCCACCACTCTTTCTATCTGTTCTTTCTTCTCTCTCTCTTTCCTCCCCCTCTCGGCTACCACCACCTCCCTTTCTCTGTCCATCCCCCACTTCCGGCGTACTATGTCCATCCTCTCCCGTCCCTCTGTCCATCTCCTCTTGCCTCTCTCGCTGATCATGAGCCTTGTTTATTGTTACTGCAAATTCAATTCTGTAGTAGTATGCGAATCAAAAACCGATAAACCATCAGTACAACATTTCTGTTTATTAATAAAGTTTCACCATTATATAGGTTATTTACACAATATGTGTGTTAGAAAAATATAGCCTACGTCCGTTCGAATATTCATTAGGGCATTGTGAACAATTTGAAGAAATCGATCAAAAAACTTCCCAGTTTTTTGATAATAACGTTTCCCCTTTGTATATCACATTTCTTACTACGCATATTAAAGGAATTTGCACATAAAAACACGCACGTATTCTTACACAACGTTGTGCCTAAATTTCTAAGCAGTCGATATACAATTTTTGGAGATTTAGAATTTTGTGGAAATGAGTATTTACATAATATTTATTTATATAGATGTAAATGCAGAAAATCATAACTCTCCGAAAGTTCTTCACCGACTGCTTTGAAATTTTTATGCAGTACTACATTCGAACACGAACGTGATTTTATATGCCAATTGGAGCGCCACACACTACGTATTTAAAGAGGATACGTTGTTAGCAAACATATAATTAGCTTATTCAAACTCTTAAATTTCTGAACTTCACAAATTCCTTTGAAATTTTGACACAACATTCCATTCGAATACGTGCATTTGTTATATATGCGAGCGGCGTATGGTATATATGTGTATAAAAACAAAAATAGGGGATTGCAGAAGAAGTAAATCAGGTAATCACGGGGAAATTACATTAGGAAATGAGACACATAAAGTAGTAGATAAGTTCTGCTATTTGGGCAACATAATAACTGATGATGGTAGAAGTACAGAGGATATAAATTATAGATGGCAGTGACTAGGAAGGCATTTCTGAAGAAGAGAAATTTGTTAACATCGGATATAGCTATAAATGTTAGCAAGTCTTTTATGAAAATATTTGTATGGAGTGTAGCCACGTATGGAAGTGAAAATGGACAGTAGACAGTTTAGACAAAAAGAGAACAGAAGCTTTCGAAATGTGGTGCTATAGAAGAATGTTGATTAGACCAGTAGATCACGTAACTAATAATGAGGTACTGAATAGAATTGGGGAGACCAGGAATTTGTGTCACAACCCGACCAAAAGAAGGGATTAGTTGACAGGGCACATACTGAGACATCAAGGGATCACCAATTTAGTACTGAAGGGAAGTGTGGGGGATAAAATCGTAGAGGAAGACCAAGAGATGAATAGAGTAAGCAGTTTCATAAAGATGTGGGATGAAGAGGCTCTCCCAGGATAGAGTAGCATGGAGAGCTCCATCAAACCATTCTTTGGACTGAGGACCACTGATCCTTAGTAGCCAAGGGGTATAAGTGACCAATTTTTAATTTTGGAGGTAAGTGTAAATTTCAGTAGATAAAGCAGACACAAGTGTGCGTGACAAATAGGTACAAGCAAGAAGTAGTCTGATGCTGACATCAAGTTGCTAAACAGAAAGCCGCGAAGACAGTATAATTTTTTTGGAAGTCAAAGGCTGTAAGTGAATTGTATCTCTTGATTACAAAGTGAATTCAAATGATTATAAACATCCCTTTGTTTTCCTGTCAGAGTCTTTAACAGAATCTATTTCATTTAAATTATTATATTGGTTCTTCGTGAGTTATTTTTATTATTTTATTTGCTACATAGTTCGTTGACATTATAGATGTTTTTGAACTATAAAAAATAAGTTCACATCTGTGACAAATGTCTGAACTCTTGATAGATTTATTTGTGCAGAAAATAATGTACCACTTGTTAAAGAGAGCTACTACAGACTTGTCTTTAATTCAGGCTTCATGTTGGGTTTCCATACACCTTGTACTGATGCTTGTGTGACTTGCGACAGTTTGTAGATTTTGATAGCTCATGAAGAGCAAAAAATGTTCAGACACTGCCTATTCAAGAGGTGTTAGACACAGACAGCTGGAGAAGCAAAAGACATGGCAAAAGAATGTTCAAAATTTGAGAGTTGCCAATTAGCATTATGTTTTGACCTACAGGAGGCATTCGCTACACCTGCTCTTTCTTGCAGCAGAGCATATTATGCAAGAAAGTTGTGAGCTTACAAATTCTGTAAACACAGTTTAGTCTCTTCCTTTCTTCCTTTCTTTTACACTATATAAGTAGATTTCTACGTAAGTTAAACACATCAAAGCTGTTAGTGAGAAGGTTGGGGGCGAAATAAAAGTAAATACATTGTGGTGTTGTGGCATTACATTACCCAAAATACACATATTGAAACTGTAGTTCGCAAATTCATGTTTTCTTGTCATTCCAATACGGAGTGAAACCAAGATTTTAGAGTTATTGAGAAGGTTTCCAGAACAAATCCTTGGATTTTTGTACCTGATGTGTGGGCAAACTCAGTTCCAGGGCCAGCAGGAAATATTAGGTAGCCCAGATGACTAACACTAGGTGGAGTCAATACGTCCGTACGCTCGACATAATTTGAAACGAGACTCGTCTGACCAGGTAACATGTTTCTAACCATCAACAGTGAAATGTCGGTGTTGACGGGCCCAGCCGAGGCATAAAGCTTTGTGTCGTGCAGTCATCTAGGGTACAAGAGGGGACCTTCGGCTCCGAATGCCCATATCGATGATGTTTCGTTGAATGGTTCGCACACTGACACTTTTTGATGGCCGAGCATTGAAATACGCAGCAATTTGCGGAAGGGTTGCTCTTCTGTCACGTTAAATGATTTTCTTCCGGTGTTGTTGGTCCTGTTCTCGCAGGACCTTTTTCCGGCCGCATCGATGTCACAGATTTGATACTTGAACCTAGTTACATTCCGCTGAAAATCTCTTAAGATTCCAGTTAACTGTCCCAGATAAGCATATTCATTACCATTTATGCGACACTCGCGTCCAATATTATTTTGTCTTGCAGTTGACCACCTATTTTGCATAATATTTGTTTTGGAAATAGATATCTTAATCCTCATTTTGGCAGCTATGTGATAAATCCTTTATAGAGCACTAAAATTATATCACATTGTTGTCTGGGACCACTATTTCGTCTGCAAATCTCTAGAATGAGATTTTCACTGTGCAACGGAGTGTGCGCTGATATGAAACTTCCTGGCAGATTAAAACTTTGTGCCGGACCGAGACTCGAACTCGGGACCTTTGCCTTTCGCGGGAAGTTCTCTACCAAGCACTTGCCCGTGAAAGACTAAGGTCCCGAGTTCGAGTCTCGGTCCGGCACAAAGTTTTAATCTGCCAGGAAGTTGCAAATCTCTAGTTAGTGAGTCTTTTTCCCATTTACTATCATGCTCCTTCCTTTCCAGATAATTTTTGGGCATAGCCATCTCAAGGATTGCTGTAAATTGCTTCGGGAAATATCGTCCTCCAATGGCAATTACCTAGGGTGTTTTTCTATACTAATAGAAACCACCGAAATATCATAGATGTTCCGTAATGCATTTATGTACCTCGTTTCTTCATCTTGTTCGGACGGTGCCCATATAACTGTCGTGTGGCCGACAGAAACGAAAACCTTTTCAAAATCTCTAAAAGCTGTGCATAGTGGCATTTCTTATTCATTTGATCGTCTAGTTAATTCACGGAACGGGTGTATAACGTCATTTGTGCCATAACATATATGAAATCCATGTTTTTGCTCATTCTCCACAGTAGTATTGATGTGATCTGTCAAGACGTAAGGCGAAACTTTGTGAAAAACAGGGAGAAAACTGAGGGGACGGTAATTCTTCAAATCACTAGTACTTCCTCTTTTGTACACAAGGACTACCACTACTTTGATCAGAAGATGGGGTTGCTGCTTTTTTGTATACAAGCAATAAAGATACTTGCCATTGGCAGGGGCCTTGATTGGCCACCATATTCTCTCAATCTGCACAAATGTGACTCCTTTTACTAAGTCTATATCAAAGGCAAATTGTACAGCAATAACCCGAAAATCGTTGCTGATCTGAAAACAACCATCCAGGAAGTCATCGACATCATCGACGTTCCGACAGTGCAGCGGCTCAAGGATAATTTCGCTATTCGTCTGCGCCACATCATAGCCAATGATGGCAGGCGTATCGAATATGTGATAACGTGTTGAATAAACTGCGTGCACGCAGTAGTTCGTAACAAATTTGCATTTTATTCATATAGTTTAATAATTGTCACCCAGGATCTGTTGAAATGAAATAAATCACATAACCACATATGAGAAATATGATTATATAATCAACATAGACATGCAGTTAAAAACATTAAAATAACACGTACTCTTTAACTTCAAGTAACCAGTAGACAAAATAGCTACTTGTTTTAGAGGTAACAGACGTACGGAGATTGCTAGAAGGCTACTGACATTATGCTAGGATACAGATTTTGATAACTAGATGGTGTTGCCAAAGTGGATGTGGCTCTCTACAGCGACAAGTATGAAGAAGTTTACAATAAATGTGAGGAAAGTGTACAGAAGATAAGCATGATGCAAGATAATTTACACACTGTAATTCACAACGTTCTTAGCGTGAATATTGACGAGTGTGCAAGAGTTCGGCGGCAGATGGCGTTGCACATGCAAGCGTGACGCTTCATAGTGGCCCATTTTAACTTGTGATACATATAAATATAAAACATAGAAAAAATAAGAGCAATTATAATAAAAAGCACAGCTTACAGATGACAAGCGCAAAACAAATTACCTGAACAACACAATTCTCTGTCTGTTCTGAATGAAATGTAGCGTGCAAAAGCGCTAATACAGCTACATACCGCACGGCGTAACTACGTTTTAAAAATTAAGCATTTAGTGCCGTCATATAAGCACAACAGACCAAAACAAAAAAATATTTATAGAAACTTGTGTAACTGAAATGAATAAGCGCTGTGGAGCTATCTAGCATTATAACAAGAAGATACCATGTGTAACATTTTATTTCTAACAGACAAAACAGTGTTAAAAAGACCGGTGGTCTTTAGATGAGACTAAAATTGAATGCGTAAACATAATTATTAGCCGTTACGAATGCACCTGCAAAGAGTAAATAATGTAATAAAAAGTGAGGTGCGGGTAGGTTTTAAGTGGGTGGAGGTTTTGAAAGGAGGGGGCTGGTTAGAAATAACATCTTCACAAGCAAACACAAGAGAGAAGGGAGAGGCTGATAGAACTAAGAGCGAAACCAGGGCCATAATCCAATAAAACACTATAAATATCAAAGAATTATTTACGATTCTAGTTGCTTTGCTCGTTCAGCAAGTTGTGTGAAGTCTTCTAAGTAAAGCCAAATCTGTACCTTTCGATTCAAAGCAGTAGCTGCACATCACGCTTTCAGTTGGTCCTAGAGAATGATTCTCGCTAGCTAAATGACAGCCGAGGGCAGCAGCGCTCCTATAATTACGCTCTCTGAATCTGTCTTAAGGTCACGACCAGTGTGACCGAGGTATGTAAGATCACATGATCCGCATGTAATTTTCTAAACGCATGACTGGGAAAATTTACCTTCCGTTTGGTTTACTGAAGTGCTTAAGACGGAACTGAGTTTCTTTCAGGTATGGAAGCCGATTTGTACTTTTGGTTTCCTGAAATCTGTAGCGATTCTTTCCTACAATTCATCTGAGTATCAAAGGCAAGCATACTAAATGCTGTTATCAACTGAAACAGAACAGGAAGCCTGTTTGTCAAAAACAGCTTTGTGGGTGTTCAGAAAAAAACTCTTTTGCATACCCGTTGTCCATACCTATTTGCACAATAACATCACTTCCCCTATGTACGAAATCCTCATCAAGGTTTACTTACGTAAGTTTATAAAACGTTGCATGAAAAAAGTGCTCATTTGTGTGCGTGACGTTATGTTTGTAGTGGTAAGCTTATATATATATATATATATATATATATATATATATATATATATATATATATATATAATTATTATCACTCTGCACATCAATCATGAGCTGAGCCTCAGCCTGAATGAAAAAACTGAAAATTGAAACGTTAGAAACATTTTTCGGAGAGGATCTTAGGTGATATTCGGCGAACCTGAACCTTCCCTTTTAACCTTCCGGTCAAGAAAGTTGAGGCATCTATTACTTTCTATTTCCACAGGGCAGTTATTCCACTGATTCCCTCAAGGTCGAGATGGCTGCCTCAGTTACGTTAAAATGCAAGATGGATACGTATGTGAATCATCCCTACCATTATAACATCTCAGCGGACACAGTATATTTAAAAATTTTGGGAAAACCACGTTTAAAATGGTAAGATATCTTATTTAAGCAGTTGCGTATAGCATATGGTATTTATTTAAACATTTAGGAATGTTTTGGGCAGCGTAACGTATAGTACCATTAGAGAGCACGTGTGTAGTAGTATCTAATTTTCGCAACTTCACGAAGAGACTGCGAATCGCGTGGTCTCTTTATTTAAACATTTAGGAACATTTGTTACTACAGTGCACCGTACCACTTCTGTCTGCCAGCTGGTGATACCTGATGCGACAACAGTGGCTGTTACAACTTGGTGCAATTGTGGTTGACCGAACGTGCACTGCGCATGACACTGCATTCCAGGTTATTGCTTCCATATGTGAAATGATGATGATGATGTTTGGTTTGTGGGGCTCTCAACTAAGCGGTTATCAGCGCTCGTACAAATTCCCAACCTTTGCTCAGTCCAACCACGCCACATTCATGAACGATGATGAAATGATGAGAACAACACAAACACCCAGTCATCTCGAGGCAAGTGAAAATCCCTGATCCCGCCGGGAATCGAAACAGGGACCTCGTGCTCGGGAAGGGATAATGCGACCACGAGACCACGAGCTGCGGGCTCCATATGTGAAGGGAAGGTCTCACAAGCCTTGGACCAGCAAAGCCTACAGACGCCGAATATCACCTAAGATCCTCTCCGAAAAATGTTTCTAACGTTTCAATTTTCAGTTTTTTCATTCAGGCTGAGGCTCAGCTCATGATTGATGTGCAGAGTGATAATAATTAAACTTAAATAACGCTGTAGAAATAACGCCATTAGTCAGAATGACGTCAAATTCCAACCGAATATTATCAGAGAAAGAAAAAACGTAGAGGAGAAAAAAAAAATAGTGTTAAAATTGAACAATAGATAGCGCTGTGTGTGTCAGGACACGTAAATGAAAACACCTGTCATGCGCACGACCCATTGAAGTTGTTATAAACATGTCAGGTGCACGGCTTTTCCTACTTTCGCGTCTATGGCGTTATTCATGACTGTCACAATGCAGGATCGCTCTGTGCTTGTAAAGCCGTATTACAAGGATGATGATTGTGCACATGTCACTCCGCAGAAGTTTCGGACACTGAAGGGATTGAAAAAAGGCGTTGGTCCCATGACTTCCGTTGATCTGGAGAAAATGATTCGGAAATTCGAAAAGACGGGTTCTTCTGGTGTGCAACCTGGTACAGTGTGAGGTGGGGGGGGGGGTGGGGAGGGAATTGATTCGACGTCAGTAGAGGCAGTGGCCACAGCAATGTAGGAGGAGACGAGTGGTGGTGAGCAAAAGTGTAGTGAAAGGATAATTGACCGAACATTGGACATACCCGTGAGCACGGTTCCTAAAATCCTACGAGGCACCCTTCTTTGCTACATATTCAAAATTAAACATGCGAATGAGTTGCTTCCTGTTGACCTGCCAGCAAGAGAGACCATTTGGAAGAATTGGAAATGTGTGGTAAGGACTATGGAACCAAACTGCTCAGGTCATCGGTCCCTAGGCTCACGCACTACTTAATCTACCTATAACTAACTTACGCTAAGGACAACCCACACACATATGCGCGAGGGAGGACTCGAACCTCGGACGGGGGAAGTCGCTCGAACCGTGACAAGACGCTAAGAGAGACCTTTGTTTTATAATTTCTTGCTCGCATGGAAGTGGCCAATGATTGGCCGTGGAAGATTTTGTGAACAGACGAGGCACACTTCCATCTGACAGGATATGTCAATACACAGAACTGACGAGTATGGGTAACGGAGAATCCACACGCAAATCAACCAGTATCACTTCATCCTGAAAAGGTCACTGTGTGTTACGGGATTACGGCATCATTTATCACAGGGCGATATTTTTTCGAAGAGACAGGTGCTTTCGGTCCTGTTACCTGGACCGATACTGGTAAGCGCTATGAGCGTCTTTTGCGCAACCACGTCATTCCAGCTCTCAAACAGCGTGGATGTGTGGATGTGATCATTTTGATGCAAGATGGCGCACCTCCGCATATTGGAAATCCAGTTAAGCACCTGCTGAAGTGCCATTTCGGAAAAGTTAGAATTATCAGCCACACCTTTCCGTACACCCTGGCCATCCCGGTCACCTAATCTTTATCCGTGTGAATTCTTCCTGTGGGGCTATCTGAAAGATGTTTTGTTCAGTGTTCCGATTGCAATCTTTGCTGCTCTGAAGGCACGCACTGAGCAACACATTCTGAACGTGATCCCTGAAACACTTCGATCAATTACATATCGAACATGTGTAGCGTCAGTCACACGAATTAATGATACGATTTGATTTTGATTGATGCATTTTTTGGGGTTTTTGGCGCTGGACAATTAAAAACCGATGTGACTGATGCTTTTTACGCGGTTTTTGGCTGCAGGAGAATTAAAAACCGATGGGATTGATGCTTTTTATGCGGTGTTTGGCCTCAGGACAATTAAAAGCCGATTTTTCCCATTCGATGTGATATGACCTTGCCCTGGTGGATGGACTTACGTAAATAACAGTATGACACATGTACACGCATGCACACTGAGTAATACAGTTTGTTTAACATCAAACGTACACCTTAGCCATTGTTGTATGATTCATTTGTCATTTGTAGTCGACCACTATTAAATTATAATGCTTACAGCGCCATATATTGCTACATTTCGTAGCTATTAATTTTTCTTCTACTTTAGGTTTTCCCCCTTCTCCGATAACATTCCGTTGCAATTTGACGTCATTCTGACCAGTGTTGTTATTTCTACACCGGTTTGAAAATTTAACTTTAATTGTACTTGCCCTGTATTTTCAGATCGTGCACTGGCGCGTTTGGAATGGGAGAAAACAGGAATAGATGGTGTCGGCGAACGGTGGTGCTGGCAGCGCGAGATAGCGCCTAGCTTGGCCATAAAGTGGAGGGACAGACTACCGACAATCGCCATGTGTTGCTCCGCAAGTTAACCTGTATTGTTTCCGCCCCCGGTAGCTGAGTGGTTAAACCATCAATCACAAAGGTTTTTAATTGTCCTGAAGCCAAAAACCGCATACAAAGCATCAATCACATCGGCTTTTAATTATGCTGGCACGGTAGCTCCGCGTGTTCGGTCAGAGGGTTTAGCTATCCTCTGTAATATAAAACTGAGTAAACGGATCAACGAACAACCTGAACGAGTGTCATCGGACGTCCGCCACGAAAAAATTCAACGAACAGTATAAAGAACAAAATGAGATCAAAAAGAATGGTCAGCGCGACAAAATATCAATCGTAAGGGCCCGGGTTCGATTCCCGGCTGGGTCGGAGATTTTCTCCGTTCCGTGAGTGGGCGTTGTGTTGACGTAATCATCATCATTTTACCCCCGTCGACGCGCAAGTCGACGAAGTGGCGTCAAATCGAAAGACTTGCACGCGGCGAACGGTCTACTCGACGGAAGGCTGTTTGATTGCGCAATAGCATCGTTACCGGATGAAGAACATAGAAATAACGTTCTAAGAAATACAGCTCATTTTATGTTATTGCGAAGTAGGATGAGAGTACTATGGATATTATGAGAGACTTAGGATGACAATATTGAGGGTGACTATGATATCGGTTTCTAGTATAAATGAGACAGTTTTTGGCAAATTATATATTCATTTTAAATGTAGCATGATCAGCAGAAGATGGCAGCATTTCGTACTGCAGCATAAGGTCTTTCACCCCAGTATGGCTTCTCCATAATGTGTGGTTGACTATAATATTAATTTTAGCTGAAATAAGTCGATATTTTTACAAATAATATTGATAGTGTAGATTTCGGTATAACACTCTTTACTTCGGTACCAAGATCAAATCATTGTAATAGATAAATGCACATTATGCTACAAGTTACAGCAACCAAAACAGCAGCACGCCACCCAATTCCTATCTTGGTGCCACAGTACCATTCTGTTAGACGGAAAGCTGCCTCGATCTTGACACTGACTGTAAACAGGTGTCACAATGAGAAAAATAATGCACTTAACTCAATACAAAATTGACAACTATGTGAGATCTCCTATAGTGGATCCAACAAGTTCATACTTTTAATGCACAACTATTATTAACATCCATTCCAACAGAAAACCACTCGGCAATTACGAAACGAGTGCTTCTAGAACGGTGGTTAATACCTAACGAAATCATGTCTTATCGGGGTATTTGCAAAATTTATTGATTGTACATTTTCTACACCTCAGAAACACATGGAACTAAAGTATTGCATAAACGACTTAGCTGTAAATTTTATTGACAATATAAAAACTCTATGGCCGTATGAGAATTTCTATCGCATACTCTTTTGATCAATTACGAACTAAAGACGCGGAGGGAGCAGCGCATGCATGGGTTTATACTCATACACATCTCTCCCATGGAGGAATCGTTGACTCACTGTCGAAGTGTCCCCAGACACTGCAGTTGTTAGATAGCCAATTTCTTGCGGAATTTCGGGTGTTCCGCGTTCTGAACAATGTAACACATTAACGTGTACTATAGAATGTCTCCTACATGGTAGCTACAAGAATCCAGTAAGACATTCCCACTTTATTACCTACGGAATATTCCATCTGCTGCTAATTTCTCTACTTGTTAAAGCAGTAAAGACAACATTTATAAGAAATATCGTGACATGCTTCACCCGTTTCTATGTAGTTTAGATGTAACGTATAGTGACATAACTGTAATTTGCAAATGTAATAGTGTTCTGCTATAAATCCCTAAACTGTACGCCAAAACGTCTGAGAATTATAGAATTGTCAAAAGGGTGAAGGCAACTGTCAGTGGAGATCCCTCGAAACAATATAGCTGCTGGAAGGAATTTAATACACGTGAACAGTATTCTTCAGCGTCAAAGACACCAGCTATCAGTGTCTTTTATTTCTACGAAGTAATATTGTTAATACATTATAGGCCAGTACTTACAGGCTTCGCTGGTGTCTGCCAACAAGAGCCTTTCCGTGTGAGATATTTCAAATACGTATGAGTCACAGATCGCTGGTATTGAGAAAGAATACTACTGCACCCACAATCCAGTTAAAGCGTATCTGAGGCAGTCACACTAAAGTAACATCAATAATAAAAACGCCTCAAGGGAACAGGACTTAAGCTGATGTATACGACAGTAAATAAACGATGGCATTATTACACTGTCTACACACAAACCCGCCATCATTTAATTATTATATTTCTTTGTTCCTGGAATACTAACATAGCTACTGCTGCAATTTAAGCTGCCTACACACATATGCCACACTACTTTAAAGTCCTCACGTTAGTAGTAACACGTAATAGATACACTTTGCTAAACAGTATACTCAGAAACTAATCAGAATTTACAACAGAATCTGTGGGGCTTTACCATAAAAGCTATATCTCAAACTACAGTATAAATGGGAGATGAGACAATATACCTATATTTTAATAGAGGAACAATGAAACATTGTAAACCATACATCACATTCTTACTGCATAGATAAAATAAAATATGTAACCAAACAAGATTAGAGAAATACTGTCTAACCTATGTATCAATATGTGAGACATGTCTATTTTTTCATCAAAAAAATTTGTTCAAATGGCTCGGAGCACTATGGGACTTCACATCTGAGGTCATCAGTCCCCTAGAACTTAGAACTACTTAAACCTAACTAACCTAAGGACATCACACACATCCATGCTCGAGGCAAGATTCGAACCTGCGACCGTAGCAGTCGCGCTGTTCCGGACTGAAGCGCCTAGAACCGCCCGCCCTCCAAGGCCGGCATTTATCCATCGCTACAAAAATTATGATAGTATTGTCACCCGTCTTTTCCATTTAGTAACTTGTGTATTTTGATAAATAACATAGACAGTTTGATTTTGTACATACGATTTCTTTTTATTCCGTTTGCAATAAGAAATCATTAATCAAAGTTTTGCATTACAATAAGCAACCTGAGTATGTTTTGTATGCGTACTGTTACTCCTTATCCCCAAAAATCTACTTAAAGGTAAATTTATGGTGGTATGTTGATTAAAGCACACATTACAAAAATAATGAAATGTTTTCAAAAATAATTGTTTTTCCTTACATTTTACCTACACATAAACTATGCAACCATGTTTTTAATTGCACAAAACTAGGGGACAGCACAGTGCAGCCTTCTAAATTTGGGACATATAACCAGGAGTGATGTCATGATTGTTTCATTGGAAGTGTCATCATCTTTGATTTTCAGAGTATAGAAGGAGGCTTGATCGTAACTGATCTGTATAATGTGACAGGAGAAAGTGTCAACATGTCTCGCTCCCAAGTGGCAAATATCACTCAGATATTAGTGAAGACGATCAGACCAATCAACGTATGCCTTTATTTATTTCTATATTGGAGAACCTACCAATGTTACTGACATTGATAACATAAATTACACCAAAATGGCATGCATCATAGCAAGAAGAATTTAATTGTGCAAACTCATATTAAAGAACTGCTTTGTTGCGACATTATGGTGGTTAAAATCTCTGATCTGGTGGACTGCCAAAACAATTAGACAGGGTAGGTCTCTAATGTTGAAGAGGAAAATTTATGCTGTGTTTAACAATTACCTAGATGGTAAATTCTCCAAGTTCGTCTCTGCGAGACACACAGTCAAAAGAAAACCTCCATTTCTTCTACACGGAAATATCAGTGTGACAGCAAGAGACACAATGGAAAGAACTGGCAATCAAGCATTGGAAACCGATTCAAGAAAGTATAAAAAATCCTGTAGCTTTACCATTTGAAAAGGAATTGCCCAAAATTAAAATTGCTATACTAAGGAATGAGCAGCTTCACGTAGATGACTACGACATTATGGAACACGATATAGCACAAGATTTTCCTGGGATTTTTAACTACTTGGAGATGTGGGCAGGAAGACTACCGACAAAGTAATGATGAAATTACAGACAACTGTACGACATTTGGAATATATTTATAACATTTATGATCTCCATCTGTACTTTAAAGATACATATAAAATTCATATATCATATCAAAATCCCAGGAGTAAACAAATGTATTGGTAGCCAACTTATGGATTTTGTAAAAGATCCTGAGATACATATCGCTCGGCTAAAGAACGTAGTAATACTAGACTGCAAGCCATGATATATAACTATGGAACGGATGAGGTGTTTGACGCTGTTGAATAATGCATAAGTGTTTGAAATGCCAATAAACTATGTTTACAATCTGCCCCCTGTACTCTGCGCCAATTATTTCTACATCATGTAAATTAGGAGATAGCTTACTGACTAGCTGCTCTGTTACTTTTATTGCGTTCTACCATTAGCTTACTGTGGCAATAAGCATATCCAAAAGTTGTTGGGTGTATAAGTAAACCTTCCAGACAACTGAGGCCAAGGCAATACCTTCAAAATATTTGAGAAATTTTAACAATGCTACAAACAAGATTACACGTAAGTGTAATATTAAAGCTGGAGAAACAAAACTTCTTGATTCCAGAATATTGTTTCCCTCAGTACCATAAAATATATAATCCAGGAAAGTATCATAGTTGAGTTACTGTAGAAGGATACAAGATGACTTTGACTTAATTTCTAATTGTTGTGATTAATGGTAATTGCTCTAAATGTAGAAAAATTTAAATTAATGAAAATAATTAGAAAAAAACAATAGTGTAATGTTCGAATAAAGTATTAATGTCTGCTGCTTTACACAGTAATATCGACTGAATATCCGGACTTACTTTTGTGTTGCAAAATTGTGTGAAATGGGACAGCAACATTGTAGAGAAGCTAAACGGTTGACTTTAAGTTTATTGGGAGTCTTACGAAAAAGTAGACTTAAGTTTAAAGAATCACCCGAAACAATCGATCTGGAAGGAAGTGGCAACTGAAATATTGAGGAACGATGAGACAGTTTTGAAGTTGGCTAAGGATGTGACTACATCCATAAGGAATATCACAGTATGCAGTTCAGTTGAAGAAGATTGGATATTTCTAAAAACAGTTATCACAGATGTTGAGTATCAAATGTTGATCAAAAATGGTAATCGGATGCTTCCACATCGCTTGGGTCTGGAGCTCTAGTAGTAGAGTGCTTCAGAGAGAACTTGCATAATATTGTTAATAACTTCCCTGATCTCTCTGTCTAATGAGGGGAGACTTCAACTTGCCAGGTATAGAAAGGGAGACTCTTCAAATCGCCAGTTATAGAAAGGGAGCATAATGCCATCGAAACTGATGCCACAGATAGGTATTCTTGTGACATTATTCTGAAAGTCTTGTCCGAAAATTAATAAGAGCAGATAATGAGAGAAACAACTGGTTAGAGCTCCTAGCAACAAACAGACCTGAAGTTATCGAACCACTTAACCTAGAGGAAGGTATTAGTGGTAATAAGTCTGTGATAGCAACTACACTCCTGGAAATTGAAATAAGAACACCGTGAATTCATTGTCCCAGGAAGGGGAAACTTTATTGACACATTCCTGGGATCAGATACATCACATGATCACACTGACAGAACCACAGGCACATAGACACAGGCAACAGAGCATGCACAATGTCGGCACTAGTACAGTGTACATCCACCTTTCGCAGCAATGCAGGCTGCTATTCTCCCATGGAGACGATCGTAGAGAAGCTGGATGTAGTCCTGTGGAACGGCTTGCCATGCCGTTTCCACCTGGCGCCTCACTTGGACCAGCGTTCGTGCTGGACGTGCAGACCGCGTGAGACGACGCTTCATCCAGTCCCAAACATGCTCAATGGGGGACAGATCCGGAGATCTTGCTGGCCAGGGTAGTTGACTTACACCTTCTAGAGCACGTTGGGTGGCACGGGATACATGCGGACGTGCATTGTCCTGTTGGAACAGCAAGTTCCCTTGCCGGTCTAGTAATGGTAGAACGATGGGTTCGATGACGGTTTGGATGTACCGTGCACTGTTCAGTGTCCCCTCGACGATCACCAGTGGTGTACGGCCAGTGTAGGAGATCGCTCCCCACACCATGATGCCGGGTGTTGGCCCTGTATGTATCAATGATTCTCAACTGGAATAAGCCACAACTGGCCATATGAAATGGAAAGTTCACTTAGGTTCAGTCGTAGGTAAAGGAGACGACAGATTACGCTTGCAACATACTGGGAAAATGCGATCTTTTTAAAAAGCACATTTCTTGTAGCTACATCTAGAAGTACGTCTATACTCCACAAATCATCATGTGATGTGTAGCGTGTGATGATGTTGTTGTTTTAGTTGCGGTCTTCAGTCCTGAGACTGGTTTGATGCAGCTCTCATGCTACTCTATCCCGTGCAAGCTTCTTCATCTCCCAGTACCTACCGCAACCTACATCCTTCTGAATCTGCTTAGTGTATTCATCTCGTGGTCTCCCTCTACGATTTTTACCCTCCACGCTCCCTTGATGCCTCAGAGCATGTCCTACCAACCGATCCCTCTGAGAATTTGAAAGGAGTGGCCAGTCTTTGCACCCCCACAGAAACTTTATCAAGTTCCGACTGGATATTCGCTATTTTCAGAGGAACGTCATTATAGAAGAAGAGCTAAAGAAAGTGTTACACCTGCCTAATATCGTGTAGGGCTCCCGCGAGCACGCAGATGTTCCACAACACGACGTGGCATGTACTCTAATAATATCTGAAGTAGTGCTAGAGATAATTGGCAGAGTGAATCATTCAGGGCTATCTATAAATCCGTAAGAGTACGAGGGGGTGGAGATATCTTTTGAATGGCACATTGCAAGGCTCCCCAGATATGCTCAATAATATTCATGTCTGGGGAGTTTGGTGGCCAGCGGAAGTGTTAAAATCATAACAGTGTTCCTTGAGCCACTCTGTACAAATTCTGGACGTGTGGGGTGTCGCATTGTCCTGGCGGAATTGCCCAAGTTCGACGGAAAGCAAAACAGACATGAATGGATGCAGGTGGTCAGACAGGATGCTTCCGTACGTGTCGCCTGTCACAGTCGTATGTAGAGGTATCAGGGGCCCTATATCACTCCAACTATTATAGAGCTCCACCAGCTTGAACAGTCTCTTGTTGACATGCAGGGTCCATAGATTCAAGCGGTTGTCTCCATACCCATACATGTCAATCCACTCGACACAATTTTAAAAGGGACTCGTGTGACCAGGCAACATGCTCCCTGTCATCAATAGTCAAATGTCGGCGTTCACGGGCCTAGGCGAGGCGTAAAGCATTACCTCGTGCAGTCATCAAGGGTTACACGAGTTGTTCTTCGGGTCCGAGAGCCCATGTCGATGTTTCGTTGGGTGGTTCGCACGCTGGCACTTGTTGATGGCCCATCACTGAAATCTATAGCAGTTTGCGGAAGGGTTGCACTTCTGTCACCTTCAGCGTTTCTCTTCAGTCGTAGTTGGTCCCACTCTTGCAGGATCTTCTTCAGGCCACAGCGACGCTGGAGATTTGATGTTTTACTGGATTCCTGATATTCGCCGTATTTACACTAGTGAAATTGTCGTACGGGAAAAATCCCTACTTCATCGCTACCTCAGAGATGCTGTGTTCCATTGCTCGTGCGCCGGCTATATACCACGTTCAAACTCACTTAATCCTTGATAACCTGCCGTTGTAGCAGCAGTAACCGAACTAAAAACTACGCCATACACTTGTTGTATTATATAGGCGTTGCCGACCGTAGCGCCGTATTCTGCCTGCTTTCATATCTCTGTATTTGAATACGCATTCCTATATCAGGTTATTTGGCGCTTCAGTGTAGATAACATCGTCAGCAATAAATCTTAGGTTGCTATTAATAGTGTCTAATATGTCAATAATACGCAACAAAAATAGAAAAGCTGCCAATACTCTATAGTGAAGCATGCCAGACGCCACGTTTACGTAGCTCTCCATCCAAAATAAAACTTTGCGACTCCCCTACCAAGAAATCATCAGTTCACTCATAAATTTTGCTTCATATCCCACATGATCGCACCTTCGTCAATACGCGTCGGTCTGATGTGAAGTCAAATGTTTTTCGGAGGTCAAGAAATACTGCTCCTACGCGAGCGACTTGATCTGTGATTTACTGGATTTCATGCGAAGAAGGCGCTACTTGAGTTACGTACAACCAATGTTTTCGGTATCAATGCTAGCTGAGATGTAGGAGGTCATTCTACATTTACATCTACCTACATGCACTACATACTGCGTGGTGGTGGATACCTAGTATCACTACTAGTTATTTCCACCCACAAATAGAGCTAAGAAGAAACGATTGATTTATCTTTTCTTCGTGGAACGTTGGCGGCAGGAGAACCGTTCAAACGAGCTTCAAACGCCAGTTCTCTAAACTTTTTCAATACTGAACGGCGAAAAGGACGTCTACCTCCCTCCAGGGATTCCCACTTCCTTTCACGAACCATCTCTGTAATAGTCGCGTGATGATAGAACCTTTCGGTAAGAAATTTACACCGCCTCTCAATTGCTTTGATGTCTTCTTTTAGTCCGACCTGGTGGGGTATCCTAACACTCGAGCAGTACTCAAGAATGTGCCTGACTAGTGTTCAATACGTGGTCTCCTTTATAGATGATTCACACTTTACTAAAATTCACCCAATACAATTTCCGGAAAACACGTTCAGAAGTATGTCACTAGACTACCTGTCCGTACTACCTGCAGTGTATCAGTATACGTTCCTGTCTAAACTCGATGAAAGTCACCCGTAACTTGTATGGCATGATCTGGGTATTTCCTCGCTACTGAATGTGGACTTCCTTTGAATAATTCTAAATCTGTCATGGCGCAATCGGGTGGCGTGTAGAAACATCCGATAAATCTGTTCGAGATGTCTAATTACATTTAAGCATGACACATGAATTTTTGTTTGTATCGAATTTCCTGTTCCATTTCACCGGTGTGCTTTTCTAGGCACCCAAGCAGAATTGGGCACATAATCTGCCTAAGAAATTAGTCATTAGGTTGGAAAACGTTTGGATTGTGTGCTTTAGGGTTTTGGTACCTAAGACAGAATGTTTCCTAATCTACTAGGAGCTACACAATAATTTTCATCTGTGCTGGATGGTGGTGCTTGAGATTGTACTGACGTGATGTCGTATTGCATTGTTAGCTCCGAGTCCCCAAGTGATAGGTTCAAGTGTCTAGTAGGAAATGGTGTTTCTTCCTCTGTGCACAATTGCGTCTTTCCTGGCTGATATATTAGAGTTGTGTCATACGATGTATTTGGTGCTTTTAGACTGGTCTAGGTGTAGTGTCTTTGACTGGCAATCTAAATGTTCCGTGTTTCGAGATCGAAACCAGGCGTTGCTTAAATTTTAGGAAAAATATCGTTAGCCATAGTTGCCGAAGACGTCCGGCATACGAAGTCACCATCGCCTTGCCAATGGCCTTATCAAAGAGGGCAATGGAATGGATAATGATTAACGGTATTAGGATGCAGATGGAAATTGTAACCACTGCATATTTTTAATCCTCTCGGCTTGTGGTATGTAATGGAAAATGTGTAAAGGGTGTCCGCAGAATTTTTACCAACAGAGGGCAAGATTCAACGGTTGCCAGTTTTGTTATAACTGATACTGTGGGTCTGAAAATTCGTCTTTTCTCAAGAATTAGATTTGACAAGAAATAGTCCAACACAAAATTAATGTATGTCTGAAGAGTGATAGTTACCCATCTAGTATTCTTAAAGTATGTTACTCTGGTACCTAACTAGTCAGAATATTTCACAATATATTATTAATGTGAGCAAGGATGCCACCTTCTCGAGTCGACGATCTGAAATTAAGTACCTATACCTTTAAATCGAAAGTATGCAACGAGTCATGAAATAAAGCTGGAAATATTCTAAAAGTAATAAATTCATACTCCCATAATGTTAGGTTGAAATAGAAAATTAAAACTCTGAAACAGGGGAAAATGCGGCCCGAATGATTCAGAAAATCCTGCTCGATATTAACAGAAGCTCCAGAAAAAATATTCCTTGACGGAGAAACACTGACTGACTTTAAAAACTTTACAAAATGGCTTAGTCAACTTTGATGCCATCTATAAGGCTTTGTAATAAAACTGTATACCTTTTAGATTCCTATTTTCTACTGTGGACTGTCATAACTGAAGGATTTTCGAAGCTACTTTTGGGCTAGTAGTTAAAATGTAGATAACCAAACAACAAGATGAATATGGCAGACCTCCTGAAACCGACAGAAACAACTTTTATCAGGCTATCAGTGAGCACCTACCAATCCTCGTCGCTCTGTTGGTCGCGTTACTGTGCAGCATGCGAAAAGAAACGCGGAATTTAGATGTGTGATTGCGTGTGATACTATTTCACCTATGAACTTTCCGAGGCTCCTAGGCCTGAAGAGGGCTTTTCTAGATCTTAAGGCGGCATTCTATCCTGCCTCTTTTAGTGCAGAAAATGGTATTAGCACTTTTTGATTGATTTATTTCGAACCACAGATAAAATATAGAGGCTGAATCACCTAACAATTGCACTGCAGATACTTCAGACATGGAAGGCGCTATGTAAATGCGGTTTTCACAGAATTTAATTGTAGGCAAGGGCACGTAGTATATAAACTATCGTACTGTGAACGTTGTAAACACAAGCAGTTGTTTGTTCCATCTTGTTGCTTAGTTGCTAGGTAATGACGTTACCTGTTCCAACATATAGACTGCAAGTTTATATTAACGCTGCCGTTGGTTATTTTGAGCACAGGTTTTGAGAGTACATTGCTTCTTTATATGTCAGACCCCACAGATGTACTGTAATCACCCTAGGTAATGTCCCATTTAACAACACGAGACCTCTGGTGACTTATTAACATCTCTATAGCGCTGAACACACGCATCCATGTCTAGTGCACATTCATTTGTATTACCACGTGGAACAAACAACCGTTGTTTTTCATATGCGAAAAGTACGTCCTCTCGTAAACTACTTGCAGTATACTCCTGCAACAGACACCAATGGCATTCAAATTTAGTCTACTTTGATTATGTACTGTCAATAGGCATTGTTCCATTGAATTATTTTTACCTTTCGTAAATAAATACACGAAAGAAACCGATAAAACTCAGTGTACGGTCTGCCTACTATTCAAGTCTGTGAATTTCACATATCAAAGCCGCCTTCCATTCAAGAAATATTTGAGCTGCAATTTTTATGTGAATCACCCTGTTCATGTACAAGCCCACAGTATTGCATGGGTTTGATCCTTCGGAGTGTAATTAATGGTTTTGTCGTGTAGGACCGAATGTAGAATCAGTGAGCCATCTCGCATTTCCTTGTCCACAGACAGAACTGAATGTAGAATCAGTAAGTCATCACGTGTTACTCTTGTATACAGACAAACGATAAACTACAGTTGTGATCGCATTTTGCAGGAAGGAGACGGATAACTGTCGTGTGCAGTGCTGCCACGTTTATGATGTGTTGGGAATCCATGTGCCAGGAAGTAGAACCAGCTACTTTCTGCCGCTCGGTGAGTTCTGACTAAGGAAGAGACAGAAAAAGATTGAAATGACTATTTCGGCACTGTTCTGTAAAGGTTTGTATCCAGATTTTTGAGTGCAGAACAGAACCGAAACCAGCAGTTGCACTACAGAACCCTCATGATTTCCCATAGACTGATTGAAAACTAAGAAGGCCTACGTGGGCTGCAGCGTCAATCTACAATTTAGTGGAGTTGCAGACAGTAATAGCTAGAAATTCTAAAGTACTATCTATTGAATAAAAAGACTGTATCCAGATTCAAGGAGAGAGTAACTGCCCCCTCTTTCCTACCATTGCGGACGCTTATGTGTCATGATGATTTCTCCGTTGGCAAAAGATTCCAGTATTTTGATCTCCTGGAGGTAACTGCCACGGAAGGAGGTGACTATGAGAAAAAGAAGGAATAACCAACTATTGGATAACATTCGACGAAACAAAACATGGAATTTCAGAAGTCTGAGCGTAGTACGAAATCTAGAAAACCCGAAGAAACTCAAAAACTAAATGTACATATGCTGGGGGTCGGTGACGACAAAGGGAGAGAAGAAAAATGTTTCTCTTCAGACAATTGTAGTGTAATATCAACACTAGAGAACATTACATAACAGGAGTAATGCTCGTTATGGTTAGGAAACTAGGGCAAAGAGTGAGCTACTTTCAACACTTTAGTGATATGTCTGCTGTCATCAACTTCGACAGGAAACCAACACAGGAAACAAAATTCCGGGTATACTCGTACAGAGTCTACATGCTGACGTTGCAAGCAGAAGATAAAGAGGAAGATAAAGTGTATGAGGATGCTGAACATGTCATTCAGTATGTAAACGCAGATGAGAATCTATAATCTTGGGAAATAGGAACGAGGTTGTAGGGGAAGGAGTAGAAGAAAGGACTATGGGAGAATACGGGTATTGCAGTGGGAATTAGAAAGAAGAAATATTTTGGAGTTCTGCAATAAATGCAGATGGCAATAGCACATATGCTTTTCAAGAATCACAAGAGCAGGATGTATACTTGGAAGAGAACTGCAGACACAGGAAGAGTCCAGCCGTGTTATATCATGACAAGACAGGGATTCAAATACCAGACACTCAATTGTAAAGTGTACCCAGGAGCAGATATAGGGTCAGATACAATTGAGGGACGATGAAGAGTGGACTGAAGTTTAAGAGAATCCTACAGTAGAATCAGCGTAGAAGGAAATCGCATGCTGAAGTATTGAGGAATGATGAGACGAGTAAGAAGTTCATTAAGGATGTTGATACGGTAGAACGTAAAACCAGAGCAGACAGTTCAGCTGAAGAGGAGCGGACATGTCCGAATTGGGACAATCACGGATGCTAGGCAGTCAGACATTGGTACAAGGAAGGTAACTCCCACGAAACCTAGTGTAACAGCAGAAATGCTTCAATTGATCGACGAGCGGAGGAGGTACGAAAATGTTCAGGCAAAAACAAGTATGTAGCAATATAAATCAATCAATAATTAAATAAACAGTGATTGCAGGGCTGCCAAGGAGATGTGGATACGGGAAAATTGTGAAGAATTTTGTTGTTGATAGCACTGTATCCACCACTCTTTCTATCTGTTCTTTCTTCTCTCTCTCTTTCCTCCCCCTCTCGGCTACCACCACCTCCCTTTCTCTGTCCATCCCCCACTTCCGGCGTACTATGTCCATCCTCTCCCGTCCCTCTGTCCATCTCCTCTTGCCTCTCTCGCTGATCATGAGCCTTGTTTATTGTTACTGCAAATTCAATTCTGTAGTAGTATGCGAATCAAAAACCGATAAACCATCAGTACAACATTTCTGTTTATTAATAAAGTTTCACCATTATATAGGTTATTTACACAATATGTGTGTTAGAAAAATATAGCCTACGTCCGTTCGAATATTCATTAGGGCATTGTGAACAATTTGAAGAAATCGATCAAAAAACTTCCCAGTTTTTTGATAATAACGTTTCCCCTTTGTATATCACATTTCTTACTACGCATATTAAAGGAATTTGCACATAAAAACACGCACGTATTCTTACACAACGTTGTGCCTAAATTTCTAAGCAGTCGATATACAATTTTTGGAGATTTAGAATTTTGTGGAAATGAGTATTTACATAATATTTATTTATATAGATGTAAATGCAGAAAATCATAACTCTCCGAAAGTTCTTCACCGACTGCTTTGAAATTTTTATGCAGTACTACATTCGAACACGAACGTGATTTTATATGCCAATTGGAGCGCCACACACTACGTATTTAAAGAGGATACGTTGTTAGCAAACATATAATTAGCTTATTCAAACTCTTAAATTTCTGAACTTCACAAATTCCTTTGAAATTTTGACACAACATTCCATTCGAATACGTGCATTTGTTATATATGCGAGCGGCGTATGGTATATATGTGTATAAAAACAAAAATAGGGGATTGCAGAAGAAGTAAATCAGGTAATCACGGGGAAATTACATTAGGAAATGAGACACATAAAGTAGTAGATAAGTTCTGCTATTTGGGCAACATAATAACTGATGATGGTAGAAGTACAGAGGATATAAATTATAGATGGCAGTGACTAGGAAGGCATTTCTGAAGAAGAGAAATTTGTTAACATCGGATATAGCTATAAATGTTAGCAAGTCTTTTATGAAAATATTTGTATGGAGTGTAGCCACGTATGGAAGTGAAAATGGACAGTAGACAGTTTAGACAAAAAGAGAACAGAAGCTTTCGAAATGTGGTGCTATAGAAGAATGTTGATTAGACCAGTAGATCACGTAACTAATAATGAGGTACTGAATAGAATTGGGGAGACCAGGAATTTGTGTCACAACCCGACCAAAAGAAGGGATTAGTTGACAGGGCACATACTGAGACATCAAGGGATCACCAATTTAGTACTGAAGGGAAGTGTGGGGGATAAAATCGTAGAGGAAGACCAAGAGATGAATAGAGTAAGCAGTTTCATAAAGATGTGGGATGAAGAGGCTCTCCCAGGATAGAGTAGCATGGAGAGCTCCATCAAACCATTCTTTGGACTGAGGACCACTGATCCTTAGTAGCCAAGGGGTATAAGTGACCAATTTTTAATTTTGGAGGTAAGTGTAAATTTCAGTAGATAAAGCAGACACAAGTGTGCGTGACAAATAGGTACAAGCAAGAAGTAGTCTGATGCTGACATCAAGTTGCTAAACAGAAAGCCGCGAAGACAGTATAATTTTTTTGGAAGTCAAAGGCTGTAAGTGAATTGTATCTCTTGATTACAAAGTGAATTCAAATGATTATAAACATCCCTTTGTTTTCCTGTCAGAGTCTTTAACAGAATCTATTTCATTTAAATTATTATATTGGTTCTTCGTGAGTTATTTTTATTATTTTATTTGCTACATAGTTCGTTGACATTATAGATGTTTTTGAACTATAAAAAATAAGTTCACATCTGTGACAAATGTCTGAACTCTTGATAGATTTATTTGTGCAGAAAATAATGTACCACTTGTTAAAGAGAGCTACTACAGACTTGTCTTTAATTCAGGCTTCATGTTGGGTTTCCATACACCTTGTACTGATGCTTGTGTGACTTGCGACAGTTTGTAGATTTTGATAGCTCATGAAGAGCAAAAAATGTTCAGACACTGTCTATTCAAGAGGTGTTAGACACAGACAGCTGGAGAAGCAAAAGACATGGCAAAAGAATGTTCAAAATTTGAGAGTTGCCAATTAGCATTATGTTTTGACCTACAGGAGGCATTCGCTACACCTGCTCTTTCTTGCAGCAGAGCATATTATGCAAGAAAGTTGTGAGCTTACAAATTCTGTAAACACAGTTTAGTCTCTTCCTTTCTTCCTTTCTTTTACACTATATAAGTAGATTTCTACGTAAGTTAAACACATCAAAGCTGTTAGTGAGAAGGTTGGGGGCGAAATAAAAGTAAATACATTGTGGTGTTGTGGCATTACATTACCCAAAATACACATATTGAAACTGTAGTTCGCAAATTCATGTTTTCTTGTCATTCCAATACGGAGTGAAACCAAGATTTTAGAGTTATTGAGAAGGTTTCCAGAACAAATCCTTGGATTTTTGTACCTGATGTGTGGGCAAACTCAGTTCCAGGGCCAGCAGGAAATATTAGGTAGCCCAGATGACTAACACTAGGTGGAGTCAATACGTCCGTACGCTCGACATAATTTGAAACGAGACTCGTCTGACCAGGTAACATGTTTCTAACCATCAACAGTGAAATGTCGGTGTTGACGGGCCCAGCCGAGGCATAAAGCTTTGTGTCGTGCAGTCATCTAGGGTACAAGAGGGGACCTTCGGCTCCGAATGCCCATATCGATGATGTTTCGTTGAATGGTTCGCACACTGACACTTTTTGATGGCCGAGCATTGAAATACGCAGCAATTTGCGGAAGGGTTGCTCTTCTGTCACGTTAAATGATTTTCTTCCGGTGTTGTTGGTCCTGTTCTCGCAGGACCTTTTTCCGGCCGCATCGATGTCACAGATTTGATACTTGAACCTAGTTACATTCCGCTGAAAATCTCTTAAGATTCCAGTTAACTGTCCCAGATAAGCATATTCATTACCATTTATGCGACACTCGCGTCCAATATTATTTTGTCTTGCAGTTGACCACCTATTTTGCATAATATTTGTTTTGGAAATAGATATCTTAATCCTCATTTTGGCAGCTATGTGATAAATCCTTTATAGAGCACTAAAATTATATCACATTGTTGTCTGGGACCACTATTTCGTCTGCAAATCTCTAGAATGAGATTTTCACTGTGCAACGGAGTGTGCGCTGATATGAAACTTCCTGGCAGATTAAAACTTTGTGCCGGACCGAGACTCGAACTCGGGACCTTTGCCTTTCGCGGGAAGTTCTCTACCAAGCACTTGCCCGTGAAAGACTAAGGTCCCGAGTTCGAGTCTCGGTCCGGCACAAAGTTTTAATCTGCCAGGAAGTTGCAAATCTCTAGTTAGTGAGTCTTTTTCCCATTTACTATCATGCTCCTTCCTTTCCAGATAATTTTTGGGCATAGCCATCTCAAGGATTGCTGTAAATTGCTTCGGGAAATATCGTCCTCCAATGGCAATTACCTAGGGTGTTTTTCTATACTAATAGAAACCACCGAAATATCATAGATGTTCCGTAATGCATTTATGTACCTCGTTTCTTCATCTTGTTCGGACGGTGCCCATATAACTGTCGTGTGGCCGACAGAAACGAAAACCTTTTCAAAATCTCTAAAAGCTGTGCATAGTGGCATTTCTTATTCATTTGATCGTCTAGTTAATTCACGGAACGGGTGTATAACGTCATTTGTGCCATAACATATATGAAATCCATGTTTTTGCTCATTCTCCACAGTAGTATTGATGTGATCTGTCAAGACGTAAGGCGAAACTTTGTGAAAAACAGGGAGAAAACTGAGGGGACGGTAATTCTTCAAATCACTAGTACTTCCTCTTTTGTACACAAGGACTACCACTACTTTGATCAGAAGATGGGGTTGCTGCTTTTTTGTATACAAGCAATAAAGATACTTGCCATTGGCAGGGGCCTTGATTGGCCACCATATTCTCTCAATCTGCACAAATGTGACTCCTTTTACTAAGTCTATATCAAAGGCAAATTGTACAGCAATAACCCGAAAATCGTTGCTGATCTGAAAACAACCATCCAGGAAGTCATCGACATCATCGACGTTCCGACAGTGCAGCGGCTCAAGGATAATTTCGCTATTCGTCTGCGCCACATCATAGCCAATGATGGCAGGCGTATCGAATATGTGATAACGTGTTGAATAAACTGCGTGCACGCAGTAGTTCGTAACAAATTTGCATTTTATTCATATAGTTTAATAATTGTCACCCTGTATCTGTTGAAATGAAATAAATCACATAACCACATATGAGAAATATGATTATATAATCAACATAGACATGCAGTTAAAAACATTAAAATAACACGTACTCTTTAACTTCAAGTAACCAGTAGACAAAATAGCTACTTGTTTTAGAGGTAACAGACGTACGGAGATTGCTAGAAGGCTACTGACATTATGCTAGGATACAGATTTTGATAACTAGATGGTGTTGCCAAAGTGGATGTGGCTCTCTACAGCGACAAGTATGAAGAAGTTTACAATAAATGTGAGGAAAGTGTACAGAAGATAAGCATGATGCAAGATAATTTACACACTGTAATTCACAACGTTCTTAGCGTGAATATTGACGAGTGTGCAAGAGTTCGGCGGCAGATGGCGTTGCACATGCAAGCGTGACGCTTCATAGTGGCCCATTTTAACTTGTGATACATATAAATATAAAACATAGAAAAAATAAGAGCAATTATAATAAAAAGCACAGCTTACAGATGACAAGCGCAAAACAAATTACCTGAACAACACAATTCTCTGTCTGTTCTGAATGAAATGTAGCGTGCAAAAGCGCTAATACAGCTACATACCGCACGGCGTAACTACGTTTTAAAAATTAAGCATTTAGTGCCGTCATATAAGCACAACAGACCAAAACAAAAAAATATTTATAGAAACTTGTGTAACTGAAATGAATAAGCGCTGTGGAGCTATCTAGCATTATAACAAGAAGATACCATGTGTAACATTTTATTTCTAACAGACAAAACAGTGTTAAAAAGACCGGTGGTCTTTAGATGAGACTAAAATTGAATGCGTAAACATAATTATTAGCCGTTACGAATGCACCTGCAAAGAGTAAATAATGTAATAAAAAGTGAGGTGCGGGTAGGTTTTAAGTGGGTGGAGGTTTTGAAAGGAGGGGGCTGGTTAGAAATAACATCTTCACAAGCAAACACAAGAGAGAAGGGAGAGGCTGATAGAACTAAGAGCGAAACCAGGGCCATAATCCAATAAAACACTATAAATATCAAAGAATTATTTACGATTCTAGTTGCTTTGCTCGTTCAGCAAGTTGTGTGAAGTCTTCTAAGTAAAGCCAAATCTGTACCTTTCGATTCAAAGCAGTAGCTGCACATCACGCTTTCAGTTGGTCCTAGAGAATGATTCTCGCTAGCTAAATGACAGCCGAGGGCAGCAGCGCTCCTATAATTACGCTCTCTGAATCTGTCTTAAGGTCACGACCAGTGTGACCGAGGTATGTAAGATCACATGATCCGCATGTAATTTTCTAAACGCATGACTGGGAAAATTTACCTTCCGTTTGGTTTACTGAAGTGCTTAAGACGGAACTGAGTTTCTTTCAGGTATGGAAGCCGATTTGTACTTTTGGTTTCCTGAAATCTGTAGCGATTCTTTCCTACAATTCATCTGAGTATCAAAGGCAAGCATACTAAATGCTGTTATCAACTGAAACAGAACAGGAAGCCTGTTTGTCAAAAACAGCTTTGTGGGTGTTCAGAAAAAAACTCTTTTGCATACCCGTTGTCCATACCTATTTGCACAATAACATCACTTCCCTTATGTACGAAATCCTCATCAAGGTTTACTTACGTAAGTTTATAAAACGTTGCATGAAAAAAGTGCTCATTTGTGTGCGTGACGTTATGTTTGTAGTGGTAAGCTTATATATATATATATATATATATATATATATATATATATATATATATATATATATATATATATATAATTATTATCACTCTGCACATCAATCATGAGCTGAGCCTCAGCCTGAATGAAAAAACTGAAAATTGAAACGTTAGAAACATTTTTCGGAGAGGATCTTAGGTGATATTCGGCGAACCTGAACCTTCCCTTTTAACCTTCCGGTCAAGAAAGTTGAGGCATCTATTACTTTCTATTTCCACAGGGCAGTTATTCCACTGATTCCCTCAAGGTCGAGATGGCTGCCTCAGTTACGTTAAAATGCAAGATGGATACGTATGTGAATCATCCCTACCATTATAACATCTCAGCGGACACAGTATATTTAAAAATTTTGGGAAAACCACGTTTAAAATGGTAAGATATCTTATTTAAGCAGTTGCGTATAGCATATGGTATTTATTTAAACATTTAGGAATGTTTTGGGCAGCGTAACGTATAGTACCATTAGAGAGCACGTGTGTAGTAGTATCTAATTTTCGCAACTTCACGAAGAGACTGCGAATCGCGTGGTCTCTTTATTTAAACATTTAGGAACATTTGTTACTACAGTGCACCGTACCACTTCTGTCTGCCAGCTGGTGATACCTGATGCGACAACAGTGGCTGTTACAACTTGGTGCAATTGTGGTTGACCGAACGTGCACTGCGCATGACACTGCATTCCAGGTTATTGCTTCCATATGTGAAATGATGATGATGATGTTTGGTTTGTGGGGCTCTCAACTAAGCGGTTATCAGCGCTCGTACAAATTCCCAACCTTTGCTCAGTCCAACCACGCCACATTCATGAACGATGATGAAATGATGAGAACAACACAAACACCCAGTCATCTCGAGGCAAGTGAAAATCCCTGATCCCGCCGGGAATCGAAACAGGGACCTCGTGCTCGGGAAGGGATAATGCGACCACGAGACCACGAGCTGCGGGCTCCATATGTGAAGGGAAGGTCTCACAAGCCTTGGACCAGCAAAGCCTACAGACGCCGAATATCACCTAAGATCCTCTCCGAAAAATGTTTCTAACGTTTCAATTTTCAGTTTTTTCATTCAGGCTGAGGCTCAGCTCATGATTGATGTGCAGAGTGATAATAATTAAACTTAAATAACGCTGTAGAAATAACGCCATTAGTCAGAATGACGTCAAATTCCAACCGAATATTATCAGAGAAAGAAAAAACGTAGAGGAGAAAAAAAAAATAGTGTTAAAATTGAACAATAGATAGCGCTGTGTGTGTCAGGACACGTAAATGAAAACACCTGTCATGCGCACGACCCATTGAAGTTGTTATAAACATGTCAGGTGCACGGCTTTTCCTACTTTCGCGTCTATGGCGTTATTCATGACTGTCACAATGCAGGATCGCTCTGTGCTTGTAAAGCCGTATTACAAGGATGATGATTGTGCACATGTCACTCCGCAGAAGTTTCGGACACTGAAGGGATTGAAAAAAGGCGTTGGTCCCATGACTTCCGTTGATCTGGAGAAAATGATTCGGAAATTCGAAAAGACGGGTTCTTCTGGTGTGCAACCTGGTACAGTGTGAGGTGGGGGGGGGGGTGGGGAGGGAATTGATTCGACGTCAGTAGAGGCAGTGGCCACAGCAATGTAGGAGGAGACGAGTGGTGGTGAGCAAAAGTGTAGTGAAAGGATAATTGACCGAACATTGGACATACCCGTGAGCACGGTTCCTAAAATCCTACGAGGCACCCTTCTTTGCTACATATTCAAAATTAAACATGCGAATGAGTTGCTTCCTGTTGACCTGCCAGCAAGAGAGACCATTTGGAAGAATTGGAAATGTGTGGTAAGGACTATGGAACCAAACTGCTCAGGTCATCGGTCCCTAGGCTCACGCACTACTTAATCTACCTATAACTAACTTACGCTAAGGACAACCCACACACATATGCGCGAGGGAGGACTCGAACCTCGGACGGGGGAAGTCGCTCGAACCGTGACAAGACGCTAAGAGAGACCTTTGTTTTATAATTTCTTGCTCGCATGGAAGTGGCCAATGATTGGCCGTGGAAGATTTTGTGAACAGACGAGGCACACTTCCATCTGACAGGATATGTCAATACACAGAACTGACGAGTATGGGTAACGGAGAATCCACACGCAAATCAACCAGTATCACTTCATCCTGAAAAGGTCACTGTGTGTTACGGGATTACGGCATCATTTATCACAGGGCGATATTTTTTCGAAGAGACAGGTGCTTTCGGTCCTGTTACCTGGACCGATACTGGTAAGCGCTATGAGCGTCTTTTGCGCAACCACGTCATTCCAGCTCTCAAACAGCGTGGATGTGTGGATGTGATCATTTTGATGCAAGATGGCGCACCTCCGCATATTGGAAATCCAGTTAAGCACCTGCTGAAGTGCCATTTCGGAAAAGTTAGAATTATCAGCCACACCTTTCCGTACACCCTGGCCATCCCGGTCACCTAATCTTTATCCGTGTGAATTCTTCCTGTGGGGCTATCTGAAAGATGTTTTGTTCAGTGTTCCGATTGCAATCTTTGCTGCTCTGAAGGCACGCACTGAGCAACACATTCTGAACGTGATCCCTGAAACACTTCGATCAATTACATATCGAACATGTGTAGCGTCAGTCACACGAATTAATGATACGATTTGATTTTGATTGATGCATTTTTTGGGGTTTTTGGCGCTGGACAATTAAAAACCGATGTGACTGATGCTTTTTACGCGGTTTTTGGCTGCAGGAGAATTAAAAACCGATGGGATTGATGCTTTTTATGCGGTGTTTGGCCTCAGGACAATTAAAAGCCGATTTTTCCCATTCGATGTGATATGACCTTGCCCTGGTGGATGGACTTACGTAAATAACAGTATGACACATGTACACGCATGCACACTGAGTAATACAGTTTGTTTAACATCAAACGTACACCTTAGCCATTGTTGTATGATTCATTTGTCATTTGTAGTCGACCACTATTAAATTATAATGCTTACAGCGCCATATATTGCTACATTTCGTAGCTATTAATTTTTCTTCTACTTTAGGTTTTCCCCCTTCTCCGATAACATTCCGTTGCAATTTGACGTCATTCTGACCAGTGTTGTTATTTCTACACCGGTTTGAAAATTTAACTTTAATTGTACTTGCCCTGTATTTTCAGATCGTGCACTGGCGCGTTTGGAATGGGAGAAAACAGGAATAGATGGTGTCGGCGAACGGTGGTGCTGGCAGCGCGAGATAGCGCCTGGCTTGGCCATAAAGTGGAGGGACAGACTACCGACAATCGCCATGTGTTGCTCCGCAAGTTAACCTGTATTGTTTCCGCCCCCGGTAGCTGAGTGGTCAAACCATCAATCACAAAGGTTTTTAATTGTCCTGAAGCCAAAAACCGCATACAAAGCATCAATCACATCGGCTTTTAATTATGCTGGCACGGTAGCTCCGCGTGTTCGGTCAGAGGGTTTAGCTATCCTCTGTAATATAAAACTGAGTAAACGGATCAACGAACAACCTGAACGAGTGTCATCGGACGTCCGCCACGAAAAAATTCAACGAACAGTATAAAGAACAAAATGAGATCAAAAAGAATGGTCAGCGCGACAAAATATCAATCGTAAGGGCCCGGGTTCGATTCCCGGCTGGGTCGGAGATTTTCTCCGTTCCGTGAGTGGGCGTTGTGTTGACGTAATCATCATCATTTTACCCCCGTCGACGCGCAAGTCGACGAAGTGGCGTCAAATCGAAAGACTTGCACGCGGCGAACGGTCTACTCGACGGAAGGCTGTTTGATTGCGCAATAGCATCGTTACCGGATGAAGAACATAGAAATAACGTTCTAAGAAATACAGCTCATTTTATGTTATTGCGAAGTAGGATGAGAGTACTATGGATATTATGAGAGACTTAGGATGACAATATTGAGGGTGACTATGATATCGGTTTCTAGTATAAATGAGACAGTTTTTGGCAAATTATATATTCATTTTAAATGTAGCATGATCAGCAGAAGATGGCAGCATTTCGTACTGCAGCATAAGGTCTTTCACCCCAGTATGGCTTCTCCATAATGTGTGGTTGACTATAATATTAATTTTAGCTGAAATAAGTCGATATTTTTACAAATAATATTGATAGTGTAGATTTCGGTATAACACTCTTTACTTCGGTACCAAGATCAAATCATTGTAATAGATAAATGCACATTATGCTACAAGTTACAGCAACCAAAACAGCAGCACGCCACCCAATTCCTATCTTGGTGCCACAGTACCATTCTGTTAGACGGAAAGCTGCCTCGATCTTGACACTGACTGTAAACAGGTGTCACAATGAGAAAAATAATGCACTTAACTCAATACAAAATTGACAACTATGTGAGATCTCCTATAGTGGATCCAACAAGTTCATACTTTTAATGCACAACTATTATTAACATCCATTCCAACAGAAAACCACTCGGCAATTACGAAACGAGTGCTTCTAGAACGGTGGTTAATACCTAACGAAATCATGTCTTATCGGGGTATTTGCAAAATTTATTGATTGTACATTTTCTACACCTCAGAAACACATGGAACTAAAGTATTGCATAAACGACTTAGCTGTAAATTTTATTGACAATATAAAAACTCTATGGCCGTATGAGAATTTCTATCGCATACTCTTTTGATCAATTACGAACTAAAGACGCGGAGGGAGCAGCGCATGCATGGGTTTATACTCATACACATCTCTCCCATGGAGGAATCGTTGACTCACTGTCGAAGTGTCCCCAGACACTGCAGTTGTTAGATAGCCAATTTCTTGCGGAATTTCGGGTGTTCCGCGTTCTGAACAATGTAACACATTAACGTGTACTATAGAATGTCTCCTACATGGTAGCTACAAGAATCCAGTAAGACATTCCCACTTTATTACCTACGGAATATTCCATCTGCTGCTAATTTCTCTACTTGTTAAAGCAGTAAAGACAACATTTATAAGAAATATCGTGACATGCTTCACCCGTTTCTATGTAGTTTAGATGTAACGTATAGTGACATAACTGTAATTTGCAAATGTAATAGTGTTCTGCTATAAATCCCTAAACTGTACGCCAAAACGTCTGAGAATTATAGAATTGTCAAAAGGGTGAAGGCAACTGTCAGTGGAGATCCCTCGAAACAATATAGCTGCTGGAAGGAATTTAATACACGTGAACAGTATTCTTCAGCGTCAAAGACACCAGCTATCAGTGTCTTTTATTTCTACGAAGTAATATTGTTAATACATTATAGGCCAGTACTTACAGGCTTCGCTGGTGTCTGCCAACAAGAGCCTTTCCGTGTGAGATATTTCAAATACGTATGAGTCACAGATCGCTGGTATTGAGAAAGAATACTACTGCACCCACAATCCAGTTAAAGCGTATCTGAGGCAGTCACACTAAAGTAACATCAATAATAAAAACGCCTCAAGGGAACAGGACTTAAGCTGATGTATACGACAGTAAATAAACGATGGCATTATTACACTGTCTACACACAAACCCGCCATCATTTAATTATTATATTTCTTTGTTCCTGGAATACTAACATAGCTACTGCTGCAATTTAAGCTGCCTACACACATATGCCACACTACTTTAAAGTCCTCACGTTAGTAGTAACACGTAATAGATACACTTTGCTAAACAGTATACTCAGAAACTAATCAGAATTTACAACAGAATCTGTGGGGCTTTACCATAAAAGCTATATCTCAAACTACAGTATAAATGGGAGATGAGACAATATACCTATATTTTAATAGAGGAACAATGAAACATTGTAAACCATACATCACATTCTTACTGCATAGATAAAATAAAATATGTAACCAAACAAGATTAGAGAAATACTGTCTAACCTATGTATCAATATGTGAGACATGTCTATTTTTTCATCAAAAAAATTTGTTCAAATGGCTCGGAGCACTATGGGACTTCACATCTGAGGTCATCAGTCCCCTAGAACTTAGAACTACTTAAACCTAACTAACCTAAGGACATCACACACATCCATGCTCGAGGCAAGATTCGAACCTGCGACCGTAGCAGTCGCGCTGTTCCGGACTGAAGCGCCTAGAACCGCCCGCCCTCCAAGGCCGGCATTTATCCATCGCTACAAAAATTATGATAGTATTGTCACCCGTCTTTTCCATTTAGTAACTTGTGTATTTTGATAAATAACATAGACAGTTTGATTTTGTACATACGATTTCTTTTTATTCCGTTTGCAATAAGAAATCATTAATCAAAGTTTTGCATTACAATAAGCAACCTGAGTATGTTTTGTATGCGTACTGTTACTCCTTATCCCCAAAAATCTACTTAAAGGTAAATTTATGGTGGTATGTTGATTAAAGCACACATTACAAAAATAATGAAATGTTTTCAAAAATAATTGTTTTTCCTTACATTTTACCTACACATAAACTATGCAACCATGTTTTTAATTGCACAAAACTAGGGGACAGCACAGTGCAGCCTTCTAAATTTGGGACATATAACCAGGAGTGATGTCATGATTGTTTCATTGGAAGTGTCATCATCTTTGATTTTCAGAGTATAGAAGGAGGCTTGATCGTAACTGATCTGTATAATGTGACAGGAGAAAGTGTCAACATGTCTCGCTCCCAAGTGGCAAATATCACTCAGATATTAGTGAAGACGATCAGACCAATCAACGTATGCCTTTATTTATTTCTATATTGGAGAACCTACCAATGTTACTGACATTGATAACATAAATTACACCAAAATGGCATGCATCATAGCAAGAAGAATTTAATTGTGCAAACTCATATTAAAGAACTGCTTTGTTGCGACATTATGGTGGTTAAAATCTCTGATCTGGTGGACTGCCAAAACAATTAGACAGGGTAGGTCTCTAATGTTGAAGAGGAAAATTTATGCTGTGTTTAACAATTACCTAGATGGTAAATTCTCCAAGTTCGTCTCTGCGAGACACACAGTCAAAAGAAAACCTCCATTTCTTCTACACGGAAATATCAGTGTGACAGCAAGAGACACAATGGAAAGAACTGGCAATCAAGCATTGGAAACCGATTCAAGAAAGTATAAAAAATCCTGTAGCTTTACCATTTGAAAAGGAATTGCCCAAAATTAAAATTGCTATACTAAGGAATGAGCAGCTTCACGTAGATGACTACGACATTATGGAACACGATATAGCACAAGATTTTCCTGGGATTTTTAACTACTTGGAGATGTGGGCAGGAAGACTACCGACAAAGTAATGATGAAATTACAGACAACTGTACGACATTTGGAATATATTTATAACATTTATGATCTCCATCTGTACTTTAAAGATACATATAAAATTCATATATCATATCAAAATCCCAGGAGTAAACAAATGTATTGGTAGCCAACTTATGGATTTTGTAAAAGATCCTGAGATACATATCGCTCGGCTAAAGAACGTAGTAATACTAGACTGCAAGCCATGATATATAACTATGGAACAGATGAGGTGTTTGACGCTGTTGAATAATGCATAAGTGTTTGAAATGCCAATAAACTATGTTTACAATCTGCCCCCTGTACTCTGCGCCAATTATTTCTACATCATGTAAATTAGGAGATAGCTTACTGACTAGCTGCTCTGTTACTTTTATTGCGTTCTACCATTAGCTTACTGTGGCAATAAGCATATCCAAAAGTTGTTGGGTGTATAAGTAAACCTTCCAGACAACTGAGGCCAAGGCAATACCTTCAAAATATTTGAGAAATTTTAACAATGCTACAAACAAGATTACACGTAAGTGTAATATTAAAGCTGGAGAAACAAAACTTCTTGATTCCAGAATATTGTTTCCCTCAGTACCATAAAATATATAATCCAGGAAAGTATCATAGTTGAGTTACTGTAGAAGGATACAAGATGACTTTGACTTAATTTCTAATTGTTGTGATTAATGGTAATTGCTCTAAATGTAGAAAAATTTAAATTAATGAAAATAATTAGAAAAAAACAATAGTGTAATGTTCGAATAAAGTATTAATGTCTGCTGCTTTACACAGTAATATCGACTGAATATCCGGACTTACTTTTGTGTTGCAAAATTGTGTGAAATGGGACAGCAACATTGTAGAGAAGCTAAACGGTTGACTTTAAGTTTATTGGGAGTCTTACGAAAAAGTAGACTTAAGTTTAAAGAATCACCCGAAACAATCGATCTGGAAGGAAGTGGCAACTGAAATATTGAGGAACGATGAGACAGTTTTGAAGTTGGCTAAGGATGTGACTACATCCATAAGGAATATCACAGTATGCAGTTCAGTTGAAGAAGATTGGATATTTCTAAAAACAGTTATCACAGATGTTGAGTATCAAATGTTGATCAAAAATGGTAATCGGATGCTTCCACATCGCTTGGGTCTGGAGCTCTAGTAGTAGAGTGCTTCAGAGAGAACTTGCATAATATTGTTAATAACTTCCCTGATCTCTCTGTCTAATGAGGGGAGACTTCAACTTGCCAGGTATAGAAAGGGAGACTCTTCAAATCGCCAGTTATAGAAAGGGAGCATAATGCCATCGAAACTGATGCCACAGATAGGTATTCTTGTGACATTATTCTGAAAGTCTTGTCCGAAAATTAATAAGAGCAGATAATGAGAGAAACAACTGGTTAGAGCTCCTAGCAACAAACAGACCTGAAGTTATCGAACCACTTAACCTAGAGGAAGGTATTAGTGGTAATAAGTCTGTGATAGCAACTACACTCCTGGAAATTGAAATAAGAACACCGTGAATTCATTGTCCCAGGAAGGGGAAACTTTATTGACACATTCCTGGGGTCAGATACATCACATGATCACACTGACAGAACCACAGGCACATAGACACAGGCAACAGAGCATGCACAATGTCGGCACTAGTACAGTGTACATCCACCTTTCGCAGCAATGCAGGCTGCTATTCTCCCATGGAGACGATCGTAGAGAAGCTGGATGTAGTCCTGTGGAACGGCTTGCCATGCCGTTTCCACCTGGCGCCTCACTTGGACCAGCGTTCGTGCTGGACGTGCAGACCGCGTGAGACGACGCTTCATCCAGTCCCAAACATGCTCAATGGGGGACAGATCCGGAGATCTTGCTGGCCAGGGTAGTTGACTTACACCTTCTAGAGCACGTTGGGTGGCACGGGATACATGCGGACGTGCATTGTCCTGTTGGAACAGCAAGTTCCCTTGCCGGTCTAGTAATGGTAGAACGATGGGTTCGATGACGGTTTGGATGTACCGTGCACTGTTCAGTGTCCCCTCGACGATCACCAGTGGTGTACGGCCAGTGTAGGAGATCGCTCCCCACACCATGATGCCGGGTGTTGGCCCTGTGTGCCACGGTCGTATGCAGTCCTGATTGTGGCGCTCACCTGCACGGCGCCAAACACCCATACGACCATCATTGGCACCAAGGCAGAAGCGACTCTCATCGCTGAAGACGACACGTCTCCATTCGTCCCTCCATTCACGCCTGTCGCGACACCACTGGAGGCGGGCTGCACGATGTTGGGGCGTGAACGGAAGACGGCCTAACGGTGTGCGGGACCGTAGCCCAGCTTCATGGAGACGGTTGCGAATGGTCCTCGCCGATACCCCAGGAGCAACAGTGTCCCTAATTTGCTGGGAAGTTGCGGTGCAGTCCCCTACGGCACTGCGTAGGATCCTACGGTCTTGGCGTGCATCCGTGCGTCGCTGCGGTCCGGTCTCAGGTCAACGGGCACGTGCACCTTCCGCCGACCACTTGCGACAACATCGATGGACTGTGGAGACCTCACGCCCCACGTGTTGAGCAATTCGGCGGTACGTCCACCCGGCCTCCCGCATGCCCACTATACGTCCTCGCTCAAAGTCCGTCAACGGCACATACGGTTCACGTCCACGCTGTCGCGGCATGCTACCAGTGTTAAAGACTGCGATGGAGCTCCGTATGCCACGGCAAACTGGGTGACACTGACGGCGGCGGTGCACAAATGCTGCGCAGCTAGCGCCATTCGACGGCCAACACCGCGGTTCCTGGTGTGTCCGCTGTGCCGTGCGTGTGATCATTGCTTGTACAGCCCTCTCGCAGTGTCCGGAGCAAGTATGGTGGGTCTGACACACCGGTGTCAATGTGTTCTTTTTTCCATTTCCAGAAGTGTATTATTTCGAGTATTACAAGGAATGTGAAGAAAGTTATGAAAATATTATTGCCTAGCAAAAGTGATAGGACACTAACTGCAGAGTATCTGAGTACTCAACAACAAATACTCAGTGCGGAGGACGAAGATGTGACGCACAGATAGAAAAATTCGATAGCATCGTTTACTATGCCGCAGAAAAGTACGTTCCGATCAAGGTCTTAAGATAAGTGAAAGACCCATCGTGGTTTAATAGCTGTGCTAGAAATGTGCTACGTAAACGTCATCACAGACCCAAGAGAAGTCAAAACCTAGTTGAAACACAAAAGCTAAACGAAGCAAAAATAAGGGTAAGGAGAGCAATGAAGGAATCGTTCAGTAACATTGAAAGTAAAATTTTCTCATACTGGCACCAAAAAGGATGGCCACAATGCTGAATTCAGACTTCTGACATTATTTCGCCGCGGAAGGTCGTATCACGGTCCCTCCTTTCATTCACTGTACGAACATTGGAATCTCAGATCTTGAAATAGACGATGAAGAAGCAAGAAGTAGAAAAGCACCTACAATCGATTAGGAGTGGAAGAGCATCACTACAAAATGGGTTAGCTGTAAGATTTAAAAAGATTATGCGAAAGAACTGGCTTCCGTTCTAGCAACAGCTTATTGTAGTTCGCTGGAGCAACGAGGGGTATCTAGAGACTGGAAAAAAATGCAGGTCATTTCAGTTTTCAAGAAGAGTGGTAAGACAGACGCACAAAATTATAGGCCCCTATTGTTGACGTCAGTCTGTTGCAGATATGAAGTATGTTTTATGCTCAAGAATTGTGGCTTTTTTGGACAACGAAAATCTCCTCCATAAAAATCAATATGAATTCCACAAACTGAGATCTTGTGAAACTCTGTTCGCTCTGTTCCTCCAGGAAATCCATAGCGCTATAAACAACGGCGACCAGATTGATGCCTTGCACCGTCCCGCACTGCAGGTTAGTTAAAAAAATGCTAGATCGATAGGACGGTTGCTGTATACAATGTATATAAACGCACTATAGAAAGCACAGAAAGTTTTTCACACTGTTCGTAGATGATACGATAGTCTACAAGAAAACAGCTACGCTAGAAGGCAGGATCGATTTACATAATGACCTATCTAGATTTATGAATGTTGCAGGCTATGGCAGTTGACGTAAACATCAATAAATGTAACTTATTGCGCATACATAACACGGGAAATCTATTGCTGTACAGCCACACTCTCGATGACAAATTTCTGGAAACACTAACCACCGTAAAATATTATCTATACGCAGCGATCTTAAGTGTCATGGGCACATAAAGCAAATAGCAGGAAAGGCAGATGCCAGGCTGAGATTCATAGGAAGAATCTTGAGGCAAAGTAAATCATCCACGAAAGAAGTGGTTTACAAGGCTCTTGTCCGCCCGATTCTTCAGCAATTTTCATCAATGTGAGATCCTTACCAGGTGTAACGGACAGAGAAAATCCAACGAAGAGCGCCACGTTTCGTCACGGGATCGTTTGGTCGGCACGTGAGCGTTACGCACATGCTCTACAGACTTCAGTGGCAGACGCTGCAAGAGAGGCGTTGTGGGTCACACAGAGATTTACCATCGACGTATCGAGAGAGTACTTTCTGGGAACAATCGCCCAACATATTACTTCCTCCCACACATCCTCGCGAAATGAACACGACGAGAAAATTCGTGAAATGGAGCTAACATATTCATCCACCGCTTGACTCGTTAGTGGAACGGGAAGGGGCATCAGTTAGTGATACCAGATGTACCCTCCGCCATACACCGTCAGCTGGCTTTCGGAGTGTTGATGAAGATGTAGATGTATCTCCCGCTTGCTTGGGTCGTAATAAGAAAGTAGACTGACCTCGTGTCAAGCCAATGAGCCGTTTAGCCGTGTGGTCGAACCTGCTCAGAATGAATGAGTCGTTTGAAATGTACACTGTGTTGCGGCGCAGCGTAGGGAAATATGAAATAACGGTTGGGAACAGACAATATTTTTAAGATATCTGGGAAGTAAATGTTATCGATTCGTCAGTGGGCAGAAATGATTTATTTGAGAATGGATAATATTTCAGTAACAATTTGGAAATAAATACTTGGTTTAAATTAATTATGTTTGGACAATTAGTTCAACTACGTGATATTTTTAGAAACATTGAGGTACATCTACAGTATCTCGGAAGTTTTTACATTCCCACGTCGTTTCACTCCGTTTTTTATTTTTGTACGTACTCTTCAAGCTCTTGTTGGATGATTTCTCTTTTGCGTGGAATCTGCATGTTTAGGAAACTGATACCAATGTTGCGCGTTTAGTCGTCTCATTGATATTATCTCCGACCGACTATGGTCCTCGTCTTGCCTAAATTTGTGACGGCATGTTCTCTAATAATGCTTCTGCTATTTAGAGTCTGTACATGGTGAAACTCTGTTCCTTCCTTATGACAGGAAAACCCTTATCTTGGGGTAAGTACCAATTACTCCAATTTTTTAACCAACAGTACATTTTGGTTCGAAAATAGGGCTTGGTGGACTCCGTTGTGTTAGTGCTTCTAAGAAATGATATGGATATTCGCTTCATCCTTCCGCTTCAGTCTAAGAGGCCACTGCAGCTTCTCACTATTGATTCACCTTTGTTTTAAATTTCGCTATAACAAAATGATCCGGCATATTTTTTCATTAAAACGAACTGTTCGAACACCTTTTGTTCCATTTTCAACTTAAGTTACAAACATTTTCAGTGAAGAATACCAATTATACATATACAAAGTGTGTCCTTCAGCCAGTCCATCACGTCAGTTATAAGTGAACTGTAATCAAAATCTGTTCTATCGTTTCCTGAACAAGAGTGTATTTTAAAATTATGGCAACAGCCCGATGCTGACTCACTAGTTTACACCCTCTTCGAAAGATTAATTTGTTTATAAGACATGCGTTCCTTAATTTTTATTAATTATTGATCGATCACGATATTCTACTTCTATTTTATTTACTCGAGGTTTTCTTTGAAACAGTTTATCACAGGCGTGACCTTACGTAATTTATCCATCTTTTAACGCATATAATTATTTGTAAAACGTGAAAACATTGTGATTTGCCAAAATATTTTCAATGGAATAGTTTTCCTGAATATTGCTGTTGACGGCCTTCTGGACCAGCAGGTCTGATTTTTTGTCGTTTTTATCTGAGCCACAATTATGCATGATGCAAAGTGTGTTCCTTGTCTTATCAATGTTCTTTTTTGTATTTCCTTTGATAATTGTCTGTTCTGCGTACCGATTCGTTTGCGTTACATTTTTGTCAGAAAACACGTTGCCGATCGTTTGAAAAGTATTTCCGACATTTGACTACACAACTTCTGTATTTTATATTACTGTCATGATTTCGGCCTTAAGCTATTACCAAGTTCAACAATGTTGGATGAATTTAGATTCGTTAAGTGAAGTCATCATCAAGATTGATTGAAATGGGTGTCCCAGCGTGTACATAAGTACAACATCAACCGAATGTATGGCAAGCAGGTCGAAAATATGTTTTCCAGCCACAAATTCTGTCGTCGACGCGATGTTGTACAATTTTAAATCGGTTGCGCACTGACACATTAGCATATCTATCACGTTTCACTGATACACGATAATTACAGTACACACTGAACCTCTGTGGGTAGCTGCGCTTTAATTATAATCACCAGGTACCAAGAGGCTGGATCGCACTCATTGTTAACGCCTAACTACCTCACCACGAATCTCACTCGCGTTTCTAGGCCAAAGGACAAAAGAAAGTATTTGCTTCTTCCTTTTTTCACATCGCTTCCAAATATTATTACCCCTTTATGTATACGTAGACGTGCAACTTTAGTCCTGTCATCAGATAGGTTTCTACGGCTTCTCCATGAAATGACCTCCTCGGTGTCGACGTGCTGTAGTTCCGCTCTGCGCCGCAGCTACCTCAAGAGCGTGGTAGTACAGCTACACCGGCGGGTGACGTGTACTCAGTGGCTCTCGGCAGCTGGAACGTTCTGTCAGCACAGAGCTGCACTAATGACGTCACGTCGGTGGACACAGGCAGGCGATATTACTCATGGCGCGAAGAAATTAAAACGGGGCCATTAGAGCAGGGGCAAGGCGGACGGAATAATAAAGATTAAGAAAGAAAAACGGCTCCGCAGATTTCAGAGGCGGGATCGGCTAATGGAAGGGCGTAATACGCACCGCTTTCTGCGGCTGAAATGGTTCGAGGCACTCGGCGACCAGCGAGGATAAGCGGAGTTTCCGACAGCGTTCCACGCCTTCGTCGCTCGTTCTCTGGGCAGAATGCTGTCGATACAGTTTTCCACTGTCGCCTAAAGAGGAAAATATCAGCGTACTGAACACGAGAGCGGCTTTGTTATTGGATCGAAGAGTTCTTAGGAACAGAAATAGCAATAACACGTCATTTTAATAAAGGAAATTCTACAAAATTAAAGCTACGCCAACGAAGTATTACACGACCTTTATTCCAGTTCACGACATAACCAGGGCGAAAATTAATTAAACCGACAAATTCTGGGATGTAGCACTGGTCACCAAAATAAATATCTCTCTAATGTCATGTGGAAAAACTGGTAGAAGCCGACCTCGGGGAGGATCAGTTTGGATTCCATAGAAATGCTGGAACGCGTGAGGCAATACTGACCCTGCGACTTATCTTAGAAGCTAGAATAAAAAAAGGCAAACCTAAATGTCTACCATTTGTAAACTTAGAGAAAGGTTTTGACAATGTTGACTGGAATACTCTCTTTCGAATTCTGAAGGTGGCGGGCGTAAAATACAGGGAGCGAAAGGCTATTTACAATTTGTACAGAAACCAGATGGTAGTTATAAGAGTCGAGGGGCATGAAAGGGAAGCAGTGGTTGAGAAGGGAGTGAGACAGGGTTGTAGCCTATCCCCAATGTTATTCAATCTGTATATTGAGCAAGCAGTAAAGGAAACCAAAGAAAACTTTGGAGTAGGTAATAAAATCCATGGAGAAGAAATAAAACTTTTAGGTTCGCCGATGACATTCTAATTCTGTCAGACGCAGTAAAGGACCTGGAAGAGCTGTTGAACGCAATGGACAGTGTCTTGAAAGATGGATATAAGATCAACAGCAACAAAAGCAGAACGAGGATAATGGATTTTAGTTGAATTAAGTCGGGTGATGCTGAGGGAATTAGATTTGGAAATGAGGCACTTAAAGTAGTAAAGGAGTTTTGTTATTTGGGGAGCAAAATAACTGATGATGGTCGAAGTAGAGAGGATATAAAATGTAGACTGGCAATGGCAAGGAAAGCGTTTCTGAAGAAGAGGAATTTGTTAATATCGAGCATAGATTTAAGTGTCAGGAAATCGCTTCTGAAAGTATTTGTATGGAGTGTAGCCATGTATGGAAGTGAAACATGGATGATAAATGGCTTGGACAAGAGGAGAATCGGTGCTTTCGAAATGTGGTGCTACAGCAGAATGCTGAAGATTATATGGGTAGATCATGTAACTAATGACGAGGTACTGAATAGAATTGGGGAGGAGAAAAATTTGTGGCACAAGTTGATTAGAAGAAGGGATCTGTTGGTAGGACATGCTCTGAGGCATCAAGGGATCACCAATTTAGTACTGGAGGGCAGCGAGGAGGGTAAAAACCGTAGAGGGAGACCAAGAGATGAATACACTAAGCATATTCAGAAGGATGTATGTTGCAGTAGGTACTGGGAGACGAAGAAGATTGCACACGATTGAGCAGCATGGAGAGCTGCATCAAAGCAATCTCTGGACTGAATGCCGGCACGGTAGCTCAGCGTGTTCGGTCAGAGGGCTGCTCGCTCTCTGTAATTAAAAGACTAATAGAATCAACGATCAACTTGAACAGATGTCTTGTCATGAACAATACCGAACAAAATGAAAAAAAAATAAGAGACCACAATGTCACATTTTCCTGTAAGGATTTTTTAAACGGTTAGCGGGAGTTGTCTGTGGATAAAAATTAATTAAACTTACAAACTGTCGGAGGTTGCACGTGACAATAAAAATACTTTTTATGATGTGTTTTCCTGTGATTAAAAAAGTAACACAAACAACTTTTATTTCTTTATCACGAAATACAGTTTCTGTTTTAGCACTAGAGGTCCCAAAATGCTCCAAGGCCTTATAAATGGAGTTTACAACGGTGGGTCATGTTCTGTCTAACATGATGAAAGTGAGCAGGGGTGTCTTTAGTTCTTATTGCTGATGTTAATATCAAGACAATCAGTTGCTGTTATGATTCAACAGGGGTTTGTAAACAATCTCTCCTCACGCAAAAAAGTCCAGAGAGGTCAAATCAGTGGATCGAGTAGGCCATGGAACAAGACCACTACTGAGACTTCTTTTTTGTAGAAACTGTCAGTTCATGAATCGACGCACTGGACGTTTGAAATGTTCCAGGGGCCCTTTAAGCTAGAAGCACATCTGCCTTCTTGTATCAACTCCAGCAAATCTGCCAATGCTCTGGCGAGAAATTTGTAATAATGTGTATCAATTAATGATCTAGGCAGGAGATATGGGCCATTTAAAGAGTCATCAACAACACCTGCCCACGCATATACACAGATCTGCTCCTGATGAACACAAGTAAACCTGGCATTTGTGTTAATATCACTCAAAACAATGCAAATTGTGGATGTTGAAGACCCCCTATCTCGCACGAACGTTGGTTCATCCGTAAACAGCATAGAGGATGGAAGTGTTGAATGCATTTGACACCGTTCCAGGTACCATTGCGAAACTTAGCTCTGAGTAGATATTCATGTGGTTCCAAGTTGCGCACTTTCTGTAAGTCAAATGGATTAACAATTGGTCACGAAGCTCGTTTCTTACATTCGTCTGATTCGTCCCCATAATACGAACAATTGCACGAGTGCTGAGATCTATTACGCTCTCCAAAGGATTAAAAAAGCTAACAGGTAACTATAATATTAGAGGAAACTGTTTATTTGGTATCTCGTGGAATCTCCCAGACTCCCAAAGTCAGTTGATTTAAATAGCTTTCATCCCGTACAAATAAGGTATCAGACAAGTTAGCCGAGCTGATGCTCCGTGATGGTGGTCGTGAATGATATTTGGGGAAGATAGAAAGAAATGTAAAGAAATGCGGAAAAACGAGCTACAGAGGATCGACACTTGGTGAAGGTGTTGGAGGTGACCCTCATTACTGACCTGTGCTAATTTCTTCATTTCAGAGGAGCACCTGCACCCTACGTCCTCAATTGCTTGCTGAGTGTAATACAACCTTGGTCCTACCATACAGTTTTTACCCTCTACAGTTACCTTTAGTATCATGCAGGTTATTCTCTGATGTCTTATCCCCTATCATAATCTCCCTTATTCTTGTCAGCCTTTTCCATACGTTCCTATCCTTGCCGATACTGCAGAGAACCTCCTCACTCTTTATCTTATCAGTCAAACTCAGTATTCTTCCGTAGCACCTCATCCCAAACCTTTGATTCTCTTCTTTCCCTGTTCTCCCAAAGTCCATGATTTACTACCATAAAATGCTCTGCTTCAAAAGTACATTCACAGAAATTTCTTCCGCAAGTTAATTTGATACCAATAGGTTTCTGTTGACCAGAAATGCCCTCTTTGCCTGTACTTACCTGCTTTTCATGTCCCCTTCCTTCGTCTGCCATGGGTTACTTTGCTTCCAAGGTAGCAAATTTCCTTATTTTTGTGTAGTTAGTTATCACCGACACTGATGTTAAGTTTCTCTCTACTATCACTTCTGCTAATTCTCATTAATTTGGTCTTTTCCAATTTATCCTCAGTTCATGTTCTGTACTCATAAGACTGTTCATTCTATGTAACGAATCCTGCAAATCGTCTTCGATTTCACTGAGGTTACAAAGTTATCGGCGAATCTTATCACTGACATCTTCTCCCCTAAATTTTAAAGGCTTCTAATACATTCGTCATTACTTCTTCGATGAATGGATTGAACAGTAGTGGCATCCCTGTTTCACACATCTGTTAATCCAAGCACTTTGTTCTTAGTGTTCCAATATTCATTTTATGAAGACACAAGCAATCTTACATGCAGTGTTAAGTATTATTATTACTATTCATATCATACATACTGGTTGCTGTACCAACAGTATTATGAACTGAAAAATATTAAGGTTCCCACTCGGTTTTTGCGCAGAGTGTATATCGCCCGCCTTTCTTTGCAGCTTACTCTTATTTTTCGCCGAATTTCGAACATCTTCCAGCATTTCGTACTGTCGAATGCGTTACTGGGTCCACGAAACCTATGAGTATGTCTTGATTTTTCTTCAGTCTCGCTTCTATTATCAAGCGCAACGTCAGAACTGCCTGTTTTGTGCCTTAACCTTTCCTAAAGCCTTACTGATCGTCATCGAACAAATCCTTAGTTTTGTTTTCCATTCTTCTGTATATTACTCTTGTCAACATGTTGGATGAGCCGGCCGCGGTGGTCTAGCGGTTCTGGCGATGGCGGGACTGCTACGGTCGCAGGTTCGAATCCTGCCTCGGGCATGGGTGTGTCTGATGTCCTTAGGTTAGTTAGGTTTAAGTAGTTCTAAGTTCTAGGGGACTTATGACCTAAGATGCTGAGTCCCATAGTGCTCAGAGCCATTTTTGAACATGTTGGATGCATGAGATGTTAAGATGATGGTGGTATTGTTTTCGCATTTACCCGCCTTTACTATCTTCGTTATAGCGATGATTATGTTTCCCGAATGTCTGATGGTAGATCTCATGGATGGTACATCTCATGGATTCTTGACACTTCCCCAAATGGTTTTAGAAATACCGATGGAATGTTATCTGTTTTCTTCTGCCTTATTTTACTTCAAGACTTCGAGAGTTCTTTTAAATTCTGATTCTAATACTGCATCCTCTATGTCACCTCTATCGACTACAATTTCTCCTTCTAATACGTCATCAGGCAAGTCCTCCTCCACACAGAGGTCTTCAATGCAATCTTTCCACCTATCCTCTCTCTCTCTTCTTTCCACACACCAACCTGAATATTCATTTTCTGTCACTTCCCCCAAAGATTTTTAAATTCCGATGGAATATTATCTATCCCTTTGGTTTTATTTGATATCAAGTATTCCAGAGCTCTTGTAAATTCCGGCCATAATAGGGGACCCCACAGAGGCCACCAAAGTACTCTTTTCACCCATCCTCTCCATCCTCTGCGTTTAACAATGGGATTCCCATTGCACTTTTAGTGTTGCAGTCCTTGCTTTCAAGGTCGCCGAATGTTTCCCCCACATTTTTTATGCAGCCATTTCGCCTTCGCTACCCTGCACTTCCTAAGTGGTCTGTATTGCAGCACTCCTGTCTTTTTCCCTTAAATTTTTGTATGTCATCCTATCTTCCATGTGTTTAAGTATTTCTTCGCAGTTACAGTCCTTGTATCTATGTTTATGTGTCTATTATTTGTAATTGCCCTTTTTAGGAATTTTCAGTAATCCTCCACAGAGCTCCCTATTACTGTGTTCCTTATCGCAGCATCCACATCCTTAGGGAAATTCAGACGCGTCTCGTCATTCCTCATTACTTCAGTACCCCACTCCCTTCCATATCGATTCTTCCGTACGCCTGTCTTAAACTTCGTTCTACTTTCCGTCATTACAAATTTGTGATTTGAGTCTACATCTGCACCTGGGTACACCTCACAATACAGTATCTGATTTCGGAATCACTGTAAGGCCTCGATACAGTCCAAATGCAAACTTCTGGTGTCTCCGGAACTTTTCCAAGTACATCTCCCCCCTTGTGATTTTGGAAGAGAATACTTGCTATTACTAGCTGAAATTTATTGCAGATATCTCATCTCACATTCCTACTGCCTAGCCCACATTCTCGAATAAGCCTTTCTTCTACTCTTCCGCTAGATCCTTGTTCTAATCCACCAGTATTATTCGATTTTCATCTCCCTTGACGTACTAAATTACTCGTTTAATATTCCCACATTCTTTCTCTATCTACGACGTCAGTATGTATACGTATACTATCGTTGACGGCGTTGGTTTTCTGTCGAATCCAATAAGAACAAACCTATCATTGAATCGTTTATAGCAGCTCAGCCTCTGCCCTATTTTTCAATTCAAATAGATTCCTGCTCTTGTTGTATCACCTTCTGCTGCTGTCGATCTTGCTTTATGTTCCTCCAACTTGGAACACTTATTTATAAATGACAGAGCACAGCAATCACTCGTCCTTTTCTGCAGGTGTTAGTTGAAAAATCCAGATTTCAGCTAGCGCCTATCCATTATCAATACACTATTTCATAGTCTCAATTCATGTCAGTTCCCTGTTCTTCGGGTGTCTGTCACAGTTCTCGCAATATTTAAAGACCTGTGAGAGACACCCGGACAACAGGGAACTGACTTGCGTTGAGACTATGAAACAGTGCATTGATAATGGCTTGGCACTAGTCGAAATCTGGATTTGCAAAATAAAACCTGCAAGAAAGGACGGCTGATTGCTGTAAGTGAAATGATTGTATAGCATTTATCTGGCGGGATATTCCCTTCGGGATTCGACCGCCGTATTGCGAATCTTTTTAGTTGACCCCACTTCGGCGGCTTGCATGTCACTGATGATGAAAATGATGATGGAGAACACACAACACCCCGTCTCCTGCCAGGAATCGAACCCAGTCCCCCTTGCGTGGTAGGCGCTAACGCTACCACTGCACTAAGGAGGTGGACGACTGAGATTCACATATATAAATCAGATCACAATCGCTGAGTGCACCCACGTTCCTAATGGGAGGTAACTTGACGAAACACATACCTTTCTTTCCATTTCACTTCATTGACCCTGACTTTATCTAGAGCGATATTTTGCACTTCCCTTTCATGATTTTTTATCTTCCCTAATACGTTCAAACTCGTGAATTCCATGCTCCAGCTCGTAGAATGTAAACCCTAGTTGGTTATCCCATCTTTTTCTCGGTTGGAAATTCCATCTTTTTCTCCTGGTCACACCCCTCTTGGCAGTCCCCTCTCTGGCATCCGAATGGGGGACTAATCCTGAATATTTTGCCAACGGAGAGATTATGATAAGACTTTTTTCAGTCGCAGGTCACATATTCTGTGGTCATACAGATTTCCATTTCCTTGTGTATCCACATGGAACTGATCGATGGCCGACCACTGTGGCCGAGCGGTTTTAGGTGCTTCAGTCCGGAGCCACACGACTGCTACAGTCGCAGGTTCGAATCCTGCCTTGGGCATGGATGTGTGTAATGTCCTTAGGTTAGTTAGGTTTAAGTAGTTCTAAGTCTAGGGGACTGATAACCTCAGATGTTAAGATCCAGAGTGCTTAGAGGCATTTTTTTAATTACTCGTTGCTGATTCTTCCGCCTTTAGGAGCAGCTTCCCACCCCGAAGGGCCAGATATTGCCCTGAAGCTCTGTCCGCTCCACTCACCTTCTTTGAAATGGCCTATGACAGGGCGGGGCGACCTCTTGTGCCGCAAGCCCACGGCCTCCTTTGCTGATTATTTACATTCCAACTTAAAGGAGCGGCTTGGTTTGACCCCAGGAACCAGGGCGTTTTGCTTACTACTCAACGACGCCTGCCTAGATCACTGGTTACGAACTGGAGTAAGGTTATGGAATGCTTTAAAGTGGAGCACAATATAAAACTCATCGCTAAATAAGCAGATGCCTAATTGGGATTCACTGAAGGAAACCTTGGAGAGTATCCCATTCTTATAGGAGGTATCTGATTGGAATATCGTTCAACGTTTATTTTAACGCAGCTCGTGATTCTGAATTTCTTCACCAGAGATGACTGATCGATGAAATAGAGAAGATCGAAGGAAGAACTGGACATTTCGTCAATGACTCTTATAATAACCGTGAAATCGTCATGGATTTTCTGGCCACACTACACGATGCGTATCACTTCACTGTTAAAATTCCTAGAGTGTACGATCCTCGAAGAGGCAAGGAACTTTGCCTCCTCCTTAAGCATATTTCGCGAATAGACCATACTTGCAAGATTAGGGAGATTCGAGTACGTGCGAAGGCTTACCAGCAATCTTTCCGTTCTTGTGTCCGACAGTGATTCAGATTCCCCGCCCACGCCGCATATCGATATTGAGGAAAGGTTAGTAGGCTACGTAGGTCGGTCACAACTTGCTCCCAGACGGGAAGCCACTGCAGTCGCGAGTGGGCCGCCTGGTATCGTCCACTGACGGGAGAGTGCTGTAAAATACCGTGGCCGCTAACTTCCCTGCCTGGAAGCAATGTTCCTCCAACCGTGGCCGAGGGGCGGTAATCCTCCACTGAGCGTCGCAGCAGAGCTGTAGCGCCACACGTGAGAAGGTGCCTATTTAAACCACTGCTTTGCCAGCGGAAGCGCCCCTGGGAAGTGCTTTTCGATGGCTCAATATGAAGGCAGCCTTGGTCTTGCTACTTCATTGAAGCCTTAAATGAGTACAATTAATTAATATTGTTAATATTACGTTTCTCATCCGGCTTGCTCCCTTGAGTCTTTTTGTGGGCTTATGACGAGAAGCGTATTTACACTACTGCACATTAAAATTACTACACCACAAAGATGACGTGCTACAGACGCGAAATTTAATCGACAGGAAGAAGGTGCTGTGATATGCGAATGATCTTTTCAGAGCATTCACACAAGGTTGGCGCCGGTGGCGACACCTACAGCGTGCTGACATGAGGAAAGTTTTCAACCGATTTCTCATACACAGACAGCAGTTGACCGGCGTTGCCTGGTGAAATGTTTCTGTGATGCCTCATGTAAGGAGGAGAAATGCGTACCATCACGTTTCGGACTTTGACAAACGTCGGATTGTAGCCTACCGCGATTGCGGTTTATCGTATCGCGACATTGATGCTCGCATTGGTCGAGATCCAATAACTGTTTTCAGAATACGGAATCGGTGGGTTCAGGAGGGTAATACGGAACGCCGTGCTAGATCCCAACAGCCTCGTATCGCTAGCATTCAAGATGACAGGCATCTTATCGGCATGGCTGTAACGGTTCGTGCAGCCACTACTCGATCCCTGAGTCAACAAATGGGGACGTTTGCAAGACAACAACCATCTGCACGAACAGTTCGACGACGTTTGCAGCAGCAAGGACTATCAGCTCGGAGACCCTGGCTGCGGTTACCCTTGACGCTGCATCACAGGCAGGAGTGCCTCCGATGGTGAACTCAACGACGAACCTGGCTGCACGAATGGCAAAAAATCATTTTTTTTTCGGATGAATCCTGGTTCTGTTTACAGCATCATGATGGTCGCATCCGTGTTTGGCGACATCGCACATTGGAAGCGTGTATTCGTCATCACCATACTGGCGTATCACCTCGCGTGATGGTATGGAGTGCCATTGGTTACACGTCTCGGTCACCTCTTGTTCGCATTGACGGCACTTTGAACAGTGGACGTTACATTTCAGATCTGTTACGGCCCGTGGCTCTACCCTTCAGCCGGCCGGTGAGGCTGAGCAGTTCTAGAGGCTACAGTCTGGAACCGCGCGACCGCTACGGTCGCAGGTTCAAATACTGCCTCGGGCATGGATGTGTGTGTGGTGTCCTTATGTTAGTTAGGCTTAAGTAGTTCTACGTACTAAGGGACTGATGACCCCAGATGTTAAGTCCCATAGTGCTCAGAGCCATTTGAACTATTTTACCCTTCATTCGATCCCTGCGAAACCCTACATTTCAACAGAATAATGCACGACCGCATGTTGCAGGTCCTGTACGGGCCTTTCTGCATACAGAAAATGTTCGACTGCTGTCCTGGCCAGCACATTCTCCAGATCTCTCACCAACTGAAAACATCTGGTCTATGGTGGCCGAGCAACTAGCTCGTCACAATACGCCAGTCACTACTCTTTATGAACTGTGGTGTCATGTTGAAGCTGCATAGGCAGCTGTACCTGTACACGCCACCCAAGCTCTGTTTGACTCAATGCCCAGGCGTATCAAGGCCGTTACTACGGCCAGAGATGGTTGTTCTTGGTACAGTTTTTTCAGGATATATGCACCCAAATTGCGTGAAAGTGTAATCACATGACAGTTCCAGTATAATATATTTGTGCAATGAATACCCTTTTATCAACTGCATTTCTTCTTGGTGTAGCAATTTTAATGGCCAGTATTGTATGTTACAGCACTCTCTCTGTTGCCGCCGTTGCGGGCGATGGTAACCTGTGTACCATCTACGCAGAGCAGGACAGAAAACTTTCCGTGAACCGCGGAACGGGAGACGCCTGTTTGTTGCCCTAGTCTCATCGTTACTGCCAGTGGGAGTGATCATAAACTGTGTTCTGTCTCTGCAGAGTAGAACAGAAAGGTGGTGGCGAGTAATTTCTCACTGTGTCACTACTCTTGAGAAGCATGGTTCCTGAGTTTCCGAAGTTGCGGCAGCACAACTGCAAGAACGACTGCAGCAATAGCGTCAGCAAGAATCACAGTGAGAATTTCAGCAGTTGTAGCAGCAGCAACAGCAGAAGCAGCAAGAACAGCAGTGGGAATTCCAACAACAGTAGGAGACATTTCTGTTATAACTGCAGAAAACCCAACAGTCTGCAGCTGCCGCTTCCTCACCAAACCCTCCGGCATTCGCTTGCTTTGACGAGATAAACGAGCTGGGAGGTCTATTTACGTTGTTTCGTTCTTTGCTGCGCTGCAATTCAAATAACGAACGCACAATGCGCTCTTCTAGTTATAAACTGTACGGGTTGGAGCAGAAGCTCCCTCCGCTATCGGACTCCCAGTACTTTGAAATTTTCTGATGTTTATGGTTTGCAGACATAATATTAGCGTAACCAAACGCAGGTAGCTGCAACTAGACACAAATTTGACCAGTATGTTAACCTCCTCACTCCTTATGTAGCATATATGGCACACCTAACATTTTTTCAATCGCAGGGAATAAACTACAGTCTCTGTGGCTGACTGTAGTACATACTTTACACAGTGTGTTTTTTGTGTATCACTTGTTTTCGTTTCTGTATGTCCCCAGTAGTTGGCAGTATCTGCTTGAAGAAAGCTGTTTATGACAGTATCAGCATTTCTTCCAGAAATGCTGTCTATTTCAGTCTGTTTTCAGTAATTTAGAACAGAATGTCGTTATACACTCCTGGAAATTGAAATAAGAACACCGTGAATTCATTGTCCCAGGAAGGGAAAACCTTATTGACACATTCCTGGGGTCAGATACATCACATGATCACACTGACAGAACCACAGGCACATAGACACAGGCAACAGAGCATGCACAATGTCGGCACTAGTACAGTGTATATCCACCTTTCGCAGCAATGCAGGCTGCTATTCTCCCATGGAGACGATCGTAGAGATGCTGGATGTAGTCCTGTGGAACGGCTTGCCATGCCATTTCCACCTGGCGCCTCAGTTGGACCAGCGTTCGTGCTGGACGTGCAGACCGCGTGAGACGACGCTTCATCCAGTCCCAAACATGCTCAATGGGGGACAGATCCGGAGATCTTGCTGGCCAGGGTAGTTGACTTACACCTTCTAGAGCACGTTGGGTGGCACGGGATACATGCGGACGTGCATTGTCCTGTTGGAACAGCAAGTTCCCTTGCCGGTCTAGGAATGGTAGAACGATGGGTTCGATGACGGTTTGGATGTACCGTGCACTATTCAGTGACCCCTCGACAATCACCGGTGGTGTACGGCCAGTGTAGGAGATCGCTCCCCACACCATGATGCCGGGTGTTGGCCCTGTGTGCCTCGGTCGTATGCAGTCCTGATTGTGGCGCTCACCTGCACGGCGCCAAACACGCATACGACCATCATTGGCACCAAGGCAGAAGCGACTCTCATCGCTGAAGACGACACGTCTCCATTCGTCCCTCCATTCACGCCTGTCGCAACACCACTGGAGGCGGGCTGCACGATGTTGGGGCGTGAGCGTAAGACGGCCTAACGGTGTGCGGGACCGTAGCCCAGCATCAAGGAGACGGTTGCGAATGGTCCTCGCCGATACCCCAGGAGCAACAGTATCCCTAATTTGCTGGGAAGTGGCGGTGCGGTCCCCTACGGCACTGCGTAGGATCCTACGGTCTTGGCGTGCATCCGTGCGTCGCTGCGGTCCGGTCCCAGGTCGACGGGCACGTGCACCTTCCGCCGACCACTGGCGACAACATCGATGTACTGTGGAGACCTCACGCCCCACGTGTTGAGCAATTCGGCGGTACGTCCACCCGGCCTCCCGCATGCCCACTATACGCCCTCGCTCAAAGTCCGTCAACTGCACATAAGGTTCACGTACACGCTGTCGCGGCATGCTACCAGTGTTAAAGACTGCGATGGAGCTCCGTATGCCACGGCAAACTGGTTGACACTGACGGCGGCGGTGCACAAATGCTGCGCAGCTAGCGCCATTCGACGGCCAACACCGCGGTTCCTGGTGTGTCCGCTGTGCCGTGCGTGTGATCATTGCTTGTACAGCCCTCTCGCAGTGTCCGGAGCAAGTATGGTGGGTCTGACACACCAGTGTCAATGTGTTCTTTTTTCCATTTCCAGGAGTGTAATATGCCGTAATATCGTAACATACCTACATTATCGAATATGCGATTATGCATTTCTTAAGAACACTATTACTCTACACTGTGTTTACATTCGGCTGCTTCACATATTACAGTGGCATTGTTTGCATAATTCTTAAGTGTATAATTCAGAGTTTTCTAGGTATTTTCTGTCTTAAATAGTATTCACTGCGAACAAGTCCTAAAACTGAACTGTATCACGCCATTTCTTTCTAATTTCGTATTTTAGCTCTCTTTTGGCCCAGAACTGTGCCCTGACTACCAACACAAATATTTTATTCAAATAATATCAGGTCAGGTTCAAAAATGGTTCAAATGGCTCTTAGAACTATGGGACTTATCATCTGAGGTCATCAGTCCCCTAGAACTTTGAACTACTTAAACCTAACTAACCTAAAGACATCACACACATCCATGCCCAAGGCAGTCGCGCGATTCCAGACTGAAGCGCCTAGAACCGCTCGGCCAGCGCGGCCGGCTATCAGGTCAGGACTGAGGAAGTTAAGCAGTATTTTCTTTCCTGACAGTTTTGCAGTGTCCTAGAAAAGTCCGTGCCATCAAATTGTGTCGAGATTGTGGTCCATCGTATCAGTGGCATCACTGCTCTTTCCGTGACTCGGGTGTTTTGCATTCCGTAATTCGGCATATCTCACTAGCATCTGGCTTGGGTGGCATGCTACAACAAGAAAAGACTGTCAGTGCAGTGTAACTACATCGACAGTGCCATTATCAGCAGCAGCAGACGGGATTCAGAAGCTCTTGTTGCAACCGTATATTAATGGAGTGACGGCAGATTCCCCATAGGACATTGGAGTAGCCATGACTCTGACTAATGTGGACACATACCCACATATCGGCTCACCACAACTACGGCGCCTTTAGCACACAGTGGTGGCGCAAGTGGACAAGTGACCCCGTTGCACCGTCAGATCGTCATCGTCCGAGTTAACTATATAAATGCAGCTCCACAAATAACCCTACTGGTAGTCAACTCTAGCACAACGTGTAACATATTTGGCTTAGATGTTTTTGGGCCTTTGATTTATAGTTTCACGAACAAGTTAATCTAGTTTCAACTGTGATTCCATTCACAGAACTTGATACTTTTTTTTCGCAAAATAAGGAACTATTTGAACCTATATTAGGTTGCACAACGGTTCGCAAGGCCCCCGTCTGCTTAAATCAGCCAACAGTGTCTACATTTATTAAGGTACATCTAGAACCTTTTGGGTGCATGATCAATAGAAGTGGATCTATATAGACCGGAAGTATGAGAGTAATATCCCCAAGTATCGTCCAGCCAGTTGGCACACCCATGTCATAGTTAAGAAGCCCAATGGACAACTTAAAAATCTGTGATGATTGAAAGCTTATCACTAATGCCCAAACTAACATCGATCAGTATCCAATTTTTCATAGTCAAGAAGCCCAGTAGATCACTTAGAATTTGTGACTATTTGAAGTCTACCATTGATTCTCAAGCTAACGTCGATCTGTATCCAGTTTCTAGGTCAGAGCAATTGTTGGGAAAATTACCTAGAGCCATTATCTTTCAAACATAGATCTCACTTTTGCCTGCATTCAGCTGGCTGCAGATGATCACCGACAAAGGCTTTAGCGATTAATACTCTTTTCGGCACACATCGTTGTAACAAGTTGCAACTTTGCGTCGGAGGCGCTCCCTCGTTATTCCAGAGATACCTGTTGCAACTCATTCAAGGTATCCTCTACCGTAATAATTATTTAAATGACTTGTTACTTACTGGGGCCATGCGGGAACAGCATCTGCGCAATCTACAGATGTTGTTTCAAAGGATCCAAGCGAATGGCCTGGTCATCGCCTCGAGAAATATAGATTCTTTGAAGGAAGTGTAGTGTACTTGGAATATATATTAAGTAAAGATGGGAACACACCATCAGAGCATCATGTGGAAGCAGTCGCTAACCTACCAGCTTCTAAGAACCTTAATGAACCAGAGTCGTTCCCATATAAAAGAAATTATTATGCCAAGTTTATCAACCAGATGCAGTTCCTTTTTCTGGTTCAGAGGAAACATCTCAGCCCGCAAGAACCAGGCAGTCACAGACGACGGGATTATTGGTAGTTGGGAGCTCCACTCACATGGACGCGCATGTCTCCCTGCATTGTGCCTCTCTCTCTCTCTCTGTGTGTGTGTGTGTGTGTGTGTGTGTGTGTGCGCGCAAGTTTCTCCTACAATTTGAGAAGGAAATTTCATTCTGAAAGCTAGCATAGCTACGTTTACCTTTCGTGTATGTATCTTTCGCCAACACAGTGCTTCTTCCTTTGAGTAAGTCGTCTCCTTTATTCATAAATAATTGGTTGCTCTCAATTAGGACTTACCGTACATTATTATTCAACAATACGTTGGAGGCTACGTATAAAAAAACAATTAATATTGATGTACGACATTCTTTTCACAAAATGAGTTACCAGAAAACGCAACTTTACTGAGTGTGTCTAGCTTCGGTACTCAAATACTCTTGCACAACATGAAAGTGTTTGCAGTTTTGTAGCAGTAAATGTTATGCAATTTCGCTCGACGAGTAAGTAAAGAATTATGAAAGGATTCCTTGCATACGAATAAAGCTACTTATCTGAGACGGATAGCGGAATTGCCTTTTGATCGACGTAGTCTCTCTTAAAACTGGCCAACGGTTTAAATTTTTATTCATATAAATAGTACGGGAATGAAATTACGGTCTGTAGCGGACGTGCTCTGATCCGAAGCTTCCTGGAAGATTAGAAGGTGGGACCTTTGGCTTTCTCAGACTAGTGCTCTCTCTGCTGAGCTATGCAAGCACCAGTACTCCTTCTCCTACCCAATGGTTCAAATGGCTCTGAGCACTATGGGGCTTAACATCTTAGGTCATCAGTCCCCTAGAACTTAGAACTACTTAAACCTAACTAACCTACGGACATCACACACATCTATGCCCGACGCTGGATTCGAACCTGCGACCGTAGCAGACCCGTGGTTCCGGACTGAAGCGCATAGGAGCGCATGGTCACCGCGGCCGGTTCTTCTCCTACCTTTCAAACTTCTGAATACCTTACTGAATTAGAAATCTTAGAAAAAAAGCTATCACAGAGAAATGGCTCAGTCAAAACCTATGACATCACTTCCAGAAGAAGTGATGGCGGAAGTACAGCTGCGAGGGTGTGTTGTGAGTAGCGCTTGGGTGGATCAGTTGACAGATCATTTGTCTGTGAAAGGCTACGATCCCAGATTCAAGCCCCTTTTCAGCAAACATTGCTAATAAACCAGAAACATTCGCACTAAATATACATTTTTTTTTTCAAAAGACAGGTGGGATGATAAGACGGAAGTCACAAACCAGCGTTATAAATGAAGCAGTCTCACATGATAGTGGCAGTTTCCAGTATTTAAGCAGTTACTAGCAGCGTGACGAGAGTTCCACGTGGTGGTTTCATTTCACAGCTTCAGATGACGCATTGCATTCATTTTGGAGTCAGTGTGTGATGGAAACACTGACATTTGCCATATGGAAGTGGAGCAGATGTATTTCTTTAATCTGTGCTGTGGGCTAATAATAATAAACAAATATTCCATGTGGTTTATGTTTGTTGTTGGAACGTTTCAATTCACTTCACCGTGGACCTACAAGGTAAACATTATGAATTTGGGAAACAACTGATTGGGGGCTCAAGTTAGTGTGAAAACAGTAATAACAGGTCTGTCTCAACTAGTACTACAGTAAATTAATGAAAGAAGATCAAATCTGTAATTTGTGATATACCGCACTGTTAACAGATGAAACACACCCTTTGTGTGGAAAGCAAATATATCGTTAGCTGAAAGCTTGAAAATTTGCGTTTCTGCCTAAAACGTCATGTGAACTTTGGCTTTGGCAGGTTTTAACATTCATTATGCTTCAGACTTTACCAACGACAAAAAGGACACAATTCTAATATAAGTACACATAGGTAATTCCTCTTAAATTATTTTTGGTTTGGATGGCCGAAAAAATCACCCTCTTTACAAAATTTTACGCTTATTTGTTTTATTTTTAATATAAAAAGTGTTCCTTGTTATGACATTTGAATGAACAATGAGCTAAATTGCAACAACATGCAACACCTCCCTGCTTGTCATGTAAACACTTACGAGCAAAAACATTAAGAGCAATGCCCAGAGCGACACTGGATGCCACATGTTGACCTTGCAACTACGTGACGGCATAAGGGAAGTGTATAAGAAGAATCAGGAACTGTATAACTAGGCTCCACAGCAGACGGCCCCTGTGCGTTCCCATTTTGATACAACAATGCCATTAATTTTGACTGTAGTGAGCAGGGATCATCGAATTGAAGCATGTCGCCTGTTTGGATGACACAGGATTCTTGTCATACGAGATCGGTAGTCGTGTCATCCAGGAGAACTCCCGCTCTAAACACGCACCACGTCATGTTCACTGGAATATAGGGAGTATTAAGCTATTAGGACATGAACAATGGTTTCCATGAGGCTGCTAGTAATTGGAGAAGCCATCACAGCTCTAGACTATGTGAATATTATCTCAGACCGTCTTCATCCCTTCATGCTTGACAGTTTCCTGACAGTGCACAAGATCTGATTGGTGTTGCTACAGTGTGACTGCCCAGCAACAGACAGCTTCCACCAACAGGCAGTAATTGGAACTCCTGCTCTGAATGGCCCGAACGCATGTTATCTATTAACAAATACTATAATTTCATATACCTGAAGATCAAAATTTAAAATCTCGAAACCAGTCATGGTCTGAATAAATATTAGTTCAACTGAAGGGGGTCTCTCTAAATTAATTATCATTTCCCGACAGTGATGGGATTTGCAGCAGGATAAATCCCTGGGTCACAATGCCAGATTTGTAGCACAGTTCTTTAAAGAGCATGACAATGAATCCACATTGATGTCTTGGCTATCAAGCTCACCTAATTTCAACTAAGTGGGATGTAAAGGATTCGTCAGCTGTCCCTAGCTACGAGTTTTATGCAATCTACAATGCCTTCAAACACCATGAGCAAGATTTTCATATTGTCTTCCTTGCTATGTGCAAGCTATTAGTCAATCACATTCATATATTATGTGCTTCATTCTAGCCAATTCGTGTGCAACATTCGGTGTGTTATTTTATATAGAAAACAGACTAAAAGAAAGCAGCAAATATATAAATTAAATAAAGCTATTAGCCCTACAGAGAACAAGAACGGGACCTTTTTGTAACAAATGTAACTTTTGTACTGGGATAACTTTTCACTAGAGGCCATAGTTGTCGAATTATTGAACTAAAACGTACGAAAGTGACCTTCAAACGTGTCAGCTGAATTACCGTGCATATGAGACACTAACGGACACAGCTTCGCGCCCACTAACCACCAGCCCATAATTCATTGGAATTGCAGGACCTGTGTTTATACATCCGTTGCCACATAGTTACGCAAACCTTCTTAAGGACTTCTCTAATTAATGCCACGCAGAATAACTAGTGTACTGCGTTCCAAAGGTGGACAAAGACCCTATTAAGCAGTTGATGGCTTTGTTTTAGTTTATTAGTGTACCGTGATTTGTACTTAAAAACATTCGTTGAGTGGACAAAGATTTTTATGGATTGAAACATCTGTCGTTTCTGAGCCACTCTAAGGCTCTGGGATGTATTGTGTAATTCGTTTCTCCTTCTAGTATTACATATGCATCTCACCATTAAATATCAGACAGCCTACAACAAACGCCAAACGGGAGTGTAACACATGTTTGGCAAGTAGGTGTAAAACTATCGACATTCAGTTCACAAGAAAATATTATGAGGCCGATTTTTTCATTCAGGCATCTCATTCCAGTATTGTTTGGGTGAAAGTCGTGTTATGACTTTTAAGAGAATTGATTCCAAGTTTTGAGATTTCCTGAAGGCTTTCGAAGCAATTTCTTGAAAGCGTCTTGTAATTAAATTACATACCTATGAAGTTGTGCCATTGGTTTCGTGGTTTCCTGTCAAAAGAACGCAGTTCATAGTACCTGACGGAAAGTCACCGAGTAAAACAGAAGGGATATCTGGCGTTCCCCAAGGAAATATTATATGCCTTCTTCTGTTTCCTAATCTACACAGGGTGTACTAGAAGGAGTGGTAAATATTCAGGGATATGAGAGGAACGATCATTCGAAGCGGAAAAGTCTAACAAACATGGTGTTTGAATACGAACCACGACAGCTATGAGAAATTCTTCATCTTCTACATTATGAAACAAATTTCTAGTACAAGCTATTTGCTTTCAATATTTTGGGAGGTGGTAGGCAAAAACAAGCCAAGCATGGGTTCAATAGTGCTTACATAGCTATGACCATTTCCTCATCTTCGCAAATGTGAAACATGTCTCTTTTACTGAACAAGCGTTCATAGCTTTTAAGTTGTGCATTTTGGAGCCCGTGTTAACTAGATCTTTTTTTTCGAGTGATAGTTCCTGTCACTGACTTTTCCTTCTGAGATACCCTGCTTAAATGATTTAAGAGACAATTAAACTGTTTGCAGATGACGCAGTCATTTATCATCTAAAAAAGACACCAGAAGATCAAAACTAATTGCAAAATTATTTGCACAAGATATCTGTGTATTGTGAAAATTAGGTATTAACTGGATAACGAAAACAACGAGGTCATCCACCTTGGTACTAAAAGAAATCAGTTAAATTTCGGTTACACGATAAATATTGTCAATTCAACTAAATAAATTAAAATCCAAACAATTAAAATTTTAGGATAAGATCAATAATGTTGTGAGTAAAGCGAACCAAAAACTGCATTTCATTGGCGGAACACTTAGAAAACCAAAAAAAATTTGTTACTAGGTATACTGTCCACACCAACCATGCCCGTAATCTGTTAAGAGTATTGCTGTGTGGAGTGGCATCCTTGCCAAATAGAATTGACTGAGGACATCGAAAAATGTTCAAAGAAGGTAGCAAAATAGAGGAGAAATTAACACAGACATGACACGTGAATTTGTGTGGCAGTCATAAAAACATACGCGTTTTTCGTTGCGGCGATAACGATTCATGATATTTCACTCACAAATTTTCTCCTCCGAATGTGAGAATATCCTGTTCATGACTACCGACATAAGGAGAAAATATCAAGGTAAATTTATTATTTATTTATTTATCTTTATGTTTTTGAGTCATCAGTCTCCTGACTGGTTTTATGTGGCCCGCCACGACTTCCACTCCTGTGTCAACTTCTCCATCTCAGAGCAGCACTTGCAACCTACTTCTTCAGTTATTTGCTTGATGTATTCCAACCTCTGTCTTCGTCTAAGGTTTGTGACCTCTACTGCTCCGTCTGGTACCATGGAAGTTATTCCTCGATGTCTTAACACGTGTCCTAATCATCCCATTATTTCTCCTTGTCAGTGTTTACTACATATTCCTTTCCTCTCCAATTATGCGCAGAATCTTCTCATTCCTCACCAATCCACCTAATTTGCTACATTATTCTGTAGCAACACATCTCAAATATTTCGATTCTCTTCCGTCCCGGTTTCCCGAAGTCCATGTTTGACGTTCTCAAAAATTTCCGCCTCAAACTAAGGCATATGTTTGACACTAGTAGACTTCCTTGACCAGGAATGCCCTTTTAGCCAGTGCTAGACTGCTTTCGATCTTCGTCTTGCTCCGTCCATTACTGGTTATTTTGCTGCCTAGTTAGCAAAATTTCTTAATTTGATCTACTTCCTGACCATCAATCCTTATGCTAAATTTCTCTCTATCTCGATTCTGCTATTTCTTATTACTTTCGCCTTTCTTCGATTAACTCTCAGCCCAGGTTTTGTACTCATTGGACTGTTCAAAAGTGTTCAAATGTGTGTGAATTCCTAAGGGACCAAATTACTGAGGTCATCGCTCCCTATACTTACACACTACTTAAACTAACTTATGCTAAGAACAAGACACACACCCATGCCCGAGGGAGGACTCGATCCTCCGAAGGGAGGGCTGCGCAATCCGTGTCACGGCACCTTAAATGGCACGGCCACTCCGCGCTGCTTCGGAGTGTTCATTCCATTCTTCACGTCTTGGAATTCTTCTTCACTTTCACTGAGGATAGAAATGTGTTCAGCGAATCATATCATTGATATCCTTTCACTTTGAATTTTAATTCCACTCCTGAACCTTTTTTTTATTTTCATCATTGCTTCTTCGATGTAAAGACTGAACATCAGGGGCGAAAGACTACCTCCCCATCTTACACCCTTTTTAAGTCTAGCACTTCGTTCTTGTCGTCCACTCTTATTATTCTCTCTTGGCTCTTGTACATACTGTACACTACCCGTCTCCTCCTATAGCTTACTCCTATTTTTCCCAGAATTTCGAACATCTTACAAAATTTACGTTGTCGGACGCTTTTTTTGAGTCGAAAAATTATATGAAAGTGTCTTGATTTTTCTTTAGTCTTGCTTCCGTTATCAAACGCAACGTCAGAATTGCCTCCTGGTGCCTCTACCTTTTCTAAAACCAAACTGATTGACATCTAATAAGTCCTCAATCTCTTTTCCATTCTTCTGTTCATTATTCTTCTCAGCCACTTGGATGAGTGAGCCATTAAGCTAGTTGTGCCATAGTTTTAGCATATGTCAGGTCTTACAGTCTGCGGAATGATAATTTTTCCGAAGGTCCGACGGTATTCTGCCAGACTCATACATTCTACACACCATCGCGAATAATCGTTTTTTGTTTCGTCTTTTTTTTGCCACTTACCCGACGATTTTAGAAATTCTGATGTAATGTTGTCTATCGCTTCTTCTTTATTTGATCTTAAGTCCCCCAAAACTCTTAAGCTCTGATTCTCTTCTGGATGCCATATATCTTCTAAATCGACGTCTGTTTCTTCTTCTACCACATCAGACATATACTCTCACTCAGAGGCCTTCAATGTATTCTTTCCACCTATCTGCCCACTCCTCTGAATTGAACAGTGGAATTACCAGTGTACTCTTAATGTTACTATCTTTGGTGTTAATTTCACCGGACGCTGTTTTGGCTTTGCTATGTGCTGAGACAGTCCTTCCAACAATTATTTCTTTTCCGATTTCTTCAGCTTTCGCAAGCTGCCATTTCGTCTAAGCTTCCCCACACTTCCTATTTATATCATTACTCATCGACTTGTATTTCTATATTTCTGTATTTCTCTGAATGATTTTGTACCTCCTTCTTTCATCAGTCACTTGAAGTATTTCTTCTGTTGCCCATGGTTTCTCAGCAGTTACCGTCTTTACACCTACGTTTTTCTTTCTAACTTTTCCGACTGTCCTTTTTAGAGATGTCCATTCCTCTGCACCTCTAGTCCCTGCTAAGCTATTCGTTGTTGCTAGATTTATAGCCTTAGAGAACGTCAAGCGTATATCGTCATTCCTTAGTACTCTCCTATCCCACTTCTTTTTGCAGATTGATTCTTCCTGACTAATCTCTCAAACAGGAGCCTACTCTTCATCATTACTACTTTGTGATCTGAGTCTATATCCTCTTGTGATTCTTGAACGGAGTATCCGTTATTACTGACTGCAATTTATTACAGGACTCAGTCTTTCTCCTCTCTCATTCCTTGTCCCAAGCCCTTATTCTCCTGTAACCTTTTCTTCTACTTCTTCCCCTAAAACTGCATTCCAGTCCTCAAGACCATTAGATTTTCATCTCCATTTACATGCTGTCTTTCCGGTGCAATATCCTCATATATTTTCTCTATCTCTTCATATTCAGCTTGCAATGTCGGTTTATATACCTCAATAATGGTTGTTGGTTTGCTGTCGATTCTGATAAGATCGACCCTGTCACTGAACTTTCACAGTAACGCACACTATGAACTACCTTCCTATTCGTAAAGAATCCTACTCCTGGTTATACCATTTTCTGCTGCTGTTGGTATTAGCCTATTCTCATCAGACCACAAATCCTTGTCTTCTCTCTATTTCAATTCACTGACCTCTACTATATCTATATTAAGCCTCTGCATTTCCCTTTTCAGATTTTTTAGCGTTGCTGCCATGTTCAAACTCCTGACATTCCTCGGCCCGCCTCCTAGAACGTCATCCTTTCGTTGGATGTTCGATATTTTTCTTATGCTCACCTCTCCCATGGCATTCCCCTTCCGGTGATCCGAATGGCGGACTATTCCGCTAACTTTGGCCAGTGGAGGGATCACCATGACACTATTTCAATTGCAGGTCAAATATCCTTCGGATACATGCCATGTGTCTTTAATGCAGTGGTTTCCATTACCCTCTGCATCCTCATGCTGTTTATCATTGCTGATTCTTCCGCCTTTAGCGGTAGTTTCTCACCCCAAGGACAGGAGAGCGCCCTAAACCTCTGTCCGCTCCTCCGCCCTCTTTGACAAGTCCGTTGGCAGGGTAAGGGATGCCGGATGACTTCGGCAGACAATGCTAATTATTAATTAAAATTTAAGCGATGGTGTCTTTCGAAGTCGGAACTAGTATCTTTCGATTTCTAATCAGAGACTCTATCTTTAGACCACGGTTTACGTAATAAAGTACGAGGGATCGGCGCTCGCACTGACACATTTAAGTGATCGTTTTAGCTGCGCATATTCGAGACAGGATAAGTGGAGAGAAAGTAGTATGACGAATCCTGTCTCAGGTAGAATAATCAGGTAGATGCTGGCGTAGATTTGTAAGTGTCGTAATTCAACAGCGGCAAGATATGAATGTGAGTGAGATTCTTTTTTACACTCAAACAGCTGTAGTTGCATGGATATTACGTTTACAATTACACTTTTTTGAGTTAGAGCGCTCATTCACTTTTGATCAAGCCGTGACCAACAGTTTTGTTATTGCATTGGAGGTAAAACGGTGGATATTCAGTGTTATGGACGTGCTGTGTCCGTAATTGTAGCGTTTATGTGTGCAATGGGAATTCCACTGTTAAACGCAGAGGAGAGAGCAGAAAGGTGGAAAGAATACACTGAAAGCCTCTATGAGAGTGAATATTTGTCTGATGTGATTGAAGAAGAAACAGGAGTCGATTTAGAGGAGATAGGGGATCCAGTATTACAATCGGAATTTAAAAGAGCTTTGGAGGACTTACGGTCAAATAAGGCAGAAGGGATGGATAACATTCCATCAGAATTTCTAAAATCATTGGGGGAAGTGGCAACAAAACGACTATTCACGTTGGTGTGTACAATATATGAGTCTGGCGACATACCATGTGACTTTCGGAAAAGCATCATCCACACAATTCCGAAGACGGCAAGAGCTGACAAGTGCGAGAATTATCGCACAATCAGCTTAACAGCTCATGCATCGAAGCTGCTTACAAGAATAATATACAGAAGAATGGAAAAAAAATTGAGAATGCGCTAGGTGACGATCAGTTTGGCTTTAGGAAAAGAAAAGGGACGAGAGAGGCAATTCTGACGTTACGGCTAATAATGGAAGCAAGGCTAAAGAAAAATCAAGACACTTTCATAGGATTTGTCGACCTGGAAAAAGCGTTCGACAATATAAAATGGTGCAAGCTCTTCGAGATTCTGAAAAAAGTAGGCGTAAGGTATAGGGAGAGACGGGTCATATACAATATGTACAACAACCAAGAGGGAATAATAAGAGTGGACGATCAAGAACGAAGTGCTCGTATTAATAAGGGTGTAAGACAAGGCTGTAGCCATTCGCCCCTGCTCTTCAATCTGTACATCGAGGAAGCAATGATGGAAATAAAAGAAAGGTTCAGGAGTGGAATTAAAATACAAGCTGAAAGGATATCATTGATACGATTCGCTGATGACATTGCTATCCTGAGTGAAAGTGAAGAAGAATTAAATGACCTGCTGAACGGAATGAACAGTCTAATGAGTACACAGTATGGTTTGAGAGTAAATCGGAGAAAGACGAAGGTAATGAGAAGTAGTAGAAATGAGAACAGCGAGAAACTTAACATCAGGATTGATGGTCACGAAGTCAATGAAGTTAAGGAATTCTGCTACGTAGGCAGTAAAATAACCAATGACGGACGGAGCAAGGAGGACATCAAAAGCAGACTCGCTATGGCAAAAAAGGCATTTCTGGCCAAGAGAAGTCTACTAATATCAAATACCGGCCTTAATTTGAGGAAGCAATTTCTGAGGATGTACGTTTGGAGTACATCATTGTATGGTAGTGAAACATGGACTGTGGGAAAACCGGAACAGAGGAGAATCGAAGCATTTGAGATGTGGTGCTATAGACGAATGTTGAAAATTAGGTGGACTGATCAGGTAAGGAATGAGGAGGTTCTACGCAGAATCGGAGAGGAAAGCAATATGTGGAAAACACTGATAAGAAGAAGGGACAGGATGATAGGACATCTGCTAAGGCATGAGGGAATGACTTCCATGGTACTAGAGGGAGCTGGAGAGGGAAAAAACTGTAGAGGAAGACAGAGATTGGAATACGTCAAGCAAATAATTGAGGACGTAGGTTGCAAGTGCTACTCTGAGATGAAGACGTTAGCACAGGAAATGAATTCGTGGCGGGCCGCATCAAATCAGTCAGTAGACTGATGACAAAAAAAAAAAAGTACGCTTCATTGATTCATTAGCTGGATAACACCTCTCGACTTCTGTGGTTAGTTTCGTTTTTATTTTTGGAAAATTGCCCTGTCATTTTTAGCATTGCGCCTACGATCAATCCTGATGACATGGACGAAGTATTTTAATGTCATCTAGACATCTATCTGTAAATACCAAATATTGTTCTCTTTCCAAGATCACCCAAAATTCTACTCAAATGTTACACCTTATTTCTCGTGTGTCTATTAACAGGTGACGGGCTGCATCCTTAAAATCTCAGTCGAGCAGATCAGGTCAGTCGAGCAGGATATTCGAAAGCCCCAGTTTGTGGACGCAGACAAGAAGTTTCTAGTGATCATGTCGCTCTGAATTGGTCGCTCTTACGAGAGGAGAGTTTTTGACTGATTGGTTGCCGCCTGACATGAATTCTCCTGTCTTGTCCCAAACTCTTCATCGCAGAGTAGCACCTATACCCTATGTCCTCAGTTACTCCTTGAATGTATTCCAATCCCTGTCTTCCCTCTATACAGCCGCTACAGCTTCCTATAGTACTACGTATTCCCCGATAACTTAACGCATTTTCTGCCATCGTTACAGCCTCTAAGTCAGTGTTTTCCCAGTATCTCTCTCCTGTCCGATTCCACTGAGAAACACCAACTTCCACCCTCATTACTTATTTTATTTTTACAACAACTAACATTCTCCTGTAGCACCACTTGGCAAACGCATCGGTACTCTTCCTTTCCGAAGTATCAATAATCCATGATTTTTCCATATAATGCGTAATAGGAAATATATTTGCAGGCATAAACGAATCAATTTTCTGAATCCAATTGAATGTTGTGCCAACGACTTGGCCTCAACAGTAACAACGGTTCCCGTTAGATTACCGAAATTAATCGCTGTCGTGTGTGGGCAGCGCTTGGATGGGTGATCATTCGGGTCTGTCGAGCGCTGTTGGCAAGGGGGTGACTCAGCCCTTGTGAGACCAATTGAGGAGCTACTTGACTGAGAAGTAGTGGCTCCGATCACCTCTATATCTGTATCCAGTGACGCCTATTGGCTAAGAATGACACGGCGGTCGGCTGGTACCCCTGGGGTTGCCGAGGTCTGATCTAATGGAGTTAATTTAACGTTGGTGACAGTCCTATATCGAAGAAAATACTGCTCGTCTTCCAGCGATGTGTAGAGCACGCTTTTAACATTCACCAGAAATTAACGGGCCAGTAACTTCAGATGAGAAGGATATCAAGAAGTGATTCCTTCACTGCCGGGACCTACAATCTATAAGCGACATATCAATTACGGAGGTTGATTTAAACCGTAGGATTATCTACATAAAACGGCCTGTACATAGAAAAGCATACTCGAATATTACTGAGGCACACATATTTATCTTGACCGGGCGAAATATCTCACTAAATAAGCATCAAACGAAAAACTACAAAGAACGAAACTCGTCTAGCTTGAAGGGGGAAACCAGATGATGCTATGGTTGGCCCGCTAAATGGCGCTGCCATAAAAATGGTTCAAATGGCTCTGAGCACTATGGGACTTATCATCTGAGGTCATCAGTCCCCTACAACTGAGAACTACTTAAACCTAACTAAGGACATCACACACATCCATGCCAAGGCAGGATTTGAACCTGCGACCGTAGCGGTCGCGCTGTTCTAGACTGAAGCGCCTAGAACCGTTCGGCCACTCTGATCGGCGCGCTGCCATAGGTCAAACAGATATCAACTGCGTTTTTTTAAAAATAGGAACCCCCATTTTTTATTACTTCATCGTGTAGTACGTTAAGAAATATTAATGTTTTAGCTGGACAATTTTTTTCGCTTTGTGATTGATGGCGCCGTAATAGCCACAAACATATAAGTACGTGGTATCACGTAACGTTCCGCCAATGCGCACGGTATTTGCTTCGTGAAACATTACCGGTGTTAAGATGGACCGTTTACCAATTGTGGAAAGTTCGATATCGTGTTGATGTATGGCTATTGTGATCAAAATTCTAGACGGGCGTGTGCGATGTATTCTGCTCGGTATCCTGGACGACATCATCCAAGTGTCCGGACCGTTCGCCGGATAGTTACGTTATTTTAGGAAACAGGTAGTGTTCAGCCACATGTGAAACGTCAACCACGACCTGCAACAAATGATGATGCCCAAGTAGGTGTTTTAGCTGCTGTCGTGGCTAATCCGCACATCAGTAGCAGACAAATTGCGCGAGAATCGGGAATCTCAAAAAAGGCGGTGTTGCGAATGCTACATCAACATCGATTGCACCCGTACCATATTTCTTTCCAACAGGTGTTGCATGGAGACGACTTTGAACGCCGTGTACAGTTCTGCCACTGGGCACAAGAGAATTTATGGGACGATGACAGATTTTTTGCTCGCGTTCTATTTAGCGACGAAGCATCATTCACAAACAACTGTAACGTAAACCGGCACAATATGCACTATTGGGTAACGGAAAATCTACGATGGCTCCGTCAAGTGGAAGATCAGCGACCCTGGCGGGTTAATGTATGGTGCGGCATTATGAGAGGAAGGAAACTGGCCCCCATTTTATCGATGGCAATCTAAATGGTGCAAGGTGTGCTGATTTCCTACGTAATGTTCTACCAGTGTTACTACAAGATGTTTCACTGCATGACAGAATGGCGATGTACTTCCAACATGATGCATGTCCGGTACATAGCTCGTGTGTGGTTGAAGCAGCATTGAATAGCATATTTCATGACAGGTCGATTGGTCGTCGAGGCACCATGCCATGGCCCGCACGTTCACAGGATCTGACGTCCTCGAATTTCGTTCTGTAGCGAAAGTTGAAGGATATTTGCTATCGTGATCCACTGACAACGCCTGACAACATGAGTCAGCGCATTATCAATGCATGTGTGAAGATTACGGAAGGCGAATTACTCGCTGTTGAGTGGAATGTCGTTACACGTATTGCCAAATGCATTGATGATGACGGACATAATTTTGAGCATTTATTGCATTAATGTGGTATTTAAGGGTAATCACGCTGTAACAGCATGCGTTCTCAGAAATGATAAGTTCACAAAGGTACATTTATGACATTGGAACAAACGAAATAAAATGTTCAAACGTACATATGTTCTGTATTTTAATTTAAAAAACGTACCTGTTACCAACAGTTCTTCTAAAATTGTGAGCCATATGTTTGTGACTATCACAGCGCCAGCGAAAAAATTGGTCCAACTAAAACATTCATATTTCTTAACGTACTACAGGAATACGTAATAATAAATGAGTGTTCCTATTTGAAAAAAACACAGTTGATATCCGTTTGACCTATGGCAGCGTCATGTAGCGGGCCAACCATAGCGCCATCTGGTTTCCCCCTTCAAGCTAGACAAGTTTCGTTCTTTGTTGTTTTTTCGTTTGACGCTTATTTCGTGAGATATTTGGCCCGGTCACGATCAGTAGACCACCCTGTATACGCGGGGACCGTGTACGATAGTTTAATGGTGATATTCAAAATGTACGTTCAGTTATAACTTGGAAAAACAGGAACGCTAACCATTTAGATATGAAAGTTTTAAGAGGTAATTGAGGATGAAAATCATTTATTGAATTAATCTAGCCGTCCGCGGTGGTCGACCGGTTCTAGGCGCTTGAGTCCGGAACCGCGCTACTGCTGCGGTGGCAGGTTCGAATCCTGCCTCGGGCATGGAAGTGTGTGATGTCCTTAGGTTAGTTAGGTTTAAGTGGTTCTAAGTTCTAGGGAACTGATGACCTCAGATGTTAAGTCCCATAGTGCTCAGAGATATTTGAACCATTTCTTATTTTTTATTATTAATACTTCTTTCCTTTTCTTACATAAATTATTTCCACGATAAATAAAATTTACATCTATAGGAAACAAACAACAGGGCTAGAAGGTCCAACGGTACCGAGTGGCCACCGTGTCATCCTCAACCCTTGGGTGTCACCGGATATGGATACAGAGGGATATGTGGTCAGCACACCGCTCTTAGTTATCGTGACTTCTCAGTCGAGTAGGTCCTCAATTGGGGTCCCAGGGGCTGAGTGCACCCCGCTCGCCAACAGCAATGGCAGTCCCGGACGGAGACCCATGCAAGTGCTAGTCAAGGTCGACAGTACTTAACTTCGGTGATCTGACGGAAACTGGTGTTACCACAGCGGCAAGCCGTTGGCCTACATCTATACAGGGGTCGGGAAATTCCCGTTACTAACTTCCATGATTTGTAGAAGGGAGATGATTAGAAAACCATGCCCAGATGCTAACTCATCCATCTCTGCTTCAGGAATTAATCACGCGTGACGCAATACAATTATTATTTAACAATTCGAAAGGAATCAACGAAACATCCATCTATCACTTAAGCACGTTTGTTTGTATTAACACTTAAAAAGTTCGTCTTCACGTTATTCCAAAACATGAAAGAACTCAGCATACCCTACGCACAGAACAGTATTGATGCATTACAACAGCGGCTTGATGTGGCGACCCCAATGTTTTTACAGCACTTTTTGGTACACCATCTCCACCCCATCTGGTGACTACAGTTTCTAGTGCAGCGGTCACATCTCGTGCTAGGATGTTCCTCTGTCTCTACAGGAGTCTCGTAGCAAGGCAGACGTTAAGTGAATGTCTGACGTAGTGCACGTCCACATGTCTATCCTATTGTATACGAGGACAAGTAACGCTGAGACTTTTCTCCTTCCTTAGCAGACGTCGACGTGTTACACGTGTTAATCTAAACCGTCGTATAACGGAATGGCACGATTCTGGGCGTGGATTCCTATTCGAAATATTACGTACTCGCTCTCCTCTACAGGTCCTAGAAGTTTGTAGCGGGAATTTCCGAACACTTTGTATATAGTGCCGTACAAATGTGCATAAGAAGTGAAAAATGTTCAGTCTATTTTTTTAATTCGCAGTAACAGTCTATACTTCATAGCATAAAACTCAATTTGACTGATATATCTTAGGCAAATTTTTCACAAGCAAGCTTCGAAAAATTCAAGGTAATCACGAAATAACTAACTGAAATTTCTTTCCTTTTCGCCTAATCCTTCCAGTTTATAATACTCCACTTCCTTCAGACGTAACTGGGTAAGTGTCGGACAAGATACACCTATAAGTAATTGCACAACAGTCAGTGGAATGAAAAGGTTCTGTGAATTTCATAGTGGTCTGATCACAGTAGTATTTCTGTTCACATCTTTGTATTGAATTGTTTGATTTCTCTGGGAGAAGACCTGTCACACTAGGACACATAAAATATTAGTCCATTTTATTACATAAATGAACAAAAGATTTACTTGACTTTGACACGCTTCTATGCTACCGGGTACTGGATAACTTACAGCTGTCACTGACTAGGAAATTATCACATATTGCACAGATTAACAGAAGTTATCGTGCAGTACAATGTTCCACATTTGAATAAATACATCCTTCAGAAACTAACTTCACGTTGGTCATGTACTATGACGTTGACTCTTGTAGCTGATTTCTTGAAATGGACTCGACACTATATTGACCTCTAAGTGATGGCGCTGCTATACTGAGAAGGACGACGTGGTCTTCAGGAGCGGCTCCCGTGTGTCTTTGCGGACTGCAGGTAGCTCTGACGCTAATATCTATGGTATCGATTCGCAATGCCAAGGTTGGTGTGGTAGCGCGATATTTGAGTGATATCACAACTTGCTTGAAGAGTCATTTATTATAAAAAGAGAAAGACTATTTAGATGCAGAATATATTTTGTGCACAGTAAGTAAATACAGTTTATTATGGGGTAGGCAACGGAAACACAGACACATGTGACTAAGAATCCACGCTCTTCCCGAAAGAGCTTGTTAACACAGACACAGAAACAGAACGCGTGGCCGGGACAGCGCGACCGCGGAATTGCAGTTTCCTGGGCTCCAGTGGTACCGCCAGTTCAGCAGAGGTTGTAACAGAGAGGCGGGGGCGGTGTTTGTGTTTCATTACCGGAGCACCGCTCCCCTCCACCTGGCGCCTACTTCTCCCCAGAGAACGCCATTGTGGGATTCTGCCCAGTCCAAGGGTCAGGTTGGCGTCTGTTCCTATCGTGACCACAGCGCGCCTACGAGGTTTCCATGCTCACATGAATTATGCCGTTGCTATACAATAGTCACAAAGTAGATCGTAAACGAAACAAGAAGACAGTATCTCTCTACTTCCTCCTACATCGCTGTACATCACTGTACTCAGTATAAGACATAGGGGTGAGTAGCGTCATAAAAATAGCATCGTACAAAGAATGCAACAAAGGAAAAGTTGTGACCTACCACACCCCCTCTATTTTTCGGAAGGACAACAATACTAAAATATCTAAAACATACTAGGAAGATATGGCGCGGTATGCTGTGCTAGTTTACATACAGGCTATACTTTCCCTTATACCTTTATTTTCAAATACACAAATTACATTAACTAGGAGACAGTTCTGGTCAATACGTTTTAGTACTCTAGCCATCACATAGCAATAACTTAAGTTGTAAACAACATCCCCAACATTTAACGTCTGCTCATTTAAAGCCAACAGCCAATCAAGAGTCAGTTATGAAAACACAAGCTCTTAAAATTATAACAGCATTTTACATGAAATAGTTTGAACATTTAGCGCAACAGTCATAAACTCTGTACAACGTCTAGTTAAATGCAATTGTTAAAATATTTGAAAGGCCAAATTCTTATAGTGCTTCAAATTACGCCAAAAGTGGCTGAGATGCTCGCATATCTCCATTGTGGGCTCCACGCAAATAAATATAAGCAAATCATGAGCACTACCATTTATGGATTACCGTTAAAGACTTTGGTCAGACGCACAATACCATTCAGTTACCTGATTCTAATTCCATCAGCAACTAGTCTCTAACAAAGTAAATGTACGTTAATATTTAGATGGCAGTCTGAAAATGAACATTAATAACACCACGCAGTGACAGTATACGACGGCCAGTGTGGCCGAACGGTTCTAGGCGCTACAGTCTGGAGCTGGCCGACCGCTGCTGTCGCAGGTTCGAATCCTGCCTCGGGCATGGATGTGTGTGATGCCCTTAGGCTAGTTAGGTTTAAGTAGTCCTACGTTCTAGGGGACTGATGACCTCAGAAATTAAGTCCCATGGTGCTAAGAGTCATTTGAACCATTTTGATAGTATTCATTAGTTATTCCTATAAGTTCTTACAGGAGATGGCGTGCAGGGTACACTGCTGATGTCTCCTGTACGGTTTGTCATTCAAACCACTAAGAACTTCTCAGCTAAGCCCTACTTAATATGGCAGCTTATAAGTTACAATTCAAAGCACCCTCAACTTAAAACAACTCTGCGGGAGGGGGGTATTTACAAAAAAGGAAAAATGTTATCAGGTTGTTAAGTAAACAGCGCACCTACACGCCGATAATGTCACACAGCTGCAGAAACTGCTCACAACGTGGTGAACAGCAAATGCGTTCCGTAAACGGGGGATGACATAATAACCGCCCAGCCAGAAGATTCTGTGGGAAATAACTATGTACTAATAACTTCCGTAAGTTGAAGCATACACCCGAAAGGAAACTAGAAATCCCATAATAACAGACTGCAGCGCATTCCAGACGTTTAATACATCTAACAAACACTGGTATGGAAACATGCAGTGAATATCCGTTATTCGGAACAGAGTTCAGGACATCGATGTCACTTAAGGAAAGCAGGGTACAATTTGCTGCCGGAGAACACACCCGACGTCCATTAAGACAAAAATCACAAAAAGTAGAGGCCTCCACAATGTCTCGATCCGGCTCCGAATGCTGTTAATCATCCAGCCAATGTAAATACGAGCAAAACGTTCTCCATTGTGACAGCCAGAGCGAGAGCACCAGCAGCAGCGAGTACTGTTTGTATAAAGCGTTTATTTTGCATTTTGTTTACGACCTTCCACTAAGGAAGGGATTCTATTTGTGTTTATCTGCTCTGCATAGTAACTAACAGTTCTTGATAAAACTTTACGTAGTTTTCGTGTTAGATTTCTTAGTGTTTTCTTGATCGTTTAGAACAGAAAGCGCCCTAAAACCGTCTTTGTTTGTTTCGCGGCCGTTAGCCACTAGTCACTTGAATCAGCAGTTGTCTTGTGACAGCCAGAGCCAGAGCACCAGCAGCAGCGAGTACTGTTTGTATAAAGCGTTTATGTACTTATTTGCTGCGCTTAGCTTTTAAATAGTTTTTCTGGGAAAACCTAGCGTAGTTTTCGCGTCTCGTATTTCAGTGAGTGTTTCTTGATTATCAGAGTAGCTCATCAGAAGATTATCTTGGGAATTTGTCACCGTATAGGGTAGGGTAAACATAGTCATGTGTAGGGACTGTGGTTGTTCTGAGCGGACGCAAGGAGAATTGGCCACTCTTCGGGGGCAGGTGGAGGCTTTGTCTGTTAGGCTCATCGAGCTCGAGGCGCAGGCGTCGGCTCGTAGTGGCGTTGGGGCAACTGTAGTGAGACCTATGCCTACTTCGGTGGCCTTGGAATCACATGGAACCCCTGATGTCGCTGCGTCTTCCGGCAGTGAGCATCTTACCGGTCAGCCATCACTCCATGGTGAATGGCGGACAGTGGTGGGCTCGCACGTGCCTGGCCGAAAGGCGAAGGTGGGATCTGGCCGCGTGGCAGCTGCCTTACCCCTTTCCAACAGGTACGGGGTGCTTCCTAGTGGTGATGACATGGTTTCCGAGCCACCACAGGATGCCTCGACTGTTGGGCCAGTGGCCGATTCTCCGGCAAGGTCCCGACAGTCACAGAGGGCGGGCCTATTAGTTATAGGGAGCTCCAACATTAGGCGGGTTATGGAGCCCCTCAGGAAAATAGCGGGTAGGTCGGGGAAGAATGCCAGTGTGCACTCGGTGTGCTTGCCGGGGGGTCTCGTCCGTAATGTGGAGGAGGCCCTTCCGGCAGCTATTGAACGCACTGGGTGTGACCACCACCACCTAAAGAGAAGGCCGCGGCGCGCTCTTGTGACGTCACGCAAAGCGGGCCAGGGTTGGCTTGGCGCTGCGCTTAAAGAATCGAGACGCACGGCCTGCAAATCTTTGTCAAACGGTTTAACAGAACCTATTCCGTAAAAAATAATTAATTTCTGAAATACTTTTAGCTTTATATGGCAGCTTCATGATGAAGTGCCAATCATTTCGATAATGGTAATAACTACTGTGGTATTTCACAGATGAGTATCAAATTTGAGAACGTTGCCATCAAAAATAGGGGTCGCTAAGAATTTGTGTTTGATGCATATTACACATTCTATTGCTGAGTATGAAATACAGATGAGGTTTTGAAATTTTCGTAAAACTTTGGATCAATATCTGCTTCCAATCTCGAAAAAATTGAGCACTTGCAGCAACTTCACTTCCGATCGCAACGCGCGGGAATGAAATATTCATAACGCCTGTCATATCTCGTAAACCGCTGGAGATAACGAAACGAGATCTTGACAAATGATACCACGCGAAGAGGAGAGTACTTTGCCGAATGGTTAAAATAAGTAACTTTATCAATCGCGATATAGCAGAAACTATAGTTTATAATTTTTTTACCGGTAATGTAATTGCATAAGACTTATCAATAGCCAGTGAAAACGTACGAGTGAGGGATGTAAATAATATTGCGATATACATGATAAAACAAGGTACATTTGTGAAAAATGCACTGTGATAAAGTACATTCTTTCTGGACCAGACAACTATTATTTACACTCACTTGAAAAATTCTGCACTAATACAGTGTATAATATTAAATTCCTCTGCCTTTAGTATCCTAAATAAATATTGTGTAGGTGTTTATAGAGCTCCCTCAGGAAAGCTGAGTACATTCCCCGAGCAAACAATCACTTTTAACTCACCTCACATAAACAATTATGCGTTGTTATTGTAATGTAAATTTTCTTTCCTGTAAAAATATGGCAGATTTTGAGCATAAGTCAACAGTGAAAATCTACAAACCTTCAGCAGACATTTGCAGCAGTTGGAATGAGACAATGTGTCAAGCTAAAAAGTCAATAATAAATTTAACCTATTTCTAGATTAATTTGTTCCATTGTTTGACACATCGAGAAATAAAACAGATATGCTTCATACAGAGAGATCGCTTTTTAAACATGAAAACAGCAGTTTCAACATTCGTTAGCACTCATGCTAACTAATGCGAGAGTGAAAAACAACACCCACTCACAAATAGAGAATAAAACGTAACGGTAATGCGTAACAAAATACGAACTGCAGAGAAATTTAAACACGAATAAAAAGTAACACGAGCCACAAATTTATATTTCGTTTTCAAAATCAAAATAAAGCCACTTGATAACGAATACTAGGCCTATTTACTGCGAACTTTTGCTCACAATTTTAGTCAAATGTATCCAAAATGCAAGATAATTCACCAGAAAAAAATAATAATTGTACTAGGTATATAGTTTTTGCATACCTTCATGCGCTCAGTTGGTTTGGAAATTGTCCCGATGAATCGCTGAAAGACATTTCCAACGCAGATTCGCATCTTTCGGAAAGGAAAATAACATTACTTTCGGTCGAGTTCCGCAATTCCCACGACACCTTGGCACACAACACTTGTAAACCATGTTCACAGTAGCTTCACTACACGTAAACACTGTAATCGCTAGTTTTAAGCACGAATATAGCACTCGATCCAACAAACGTGTAGATAAACAAACGCTTCGAAACACAACATGGTGGCCCGCTTGGAGTGACGTCACGACCTGCTATGAATTTCGCGCCGCGGCCTTGTCTCTAGGTGGTGGTGCTGTGACCGGCTGCAGATAGTAGCACATGTCGGAACGAATGACGCCTGCCGCTTGGGTTCTGAGGCCATCCTTGGTTCCTTCCGGCGGCTGGCTGATTTGGTGAAGACAACCAGCATCGCACGCGGAGTGCAAGCTGAGCTTAATATCTGCAGCATAGTGCCCAGAGTCGATCGCGGTCCTCTGGTTTGGAGCCGTGTGGAGGGTCTAAACCAGAGGCTCAGACGACTCTGCGACTATAATGGTTGCAAATTCATCGACCTCCGTTATTGGGTGGAGAACTGTAGGGCCCCCCTAGACAGGTCAGGCGTGCACTACACACCGGAAGCAGCTACTAGGGTAGCAGAGTACGTGTGGCGTGCACACGGGGGTTTTTTAGGTTAGAGGGACCCCCCCTTGGGCGAAACGATAAAATACCTGACGGCTCACCAGAGAGGACATTATCATCGTTGATAAAGAACGTCCGTCCTCAGAGACCAAAAACAGGAAAAGTTAACGTAATATTGGTAAACTGCAGGAGTATCCAGGGCAAGGTTCCTGAATTAGTATCTCTTATTGAAGGAAATAGTGCGCATATAGTATTAGGAACGGAAAGTTGGTTAAAACCGGAAGTGAACAGTAACGAAATCCTAGACACAGAGTGGAATATATACCGCAAGGATAGGATAAACGCCAATGGTGGAGGAGTATTTATAGCAGTAAAGAATTCAATAATATCCAGTGAAGTTATTAGCGAATGCGAATGTGAAATAATCTGGGTTAAGCTAAGTATCAAAGGTGGGTCAGATATGATAGTCGGATGCTTCTATAGACCACCTGCATCAGCAACCGTAGTAGTTGAGCGCCTCAGAGAGAACCTGCAGAACGTCGTGAAGAAGTTTCGTGATCATACTATTGTCATAGGGGGAGACTTCAATCTACCAGGTATAGAGTGGGATAGTCACACAATCAGAACTGGAACCAGGGACAGAGACTCTTGTGACATTATCCTGACTGCCTTGTCCGAGAATTACTTCGAGCAGATAGTTAGAGAACCAACTCGTGAAGCTAACGTTTTAGACCTCATAGCAACAAATAGACCGGAACTTTCCGACTCCGTGAATGGAGAAGAGGGTATCAGTGATCATAAGTCAGTGGTTGCATCAATGACTACAAGTGTAATAAGAAATTCCAAGAAAGGAAGGAAAATATATTTGCTTAACAAGAGTGATAGGGCACAAATCGCAGAATATCTGAGTGACCACCATCAAACGTTCATTTCTGAGGAAGAGGATGTGGAACAAAAATGGAAAAAATTCAGAAACATCGTCCAGTACGCCTTAGATAAGTTCGTACCGACTAAGGTCCAAAGCGAGGGGAAAGATCCACCGTGGTATAACAATCATGTACGAAAGGTACTACGGAAACAAAGAAAGCTTCATCATAGGTTTAAGAGTAGTCGAATCATAGCTGATAAGGAAAAGCTGAACGAAGCGAAAAAAGAGCGTAAAGAGAGCAATGAGAAAAGCATTCAACGAATTCGAACATAAAACATTGGCAAACAATCTAAACAAGAACCCTAAAAAGTTTTGGTCATATGTAAAATCGGTAAGCGGATCTAAATCCCCTATTCAGTCACTCGTTGACCACGATGGCACCGAAACAGAGGACGACCGAAGAAAGGCAGAAATACTGAATTCAGTGTTCCGAAACTGTTTCACTGCGGAAAATCGTAACACGGTCCCTGACTTCAGCCGTCGCACGGACGCCAAAATGGAAAATATTGAAATAAACGATATCGGAATTGAAAAACAACTGCTATCACTTAGTAGCGGAAAAGCATCCGGACCAGACGAGATACCCTTAAGATTCTACAGTGATTATGCTAAAGAACTTGCCCCCTTTCTATCAGCAATATATCGTAGATCGCTGGAAGAACGTAAAGTACCTAGCGACTGGAAGAAAGCGCAGGTCGTTCCCATTTTCAAGAAGGGTCATAAATCAGTTGCGAATAATTATAGGCCTATTTCGCTTACGTCAATCTGTTGTAGAATAATGGAACATGTTTTGTGTTCTCGTATTATGACGTTCTTAGATAATACAAATCTCCTTCATCATAACCAACATGGATTCCGCAAACAGAGATCATGTGAAACTCAGCTCGCCCTATTTGCCCAAGAAATTCACAGTGCCGTAGACACTGGCGAGCAGATTGATGCCGTATTCCTGGACTTCAGGAAGGCATTTGATACGGTTCCGCACTTACGTTTAGTGAAAAAAATACGAGCTTACGGAATATCGGACCAGGTTTGTGATTGGATTCAGGATTTCCTAGAAGAAAGAACACAACATGTCATTCTTAACGGTTCAAAATCTGCAGATGTAGAGGTAATTTCGGGAGTACCGCAAGGAAGCGTGATAGGACCTTTATTGTTTACAATATACATAAATGACTTAGTTGACAACATCGGTAGCTCCGTGAGGCTATTTGCAGATGACACGGTTGTCTACAAGAAAGTAGCAACATCAGAAGACTCGTCCGTACTCCAGGAAGACCTGCAGAGGATTAATGCATGGTGCGACAGCTGCCAGCTTTCCCTAAACGTAGATAAATGTAATATAATGCGCATACATAGGGGCAGAAATCCATTCCAGTACGATTATGCCATAGGTGGTAAATCATTGGAAGCGGTAACGACCGTAAAATACTTAGGAGTTACTATCCGGAGCGATCTGAAGTGGAATGATCACATAAAACAAATAGTGGAAAAAGCAGGCGCCAGGTTGAGATTCATAGGAAGAATTCTAAGAAAATGTGACTCATCGACGAAAGAAGTAGCTTACAAAACGCTTGTTCGTCCGATTCTTGAGTATTGCTCATCAGTATGGGACCCTTACCAGGTTGGATTAATAGAAGAGATAGACATGATCCAGCGAAAAGCAGCGCGATTCGTCATGGGGACATTTAGTCAGCGCGAGAGCGTTACGGAGATGCTGAACAAGCTCCAGTGGCGGACACTTCAAGAAAGGCGTTACGCAATACGGAGAGGTTTATTATCGAAATTACGAGAGAGCACATTCCGGGAAGAGATGGGCAACATATTACTACCGCCCACATATATCTCGCGTAATGATCACAACGAAAAGATCCGAGAAATTAGAGCAAATACGGAGACTTACAAGCAGTCGTTCTTCCCACGCACAGTTCGTGAATGGAACAGGGAAGGGGGGATCAGATAGTGGTACAATAAGTACCCTCCGCCACACACCGTAAGGTGGCTCGCGGAGTATAGATGTAGATGTAGAATATTGGTTACTGTCACGAAGTTCCATTTCCGCCCTCAAACCCAAATGACATAGTGGCGTGCAGCAACACTACCTGCTTTCACAAACACATGACCACCGTCTCCAGCCCAAAATGCCGCGACCAAGCTCACCGGCAGTCTAGAATGAAATTTTCACTCTACACGGGAGTGTGCGCTGATATGAAACTTCCTGGCAGATTAAAACTGTGTGCCGGACCGAGAATCGAACTCGGGACCTTTGCCTTTCGCGGGCAAGTGCTCTACCGACTGAGCTACCCAAGGACGACTCACGACCCGTCCTCACAACTTTAATTCCGCCAGTACCTCGTCTCCTACCTTCCAGACTTCACAGAAGCTCTCCTGCGAACCTGCAGAACTAGCACTCCTGGAAGAAAGGATATTGCGGAGACATGGCTTAGCCACAGCCTGGGGGATGTTCGCAGGAGAGCTTCTGTGGAAGGTAGGAGACGAGGTACTGGCGGAATTAAAGCTGTGAGGACGGGGCGTGAGTCGTGCTTCGTTAGCTCAGTCGGTAGAGCACTTGCCCGCGAAAGGCAAAGGTCCCGAGTTCGAGTTTCGGTCCGGCACACAGAATTAATCTGCCAGGAAGTTTCTCACCGGTAGTGTTTGCAGCCCGCGCGTACCGTCAGTTCTCGATACCCGACGCGTTAAAAACTTTCTTTCTGACTACAGAACCAGTGCCAAATTGGAAATTTTCGGCACCCGGCTGGTACTGTTGCCTTCAGACACCAGTGCTGTTGCATTCAGCAATTTAGTTTGACGCCAAATATAAATGGTAGCAGGAAGCGAGTCCCGTAACACAGAACAGTACTTGTTGTGTGGAGACAGCGTACTTGCACACTTCCAACTATCCTAGTCACAGGGCAATAGTAAACTAAAACACAAATACTGTTTCGTAAGACCCTAATTAGTCAGTAACAATCAAGTAGATGTATTTGACACTGTTCTAACCTAACTAAGTGAATGCTGGCTAAGTAATCTAACAGCAGTCCGCCTGCACTGCTGTAAGATAGTTTATAGCTCAGGATCCCGTAATGATAAACATATTGACCTCACTGCCAGATGATCACTCGTTGATACCTAATGCGGCGACTGTAGGTAACGGCGCCGCAGCTGCTGATCGGCGATAACTATGAACCTGTGTGACTGATTTCCTGCACGAACGGCGGAAGTGTGTTCCATCTGCGTCTACTTAGCCTATGAAGCAAGAAGTCACTCACATCAGCGTCTTTTCTGGCGCATGACATAACTGTTGGTGGATTGAACAGACTATTTGTGAGTCCTATGGAGGTAGCGATGAGAGGCTCCTGTCACGTGTACCTTGTGTGACGACGCACACAGAAAATACTAATTTTTAAAACATATATTATAGATATATTCTATCGACTCCAGTTGAACCATCATTCCTTTTAAAATCTGTGTATAAGAGAGAGAGAGAGAGAGAAAGAATAGATTTCAAAATGTGTCAAATGGCTCTGAGCACTATGGGACTTAACTTCTGAGATCATCAGTCCCCTAGAACTAAGAACTACTTAAACCTAACTAACCTAAGGACATCACACACATCCATGTCCGAAGCAGGATTCGAACCTGCGACCGTAGCGATCGCGCGTTTCCACACTGTAGCGCCTATAACCGTGAGCCACACCGGCCGGCGAGCCGATTTCCACAAGTTTTAAATAGAATAATACAAGCGTTAATTCAAGCAGTGTTTTTATTTTGATCACGGATTACAATCCTGCAAAATTTGGATCTTATTTTGTAAGTAGGCTGTTTAGGTTATTATATTGGTAACGCCGCCACCACGTAGCGCTCTCTGTATGAAAATCACTGGCTGTGCTGTGTGCAGTCTGTGGCTAGTTTGCATTGTTGTCTGCCATTGTAGTGTTGGGCAGCGGCAGCTGGATGTGAAGAGCGCGTAGCGTTGCGCAGTTGGAGGTGAGCCGCCAGCAGTGGTGGATGTGGGGAGAGAAATGGCGGAGATTTGAAATTTGTAAAACTGGATGGCATATACGAGGGCTGTTCAGAAAGTAAGCTCCGATTGATCGCGAAATGGAAACGACTATGATAATCCGATAAAGCTTTGCACAGATGTGTTGGGCAGTGTCTCTAGTATGACCCTAGATAGCATCACGTCACTCCTCTCATTTCTGAGCTCACAGTGATCGCGTAAAGTTGTCTAGAGAATAGTGTCTCCCGCCAAGTACGAGGACCTGGTGAGAAATTTCGCCTGAAGCTATACAGCCAACATTACATAACTGTCGCGCAGTTTCTTCTACAAGGCAATATTCTCAGCCGCATTCTGAAGGGGCAATGAAGATGCTCCTGCATCGTTTTCAATTGGAAATGTTTGACTACCCACAATACAGCCCGTAATTGACTCCCCCTGCGTTTCATTTCTGCTCACATGAACCGCTGGCTATGAATACAACATTTTGGCACAGAAAACGAGCTGTAGGCCAGCGTAGAGAATTGGCGGAAAGCACTGGCGGCTGTCTTTTATGATGAGGGTATTGGAAAGTTGGTACAACGCTACGACAAATGTCTTAGTCAGAACGGCAACTACGTAGAGAAGTAGCTGGATGGTGTAGCTAACTGTTAGAAATAAAATATTTCTAATTTTCACTGTGGTTCCCATTTCGCGATCAATCGGAGCTTACTTTCTGAACAGCCATCGTATATTATGATTATTAAGGTAAATACATTGTTTGTTCTCTATTAAAATATTTCATTTGCTAACTATGCCTATCAGTAGTTAGTGCCTTCAGTAGTTTGAATCTTTTATTTAGCGGGCAGTAGTGGCGCTGTATTGCAGTAGTTCGAGTAACGAAGATTTTGGTGAGGTAAGTGATTTGTGAAAGGTACAGGTTAATGTTAGTCAGGGCCATTCCTTTGTAGGGATGTCTGAAAGTCAGATTGCGTTGCGCTAAAAAATATTGTGTGTCAGTTTAACCACTGTCCTGTATAAATGTTCAAAGGGGACGTTTCATATGTCGACCCTTAGCCGAGGATACCTCACTGGAGTCTTCTGATTTTTTCTTGTAGTTTGTGTAATTAGTGTAGATTTTGTTTATTGCTAGTGCGTAATTGTAGAGAGAATCTCCTTTGTAGTTGCAGTCTTTCATTGTTGTACAGTAAAACAGTTGTTGCATGCATGTAGATTTGCACCAAGTATTTCGCAGCTGCGCTTACAATTAACTAGATATTATTTTCAGTGCTATGTTAATGTGTTCCCCTATTTTTGCTCTTCAAATTGTGTTTTTCTGTGTTGTCGTGTGAAATATTGTGACAATAATGGCGTGTGAAAAACGTAACACTAGGCTCCAAAGTAAACTTAGAAATAATAGTGACAACGAGCGTAGCTTACCAGCACCACTGTGTAGTGAATTAACAGACATTCGAAGTAGTAATTTGGTAATTGTGCATAGGGAAATGGAGCGGGCAGCAAACAATGGCGTAGGCAGTGAAACAATTAGTGAACAGGGAAGCATTATCGATCGATCGCTTGGCAACAGCTCGCCTCAGGAATCCGAAATGACAGGACACAATTTTGCAAGTACTGTAGATTCAGGTTTTGCGTCCTCACCGTTTTCTCAAATAAGTCAAGACACATTTTCTGCTTGTCAAAATGTGAGTGTTGCCAGTGCAAATGCACTGCCGAAAAGCGTAGAGGAACAGATTCCAGACACTAATGCATTGTTATTACAGCTAATGCAACAAATGGAACAAAATCAGAGACAAACACAGCAACAGTTAGACACAACGGAACAAAATCTTCAAAAGTTAGACACAATGGAACAAAATCTTCAAAAGTTAGACACAATGGAACAAAAGCTTCAAAAGTTAGACTCAGTGGAACATAAGCTTGAACAAATACGTGAAGATTTAATTACTGAGTTACATAACATTGAATCGAAATGTCAAAAATTCTGTAATGATGTATAAACACTAATTTGTGAGCATTTTCAACCTACTTTTTCGCGGCATGAAAATGCATTACAGAATCATGAAGCAGCCATAAAAGAACTCCAAACTATTGTTCATGAAAATCACGAAACCTTGCAAGCTAAAATTGACTCAGTTGCATCTGTCGATTCGGTTACACAACTTGCAAAAACTCAAGAAAACTTAAAGGACACAGTAGATACGATTTCAACACAAATGCACACTCTGAAACTTGGTTCAGAAAAACACACTGAGGAAATAAGTACACTATCGGAGAAAGTAGCCGAACTTTCAGATCAGTTCACTAACTTATCTGCAAAGGTAGATGATGATCTGAATGACACAAGACCTGTAGCCATCACTGACACAGAAAAGTGCGAACAAATTAGGAAATTCAAACAAAATCAGAATCACATTAATACGCAACACCAAAGAGAACTCCAGGAAGTACAAGATCAGCTGACACAGGTAATACAAGAATTACGTATTTCAGAGGCCACTCGCGCTCCAATACGGGAAGAGGGACATAGAAATACGGAACAGCCACAAAATAATAACTCAGGGCACTTCGGAAATTATGAAAGAAATTGGGAAGGTACACCGCATTTTGAGATGGAACCGCCGACACGACGTAGCAATGACCGATATGCTACTCGTCGACACGATGATTTTGACTATAAGCTGTTCATTACTACACGTAAATTCAAAACGTTTAAGAATTCTGCCAACGACATTCATCCACAAGCGTGGCTCCATCAATTCTCTCATTGTTTTCCTCCCAACTGGTCATTGGAGCACAGGTTAGAATTTATGTGTGGCTACTTGGAGAATGAACCAGCTGTAAGAATGCGATCAGTCATTCACGATTGTCACAGTGAAGGAGAATTTTACCATGCATTCCTCTCAGCATATTGGTCTCAAGTTACACAAGACCGAGTAAAACATAGCATCATAATGATGAAACATTTCGAACAAGCTGAATTTTCCAGTCTTGTGAAATATTTTGAAGACATGTTGCACAAGAATCAGTACCTGTCAAACCCATACAGCCCCTCAGAACTCATTCGCATTTGCTTAATCAAACTGCCTGAACATTTACGACATATTATTTTAGCAGGACGTAGCAAAGACGACAATGAAGTTTTTCAGGGACTCTTACAAGAACTGTAAATTGACACTGACAATCGCAGAACGCGAAAACAGGAGCACATCAATTACAGGTCACATCCGTCACAATTCCGCAATGACAGAAATAATAACTGGACGCGACAAGGCTATTCTCACAACACAAATTGTGACCAAAACAGACACCAAACGTATGACAACCATTGCAGAGTAGTAATAATTACAGAGAAAGATCACCTCTCCGCAGTAATGACTATCACAGAGACAGAGAAACAGACAATATGGGAACCAAAACAATTATTATTACAGGAGACAAAATAACTTTAGACGCAACGGTCCAGCGCGCAGTTACGATTCAGGGAGAAATTCTCCACCACTTAACCGACAGGAAAGAAACTACAGGAACTACCGACATGACGACAGACGATGTGATCGTAACGACAGACCTGAATTGCAACAGAACTGGCGGGATTTAAATAGGGCAGGGCCCTCTCGACACGGTGAATTTGTAGAAATTAGGTCTCCAAATCCCAATAACGACGCGCGCCAACAAAGAGACAATAGGCAATGACTCACACCGCTGGCAGCCACAAAACGTACTTATGAAACTGACGACGCAGCTGCCGTAGCTAGTAATTACGTAAAAATGGAAGACATTAGGGACATCTTACTCCAGGAACACGACGTAAAACATAACAACATTGCATATCCTGTGATTCACATTACTGTAAATGACGTAAAATTTACGGCAGTACTTTACTCTGGCAGTCCCATTTCAGTAATTAGTGAAACAGCTTTTAGCAAATGCAACAAATCGAACGATTGCCCCACACTTCCGGTACGTAAGATTAAATTACAAGGTGCAATCTTTTGAAAAAGTGTAGATGTACGCCAACAAACCAATTTAGAATTCTTTTGCCAAAGCCACAGCTTCTCTATGAACTTTCTTATTGTTCCATTATTGTCGACGGAAATTATACTGGGAGTAGACTTTTTGAATGAATACAAAGCAATCTTGAGATTTCACGATGCTGAAATAAGTTTAGAGAAAGAAGGTAAGTCAATAGCTTTGAAACCATGATGAGGAAATTAATCGGCTTTACCTTCTGTTAGACAACAGTTCGGAATTTTCTACGGAACTAGACACTAACAATCACTCTGCAAGTACTGACAGGGATGATATCGACGGCATATTTGAAACTAATGAGTTAATTCAGAATAAAATTCAAACAATTGAGAATTGTAATGACACTGATAGGCAGGACCTTTTTGAGATTTTACAAGCACATTCCACAGTTTTTACTCACAAAACAGGAACAGTCAAGGGATTTCAATACCAATTTAGTGTTCGTGAGCATACTAAATTTTGTGTTAGACCTTACGTAATTCCAGCACATTATAGGGACCGTGTTAGAACAGAAATACAATCTATGCTTGACGATGGCATTATTGAGCCTGCAGTAAGCTCATACAACAATCCGTTACATGTTGTTGAGAAGAAAAATGGATCGATCAGGCTTGTCTTAGATTCGAGACAAATCAATACTATCATTATTCCTGGAACAGACAGGCCGCAGACGATGGAAGAACTTCTTCAAAATTTTAATGGTGTATAAGTGTTGTCTTCCATTGATCTCAGATCCAGCTTTTATCAGATCGAACTTCATCCAGAATATAGAAATTACACAGCTTTCCTTTGTTTCGGCGTTTGTTATCAGTTTTGGAAACTTCCTTTCGGTTTGAACATTTCTTCGGCAGCATTCATTCGTGGGCTAAATTCCATATTACCTGAGTTCTTAAAACGTCACATCTCCTTATATGTGGACGATATTCTAATAGCAGAAGCTTCATGGGAACAACATAACCGCATCCTCAACAGTTTGTTACATATTTTTGCAGAATCTGGAATTACAGTTAACTTGGAAAAGTCTGAATTCGGTAGGTCAAAGGTGAGGTTTTTGGGACATATTATTTCTTCTGAAGGCATTCAGCCGGATCCAGAAAAGTTAGAAGCAATCAGAGCCATTCCAGTTCCATCCACAAAAAAACAAGTCCGCAGTTTTCTAGGTCTCGTAAATTTTTACCGTCGTTTTCTGAATATGCAAATTCTTGTTACACCAAAACATTGTTCTCTCACTGGAAAAAATACTATTTGGAACTGGGACGAACAAGCACAGTTGGAATTCAATTCTTTGAAAGAATCGCTACTTAACGCGCCATTACTAGCTCATCCAGATATGTCACAAGATTTCTGCCTTAGCACGGATTCTTCTAAAGTCTGTCTTTGAGCCCATTTATTTCAAGAAACCATAGAAAATGACACTACCATTCAGAAAACCATTGCTTTTGCTAGCCGAGTGCTAACAAAATCTGAAAAAAATTATTCCGTTACTGAATTAGAAGCTTTAGCTATCGTTTGGGCATTTAACAAATTCCGTTTCTTTCTTTCTGGCAAGCACGTAAAAGTACACAGTGATCATCGTGCATTACAACTTCTTACGTCTTCAAAATTAAATCATGACAGTTTAAAACGTTGGGCATTGTTTCTGCAAGAATTCCGCTGCACAATAGTCTACATTCCCGGCATGGAGAACATTGTTGCGGACGCACTGTCACGCGCGCCGGCTGGGCTTGAGAAAAGTAACACAGAAGGCAACATTGAGAAAAATTTCAGTATTCTTTACATACAGAAAGTCGCCTTTGAAAACTTCATCACCACATCTTTAAGGACATTGCTCATGAACAAGATAAAGATCCGATTTGGAAAGACATCAAAAGTAAATGGCATGAAAAGACACACACTCAGATTCGGCATTATTACCTGGTTAGAAACAACATACTCTTCAAACGCTGCACTGTTGATGACAAGCTATGGGACTTTGCATTCCAGACGATTTTGTTAATAAGCTCATTTGGTACATGCATTTCAGCTACGCACATTTTGGCCCACGAAAATGTTATCATATTCTTCGAACGACTTGTTATTTTAACAATATGGAAAAGTGAATTCGAAGAGTCTTGTCTATTTGTAAACTTTGTCAAAAGGCGAAACCATCTACTATCTCACATCGTGCTCTGTTGTTTCCTATTATTCCTTCTAAATTAAAATAATTTGCTGCTGTTGATCTCTTGGGACCCCTTGTCAGAACATCGAATGGATTTTCGTACGTTCTAGTCGCTGTTGAACTTACTTTAAAATTTGTTTCTTTCACTCCGTTACGTAAAGCCACTGGACGGTCTGTATCCAACGCCTTTGTTAAAAATTTCTTACGTGAAGTTGGCCACGTTGCTAAAGTCATTTCAGATAACGGACCGCAATTCAGATCTGCTGTTTGATTTTAGGATTCCGAAGCATGCGTGACCAAACCTGTTTTTATTTCATTGTACTCACCACATTGTAACCCGTCTGAAAGGATTATGAAAGAAATCAATAAGCTTTGCAGACTTTATTGTCACAGAAAGCATCAGCATTGGGACAGATATTTACACTTATTTCAAAATGTGCTGAATGAAATGCCTCATGATTCCACTCCTTTACCACCTACTCTTGTACTAAAGAATGAAGAACCACCGAACTGAATCAGAGAGCTTGTACCTTTCCCGAATACACGTAAACTTCGACACAAAGACATAATTGATTTGCCTCTTAAAAATATAAAATCTGCAGCAAACAAAAGGAGAAAACTACACGGTAAAGCAAATGCAAAGAAATTATATATTGGTCAGAAAGTTCTCATTAAAGCTCATTCATTGTCACATAAGAAGAAACACTTGAGTCACAAATTCTTTCTAGTTTACAATGGACCTTACAGAATCCGACGTATACCACATGATAATTGCGTTGAAGTTGAAACTCTGCGTTCTAGGAAGAGTAAAGGTTTACACCACATTTCACATGTAAACCATTTATTGAAAGATAATCTGCTTTTTAACTTTGTCTTTGCCATAAAACGTTTCACCTCACATTTCTAGTATGCATTGTCAGACTTAGAAACTGTTACCATGCAACAATGTTTGAAGTTAAATATCCAGTCAAGAACCAAGAGAACTTATTTAAACAGAAATTACGAATGCATTGTTATTGTGAACAGACGACACAGTGTTATTGTGTGGGTGCGCTCTTGCTTGTTAGTTGCACGATTACGTAACGACTATAAGGCTCACATACTTAGAACATTTACCAGTACTGCTAATGAGATTTTAATGCAACATTTTGGTTTACTTGAAAATACATTCTGAATTAGAGTACTTTCTGAGAGATACCAGATGACATAGTGGTTAGTTTATGTGACAGCTACACGATTTTATCACGACGCTACTAATAAGTGACAATTTACAATGTTGCTTTTGCGGTGTTTTTGTTTCATATCTGCACAGTTTTTCTGTATTATTCTGGAAAGTAAAACATGTTTTAGTAGTAACTTTTGTGGTATAGCTACAATGAGACAGCCTTTTCCATAGCACAACAATACGTCACAGCACAGTAATTTCTCCATCACAACAATAAGCGTAATAACTAAGATATCTATATGCAAAGCATTTCACTTTTGTTTATCATGAGGTAAGTACATTGGCTTCTGCAGAACTTAGCTTTTGGAGGAAAATAACTACGACACTTCCACAGAGATTATCCTACAAGAAGACGCACATTTAGCGCTACAGGACACGCATTTCAGCGATTAATTTTGTACTTAAACCATTTATTTTTCAAGATTTTTGAATTACAAAGAAAGTTTTCCGTGATACATTTCATTCCATTGCTGTAATCTGTAACACCTGAGGGTATAATTACATTAATCCTGAGGGGGGTACATGCTTACTTTGTGTATCATGTGTTTGGCAAGCACAAGGAGCCCTAGCTAATATGGTATTTGCTTACACAACGTTACACATCGGTACCATATTTCTGTAACACATAATTACACAGCTATGTGATCATTTAACTGAGAGAGTCAAACTTTTTTACTACGGCAGTGACAGATGTTTACGTAATTACACTGTTAGATAACTTCACACTTACGAAATTGTATTTTGTCTGTACTTTGTGAACTGTTCATATTTTTTTGGAACCATTGTGATACTATGAGAGCTATGAATGATGTATTTGGTATGGGATCATGATTTTTAAAGTATGTTTGAGGTAGATGACACTATTGAAATGAGCAGAGAATTCTTTTTAGGTTTTTAAGTTATTGGAGGAAGCCATGACGATTTTGAGATTTGACTGAGGTGTTATGATGTTATTTTTACGACGAAGATATGTATCATGCTCTTGAGGTACGTTTATGATCAATAAGCTGATGCTATATGAGGAATTTATTATGATGAAATATTGAAGAAACGTCGACGAATATGTATATGGGTAATAAGGTAAGGAATAATGAGTAGTGGTTAGGGACTCTGATTTGTGAAAAAGGATGTTGGAAACCAAGAATCGTACTTTATGAGTTATGAAATGTGTGTATATGCATGAATATATCACAATGCTGGCCAAAATTTTTGGACACTGTTATATCAATAGGATTTTGTTTCTACAGCTTTGTAACACAAATTCTTGATCTGTGAAATATTTTTATATGAGACTGTCACTGTAGTGGAAACTGCTGTCATAAATATTTCCATAAGAAAGTTAAGTAACCACCTGCACGTAGTGCGTCATGGGCACCCAGCTGTGTCAGACGCCTGGAGAAAAAGCCATTAGTGTGTGCCTTTCAGAGGCACAGGTAGAAAAAAAAAAAGGGAGGCCATTATCCTCGGTATTGACATTCCTTTGTAGAAAGCATCGCAAATACGACACGCTCAAACTTGAAAACATATGATTATACTGTGGAGCTCTTAATTTATGATATTTACTAAAATGCCTAATGAAACGATGAGAAACATTTCATGGCTATTGTCTTGCTAGTTGAGAGAAATGCCATATGGCTTGCTTTATGTATTTATTTACTAATTTTGTTTAATATCAAGTTTCTAGCTGTAGCAGCATTGGTTAAAATAAAATTTAATAGATGTACTAATATAAATATTTTATGCCTACAGATCCAGTAAATAATTTTATGATTTATTCAAAAAAACGAAGGAGCATAAAACGACATTTCCCTTCACAGGAATTGCATACGGAATTTTCTTTTCAACTACTTGGTAATTTTTTTGGTAGAATAACTTCTTGTGGTGCCCCACTTTAATTACATAGACATTACGATGTAAATATACATTTCCCTTGTCTGCATTGTTGTCTTTAGTGTACTGTTTTTTTTTTTTTATATATAAGTTATTTCATTTGCTGCTGCTGTTTGCCAAATTTCACTTTGTATTACTCTGTTAAGCTAGTTTTACTACTGATTTATTTTATCACATTGGCTCATATTAGTTGTAATGTTGCATTGCTTGGTAATTTAGATTTACTGCAGCTTGCTTTGACAATTTCCATTTTTTTCATTGCTGTTTGTATTAATTGTTTTATTCTGCTGCATTGCCTCATCCCTTAGTTTAGCATCTGAGCTCAGTAGATTTAAGTTAGCTTAAGAGGGGGTAGACTATATGAGAAACTAACTATGATGGATTGGAAGAAATGCATTGAGAAGCTATAAGAAAATGGTTTGGCCAAAAAAGTGATGTACAGTGACGAAAAACTATTTTTGAAAGAGGATATGAACAGAATACAGAAAGCATGCTTGGATAGGATTTTTTTGGTGGAAACAAATGTTGAAATAAGAAAAAAATGATCTATGGAATGAAGTTTTGGGTTGGACTGCAGTACCAAATGTTACACTGAAAACGAACCCTGTCCTTTCCTTGTATTATTCCACTATATGTTTGTGTACCCTTGTGTATTTATGTTCTTCCTGTATTTATATGTTTATCTGATAAGACTTATGTTGTAGAATTTTTCTAATACTCAGCTACATGAACTATGATGAGGAATACTGTTATCCTCAAATGTAATTTGCATTAATAATATGTTATTTACTTTGTAAAGATGTTTAGACATTATTTATTCTGTTTTGTTTTAATGCTCATGTGTGAAGTTGATGTTTCAATAATTATTCTGATCTTTTATGTATTTACTTATGTCATAATTCCTGTAACACTGATGTATATGTTTATTTCTATTCTGTTGTAAAGCCTGTACTACAAATGTTATCTGCATTGTTATGTTCTTTAATGATGTATTTTGTACCTTTGTAATTGTATTCTTATGTTATAAAATTGTAATTGACACCAGTTCATCATATTATTAACTTGTAAGTTCCATTTCACTGCACATGTTTCTGTTGGTCATAGTGCATGGACAATATGTGAGAGAAGTAGGGACTGTTAGTGTTTGCACGTGTGTTAATAATTCAGCAAGGGACTGGATAACAGCATTGCTGGTTCTAAGGACAATTCCAAAATCTTTGTGAGTGCACAAGTGGTGGTTATGGACTTGCTGTATTATCTGCAAGACTCTTCAATGGTGATTGTACACCCGCACAGTCACAACAGATGGCTGCTGGCCATCTCTACAAGGACTACAGTGGGTCTGCATCTCTGATGGCCCACCAATACCATTTTTTCTACAAGGACTACAGTGGGTCTGCATCTTTGATGACCCACCAATACCATTATTTCTACAAGGACTGCAGTGGGTCTGCACCTCTGGTGGCCCACCAATACCATACTCTCTACCAGGACTACAGTGGGTCTACTCTGTGATGACCTACCTGCCAATATTCTTCAAAACTTCGACTGACTCTGCTGTGGGTTTGCTCTGTTGTGGCCCATTACCTGTCTGCATGTCAAGAGTCAGCACTGTCTTTCCGTTGGAAGGACAACACTACTTCTTCAAGACTGCATGGAAATCCACTACTTCTGTGTGCAATTTCTTTTACTAATGAGACTTTGTGAAAAAAAACCTGTAATTACTATTATGATGAATGATCAGGACCATCTTTATGGACTGTGAGAAAATTTTAGCTTTTGACCAACATTGTATCAATAAGTGTGTGCATTTGATTTCTTTGTTATTGTAATTACGATTATGAAAATTTTTAACAAATATGTATTGCCCAGTGCCCAAAACAATTTGTAAAATTTTTCGTGGGGAGCAAGGGGGCTATGGCTGTTTAGGTTCTTATATTGGTATCGCCGCCGCCACGTAGCGCTCTCTGTATGAAAATCTCTGGCTGTGCTGTGTGCAGTCTGTGGCTAGTTTGCATTGTTGTCTGCCATTGTAGTGTTGGGCAGCGGCAGCTGGATGTGAACAGCGCGTAGCGTTGCGCAGTTGGAGGTGAGCCGCCAGCAGTGGTGGATGTGGGGAGAGAAATGGCGGAGATTTGAAATTTGTAGGACTGGATGGCATATATATTATGATTATTAAGGTAAATACATTGTTTGTTCTCTATTAAAATATTTCATTTGCTAAATATGCCTATCAGTAGTTAGTGCCTTCAGTAGTTTGAATCTTTTATTTAGCGGGCAGTAGTGGCGCTCGCTGTATTTCAGTAGTTCAAGTAACGAAGATTTTTGGTGAGGTAAGTGATTTGTGAAAGGTACAGGTTAATGTTAGTGAGGGCCATTCCTTTGAAGGGACTTCTGAAAGTCAGATTGCGTTGCGCTAAAAAATATTGTGTGTCAGTTTAAGCACAGTCCTGTATAAATGTTCAAAGGGGACGTTTCAATTTCTTAAACGCTGTGTTCGAACTACACTTAAAGAAAGAGGGTGTCGCACCACAAAGGAACTCTCCGAATGGAGCGGAAATCGGCTTTAGGATTTAAACGTAAAAATTTCAGAAAAATTGACGATTTATTCAAGAGAAACAACTTCATAAATTGCGCAAATCAGTAAGGCTTTGGTCCACTTCTCGCTCTTATGCTAGCAATTACTTGGATTGCAGTGTTTCATAGAGTAACGCGTTTCTCCTGAGGGATATCGTGCCAAATTCTTTCCAATTCTGGCGTTAGATTGCGAGAATCTGGAGCTGGTTGCAGGGCTCTGCCCGTAATGCTCCAAACTTTCTCAGTTGGTGAAAGGTTTAGCGAGCTTGCTGGCCGAGGCAGGTTTTGCAAAGCACGCAGGTAAGTAGTAGAAACTCTCGCCATTGTAGGGGGGGGGGGAGTTGGAGTTATCTCGCTCAAACTTAGGCACAGAATGACTTGCCATGATGAGCAACAAAACGCTACGCAGTAAGTAGTCCACGTGGCACTTTGCTGAAATGGTGCTGCGGATGGCTACCAAAGGGGTCCTCCAATGAAATGAAATGACACCCCAGACCATCACTCCTGATTGTCGGACGGTGGGGCGAACGAGAGACAGGTTGGTATCCCACCGCTATCTAGGGCGTCTTCGCCTTGAAATTTCATTGACTGGAGAGTCCCGATGGCCAACAGGGTCGTCAGATACCTCCACATTTTAGAATGTTTGGAAAATTACGGGCAGAGTCCTCCAGCCAGCTCGTGACTGTCACGATCTAATACATCAATTGGATGCATTTTCGCACGTTATCCGTCAGAAGGACAACCAACAACTCAGTCAATCAAAGCCAAATAGAATAACAGCTTGATCAGGACCAGAAGTGGACCAACACGTTATTGACTTACTCAAATTGTGAAGCTCTTTCTCTTAAATAAACCATCCAATTTCTCTGGAACTGTGCCAGCCAGAGTGGCCGAGCGGTTCTAGGCCCTTCAGTCTGGAACAGCGCGACCGCTACGGTCGCAGGGTCGAATCCTGCCTCGGGCATGGATTTGTGTTATGTGCTTAGGTAAGTTAGGTTTAAGTAGTTCTAAGTCTAGGAGACTGATGACGTCAGAACTTTAGTCCCATAGTGCTCAGAGACATTTGAACCAATCTGAACTCAGATGAACAGTCTGTTGTCCAAACGGTTTAAGAGAGTTCTAGGGGACTGATGACTTTCGCTGTTAAGTCCCATAGTGCTCATAGCCATTTGAACCATTCTCTGGAACTGTATTCATTCGGTTGTCAGTAGATGTACATCACAGCTAATGATTTCCGTTCCATCTACATCGATACTCTACAAATCACATTTAAGTACCTGGCAGAGGGTTCATCGAACCACCTACACAATTCTCTATTATTCCAATCTCGTATAGCGCGCGGAAAGAATGAACACCAATATTTTTCCGTACGAGCTCTGATTTCCCTTATTTTACCGTGGTGAACGTTCTTCCCTATGTAGGTCGGTGTCAACAAAATACTTTCGCATTCGCAGGAGAAATTTGGTGATTGGAATTTCGTGAGAAGATTCCGTCGCAACGAGAAACGCTTTTCTCTTAATGGTTTCCAACTCAAATCGTGTATCATTTCTGTGACACTCTCTCCCATATTTCGCGATAACACAAAACGAGCTGCCTTTCTTTGGACTTTTTCGATGTACTCCGTCAGTGCTATCTGGTAAGGATCCCACACCGTGCTGCAGTATTCTAAAAGAGGACGGCAAGCGTTGTGTAGGCAGTCTCTTCAGTAGGTGTGTTTCATTCTCTAAGTGTTCTGCCAATAAAACGAAGTCTTTGGTTAGCCTTCCCCACAACATTTTCTATGCGTTTCTTCCGATTTAAGTTGTTCGTAATGGTAATTTCTTGGTATTTAGTTGAATTAACGGCTTTTAGATTTGACTGATTTATCGTGTAACCGAGGTTTAAATTGTTCCTTTTAGCACTCATGTGGATGACCTCACACTTTTCGTTACTTAGGGCCAACTGCCACTTTTCTCACCATTCAGATATTTTTTCTAAATCGTTTTGCAGTTTCTTTTGATCTTCTCATGACTTTATTAGTCGATAAACGACAGCGTCATCTGCAAACACCCGAAGACGACTGCTCAGATTATTTCCCAAATCGTTTATACACTCCTGGAAATTGAAATAAGAACACCGTGAATTCATTGCCCCAGGAAGGGGAAACTTTATTGACACATTCCTGGGGTCAGATACATCACATGATCACACTGACAGAACAACAGGCACATAGGCACAGGCAACAGAGCATGCACAATGTCGGCACTAGTACAGTGTATATCCACCTTTCGCAGCAATGCAGGCTGCTATTCTCCCATGGAGACGATCGTAGAGATGCTGGATGTAGTCCTGTGGAACGGCTTGCCATGCCGTTTCCACCTGGAGCCTCAGTTGGACCAGCGTTCGTGCTGGACGTGCAGACCGCGTGGGACGACGCTTCATCCAGTCCCAAACATGCTCAATGGGGGACAGATCCGGAGATCTTGCCGGCCAGGGTAGTTGACTTACACCTTCTAGAGCACGTTGGGTGGCACGGGATACATGCGGAAGTGCATTGTCCTGTTGGAACAGCAAGTTCCCTTGCCGGTCTAGGAATGGTAGAACGATGGGTTCGATGACAGTTTGGATGTACCGTGCACTATTCAGTGTCCCCTCGACGATCACCAGTGGTGTACGGCCAGTGTAGGAGATCGCTCCCCACACCATGATGCCGGGTGTTGGCCCTGAGTGCCGCGGTCGTATGCAGTCCTGATTGTGGCGCTCACCTGCACGTCGCTGCGGTCCGGTTCCAGGTCGACGGGCACGTGCACCTTCCGCCGACCACTGGCGACAACATCGATGTACTGTGGAGACCTCACGCCCCACGTTTTGAGCAATTCGGCGGTACGTCCACCCGGCCTCCCGCATGCCCGCTATACGCCCTCGCTCAAAGTCCGTCAACTGCACATACGGTTCACGTCCACGCTGTCGCGGCATGCTACCAGTGTTAAAGACTGCGATGCAGCTCCGTATGCCACGGCAAACTGGCTGACACTGACGGCGGCGGTGCACAAATGCTGCGCAGCTAGCGCCATTCGACGGCCAACACCGCGGTTCCTGGTGTGTCCGCTGTGCCGTGCGTGTGATCATTGCTTGTACAGCCCTCTCGCAGTGTCCGGAGCAAGTATGGTGGGTCTGACACACCGGTGTCAATGTGTTCTTTTTTCCATTTCCAGGAGTGTATATAAAAGGAACAGCAAAGGGCCTATTACACTACCTTGGGGAACGCCTGAAATCACTTCTGTTTTACTCGATGACATTCCGTCAATTACCACTAACTGTGACCTTTCTGACACGAAATCACAAACCCAGTCACATAACAGCCGATATTCAATAAGCATGCAATTTCACCACGAGCCGCTTGTGTGGTACAGTGTTAAAAGCCTTCCGGAAATCCAGAAATACGGAATCGATCTGAAATCCATTGTCAATAGCATTCAAGACTTTGTGTGAATAAAGAGCTAGTTGTGTTTCATAGGAACGATGGTTTCTAAACTCATGTCGACTGTGTGTCAATAGCCCGTTTTCTTCGAGGTAATTCATAATGTACGAATACAATATATGTTCGAAAATCCGGCTGCATATCGACGGTACGATATTGGCATTGGGTAATTCCTCCGTGGTGAGTCGATGATTTTGTTTCAGATTGTATTTCCCGAAGATTTCAAATGTCTGTAACACAAATTTTGCAACCTATTTCCTTATTAGACAGTTTACCAAAATAGTGCTATGTTTCACTCTTTGGAGGCGCAATTGTGTCTGTTGACTCAGTAAATCATTAATTTAAACTGTTTCAAACAAAAATACAAAACAAGGAGTTAAGTGAAATCCTGAAAATTATGAGATTCCACGTTCACGAACTGAATCTGAAACGTTGCCCATGTTGGGGAGGCCTGGACCGGTTTGAAATACAAGCAACACAAGTTGCAGCAACCATAAAACTCGTATATAGAATGTGTCACAAGTAGTAGGGTCCGCGAAACAGAAATACATCATTTGTTTATATTGCATACGACAATTAGTGGCAAAAACTGACACTGATAAAAGTGTACGAGGACAAAAGGATGGTGGAGGGGAGAGATGGTTGTCGGATGGGTGCCAAATGATAGTTCCCTTTTATGGATCAATGTTCTCGAACTGGCCTTATGATTAGAACAGCGAATGTTTTTGTATCCTCACTCTTCGGTCACAAATACGCTGCTCGTCCACTTGTTGGCCTGTTTGTGCTCGCGTATTTAATTGTTGAAACTGTTGTAACAGAGGCTTGCGGCCAAAATTTAGGGTAAATAACAAAAAGTCATGAAATCATTAGTAGGATCATACAATGCGATACCTGACCTGAAGTACTGGTGTGGGAGAAGTATCATTTGAGAAGAGTAAAAGAAGTTTCAGTATCGCGAACAAAGTACTCTACACACTTCACTTGTTCTAAGTATTACGAGACTGACTGATTTGTACCCTTGACCTTGCAAATAACGAATTATGCCACGTAAACTCTTAGGAAATGTATACTTCACTCGCTGTTAGTTCAATACGGTGAACAAGTATCTACAGAACATATGGCCTGTAAATGAAAAAGTCTTGATTACTTCTCCACTGGCAAAAAATTCCTGAGTAATTCCTCATGCGGAAGTCTGGGACGGGACTACCAAGGGACTTAACAGTTTACCTAATTTTCAGCATTCGTCTGTAGCATCGCATTTCAAATGCTTCGATTCTCTTCTGTTTCGGTTTCCCCACAGTACATGTTCCAGTACCATACAATGCTGTGCTCCAAACGTACTTCTCAGAAGTTTCTTCTTCAAATTAAGGCAAATACTAGCAGATTTCTCGTGGCCAGGAATGTCCTTTTTGCCTGTGCTAGTCTGCCTGTGATGTCATTCTTGCTCCGTCCGTCATTGGTTACTTTGCTGCCTAGGCAGTGGAATACATTAACTTCATCAATTTCGTGAGCTTCAATCCTGACGATAAGTTTCTCGCTGTTCTCATCTCTGCTAGTTCTCGTTATTTTCGTCTCTGTTCGAGTTACAATCAGTCCATATTTGTGCTCATTAGACTGTTCATTCCATTCAGCAGATGATGTAATTCCTCTTCACTTTTCACTCAGCATAGCAATATCATCAGTGAACCGTACCAGTCATATTGTTTCATCTTGAACTTTAATTCCACTCCTGAACATTTTTTTTAATTTTCATCATTGCTTCTTCGATGTACCGATTGGACATTAGTGGCGAAAGACTACATTCCTATATTAAACCCTTTTCAATTCGAGTTCTTTCTTCTCGGTCGTCCACTCATATTATGCCCTCTTGTCTCTTCTATATACCGTATATAAACCGTCTCTCCCTATAGTTTGCAGCTCTTTTCCTCTGAATTTCGAAAACCTTGCTCCGTTTTACTTTGTCGAAGCCTTTTTTCAGGTCGAGAAATCCTATAAACGTCGCGGAGTTGTTTACGTGATTCTGCCATCTTAGTACGCTATATTTCCTTCGAAAGAAAATGGCTTATGCGCACAGAAAATCGACACTGAAGATTGGCGTTGCACCTGAATATTCCCAACCAAAAGCACTTTAAATCGAACAGTTTATCAGAGATGAAGTCAAGATTGAATGCAACGATCTTGTAGTTATCCACCTGTCAATAGTGAGCTGTGTGGTATACGTGAAATTGGTTAACGAAGACATATGTGACAATACTCTAAGTGCAACTCGAAGTGGTCTTAAGTTCCGTCACTCTGATGGATACTTCGGTGACGTAACTGCGGAACATGCGGGTCTTGGACTGCGGACGATACGTGTATTTTGAGGTGCCTTCAGAGGTGGTGGTGTCTGCCTTCCGCCCATTAAGAAAGGTGATTAATCGTATAGCTGGAGTGTGGTTTAAGTTCACTACATACCCGGTTCTCAATGGAGTACGACAGATCCGCATTGAGCTAACCAAACACGTGCAGTCCTACTTATATATTGGTGGCTTCCGTGGAATTATAATTTATGATGGCCAGCCGAAGACATGCTCGGGGTGTGGCAAAGAAAGGCACCTCAGTTCGAGCTGTCTGCAACGCATAGTCACACAGTTACCGTCTGGAGACCTGCCGACCACGACAGATCCGACGACGCTATCTCTGACGTTTGTCGAAGTTTTCCATAGCGACCCCCGACCACCCCTCTGGCAGCTGCTGCTGCCACATAGTCATCTCCGGTAATGCCTCAGGCTGCCGCGGACTGACTGACGCCCTTGCCTCCTCCTCCCGACATGTGCAGTGGTGAGCAATCTCTAGGGCAGGAGTTGGCCCTTGACTCTATGGTTGTGCCTACCGACGCTTTTGTGCTTGACAGTCCGGATCCCCAGGTGTCTTCGGACACTGAGGATCACATGCGCAAGCAACGGTCACCGAAGAGAAGGCGGAAACGTTGGATCGCCCCGTCTGACACATGCAGGATGCAGTCTCAAGACGATGAGGATCACACCTATCAAGCTCTACCCCCGATGGACGATTCCGTGGTGGAAGCACCAGTCTGCACCCCGTCGGAGGTACAACCGTCTTTGCATGCACCAGGCGCTGTACCCATGGACGTTGAACAGCAGCTGATCCAGCACCACTCTTCCACCGACGACGTGACGCCGCCTTTGGACTCCACAGGTGCTCCACTGGAGGCACACCACCCACGCACCTTTGCGTGGTCTGACGATGTAGACGATTAAACTTCCACCGTTGAGACAGCAGTAAATGCTGCTGCTCCAGCCCACAACTGCTAATCAACAGGGTCACTGGATGGGGATGTGCAGCCTACTGGGACAAAGTTCCTGTTCGCTGCTGCTCTTCGTGCATTCATGAGCATCCCAGAAGTCCCAATTCTACGACAAGCTTACAGGATTGGCTCCATCAATGTCAACACCATCGGTATCCCTGTCGAACTACAATTGCTCCGTGAAATGTTGAGAACGTCGGACCTCGATGTTGCCCTTCGGCAGGAAGTTCGCCTGCCAACGTTTCCTAATATCTACGGCTATATTTCCTACCTCACGCCATGTGCTGACGGTGGCGGTGGGACCTAAAGGAAGGCATTGAGGTAGACGACGTGATCTCTCCACCATCAGCTAGGAATCTTGGTGTGACTTTTCACGTTGTCCGTATCCTCGGGCACGGCCAAGCGACGGGAACGGTCGCGATTCTATTCAGAACAGTTCGGTACTTTGTTTGTAGACCGCTAGACCATATTATTCTTGGCGGCGACTCCAATTGTGTGTTATTCCAGAAGGAACAACATCCACATTTCAGCACATGCCAGGAACTCAAGCTGCTCGTGCATGTACTGAACCTCACCGATACTTGGGATCCCACGCATGGTGATCGACCTGGATATTCAGCAAGTCGTCTTGACCGTGTCTACGTTTCCCAAGGAACCGTAACTGCCACAACTGACACTGAGTTATGGTCTACCGCCTTCTACAACCATACCGCCTACATTTGCACTGTTTCGCTCCAGAGGCAGAAGGAGTGGCCCGGTCGACGCCTATGGAAGCTGAGTGTCGCCCATCTCAAGGATCCGAAATGCAGGGTGGTCGCAGAAACGACGTGCAACAACTGTGTGAGACGTCTTCCAGCGTATCTTTCAACACTCCGGTGGTGGATCGACTGCACCAAGACTGCTTTACGTCGTTCGACGATGAATTACGGTCGCGACAAAATGCTGTGGCGACGACATACCATGGAATGCTATTTCAAAATCCTCTGGGAACTCTGCCCCCTCTGTTCGACAGGTTGAAACTCAACGGATTAAAGCGAAGATAATTTCTCCTATGCGTCACCTCCTTGAAGGCACAATAGTACGCTGAAGATGTCACGATTGTCTAGTAGGAGAGACCCCGTCCATTTATCATATTATCCGATGAAAGAAGCGGTGTCGGAGAAAACTGGTCAACGCCCTCGACATGTCAGACGGTCGTCGATTGACGCCTCAGAATGGCATCGTAAAAATCTTTGTGGATCACTACAACCAGTTTTATGCAGCAGAGGATCAGAACATGGCGTTAACGACCGATGTCCTACGTGCCTTGACAGGCACCCTTGACGGGGCTGCTGCAGAGATTCTCGCAGACAAAATTACGGCTGATGCTCTTCATAAGGGTGCGGCGAACAAAGCCCCAGGTTCGGACGAGTTTCAGCTGGAGTGTTACCTCACATTCCACGACATCATGGGCTCACGCTGGACTGTGATGTATGACGAACTGAAGAACCCTGACATTCCCCTCCCACCTGAATTGGTAGATGGTTTGCTTATCCCGGTCCCCAAGCAATCGGGAGGTCGGGGAGTTGAACATTATCCGCGGCTGACCATGTTAAATTGTGACTTCAAGACTTGAGTTTTGCGCTCGCCTTGTGCGCGTCATCCCTCGAGTCATTTCTCTGGATCAAATGCGCTTTGGTGGTAACAGTAACATTCAGACGGCACTCAGCGATTACCGTGACGTCATAGCGATGGCCACGACCTGCACCAGTCGCGGTGCTTTAGTGGACTTCGAGCCCGCTTTTGATAGAGTGAGTCAGTGCAGAAAACATACTCCGACGGATTGCCTTTCTCCACAGGTTTATACACATCGTCTTGCGTCTCCTCCGAGGTGCCACGTCACGAGTGTTGGTCAATGTCCGTGTGGCGGGCCCTATTAATGTCATGCGGTCGGTTCGTCAAGGATGTCCGCTGTCGATGCTGCTTTTCGCCATCGCTCTTGAGCCCATGTTACACGGTTTGAGGAGCCGGCTGACAGGGCTCACACTGAGGGCGCCTAATTTCGTCTGCCGCGCCTATGCAGATGACGTTGTGTTTTTGGTTATATCGGAGGATGAAGTGCGAGAGGCACTGACATGGATCAACCAGTATGGGACTGCTGCGGGAGGCCGTGTGAACCTCACGAAATCAAGTGCTATGGCCGTCGGTAGACGTCTTCCAGCAGAGAGTGACTCCATTGTGATTAGTGGACGAGCTCAAATGTTTGGGGATTACCTTAACGTTTGATACACAGGGCACAATCTTATTTAACTAAAACCGACTGCTTCAAGCTATCCACAAGAACTTTCGTGGCAACCTCCTGAGAGCGCTGGACACGTTACAAAGGGTGGTTTTAGTTAACACTCATCTAGTCTCGCGTTTACCCCATTTAACACAGATTTTACCGATGCCAAATGGAATGGTACACAGACTTCAGGCGCCGTTCGGCTACTTTGTAAACGTGGGTCTTATCTTCAAAGTCCGCTATTGAGGCGTAGCGCCTTATGACGATCCTGCCTTGGAGGCAGTTACGTGGGAAATGTGTCCCAGACCTGGAGAGTGACATATGGTGACGCGAGACTGGACGCGCACGTAGTTTATATATCAGCCAATAGAGGACAATATTGGATAGGGGTACTGTGATTTTAGTTTCGATTGTGCCCACTAGAGTGCACTAAAGTAATAGAATGTTTTTCATAAACAGTTCTAGTATTTTCATAAGGTGTTATTATGTCTTTTTGTGTATGTAAAATGTTATAAATGTGTTTTAGCAGTATGAATGATGCGTGAGTGTGGTTTAAGGTTAATATGAAGATAATTGTTTAACGAATTATGCAGTAGTATTTAGTGTGGGAACATTTCGAAGAAGTATGGATATGAACAAAGGGAATTTTTGTGGAATAGATTTGTAAAGTAAGTTTATGGTAAAGGGAAAGTTAATTCAGGGATAAATAACAATAGTAAATAACTTTATGCATAAACAAAACTTCAGCATATTAGATAATTACGTCGGTAAAAAGTGCAGTCGTGAGGTTTACTATTTTGCGATTGGTTATGGATGAAAAGCGCGGACTGACGCAGGAGTTTGTTGTTTTGCTATTGGCTGTTAAGTAAACTGACCAATGGTAAAGCAATATTCTTCGCGCGCGTTTCTCTGCTGTTAGAGAAGACTTAAGAGTGTTCTAGAGAGGAGTCGAAGGCTAGCCATGAATGAGATCGGACGTGTAAAGTAGTAGTTCCGATGGAAATGATAAGTTGCTGAATCTAGCAGTGTTTTATACATCAAAAGTGTTGGAAAGTTATGGCATAATGATTACGATGTGTGTGTAGAAATTTCGGAATATTTAAGTGAATTTTGTGACGAGATAAGACACATATTCCGCGTGGCGCATTGAGCAGGTCGGTGGCTAAAAACTGTTACTGCATTTGGTACCGACAGACTTCATATTTAGCGAGCATTCTCAATCAAAAAACAATCAGTATTTTTGTAGCTATTACATTTTCGGGAAATGCAACACCATAAACTGGCTAACGTGAGTGAAACGGATTATGAGTGGCTGTGTTAAGACTAGCACGAGCTTGGCAGTGATACTTGTTTACCTAAGTTTCAGAATATATTAATTGAGGACAAAATTTCCAACCTTTCATTTCGTGTTTCTCCCGAAACGTAGATTAGTGACTTTAATTGCAGCCTGGTTCACGTCGAAGTACAATAGGTTTCGCTTTGCGTTCCTACTGATGATCTGCTGAGACAATATTCACAGGTAGGTGCAGGTCCGTCGTAAAGGGACGGAAAGAACCGCTCCGCCGCACGACGACACGCTGACACTTCCTCGTCGAGATGGTGGCCTCAGCCTTGTCAACGTCCAAGCGAGAGCAGCTGCCCTTTATGTAAGTACGATGGATAAATCGTGAACCCGCCGCCGAACCGGATTATCGGGAAGCCTGATTGACGAACTGGCCCCTCCCTCTCGAGTGGCACGCGTTCCACCTGCTTGTGTCTGTGTATATGCGGATGGATATGTGTTTGTGTGCGAGTGTATACCTGTCCTTTTTTCCCCCTAAGGTAAGTCTTTCCGCTTCCGGGATTGGAATGACTCCTTACCCTCTCCCTTAAAACCCACATTCTTTCGTCTTTCCCTCTCCTTCCCTCTTTCCTGACGAAGCAACCGTTTGTTGCGAAAGCTTGAATTTTGTGTGTATGTTTGTTTTTGTTTGTGTGTCTATCGACCTGCCAGCGCTTTTGTTTGGTAAGTCTCATCATCTTTCTTTTTAGATATATTTTTTCTACGTGGAATGTTTCCCATATATATATATATATGGCCAGTTGTATATATATATATATATATATATATATATATATATATATATATATATATATATATATATATATATGCAACTGGCCATTAAAATTGCTACACCAGGAGGAAATGCAGATGATAAACGGGTATTCATTGAAGAAGTATATTAAACTCGAACTGCCATGTGATTACATTTTCACGCAATTTGGGTGCATAGATCCTGAGAAATCAGTTCCCGGGACAACCACCACTGGCCGTAATAACGGCCTTCATGCGCCTGGGCTTGGATTGCGTGTACAGGCACAGTTGCCCATGCAGCTTCAACACGATACCACAGTTCATCAAGAGTAGTGACTGGCGTATTGTGGGCGAGCCAGTTGCTCGGCCACCATCAACCAGACGTTTTCAGTTGGTAAGATATCTGGAGAATGTGCTCGCTAGGACAGCAGTCGAACATTTTCTGTATCCAGAAAGGCCCGTAAAGTGGTCGTGCATTATCCTGCTGAAATGTAGTGTTTCGCAGGGATCGAATGAAGGGTAGAGCCACATGTCGTAACACATCTGAAATGTAACGTCCACTGTTCAAAAGTGCCGTCAATGCGAGACGTGTAACCAATGGCACCTCATACCATCATGCCGGATGATACGCCAGTATGGCGATGACGAATATACGCTTCCAATGTGCGTTCACCGCGATGTCGCCAAACACGAATGCGACCATCATGATGCTGTAAACATAACCTCGATTCATCCGAAAAAGTAACTTTTGCCATTCGTGCACCCAGGTTCGTCGCTGAGTACACCATCGCAGGTGCTCCTGTCTGTAATGCAGCGGCAAGGTAACCGCCGCCATGGTCTCCGAGCTGATAGTACATGCTGCTGCGAACGTCGTCGAACTGTTCGTGCAGATGGTTGTTGACTTGCAGACGTCCCCATCTGTTGACTCAGGGATCGAGATGTAGCTGCACGATTCATTACAGCCATGCGGATAAGATGACTGTCACCTCGACTGCTAGTGATACGAGGCCGTTGGGATCCGGCACGGCGTTCCGTATTACCTTCCTGAACCCACCGGTTCCAAATTCTGCTAACAGTAGTTGGATCTCGATCAATACGAGCAGCAATATCGCGATACGATAAACCGCAGTCGCTATAGGCTACAATCCGACCTTTGTCTAAGTCGAAAACGTAGTGGTACGCATTTCTCCTCCCTACACGAGGCATCACAACAACGTTTCACCAGGAAACGACGGTCAACTGCTGTTTGTGTATGAGAAATCGGTTGGAAACTTTCCTCATGTCAGCACGTTGCAGGTATCGCCACCGGCGCCAAGCTTGTGTGAATGCTCTGAAAAGCTAATCATTTGCATATCACAGCATCCTCTTCCTGTCGATTAAATTTCGCGTCTGTAGCACGTCATCTTCGTGGTGTAGAAATTTTAATGGTCAGTAGTGTATATACACTCATGCTCATAATTTAAGGATAATGCCGATACATGGTGAAATAACGCTCTGATGGGCGGTTTGTGGGTTTAAATCACCTCGGGGTATGAGTACGTGGTGCATCTGACCTGCGATCGTCGCACGATGGCGCTGGCAGTAGTCCCCATACGCAGAGGTGTGTTGGTGCATGTCAGAGTACAGCCCAGCGAGTAAGTGTGCAGACATTTTCAGACGTGCTAATATTGACTGTGTGTTGAAAATGGCACAGAGGACATATATTGATGATATGATGAGGGATAGAATGCTAGGGCGACTGGAGGCTGGTCAAACACAGTAGGTCGTAGCACGGGCCTTCCGTGTGCCACATTGTATGATATCAAGATTATTTCAACGATTCCAGCAGACAGGAAAAGTGACCAGGCGCTACAGTACGGGACGTCCACAGTGTACAACACCACAAGAAGACCGATATCTCACCATCAGTGCACAGGGCCGGCCACGGGGTACTGCAGGTAGCCTTGCTCGGGACTTTACCGCAGGCACTGGAACAGTTGTCTCCAGTCACACAGTCTACAGATGACTGAACAGACATAGTTTATTCACCCGGAGACCTGCGAGGTGCATTCCACTGACCCTTGGTCACAGGATAGCCCGTAAAGCCTGGTCTCAAGGACACGGTCATTGGAACAGTTCTCGCAGGTTATGCTAACGGACGAGTCCAGGTATAGACTGAACAGTGACACTCGCCCGGTTTTCATCTCGCATGAACCAGGAACCGAAAACCAACCCCTTAATGTCCTTGAAAGAGACCTGTATGGAGGTCGTGACTTGATGGTGTGGGGTGGGACTATGATTGGTGCCCGTACTTGCTTGCATGTCTTTGACAGAGGAACTGTAACGTATCAGGTGTATCAGGACGTAACTTTGCACCAGTATATCCGCCTTTTCAGGGATGCAGTGGATCCCACCTCCCTCCTGATGGATGGTAACTCACGACCCCACTGAGCTGCCATCATGGAGGAGTACCTTGAAACAGAAGATACCAGGCGGATGGAGTGGCCTGCCTATTCTCCAGACCTAAACCCCATCGAGCACGTCTGGGATGCTCTTGGTCGACGTATCGCTGCATGTCTTCAAACCCCTACGTTACTTCAGGAGCTCCGACAGGCACTGGTGGCAGAATGGGAGGGTATACCCCAGCAGCTGCCCGATCACTTGATCCAGAGTATGCCAACCCGTCGTGCGGCCTGTGTACGTGTGCATGGTGATCATATCCCATATTAATGTCGGGGTACATACGCAGGAAACACTGGCGTTTTGTAGCACATGTGTTTCGGGACAGTTTTCTCAACTTATCACCAATACCGTGGACTTACAGATCTGTGTCGTGTGTGTTCCCTATGTGCCTATGCTATTAGCGCCAGTTTTGTGTAGTTCCATGTGTGGCACGACATTCTGCAATTATCCTTATTTTATGAGCGCTCGAGTTATTGTGTTCGGGTCCTTTCCCTGTTTTTGCTTTTATTAATCAGAATAGCCCGACATTTTTCCATTTCGTTTTACAGAATATTAACAAACAGGATAAACTATGTGAAATTATTAAGAAGTTTAAATTGTGTAGACTCGATCAAACAGAAAGCCGACTGTCCGCCGGGACATCCTGAGCGAACTCCCTCGGTGTATTGCGACAGAGACCTTACGTGGTATCCCTGTCCAGAGCGACCTTCCAGGAACACATACGTTAGTTGTTTTGTGTCGAAATCTTAGTGGCACTTGTCAGAATTAGACAGCTCTGCAAACCAACGTTTTAAAAATCGTGCTCGTGTGGCTACGTGGTGGGAGCAAAACATCATCGATCAAACTATTTTTTTTTTTTTTTTTAAGAGTGTGAGGACACCAACGTCTCATTAAAGTTTGCCGAGCACAGCAGTTCCAGTAAACAACATTACTGTCGATAAAACGAAAACCTTCCCGCGTGCACCAAACAATTGGGACTCTGTCATCAAAGAGACTCTTTGATATTGGATTCTTAGTGGAGAAACGTAGCTAATTCTCAGCGCTGAGTGTTTACAGCGAATCTTGTTGATATTCTTTCACGTATGTACGTGTGTTACAATGTTACAGACTTCGACTCAGTCTCTGTAGGCATGGCAAGTCGGTTATCCCTGACGGCAATTACATTATGCCCGATAACTTGAGGTCTTATTCTAATTTGACGCAGTAAGAATACCGAAAATATTGTATTCAAAGTTCCGTTGCTAGGCAATGCCTTCACATACAATGTACACAATTCAAGAGGTACTGTGAGCATATTTTTATAGGAACTTCTCCCTGTGCTTTTTTTCAGTAATTAATTTATGCTTAAAAAAGCATATAACTAACACGACGCTGGTCGTTCGCTTTACTTTTAACGTTTTTCTGGGTGTTTGGTTGAACGATTCCAGTGAAATCCACTTCACAGTGTGAGAAATGGCGTGACCGGATCACCGCGCAACCTGACGAAAAACGGCCATTTGATTGCTAATTCACTTGTAATGGGCTATAGCGCTGCGCGGCTACTTTTATTTGGGGAGCGATCAGCCGCGGTGATGCAATTGCAATGCCAAGATTAATGGTCGACCACGCCCGCCATGACAGCGCTGCCAGCGACATCTGTGACCCCTGCCGTGCGCGAACTAGGCGCCACACGTCACGTGGGCTGCCAGCGAGCTATCGCCGCCATTCCGCCGAGCATTTGCAATTTGCTTTGTGCTTCACCAGTCGACTGCTAATTGAAAGGAAGTCAGGTCCACGACGGCAACTTTTCAGTATGACTACCTTCGACTTCCTAAACAACTTTTCTTGTGAACGAAATATTGTGTGTCTTTCCTTAAGGGCTCAGTTATAATATCTTCACGAATTTTACACGTTTGTTATAGATTCCTTTCTTATCTATTTTATAATGAAATGATGTTACATTATGACAGCTGTATTACAAGGGATAAGTGTAACGTTATGGAGAGGAGAGTGGATTTATCTCATAACGATCATACGGCACTGATGCCCCGGAGTCCCCAGTGAGGAAGTTCGGCCGCCGAGTTGCAAGTCTTTTCAATGACGCCACAAAATAGCTCTGAGCACTATGGGATTTGACGCCGCACTAAGCGACTTGCGTGTCGATGGTCATGAAATTATGATGAGGACAACACAGCACCGAGTTCCCAATTTGAAAAATCTCCGACACTGCCGGAAATCGAAACCGGGCTCGCTGCATGGCAGACGCACTGGCCTCTCAGCTAAGGGGTTGGCTTTAATTCACAGATTGTTGTATAGAGAAAACCAGCAGAGATTATATCTAAATATCACCCACTTTTTAAAACAAAAATAGGGAAATGAGTTTATCCTCTTCTGACGTTTACTTCACTCCTTGTTTTTCTTTAGTGAAGAAAGGTGCGAGGTATGATGAAAAAGTAACGGCAATTCTTTAATTCGGCAAGCCTTTTACAGCAAATACTCAATTTTTTTAATCTCGTTGGTACATATGTTCCTGATGTATGTTTGCTTTTTCAGCTGTTTTGACTATTTAGTTTATTGTCGACAATCGACAAGGCCATACATGTATTCAAGAGTTCGGCGGATTCTTACTGTCGAGAAAGAAGGCTCAAAGAATTTGAATTAAATTTTGCTTGCAACATGAAATAAAGTGCGGCATCGCATTGAGATATGTTGACTGTGGCTTTTGGCGAATGTACTATGAGTAAGACAAGAGTTAACAAGTGATATGCACGTTTCAAAGAGAACAGAGAAGACATTGAAGACGACGACCACTTTCAGCACCTTTGCATGCCAGTTGCTGACGACAATGTAGAAGAAGTGAAGAAACTGATTCTGGAAAGTTGCCGAATCACAGCCAGTGAGATTTCAGACGATGTCGGCATATTCTTTCGCTCATGCCAAGCAATTTTTTTCTGATGTTTTGAGCATGAAACGTATAGCAGAGAAGTTTGTTCCGAAATTGTCTAATTTCGATCACAAACGACGTCGCGTTGACATCGCTCAAGAATTGCTGGATGAAGTCGAAAACAATCCAGCACTTCTAAAGAATGTTGCAACAAGTGACGGAACATGAGTGAGTATACGGGTATGACGTCGAAATCAGCGCCCAATTGTCCTAATGGAAATTGCCTGAATAACCAAGACCGAAAAAAAGGGAAAAAATCAGCAAGTTCGATCACATGTGAAGGTTCTTCTCACAGTTTTCTTCGATTACAGTGGGATGGTGCATCATGAATTCCTGAATTATGGTGGTACTGGAAGAAGGAATCTGACCGGGAAGCTATGCGCCGTCTGCATCAAGCAATCTCAAGAAAGCAACCTTATAGCAAAACCACACCATCACGATGATGCTCCCGCTCACTCCTCAATACTTGCTAGTGATTTTTTGGCAAAAAATAAAACCATTATGTTGCCTCACCCGCTGCATTAGCCGGACATGGCCATCTGTGCATTCTTCCTAATTCTCAGGCTGAAGAGCACAATAAAAGGACGTTGTTTTTGCACCACCGGCAAGGTAAAAACTGAATCGCCGAAGGAACTGAACACCATAACGAAAAGTGAGTTACAGAAGTGCTTCGAAGGCTGAAAAAAATCCGGCACTTGTTAATTATATCTGTGGGGGTTTACTTTAAAGCGGAAAAAATTGATGTTGATGAATAAACGAAGATTCTCTAACAAAAACAAAAAATCCCGTTATTTTTTGATCACATCTCTCACGTCTAATTTCTCAGTGTGATTTGTGGTTATTATTCAATAATAAGTTAATTTACTTATAAATGGGTCTGCAATCATTTGTAGAATCCATTAGGATCACATACGCTAATCTGGTTTACGAGTTTTAATATTTCTGGTCTATCAGGACTGTGCATGCATTGTTTCAGAGCAAAACGGACGATAGCTAGTCGTTTCACGACTATGTACATAAAAAGTAGAACCTTTTTATTATTTTTGTACCAAGTCGGAATTCACTATTTTTGTGGGTGGATGTCACTATAAGATACTTTCACGGTCAATTCTTTCAAACTATGAGGATGTACAATAGCCACCAGGGCTTGATACGTAGAGAGGACATCAAAATTACCATGGCTTAAGTAAGACAACAAACTGACTGTTAGTCAACCATATAATTACATATATTTCGTGTTTTAAACTAAAAACCGCATCGCATCACCGCCCTTCTCATGTGTCTTTCACGAGACATGCATTCCATATATTTTGGTAAAACTTACATTGTTTTTTTCAAAATTTTGCTCTACCAATGAGGAAGGATATGTAACAACATGACTAATAAGCTGCATAATCACCACTATCACCACAGCCTCCACAACCACCGCCAACAGAGCAATTACCAACTCTTCAACTTATAATACTCCATGAAGTCCTCTTTTCTGTATACATATATATTCCTACTGCGTCTTCCTTTCTTTTATCTCTTTCAATCCCGCAAAGAATTTTCTTGGCCCATCTCTTATCAATTCGTCTGGCTACAAACCCCACACACTTTTAGTTCAGTTCTGTGATTGTCATGATTATGCATACCTTACTAATCTGTTAACTGATTCATTAGGTTGATTACATGAATCCCATAGCATTTCTCAACTTGCATCTCTCGATTGAAAGCTCAGTTTTGAATAATTTTCGCGCTAAAGGCTATGTGACACTGCCATAAATCAAAACTAACTGTTTCAACTGGCTGCACATTTACCTTTTCTGACTCGCTGGAAGTTTATTTTGGAAACCATGTTTATTTTACTGAATGTGCTGTTGGCCACTTGTACAGAGCAACTGCTTTCTCTTGCTTTATTGGTAACTTTTGCTATTTATTTGATATATCGATTATACAGTACTTTAGGCTTATTGTAATTTATTTTCAGCCCAAATCCAAACTACCTGTATGACGTTGCCCGGTCTGGAGTTGTCTTTTGCCCGCAATAAGAGAAAAAATTTCGGTGTTGAGGAAAAACATGGCGGTTTATCATATTAACACAAAACCTTTCTTTGGAATTTCCATCCATGGAGCATGGTTCTTTCTCTATGAGTGCTGAGGATAGTTTGCATTTACTTTACCACCTTTCTTCGAGTACTTCAAGCTTTCGTAATTCATTTGTCTTTTAGAAATCCTCCCCTTGTTTACCAACATGTACTAGGCCAACCCTTATTGACGATTACTCAATAGTTTTTGTGGGAGATAACTTTTACGAACGACTATGCAACGCCAGATATGATACCACCGCTATTCTTATTTTTGAGAAAAGCCTTTTGAAGGAAGTAGGGTATTTCAACCGAAGTACAAGGTCAAAACGTCTTAAGATACAAAGGAGTTACCGATACTGATTGTACCGACAGGGTCCTGATTAAAATTGACAGTTGTGGACATTTCAGAACTGCCTCTTTGGTGCCTTGACCTTCCCTAAAGCCAAAGTAATCATCTATAACATCCTCAATTTTCTGTTTCATTCTTCTGTGCATTACTCTTGTCACCAACTTGGATGCACGAGTTGTTAAACTGATTGTGCGATAACTGTCGCACTTGACCGTTCTTGCTATCTTCAGTAATGTCTGGATAATGTTTTTTTCCGAAAGGCAGATGGTATACCGCCAGACTCGTGTATGCTATACACCAACGTGAATAGCAGTTTTGGTGTAATTTTCCCCCATCTGTTTTAGAAATTCTTATGGGATATTATCTATCCCTTGTTATTTACAATGTTAAACTCACGTTTGGAGCCGTAGACTGGGATTTGCTTCGATGCCACATTATTATTGCGACGTCATTGTAAAAAAGGGGAACAAGTCATTGGTAGATCTCAATAAGGGTATAAGCCAAACTGGAATCGGACTTCGCACCGTATTAACAGCACCTTATCTGATAATTCGCGCAGTCCGGGTATAGTTGGTTGTTGGCTGGATTCCCCAGTCTCTTCATCCCCGAGACATGGTCGTAGATCTGACTAGCAGCGAAATCCGTCAGCTCGGGTCGCTGCACCCTCCAAGATAAGCCTCGAGAGGGTCGCCTGCGTGAAGTGAATTAGGTGCCATCTGGCGTGACGAGTTAATGCGACGGGGAAGGGCTCCCAGATGTGACCACAGAGGTTTGCTGCAGCCAAGGCTTGAGCTTCGTAAGACGCAGACTGTTTCCACGAATTTAGGCACCATTCATTGCAACGCTGTTCTTTCCCGTTCGGCACCACATCTCACAGCAGTGTTCCTCTCACAGTCTCCGTCTGCCTTTGCTAATGTGCCCTCAGACTGGATGTAAAGCATAACGCGAGTATGGAACAGGACTAGTTTTGTGACGTCACATTGTAGAATTTCACGATGTCGATGTGCAACATTTCCGCACGTTTAGATAGCACTGACGTGGAGAAAGGGGCAAGTGTCATAAGCTGATTTCCCAGAAACTTCGCTCAGTGAAATATAAATCAAAACAAGCAAAGACATTGGCTTCTCCGTAGACAGTCGACCGTTTTGTCGTAACTCAGATGCCTTTTAGTGTGGCACAGTGACTAGCGTTGCGTTTCTCAGTTTGGCGCCCCTTGTTTAATAGCCGTTTATTATTTTTTATCTCATTTCAGTTTTTGTACCTATGTCTACAGAATGTTACTACACCAATGTTTCTTACGAAGTTAATGGACAAAAGTGTGAGACCCTGCCCACTCGTCTAACACAGGGTGCCTGGGAAGCTGTTTTCTCCGATACCTAGACAACATTGAAGCAAATCTTAATAATGGAGTTTATTACAGTAAAGTTAATTGACAACTGAACCGTGATTTACTTTCAATGAATATTCTTAAGAATTTGATTTATTTACTAGAGATTCATCAAGAACATTAACACATTTAATCACACTATGTAAGAGTGGAAGTAGTTACCAGGGAGTAACTGATGAAATCATAACCAAATTGCTTTTAACAAATGGGAATTTTATTCACTTTACTAGTGCCTAAAAGCATTTTTTAAAAGAAACGGATTTAAAATTATAATCAGAAAGTAACCTCTAAATATCAAATTACAATTTATTCAGAGGCAGAAAGAAACAAGTTTTGACTGTATGAGCTTTCAGGCAGAGAACCTTGCCACTCCCTTTTGACACGGCCGTAGTCTTTCGACTACAATGGTGCAAATCAGCAACACACCAGATTACTTTAAACTAAAAGTTTTAATAATTTACACAAGCACACAAACCCCCGTAGCAGGGATGGAAATCGTACAAAACACTAAAAATTAAAATATTAGCTTTGCCACCGAAGGAGCAACTTGATTTTAAAGTCTTACGGTGAAAGGGTGGTAACTCTATATACTAAAATGATCATTTAAATAAAAGCCCATGAAATGCAATCTTATATAGAATTCTACAGGGTTGGCCAAACAAGTTAAGATGCTCTACAGTAAACAGATACAGCATCTCAAGATGATAGGCAAGATCAAAACATGCATCAGGAATTAGGCCGTTACACTCCAAGCAATAAATTCGTTAACACACCAAATCCGACAAACATGACAGAGGCAGCTCCGAACGACAGACAGACACTAACTCCCTAACAAATGCGGACGAGAGACTGACCTAGAAAACAAGTAGATTTTAACAAGAGTAAATCATACAACATATCACCAATCACTTAACTTCTGCCGGCCGAAATGGCCGAGCGTTTCTAGGTGCTACAGTCTGGAACCGCGCGACCGCTACGGTCGCAGGTTCGAATCCTGCCTCGGGCATGGATGTGTGTGAAGTCTTTAAGTTAGTTAGGTTTAAGTAGTTCCAAGTTCTAGGGAACTGATTACCTCAGAAGTAAAGTCCAACAGTGCTCAGAGCCATTTTTGAACTTAACTTCTAGTGAACTGCGATTTCTCGAGAAGACCTGGCGCAGCACCCCGAAATCGCTCTCCCGAACCGTCTGCTGCCAGGCGCTTCAACGGACGCAGGAAGGCGCGCCGATCTCCCGTCTCACGGCGTCGCAGCTCGCACCGGCCAGACGGTTGTCGTAGGTTGGCTCCTGTTGCTCTCGTGTCGACCGCGAAGCCACTTCCCCTCGCTATACGCCGCGGCCCACCGGACTCACGTGGTGACCTGACATGCGCCGACGCTCGAGACGGACAAGTCATCTTGTGTCTCAGTGCGCGACCGACCTACCAATCGATCCAACCGCCAATGACCATTGCCAGAGCAAACTCGGGCAGACTGGCGGTCTAACGCACAGACTCAGATGCAGAAACTAAGCCCCCATCCGGCAACCACTCGCTGAGTTCTCTTACTGGCGGAGTGGAAAGACTCTCATTTTGCCGGCTATAAAGGTTGATCCGAACGACAGACATACTAGCACTCCGACCGACTGACAGACTAGCAAGCTGGGGACAAGAGACTGACCCTGACTGACTCCAGACTGACTGCCTGGTGAGCTCATAGCGCCTCTTAAATGCACGTGAACAGGCAATCTTTCCCCTTTCCCACCAGAGGGAGACACCAAAGCTGCGATTGCCACAGCGGCGCCACTGCCAGAAACGGAGGGCGACTGCTTCACACTACGCGCTGCGGCGCGCTCTTCAAAACAGCAATTTTTAACACGGCTCAACAACACTTAATTTTTCCTTTTTTCAAAGAGAGGTCGCAAGCAGTTGGCGACATGCAAATAATCAAAGTCGTTCGATGTATACAATTTCCATGCAAATAATTAATATAGATCACAAGTCACGGCTCGTCTAGTGCGGCTGTTCTAGTGTGCGGAGGCAATGCGGGAGCGATGCTTATATCTCTTCGTGGATGGGCCGCTCCTGCCAACGAGCGGTTGTATTCAACGCACTACAGGCCTTCTCTACTGTTACTTCCGGGCCGACGTGCTGGCGCTAGATGTTACGTAAAAACAACAAGAGCGTTATATTAATTGTAAAATTACACCTGGGTTTCACAGTAACTGTCATCGTTTGTTATATAATATATGTTTGTATATGGATTTCCATTGGTTATAATGTTTTTGAATCCTCTTACTTTCATATTTCATTCTTATATCGATTATTATATTAATGCTTATATTCCGTTCCCCTTTTTATTATTCATGTAAGTGTGGTGTGTTCGCTTGGATGACACCAATCGTGAGAAGATTCCAGCGCTACAAATTCCGAACCCAAGGAGTATCGGGTGAAGGTAGGTTTGAACCAGTCACATTTCTTCATATCAATCTCACTCGGCAAAGATATGTCGTTAACATTGCTGAAAATTTCACGCGTTGGCGATAATTTCTCGGCAAACCACACATACAGGTCACTTTACCGAGAACTTGCGCTTGTAACTGATTATGAATCAAGAGGCACTACAGAAATTTCACAGTAAACAGTTCCAAATAGTTTTCTCGTTTATTTATTTATTTCTAATTCATTTACCAGACATGACATTAGACGACGAATAAAGACAATGTATTCTCCAAAATGAGTATAATATTTGGGTTTGAACACGGGGCGCATAAGTGTTAAGACACGACGCTAGCCACTATGTCACCGCTTCGATTGAGTTCTTAAAACTGGGAAGACTTAGACTTGAGTTATTTCAACAGTTGCTCCTAAGCCCAATAATAGTATTAACTCCATAAAAGCAACATAAAGTACTTCGAAAACTCTGATCGTCGTTTTCTCACAAACGTGATAACCTGAGACACGTCATCCCTTATTTTAACCCCTTAATCATGAGTGAAAATTCCGGGAAATCGAATCATGGCACTTGCTGTGTTCTCCTCTTGAGCTCTCTCGAATTTTGGCATCGTGCTTAGAAATATAACGTATACAATGCAATAACGTATACAATGATATATCTCGCTGTCCATTACGTTTTTCATCGGCGCAGTTTCGTATTAGAACATAGCTTACATACATTAAGTACCTTTCTGTTTCCTGTATTAGAAATGGATCACTATGAAAATATTCTTTTTCAAGAATGAAGGTCGTTAAACTCGAGAAAAGTCAGGAAGTGTTATATCGGTGGATAATAGTGGTGCCATACATCACGTGTAAAGCAATAAAATAAAATTATAAAATCTTCGTGTGCTTTTCTCAACAGAGATGACGTGGCCAGCATTGTATTTAGGCACAGATTCCAGCGTAAGCATATTCTGAGCCACACTTAGGAGCGAGGGTGTTGTTGTCAAATTTGTAAACAGACACGAGTTGTAATATCCAAGCCTACATTTTATTCAGACTAATATTCACGACAGCGTTATGTTGTGAAATGTGCATGAACATTAATCGTATTCTCGTGATATTAATTTTGTAAAAAAAAATATATCTCAGACAATATTTATGGAAAAGGATAATGAAAATCTCGGTCTTTTGTTATCCATGATTTTTCTAGAAAGTCCTTCTTGTTCGAACTGTTGCACTGATAGCATCTGATTGATATCTCGTAATACAGAGGTCTGTAAAAATCTGTGTTATGTTGCTAATTCCATATCTGATAAATAGAGTTTATATGTCACTGAAATGAATCTTTGTTTGGAGTTTTATTTCATAGTAATTCTCGTCCTATATAAATGTTTTCTGCTCAGCTACAAAAGAGCTTAGCCATTAGCGCTATTGATCTATAGCGCGGTTTACTAACAAAGCTGAATAATAAGCGATTAATATTGAGTAATATATATGCATATAGTGAAGGAACAAAAAGATTTACTATATATCATTTGTTAGTAGCAAAGCAGGTCCTAAAGCAGAATCGATAGGTGACTGGCTTATGTTAGCCGCCATCTTACTGAAATATTGCACCGGCAGTTTTAAATTGATTTTCTATACAGACATGAATGTTGTTGGTCATAATTGGACTAATAATTGTGTATTGGTGCCCAGAGCCACTCTGAGGTAATAAATTCAGGTTAGGAAGACAGTAACTCTCCTCGAAATATCAGTTACTATTAATGACAGTGCAGCTCACTCTAGAATAAATGATAATTAATTGAAACCCTCAGCTGGCGACAGGTGTTGTTGATATAACTCGATGGGGACAGCTGAAAATATCTATTAGGTACATTATGTATGTAGAATTGTGGACAGTTGGGAATGTGGGTCTCACGGGAAGCGTGCAAGGGATAAGATACTGCAGTCGCACTATTCATCTGTGTCCTCGGTGGCTTAGATGGGACAGTCCGCTGTTAGCAGCGGTGGGGCAAGGTCGTCGTGCCTGTGTCCCCCTGTTAGCGCACCGCGCGCGCGAGTGTTTACTGTTTATCTTCCGCTGCGGCGAGTGACACGCGTCCGTGTCTCGGTAGTGCCATGGCGCACTCGTATCGCAAGTCCACCATTAAGATCACGTTTCAAGCGGACTATGCAAGACCTCGAGCACTTGACATTGAACGTTTCATCCGGGAAGAACTTCATATTGCACCTCAAGACATCATTGGGATCCACTTTTCTATAACACAAAGTGTCGTCTACATAAAAATGATCAATGACAAGGCGTGCACTGACGTTGTATGCCGACACGCTCATGGACTTAAATTCAAGCATTCTGATGGTCACGTAGGAACTGTCACGATCGACCACGCTGGATTAGGCCTTCGCACTCTGAGGGTCTTCGAGCTGCCATTCGAAGTCCCGCCAGATGTTGTGATGACAGCTTTCAAACCATACGGCAACGTGCTACAGGACCTGCTCAACGCAGCAGACATCGACATTGCGCTCCTTCAAGAGGTGTATGTCACAGACTTCAAGGGACCCTATGGCTACAAGACTTGGGTCTCACATGCGTCTGCCAATGGCAGTGGTGTGGCGATCCTCCTCCGCGAAGGTATCACCGCAGAAGACGTCGAGTATCTCCCTGACGCCAGAGGCATGGCTCTTACTATCCAAGGAGTCAAACTTATTAACATCTATGCACCGTCAGGATCTGGTCGGCGTCGCGAACGATCCACCTTTTTCGCTCATACAATCACGCCCCTCTTTATGGGCCGTCAGGACGCCTTGATAATGGGAGGGGACTTTAACTGTAGCCAAGCACCTAAGGATCAGTTACCACACAATTCTCCCTGCGCAGAACTTACGACAATTATAAATAATCTTCAATTGGTGGACTCGTGGGAACATGTTTCTGGCGATCGGCCCGGATTTACTCACTACACCAGCCATTCCTCCAGCCGCATCGACCGGATTTACATCTCGCGCTCCATAGCTGTGGGGACAAGAGCTGCCGAAGTTTGGCCCACAGCTTTTTCTGACCACGAGGCCTACATCTGCGCTATTACCCTCGGCCGCCAGAAGGTATGGCACAGCCGTGGTCTTTGGAAGTTGAACGTCGCCCACCTCGCTTCTCAGGAATGCCGCCGCCTTATAGAGAACACGTGGGACTCATGTAGCCGCCGGCGTGGTACCTACCGGTCTACACTGTCGTGGTGGTTACTCTGCGCCAAACCAGCCCTCCGGAAGACCTTGATAGGCTACGGCCGAGATGTTGCAGCATGGAAGAGACATACCATGGACTTTTACTACAGCATCTTTAGGGAATGTACAACACTACCGTACTCATCTGCACGGCAGGTGACGGTGAACCGTGCCAAGGCACAGATCATCAGATTAACACGTTGCCACCTTGAGGGTGCGATCGTCAGAGCACGCACTCAAGACAGAGTGGCCCAGGAGGAACCCTCTATGTACCACGTCATTGCAGAACGACGACGCCGACGCAGGACACTGATCCAAGCTATCACGACGGAAGACGGACGACGCCTTGATACCCAGCGCGACATAGGAAACGCCCTTCATGCTCACTACACTAGGCTATACTCGGAACGTCGACATCCCCCAGAGGTGATCGCCGAAGTCTCTCAACTCACTTATGGCTCGATCTCTCCCACAGCGGCGGCGGATTTGACAGCAGATGTAACGGAAGAGGAAATCATTGAAGCAATACAGGCTGGGGCTGCTCATAAGTCCCCGGGACCTGATGGCCTTCCTCTGGAATTTTACCGGACGTATCAACAATTGCTGGCACCAGCATGGACTGATATTTGCCGCGATCTTATGTCTCCCACGACGCAGATACCTGGGGCCTTCCTAGAAGGACTGATTGTGCCTATACACAAACCACGAGGCGGATCCAGGATCAGTGACTATCGGCCCTTGACCTTACTCAACAGTGACTTGAAGATTTCACCCGGCTTCTGGCGGCACGCCTAAAGCGATCTGTACGATGTGTTGTGTCGCAGGATCAGGCATCGTTAGGTGGTGCCCATAATATTCGTACTGCATTGTGCCGATATAGAGATATGATCGCGCTAGCCAAAGCTCGCCAACTGCCAGGAGTTTTGGCCTCACTCGACTTTAGCCAGGCCTTTGACAGAGTCGACCACACATTTTTGATGGAGGTACTGCGACACATGGGGTATCCGGACGTCATAGTTAATGTACTGATGCGTCTCCTACGCGGCGCGACGTCCAAGGTGTTATATAATGGTCGTCTTACGCCGCCGGTACGGATCTAGCGATCGGTGCGACAAGGCTGCCCTCTTTCGGCGATATTGTACGCCCTCGTCTTGGAACCACTCCTCTGCGGCCTCCGACAACGCCTGACTGGAATATCCCTTGGTGGACACACTTTTTGCTGCACTACCTATGCGGATGATCTGGTACTCCTTCGCAATAATGACGAAGTTCGTGCAGCACTGGCGTGGGTGGCGACCTACGGCGCGGCATCGGGGAGCCATCTCAATCTCCACAAATCACACGCCCTGTCTATAGGCAGAGGCCTACCCGACGAGAGTGTCGCACCGCTAAGAATCAGTGACACAATCCGCTGTCTTGGCATTGATTTCACATCTGATATGAAGCGTTCAACAGCCCTTAACTACAGGCGTTTATTGAATCAGATGAGAGCAGGAATAAGTGACCACCGTCTGCGACATCTAGATCTCCTGCAACGGACACGATATGCTAACGTCTATTTGGCGTCACGTATCCCCCATTTTGCACAGATACTCCCCGTACCACCTACCCTGGCTCACCGCATGTTGGCGGTTTTGGGATCCTTTGTTAATACGGGCATGTTATTTAAGATTCGTTACGAGTCCCTAACCCTCCCAAGGAGCAGAGGGGGTTTAGGCCTTTGTCATGTTCAGAACAGAGCGAAGGCCCTGTTCGTCAGCTGTCACCTGCAACTGTGGCGACGAAGTCCGACGTGCCTCACAAGTCTCTTACTTGAAGCCTTACGACCAATCTCACTCGCACCCCCTGTGATGATATCGGACATCCCAGCACCTTTCTTCTACATTAGCCAGTTCTTCCTTGAATTAAGCTACATCCGCACCGCACTACTACCCCCACGCTTGATGATGACGAGGGCGATATATGCTGCCATGCAAATGAACCGGACGCCGAATGTGATTGAAAGCAAACACCCCACTACAAAGTGGCGCGCTGTGTGGCAGGCAGTGAATGCCACCACCCTTGATACTGACGTGCAATCTGCATGGTACGTAACTGTTAATGGGAAACAGTTGTGCCAGTCCCGCCTACATCACATCCACCTAGCTGATTCACCCTTGTGTGCCGCATGCCAAGTGATTGACATGGATGAACATCGTTTGGAATGCGGGTCGGCAAAGGACGTTTGGTATTTGGTGCGTCAGATATTGGCTTTTCTCACACGCACGACTCCCGACAGGATAACTACCCGATCACTTTTTTTCCCCGATGAGATTTATTTCCCAAGAGCAAAAACGAACTCTGTGACGTGGATCAGCGGCCACGCTGTTCACTACCTCTTCGGTAATGGCGAAAAGACAGTACCCGATTTTTGGTATTACCTCAACGAACGACATTGTGCGATCGTCAGGAACCCTAAATATAGGCAATATTTTTCTAATTTTCTTTGGAGCGCATTCCATAATCCGCCTCGCAGCTGGATTATCGATGACATGAGAAGATAACCATAGCACCTCTTCCCAATTCCTTTTTTTTTTTATGAGATTTGAACAAACAACGGAAACAACACAGCAACGAGAAGACAGTCATCGAAAAATTCGCAGCGGGCTATAGTATGGAGCATCCTTTGTCGTAACGGGACGACTTCCTATTATTCTGTTTATGTAGCCGAAGAGGAACGGCCTTCCTTTCATACATTTGTATAAAAAAAAAAAACAGATGGATATAGCGTCTGCCATGTAAGTAGGAGATCCCGGGTTCGAGTCCCGGTCAGGACACACATTTTCCGCTGTCTACATTGAGTTATATCAACAACGCCTGTCGGCAGCTGAGGGTTTCAATTAATTATCATAAATTAAAGTTATATTGTGAATACAGTGAACTTCTATGAATGAAACAGCATCTTACGTGATATAAGTTCTTATCTGCTGATGTGTGAAGCCTGGTTATTTTGTAACAAATTTTATGAAATACACTCCTGGAAATGGAAAAAAGAACACATTGACACCGGTGTGTCAGACCCACCATACTTGCTCCGGACACTGCGAGAGAGCTGTACAAGCAATGATCACACGCACGGCACAGCGGACACACCAGGAACCGCGGTGTTGGCCGTCGAGTGGCGCTAGCTGCGCAGCATTTGTGCACCGCCGCCGTCAGTGTCAGCCAGTTTTCCGTGGCATACGGAGCTCCATCGCAGTCTTTAACACTGGTAGCATGCCGCGACAGCGTGGACGTGAACCGTATGTGCAGTTGACGGACTTTGAGCGAGGGCGTATAGTGGGCATGCGGGAGGCCGGGTTGACGTACCGCCGAATTGCTCAACACGTGGGGCGTGAGGTCTCCACAGTACATCGATGTTGTCGCCAGTGGTCGGCGGAAGGTGCACGTGCCCGTCGACCTGGGACCGGACCGCAGCGACGCACGGATGCACGCCAAGACCGTAGGATCCTACGCAGTGCCGTAGGGGACCGCACCGCCACTTCCCAGCAAATTAGGGACACTGTTGCTCCTGGGGTATCGGCGAGGACCATTCGCAACCGTCTCCATGAAGCTGGGCTACGGTCCCGCACACCGTTAGGCCGTCTTCCGCTCACGCCCCAACATCGTGCAGCCCGCCTCCAGTGGTGTCGCGACAGGCGTGAATGGAGGGACGAATGGAAACGTGTCGTCTTCAGCGATGAGAGTCGCTTCTGCCTTGGTGCCAATGATGGTCGTATGCGTGTTTGGCGCCGTGCAGGTGAGCGCCACAATCAGGACTGCATACGACCGAAGCACACAGGGCCAACACCCGGCATCATGGTGTGGGGAGCGATCTCCTACACTGGCCGTACACCACTGGTGATCGTCGAGGGGACACTGAATAGTGCACGGTACATCCAAACCGTCATCGAACCCATCGTTCTACCATTCCTAGACCGGCAAGGGAACTTGCTGTTCCAACAGGACAATGCACGTCCGCATGTATCCCGTGCCACCCAACGTGCTCTAGAAGGTGTAAGTCAACTACCCTGGCCAGCAAGATCTCCGGATCTGTCCCCCATTGAGCATGTTTGGGACTGGAAGAAGCGTCGTCTCACGCGGTCTGCACGTCCAGCACGAACGCTGGTCCAACTGAGGCGCCAGGTGGAAATGGCATGGCAAGCCGTTCCACAGGACTACATCCAGCATCTCTACGATCGTCTCCATAGGAGAATAGCAGCCTGCATTGCTGCGAAAGGTGGATATACACTGTACTAGTGCCTACATTGTGCATGCTCTGTTGCCTGTATCTATGTGCCTGTGGTTCTGTCAGTGTGATCATGTGATGTATCTGACCCCAGGAATGTGTCAATAAAGTTTCCCCTTCCTGGGACAATGAATTCACGGTGTTCTTATTTCAATTTCCAGGAGTGTATTTTGACAGGAAAAAATACATAAGTGTTGTGGACAAGTGGTAATGTAAGACAAAACTCTTCATTTTGCTCAAAGAGAAGTGTTGCCACCTCGAATAACAATAGCGTTAAATTCTACAAACAATCTGCAACCAGTAAAGAGACTATTATACAACAGCATTGAAAATTACTAAAAATCAATTACTCTTGTTTAGTTCAGATTACTTATCATACATATAGCTAGTTTGCTGGTTATATATGATTACTTCTGTGCATGAACTTAGTGCCATTTACACTACTTGACAGACAACATCGCTATACGTTTCCAGGTGGAGATTTCTTTAACAAAATGAGGATCATTAGCCCGGAAAGTCAGTGATTAAATAAAATCTCATGTTACATTAATAATAAGTAAGTAGTTTTATTGTAATCTTACTGAAATTGTCCAGCAAACCATACATGCTACAGAGTTCATAGCAATCCTGCTCTAAAGATGGAGGTTTATCAGCCAAAATCGATTATTAGCACATTTTAATTTTATGTCTTATTGCGATTTTTAACAAAAAATTGTTTAGAGAAAATATAACTTTTCCTAACTCAATAAGAAGCGCGTCAATGAATGATCGTCGTTTTTAATTAAACGATCGCTCGTGTCAGGCACCTTTAAGTATTCCAAATAATTCTCACTTATAATTCCATCTCAGCTGCACATTTTAATAAGATTATGTGTTGTGGTCATTCTGCATCATCTTCGGATATAACTAATTGCGTCAACAACCCCACTTGTCTGTGTTTGTATGAACAATAGGACAAGGATGTTCCTCATTTACATAAAGGAAACTAGCTCTTCAATAAAATGAAAAAAACTTTGTCAAATCAGGTGCCTAAACATTAACTCTTTCATCGTAGTACCTACTATAATGATTACTATCGAATTATTATGAAATGCTCCGGCCGAGGTGGCCGAGCGGTTCTACGCGCTACAGTCGGCAACCGCGCGACCGCTACGGTCGCAGGTTCGAATCCTCCCTCGGGCATGGATGTGTGTGATGTCCTTAGGTTAGTTACGTTTAAGTAGTTCTAAGTTTTAGGGGGCTGATGACCTCAGAAGTTAAGTCCCATAGTTCTCAGAGGAATCTGAACCAACCATTATGATATGCATACTTCAGTTTCACTGTGCCTCCATCATGTGGGTGTGGCATCTGAAAACTGAAGTTCCACAAACGTGTTTCGTGCTATTACCAAAGACCCTGTTTGTAGTGTCAGAGATAAATTAATTTATATGCTCCATATTGAGTTAATTAACAAAAACTTTAAATTTTCCTTAAATCTACCTTTTAATTATTTCCAGAGTTGTCGTACTTCAAGGAAGGAGTAGGGAGAAAAGTTTTTACTATAGGATGAAAATTTTACCGAATTAATGGCACTAATGAGTTGCACTTATACCGTTATCTGTGTTTTGTATATATTATTGTATGCAGCACGAATTCACAACTTATCTATGACATTATGCCTCAGCAACAAACTCAGTACTAAAAACTGTCAATTTAAATACAGATGATTCGTTACGAAATAAAATCGTATATATAGTAGTAGTACAAACCGTTTTTAAAAATATAACAAAATATTTTGTTCCGTTAAAGCACCTATGTCATTTACAGTATTTTCTTTGTCTGCTTTTAAGGACGTTGTCAAATATGTGGTATCGCAAGCTGAAATTACAATCACAATATTCCTCTGCAGCATCTGTCTCTTTAGAAACACGATGAAAATTTTCTTTTGAACTGTTAATTAGTACTTTATATTCGATTAAAATTTGACCTATCTTCTTCCTCCAATGACCAACGGTATGTATCAAAATATTCATCGTTTTACCTTTACGTACATTGCGCACTATCGTGAGAGATTTTACGATATCTGATACTTGCTGTCGTTCTTCTTTTAAAATGGGAGTAAAAGTCCTTAAGTTCCTCTATTAATAATAGGCACAATCATGATCGTGGTGAATAAATGAATTTAATAGCTGTAAAAGTGGAAACTGAAGTCATTTCTAAAACATAAAAACAGACTGATAAAAACTGTGGGACTGTTGTTACCTTGGTCCAATCCCGGTCATTGGCCAGGTCGAGGTAGTTGCCGTAGCCGAGGTGGTTGCAGGCGCAGCGGCAGTCGCGAATGTGCTTCAGCACCATCTCCTCCTCCTGCTCCCACGGTTCCCAGTCCGCCTGACGACACACAGAAGACTGGTGTCACACTCTAAGGCATGTGTAGAAACACACATTATGTGACCCAAAGCGTCTGGACAGCTGTTGGTAGATATTAATACACGGAGTGTACAACCTTATGACGTCATGAACTATGCTGAGAATAATTTAAAACAGATGTCTGAATCATTAGAATTAAAAACCAGTCCAAGTTGCAAACTTTTACTGTAAATGCTCTTTACACTTTTTTGACAGCTTCGGAAATGCCACTGACGACCTTCTTAGATGATCTGAAAATAGGTCTCGGCCCGAAACTAGTCATCGAGCGAATAAAAATTAAAAATTTGCAACTTGAACTGGTTTTTCATTCTACTGATTAACAAAAGTTGCTGACCCAAGCTACTCCAGCATGCTGGAAGTTTGCAGATGTCTGAATGTCTATGGAATAATGACAAACCACACTGACTCAAGAGCAGAAATGATAGAAGAGGTTACAGATGCTGTGGTTTGGAGCGAAGTATACGTTCTGTCTTACCCCAAATGTGATCCACTGGGTTCAGATCGGGACTCAGAGCAGGATAGTCGATTTCAGAAATGCAAAAACCATTGCTTCCCAGATGACGCTTTATGACAAGGTGCACTGTCATACCGATACAGTGAAGGCCTCCTTAATTGTACGAGGTACAAAGTACTGTACAACTTTTTCACAGCCTTCCGTATTTGGCATTTTTGTAAGTGGAACAAGGGGCCTACAATTACCACTAAAAGCACCCTCACATCGTAATACCACATCCGTGTTTCACTGCTGGCACTACGTATGACAAGTAACGTTCTCCAGGAACTCGCCAAACACAAACCTTCCATCAGATTGTCACTGCGCATGGCGTGATTCATTACTCTAAATCTCTCGTTTACAGTCATTCATCATACTAAGACGTCACTGTTTGAACCACTTCATTCCAGCTCAGCACTGACAACAGAAAAGTAGAGCTCATGAGGGGGCATTCGACCACTGTACGCCATTAGTTTTAACTCTCTGCGCACAGACGCTGTTGTAGCCGGGTTGATGTTAGTAGCTTGGAACTCATGAGTGGTTGCAAAATTCTGATTTCGTGTGAATATTTACAAGGACAATTCGTAATGCTCACGTTCCCTGTCTGGCAGTACATGAGATCCGCCTGGCCTTCGCTGTGGCTTGCACTTTCCTTTCGCACTACACAATCATATCAACAAGTCAACCTTGGGAGCGTTAGAAGGGATGAAAATTTTCTGATGAGCTTATTACTGGGGTGAAATTCAATAACTTGCCCAAGTCCGAAGTCGATGAACTCTTCTGGCTGACCCAGTCTGCTGTTCTTATCTCTACTAGCAACACAATACCCCCCCCCCCCCCGCCGTCTTTATGATGGCCGTGACATCTGTTCGTCGCCTCCGTATTACATATGGGTGTCCGATAACACTCTATTGGCTCAGGCACAAAGAGATATCGCTGTGGTTCCAATATATAAAATTCTTCATTCGAAACATTTGAAGAGAAGTTGTATGAAGATGGGCTATGAGGAAATGCCTAATGCTCTACCTCAATTTCAAACAACTTTTTAGGAAGAAAAGGATGTACTTGTTTCCTAAATGGAATATCCTTTACAACTGACAGTCATTGTGTGTATCTGTATGCTGCACTACAGGTTATTTGTCATTTACATAGTCTTTTCTACGACTGTTCTTGGACGAATATATTCTGAAATATGAAACAGGCAGGTAAAAAGATCTTGCTATGGTTTTAGCAACCAACTTTTACGAAATCAATAAAGCAGACCACAACAGGGACAAACAACTTAGCATCAATTAATGGGACAACAAAATTAGCATGGGGGTTAAGCGGACAAAAAATTTGCGTGAGTAAAATTAAAAAAGAAAAGAATTAACAGGAGTAAAGTGTACAACAAGATTTTCAGATTAAAATGGATAGCGATAAAGGTAACAAAGCATGTGTGATTTCTTAATCAGCTTTCCACAATCAAGATTTAACAATTTCAAAGGTGTCCTTCAAACATGCAACTACTTACTATAGTTACTAATGATTCTGTTCTTTCCCGAAAACTGAAGTGCTCGATAAATTCAACTTATAATTTATGATTGTGTAAACATTAAACGTTCTGAAATACGTGGATATTTAAATACCATTGGAATAATGTTTTATCAGTATCTTCATCCACAAAAAAAGTTTTCAGTTTCCGAGAGCTACAACTGCAGCTTAAGAAATAAAGCAGGAAGGAGTTTCCTTGAAGTATGCCAGCTCCAAATACTGAATAACATACATCAAAAGCCCCTATTATACACATAGTATGGAGTTTCTATAGAAACTGCAAAGGATAATTGCAAAGGTATCCTCCAGAACAGTCTTTTAGATAATCGTTAATTAGCTGATTATATAATTAATTTAAATAAATGAATTATAATGAATAAATAGTTTCGTATGACATTTCAAAACATTGACAAAATAGTGGAAGGAAGTTAAATGGCCTACTAGATGATGAATACAATCCCGAGAGATGAAATACAATTATTTATCTAAGAAATTGCTGTATACAATCAGATGAATTTGTACTGTTAAATGCGGTAAATAAACGCAGGAAAGAATCATGTCTATATAAGTTGAAATCTTGAAGTAAGTCTAGCATTCCACCACCCACGATATCATCACCGTTAGTGGTGTTAAGAAAAAAAGTCGTGTTACGCACTTCTGTCTTAGTTCACATCATAGTATATACCCTAGAGTGTGATAGCGAAGTCCTATCCTACATGTGCGTATGAAATAGGGGACTGAATCAGTTTTGTTTTTTTCGATGTCAGTCAGCAGACCACCTTATGCTATGTGTTTCTTAAATATGCCGTATTTGTATCTTCAGTGACGTATCATTAAACACTGAGCTTTGAAAGATCAAAGTGGCCTTTTCCGATTACCGGTGACAGCTGTAACACCTTCGGACCAGAATATTATTCATTATCGAAATAGGAGTGCCTTATAGTACAAGTTCTTCCGTTTCCACAGCCGACTGGTGCCATGGAGAGAGCAATACCACTTCATAGCTGCCTCCACTGCCACTTCAAAAACACTTTGGTCAGATTATCGTATCACCGACAGCGAAAACCGAAAAATAAAATAAAGAAGCGACTTTCACTGTGTCATAATTAGTGAACAGAAGTTATATGTAGTTTGGAAGACTCTAGTAATGCAAAACAAAATTTATTGATGAGGACACCGAACAACTAAAAATTGTCTTTTTTTGTGACAATCATGAAAACCGATTAACGATTCTAATTAGTACCTCTCATACAGGTGGTACTGTCGCAGTATGGGAATCTCCATCGCCATGTGTTGCTATCTGATGAGTGGGACAGGCGGTTGAAGATCCCTGTTAATAGGCGCCCGCTCAACAGAGCGACACATGTCAAAGTTGCCTGTCTGGCCCGGACTGGATCTCCTCAGGCAATGTGACGGCACTAATTAATCCATGAATGTCCACTGCTCCCACATTTCCCTTCTGTCGGTTGTGCCCAGTAGTCGAAGAATTTCTGTCGCAGACTCCTGCATTTGCATCCCGAAATTAATATCTATTTCAGTGAAATGGTGGCACTTCTAAACTGTTGGGTAGACCACTTGAAAGGTGGCTACACTGAGCCACAGCGCCAAAAATCGCGCCAGAGAGAGTATTGTTCCGCCGCCTCCAGGGGCAGTGCGTGTTGAGAAGTAGCAGCAGGCAGTTCTTGCAGAGAGTTCTTGCCGAGTAGTTGTGGTGGACACAGCTTGTAGCTGAAGTGGGATGAGATGTGGTAGCGCAGAGTGTTGTTCCATGTTTTATGCAGTTATTGATGGGAGAGATAGCAGATGTTGTTCCAATGCAGATATTGTAATGATCTGAGTGCTTTTCGTCAATATAAATTAAGGTAACTAACTACTGTTCTTATTTTCTTATTATTTGTGTGTCCTGAATAATGCTTCATTACAGGTTCAGTCAACAAAGCATCTGGCTTGTGTTCTTGTATTAGAGTGTAATTTTGGTTTTCTTGCACAGTTATAGTATTTCTAATTTTCCTTTATCACGTCAGTATAAATGATATTTAAAAATTCTTGTCTTGTTGAAGAAGAACCGTGCCAGATGTGCGTTGAGTCACACTACCACACACAGAACAGCGACACTTGTGCCTTGTTGGTTTCGTAGGTCTTATAGTTGCTGGGGACTTAATTAATTAATTGTGTTAACAGAAAATTTTCTTACATTCTTTGTTGTCATTCTATGCAGTCAGATAGCGTAACAATTAGTTGTCAGGGCCAGCCGTTTACGAGACTTGCGTAATCGGACATACAGCTACTAAAAAAAAAATTGCATTCATTTTTATAATTAAGCCCCCATGCACGTGGCGACCGCTGCTTCGGATCGTCCCTTGGAATCTTCTGATTGGAAAAATAGTAGACAGTAGTATTGTTGTAGTAATTTGTAGTTTAGTAATTGTAGCTTGTATTGCATGTGTAGATTTGGTGATTGTCATTCTTCTATTGTTCGTTAATCGTGTTTGAAGGAAGCATTTCGTGTGATTGATATTGTTGGTGATAAAGTGTCATTGTGTATAAATTTCATATAGTGACGAGTTTTGTACATTTTGTAAATGATTACGCGGTCGATGAAAAAGGCAAAAATGATGGATAGTGAGAATGACGAAATTGTTAACATGGCGAACTCGCTAACACAGGACAACAGTGTGATGGATAATGAAGTGGAAAACAATGTAATAAGTCGGGAAAATAGTCCGGAACCATTTCAAAATTTTTCTCAATCAGAAAATTCACAGAACCCGAGATTAACGACAGAAGATTCTGGAATAGTATCGAATACAGATAGCTTTATGGCTATGCAGAAGGAAGTTAGTTTTGTGGGAAATGTTAGGGGCGAAAAGAATTTCGAACAAGTTAATCTGGAGCAGTTGATGAGTGCAATATTAAATTTACGAACTGAATTAAAAACAGATAGGGGAACAACGGAGCAGTTTCGATCTGAATTAAAAACACAGATGGGAACTTTGCGATCTGAATTTAAAACAGAGATAGGAACAATTAAAACCGAGATGGGAACTTTGGGGTCTGAATTAAAAACAGATAGGGAAACAATGGAAACACGGTTAGACTCATTGGGATCACAGTTAGGATCTGAATTTAAAACAGAGATGGGAACTTTGGGATCTGAATTAAAAACTGATATGGGAACACTGGAAACACGGTTAGATTCACGAATAGGGACATGTTTCAAAAATATGAAAGATGAATTAAAGAAAGAAATTCGAGAAGAAGTACAACCGATTTTGAATGCTCACAATAATAGATTAGTTGCAGTAGAGATTAGACAAAGGGAACAGGATAGAGAACAGGAAGAAAGAGATCGCGCGATAGTACAGAAATTTTCAGAGTTAAATTTACAACGTGCGAAAGATAAGGATGAAATATTTGAGAGAATCGAGGAATCCGTACCAAATGACAGATTAAATAACCTAACACAACAGTATGAACAGTTAACTAATAAATGTGTTAATACTGAAACCCGAGTCGCGACACTTACGGAAGACGTAAATAAACAGAAAGAACAAATAGGTGACTTATCGGAAAGAGTGGAGGAGATTTCAGATAAATTGACAAATCTTAGTTTAAATGGGGACAGAGATTCAGATGATACAGCTCCATTGCCATTTTCAGAAACCGAAGAGTACCAGAGCATAAATAAACATGTTGAAAATCAGGGAAAATTTAATGAACGCGTGAAAAGGGAATTTGAGGCATTAAAAAAGCAAGTAAAACAAATTGAAGGCGAAATCGTAGGAAAAGATAGCAGAAGAAATTTAGAATCACAGATACTAGAGGGGTTTGAAGAAAACAATTTGTTTCATTTACGGGATGCAACAAGAGAGCGCCAGGCGCGCGAACTTGACAATAATGGACATTCGGACTGGAACAGACGCGGTAGGTCTTTGTCGCCACGAGGCGAAAACTTTGACTATAAACACTTTTTGACTGTTCGGAAATTTAAGATCTTCCGCAATTCTAAGAATGACATACATCCATGTTCATGGCTAGATCAATTTATGTACGCACTTCCTCCAAATTGGCCACTAAGTCACAAACTGGAATTTATGTGTGGGTATTTAGAAAACGAACCGGCGACGCGGATGCGTGCACTCATTAGAGATTGTAATAATCTGAATGATTTTTATCATGCATTTCTATCGGCATATTGGTCCGAGAACACGCAAGACAGAGTCAAACACAGTCTTATTATGCAGCGTAATTTCAAACAGTCTGAATTCCGCACGCCAGCGGAATATTTTGAAGACATGATTCGAAAGAATCAGTTCCTTTCCAACCCTTATAGCCCGACTGAATTAATTCGCATTTGTTTAACCAAGCTGCCACAATCCATAAGACAAATTGCTTTAGCCGGAAGATGTAAAGACGACATTGAGACTTTTAAGACTTTGCTACAAGAACTTGAGTATGACAACGACGATGGGACTTCCTGTAATTTTTTCAGTAACAGTAATTACAGTAGATTTTCAGAGAAAAGGGATAGTGATCGGAACGGGCGTTATATGGGTAATGTTGAGAATGACAGACGTCACAGACAGGACAATAGATACCAGCCTTATGACAATAACAGACGTTCTAACAGAAATTACACAGACAATTATAATAACGGTAATTCGTACCGGAATAATCAATCATACGGAAACAGTAATCGGTATCATCAAGACAGAAATTATTCATACAGTAATAGAAATTCTTACCACAGAAATAACCAGGGTAATAGATACAACAATAATTTCAGAAGTGACAGTCGAAATTACACAAGAAGTAGTTATGCAGACAGACAGGAAAACAGAAATTTTAATAACAGATACAACCAAGAATTTGTATCTAACAGACAGGAGGGACCTAATTGGCATCCTCCACGTGACAGAACTTCAGAGAGACAAGTGCAAATCGTAGAAATGGATCCGCGAAATGACGCGAATACTCAAAGACGTGACGCAAACAATCGACAATGACTTGCAGCTTCGGCTTCTGGCAGCAATATAGACGGTTCAGAAAGTAATGATACTACGGCTTTACACTACGTACGCCTGGAAGACATGAGAGACATTTTGTTAGACGAAAAGGAAAATAATGTAGACGCATTTTTACATCCTGTTATTGAAGTATGTGTGGGTAAGAATAAGTTCACTGCAGTTTTAGATTCTGGGAGCCCATTGAACGTCATTAGTGAATCAGTTTTTCGTATATGTGAAAGAACTATTGCCTGTCCTGTGTTACCTATTTCTAAAACTACAATTCGAGGAGCGATTTCTGGAAAGGGTGTAGAAGTTAAACAACAGACCAACCTAAATTTCAATTGTCAAGGATACGAATTTTCTGCTAATTTTATTATTGTTCCATTACTCAGTACACAAATTATATTAGGTATGGAGTTTCTTAACGCACATAAGGCAATTTTGAACTTTAAAGAAGGAAGTGTGAATTTGACTGTTGCCGGAATGCCGAAATGTTTGAAATTTTTCGAGTGTTTAACAAGATCTGAGTCAGATACAAAATGTTTAAGGTTTCTTACTTCTGATGTTTTCGTTGAGCATTATGACGACAATGTGTTTATTCATGACAATGACAATAGATACAGAGACGCGATGGATGACATAATTAATAGCGAAGAACTAATTAATGAAAAGGTTAAGAAAGCTGAAGTGCCAGATGACGTTGCAAGAGAAGAGCTGCACCAAATTTTGACTTCACATGCTACAGTATTTAGTCATCACACAGGAACTATACAAGGCTTACAATATTTATTTAAAGTAAAAGAACACACACCATTTCGCGAGAAAACGTACGCTATTCCTTTGGCTTACAGAGACAAGGTTAAGAATGAACTTCAGTACATGTTAGATCAGGGCATTATTGAGCCTGCAGTCAGTCCTTATACTAGCCCATTACACGTTGTTCTTAAAAAGGATGGGTCAATTCGTTTGGTTCTGGATTCCAGACAGATAAATAACATCATCATTCCTGAAACTGACCGTCCACAAAATTTAGATGAACTTCTTCAACATTTTCATGGAATTAAAGTTTTATCCACGATTGATATGCGCGCAAGCTTTTGGCAAATAGAACTCCACCCTGATTGTAGAAAATATACGGCCTTTTTAGCCTTTGGTAACTGTTACCAGTTTCGGAAATTACCGTTTGGACTTACTGTATCCTCAGCAGCATTCATTCGTAGCTTAAATGAAATTTTACCTGTTTATCTTCGTGACAATATTACTTCGTATGTTGACGACATTCTTATTGCTAAACGTTCTTGGAGTGAGCACAACAAAATTTTGGATTCATTGTTACGTATCTTTGCAAGAGTTGGCATTACAGTAAACTTGGAAAAATCTGAATTTGGTCGTTGTCAGGTGAAATTTCTCGGTCACATTATTTCTACAGAAGGTATTCTTCCTGATCCAGAAAAATTAGACGCTATTCGTAATTATGCTGTTCCTACCACAAAACGTGACGTTCGTAGTTTCCTTGGTGTCTGTAATTTTCTGAGACGCTTTGTTAGATTGGACAATTTGGCCACACCTCGTTTATGTGAACTATCCGGAAAGAAATCTAATTGGTGTTGGGATGAGGAAGCTCAGTCAGAATTTGAACAACTTCGTGATGCTTTAGTTGCTGCTCCACTTCTTTCACACCCGGATTTATCTAAAGATTTTTGTTTGGCGACGGACTCATCATACAAAGGCCTAGGTGCACATTTATTTCAAGAGATAGAAGAAGACGGCGTTGTAGTACAAAAGACTATTGCATTTGGAAGTCGTGTTCTCTCTAAATCAGAAAAGAATTATTCGATTACGGAACTTGAAGCTTTGGCTGTTGTTTGGGCTTTTACAAAATTTCGGACATTCTTGTTTGGCAGACATACTAAGGTTTACACCGATCATCGAGCTCTGGAATTTCTTATGTCAACAAAATTAACTCATGGCAGATTGTCACGATGGGCGTTGTACCTACAGGAATTTGATTTTAGTATTGTTTACATACAGGGTTCTTCAAATATTGTTGCCGATGCTTTATCACGTGCACCTATGGGCTTGAAACAAAGTGCTGAAGAGGACTGCAAGGAAAACAATTATTGTTTGATGTATATTCAAGGTGTTGCGTTTGAGAACTTTATTTCGTCTTCGCTCCAGGACATCGCTAAGGAGCAAAATAAAGATCCAATCTGGAAGGACATTAAGGATAAGTGGAGGAGAAAGGAAAGCGTAGCGATTAGACAGCATTATTTAGTTCGCAATGACATTCTTTTCAAACGAAAATCGGTCGACAACTCTGTTTGGTTAGTTTGTATTCCTGATGAGTGGGTTAATAAGCTGATTTGGTATACGCATTTCAGTTATGCGCACTTTGGTCTCAGAAAATGCTTTCATAAATTACGAGAAAATTGCTACTTCAATAATATGGAAAAACGTATTCGATTTGTTCTTGCCAAATGCAAATTATGTCAAAAGGCTAAACCGCCGACAGTTTCTCACAGAGCACCGTTGTTTCCTATCATTCCAGCAAAATTAAAGGACATGGCTGCAGTTGATTTGTTCGGTCCAGTGGTTCGATCTACTAATGGTTTTGCGTACATTTTCGTAGCAGTGGAGTTGACATCAAAATATGTGTGTTTTACACCGTTACGCAAAGCAACAGCTCGTTCAGTATCTAACGCTTTCGTCAAACATTTTCTTAAAGAAGTGGGTCATGTTGATAAGGTTATATCAGATAATGGATCACAGTTTCGTTCTAAAATTTGGCTTCGTACTCTACAGCGTCGTAAAATTAAACCAATTTTCATTTCACTTTTTCACCCTCAATCTAACGCTTCAGAGAGATGGATGAAGGAAATCAATAAATTGTGTCGTCTTTATTGTCATCAGAATCACAGAACGTGGGATCAGTATCTTCATATTTTTCAAAACATTCTGAATGAACTTCCTAACGACTCAACTTCTTTACCACCTATACTGATATTAAAAAACAAAGCACCGACAAATCGCATTTCTGAAATCGTTCCTTTTCCGCCTACACGGAAACTGCGGCATTCTGAAGTTGTCAACCTGGCTCTACAAAATATTGCATCTGCGGCTGCTAGAAGAGTGAAATCAGCAAAGCGTCCTGGTCGTTCAAAAATCTTGTCAGTTGGTCAGAAGGTGTTAATTAAGTCCCACCGTTTGTCTCACAAAGGAAAAGGCTTGTGTCGGAAATTTTTTCTGCTTTATAACGGCCATATAGAATTCGCAAAATTATTCATGATAACACTGTCGAAGTAGAAACTCTTAAATCACGACGCTCTAAAGGAATACATCATATATCTAACGTTAAAATTTTTGTGGAATGATATACTTTTGAAAAATTTTTGCAGAATGACATACTTGTGAGAAACTAACAGCTACATGTAAACATGCGGAGAGTACAAGGACACCGCGCTGTGTTTTGGCGGCGGCGTATACTCAAAGCAACAGTCAAGTCTGCGCGCCGCTAAAGGCAGTCGTTGACCGCAAACAATCACTTCCTACGTCACGCGCCTACAGCTGATCGAGCGCTCAGTGCGAATGCACTGACAGCCGTAAATAAATACACAGTCTAATTTCTCCGACTAAATTCAGTATAAAACTATAGTTACTTGTTAAATTCTGTTATTAACATTCAGTATTTTTCAGGATTCGGTTCTATAAGACATTTAAGAACTTCAGGTAAATTCTGTGCGTGTCCGACGTTAAGACGACTTGCTATCGAGAAAATTTCAGGAAAAATGTCATTTCGAAGAAGAGAGTAATAAACTAAAAAGGTAATTGTTAATTGAGTTTATTTTTCAGGTAACATATTTCCACTTAGGTACGTACCTTAGACGTAATTTGCTGCGCGATTACGTGATTCATACTTTGTGCTAATTACATGTTCTATGAAATTACTTGTGAAGCGACGTGCTTGCGTACGTTAACTGATTTGGACAATTTTTATTAATGTACTGGATTGTAACTTGTGTATACTATGCATCGCTTGGCTGCACTGCTTTTTCACTGATGTCATATTTTTAATTATGTGCCTGCTGTGCCTATTTATTTAAATTATAATTGTCACCTGATGAATTGTGCTGATGTGGTTAGGTATGTAAGTTATACTTTGTGATTTATTTGCTTGCGCCTTCATGTTTATTTATTAGATTACATATGAACATTTATTGCTTACGGTTATACGATTCTGATGACCTGTTTATTACGTAAGATATGTTTGCTGCTATGCGTATGGATTGCACATTTACACATTTCTGCTTGATGTCATAACTATACTTTAATTTGGTATATAGCAATGCTGATGTACAGTGTATGAACATAGAGTTTAGGTCACACTATTGTATTAATTACAGATTGTTTGCTTGGCAGAGCCTCGTTGTAAGAATTGTGCTGCATCCACTTGTTGACATTCTGTTCAATACTGGTATATTTACTCGCTATTGCTTGTTTTGCTTACGCTCAGTGCTTTATATTTTTAAGATAAGAAACTGAACTGCTATAATTCGACGAATGACATTAGTACAAGAAACTTCATAGAAGTCACATGAGCTGGAGGTTTTATGAAAGCTGTATAAATGTATGCCAATAGGAAGGAAGCTAACGACATGACATACCAACACAGTATTACACTGCAATTTTCGTGAGCAATTGAAATAGAAGTGACACTTGACACAAGAAATACTCCACATGTTTGCTTCTGTTTGTCATAATTCTTGAAGTGGTGTACACACTGTGAAATATTAGGATCATTCACACTCCGTAATCGTACTTAATTACTGAGAGTTATTCGAACTAAGTCTGTTAGAGGTCATGTATGCATTCTTTGTTTATAATTCATAATGAGTAGAAGATTTTGGTCAGATGGATTACACAGAGGTTGTGTGTTGACAGTGTGTCTTCGGATTGTATGGGATGAGGAGGTTTGCATTAGGATTTTATCGACGAAACTGACTAGAGGAAAGAGTTATTATGGAAGTGAAATGAAACTGGCAATAAGGTTTATATGTAGCGACGTATTGAAGAGGTATTATAGAGGTATTGAGATTGTATGAAGTTGATTGTAGTATGGGTATAAGAGGTAAAATAAGTGAGGTGCATATTTTTTTTGTTGTTGGTCTATATGGAACAAGGAGGATGAAGATAGCAGACTAGAACACTAAAATGGAAGGAAGATTGTCTACACACACTTTGTTAAATCACTAAGCAGTATGTATTTTTTTTTTTTTTTGGAGAGAGGAAGTTGCATATCTTGGCACACTGACAGTTGTTCAGTAACAGTACATTTTGATCTGGCTTGGCAAACATTGGTCTTGACATGATGACTATGACGTTGACTTAACAATTATTGACTTATACATTGCTGTCACTACTACTTGATACACATGATGAACATGATATTTGACAGAAGTGGATTCAGCCAGTTAACACTATACAATTACACAGTAGTACTTAATGTGGATGAAAGATGAGTGAGTGTGTTTTGTGTGTTTTCCTTTCCTAATCCTAGCCACCTATCTCCTAAATATTATTTTATTTGTTTGTAGTGGCTTGCACTGACACCCAAAAATATTAACTGATGTTTGTGTATTTGTAATAGTAATATAATAATTATCTGATATCATTTGTGTGTTTGTTATGATTTGTATGTTTAGTGTAAAAGCATTGTAAAAGCATTTGTAAGTGTATTCAAACTATTGTTCATGCTTGCACTGTCTGAGTAGGGATGAAATTATGGACTGTTACTTGTACTGTTTCTACATGATTGGTGCCACTAGGACATGTTTAATTTGTGCTTAGGAACAGTGTAATCAGTGATAGTTGTTTAATGTCATTTGTTGGGGTCTGCATCTACTCCACAATTCTGGGTGCCATTGATGAACTGCTTCTACTGAGAAATGTGACTTGTTGCTGTGTGCACCTGTTCAACATTGCTGGGTGCCACTGATGGACTGCTTCTACTGGAATGGTGTCACCTGTTGCTGTTTGCACCTGTTCCACAATGCTGGGTGCCACTGATGGACTGCTTCTACTGAAATGGTGTCACTTGTTGCTGTGTGCACCTGTTCAACATTGCTGGGTGCCACTGATGGACTGCTTCTACTGAGATGATGTCACCTGTTGCTGTTTGCACCTGTTCCACAATGCTGGGTGCCACTGATGAACTGATTCTACTGAGATGAGGTCACCTGTTGCTGTTTGCACCTGTTCCACAATGCTGGGTGCCACTGATGGACTGCATCTATTGAAATAATGTCACTTGTTGGTGTCTGCACCTACTCAACATTGCTGGGTGCCACTGATGAACTGCTTCTACTGAAATGATGTCACCTGTTGGAGTCTGAACCTACTCCACAATGCTGGGTGCCACTGATGGACTGCTTCTACTGAGATGATGTCACCTGTTGCTGTTTGCACCTGTTCCACAATGCTGGGTGCCACTGATGAACTGATTCTACTGAGATGAGGTCACCTGTTGCTGTTTGCACCTGTTCCACAATGCTGGGTGCCACTGATGGACTGCTTCTACTGAAATGGTGTCACTTGTTGCTGTAGCACCTGTTCAACAATGCTGGGTGCCACTGATGGACTGCTTCTACTGAAATGGTGTCACTTGTTGCTGTAGCACCTGTTCAACATTGCTGGGTGCCACTGATGGAACTGCTTCTACTGAAATGGTGTCACTTGTTGCTGTAGCACCTGTTCAACATTGCTGGGTGCCACTGATGGACTGCTTCTACTGGAATGGTGTCACCTGTTGCTGTTTGCACCTGTTCCACAATGCTGGGTGCCACTGATGGACTGCTTCTACTGAAATGGTGTCACTTGTTACTGTGTGCACCTGTTCAACATTGCTGGGTGCCACTGATGGACTGATTCTACTGAAATGATGTCACCTGTTGGAGTCTGCACCTGTTCCACAATGCTGGGTGCCACTGATGGACTGCTTCTACTGAGATGATGTCACTTGTTGCTGTCAGCACCTATTCAACAGTGCTGGGTGCTACTGCTGGAACTGTGAACTACTTGTTGTGAATATTTGTATTAACTGATTTTTTGTGTATTACTGTTTGTGAAAAGTTATAAGACTCTTACCTGCTCATATTCGTCATTGCTGACGTTATCGATTGAATTGTTTAACCACATGATATTTCTGTAAACTATTATGTAAAGTCACATGTATGAAAGAATTTGTATTGCTTAGTGTATTTTATATGTTAGGCTATTGAAAGGTCAGTGCAAAGCCAAAATTTTATCTAGTTATATGATATTTACGTATTAATATTATCTTTTATTTTTGTCTGTATTTTTTTTGACGAATTTGGTGGTATTTTCACCACCAATGCTGGCAAAAATACCATCAAATTCTAGCCCGTGGAGGAAGGGCATATGAAAGGTGGCTACACTGAGCCACAGCGCCAAAAATCGCGCCAGAGAGAGTATTGTTCCGCCGCCTCCAGGGGCAGTGCGTGTTGAGAAGTAGCAGCAGGCAGTTCTTGCAGAGAGTTCTTGCCGAGTAGTTGTGGTGGACACAGCTTGTAGCTGAAGTGGGATGAGATGTGGTAGCGCAGAGTGTTGTTCCATGTTTTATGCAGTTATTGATGGGAGAGATAGCAGATGTTGTTCCAATGCAGATATTGTAATGATCTGAGTGCTTTTCGTCAATATAAATTAAGGTAACTAACTACTGTTCTTATTTTCTTATTATTTGTGTGTCCTGAATAATGCTTCATTACAGGTTCAGTCAACAAAGCATCTGGCTTGTGTTCTTGTATTAGAGTGTAATTTTGGTTTTCTTGCACAGTTATAGTATTTCTAATTTTCCTTTATCACGTCAGTATAAATGATATTTAAAAATTCTTGTCTTGTTGAAGAAGAACCGTGCCAGATGTGCGTTGAGTCACACTACCACACACAGAACAGCGACACTTGTGCCTTGTTGGTTTCGTAGGTCTTATAGTTGCTGGGGACTTAATTAATTAATTGTGTTAACAGAAAATTTTCTTACATTCTTTGTTGTCATTCTATGCAGTCAGATAGCGTAACAATTAGTTGTCAGGGCCAGCCGTTTACGAGACTTGCGTAATCGGACATACAGCTACTAAAAAAAAAATTGCATTCATTTTTATAATTAAGCCCCCATGCACACTCACATGAAAATGTGCAACTGATTGGTCCAGAGTTATACTTATCGAATTCCCTTTATTCTCCTCGCGTCCGTGGAATGTTCCTCAATTGGTTAAGACGCAAATGTGGTGGTGTGTTGGCCTGGCGAATGAAAAGATCAATAACGTGTTGCTGTATATGGCTGTCCATCACAAGCCAAAAATTTCCTCCCCTTCTATTTCTATTCAGTTTGTGGATAATATGCAGAAACAGATTGTCTACAGACACATCAAAAGCCCAAATTTATCTCAGTTTATAGTCGCAATCATTACGTAAAATTATGGAATTACCTGTTAATTCCTCAACACGTTTTGGAGCCTGTGTTCTCGCAATTATAGATGCGCAGTTTAAGGGGGGGGGGGGGGTTACGACATCAAACGGGCCGACTTGGAGCAGGCAGGCACCACAGGAAATTTTAATTTCCACTGTCTCTACTTTTTCAAATCAATTCATAAGAGAAGGATTGATGATCACACTCATAGCAATGAAAGTTCAAAAACAAAACAAAATAATTTTTTTTGCTGTTGAAATTTCATTTTTTCACTTACTATTGGTTGCATTTGTTGCTATAGGTACTCTTTTCTTCGTAAGTACATGAGATTCTTCGATGAATTTCGCACAGCATTCAAACCATACTTACTGGTGTGTGACGCTCTAAAATTTTCCGAACATATTAAAAACTGTGGTAAAACCTGAGTTAATAAACTGTAAAATTTGATTTTTTTCTGAACATGAACTTTAAAATGTAATACTTCATTCATTTTCTGATAAATAAAATAAGTTCTACAGTTTCATACACCTGTAAGTATTATTTGTATGTTGTGAGTTTCATGAGAAACGGTAGAATTACCAAATCTACACTGTTGTGGAAACCATCAAATGGATACAGTTGTAGAGGAAGACCTCGCAACACATTGAAAGGATCTTTTGCACAAGATCTTCAATGCATGGGCATGAAACGGGGGGAAACAGAAAGGTTGGCACTGGTCGAGTTCGGTGAAGGAAACATGTTCCCCCGTTATGTTACTAAGAACTGAAGCAACTAAGTGCTTATCAATTGCGCTGAGATGAGATAAATATGTAACTTACGCCGCAACACGATGAATGGGTGACTCGGAGAGGTAAAATACTTGTGGACAGAAAAATAAACATAAGGGCTTACATTTGAGACTGAACAACTAGCGCCAAAATTCTCACGCAGTGACACTAATACATTGCAGTGTTACACCAGAACAACACGGCGTTCTGTTGAGACAGATAGTCTACATCTGTACTTACTACCGAGCTTATTCATGGTCGTCTGTCTGGATGGTGACATACAAACAGCACCGCATTCATCTAACAAGTTCTTCACAAAGTGCAAAGCGTCGACGCGCGACTCGTAATTCTAATTGCGCTCTGGCTTTGTTCTCCTAAATATTACGTGGAGCAATTTATTCGGGCGTGCGAGACAAAAGTACATTAAATTCAAAGCTGCGAGCTGACGTTTCCTGCGGTTTGCTGTCCAAATAGATGATCCTCTTAACGAGAAGTTGCGTAGTTTCCACTTAAGTTTCCTGTTCAAACGGCGCGAAGTTACCATTTACTGTCTGACTCCTCCCCACATTGTTTGTTCATATCCGTAAAAGCGCAAGAGCTAATAAAGTTTTGACGCTTTCGCCCAGCGATCTTTGTGACGAAATGCTGCTATCTAGTTTCCATAGAGTTCACTAAAACTATTCTGATACAGCGAGGATTGAGTGCAACGACCCGTACACGTCGAGATCATGAGAGATGGAGATAAATCTCGCTTCTGTATCGACATTAAAAGGAAGAAACCGTAGAACAACTGAAAAGCTAAGTTAATGTAATAACACGGACATCTTAATGCATTTATTCAAGAATTTTTGCATCTAGATCGCCTTCAAACAGTGAAAGTATTGGGAGGGGCTGACCCCAGAACTGCTGGAACGTCCAAACAAATACGTTAGTAGACTTTAGAAGGAGGAGTGAGATTCCATAAAATTCTTCTGGTCTATGGACATTATATTGTAGTACATATTGTGATAAAAGTCACTTGGAACGAAGACCGAATCACTGGTTCGTTATTCCACAGCACGATGCGTTCTAATATCTAGGACAGAATTATGAAAACATTGTTTCCAGTGCGAATATCGTTAGAAACTATTTCGTTTTATTTGCTGTTCTTAATTAACGGAAAATCACCTAAGTAACAAATATGGATATGAACGATTTTAAGTATCTTGAAACAAGTTTAACATAATTCATATATAAAGATATTGGGTCTTTCGTCGATATCGACTCCCGATTCGGCACAAATTGTCGTTGAATTTACTCATTTTGAGAGTACTGACGGGCGCTTAGTTTTAATTGTTAAAAATCATTCAACAGCCAACGTGGCATAAAACATTTCTTAATTAAAGACAACAGCTTTCAGCAGTCTTTGCTGTCATCTTCATCTCTGTAACATTTTGTTGAAAAACAAGTCCATTTTACCCCGAACCTCACTCAAAAGACGTCGTGGATAAAACGGGCACATTATAAAGATTTGTTATCACTAAACTATTTAAATATGTGAAGCAAACGTGCAAAATGGCATGTTCATACAAACTGGTGCCCAGAATTGAAAGAACGATTGGACATTTGGCAAGGTTGCGTTTATTTCGCCACAAAACAATTTAAACAGGTGATGTAAAGTAAAAACAATGTAAAGAATACAGAAAGGAAACAACTGCAATATGCATAACGGTAGACAAAAATGTTCTTCATGTTCTCCAACTTCACGTATTTGCACACACATTCCAGCAACTGGTTAATGTGCTCATTATGGGTGTGACAACCTCTCCGCATCAGTACAGACTTGACAACGACGGGACGTCCTGTGAATCATGTCATCAGTCTCATTTTGTGGCAATAACGCCCATTCCTCCTGGAGAGCTGCTCGCAAGTCTTGGAGACTAGTCGGTGGATGTTGACATGATGCAACCAGTCACCCTAGTGCATCCCAGACATGCTCTATGGGATTCAGATTTGGAGACCGAACAGGCTACCCCGTGCGTACATCTTCCATTTCCAATAAAATATCAACCACCCGAGTTCTATGAGGTCGAGCATTAACGTCCATCAATGAATTAACGTCCATCAATGCGAAGTTTTGGCCCACACCACCTCGCAAGAGCGCACATAAGGTCCCAAGATCCCGTCTAGATACCTGACAGCAGTTAAACCTTGCTGATTCAACCTTACAATTCCATGAAGAGATGTTCGTGTGGTCAGCCTGTCCACAACGTTAAGGATCCTCCTCGATATTGATCTCTTTCCACTGTGTTTAGATTCCGAAATCGTATTCCACGTTACCTCCAGATTCGAATGCGTTGAGAATCACCTTCCAGACCAAATCGGGCTTCATCTGCGAAAACAACATTGGCCCACTGTTCGACCGTCGAGGTGACTACTCCACTCTGGACGGTCCGTTCTGTGATGTCGCAGCAGATGTAAACTTACAGATGGTCTCCGACAATAAAGGCTGCTCTGCCGAAGCCTTCTGTTCACAGTTTGTCTCGATAAAACATGTCCAGTGGATGCTGCGAGGTCAGATGCCACTTACCATAATGCCCTAACGGTGAAATAACGGTCCTCTCCTTTTGATATCACTCTTGGTCGGCCATGCCCTAATCTTCAAAAAATGGTTCAATTGGCTCTGAGCACTAAGGGACTTAACTTCTGAGGTCATCAGTCCCGTCGGCCGGAGTGGCTGAGCGGGTCTAGGCGCTTCAGCCTGGAACCGCGCGACGGCTACGGTCGCAGGCTCGGGCATGGATGTGTGTGATCTACATCTACATCTACATGATTACTCTGCAATTCACATTTAAGTGCTTGGCAGAGGGTTCATTGAACCACAATTATACTATCTCTCTACCATTCCACTCCCGAACAGCGCGCGGGAAAACCGAACACCCAAACCTCCTCGTTCGAGCTCTGATTTCTCTTATTTTATTTTGATGATCATTCCTACCTATGTAGGTTGGGTTCAACAAAATATTTTCGCATTCGGAAGAGAAAATTGGTGACTGAATTTTCGTACATAGATCTCGCCGCGACGAAAAACGTGTTTGCATCCCAACTCGCGTATCATATCTGCCACACTCTCTCCCCTATTACGTGATAATACAAAACGAGCTGCCCTTTTTTGCACCCTTTCGATGTCCTCCATCAACCCCACCTGGTTAGGATCCCACACCGAGCAGCAATATTCTAACAGAGGACGAACGAGTGTAGTGTAAGCTGTCTCTTTAGTGGACTTGTTGCATCTTCTAAGTGTCCTGCCAATGAAACGCAACCTTTGCCTCGCCTTCCCCACAATATTATTTATGTGGTTCAAAATGGTTCAAATGGCTCTGAGCACTATGGGACTCAACTGCTGAGGTCATTAGTCCCCTAGAACTTAGAACTAGTTAAACCTAACTAACCTAAGGACATCACAAACATCCATGCCCGAGGCAGGATTCGAACCTGCGCCCGTAGCGGTCTTGCGGTTCCAGACTGCAGCGCCTTTAACCGCACGGCCACTTCGGCCGGCATTATTTATGTGGTCTTTCCAACTGAAGTTGTTCGTAATTTTAACACCCAGGTCCTTAGTTGAACTGACAGCCTTGAGAATTGTACTATTTATCGAGTAATCGAATTCCAACGGATTTCTTTTGGAACTCATGTGGATCACCCTACACTTTTCGTTATTTAGAGCGTCAACTGCTACCTGCCACACCATACAGAAATCTTTTCTAAATCGCTTTGCGACTGATACTGGTCTTCGGATGACCTTACTAGACGGTAAATTACAGCATCATCTACGAATAACCTAAGAGAACTGCTCAGATTGTCACCCAGGTCATTTTTATAGATCAGGAACTGCAGAGGTCCCAGGACGCTTCCCTGGGGAACACCTGACATCACTTCAGTTGTACTTGATGATTTGCCGTCTGTTACTACGAACTGCGACCTTCCTGACAGGAAATCACGAATTCAGTCGCACAACTGAGACGATACCCCGTAGGCCCGCAGCTTGGTTTTAGGTCGCTTGTGAGGAACGGTGTCAAAAGCTTTCCGGAAATCTAGAAATACGGAATCAACTTGAGATCCCTTGTCGATAGCGGCCATTACTTCGTGCGAATAAAGAGCTAGCTGCGTTGCACAAGAACGATGTTTTCTGAAATCATGCTGATTACGTATCAATAGATCGTTCCCTTCGAGGTGATTCATTATGTGTGAATACAGTATATGCTCCAAAACCCTACTGCAAACCGACGTCAATGATATAGGTCTGTAGTTCGATGGATTACTCCTACTACCCTTCTTAAACACTGGTGCGACCGGCGCAATTTTCCAATCCGTAGGTACAGATCTATCGGTATGCAAGCGGTTGTATATGATTGCTAAGTAGGGAGCTATTGTATCAGTGTAATCTGAAAGGAACCTAATCGGTATACAATCTGGACCTGAACACTTGCCCGTATCAAGCGATTTGAGTTGCTTCGCAACGCCTAAGGTATCTACTTCTAAGAAACTCATGCTAGCAGCTGTTCGTGTTTCAAATTCTGGAATATTCCATTCGTCTTCCGTGGTGAAGGAATTTCGGAAAACTGCGTTCAATAACTACGCTTTAGCGGCACAGGCGTCGGTAACAGTACCATCGGCACTGCGCAGCGAAGGTATTGACTGCGTCTTGCCGCTCGTGTACTTTACATACGACCAGAATTTCTTCGGATTTTCTACCAAATTTCGAGACCATGTTTCGTTGTGGAAGCTATTAAAGGCATCTCGCATTGAAGTCCATGCCAAATTGCGCGCGTCTGTAAATTTTAGCCAATCTTCGAGATTTCGCGTTCTTCTGAACTTCGCATGTTTTTCCGTTGTCTCTGTAACAGCGTTGGGACCTGTTTTGTGTACCATGGGGGATCAGTTCCATCTCCTACGAATTTATGAGATATGAATCTCTCAATTGCTGTTGCTACTATATCTTTGAGTTTGAGCCACATCTCGTCTACATTTGCATAGTCAGTTCGGAAGGAACGGAGATTGTCTCATAGGAAGGCTTCTAGTGACACTTTATCCGCTTTTTTAAATAAAATTATTTTGCGTTTACTTCTGGTGGATTGGGAAGAAACGGTATTGAGCCTAGCTACAACGACCTTGTGATCACTAATCCCTTTATCAATCATGATGCTCTCTATTAGCTCTGGATTGTTTGTGGCTAAGAGGTCAAGTGTGTTTTCGCAACCATTTACAATTCGCGTGGGTTCGTGGACTAACTGCTCGTCTGAGACTTCGTAAAAACCATAGCGGCAGACCGATCTGGGGACAGACGGGACGAGGTTGACATCCCCGTGATACCCAAGTCCGGCTCCCCACAGTGGTGCCCATTGGAAACAGCCTCAAGCTGCGTGACCGAAGTCAGCGCCGCCTGCAGCTGTGAGCGAAGGGATGCCAACGCTGCCCTCATCCGAACACAACAATCACAGTACCTGTCCATTTTAATCGATGTTGAACAACAGTTACTGAAAAACGAGTCCGTACCTAGAAAACGCAAGGGAAACACGCAAAGAATGTATGAACTAACCTGTGCAAATTCCTAACGACTGCGCTACAGTCTGCCTGAATTTACAATTAACTAACCTAAGGACATCACACCCATCCATGCCCGAGGCAGGATTCGAACCGTAGCGGTCGCGCGGTTCCACACTTAATCGCCTGGAACCGCTCGGCCACTACGGCTGGCCCAGATCTTCGGGATACTGTTTCGGTAACTATAAATTGTCGCCACATCCGAGAAACAACAGAACGATTCACATTAAGCCATTGGGCCACATCAGTATGTGAATGTCCTGCTTCCATTCTTCTTATGGCCCTGCTCCTCAGAGATGCTGGTAGGCATCTTGTCTGAGCCATACTGCACCGTCTGTGGCCGTGTACACAGCGATTGTGGATGTGGGGCTGCCCAACAAGCACCACCCGTTTGGTAGGTGATCTGACGTCATCGTTGACGTGACTGTCCGTTAAACGTAATGAAATCTTCCGTGAAAAACACGGTTGTAAGGACATCTCTTAACATTTTGTATGATTATACCGTGAATTAACCACAACACGGGAAAATAGCGATTTCTTGTTTTAATTTTGTACACCAGTGTATACATTGAAGCATCAGTGAGCAATATGTATATGGACAAGGCCTTTAACAAAAAGTCCTTTATGTTTTTATATAGCTTATCGATGAAAACACTTTATAATGTGCTGTCTTTTATCCACTTGTGCCGGCCGTGGTGGCCGAGCGGTTCTAGGCGCTACAGTCTGGAACCATGCCCGAGGCAGGATTCGAACCTGCGACCGTAGTGGTTGCGAGGTTCCAAACTGAAGCGGCTACAACTGCTCGGCCACAGCGGCCGGCTTCAGAATGGTAAACACAATTATGATCGGGGCTTGGTGCAAGCATACTGAATTAGTATCTCTGTCGGCGTACGGAGCCTTTTTGCGATATATTCAAAAGTCTATTTTCGGTGCACGCTTTTACCTAGATTTCGTGAACAAGAAAAATGAAATTTCTTTAAACTTATCGCCATTTTTTGCAACTTAATATTTTTCAGTGCTCGAATGTATACTAATAAAAATATGTTGAAAATGACTTACATAAAATTAATTTGGTACAGGTCCAATAGGAGATTTTCGGGAATTTTCGCCAATGACCAATCTTCTAGCTGCAAGTGGTCCTTCCACCTTGTGCAGCTGGTACAGGGAGCGACCGATGTAGACACAAAAATGATTTCTGAGATGAAAACTGCAGAGGAGTTTACAGTGGACTGCATCTAATCAGTCCAGACGGATCACTCAATAAATGAATAAATATAAAATAAATAAATATAAATAAAAATAACTGGTAGAAATAAAACAGCTTCATCAAATTTAGCATTACCTTTTATTTTACTTAAAAAAATCACGAAAATCGCCTATTTTTCATTTATTCAAAGAGAGCTGCCCCCTCAACTAAAATAGCGGATAGGTTGGTAGAACATATCCTGAGGCACCAATGAGTTGAGGTATCAAATGGATCTGAGCACTATGGGACTTAACGTCTAAGGTCATCAGTCCCCCTAGAACTTGGAACTACTTAAACCTAACTGACCTAAGGACATCACACACATCCATGGCCGAGGCAGGATTCGAACCTGCGACCGTAGCGGTTGCAAAAGTTTAATCTTCAATAATGGTTTATGAAACAGATCTATAAAACTTTTGAATATCGCTGAATAACACCTTGGCCTCTTTGCATCCGAGCCTGGAAATATCACTACCTAGATGTTCGACGATTAAGCCATGAGTACGAGGGATAATATGGCAAATTCTGCCCTCATTGGCGCGTTACATGTTCAGAGTTCCGAGACGGATGGAGGATCCTATCGTAGTGCTCCGAACGTTGTTCATTCAATAGATATCCGGCGACCTTGGTGGTCAAAATGGGGTTTGGTAGGCATGAAGATATGAAGATAATCTATAGGAACACTCGCCGTGTACGGTTGGGCATTATCTTGCTGAAATGTAATTCCAGTGTGGCTTGTCATGTAGGGCAACAGAACGAGGCGTACAATATTGTCGACGCTCTGCTGTAATACAGCCACGAATGACAGCCAAAGGGATCTTGCTAAGAAATAAATGGTGTCCCAGATCGTCTCTCCTGGTTTTCGGGCCATATGGCGGCCGCCAGCCCGGTTGGTACCCCACCACTGTCCGCGATGTCTCCAGACACACCTTCGGCATTCAGTGGAGTAGAACTGCCTTCTGTTGGAGTTCTGCTTCGGACGGAGCCACGATGACCAGTGGTTTTCTTTAATAGCAGGGCCCCTTTTGGTTTCATCCACTGCTCCCTTACAGAACAGCGGTACGTCGACGATATTATACGCCTCGTTTTGTTGCCCTTGATGGCAAGCCATCCTGGGCTTACATTTCAGCAAGATAATGTCCGCTCACATACATCAAGAGTTTCTACTGCTTGTCTTCGTGACTGTTAAACCATAAACCGACCAGCAGGGCGCCGGATCTCTCTCCAATTGAGAACGTTTTGATCATCAAGGGCAGGGCTTACCAGCTTGGAAATTTGACGACCTAAAGCATCAGTTGGATAGAATTCATCATTTTATCTATCAGCAGGATATCCAACATCTGTGTCAATCAATGCCAAGCTGCAAACCGTTTGCATAAGGGCCAGAGGTGGAGCAACGAGTTGTTGACTTGCTCAATTTCTGACGCTCTTTCTCTTGAATAAATAATCCAGTTTTTCTGAAATAGTAATCTTTTATTTGCCTGTACATGGACGTCATATCTACCAGTTTCCAGCCCTCCATCGGATAGCTACTTCGTGGTGCGTGTTTTTTCGCTAGGAGAGTATTTCAAGAATAAGATTTATAACGTCTTTCGTTTTTTCACTTTCCCTGGAAGGGATCCAATAAATAATTTCTGTATAACCCAAGTGTCAAGTGTAATTATTTCACTTAACACATTGATACATAGCAATTTCAAATATATTCAGTTATGGATGTTTCTGTACCACTCGTTGAGGTACAAAGGACGCAGGTATCGACGGACCCCAATAAGTTTTTATCTTCATTATTTTATTTAATTAACCTTGGTGCAGAGCGTTACTTTTCTCTGAAGCCTTTAACGTTGATTAAATTTCGTAACTTGCAGGTTTTGTTGACCTCAGTACGATGTTTCAAATGACAAAAGAAAGACAAAGCCATCGACTAAACTAAGTGCTGCTAATGTTTCCAGAGGTTTTTTTTAGAGGCGTCACAGACGACGACCAGCTATATTTGCAAGAGCCCGTTAGTAGCGTGTACTTTCTCCGGGACTACGGCCGACGAAGGCACTGGAGTCCATTCATTTGCTCTCCACACAGAGACTCGGAAAATCCGACGTTAATAGTCTAACCAGATGGGAGTGGAAGGGAGTGGGAGTAGTGGGAGGGGAGAATCTCTGCTTTTATGTTGACTCTGAAACTCTGGGTGAGGAATTCTCAGAGCGGCAGCTCTGAACTTGTAAACAAAATATTTCGGACACTGAAATTCAGCAATTAGGGACTTCTGTTAATTTGCTCAACATCTCTGAACAATTTCAATTGTCGCTTCTAACAAAGGAGTAAGATAGGTGCACAACACATAGTTCGCGCTTCTCTCATTTTATTATTTACATTATTCGCAGAAAAAAAATGATAACTTTATTCCAACAGTACAGTACGAAGGAAAGAAAATATGCTAAATTTTTCGTTCAGAATTTCTGAATGTGAATATTGATGAAAACATGAACTGTAAATCATTAACATTCTGATTAAACACAAGAATTCAGCAACATTTGCGCTGCAAGCCACATCTCACTTTGTGATGAAACCAGAAGAAATCTGACTTTGAGTACTGTCATTCATTAATGTCACAGGGTATAATTTTCGGGGGCAATTCCACAGAAACTAACTATATGTAGCGTAGGAACGTATTGTAAGGCAAAAGATCCACTGACCATCTTCTAATATAATTAAGGGAATTGTCTGAAATACTATGCATCCTAGCAAAAGATGTTCACTTGCTTTTGCATTTCGCTGAGAAGAACCATTTACAATTACTAAAAGATTTAAACAGTTGTAACACAAGGAACAAAATCAGTCTCTCCTATCAACAGAATAATCTTATCAGACAGAGAAGAAAAATATTTGCTGATTAAAAACATTTTACCATTTCAATTTTACATGTAATGTGTCGATAGACAAAAAAAAAAGGTTTAAAATCATATGGTATAGTGATGGTTTATGATTGATTTGTGCTCCATAATGATTTTCTAAGTGTATAATGCATGTCTGAAGGAAGAGGCACAGCAGCGACTACAACCGTTATGAAGTACGCGAAATTAATTCGCATTTGCGAATGTAGAACACCATCAGCTGTATAATGGGATGATGACCATGAAAATTTGTGCCGCACCGGGACTCTAACACATATTTCCCGTTTACTGAGAGCGGTCGCCTGACCATTTTTTTATTTTTCTTTTTCTTTTCTAACCACTTTTTTCCTGATCACTTTTATATACAGGGTGAGTCACCTAACGTTACCGCTGGATATATTTCGTAAACCACATCAAACACTGACGAACCAATTCCACAGACCGAACGTGAGGAGAGGGGCTTGTGTAATTGTTTAATACAAACCATACAAAAATTCACGAAAGTATGTTTTATAACACAAACCTACGTTTTTTTAAGTGGAACCACGTTAGTTTTGTTAGCATATCTGAACATATAAACAAATACGTAATCAGTGCCGTTTGTTGCATTGTAAAATGTTAATTACATCCGAAGATATTGTAACCTAAAGTTGACGCTTGAAACCTCCGACGTTCAGTTGCATGTTGTAACAAACACGGGCCACGGTCGGCGAGCAGCATCTGCAGGGACATGTTTACGATGACGACCGTGTTTACGAGTGTGGCCGTACTGTACTGTTGTGGTTTGGTCTAGCTGTCGAAGTGTCCGCATGTAGCGCTTGCTGCTATTGTTATTCTGCATTCGTCTCCGCACGCAGACCAACTGTAGTACACCGTGTTACCAGACGTCTGTAATAGTGTAGTGTTGTAGGAACTGTGACCATGGTGTCTTCGAACTCTGAAAAGGCGGAGATGATACTCATCTATGGTGAGTGTCGACGAAATGCAGCTGTGAAGCCTGCAGGGTGTATGCAGAACGGTACCCGGACAGAGACCATTCAACGTGCCGCACATTGCAAAACATCTACCGCCAACTGTATGCAACAGGTATGGTCGTAGCACGCAAACGGGTCCATAACAGGCCCGTCAAAGGAGAAGCGGGTGCAGTTGGTGAGTTAGCTGCTGTTGCCATGAACCCACACATGAGTACGGACATTGCGAGAGCCGGTGGACTGAGTGAAAGTAGTGTCATGCGCATACTGCATCGTCACCGCTTTCACCCGTTTCAAGTGTCGCTACATCAGCAATTACATGGTGATGACCTTAATCATCGAGTGCAATTCTGTCAATGGGCATTAAGAGAGAATGCGTTGCAGTTCTACCTGTTTACCGATGAAGCGGGTTTCACAAACCACCGGGCAGTGAATGGTCCGTGGACAATCCTCGCTGGCTCAGACAGGTAGAGCGACAGCGACCGTGGACTGTAAATGTATGGTGCGGGATCATTAGCAACCACCTCATTAGTCCTCACTTCATTGCAGGGGCCCAAACAGCTGCAACATACATCGCGTTTCTACAGAATGATCTACCAACGTTGCTCGAAAATGTCCCACTGGGAACGCGTTGACGTATGTGGTATCAGCATGATGGTGCACCTGCACATTCTGCAATTAACACTAGGCTGACCCTTGACAGGATGTTCGACGGGCGTTTCATAGGACGTGGAGGACGCATAAATTGGCCAGCCCGTTCTCCTGATCTTACACCTCTGGACTTCTTTCTGTGGGGTACGTTAAAGGAGAATGTGTACCGTGATGTGCCTACAACCCCAGAGGATATGAAACAACGTATTGTGGCAGCCTGCGGCGACATTACACCAGATGTACTGCGGCGTGTACGACATTCATTACTCCAGAGATTGCAATTGTGTGCAGCAAATGATGGCCACCACATTGAACATCTATTGGCCTGACATGTCGGGACACACTCTATTCCACTCCGTAATTGAAAACGGAAACCACGTGTGTACGTGTACCTCACCCCTCATGGTAATGTACATGTGCGTCAGTGAAAAAGACCAATAAAAAGGTGTTAGCATGTGGACGTAATTTGCTGTTCCAGTCTCTTCTGTACCTAAGGTCCATCACCGTTCCCTTTGGATCCCTACGTAATTCGGTGCTCTCTGATACACACGATCGAACAGCGGAGGAGTGGTACTCAAGCGTCAACTTTAGGTTACAATACCTCCGGATGTAATTAACATTTTACAATGCAACAAACGGCACTGATTACGTATTTGTTTATATGTTCAGATGTGCTAACAAAACTAATGGGGCTCCATTTAAAAAACCGTAGGTTTGTGTTAAAAAACATACTTCCGTGCATTTTTTTATGGTTTGTATTAACCAGTTACACTAGCCCCTCTCCTCACGTTCGGTCTGTGGAATCCATTTCTTCAGTATTTGATGTGGTTTACGAAATATATCCAGCGGTAATGTTAGATGACGCACCCTGTATATACAAAAAATCAGGCGTTGGCCACTATCACCCATACTACCCCCAAAAACCTATCTACTCTAAAAACAAAAACAAAGCTAGTGCCACCGCCACTTTCATCCTAAAGCTAACTAGGACGTCTGTTCACCACCACTTCAGGTTCCGCCAACGAACAAAAATTAAATATGGCTCTGAACATTTTATTAAACAATAAAAGGATAAAGGAAACGGTACAATACTTTATTATATTTTATTTGTTGCTCATTTTGTTCTTATTTTGTTCCTGTGTATTTATTTGGATTCGAACGCCGGTCTCCCGCTCACTTTTTTTTATATAGATATCAACGTGCGAACAGTCATAGTTAATCAAGCCTGGAAAACTAAAACAGAATGAGGACACCATCGAAGATAATAAACATAAATAACATGAAAATAAAGCTACCACTTCGTAGTTAGGCTTCCCAGCGACTGCGCCCACTGTTAAAGATTGTTCAACATTTGATCGTTTGCAGTTCGTTCTGACCTCATATGCCACTGCCTGGAACATTCCAGCTGCACGGCGGGCTGTGAAAGGCACTCCACAGGTAGTTTGCGAAGCATTGTCGATATCTGGTTTGCCCGGAAATAGCATGATATCTTTCTTGCAAATAGAGCCAGAAGTCAAGGAAATTCTTGTGTCCGTCACGACAGAGGTAATGGACCGCATGTCCACGTATCCATGTGACGGAGTTGGTTCGAGTCTTGGGGTAAAATGTCTCATCCGGAAACAATAACATGCGTGCAGATACATGCTCCGGCCTAACTCGCAAGAGATAAGCCAGCATCTGCCGCACTGGGTGCCAAACCGGTTCCGCCTCTCCACAGCTGAGGAGGTGCTCGTCAGAATCTACTGTATTACAACCCACACAATTGGGAGATTCTGCCATGTGGATATTGTAGAGACGTTCCTACGTCACCAGCTTCGCATTAACGACTACGTACCATTGGGAAACAACGTCGGAATCAAGCATGGCATCGTGTACAGTCTTCCACACCACGCGGCACCGTACGTCAGGATATTTTAGTTCGACTACATTTTGGGGGCGGCGTTGCAGCATGTCATGATATAGGCGTCGAATTGTGGCCATTTGTGGTGTCGTGAGCGCTACACTGCAATAACTTTGCTCTAAATAGAAACGTCCTATATAAAACAAGGGCGCTGAGATGTCCTGTAGTGGCACCGGCGCTCTTAGTGAAGCAGGTCGTAGCGCCGTCAAAAGCAGACTTGTGAGGCTCGTAGGACAACGGCGCAGCAGACATAAATGTGAGCTAACATAAAGGGCAATGGCCCTATCATGGACATTAACTAGGCCGAGACCACCTTTTTCCTTGGGGAGGGTAAGAGATACGTATTTGATCTTCAGTAACATACCAGCGGTGACGAAGTATCCCAGCGCTGCCATAATGCTACGAGCCAAGGGTTTCGGAATGAGTGGCGTTTGGGCGACATGCGGTATGCGGGGCGCAAGGTATACATTGGATTAATACGCCCGCTGAACGATGTTGAGGGATCGCAAGCGCTGATTTGCAGTTCCGGCCCTACTTTGGTTAAGAAGCCGTCGATAATTGAGCGTCGTCGCGCGTCGCATGTCGTTCATGACATCTAAGCCCAAGCAGCGGACAGTATCACTGAAGTGTAAGGGGGCAATGTGTTCCTGCGGTAGCCCAACCCCGATGCTCAAGGCGACAGACTTGTCAACGTTGATTTGGCTACCAGAAGCTGTACCGTAGGTTGCAATCCAGTCCAAAGCCGCGGCCATATCGTCATCTCCACGTATGACGATCATCAAATCATCTGCATATGCGGTGCAGCGATAGATGGAGCCGCCAAACTGTATTCCAGTGAGGCTGTATCGGAGACCACACAATAAAGGTTCTAAGGCCAATGCAAATAACAATGTTGATAATGGACATCCCTGTCGTACTGATCGGCGGATCGGAATGGGTACCGCTTGTCTTCCATTAACAAGAACTCGAGAAGTAGCCCCATGCAGATGGCGTGTCAACACTGTGATAAAGAGCTCGGGGTATTCCATGCGCCGTAGAACGGCCGTGAGGAAAGTGTGGCCCACACGGTCAAAAGCCTGGCTAAAGTCGATAGACGATTGGGCTGCCGCAAACGTGTGACCCGTGCGAGGGAGATGAGATCTCTGCAACGACATAACGCAGTTCTGATGTTGTTGGGTCCCCCCAAGGACGTCTGATCGCCGGACAGGACGTGCAATAGTGTGCTGCGAATACGTTCTGATAGCAGCCTAGAAAAGATCTTGAAGTCGCTGTTCAATAACGTTAAGGGGCGATAATCGCGCACATGATTCCGTCCCTTCGGCTTATGCATGGGGACAATCAGTCCTTCCAAGAACGGTGCAGGCAACGTTATACCCGGGGACATCAATTCCTGCCAAATGTCAACCCAACAAGGTACCAACAGTTGTTTAAATGCTCGATAGAACTCTAATGGTAATCCATCGATTCCTGGTGATTTATGGGGAGCACCTTTACCAATGGCGTCGAGCACTTCCTCTTCTGTCACTTCTCCCTCTAAAGTCGGTACCATGTCTGGTGGAACTGTACCGTGGACATGTGCTGAAACGGTGTCTACCGTCGCCATATCAGGGAGCACTGCTGAATAAAGTTGAGCGTAATGCCCATAGAAGGCTTCTCCTATATCTGCCTGTTCTACCACGTGTCGACCGTCGTCCGTTATCATGTCGGTTACCAGTGCCCTACGGCGCCTCCTGCGTTCTAGGAGCACGTGGTGCATAGATGGCCTTTTTGATTGTATCATGTCTGGAGTACGCGACCGTATAACAGCGCCCTGTAAATGATGGTGTGCTAAGGAGACGAGCTGCGCTTTCACGCGATTGATTATAATCTGCCTGTCAGGTGAGGGCCCCATAGCAATATGTTCGCGTAGGATGGTGTAATAAAAGTTTTCCGTGCTCCTCCACCATGCCGCCGCTTCCCGGCCGTAAGCCATGAAGGTGCGCCTAAGAGCAGGCTTCGTACATTCAATCTACAAACTGAGCGTCCATCGGTAACGACCACGACGCTGTAAGGACGCGTTCCACGACTCTTCGACGGCACCTTTACATGCCGGCTGGTCCAGATGTGCGACGTTCAGTTTCCAGGGGTGGGCTACTGCTCCACACACGTGCAGGTTGGAGGACAATGGTGCAAATATAGGCTGTGGGGTCAGTGAATGCAGTGGGCCAGAGCTCTGCTCCTCTCGTCGCCGTCGAAAGGGTGCTTGTGACGTAAATCCAGTCAAACTGACTTGATGAATGACTTGTATAATGGGTCTAACCAGGAGCTGGGCCATGGATGTGGCGCCACCTGTCGATCAGGTTGAGGTCACGCACTAGAATTTCCAATTCCACATACGGGACGTGATGTGGCTGCTGATCAGACGGAGATAATGTACAGTTAAAATCTCCTTCGATCACCATATCGTCTGTACGGCCCGGTCTCTCCGACTCCCTGATCCTGAAGGGGCATATACATTGATGAGTCGTACACCGTTGACAGTGACTCCCATGGCTCTTGCACTCGGTAAGTACAGTACGTCTGTAGCTGCCAAGCCGTCCCGTAGCAGGACAGCCACACCACAATCGGTAGAAGAGGCGTGGAAGTCATGGGCGGTATATCCGTAGAAGTCAGCGAAATTAGCGACACATACTTCCTGTAAGAGGGCCACGTCGATGTCCGCCGCATCAAGCATGCGTTGGAGCATTGTCAGTTTGTGTGGTGCCCTTATCGCGTTGATATTGATTGTGGCAAGGCGAAAAGTGTGCTGCCTAGCCTCTTCACCTAGGATAGTCGCCATGGCAATCAAAGCTAACCGCAAGAGATGCCGGACCCACCGAACCCGTGACAAATAATGTCTTTCACGCTAGGAGTGGCATCCCCAATGCCAACCCCTCCGCTGTCACCCGTGCCCTCTTCAGGAAGTTCCTCAACATCGTCCGACCACAGTGGGTGCAACACGATGCTATGTAGCTGATGGGCACCTAAATCTCTCTCACGTATGTCGTCTTTGGTAGAGGTAGACTGAGCGCCATCCATCGACGCGACCTTCTGCGTCTGTGGTGCAAGATGTAACTGGGCAGTCGTAGAATGGGCAAGTGAACCGTCTACACCACTCAGATACTCAGCAGGCGCAGCATCCATGCCGTCTGATGAGATGCTACCTTCTTGACCGGCCGCGTGTAGGAGGCAATCGTCTGAAGGCGACCGCCGACGTCGCTTGCGTCGTAGTGGCGAACGTTGCTTTCGAACGTGAACATCCGTATCCGAATGTGGGAGCATTCCAATGTCGTATCACCTTCCGCTAGGAAAGCCGCGGTCGGGACAATGTTCGCGTCCACGTCCATCGCGTTCTGAATGTTATGTTGCGTCTAGATTCCGTGGGACTGTTGCTGCTGTTGTTGCTGTGGAGGGGGCGACATATGGGTTGGCATCGGGGGTCCTTCCTCTTCCTCCCTTGGTACTTCTGACGTCGATGGATGTGTCTGATCGCCCGTTTCGTCCTCATCTATGGTGCGCATCGTCATTTGAGCGTACGTGAGGGACAGGATTGTCGTCCCCGTCGGGGAAACGGAGTCTCCCACTGGTATCTGCGTAATTCGACGTTGTAAGCAGCTCGATCAAACATAGCCTTCCTGCCCACATCAGGAACAGGTACACGGTTGAACGTCGTACATGATGATGCACGACAGCCACCGATGTTCAAATAGGACGGCACATGTTTCTTGAGCTCAAGTTTAATTTGGCGCACACCATTGTAGACCTTATAGGTCGAGAAAGTTTGCCACTTTTCTCCAACGTGGCTGATAACTTTGCCATACTGTCGGGAGGCGTCCTTGACAACTTCCTCTGGGACCTCGAAGGGGAGCTCAAAAACCCTTACAGTCATTAGGCCCGTGCCCGCATGATCCACAGTCACTGCACCGATATGCCCGTCAGAATGTTTGAATCTGAATGAGTTCGAGTATTTAGACAGCACTGTCGCGCAGACCTCTGCACTGGTCATTTTAACATAAACCACGCTCGCCGTTATAGAAAAATGTATTCCGACGACAGTCGCCGGATGTAAACGTAGATCGTCGCGTATGAATTGTTCTATTTCATAGGCTCGAGGACGCGCGTGATATGGTTGGAAGGTAATTTTGATCGTATCGTGGCCGCATGTGTGTGACATAGTCGCACTGAACTTGGAACAAATACAACTCGCGCCACGAGAAGGCAAACACAAGCAAGCGCTCACGGTCGCGCACGGCGGGGCGCAGCGGACGTCCTCGCCCCACCGCAGCCGGAAGCAGACTGACCATTAGGCTATCGTAGCACGACTCAAGGTCATCTCCCTGTACGCGAATATTCGTAATGGATGTACGTGAACAGGTAACAGGTACATGGTTGATCACATATGGAAGTGTGGGTCTGTCTTCCTGTTGACACAGTTGTTCAACCCAGATGGCAAAATGATCTCTCCAAGCTATCTGAAGGAGGATACATTATAAGAAGCCCATATTACGTCAGCAGTTTAAGCTCTCTTTTGAAGCAGACTACCCTCTTAGTTTATTTTCTTATACCTGGAAAGTGCCTTGTAAGGCTTTTCTATGGCATATCTTAACGTAAGTGATACAGAACTAGTGCATTTGACTACTAATTAAAGCTCCCGTGTCCTCGATTCAAATCCAACGACAGTTTAAATTTTGTGAACGGTCCCGTAAAAAAGAGCGAAGGCGTGGTCAGAGTTTTAGAGCAACCTCTTGCTTTTGGTGTGGGAACCGTCTCTAAAAGGCAGATGAATCAAGAATGATCAACAGCATCAGACGCTAATGGAAACCACACCATTAAAGAAGAGTAAGGTGTATCCATAGAGTATGTGACATGTAACTGTGTTGTTATAACGATGATATCTCCAGCAGCAAAAGATTTCCCTTTAGTCCCCCATTCCGATGTACGGTGGGGCACTGCCAAGGGGAAAGTGTGCATCAGGAAAAGTCTCAGTAACCAACGAAAGAATAATATACTACTAGTCGGAGTACGAAATATCAGGAGTTTGAACATCTTAGGAGAACTAGAAAATCCAAATGGGAAAATGCAAAGGCTCAATCTAGATACAGTGGGGATCAGTGAAGTGAAATGGAAAGGAAATAAGAGTTTCTGGTCAGATGAATATATGGTTAATATCAACAGTAGTAGAAAATGGTACAATGAGAGTATGGTTTCTTATGAACTGGAAGTTACGGCAAAGAATTAGTTACTGCGAAAAGTGACAGGATTGTTCTCATCAAATTCGACAGCAAACGAACGCCAACAATAGTACGAGTAGCTCATCTAAATGTGCTGATGTTACAGGAACACGAAAAGGATAAAGACGAAGTATACGAATATGTAGAACGTGTAATCAGTATGTGAAGGGAGATAATAACCTAATAATCACGAGGGATTGGAACGAGGTAGTACAGGAAGGAACACAAGACAGTTGCGAGAGGCTATGGCTGAGTAGCAGAAATGACAGAAAGACTTATCGAATTCTACATCTAAATTTCAGCTATTAATAGTGCGTACACCATTAGGTGAACACATGGGGTTCGGAGCCATAATAAATGACTTGGAGATATTGGAAGATTCCTACTCGATTACGTCATAGTCAGTGTGGTGTCACCGCCAGACACCACACTTGCTAGGTGGTAGCTTTTAAATCGGCCGCGGTCCGTTAGTATACGTCGGACCCGCGTGTCGCCACTAGCAGTGATTGCAGACCGAGCGCCGCCACGCGGCAGGTCTAGAGACACTTCCTAGCACTCGCCCCAGTTGTACAGCCGACTTTGCTAGCGATGGTTCACTGATAAAGCACGCTCTCATTTGCCGAGACGATAGTTAGCATAGCCTTCAGCTACGTCATTTGCTAAGACCTAGCAAGGCGCCATTACCAGTTACTATTGATGCTGTAAAACATGTACCGTCAAGAGCGATGTTCACCAATTATGGATTAAAGTTAAGTATTCCATCAGCTACGTACTTTATTTGCTAGTCTCAATTACTTGACCTGTTCCAGACCTCACGCCAGCCTGCGTGAGCTTAACGCGTGTCTTTCGGCTTCCTGTCATAGTGGGTTGGCTGTCTTGCCAAACCACAACAGTCAGAGATTCTGGAATAAGATCCAGATCACGATTTAGTAATGATGAATAGTATTCTGAAATTTAAGAAAATCGTCCGAAAGAATCAGTGAGCAAATAAATGGCATACTGAAGTTCTTCGAAATGACGAGATGTGTGTGAAGTTCTCTAAGGCTGTAGATATTGCAGTAACAAATGCGACACTAGGCATTTGAGTTGAAGAGAAATGAATGTCTACAAAATAGGCAACCGAAGCTGAACAGACACACTTAGATAAAAGGAAGATAACTGCGACTGAACATTAAAATAAGAAGTACTTCAAGAGAGCCGCGGAAGGAGGAAGTAAAAAAGAATGTTCAAGGAAAGTCAGCAATATAGAAATGTAAGTCACTTGGGTGTGAAGTACATAGGCAGTGCAGGGAAGCTAAAGAGAATTTGACACAGGAAAAACGTGAAGAAATCGTAAAGTAATGGTCGTCGGATGGACTGATTCAGCACACAGAAATGCCAGATACACCGGTTACATCAAAACCAATGACGTCAATAGTAAGAATGCTATCGGAGTACCACTGTTATACGCACAGGAGAGGGCAATTAAGCGGAAGAAGCACACTGAAGGCTTCTACCACGGGGAGTACTTGTCTGGTGTCGTGACTGTGGAAGTAGTAGACGTCGATATGGAAGACATAGTGGATCCAGTGTTAGGGTCAGAATTTAATAGAGCGAATGAGGGCAGGCGACCAAATAAGGCAGAAGTGATAAATAACATTGTTTCGGAATTGGGGAAATTCGTTGTGAGATGTGGCAACCAACTGACTTCATGTAGGAGTGCAGAATCTATGAATCTGGAGACATAACCTAAGACTTTCGAAGTATAACATCCACAGAATCACGAAGATAGCAAGGGCAGATAAATGAGAGAACTAGTGGGTAATCAGCTTAATGACTCATTCGTCTACGTTGCTGTCAAGTATACTGTACACAATAATGGGAAAGGTAACTGACGATAAATTAAACGAAGAAATTTGGCTTCCTTACAGTTAAAGGCAGGGTAGAGTCGGTCCTGATGTTTCGTTTGATAATGGAAGCGAGTATTTAGAAAAATCAAAGCAGATCACATTATTTTTCGACAGCGAAAAAGCATTCGACGATTGAAGTGTTGGAGGATGTTCGAAATTGTGAGAAAGGGTTGATAGGTAATCAACAGGGAAGGACAAACAAAATACACTCCTGGAAATGGAAAAAAGAACACATTGACACCGGTGTGTCAGACCCACCATACTTGCTCCGGACACTGCGAGAGGGCTGTACAAGCAATGATCACACGCACGGCACAGCGGACACACCAGGAACCGCGGTGTTGGCCGTCGAATGGCGCTAGCTGCGCAGCATTTGTGCACCGCCGCCGTCAGTGTCAGCCAGTTTGCCGTAGCATACGGAGCTCCATCGCAGTCTTTAACACTGGTATCATGCCGCGACAGCGTGGACGTGAACCGTATGTGCAGTTGACGGACTTTGAGCGAGGGCGTATAGTGGGCATGCGGGAGGCCGGGTGGACGTACCGCCGAATTGCTCAACACGTGGGGCGTGAGGTCTCCACAGTACATCGATGTTGTCGCCAGTGGTCGGCGGAAGGTGCACGTGCCCGACGACCTGGGACCGGACCGCAGCGACGCACGGATGCACGCCAAGACCGTAGGATCCTACGCAGTGCCGTAGGGGACCGCACCGCCACTTCCCAGCAAATTAGGGACACTGTTGCTCCTGGGGTATCGGCGAGGACCATTCGCAACCGTCTCCATGAAGCTGGGCTACGGTCCCGCACACCGTTAGGCCGTCTTCCGCTCACGCTCCAACATCGTGCAGCCCGCCTCCAGTGGTGTCGCGACAGGCGTGAATGGAGGGACGAATGGAAACGTGTCGTCTTCAGCGATGAGAGTCGCTTCTGCCTTGGTGCCAATGATGGTCGTATGCGTGTTTGGCGCCGTGCAGGTGAGCGCCACAATCAGGACTGCATACGACCGAGGCACACAGGGCCAACACCCGGCATCATGGTGTAGGGAGCGATCTCCTACACTGGCCGTACACCACTGGTGATCGTCGAGGGGACACTGAATAGTGCACGGTACATCCAAACCGTCATCGAACCCATCGTTCTACCATTCCTAGACCGGCAAGGGAACTTGCTGTTCCAACAGGACAATGAACGTCCGCATGTATCCCGTGCCACCCAACGTGCTCTAGAAGGTGTAAGTCAACTACCCTGGCCAGCAAGATTCCCGGATCTGTCCCCCATTGAGCATGTTTGGGACTGGATGAAGCGTCGTCTCACGCGGTCTGCACGTTCAGCACGAACGCTGGTCCAACTGAGGCGCCAGGTGGAAATGGCATGGCAAGCCGTTCCACAGGACTACATCCAGCATCTCTACGATCGTCTCCATGGGAGAATAGCAGCCTGCATTGCTGCGAAAGGTGGATATACACTGTACTAGTGCCGACATTGTGCATGATCTGTTGCCTGTGTCTATGTGCCTGTGGTTCTGTCAGTGTGATCATGTGATGTATCTGACCCCAGGAATGTGTCAATAAAGTTTCCCCTTCCTGGGACAATGAATTCACGGTGTTCTTATTTCAATTTCCAGGAGTGTACAATATATACAAGAGACAAGAGGAAACAATGATATCGCGAAAGAAGTTCGTGGAGTAAAAAGAGCGTAAGACACTGTTCAATCTATAATCGACTAAGCAGTTACGGAAATAAAAGAGTGGAATTAAAATTTAGGCCGAAAGAATACCAATGACAAGATTCAGTGATGACTTTGCAATCGACAGCGAAAAAGAATTGATTTACCAGACCCGTAGAGTGAAATGAATAGTCTAATGAATACAGACTATGGATTGAGAATAGACCGAACATCAGTATTGAGGACCACTAAGCTGACGAAGGAAGGAAACTGTAAAAAAATATAACACTAGATGGAAGCAAGGACATAAAATGTAGGGTAGCGCAGGCAGCGAGGGCATTAATGGGCCAGATAATTACATTTGACATTAATTTTGCATTCAAAGCAGCCACTGTATTTAAACTTTTGATGCCTTTTCATCATACTCTTACGACTATGTAATCACATTATTCTTTTAAATGTCGTAGAATATAACAGTGTACTAACAAATGCTGAAAAATCATTCAGGTCTTATCTTTGAGAGGAAACAGAGGGCGTAAATAAGGAGGAGACCTGTATGAAGCAGTCACAATCCAAGTCGAAGCTAATTACGTATGGAGCTCCAGAAGATTCCGGTTTAGTACTTTTACTTTTTTTCTGTATATTAATGATGTATCATCGGTATCATTACGAGAAACGAAGTTTGCTTTGTTTGCACATAAATAATAAAGTCTTATGGCATGAATGGCTGGGAGACCCCGAAGGGCAGGTTCAGCCCCCGTAAATGGAAAGGTTTTTCCTGTCCTTCGTGAAGTATAAGATTTGTGTGATAAGTTTATCTGTTAAGTATAGGTAACTTTATTGTGTGCTTGTGTGGAGTGTAGTGGCCTGTCCGTGTCGGAGATAATGAGCGAAGGGAGAGGTTGAAACCCGCTGGCGGCATATGGCCCACTGCTCTCGAAAAGCAGCAAAGGGGCCACGGAGCTTTGCGTCCTTATCCGACGAACGAATCATCATCAACAGTGTAACATACTCTCACTTCCTGAGACGCTGCGGAGACATTTGGAATTCATCCACGATGTTGGCGCAAATACTACGAGTAGTGATCATGGCCTTTACGCCAGCATCTCAACACTTCGCCCTGCTTGCCAACCAATAATCGTAGTAAAACTTTCACCCATCACTAGGATTCGAAGCGGCCTACGCCCGATTCGAGCGCCTCCGCAAAAGCATGCCTTAGCGACCACTGCTACGGAGGCGTGTTGTTTACAGATGATAAAAACACAGCAAGAAGTGGCAAATGCAATGTACTTTTAGAAAAAGTAGTAATAGCATTTTTCTGATTATTAATATATGTTTCCAAGCCACTTACTCGTCACTAAACTTTGGGAAGGTACACAGTATGTTTTCTCAAAGTATGTGCCTAAAATATAACGAAAAGCACAGAGAAGAAGTTAAGAGTGTTGTTTTCTTGGGCTTACAGCTTGCTAATACCACGTACCACTGAACTGCTGAATTGCGGCAGGTGCTGAAGAAATCTTTATTTGCAACACGAATTTTGTCAGACGTAGGTGATATAACAATTAAGAGACTAGCATACTACGCTCACTTTAAATATACAATGTCGTATGGAATCACTTTTAGGTTAACTCGTCAAGCCAAGGTAAAGATTTCCGAGTCAGAAACGTGAATCCAATAACATCCTGCAGAGGGCTGTTCAGGAACATCTTCCCAAAATATTTATTCCTTTGTCGTAAGCAATAAATTTCTTTTGAATTCAACAGTTCTGTCTTGGAAACAGTGCTGGATTTTAAAAAAAATGTTGACAGCACACGTTTTCAACAACTTGCCAGCAGCCATAGATAGCTTAACAACAGAAGGCGCCTAAATGATTTATTGAGGTTAAATCCTTTTCCTTTGACTTGTATCGAAGCAGGACCGACTGATGAGGACACATTATTGGTACTATAAATAAAAGCGAATTTTGTAAATTCTGACGTATTTGCATCATCGGTTCATTAATTTGATCAATGTAAATAAGTGTTTAAACTGATTTTATCTTCGATCATGCGTAGTTTTAATACGCAAAGAAATGTCATCTGCACTTCAGTGTAATGTCCATTTACATATTTAGTACCTTATGCAAGGAAAATATGTCTAATATTTTTATAAATGTTACCCACATCCATGGAGGCCATTTATTTCACTTCGCATCTATGGAAGGGACATATCTCTTTTTTCGTGAATGTGTATTCTTGTTTTACAAGTGCAGATTTTTGAGGATTTCCTCACTATGAATTTATGGACCAAAAATGCGTCTAATCTATTCTGATCTATGTTACATTCCAGAGGTGGCGACCGTCTCCTCGTCGAACACCTCTACCTACCCAGAAAACTCACACAATTCAACAAAGAATTTTGCTTTCGATGTTGTATTTGTGAGAACTCTTTCAGAGTCTCAGAACTGGCTATCAGGGCCCCTGCCATAGATTTCAAGTCCACGAGGGTGGCAAATGTGCTTGCAAATCGGCGTATCCTTGTGCCGTTCATAGCAAGATTGACCCTTCTCACTTGTCAATCATTACTTAGATGAACAGTCTGTTGTCCAAACGGTTTAAGAGAGATTTAAAAGCATTTTTATGTGTATGGCAATATAAATATGTCTCTTTAGTCTTTACTGTTTAGGTTGTTAATTTCCATATACGCTGAGTATCCGTGTAAATTTCCATTCTTGTGGAACTGTTCCACTGTTTCAGATGTTCATCAAAAACGTGTATAGCTTCTTAAAAATGCATCAGTTAACTTACATATCTCGCAGTAACGACCTTTTCACTTGGGGTTTCTTCGTTTTAAGTGACCTGTATCTAATCTACATCTATATACATACTCCGCAAGTCACCGTATGGTGCGTGGCGGGCGGTATCCTGTACCAATACCAGACATTGTATTTCATTTTCTACTCGCAAACAGAGCGAGGGAATAACTGTCTTCATGCGTCCGTACAAGCCCTAATCTCTCTAAACTTATCTTGATGGTCCTAACGCTAAATGTATCTTGGCAGCAGTAGAATCCAGATTTTCTTAAGAGTGCTCCTCGAAGAGAACGTCGCTTTCCCTCCAGTGATTCCAGTTTGAGTTTCCGAAACATCTGCGGAATATTTGCGGGTTGTTAGAACCTACCGATAATAAATCTTGCAGCCTGTCTCTGAGTTGCTTCGATGTCTTTCTTTAATCAGACCTGGAAGGGATCGCAAACAGAGGAACAGTTCAAAAATGGTGCAAATGGCTCTGAGCACTATGGGACTTAACATCTGAGGTCATCAGTCCCCTAGAACTTAGAAGTACTTAAACCTAACTAACCTAAGGACATCACTCACATTCATGCCCGAGGCGACCGTTGCGGTCGCGCGGTTGCAGACTGAAGTGCCTAGAACCGCTCGGCCACCAGAGGCCGGCAGAGGAACATACTCAACAATGTTTCGCAGCACTGTCCTACGCACAGCCTCTTTTATAGATGAACCACACTTTCCTAAAATTCGCACAATAAACCGAAGTCGAGGGATTCACCTACCCTACTATAATCCTTACGTGCTCATTCCACTTCATATTGCTTTGCAACGTTAGGGCTAGATATTTAATCGACGCGACTCTGTCAAGTACCCCGCTAGTAATGCTGCACTCGATCATTGGAGGTTACATTTTACCAATCATCTGCGTTAACTTGCATTTTTCTACATTTAGAAGTAGGTGCCATTTATCACACCAAGTAGAAGTTTTGTCTGTCTTGTATCATTCTACAGCCATACGCCACAGCATCATCAGCAAAAAACCACAGACTGTTGCTTACCTGTCTGCTAGATCATTTATGTTTATAGAAACTAACAGCGGTGCTGCTACACTTATCTGGAGCACTCCAGGCGACACTCTTATCTCTGATGAACACTTTCCTTCTAGGACAGAATACTGGGTCTAGTTACTTAAGAAGACTTCGAGCCCCTTACATACCTGGGCAAGTATTCCATATTATCCGGTGGTATCACCTGCGGGGTTCTGAACTGGAATATAGCGCAGGTTTTTCACGGCTAATCTTTATTTAGTTGAATGACAGTTGAGCAAGTCTTGGAAAGAGTCAGGCAGTGTCGTGTATTTCTGTCTAGTTATCGTCTTTAAGGTTCCATTTGCCCGATAGAAGCCTAGTGAAAGTCCTGTAACTATTAATGTGGCATTACAATGTAGTACCGTATTGGAGCTGAGTAGGTGTCTTAAAAAAAGTTATACGGCCGGTGAAAAATGAGTATATAACTCATATTGATCACTTGACGATTTTCAGATTTATTTCCTTATATATGCGTAACCCCAGCGTAATTCTTGGATTTATACGCCAAGCGAACCTCACGTATCGCGTGTAAACGTTCGTACTTGACTTTAACACCGTTTGCACTCCAAGCTAAAGTTTTAAACTTACGCTTGACGCAACTAGTAACCACACCATTTACTAAAAACTCCGTGTTAAACACAATGCTTATTTGATGCTAGCACTTTTCTGCGAAAGATGTAAATGAGTTTAGCCTCCCAAAATTTCTGTGGTGTGTGAGGCAACATTTTTCTCTGTATAATACATAAGCTTGTTTTTGTCATAAGCTTGTTTCCCGTATAGATTAATTTTGAAATCATTTCCTGAGTCTTTAGGACAGTCTCACCTCTTCCGTTAGTTGTAAGTACGTAACACTGATTTCACGTATTTATTTGGTCCTCTGTCACTTTGCCAAACGCTGCATTTCATCACTTTAATTTAAGTTTAATAAGAAGTTGTTCTGATTTCTCTCTTCAAGGGCATCGTCTATTGCCTGTGGTTGGAAACCTGGGAATTTCAGTAGAAAAATTTAGTCTAATGGTTGCTGAATGATAGAGATTGGTCTGTTAAAATAATATTTATTTAAACAGCTTGCAATAATCAATCAGGACACTTAAATGTCGAGGCTATACAACAATTCGAGAATGAAGTTACACAATTAAAATAGAAAATGATAAGGAAATTAATGGTTATTAGCATCGCAATCAGTCATGGTACTGGACACTTACAACCAAGATGGTGCCCAGACACATGAATGACATAAATTATGCTTTCAACCCCGATTGCAAAATTATGTAATTACACGAAAAAGTATTAATTCGAACATAAACACACAACAGACCAATGAATAACGGAAGACTCAGAAAGAAACGTCACTAGGCGGGTGAGCTCCAATGAGCTAACTCGATTACGAAACGAAAGGTGAGTGGTTACGAAAGGAGTCCCCTTTGAACCAAGAATCAGACTGCAGAAAAACTTGCATAGCAGTGCGTGAAGCGTGTATATCATGAAAGGAAGCTCAAACAACAGCAACCAGGAATGAGCTTCTCTTTCTTCAATATGTCACGATTTCCGAAGTCGGAAGCGTTTATTGCAGGTGTTATCTTACTATGATCGCCATTGATGTGGCTGCCGACAAGTCGGGATGCACCAAAATCGGCCGCTGCTAACTGTTACTGACAGCAGATTTTATGTCATTACGTATAGCGGATCTCATTACCCTCTTGATTACTCGAATCAGAAAACCCGTACCGATCCGAATACGAATCCTAATGCCCCTCTAACAGTTAGGCAGATTTCCTGTAGACCCCGGGAAAGCACATCTTTTCTAGCCAATCCCAGAAAAGATCTAAGTACTCCTCCAAACTGTGTTCTGGAAGTCCGTTCCCTGGCTCCCAGCGTCAAGATAAGCATGTGTCGGACAATGGGATACGCTTATAAAGAAATGGGGAACGAGTCGCCCCCCGTTCCTACGTATGGACTTCTTTGTCGGAATTTCTGGAAAATTTGTTTGCGGAGCATTTCCACGGGAACGGAAGAGATTGGAAATTTGCAGACTCACGAGTGGCTATTTATTTTGCTTGAAGAGACAAGCCTGGAGATCACACACAGGAGAATAGCGGCAAGTGGACAGCTGAGGCCTTCACCCAAAGGCTACTAACATGCAGAGTTCTCACCCCTTCCGGCAGTAGTTTCCATGTCTGCTATAGAGGAGTTTTTGTTTTTTTTTTTTTTGGTCATCAGTCTACTGACTGGTTTGATGCGGCCCGCCACCAATTCCTTTCCTGTGCTAACCTCTTCATCTCAGAGTAGCACTTGCAACCTACGTCCTCAATTATTTGCTTGACGTATCCCAATCTCTGTCTTTCTCTACAGCTTTTGCCCTCTACAGCTCCCTCTAGTACCATGGAAGTCATTCTCTCATGTCTTAGCAGATGTCCTATCATCCTGTCCCTTCTCCTTATCAGTGTTTTCCACATATTCCTTTCCTCTCCGATTCTGCGTAGGACCTCCTCATTCCTTACCTTATCAGTCCACCTAATTTTCAACATTCGTCTATAGCACCACATCTCAAATGCTTCGATTATCTTATGTTCCGGTTTTCCCACAGTCCATGTTTCACTACCATACAATGCTGTACTCCAGAAGTACATCCTCAGAAATTTCTTCCTCAAATTAAGCTGGTATTTGATATTAGTAGACTTCTCTTGGTCAGAAATGCCTTTTTCGCCATAGCGAGTCTGCTTTTGATGTCCTCTTTGCTCCGTCCGTCATTGGTTATTTTACTGCCTAGGTAGCAGAATTCCTTAACTTCATTGACTTCGTGACCATCAATCCTGATGTTAAGTTTCTCGCTGTTCTCATTTCTACTACATCTCATTACCTTCGTCTTTCTCCGATTTACTCTCAAACCATACTGTGTACTCATTAGACTGTTCATTCCGTTCAGCAGATCATTTAATTCTTTTTCACTTTCACTCGGGATAGCAATGTCATAAGCGAATCGTATCATTGATATCCTTTCATCTTGTATTTTAATTCCACTCCTGAACCTTTGTGTTATTTCCATCATTGCTTCCTCGATGTACAGATTGAAGAGTAGGGGCGAAAGGCTACAGCCTTGTCTAACACCCTTCTTAATACGAGCACTTCGTTCTTGATCGTCCACTCTTATTATTCCCTCTTGGTTGTTGTACATATTGTATATGACCCGTCTCTCCCTATAGTTTACCACTACTTTTTTCAGAATCTCGAACAGCTTGCACCATTTTATATTGTCGAGCGCTTTATCCAGGTCGACAAATCCTATGAAAGTGTCTTGATTTTTCTTTAGCCTTGCTTCCATTATTAGCCCTAACGTCAGAATTGCCTCTCTCGTCCCTCTACTTTTCCTAAAGCCAGACTGATCGTCACCTAGCGCATTCTCAATTTTCTTTTCCATTCTTCTGTATATTATTCTTGTAAGCAGCTTCGATGCATGAGCTGTTAAGCTGACTGTGCGATAATTGTCGCACTTGTCAGCTCTTGCCGTTTTCGGAATTGTGTGGATGATGCTTTTCCGAAAGTCAGATGGCATATCGCCAGACTCATATATTCTACACACCAACGTTAATAGTCGATTTGTTGCCACTTCTCCCAATGATCTTAGAAATTCTGATGGTATGTTATCTATCCCTTTTGCCTTATTTGACCGTAAGTCCTCCAAAGCTCTTTTAAATTCCGATTCTAATACTGGATCCCCTGCCGGCCGCGGTGGCCGTGCGGTTCTGGCGCTGCAGTCCGGAACCGCGGGACTGCTACGGTCGCAGGTTCGAATCCTGCCTCGGGCATGGGTGTGTGTGATGTCCTTAGGTTCGTTAGGTTTAAGTAGTTCTAAGTTCTAGGGGACTTATGACCTAAGATGTTGAGTCCCATAGTGCTCAGAGCCATTTGAACCATTTGATCTGGATCCCCTATCTCTTCTAAATTGACTCCTGTTTCTTCTTCTATCACATCAGACAAATCTTCACCCTCATAGAGGCTTTCAATGTATTCTTTGCACCTATCTGCTCTCTCCTCTGCATTTAACAGTGGAATTCCCGTTGCACAACAAAGGTTGTTTTGACTTTCCTGTATGCTGAGTCTCTCCTACCGACAATCGTATCTTTTTGGATGTCTTCGTATTTTTCCTGCAGACATTTCGTCTTAGCTTCCGTGCACTTCCTATTTATTTCATTCCTCAGCGACTTGTATTTCTGTATTCCTGATTTTCCCGGAACATCTTTGTACTTCCTCCTTTCATCAATCAACTGAAGTATTTCTTCTGTTACCCATGGTTTCTTCACAGCTACCTTCTTTGTACCTATGTTTTCCTCCCCAATTTTTGCGATGGCCCTTTTTAGAGATGTCCATTCCTCTTCAACTGCACTTCCTACTGCGCTATTCCTTATTGCTGTATCTATAGCGTTAGAGAACTTCAAACGTATCTCGTCATTCCTTAGTACTTCCGTATCCCATTTCTTTGCGTATTGATTCTTCCTGACTAATGTCTTGAACTTCAGCCTACTCTTCATTACTACTATATTGTGATCTGAGTCTATATCTGCTCCTGGGTGTGCCTTACAATCCAGTATCTGATTTCGGAATCTCTGTCTGACCATGTTGTGATCTAATTGAAATCTTCCCGTATCTCCCGGCCTTTTCCAAGTATACCTCCTCCTCTTGTGATTCTTGAACAGGGTATTCGCTATTACTAGCTGAAACTTGTTAGAGAACTCAATTAGACTTTCTCCTCTTTCATTCCTTGTCCCAAGCCCATATTCTCCTGTAACCTTTTCTTCTACTCCTTCCCCTACAACTGCATTCCAGTCGCCCATGACTATTAGATTTTCGTCCCCCTTTACATACTGCATTACCCTTTCAGTATCCTCATACACTTTCTCTATCTGTTCGTCTTCAGCTTGCGACGTCGGCATGTATATCTGAACTATCGTTGTCGGTGTTGGTCTGCTGTCGATTCTGATTAGAACAACTCGGTCACTGGACTGTTCACAGTAACACACCCTCTGCCCTACCTTCCTATTTATAACGGATCCTACACCTGTTATACCATTTTCTGCTGCTGTTGATATTACCCGATACTCATCTGACCAGAAATCCTTGTCTTCCTTCCACTTCACTTCACTGACCCCTACTATATCTAGATTGAGCCTTTGCATTTCCCTTTTCAGATTTTCTAGTTTCCCTACCACGTCCAAGCTTCTGACATTCCACGCCCCGACTCGTAGAACGTTATCCTTTCGTAGATTATTCAGTCTTTTTCTAATGGTAACCTCTCCCTTGGTAGTCCCTTCCCGGAGATTCGAATGGGGGACTATTCCGGAATCTTTTGCGAATGGAGAGATCATCATGACACTTCTTCAAATACAGGCCACATGTCCTGTGGATACACGTTACGTGTCTTTAATGCCGTGGTTTCCATTGCCTTCTGCATCCTCATGTCGTTGATCATTGCTGATTCTTCCTCCTTCAGAGGCAATTTCCCACCCCTAGGACAAGAGAGTGCCCTGAACCTCTATCCGCTCCTCCGCCCTCTTTGACAAGACCGTTGGCAGAATGAGGCTGACTTCTTATGCCGGAAGTCTTCGGCCGCCAACGCTGATTATTTATCAAAGTTTAGGCAGTGGCGGGGATCGAACCCGGGACCGAAGACGTTTTGATGATGAATCTAAGACGCTACCCCTAGACCACGGCGCTACCCCTATAGAGGATAGCAGTCTTTAATTTCACCACTCTTTGTCTGTGGAGGCTGAGCAGGAAGATAATTCCTACAAGCCTCGCGTGACTGTGTGGCCTGCTAGCGTAAGAGCTGCCTTCTGAGTGACCGCCAGCTCTTCCAAAGCGTAGGAAATCTCCTCCAGTTTTCACCCGAGATACATTTAATGGGAAGGACTACTACAAGGAAAAATGTTTTAGGTATAGAGAGGTGGGTACCCCACGTTGCTACAAGCGACCCCTTACCACTCATGTAATCCACTCATGTAATCGGAAAGTAAACGAAGCAAGAGAGTCTCATATCCAAATTTAGTACTTAAATAGGATAAAATGTGAGATGAAAGGCCTGAGACAGGAATTGGACTGAGAAAGTAGTGTATCTCACGACGCGTGAATACCTGTACTTTATTCATGTGGTTGTAACTTGCAACAAACTTTGCATATAATTTCAATTCTTTACGAAACATTTTGTACTGTTAGTCCCGATACAATGATGTTTATCGCTTACTACATGCTGTTCATGTAGTAAAACTGCCACATGAAGCATGACCTTTCAGTTTATTACTTCTTTACTACTAAATTTTTTTATGACACTTTTTCAGCGTGTTTTCGAATATACCACTGAGTGTACCAGAAAAATTCAGTTGTGTATCTCTTAGTTCAAGAGATACGACGTCATAAACATTGTGCTTCGTGGAAAGGAAACAGGGTGAAATTCTGTAGAGATCAGTGTCAAATATATTAAATATATACGAAATATATTTGACTCAATGAGACCCGGGGCAAGTAAAGCTAGCAACCTGCTTCACTGGTACTTTAAATATGATGCTGGCAACAATCAGAGCAAAATGCCTCGGACCATTGGAGGTGACGGAGTCCCACCTCTAATTGACAAAAAAGGACTCCTAAGATACGACTCGGCAAACGAATGATAACGAGACAGGGAACTGTTAATATCAATGGGGGCTACTCTGGGAAGAAGGTAGAGCTGGCAGAGGCTGCAAGTAAGATGGCGTTGGACGTTTTAGCTGTTAGTTACATTCGGGTAAGGGGTGAGAAAGAAAAGGAAGTGGGAGAATGCAAGGTCTACCTGTCAGGAGTCAAAGCAGGAATGGCACAATGGGGTGCAGGGCTTTACATCAGGAAAGAAATGGAACCCAGCGTAGTTGCAATAAGGTATACAAACTAACGACTGATGTGCACGGATTTGACAGTGTCTAACAAGAAAATTAGGATTGTGTCAGTATATTCGCATTGTGAAGAGACAGATCAAAATAAGATGGATAGTTTTTATGACGCACTCAGTGATGTAGTTGTTAGAGTAAAGGACAAGGACAGTTTCTGACCATGGGTGATTTTAATGCCAGGATTGGAAATCGAACAGAAGGGTATGAAAAGGTTATGTGTAAATTTGGAGAGGATATGGAGGCCAACAGGAACGGGAAACAACTCTAGGATTTCTGTGTCAGTATTGGCTTAGTAATCACAAATTCCTTCTTTGAACATAAGAACATGCACCAGTATTCTTGGGAAGGCAGGGGAACCAGATCTGTTATTGACTATATAATAACAGATCACGAATTCAGGAAGGCTGTGAGGGGCACACGTGTATTCAGGGGATTCGTTGATGACACTGATCACTATTTAATCTGCAGTGAAATTGGTATTGTGAGGCCGAAAGTGCAGGAGGTCAAGTCCATATGTAGGAGGATAAGAGTGGAGAAACTTCAGGATAAGGAAATCAGGGACAACTACATAACAGTTATCTCAGAAAGGTACCAGTTAGTTGAATGTAGTCAATTACAGTCATTGGAAAAGGAATAGACAAGGTACAGGGACACAGTACTAGAAGTGGCTAAAGAATGTCTTGGAACAGTAGTGTGTAAAGGTACGATGAAGCAAACAGCTTGGTGGAATGACACAGTCAAGGCAGCCTGTAAAAGTAAAAAGAAGGCGTATCAAAAATGGCTACATACTAAAACTCAGGTAGCAGAGAAAGTTATGTTGAAGAAAGAAACAAAGCCAAACAGATAATTGCAGCATCCAAGAAGAAATCTTGGGAAGACTTTGGAAACAGGTTGGAGACTTTAGGGTCAAGTTGCTGGAAAACCATTCTGGAGTGTAATTAGCGGTCTTAGAAAGGGAGGTAAGAAGGAAATGACAAGTATTTTGGACAGGTCAGGAAAACTGCTGGTGAATCCTGTTGATGCCTTGGGCTGATGTAGGGAATATTTTGAAGAGTTTTTCAATGTAGGTGAAAATACCATCAGTAATGTTTCAGATTTCGATGTACAATGGGATAGGAATGATGATGGAAATAGGATCACATTTGAGGAAGTGGACAAAATGGTCAATAGATTGCAGTGCAATAATGCAGCTGGGGTGGATGAAATTAAGTTGGAACTCATCAAATACAGTGGAATATCAAGTCTTAAATGGCTACACAGGATAATTGAAATGGCGTGGGAGTCGGGACAGGTTCCATCAGACTGATCGAAAGCAGTAATCACACCAATCTTTAAACATGAAAACAGAAAAGATTGTAACAACTACGGAGATATCTCTTTAATCAGCGTTGTGTGTAAAATCTTCTCAGGTATTGTTGCAAGGAAAGTGCGGGTATTAATTGAGCACAAATTAGATGAAAATCAGTGTGGATTTAGGACTCTTAGAGTTTGTCAGGACCAGATCTTTAGCTTTCGGGAAAAAATGGAGAAGTGTTACCAGTGGAACATGGAGTTTTATCTATACTTTATAGACCCAGAAAAGGCATATGACCTGGTTCCTAGGAGGAAGTTATTGTCTGTTCTACGAGATTATGGAATAGGAGACAAACTTTTGCAAGTAATTAAAGGTCTTTACATGGATAGGCAGGCAGCAGTTAGAGTTGACGGTAAATTGAGTTCATGGTTCAGAGTAGTTTCAGAGGTAAGACAGGGCTGCAACCTGTCTCCACTGTTGTTCATATTATTTATGGATCATATGTTGAAAATAATAAACTGGCTGGGTGAGATTAAGATATGTGAACGCAAAATAAGCAGTCTCGCATTCATATTATTTATGGATCATATGTTGAAAATAATTGGCTGGGTGAGATTAAGATATGTGAACGCAAAATAAGCAGTCTCGCATATGTGGATGTGATGGCAGATTCGGTTGAAAGTTTGCAAAGTAATATTTCAGAGCTAGATCAGAAATGTAAGGACTATGGTATGAAGATTAGCATCTCCAAAACGAAAGTAACGTCAATGGAAAAGAGATATAAACGGATTGAGTGCCAAATAGGAGGAACAAAGTTAGAACAGGCGGACGGTTTCAAGTACTTAGGATGCATATTCTCACAGGGTGGCAATAAAGTGAAAGAACTGGAAACGAAGTGTAGCAAAGCTAATGCAATGAGCGCTCAGCTACGATCTACTCTCTTCTGCAAGAAGGAAGTCAGTACCAAGGCTAAGTTATCTGTGCACCGTTCAGTCTTTCGACCAACTTTGTTGTACGGGAGTGAAAGCTGGGTGGATTCAGGTTACCTTATAAGGTTGCGGTTACGGATATGAAAGTAGCTAGCATGATTGCAGGTACTAGTAGATGGGAACAATGGCAGAAGGGTGTCCACAATGAGGAAATCAAAGAAAAACTGGGAATAAACTTTATAGATGTAGCAGTCAGGGCGAACAGGTTTAGATGGTGGGGTCATGTTACACGCACGGGAGAAGCAAGGTTACCCAAGAGACTCATGGGTTCAGCAGTAGAGGTTAGGAGGAGTCATGATAGACCAAGGAGAAGGTACCTTGATTCGGTTAAGAATAATTTTGAAGTAATAGGCTTAACATCAGAAGAGGCACCATTGTTAGCACTGAATAGGGGATCATGCAGGAATATTATAAGGGGGACTATGCTCCAGACTGAACGCTGAAAGGCATAATCAGTCTTATATGATGATGATGATGATGATATATTTGACGTGTGTCTGCGGTCGAAGCTACGGGTAGAAAGCTCATCCTAAACTCCTCCAATGATTTCAGTCATGTTTGGTACTAAATACGAGACACGAAACTAAAGTGGTAAGAATTGCCAGCTTTATATTGGGATAAGGATCACTATGCAGAGAGTAAGGGGGAGGAGGAGATGGACAGACAGATAGAGGGACGGAGAAGCCGTAGAAGGGTAAGGGGAAATGGACGGAGAGAGAGAAGAGAGCAAGAGATGGAGAGAGAAAGATATGAGGAGCGGACAGTTATAAAAAGGAAAGAGATAGAGACGGGCGGAGTGAGTGGAAGGAGAGAATATGGAGAGAGAGTAGAGGAGTGAATGGAATCGGAAGGTTGGAGGGTAGTTATGTACAGAGTGGAAAGGAGCAGATTGGCAGAGGGGAGATGAGCAAATGACAGATGGGGAGCAGCAGACAGACAGAGAAAGGGGGGCTGGAGCAGAGAAGGGCAGGAGGAGATGAATAGGGGGCTGGAGGAGGTGGACAGAGAGAGGGGGTGGAGGAGGTGGACAGAGAGAGGGGGGTGAGGGAAGTGAACAGAGGTAGAGAGAGGGAGCATGAGGAGTTGGAGTAATAGAAGACAGCAATAAATACGTACAGGGTGACAATTCTTGAACTGTAAGAAATAAAATCTCATAATTTCTGAACCGTTTGCATTATGACGTTCAGATTGCACGGTGGGCCGCTGGTCACGATGAGAATTGTCGGAATGCATGTTAAAATGTTACGATACAAAATGCTGGAGCGTATAGCACTTGTGAAGGTCTAATATGCGACCAATAAAGCCCAACTGAGGCTCAAAGGAAGTTTGCCACCGAGTTCAAGCTGAAGACAAGGGGTCTAAGTGTGCTGACAATCAAGATTTTTATCAGCCAGTTTAAAGGATGGGTAGCAATGGTGATGACACTGTTGGCAAAATCGGTCGTCAAAAAAGGCTGAAAACGCCTGAAAACGTAGAGGAGACATGTGTTTCAAACCAGCCCTAGGAAATCGAAAAGACGAGATTCATAACAGGTGGGAATGAAACGGGAGGCACTCCGACAAATTGTTGTTGATGACCTGCATCTCTTCCCATACAAAATTCAAACTCATCAGCCATAGGGCACTCGAAGAGCGGTTGTGTTTCACCAACACTATTGTCCACAGAATTGACGAACAGGACTTTGATGTAAATACGATCTGATTTAATGACAAAGCTCACTTTATTTTAGGTGGGTTCGTCGATAAGCAAACCTGGCGCATTTGGGGGACAGAGAATCCGCATTTCGCGATCGAGAAGTCTCTTCACCCTCAGCGCGTGACCGTGTGGTGTGCAGTGTACAGGCACGGAATAACCAATGCGATATCTTTGATAGCATGGTGACTGCTAAATAGTACGTGAAGGTTTTGGAAGTTGGTTTTATCTCCATTAATCGAAGTATCTCCGATTTCTACAAGATGTGGTTCATGCAAGCAGGAGAGTATTTCAGGTCCTGGAGAAGCACTTTGGGGACTGCACTCAGGCTCTGGAGTACCCAGAGGCCACTGGTATGGGCCTTGATTGGCCAACATATTCCCTGGAACTGAACATATACGACTCCCTTTAGAACGGCTATATTAACGACAAGGTTACAGCAATAATCTCAAAACCATTGCTGAGCTGAAAACAGCCTTTCAGGAGATCATCGACAGCATCTACGTTCCGACACTTCAGCGAGTCATGCAGAATTTCGCTATTCGTCTGCACCATATGATCGCCAGTACTTCTACAGCTGTACTCACCTGAAGATGGCCAAAAGACTTTGTGCCGAAATATCGTGGCAAGATGTTACTGACTTACGGTAGTTCTCCCGTGTTTTTATGTAACAATAATAAAACGGCCTTCATAAGGGCGGGAAGTGTGAAGTGAATAGCGCCTGCTGTAATGAGTACAGCTGGTGACGTCTGGGGACTGACCTGCTTGGACTTGCCCTTGGAGCAGCGGCGGCGCTTCTTCTTGGCGTCGGGCGCGGCGCGGTACGTCTCGATGCGCAGCGCGGGCGCCGCCGCCGACGAGGGCGCCGAGCCGCCGGCCGGCCCGGCCACGTCCTTGAGCAGCAGCGAGCGCGGGCAGCCGCGGCGCTCGTACCACAGCCCGCGCACGGGGGCCGGCGGCGCCTTGTGCGGGGGCGGCGCGGGGGCGGCGGCGGCGGCGGCGGCGGGGGCGGGCGGCGCGCGCGGCGGCAGCGGCAGCGGCTGGCTGCGCCGGCGTTCGCACGTGCACACCAGCGCGGCCGCCGACGGCCCGGGCTCGCACGGCGACGGCATCGCAACTGCCTCCTGCCAACATACACAACAACACGTTGCACTTCAACGGTCACATTTGATGGGAGCGCGCAGCTTAAGGCGCCTACATACGAGGCCAATGAACCACAACCAGACGCTTCAATGGCCGAGATTTACTTAGTATATATGAACGGCAAATCTAAGACAACGAAGTGGCTGGCCTTGGATGCGGTTCGCACAACAGGTGGTAGTGGACCTCTCTCCTAGCATCAATGCTCGAATGTTGGCTCACAAGGGGAGCCCACGACGTTAGGAACGCGGATATACTGTAAACTTCGTACACTCGTAGTACTCCATGAGGACAGCAAAATGTGTAAGCGGTAGCTCATACTTCTCATGCGTTACTGAGAAAATCGCAAGATAATTTCGGTCGTCAAATATGTATCTGTGCGTGGCTATTTTAACCATGAAGCGGCTGCAGCTCTGTGGTGGTGACACGGTAGCTCAACGTATAGCCGGCACGGTAGCTCAGCGTGTTCGGTCAGAGAGCCGGTTGGCCTCCGTAATAAAAAACTGAGTGGAAGGATCAACCATCGAACTTGAACAGGATGTCTTGCGACGTCCGCAACGACGAAACACAACGATCAATACAAAACAAAAAAACAAAAAACAAAAAACAAAAAAAAAACGTATTCGGTCAGAGCGTCAACTTTCCTTTCCAGTAAAAGAACTGAGCGAACGGATGAACGAAAAAACTGCACGGGTGTCATCGGACGTCCACCCTGAACAATTTCAGCGAATAATATACAGATAAGGAAAGGACAGAACCCACTTTATTGTCTATAATAAATCATACAATCGCCGTTGATCTTTATTTTACAATTGCCATTGCCGACTTTCGCCCATAAAATGAGGCACTCATCAGCATTTAACTTCTTCTTCCTTCTCGTAGTCAAAACAAATGGCATGCTTGGAACAAGAGTACCATAAGGCTGTTTAGCCAAGAGTCCTGTAGTCTCAGCTATACTCCATGTCTTCCAAGCCAAAATGTTAGCATCTGGAACTGCTTCAAGGCCACCATAATCTGCTTGATTGCCCCATACAACAGCAAGTGTCAACCAGGTACTACCTCCAAACACTGCTTGTACATCACAGGTAAAGATCAGATGCAGTCCACCAAAAACATTAGGACCTCTAATCAATTGCTGTTTATTAAACTGCCCAGCCAAGTCAATATCAATCGCCTTCAAACTGCGATACACAGGTACACTGCGCCGCTAGCGACGACGGTAACCACGTCGCAGAGGCATTTTTTAAGTGGTTGGCGTTCAAGCCGCTAGATCGCTGGATCGAGTTCGGTTCGTCAGTTTTTTTTATTTCCAACATAGTCATTTTCTTTACTATATATATTGCAATTGATATAATGGGAAAATAATCGGATGGACTTTTATTAAATTTACAATGTTATTTGGCAGTCTACTAATTTTTATTATCACGAATACTATAATATTCAGAACTATCGACTGGTAAACGACCAAACGCATGAAGTGATACTGAGAATGTATGCTTGTCCGTGTCTTCAAAACTGTTCGTATTTAATCGAAAGAGAACGAGAAATCGCTTCTTGGAAAACGCTATTAAAATATACTCGATACTGCATAACTAATTATCGATGCTGATTTTTAAGGAAATACTGCGTTATGCATGGTTTGCTTCCAAACTATCGTCTGAAAGAGAGGTTTTTGAAAATGTTAACGAGGTTTGTATTTACACGGAAAACGTCAAAAGACCTTGTGTATACAGAAGCATAGCATTTATACAATGCAGCTGGTGCCGTTTAACTTTGTTTTCCACGTTTTTACGAAAAATACCCTCCTGCAACTTGTACTCGTAAAGTCGAAAACGACGATTAATTGTACATCTAACGAAAGCTGTCTGTGCCGGTCAAAACTTCAAGGTAACAAGTCGTTTCAGGCTCCTTCCAGGTATAAGGGATTTCTCAGATCATGGACAAGCATACATTTTCAGTATCACTTCATGCGTTTGGCCGTTTACTCGTCGATACTTATGAATACTACATTATTTGTGATAGTAAAAATTAGTAGACTGCCAAATATCATTTTAAATTTAATAAAAGTTCATCCGATTACACGTATTTTCCTCATTACATCAGTTATAATATAAACAGTAAAGAAAATGACTGTGTTGAAAACAAAAAAAGCTGACGAACGGAATTCGATCCAGCGATCTAGTGGCTTGAACGTCAACCACTTTTTTCTTTAAAAAAATTGTCCTGTATTGTTCGCTGAATTTGTACAGGGCGGGCGTCCGTTGACACCCGTTCAGTTTTTTCGTCCATTCGTTCGCTCAGTTCTTTTATTAGAAAGGAAAGCTAAGGCTCTGGCCGAATACGCTGAGCTACCGTGTCGCCCACACTGAGCAGCAGCCTCTTCATGGTTGAAACAGCCACGCACAGATACATATTTGACGACCGAAATTATCTTGCGATTTTCTCAGTAACGCTTGAGAAGTACGAGCTACTGCATACACATTTTGTTGTCCTCATGGAGTACTACGAGTGTACGAAGTTTATAGTAAACCCGCGTTCCAAACGCCGTGGCCTCCCCTCGTCAGTAGCGACTTGCATTGTCCGATGATCAGGTGTGTATTGGATGGTTGGTTGGTTGGTTGGGGAAGGCGATCAAACAGCGAGGGCATCGGTCCCATCGCGTGAGGGAAGGATGGGGAAGGAAATCGGCCACGTTCTTACAAAGGAACCATCCCGGCATTTGCCTGAGGCGATTTAGGGAAATCACGGGAAACCTAAACCAGATGGCCGGAGCAGGTTTGAACTGTCGTCCTGACAAATGCAAGTCCAGTAAGCTAACAATTGCGCCACCTCGCTCGGTAGGTGTGTATTCATGGAGTGAAATGCACAGCCAGGATTAAAGCTGGGAGAGTCCTTTCGTCAAAGGAAACCCCTGTGTGGACCCTACGAACTGTGGTTACACAAACAATTTGAAAAGATTAGACACTTGCAGGAAAATGAATGAGATGTTAGAAAGTGACGTGCACAGTTCAAATGATTTTTTTCGCCGTGAAGTTACCTTATCACATTGCTGCAGTCTTTTCAGTACAACTGGACAAACTTCAGTAACAGTGTTGCAGATGATTTCCTTTAATATCTTAAAGGTGTACTTTAATCCCCAGTATCTAAATATCTTAGAGTGGCAATATTTTCTGCTGCAGGTACAGCTCTCCCAAAATGGTTGTCGTATTTGGCATTTTTCGGGCTTACGCAATTCAATAACGACTCAAAACCTGTAGAATTCATTCGGAAAAAGTTAGGAAAGAGCCAACAGTCCAACTCCCTCGACACAGCAGCCTACTTTTAAAAGAGAGGTCTTCCAGTTTCGTTCCTCCTTCTGATGAACAGCTTCTAGCAGTAAAATATATTCTGCACGTGCGATGATTACTAAATGCTCTTCTACCTTCGTGATATTGGCGAAGAAATTGTAATTAAAACGCCACTTTGTAACAATACGAAAATGGGAGCTACCTCAGTCATTTATCAGAGCCTTAATCCCGGCCGCCCCATCTACATTGTTTGGCGAAGATGAGAGACAAACGCCAATGGGATGGCGACCAACGTTCGGCCGAATCCATTAGCTATCATTCGTTGCCCTTGCTTGTAGGGGCCATTAGGAAAAGCTTCAAACTGTAGCCCCTGCCGTGCATTAGCTACAACGGGAACCAGAAATATGAAAGTCATAGTCCATGGTAAAGAGAGAGATCTTGCCAGTATCTCAGTGTGCAACATCGATCAGGCGATAACGACAAAAAATGGTTCAAATGGCTCTGAGCACTATGGAACTTAACATCTATGATCATCAGTCCCCTAGAACTTAGAACTACTTAAACCTAACTAACCTAAGGACAGCACACAACACCCAGCCATCACGAGGCAGAGAAAATCCCTGACCCCGCCGGGAATCGAACCCGGGAACCCGGGCGTGGGAAGCGAGAACGCTACCGCACGACCACGAGATGCGGGCGATAACGACAGCGGAAGCAGACAGCAAATAGTTAATTGTGTGACAGTGTATGCCACACACCAGTCAAAATTTTGTTATATTTTGTAGTAAAATTCATAAAGTCCCTCATTGCTGTCAGACAGCCCGCAAACAACGAATGTTTGGAAGGCGTGACAGCAATGTCGGGCCGTGATGATGCGCACACAGAGAAAGCAGTGATTCACCGGTCAGCCAGGTGCGTGACTCTAATGACTTGTATTCACTTTTTAAATGTTTGTGTAGGGTCCCAGCTAGGCTCATGACCTCATCCACAATGCTGCTCTACTATTATGATTTCAGTGGCTGTACTTTGTCACTCAAAAATTAGTTAAAGCTTTTATTTAATGTCATCTGTCACCGGTGTCCGCCCCTGGTAGCTGAGAGATCAGCGCGACAGTGTGTCAATCCTAAGAGCCCGGGCTCGATTCCCGGCTGGATCAGAGATTTTCTCCGCTTAGGGACTGGGTGTTGTGTTGTCCTAATCATAATCATTTCATCCCCATCGACTCGCATGTCACCGAAGTGACCTCAAATCGAAAGACTTGCAACGGCGAACGGTTTACCCGATGGGGGGCCCTAGTCACACGACGACATCTGTCAACGTTGAACTGAACAGATCAACCACTAGAGCGCCTTCAACAGGCAGTCGCGAAACTGTAGGCATAATCACTTCTGCAGTCTAGAACATTTTTCATAGAAGCAAAGTGAGTGTCCAGTGGATGCACCCAGCTTGAGACTAGGTTTCATCCTGATAGTATGTGTGTGTTACGAGTCGTGGTATCATGCACTTAGAAGCAAGCCAGCGTCGTAACACATTAACACGGTCTGTAGCCATTATTTCGATAGGCAGTACTTGTGTATGGAGGAAGAAATTATGTAGCACAAAAGTGAACTCTTAGTTAAAATTACGTCGGGAACATTTTCGGTGGTTTCCACATATCGACAAAGTCGTGTGATTAGTGTTGTGACATTTTGTTACGTTCCTCGATAAACGATATTTAGATTCTGTGATCTCACGCAAACGGTGACGCCAGACTGCCTCTTAAAAATGAACAGTATGCTTTGTTTAGTATTTCTGGGACAGAAAACTAATAAATACAGGTGGCATCCTAATATTTTGAACTTCAATTACCGTAGTTTGAGCATTCCCACATGCTACTCCAAATACCCTCAGTTTAATGAGTGCAAGATAGAACCAACAACCGATGGAGAAGGAATACAGCAGGGACAATGCGACTGCTGCAAAAGATATGAGTTAAACATATCCCTACCATTCTCTGCAAGGAGACCATTTTGGGGAAACGTAGCCTTCCACATGCGCTGTTAGCATGTCCGATGCAGTAAAGTGTCACGACAGGAACATTCCATGGATCAACATTATGAATTAAATAGGATGTCGCACTTGTACACATTTTCAAGAAGACGCGATTCAGTGTTATAGGGGCTGTTGACAGCTCTACGAGAGCTCCAAGAGCAGGGAAGCGGCGCTAGCGTAATCATATAAGGTTCATTTTGGACTTGTCCAGCAGCCGTCCATAAGACACCGTGCACACGGCCATGTTATGGAGACCCATAGAACGGTTTCCACATCCATGCGTCACCTAAACGACACACGGCAGCCGAGGCGCTGCCGGAGAATTTCGAAGTATTAGACGCCTGGCGTGGCATTAGCACAGTATTGGCTTAGAGGCTAAGTAAATATTGGCGTCTTCGCAGCGTTGAGGCACGCCACAGCATTCTTCGAGGCAACAACAGCGTGTACATCAGTTAATTCGATGACGGGTATTCCCGTTCCTTTTTGTTTTCTTGTCTTAGGTTTACATGTGATTCGGAAACAGGCAATAGGCAATTAATTTCTTTAGTTGATGAACGGTTAATTTCGTGCTACAGTACTCTAGAAATTTATAGAGGACAGGCTTCATTCAGAGAATTCATGGATCGATGTATTGAAGGAATTGAGTCGATCATTATAAAAAAGAAAAAAAATAACTACGACAAGGGAAAGATGAATACGGTAAGTACTTTGTTCAGTTTCCTAAAAGAGGTCATACAGCACAACTTTAAATATGAATTTTCAATGAACGTAATAATAACAGACTTTCCACAGATTATATTTGAGAAAACTGTCAGTTTACAGAACCAGTTGAAGTCAAAAAGTTATACATGGTTATGTACCTCACATTATTTGCTGCTATTCCACCGCGTACTTATAAAGCTGTCTCCAATCATTAAAGACATCAAGCGGTAAAGTGTCAACCACCTCAAAGCCGACTTTGTCACTCAGAAAAGTGATGAAAAACGACACAATTCTCTATTTTTTGAACCTCGTATAGCGCGCGGAAAGAACGAACACCATGGATTTAAAAATTCGGAATTTGTTACTCAAAATTAAACACAAACAAATCAACAAATAGCTTTTCAAACTATTCCTTATTCCTCTGTTCCTGCAGTACTAACGTAATGAATTGTGACGTTTTACGAGTTACTCGTCGAGGTTTCGAAGGTCCAAGGGGTGTCGATCGGCCGCCGTGTCTTCCTCTACTTTTCAACGTTGTGCGGATGCGGTATGGAGGGGCAAGGGGTTAGCATACCGCTCTCCAGGCCGTTTCGCCGAATTTTCAGACCGTGAAGCTGCTACTTCTCATTCAGCTAGCCCCTCACCTAGCATCAGAAAGCTGAGTGCATCCCTGTACCAGTCCTCCCACAAAAAAAAACTTCTTATTGCAGGGGGTCGAACCCGGATCCGCCTCATTGCAGACATCTACACTCACCACTCATCTATGGAGGTTAACAATGATTTTTGATGTGCCAAACAGAAATTATAAGGATTCTGTTGTACGATGCGGCAGTAATTGTACTTCCTTTGCCTGATGGCGACAGCCAACATTTTTCATAAGCTTAATAGTGTCAGTGAACATGGTGTTTTTGCACTGTAACGAATCCCTCTGTCACCCATGTAGTTCATCGCTTCATGATATACTCGTTCTAAGGTACTGAAAAATTTCTCAGGATCACGATGGAGCTCTTGAAATAGGAAACGCCCGCATTCGTTCCTTTTTACATTAACTGCACTGTATCCTGTTTCTCCTTTTTAAGCGTCGATGAACTAAGACCCATGCTTGCATTTGTTCACTATCCATTTCGGTGGTATTGTGCTGAGATACGGGGAAGGAATAAAATAGGAGCGACCGTGCGCAACAGCAACCGGATGAATGTGACAGTACCGCAGTGACGTGCTGCGTGGGTGGCGTTCTGAGTTCTGACAGCTGCCAGACAAGTGTGAAATGAAAGTAAAGTGACGGGCTACAAGTGCGACTTTTCTCTGATTTTCCACCAAATTGTATCGCTACAACGAACCTTGTTCCTTCGGAAATGAAAGACGTTAATAATAGCGACAGAAATGGCAATGCAATCGGGGTAGGGTACAATAAAGAATAGTAGGAAATGAACAGTTATTTATCGATGTAGTCATGCTCGTATCTCAGTGACGTTACAACGGGCTGTACCTGGTTCGAATTATGTACACCATATATGTACTGCTTCTAGAGCATCTATAGTAAGCAGCTATGTCATCTGTTAGTGAAATGGGCCGGGGTTGTCTACTTCCCAAAATGATCTTTTGTAGATCACTTCTAATATAAGTTTGCATTCTTACGATCGTCACACGAGTATCTTGTGGAGGATCCGAAAAAAAAAGACCAGACTCGAACGGAGTACGGCCAGATGGATCAAACGGCTCTGAGCACTATGCGACTTAACTTCTGAGGTCATCAGTCTCCTAGAACTTAGAACTAATTAAACCTAACTAACCTAAGGACATCACACACATCCATGCCCGACGCAGGATTCTAACCTGCGACCGTAGCGGTCGCTCGGTTCCAGAATTTAGCGCCTAGAACCGCACAGCTACTCCGGCCGGCAGTACGGCCAGACTTCTAGTCTGTCGACCCAGCCGATTGCGCTAACTTCACTGCTCGTTAACTGGCGATCTCGTTTGGTGTTAAGAGGCTCGTACAACTTCCTGCCTCGCATTCTCGAAAACGCATGAGAAGCGCATCCTACCAGGGCATCGTTTGTCTGTCTAGAATCGTGAGAAACACGCATGAATTCGATTACCAATTGGGACTATAGAGGTAATAGGATTTTTTAAAATGCAGCATAAAAGGGGTGTTGCAGAGCGTAGGTGAGGAGAAAGAAAAGGATACATTGCTACTCACTACATAGAGATGTTGAGTTGTAGGGAGGCACAATAAAAAGAGTGCTCAACACACGCGCATACACACACACACACACACTCACACACACACACACACACTCACACACGCACAAACACGTTCACGCAAACGCAGCTCACACACATATAAACACTGTCTCTTGCTGCCGAGAAAAGAGACAGTGGTCATGTGTGCGAATTGCGTTTGCGTGAATGTGTGTGTGTGTGTGTGTGTGTGTGTGTGTGTGGTCTAATTCAGAAGAAGGCCTTATGGCCGAAATCATAATGATGTTTTTGTTGCGCTAGTCTGCAAGTCAAGAACTCCATTATATGGTGACTACTAATCGGTTCTTTTCACAATATTGTCATTATTCCATCAAGCATTTTCCATTGTTTGGAGAAAAAATTATTCCTTTGTTTACAGAAATAAAATTTGTGTTTTACTATTAGAATGAATTATTTCGGCTGAGACACATGTATTTCTTCAGATCACAGCTGAAGCAAAATAAGCCACACAACACTGAGGTACACGTAATCAGTGTTTGGGTTCCTTTTCCTGGAGGAAAAATAACAGACAATGAACAAATTCAGAGAGGTGCTACAACTATTGTGGTAGGGTAGTACAGCCTATACGAAGTTCCTTGGAAATCTAAAGTAGAAATTGATGAAATGTAGGAGGAGGAAGAGGAGGAGTAGATCATAGTCTGGTCGACAGCGAGGTGGCTAGTGACGAAGCAGAAGCACGGAATACGGAAGGAGAGGGAAGGATATCTCCCGAGCCCTATTCAAAGGAACCACCCCGGCATCTTATTGAAAGGAACCACCCCGGCATCTGCCTGGAGTGATGTAGGGATATCACTGAAGACTTAAATCTGGATGGCCGAATGCGCATTTGAAACGTTGTTCTCCCGAATGGAGACCGATGTCCTATCCATTGCGGGCCTCACTCGCTTCATCAAAAGCATATATTACCATCAACAGTTTTGTTGGAAAGCTGGAGCATCAACCTGTTTTGATCTTAGACCATCATCAACGGATAAAAAGTGAAAAACTGTCGGATGGTGATATCACAGACGTGTTTATTTGAACTGTTTTTAAACTTATATCCGTTGAAGATTGTCTAAGACTGAAACAATTGGTGCTTAAATTCTTCAATAAAACAACTGATGGTCAAATATGCAGTCGACGAGTCACCCGACGGCTGTTGACGGTCACCCAACGTAAGTGTTTAAAACAGAAATTTTTCGAGGGAGGATAACTTTGTTGTTGCCAATCGCTGCCGAGTACATGTAAACTGTGCGATCGTTCTTCTGCCACTATGGTACATTTCGGCAAGGACTTTGACAGAAGCGTTAGGCAGTCATTTTTCCCTCGCGCTAAAGGCGAATGAAATGGGGCAGAACATTTTTAATATTCTTATGAAGTATCCACACACTGTACAGTAGGTCATTGTGTGTTCAGGACGTTTGTGTAGAGAGGACTTAACAGATAGAATTTTGGTAGGGAACACATGTCCGGAAAGGTACAGTGTGGATGTAACGTAGGTTTGAAGATCAGATGAGTTTCAAGTCTCCCTCTTGAAGGAACGCACACAGACAAAAAGCTCTGGCCTGTATGCTCTATAGGAGTTGCTCCAAGCAGGGAGCCTGCTGTTTGCTGCACACGGTCTATCTGCGAGACGTGGTATCATACAGAAGACTCACAAACTTCGGTGGGTATCCGTGGAGTGACACTGTCAAGCCTCCTAACTGCGAGGTACCAGTTTCTTATAAGAGTTGTTGTACTCGGACTAATACAATATGTGATGGAAACAGCCGATCTGGAAATTGTTCTCTGTACACGTGTTGTGCAACTCTACTTTGCCATGCGCGAGCGGACATCTCCCGATTTCGTCCCTAGTTGACGATCTTTGCCTGGATAACTTACGAGATACGCCGGTAGCGCTATACGTGAGGACGACAGCCGCGTAGCGGGAAGGTTTTGTGCAAAGAGTGTGTGGTGTGCGGGGCGTGTCGGACGGGGGAGCGACAGGTTTGTAGATCTAGACGAGTAGAGAAGAGAACTAATCGGCTCCTGTAAAGGCACCGAGCGTGTTTTTCACTGTCTCTTATCGCCTGCCCTGCAAAAGCGGCTTCCGTTACTGGGCATGATACACAAGTTTAGCATCACCCTGGTTCCCAGAACTCCTGGAGATAGACGTTGACTGTGGATATTCAGTCACAGACATAGTCCCTCTGGGTTTTCAGACACGTCATTAAACCCGCCCAAAGATGTAAACAACCATGTATGAGCAGCGCCAATCCTGAGCGGTCCATTCGGCATGTTGTTGGGTCCATCTGTACCGCGCTGCATGTGTCGTCGTTGTAAATAAGAATTTCGCCACTGACGTCGGGAGAGAAGTTGCGCATCATGCAGCCTATTGCGCACAGTTTGAGTCGTAACTCGACGTCTTGTGGCTGCACGAAAAGCATTATTCAACGCGGTGGCGTTGCAGTCAGGGTTCCTCCGAGCCATAATCCGTAAATTGCGCTCATCCACTGCAGTAGCAGCCCTTGGGCGGCCTGAGCGAGGCATGTCATCGACAGTTCCTATTTCTCTGTATCTCCTCCACATCCGAACACTCCGAGACGCCTGGACACTTCCCTTGTTGAGAGCTCTTCCTGTTACAAAGCAACAACGCGGACGCGATCGAACCGCGGTATTGACCGTCTAGGGATGGTTGAACTACAGACAACACGAGCCGTCATTCCAGGTGAAATGACTGGAACTGATCGGCTGTCCGACCCTCTCCGTCTAATAGACGCTGCACATTCATGGTTGTTTACTTCTTTGGGTGGGTTTAGCGACATCTCTGAACAGTCAAACAGACTGTGTTCTTGATACAATACGCACAATCAACGTGTATCTTCAGGATTTCTGGGAACTGGGGTGATGGAAGACTTTTTTTGATGTGTGTATTACACTGTAAGCAAACATAATGGTGGGCTGAAATATTATGACAGCCCAGGTAACGGCGTGTGCGTCCGCCTCTGAGATGCAGTAAAGCAGTAATTCCTTGTGCATCGATTCCACAACATCCTCGTAGTTTACTGGTAGTATGTAGCACCAGGCGTCTACGCACAGCTCTCGTAATGGTCGTAAATACGATTTGGCTGGTTTTGGGGGCGGACCTGGTGCCCGATAGTGGTAAGGAATGTTCGCTTACGCGCATGTGTTGACTAAGACATTAACACGAGTTCACTATCGTGTTCCTCAAACCACTGTAGCATCATTAGGCCTTGTGTAATGGACACTTATCGTGCTATAAGATTGTATCGCCGTCAGGGTGGGATGCAGAAGGTCTGAAATAGTTCACTAACTCCACAGCTGTCATGGTACCTAAGATAACTACCACAGGTCTCATCTAAGATCAGGTGCATAATACTGCTCGCATTGGTATGGACCCGTGGCGTAGAGTAGCCATTCCCAACGATCAAGGCTTATCTAGACACGAGCATTATTGTGGTGTACCAAGAAACGTGGTGTACCCGATAAGGCGACAAGTCTTCAAAGATGGACGGTCCAATCTCGATGGCCCCCTCTTCACTGGAGTCGTAATTCACGATGTAGTTGTGTCAGCAAGGGGTCAAGTAGATTTCGCCATCTGCGAGCCCTGTGCCATACAATATGCTTAAGACAGTGAACTACACGTGTCCCTCGACCAGCATTGTAACTGTCATCACATCTGGTACAGATTGTTAATTTCTGGCTTATTCAGCCATCATATTAGGCTCCAGGGCAGTGGAGATGCAAGAAGCATAGAGAGGACGCAATGTGGGATGAGGTACCGGCGACAGATGTTAGATTCGGTACCATTCCCGTGAGAAAGACCGCCTACATCATGCTGCTGCTCTGTGATTGGCTGCTGTGTTCGGCGGTAGGGCGCCAAAACGTCAAACTTTAGTTGCTATTATTAATTAAACCTTTCATCCAAATTACTTAATTTTTTAAATAAACATCTCTCAACAGCCAATAATTGAAATCAAAGTATTACTAAAACAAAAGACTGACGATATTACTGCCGACGCACTTCGGTAGCGTTTGGGTCACGCCTTGCTGGCTTGGCGCTCGAAGTGTCTCGGGCAGTCCTGCTCTCCAGTTCTGACCGTTCCAATAGACAGACGTGTTGTCTGTGGCGGGATGTATTTCATGTTATTTTAGCCAGATATAGTGATTGTGGAAAGATACGTTCAATACGTCGTGATCAAGAATCGTTTCTCGTGTCTATATCAATAAAAGCGCGACTGGCATCCCAAATGAGTTATAGTTTGTTCATAGCAACAGTTCCTTGCGAAGTTAATTTCAGCCTCAAGAAAAAGAATACACGACCTGCGTGCTGTTTTCTGCGCTGGGGACATCATCATCATGAAGACAGCAGCTTAGTGAAGTGTACAAGAATTTATCTATTCCACACAGGGCAGTGGAAACAGCTAGGCACCTCACGTGTACTGCATGCACAGTACAAATATGCTCAGTGACACGTCATCTGCAGTAATGCAGAGGAGGTAAAGAAGGATGAAAGTATTAACACTGTCTCACTTTTATTCCTTTTTTCTTGCCGTAAGATCGCCGCCTATCCTGCTTTACAGAACGGGTAAGCTGCCAATCTCCACGTTTTATGATGAGACGTAGAGGTCCAAAACTTTGTCGCCCACACGTGGCGTCTCCAACCTCTTTACACTGACGCTCACGATAGCTGCACGGGAAAAGCCTAACAGCTTCTTCGTTTGTAAGGCGCCGAGTAATAACAAGTCCTTAGTCAAAGTCACTTATGTTGGTGGATTTCCCCATTTGCATCCCGCGTGGTCGTCACATCTATTTCCCGTACGTCTCTGTTCCGCTTGAACACTCTGCTTACCGCCTCATGTGGTCTGCAGTTATGACTCATCAGTGTACTTATTACAACGTAAATCGTTTCCATACTGTAATGTACTGACATTAATTCCTGCAGAACTATCTTGTCCTCATTGTAAAAGTTACAGTGTGTCGTCCCACGCTTGAAGGATGCAAACTGGCCAATATAAGACAAAAAAATGAAAAAGTAGATTTTTCTCCCAACCCTTGATGCAACAAAAGTACTTTAAAGTATTTGCTGCAAATTCCCGTGACGTTATCCCCTAAGAAATGAATTTAGTAGTTTCTTTTAAAAAAAGTAGATTATAGCTCATTACATGTGAAGAGCTTTTGACGTAATGTAGGATGAGGCATAATTTTAAACCAATATAAATTTTAACCGATTAGCGGCACTTATAGTGACTTTTCCACCCAGATGAACAGCGACAACGTGCTTCGCAGCCTGCGTAATCAGCATCAAAAAATGTTTAAATGTGTGTGAAATCTTATGGGACTTAACTGTTTAGGTCATCAGCCCCTAATCTTACACACTACTTAACCTAAACTATCCTAAGGACAAACACACGCACCCATGCCCGAGGGAGGACTCGAACCTCCGCCGGGACGAACCGCACAGTCCAGCGCCCTAGACCGCTCGGCTAATTCTCCGTGGCAATCAGCAACATACAAGTATCAACATTGTTTTATCAAATGAAATTATGACAGTTTTTGTATTAATGTAGCAGACCTATTGAGACTAAATGGGTAACGTAAATGATTTTTACGTCTTAAACTTAACATCAGAATTGGCGAACACGGAGTACATCATGCTAAGAGAGGCAACAAAATAACCCATAACGGACGGATGCAAGGGGGACCTATATAGCAGACTAACACTAGCAAGGAGGGCACTCCTGGCCAAGAGAATTCCACCGGTATCAAACATAGGCCTTAATTTGAGGAGGAATTTTCTGTAAATTTGCGTTTGCAGCACAGCATAATACGCAGTAAAACACAGACTGTGGGAAAACGGGATCAGAAGAGAAACAAAGCATTTGAGGTGCGATGATACAGACAAATGCTGAAAACCAGGTGGGCTGCAAGACAAGGAATGAGCGGGATCTCCGCGGGTTCGGCGAGCAAAGGAATATATGGAAAATTGTGAGAAGATGAAGTAGGGACAGTATGATAGGTTATCTGTCGGGAACTACGGAACAGCTTCCGCGATACTAGAGGAATTTATAGAGGGAGACAGAGAGTGGAATACATCCTCCAAATAATTGATGACGTAGGTTGCCATTACTACTGTCAGACGAAAAGGTTGGCAAAAAAGACGGACTCGTGGCAGGACGCACCAAACAAAAAATGGGAATATTCCATTTAATTTTTGACCGTATTTTTTAATTTCTTTTCATATCCATCAGAAAGTTACTAAATTTCTTTCGTAGAAGTCTACTGTTACTCGTATAACGTGAAAACGAGTTTCATTTTTTTTAAATTTTCAGCCTCTATCTCAGTGATAAATAAATTTGTGGAACCATGTTGGATTTAGTTTCAGAATTTTCTGGCCGCTATTCTTGGACGAGAAGAGGAATTACGAGTTAAACAAAAGCTGATTTGGTGAAAAGAAAGGATCCTATCCCTAAATAAATAAAGTAATCTCCAGTTTCCTTTTTAGTCAGCCTAAATGTGGAAGATTATTTTCTAACAACGAAATAAGAACGATATCTTTGAGTTATACGGCATTTCACGGCGTGGCCGCTGAATGCTGCGATGAATACCTCAGAATACTGACGCTGCTGGTGGGTAGTAAAAAAAACTGAGGTCTTGGAAAGGGAAGCTGTTAGTGCGGTTTATAACGAGCGAAGACAGTGAGGGTGAGAGCGAGAAGCTGCTTCGATAATGCAACACAGCAAACTCAGTTTTCCCGCCCCACTACATCAGCTGGGGGTGGAGTGTGTCGACTATAATGGATCTCCGGGTGTTCGTCTTTTTGTCTTCATATCCGCCGTGCCCGCCCTTCTTCCGGCGGAGTTCTTAACTCAGTGGTGCGCTGCCACGATAACGATTCCTTCTCTTCTTCCACACCGTGTCCCGCTTCTGGAGGTTTGGCGGAGACCTGGAAGTTGAGAATATCGTGTTTTTGTAGCTCTCCCCTCCCCTGCTGCCGACACTCTGTAGGCTATTGCATTGAAAGCACAGATGTAAACAAACACTGTTAGACGTAGATACTTTCCGTTTCGAGACCGTATTAGGATCCATTGTACAGTTTTTCCACTAAATGGGAAGTATAAGCCGCTGACACTAATGTTGCAGTAGAATTCACAGAGCTAGTTGGCATATAAACTTGTACTACTGTAGTAGACGTGGGCTTCGTGTCTAACTTGGCTACAATGATGCGTTCACTATGCTGTTCGTACACTCCTGGAAATGGAAAAAAGAACACATTGACACCGGTGTGTCAGACCCACCATACTTGCTCCGGACACTGCGAGAGGGCTGTACAAGCAATGATCACACGCACGGCACAGCAGACACACCAGGAACCGCGGTGTTGGCCGTCGAATGGCGCTAGCTGCGCAGCATTTGTGCACCGCCGCCGTCAGTGTCAGCCAGTTTGCCGTGGCATACGGAGCTCCATCGCAGTCTTTAACACTGGTAGCATGCCGCGACAGCGTGGACGTGAACCGTATGTGCAGTTGACGGACTTTGAGCGAGGCCGTATAGTGGGCATGCGGGAGGCCGGGTGGACGTACCGCCGAATTGCTCAACACGTGGGGCGTGAGGTCTCCACAGTACATCGATGTTGTCGCCAGTGGTCGGCGGAAGGTGCACGTGCCCGTCGACCTGGGACCGGACCGCAGCGACGCACGGATGCACGACAATACCGTAGGATCGTACGCAGTGCCGTAGGGGACCGCACCGCCACTTCCCAGCAAATTAGGCACACTGTTGCTCCTGGGGTATCGGCGAGGACCATTCGCAACCGTCTCCATGAAGCTGGGCTACGGTCCCGCACACCGTTAGGCCGTCTTCCGCTCACGCCCCAACATCGTGCAGCCCGCCTCCAGTGGTGTCGCGACAGGCGTGAATGGAGGGACGAATGGAGACGTGTCGTCTTCAGCGATGAGAGTCGCTTCTGCCTTGGTGCCAATGATGGTCGTATGCGTGTTTGGCGCCGTGCAGGTGAGCGCCACAATCAGGACTGCATACGACCGAGGCACACAGGGCCAACACCCGGCATCATGGTGTGGGGAGCGATCTCCTACACTGGCCGTACACCACTGGTGACCGTCGAGGGGACACTGAATAGTGCACGGTACATCCAAACCGTCATCGAACCCATCGTTCTACCATTCCTAGACCGGCAAGGGAACTTTCTGTTCCAACAGGACAATGCACGTCCGCATGTATCCCGTGCCACCCAACGTGCTCTAGAAGGTGTAAGTCAACTACCCTGGCCAGCAAGATCTCCGGATCTGTCCCCCATTGAGCATGCCTGGGACTGGGTGAAGTGTCGTATCACGCGGTCTGCACGTCCAGCACGAACGCTGGTCCAACTGAGGCGCCAGGTGGAAATGGCATGGCAAGCCGTTCCACAGGACTACATCCAGCATCTCTACGATCGTCTCCATGGGAGAATAGCAGCCTGCATTGCTGCGAAAGGTGGATATACACTGTACTAGTGCCGACATTGTGCATGCTCTGTTGCCTGTGTCTATGTGCCTGTGGTTCTGTCAGTGTGATCATGTGATGTATCTAACCCCAGGAATGTGTCAATAAAGTTTCCCCTTCCTGGGACAATGAATTCACGGTGTTCTTATTTCAATTTCCAGAAGTGTATTTTATCATTCATTGTGAAACCTACTCCTCAACTGCCCCTATTTGATTTTGTATTTATAACCCTGTATTCACTTGACCAAAAGTCTTGTTTCTCGTGTCACTGAATTTCACTAATTCCTACTATATCTAACTTTGATCTATCCATTCCCATTTTTAAATTTTGTAACCCACCTCCCCTATTACGGGATCTGACATTCCACCTCCGATTAGCAGAACGCCAGTGTTATTTCTCCCGATATCGACTTCCTCGTGGGGAGTCCTCGCCTGGAGATCCGAAAGGGGGACAATTTTACCTCCGGAATATTTTATTCAAGAGGACGCCATCATCAATATTAATCATACAGTAAAGCTGCATGCCCTCACGAAAAATTGCGGCTCTTGTTTCCCCTTGCTTTCAGCCGTTCGCAGTAGCAGCACAGCAAGGCCGTTTTGGTTAATGTTACAAGGCCACATCAGTCAATCATCCAGACTGTTGCCGCTGCAACTACTGAAAAGGCTGCTGCCCGTATTCAGGAACCAGATGCTTGTCTGGCCTCTCAACAGATACCCCTGCGTTGTGGTTGCACCTACGATACGGCTATCTGTATCACTGAGGGACGCAAGTCTGCGCATCAACGGCAAGGTCCATGGTTCATGGAGGGCCCTCAAATTATATGAGAATTAATACCACGGAATACTGATCTTGAAAAATGTTATAATCATGTATAATTGATAGTGCAAAAGACAAAAATTTGCCCGTTATACAAAGTGTCCGAACAACAAAATGAGACATTGAATTTTGTGACGATTTATGAAACTGATAGTGGTAGCCCTACCCGTTCTCATTTGAGGAAGAATACGCCTAACCTGCAGATTTTCTACAAAGCACCGATATCCACTGACGGGAAAAAATCGCAACACCAAAAAGTAATGAATGTAGAGTAAGGAAATTTCGGGAATACAGTTGTCTAAGTAACATATTTAAGTGATTAACATTGCAAGATCTCAGGTTAATGAAAGTGTAAGGTAAGCTATGCAAATGTGAAACACTGGTAATATAATAACCGCCAGAATGTTGAATGTCAGTATGCAGACGTACATGGATCGTGTTGTCTGTTTATGGGGTTTCTGTTGCACTTCGTGGATCATTACAGGGGCGGTTAACGCTGTTTGTTGATGATATTTATGTTGTTATTAGATGATGCCCTATACATGCTCCATTGGGCACAAGTATGTTAATCGAGCAGGCCATGGCAACATGTCAACACTCTGTGGAGTATGCTGGGTTACAAGAGCGGTGTGTGGGCGGGCGTAATCCTGTTGTGAGACATCCTCTGGAATGCTGCTTATGAATGGCAGCGCAGCAGGTCGAATCACCAGCTTTAAGTACGAATTTATAATCAGGATGCGTGGCAAAACCACGAGAGTGCACCTTATATCATGCTAAATAGCACCACAGACCACAATTCCAAACTGAGGTCCACTGCGTCCAGCACACAGACAAACTGGTTGCAGGCTCTGAACTGGCCTGCTTCTAACCAACAAACAGCCATCCCTGGCACCGAGACAACATTTGTTAGAAAACACAACAGATATCCACCGTGCACTCCAGTGAGCTCTCGCATGACACCACTGAAGTCACAAATGGCGGTGAGCTGCGGTCAGTGGAATGCACGCTACATTGAGTCTGGCTCGGAGCAGTGCTTGAAGTAACCCAACTAACTGATTTGTAACAGTTCGTTGGGTCACTGTGATGCCAGCCGCTGCTCAAATTGCTGCTGCAGACGCAGTACGATGGTATTTCCTCCCGGTAGTGCTACATGGCCATTCGGGTCCGGTCTTCTTGTGAAGGTATATTCTCGTGACCGCCGCTGCCAGCAGTCATGTACAATGGCTACATTCGTGTCAAGGCTTTCTGCAACATCGCAGTAGGAACATCAAGTTTCTCCTATTACACGACTTCGTTCAGACGCAGTGACCGGTTCATAATGGCGTCTTTGTCTCCTTATTGGCAATCTTGACTAACATCAACTCACCAAGTTGTCTCAAAGGTAACTAACGCTCATGACAGTTACAGCGTGTATTTAAAGAAAACCTTCTTTTCATCCTCATAATGACGTTACCTGCGTCACTATTATGCCACTGGCTCGATGTCTGAATAACCATCATCTTCCAGATGTAGAAAGACGCCTACAAACTTTCTTTTACGGGGAAGTGACCGCCCGGCGGCAACATTGGGAATTGGTCTGCGTTTACCAGGGACGTCAGAAGGCTCGGTTTTGGTCTACCATTGCTGGAAGGCAGCGGCCTGGCCAATGGTTTTTTTCTGCCACCGTCACGCCGATTGGGAATTTAAGTGGTAGCTTCTCAAACACTGTTCGAAGCTAGTTTGCTGGAGGGGCGGGGGGACTGTTGTCTGGCCGTGATGTGAACAACAGTGCAGCCTTTTGATAGCAGGCATTGATTTTGTGCTCTGTACGAGGTGCATTCAAGTTCTAAGGCCTCCGATTTTTTTCTACGGGCTGGAAAGAGATAGAAATATGCGCATTGTTTTAAAATGAGGCCGCGTTCATCGTCAATACGTCCCAGAGATGGCAGCACCGTACGGCAGATGGAATTTTACCGCCAGCGGCGAAAATGAGAACTGTTTTAAATACTTAAAATGGCGACGTTTTCCTTACTTGAACAGCGTGCAATCATTCGTTTTCTGAATTTGTGTGGTGTGAAACCAATTGAAATTCATCGACAGTTGAAGACAACATGTGGTGATGGAGTTATGCATGTGTCGAAAGTGCGTTCGTGGGTGCGACAGTTTAATGGAGGCAGAACATCGTGTGACAACAAATCGAAACAACCTCGGGCTCGCACAAGCCGGTCTGACGACATGATCGAGAAAGTGGAGAGAATTGTTTTGGGGCATCGCCGAATGACTGTTCAACAGATCGCCTCCAGAGTTGGCATTTCTGTGGGTTCTGTGCACACAATCCTGCATGACGACCTGAAAATGCGACAAGTGTCATCCATGTGGGTACCACGAATGCTGACGGATGACCACATGGCTGCTCGTGTGGCATGTTGCCGAGCAATGTTGACGCGCAACGACAGCATGAATGGGACTTTCTTTTCGTCGGTTGTGACAATGGATGAGACGTGGATGCCATTTTTCAATCCAGAAACAAAGCGCCAGTCAGCTCAATGGAAGCACACACATTCAACACCACCAAAAGAATTTCGGGTAACCGCCAGTGCTGAAAAAATGATGGTGTCCATGTTCTGGGACAGCGAGGGCGTAATCCTTACCCATTGCGTTCCAAAGGGCATTACGGTAACAGGTGCATCCTACGAAAATGTTTTGAAGAACAAATTCCTTCCTGCAGTGCAACAAAAACGTCCGGGAAGGGCTGCGCGTGTGCTGTTTCACCAAGACAACGCACCCGCACATCGAGCTAACGTTACGCAACAGTTTCTTCGTGATAACAACTTTGAAGTGATTCCTCATGCTCCCTACTCACCTGACCTGGCTCCTAGTGACTTTTGGCTTTTTCCAACAATGAAAGACACTCTCCGTGGCCGCACATTCACCAGCCGTGCTGCTATTGCCTCAACGATTTTCCAGTGGTCAAAACAGACTCCTAAAGAAGCCTTCGCCGCTGCCATGTAATCATGGCGTCAGCGTTGTGAAAAATGTGTACGTCTGCAGGGCGATTACGTCGAGAAGTAACGCCAGTTTCATCGACATCGGGTGAGTAGCTAATTAGAAAAAAAAATCGGAGGCCTTAGAACTTGAATGCACGTCGTAGAAGCATCCTGTTTGTTTTTCGAGTCTTCTTCATATTGGTGTCATTACCCCTGTCTGCTTTTGTAAGCCAAAGTCGCTTATTTGTGTTTCCATGTAACGCACGTTTTCGCAAAATGTGACGAACGGGCTTCAGGTTTGTTGTGTAATGGTTATGATATGTGTAAGTCTATTTATACGTGTGTGTCGTAGGACAGATTAGTTGCTATTGAATTAATTGTTTGTCTGCGATTTAACTGTGACATTCACGAGAATTTGTTCCAATACGACTGCTAAAATGTATCTGTTTCGGTAAGGCAGCTGGCCAGCCGATAACATCAAGTCTGCACTGCTTGACATTTGCTACCGTGTTTAACAAGCAACCTGTGTGATATTATTTGTCGTGCCTATATTTACCTTGTTGCCCGCCGGGCCTCGCCCACTTTATTTGTGTACTTGATCGGGTGCTGCCGTTGTTTGCTTCCCTGTGGCCCGACGATGGAGGTTTATCTCACTTAGAATTAGTCAGTCATCTAGACTCTATGTGTTATCACATAAATGTTTCTCAAATGTTTAAGTAAATTTAAGAACTGCTACCTAGAGACGATCTGCAACGTAAATGCAGACTAGTGTTTCCTTGGGTATGGTGGTGTAAATCTCACTACATACTGAGGAATTTCTTGCGCTGTAAGCGAATTTCTGGTCAACCTTAAAGCGCCTTCACCAATTGTAAAACTTTTTCATATGGCCACCAGCCTTTGATTCAGTTAACCTATACACGTTCTTATTTTATTCAATACTACTAAACTCGGGTGTATTTAAGGTTAGTAGTACCCTTAAAACTTTGTTTTGGCTTCATCGTGGGCCCTTGGGGAGACTGCTAAGTATAATGATTAGTTCCAGCATTTGTGTTATTAATCTGTACTTGCTCTCTATTTTTGCGTACCCTGTTATGACAAGCTTTTATCTTTGTGCCTTAAGTCGTTGGTGCAGTTACTAAAATTAAATTTCGAAAATTTGGACTAGCGTTGCACTATTACTTTGTTAACTGCTCAGTACTGCTCCTATTTGTAACTTAAATTATTTTAGCTTAGCCATGAAACATACCTTTTACTTTGCCGTAAGCCAGTTTTACAGCTGCTAAATTTGTTATCCGATTTTCTTACATTTTCAGTCTAGGAACAAAATCGCAAGGCGAATACCTGTTTAGCAGTGCACTACTCTGGTAATAGCGAGAAAATCGCAAGAGAAGTTTTACGCGTCTATTACGTAACTCGTATATCGGTGCGAAGGTGCTCACTGTAAGAAGTCATTGTGGTCAAGGGGTTAGCGCACGAGTTTTGTAAGACGGTCATGCACAAGTCAACGGATTTAATCTCGCTTGAACTCATTTTTTAATCTATATTTTTTCATCGCTGATCACATTGTTCAATTTATAAGATGAAAAAAGATGCTATTCATTAAGTTGTAGTGAATATCGTATGTTATTTGAGTATTTACTATTTGTAATTAAATTTTCGAGTACGACGAACAGGCTTGCGAAGCCCAAGTCAAACCTCGATAATAATGATATTATTCATAATCAGTAATATAGTAAGTCACAATGTGCCAGACCACAAGAGTAATGTTCAATAGCTCGTCGTATGTGCTGTCGAGTCACACGTTGCAGGATGGTGTATGCCATACAGACATGGAAAACATAAATTGAAACTTCATGCGAATACTTCATGGCTTTTTTCGTTATATTACTTCTCATAGAAAGTGTTAGCGGGAGTAGAACTGTCGCTTCATACGCGTTCGTCTTACGAAGCTTGATCCTAATCACTGGACCAGCACCGACTATAACATCCGACACATACGCACAGACATATAAGTCGCATAACAGACGAGTAAAACTTCACTTCTGAGTTTCTCGGAGTTGTCAGAATAGTGCACCTTACTAAATGCACATTATGCTGTTTAAATTGTCTACTAAAGGCGCACAAAGTTTGAAGCAAATCTGTGTTCCCATCGTCGTGCCCTTTCTTAATAGGTTTTTTGGCTTCCCTTTGCGAATCACTTTCCTTTGACTTCTAGCCGTTCTACTTAGATGTTCTCGACCCTTACTCATTGCTATCTACTGGTGCCGCAGAGTGTTCAGGTTTCAAAATAATTTTTGCTTACTGGGGTCCTCTTATTGATGCATTTTTCTCATTGTAAAGAGTTTGATTGCTTTTAATAAAGTTTTGTAAACTGATAGTTTATTTGGTGGTCCCAGTACCTTTCCATTCCCTAACCAGCTCCCTACCGCTTCATTTGATACTGCTCGTTGCCTCAGGTGCATGTGGAACATTCACAGCCACAGGCGTTGCTGTGCAAGGAAGACGAGGTAGGAGATGACGGTCAATTACAGCAGCAGATTAAAGCTACATTGGGGAATATGCAAGAAGTGACACGTTCAAACATCGGGTGCAAACTGCAGGCCCATTGGAGAGGGGCTGCAGGCCACGCTATCTCACGCTTCACAGAGGGACGGCGACTGCGTGTGTGTGTTCTCTTAGCCCAACGACCAGTGCGTTGCGTTCCGCTGACATCTCCTCATCGGCGGTGTCGACTGTGGCGGTGCCACGAGCACAGGCAGTGGACCGACAAGTACTGTGGTAATCTTCTCATCTCGGATGACAGAAGATTCAATGTAAGCAGTGATTCTGGACATATCTTAATATGGCGAGAGGTGGGGACACGAAATGCACCCAAGAACATTGTCGAACGTGATCTTCTTGGAGATCAACTCGTTGCGGTGTGCGGAGCCATACTGTTGTACTTGTGCACCGACATGATAATCTGTGAATACTGAACATTCAGTGGTCATTGTTATTGTAAGAGTGTACTCCTTCTCCATGTTGCATCTTTACTGGAGTGCATTCGGCCCTGACTTACTTTTTATGGATGAAGATGCACCAACGAACCGAAGAGTGAAAGGAAGAGGAGCTCTTGGAACGAGAGAATACTCGGCGATTGCGATGGACTGTCCAATCCCCGACCTAAAATGCATCGTGCACTTGTGAAATTCCGTTATGAGACGTATTTCAGAACTTTCACAGGCACCAACAAGCATGCAGTAGTTGTCAACCATGCTGGTTGGGGAATGAAACGCCCTGGCACAAGATTTCCTTACCAACCTGTGATCATAAAGGAGCACGTTACAGAGCATGCAATACTGTCCGTGGTGATCCAGCAACCTTTCAAGCACCATTACCCACCTTCTGTAATATCAGGGGACCGTTGTGAATCGCGATGGCTTCAGTGACATTATTGTTTTATAATAAAAGTTCCATTTCTATTCATCTCATTGCGTAATTCCTTCAGTAATCTTCTGTGCTGTTCTTTCTATTTATGGCCCAAGTTATATCGAGCTACTGTGCTTGGCAGGGACACTTCATGCTTAAGGTTCTTCCGTGCTTAAGTTTCGCACACCACTGTATACTGGAAACATTAGTGGCGCTTTTACACTTACTTGTGGAACACTGGATGTTAATTTCGTTTCTGTGGAACATTAGCTAACTTGTATAAGGTTTTGAGCTCTGTTGGTCAAATACTTCTCCAGCTAGTCATGTACTTGTTAAGAAACTCCGTATGATAAACAACGTAGCTAGCAGAATGGTTGGTAGATGAAGGATGGCGGTTATATGTTTGATTTCAATTGCTGCAAAAATTGTGACACTGGCTTCAGAAAGCTTCCATGAGTAAAATCGATACGTGTAGCAGCATGAAAAAGCATAAAGGTGGTTCGTTGCTGAGCACTGAAGGCGAATATCTGATGACAGTGATGAAATTTTAGTGGACTGTCACTACCGTTACTCGTCACATGACATTTCTGACAACCACTCCGGACCGTTTGATACCACCTAAAATATGCAGATAACGAGAGCCGACTGACAGGTTGTCACAACAGCAGAAGAGAGTCCATCAACACATCAAAGTGGAGCTACGTGCATGCTATGGTGGGTCTACGTCCTGTAAGTATACGTGTCTGTTCCAGGATGAACTGCTTTGCACTCTGTAGCGGCGCTGCGCTGTCAAGCGCTCGCTTTGATGTCTCGGCGCGTGTTTGCTTCGTGTTTCAAGCATATTCGTTCTCCCCCCAGCGCGCCCGTCGTCTGCAGCGCGCAGGCCGCGGTGACACCGCGTAATTCCCTGGACAAAGACCCGGCTTCCCAGCCTGCGCCGCAGTTGGCTCCCAACTACGTGCTGCACTGCTGATTGCCTCGATTGCGCAGCGACACGAAACCCGACGACCAACATTGTTCGCGTCCTCTCCTGCTCGGAATACTCCTCTCCGACGCCAACGGTCACTGAGTCAGAGGTGTACATATCTCTCACAGGATTCATTACAGCAATACGGTTGGCTACTGCAGTTCTGATGAAAAACGAACAAAGCTTCACTGATTCGCTGGGACACACTTACAAACCATTCAGAGGGTTAAAAATTATACACTTTTTAGTACTCTATTTTTCCGCAATGTAGCATTGCCTTAACCTTATATTTTCCACCTTTGTTTTCAAATGTGGTTAGGAAACAGCGACTGTTTGTGACAATAAGTGATTGTAATTCTTATTCACAACAAAGAACATGGGCAGTACTCACTCAGTGACAAATTTGAGACAGTGGCAATGAGATTCTTTAGGAGCTTCTCAGAAATACTCATACAAGATGACGTACCACAAGTTATTCTTCTTCCTCCTGTTCTTCTTCTTCTTACTTTACTTCTGTTTCCTTCACTACCCCTCATTGCATCCTCAGGTTGTCGCTCCATCTTTTCCTTGGACGTACAATATTTCTTTTACCTGTTGGTAATTTATTTCTTACGATTTTTACAATGTACGCCACCGGTCGCTGAGTGGTCAGCGTGACAGAATGTCAATCCTAAGGGCATCATTTCATCCCCATCGACGCAAGTCGCCGAAGTGGCGTCAAATCGAAAGCCTTGTATACGGCGAACGTTCGACCCAACGGAAGGTCCTACTCACACGATATATATATATATATATTTCATTTAGTCATCCTGCCTATGTGTTCGTCGCATTCATGCTTTCTCTTACATACCCGCTCATTAATGAAATCCGCTGCACATACTTTTGTAATGTTTCCACTTCTGTCTCTTTCACTGTCCTCCCAGTAATTCTTCTCAGAATTTTCATTTTCGTGGTTTCCAAGACTCATTTTGTTTTTGATGTTCACCGTCTTGTCTTAGCAGTGTATGTGATAAGTGGTCTCAGTTATCTGTCTCCTCGCCTTTGCATCTTTTCCTGTACGCTTTTTTTTCCCTTCAGTATCATTTAAAAAACCTGCCAGTTTATTTTCATTTGCTACCTGTTGTCTAACTTTTCAATATTTCCGCTGCTGGTCAGTTCAGTACCCAAGATATTTAAATGTAACTATCCATCGAACAATTTTTCCATCCACTTGCGATTTTCATCTAATTTCCTCCCACAGATGTCGTCGTACATTTGGTTTTTGTGTGTATATGGCTATATCAGTTTAATAAGTCACAGCTGCAAAATCCTAACGCGAATTATTTACAGACGAATGGAAAAACTGATAGAAGCCGAGCTCGGGGAAGATCAGTTTGGATTCCGTAGAAATGTTGGAACACGTGAGGCAATACTGACCCTACAACTTATCTTAGAAGAAAGATTAAGGAAAGGCAAAACTACGTTTCTAGCATTTGTAGATTTAGAGAAAGCTTTTGACAATGTTGACTGGAATGCTCTCTTTGAAATTCTGAAGGTGGCAGGGGTAAAATACAGGGAGCAAAAGGCTATTTACAATTTGTACAGAAAGCAGATGGCAGTTATAAGAGTCGAGGGGTATGAAAGGGAAGCAGTGGTTGGGAAGGGAGTGAGACAGGGTTGTAGCCTATCCCCGATGTTATTCAATTTGTATATTGAGCAAGCAATAAAGGAAACAAAAGAAAAGTTCGGAGTAGGAATTAAATCCATGGAGAAGAAATAAAAACTTTGAGGTTCGCCGATGACATTGTAATTCTGTCAAAGATAGCAAAGGACTTGGAAGAGCAGTTGAATGGAATCGACAGTGTCTTGAAAGGAGGTTATAAGATGAACATCAACAAAAGCATAACTAGGACAATAGAATGTAGTCGAATTAAGTCGGGTGATGCTGAGGGATTTAGATTAGGAAATGAGACACTTAAAGTAGTAAAGGAGTTTTGCTAATTGGGGAGCAAAATAACTGATGATGGTCGAAGTAGAGAGGATATAAAATGTAGACTGGCAATGGCAAGAAAAGCGTTTCTGAAGAAGAAAAATTTGTTAACATCGAGTGTAGATTTAAGTGTCAGGAAGTCGTTTCTGAAAGTATTTGCATGGAGCGTAGCCATGTATGGAAGTGAAACGTGGACAATAAATAGTTTAGACAAGAAGAGAATAGAAGCTTTCGAAATGTGGTGCTACAGAAGAATGCTGAAGATTAGATGGGTAGACCACATAACTAATGAGGAGTTATTGAATAGAATTGGGGAGAAGAGGAGCTTGTGGCACAACTTGACTAGAAGAAGGGATCGGTTGGTAGGACATGTTCTGAGACATCGAGAGATCACTAATTTAGTATTGGAGGGCAGCGTGGAGGGTAAAAATCGTAGAGGGAGACCGAGAGATGAATACACTAAGCAGATTCAGAAGGATGTAGGCTCCAGTAGGTACTAGGAGATGAAGAAGCTTGCACAGGATAGAGTAGCATGGAGAACTGCATCAAACCAGTCTCAGGACTGAAGACCACAACAACAACATGGCTTTATTTAGCTTTTTGGCTGCCAAGATATATATATATATATATATATATATATATATATATATATATATATATATATATATATATATATATATATATATGGTATTGTCTCGTCGTTGTTACAGAATGGGGAATGAAAAAAAAAAAAACGGTGCAGTTGTGCGTGCAAAATGGTTCAAATGGCTCTGAGCACTATTGGACTTAAAATCTATGGTGATCAGTCCCCTAGAACTTAGAACTACTTAAACCTAACTAACCTAAGGACGTCACATAACACCCAGTCATCACGAGGCAGACAAAATCCCTGACCCCGCCGGGAATCGAACCCGGGAACCCGGGCGTGGGAAGCGAAAATGCTACCGCACGACCACGAGCTGCGGACTTGTGCTTGCAAACAGTGAAAATAACCTGTGGGAACTTTCAAATATGAAAGTTTGTTTGCAAGCACAACTGCACCGTCGGTTGTTTTCTTTTTCATTCCCCATTCTGTAACAACGACGAGACAATACCTTCTTTATCATCTCGTCAATGACCTTATTAAAATTAACGGGTTCAGAGAATCACCTTGTCTAATACTACTACTAACTGCTATGCACGTAGTTAACATGGAATATTTTCATTACGTTGGAACGAATCAACCGTTTGTAGAGCAGGCTTGTCACGTTTGTTAACTGCATCCTATCGAAAGCTCTCTGTAAATCAATACAACAAAGATAAGCTGGTCTGTTGTAGTCAATTGACTTCTCCACAACCTAAGAATGAATGCTGCACCTATGCATGACCTACCGGATTTAAAACAATACTACTCCACTGCAAGATATATAACTCTTTTTATTTTATTTCTTATTACTTTGTTATGAGTTTAACAACTGATTTATACCTCTGTATTTGTATGAGTCTTCCTTATATCCTTTTCTGCACATGAGAATTGTGATACCAGTTCTCCATTCGTTTGGATTTGCATTACCCGTTATAATATTGTTAACCATCTTGCTTAATTGTTCAGTTAATGGATACCCACCATATTTCAGTAATTCATTCTTCTGCTACTATCTAATTTTCAGTGATCCAAACCATAAAACAATTCTCAAATTACCAAACCGAAACAATTAAGTGAAATGACGAATTTATTTTTATAAGCTTTTTATTTTTTATTTTTAATATTTTTATGTTCCTGCTATAACAGTAGGCTGAAGCAATATTGTCGTAAAGAAGTAAAAAAAATATGTTTTTTATCTGTATCTTTGACTTGCTGCTTAAGCTAGTAACGAAAGCTCGTTGCATTATAACGAACTGCATTTCAACTTCTGCACAATCTTTGAACCATTTGTCTTCTTGGTTCGAGTTTGGGTAACATTAAGAATTAAAATGTATGTTTATGAAGATCTTTCAAATTTGGTTCACGTTTCTCATAAAGAGAAATGAGAAGGAGTAATTTGTATGTTCCTTAAAGAATTATTTTACAGTTTAGATCACGTTCGAAGCTGTTTCTTATTGACCGGTGCTACGAATGCGAAACGATACGTATGTGCTATCTGAAGACTCCTGAGCGAACGTGCTGAGTTTCCGTCTCTTCCGACAAATAGCGTAGCTGCAGGACAGTTTGCAAATGGCATCTGTGGGTGTTGTACGTTGCAAGCAACGTGCTGTCATTGAATTTCTCACTGCAGAGAATGACTCTGTGGGGAATATTCGCAAACGCTTGTGCAAAGACTGTGTAGCATCTTCTCTCGACAGACGTACAGTTAGTCGCTGGGCACGGAGGGTGAGGTCATCAGAAGGCGGTTCGGCGGAGCTCCACGTTTTGCAGCGGTCAGGGAGACCATCCACGTCTGTCACTCCTGACATGTTACAACGAGTTGATGTTGTCATTCGTTAGGATAGACGCATTACGACTCGGAAGTTGGCGCAGCATCTGTCAATCAGCAAAGGAAGTGCTGATGTAATAGTCTTCGATATCCAAAAGTGTGTGCAAGAGTTGGGTCCCGTGGTGTGTAACGGTGGATCACAAATCGTACAGAAAAACGTTTGTTTTGATTTGTTGCAACGTTTTGAAGCAGAGGGGGAGGCCTTCTTGACCCGGACTGTGACAGGTGATGAAACATGGGCTTATCATTTTGAGCTCGGACTTCCAATTGCTTGGACTATTCGTTGAAAACATTTTGAGGACGATATCGTTACTTATGACAAATCTGTTTGTAATTTTCTTTTTGACCAACCTGTGTGGAGAGTGAAATATACTCTCCGCAAGAATATTAACATGGCATGAGTAGTGAACACACAATGGAATATGACGCACAATCAAGACAGTTTTAAAGTTATGTGAACTACCTATCAGAAATAATGATGCTAGATGTAGCATGAGTAAACGCATAAAGTTACAGATCTGAAGATGACAGTAGTCGAAAACGATCGGTAAAAAATAGTTTTGAAGGCGATATTACCTAAGAAATATTTCCTTAAATCTTTACATTTGTGATTCTAGTGCCATATTACGTTAACAAGCATTGATTACACCTTATACATAGCGAAACGAAACAACTGGCTTCATCCAACAAATAAAAATGTAATGCAAAAGTCTCATATGCCTGAAGATTGGGGTGTCAGCCCTCAAAACGCGTCGTAAGAGTAAATAAAAGTGACTGACCCAAATAACTGTTTCAATTTACATATTATAGCACGGCTTATCGAGTCATAAACCTATCTAGAAATAGAAAGTAATGTAATAACTGTGCAGCGTTTGACCTGGTTGCCGATCTACGTTTGCGGACAAACTTTGTAGGCACATAACAATTCTTATACGTTTCGAGAGAAGAAAAGTTTCCCACCGTGTTTCGAATCATAGAACAACTAATCCGCGAGTAAAGATCAATTAATTTCCTTCTGGAATTTTAGTCTTTGTGCTTGTGATTGGACTACTTACAATTATCGAGTTCATCCCTTTAGAGAAGCACAGTTATAAGTTCATCTGCATCTAAAGATGCTTCACCAAATTTGTAGCTTCCTCAGTGATCGTTTGTTAATTTGTGCTGAAAATACCTGACAGAAACGTCTTTTGAAATTTGACCATTATTTAAAGTTGCGTGTCTATTCTCTTTTACCTTCGCTACTGTTTAAATGATGTTTAGTTTATATTTTGTATAAAATACAGCAGAATGAGGCCACATGCAATGGTTGGCCACATGCATCAACGAATGGGAGACGTCGTCGTAGATACGTCATCATGCTTTTCCTTACGCCCCCGCATGTGGAAAATTGTTTATGTCCGATCGCAGTGGCTCTCAGCCCAATCTCTATGTAATCAACGACCGCTTGTAATAATCGCTTAAGGCGACAGTAACATCTTGGCTGCGTGCTAAAAATCAGTTATTCCGAACTTTACATCAAGTTAGAGACAACTGTACTCTGGTGTATACTATCATTCTGCAATGAACGATGCGCTGATTGTTTTGCTGGTGAGAGTATCAAATACATATCATCTCTGAGGACAACAGTTACTTTCAAAGTTAACTATTTGCCATGCTCAGCCTTTAATAAATTACTTATAATTTGTGTGTGTGTGTTGTAGTACCAGCTCGATCTTATCCTGAAGTAGTCTAGACAAGCTACAATAAACTACATTTTCATATCTCGAATGAGATTTTCACTCTGCAGCAGAGTGTGCGCTGATATGCACTGATATGTGCTAAGCGATGTCTCCGCAATATCCTTTCTTCCAGGAGTGCTAGTGCTGCAAGGTTTGCAGGGGAGCTTCTGTGAAGTTTGGAAAGTAGGAGACGAGGTACTGGCGGAAGTAAATCTGTAAGGACGGGGCGTGAGTCGTGCTTGGGTAGCTCAGATGGTAGAGCACTTGCCCGCGAAGGGCAAAGGTCTCGAGTTCGAGTCTCGATCCTTCACACAGTTTTAATCTGCCAGGAATTTTCATTTTCGCATCTTGTTAACCTACGTCACACATGCGTAATAAGTGCAGCATACTGCCTGTAGATTTTGCCTTCGTAGCTGAGTGGTCAGACCTTGTGACAGAGGACGAGGTTTTAGTTTCCCATTCTGCAAAATACATAAGTCTTTTTTTTTCCTCGGAGGGGGTGGGGGTTAGAGGTTCGGTTGCTATGAAGCGAGATGTACCCAGTCTCGGTGGCCGACTACGGCAGATAGAGCTGTGTCATGACCCCATAGTCATCCATGCCACATACAGCAGAGAATCGCACAGCGGCCAGTAAGCATCGCGTGAACCTCTGGGCCTGATCGTGGAGCTTAGATTCTGGTTTACTTTAATACCACCTGTAACTAAAGAGTTCAACAGTGGCTTTATCTGAAAATTATATGGAAACTGTAACATATTGAAAAAAACTATTTTACTGTTTCTGTAACCAACCTGCTCTAAAGGTTATGAATTCGTTATTACGTTACTCCATATCCCTTACTGTACACCTTACGTTCTTGGTGCTCTGTAGGATTCACAAAATTCCTTATCTGTGGCTCATTGTACTCAAAATCAAATGCTTATGAAAAGCATCTTCAGTACAAATTTGTCCGGATCAATCTATCCTACTGAAGTTGCAGAGGGTTGCTTATATTGTGCTGGCTCCCAATTTATACCACTACTATCGAATTCGCATCTCTTGTACTGTCCGACATAAAGAGAGGTTAGCGTGAGTTATGTGGTTCTTGGAGCCGTATTGTCAACTATGAATTCTGTGTGTTGAAGAAGAGATGGTCTGAAGATAGCGTTGATTTTCTTGTAGCTTGTAGTTTTCAGGCAAGTGGCAACCCAATGTTTAAACTAAGGGTGAATATACATGAAAAACACCCCGGCAGAGAAGACTGCACTCGTGAGTTATTTACAGGAAATTGGCTAAGAATAAATGGTGATGTCTAAACGTATCGGTGGAAGTTTCCAATGTTATACCGGCAAAATTTTAGAAACTTGCTCGTATAGAGAGCTTAAAATATGCGTTTAGAATTACTAGATGTAACTATACTTAGAAACGATGTGGTAATTTTGTAATTTGTTCTTTATCCTAAGTTATTCAATAATTGTTTTGTATTATAGTATAGTATGTTTTATGCACATCAGACGTAGGGAAACATGCTTTCAACATTGCAGAGACAAATCGGTTGCCCCATAATTTGAATGCAAAAACGTCATGGTAAGAAAAGTGGGATAAAGTTGTTCCCAAGAAATATCACTGAATACGTGAATCCGAAGAAAAATTACGAATGTTCCAAGGAAAACTTCACGGCCTGGTGAAGGGGCCTGTGAGCCGCCACAGAATCTCATTCGTAAAACAGAGGAATGATATGTTATAGAATCTCATTAACGAAAGGAGGTGTACGAAACGTCAGCATATATTAGGACTCCGGCTATGCCTTCCTAATTTGTGTATTACGCCATGTAGTATAAGTATCCTTAAACGATGTAATAAATTTAAGTTATTGAGATACAGTATTCATATAATCTTTGCCTTAGCGTATTATGGTCCACAAGGGACTTCACTTGATAGACCTTGTCCAATGCTGATAAGCGTATGCATAGGAGAAGACATATCTTTGCTGCATATAGTCTTTGGAACAATGTAACTTTGCCTTTATCTCTAACTTGATGTTTCGGTCGCCACAATACAAACTCATTTGTACAACAAAGGAATAGTATTACAAGTTGTGTGAATAAGATCTAATGAAAAAAACGATCAGAAGCAAGATATGCAAAATGTGGGTGCATGGAAAGCGCGCAGGGGTGGGGGAAGAAGTTAAAAATTTGTGTTTTAATTCCTACAAATAGCGATCTAAGAAATAAGATATGGAACATTTCTTTAAAATTAGACTAGAACATACCTTGAAGCCCAGAGATGTAGTATATAATGGAGGTACAATGTATGTACCAAGTGGTATACAATAGGGAAGCGGATTCCTAATTTGTACCAGTTTCAGTTGTTCGGAAAATCAGATATAAAGTGGTTATTTCTCTCAGAATTTCCGTTTTATAAATAGGAAACCATAACAACACCCTCCAGTTGAGGATGGAATTGTTTAAATAATTTTGTATCTCGCTGTCTCGGCTATAATAAAGGAATATATCAAACGTGCTACAGTTTAGACGGCTCTCCCCTATACAATGGAATTTCCCGGGAAGTTTCTGGTGAAATCACTCCCAGTCATCTTTGTATAAATGTCTAAAATAAAAAAAAGTTTCTACAATTTTCTCTTAACCTTATGAAACCGCCTGGCTTTTAAATTCATCGGACAAAATACTAATTGACACTCAATAAAACACGCTGATCGCTTTGCAGCACTTTAGGTGGTGTAGAAACGGTACCAAGAGGTCATACGACCCTCCACTGTAGCAAGTCACGGCAAGGAAGTAGTGTCGGTTGTACGGAATCTGATCAGGGTGGTTCGTCTGGGAAGCAAGACGAGCTGATAGATGCGAGCTAACCTATATGAACGAACATAAATGAAGTAGCACACATCGTCCCTCCTTGTACATTAAATTAAAAAAAAAACTATGAAAAATGGATGACATTAGGACTCCTTCTTGCATGTGAAAGTCATTAGATGTTTACAAGGCCGTCTCAGCAACGTCGAATGTGTGACGAGATGTCATTTCAAGCGTTCTACATGAATTCCACAAGTTGAAACTGTATGCCGGCTGGCACGTCTTTGCCCACCAATAGGTTTGTGGCGGTCGATGGTCTGGGTGTCGTGTACTCTTGGGAGAATGGCGGCGGCTGCCAGCACGGTTGTTACATGTTACATGGGGAACCACGGAGCGATAACAAGCAAGTGAGGGCTGAATGTGAGGAGAACGTAACGGAACGTGTTGGTAACAAGTGGAGCTACGGCAGTCTGTGTTCTGCGATTGATGTGGAAATCTGCAGTGATTACTATGATTAAGTCTGTGGAGGCCTTGTGTCACTGCCTTCAGAGAAGAACGACGCCCGTATAGCTTGGACATGACGGTTTATCGCGTATCTTGCAAGGTGGTAGAGTTGGGGGGGGGGGGGGGGCAGCTTCGTGTTCAGTAGTACGGACTGGCCGAAATAAGAGACTGTTATGAGGTACGCTTTCTGAGTAAGTCCATATGGAATGAAATTTGTTGCTCTGTATATTATTCTTTGACTCTTGTCACTGTGTTTTGTCGCAACACTTAAACGGTATAGTTGATATTTGTCTTGCGGCCCCCTAAACACTATAGAACTCACATAACTGGACATGACTGGCGATTGTTTGCCTGTCGGGTTAGTGCTTGTGCTGTAGTGCGAGCATAAAGTCCACAGTACCTTGACGTTATAGTGCATTTTAGGTAGCAAATCATTTTCACTGACCTGCTGAGCGCTAACTCAACAAGTCGATTTTTCTGTGTCTTGCTGAGCAGTAGAAGCTGTATCGTACGGTATCATTGTTTCAGACTAACCTTAGGTATGGTAACTAACTGTTATCTGTGCGGACAGTAAACAGAAAGGCCCAAACAAGTACCGGTGGTTAGATGAGTGGAAATGTACCACGTTGGTGGAAAAAGATGAAACTGCAGGAGCCATTTCGCCAGCTTTCCCAAGTTATGTAGATGTCTGCTTTGCATCTGTATGTCCTAAATTAATGTGCTTAAATTATTATTAAGTGAATTACATTGTACTTTCGGATTTTAGTTATGTTATTGTTGCTTTCTTATTTTACTAATGCTGTGAAAATTTTGAAATGAGAGTACATGGTGCAAAATTATAATATTGAGATACGTGGACGAAGGACGGCTAGGAGTAAATGAAAGGTTCACACTATAATCTGTGTTGGAATAATTCTGAGATGGGCTCGTTTTTGAGCCATATACGTCCTGTTAGTAGGCGCCTATGTGTATAGTTGTATTTTATTGCAAATGTCGTTATATTATTTTACCAGCACTTGCATGTTCTCTTTCCATATTTGTGTTCCATTTTCTGTCGCAAATTTGAACATGACTGGTAGTTGACTGAGCAAGAAATTTGGAAAAGCTAGACGGAATTTGGAAAAGCAATTACAATCCCGTTAAAATTAAAATTTTGAGATTTGCTTATGACATTGTAATTCCATTGGACTTGGACGATCAGCTGAAAGATATGACAAATATCTTGAAAACACATTTTGTAAGATGAATATTAACTGCAGTGAAACTACGCGTAACGCGATTTAGTCGAAGTACATCAGGCCCTCTTCGCTACCTCTTTAAACCTGTGAAATATATCAGCTTGAACAGACGCCTATGTGTATAGTTGTGTTTTATCGCAAATGTCGTTATATTATTGTGCCAGCACTTGCATGTTCTCTTTCCATATTTGTGTTCCATTTTCTGTCGCAAATTCGAACATGACTGGTAGTTGACTGGTGCAAAGTGTTTCAATGTTGCAAATAAAACTCAATCAGGACTGGACTGATGTGTAGACACAGTAGTAACAGTAGTTCCACACATGAGTTCAGATTTATCTCATTTTTGCACACTGGCGTTACTTGAGATATACGTTAAAAGAAATAAAGCTTCACGAGTTATTTTGTAACGAGCGCTTCTGGGAATATGTAAGGCTCTTCGCAATACATAAAGTGTTTCTTGTAAAATTCCTTGGAATTTTCGTGCAACTCTCACGTCGGCTAATGAAGCCCATGAATCGTGCTGCTATCTCTCTCTCTCTCTCTCTCTCTGAGTCTGTTATTCCCTTTTCTTTCTATTAAATGTAGCAAGAAAAAATAGCATAATTATAAAGTCCAGGAAATATTTTTTTTTAAATCATTGTACGTAAATGTCTAAATATAACGTAACAAACAATACACTAAAAGACAAAATTTCTTTTCGTTTTGATGTTGCCATGGAAAACCGCCGACAGTGGCGTCAACGACTGTAGTTGTTGGAAATGGCGGCAAACCAGGCAGAAAAATCATTTTGTGTGAGAGAATTACTCGTTGCCAGGCGGTATTAAGTGTGCAAACAACTTTTCGTGGCAAGTTTCACAAGACACCACCACTAAAGTGGCCCAAGAAATTCGAGGAGGGTACGACTCAAAACGTTTGGTGCAACCAGGCGTGTAAGAACAGACTGTGGACCGTGTAAGGTACCCACTCTTAAAGAATGCATAAAGAATAATATTGGGGTAACTGCGTGATGAGAACTGATGGAATGTGACGACATGCAACCAAACGCGAAACATTCCGTAGCGGATCTTATCGTGAAAATGGCTCTCATTTAAGGCGTAGCTGCAATTAGTTGGATAATATCTTTTATCGGCACGAAAAAACAAACATCCTAAGGCTTGATCTGTCCAGTGGTTCAATTTGGTATGAACTGCCATGTCATACACTTTCCAAGAAGTATAGTTAGCTCTAAACGAGTATGATTTTATACGCAAAACAGGAACCAAGCAAAAGCAAGCTATTCTTAGCAGCTATTGTCCAAAAGCAGTGCTTATAGCGTGGTTGTAGATCTCTTAAGTCCATTTTCCGAATCATGCTTGCTGTGACGTAAATATTCCCTACTGCCTTTGCAAGATCATGCACACGGAAGAGAATCGCAGTGGGAAGAGCACCTCCAACTTGTAGCAACACAATAAATAACTTTCCAACCCTCTTACCATCCAGATTATCGGTGGACATAATTGCACACAAACGCGTTAAGACATTTATATTAGCTGATTTTAACTTCCTGGGCTCCTTGCTTATGCATTTCCTCTTAAAATCCCCTTCGATCGGAGCTGAACAAAAAATTCGTTACTGAACGATGGGATAAGTTTGTTTATTTCTACAAATTTTCTGAAATATTCTGCAGTTTGCTGTGCATCGTTAAGTTGACGGACTTTTTTAAAACTTTGCTACCTTACGTCTTCAAATTCTGTTGCACTGTTTGAAGTTAAGTAATAATTCACAGCTTCCCTCAAGATCACTGCAAAGTATGTCGCGCGCAATTTGATGTCCATAACGCAGTAGGTCACAAACGTGCAAAGCCACTAAAATGTATGGAGCATTCTTGAAACGAGCAGACACCAGCTTTTGTAACAAGTGGCCTTGTTCTGCTGTGAATATCCGTAGTTTTTCTTCTACACTACACGGTCATATTGCTGTGGGCTTGTTGGACTAATTCGAGATCTGTTCGTAATTGCTTTTTGTTTTTCTTTTGGTTTTTTTTTCAACATGCTACGAATGATCTTCCGTATATGTGATTGTTTAGTACCCGCTCCTTTGTCATCTATTGCCCTTTGTTGAGTTTCGCTGGAGACGGGATTTCTGTCTCCCTGTCCGACGAGGATGATAAACTACATGTCTCAACACCTGTTTCAACAATACTTTCACTTGTTAAGCACACATCGTCATCACTGTACTATCCATGTCTACCGTCCGCACAGTCGAGCGTATACGACACAACACAATCCACTGACGCATCTTGCGAGAACGCTAATATTTCATCCGCCACTTTTTCCTCATGCTGTGAAATTCCTATGTTTCCTTTCTGACGCGATGTCAACTTCGTCAACTGTTGCCGTAGATATAACGCAATGTTTGCTTTGTTTATCGTTGCCTTTGCTCTGCTATGTATCGACACCATTAGCATTGTACCACTGTTGTCAGTTACTTGCCGTCTAAGCTGTTCAACTACGCTCCAGAATTATTCATTTGACAACACTGCTTCATTTTTTGCAAATGTAAGCACTTTAGGATCTACCGTGTTTATATTTTGACCTTGAAAATTTGGTACACACTTTATTTGCTTTGATAAAAAAATGTGAGAAGCCTTTCACATTTATTGATTGCGCTCAAGTTTTTACCGATAATGCACCGTTAAGGTACAAATGTTTTACACCCTACGTCTGGACATAAGACACAATTCCGCCTCAGTGCGGCAATCCTGTCCTGTTCTGTCTACACCAGGCGCACCGCTTGGCACGACAACATCAAAGCCTGGGGCACCGTCTGTCACATGAGGTGCTTCTGGCGACACCCCAGACGTTCCTCTGTCTGCTGTCTGCGCGCTCCCCCCCCCCCCCCCCCCTCTCCCGTCATCCTGCAGACGCCCAGTAGTCAGTCTATCGGTCTGTCGCAGGCAACAGAGGTGCCGGCAGATACTGGGCAGCGACTTTGCTCGGGACTGTGTAATACCTGAACAAATTCAACGTTATTAACTGTTTTCGTACCTGCTCTTCCTATCTCAATAATTACGACAGGTATGACCATATCAGAAACCAGTTATATACAACCTGACTTTTTCCACGTTAGTAATTTCACCTACCAGGAACATAATGGACAGTGTTTTCTGGTATGTATAAATGAAATAGTACAAAAATTTTTACTTTTTATTTTCGTTTACGATACATCATATCTCTTCTACCGTGTGCTTCGTTTATGTCGCTACACGTATGTGACCGAAACAATACACTTTATGTTATTAAGACATGTTTTTTGTTGCTAATGTATGGACTGGATATTTCTGAAAAGTTTAGTTTCAGTTTAATTTTACTTTACACTACATAGATGCATTTTGTGTAGTCTAGCTTCATATAGTAATACCATACGTATAAAATCGTGCGTGATCGCTCCATCAAATCACAGGAGCTACATTTTCGTCGTACAGAGCGTCAATTTCCAACTGCGGGTTTCGTTTAATGGTTCAAATGGCTCTGAGCACTATGGGACTTAACTACTGTGGTAATCAGTCCCATAGAACGTACAACTACTTAAACATAACTAACCTAAGGACATCACACACATCCATACCCGAGGCAGGATTCGAATCTGCGACCGTAGCAGTCGCGCAGTTCCGGACTGAAGCATCTAGAACCGATCGGCCACCGCGGCAGGTGGCTTCGTTTAAATCTTTTATACACAGTGTTGATCAGTTTTCTGTTTTAGGATCCCTAAGGGCACATCATTTAAAGTCTGGGTTTCACAGCATGAACTGTTATAAGCTTTTGATAACCTAACATCATATATATATATATATATATATATATATATATATACGAGGGCAGTTCAATAAGTAATCCAACACATTTCTTTTCTCAGCCAATTAAGCTTGAAAAAACCGGAAATTTCTTGTGGAATATTTTCAAACATTCCCGCTTCGTCTCGTATAGTTTCATTGACTTCCGACAGGTGGCAGCGCTGTACGGAGCTGTTAAAATGGCGTCTATAACGGATGTGCGTTGCAAACAACGGGCAGTGATCGAGTTTCTTTTGGCGGAAAACCAGGGCATCACAGATATTCATAGGCGCTTGCAGAATGTCTACGGTGATCTGGCAGTGGACAAAAGCACGGTGAGTCGTTGGGCAAAGCGTGTGTCATCATCGCCACAAGGTCAAGCAAGACTGTCTGATCTCCCGCGTGCGGGCCGGCCGTGCACAGCTGTGACTCCTGCAATGGCGGAGCGTGCGAGCACACTCGTTCGAGATGATCGACGGATCGCCATCAAACAACTCAGTGCTCAACTTGACATCTCTGTTGCTATGTTGCTAGTGGTGTCACAATTGTTCACCAGTTGGGATATTCAAAGGTTTGTTCCCGCTGGGACCCTCGTTGTCTAACCGAACACCATAAAGAGCAAAGGAGAACCATCTGTGCGGAATTGCTTGCTCGTCATGTGGCTGAGGGTGACAATTTCTTGTCAAAGATTGTTACAGGCGATGAAACATGGGTTCATCACTTCGAACCTGAAACAAAACGGCAATCAATGGAGTGGCGCCACACCCACTCCCCTACCAAGAAAAAGTTTAAAGCCATACCCTCAGCCGGTAAAGTCATGGTTACAGTCTTCTGGGACGCTGAAGGGGTTATTCTGTTTGATGTCCTTCCCCATGGTCAAACGATCAACTCTGAAGTGTATTGTGCTACTCTTCAGAAATTGAAGAAACGACTTCAGCGTGTTCGTAGGCACAAAAATCTGAACAAACTTCTCCTTCTTCATGACAACGCAAGACCTCACACAAGTATTCGCACCCGAGAGGAGCTCACAAAACTTCAGTGGACAGTTCTTCCTCATGCACCCTACAGCCCCGATCTCGCACCGTCGGATTTCCATATGTTTGGCCCAATGAAGGACGCAATCTGTGGGAGGCACTACGCGGATGATAAAGAAGTTATTGATGCAGTACGACGTTGGCTCCGACATCGACCAGTGGAATGGTACCGTGCAGGCATACAGGCCCTCATTTCAAGGTGGCGTAAGGCCGTAGCATTGAATGGAGATTACGTTGAAAAATAGTGTTGTGTAGCTAAAAGATTGGGGAATAACGAGGTGTACATCAATGCTGAATAAAACAACCCCTGTTTCAGAAAAAAAATGTGTTGCATTACTTATTGAACTGCCCTCGTATATGAGAGAGAGAGAGAGAGAGAGAGAGAGAGAGAGAGAGATTGTTTGATTTAGAAGCTGGAGGTCTTTTAGAACAGCTGAAGCACTTTAAACACAAAACACTGTATCTCCTTTAACGTCTACGTCTACTACCGCATGGCGAATGGATTCATTTCCTATTGTTTTCAAACATCCACTCTAGAACAAACTGTAAAATGAATTTGACCGACAATTCTTGCGATTAATCCGTCAGTGGCTTTTGTGGGCCTAGGGGGAACAGTAAGGGGCCAACCAGGTATATATTACTGCATAAACAGCAACAGCAATTTGATCATTGTAAATCGAATTCAAGCACTATCTACTACGTATCTAATTTTCTTCAACGCATCTAGGCAGTTGCCACCTCATTAAAAGTATTTCAGTTACCGAGCTGCAATCGTGAAGCTGTTTTTCAGACTCCAGGCAGGGAAGCAGTACGAGTCATTATTTTTTCAGTTACTTTCAAGTTAAAATACCAACAGTGTGAGATGCTCCTGTAGAGTGGAATGGAAAATCCAGACTATCGTAACAACGACATACAATTGAAACGGTGTGCATCCCTGCCATAAATATACCAGTAGCAAGACACAGTCAGTCAATGTCTTCACTACGTGATAACACTGGTAATTGTACCAGCGACAATTCCTCTAAAGTGGAGTTACTGAACACGGTTTTTCGAAAATCCTTCACGAAAGAAACTGCAGTAAAATTATCCGATTTCGTTTCAAGAACAGCTGTCATTATACCCACGGTATAGTGAAGCAGCTTAAGTCGCTTAATAAAGGGAAGTCTTCCATCTCACACGGAATACCAAGTAGGTTCCTCTCGGAGTATCCTGATGAAACATCTCCACCTTCTGTAGTTAGCCTGTAAACAACTGCTCGCTCGACGAAAGGTCCACACCTAAAGATGGAGATGTTTCACAGGTCGCACTAAAATGGAAGTAAAAGTAATCTGCTGAATTACAGATCCACACAGCTGACATCGATATGTAATAGGATTTTGGAAGGTATACTGCGTTCCGATAACATAAAATACGTAAAATGAAACGAACAATTGACACATTACCAGCACGGATTAAGAAAATGTCATTCTTATGAAGCACAACTGGCTCTTTACTCACACATAGGAATGAGTGGTATCGACACGGGATCATATGTTGAGTCCATAATTCCAGATTTCCAAAAGGCTTTCGACACTGTTGCAGATAAGCAGTTGTACGACTGGAATAGCTATGTATCAGCTGGTAGTGATTGAGGGTAAGTAGTACCAAAACCGAAGTGATATATACCTGAATGTGCTTTACGCATCCTTCTGTTCTTGAGCTATAGTTAGGAGACTTACTGAGCAGCCGTTTCAAATATTTCGCCAATGATGCTATTGATTACGGACTAGTCAAGCCATTAAAATGAAATGAAAAATATTTATTCAAAATATCTACAAGATTTGGAAACTTAACAGTTGCCCCTAAACTGAAAAGAGTGGGAAGTCCTCCACATGAGTATTAAAGCAACTCCGTTACATATCAATCATACGATAGTTACACAAATTTAAAAGGTTGTCGCTTCGAATAAATACTTAATTGTTACACTTAGTAACTACTTAAAGTGTAACGATTACATGGAAAGTGTTATGGGCAAAACGAATCAAAAATGTATTTTCTTGATAGAAAATTTAGAAGAAGGAACAAATTTTTAGTTCTCATTCGGTGTATTGCTGTGGCGTGTGGAATCCTTACCACACAGGACTGAAGGTGGAAACCGAAATATAACAAAGATCTGCCATAAAGGCACCCAAGAGAGAGGTGTCCATGGCCAATAATTTACGTAGTTTTCAGTTTGCTGAACTGGTCGCAGTTGAAGAAATTGTAATGAAGAGAAAAATGGCATCCAGTATTCATTTATTAATCCATTTTATGCATTTCAGCATTAGCCATAACCTGATTCCTGGTGCAGATAAAAACCAGAACATTACAAAGTTACATGGTTTGCTTGCTGCTCCGTTAATACTAAGTGAAACAAGGGAGAGAGAGTGAGTGATATGACAAGCATGTTTGGGGTGACATTTATCAAAAAACAAAATCGTTCCACGTTCTGGTGATATCTTTTCACGTAGCATAGCCGAAACCGGTGACAGTTGTCATCATTTTCTGTCATTGGGTCTACTAGAGAGAGAGAGAGAGAGAGAGAGAGAGAGAGAGAGAGAGAGAGAGAGAGAGAGAGGGAGAGAGGGAGGGAGGGAGAGATGGAGGGAGGGAAAGGGGTAGAGGGGTAGAGTTCTTGTCGCACCCATATTTCATTGGGAAACTCAGAAAATAGTCAAAAGGTCAAGATGAGCTTCAGTCTTTAGCAAGAGGAAGAGATTACAAATTACTTTGGGAAGAATGAAACAATACCTGGTGAAAACTACGCAGGTCTTCTGCACCAAATGAGCGGTTGAAAAGCACTGTACAACAAGCGGCTTGGCTTTCAAGATAAGAATGTTTCTCATCGGGACTTTGCAACTGACCTATAAATTATATCGGAATGGGAAATCCACTTTTTATCTACTCTCACATCAAAAGCAATCTGTAAGTATGTAGCATTGTGTAGGGTTACGACAGGCAATTAATGAACTTTTTAAGATCGCACTAGAGCACAGAAGGGGGCATTTCTCTGCACTGATATGAAACTGCCCTTATGGTTAGAACTACACTCAATTGTGGCCAGACTATGAATCTGTTGTGTAGCGCAGACAAAATGTACTATAGGTACGCATCTAGAAGCGCCGCGGTTTAACTTGGAGTACAATCACAAGATGGTAAAAGAAAAATGACTGCTCTGAAGCTTCAACTGGGCCTCATTCGACGATAGCTGAAGAGATACTTCATCTATGGAAATTACGCTGCTCCCCTCGAACGCAAGACTGCTTGCAAGTGACGCTTTGTAACTTCGTCAGCTAAAATCCAACCAGTTTAATTGCGTTTTATCCTCAGCGTAGTAGTAGCATGCGTATTCGATGTCTGCGTGTGTGGGTATTTACCACAATAATTTTTATATGTGCTTGGATTGTTCCTCATGTTTTATGAAGTCCGGCAGCAATGTACAGCCAATGAAACAACATATCTGATGGAGACATTTGGGTTACTTCTTTCATAAGTTACTTTTTTTTATCAACGTGGCTCAACATGTATTATTGCCAAAGCAAAATATTTTCATCTATCAAAAAATGTTTCCATGCCTACTTTTCATAGCAAGTAATGCTCACTAGATAAATGTCATTTATACGTGATACACATTAATAACAGAAATGAGAACTAGTGAGGAGAGCCTACAGGGGTATAGAAACATGTCGAAGCAAAGGAGAGGAAAACATTTTGTACACTTGATAAGCGGAGTTATATTACAAAAAATCGAATAAAATCGTATTGCTCTTGTTCCTATGCAACGTCTGCTGAAAGAGGAAGTACAAAATTTGTGACGCCTGTCTTTCGCTTCCGAAGATATGATTTGACAATTAATTACCTTACTTCAAATAAATTACGTCTTATATATCAAATTTTACTGCATGTGCAGTGAACACTCTCAAGGCGAATTCGTGAACTTTCGTTCTACTATTGGGTGGAAATAGTCGTGAACGGCTACGATAACTGAGATATAGAGGTCGAGCCCCATCTGAGTGGAGAGCACCTCAATGTAATCACCCCAAGGGACTGCTGGATTACGAGCAGGGAACCGTGTAAACGGATTACTGTCAGTTCTGATGCCATATAACTGTCGGTGGCAACACGGAGTTACCGTTATGTTTGTGTTATGTTACGGTAAATTCGTCTGAGGCTTCCACACTAACAGGAACATAATCAAATGTAAGATAAGGATGTTTCTCATTTATCGAACACTGGAAGTTCAGAATAAAACTGGACTAGGACACCGAATCAGCTGCGATCTTTCTGGAATCACCTATAGTGAATCAGTGGGTACGTAACTTAGCCCACTCTTGTATAAGAGTTCAAATACATGTGACAAGACTCAAAATTATTTCCTTAACTGTTCGGTATTCGAATCTTCTCCGTACACGCTTCATTGCGATTACTGAAATCGTTAATAAAATGACATCAGACTCAAAGAAACCGTGACCCCGCTAACCCCCCCTCCCCCCGCCCCTTCATCTCTTCTCCCCCATCCCTCTTCACAAACACTTTTATTTCGACACATTGTTAAGCCATATGTAAACAGTAACCTCGCTTAACTGGTAGGCAAAGTCTGAAACTCTTAAGACAACATCTCGTTTCCTTTTATTTTGAAGTCATTAGGGTGGGAGTTAGGTCTTCTGTAGCTCCGCCAAGATGGTTTTGGTTTATTTTACGGACTTGTGCTGAAGCATCCTTTATTGTTGGACATACGTCGTGTGAACGTTATTGAGAATTTTTTGAAACGGATATGAATTGTACATCATTGCTGTGAAGATCTATAGTGCTCCATTTTGAGAACTTCAGAGGAGACACAATTATGAAACGCATTTTATGCTGTTAACGCACCTCTGTAGAAATCAGTAACGATTTGTTTTCTAGTTTCTACTAGAAACAGAATGCGAATAAAGTGATGATTTTCTTAAGTCCGTCACTAAAATCATGTCATTCTGTTGTCTTCATAATACCGATAAAACTTCCGCACAGTTGCTTTAGTGATAAGTACTATACAAGTTTCCTATAGATATATTACATCAGATAGTCCATTCTGTTGGTTTGAGGTAGATATTTGGGAATTGCAGATCATTTTGATAAAGACACTCATGTATCTGCTTACAAGTCACGTTTTGTCTTTTTCTGTTTCTTTTGAAAATCACTCTTTTCACGTTTACCTAACTACTAGCGTAACTTAAAATATAGTAAGTAAATTATCTGCTAGGTGACTGCCACTTAAAATGACGTTACTGCGTATCTCATGCCTGTAATTTTACTGCCACTTTTAGCACTGGCGTGCGTCTCTGCCGCGCTGTTATGATTCGTTAAGGAATAACAAGTACCTGTACAATACTTTCTGTGACCGAGTAACAAGACGGAATACTTTGAGGGAGTTTCTTGATTGCTTCACATGCTTTTCCCTTCAGTACTTGAACGACAATTTCAATCTCAAAACTTATTATTCGCTGAAATGGAAGAGCTGCTTCCGATACGCAACCGGAGCTGTCGTGGATCGTGTAATTTTTGAGTTCCGTTACCTACGAACCCGTTCTCATACACACAGCAGATTTGGTGACAGTGGTAGAGGGCACACATAATATAACACGTATTTCTGCTTCACTTGTTTTACAGTTCCCCCGGCTAGATAATGCAGAGACTATTCTTCCTCGTGTTCAATCTCATTTACGTCGCTTATGCCTAAATTTTCACTTACTGGCATGACAGCACCATTTTTGCTTTATAACTGTGTTCTACGTAGTTGATGAGGAGCGAAGAATTCAGCATTTTCCGTTTAGTGACTGACGACTGGAACGAAAACACCGCGACAAAGCAATAAGCAGTAGAACTGACTTCAAACCGAGGGAATTTGGAACTTGATTATTTACTCGAATTGTAAAATGCAGTTTTTTCAGCGCATCTGGTGAGATCCTACACAATACAACACTGTGGAAATCCGTCGTTGTTTCCAGAACTAGTCCAATTCTCTAGTTACCACTTTTCCCAACTTTCAAGGATCGTAAGAATACTCGTAACAGAACAGAATGGGCTAGATGCATTCAAAAACTTCACACATTACAGTATGTCTGTTCCTCAAGGTCATTAATTTGAACAATCAAATAATACCTGTAAAATATTTATTGCAGCAGAACCTTAAAGTAATATTTGTTTTACTGTGTACTTAATCGTTTCTAAAGCTTATTATTTAAAGGTGCGTAACAAGACAAAGTTTCGTTTAATCGTAATTCTCCGGTCTTATTACATTTCTTCGTAATTTACAGTCTTTGTCTCCTGTCAAAGTTCAATGGAGACAAAGACTCAATGGAGACAGTAGAACCTGGCAAATGATTGACTTTAACGATTTGTTCGGAAGAATAAAGTAATCGGAAATTATTAAACGATTTCTCAAATTCTTCCGGTTACGAGCTACATCAGTTCTGAAATACAGTTTAACACTAACCTTGCAATTCATTTCAAATTAATCAGTTGTAAAACGAAGGTAATAAATGAAAACAGATATTGAAATGTTATATGTTAAGCTATTAATGTAATATATATTATGTTAAGGGTGTTACTTAACTCTATTATAAGTAAACTTAAGAAGAGCCAACGATCTTGCCTCAGTGGTAACACCGGTTCCCGTCAGATCACTGAAGTTAAGCGCTATCGGGCTGGGCTAGCACGTGGATGGGTGATCATCCGGTCTTCCGAGCGCTGTTGGCAAGAGGGGTGCACTCAGCCCTTGGAGGCAAACTGAGGAGATACTTGATGGAGTCGTAGCGGCTCCGGTCTCAGAAACTGACATACGGCATGGAGAGCGGTGTGCCCCTCCAAATCTGCATCCAGAGGCGCCTGTGGGCTGAGGATGACACGGCGGCCGGTCGGTTCCATTGGGCCTTTACGGCCTGTTCGGGAGGAGTTTTTTAGTTTTTTTTAACTTAAGAAGACATTAGTATTAGGCGAAGAGAGAAAGAACGAATAAGGACAAAAATGTATGGAGATCCATCTTGCGAACCTTACACTTTGAGTCCAGCACTCCACTAATTATGCTACAAATGAACTTGTGTTAAAAGTGTTAAATCATTGTATCTGACAAGTCATTATTAATTTAATGACAATGAGAGAAATGTTTATTGCACACAGTCTGGCAGAATCGTATGGAAATCTTTTTTTTTCCCTCTCGTTCTATGCAGCCCTGCTTTACACCTGTCCCCATACTTTACGCTTTGTGGAACTCTTAAGAAACTGCTACCGCGCTGTGCTCTCAAATAGCTGTTTTCTGCATAACACTGCAACATTCTTCACAACAGAGAATCTGACACATCTTATTAGACTCTTAATTTAATATAAAATAAATATTTTCCTTTATAACACCCCTATATATTAAGATGACCGCTAATCAGATCAGTTCTCCCATTGACTCTCATACACCACTTAAGACCAAAACGATTGCCTTTTACCACCTGACGCTGAACTGACCACTGTCAGTACTCAATTTTTGGCACTTCACACATGAAAGGTTCCTGCTACCTGTGTACAGCGATAGGACAGAGCTTCTTAGTTGTTAAGTAGAGAAAGCTGTGGACGGAAGTGACTATCATTAGCAAAGATGGGCTGCATGGTTTGTGTTTGTGTGGGAGGAAGTGGTGAAAATGTTTAGCTGTGGTTTGGTCAAGAAGCTCCTTCGCAAAAGACTGTTTACAACTGGATCGCTGGGTTCGGTAGTGGAAGGGAACCTGCAAGCAGGAACGTGATTATTGGTCGCCTGCCAGTATTGTGATCTCTGACGAACACTGAAGTTGTTTCTCAATTGATTATGGCTGATAGTCGCATAAACTTTGATGAACTGGAATGGCAGGCAGGCCTCGACTGAGCAACCCTACGCTCTATTATTCATGACGAACGGGAAATTTAACTTCTCTAACGTATCGTCACAGATTGACCCTTTCTTCTCAAAATGAGTAAACTAAAGAATATCATGCCACGCCAGGCACTAAGGCAAGTTACACAACTTTCTCACACTACAGAAGATAATCATAAAAATCCTCTCTCACATCCTCTTCAAAAAAGTGTCTGCAGAGAAATGTTACACCAAAATACGCAAGGGTCTTTATTAAGAGTTCTGCTGTAATAGTAAGTAAAGTTAAAGCCAAGTCTCAAAATTACGAGGATCAAAATCCACATAAGAGGGTGTTAAAAATCAGTTCACTTAACGAAGACCATGTTCAGCAAGGTGGAAGAGCATTTAAAAATAAATTGAGGCACAATTTGATCACATGGAGAATTTCTTTCAAGGCAAATTATAAGTACTGCTACAGCAATTATAGGCACAGTATTAAGTCGAAGCGGCCATAGAACTAGCGTAGTAACGTTGGAAGACGTGTCTACTTTTGTCAAAAGGACAAAAAAATCTTAATCATGTTTAACGACGCAGCAGTAAGCTACCACAAAAGGACTTGCACTACTTGCCAGGTAAATGTAGAACATACTAAAATTGTACTACACTCTTCCGATATTGTCGAGATCTGAAGACAGTAACATTTATTATCGAAACCTGTTACTGCGAATAAAGGTTATTATTACGACCTTAGGAAATAAGTTTATCTTCTATAATGGATATGAAAAATTGGTGTGCAGTTCTGCACTTAACACTGGCCCAGAGTGAGAAAAGAGCCAAAGGCTGTCATCGACTATTGGAACGAAGATCCAACAACAATGGAAGAAAGCGATTTGGTAGAACGAGTCTAGTTTCACATTGTTTCCATCTTCGATTCTAGTCTACGTCCCAAGAGTGAAAAACGGTTCTGATTGCGTGATGATTTGGACACTCATATCGTGGTATTCCACGACCTCCATTGTTACTCTGCAAGGGCCCTATGGTACAAAATTTGTTAACCAGTGTTGTGAGTAAAGACGATATGGCCCATATTCATGGTGCTCGCATCAGCCGGGACTGGTTTTCTGAGCAGTAGGAAGAACCGTCGCTTTTCCCCTGGCCACAGCAGTCACTATTTCCAAACATTATTGAAATATTGTGGTCTAATTTGGCGGAAGGGTGCGTAATCGCTGTACACCTCGATCATCGCTACGTTAACTTGCCACTGTTCTGCTGGAAAAATGTTATGAGATTCCCTTGATAATAATGCAGGACCCGTATTTATCCATTTCGAGACGACTGTAAGCAGTCCTGGATGGCAGCGGTTTCTCTACACCGTATTAGGCATGGTAATGTGTTTTTCCTTTGATGTTTCCACAAATTTTTTACGAATCCATGTAGATTTCGGAGAGTGGTAACAAAAAAAAAAAAAAGAAAACCAGAGAAATTCTACTTTTTACAAACGCTGGTTCTTTGTGGTCCGCCACCGTTTCCTCTTCTGTGACAACGTCTACATATCAGAGTAGTACTTACAACCAGACCTCCATAAATGTGTTTCAGTCTCTACTTTCGTCTATAGATTCCAAGGTTCGTAGAGCACATGTAGGATTGTTAGTGGGCCCTGAAGTCCTTGTGGAACTGTAACACAGACGCTCCGGAAACTGTAATAGAAACCGCTGGAAGAAAAACGACGGCAATTTCGCGAATACACGTCGAGTATGTTTATAGAGGCGATTCGCGAGATACGTTGTGCAACAGTTCTACCTCCATCACGAAATTCGAAGCAGCCAGAAGGGGACAGGAAGATTAAACGGAACTTCACGGGTTGCGGAGGGTATGTAAAGTTATTTCAGTGATTACAAAATCGAGTCAATTTTACAAAACAATTGATAATATAAGCCCATTTATCAGTACCACTCCCTCTGGTCAGAATGCTTGCATTAATTCGGTTGTGGAGGGTGACAAAAACATTGTCTCCTTTCCTGCCGCAAGAAGGCCCACGATTATTGTTATGGGCCCTTGATAAACTGCGTGCTCGCACCCTGACGGATTTGACATCCGAATTGGTTCCACATGCGTTCTACCGAGGACGCATCTCGGGAGACAACATTAATGGCCACGGCAATACCACGACGTAATTGAGAGAGTTAACAGACATAGCGAAATGAGTAGACGCATTTTCCTGTCGCAAAATGGAACAACAATTCTCTGTCATGAGAAGTAACATGTGAGGTCGCAGAATGTCTGCAAAGTACCGATGTTCCGTCAACGCTCCTTCAAGACTATCGGCCGTGACGTGCGGTCGTATCAAGTGGCTCGCCACCCCATTTGACCAGGAGCACCATCACAGTGTCTTTCATAAATACTGTGAGAACAAGACCTCTCCCCTCGGTTGCAGCTGTACTCGGTGACGATGGTCATCCGGAGGAGTGCAGAATCGCGATTAATCTCTCAATACCGAGCAACGCCATTTATTAGCAGTCGGTGCTTCCTGGTCGCAACACCACTCTCAAAGCAGCCTAGACATAGCAGTACTTCTCCAGTCCAGCTGCTGCTAGCCCTCGACCATTTGTACCGGATGACACAGAATGTTTCGTGGTCATTAAAGTTAAAATCTTCTGTGTTGTTACGCTACATCATATTTCCTTCTAAAATAATCGACGTTTCGACCGCTTTGCCAGGATTTTCTTCAGGATGTTTCGGTGTTCACTATTGCTAGAACACTAGCAACAATGTACACCGAAACATCCGGAAGAACATCCCGGCAGAGTGTTCGAAACGTTGATTATGTTAGTAAGAAATATGATGCGGTCCAGAAGATTTTAACGTTAGTGACAACTGCCACGAAAGCCTGCAGACTTACATTTTTAACAGTGTCGATTACTTGTGCTCGGTTGGAAGGTGCAGATGTGAAAGGGGACTATATTTTGCTTGGTGCGTAACACGGCGATCTACGCTTGCGAGCTTTGACGACGAGTATGGCATCTCCCAAACTGCCATGTAGTCCAATATAGGGCCAGTGTTACATCCAAATGTCCCACAAATCTGGATATTTACCAAGGAAAATCGCCAAACAGCTGTATGTTTTGAGAATTTATTTTATTTACACTATCAGTTTTGGCATTTAATTAGTGCCATCTTCAGTCATTGTTGTCACTGCTTCGAATAAAACGCTCCAAAAACGAATTCGCAGAATCCAGACACTGAAAGCTCCAGTTATGCAAGTATCTCTACATCTTATTGTCTTATGCATGAAGTGCACAGAGACCTGAAGATGGCATTAACGAGCTGCCGAAACTTGTTGTCTAAATGACATAATATCTCAAAAAGTACGGCCGTTTGATGATTTTCCTTAATAGATATTTGATTATTAGTTTTTCTGTATCTGCAATGAATCAACAGAGACTCTGGATACTCACGATTCGTCCCGCCGACGTATTGGAGACCCACTGTGAGTATCCTTTCAAACTCGGTCAGGTACTGAGAACCCTGTCTCACAATGGCACGTGGCATTTCCATAGCCTTCACAATGATCACTTAGTATGGACGCTGTTCACACCCCTTATATGATATAGGGGGTCTGGCAGTAACTGAGACTGTCAACACTAGTACGCTGTGGCTGCCGTTCTACTTGTCACAGGGAACTGCATCTGACAGTTTACGTATCCCCTGACGATGTGCATATGTACGAGCTCACATCTACACGTGACCATGTGTTGCGCGTACCTCACTTTTTCCAGGCAAAGTATCAACAGCTACACTTTGCTTATAAATTTGTCGTGTGTGGGAGAGGGAACTTTTTATTACACCTTACAGTGATGTGGCAAATGTAATGGGATACCTCCTAATATCGTGTCGGACTTTCTTTTGCCCGGAGTAGCGCAGGAAGTCCCATACCGAAATACTGAGTCGTATTGCCTCCACATTAGTCCATAATTGTGGAAGGGTTGCTGGTGCAGGATTTTGTGCACGAACATACCTCTAGAATATGTGTCATAAATGTGTGTTGGGATTCTTGCCAGGCGATCTGGGTGGCCAAATCATTCACACCAATTATCCACAATATTCTTCACACCAACGCGAGCAGTTGCGGCCTAGTGACATGGCGTATTGTCATCCATAAAAATGTCATCGTTGTTTGGGAACACGAAGTCTATGAATGGCTGAAAATGCTCTCCCGGTAGCCGAAGATAACCGTTGCCTGTCAATTATCGATTGAGCTGGACCAGGGGACTCAGTCCATTCTATGTAAACACAGCCCCACACCACTATGGAGCCATCACCAACTTGCGCAGTGCCTTGTTCACAACTTGGGTCCATGGCTTCGTGGGGTCTGCGCCACACTCGTACCGACTGAAATCTGACCAAATCAAGGTTTCCCAGTCGTCTGGGATCCAACTCATACCGTTAGAGTTGTGGAGAGGTGTGTGAGGTAATGCCTGAAATTTGGTATTCCCGGCAAACTAACAGCACTATCGAGCTCGGAATATTGAGTACCCTAACGATTTCCCAAATGAAATGTCGTATGTGTCAAGCTGAGAGCAGTAATGTTGTAATGCATTGTATTGTATTGTATTGAACTGGGGACCTAGAAACGAGACAGATGGAAAACCGCCTTAAAAACCATCCTCAGACTGGCAGGCATACCGGACCTCGACACTAATCCGCCGGGTGGATTCGTGCCAAGGACCGGCACGCTTTTCCGCCCGGAAAGCAGTGCATTAGACCGCGAGCTGTTCTTATGCAAACTTACTGCCTTGACTCTAACGCCCGCATCTCGTGGTCGTGCGGTAGCGTTCTCGCTTTCCACGCCCGGGTTCCCGGGTTCGATTCCCGGCGGGGTCTGGGATTTTCTCTGCCTCGTGATGGCTGGGTGTTGTGTGCTGCCCTTAGGTTAGTTAGGTTTAAGTAGTTCTAAGTTCTAGGGGACTGATGACCATAGATGTAAAATCCCATAGTGCTCAGAGCCATTTGAACCATTTTTGACTCTAACCAGATTGGCTGTAGACCAAAAGTGAGTATGCACACTGATACAACATGCATCACCTGATGACAACTGCGTCAGTAATATACGGCAAAGAAATTAACACCTCGGCTGAAAACCCTAAACCACGCTGTCAATAAATCACACAGGTGAAACCGGAAATGTAATAGCTGGCTTAAATTTCCTTCTCCCGTGTTGTGATCTTCTGTCCGATACTGGTTCGATACACATCTCCACATTATCTTGCTCAGGCTTCTACATCCATTCGAACTTGCTTACGGTATTCATACCTTGGATTCACTCTGCAATTTTCACTCTCCATAATTCCTTCCATTACCAAAATGAGGATTAACTGATGCCTCAGGATGCGTCCTGTCAACCAATCCTTCTTTTAATCCCATTGTGCCACAAATCTCTTGTCCCCTACTCGATTTAGTACCTCATTACTTATTAGATACACCTATCTAACCTTCAATGTTCTTCTTTAGCACTAAATTTCAAAAGCTTCTATTATCTCCTTGTCAAAACTGCTTATTGTTCATATTTCACTTCCGAACGAGACAGGTCTAGGGGTGGTATCCTTGGTTAGCAGAAAACGTCCTGGTTGAACTAAAAAATGAAAATAAAGAGGGTAACTGTGAAGAAATCTTAGACAACAGAAGAAATACTTCAGTTGATTGGCGGAAGTGGGAAGTATAGACATTTTCGTAATCAGACAGGAATAGAGCAATACATGTAAGTGACTTACGAATAAATAAATAGCACGTGCAGCTAAGTGAAAGTGGTATGGTTGCAGGAAAAATACGGAGAAAAAGTCGAAAAAACCTTAGGTGAAGTTAAAAGCAAGTGCGATAGCAACAAGAATTCAATGGGAATTCCACTGTTAAACACAAAGGATACAGCGGATATGGGGAAATACTACAATGAACACCTATACAAGGGGAAGGACATGCTTTATTTCCTGATGAAGAAAGAAATTGGAGTTCAGATGGGAGACATACGGGATCCAGTATTAGAGTCATTCTATTTAATAAAATTTTGGATCAACTAAGGCAGATGGGATATATTACATTCTTCTCGCATTTCTAAAATTAGGGGAAGTGGCAACCAAACTATCATTCAAGTTGCTGTATAGAATCTACCAGACTTCCATAAAAATATCATCTACAGAATAAGACAATCATCTGAAGAGATGAAGCATCAATGATGCGGACAAGAATAATATGGGGAAGAAGGGGAAAGAAAGTTTAGGATATGTTACATGACGATCAGTTTCGCTTCAGGTAAGATAAAAGCAACCAGAGAGTAAGTTTTGATACTGCGTAAGATAATAGAAGCATGACAAAGAAAATTCAGGATATGCTTATCGGATTCGTGGGCCTATAAAAGCACTTGGAGTTAGGAAAGTAAGTGTAAGTCATAGGAAAGACGGGCAATACACAGTATATAGGAAAACAAAGAGGAACGAGTGGAAGACGTAGTACGAAATACTCATATTGAAATTACAGTAAGACAGGACGTAGTCTTTGGCCATTGCTGTTCAGTTTATACACCGAAGAACCAATGACGGAGCAGTGCGGGGTCTTGTCACGGTTCGCGTAACTCCCCCCATCGGTGGTTCGAGTCCTCCGTCCAGCATGGGTGTGGTTGTTGTCCTTAGTAGTGTGTAAGCTTATGGAGCGATGACGTAAGCAGTTTGGTCCCACAGAACACACCAAAAATTTCCAAAATTTACCAATGACGTAAGTAAAGGAATATTTCAGGAGGGGGACGGCAACATGAACGAAAGAATAACAATGATAGGATTTGCTGACGGCATTAGTATCCTCAGTGAAAATGAGGCAGGATTACAATGCCTACTGAATGGAATGAACAGTCTAATAAGCACAGAATATGGGTGATAGTGAATCAAAGCAAGACGCAATCAACGAACAGCAGCAGTGACACTAGCGATAAACAACATCACAATTGGTGACAACGATGGGGATAAAGTGAAAGAATTGTTTTACCTTGGTAGCAAAACATGTGACGGAAGAGGCAAGAAGAAACCAAAATGCAGACTCGTAGAGGCAAAGAGAGCGTTCTTGGACAGAATTTGAGGTAGGCATTTCAAACGAATATAGTTTCAGACTGTGTGGAAGTTAAACAGGGACTTTAAGGTTTCGGAAAAGAAGTAAATCGAAGCATTTGAAATGTGTTGAAAATTAGGTGGACTGAAAGATAACAAATCAGTAAGTTGCCTGTAGAATGGGCCAATAAAGGAACGTATACAGGAGAAAGGGACCGAATTACAGAACACGTTTCAAGATATCAAGGAATAACTTCCATGGTACTAATGAGAGCCGTGGAGGGCAAAAATTTGTAGTAGATAGAAGAAGCATACTCCAGTAGGGGAGGGAGAGTGTCTCTGAATATCACTTGTCGAAAAAAAACCGAAGTTCTTGCATTTCCTAAAGTAAGAGGAGAAAGGACGGGAAGTGCCGCCACGGTTTCCGTACAAACTTAAATGGAAAGGCGCAGCTGCAGATCATCTGAATGACCAACCTTGAAACTAATTCCAGGGCGTCGGATTTCATTCTCGTCTCAGATTAAAAATTAAAGACCTGAGGGTATGAACAACCTCGAATCCAGGCTAAGAAAAACAGAAAGTCTTGAGGAGGGGTCCGGAAAGGAGAGTTTTATCAGCAGAGGCCGGCCCCTATTTACATTTTAATGGAACAGCTCTAAACGTTCGGGAGCACGGCGGCGTCTGAACAAATTGCGCGACCACGGCGCGATCATCGCAGCTCCCGGCGAATCGCAGCCAAATGAAACCGAATGGCCCAAGCAGAATCGCTTGCCTGGATGCGCGCTGGGGGTGGTTTTCTCGACACAGATACTGTCTTCAGGCGACATGATAAGAAAGTCTAATATTTGACTTCCATCTTCTTTGTTTTCGAGGTGGTGCAAAGAGAAAAAGTAATTTAATACTAATCACCAGTGTTGTTCACCGAACTTTCAAAACATCTCACAGAAGAAAGGAAAGTCTTCAGCTGATTTGAATGTCACGATACTCATAAGAATCTTAAATTTCTCTCACTCAGTCTCTCTCTCTCTTTAGACTTTTCGAGCGTTCGGTTGTAAGCATACATATCACTCCTACTTGTTTTCTGGTGCCATTACTCATTTTCCATTAAGTCGTAATCTATGTCATTACTTCCCCCTTTGAATTCAGCTAAATAAATCCACTCTCTACTTACCACTCATTTCCTTGGACAAATGTACCATGAGTCCACCGGGCCGGCGGGGAGTGGCCGAGCGGTTCTAGGCGCTTTAGTCTGGAACCGGGCGACCGCTACGGTCGCAGGTTCGAATTCTGCCTCGAGCATGGATGTGTGTGACGTCCTTAGGTCAGTTAGGTTTAAGTAGTTCTTAGTTCTAGGTGACTGATGACATCAGAAGTTAAGTCCCATAGTGCTCAGAGCCATTTGAACTATAAGCCCACTTTTCCTTTAACTACAATGGTAAATTCCACTACTGTTTAAGCAAATAATTTTTCCCTCCCTCTTCCGGTATTTCCCAAGATGCCTCCATCCACTGTTCTCTGAACAATCATGAATGGTTTCCTCATTATAATTTCATTTCCCACTGCCCTGTGTCAATACCAGTAACATGCACTGACTGTATACTTTCCCTTTTGGTAATTGGCTCAGAAGCGTTATAGGTCAGACTAATCGATGTAACGCTTCCACATTTATCAGAAAGTGCATTCTTTACAGCAATGCTGATAGTTCTCTGGAAATCTGGTGGAAAGTCGCTTGTTACAGAGATCTTGAACAGTACGTCAAATTTCCTATTTCCTGCACCTCCCTCAGCTTTCAGTAACACCGGTGTACCATTGCCTCTTGCTCTTTGTGTGTGTTCGGGTCATTTACTACACAGTCAGACTCGGCTGTATTTCTGGATCACCTATTCTTTCCACAGCATCTTCCTCATACTGTCAATATATTCATACATCTCTCTGATCCATTCTGACGTAGCGACTGTGATCTTCTTGTCAAAATCATTGCCGATTTTTCTGCGAAGGCTGAACTGGCTGTAGATTTTTCTATCAGCGATACGACACTTCACGAATATAAGAAAATTATTTCTAAATAACATTAATTTTGGGTATTGTCTGTCGTCATTTTATCCTACATTCTTCAGCATTGCTCAGTTTTTATTGTTTTCCCTCTTTCAGGTGCAGAGTGTAACCAATCAAACCAAGGTATTCAGTTTAAAGTCACAATTTTCGATAGTCGTACACTATTAAAATGCAGTGCGGTGGCTCGCTTTGAAAATGAACCCCGAGACATTAACCATTTATCTCTGACCAGCTGTCCGCAAGTGGTCGTTGTAACTATACCACGACGCTGTTATACGAGGTGATCCAAAAGTCCGCTAAAATTGTAAAATTCAGTACTCCACGGAATAATGTAGATAAAGAAATAAAATGTCACACATACGATTGAAATGACATGGGGTTTTACAAGTGTACAACTTTCCTTCCGCCGTTTGCCGATAGGTGGCGACAACGGTAAGTAGCGGTCAAAATAAGCAGACCGCAGACGTCAGGCAGTTAGCTTGGACCTCGGTCAACATAACCTCATTCAAACATTAGTCGATTTGTGTCTCTAACATAAAGTTGTTCTTGATTGAAAATGTCAGTTTGCGAGCCTTATTCTCGTCATTTGCGGGAGGTGTTACTGTTTTGTTTCAGTATGAAGAAAACAGCGGATGAGTCTCATCGAAGGTTCTCAACGTGTGGTAAGGACGCCATTAGTGAAAGAACGTGTCGTGAGTGGTATAAACGCTTCAAGAACGGTGATTTTAACGTCGTAGACCGGCGTAGTGGTGGAAGAGAGCATGTTTCCGAAGATGCAGAATTGGAGACATTGTTAAGTGAAGACTCGCGTCAAACTCATGAGGAATTGGCACGATTAGTGGGAATGACACAGAAAGCCATTTCAAAACGTCTCAAGGCTATGAGCATGATTCAGAAAGACCAAGAGACGTTGAACGGCGTTTGTGTGTTTGTGAACAGTTGCTTCAAAGGCAGAAAAAAAAGATTTCTGTATCGAATTGTGATCGCGGACGAAAAATGGGTTCATTAAGATAACCCTAAACGCTATCCCGGCCATGCTTCCACGTCGATGGCCAAACCGAATGTTCACGGCTCCAAGATCGTGCTCTGTATTTGGTGGGACCAGCTCGGCGTCATGTACTGTGAGGTGTTAAAACCAAGTGAAACAATCATAGGTGCTCGTTATGGCACGTAATTAATGCGTTTCAGCACAGCATTAAAAGACAAACGGCGACAATACAGCGAGAGGCACGATAAAGTAATGTTCCAGCAGACAACGCTCGTCCCCACGTTGCAAAAGAGGTCAAAACGTACTTGGAAACGTTAAAATGGGAAGTCCTACACCACTCGCCGTATTCTGCAGATATTGCTCCCTCTGTCTACCACCTGTTTAGATCAATGGCACATGGCCTGCCTGACCAACACTTTCGATCTCATGAAGAAGTCACAAATTCGATCGATTCGTGGATCGCTTCAAAAGATGAACAATTTTCTCGACGGGGGATTCATACACTGCCCGAAAGATGGGAGAAAGCCGCCGGCGATGGAAAATACTTTGAACGATATATGTGTAACCAATTTGTTTTATTAAAACCTCAAATGTTTGGGAAAAACGGCGGAAGCAAAGTTGTGCACCTTTTATTCAAACCAAAAAAGTGTACAAAATGTCCAATATATGGCGCTTCCTTTGACACAAAATCAATAATTAGTATAGCTATCGATTTTTAGCAAAGACGATGTTGTTTATTACAAATGCTCATGATGTCAACCGTCACTCAACAATATCAAGAGTCGAGCGACAATGCTGTGAACAGCACTGTGCATTATATCAGTAAGCAAAGTAAGAAATTGCGTCGGCTGTTACCTTTTATCATCACTAATGAAACTGGACGATCGGTGTAGACTTGCGACTTCAGGTAACACCACCAACAATAATCACACGGATTGAGGTCTGGGATCCAGGGAGGCCAAGCATGACGGACGTGGTGGCTCAGGACGCGATGATCACCAAACGATGAGTGCGAGAGATCTTTCACACGTGTCGCCATGTGGAGTGAAGCACCATTGCGCATAAAAGTCGTACATTCCGGCACGTGTTTATCGGCAAGACTATGGATGAGGTGACTCGGTCCCCCACTACAGCTCATTTTATACAAGATTCTGATGCAGCTTTACTGACGTATTGCTGTTCAGCTCCGTCTGTTGACCAGTTTTTTGCACTCGGACTTCCATAAAACCCCATGTCATCTTAGGTATGTGTGTCTATTTTTTCCTCTCTGCCTACATTTTTCCATGAATATGCGGACTTATGGGACACCCTGTACCTGCAATATGTATATTACGTCAATAACATTCGTCAAAAACTTCGCGTGATGTTTGCTCTTGAAGTCTGGTCACCCAACTACATCTCAAGAAAGCAGGGCCGCGCGGAGTGGCCGCGCGGTTTGAGACGCCATGTCACGAACTGCGTGCCCACCCCCCCTCTTTTTTTTTAAGAAAGCAGGTTTTGTCTGTAACATCTTATGGGAGTCTTCTGTCTCCTCTGACACAGGCGCCTTACTCTGTTATTCACTGGTTCTACGTGACAGGTTATCACAAATCGCTAGTTTGTGGTAAGCACTGTTCATATGTGGATACTAGTTAATAAAATCGAATACATTTGGGTGTACATATATTTATGTCCATCGAGCTCCACATTTACGAAAAGGCTACGAATGCTGTTAAGCACAAGTATGTAACCTCTTCGCGAGACTGTGTCCCTTACCGGTCTGGTTTTGTTTTGTTTTGTTTTAGGGCGCAAAAAGCAACTGAGGTCATATGCGCCTAACCGGTCTGGTGATTAGACGTAGCAATATTTTTCACATTTGCAGATGGCTAGCTGTCTTAGCCGAAACTTCATACCAGTGCTCATAAATAATTTTTGCGATCTTGACTAGCAATGATCTCCAACAACCGAATTCATCCGTTTGGCGGGTCATACTATGCACTGGGAAATACCAACATAGGCGAAACTAAGTGTTATGGAAGAAAATAAATGAATACGTTAATTCAAGTAATAGCCTGCGTAAGACTGTTGTTTAACAAATTTGTGATGACTACGGACTCCATTACAACTTAAAGAAAATGATTTGGATTCCAGCATCTTAGGTAGTGAAAATATGTCACTGAACAACTTAGAGAAATGTTGCGCTATGGAAATATTGCTATACGACGCTTTACAGAAGTGCTGTGTTTCCCACGCAGAGTGCTGCCGTAGGCTATGGCCGATGTCTACTTGCCTCACGCGAGATGTACACAGGGGTAGCAACACTTAAGGGGTGTGACTGTCACATGTAGGGCGTAGAATTATCATAGACAAATTCAATTTCCAAGGATGATGTATAACCTCTGCACAATGGCGAGAGGTGCTTTACTGTCCTGCAGTTACTTGATACATAGCAACACAATACTCCGCAGCTATGTATCATTGAAGTATACACCCGAGACAGGTTGCACGAAAGGTGGAGTTGAGTGTCAGTCACCTGTTCCGTACTATGCTCTATTAGGAATCACTACTTTGCTGTCAATAAAAACATTATCTGCATTTGAACAGCTTTTTTCGTTCAACGTAGGACAGAGCAGCGTGGAGTTCTGACAGGTCTGAACGGTTGGAATATAACAAACACGCCCTGCATGGGTTAATATTAGAAATAACCGTTTCCATTCTTCCAGGTTTGCGCCTGCTAAATCCGACTGGCAGTCACCACATAATTAACTAGCTGCTGTGGAAGCTGTGTCCTCTGTGCGGGCACACATGAAACATGCATTATACTGTGTATCACCTTCTGATGGGCCACGTACGAGATCAACTGCCGCGAAGGTCAAAAGCATTAGTCGTTGTGACCACAATTACTTAATGGGTTAGAAAAAACCCAGTAAGCCGCCCTCCAGCTCCACGAATCTCTAAAGAATTGAAACTCCATGTATCAAACACCTTTAAACGCATGATTACTGTACAAATGTTGATGTGTTAAATATCTGACATTAAGTGTGTAAACTACAGAAAGCTTAGCAAGGCTATACGATTATGTTTAATGTTTGTTGGAAGTAAGTAAGAGCTTACATTATAAAACGTTGTTTTAGCATAGCCTGGGTAACCGGGACGCAGTTTTAAATAAAAACAAGTTTTCACGTATCTCGATGATAGTGACGTCATACCTCCTGAATGTGAGGTACAATGATAAAATATTGCTGGTGCACTCAGTATTGCACGTGAATATCGCCTACAAAACATGTTGCGGATTGAGTTAGTAGTTAGGAAGTAATAAATGAAAACGCAATAGTTGACGCTGATGTTGTACTGCACGAACAGCGAAAATGTAGTAAGCGATTAACTTTCCTTCCATTCATCAATGGGAGGGGATGAGGGGAGGGGGCAGCGAGAAAATGTTTCTAAAATGTATGAAACTACATTTAAATTCTCTTAATACGAAGTACTGGATAAACATGCTCCAGGTAATTTGTATATACGTTACACTTGTTGCTGAACTAGTCTCTATATATAGACGGAGCTGGGGGGAAGGGGGGGTGGAGAGCCGAAATCCATTGATTTAAGACTTTTTTTCCATTTACTGTTTTCGACTGAATTGTGCTGCAATCTTCAGATTGGCAATATACTGTATAAAAGGAAAATTGGTAATCAATAACGGGCACAAGATAGAAGCAGTTTTTGTGGTGCTCCAAATTTTACAAAAACTTCCAATTTGTTTTTATTTATTGTATTTCAGTGCCCCATCTGGAGCGGGCTGGCAGCAGCATAGGCGCTGCTCTTCAGCCAAAAGACATTAATTATACAATAGAAGACGTTTAAAATTACAAAGGAGAAAATGTGGCGTACATAAATATAGAAGGGGAAAACAGTATAAAGGATACGGAGATTGGAGGCAAAGGAGGAGGTGTGGGAGGGGGATGAGGTCACACAGGAGTCACTGTGGGGAAGGAAGGCAGATACAGAAGGCAAGGTGGCGTGAATGGCGTTCAAGGATTTGGAGGGCCTTGCAAAAGTGGGGGGAGGAGGTGATCCAGGCAATGCTGGCATAATGGTGGATAGGATGGATGAGGGATTTGTAGGTGTGGAGGACGGTGGAAGGATGCAATCCTCCTGTCTGGCCAGACAGGAGTTTCAGGAAGCAGATGCGGAAATGGTCTTTCTGCTGGAGGGTCAGGAGGTTAGGTGCCCAGGTGATGTGACGGTCATAAGTGAGGCGGAGATATCTCAATGTGGGGGTGACCTTGATGGGACGAACATAAATGGTGAGGTAGAAATCGTGGAGAGAGAACGAATGGGTGGTGCAGCCTATGACGGTCGCCTGTGTTTTAGATGGGTTGAGACGAAGGAACCACTGGTTACACCAAGTGGTGAAGTGGTAGAGGTGGATTTGGAGGGTGCATTGGGACTATTGAAAGGAAGGATAGAAAGCCAGGAAGGTGGTGTTCAAAAAATGGTTCAAATGGCTCTGAGCACTATGCGACTTAACTTGTGAGGCATCAGTCACCTAGAAATTACAACTAATTAAACCTAACTAACCTAAGGACATCACACACATCCATGCCCGAGGCAGGATTCGAACCTGCGACCGTAGCGGTCCAGACTGTAGCGCCTAGAACCGCACGGCCACTCCGGCAGGCGAAGGTGGTGTCATTAGCATATTGCAGAAGGTGGACAGTTGGGGATGGCTTGGGCATATCGGTGGTGTACAGGAGACAGAGGAAAGGGGAGAGGACAGAGCCCTTGGGGATGTCAGCAGTGGGATAAATGATACAGGAACTGGTGCTGAGGAGGGTGACATAGGAAGGATAGCGTGACAAGAAGGAAGCGACCAGACGGACAAAATTGATAGGCTGGGCTTAGGTTTGGTGTTTAAAGAGGAGACCGGGATGCCATCCGCGATCAGAGACGTTTTAGAGGTCGAGTGAAACAAAAATGGCGGAGCGACGGGAGTTAAGCTGGAGGAATAGAAGGTGAATGAGATTAAGGAGTTGGTCTTCAGTGGAGAAGGAGGGTCGGAAGCCACACTGGGTAAGGGGGAAGAGGTGGTGTCAGATGCTGATGGATATGATGGAAGAGGATGGATTTGAAGACCTTACTGAAGATGGAGGTGTGGCAGATGGGATGATAGGAAGAGGCGACAGAAGGGGGTTTGTTGGGTTTGAGGAATAAGAAGAAGCTGGAAGTCCTCCAGACATTGGGGGAGAAGGCAGTAGAGAGGATGATGTTACAGAGATTGGCAAGGACAGTCAGGATGGAGAAGGGGCTTTCTATAAGGTGGCGATAGGTGACACAGTCGTGGCCAGGGACCATGTTGCATTTGGACTGGAGAATAAGTTTAATGTCGTGTGCTGTGATAGGAGTGTTGATGTCGGATGGGGGCGAGTGCCCCAAGTACTGGAGACTAGGAGCAAGTGGAGTAACTGAGGTATTGGTGCGTTCCATGACGGTGGGGAAAAGACAATAATGAAAGTGGGGATCATCAGGGATGGAGAAGACCTCGGAAAGGCGGGAAGTGAAGTGGTTGGCCGTACTGAGGTTGCCGGGAATGGGGCAGTCATTATGGAGCAGGGGGTAATGGGGTGCGGACTGGGAACCACTAAGGGGATAGAAGGCAGGCCAGTACTTCGTGGAGTGGATAGGGAGGGCGGCGTTGAGTCTTGTACAGGTCTGGCACAAGCCCTGGCGTTTCTTTGTTGTAATAAGGTTCTGTACGTGTCACTGTATTTGCTGGTGGCATAGGTGTGTATCCTTGTCACAAGTGCCCACGAAGGAGCGTTAGAGGCGGAGGGATTCGCGGATGGACAGCCCCCTGAGGGAGAGTGGGATGGTGCAGTTGGATAGTGTTATAAGGTACATGGGCCTCCACGGCATCAATAATTGCCTTCTGAAGGAAGGACGAGGCGTGGATGCTGTCGTCAGGATGATGGTAGGTAAGAGGGTGGCTTTCGACCTGAGTGGTGATGGAGTCCTGGTAGGCACTCCAGTTGGCAAGATGGTAGTCATGGACGACCTAGGGAGGGCGTGCAGGGCGGGGAGATGGTGGGGGGGGGGGTGGTGGTGAGCAGACGTTATAGTGAAAAAACGTCCGAATACTTTTGCATACACGATCCCATTAAGGTGTCGTCGACACTTTGAGAACAAAGAGCAAATACATCAAAAACTCCACATGGTTTGTTATTTATGAAACAGAGCGCTTCCGGATGGGCTTTCCATAGCACCAATAGGGTTAAAACTACACACCATGTCGACGACCTCACAAGGACTAAACTGAGGCGCAACAGATGTGTAGACGTCAGATGGCGTCGTCGTATTAACCGGCGCTGTACTGAAATATTTTGAAATTAGCCTCATAAAAATTTACACAATGTAAAAAAAAATTTACTTTAGGAATCACAAACGTAAGTCTTTACACCTGATTCATATACACGGATACGCCGCGTTTCACCAATACAAATTGCATGTATGGGAAAAAGGTAATGGTAACAAACATTTGTAATGAAATTACAATGGAGTGAATATCCTTAGCTGCTTTCAGGCGTTGATATACGTCAACGGGGATAGTTGAAAATGTGTGCCCCAACCGGGACTCGAACCCGGGATCTCCTGCTTACATGGCAGACGCTCTATCCATCTGTGCTACCGAGGACAAAGAGAACCGATATAGTCTTCATATATATAAACATTTGTAATCGTCCTAGACTGTCGTTATCTGGTACAAAGCGCTCAATACAACAGCAATGAGCTCGCTCACTCCACGCGATAATTTTTTTATGTATACCCTACACATATCAATCACTAATCCTTCCAAGCCTAGTCATACAACGAAAGTAATTGTAACGCACTATAGAACAATAAATCCAAAAATCAGAGTTGGATAGGAGGACGGGAAGATCGGGAGGGGGGGTTGGGGGGGATTATATAGGGAGGGGTGAAGGGAGTGAGAGTGAAGGAGTTTAGAATGGGAATGAAATTATGGAAATGGGGTGGAAAGACGAAGCGGGGGGGGGGGGGGGGGTTGGGGGACGTGGAAGGAAACGGGGTGAGATGGTGGTACATTGTAAAAAGTTATTTTCATGACAAGATTAAAAAAAATATGCTTGTCACACTGTAAAGATCAATGGTTAAAATATGGTGCTTAAAACTAAATAATAATTTACTAATGGCATAGTGTGCACGAACTAACATAATCCTGAGAGCAGGATGATAGCTAAGGAGAATTACAGTTCTATTGTGGTGGTAAGGCTCGCAGTCATCAAGGCACGACGACGTCCGAAAAAAATTGGTGTCTGGTAAGTGTTATCAGTGGGCGTATTCTGATGAACCAGTGAGCTGCGGGCCGCGAGTTACCCTGCTTCGAGACATAAACAGTTCCTAACTGTAACACTTGTCTTGTGTGCGTTAAACCATTAACATAACAAATCTTACTGAGAAGGTTATGATAGCATTTTGAATTTTCAAATGCAGTCAGTACTTATACAAAACAGTGAAAATGAAAGTTTTGCCACGCCTAGAAAGCGTTACATAGGCAACCTGCAAGTCGTGCTGTGCACCGTAAACCATGGAGCAGGTTATCCCTTTAGTTTTACACGGAAAAAGGTAGTGTCGGACATTGCGGCTATTGATTTTGTGTAACACCAGTCGTGTAATAGTATCGCTTATCATGCTTCATTGATCAGCCATCATCTACTCCAAAATAATCAACACTGCGTTCACTATAGACAATCGGTGCAACAACATAGGTACCATTTTCATATTTCAGCCGTCCCTCTGTCATTATTGTTTCCGACAATATTGGTGTCACTGGACAAATAGCTTTGATCCGTTTTCTTCTTTGAAACAGTTTCAAAAGTTTTCTGTTTTTTTTAGTAACGAGAGGGAGAACTAAATTTTATAATTCGCTCAATGCATTGCGCATAGCTCGTCTTACTCAACTTAGTGCTTTGTTCAGTTTACATTCCTGTTTACAAATGTAGTCAATGATGCTCTAACGGTGTTATGATCAGTTTTTCACTGCTCCAACAATTAAACATCACCAAGCTGACCACATATTTTGAGAACTTTCAAGATTTCAATAGAAGTAATCAACTCCTCGCGAAAATTTTGGCCATAATTCTGATTACCTTTTGAAACGACAGATTTTAAACCTCGCGCGCACCGGTTCTTTGTCGCTCGCTCAAAGCCACTGCGGCTGTCTACTGCCCAGGACCAAAATACTATTGTGTGGAGTGAGCAAGTGGTTTCTTGTTTATGTTACCGGTGAACCAACAACTGCTTGTGCATTGTTCAGGGTAATCAAAGTGCGTAATTTCTAACATGTTGCTTGTGCCAGAGATCTCTTTGCTTTTAAAACTTTCATGTTGCTATTCAAAATTACAGTGTACATTGATGAAATAAATGACATGCCATTAAAGAAGCGTCGTAGCGCTGGTTCATTTTTATCTATGTCTACATCTACGTGAACATCTAAATACAAACTCCGTAAGCCAACGTACACTGAAGAGCCAAAGAAACTGGTACACCTGCCCTATATTGTGTAGTCCCCCACGAGCACGCATAAGTGCCGCAACACGACCTGGGACGGACTCGACTAATGTCTGTAGTAGAGTTGGACGAAACTGACACCATGAATCCTGCAGGGCTGTCCATAAATGCGTAAGAGTGCGAGGGGGAAAGGGCGGGGGAGAGATCTCATTTGAACAGCACGATGGAAGGCATCGCAGATATGAAATGATAATTAAATCGACACCCTAGCAGCAAACAGGCGTTGATATACATCATTGGGGACATGTTAAAATGTGTGCCCCGGCCAGTTTGCAGCTAGAGTGGCGATTTAATTATCATTTCATTCTAGAGAAGATGCACTGTCATCAATGGTATCTGTTCTTTCGGGAACAGATACTACCATCATACATCGCAGGTATACTCAATAATGTTCATGTCTGGGGAATCTGGTGGCCAGCGGAAGTGTTTAAACTCAGAAGAGTGTTCCTGGAGCCACTGAGTAACAAATCTGGACGTATCGGGTGTCAAATTGTCCTGCTGGAATTGTTCAAGTCCGTCGGAAAGCGCGACAGAATATTTACGTACGTATAATCTGTCAGAGTCGTATCTAGACGTATCAGGGGGTCCCATATCACTCCAACTGCACACGCCCGATACCATTATAAAGATACCACCAGGTTGAACAGTGCCCTACTGACGTGCGGGGTCCATCGATTCACGAGGTAGTCTACATACCATTAGACGTCCAACCGCTCAATACAATTTGAAACGAGACTCTTCCGACCGGGCTACATTTTTGCAGTCATCAACAGTCCAATATCGGAGTTGACGGACCTGGGCGAGGAGTAAGGCTTTGTTTCGTGCAGTCATAAAGGGTACACAAGTGGTCCTTCGGCTCCGGAAGCACCCATTGATGATGTTTCGTTGAATGGTTCACACGCTGACACTTGTTGGTGGCCCAGCATTTAAAATCTGCAGCCATTTGCGGAACGGTTGCACTCTTCCGTCGTTGTTGCTCCGGTTCTTGCAGGATCTTTTTCGGCCGCAGCGATGTCGGAGATTTGATGTTTTACCTGACTCCTGATATTCACGGTATACCCGTGAGATAGTCGTACGGGAAAATCCCAAACTGGTCGCTATCTCGGAGATGCTGTGTCCCATCGACCGTGCTCCGACTACAAAACCACGTTCTAATTCACTTAAATCTTGATAACCTGCCATTTTAGCAGCAGTAAGCGGTCTAACATCTGCGCCAGAAACTTGTCTCATGTAGGCGTTGACGACCGCAGCGCCGTATTCTTCTTGTTTACGTAGCTGTGTATTTGAATACGAATGACTATACCAGTTTCTTTGGCGCTTCAGTTATGACGTGAGGCAAAGGGTACCCTATACCACTACTAGTCATTTCCTGTTCTGTTCAACTGGCAGACATATTGAGGAAAAGACGGCTCTCTATATGCCTCCGTACGACCCCAATCTCTTTAGTTCTACCTTCATCGTCCTTACGAGAAACGCACGTTGGCGCCAGTAGAAACAATCATTGAAGAGTCGGCCTCAAATGGCGGTCCTCTAAATTTCCCCACTAGTGTTCCTCGAAAAGAACGTAGCCTCCCCGTCCAGTGATTCCCATTTGAGTTCAAGAAGCACCTCCATCGTGCTTGCCTATTGTTTGAACCTACCGGGAACAAATCTAGCACCCTGCCTCTGAACTACTTCGATGTCTTCCTTTAATCAGACCTTGTGCGGATCCCAAACACTTCAACAGTATTCAACAGTGGGTCACACGAGTGTCCTATATGCGGTATCGTCTACAGATGAACCACACTTTCCAAAATACTTCTAATAATCACTTGTACGTTATATTTCTTTCAATAGTAGTTAACACAGTTCAGACGAAGTACATTTGCATGAATTGGGATGTTCTTCAAAGTGGCTGGCCTGTTTGAATGGTAAATTGAACATCATTAACTTCATTTCTGAATAATTTAAATGTTATTTAGGTTTATGCATTTTAATATACACAAACACTGCTGCGGACTATCAATACAAGAATATTGTTAAAATAATTTTGAACATATATGTGCATGAATTTGATGTATTACGCACTCATAATACTAACCCCATTCTCACACATGACAACATGTGCAGCCGAACGGGATTTGAAAACCGGATTCACACACGTGATCTCCTGTCACCTCCTCTATCATCGCCATCAACATCCTCCGAATAGGAGTGTTCTGATTGTTACTCCGCTGTGCTCGGATGTTAGGAGGCTGCAGTGGTATGGACTTCGTGACAAACAACACTTGAGCGCCAATGTTTGGAAGGAGTGGTTTTAGGAAAACCAAAGTTCTTGTACGATGTAGATTGCCGCAACTTCAAGTGTGCTTTTTCTACTTAGTATGATGGAACGATATCTTGCAAATGTACTTTATTCTCCTTAATGTATGATGTTAAGTTGGTGGTGTTTGCTTGTAAATAAACTGAGGCGAGGATTTATGGGTCTGTTTGTAACCAGAAGATCTAATTGTTACCCTCACAAGTATTAAGCGAGTTTTAGACCGAAGACCAGAACCGCATCAGAAATTCTGGTTTCCCGTTAGTTCAATGCTATAGGTTTTATGACGAAAATACTGCGACATTGTGATCTGAACATTACAGTCTGCCAGCTGCATTTCATTAGGTAACAGCAATCAGAGCTGTTGGCACTAACAGTAAGTTCTGGCGTCCACCAGTCGAGAATTTCACGTGGGACAATTTAAAAAACGTTCACAAAACTTAATAAGCAGTTTTATGCACTGCCTCGCCTATTACACGCAATTACGAACTGCCGGTTAAAACTGCTCTCTAGTGGCTGATAGTGCTTTTTGAATGTCAGCCAGCAGCGCACCATGCCATACGTGGATACAGAAAAAGCTCAGGCATCATAGCGCGTGTAACGGCCGCCAAGCACGGCCCAGGAATATTCGCCACAGGCCGGAGCAACACTGGATTTCACATGGCCACGCGCGAACAGTAAAATGGAATGTCACTGAAATCCAATAAAAGACAAATATGTTGTTATATTAAGCCCGACGCGGCGTACTTTTTCCAGCGCGTGTGTGTGATGTGAATGTCAGAGTCCCTGTGCAAGGCAGTAATAAAGATGCAGGCTTTCTGCCTGTTGTCAGCGAAAATGTCCGCTGGGATGACGTGTGATCGTGTGTGTGAGGCTGTTCGTGTTTGGCTGCGTGTGTTTGCGTGTCTGTTTGGTGAATGGGAGGAGAGAGGGGAGGGGGAAGGCTGGGTTTTGGTTTTAATCCGTGTGTCCGCCTATTCACTGTTCGCGGACCAATCCCGACTCCCGCATATTTCATGTTGCCATCCAATGCTGAACGGCCCAATGCAGGTGTATGACTGTGTACTGTCTCCAAAAGAATTTCATTTCCATGTTGTAACCGTAAAGGATTTTTGATGGTTCTTACGAAGCTCAACTCCACGATTACTCAGCGTATGTAGCAAAATCACGAAACAGCAAGAAAAACGGAGCTGGAAATAATGGCAATGATGTCAGTAAAATCACAACAGATGTTACATTTACATAGAATATATATTTAATAGGCTCAGAGATTCCTCCGGGAAAGAAAAATATCTTGCATCGTCCTTCTATTCATCTGATCACCGTAATGTCTGCGGGAAGTATTTGAGTACGTGACAGCAGAAAGAATGTTACCTGTCAACGTTTATTTATTTCCATGCCGCATTTAGAAGGCTTAAGAATACAACACCAGACTGTGGCCGTAACAGTAACAGATTGTAGCTTAGAGTATTCTATGAGCGGTTCGGAATCTGTAGCTTCACCTATAACTGGCAGAAGTAAGTCAGTTTGAAGGTGGAAGGAAAGCAATGGCTCAGACCTACTGCAGTAATACGATCACTGTAAATCATTGTTGCAGAACGACTTATTTACTAGACGATGCATGGCTACAATAGCCTAGCGATTACCAAAAGGAGCTCAGTGTGTCGAATATTTGCATGTGACAGTTTAGTTATTACCTTTTAAACGATAATATGTTCAAGATTTTTTTTTGGTTTATTGAATAACTACGAGGATCATCTCACATGCGATCTTATGAACATACAGTGGCACGTTTGTTTTCTTTGTGAATATTATTGTTTATTCTTGTTTCTTATGATTGTTTCATTGACATTTGTTCCATCATGGAGAATCTCCTCGGTATGGATCTATTAGATCGGAAAGTACATCTAATCCAGCGTAATCTGACCTAAACTGTTAAAGGCACTTAGAAACGACGAGATGTACAGCAAAAGAAATAAAATGAAATCAGAAATGGTCTCCGGTGTTTTTGTAATACAAATAGTGTTAATCACTAAGCTTATGATTCAATTCTAGAACCACTGAAAGCTGTTTGATTGCTCGGTGAGCGATAGAAAGACCAATGTTGGAATTGCGAAGAGATGCAGGAATGTAAAGAATATCAACAAGGAAGAAACTGGAGTGGAAGACATACTTAGAAACACAATGAAAATGAAACGCATGTGAGTAGTACGAGCGTACATCCATCCAGGGATTGGGAAATAGGAGCATCTAGGATGTCCTCCTCGTTATCCCATTAGTTTCGTAGTATAAACAAAATGGCTATTCAGGGTTCATCCACAAAGTTACACATATCTTTCCCAAAACCTCACAATGACCTACACCGTTCTGCAGGTGTGATCTTTCCATTGGCCTCTGGTTTACTTTACAGGGCGATTACAAATGATTGAAGCGATTTCATAAATTCACTGTAGCTCCATTTATTGACATATGGTCACGACACACTACAGATACGTAGAAAAACTCATAAAGTTTTGTTCGGCTGAAGCCGCACTTCAGGTTTCTGCCGCCAGAGCGCTCGAGAGCGCAGTGAGACAAAAGGGCGACAGGAGCAGAGAAAGCGTATGTCGTGCTTGAAATGCACTCACATCAGTCAGTCATAACAGTGCAACGACACTTCAGGACGAAGTTCAACAGAGATCCACCAACTGCTAACTCCATTCGGCGATGGTATGCGCAGTTTAAAGCTTCTGGATGCCTCAGTAAGGGGAACTCAACGGGTCGGCCTGCAGTGAGCGAAGAAACGGTTGAACGCGTGCGGGCAAGTTTCACGCGTAGCCCGCGGAAGTCGACGAATAAAGCAAGCAGGGAGCTAAATGTACCACAGCCGACGGTTTGGAAAATCTTACGGAAAAGGCTAAAGCAGAAGCCTTACCGATTCGAACTCATTGATGGAGACATGCTGCGCCGAGTGTGGGAGGAACTTGATTATCGGCTTGATGTCTGCCGAATCACTAAAGGGGCACATATCGAACATTTGTGAATGCCTAAAAAAACTTTTAGAGTTTTTGTATGTGTGTACAAAGCATTGTGAAGATATCTCAAATAATAAAGTTATTGTAGAGCTGTGAAATCGCTTCAATCATTTGTAATAACCCTGTACTTTGTTTTAGATTTTAATAACATTTAATTCTGTTTCTATGTTTAGACAATTTATTCTATTCGGACTAGTTTCCTTTGACTTTACAGAGAACTCATTCTCCCTCCTTGTCGGTCACTCAACGACCCATATGTCAACAACGGCTCTTGTGTCACTAATATAAAAAATAAGTGCTATAGTTTAAACAACGTGTAATGGGTATAAGTGCTGATATTTCAATTGGTGAGTGCAGACAGTGTACAGAACAACATTTCATTAATATTTATATTATCTTCAGTCTAGTAATTACAGGTATTATCAGTAATATGTTTATAGGTTGGTTAGTACCTCTAAGTAAATGTGGCAGAGGCAAGCCCTAATGTTTATTTTGTCCTTGGCAGAAGGTCAGGTGTTGAAGTGTTAATGTGTGGAGGAAAACGGTAGTCCATACTAAAAAGTGTAATTCTCCTACTGGTGCAGTTCCAGCTGTGCAGAAAACATCAAGTTATAAAGCTGTTACACATTTGTGGGAAGACTGATGTGTGTACATATGGTATACATATAAAAATATCTGCACTTACACCAGTTTTCAGGGGGAACATGCTACTTTGCACTGATTGACATATTTGTTGTTAAATAATAAATTGTTGAAATTGTTAAACTAAGATTCGTTAACATACTATGCACTGATTATTCATTACTGTTGTACACTGGAGTAATTTTATCAGAATAATTCACCACAGTGATGGCAAAAAGTTTAAAATCTCAAATTTGTTAGATATATCTTTGAATGAAGCCGCTGATATTTGGGGAGAATATTTGAAATTATAGCACATAGCAGTTGAAAGTGGATATGATAACATTGAATGTCATGATAGCGTTATCCTATAGTAGTTCTCCCACACACTGTATTGTCACAATGCATTACCCCATATTTTATGCCACCATTTATGGCCTTACTGAAGTGTTAACACCGGTTCCCATCACATCACCGATGTTTACAGTTGTTGGACTTTGGTAGCACTTGAATGGGTAACTGTCCAGTATGCCAAGAGTCGTTGGCAAGTGGACTGCACTTAGCCCTTGTGAGGCCAGTGCAGGAGCTACTCGATTGGTAAGTATCAGCTTCAGTCATGAAAACTCACAATGGCTGTTAGGGCAGTGTGCTGATCACATGCTGCTCCATACCTGCATCCAGTGACGCCTGTGGACTGAAGAAGAACTATGAGGATCTAGTAGTAACTAAGTGCAGAATGGAGGGTGGAAGTTGCACTCCATTCCTATTGGCGTAGGTAGCAGGCGGAGGGGGCTATGTGATCTCATCATCTGCTCCAGAGGTACCACAGTGGTGTGGTGACCTCACCATGTGCCAGGGGTTGGGTGGGAGGGGATGACTGTGATTTAGTATTGTTGCTGTGGTTCAGTGACCTCACAACATGTCAGTAGATGTGGTAGGGTGACATTGAAGATAACAAGCCCATTTACCTCATTGCATCAGAATGTGGGCTTTTACTGGCCATACACCTCAGTGGACTTGGTCCAGTCTCATATCCACGCTGGATGTCCATCGTCTTGTCCTACACTCATATGACCACTGCATGTCAGTAACTTTTTATCTGGGCTCATATGCCTACTGGCACACTACTCTACCCCTTCTGGTGGTTTCTCTTTGTCACCATTAGGCCCTAACATGACTGCGCAGTGTGTTTGAAGCTGGTTACCACATATAAAGAGTGTGATGTGATCTTTTTTATTCTTTGCCATCAGACTTCTGACTGGTTTTATGCGGCCCGCCACCAATTCCTCTCCTGTGCTAACCTCTTCATCTCAGAGCAGCACTTGCAACCTACGTCCTCTATTATATGCTGAATATATTCCAATCTCTGTTTTCCTCTACCGTTTTTGCCCTCCACAGCTCCCTCTAATACCATGGAAGTTATTAATAGATGTCCTATCATCTTGTCCGTTGCCCTCACCAGTGTTTTCCAAATGTTTCTTTTCTCTCTGATTGTACTCAGAACCTCCTCATTCCATACCTTATCAGTCCACGTAATTTTCAACACTCGTTTGTTGCACCACATCTCAAATGCTTCGATTTTCTTCTGTTCCAGTCTTCCCACAGTCCATCTTCCACTACTATACAATGCTGTACACCAGACGTACATTCTCAGAAATTTCTTCCTCAAATTATGGTCAATATTTGATATTAGTAGACTTCTCTTGGCCAAGAATGCCCTTTTTGTCATTGCTAGTTTGCTTTTGATGTCCTCCTTGCTCCATCCATCATTGGTTATTTTACTGCCTAGGTGGCAGAATTCCTTAGCTTCATCTACTTCGTGACTCAATCCTGATGTTACGTTTCTCGCAGTCGTCATTTCTACTACATTGAAAAGCTAAACTCCTCCAGAACAGCCCATGAATGCCCAGCGGTACTGACCGGCCGCCGTGTCATCCTCCGCTCACAGGCGTCACTGAATGCGGATATGGAGGGGCATGTGGTCAGTACACCGCTCTCCCGGCCGTATCTCAGCTTCCGGGACCGGAGGCGCTACTTCTAAATCAAGTACCTCCTCAGTCTGCCTCACAATGACTGAGTACATCCAACCTGGAAACACCGTCCGGCAGACCGGATGGTCACCCACCCAAGTGCTAGCCCAGCCCGACAGCGCTTAACTGCGGTGATCTGACGGCAACCGGTGTTATCACTGCGGCAAGGCCGTTGGCCTGTACATTAAAAGCTTTTATAAATTATGTGGCGGCTGCTCACAAGTTCATCAACTGAATATTTAACCATTACGTCAGGACAACCTGCGACTATAGGCCTACAGTTCAAGCAAGAGTTGGAATGAAATACTGAAAAAGTGACTACAATAAAATAAAAGCAAGAAAATCTCAATAACTGCAATAAAACTCTTTATTTATTAGCAACTCTTAACTCTGCTTGGTCGAACCCTATAATCCAGCCATATCTTGTTAATACTTGAATACAATGTAGCGGCTGTTCTATGGCATTCCGCCGTATAATCCAGTAATCCGGTATATGTTTCAAAATTGTACTGTCTGTACTATGTTTAAGGGCAAAAACGTTGTCTACAGTAGACCCCTACATCTACCTCTCTTTACTATCACCTTTGTTTATGCTTTTAAAAGGTATTTATTATCTTTCACTAAATTTTAAAGGCCAAATGTACGTAGCTAATTTCCCAGTTTCTTCCGTAATGTAGTGTTGTCGGATTTTTAAAGTTACGAGTTTTCTTCTGTTTCTTGATATTCAGTGGCATGAAGGAGATATTCTGCTGGATTTGAAGCCAAAATAACAAACATAGGGGGCATTACCAATGTGGAGGAGCAGCATAAAATTTGGATATCAGTAGGCAATGATTCATTGACAAGTCAGTGACAATCCTACATACAGTAGTAAATAACTTTGTGACTACTACCGTGGATACGATAACATTTTTGATTCCAAAAACTAGCAGAAACCTAGATGAAAATATAATAGACTTGTTAACTGTAAAGACGGGCGTACATCAGCACTGGTACTCCTTTCTCTTCATACAAATCATATTCTTACCGATGCCCATTTCACTCGCTGACTTATGAAATTTTACCAGCTTGAAGAGACTTACCAATATCGTGTTTATGTACCTCACCCACAGAGTTGTGGCAATATCTGACCTTTGCCAAGAGGTATGTATGGATCCTCCACCCATTATCTGAGTTAATGATACCTGTGACTTTCTCAGTCACTTCAGCTCGGCAAAAGTTAGCTTCAGGGCTGACTGTGTGTCCTGAGTCGTACAACCTAACTGGTGCGTCGTGAAGTACGTCATTTTCTACTGGCTGTTAAACTGTTGTCAATGGTATTTGCTCCAAACTGATTTCCACGTTATAACACAGTTTGGTTCCTGGTATAACATTTTATCATTCTGCGGCGTGAAATATAATCCGAAAGTGAGTAAATTTAGATAAATATAATATCATGTTATCTCACGTTATAATACAATATATAAGGCAAAGAGCATGTATGTTGTAAGCTCGATACGCAGTTTGCTCAGTTACATACATCATGCTACAGCGAATGGACGAGTAATCAGTTAAAATCGATGACAAAACAGAGGCAGCTAATTTTGAGATGGAATCATTCTGCTTGAAGCCATGAAGTAACAAAAGACACTCCTTCTTAGATTCTACTCAGTGTATTCACGGGTCAGCTATATCGTTCGTTGGCCAATCAACTACTTTATACTGGTTTCCCCAACCACTCGAAATTCGTTGATGTATTTAGTTAACAAAACTGATGTTAGAACAGTTCAGATTGCAACATACTTACGTTTAATATTCGTTCTCTGTTGTACAACCACATACAACTTTCAAAAAATAAAAAATGTCGTACGTACGAGGACAGTTCAGAATGTAGAGGTAATTTTTATTATACATAGGCCTAAAGCACTGACTCACAGTGCCGTACTTTAACCTAATAGTAGTACTTGTTCCGCGCCCAAGGTTGTGTTGTGCACTAAAGAACGATCTTCAAAGCTCTATACAAAGAACTGGGTGTACCAACTATTTCTTCCCATACATTTATTTCTTAGTTAAATTTGTCATAAGTAATATCCGTTTGAGTCCAGCGGTTAAGTTCATGAATCATTACCAGAAATAAAAGTAATTTTCACTAATAATTAAAGTTCCGAGGAAAAGCAAACTGCATATAAACTCATGCTCATAAATTAAGGATAACTGCAGAATGTGGTGCCACATAGCGTGGCACTACACAAAACTAGCGCTAATGGAATAGGCACATAGGTATCACACACGACACAGGTCTGTAAGTCCAAGGTATTGGTGATAAGTTGAGAAAACCGTCCCGAAACACATGTGCTACAAAACGCCACTGTTTCCTGCGCATGTACCCCGACATCAATATGGGAAATGATCACCATGCGCACGCGCACAGGCCGCACAACGGGATGGCATACTCTGGATCAGGTGGTCGAGCAGCTGCTGGGGTATAGCCTCCCATTCTTGCAGCAGTATCTGTCGGAGCCCCTGAAGTGTCCTAGGTGTTTGGCGACGTGCAGCGATACGTCGACCAAGAGCATCCCAGACGTGGTCGATGGTGTTTAGGTATGGAGAACAGGCAGGCCACTCGATTCGCCTGATATCTTCTGTTTCAAGGTACTCCTCCACGATGGCAACTAGGTGGGTCCGTGCGTTTCCATCCATCACGAGGAAGGTGGGACCCACTGCACCCCTGAAAACGCGAACACACTGGTGCAAAACGACGTCCCGATACACTTGACCTGTTACAGTTCTTCTGTCAAAGACATGCAGGGGTGTACGTGCACCAATCATAATCCCAGCCCACACCATCAAACCACGACCTCCACACAGGTCCCTTTCAAGGACATTAATGGGTTGGTATCTGGTTCCTAGTTCACGCCAGATGAAAACCCGGCGAGAATCTCGTTCAGACTATACCTTGAATCGTCAGTGAACATAACCAGGGGCTACTGTTCCAATGACTATGTACTGTGTTCTTATTATCGGGCTTTACGGGCTCTCCTGTGAGCAACAGTCAGTGGAATGCACCTTGCAGGTCTCCGTGCGATTAAATCATGTGTGTTCAGTCGTCCGTAGACTGCGTGTCTGGAGACAACTGTTCCAGTGGCTGCGGTAAGGTGCCGAGCAAGGCTAACTGCAGTACTCCGTGGCCGTCTGCGGGCACTGATGGTGAGATATCGGTCTTCTTGTGGTGTTGTACACTGAAAACGTCCGGTACTGTAGCGCCTGGACACTTTTCATGTCTCCTGGAATCGTTGCCATAATCTTAAGATTAAACTTTGTGACAGCCGGAGGGCCCGTGCTACGACCTGCAGTGTTTGATCAACCTCCAGGCATCCCAGTATTCTACCCCCACGCCCCCCCCCCACCCCTACAATGTTATCAAGTTTCAGCCATTTTCAACACACAGTCACCATTAGCACGTCTGAAAACGTCTGCACACTTAGTGCTGCTCCGTACTCTGACATGTACCAACACACCTCTGCGTAGGTGGATTGCTGCCAGCGCCACCGTGCGACCACCTCAGGTCAAATGCACCTCATGGTCATACCCCGAGGTGATTTAAACCCGCAAACCGCCCAACAGAGCTTTGTTCCACCGTGTATCGGCATTATCCGTGATTTGTGAGTTTGAGTGCAGATGTGGACATGTTCCCCAAGAATAGATGCCTACTTATGTTGATCAAGGGTGTCTCCCAGAACGACAAGATCACCCAGGGAATGCCACGAAAACATACCGCACAGCACAACGCTCCCTGCTCCAGTCAGGACCCTTCCGACGATTGTTGCAGTGTCACCTGTGCAATGGAGCATAAAACACGGTTAATTTTAAAAAGCCACCTGTCGCCGCTCAATGTCCAGTTGCGGTATTGACGGACAAACCTTCGTCGCTGATGAACAGCAGTCAACAAGGATGCATGAACGATGCGTCCGCTGCAGAGGCCCAAAACACAACAACGTTCGTTGACGAGAATTCTATTGGTAGCCCCTTCCCTCATCTGGGCGCACAGCTGCTTAGTAATAGCACGTCCGCAGCCGTTGTTAACGCCTGTCATCTGTGGCCCGTGGTACATCCTCGTACCCTCGGTGACTGGTTTTGGATAGCGCCGCTTTGCCATGCATGGTAGACTGTAACCACGCGGCATGCAAACAGTTTACAAACTTTACCTTGTGGTAAATGCTTCCACCCTTGACCCGAAAGCCAATGATCATGCTCTTGTGGACGTCAGATAAATCGCTCCATTTACACATTTACACAACGATGGCACTATTTTCCTCGTCCTCCACCGACAAGTTTCACATACCATTCACCTACTGTCTGTGGGTGATTATTGCACATTGGCCTGGAACACAAGGGGTGGTCACATTAATGTGACTGGCCGTGTAATCATTCAGCATCCGGTTAATTGTTGATAAGATGTAAAATGGTGAAAACATTCGTGACTTGCTTTGAATGTTCAAAAATGTAACACTTTACATAGTATTCTTTGGGTACCATACTAGAGATTTACAATTGGGATCAGTCAAAACATACAAACACTTGTACATAATTTGGTATGACAATTTGTACGAAACTGAGTAGTGTGCCAAGTACGTCACATTGGTTTGCACAGTACGCACGCACATAAATACTTGTCGAACCGCAGTGTACTCATTCATAAGGATGCTAATACTGGTGTAGCTTATAATAGGTATATCAAAACTTGCTGAGGATGCGATAGTGTCTCTATATCTGTACTTCGTCAGTCACTAAGAAGTCGTTTTCATCACGCACGTTCCCTATTTTAAGCTTTTTCCCTGTAACGTTCGTGGATGGAGGGTAGGAACAACGCTTGTACACCACTGTGCGAGGCAATATTCGTGTAATATTTCATTCATTATCTCTAAGGTTTTAATATGTTGTAAGCCGCGGAATATTCATTGCGTCTTATTTGCAGAACGGCTCTGGAAATTTTCTAAGGTCATTTTCTGGTTGTCTGCCAGTAAATATTTTTTAGCAATTCTGCTACAAGTCAAATAAGCCTGTGATCATTGGGACTGCCCTACCTTATATATATTCTTAGTCTGACTTAATATAGATCCCATACAGGTCTTCAGTATTTAGGTGTGAATCGTACAATATTTTTATTCCATTTCTTTCGAAGCGAGTAGGAAAGTGTTTATGAAGAATGGTAACTGGACAGATGACAATCCGTTTTCCATGCTAAAGGACGTCCCAGAAAGTTTACACTGATTCTAAACGGCTATTATTATTTACCTTTGCCATATATGTGTAATATCTGTTTTTTGGATGTTGACAAATTCAGTCGTTTTCATAATGGTGTCTTTCAGTTCCTGCATCTCTTGCTGGAATCTCTGCTATCGGTCAATGTGTAAAGTGCGAGCGAAGGTACAGTGTGTTGTGTGGCTGTCTGAGACGAAATTTCCAGTTCCCGTGCATGGAAATTCTATAATAATTTACGGAAAACTAGAAGCACATTCCGAGTTCATTAGGAATGGATTCACTCATTTTTAGACACAGGTACATTGAAAGAAAATCAGCAAGCGACCTTCAGTGTCTGCAGAGACTATCTAAAAGGTTGCGCAGTGTTTACACGGTTGTCATTCTAATCTGTGTGACAGGCATCAAGGCAGCTCCAGGTGGCGAAGTCCGCAGTGCCAGACTGTTACTTACGATTGCAACAGTACGCTTAAAAAATTTCAGATTATGCTAGAGATGAAACTACGTGACCAAGAACTATCTGAATAATTTACCAATTATATGTAGTTCCACACTGAAGAGAGTGAAAATCTCTTACAGCAAACAGTATTTTCAGGTGAAGCAACTTTTCATTAAGTGATGTTGTAAATAGACGTAATTCGCGCAATGAAAAGCCATGGTTTGCGACGGAGCGCGTGAGGTGTAACTGAAGACCAATGTGTGGCCTGAAGTTCTGCTCGACAAACACCTCGGTCCATTCTTTTCTATGAGACGTCTGTTGCTGGTACTGTGTACTTTGATATAACGCGGAAGTATTTTCCTTCCTCACTTCCAGGAGATTCAGCACCATGTAATTTTCAGTTAAGGCAGATCACCACTCGATTGAGCTTTATGTATCTGAAAAATATCCGCATCGAAGGATTGAAATAGATGACCCACATAGATGTCCAGACGTTACCCCAATGCATATTTCTCTTTATGGATACGTTAAAACTAAGGTGCATGTGAAACATCTACGAACTACGCGCACGATAGGTCTGAAAACTTTAGGATTGTGTTTATCTGTGTGCAACCGTGGTGTCTGTGTCACATTTAATTATAGAATTGTACCATATAAAGTCATCGTAGACACACTGGGACACCCAGTATATCACTGTATCTCATTTCTATAAGAGGTTTTGGGGAAGACGTTGCAGTAATTGTAATAAGACATGGGTTTTATGGGTATTAAATGTATTGAGAAGCAAAACTCAGAGGCATTAAAAAATCTAAATCAGCAAAAAGATATAATTTATTAGTGTCAATAAAGAAACGTTAGGTCAATTAATACGAGAGCATTTGAATCTTAACACATACGGCTAGTTTTTAATGGTTTGTTGATTTTATGTTCATCATTTAATGTTCCTGAAATCGGTATGAGTTGCTTGAGGCATTATGGGAACTGTATGAAGTGCTACCCCTGTGGTAACGGTATGTTCGACTGAGCGGTATGGTAGGTGATATAGTAATGAGGTAGGATATTTTATTGCTTTTATACGAAAAACTGTAACGGGCGATTGAGCATATTTCTTCTGTCACTACGACAGAATTTTACAGCCCACACACTTGCAAGTAGTATTACTCGTGCATTAAGCTTTCCGCATATGTGAACGCTCGTATGTACTCCTCGTATCTAATGTTACCGCTTCTCGTACACATCTTAATATACAGGAGATTTCAAAGAGACACATCCAAAATGCCAAGATTACATCTCCCACGTGAATGAAGATATAAACCTGGGGAGAATTCTATCCCACACATCGAAATTAGAAGTTTCCCTTGGTCCCAGCTGTAAATTTCCGTTTAATGGTCTCTCTGGTTCAGCTGGCACGCTCGTTCATTGCCCGATGTACGTCGAATCTAGATGGCTATAATATACCAACAACAGGAGCTTTACGTTTTTCGTTTCAACAGGTGCGATTTTCAGTAAGGGTACGGAGCTGTACCATCTATGGCTCAAAGCATTCGACTATCGAACCTCAGTTTCAAAACACTGCTTGTTTATATGAAGGGAAATCCATAGGTCGCCTCCGTGTGTTCTTTCAACATAGTTGTATCCACAGATGCCAGCTGAGAGCCATGATTCTCGTATATTCAAAACCATCTCAATGTCAGCCGTTCTACTGGCTCTTTTGAGTTGCATTGAGACTTTCTATACTTATTTGCACCTCTATTGGTTGCGACATCTACATCGACCGTAACGGCCATACAAATGTTACATCTCACACTGACCTCCAAGGTTTCCATATCGCGCACGACGTGATTTTCTTCGTTTAAAGAGGGAAGCTATTGTTGAAGACTCCATCTATGTTCCTTTACCGACAACTTTGCGTGAACTGCGTCATCACACAACAAAAGCAATGAATGTAGTAACGCCAGACATTGTGACTAAACGAACACATGACTCATCACGTAAAAGTGAACGTCAATCCGAAACTTAATTTGGAAAGCACCTAAAGTTTGAAAGCGCATTCGTGTAAGAGATATAGCCTTCAGATTTTTATTTATTTTTTTATTTTTTTTTTGGTCCGCATGTATTATTAGCCAAAGTATCTAACTTCAATCGTGTAAACATCCGAGTAATCTTTTTGAAACACACTGTATTCTATTTTTAAAGTTTTACATGTCTCACGAATTCCCGAGTGTATAGTATTAATGAATTCTCCGTTGCTGCTTGACAGAATTTGACAACAATAGACGTGATGCCGGAAAGTTCTAAAATTCAGAATTTTGCCCTCAAATTCTCACAAGTATACTGTAATACCGCCCTGTGTCTCATTGAACAGCCTTTCTGACTCCGCGTTGCAAGTAACGGTGAACTAGGTGGTTTGGTTAGCTGTTAGCGATCTTATTTCCACGTCGAGTTTCCGTGAGTTTGTCATCTTGGAGTGGCTGACATGGAAAAGCTTTCATGTAAAGTTTTGTCTTTGTGTAGAGAAAACTGCTGCAGAAGCTCACCAAATGTCGAAGTACTTTTTTGACTCTTTTGAACACAAAGCAAGGACAGACAAGGACCTCAGAACAGTCCGCCATCAACTGGTGTCACACCAGAAAATGTTCAGAAACAGATGCCCCTGATTCAGTAAAATCGTTGACCGACTATCTAACACAAGACATCTGCAATGTTTCGTAGCAGAAGAATTACACTTGAGAAGCACTGCGACAATTATTTTACCACGAATGGTTCAGAACGATCAAGTGCAACATCGCATGCGAGCCTCTAGCGAACTGAAACAACTGTTTCAAGGAGATCCAAGTTTTGTTTCAAACATTGTCGTTCGCTTCAAGTTACTTCTAGCTCTTGTTCAAGAAGAATATCAAGTTCAAGGACTTAACATTTTGACACGCTGCAGGAGATTCAAGCGGATTCGCATAGGGCTTTAAACATATTTATAGATGTATACAGGATGCATTAGAAAAGTGTCAAAAGGTTGGGATCGGTGTAAACACCCGCAAGGGTCTACTTTTAAGCTGAGGATGCACAACAGAATGTGTGTTTCGTTCTAACGAAAGCTCTTTCTCGATGTTCCGCAAAATATTATTGCTTATTACGCACCGGCCTTCGTGTTCTTAGGTCATGGACGCTTTCAATGTTGAGTCAAGACTGGACTGGCCTACTTACACCTCCACGCGGCGTGCGTTAACAGAGCGTTACGTAAATAAAGACCAATCGAGGTGCCGTGACAGCACTGAGGGGCTTCCCCAGGTTCACGTGAAAACAACTGCCGACTGTCGCCCGCCGCCCGCTACGACCGTGAATGGCTGCCAGCGCTTACCGACGCTCAGTCGTTTCGCCGACAGCGTTGCCACGTCGTCACCTTTTCCCTCGTTTTGTCGCTATGTCCATAGCTATCGTCAAGCGTACTGGCAGGCGTAGAGCATGCGCGCTGATGCTGCCCTTGTGCCTAGTCTTGCGTAATGCACTAACATTCGAAAATAGCAATGCTGAGCGTCTGTAGGTGACCAGTTCGAGCGCCAGTAGACCTTCAGTAGCGAGACACTGTGTAGATTTTCTTGTTTTCCATTGTAATTGAATTATTAGTTTCAACAATTTGAATCGAAATACACAAAGTGTATTTTATGGTATTAATTGTGCAATTTATATACTGAATGAAAATATTTGTGTAAGGCGAAAATGGAAGAGCAGCAAGAAGAATAGAGTTCTCCTGTGTCATGTGGGTTGAGTTAACAGACAACTCCCAAATGAAATATTTTGATGGCAGGAAGAATGTACTGAAAATGCAACTGAATTCCGGCAGTCAATGTCTACAGATATGTGAAACATCTTGTAGACAACAATGCTGAATTATTAGCACCTACATGCATGCTCGTTAGGTTAGATTTGCAGAAGGCTGATATAATCAATAGCTATGATGTCAAGAAATGCAGTGGTATGTTTCTGAAAAGAAAACAACCATAGTTTGTAAAAAAAAATCTTGCTAACGTAAACACTAATAGTGATGCAGCTTCTGGCTTTGGTTTAAGAACTACTCAGTACATGAGACACAAGATGAAATCCCAAACTTCCGTTTCTCCAATGAAAAATATTAAGCAACACAGTTCCTTAACCAAACTAAACGTATTTAAGAACGATGTTGTCACGTGGGCAATCTATCAATTTCACGACAGTGACGAGTACTCAACATCATAAAAATTACTGAGAAGAAAATGAATTGAAAAAATATATTTTTCTGCATCTCCTAGACCTGTGAGACTCATAGTAACCGATATAGGATATAAGTACAAGTCTCATAATCGTGCTACACAATTTTTATTTGAATGCAACGACATAGTGGCCCGTAAAATTAAATTTTTTAGCGCAATAAATTCATTGCGTACTATATTCTATTTGTATGGAACCTGGGTTGCTCATAACCTCTCACTGAGGTACATCTGGTAGAATTCGAGCCAAAGAGGGGATCTTAAGATATCTATTGGGACAGAGCCAGGCCCTTCTTGAGCATGTACAGTCAATGAAGATTGGTCCTTTAAACAAAGTAAATTATTTTACAGGTGAAGCTAAACGAACGAATCAGAAGATTATTGTTCGTAAATGAACACTGCTATGTTTAAAAATTGGTTTGAGACCAGTTTTTTGGGTTTGTTGGAGGAAAGTCTACATCAACCACATAGAAAACGCCAGGAATCATTCGATAGTCATGAACTGATCTCCGGGAATGAAAACACAGGAAGATAACAAAGCAGCTTGGCAAACTGCGAGAAATATTGCCTTCTCACCTACAGACGTAAGAGTTGAGATGTTATATAATGTTTAAACATCCAACGTATGAGCTAAATATACTGGCAAATGAAAGGAGGCCCCAAGTAGTACGTTTACCGCCTCATCATTGCCACTACAGTCCGAATGAACTCACTTGGGGACACGTCAAGAGAGAAGCAGCAGAAGAAAGCAATGGAGAATCTTGAGGGCTTACTTGAGGAGGCCTTGGAAAACATCACTACAGAACAATGGGAGGAACATGTTCAACATTCAGAAAATCCACTGGAAGATGATATTGAGAAAGAAGTGGTCCGAGACACCATGATAATAATTAACTGCTGGAAAAAAGACAACGAATAAGAAAAATTCAATAAGGGACATAACGTGATTAAAGACAGTTGAGATGGGATGTTGAGGTATTTCACACTTTTCTCTCAATGTACTGTGCTGTTACAACACAAAATTTCCAAAGTAATAACGTAATGTAATATAGTGCAAACAAACTGTGTAGTTGGCATTTTTGTAGGTGTGCTCAGCAACTGTACAATTACTTGGAAAACAAAGCAGACATTTGCAGCTGTCATTCACATAGTAATGTGGTTTTATTGCAGGTCAAGACTTCAGCTAGCTTACAGGAAACGTCAGTGCACTTAGATTAGGTTGTATAGATCACTTATAGATTTTCATTAATGTGCTAATTTCCTTGGTATTCCATTAGTTACATTTTTACCCCCTATGTACATTTTGCTACATATTTATTATTTCCACTTCATATAAATATATAATAAATAATATTGTCGATAGTAATTTTACACACAGTAGATGGCCAATAAGGGATTGAATGACAAGCCTCTTAAAATGTTTTTGATTTAAAAAATGTACACTTAATTGCTTAGATAACTATATGACTGTCATAGCCCAAATCAGTATATCACCGTGAAAAAGTAATTATATTGATTGTTACAAAACAGAAATTTTTATAATGAGTAACAGAGTTGCATGTGACTATGAAGCACAGTTGATTCACAGTCTGGCAACAGCGCACTAACAGCTGCCAGCACACCTGACCAAAGCTGTAGTACCTCAAGATTGTTCCAACTTAGTACCAGGACATCCTGTGCAGAAATCCTGAAACTGCAGCTCACCCGCACCCCTCCTCCCTCCCATCCCAAAAGACTACCGCTCAGCAATGTCTTACAGGAATATTTTTTAAGCAATTTGGTTGTGAGGTTTAATAAAAATTAAGGGCACCTGAAGTGATTGTTCAGTGAGGTTTTGTACAAGGGTTACAAGAGTTAAGCGTTTAGCAAAGAACATTAGGATTTTCAATGCTTGGAATTTATGAGAGTCATGCAGACTACAATAACCACAAAGTACGAAATACACTCATGAGGCCTACTTCCAGTGGTCCAGTCGTTAGTCGGCAAAAATCGGATTTCTTCGATCAAATAGCTTATTGGCTTCAGCACACACAGTTCGAACTTTGCGATACTACAACATTATAGCTTAATAACAGTAACAACTCCTTTACTGCACAAAGGCGAGTTGAGTAGGTGGCATTTCGGCGGACCAATATCACTGTTCCCCTATAAACTGCGCTGGCCTTAAACACATTGTCGATGGTAGTCGCTTTTTAAGATATGTGTGTAGAAATAATACTGTGACAATATCTTGCATATATAGTAGAGGTCCAGGGGCTTCTCACTGAAGGAGAATAACTAAACTTAAATATGTCTTTTGATGAAGTTTTGCCAGACATTTGTTGTCTTCCCAGTTCTCTTCAGCACCTCCTGCTAGTAACATGATCTATCCATCTAATCTTCGATATTCTTCTGTAGCACCACATTTTGAAAACTTCTATTCTCTGTCTATCTAAACTGTTTATCGTCCATCTTTCACTTCCACATACAGCTACACTCCACACAAATGCCTTCATAAATATTTCCTAACACTTAAAGCTACATTCAATATAAATAAATTTCTCTTTTTGAGAAATGCATTCTTGCAATTGCCAGTTTACATTTTAATCCTCTCTAATTGGGCCATCGTTATTTTGCTACCTAAATGTCAGTACTCTTACTTTTAGTTTCTCGTTTCCTTAATCTAGTTCCCATAGCATCAACTGGTTTAATTCAACTACATTCCATTTTCTTTGGTTAGCTTTTGTTGACTTAGGTCGTCCTTTCAAGACACGGTCCAGTCCATTCAACTGTTTGTGACAGAATTTCAATGTCATCGGCAGACCTAAATGTTTCTCTTTCTTCTCCCTGAACCTAAATACCAACCCCAAACTGGTTTCCTTTACTGCTTGTTCAGTATTCGGATTGAGTAAAATTGTGGATAGGCTATAAACATGTCTCGTTTCATTCTCAACCACTGCTCTCCTATCATGGACTCTTTATAACTGCCATCTGGTTCCTGTACAAGTTGTAAATAGCCTTTCGTTTCCTCTATTCTACTCCTGCTTCCTTCAAAATTTCAAGAAGAGTAAAATCTTAGTTTCTCTCCTTAATGGGACATTGTATGTGAAATTCGTTGAAATTTGACATTTACAGTTTCCTACTCCATAATGTACTTTGGAACTTCCTGGACATTTTGGTGTATAATACATTAAAATCAGACAATTGTAAGACCTACAATTAATACTTTGAATTTTGACTTGTGACTGTCAAATTTTGTGCCTACGAATATACTGCCACAGTTGAGCAGTCATATCTTGGGAACGACACATTCTAGAAGGCTGTGAATTGCTTTGTTTTGTGCCTACTGCTACGTCTCAGAAGTTGGCATTACGAGTAAATAAATCAGCCCTTTGTTCTGCTACTAGTTTTCGTTGAAAGTATTGTGATTATAGGCTATTTTTGTCGAAAGCTAACTTCTATTGCGTTTTACATTAAATAAAATGACTAAGCGTAAAAGTAACTTTAAGAAACACAGATTTGCGGATAAAAGATATGTGACACCTGCATTTGCTTCTGAAGTGCTTGAAAACATATGTGCTAGCAGTGAAGAAACCACAATAATGTTTCTGAAGTGATCACAACCATTAGTGCATCGGAAATGAAAGTAACTTTAGAAATGGGTGACAGTGGTAAACATTCTCTACCTTTGGCAGTAATGGAGACAATCAAACGTATTTACAGAGTTCTGGCAAATCCTGAGCTACTAAAGAAGTGTTTATGTGGGACCACCCAGAATGTGAATGAGTCCTTCAAAAATGTTGTGTGGTGCTGTGTGCCTAAAAATGTATTTGTTGGCCTTATGACTCTAAAGTTAGCAGAGTCTGATGCTGTAATAAATTTTAATAGTGGGAACTATGAAAGACGTAAGGTTCTGGAGAGCTTAGGCGTAAGAATTGGACAGTAAACTGCTAAAGGACTGTGGGAACTGGATGAGCTTCGTGTATGTGAAACAGATTTAGTTGCTCAGTAAATGATAAAAGAAGCAAGAAAGAAAAGGAGGAGGCAAATACTGGGCTGTTATGACACTGAAGAAGACGCAGACTATGGGCCAGGGAAATTCTAGTGCATAAAAGACACAGAAATGTTAGTCTGTATAAGAATTTGTAATAAAAAAGTTTTAACCTCAATATCTCTGAACTACACTTTTCTCGCAATGCGTGACCCTTTTTCTAAAAAGTACTGATCTTAGAGGCATGAAATTTTCACATCATGCCAAGTGCAAGATTCAACACCTATGTAACTAGAATAATAATTAAACCCTGAGTTACTTTAGTTTTATGTTCATTTATTTATAAAGTTCTGTCAAAAAATTGAGTGTTTCAGAAAAAAGATAACATGCCCCACAACACAATTTCAGTAAAAATTCTAGTTCAGTATATCTAGAGAGGTGCATTCAATAATTATGGAAAATTGTTAGTTGGTGTCTTAAAAAGTTTCCAAGGTAACGGGTCACAAAATTCGATAATTTAACTTTGGCGGTATAGGACATACAATGTCCACTTAACCTATGGGCTAAGATAAGTCGTAGGGTCACTATGGTCACTATGGCCTCTCATGTTCCTACATTTCTCGGGAATCCAAAATAATCTTTCCCACTGCCAACTTCTACCAGTTTTTCCATTCTTCTGTAAGGAATTCGTGGTATTATTTTGCAACCATAACTGATAGTTCGGTAATCTTCACACCTGTCAGCAACTGCTTTCTTTGGAATTGGAACTATTATATCCTTCTTGAAGTCTGAGGGTACTTCGCCAGTTGGCTCTCCCAAGTTTATCAGTAGTTCTGATGGAGTACTGTCTACACCTAGGGCCTTGTCTCGACTTAGATCTTTCAGAACTCGGTCACATTCTTCTTGTATTATCTGCTGCCCGGCTGTAGGGATCATACATTTGTCTGGCCTCTCGACAGATAAGCCTACGCCTCCATTGTGGTTGCACCTACGGTACGGCTGTTTGCATCGTTCACGTACACAATCACCCCACCAACTGCCAGATCCAGATTGTGGGGATGAAAACACTAAAATTTTGCTAAATGCTCGCACATTTGCTTCCAGTATCGTATTTTAGCCTTTCCATAAGGAATTCAAATCTCAAATATAGAAACAACTCAAACAAATTGTCTCATATTTTGCCACCATGGTTTGAGGACTGGCTGCTATTGTTGCCCATAGTACGATGGATTGAGGAGTGACTGCTACTGTAGCCCACAGTACGATAATGGGTTTCATTGAAAACCCACTTGCTCGACTAGTCTCCAAATTCTATCGCGTATGAACGAGAATGCTGTTGCACAATATTCATATTCAGTTAAATAAAAAGTAACATTTATTTAGCAAATGTTGGAGGACAAAAGACCATGATTTATTCACACTCTCATCTGCATCAGTTGAGGTAACCTAATTAAAATATAGATCGGGATATTAAAATCTGGAAGAAAGGAGAACGTTAAGAACTGAGACTTGTAATTCATGACCTTACACTGATAATGTACACCAGATGCCTTTGTGGAGTACCTGTCCTATAGCAAGAAGTTGTGGCATAGACTTAGTAATCAGACCCAAGCAAAGGTAACTCCACAATTTGCAATTGCAGCAGTAATAATTGTAGTATGGTGACAACCTGCTACATACCAACCATGATGTAGTGTTATAACTACGATGGGAACCGAATTGTTAAAGAGGTTTCCTTGTTTTTATTTTAGTGGTAGAGTTTTCTTCCAAAGAGAAAGGAACTGAATAACAGTGGCAAGTCTTTCAGCATATTTCTGTTTTCGGTTGATTCTGATTTAAGAGGCTTAAACAAAATTAAACTGTATGTCACTGGTAAGTCTAGATTACTATGTCATGCAGTATTACAGATTCCAATACACCACTATCATCTTTACACCGTGTCATCCAGGTAGCTTGTGCAAAGTCTTGACGATGTGCTTCTGTATCAAGTCTTCGCTGCAGTGACAGTAACTGAACACTGTGATGATCTGTTAACCAGTGCTACGCTTAAATTTTGTCAAGTTGCATGCTTACTGTGTAGTTATTTCACAGAATTTCTCGACTCCCTCGCAGGCCGGAAGTGCGTCGTGGTGTTACATAGAGGCCGTCTGTGCTCTGCCTCGGAAACTGTGTTGTGTGTGAACGTAGATTTTAATATGTAAAGTTTCACGGGTGGAAATGTGACAATTAATAAAATTATGCTGTGGCCGAATGGATTTCACATTAAAACACAACGTTTCGTCCCTATCTGCGGATACCCCTTGAAAATGTCCCCCCTAGATAGGAACGAAACGTAGGGCTTTAAGTGAAATCCAGTCGGCCACGGCATAATAACCCGGACATTTTATTAATTGGAGTGTAGATGAGGGGCATGCTACATCGCAATTTCGCACTAAATTTTGTCGAGAAGATGAAGCCCTGTAAACATTATACACTACGGTGACAAAAGGCTTGGGACAATGATACACACACATACAGATGGCGCAAGCATCGCGTACACAAGAAATAAAAGGGCACTGCACAGACGGAGCTCTCATTTGTACTCAGGTGGTTCATGAGAGAAGGTAAATGAAATGTCGTGTGGCTAGGGCCTCCCGTCGGGTAAACCGTTCGCCTGGTGCAGGTCTTTCAAGTTGACGCCACTTCGGCGACCTACGCGTCGATGGGGATGAAATAATGATGATTACGACAACACAACACCCAGTCCCTGAGCGGAGAAAATCTCCGACCCAGCCGGGAATCGAACCCGGGACCTTAGGATTGACACTCCGTCACGCTGACCACTCAGCTACCGGGGCCGGACATGAGAGAAGGTGTCCAACGGCAATTAACGGAACGTTTGAACGCGGATTGGTAGTTGGAACTAGACGCACGAGACATCCCGTTTCGGAGAACTCCAGTACATTCAATATTCAATAGTGTGCCGAGAAAACCAAATTTCAGGTTCGCCTTAGCCGTGTGACATCAGACCTTCTGTGTACGACTGGCAACATGCTTTAGCTCTTTCATTGCTTGATGATATGCTACGTTATTTTATCCAACTCGTCCGTAAGTTTTGCAGTGCGGTAAAGATACACCGAGAAGTCCATTCACAGATGATCAGTTCCGCGTGCGGTAAAAGAGTGCAAACGCTATCCGCGGTTTTTACGTTTTTTATTGCTGCTGTTGGTTCTCGTCATGAATGATGGGAAGTGAAAGCGACGGATCAACATTCGGGTGTGGGTAGCCATTCACATTTCTCGTTCGTAATTTCCAATGCTTCCTCCACGAAGTTAGCTGGAACATTATTTCATTCGAAGAAATTTAATCCCTCATGTTACATCCCAACCTAGCCACAACCTCGGAAATCGTGATGTATTTGGGAAGAATAGCTAAATATTTGTGACACTAAAAGGTCATAAATGTAGTTATTTCTGAATAGTAGAGACTTCCAATATGATAGACCTATGTACTCCTTGTACAGTTTAAGTCATCTGTAAGATAAAAGTTATAAACTTAAATAAATTTTCGGCCGTTTCTAAAGTGAGTCTTTTGACGATTCAGAGAAACAAGTAAAACCACTAACAAAAACAAATAACTAACCCCAAACTTAAATTAACACAACGCAGATGTAACACGCATCAATGAATACTAAATTTAACAATTCGTATTACCACAAAAATAACATACCGTTTAATATTTTCACTTACATGTGCCTCTGCTACTAAAATGAATTAATTATGCAATTAAGAAATGTTTTCTACTATGATTAAACAATAGTCAACGAAATTAATGCGAAGTAGCAGAAATCAAACTTGCCAGAAGCTTAAAAATATAATTCGTGATCACAAAGTAGAGGTAGTTAAGCAATTCTGTTGCTTTAAAAGGGGAAAAAAAAGTAATACGGACGAAGCACGGAAGACTTTAAAAGCAGACTAGCACACGAATAAAAGGCGTTCATGGCCAAAAAAGTCCCCTAGTGTTGAAAATAGCACTTAATTCGGGCAAGAATTTTCTGCGAAAATACGTTAAAACCGAAACAGAACTAAAGCTTTTGAAGTGTAGTGCTACAGAGGAATGCTGAAAATGAGTGGACTGGTAAGACTAGGAACGAGGAGGTTTTTCACAGAATCGGCAATAATAGGAATATATCGACAACACCGGCAAGAAATAGGGGTAGGATGATTGGTTCAAATGGTACAAATGGCTCTGAGCACTATGGGACTCAACTGCTGTGGTCATAAGTCCCCTAGAACTTAGAACTACTTAAACCTAACTAACGCAAGGACATCACACACATCCATGCCCGAGGCAGGATTCGAGCCTGCGACCATAGCGGTCGTGCGGTTCCAGACTGTAGCGCCTTTAACCACTCGGCCACTCCGGCCGGCCTAGGATGATTGGAAAAGTGTTAAGACACAAGAGAAGAACTTCAGTGGTATTAGAGAGAGCTGTAGAGCGTTATAACTGTAGAGAAAGCAAGACATTGGAAGACATCCAACAAATAATTAATGATGATTAGATTAGATTAGATTAATACTTGTTCCATAGATCATGAATACGACACTTCGTAATGATGTGGAACGTGTAAGGTGCAAGTGTTGCTCTGAGATGAAGAGTTTTGTGGAACAAGAGGAAATAATCGCGAATCGTCTCAAAGTAGTCATAAGACTGATGACTGAAAACAGTTGGGGCATCACTTATACACATAAATCCTCTGTTGACGTCACAAGGCTGAGAATTAAGAGAGAATCGAATTAGGATTCGTTTAAGTACAATATCAGCGTAGTAGTACGGTAAAACCGGTCAGCGATGGACACAAAAGTGGGGAAATTTCACGATCTCCATTCGTCAATTTCGTGAGAACCTATACATTCTTTTTAAGAATAGGATTCACATTTATATTCCTTAAAATGATGCTTTTTCGTGCTTACTGATACGTGAATGTAAAGCAGTAATCACTCGCTATGCTTCCATTTCGAATATCCAATCGTCTTTAATTAATTACAGTCAGGAATCATAATAGCCTTAGGGGCCCATTTCGGAATTCCACATTACGAATAAAAGAAAATAATCTGGAAACAGTCGACAAAAATAATTCGTTGTCACAAGCAATCGAGTTTGTTATCTCCGCGTAAAATTTGCTCTATTACTGTGATACGAATAACCGAAAATTAACAACCCAATTAGCGCGAAATTGCTTCGCCCTTAATAGCCAATAACCATTAAATTGGTATTTTTTAACTTTAATATTTCCTTCTGTTCTCAGTTTTCAAGTTTCACCCGCGTGGCAACGTTTGTAGATTTGTCCGTATCAGCACATGAAAGTTTTCTTCATCAAACATACGTCGATCACCGTGACGCTCGAGGAAACATTTACTTGTTCTCATTTCGCTTGGTTCCAGAACCAATTCATTATCTCCCGAGTGAAATTACAAACCGTGATTTCACGGAAATATCGATAATTGAAAGTGACACAATGTGCGCCTGTCAATCAAATTCTTAAATTACTCGCTCCAGGCCTGCCTAAAAGGTACGATCCGCCAGAAATGACAAGTGTAGGACGCAGATGTACCTGGCCCACTAACTCTGATAAGCGGCAGTAGTTTCTAACTTCCATATTTCTGAACACGTAAGAAATAGTCTCTGCCGGAGTTTTTCTTTTGCTGTCGTACATGACCTGTAGCTCCACTATTAAACCTGTAGCATTTCGTTTGTCAAAGGTAACGCTATGTCACGGGAAACTCAGAGTAAGGCAATAAAGGATGAATGCTAGAGGGAAGAAATTGTAATAACTGAGGTATGTAGACAGCTACGAGGATACGTAAATGATCGTAAATTCTAATTTTATTTTTCAATATATCCAAATGGTTAAATATATTTCAAATAGACAGTTAAGTATGGTAATGATCGGCAACGGAATGTCGAAATAATACCGTAATGTGTAGCCAAAATTTCTCACAAATGCCTATGTAGCAGCGCACGTCATGGAAGTAGCTGCGGGAGAAATTTTCACAGCCAATATTTTCCCGACAAGGCGACGAAAGATGGTGACCATCAGCTTCTGATCGTCAGACGTCGTAGCAAAGCCATGGATTACATTTCAAACCTCTCTGCAGTGTAACATAAGGTGAGATCCTGTGACGCTGTTGATAGTTATGTATCATTCGGATTGTCGGGACTGCTTGTTTGGCGTTAAAGTTTGTGCCCAGAAACAAGAGGTCGCAGGTTTCTTTAATCTAATCTTCACCTTCCAACGAAGTGAGAAGTCGTCAGGGTTGACTCTGAACTATAAGTCTTTTTTCCCCTTTTCGATACATGACGTAAATGTGGGACACATAAGTCGCGGAAGTGGTGTCCAATTGAAAGAATCGCACCTGACCATTCACCCAAACGAAATTATTTACGAACTTCCAGCAAGCTGGAGTATCTGTAAGTCAGCAACTTATGTCAATCAGTACAACGAAAAACCCGTCGAACGTCGCAAATTTCACTTTTGCTTTATTCACTCAATGGCCGAGATCCATTTTCATATCATCGTAACATAATCAAAAATGGTATTTCAGAAGAGGTGAAAACCATGTCAAAACCATGCAACGAACAGTTACAGCAGATACAGATAACTTACCTGTATGGGCTGTAACTGTTCGTTGCGCATTTTTGACATGTTTTCACATCTTAGGAAATACCATTTTGACTATGTTACGATGATGTGAAAATGAATCTCGCCCGGAACTAGTCAACGAGCGAATCAAAAAAGTAGAAAAATATGCAATTTGGATTGGTTTTCCGTTGTACTGAAATTATTATTGTCCGTCGGATTGAGACTAAGCTCGGTGTCCCGCATGAAACTAATCGACGGGAGTAGTCTATGAGCCGGAAATAGGTTTCTCCCACCGGCTTCACCACGACTCACGAAAAACATTTTTACAAAAGAGATTTGATTTTTGGCAGTGGATGGCCAAATGGCCGCTTTCGGTCAATGTCGCCCTTATTCATCTTATAACAACATAGTGTATTACATTTGGACCCTAACGCAACGTTTACGACGCTTAAAATAATTATAATCTCAATACAGCACAACAGTTATATAAGACAACATATGTCGTAGTTAAAGAGTAACCTTACGTAATAGAACTCTCAGTTCACTGTCCTATGTTAAAACGGTACTGGTATACCGCCACAACAGATGAGGATTTTTTTAGAAATTTGTAGTAATTTTTTAAAAACAGCTTCATTGGTGAATAACACCCGAAGCCTTAAAGAAGGTCCTCCGTACAGATTTAAACGCCTTACTCAAATAATTAATACAAGAAACATTCTAAGCAGCAAGGCGGGCCACGCTAATATCTCCTTCGTCGGTGCTGCTTTCGGCCAAACGCTTGCGCAAGTCACTCTATGATCGCCCAATGGAAAGCAGACCTACAACAATAAGAGAAGATATATTTACAAAATGTTTCTTAAAAGTTAATTTGACCTACATTAAATTAATTCTGTATAGCTACGAAATCCTCATTAATGGGCTCGTGCGACCTGCGGTGCTCAGCCGTATTTTATAATGATATGCATGTAGCAGGCAACGGAAGAACCCAAGAACGCGCTTTATTTTAAATGACGTTGGTGAATTCGGCCGTAGGCTGAGTAAAGCTGATCGCGTACCTCACAGGCAGAGGAGTAAGTAGCGCGTCCACAGGTGGGTTAGAGAATCTGTGAGCGGTTGGGTGAGGGGGGGGGGGGGGGGGGCGATACATTGTCTGCTTTACACAACTCAAAGTTGTGTACGACTTGTACCGATCACCTGGTATGGTTCACATTTGGCAGGGACATAATATGAGTTCGAAAATACGTATTATAGAGGCAGTCACTTTCAAATATGGGTACCTGTTTGTACAAAATGACATTGGATTAATTCAGCCTGTTGTAATAGAATACAGTGAGCCAAAGAAAGCAGGCATTTAAATCATCTGTCAAACTTTCGTGATGGTGTCTCATACTAAATAGTGCATTAAAATATAAGTACAAATAGTGTTACTTACCAAAGTCATCCGCACCAGAAGTAAAACCAGTAACACTTCACCACGCACATATAGACACACAACAGTTGGATCACTGAGGTTTGCAGCAAAACCACAGTTACACGAAGTGTTCCGAACGGTACGGACATCTATATATGGTTAAAATGGCTCTCAGCACTATGGGACTTAACATTCGAGGTCATCAGTCCCCTAGAACTTCGAACTACTTAAACCTAACTAACCGAAGGTGTAAGTGTGGCTTTAGCTGCCGCAGCGGTCGCACGCTCCTCAAGTTTGCTCCGTGAACGTTCAGTGTTTACGCCAGTGTTTTCGTGTTTTGTGCTCGTTTATTGACGTTTTTCACGTAAATTAAGCATTATCAATTGAGCATTTGGTCTTCTTTCGTGTCATCTTTCTACGAAGTGCCGTTGGGATTTCGGCGTTGTCCGAGATTTCTTCGCTGCAGAACACCATGGCAAACTCCGTGAGAAAAAACACCGTGATTTTCACCATCGACAAGTACACCCGTCGAGTACAGCCCTCTGCACTTGAAATACACGACTGGATTACCGAGGTAATTGGCCTTCATTCTGAATCTGTTCATACCATGCAGCTGGACTCTGATGAATACTGCATTTTTGTAAAATTTAACAATTCCGCGAGTGTAGACCGCTTTCTGGCAAAATTTGGTTATGAAACGGAATTTATACACCGTGATGGTACTAAAAGTACTGTCAAACTCCGGAATTCCGAGTCTGTAATTAGGAATGTTAGGGTTTTGAATATTCCCATAGAAGTAGACAATTCGAAAATTAAAGATGTCCTTTCAAAGTATGGGGTTGTCAGGCAAATAGTCAACGAAAGGTGGGCTTCGCATTTCAACCTGCAGTGCTATAACGGCATTCGCTCCGTGGAGATGGAAGTGAAAGCAAACATTCCCTCCCACATCTTTGTTGACGGGCACAAGGCGCATGTTATGTACTCAGGGCAAACCCCTACATGTCATGTATGTAACGAGTCTGGTCACCTCCGTCAGGACTGCCCTCGCCGTGTATTTGTGCTAACAAATAAGCTTACGCAACGCCGGAAATTAACACTCAACGATTTGTTGCCAGCCAGTAATACAACAGAGCCGGCGGCGGTCGTGGATCCTGTTACTACCTCTGAAAATGTTGCACTTAATGTTAATGACTTTCCGTCTTTAAAACCTGCATTAACTGCTGAAATTCCGTCCCGTGACATCGAGATTCGCACAAAAAAGCGTCCTCTAGAGGACACTGAAAGAAATGTTGATGAGGACTCTTCCTGTGAAACACCCGTTGCCAGGAGGCCGAAGCCCAGTCCTGAAGATCTGTTGGAAGTGGAAAAAGGAGATGGAATGAAGGTCGATGTGGCTCCCACTTCCGCACAAGGACTTACACCGCCACGAACAGATAGTGACGCAGCGGGTAGTGACTTTTCACGGAAATGTGACCCTGAGCCTGAGGTCACGGCTGAAATAACCGCATCAACTGCACAACCCATACAGCGCGAACCGTATGAGGAAGTACCAAGTAAACAACCTGCTGACTTCTAAGCGCAAAGCCGCGCCGAAGGAGGAAATAAACAAGCATCACCGCCTCGCCAGCAAAACAACACAACAGACACCAAGCCGGAAACAAACATTGACGACTAGCAAGCCACGGCCGTTACCCCATTCAGCCACCGCCGGCGGCTGCGACCGACACCGGGTCTTGCTGTCACGCGTCATCAAGCGAAAGCCACACCAGAGAAGAAAGACATCAAGAAAAAGAATATTAAATATGAAGTCATCAGGGCCAACACTGACGAGGAGAAAGAGAATGGCCACAGTGACTTATAGCAATGCATTGTCAGGATTTCAGGATACTTTTCTTCTCAAGCTCTTTGTTTAAAAGCAGTGCAAATTTTTCTAGGAAGTTAGTACATGTAATGGGCACACAGCTTGTAAAGATCTTGCCTTGTAGGGAAGCAAGTTTGCTGTTATAATCATACCGAACCTCATCCCAAATAGCTTCTTCTGGTATGTCTGTGCTGCAAGCTTATATCATTACTACTATTAACATTAATAAAATACAGTCACCCTTGAAATTGGCAGCACTAAAAGAATTCTTGTACCAGTCCGGAACAGATATCGCGTTGCTACAAGAAGTTGCGATAACGGAATTTCGGATCCCAGGCTTTTTTGAAATTGTTAATGTTTCTACGGAAGCCAATATCGGCACAGCCATTCTTCTAAGGGAAGGCATTCCGGTGACTGAAATCGAACGACTAGAATCAGGAAGAGCCATAGGCATAAAAATTTTCGATGTGACAGTGATTAACCTTTACGCCCCATCAGGAACTTCCCACAAATTGGATCGTGCGAAGTTTTTTCAAGATGAACTGATTTATTTATTGAGGAAAAATCCGTGTTCTCTTATACTAGGTGGAGATTTTTAACTGTGTTTTAAACCAGAAAGATCAACAACCCAACTTCAACTACTCGCCACAGTTAAAAAAGTTAGTAAGTGATCTACACCTTAAGGAAGTGTGGGAACTTCAGCACCCGACGTCAGTCGGGTTCACGTATATAACCAGCCACTCCCGCAGCAGACTAGATAGAATTTACGTGTCACCAAATTTGCAAAATTATTTATTAAACGTTGAGACTATTCCCGTGTATTTTAGCGATCACAGTACACTTTTAACTTGCTTTAATCTAAGTGTACAGCCAACCCGTCGATTCAGAGGCCAATGGAACTTAAATATCTCTGTTTTAACCGACGAAGAACTGGAACAGGAAATAAGGTTTGCCTGGACTATGTGCCTCCGCGCAGTAGACAAGCACCCAACAGTCATTGACTGGTGGACAAGGAGGGCTAAACCAAGGCTGCGGAAAGTTGTCATGCAGTATAGTGCAGCGAGGCACAGGGAGTTGAGCAATACAATGGAGTTTTATTATAAAGTTTTAAGAGACTTATATCAACAGGCCCATGATGACGTAATTCGTCTGAATGATATCAAAAAAATAAAAGCCGAGTTACTAAGCATTAAACGGCAACAGATGGAGGGACTCAAAATTAAATCGAAAGCCACATCAGTCGTAGCAGATGAAACAGCTTCTCTGTATCACTTGGTGCGGCATGCTAAAAACAGACGTCTAACTTTAATTGATGAAGTCCAGACGCATACTGGTACGAGGCTCACATGCCAGAAACAAATACTGGACGAAGTCCACAGGTACTATGAAACCTTATATGCCCCTATCACATTGGAAGATGCAGCTCTCGAGTAGTTTCTCACTATTTTAGGTCCACAATTGTCGGGAACAGACAACGCTGACATCCTGTCACCTATTACTAAAGATGAAGTGCATGAGGCAGTGCGTAACTCACCTCTCAACAAATCTCCGGGACTTGATGGCTTCCCTGTGGAGTTTTATGCCCGCTACTGGTCTATAATTGGGTATAATTGGGGACAAGATCACTTCAATGGCAAACGAGGTCCTGAACGGAAAACCGGTCCCTGCAGAATTTAAGGAAAGTAAAATAGTACTGATTCCTAAGAGTAAAGGCAAAACCAACTTAAACAATTTTCGGCCTCTTTCGCTACTAAATTCTGATTACAAAATAATTTCGCGTATTATCAACAAAAGACTCTCTGCCTTTTCCAACAAAATAATGAGTCATCACCAAACTTGTTCTCCGACCAGAAAGTAATTCGAAAGTCAATCTGCATACAGAGGCGTCATTGCAATTACCTCAGTGACAAGTATAAAATGTGCTTTAATCTTTATAGATTTCAACAAAGCTTTTGACCGCGTTAGTCATAGACACCTCTTTGCGACGCTGTCAAGAATGGCTTTCCACCCCCAGATTGTGAACATGCTAAGGAATATTGCAACAGGTATAAATGCGAAAATAGCAATCAATGGCCAAACATCTAAACCCATACAGATAAGGCGAGGGGTTCCACAGGGCAGTCCCTAATCAATGTTTTTATTTTCAGTATCTTTAGAGCCCTTCCTCCGCACTGTCCACGCAAGATTTACAGGCATAATATTGAGTGGTGAGAAAACTGTCATACGAGCTTATGCTGATGACGTGGGCGTTGTAATAAGGAATAAGGAGGAGACAGTTACACTGGAAACAGAAATCCAAAGGTATTGTCTAGCGTCGGGAGCGACAGCAAATGAAAACAAAAGTCAAATATTGAATCTACGGGGCCTAGATCACCTTCGACTGGCATGGGCAAAACAAGACAACAAACATAAAACTTTGGGAATAACCTTAATGGCATGTTCGATGCGGATGGCTGCTTTTACCTGGACGGAAACTAGGAGGAAACCTCATGGTGCTGTAATGGAGAACATCCATCGAACTATGGACCTGGTGCAAAAAGTCAGATTCATCAACTCCTCCGTTCTGTCTAAAGCGTATTTCACTGCGCAGGTATTTCCAATCCCTAAACTAGTAGCGAAAGGGATCATGTCCACTGTTACCAATTATTTATGGCGAGGAGACATATTCAGGGTTGGTGCGACTACGGTTATACTGGATGTCAGAAACGGGGGCCTCGGTTTGGTGGATATTCGCAATAAAGCGTCTGCTCTGTTCCTCAAACGGACTTTCCATATACTCAGAGAACTTCCACAATGTATAACCGCAAAGCTCTTTGAGGCTGTGACACCACATAGCCTGCAAGCACCGATTGATGCCCGTCTGCAGTATGTGAGGAACTTTCTCCTCGAAGCAAGTTATCTTAGTGACGAAATCAGAAGCAACAGACGTATCACAGCGCGCGACATCATACTTGAAAGGAAGTTAAATGAGGGTAGAAACAAAATTGAAACGAAATTCCCAAATTGTGACTGGAAAGCTGTATGGCGGAACATCAACTATGGCGGGCTATCTACAGACGCTATTTCCGCATGGTACAAAACAGTTAATAATGTCATCAGCACCAACGAGAGACTATATGGGATCGGTTTAAACCGGACACACCTTTGTGGAAAATGCAATCTGGTGGATACACTCAGCCACAGATTCACCTGTGGTGGCAATGTGCATAACTGGAATTGGATCAGGCAACAAATCGCCTTTCTCACCAGATCCTCTACGCAATATATAACGCCGTCGCTCCTACTGAGACCGGACATGACATACTTTCCGAAATTAAAAACCAACGCCATTAGCTGGTTACTGGGAAAATATGTTAGTTATGGCATCCACACACTTGGGTCGGACAACGAGATAGAAATCCGCGTTTACATGAAGTGTGAATATGCAAAAATCAGCACGTATCGCAACCACAAGAAGCACTATGGCAACATGCTGAAGATAATTTTTGAAATAATGGGTGTTGGTTAAATATGTGAAACCACTACAACACCTTGAACGAGAACAAACAGAAGAAAAATAAAAGTCACTTGGTTCCTTATTATTATTTACTTTAACCTTGCTTCCGGAACTTTTTTTTTATCAGTGTTCAGTTTCTACTCAGAGAAGAGGTTTCTTTGTCTTTCTTACATCGGAGAATGAGAAAATTGTGTTAAGATTTCTGCACACTTAGTGCTATGACCCAACAGGGAACATGAAAAAGGGGTGGGAGGGGTTTGGGCCTCGACGCACTGGCAGTGCCGTGAACAGACCCCACTGCTAGTGCTGTGTGTACCACGCCCTGACCATCCTACAAAAAAAATGGGGTAGCGTCTTTGATTCATAATTAAAACGTCTTAGGTTCCGGGTTCGATTCCCGCCACTGCCTAAATTTTGATAAATAATCAGCATTGGCGGCCGAAGACTTCCGGCATAAGAAGTCAGCCTCATTCCGCCAATGGCCTTGTCAAACAGGGCGGAGGAGCGGATAGAGGTTCAGGGCACTCTCTTTTCCTAGGGGTGGGAAATTGCCCCTAAAGGCGGAAGAATCAGCAATGATCAACGACATGAGGATGCAGAAGGCAATGGAAACCACTGCATTAAAGACACGTAACGTGTATCCACAGGACGTGTGGCCTGTATTTGAAGAAGTGTCATGATGATCTCTCCATTGGCAAAAGATTCCGGAATAGTCCCCCATTCGGATCTCCGGGAGGGGACTGCCAAGGGGGAGGTTGCCATGAGAAAAAGATTGAATAATCAACGAAAGGATAACGTTCTACGTGTCGGGGCGTGGAATGTCAGAAGCTTGGACGTGGTAGGGAAACTAGAAAATCTAAAAGGGAAATGCAAAGGCTCAATCTAGATATAGTAGGGGTCAGTGAAGTGAAGTGGAAGGAAGACAAGGATTTCTGGTCAGATGAGTATCGGGTAATATAAACAGCAGCAGAAAATGGTATAACAGGTGTAGGATTCGTTATGAATAGGAAGGTAGGGCAGAGGGTGTGTTACTGTGAACAGTTCAGTGACCGGGTTGTTCTAATCAGAATCGACAGCAGACCAACACCGACAACGATAGTTCAGGTATACATGCCGACGTCGCAAGCTGAAGATGAACAGATAGAGAAAGTGTATGGGGATATTGAAAGGGTAATGCAGTATGTAAAGGGGGACGAAAATCTAATCGTCATGGGTGACTGGAATGCAGTTGTAGGGGAAGCAGTAGAAGAAAAGGTTACAGGAGAATATGGGCTTCGGACAAGGAATGAAAGAGGAGAAAGACTAATTGAGTTCTGTAACAATTTTCAGCTAGTAATAGCGAATACGCTGTTCAAGAATCACAAGAGGAGGAGGTATACTTCGAAAAGGCCGGGAGATACGGGAAGATTTCAATTAGATTACATCATGGTCAGACAGAGATTCCGAAATCAGATACTGGATTGTAAGGCGTACCCAGGAGCAGATATAGACTCAGATCACAATATAGTAGTAATGAAGAGTAGGCTGAAGTTCAAGACATTAGTCAGGAAGAATCAATACGCAAAGAAGTGGGATACGGAAGTACTAAGTAATAACGAGATACGTTTGAAGTTCTCTAACGCTATAGATACAGCAATAAGGAATAGCGCAGTAGGCAGTGCAGTTGAAGAGGAGTGGATATCTCTAAAAAGGGCCATCACAGAAGTTAGGAAGGAAAACATAGGTACAAAGAAGGTAGCTGCGAAGAAACCATGGGTAACAGAAGAAATACTTCAGTTGATTGATGAAAGGAGGAAGTACAAACACGTTCCGGGAAAATCAGGAATGCAGAAATACAAGTCGCTGAGGAATAAAATAAATAGGAAGTGCAGGGAAGCTGAGACGAAATGGCTGCAGGAAAAATGTGAGGACATCGAAAAAGATATGATTGTGGGAAGTACAGACTCAGCATACAGGAAAGTCAAAACAACCTTTGGTGACATTAAAAGCAACGGTGGTAACATTAAGAGTGCAACGGGAATTCCACTGTTAAATGCAGAGAAGAGAGCAGATAGGTGGAAAGAATTCACTGAAAGCCTCTATGACGGTGAAGATTTGTCTGATGTGATAGAAAAAGAAATAGGAGTCGATTTAGAAGAGATAGGGGATCCAGTATTAGAATCGGAATGTAAAAGAGCTTTGGAGGACTTACGGTCAAATAAGGCAGAAGGGATAGATAACATTCCATCAGAATATCTAAAATCATTGGGGGAAGTGGCAACTAAACGACTATTCACGTTGGTGTGTAGAATATATGAGTCTGGCGATATACCATCTGACTTTCGGAAAAGCATCATCCACACAATGCCGAAGACGGCAAGAGCTGACAAGTGCGAGAACTATCGCACAATCTGCTTAACAGCTCATGCATCGAAGCTGCTTACAAGAATAATAGACAGAAGGATGGAAAAGAAAATTGAGAATGCGCTAGGTGACGATCAGTTTGGCTTTAGAAAAAGTAAAGGGACGAGAGAGGCAATTCTGACGTTACGGCTAATAATGGAAGCAAGGCTAAAGAAAAATCAAGACACTTTCATAGGATTTGTCGACCTGGCAAAAGCGTTCGACAATATAAAATGGTGCAAGCTGTTCAAGATTCTGAAAAAAGTAGGGGTAAGCTATAGGGAGAGACGGGTCATATACAATATGTACAACAACCAAGAGGGAATAATAAGAGTGGACGATCAAGAACGAAATGCTCGTATTAAGAAGGGTGTAAGACAAGGCTGTAGCCTTTCGCCCCTACTCTTCAATCTGTACATCGAGGAAGCAATGATGGCAATAAAACAAAGGTTCAGGAATGGAATTAAAATACAAGGTGAAAGGATATCAATGATACGATTCGCTGATGACATTGCTATCCTGAGTGAAAGTGAAGAAGAATTAAATGATCTGCTGAACGGAATGAACAGTGTAATGAGTACACAATATGATTTGAGAGTAAATTGGAGAAAGACGAAGGTAATGAGAAGTAGTAGAAATGAGAACAGCGAGAAACTTAACATCAGGATTGATGGTCACGAAGTCAATGAAGTTAAGGAATTCTGCTACCTAGGCAGTAAAATAACCAATGACGGACGGAGCAAAGAGGACATCAAAAGCAGACTCGCTATTTCAAAAAAGGCATTTCTGGCCAAGAGAAGTCTACTAATATCAAATACTAGCCTTAATTTGAGGAAGAAATTTCTGAGGATGTACTTCTGGAGTACAGTGAAACATGGACTATGGGAAAACCGGAACAGAAGAGAATCGAAGAATTTGAGATGTGGTGCTATAGACGAATGTTGAAAATAAGGTGGACTGATGAGGTAAGGAATGAGGAGGTTCTACGCAGAGTCGGAGAGGAAAGGAATATGTGGAAAACACTGATAAGGCCGAGCGGTTAAAGGCGCTACAGTCTGGAACCGCACGACCGCTACGGTCGCAGGTTCGAATCCTGCCTCGGGCTTGGATGTGTGTGATGTCCTTAGGTTAGTTAGGTTTAAGTAGTTCTAAGTTCTAGGGGACTTATGACCACAGCAGTTGAGTCCCATAGTGCTCAGAGCCATTTGCACCATTTGAAAACACTGATAAGGAGAAGGGACAGGATGATAGGACATCTGCTAAGACATGAGGGAATGACTTCCATGGTACTAGAGGAAGCTGTAGACGGCAAAATCTGTAGAGGAAGGCAGAGATTGGAATACGTCAAGCAAATAATTGAGGACGTAGGTTGCAAGTGCTTCTCTGAGATGAAGAGGTTAGCACAGGAAAGAAATTCGTGGCGGGCCGCATCAAACGAGTCAGTAGACTGATGACCAAAAAAAAAAAAAAAACTGAAGGACATCACACATATCCATGCCTGAGGCAGGATTCGAACCTGCGACCGTAGCAGTCGCGTGGTTCCGGACAGTAGAGCCTAGAACCGCTCGGCCACACCGGCCGGCGAGTCGATTTCCACAAGTTTTAAATAGAATAATACAAGTATTAAATCAAGCAGTGTTTTTATTTTGATCACGGATTACAGTTCTGCAACATTTGGAACTTGCTTCTTAAATACTGTGTTCGAACTACACTTACAAAAAGAGGACGTCGTACCACAAAGGAACTCTCCGAATGGAGTGGAAATCGGCTTTAGGATTTAAATGTAAAAATTTCAGAAAAGTTGACGGTTTATTCAAGAGAAATAGCCTCATAAATTCCGCAAATCAGTAAGGCTTTGGTCCACTTCTCGCTCTTATGCTAGCAATTACTCGGATTGCAGTGTTTAATAGAGTAACGCGTTTCTCCTGAGGGATATCGTGCCAAATTCTTCCAATTCTGGCGTTAGATCGCGAGAATCTGGAGCTGGTTGCAGGGCTCTGCCCGTAATGCTCCAAACTTTCTCAGTTGGTGAAAGGCTTAGCGAGCTTGCTGGCCAAGGTAGGTTTTGCCAAGCACGCAGGTAAGTAGTAGAAACTCTCGCCATTGTAGAGGGGGTTGGAGTTATCTTGCTCAAACGTAAGCACAGAATGACTTGCCATGATGAGCAACATAACGCTGCGCAGAAAGTAGTCCACGTGGCACTTTGCTGAAAGGGTGCTGCGGATGACAACCTAAGGGGTCCCCCTATACCCCAGACCATCACTCCTGACTGTCGGGCGGTGGGAGCGAACGAGAGACAGTTTGGTATCCCTCCGTTATCTAGGGCGTCTTCGCCTTGAAATTTCATTGACTGGAGAGTCCCGATGGCCATCCATGCCCGACGCAGGATTCGAACGTGCGACCGTAACAGTCGCGCGGTTCTGGATTGAAGCACCTAGAACCGCGGCCGGCACCGACATCTGTAGTCCGTCGGCATAAGTTTATCTCTGACAGCCGGCAATGTTGTTACCAGGTTTCAGCTAATGAGTTGCAAACGGCTGTAGGCGAAAACGGTAGTTGTCTATACAGCTCCGATAAGACTGAGATGTTTAACAGAGAAATTTGGGAAACAGCGGTCCAAATTAAAAATTAAGAAGTAATTTTAATTTTATTTTAGCTACCAGTTTCGGCAATTCAATATGTCATCATTAGGTCCCATATGCACCTCTCAAAAATTATCGACATTGACATACCGGTGCCATCTGTTCCTGGATGTCACGAATTTGCAAATGCTACCATTGAAGACTTTGCACTTGTGAATTCACGACATCCAGAAGCAGATGGGCCTAGTATGTCAACGATAATTATTTTTGAGAGGTGCATATGGGATCAGAAGATGGCATACTGAATTGTCGAAACTGATGGCGATAATGGAATATAAATCTTCTCAATTTTTCAGGCTTTTAGACAAATTTCATTGTTATATATTTGATCAGCTGCTGTCTCACGACCACAATGGATCAACAGAGGCTGGGATGTTGCTACAGTGACGTTTAAAAAACTGTGGAACGTGGTAGGTTGCAGCAGGCGAGAGAAGGTGCTGCATCTACTACAGTGCAGAAGTCAGAGATTTTCTGACAGCGACTCGACTATAGCGACCAGTACTGGCGGGTCCGGTGGCCAGATTATCGTTTCGTTACTATAAGTAGTTTATTATAGATTCATAAGAAACAAATTTATGTAGGGCACAAGCCTTCTATATAACTAACAAAGTGTGTTCGAAATTTTAAACCTCCGGAAGCTCTTTACCGATTGCTTGCAAATAATGACTCAACGTTGCATCCGAATATGTGTTTTATTTATACACCTAACGGAGCGCAATCTTATAATACATATACACGTTTAATATAGGCAAGAGAAACATTGTTACCAAAAATCTTGAAAGTACTTGGCCGACTTAGTTCAATAAATGAACATTCGGACAGACGTATGTATTCTTTTTACATACATATCATAGAAAGGGGAAATGCTGTTACCAAAAGTCTCGAAACATTCTTGACAGTTGTACTTCAAATGTTAACACTTCAATAAACATTCGGAATAATATATAGAATTGGAAATCGAGTCCTACGCTCCTTGACATGGTATAAGGGAACGATGAGGGAGACCCGCACCGCCGTACTGGGCAAGGTCCTAATGGAGGTGGTTTCCGTTTCTTCCCCCGACTGTAACTGGGATGAATGATGATGATGAAGACGTCACAACAACACCCAGTCATCTCGGGGCAGGTGAAAATTCCTGACCCCGCCGGGAATCGAACCCGGGACCCCCGTGCTGGGGAAGCGATAACGCTACCGCGAGACCCCCAGCGGCGGGCGATAGAAATAGGGAAAAGTTGTCAGCAAAAATCTCGAAAAACTCTCGAGCAATTTACTTCGTATTTTTACAGAATCGTACAACAAACTTTCATTCAGACATACACAGGTATTTTTTAATCAAAAATGTACAGGTTTTCTTACTGAAAATGAGGAAGAAAATCCTGTGCTTTACTGTACTGTGAACACTGAACGTTTAAAAAACTGTGGAACGTGGTAGGTTGCAGCAGGCGAGAGAAGGTGCTGCATCTACTACAGTGCAGAAGTCAGAGATTTTCTGACAGCGACTCGACTATAGCGACCAGTACTGGCGGGTCCGGTGGCCAGATTATCGTTTCGTTACTATAAGTAGTTTATGGGTGAAAATTCCTGACCCCGCCGGGAATCGAACCCGGGACCCCCGTGCTGGGGAAGCGATAACGCTACCGCGAGACCCCCAGCGGCGGGCGATAGAAATAGGGAAAAGTTGTCAGCAAAAATCTCGAAAAACTCTCGAGCAATTTACTTCGTATTTTTACAGAATCGTACAACAAACTTTCATTCAGACATACACAGGTATTTTTTAATCAAAAATGTACAGGTTTTCTTACTGAAAATGAGGAAGAAAATCCTGTGCTTTACTGTACTGTGAACACTGAACGTGCGATTTTGTTTTCCATCTCACAGGGAGTTTTAAATACGATAGTAGAGCATTTAAACAGTTAGAAAACTTGTTACTCCCTTATATATTCCTTTTCAGTGTTTATGTGCTTCCTGACAAAATTTGTACACACAAGAATGTGCCGTTTTGCTTTCTTCTTGACAGACACTTTTCACAGAAAACACAAAAGTTATTGCAAATTCAGATTTCGAATAAATATTGTTATCATAAGCTGATAAGCCATAAATGCACGAGACGAAGCATAAGATCAGAGAGAGGGAGAGGGGAAGGAGTAAGTGGAAAGAGAATGGGGGGAGGAAGAAATGGAGGGTGAAAGGGGAAAATAGAAGAGAGGGGGGAGGAGGAGGAAGGGAGAGGGCTAGGAGATGGACAGAGAGGGAGGAGCTGGTAGTGGACAGAGGGCGGACGAGGTGGTGAACAGAGAATTAGCAGAGAAAGATGAGACAACAAAGAGCGGACGAGGAAGAGATGCATGTAGAGAGGGGGAGAAAGTGGTAAAATGATATACGACGTTCCCATACATATTTTATATCATGCGTGAACCATTGTTGGGTTCGCTAGTTAATAATAAGAGCAGCGCCTGTGCAGCTCAAGGTGCCACCTCGCAATGACCCTTGAGCGAAAACGATTGACTAACACTGGCGTAAATGGCATGTTTCAATGCTATTGGCAATATGGGCCAATAGCATTGTACTAACATAATTTTTAACATAATTAATACATTTGCAAAGCTATGAAAGCATCATCAACGTATTATCTATAATACTTAGGACTTGTATTGTATTGTACTTTAAGTCCCTTAGTATGGATAGACGCCACTCTTTAATGCTTTGCACAAAAGTGACAGCTGGATCACTCTACAAGAGTTCAGTTACCTACAATAGTGTGGAAATAAAAACCAGGTTGCCTCCGAGTCGCAGAGACTGACATGAAATCCGCTCACTTGATATGCACGAAAGCAATGTGGGCTTCCTAATGGCCAGTCATCGACCTATACGCATTACACACAACTGCGTTAACGCGAAGGACAGGTGCTCACTGCGTAGTTCGTTTCTACTGCCTTTCCATGCTCTTCTTAATCTGTCTTGCAAATTTACAGCATTTTCAGGTTTCAAGAGTCCTACATACATGGCCCACAGCTTATGTTCGATACCATCGTGCACCACAGCTAACAGGCAGCAGGTTGCAGTACTAGCAGTGCAGAATTTATAAAGCGTGTCGGGGGGAATGCAAGAAAATAAGGAGTCACTGTCGTATAGCGGAAACGGAGCCATTCATCTGGCATCCAGAAGGACGTCGTCATTGTTTTTCTGGCCAAAGGCGGAAGCATTTCCGAAACTGCTAAGTGTGTAAACTGTTCTCGTTGCTGTGTTTAAAGTACACCGTTCACGGAAAAATAGCGCTATCCAAAGCAGGACTAGAAGCAACAATAGTGCACCACAGGCCATTAATGAGAGAGGTGAATGGCTGCTGCGGGGAAGTGCACGGTGAAATTGACTCGCAATTTTTAAGCAACTGACCAATAGTGTCTCACCAACGACCGTTCAGCGAACGTTGCTACGTATGTGCCTCAGCAGCACGCGCCTGATTTGTGTACCCATGCTGATTACGTTCATCGGCGAAGAAGGCGGGAATTAGCATGCCAGTATCGCAGCTTCACGTCCACTGTATTGCTATTAGTAGCTTTTGCAGATGAATCAGGGTTTATGCCCCATCAGATGGAAAGCAAACACCATGCAAAAACGGTCGAAACGTCTAGGCCGGATGAGCTAGCGTTATGATAGGGGGAATATTTTTATGACATTCCCGCGTTGATATTGTCATTCAGAAAAGCACAGTGGATAAACAGATTTATGCATCTATCCATGGAGACAATGTTCACCCCTCTAGGCAGTTTTCTTTCTCTCGACATGATGGCATCTACAAGCAAGACAAGGCAATGGGTCATACAGTTCGCTGTGTAGTGTACGTGTGTGGGTCGGAAAGCACCAGACTGTTTGCCTCACTCACAAGGCCAGCAGATTCCCTGGATTTAAACGCAGTGGAGAATGTTGGGACTACGTCGATCGGGCCGCTCGCGCCATGAATTCCCAGAAGTTCACTGGCTCTCTTTCTGCGCGTCCCGTAGCGAATCCCGCTGCTAAAGGTGGTTATTCAAACTTTTTACAGTTGGTCACACGAATATGATTGGATAGTTTAATTTGAGGATGGGAACCTCTATTTAACGCATGAGTGGATATGGTCTTCCCACGCCGTTTTTCGTTACGTGACACAAGAACGTTCTCCTGCTCATTTAACTTTGTTGTTGCATCAGTTACGTATACAACTTATCGCTGAATAAGGGCACCTTCAGGGTGAACAACTAGCTCATAAATCACATGAGAACCAGTATTGCGGTTTGTTTCCACGTTTTTTTTTTTCAGTTGTTACGACCGGTTAGAATACAATATCAAATCACGCTGTATTTTAATAGTAATCTACCATATTAGCTTTGTTCGGTTTGCAGAGTTTTGCGGCAAGCAACGAATCATGTTGGTCATGAAAGCTACTTTACTAAAGATGTCTCTTACCTACGGCCTTTCATATATGTTTGAAAACTATTTCCTGTTCCATTCTTGTGTAATACGAATTTCTGTTGTGGCTCAAGGACGTTGACCCCCGACATTTCTCTTTCTCTTCTAATCTCCCAGAAATTTAGAAAAATGCACCATAGCACTCCACTTACGACTTTTGAGTGATTTCTTTAGTAACTTTCTTGCACCAGACATGAGACACAAGGCAAATACTACTTAAAGGCCACTTAATAAATAATGTAAATATAAGTAAAATTATCTATATTGTTAACACCACTTATCTTTAGCTTGGCGTAGCATGGCAGCCTGTAACATTCTACTACTGATGGCGACGGTAATGACAGACTTTGGTCCTTGTAATAATTATTTACTCTGCTAGATAAAGTCACTGGGACAAAATAACGCTTTCGATTCTCTAAGAATGACGAAGACTGCCTTAGGACAGAGCTGTAATATGTGCTTTGCAAAAAAGGGAGGTACTGGCAGAGCGAATATAAAACGCGTGACATGGCATTGTCGTTCTTTGTTATCTCTTTTTCGTCTTCCTCCTTCTCCTCGTACTTCAGTTTCCTTCCTTTACTTTTGAAGGGAATTAATTGTGCTTCTTTCAGCTAACAGACATAGTAAAAGGAACTGTTGTGAGAACCACACTTCCTTTTCAAAAGCGAATGAAACACCACCACGTCCCTGATACAGAAAGAATCATAACCACTTCAAGACAATTACTTCCATTGGAATCTTTCAACCGAAAAACCATGATACAAGTGTGCCATTATCAACATTCACAATCAGTCTCGACTGGTCAAACAAGAATTTGAAAGTCGTTATTGAAATTTATCTTCACCATTACTTCTCTATATTTGAACGTGTAACAGTGTGTGACCAACAACAGCAACTGGGACTGTGTATGCAAATCGTATTACAGGGTTTCGCTTTTGGCGTTCTGTGAGGATGAAATTCTTCTAAAATGTCTTCTCGGTTACCAGTAAGTGGCGTGGTCTTATTCTACTGCACTTAATGATCTAGCGAAAATGCCTGTTCCAGCTTTACATTCACAGCTGTTCCCATCTTTCCGAGGTCTTCCACGATCGTTTCTTTGCAGTGGTTTAACAAACATTACTTCTTTTGACAGTTTACCTTCATTCATTCTGTTATTATGAGCTTTCCATTTCCTTATGTAACCATTCACTCTTTCCCCAGTATAAATATTAAATTCTGCTCCTATGTCTGCTTACGTATTCTGTCTACTTATGTTTAGATTTTGCTCATGGAATTCTGTGCTGGAACCCTAGTCTCACTTCCACACATTAAAACTAGAGTTGCTTTTAGTTTAGAAAATTTTGGTTTTTGTATCCTCTCTTGCCTCTTTATAGCATAATGCATATGTTGAAAAGTTGATTCTTAGTTTCTGTACCTCGATGTTTATTATAATATATATCTATTCCTAGACAGCAGAAATGGGCGATTTGTTCTATGGGCGTTCTGTTGATAATTGTATTTGGACGGATTGGGTGCTTTCCATGAACTGATACCACCCTAGTTTTAGATATCGAAGTTTCTATGTCGGATTCTGTAAAAATTTGTTCAGATAAACACACGTATATTTGAATATCAACTCTTTGTTCTACGACTAAGATCATCCGCAAACAGTAAAACATATACGGCTGTATCATAATTTATCTGTGTCTCGGCGTTTATTTCTGTTCTTGTTCTCGAACAAAAACCCAGCATTTCAAGAGACCTCAAGACGGCAGCCGACATTCTGTGCTGAAGAGTGGTAACATATATTAATGACATTCACAATTAATCGTAAATTTCACTTACAGAGGAAGCCGGATGGATTTATGTGGTGTGGTATGCGGTATGACAAATAAAATGTATGACGAACCACGGTTTCATTATTCCTAACTGCCCAGGCCCGTCATCTTATTAGTTTCCCTTGCTACATCTTTTGGAAAGCATGAAGAGAGAAACCATTAATATATAAAAGCACGAGAAGTGTAACTCATGTTCGCTTTCTGAACACCGGTGCGTCAATAAGACAGACCCATGATGACTCCAAACGAATATCTGTTTGATCGAGAGGTTTGCGGTTCGCACCCCCCATATTGCCGTCCGCGTATGGGTTCACCGCGGATATTCTAGAATAATTTAGAATAGTGCACTGATAGTTCTCGAAATTGATTGCTTGTTATGTTTTCCAACAGCGCTCATGTCGTCATCAAGTGGGGTCATTAGAAAAAAATGGGTCAAATGGCTCTGAGCACTATGCCACTTAACTTCTGAGGTCATCAGTCGCCTAGAACTTAGAACTAATTAAACCTAACTAACCTAAGGACATGACACACATCCATGCCCGAGGCAGGATTCGAACCTGCGACCGTAGCGGTCGCTCGGCTCCAGACTGGAGCGCCTAGAACCGCACGGCCACTCCGACCGGCATGGTCGTTAGAATCTACTAAGCTTCCCCCCCTTCCGTCAGAGATACAACGACGTCCAAGGAAGTCGGTTATCGCATGAATAAAACGTAACAAGACAGCAGGCAGTCATCTTTGTGCTACTTCTTATATCTTGTACAACTAAATACTCCTCCACTGTAAGGTTGATGTAATCGCAAACGCGCTACATGAGGTATGGTCTTCACTAGGAATGCTCGTTCCTAACTCGACTTTTAAATGACTTTTAAATGACATGTCCACCCACTAAAAAGAGGGATACAGTTAACCCTGATCTCAGAATCACGATGTAACGTTGCAATTATTGCATTAAGACATTATTTCCAGAGGTGAGAAAAGCGCTGAGAGAAAAAGTCTTTGGACTGATTTGGGGTCAAACCGAACGTGCTTTTCCACCTTTTTGAAATGACTGTGTAGTGAAAGTTTTTATACATTTTATGTTCGTGAATATTTTCTAATCGATATAAAATTAAATTAGTAAACTGCTTTAAACATTCGTGAAATCTTCTCGGGTGATCAGCCGAGTAACGGCGTCGTCTTCTCGCAACGTTTCGAAGGGTTTCGTACCCATCATCTTCAAGCGAAGTGATGGGTACGAAACCCTTCGAAACGTTGCGAGAAGACGACGCCTTTACTCGGCTGATCACCCGAGAAGATTTCACGAATGGAATACGCCGAGAAAGTCTCAAATCACATTTGCTTTAAACATAAAAATAGAAAGCACGCGCTTCGAAAGAAGGAGGTTACTACTAAAAGTTACCAATTGCAGCATTCGTAGAATGAAGACATATACACAGGAGTCAATAGTTACATAAGGAAAGAAACTAAATTCCAGTTAAAATTAGGAGATCGACACTGTCGCTCTTAAGTGATAGTACTTATGTACCGCCGACACACACACACACACACACACACACACACACACACACACACACACACACACACACACACCTTGCATACATAGTGTTAGAGCTACAGCAGGTACAGGTAAACTAGCAACAGAAATTAATTATTCGTTTAAACGTATTCCCCATTTAGCTTTCCCTCCTCTTATCTAGACAATTCTTTACTTAAAAAATATTGTGTGCAGTGAGGATATTGTAATCGGTATTACGGATGCCTGAAATTTTCGACTTCTCTGAGAACCAGTGATTAGACACTCATATGTCAAATCGTCTATGCAAAATCCAGTTGGAGTAGTTATAGCCTACTCCCATCTGCTAGTAGCATTTATTCCCTTGGTTCTGACATGAAGAATTCAATGGGAGGGGTCCATAAGAATGCTGAAGTTGCTATCAGTTGGACCTAAATTAAGTTTACTGAATTCGTCGCTTGTTTTGCGAGAGGCTGAGTATCTTCATTGATTAATGTACAGTTACAGGTTTGTTTCTATTTGGCAGAAGATAATTAGCGCCAACATGGCCAGGCGTGAATCCAAAAGGGCCCCCCCTCCCCTGCCCCAGTCTCTGAAAAAACGCAATTCTCTTCATGAACCACTGATGCCCACAACTATAATTTTAACATTGAAATATTTTATATAATTTTTATTTTTATTACAACTATATGCATCTATGGCACATTAGATGAGGATGTGACGGTAATTTATGTTTGTGGAGGGGGGAGGATGGGGGGAAGGGTGCTGTAAAGGTCTAACCACTCCAGAATCTCACGCTTCCAAGTAGCGCAGCTGTTCTAGCAGTTCGAAATATATTCGCTGAGTTCGAATTATTTTGACAGTTGTATTAGGTACAGATATACCACCTATTAGTGACAAATTAAATTTGCGCCCTACCGGTACTCGAACCTCGATCTCCTGCTTATCATGAGAGGTCGCGGTAACCACTTCTTCTTCGGACCAAGCAAAGTTTACATATTCCGCACTCCCTACATTGCCTTATGCTCGAACATTATGTGAGACCACAAGGCATCAAGGCGAATGTCATTATCATTTCAGACCGTCAAGGCTTTTAAACTAATTTTTATTTTACAGTGCCTGAAGGAATAGTAAAAATATGTAGTTATCGACATATACATGGCGTAATGGTAGCTACATGCAGTTGACAGCACTGCCGAAGAGTGACCTTTACTTGTTAACAATCTCGTCAGTTAGTAATCGAGGATGTATGGAACGGTCAACAGCGTACTTTTGCCATGAAAATGTCTTACAAAACATTGGTAGATGGGAAAGTGCGGAGACAGGATTCCGACCTTTTACTTCCAATTTCGGGTGTCATGGTCAGGTTTATTTGAAATAAGCGATAAAATATTTGATTGAAATTGTCGAACAGACTGTAATCGCTGTAAAAAAGAAACTTACAGGACGATCGGTAAGTGCTCTTGCTCGAGAGAACATCGAAGCTGTACGCATTTAGATCTTGTGGAGCCAAAGCGTATAGTTGGTAAGCAAGCAGCTGCGGGTTGTGTCTCAAGAGAGTATTCCCCGGATTCTCAGTTTCCATTTAATATTTAATCCTTTTAATTTGTAGATTCTGCAAGATTACCGGTTGCTATTAAAATTCTGCCAGTAAATTGTGACAAACATAATCGAGAACAATGGATATCTGGACAAGCAGCGGCTGTCAGGCGAGGCGAACTTCCATCTCTCACGCGTGAATGAGCAGAACAGCAGTTGCTGGGCAGACAGGGACCCAAATGAAGTTCATGAACGCTCGTTACACGTCAGCAAGATGGCAGTATGACGCGCACTTTCTTCATGTGGGGTCATGAGACCTTAAATTTCCGAAAATGAAGTGTGGGTCATAGCGACTGTTGATCGATGTGTTGGGGTTTTGCAATTATTTGTTGCACCTTCATTGAACAATATTCCACAACTTTGCAAAAGCTGGTTTCAATAGGATGCTGCGAAATAGCACATTGCAAGGCAGTCAATGGCAACTGTACGACATTTGTTCGGTAATTGTGTCATCTAAAGATTCGGTGATATTCTCTGGCCCCAAGGACACCGGATTTGTTAGTCTGTGATTTTTTCTTGTGGGACTACCTTAAGATTCTGGTGTACTCGACACTCTGTCATGTACATTGGATGAACTTAAATAAAAGCCTAAAGAATAAATTCGTGGTATCCCACTTGACAAGTTTCAACACACAGTGAGGAACCTCACGAGCAGCTTGGAAGAATGCATTCGTGCAAGAGGATGCCATCTATTGGACGCAGTTTTCAGACACTGATAATCTGAAGTACTGCTTTTTGAAAAGCAAGTTCTAGTGCCTCAGTTACTGTCAAATTTTAGTGTTGGATATTTTCTATTTTTATTGGGTGTTTCCTAATTTCTGCGTTTATGTGTCACCCTCTACAATAAAAAAGGACAGCCATCTAGTGTAGTTGTGAAGCAACGTTTCCCTATAGTGCATGTTACGTAGGCTTTACCCCTTAGGACCTGAATCAAAAATAAGATTCACATTTACCTTACACACAAATCTGTGGAAAGGAAGTTCTCAGTCCTTCCCAGCGCGGGCAAGTTTCTAAAGCACATTCATTTCGAAGACTAATACCTCCAATATCGGAAATCCATATTTCCCCGCAGATAATATCTGCTGCTTGGTATTCACTAGGAGCAGACACAATGTCCTGTACCCAATTCATAGAAGAAAATATCAATGCAACTTATTCTCTTGCAGTTCACTTCGTCACATCTTTTTCCTATTTTGCTTCTAGTTACGAGAATTAAGCGCCAATTCATAATTAATGGTGAAAGATATTCTGAAGGAATTTATAGGACTGCTTCCGCCATATCTACTTCCTTAAAATTCTTTCATTTACACACCGAAAACTGAAAACGTTCAACAACTGCACGGATGTATTTAGTATTATTGCTTCTCCTTATAGGCTTTAGTTTCATACTGGGTTAGTTATGTGCATAAATACTTGTTCACAAATGAAACACGCGATTAATTGATTGGAGCAACGGAACGTGATACCTATCATTTTGCCCTCACATAAAAGGTAATCTATTGTACATGAAAATATTCAGCGAAGGCTCTAACACAGTTGTGCTCCATGGCTGCCTTGTAATTCATGAATGACATATTTGTGTGGTTGCAATGTCAGCTGCTGTCTAAAACTTGCGACTTAATAAAGATTTTGGCAGTAGTTGGTAGTGTAATTATACAATTATGTCTTTTATGAAATTCAAAAATGATATTTTTTTGCCGTCAACCATAATGCAATTCTATATTTGTTGTTTGTTATAATCTTCAGTTCAAAGGCTGATGTCAATTTTGCCATTCACAGTATACTTTAACCAGGGCGGAACGCAAACAATTTACTAACTTAGTCGTTTGGGAAATGATTTTAATCCTGGTCCAAAAGCCAGTGATCATGGCCTTTTGGACGTCAAATAACTCGCTCCATTTCCGCATTACGACAATGACTGCACTGTTTCCTGCTTCCACCGACACGTTTTTATACCCTACACTGCTAGTGCTACCACCTGTCGTCTATGAGTGGTTCTGTACGTTGATGTCGAGCATGTGATTTGGCCAGATTAATGTCACAACATCGTGTAAAACTGTCTGCAACATTCGTTAGCAGGTTTCTCAAGGTGAACTCAGACGGAAGATGACGGTTAGGAAGAGGCTAATACCTAGGATACATCTCGATCCCGTAGATCTCCCGCTCTGCTAAATAAACAAAAATGTCTTTCCAGTATCCTCTTCAGTCAGTTTATTCCTTGACTCCAACCTGATTCGGAAATAAATCTAGAAAGGTGAAACGAAAGCGCGAGTATGGTTACTTAGTGTTCTATCCTAAGTATAGCACGGATAAGAATAGTAAATTATGTACAGATACGAATTTTATGTTGCCGTCTGTTTCAAAGCAGAATGCGAAGGTTGGACACTGATTTCAACCCTATTCGATGCAAAAATACACAGAAGGACAGCTATTGGTTTCAATAAAAGATGCAGTGTATTCTGTACCAGAAATAAGCTTAAAATGAAACATTAAGAAATGGCTGGACTGCCGGTTAAAAATAAAACCAGAAAATCTATTCTTTTATGTGTATTTAATAAGATTTGAAGATAGCGCACAGCGTAAAATCATTTTGTTTCGAATGAAATACTGCGTGATAAACTAATAAGGACAACATTGTTCCAGATCTCAGACCTTTTCAACAACCATTTAGCACCAGAACCGGGGATAATACGTAATTACGCACCTTCTTAACCCCTACAGGGCCTGCATACCTAAGCGTAGAATGATGTAGTCGAGTCCCTACCAGTTATCTGAAATATAGTCGTTGCCTAACAAACCCGGCAGGCGATTTGTTTATCAATTCTATATTTTCCTTTTTCAGATTGAATTAACAGAATGGTTAGAAAGTTTTGTTCACAAACACCCACTAAATGTTCTCTTTTAAGCTTCTTCAGAAACATTTCCCAATTACGTAAAGGAGAAAAGACGTAATTCTCCCTACACTGCCAATCACTCAGTATATTGGCATTAATGTACAACTTAAGGTTTGTAACTTCCGTTCTTCAGAAGCATTAGATTTATGATAAGAAGTAGATAATTAATTCACATTTTCGAACTTAACGGTCATTATTTACAAAAGAACGATAAAAGTTTTTATATGAGTGTCAACCAAGTAATTCGTTTTCCATTTGCTAGAACATATGGATTCTTACAACAAAATACACTTTGTGAACTGTTGAGGAAGATACATACAGAGCTTTACTCTTTGGATTCTATTAACACAAATTAAGGATACAGGACTGAAAAACGTCGTTTGCTTCAAAAACGTTTGAGTTATTTCCCTACACTAGTATCCCATATCATACCACAACATAAAAGTCTGAACGAAAGCAGAAATCTTTCCTTGAAGTGCAAGGAAATCGTCCAGTTATGGTGTGCTCCATATTTATGGCATTTGGAAACATGGCCATCAATATCTGATTTCCACAGTATGTCGGTTACAACGTTCTTCGCAGAAAATAAATCTGTATTTGAGGAAACATGGTTCTCGTTATTTAAAAGCTTCATTGGTGGTCGACAACGCACTGGTGTTAACACCTAACCCGTGGTTTGTTCTCCGTTAGGCTAATCTAAATCTGCGTAAACAATTCGCATTTTGATGTCCAGTGAGCGCAGATGGCCATAAAAAAATCTCTCTCGTTCTACTCCAGTCCTATATAAATTCAGGGAAGAACGTCTATTTCTCTTCATATGTCTCTTCTCATCCTCATGGTCCTAACGCGAGATGTAGCAGATCCGTTGTATAGTCAACCTGTAACACCGGTTTTCCAAGCTACCCCGTGAGACTGTGTGAAATAACAATTTTATTACAACACTTCTTTTAAAGTTACGTTCGCTTTGTACGCAGTAGGTTACATGGGTTATGAACCTAGGAGATCACCTCTGCATTTTCTTGACGCCTGCTGTCAACGCCACCTCATGAGGATTTTGAACGTCGACGGAGAATTGCAGAGAAGCTCGCACTAAGATATTATATGCTCTTTTCGCGATAGACAAAAAGCACTTTCTCAGAAATCTCTCAGAAAAATGCTCATCGATTCGTAAAACTGCGTGTCTAAACAACATGAAAGGCTGTGTAAGTTCAGTAATTAATCTTTTAATGTATTAGTCACGTCGTTAGTCCAGTTTTTTAGCAGTCCTTCCCAGTTGTCCACACTCACTCAACAGACACGAGCAAAGGCGGCGAATAATGTACAAATGCTTCAGACGCTATGATAAATCGTTTAAGATCTGCAGTACACTAAATTTGAGTGAATTGTTTAGCTGTAAAAATATTGTATTATGTACAACAAATGAAAATAATCACTTAAGTAAATACCTTAGGAGCTAGTAATCTGTGACGAAAAATTGACTCCAGTTATTGCAAGAAGGCTTGTGAACGATATAACAAACCATCTAAAGATTACATAACATTAGCAGACACGGAAATAATATCGATCGTATTTTATGGATGTTTTTCGTATCACCCATTTATGAGTTCACGTATTGTTTTCGTTGTAATCTCAGACATTTCATAGATGGCGCACTTTCCAACGAGGATTATTTTATTCGGTTCAATTTTCAGCAGTGATCCATTAAATTCTGACAAAATATCTGTCTGATGGAAAGTGAAAGTGACTTTTTTAAACGAGATGTACAGATTCGTGATTTCGACGAAAGGTTAAATCGTGATATTTCTTGAGTGTACTAGTGCTGAGTCGTAATGAGAGTCATTCGCGTTATGCACATACTGAGATCATGTATGGAAGTGGATCGAAAACACAGGCTGAGCAGTAAATAAAGTGTTTCAATGCTAGGATCCTGAGAAGTTGTAGAGGTTGCATACAAAACAGTTGTGTGACCAATCCTTGAACACTGCGTAAGCGTATAGGATGTAGACTCATCGAGCATTGCAGCTTGGTAGTTGTAGAGATTGCATACAAAATAGTTGTGCTACCAATACTTGAACACTGCTTAATCCTGTAGGATGTAGACTCATCGAGCATACAAAATAATCGAGAGGATGGTCAATGGTTTGTATGACTGGCGAGAGACTGTGACGCGAACGTTGCATCCTTAACGCTTTTAGAAGAACGCCATACTATTCGCGAACACCACTTACAAAATTTCAAGAACAGAGTTTCAGGAAAAGTATCTTGGGCTACTTTTGTGTCTCCCCTGTAGAGATCGTGCTGCAAAAATTTGTTGAATAACATATAACATATAAATAATCATTATTCCCACTCTCTATCTGTAAATGGAAAGACAAACAGCGGTAGTGAATCGTGCAATGAGAGTACCCTCTGCCACACACTTGACAGTGATTCCCAGAGAATTGGTGTAGGTGTAATTATATACAAGGCTTCATTGACGTAAATAAATGAAAAATACTATAAGCATTGTATTATACGTAAAACTCTTACTATGGACGAAAAAACTGTATATAATGCATAACTATTGCTGACGATGCTGTACTTGTGGCAGCTGGCTGTTTCCAAAGCTGCAAGACAGAGGAATTGGCAGTCGGCTATGACACGCGGTAAACGGTGATGTGTACAGAGCTGTTGTAGTAATTGTGAATGTACACACTGGGTTAATTTTGTGCAGCATGCTCCTGTCGGTGGAAGCGTCGCGCACTTGCCTCGAGGCAAAGCAGCTGACAGCCCCTGGCGGGTAGACGTACCTGTGCGTCACGTGCGTGCCGGCGGTGTGGCCATGCGCCGCTCTGCCCGTTGAAGCTGAGGCTGCCGCTGGGCTGTTGGCCGCGCGCTGCGCTGCCGCCACGGCGACTGCCGCCGCTGATCGCGCCGCCAGCGGAGCTTCTTGCGCGCATGCGCACTGCGTGCCGGCCGCGCACCACCGTCAAACGCGGCCAGCAACGTTTCTCCTCCTGCCCTGCGATTCGATATCGCCGACCCGTGGCCCCTGCTCCTGTCGCACCCTCTCACCAGGTCATTTCCTTTCTTTAGGGGAGTCGCAACACTACAAATTCATTTTTTTTTTTTTTTTAAAATGTTTAGTGGCTGTATCACATTTGTGGAGTGTTAGTCTTAGATCCCATTCGAATTACGAGTGCTTTTAAGAAATACAGTGCTGGAAAAAATTTGTACACTATTTCAGGTGTTTACAATTCATTAAAGATTTATTGCTGTATCAACGAATATGGAGATCATGAAATGATATTTGTAGGTAACTAGCACAACCTGTTCTGATGTACAGTTCTGTACACCTGTGTTAGTACTTGGTGCAGCCTCCACAATGTAGGGGCTGACTTTGGCATCCGTCGATCGTACAGATAGCGAGCACTGTGCAGGAATACGTTATGGCACGCTTGCTGGACCATTTATCTTTGTTCTGTAGGAGTTTTTGGCTGACGAGTCGCTCTAGTCAATTCTCGTCTAGTCATGTCCCACACGTGTTCGATTGGAGACAAGTGTGGAAATCGTGCTGACCAAGGAAGTTGCTGCGTGTCTCTCAAAGCAAGTTATTTTTCAAGGGCAGTGTGTGATTGAGCATTACCCTGTTGGAACAACACATCACATTCCTGACGCAAGTCCTTAGCGAATGCCGGTTAGCGTCCCCTCCAGGAACACCATAGGTAAACGAGAGTGGTGTCTTCTGACACTCCAGACCTTAAGGCAAGGGTGAATGTACTGTGGAGGCACTCCCCGGTTGACGTCGTACGCGCTAACGACTACCTCTTGCTCGCCAGCAGAATCTGCTTTCATCACTGAAGACCACATCACGCCATTACATATTCGAAATGACCGTCTGACGGCACCAGTCTAGTCGTGCACGTCAGTGCTGTGGGGTGAGTGGACTACGGGCTGGAGTGGTGCGTCCCCGTAGTTCCACTGCTAGTAATCGGTCCGCAGCGGTTCGTGTTAACACGTCTGGGCACGCAAGCCCTCTTATCTGTGCTGTGGTAACTGTTCGATTTGCCACAGCTGGCCATACCATACGATGATCCTTGCGTGTGTCTGTGCTACGTGAACGTCCAGAACCTCGTTCGAGCGTGAAATGGTTACGTCACCACTGATATCAGCATCGACGCACATATGACATAGCACGTCCAACTTTGACTTCTCGAAAAGTATTCTCGAAAAGGACCACCCATGACACGGAAGGCCACAATCTGACCCCTTTCAAACTCGCTCAGGACGCTGTAGGAAGCACCAGCGCGTCCCTTGGCTGTTTCACACTCAACCTGCTGTCTGTGAGTACTTCTGGTAGCTGTGCCAGTACGCTTTCTAATGGCGGACGGCTTTGAAACCTTTACTAGTAAGTCAAGTATCCCCGAGACGGCATATGCCGTCATCGCTTTAAAATCTGCATTTCCTTCCAGATGCACAATTTTTTTCCGGGAGTGTATTTTAAATATGTAATCCACGGGGAGCCGTGGCATACAGCAGTCTGTCAGAGACTTGGACCTGATGAAGTACTGCCAATATGCACTGTTAGCAAGACACAAAATGAAAATGGCAGTTAGCATACCGTCATTTGGTCCAACTGTCCTCCCAATCCATACTAAAATAGAAAACAATAGCAGGATTCGCAGCGCTTCTTTATCTAAAAAACATCTCCTTACCCAGACGGATCTAGCACGAAAGTATCAAGAAAAAGGTTACACTTACAGCAGCAAGAAGAGAAAACATTTGTAATGGGTACCTGTGTTGTAATAGTTCACCTTCTTAAAGAAATTTCAAAGACCATTTTCCGACAAATTTAGTTTTCTGAGTGCACTTTTATCTTAAATATTAAGCAACTATAATGATTCGTTTTCAGGAAATGGTCTTCAGGTGACTTCGTTCATCTATGCATTAAAACGATCGAAAATGTAGTTTATCTATTCTATTATCAATTTTTTTCTAATGATAAGTAAAGGAAAATAAGTTCCTAACATGGAAAAACCTAAAGTAAATTAGCAAAATTTTTCATAAAATGAACGCAAGGAACTGTTGAAGTCTCTTGAGAATGTGCCAAAAAAAATATGGAATTTGAAAATTGAGGTCTAAGTACCAAAAGATGGGTCTCAAAAATATCATTAAAATCACACTAAAAATTCGAAACTCAAAAAGAGTGAAGAACTGGACTTCAAAGCGTGGATATTGCTACGTATTTACGTGACAGCCATGATTTTAAAATTCCGTTGAAATCAAAATCGTAGAAGAGAAGTTAAATTTTGGGGTTGAGTCTCTCCTTACGTTTGATAAGTGTATTAGGCAATATTATTAATGTAGCTTTGAGATTTAAAAGTAAACTCCGTTTAATTTCACGATATTCCTTTATTATGAGGTGGGCTTCGGTTTATTACGCCAGTTGTTATTGAAAAAATACAATATGCGATGTAGGTGGGCTTCAGTTTATTATGGCAGAGAAAATACAAAATCCTTTAGCTGTACATGTCTGGCGTTTTACGGTCGAGTCCAGTCAAATTCATGTAGGTCCGATCGGTCTGGCTATTTACGATTTTTACCGGTGGTATAGAAAAGCAAGCACTACTAAGGCCAGTTCCACAGAAAATGATATAATCGCCATGAATAATTGTAAGGAGGGCCAGTGACGGGTACCAGAAATACAAAGCAGTGTTAGTGTTATCTGTATCACCCGTTTTTCTCATAGGCCGATCGAACCTAAAGCACAGCGTCGCAAGCACGCCACGTCCAGAGCGAGAGAACCAAAGTAGAACGTACCGATCATCCGATGCCAACACGCGCCGCCCCTTCACATCGATGACGAGAAATTCTTTGCTATCTTGCAAAATTCCAAGAATTTCGTGCAAAAAAGGATGTCCCTGTCTGAAAAACATACACGTATATGGAAAATGGACAGCTTATTTCAGATCAGAGGATAATGAATAGAGTTTTTGGAATTTTGAAAGTTTGGCAGGTTTTTACTGGGAAACTGAATGCCACAGTACCTGCGTCTAAAGTGTCTTCTCGGTCATAAATATCCAATGGACAAAGAAAAGCAATAAACAGAAAGCCGACACGGTCGCAGAGGTGATGTTGTTGTAATGTAATTTAAAATTATTGTCAAGAGTTCCACGAAATGATTTAAAAAAAAAAAATAACGTTCTTGGTGTAGTGGATTCGGATGAGATATATTAATACTTACCTACATAGGTACCATTCTCCTTTCACAACTTAAAACGGTATCGATATGTTATCTGTATTTCGCATGCAGCAATGTATGATTTTATACGCAGCGAACACAATATGGTCAGCGACTACTTTCCTCACTGCAGATTATTCAAAATATCCCATTGGTTTATTTTTTACGTAGCATCATAATTACTGTGGGCAATAGCGAAACGAAAAACCAGTTCATTACCAACTGTTATGTGGGACTATAAGATGTGAAAAATCGATTTATTTATCGAATAGTTTCCTTAGAACTGTACCAGGACAGCACAGAAGAGAATAAATGCGAATCTAACAACGAAGCTTCTATTTTTTACGCAAAAAGTGAAAGCTTACTGAGAAACTGAGCAGAGATACGGACGTAGTTTTGCAACATTTACATAAAACGGTTTTTTTCAGGCAGATATGATGACTCGAAATATGTATCACATGATACAGTTGTGTGGAGCAACCAGCATTCCTTGTTGCCCCGGGCAATACAACATGTGTCAGTGTTGCATCTTTGAGTTAAGCTGCTTCAAATCCTTTTTTAAGCGCTCCACCAATGTGGAATACTTCTGCACTGTATCGCGAATTGCACTGTGTCTCTTATCGCAGTACATATCGCATCACTGGGAACCATGCCTTACGCCAGGGGCGGGCAGGAATCCTGCACGTGTGCGGTGCACTTGCAGGCGTGCAGTTAACAGGTGTTCTGCGTGCACACAGGGGCAACCCAGCCACCCGCTTACCTCCCCTCCCCGACATACCTTCTGTCCACTCCTTCCTCTGTAATGCGTTTTGTTTTTCTAGCTTGCTTTATTGAATGATGGAATAAGGTTAGCAGGAGTGCTTGAAATAAATCATGGTTTGAAAGAGTAACTATTAACTACGATACGTTTTATTTAATTATCACAGGTGGAGTTTACAATACGTTTAATATCTGGAACAAAATTTCTGCATACAGACAAACGCAAAAAGTTACGTAAATTTTCATCACTTATGTTTGCTCTTAACCAAGGCTTATTAATTCAGCAAATGGTTTTCCAGCTCTCACTATATTAAGCGCAGTTTTATAGCTTGCACGTACCGCTGGGCTATTATTGTTGTCGTCCTGAAAAATTGAAAGCAGTGCTCCATAAAATGTTAAATCAGTTTGATGAGAGACATGACGAGAGAAAGTCGCAGATCTTTCGTGACCACGGCAACTAGGACAGATGCATATAATATCGTCAGGTCGCTCTTCTTAAGCTCAGTCAATGTCCCCATCCGCTCAGAATCCGACAATAAATTGTACTCGTACTTGTGAAATTTATTATAATGCCCTTCAATACTAATCTTCCGCTGACCAGCGAGAATACTGCCACATATTAAACATTTCGAATTTTCACGTCTTTGCACAAAGAAAAAATGATTCTCCCATTACTTTTTAAAAGATAGCAAATCTCCACGTCTCCGTTTCCTTGATTCCCTCTGCATTTTCCGGTTCTTGAAATACAACGTTCACTACGTAGTGGTCGCTTCGCATCAACGTCCGCGGCTTAGCCTTGTACTACACTGCCGCAACCTGCCGGCTGTCGCCACTGCCCCATTCGACGATTGCACGCGAGCAGCACACGTGCAGCGCTGTGCGCTCACGAGCCGCGTGCAACGTTTGTCCGCCCCTGCCTTACGCTATCAACAACTGACGCGTCCACGAGTATTGGGGCTGCCTCGTCATTCACTATGCTTACAAGAGCCCCAAAATCTAATTCTATAACCTGATTTCCTGATACAGCTTCTGACTGGTGATACACACACTCCAACATCGCTTCTGGAAATGTTGTTCCAACTGCCATATTTCCACTTACACGAACGGTTTTCACTCACATATCAATGTACAACCGTTTCTGAAGGGTTTTGGTTGTCAGGCAACGTACTGTTTTTGAAAGTTATTCTGCAATCTGGAGGGAGTGACTTTCTGAATCCTAACGCGTATTATGCGTATTATTTATGGCATGAAGGTCTGCAGAGGCCTACTCAAGGAACTGTGGATACTACGTAGTCTTTTTCAGTATAATTATTGGCTCAAATGGCTCTGATCACTATGGGACTTAAATTTTGAGGTCATCAGTCCCATAGAACTTAGAACTACTTAAACGTAACTGACTTAAGGACATCACACACATCCATGCCCGAGGTAGGATTCGAACCTGCGACCGTAGCGGTCGCGCGGTTCCAGATTGTAGCGCCTAGAGCCGCTCGGCCACTCTGGCCGGCGTATAATTATTCCTTAATGGAGGTCGTCATAAATAATATATCTGTAATTCAAAAAAATTTAATAATAATTAACTGTACTACATTATGTATGATGTGTGGCTGTGTACACATTTCAACCTGAAATCCATACTTGGAGCTGCAAGGCAGCTCTGGCGCATTCAAAATCTGTGTCGAAAATTTTGGCCTACATTATAATCTCAAATATGTAAGATGGCAATTGTCCACTTTGATGGTTAACGTTATGGCAGTGACACTTTTTCGGACTGCAGTAGGTCGATATTAATTGTCTAAGATTTATAATTACTGCGTACTGATGTTTCTATGACGGTGGGGTGGTTATCAGTTATATGAGTCTGTTTGAAAATGTTGGATATCTTTCCATTTTTCAGTTATGTAGGTATTCAGAGTACCTTATTCCAAAGTTTATGTTTGCTTTTCATACACATGTTGAATGTCAGTCATTGTAGGTTAATTAACATCTGCCTGATTTGCTGAATTCACTTAACGTTTTATAAAGTGTTTGTAATCTTACTATTCAATGTCACATGTTATACGTAGTAGAACTTTTTTTTTCATTCTCATAAATTTGTAAAACTTGTATAATTATTGCAATAATTGAAAAAATGTTGTACAGTACTCGCTATATTCTTTCCGAAACAGAATTAACGCATTCACACGCATTCTGCGTCCGTTTACTTCCAAAATCCGCAATGCTGCGGTGGTGTTCCTCCACCCGAGACTTGCGAAGGAAATCGAACCGAGCTGTCGGCCGATGCCATCAGCCGACCTCTGTTGACAGCGTCTAACGACTATGGTGACCGCAGCCTTAGTCTGAGTAAGCCTGCAGAATGTGTGGGAAGCGAGCCAGGTGTGCACAATCGCTCATAAGAGTAAGGAAATTAGGAATAAAAATTTTGTATGTAATAATGCACAAATGATATTTCACCGTTGCCGGACCGATTCAGAAAAGCAACGGCAAACATGAGTGGAACTTTGAAAACGTTTTATTGCTTATATACGGTGAATAATGTTTAGATGTTGTAAGGACGTGTTATATGACCTTAAAGTATGATAAATGCAGCACCTAGAATAAATTCTTTCAAAAGCTCTTTCTCAATAATATTTTATGTGTTTCTGGCATAGTTATGTGGGGTAAGACTCACGGTTAGGAACCTTATTGCAGTGACATTTGTAACCTGGGAGTAAAGCTAGGCGGCAGTTTTGTCAAGATCAATAGTCCGATGCAAAACTAGTACAACAACAAACTAAAGCTGTGGGTTAAAAAAATATTTTAAAACGACGTGGGGCTTTGTAGACAATAAATGGCTTGAAGTTGCTGTTGCAACGAAACGCAGCCAAATGTTTGCAGCATTTATAGCGTAGCGAATAATGCTTATCAGTTCTTACAAGAAATCACTATAACTCAATATCAAATAGTTAACACTACTTAACAAAATTTATCTCTTCTGTATATTCAGCTATGGAATTTTTGTTCTTCTGTAGTTTCAAAATGCAAAATCGATATACAACTCATTCTTGTTCTTTTACCTGGCAGAGCTTGAAAACGAAAGCATCCTGTTATTTTTGTTGTTATAATAAATAATGAATTAGTAACAAGATGCAAAAAAATATATTATTTTTTATTTAAAGTAGTTCATTCTGTACCATGCGGCACTAATCCCAAAATTTCAGCATATTAATTAGCTGGAAGTGACTGCTTTGGCATGAAATTGTCGTGCGCTTTGTGAGCGCCATAGTTCCCAAATTCCAACGTACATCATTCGAGCCTTCAGTTTATAATGTTAGTGAAGTTCGATCATTATTGTTACCATGCAAGTCAGTCTTTTCACTGCAGCTGACATAAAACGCTGTTTCGCATCACCAAACTTTTCCGTTCCCGAAACGACTTCTGTACCTGATGAATCAGTTTCACAAAGAAAACAGGTAATCAATCTAGTCAAGACAATATATGAAGTAGGACAATTTTACTTCAACTCATTATTTTCTACGTTGTCATGATTTTTTTGTTCTCTTGCAGACGTTTGCGTGATGTGACATTGTTTCGTGAACTTTTTACTATTGATTCTAAAACCTTTAAGAAATCTACATCGGTCGGAACAAGGTAGCTTTACATGTTATAAACCACTACATCACGTTATCCTTTGAAGAAATCTGCTCAGGCGTGACTGCGTGTTCTAACGACACATACTATTTGCTTTACACCGTAACTGTATCCACTGAAAATAGTAGAATTATATCCATCCCATATTTCTCAACCCACACACACACATATTTGCGACGCATGCGTACTTCTCTAATTCATCGAAAGAGAAAGTAAGCCAACAATTTGTACGGCTTTCAGTGTTGAAACTGACGGTCATTGCTGTGCGATCGGCTGTCACTCTAATTAGTTAGAGAGTGTGCTGTTTGAGGCTTTCCCGGCGCTACATCTGCTTGATAGGTTCCCGGGATTTACGCCGGATCATATTGTAGAAACCGCACAATATTTCAGCGAGACAACTGCCCGCCATCTTCAGGTGCTACTGTCGCGTCGCTGAGAAACGCGCCAATTTATATGCTGGCTTTCTAGAACACCGCAGGCGCCAGCGAGGCATAACGTCATCGAAGACCAATCGTAGACAGCGTCGAATACCAGAGTCCTCTGCTGAAGAAACGGGTCGCGGTCTGCGGAAGCGCGCCGCGGCGCTTTTCTACCGTATGTCGGTGGCGTGTCTTTTAAGGTGGGCAGAATTTTCAAGAAACACCGGATTAAATGTGTTTTCCGGCCTCCAGCAAAAGTGAAATCAATGCTGGGCTCTGTTAAAGACAACCTCGGCCTGAGGAGACCAGGAATATACAAAATCCCGTGCCAGTGTGGGAAATCTTATATTGGCCAGACGTGTCGTACGGTCAAAGACAGATGCGACGAACATAAACGTCACACGAGGTTGGGTCAGCCAGAGAAATCTGCGGTTGCTGAACATTGCCTTGACACGGGACACAGCATGAATTATGAAGAAACTAAGATCCTCTCGCATGCTTCCACATACTGGGACTCCATCATCAAAGAGGCGGTCGAAATACATATAAGCAGTGACCTATTAAACAGAGACACGGGGTTTCACCTGAGCAAAGCCTGGGAACCAGCCTTGGCGGCACTAAGGAATCGTCAGCCACAGATTAGCAACCGCGCCGAGTCAACACAGATGGGAAGCCTTAGCGCAGATGCTTAAATCGCGCGCGCGAACGGGGTCCGTCGCTCCCGGCCGCATTTTCCCGCGCCGCGGCGCGCTTCCGCAGACCGCGACCCGTTTCTTCAGCAGAGGACTCTGGTATTCGACGCTGTCTACGATTGGTCTTCGATGACGTTATGCCTCGCTGGAACCTGCGCTGTTCTAGAAAGCCAGCATATAAATTGGCGCGCTTCTCAGCGACGCGACAGTAGCACCTGAAGATGGCGGGCAGTTGTCTCGCTGAAATATTGTGCGGTTTCTACAATATGATCCGGCGTAAATCCCGGGAACCTATCAAGTAGTTAGAGAGTGTCTGCTTCTACCGGCACGCTGCGGTTGCATTACAGCTATTGTTTGATGCCAAGCCTAATGTGATGAAAACATATTATTCTCGTCCAGTGGAGTCGCTGGTCGTACGACTGTTATGCCAAATGATGAGATCCACGTCATAGACATTTTGGAATTCCTCCCATGTCTCGTAAGGACCTAGGATACTGCAACGGCAGATAGGATACTGTAATGACGGACAACCAATTGTGGGTAGCGGATCTGTACACACGCATTCATATATTATCATATGCGATAAAGCCTCCAAGCACTCTACCAAGTCACCAGCACCAATTTCCTCCGAACAATATTTTAAAAAGCGTCCTAGACACTTGAATTTACCCCACAAACGGCAGCCAGAAATGTCAAATGGACTCCAGACAGTGGGGTACCGTGAAACATTGTTATAGTGCGAAATAGTACAGGAACAAGAGAGTAAAAATTTTCAAAAGCCCTGCATTGCTTTATCACAGGGAGGTTTCAGCACAAGCAAACCGAAAGGCGTAAACATGTCGACACGGTTAGTCAGTCACCAAGCGACATCGACTCCTATGTGTGAGTGAGAGAACAAGCTAAGCGATAAAGTGCAAGGCAAGAGCTCTCCAAACCGCCTTCGTTGCTCTCATAACATTAAGTGATGTGTTATTCTTTTCGACACATCGAAATTAAACACGTAACCAATTTGTAGTTGCCCTTACAATTCTTTATTACAAACACAACTGCTGTGCATATTTAAATAGATAACTAGTTTCAGCTTTACAGTCACTATCACATCCTGAAGAAGACTAGTTTCGCACAACACACGTTCATAAATACTCCTGTTCACAAATATTCGCTTTCATAAGCATGCATTCTTTGTGTTGCTTCTCTTTTTCTGATTGTCAAAGCTAGCAATTAGTCATATTGAAACATATACACTTCCAAAATCGTGTTGTTGTACCTGTGATTATAATCCGCCCACCACAATGCGTTTAACAGTCACTTGCTAAAAATGTCTGTAGATGAGATTTCCTAAATCTGTACATAATGTCTGAAGTTACTGGGTCCGACACATGACATACGAAAGAAAAATCTGCGCCACTGACCCCATTCGATATTGGAAAGCCTGAAATCTAATTTGTGCTATCAAATGGTCAAATGGCTCTGAGCACAATGGGACTTAACTTCTGAGGTCATCAGTCCCCTAGACTTAAACCCAACTAACCTAAGGACATCACACACTCCCATGCCCGAGGCAGGATTTGAACCTGCGACCGTAGCGCCTAGAACCGCTCGGCCACTCCGGCCGGCTGCTCACTGTTCTCAGGCGCTTTAGGAATCACGCACCGCCAGGCTGGAAACTCCTACTGTTTAGTCATAGCCGGCCGGGGTGGCCGTGCGGTTCTTGGCGCTACAGTCTGGAACCGCGTGACCGCTACGGTTGCAGGTTCGAATCCTGCCTCGGGCATGGATGTGAGTGATGTCCTTAGGTTAGTTAGGTTTAAGTAGTTCTAAGTTCTAGGGGACTGATGACCACAGCAGTTGAGTCCCATGGTGCTCAGAGCCATTTGAACCATCTGTTTAGTCATAATATGTAGTTTGAAATCCTGTGGGGTGTTGTTTGATGCAAATAAAACAAGGTTAGTTATTACTCATTTTATTTTTCAGTATAAATCACTGCTGCGGCCTCATCGACTACCAGTTGCTGCATACACCATAGCCCTCAGTGCCAGACTCGGGGCTGTCTGGAGGTCGCTGTGTCAGCACATAGCATGGGCCAGAGACAAGACGTCTGGCTGGTTGCCAGCACACCGATCTGTAGGCGCTCTCTATGTGGTAGATCTGCTGCGAAGGACACGTGACCGCGTTGCGTGTGTGGCTAATTCACACGGCACTATGACAGTGGTCTGTCGGTCTCGTTGTCCCATCATATGGACCACACTATCAGGTGTTGTGATTTATAATGTTCTGATGTATGCTTATCTAGGCCTGCTTGTTTTTTAAGCCCTCTGGTCTGTACAGCGCTAAAGCCTCAGGGCATCTCAAGCCCTCAAATGGCATAGTGTTGGTAGGCCCACAGAGTATCCATCAGTCCCGGGCTCCAGCGCCAGTTATCTGTGGTTTCACCAGGCAGCAAGAGTATGACTGGCAGAACGTGACAGTACTGGAACAATCTTACCCAACATGTTGCAATAAAATGGTCAGAGAATCGAGTTTGAATGATATGGACGCCAATATTCCTACTAGAATGAAATTTTCACTCTACAGCGGAGTGTGCGCTGATATGAAACTTTCTGGCAGATTAGAACTATGTGCCGGACCGAGACTCGAACTGGGGCCTTTGCCTTTCGCGGGTAACTGCTCTACCAACTGAGCTTCCCAAGCACGACTCACGCCCCGTCCTCACAGCTTTAATTCCGCCAATACCTCGGCTCCTACCTTCCAATCTTCACAGAGGCTTTCCTGCGAACCTTGCAGAAGTAGCACAACTGGAAGAAAGGATACTGCGGAGACATGGCTTAGCCACAGCTTGGGGGATGTTTCTAGAATGAAATTGTTTACTCTACAGCGGAGTGTGCGCTGATATGAAACTTCCTGGCAAATTAAAACTGTGTGCCGGACCGGAGGAGGAGGAGGAGGATATTAGTGTTTAACGTCCCGTCGACAACGAGGTCATTAGAGACGGAGCGCAAGCTCAGGTGAGGGAAGGATGGGGAAGGAAATCGGCCGTGCCCTTTCAAAGGAACCATCCCGGCATTTGCCTGAAGCGATTTAGGGAAATCACGGAAAACCTAAATGAGGATGGCCGGAGACGGGATTGAACCGTCGTCCTCCCGAATGCGAGTCCAGTGTGCTAACCACTGCGCCACCTCGCTCGGTGTGTGCCGGACCGAGACTCGCAGTCGGGACCTTTGCCTTTTGTGGGCAAGTCCTCTACCAACTGAGCTACCCAAGCACGACATACGACCCGTCCTCATAGCTTTAATTCCGCCAGTACCTCGTCTCCTACATTCCAATCTTCACAGAAGCTCTCCTGCGAATCTTGCAGAACTGAGCACTTGTCCGCGAAAGGCAAAGGTCTCGAGTTCGAGTCTCGGTCCGGCACACAGTTTTAATCTTCCAGGAAGTTTCAGTATTCCTACTGATCGACTGCCTCTAGGCTAGCTGCTCGGGCTATCTGAGAAGAGGCTTTGCTGAGCATCGTTAGTGATAACCAAATCGGTCTAGTTTATTAAACTTAGTCAGTCATTTCTAGTTCTGCTGCATTTGCTTAGATGTTTGTTTCAGTACTGCTCCTGATATCCAGTGTTGCGTCTTACTTAATGAGGAGGTGCGCTGCTGGCGCCAGTCTGCACGATTGTAATCCCGATCGTTGTGAGTCGATTTTCGATGCCTGCTTGTGTTCTTGGCATCTTTGACGGATGGGTATTTAACTGTGGCGCGCGCGCTCTGTAAGGTTTTGCGTTCGGGTATCAGCTGTGTGAGCGACAGTGACGTGTGGCGCTGGCGAGTGGCCGAGTTTGTGCGAGGGAGGAGCGTGGGCAGCTACTGCGGCGTTTTTAGCCGTTTGAATGCCGATCCGCTGCCGACGGTGATTGGGATTTCGTTGAGATTTGACGGACAGATTTCCTTCGCGTCTGTTACATGTTACTCAAAGTGAATGAACTGGAGTCCTCGAATAGTTCCTTGGTGGGCTCTGTTCATGTGTGAATACACGAGTGCACTGAAAACTATCTTCATTGTTTCACTTACTGGCCGCCTGATATGCTCATGGTATTTAAGGGAGTGCTAGCTACGCTCAACAAATAGACATGAAGCCGTGCTTAATGCGTAGCTATAGGTCGTGCAAAGGAATACGTAAACCTGCGCCTGACGTTCAAGAGTGGGCAGAAATAATTTTTCCTGTTTCCCCTTTTTTATGTTATTATTTTGTATGTTTGCTCTAGAGAATTGGCTAATCAAATTTTAAGAGCCGTTACTGTGCAGGTGGTCACGTAGGTTAGTTCTGCTTGGACACATTTGTGCCGTGTATTATTAAAGGTTTATTTATAACCAGTTGGGCAGATATGTTATGTGTATCTTATGCGCCAGAATGTTGTCTGATGATAATTGGTAGTGGTCGACGCGAGCAAACTCCGATCGGGGTATCACGGTGGGAAATTTAAGGACCGAGGTCGGTGTCTATGGTTACGTTGTTAGTGTCCTGCAATTTCATCTTTCCGGTGAAGCGTTGTGGTTTGCTGGAAGGTTAATTGTAGCTCAAAGTTGAATATAGTTCCCCTTTACCTTCTGGTCCGCGAATCTCCTGTATCTGGTAGAAACTTTCGGTCTGCTCGCATCCATTACTAATTTTCAATGTAAAATTGAAACGGCTCCATTTTAAGACTATTTAATATGCTGTTATTATGTTCTGGCCATGAAATGTATGTGAACCTCGTACCTGTGGGTAATACTAAAGAGAAGCTTAGTCGAATTTATTAATCTGATAACACTTTCAATTTGTTACATGTGCTTAAGTTCAGTCCATGGAAGATGTCTTAGTTGTTGGAAGCAGTTTTAGAATTGGGTATGAGTTACGTGAAGGCCAGTCATGAAGCATTCAGTTATGTAAGTTAAATCTGATTAATGGTGGTTTTATAAACATTGTTTTAATTAGTGAGCAAATTTTGAAAGATCTGCGTCTATCGCACTCAAATGCATTAATGTTCCTATCTGAGAACTACTGCTGGTTATGTAACGCAGGTGCCTTTTATTATAATCGTTGTTACCGTTGGCTTAATTAACACAGCAAGAGAAGAAACTAATTTGTGACATGCAATTAGCGACGAAAGCTGTTTGTACTGATTAAGCTTAAATGCATTCAAATCGCTTTTAACGGTTCAGTTTGCTATGTATGAGTCACGATGCGCAGAGTCTGATTACTTTGTATCTGGCTGTTCCCTATTCCAACTTGCAAGAAGTTACACATGACAGATTAGAATTAGAGACTAGACGTACCTACTGACAATGAAGTTATATGATTGTCTTAGTACCCAAAACTGGTTTGGCATAAGGAGTTTGAATAAATTAATAGCTTAGTGGCACAAGAATGTGCTGTCGACACTTAGAGTCAGAGATGACGTTCATTAGAAACATCATAACTACACAGAACCCTAATTTCAAAGATTTTGAGGTTACTATAATGTGACAACGACTACAAATCCTGAACTTTTTGGTTAGCATATTCATGTGTTTCTACCGAATAAATTGCCTGGTAAATCTCTGATCCTCACGAGCCTATTCTACTATTTAATTATACTTCTCTAGCGTTACGTTAGCTCAATTGGATACATATTCTATCACTGAGGTCTCACTTCTACTACTTTGTTACTACCTGGTAGTACATCAGGTGTATGTTCATCATGAAAATATCATTTATCCACCGTTTCAAGTAGTATGGTGAAATGGTACCCTCTGTACAATATTTTTCCGGTGTGTAGGTTCGTATTTAGAAGATAATAAATGAGAAAAATCCCTTTTAATTCCCAGAAAACAGTGCCCTTAATCTACAGTGAAGATACACTTCAATTTTGCTCCAGGACCACCATCTTATAGTCATTCATTCGACTGTCAACGCGTCTTTTATGTCAGATCTCCGAAACAATAACGTGGCGTACAAAATCGGTTGGATTCGATTTCAGCTGGTTAAAAACCACTAAGAAATTCTTTCGCATTTCTATTTAGCCAAAGATTTAAAACATTTTGCCCCAATTTATGTTGGTGAATGATTTGCCTAGGTTAAAAAGTATAAAAGTAACATTGGCAATGAGGATAGTCATCTACAAAAAGATGATATTCAAAATGGTTCAAATGGCTCTGAGCACTATGGGACTTAACTTCTAAGGTCATCTAACTGCCTAAGAAGTAATGCAGGGTTTTCGTTTTAAAAAACTCAAGTTTGAGTTAAAAATAACAGCTGCTTATGTGTTAGAATGTTTCATAGCTTTTACTTCTTGAGTCTCTGTCTTACATTCATACACTCGAAGGTCGTTCTTCAGCGCCTATTGTTGCTCCAGAGGTATTTGCAATGAGGTTGTTTGCGATCCTCTATTATATACAATGGGATTAAAGTCCCCCGTGGAAAGAAGTAATGTCGTACGCAGATACATCCTATAAGTCATTGGTAGCAGCAGCATAGTGCGATGTCGATGTACACTCCTGGAAATGGAAAAAAGAACACATTGACACCGGTGTGTCAGACCCACCATACTTGCTCCGGACACTGCGAGAGGGCTGTACAAGCAATGATCACACGCACGGCACAGCGGACACACCAGGAACCGCGGTGTTGGCCGTCGAATGGCGCTAGCTGCGCAGCATTTGTGCACCGCCGCCGTCAGTGTCAGCCAGTTTGCCGTGGCATACGGAGCTCCATCGCAGTCTTTAACACTGGTAGCATGCCGCGACAGCGTGGACGTGAACCGTATGTGCAGTTGACGGACTTTGAGCGAGGGCGTATAGTGGGCATGCGGGAGGCCGGGTGGACGTACCGCCGAATTGCTCAACACGTGGGGCGTGAGGTCTCCACAGTACATCGATGTTGTCGCCAGTGGTCGGCGGAAGGTGCACGTGCCCGTCAACCTGGGACCGGACCGCAGCGACGCACAGATGCACGCCAAGACCGTAGGATCCTACGCAGTGCCGTAGGGGACCGCACCGCCACTTCCCAGCAAATTAGGGACACTGTTGCTCCTGGGGTATCGGCGAGGACCATTCGCAACCGTCTCCATGAAGCTGGGCTACGGTCCCGCTCACCGTTAGGCCGTCTTCCGCTCACACCCCAACATCGTGCAGCCCGCCTCCAGTGGTGTCGCGACAGGCGTGAATGGAGGGACGAATGGAGACGTGTCGTCTTCAGCGATGAGAGTCGCTTCTGCCTTGGTGCCAATGATGGTCGTATGCGTGTTTGGCGCCGTGCAGGTGAGCGCCACAATCAGGACTGCATACGACCGAGGCACACAGGGCCAACACCCGGCATCATGGTGTGGGGAGCGATCTCCTACACTGGCCGTACACCACTGGTGATCGTCGAGGGGACACTGAATAGTGCACGGTACATCCAAACCGTCATCGAACCCATCGTTCTACCATTCCTAGACCGGCAAGGGAACTTGCTGTTCCAACAGGACAATGCACGTCCGCATGTATCCCGTGCCACCCAACGTGCTCTAGAAGGTGTAAGTCAACTACCCTGGCCAGCAAGATCTCCGGATCTGTCCCCCATTGAGCATGTTTGGGACTGGATGAAGCGTCGTCTCACGCGGTCTGCACGTCCAGCACGAACGCTGGTCCAACTGAGGCGCCAGGTGGAAATGGCATGGCAAGCCGTTCCACAGGACTACATCCAGCATCTCTACGATCGTCTCCATGGGAGAATAGCAGCCTGCATTGCTGCGAAAGGTGGATATACACTGTACTAGTGCCGACATTGTGCATGCTCTGTTGCCTGTGTCTATGTGCCTGTGGTTCTGTCAGTGTGATCATGTGATGTATCTGACCCCAGGAATGTGTCAATAAAGTTTCCCCTTCCTGGGACAATGAATTCACGGTGTTTTTATTTCAATTTCCAGGAGTGTATTTTCCTCACTGCTGTCTCCTGTGCTAAGGTTAATAAATGTCTAAAGTTTCACTGGGAGCTAAACTCCGAATGGGTTTGCTCAACTAAGCGCCGGCCAGTCAGAGCCGCGAGCAGTGAGGTCATGTAAATTCAGCGACCTCCAGTACGTGCATGCGTAACCTCCCACCCCCTTCGGGAACAGCGAATGATAGAAGAGCGATTTCGGCCGTTGGCTCGCTGGCGACAGATTTAAATGTTCCATAGTAACAGTGAGTGGCGCGTGACACTCCACGTGCGGTCGATGAAGATGCCGTCGATTACGTATTAAGCATAAGGTCTGAACTGTGTTGGTGTTTTCACCTTTCCTGAAGCCAAACCGCTCGTCATCTGACGGACACTTTTCGTGTTTCTTATGTTATGCCTGTTGGTTGGTTGATTTGCGGGAGGTGACCAAGCAGCTAAGTCGGTCACACCGGATTAGGAAAGGATGGAGAAGGAAGTCTGCTGTTTAGGGGAATCACAGGAAACCTAAATGAGGATGACCACACGCGGTTTTGAACCGTCAGCCTGCTGCATGCGAGTCCACTCTTCTAACCACTCCGACACCTAACTCGGTGTATTATGCTCTGTTTTGTTGGCTGTGCAATAATTCTCGGATTTATCGTCCATTTCTTTACTCGTGAGTACGTGAAAGGAGTATTTATAAAAGACCAGCACCATATCTCAACTCCTGTAGATTTAATAAGCCAAGTGGAATGAGTTTTGTGGCCGTTCTGCTAAAGACTAGAGATATTCTTAAGTAATAATATCTATCAAAAATGGTTCAAATTGCTCTGAGCACTAAGGAACTTAACTTCTGATGCCATCAGTCCCCTAGAACTTAGAACTACTTAAACCTAACTAAACTAAGGACATCACACACATCCATGCCCGAGGCAGGATTCGAACCAGCGACCGTAACAGTCGCGCGGTTCCAGCTGTAGTGCCTAGAACCGCTCTGCCACTCCGGCCGGTGAATAATATCTATCCTTTATGATTTGCTTCATTACCACCCGCTAACCGATGTAAACTTTACTACTGGGTCCCCTAAACCGAAAAAAGTAACCTCAGCCTGAACAGGCCATGAAGGCCCAGCGGTACCGACCGGTCGCCGTGTCACCCTCACCCCACAAGTGTCACTGGATGCGGATATGGAGGGGCATTTGGTCAGCACACCGCTCTCCCGGCCGTTTGTCAGTATACGAGACCGGAGTCACTACTTCTCAAGCAAGTAGCTCCTCGCTTTGCCTCACAAGGACTTTGTGCACCCCGCTTTCCAAAGGCGCTAGGGAGTCCGGATGGTCACCCATGTAAGTGCTAGCCCAACCTGACAGACTACTGAGATTCCTATGAACTCTTAACACGATAACCGTTCATTTAGTTACCATGTTTTTGGACATTCCTCCCCTATAATCGTAGCACTCGGTTTATTCTTTTCACCCATCTGCCCACTCTTCTGCTGCAGAGTGGTAATGTCTTAGCTGTTACATTTTCCGTAAGATATTTTTATATTTCTGTATGAACGTCTCCTAGTGTGGTATTGCCACAGATAACGGTGCCACACCAAAGTCAGCGACATGTATCACTAACACAGACATTAGCAATGTATCGCTGCAATCCACAACGACGATTTGGAGGACCCCTTGAAGACACGCCTTCTCTCTCAGCACCAGAGCGCCATTGCACGGAGGTCGTTCTGCTCTGCTCCTATGAAGAATCATGTAGTTAGGACACCAGTGCTATTCAAGTCTATAATGTACTTCAAGAGATGAGTTTGTAACTGTCTGCTTTCAGTGATGCTTTACTACTCAGAGACAGTTGCGAATATTCAATTGTAAATATTCAATACTCTCCTGTGGAGTGGATATTCTATAAAACTAAGTAATTCTTTTTTATCATTTTTGTAATAAAGTGAACTAACGTTTCATATGTTTTAGTTCTGATCATACATTTACCAGAGTAATCAAGAAATCCTCGGTTATGATCGGACGATTGTAGTTTCGTCGAGGTCATAACACCTTCCGACAATTATTTGTTGTACAACTTGTTCATTTCTCCCCTCTGGGCATGTTCCTTTGGTTTCCTTTCAATTGCTGTTGAATACATTTCTAAGCCACTTGTATTTCAAGTGGCAGACGAAATTAAAAGATACAAAAATGTTGCATGTAGATCAAATACTTCTCCTTTTATCCATATGATCTTCACAGCCCTCATTTTTATACCACATTAGACAGTCCATGACTCCGGTTATTATCCTTTAGATGTACCAACTCACCTTCAACTGAATCACCTAATATGACACGCACTCAATCACTGCACGCTACCAACAGCCTCAGGAGGACGTAAATCGTGCATCATTCCTTAGAGGTTCAGTAGCTCTCTTAGACGCAACAAAGTTATGATGTGAGTGTTTATCTGGCTTCGCTTACACCCCAAGCTCCAATATCTCATCAAGGAATCTCTCTCTCACTTTGAAATAATAGAGAGGGTATCTTCTCGTATCACGTTTCCTCCCCCAAGAATATCCGTCTGGTTAACAATGTTCTCCCATTTACCTACACCTATTTAACCCAGGAGTCAATCAATCTTCCTCCTCACTGTCTCGTTACCGAACATCTATTCTTCCGTAAGTTGTGGCGGTCTACCTAGCGAGAAGCGAATGTTATAGCCGGTGTTAGTCAGTCAGTTCATTTTTCTACCCGCCCGAAACTGGAGGCGCAAAGATTCTAAAATCTGATCCACGTCCACGTCAACGAACAGGACCTAAAATAAGTCCACTGATGATGTGCAATGATTAACAGCCACTATAGCCTGATAGGAAAGTTCAAAAATGGTTCAAATGGCTCTAAGCACTATGGGAGTTAACATCTGAGGTCATCAGTCCCCTAGACGTAGAACTACTGAAACCTAACCAACCTAAGGACATCACACACATCCATGCCCGAGGCAGGATTCGAACCTGCGACCGTAGCAGCAGCGTGGTTCTAGACTGAGGCATCTATAACCGCTCTGCCACAGCGGCCGGCCCAAGGAATGTTCACATTTGTGTGTAGTTTCTAGTTAAAATAAATCGTAACTGCTCTAACACACAAAGAGACTTCCGTTAACAATCTAGTATTCCTCCACACGTATTTCATCAAAATAAATTAGCGATTCAAAGCAAGACTTTATTAAATGTTCCCTATGACAGCAACATCCTCCCTCTGCTCTTTCTTCAACCTATCAGTGTAATGATATAAACCGTTATATTATATACTTCCTTCGAGATTTCTACGTCAAATTCTAAAAAAATTCTCGTGATACTTATGTGTCACTTCCAGACTAAACACGTCGACTTCATGTCACACATGATTAAAATAATTTCAAACATTTCTTAAGGAATTAAATGTTTGTTTTAGCTCCTGACTGACTACAAATCAAAGTCTTGATTGAAATACCTCATGAGAGTCTTCAACTCTTAATACGATTTCATATTTAGACTCTAATGTACTATAACATTCTCTAAGCATGATCATCATTACTATGAACAAAACTGGTAAATATATATCCTCTTTTTATTAGCTTCCTTTTCAATTGATTACAGATATATACTCTCACTGGTGTCCATATCTAACTTTTTTTACTGTTCCATTGTCTCTTGGAAATTCCCTATTTTACCACGGATGTCAATAAGATCTCTTTTGCAAATCTTTTTTACTTTCATTGCCACAAAGTCCAGTAATTAAGATGTCTTTTAAATTACTCTTCATTATAGTCGTCTAGAAGAATAGTACCGTTGTATCGTAGATCATCTGCCGAGGTGTCATACAAAATAAATATCGTGTGACTACGGACTCCCGTGGGGTGGACCGTTCGCCTCGTGCAAGTCTTTCGAGTTGATACCACTTCGGCGACTTGCGTGTCGACGGGAATGAAATGATGATGGTAAGGACAACGCAACACCCAGTCCCTAAGCGGATAAAATCTCCGACCCAACAGGGAATCGAACCTGGGCCGTTAGGTATGACACGCCGTTGTGCTGACCATTTATTTTTAATCTAATTTTTTTTCGTATTCGTTCGTTGATCTGCTCGGGGCGGACGTCGTGAGACACCCGTTTAGGTTCGTTGTTGATCGATTAACTCAGCTTTTTTATTACAGAGGGCAGCTAACCCCCTGACCGAACACGCTGAGCTACCGTGCTGGCACCATTCAGTTACCTGGGGCGGACTGCCGACGAGTAATAAATTGTAGCCGAACGACACGCGACGTGAGAACTGCAGGCGCATCACCTCTATAGAACAGCAACCAGCAGCTCCTAGGCTGAAACTTCCTGGCAGATTAAAACTGTGTCCCGGACCGAGACTCGGACTCGGGACCTTTGCCTTTCGCGGACAAGTGCTCTACCAACTGAGCTACCAAAGCACGACCCACGCCCCGTCCTCACAGTTTTACTTCTGCCAGTATCTCGTCTCCTACCTTCCAAACTTTAAAGAAGCTCTCCTGCGAAACCTGCAGAACTATCACTCCTGAAAGAAAGGATATTACGGAGACATGGCTTAGCCACAGCCTGGGGGATGTTTCCAGAATGAGATTTTCACTCAGCAGCGGAGTGTGCGCTGATATGAAGCTTCCTGGCTGTGGTTAAGCCATGTCTCCGCAATATCTTTCAGGACTGCTAGTTCTGCAGGGTTCGCAGGAGAGCTTCTGTAAAGTTTGGAATGTTGGAGACGAGATACTGGCAGAAGTACAGCTGTGAGGACGGGGCGTGAGTCGTGCTTGGGTAGCTCAGTTGGTAGAGCACTTGCCCGCGAAAGGCAAAGGTCCCGAGTTCGAGTCTCGGTCCGGCACACAGTTTTAATCTGCCAGGAAGTTTCATATCAGCGCACACTCCGCTGCAGAGTGAAAATCTCATTCTAGCTCCTAGGCTGCTTACCCGCCCCACGCGAGGATCTGGCGACGCTACAGCTAGCTGCTGTCAACTACGTGATCCGCTCACTGTCAAAGTCTGCTACATGTGTGCTCGACGTCTATGTAAGATTAGGCAGGACGAATCAGTCATATTGGAGAATCAAAGTTAGCACGCACACTTGCGCGCAGACCAGTCTACGACTTTGCTGTAGCGTCTCTGCCGGACCCGTGAAGACAGCGTTGACGAATTCTGGACTACGGACTTGGCACCCTTCGCCATTCTGTCTGCCCCAGTCTCACCCAGAAGTACTGCTGAAGTTATATGAGACAACCTGAGTCTCATCTCACTCTGAGACGACTAGAGCTGCCCCAGCGTACCAGGTAGATAGTTGAAGAGCAGCGCTGCAGCCGGGGACCTACTTCTCTTAACCCTTCCTTGAAATTCGATTGCCAGAGCATCATGGTAGCAAATTTCACCAGTTTGATAAAATGTATTAGTAAGTTAATTTTTCCATGTTACCAGACCCAGACTTGCAGAGATTTTAAAATCTGAGAATGAAACCATGGTCCAAGTAGCATGTATTCATTTTATTAACTCACAAAATCGACTAGTATCCACCTTGGGTCATTTTCAAGGACATACCTTAAGCTAGCAACTGCATTTCACATTGTAATACATCGCTGGAACATGTGGACAGGTATTCATCGTATTCCTGTGCCACGTTGCTCAAAAACAGTACGTAGTGTACGTGATTACATCCATCAGCTATGGCATGATAAGACAGCTCTCTGTTCGTGTCGATTAATTGATGTAGTCATGTACACTGTTGTATTACTTTCGTGCCACATAGGCACAGAAATACGATTTATACCTGTCCACATGTACCAAATATGCATTACATTGTAGAACCGGAACCTTGAGACATGTTCTTGAAAATGGTCCACCGTTGAAATTAGCTAATTTCACTTATAATAAAAATAATACAGCCTACTTGGACCACATGTTCATTCTCAAAATACAATGAGTTGCGAACCCTCCCCCCCCCCCCCCCCAAAACATACACATACACAAATAAAAATTCAAAAATATGAACCAGGTGGACACCAGCTAAAGAGGCCTAAAATAGATCTAAGACCTGCGTAGAGGTGTAAGTTAAATACACCGTAACTGCTCACAGCTGATAAAAGTTCAACGCACACGGAGAGTCTAGTTTCTCCATGGAATAATAACTGACTAATAATTATTTCTTCACTCCGAACTAAATAATCTGTTCCGAGGTGGAGTTAATTAAATGGGCACTGAAAAAGGCACACTGCAATTCAGAAGAGCTTAAGTAGACTCACAACTTTTACGAATATTATTAAAACACATTTCCAGTCACATGTATGTGACCACCCGTCAAATGCCTGAATAACCACCTTACGAAGTATGGAATGGTTCAAAACGTGCAGGAAGCGAGTCAGTGAGGTTGTGGAAGGAACCTACAGGGATGTGAAGTCATCTTGATTCCAGTGCCGTGGCCAGCGCACTACATTTTTCGGTTGAGAATCCGTGGTGCGAAATGCCCGCTCGTGGTGGTCCAACACATTCTCTAATGGGTATTCATCCATGGAGTTTGGTGGCCAGGGGAGTACAGTAACTTATCCTGGTGTTATTCGAACCACACGTGTACACTGTGAGCTGTGTGAAACGTTGCATTGTCATGTTGAGGCAGAAATAAACTGCATGAAGGGTGGACATGGTCGCCGAGGTTAGGTGCCCAGTTGCGTTGATCCACTGTGGCTTGCACAGTACCGAGGTTACCCAAGCAATCCAACAAAAACACTCTGCATAACGCTCTGACCCCGGCTTATAGCACTGTTTTCAGACGATATACGCTGCACACGCCACCGGACATCTGTCTGACGGAGCATACAACGTGATTCATCTGGAAGCAACTTGTCGCACCCCAGGTGACGTCAAGTTGCGATATTGGCGTTCAAATTCAAGCGTTTGTCGCCGATGGACAGCAGTCAATGCCGATGCACGAACTAGTGGTATGTTGCGGAGATCCATAGGCAGCCACACTAGCTGGAGTCGTTGAGGGCACACTGTTTTCCGCCCCTTGGCTCATATCGGTGGTCACTTGCTCGGTAGTTGCACGTCGCCCTCACATTCCCCTGTCATCTATGTCCGGTGTTGCAACACATTTACCTCCGCTCCCCTTTTTTAGTAGTGCCATTTTGAAGTGCCTGGTACATTTTAACCACTGCAGTACGCTACCAGCTTCTAATTTTGGCCGTTTCGGAAACGATTCCGCACTTGCCTTCTATCAATTATAGTGCCCTTTTGGACGTCGGATAAATCGCTCCGTTTCCTCATTACGATGACTACTCAACGGTTTTTCCGCGTCTCCCCAGCACGCTTTATACACTCCTGGAAATTGAAATAAGAACACCTTGAATTCATTGTCCCAGGAAGGGGAAACTTTATTGACACATTCGTGGGGTCAGATACATCACATGATCACACTGACAGAACCACAGGCACATAGACACAGGTAACAGAGCATGCACAATGTCGGCACTAGTACAGTGTATATCCACCTTTCGCAGCAATGCAGGCTGCTATTCTCCCATGGAGACGATCGTAGAGATGCTGGATGTAGTCCTGTGGAACGGCTTGCCATGCCATTTCCACCTGGCGCCTCAGTTGGACCAGCCTTCGTGCTGGACGTGCAGACCGCGTGAAACGACGCTTCATCCAGTCCCAAACATGCTCAATGGGGACAGATCCGGAGATCTTTCTGGCCAGGGTAGTTGACTTACACTTTCTAGAGCACGTTGGATGGCACGGGATACATGCGGACGTGCATTGTCCTGTTGGAACAGCAAGTTCCCTTGCCGGTCTAGGAATGGTAGAACGATGGGTTCGATGACGGTTTGGATGTACCGTGCACTATTCAGTGTCCCCTCGACGATCACCAGTGGTGTACGGCCAGTGTAGGAGATCGCTCCCCACACCATGATGCCGGGTGTTGGCCCTGTGTGCCTCGGTCGTATGCAGTCCTGATTGTGGCGCTCACCTGCACGGCGCCAAACACGCATACGACCATCATTGGCACCAAGGCAGAAGCGACTCTCATCGCTGAAGACGACACGTCTCCATTCGTCCCTCCATTCACGCCTGTCGCGACACCACTGGAGGCGGGCTGCACGATGTTGGGGCGTGAGCGGAAGACGGCCTAACGGTGTGCGGGACCGTAGCCCAGCTTCATGGAGACGGTTGCGAATGGTCCTCGCCGATACCCCAGGAGCAACAGTGTCCCTAATTTGCTGGGAAGTGGCGGTGCGGTCCCCTACGGCACTGCGTAGGATCCTACGGTCTTGGCGTTCATCCGTGTGTCGCTGCGGTCCGGTCCCAGGTCGACGGGCACGTGCACCTTCCGCCGGCCACTGGCGACAACATCGATGTACTGTGGAGACCTCACGCCCCACGTGTTGAGCAATTCGGCGGTACGTCCACCCGGCCTCCCGCATGCCCACTATACGCCCTTGCGCAAAGTCCGTCAACTGCACATACGGTTCACGTCCACGCTGTCGCGGCATGCTACCAGTGTTAAAGACTGCGATGGAGCTCCGTATGCCACGGCAAACTGGCTGACACTGACGGCGGCGGTGCACAAATGCTGCGCAGCTAGCGCCATTCGACGGCCAACACCGCGGTTCCTGGTGTGTCCGCTGTGCCGTGCGTGTGATCGTTGCTTGTACAGCCCTCTCGCAGTGTCCGGAGCAAGTATGGTGGGTCTGACACACCGGTGTCAATGTGTTCTTTTTTCCATTTCCAGGAGTGTATACCGTCCACTGCTGTGCTGCCATCTGAGATTTGTGAGTGGTTATTGTACGATGACCTGGAACATAGGCGATGGTCACATTAATGTAACTGAATCGAGTATTAACCAGATATACTGTGGCTTATTATTCGGTAACTAAACTGAGTTAAGTTCAGTAACACACAACATTCGCTGCACTCGATGCCACATATCATATGGTGAGAGGCAAAATCACTACTCATGGAAACCGCTTCCGCTCAGCCACTGCCCGGTTTGCGACTTGTTTCCCCCACAGATGTGCAGCTGTATCTGCTACTGTAACAAAGGCTATTTGCGGGATATCAGTGTCCACATTTGCTTTGCATGTACTTCTTTTCGCAGTTTTGGCTCCGAAACTGATTGAGAAGGATCTGTATCCACTGACAACAGCATATCCTATTGGTTATTACTTTCCGCATGTTCGGAGTGTGTATGGATTTCGCAATCGATGAAAACCACTCCAGTTGCTGATGACAACTTTATTGAGTGCATTACCGGTTTCGCCCATAACGTTGGGATGTTTTCAAGTGGTTCTGAAGAGTTGTGGTAGACTAGCAACGTCGAATGATCACGAAGGAATCCTAGAGTAATCTTCATAATTCCTTTAGCTAATACTTCCACAAGCAGTCCAGTATCCTTTGTGACTATCTTCCGATTTTCTTTTGGATTCTGTCAACGCTACTCCGTAAGTTCCTATCTCTCTCTCTTATACATCAGTATACGTCTCTTATCCGACAATTCTCTTTTTTCTTATTCACCATTCCTCAGACTTCCGCCGTTCAACACTGCTCTTTGATTCCCCTTTTATCGTCCCGTTATTCGACTTCTCCTTTTCTACATATTCCATTTTCACCTTTCTCATAATACCTCTATTATTTAAGTTCATTGGCATTTCCAAGAGGATACTTCTTCTCCCCTTACGATTGACGTTATCCTGCATTCTCCACTTATTTTTTTCCTTTAAGATCTCGTTCATCAATGAGATTCCCCACTGATCCTTCCAACGGACTATAATACAATTTTCTTTTCTTATCGATGTGTTTTCCTCTGTTCTTACTTGAAAACGGTTAGTCATTATTTAATACATTCCTGGCTTTTTCTGTCGGACGTTCTTCGGTTATAGTCCATATGTTGCAGAATTAATCTACTTCACTCACACCGTTTTCTTTGCAGTTACTTCTTTTAGCTTCAGTATTACTACTAGTCCTCTTCTAGGTAGTTTTATGCCAATACCGAAGATAGTACCTACAGTAAAAGTATACCAACAGATTTAGGGGCTAATATTAAATTTGAGAGATTGCAGTTTGACAAAAGAAAATGAAACTAATATGCAAAGATGTTAGGAAGCCTTGAACGACCCAAGCGTCTTCACTTAAATTTTGAGCGCGATGATTCTTTTCTGATATACTTATTCAGTGATTTATAATTCCCCAACGCCACTGTTAAATCTTTTATCCAGATCCTATTTCCTCCTCCTCTTTGTAAATTCCAGTTCAGTTCTTTCATATTTTCTATAAAACACGCTTTTCCAATCTCATTGTCTGAATCTGTAAAACTACAGTAGAGCTAAGCCTCTACAGTAGCTGTTAACTTTATTTATTTCCCTTACTTCATGCTGCTAAGGACTTTGTGTGCAAGCAGGCTGTGATGTTTGAATCAGAAAGATGAATGAATACAAACTGAAAACATATTTTGCTAATTAATTAGTTTGAGTTTCACAGAATGTGAACAAGTGATAAATCTTACATGCAACTTGTAGAACGCCAATTTAAAACAATGGATATGTGCTTGGGCCTTTACATTAATTTGAGGAATATTCACTTTCCGATATTAAAGACGATACTGATCCACTGACAATGACTTCTGCAGAGTCGAACATCCAGTGGTATTCTTACCTTTCACTACCCAGAAACTATTCATTCTTGACAGCATTTTTTAAAAGAAAAAGAATTATAGATAGACAAATTTGTAGACATTCCTTTCTTTTGGTGTGGGATTGGTTGTTAGTATCTAAAATGTTTCCACGATTTTAAGTGATTTTCCGTAAGTCATAAAAAGTATATAAATTGACGACGGTTTTGAAGTCTGTCTTACCAGTTTTCTTCAAACAAGACGGGAACAATACTATGTCCGCATGTAATTTGACAGCCTAAATTGTAGACACATCACCATCGTCTTAGCCGTTTGTTTTCCTACCGACTTATGAGTCTGAAAGAAGCTTCCAATTCCTGTAAAGTTGTTGTTAGTATCAATTGTCCTCGTAACTTGGGATATGAACGACTAGACGACGTTAATGTTCAAACTGCGTACATATAGGCACCATCACATTAATCATCGCAGTTTTTCCTCTGAAATGCTACTCGTCCAGTTCCGTTGAAGTCTCCACGTATAACTTCAACTGTTTACCTAGATATTACATTGATTGCGACACTTTCACTTATTTATGTATTTACCTATTTTATTTACATATTACACTCCACCTTCCTGATGGCATCAAGAGGCTCTTGCAGATATAGTTTAGTTTATGTTAATCTTCCTCACAATCTGTTTGTTTTTCTCTTTATATAGTAAACTCTCGCCGATCTTGGAACTACGTATTCACTTGCACCGTCATCCCCGCATCTGTTTCGCGATGTACTCAGCACTCTCTACTGCCAGTTCTCTATACCACCGACAGCTGTCGATTGTTCTTCCAGATAATATTGTCACAATGTGTCTCATTAACCACAAATCGTTAACAGGCGTCTTCTTTTTTGCTTTCCATTTACTAACTCCTTTTATATTCTAATATACTTGGAACTCTGTTTTGAAACATTCTCCTCACTTTCTCCACCAGTCAGCAGACATTCTAAATCATACCCTTCTGTACAAATCAGAAACGCAACATAGCTTCCCTCAGATCATGCATCCCAGTAACGAGACGGGGAAAAATTACTATCTGGATGAAACATAACCGTTACACTTGGGGAAAATATGAAAGAAGATTATAAGTCTAATAAATTCCAAGAGGGAGTTGGGTGATTGGCAGACCGATAATAAAAAATAGTATTTCTTCAAAACCGCTATGATTCACATTGATGAAAGTAATGTTTTTCTCTCTCATTCGTAAGAAACATAAGTGAAAATAATAAAAGTAAGGATTTTTTATCCTGAATGTAACGATAAATATCCTAAGAGTAGAAGATTTTCTGCTTACGTTCTGGAAATTTATCTTTATGCAGTTGTTGCTTTCTCAGTTTCAACTGTAAGCAACAGCATTCGAAAGGGGACATTAACATATCAGCAGATTTTGGGAACGGAGCAGTAAGCTTCTCTCCAAGCATATGCAAGCCGCGGCGGATTAGTTTTGCCTGCTCGTGCCATTGTGAACCTCATTAAAACCGTCGCATTAATTAATCTGCCACGAAACAATAACAGAGATTAGTAGGTCCCTCCTGTCATAAATACAAATGCGAAATGTTGCCTATTCATCATCGCTTCGTGTGGATGACGGCTCTGGAACAGGTTGCTTGCTGTTCCATGCTGAATGGACTTCTAACGTGCTAATGTAACACTAAGTGCCAACTATAACTGGTTTTTCTCTAAAAGATTAAATATACAGTATTTCTTTCGAGGCATAGTACGTAGAGATATTCACGAAGTTGCACAAAGTTTTAGAATGGAAGAAGCTATATATCTTAATTTATATACCGCAGTGCTGTTGTTCACTCTAATTTCCTTTTGCATTTAGGCTAACGTACAAACAGAAAACTGTCTGTACTCGGGGGTCTTACTGTGAATCAAACCAGTATAGTCCGTACGTTACTCTTTCCTACAATCTTGCTTTGTTCTGGTGTCTTCTTTCTATGTGCAGTTTTTCTTCATACTACCAGACTGGCTTATCTCTAGACAATGCATATACTGACTGCTATTCTCCAAAACAATTAGTGGCAATTATATTCCAGAAAAAGAGTGGAGATAGTGGTGTGAAGAATTCCACAAAACGAAGTGTAGGTCGAGCACTATATGTGAGGGACAAATGGAGTACAGGAGGTACCCACTTCCGATCATTATACTCCATTTTGATTTTGCTGAAGGATTCTGAATTAGTTTAATATCGAGTATGTTGCTGGTGGTTTTGCTTTAGTTTTTTGGCAGTGAATTAGATTTCATGCACTGCACGGATTCTAGAAAAAATCGTCAGCTATGACTAAACAAGAGGACCCCCAATGTTCTCAAAAGAATGGAAGTGGGAGGACAACCGGATAGACGTCTAGGGAATCTCTCTCCCTTGGCGTTAAGCGTCAGTGAGAAACAGCATGGATGAACATCATGAGTAAGCAGAACATAGTGAAAAGCACTGCGTCGTAGAAAGGTAACGTGTTTCCGCAAGAAATATGGCCTATAGTTGAAACTGTATCGTGGTGAATTCGTCATTGGTAAAGTATTACGCCGGCCGCTCTGGCCGGGCAGTTCTAGGCGCTTTAGTCCGGAACCGCGCTGCTGCTACGGTTGCAGGTTCGAATCCTGCCTCGGGCATGGATGTGTGTGGTGTCCTTAGGTTAGTTAGGTTTATGTAGTTCTAAGTTCTAGGCGACTGATGACCTCAGACGTTGAGTCCCATAGTGCTCAGAGCCATTTGAACCATTTTATTAAAATATTCCATTGTCCTTGTTTAGGATCTCCGACGAACTGTTAGTGACGAAATTTGAACAGCATGCTGAGACCGTGACGCTTCGCCTAGTCCGACTATCAATCTTTATTTTAAATCGTCAAATATCTTTTAAGCACAGAAATTCTCATGCATCATCACAGCTGAGTGGCCAAGCATGCAACAAGTAAAGGGAATTTATTTGTGCTGGCGGCTGGAATACTAATGTTCCAGAAGCACCGGATTTGTAACGAGCCACGTAGTTTTCGATGGCTCTGGTGGCAAGAATAGTAGCTGGCACCCAAGAGCGTTGACAGCGGGAATGAGACTACAATCTGTCTTCCACCAAAAGCGCCCAGCTCTCTCCGTTGAAGAAAATGAGTAATATATTGTATTCTGAACAATTGATGCGCCAGACCAAGATGGTACAATCAGGTTGAGTCGTTTAATCCGCAGTGTTTGGACGATTTAGCTCAAAACAGAGCCGGTTTGCTGCGGAGTTTTATGGGTATTTGTTGTATGATTACTTGAGCCGATTCATTCAGAATACTGTGAACATGTGCCATGATGCTTAAATTCATCTTCTAGGTGATCAGGTGTTGCCTTCTCTTCTGTACCTTCTTTGTGAGTAGCCTGTGGACGCTCTCATCTTCAAGATATCAACAGCCATGTGCATTGGTTTATACACGTTTGTTCCTCATCTGTTGAACATTGATGCATCCATCCCATATCGACTGGTCTGCCACTCTTAACTTCATTGAATATGTCAGTGACTGTTTGGAATGTCACGGGAAAGACAGCATTCAACATCCCACGTTCAGTTGCTCTATGTCATTGAGCGGTCTCAGATGGTTATGACGAACCTGAAGAAACTTGTGGACTCTCTTTCTAGATGGCGGTATTACGAGGTATTAGCGTAATGCCTCCTCAAGGTGAATAATTTTGTCTGATGTGCTTAGAACGTGGCAATCAGTCATACTCGCATATTAAATTTTATTGATGAATGGTTTCGGGTATCGGAATAGTAAAACTTGATATCGGACGCTAGGGAAACAAAACATGGCTATTTTGGATGTCATTATTTATGATACTGCTTGGCATAGCGCTGGCTAATTTTTTCAACATTCTTTCGGTCTCAAAATGGAAACCACTGTGAAAATCAGAAACGTCCTATTTGTAACATTTTCTGCACACTTCAGGTACATCTCTACATAGTCGCGCACCGACTTCGACATTTGTCGAAGCGTGGTACCAAATTTCCAGTACCCTCGTCATAGACGGCCTGTGATTTCCGTTCTTTCCCCGGTTTGTTCTGCAGCTGGAAAACGCTGCGTGTGTGTCTTCATTGCATTTGCACCAGATGGCTCAGAACTGCCATGAAGAAGGAAACGCATGAGATTTACGTTATGTGGATTGCATGAAATCAGATGAAACCAAAAAATGGGTCTTCATACTTTTCGGGAGAAACTACTTTCTTGGTAATACTTCTAATTTGTTTCCTTAATAATCGTCTTGAGCCAACGAACAGTGAAACTGTGGTGGAGAGTTCTAGATCACAGAGCATTTTCAGCTGACATTTCCGTGCACCCAATTAAATTAAACGCGGCGCGGCTTTATGGAGGGGACAGGGTGCATTAATCCCGCGAATAAATGTACTTCCACAAATTTGGCCATTCATTAGCAGAAATCTCTACTAATCCATTACGTTTTCCTCACAGAGTGCGAATTTTGCTCGGATCATACTTGTCTCAGGCACACTGAACGATGGTTATGAATTTTTGACATTTTTGTTCCACGTCTTTGTCCTTGACACTGAATATTTGGTGCTGACTGCTCAAATACACTGCAGTTTAACAAGATAAAAGTGGAAGAAATTCAAAATCATTGTTCAGTATCCCTTCAACAAGTATGTTCTCACGAACGTGTTAAGGGATGGGAAGGACCCACCACAGCTCAACAGCCCTGTTAGGGAACAATTACATAAACAAGGAAAGCTTCATCACAGATTGAAGAGCAGTCAAAACGTAGCTGATAGACAAAAGCTGAACGAAGCGAAAATGACCATAAGGCGTTCAATGAGACAAACGTTAAATGGTTTCGAAAGTAAACTTTTTCCAACCGGTCTCATTCAAAACCCTAGGAGATTGTGGCGTTACGTGAAATCAGTAAGCGATTCGAAATCATCTATCCAGTCACTCAGTGACCAAAATGACACGAAGGCGCGAAATCACAGAGAAAGGGTCGAAATAAGAATTAAGTCTTCCGAAATTGTTTCACCGCAGACGGTCCATTTACAGTCTCTCATCGTACGAACTTCGAGATGTCATATATTGAGATAAGTGTTAGCGTAACAGAGACGCAACTGTTATCACTTTGCAGTAGAAAGACCTCAGGACCAGATGGCATTCTTGTAAGATTCTACGGAGATTATGCTCCGATTCTAGCAGAGTTTGTCCTTGATGGCCGGAGCAACGAGAGGTACCTCGCGACTAGAACAAAGTGCAGGTCATTCCCGTTCTCAAGAAGGGCTGTAGATCAAATGCATGAATCATTGACGTCAGTCTGAGGTAGAATTATGGAACATGTTTTATGCTCACGTGTTAATTACGTTCTTGGAGAACGAAAATCTCCTTTATAAAAAATCATCATGGATTCCTGAGATCATCCGAAACTCAGCTCGCGCTCTTTCCCCATGAGCTCCATAGTGCTGTAGATAACCACGTTCAGGTTAACGCTGTGATTCTTGACTTCAGAAAGGCATTTAACACCGTCCTGTACTGACGTTTAGTGAAAATATACTAGCTTACCGAATGTCGGACTAGATTTGTCACTGGTTTCGAAACTTCCAAGCAGACAGAAAGCGCGTTGCTCCTAAAGGAACAAAATCGACAGATGTAAAGTTAATTATGGAGGTACCACAAGGGAGTGTGGTAGGGAGGTTACTGTTTAGGTAGCAACGCCAGGAGACAGAGTGTTTTGCAAAAGGACCTACAAAGGATTGACGTAACGTGCAGGGGTTGACGGTTGACCCCGTAACGTAAATAAATGAAACATGCGAGCATAAATAGGAAAAGAAATTCACATCTGTGCATCTATACCATTGGTGGCAAATTGCTGGAAACAGTAACCACAGTAAATATTTAGAAGTATCTGTCCGAAGCGACCTTAGGTGTAATGATCAAATAAAACAAATGGTAGTAAAAGCAGGTGCGAATATGAAGTTCGTAGGTAGAATCTTAGGTAAGTGTCTAGGGGTCTAGCGGTAGTGTCTTTGATTAGTGATAAAAGCTTCCTCGGTGCCGGGTTCGAACACACCACCGCTTAATTTTTCAATAAAAATCGTCAGCTTTGGCGGGTGAAGACTTCCGTCATGAGAAGTTATCCTCATTCTGCCAAGTGACTTGTCAACGAGCGCGAAAGGGCACCTTGTTGCCCTTGCGGTGGGAACAGTACCTAAAAACACTGCATTAAAGGCACAGAACGTGTATGCACAGGACACATGGCCTCTAATTATAAAAGTATCATTACAGTTTCACCTTTGGCAACACATTCAGGTCCAGTCCCCTTTTTGTTCTCCGGCAGGGGTTTCTTACGGGGAGGAAAACATGAGAAAAGACTGAATTAGCAGCGAAAGGATAATGCTCTACGAGTCAGGACGTCAATGTCAGAAGTTTGAACATGGTAAGGAAGCTAGTGAATCTGAAAAACACTGCATTAAAGGCACACAACGTGTATGCACAGGACACATGGCCTCTAATTATAAAAGTATCAATACAATTTCACCTTTGGCAACAGATTCAGGTCCAGTCCCCTTTCTGTTCTCCGGCAGGGGTTTCTTACGGGGAGGAAAACATGAGAAAAGACTGAATTAGCAGCGAAAGGATAATGTTCTACGAGTCAGGACGTCAATGTCAGAAGTTTGAACATGGTAAGGAAGCTAGTGAATCTGAAAAAACGAAATGCTAAAGACTCAATATAGATGTAGTGGGGCTCGCTGCAGATAAATGGAAAGAAGTGAGTATAGCGCAATATCAGCAGCAATAGAATATGGTATAAGTGGAGTTACGAACAGAAATGTAGGGCAGAGAGTGAATTGCTGTGAACATTTCAGTGATAGGGTTATTCTCATCAAATTTGACAGCAAAACAATGCTGACTACTATAGTTCAGGCATATATGCTGACGTTGCAAGCCGAAGATGAATGTACAGAGATAGTATGTGAGGATACTGAACGAGTGTTCAGTATGTAAATGCAGATGAAAATCTAATAGTGATCGGGAATTGGAAAGTGGTTGTAGAGGGTTACAGGAGAATGTGGGTTTGGTACTAGAAATGAAAAAGGCAAAGGACTAAATGGGTTTTTTACAATAAAGTTCAGCTAGTAATACCAAATACTCTGTCCAAGTATCACAAGAGGAAGAGGTATACTTAGAATAGGCTGTGAGATACGTAAAGATCTCAATTAGATTACATCATGGTCAGACAGTGATTCCGAAATCACATACTGGGTTGTAAGGCTTACCCAGGAACAGGTATAGACTGAGATTGCAATTTAGTAATGATGAAGAGTAGGCTGAAGTTTAAGAGACTGGTCAGGAAGAATCAATCTGCAGAGATGAGGCGTGGCTTCTTCAGTTGTCGATGATATCACTCTGTGATACTGACATCTTAGATAAGGGTTGGTGTAGCTGCTGACGCTATGGCTTGGGTGCTGACACTGAAACGGTACACACTGTCCCGTTTCACAAAACTTGTTTAGAATTTCTGTGCATGCTGACAAAGTGCAAGTCACACCAGAACTCACTCTTTTGCTTTGGCAATCAGCCTGTAGTGATAGAATGAGGCCGAAAGTACATATATTTATTTATTATGCAATTGCATCTATTTAAGCCATATTCTCTGCTGCTTACTCCTTTCAGTGACTAGGCGAATAGATTTGTCTGTTTTCAAAGTTATAGTGCTCAGAACCATTTGAACCATTTCACTAGCGGTCTGATAGTACTGTTCCCAGAATTTTAAGAAGCAGGTGATGGCTGCTCACACCTTGTTAGTATGTTTTGGGGTTCTTTCATTCCAACTCGTAGTGAGTTTTATTATGTGTAATTCCATAGGTTACTTACACTTCCTACGCTAGGGGCGGCATAGTTTGTAAGCATTTTTGTATGACGAAATGCAACCACGATTTTCGATAGTGGTAACATGATTAGTCCACAATAATTATAAACTGCCTAAGTATGTACACGCACTTTCAGTGCTCTAGGTTCATAATTTCTAATTCTCAAAATTTCCTGCGAGTCACGTGTGTCTTTTGTGTGTTGAACATAGCCTTGGTGGACAGTCTATGCCACGTATCGAACATTTTGTACACAGCAAGTTGTACTGTGATCCTCTTTTAATACATTGCTCGTAAAACGACAACCAACATATGTAAGCGATTCTTCCCCGTCTTTCTTATTTATAACTTTTATGTGCTTTAGTTGCTATGATATCCGGCCAGTACTGTGAATGCGTTCTGGCTGTCTATACTCTCGTAGGTTTAATACAAGTAGTTTAACACCATTAACATCTGAGCATGTTTCCACGCGTGTGTACGTATGAAATTTTCTGTTCTCCTTGGGCACCTTGCATTTGCTCCAATGATGTGACAGATAAATTTTTCGGTTGAAAATGGAATGAAATCGGTTTTAATTAATGCTTTATCATGATCACTCAGCTTGTGCGTTAACATCTAAGTCATTCGTTATGAATGTATTCAGTACTAATGTTTCATTTGGTCAGTACCATTCTTGCGAGTGAGAATTTCCACACGAGTTCAGTAGGTTTTGAAAGCATACTCTCCTGATTTGTCCAAGGTAGTTCTGCTAAGGCGGCGTTCCGGAAAGCAGATATATGTCTTTTATCTGTGCGAGTGACACCACGCGGGCACAGGTTCGAACTTGTAGGCTAGATATTTCATAACATAATACGTGGGCCGAGTTGGTCTCATTGACGACTGGTATTAGAAGACAGTCATCCATGTGCGCCTTTGGTACATGTATTTTTTTTTTTTTGGTGGGATTGGAGCTCTCGGCGTGATTCACTTGGCTGTGTCAGCATAGATCTACACTTTTCTCACTTTATCTGCTGTAGCGTCAGTTTTCAGTTCTTTGTGTGTGGCTTCATTCGATAACTCTCTCATTTTGGCTTCATACGATTCAGCCATTATTATTACTATGGCGATACCTTTGTCCACCTGTAAATTTACGATATCTTTGCTGTTCATGAATCCACCTAGGATTCAAGTGACATGTTCTGCTTCTGAGGCTTTGTATGCTGTACGATCCTGTTTCTTGACGAATCTTCTCTGTTTCTACAGACAGTTTTTTGATTTACTCTTCTTCGGCTTGTATAATATCCTATGCTGCTATACGCAGTGAAGTTTAAACACTTAGGCAGCACATCTGTAATTGCCTTGATAGTTGCACGCACTCAAAGATTCGCCGCAGTACGAGATGTATCCAGTTTAGCCTGAGTACTTCTTTACACCTGCGCAACCTCAACTAATTTCGTCTGTGGGCGCCCCCTTTGAAGGATGTGGAAGTTTAGTGAAGATGTAGGGGCCAACTGGGGTATAAAGTGTACAGGAAAGCATTAATTTGTCGTCGCTCCAACGTAGACATCTACCGTGGTGTTGTACAAACTTCTCAGTACCCTCCTCACAGAAAGCAGTTGTCTGTGTTTTCCACCAATTCTCTACGCAGGTCTACCTTTCGTTGCTTGTGCCAAAATGTTGTCTTCGTAGACAGCGGTTCATGTGAGCAGAGACGAACAATGGAACGAGCCAATTAAGGGCTGTACTGTGGGTGATGAAACATATCCTACCGAAAACGCTGCAGGAGCGTCGTCTTTGCCCCTGCAAAGGGCTGCCGCGAATTGTCTTGAAGAAGGGAACGCATGACAGTTGGGTTATGTGGGGGTATAGCTTCAGGCGAAATCTCTCAGCAGACCCACAAACTTGACAGGAGACACAGTTGTTTATAGCCATTGCTACGTGATTACTTTGCGCTCTGAACTGAAAAGGGCGACATAAAGCGACCGACAGGCACAGTAAAGACACTGCCCAACATATCTGTACAAAGTTCCAGCAGATTTTCGCAGTGGTTTCCGTTTCGCGCCTAATCGGACCTTAATTTCCGAATACGCCTCGTAGATAACTAATGCGGTGTCGTAAAACCATCCAGCTCAAAAGATTGATACACTAAGCAAGATGATAGCCCGAGATCATCGTATTAGTGTCGTTGACAACCTCCAACGTGAACAGAATGAGCTACAGACAACACTACTTGCGAATGGATGCAGCAACAAGAAAATACGGGTTGTGGGATACAGTGAATATATAGAAATAGATGAGCCTCTTCCTATTGTTCGCTTACTTTTTGTGAAAGACATCAGTAGTCTTGTAGTCAAGATGCAGCGCGACACAGAGATTAAATCAATATTCCAAAGTGGCCTCAAGATCTGATATCTGTTGAGGCCCACGAGGTTTTTCGTAGATGCTCTCCGCACGTCAAGTACCTTCGAAGTCTGCATTGGTGAAACTGAGAGAGAAGTGATAAGGTAACAAAGCAAATGACCCATGGCTAAACACCACAGAGGCCAGTGTCCATCTAGCAATTTTCAAGGACCTCACATGACTGCTTGTCAACTGTGGATAACGCTAACGGAACAATTAAACGCCCTAACATTATAAACATGGACAATGGCTACAAGTTATCTAGCACACTGGCTGCAGGCTGTCTCGCTTCAACTGTGTTCACCAGCTAGCAGCTACAATAGCCCCATGTTCTACAGTATAACGTAGTGACCACATGAGAACTGGACGAAGTGCATTTGAAGTTGCGTATTTGAACCACCATCAGCTCCATAGGGGAATTGCGGCAGTGAAAATTACTGCCAGACCGGGACTCGAAACCGGATTGCCCGCTTCATGCGAGCAGTCGCCATAACCACTTTGGCTACCTATGTATGACTCATGTCCATATGTTCTTGCATCACAACCTATAATCCACATGTACACACAGTAAGAAATTCCCGTACATGGGAGCACATTTTTAAATGAAAGTCATCGACCAGTTTCTATTTCTCTTTTTCTTTTTTGAGTCATCAGTCTTCTGACTGGTTTGATGCGACTCACACCGAATTCCTCTCCTGTGCCAACCTCTTCATCTCAGAGAAGCATTTGCAACCTAAATCAACAATAATTTGCTGGCTCTCTGACTTAACTCTCTGTCAGAACAGGACTTGAAGGCACAACGGTACCGACTGGCCGCCGTGTCATCCTCAGCCTAATTGGTCAATGGATGTGAATATGGGCGCATATGTAGTCAGCACACCTCTCTTCCGGCCGCATGTCAGTTTACCAGACTAGAGCCGCTGCTTCTCGATCAAATTGCTCCTCAGTTTGCCTCACAAGGGCTGAGTGCACCCCGCTTGCCAACAACGCTCGGCAGACCGGACAGTCACCCATCTAAGTGCTAGCCCAGCCCAACAGAGCTTAACTTCACTGATCCGTCGGGAACCGGTGTTACAACTGCGGCAAGGCTGTTGGCATCTCTCTCTTCCTCTAAATTTTTTACTCTATGGCTCCTTCTATAACCATGGAAGTCATTCCCTCTTACGTGTTTTCCACATATTCATTTCCTCTCAGATTCTGCACAGAACCTTCTCAGTCCACCTGATTTTCTACATTCGTCTGTAGCACCACATCTGAAATGCTTCGGTTGTCTTCTGTTCCGGTTTTCCCACAGTCCATGTTCACTGCCACACAATACTGTACTCCAGAAGTACATTCTCAGAAATTTCTTCTTCAAATTAGGGCCTATGTTTGATACTAGTAGATTTATTTTGGCCAGAAATGCCCCTCCTGTCATTACTAGTCTGCTTTTGATGTTCTCCTTGCTCCATCCATCGTTGATTAATTTTCTGCCATGTTTGCTGAATTCCTTAACTGCTTCTAATTCCTGACCTTCAATCTTGATGCTAAGTTTCTAGCTGTTATCATTCCTGCTACTTCTCACTACTTTCGTCTTTCTTCGATTTACTCTCAATCAATATTCTGTACTCAATAGACTGTTCATTCCATTCAGCAGATCATGTAGTCCTTCCCTTTCACTCAGATTAGCAATGTCATCAGCAAGTGATATCATTGATATCCTTTCACACTGAATTTTAATTCCACTCCTGAACCTTTCTGTTATTTTATCATTGCTTCTCGATATACCGATTGAACAGTAGGGCGAAAGACTACATCCCTGTCTTACATCCTTTTTCTTTTTTATTTCGGACACTTCGTCCTTAGTCGACCACTCTCATTATTCCCTCTTGGCTTTTGAACATATTGTATATTACCCGTCTCTCCTTATAGCTTACCCCTACTTTCTATGGATTTCGAACATCTTGCGACATTTTACAATGTCGAACGCTTTTTCATGGTCGACAAATCCTTTGAACAAGTCTTGATAATTGCCTCTCTGGTTCCTTTACCTTTCCTATAGCCAAATTGATCATCATCTTGCAGGACCTCAGTTTTCTTTACCATACTTCTGTATATTATACTTGTCAGCAAACTGGATGCTTGAGCTGTTAAGCTGATGTGCGATAGTTCTTGCACTTGTCAGCTCTTGCTACCTTCTGAATTGTGTGGATGATACGTTTCCGAAAGTCAGATGGTATGTCGCCAGGCTTATACATTCTACACACCAACGTGAATTGTCGTTTTGTGGCCACTTCCCCCAATGATTTTAGAAAATCTGATGGAATTTTATGTATCCCTTATGCCTTATATGATCGTAAGTCCTTCAAAGCTCTTTTAAATTCTGAGTATAATACTGGATCCCCTATTTCTTCCAAATCGATTCTTGCTTCTACTATCAAATCTTCTTCTATCACATGCCTGGTATGGGCGAATAAATACGGTATTGCAGTGCCTATGTCGTTAAGAGAAACGACGCATTCTTCCTTCAGACATGAGTACTTCAACGTCTTGCTACAGGAAAGCAGCACCCCAATTACAAGCAGCAAACCGATCATATGCGAGAGTATGGCATGCCACACGTCAATAGCAATCGTTTCTTGGAATTGTACGACGGTGTCACAGAATGTGACGTCGGTAGATACGTGACAGCCATAGTAGAATGTAGGGGAACACTATTACCAGCAATTAGTCATTCTGAAGTGGTCTGCTGCAATGATTGTCGAAGTGTTGATATTCTACTTGTTATTAGAGTTTCATAATGACGTTGCCTGAAAAAAAAAGATTTATTCAAGTAAGAGAGCCGTTAAACCATTACCAAATGCCATTTTTGTTTAGTGTAGTTAAAGCTATTAGTTCAGGAGATGTCGTTGTTGTTTTGTGGTCTTCACTCCAGAAAATGGTTTGATGCAGCTCTCCATACCACTTGCGGCGGGGCGAGGTTGGTGCGCTGCGTTGTGATTTAATTATTGAAGTCCACCTACCTCAGTATAGTGTCCATTCAACAGCCGTTGCTCTGCATTCGTAGGTACTATGTAGACGATGAGAAAAGCAGCGTTGAAGGAAGCCACCGTCCAAACGGTTACAAAGTCCGCGTAACTCCAGTAACAAAATAAACCTGTAAATCTCTATTCATAACGGGCAAAGTGGGTGCTTCCTCCCTTCATTGAAAATGTTTGCTTGTAGATACTGATGTTCTATTACGGTCCTTTTCAGTTATTGTGTCTCCAAACCCACATTTACGTTGGTAGTACATCTGCTACTAGTTCGTGCAGCTTATATCACACTTAAGACAACCAGAAATGTGCTAAGTCCAACCCGAAATATTACGAGATTCACATAGGCAACGCACTTTTACCAAACGAGATCACATTCGGTCCTTTTCAGTGGATTCTTCGGAAGAAGATGCTCGCCAAAATGTTTTGTACATGCATACGGAACACGCTAAGCAGAATATTCGCAAAGGCCAATAGTTTCACATGCGGTTTATTCTGCAATCAACATTCCAAAACCTCTCAAAAACTTCACCGTAATGTCCATAATAGCACCTGCTAGCATGGCGATATAAACGAAGCGCGATTTAACCGTCATTTCTTCATCTTACAGATAATTTTTTCGGACATATTTAACATGACCTTTTCGTCCGCCAGAGTCCACGACTGCCCGAATGCCGTGGCTCACAGAGCATATAACTCATTGAATTAGGCGAGAAAGAGTTTTCTCTCATTGGTTCATCAAAACTATCATCTAATCAGATTAACCTTTCATCAATTTCGCGCGCAAACCGCTTTACTCCAGTCAGCAATCGCAGATGCAGCTACGTCATTTCATATTGCAAAAATTCACAAAATGTTCCACAAAACCAAACGAAACGAAAATCAAAAGGAAACTATGCTTCAAATATACTTCGGAACTACTTATCCTATTACTATCATTCTGGCTGCCTTACTACAAAAGCAGACGCTCCTAAACATACGTCATCCATCAGTTGGGGGATTCACCGTTTTCAGGACATCCTGGTTAGATAACTCTTGCTATTTACGGATGGTGTAATATATTACAAAATTCAAATCTGACGTATGTCTCCACATACACATTTACATTTACTCTCATCAACTCCTACCCTAACACAAAATACGAATCTCAACTCTTAAACTATTATTTTCCTTACGAAAAAAAATTATTAAAAATTAAGAATTATAATACTTTAAAAATTACTTATGCGCCCTGAAAGTACTGTTTATTTTCAAATGACAAAGAAATTTAAACTGTCTTGATTCCTATCTGAATTTACTTTTCTAAGTGTCGGCAAAGTACTTTTTAATAGGTTTATTATATTTTGAAAACTCTTAAAGTTATTCGCATGAAAATTTTAAACACTGTTCTTGTAAATTATAAAAGTTCCTACACCAAATATGAAAACGAACAGATCATATTTATCATAGTTTTTTAGTTTCTTATGTGAGATGAATAAGTGATCTTAGTACGCTCCACACAGAGCAGTTCTCACCGTCCGCACACCGAGACAGATGGCATTATGACGGCAGCAGCCGACTACACAACGGCCGGGGCTCCAGACTTCATTGCCAGCCTCCAATACAGCTTGACCTAACGCAAGAAAATTACTGAAAAACTCTGCAGCCTTGTAAATAGCTGCGATGTTACACACTCTAAACCTCTGCAAGCCTCTTTATTTCCCAGTAACTACTGCAACATACATCCTTCTGAATCTGCTTAGTGTATACATTTATTGATCTCCCTCTACGATTTTTACCCTCCACGTTTCCCTGAAATACTTAATTGGTGATCCCTTGATGCCTCAGGCCGTGTCCTACTAATCGATCCCTTCTTCTAGTCAAGTTCTGCCACAAATTTCTCTTCCCCCGAATTCTATTCCGTACTTCCGCATAAGTTACGTCATGTACCCATCCAATCTTCAGCATTCTTCTTTAGCACCACGTTTCGAAACCTTCTATTCTCTTCTTGTCTAAACTATTTACCGTCCATATTTCACTTCCATACATGGCTACACTCCATACAAATACTACCAGAAATGACTTCGCGACTCTTAAATCTACACTCAATGTTAACAAATTTCTCTTTTTCAGAAACACTTTCCTTACCATAGCCAATCTACATTTTATATCCTCTCTAACTCGACTATCGTCAATTATTTTGCTTCATAGATAGCAAAACTCATCTACTACTTTAAGCATCTCATTTCCTAATCTCATTCCCTCAGCAACACCTGATTTAATTCGGCTACATTCCATTATCCTCGTTTTGCTTTTGTTGATGTTCATCTTATATCCTCCTTTCAGAACACTGTCCATCCCGTTCTACTTCTCTTTCTGATCCTTTGCTGTCACTGACAGACTTACAATGTCATCGGGAAACCTCAAACTTTTTAGAATGATATTTTCACTCTGCAGCGGAGTGTGCGCTGATATGAAACTTCCTGGCAGATTAAAACTGTGTGCCCGACAGAGACTCGAACTCGGGATCTTTGCCTTTCGCGGGCAAGTGCTCTACCATCTGAGCAACCGAAGCACGACTCACGTCCGGTCCTCACAGCTTTTCTTCTGCCAGTATCTCGTCTCCTACATTCCAAACTTTACAGAAGCTCTGCTGCGAACCTTGCAGAACTAGCACTCCAGAAAGAAAGGATACTGCGGAGACATGGCTTATCCACAGCCTGGGGCTGGAAGTCTCAAACTTTTTATTTATTTTCCATGGATTTTAATTCCTACAACAAATAATTTTAGTCATCTTTTCTGCTTACTGAATATGCACATTAAATAACATCGGGGATAGGCTACAATCCTGTCTGACTCCCTTCTCAATGACTGCTTCCCTTTCACGCCTCTCGACTCTTATACCTGCCATTTGGTTTCTTTACAAATTGTAAGTAGCTTTTCGCTCCCTGTATTTTACCCCTGCCACCTTCAGAATTTGAAAGACAGTATTCCAGTCAACATTGTCAAAAGCTGCCTGTAAGCTGGCAAAGGCTAGAAAGGTAAGTTTTCCTGTCCTTAACCTTTCTTCTAAGGTGAGTCGTAGGGTCAACACCGACTCGCGGGTTCCTACATGTCCACGGAACCCAAACTGATCTCCCCCAAGGTCGGCACTACTAGTCTTTCCATTCGTCTGTAAAGAATTCGTGTTAGTATTTTGCAGCCGTGGCTTATTAAATTAATAGTTCGCTAAATTTCACTCCTGTCAAAACCTGCTTTCTTTGGTGTTGGGATTATTATTTTCCCCTTGAAGTCTGACGGTATTTCGCCTGCCTCATACATCTTACTCACCAAATGGAAGAGTTTTTTCATGGCTGGCACACCTAAGGCTATCAGCAGTCTACTGGAATATTGTCTAGTCGCGGGTCCTTCTTTCGGCTTAGGTCTTTCAGTGTTTGTCAAACTCTCCATGAAGCATCATATCTCGCATTTCATCTTCATCTACGTCCTCTTCCTTTTCCGTAATATTTTCCTCAAGTACATCGTTCTAGTATACACCCTTTATATACTCGTTCCACCTTTCTGCTTTCCCTTCTTTGCTTAGGACTGGTTTTCCATCTAAGCTCTTGATATCCATGCAGGTGGTACTCTTTTCTCCAAAGGTCTCTTTAATTATCCTGTAGGCAGTATCTATCTTACCCCTAGTGATATATCCTTCTACATCCTTACATTGGACTTCTAGCCTTCCCTGATTAGCCATTTTGCACTTCCTGTCGATCTCTTTCATGAGACGTTTGTATTCCTTTTCGCCTGCTTCATTCACTGCATTTTTATGTTTTCTGCTTTCAGAAGTTAAATTCAATATCTCTTCTGTTACCCAAGGGTTTCTACTAGTTCTCGTCTTTTTTTTGTGTTTTGACTCTCTGCTACCTTCACTATTTAATCTCCCAAACTACCCATCCTCTTTCCATTGTATTTCTTTCCCTTGTTCTTGTCAATTGTTCCCTAATCCTGTCTTTGAAACTGTCAACAACCTCGGGCTCTCTCAGTTATCCAGGCCTCATTTGTTAAATTCCTACTTTCTTGCAGTTTCTTCAGTTTTATTCTACAGTTCATAACCAATAAGTTGTGGACAGAGTCCACATCTGCTCCTGGAAATGTTTTACAACTTTAAACCTGGTTCCTACATCCCTGTCTTACCGTTATAGAATCTATCAGATACCTTACAGTGTCTACAGGCCTCTTCCACGTGTACAACCTTCTCTCAGGATTCTTAAATCAAAAGTTAGCTATAAATAAGTTGTGCTCTGTCCAGATTTCTACCACGCGGCTTCCTCTTTTATTCCTCACCCCCATTCCATATTCACCTACTATTTTTCCGTCTCTTCCTTTTCCTACTGCCGAATTCCAGTCCCCCATACCATTAAATTTACGCCTCACTTAACGATCTAAATAATTTCTTTTATAACATTATGCATTTCTTGAACCTCTTCATCATCTGGGGACTAGCTGCCACATAAACTTGTACTACGGGGGAAGGCGTGGGCTTCGTGTCTATCTTGGCTACAGTAATACTTTAACTATGCTGTTACTAGTAACTTATCCGCACTCCTATTTTTTTACTCATTATTAAACCTACTCCTGCGTTACCCTTAGTTCATTTTGTATTTATAACCCCTTATTCACCTTGTTCTTCCTGCCACCGAACTCCACTAATTACCACTACATCCAACATTAACCTATCCATTTCTCTTTTTAAATTCTCTTTCGCACCTGGCCGATTAAGCGATCCGACATTTCATGCTCCGATCCTTAGCAAGCCAGTTTTCTTTCTCCTTATAACGACGTTCTCCTGAGTAGTCCCTGCCCGGAGATCCGAATGGGGGCCATTCCACTTCTGAAATATTCTACCCACGCCATTATTTAACCGTACAGTAAAGGTGCATGCCCTCGGGAAAAATTACGACTGTAGTTTCCCCTTGGTTTCAGCCGTTCGCAGTACTAGCACAGCATGGCTATTTTCATTGATGTTACAAGGTCAAAGCAGCCAGTCAACCAGACTATTGCCCTTGAAGCTACTGATCAGGCTACTGCCCCTCTTCAGGAACAACAGGTTGGTCTGTCCTCTCAACAGACACCCCTCCGTTTTGTTGCACCTACGGTATGGCTATCTGTATCGCTGAGGCACGCAAGCCTCCCCACCAACAGCAGAGGTCCATGGTTTGTGGTGGAGTTCAGGAGATATGACGTCATAAGCACTCATATGCGTGAAAACCTGCCGCTTTATGCATGACATTTAAATTGATTACTTTTGTACAACTATCAACATTCACAATAAATGTCGCAGACAGTATTCACGTATACCGCAAAATGCACCTACAAAATTATATCGTAGTACCACACATAGTTCAGAAGGTACGAAGTCATAATCATGAATATACCACTGAATGGTTTTTGTTTGTTTATTTTGGTTAGATCAGGTCAGTGTCGATTGGACGGTCAGTGAGAAAGGAGCTGCATTCCTGTTGCAGATAAAGGTGAGCCCACCATTCGTTTACGAGTGGGAGCGTCTTATATTCAGTTATCTGTGTGGATATTAGCTTAGTTTTATTTTTTCTTTAATTTATTGCATGTTTGGGTGGTTACTAGACACTGTCTTTCTTTATAATGGCAGTGAAGTGTAAAGGAACTCGCTTCTCTCGACGATGGTATCGATCCTGGTATCATACAGGTTTTTGTGTATTTGGTTTGGTTGTATATGGTCAGTGTCGATAAAAACTTTAGTGAGAGAGGACCTGTCTTCCTGCTTCAGAGGAGAGTACATCATTCGTTTGCTTATTGTATTACGAGTACTGTGACTTAAAACAGTTTCTCATAAGAAGAGATTCATCTTAAATTTTGTCATGGTTCTTTAGTTTCTATTCCTATATTTCCGGCATGTTTGTTTATTTGTCATATACATAAGTGGTTCAAATGGTTCTGAACACTATGGGACTTAACATCAGATGTCATCAGTCCCCTAGAACTTAGAACTACTTAAACCTAACTAACCTAAGGACATCACACACATCCACGCCCGAGGCAGGATTCAAACCGGCGACGGTAGTGGTCGCACGGTTCCAGACTGAAGCGCCTAGAACCGCTCGGCCACACCGGCCGGCTATCATACACAGTTCCGTGCTTTTTATCAGTGTCGCGCGTATAACCGCTGTTTGCATCGCGCCAGGTATTTCTTTTTTTTTATTTCAAGAGTCTCTTGTAGCTGTCAGATCCCCCAGTCGGGTGTCGGCTCTCCTTGCAGTACCAGCAGATCAGTGCTTTAGATTACCGTGAATTGACACAGATTCTCACAAAAAACGCGAATTAGTTTATACTTCGTCAGTGTTCCTTATGTTCAGATCCTATCTTTCCTGCGTGTCTGTGTATTTATCAGGCCGTCTTTATTATGGCTGTGTTCAAGTGCGAGCCGACTTGGTGACTCTTCGTACACAGCTCCTGACGGTGATGGCTCCGGTCAAGCAGCTTGCGGCTGTTACCAACTACATCAGTGTCGGGGGCCGGACGGGGGGATCGGAAGGCCGTCCAGTACGACTCATGTGTTGCCCGATCTGTCCACTACTGTGGCAGCCCCGGGTACTGCTCGCGGTGAGGTTGATCCCTCAACCATGGTCGAGAGCGAGGTGTGGCTGCTAGCGAAAGACTTTCCGACGGGCCAACTGGAGAAGTTCCCTTGTTCGTCTGACGAACAGATTTCGGGTGCTGGCTGTGGCTGACGAGGTCCCTGATCCAAATGAAATCGCTCTCCCAGCTCCAGAGGAATGCTCTGGGGCGACAAGGTCTGGGCATCCACAGAGGTTGGGATTACTGGTAGTTCGGAGCTTCCAATGTTACTGGGTAAAGGAGCCCTTTAGGAATGTGGCTGCGAAGGAGGAGAAGGAATCCAGTTGTGCACTCAATATGCATACCACGAAGAGTCATTCTAGGTGTGGAACGGGTGCTTCTGTATGCCATGAGCTGAAGCTCGGTGGTAGGTCTAACTCGTCTTCCGAGATCGTACTGAATGCCTTAGGCCTTCTCAGACAATTACTTTGAACATGAAGTGTAAATGGTAGCGAAAACTTTCTTGACCTCTTCTTCTTCTTCTTCTTCTTCTTCTTCTTTTTCTTCTTCTTCTTCTTCTTTTTTCCTTTTCGTCTCAATTATTTTCTGGATGTATTCCAATCTCTGTCTTCCTCAACAGTTTTTTCCCTCTACAGGTCCCTCTGGTACCATGGAAGTCATTCTCTGATGTCTTAACAGATGTCATATCATATTGTCCCTTCTCCTTATTAGTGTTTTCCACACATTCCTTTCCTCTCCGAGTCTGCGCAGAACCTCCTCATTCCTTATCATATCAGTCCACCTAATTTTCAATATTCGTCTGTAGCACCACATGACAAATTCTTCGATTCTCCTTCCTTAGCAACAAATAATCCTGACCATATAAAGAGCATCATGACAGATACATAGATTAGTGACCACAAAGTTTTATAGCTAGAATGAATACTGTAACATCTAAAACCACCAAAATATATAGAAAAATCAATTAAAAAAGCAATATAAATTCACTTAATACCCTCCTAAGAGACAGTCTCCTCTCCTTCCAATCTGTGTAAGCGTAGACAATATATGGCTTAAATTAGAAGAAATAGCTGTGACATCAATTGAGAAGTACAAACCAAATAAATTAAGAGGAGATACTGATCTCTCATGGTGCACTAAACTAATAAGAACACTACTACAGAAGCAACGAAAAAAGCATATGTCAAATTTAAAACAAAGCAAAATCCTCAAGATTGGAGGAGCTTTACAGAATCTCGAAATTTAGTGTGAACTTCAATGCGAGATGCTTTTAGTAGTTTCCACGACGAAACTCTAGAAGACGAACGAAGGTTCCAGAAATCGAATCAAGAACAACTGCCTAGATGAGTAACTTAGGTAGATATCCTTTGGGTAGCGAAGCGACTTAAGCCACTTAAGAATGCTAAGGCTTCCACTCTAGACTATATACCAGTCAGGTTCCTTTCAGAGCATGCTGACACAATAGCTCCATACTTAGCACTCATATACAACCGCTCGCTCATAGAAAGTTTCATTCCTAGAGACTGGAAAGTAGCTCAAGTCACACCAGTATCCAAAAAAGGAAAGACGAGTAAACCGCTGCATTACAACGTCGATTTTCAGTGCGATTTTGAAAAGTATACTGTGGTCTAACTTTACGAATGTCCTCGAAGAAAACGATTTCCTGGAATATAGCCAATTCGGATACAGAAAATATCGTTCTTGTGAAACACAGCTAGCTCTTTATTATCACGAAGTAAATAACGAGAGCTATCGACAGGAGCGTCAAATTGATTTCATACTTTTTGATTTCCAATAAGCTTTCCACACTGTTCCTCACAAGCGAATTCTAATTAAATTGCGTCGCTGTGGAGTGTCCTCACAGTTGTGCGACTGGATTCGTGATTTCCTGTCAGAAAGGTAACAGTTCTTTTAAACTGACAGAAAATCATCGAGTAAGATAGAAGCAGTATCTGGCGTTCGCCAAGGAAGCGTTATAGGCCCTATGTTGTCTCTGATTTAAATAATCGATTTAGAAGACAAATTGAACAGGCGTCTTACACCGTTTTCAAATGATTCTGTCATTTATCGTCATCTAATGTCATAGGATGATCAAAATTATATCAAAAATGGTTTGCACAAGATACCCGTATGGTACAAAAAGTGGCAATGGACTCTAAATCATGAAAAGTGTGAATTCATCCACGTGGGAACTGAAAAGAATCCGCTAAATTTCTGTTACACAGTAAACCACACAAATCTAAAGGTTGTAAACTCAACTACATACTTTCGGAATGCAATTACGAATAACTTACACTGGAACTATCACGTAGAAAATGTTGTGGGGCAAGCAAACCAAATACTGCGAGTTTTTGTTTGAAGACTTAGAAAAGAGATTGCTTATACTACACATTTCCGCCCTCTTATGAAGTACGTCTCTGCTGTGTGGGATCCACAACAGATATAAATGACGGAGAACGTCGTAAAAGTTCAAAAAAAGGGAAGCTCATTGTATCTTAACACGAAATAGGGGAGAGGGTGCCACGGGTGTGATATAAGGATTGGGGAACCAGTCAGTAAAGGCTTTGACAGGACCATCGCTTTGACAGGACCTTCTCATTAAATTTCAATCACCAACTTCCACCTCAGATTGTGAAAATATTTTGTTGGCTCCTACATAGGGAGAGGGAGAAACGATCTCTATAATAAAATAACAGAAATAAGAACTCGCCCGGAAAGATTTGATGTTGGCTTTCCCCCAATCTGTACGTAAGAAGAACGGTGAGGAAGTAGCTTGAAGGTGGATCGAGGAATCCTCTGTCAGGCACTTAACTGTGAATTGCAGAGTAGTCACATTGATATAGATGTATAGACCTAAATAATTATATAATTGTATGCCACATAGATGAGGAGATATGACGTCATAAACACCGAGTTGCCTAAAAAACTGTCGCATCATGCGTAACGTTTAAATTTATAACTTCCTTGCTAATAAATCTGTTCGCAACATATTTCGCAAACGGTATCTATATATGGCGTAAATGTAACAAATGTATCATTTTATGTCATGTAATTCAAAAGATATGACATCATACACACACAGATGCATGAAAAAATGACATATAATGAGTGAAGCTTCAATATACACCACTGGCCATTAAAATTGCTACACCACGAAGATGACGTGCTACCGACGCGAAATTTAACAGACAGAAGAAGATGTTGTGATATGCAAATGATTAGCTTTTCAGAGCATTCACACAAGGTTTGCGCCGCTGGCGACACCTACAACGTGCTGACATGAGGAAAGTTTCCAACCGATTTATCATACACAAACAGCAGTTGACCGGCGTTGCTTGATGTAATGCCTCGTGTAAGGAGGAGAAATGCGTACCATCACGTTTCCGACTTTGATAAAGGTCGGATTGTAGCCTGTCACGACTGCGGTTTATCGTATCGCGACATTGCTGCTCGTGTTGGTCGAGATCCAATGACTGTTAGCAGAATATGGAATCGCTGGGTTCAGGATGGTGATACCGAACGCCGTGCTGGATCCCATCGGCCTCCAATCACTAGCAGTCGAGATGACTGGCATCTTATCCGCTTGGCTGTAACGGATCGTACAGGCATGTCTAGATCCCTGAGTCAACATATGGGGACGTTTGCAAGACAACAACCATCTGCACTAACAGTTCGACGACGTTTGCAGCAGCATGGACCATCAGCTCGAAGACCATGTCTGCGGTTACCCTCGACGCTGCATCACAGACAGGAGCGCCTGCGATGGTGTACTCAACGACGAACCTGGGTGCACGAATGGCAAAACGTCATTTTATCGTATGAATCCAAGTTCTGTTTACAGCATCATGACGGTCGCATCCATGTTTGCTGACATCGCGGTGAACGCACATTTGAAGCGTCTATTCGTCATCATACTGGCGTATCACCCGGCGTGATGGTATGGGGTGCCATTGGTTACAGGTCTCCGTCATCTCCAGTTCGCACTGACGGCACTTTTAGCAGTGGACGTTACATTTCACATGTGTTACGACCCGTGGCTCTACCCTTTATTCGATCCCTGCGAAACCCTACATCTCAGCACGATAACGCACGACAACATGTTGCAGGTCCTGTACGGGCCTTTCTGGATACAGAAAATGTACGACTGCTGTCCTGGCCAGCACATTCTCCAGATCTCTCACCAACTGAAAACGTCTGGTCAACGGTGGCCAAGCAACTGGCTCATCACAATACGTCAGTCACTACTCTTGATGAACTGTGGTACCGTGTTGAAGCTGCATGGGCAGCTGTACCTGTAAACGCCATCCAAGCTCTGTTTGACAGGCGTATCAAGGCCGTTATTACGGCCAGAGGTGGTTGTTCTGGGTACTGATTTCTCAGGATCTATGCACCCAAACAGCGTGCAAATGTAATCACATGTCAGTTCTAGTATAGTATATTTTTCCAATGAATACTCGTTTATCATCTGCATTCCTTCTTGGTATAGCAATTTTAATGGCCAGTAGTGTATTATTTTTTTACTACGTAGAAACGCCTACAGCTAAGTAACTTTAAGGAAATCCCTGCACTTGTAACACGTTCCATAGCTTTCCACTGCGAAACGCAGATGGCTGTTGACAAAAACAGTATCCATCTATAGAGCTATGAAGAAGAGTAGTGGTAGGGACGTTTACAAATTCGTGTTGTAGATACGCGCAGCAGCTTCGCCCCTCGTACAGAAACTGCAGGTTTGTGATTTAAAATTGGCGAGATAAATACTTGGACAGTGCCGGGTTCTTCAGCTAGATGTACCTGGATTCCAATGTTTATTTGTGGTGGAAATTAAAAAAAAAGAGTCACTGGTTAGAAAACTTGTGGGATTTGTTTACCTGTCGTGTTGTTTTGTCCGTTTGTGCTTACATGAAACTGTTTTCAGCATACACATCTCACATGGTTATATTACTTCTGAAATGCGCACATAGACAACACATTCCCAAGCAGACAAGAAACACATGAAGAAACACGGTGAATAATTTAATAATTTTGTTATTTGCAATTCTTCAGTCCACCGCGGTAGTTAAATAGTACAGGATCGAGGTTCATTTCGCTCGACAAAACAAGCAGCAATGTTTGTGGTGGCGTAGAAGCCCGGATTAGTGAGGTACCTCTTCCGTACGCAATTAATTGCATTTGCGGTCTGTGTCGTTTAATGTCAGTGTCATATCATGCGTTGTCGATTTATCAGCAATTTTCTGTGTTAAACAGGGAGAGGGCCTCTGGATAACCGTTACCAACACAAACAGCTTCGACATACAGGCACAACGCAATCAATGGATACTGTCATGAGACAACATACAGGTGATAATCTCGTCGCCAGGGTTCCATTAAAGTGGATGTCATTTTTAACAATAGGACAGTCTGTTTCACCATGGAATTATAAACACTATATAGATTTGACTGTCCAAACACCGAAAACCTTTAGGGACGTATTCCTGACATCAAAACAAGAAAGAAATATCTAGTAAACAAGGGCCTTGCGCATAGCTTAAGAGACATGAGCACTTGTTCAGTTTCCATACTATCAAACACATCTCTTATATTGGAAGCTCTTTGCTTTTCATATTTTCGAAGGAGGTAGTATCGATCAAAACAAGAAAAAATCTTGTGAACTTGGGTTCTTAAATGCACTCGTTCAGTAGAAGAGATGTGTTTCACACTAGCGAAGATGGACAAGTGCTCATAGCTCTTAATGCATGCATTCTAGCGCCCATTTTTGCTAGCCATTTTTTGGGTTCTGATGAAAAATTTTTCCTCCCAAAATATGGGAAAGACGGTGCAGCAAAACACGTGTGATTCATAGTATCGAAGATGAACAACGGCTCATACCTTTTAAAGTACACATCACAGAGACCATAATTACTTATTTCTGTACAAGGAAGCTGTCCCTAAAATTTATAGGTGTTTCTTTAGACAATTAAGAGTCTTTGATTCGTAGCATGTTCATTAATTTGTGTTTTGTGTTAAAGTATTGGGCTGTATTTTCTACAGTGTACTCTGTTTAGTCAAGAGTTACACATATGTTACTGTGGCGACCATTATAATAAATTTTGGGAATTTCGTATTTGGCCCCTCTCGCGAGTGTACTGTGGCGACCATTAAATAAATTTCGAGAGGTTCATAATTTAATGCCTCCCGTAGTTCTTGTTTCGTACCGGTGACGAAATTTAGAACTGTAATTAAAATTTGATTTGTTATTTATAATAATTATATTATTTTTCAGGCGGGAAAGAGCAATCAGTGGAATAAAGAGGCCACGGAAAACGCTATTGAGGTACTGAGGGAGAAGAGAATGGATTACATTTCAGCCAACAAATAATTTAAAATCCCACGAGCAACGCTGAAAGACTATATTAAAAAGGCTGAAGGTGTTAGTGGTGAGGCATACGTTGACACCAAAGGAGGGCGACACCCAGCAAGGCCTACGCCCTTAGATGACGAGTTAGTACCACACTGTATGGAAGTGGAAAAGAATTTCTACGGGCTACCCGTGAAAGATCTCCGGTGAATTGCGTTTCAATTTGCAATTTGTAGCAAAAAACGATATCTATATTCAAATGATCAGAAGGCAGCTGGGTTTCTCATCAGCGGCATGCATCGTTAGCTGTCTTTAAGGAAACAACAGTCACTGTTTCTCACCAGATTTCTAAGATTCGACATTAAAACTGTAACTGAATTCTGTGAAGTCTAAAAACCTGAGCTAGACTAGTCTACAGAAAATGCACTGATTTTATTTATCGTGGGTGAAGCAGACATTTCCGTTATCTTACCACAAACGTCAGACAAGTTTGCAATGAAAGGTAAGAAGGAAATCCACAGACACGTCTGTCAACAAAGCCTCGTTCGTGACGATAGTTATGTACATGTCTGTTGCGCGACAGTAACTTCAGCCAAAACTGATATTCCTCAGAAAAATGATTTCAACATTTGAGGCCTAATGTAAATCCATTGGAAAGAGAGACACTGGTTTTAATGTTACATGGAAATTCCTTCAACGTGTGAAATATTATTGATAATGCAAGGAAAAATAGAGTTTCATTAGTGTGCTTGCCGCAACATTCTGCTCCAAAAATGCAGTCACTCGATATTTCCTCTGTGCTCTCTTTCGAAACATCATATACGCAAATCATCGAGAATTGGTTGAGCAGCCAATCTGACCATCCGATTGCTAGGATGTCAGCTCAATGTTTATATTCACTGCAGCAATGGAGACCGTTGTGAACTATTTCCGTAAGACAGGAATATTTGCGTACAAATTTGGCGACCTCAAGGATACTAAGTCGCCCATGCATAGTGGGAAATTGTTCATGAGGACACCCGATCACATCTAATGCGAAATTCTAGTGAATCCTCCACCTCGAAGTCAGGGCCGTGGCTGTAACCTAGCCGTTAAAAACCTACAGGATTTGGCCTTGTTCCTCTAGTGAGTAGCAACCTTTATAAAAGGAGAATTCATGGAAGATTTATTCAGAAAGAGGATCAACCTCATAAGAAAAGTAAGACGCTGCTGGCTCCCCTTACAGAATCTTAGAGACCACAGTCATGAGAAAATCCTCTGACTCGAGTGAAGTAAATGTCAACTGATACAGAATGCAGTAATGAAGGTGAAGCTGAATTGTACTGAGATGGTACAATTAAAGATACATGCGGCCTATGGCTCTATTCAGAGTGTGGTTTGACTATTCAAAAGTGTGAGGGAACCTATGTATAGCTGGGAGTTATTTAGAAAATTTTACAAACCATCCATCCATATGTAAATGTTGGAAAAGACTCCTGAAGAATCATCATGTACATAAATTTTGGTTGTCACTTAATTTAGTGCATTCATCCATTGGTGAAATGGCATCATCTTCGACTAGAAACTGTCTGTGGTACGATGTTCTATTGATTCCGTTGTCGATTTCGGCCTTCAGTAGTTTTGTGATAGTTTCTGATGCGTCATAGCGCAAGTTACAGGCTAAAACGGAGGAAGTAATGTACCACATATTTCAAATAGCCAACACCCGTGGCTATAGCGCCAACATTAATTGGATAGTTACTAGTTTCTCTTCGTATTATATAATCCAAAGATCAGAGGAAAATCTCCTTTCAGCAAGCACAACCATACCCTTTACTTCACTCATCAGTGAAACAATACTCACCAGATTCTAAGAGGTAAATGGTAGTGGTTGTAGTATTGCGCATGTACAAGAATAAACGTCATGGCGTTGATGGAACACTGTATAGAAAATAAACTTTTAATCACAGCCCAACCAGATGGTTAATTTGCATTATTTTATCATAAAATTTCAAGAAAGACGTAGTAGGTAAGTAACAATACCAAATTTAGAAGGAGGAAAGACTAGAGTTACTCTTCTTATGCGCTCAATTACCAAAGGGCTTACTAAATAACAAGGCGTAATTATTGATGTGTAACTACAAACCAAGAAGTATAGAACTTCTTTCACTTTGTATTACAAAATGAAGAGACTTATTGCTATATCATATCCGAACAAAGACTCTAACGCCCAACCCGAAGTATTTACTTTACTAATTTACAGTAACATTCCAGAGAAACACAAATACATGCTGTTTGACAAGTTTTGCGTTCTCTGGCTTTCCTTCTTTCCCGGTAATCACAAACCTTTACACGTTTCTCCAGAATTACCAGATTTATAAACACAGCTTCCTGCAATTAGCTACCTGTCCGCATCTCTGCGTCACAGGACGTCGGCTTACAATTTCGTCCAGCCCCCCCTCCCTTCCCCCCAATCCCCTGTAACTTTCATTACGCCAGATTTTACTAATCTCCGCAATTCCCGTTGTTCAGATGATTAATCTGCATGTCATCGCTTGACTGGAGCAAAATAAATAATAATGACACTGCACGCCAGCCAGGTATTTGTACATTGCATAGAGGCCCCACGTTAGCTGCGCGCTTCGTTGAAATTACAAAACTTTCATTATACCCGCTCTAAACGAGTATGTTGGTATAATTAAACTAAGATCTATACAAAAATTTCATTGTAGTGGCCCAATTACTTTCTACACTCGTTGTTATGGTTGAAGTACAGTTGTATTCCAGTTGATCAACATAGAACACTACTTAAATTATTTGTGGCACGGTAAGAGAGAAGCAAACATGTACTACCTTTAATTTTAAGCAAAGAAAAATTAATTAATGTCAACCTTCTTCTTCATTTGAGGATGGAATTAAAGTTCCTAATTTGTGGGAATAAATTAGAAGAACAAGGTGTCAACCAAAGAAACATTATGATTAGAAACTTCTTTTATCTGCATCTTTTATTCTTTACGTGGGAATAAAAACAGCATCAGCTTGGAACATAGCACTTTAGATCATATTTAATAAGTGGGAGCTATGTTGCAAATCTGTATGTTTGTCTTTCACCAGACATTTAATTTGCTAAAAATGCAGATTGAACAATACCTGGTAGTTTATTAATGTAGTTTGTAATACGTTTTAATTAAAAAAACTCGATTGGTTTCAGTAGTTTTTCTTTGTCAGAAATATGTAATTACTTATTAATTATCTGTTCTCTATGAGTAGTTGTAACTGTTGCTTAAAACCAACACATCAAATCACAGTCTGAAAATAATTTTACTGATTCTACACTTTGACATGTTGAGATATAAGCCATATATAAAGCAACCTAATTCCAGACAAGCAAAATAAATACTAAAATTCTGACTAACCATAATACAACAGGGACATCAATTTAAACCTACTTAAATAAATTTAATATAATATTTGATAAAATAATCAAACTACAATAAAAAAATCAATTCCACAAAATATACTAACACAACATAATACAACAAATTTATTATTATTAAATAACTAAATAAACAAAGAAACGATATAATATGAAACGTCCCCTTTCAACAATTATACACGACTGTGCTTAAACTGACACACAATATTTTTAGCGCAACGCAATCTATCAAAAATCCCTACAAAAGAATGGCCCTGACTAACATTAACCTGTACATTTTTTCAAATCACTTACCTCACCAAAAATCTTCGTTACTCGAACTACTGCAATACAGCGAGCGCCACTACTGCCAGCTAAATAAAAGATTCAAACTACGGAAGGCACTAACTACTGATAGGCATAGTTAGCAAATGAAAGATTTTAATAGAGAACAAACAATGTATTTACCTTAATAGTGTTGAAAAATCATAATATACATAGCAGTTCATAATATCCATTCTGTACTCAAAAATCCGCCATCTCATTTCCCACATCCACCACTGCTGGCGGCTCACCTCCAACTGCGCAACGGTACGCGCTGTTCACATCCAGCTGCCGCTGCCCAACACTACAATGGCAGACAACAATGCAAACTAGTCACAGACTGCACACAGCACAGCCAGTGATTTTCATATAGAGCGCTACGTAACGTTGCCAATGAGAAAACATAAACAGCCTACTTACATAAAGAAAACATAAACAGCCTACTTACATAGCCCCCACTACAATGGCAGACAACAATGCAAACTAGCCACAGACTACACACAGCACAGCCAGTGATTTTCATATAGAGCGCTACGTAACGTTGCCAATAAGAAAACATAAACAGCCTACTTACATAAAGAAAACATAAACAGCCTACTTACAAATACATTAAATAATCAAGACACTCTGATTTGCACAGAACAGTTTTCAGTGTAAGTGAAATACTCTACTAATAAGTTATATCTTGAACATTTTCCTAGATACCTTTCCACTACATGTATTATGTTACGACTTATCTAAATTGAAGATATCTTAAAATAATTTGAATAGAATAATCAATAATGAGAGTGACGAGCAATGAGTACCCATCTCAGAGCCGATATCAGTTAAATTAAATAATTAAATTACTATCAAATCCACCTTCATTAATGGTATTTCACTATCAAATCCGTTATAAAGAAAAATCTATTGTAACTCACCTCCTCTTAATTATAAGCTGCACCTTGACCTGAAATATTTTATAATTATAAATCTTGATAACCATAACTCTAAAAAGATTCTATGATAACGCACATACGCAAACAAGGAAGTCATGTAGAGTAAATCTTTTATTATCAATCATGAGGTTGGTTCCTCTGAATGGAATAAGATACCGCCAAATTTGTACAAGTAATTGTCGTTGTTTAAAAATTACACACCCAGACTATTACGAAGTATATTTATAATCGTCCTTTCGCCCAATTATACCATTCTCAAGTGAATTGTGGAGTTGCGAGTATATTATAAAAAAATCTTCGACGTTTACAAGAGCCTGAAAACTATTTTTCCGGTTGGCCAGAAAGCGATGGAGAGCATATTGACCTAATTTCTAGTCTGCAGGCCCACATTACTCGTCGTACTCACTGAGAAAAGAAATGTTCCTACTTGCAATTTACTCTGCGGGATCAGGAACTAAATAAAAGTTTTGGTTTGTAACTGACAAATATATGCAGTAGAAGTTCACACCTGTACGGGAAGTTCCAAGCAAAAGTTTCTGTAGTCAAAGTTAGTTACTCGGCTTAAAAGTGGAAAATAATTTCGCCCCTTGCCACACGGTTTTGTGAACAGTCCAGGCGGCATTCAAACAGCTACTTCCGTGAAATCTAAGCGATCCAGGTCGGCATACAGTCCTCGTGAGGTAACTTCCTACCTTTACCGAAATGCTTTTGCTAGCAATCCGTCTATCGAAGGTCCACCGTACGCACGCGTTTGACTGACGTCGACAGCTTGATATCTTGGTGCGAAGTGTCTCTTCTTACAGCCTCACTGTGTGCATTTATATATGGGCGTAGCGTAGAAGCGAACTTCTACTATCAACAGCTCTAGGCACAGGTGGGAGCTTCTAAATGACCCCATTCTCAAACAGATATTAACAAATAACTCTGTCGTTTAACAATTTGCAAACTTCTTAATTTTTATATAATTAAAACTAAGTTTGCTTTAGTTACTGAGAAAGGTTTAGTTCGGCAGCATTTAGACCTTGCCGGTTACAATTTTTAGAACGTAGCTAACACCAGAACACAACTTCTGGAGATCCTCCTTAAGTGTCCCCGCAGTGTTTTAATTTATGACTAAGTCTTGAAACTTGAATGATAGATCGGAAATGGAGAAACACTTAGCTTAGGTGCGGCATATTATTAAAGCAAAGAGTGATATATGCCTGCGAGAATTGGACGTTCCGTGCTACAATCGCATCTCTCTGGAATAAGTAACCAAAGACTCCGTGTGAAGCAGTTACGGAGATCGGACCTGTTTTATGTTGGAAATATTTTGCTATTGTTGTGGGACCCTATTAAGCTACATTGTGAATGTTTAGTTAGTCGATGACACAATAAACAAAGTCAAGATAATAATACGCATTCAAGGTGAGTATTTATAAATTTATAAAAGATTTGACAAATATTCTTCAGATATCACGTGATGTAGACCGATCGGTGATGCAGTGTGGAATGATAGTGCGAGCCTGCATCTTTTCACGGTCAATATTCTGCGAGAGTATATCGCAGAAGCAATAAACTTTTCGTTAATGAAAAAGTTAGACACATAAATCCATACGCTTCCTAGTACCTAGTTGTGCCGAACGATTTTCGTAACGAATTAAACATTTTATAGATTTCAAGTGGGGTAGTTCCGACGATGAGTATCAGCGAGATCGACGCTGCGGGACAAGTGGTATTTAAAACCTAAGACACATTCTCTCTATCTTTTAAAAGATTTGAGCTAAAACCTAAATAAAACCACTGGAAATTATAACTAAAAATAGCAAAAATAAATAAGAAGCAGAGAATTTTCTTAAACAAAATTTCTTAAATAAATAAATTAATTAATTAAAATATAATAAACTTGTTACAGCTGTATTATTTCATTAGTGTAATCGAGTGATGTAATCATAACTTTGTATAAAAAATACAATTGAGACTTAATCTGTTATGAATAAGGATTTTTTTCGGTCCAAATTTGGTTGTTGGTAAATAACTTGAAAAGTAACAGAGGTAGCTTAATGGAGCCACATGTTTTCATAAGAAACTGAGGCTACATACGAATTTTCGTCTTACTGAGACTAATATTTATGGCCTTCAACTTTTCTTAGAAACGCTGATTTTGAACAAATTGTTGCCCTGATCAAGTTGGGACTTGTAACTTTTGTGACATACATTTGCACATTATGAATAATTTTGAGGTGTCCAGCTTCATTATTTAGCGCCACCTAACTTTTTGTTAAAATAATATATTTAGTGAAACATATTCATCAGATCATTCTGATAATTTCCTGAAGTGTACACTGACAAAGCTTGGGAAAGTTATTTTAGTTTTCAATTTCATTATTAGGTTACAGTGAATTCCTTTGTATGCTAAGCGCAGGCGTATTATGACGACATGGCTCCAGTAGTAGTAAACTGGGCTAAGTCCCGGTACAGCCGCTCTCCTCTGTCTCTCTCGCAGTGATACAGCGCTTCTTTCGCCATGACTACCTGCTGCTGAAATTTTTGACCCTTCGTTCTGAAAGTAAAGACAAATGCACAAGATGCTACGAAGAGTTAGGTTCTTGGTAATATCGAGAAGTCCACTCGGTATGTTGTTCGACCATTTTCCAATAACGAGTAACCACTTAAAAGGCGTTAAAGCTTCCCAGTGACATTACAAATCAGTTTAATTCACATGTTCAGTACAAGTATGCAGTAAAAGAAAATCGATGTAAAAGTATATTTTGAACTGTTGATACGAACCTAGATGTACCTCTAGGAATTTGTAATTTGGTCTTAATGATGACAAGATATAACACTCGACGACTCGAGTACTTTGCATCATAATAAATGCATTTGTATGAGGATCTACATCCAGCAAGCTTGTGAAACAGAGTATTGGTCTCAGGTTTTCTCCCTGATTCATTCACGGAGGTAACGTGAAAATAGTGTGCACTATGTATCACCCGGTAATGTAGTCAAGATATACCAAATGTGTATTCATAATCTGTAGTAGAGCAATACTTGAGGTCAGGATACGTCTCCCCCAAATTTTATGGTAGGTTTTTAATTTGTGCGGCTATAGCGTAAATTGTTGTTTTATAGTTATTGAAGATATTTTAAATACGTCTTTGAAAATACAAGAAAGTGCGCGTTTTTGTCACAAATTTTAATCCATTTTATTCATGTAACATATTATCACTGGTCTGCAATGAAATGTATTTATAACGTGTATTGGTTTATAGAGCTGAAAGCAATTTCTCACAAAAGATTTTGAACCACAACAGGAAGTATCCCGCTGATATCATGTTTGTGGGGTAGTCCATCGTTTGGAATTATTATTCTTTTGCATAATCACACATCAGTTTTCAGCACTGCACATTTTTTTGGTGTGAAGTACGACAAAATATAGTACCTCTACTCTTTATTATCTTACATAAGGCTGAATGTGTCCTCGTGTGCTTTTGTGTAAATGTTGTTGCCAACTTTACAACAAGGTTTGATTTCCACTTGGTTTCTTCAGCCACTTTTACATCAATTGAAAACGTTGTTTGTCCGTGTTACAGGATTAAATTAATTACCCATTATCCAGTGACTCGCGGAGTGCTCTTTGAGTACAATTGTCAGGGGCCCTGTTCCATTCTGGTGGCAAATACTGTGCAGAATGGCACAGCAGTAACATTTCGTACCAGCCTGAGGTTCCCCAAATTTATCTCCATTGTCATTTGCTGATACATGTGACAGAAGAAGAATTGTAAAATCCCGTTGGTACTGAAGCACAAAAAGCCAGAAGTACGGGCTATAAGCGTTTGCGGTGACCAAAATATTATCCATTTTGCATACTAACCATTGTGACAAATATGTTTTAGTTTAATTTAATTTCATTCATGCACCAAATTATCCTGAACTACTGACGAGCATCAAAACGGATACAGGGATTAGTGAACACACGGTTGACGTAGAGATAGTGAGTACCGTAACCCCCAAATCCACGAAAAATAAAGGAAAAATTTAGTTGTTAAAATATGCAGATAAAAATTCGCTTGACACCTCCAAGAGAGACAATCTCCACTCCTCCCAACATAGCAATGTAAGAGTAGACCAGGTGCGTTTGAATGCAAATAAATAGGCTCGACAGCTATTGAGAAATTCATACCAAATAAATTTACAATACAAAAAAGGTTAGAACATTTCTGTAGAAAAAAAGGAAAGGAGCATGCCAAATTTAAACGAATGCCAAACCCCAAGATTAGCGATCTTTTAAAGAAACACAAAATTAAGCGCGGACTTCAATGCTAGTTGCTTTTAACAGATTCCACAAAGAAACTTTTTCTCGAATCCCGGCAGAAAGTCCAAAGAGATTCTGGCCGTATGTAGAGTATGCTAGAACACAGAACACAGTCAATGCCTTCTCTTTGCGATAGCACTGATAATACTGTAGATGACTGTGATGCTAAGGCATAGTTACTAAACACAGGCTTCTGAAACTCCTTCACCTAAGAAGACGAAGAAATATTCCAGAACTCGAATCAAGAAAAGAACCCAACAAAAGTAACATAGAAGTAGATATCCTCAGATTAGTGAAGCAATTAAAATCACATAACAGTTGGTCTTCGGGTCCAGACTGAATACCAGTTATGTTCCTTTCTGAATTTGCTGCCGCAGAATCTCCATACTTAACAGTCACATACATACACTCGTTCGACGAACTACCCGTACCAAAATCTGGAAATCTATACAGATCACACCAACATTCAAGAAAAGTAACAGGAGTAATCCACTACATTACAGACCCAAATCATTAATGTTGATATGCAGCAGGTGTTTGGAACATCAACTGACTTCTAACATTATGTATTACCTCGAAGAGGCCTGTCTGTTGAAACATAATCACCACGGATTTAGAAAACTACGTCCTTGTGAAACTCACACGAGGGGTAGAGCGCTGTAGGCATAGGATTTAAAATTGATTCCGTATTTCTAGATTTCCAAAAGGCCTTTGACAGCGTACCTCATAAGTGGCTTGCAATCAAGTCGCATGTTTCTGGAATATCGTCTCAGTGGGGTCACTGGATTCTCGACTGCCTGTCAGACAGTTCACAGTCCGTAGTAATTAGGGCAGTCATAGAGTCAAGCGGAAGTGATTTTTATTTTTGGCATTCCAGAGGTAGTGTTATAGGTCCCCTTGTTGTCCCTTACCTATATAGACGATTTAGGAGATAATCTGACCAACCATCTTAGGTTTTTTGCAGATGATGCTGTCGGTCATCTTCTAGTATAGTCATCAGAAGATCAAAATCAATAGCAAAAAGATTCAGACTTTTGTATGGCGCAGAAACTGGCAATTGACCCTGAATAATGAGAAGTGTGAGGTCATCCATGAGAGTGTTAAAATTAACCCGTTAAACTTCGGTTAAAGAATGAATCTATCAAATCTAAAGGCCGTAAATTCAACTAGCTACCTAGGAATTACGATTACGAACAGTTTGAATTGCCCTGTGGAAGGCGAAACGAAGATTGCGTTTTATTGGAAGAACATAACAAAGCGATTATCTACATTACTCTTGTCTGTCCTCTTTTGGAGTACTTCTACACGATGTGTAATCCTTACCGGATATGAATAACGGAGCACATCGGGATAGTTCAAAGTAGGGCAATACGTTTTCCTCTATCGAGAAACGGAGAGATATTACGGACATGAAATGGAAATTGGGGTCGATCTCATTAAAACAAAGGCGTTTCTCGTTGCGGCGTGGTATTGTGATGAAACTTCAATCACAAGTTTTCTCCTCCCAACGCGAAAATAGGGAAAAGCGATGATCATAATAAAATTAGGGAAAGCAGAGCTCGCATGGAAGGATATAGTTGTACTTTTTTCCCATGAGCTGTTAGAGAGAGAAATAATGGAGAATTACTTGAAAGTTGTCCTATGAACCCACTGCTAGGCACTTGAGTTATCTGCAGGGTAGCTACGCAGATGTAAATAAATCCTACAGACTTCGTGCAATTGTATATTGAGTAAAATACTTTTCTAAGTCCTATGATGATAAAACTAAGACAGTATGTACCATTATGTGGAGGGTAAATAACATGTTGAATGTATTTTACAACCTAGATTAGACAAAAAAGAAGTAGGCGGTCTAAAACAATAAAAGAAATATGAAAATGTAACTCAACAGACAATGGAAAATGAACATGTGCCTTGTAAAATACTTTACTCCAGGAGGTAACTTGTATCTCATTCCAAAATAAGTGATAAATAGACGTTTGGGTTCTAATGGCCTACAGCTATTTGCAAGTGAGGAGTCGGAGCATCGTGAAACCAGTTGCAAACAACAAATCTAGAAAATAAAATAGAGAAATATAATGTAAATTCACCCTTAAAAGTAGGAAAGCTTGACTAAACCATTCAAGGGAATCAAAACTTACACTAGCACTGCAAGAAAACAGTTTTACTGACGAAGAAGTATTCAGACGAATTCTGGATACTTACGTGAAACACAGGGAAAAAGAGTTATGAAGAATGAAGTTCAATTTAGCAGAGGCTTCACTGCAAACGGAAGCATATTGAATTAAATTATGTAATTTACGTCCACTAATGAATCATTTTCCACACTATCCTTCAAATCTTCGAAGTTCACGCTACTGTCAAAAAATGCACCAACACATGAGAAAAATTTCTCGGCAAAATGTGTATCACAAAAAGGATCGTATTATATCGAAATAGTACCAATTTTTGGAATCTTAATGCACAAAATGGTAAATATCGTCATCACAGAACCATAGCAGCAAAATTACCTCTACACAAAAGAACCAAGACAACAGGGAAACGCCCTTTACAAAGACAGAATGCGCATCCATCTGAAATAAACTGCGTGGGTACCACCAAATCTAGTTTTGCTGAGAGATCTCAACCTTGTTGCTGTTAAGTAGAGGTACTTAATGCAAAAGTTGCAAACAAAAAAGAAAAAAAGAAAAAGAAACACGTTTCAAGAGATCTCAAAAGTCTCAGAAACATCAATGCTCAACATATGACAGCGTTCAACTAACGCAACTGGGAAAAATTTTAATCTGGATAGCACGAGCGGCTTTTGTCAAATACAAATCGTAAATAAAATATTTTAAATAAACACACACCATCAAGCCTATAGTTTGCAGAACTAAAATCACAGAAGACTGCAGTTTATAAAACAAGTGCAGAGTATATGTGGATTATTTCAAAGCATTACATAACTGCAAAAAAACCGAAGTGAAGAATTTAATACTGATAACGTAGTTCGAATACAAGCAGATTCAAAGACACGAATGGCATAAGACATCAGAGAAAGAACCAACCAGCTTAGAAATAAAGTATGAGGTTAAGACAATATATTTGTTCAATTAAAGAAACATTCTAGTTACAACATTTGTAAGCCCTTTAATATATGTTGCTGTGTGAAACTTAGCACAAATTTACCTCCCATTCTAAAAATGGGTTACTTATTACCAAAACTACGTACCCACAAACTGTTATCCAACTTAAAATTTGACTAAACACAAACTAATTTGAGCTGAACTTCAGTCTGAATGTAACCTGTCTTCATACTAAATGCACAGCTGAAGTAAAACAGTTATCTGGCACTAATCAAAATTTCCACTTACCTCGCGTCTTGACGACACTGTTGCAGATTTCTCGAAAGCACAAGAGCAGACAGTAATCTGGCGGCGGCTATGCTAGATTTGTGTTTTTAAATAAAATTTCCGAACAGTATACAAACTTATGAATGGTGAGCTCCATGTGGTTCCCAAATTGTGCAGCGACCGTAAACCATAAAATTACCAAATAAGCAGCAACCAGTCGCTAAATCATGTTTTATTTATTCACTTTTGCAAATCGATTTCAACTGATTAACAACCATCATCGGTGCTACAAATACAAGAATAAAAATGAAAACACTTAATAACAGTGACCAAATGAATAAATGTACATAAAGTAACGTAGAACCAATTCAATGTATATACACGCATTAAACCACTTAAAACGCACACACACACTTACCTTTCAACGAATATGTGTCCTGAGTAGTACTACTGTCTTAAGCAAAGGTCAAACATAAATTGATACATCAAGAATTGACTATGACAATGAGAAACCATAAGGGGGCGCGGCAAAGCAAACCCGCCCTCTATGCGAAAAGATACACTTAAAATAAAAATGAGAAGAACAAATGAGAAACAAAATGAGGTGAAATGTAGTGATATAATTCTAAAATATTTACATAAAATGGATATATTGACAAAGCTTTATTACAGTTATATAGACCAAAAAGCGATTGTACAAAAAGTAAAAAGGAACAAACATAAATGAGAAGCACACTATAGAGAAAACATCCCCACTACAGCTAGTATGAAGCTGTTATCTCTGGATATTGTGAATTTATACACTAATATCCCAGTAGATGAGACTATTGGTATTGTGAAAAATAATTTACTGCTGAGTAATCTGACACATAATGAAATTGAGTTTATAGATCTTTTGTCTCTTATGCTCAAATACAACTTTTTCCGGTTCAACGACGAAATTTATGTGCAAAATAGACGGTCTTAGTATGGGATACGCGATTTCTGCTTTTTAGCTGACGTGTTCATCACTCACCTTGAAACCAGATGGTTTCATGAGAATGTTGAGTTGGCAAAGAAAATGGTCTTTTACGTTAGGTACGTTGATGATATATTATTGCTTGTGAATGGCGATGAAAATGACATTAACGGAACTGTCCTCATTTAACGCTTTATATACTATAATAAAGTTCTCATATAAACTTGAAACGAATGGTGTTATTAGTTTCATGCATCTATACATAAGAAATAGCGACGGAAGGCTTCATTTTGGCATATTTCGAAAAAAGACATATACTGACTGTATCATAAACTATCATTCAGCCCACCCTAATCAGCATAAAATGGCGTTTTCCAGATTTGCATTTAATCGTAAAACTGAGTTAGATATTATTTTTTCCATAGCTAAATCTGACTATCCGCCACCATTTGTTAAAAAAATATGAAAAATTTGCCAATAAATATAAAGACATGGGTGCAAATGAAGTAATTGTACGGAAAAATTAAACAATGAAATATATTTCTGTAGCATACTATGGGGTAGTTAGTCGTAAAGTTGCAGCTGTTTTTAGGAAATTCAGGGCTAGGATTTCTTTTTCAAATAAGTATAATTTGTGATAAATTTTAGATCATAGCATAGATAAAGTAAAAGCTTTACAGCAGTCAGGAAATTACAAAATACATTGTCCAAGCTGCAAAGCATGTTCAGTAGGTCAGACTGGAAAAAAAATTGAAACTAAATTTGCTGAACATGTCGCCGTTGACAGAAATGACGCGGCTTATAGATCGAATTTTGCAGCCCACATTATAAACAGTGGACATGAACTTCCTCCAAGTGAGACGCATGTGAGGTTATTACATAGAGCGGAAAAGAGAAATTATCTTGATTTGCTAGAGAATATGGAGATCTTTTGTCATCATAGATCAGCTAGCGTGTGCCTTCTCACTGAGCAGGTAACGCTGAGGGTAGTTCATTTTTGGGAGCTCTACGCCGAGCATTTGCTTCATGGGAATGTAAATGATAAGACAAGGATAGACGAGAGGGGGGTGGAACAGGGAAGAGTGAAAGGGGGGGTGGGAGGTAAATAGATTGGTGATATGAATGATGTTATTGTGACTAAGTTTGCGTTTACGCCTATCAATTGGGCTTTTGCCGTCTTGTCGGCTGCACGAACAGGCATATGGTGTGGATTTATGTCTCATACGAAAACACCGTAAGAGCCCCAAAGAGTTCTCAATTCATCCTATCAACCCTGTGTTAATTTTCCCGTGTATGAAGTGAGCTTCCACTTTATGCTTGCATTTGGTCTTGTTTCTTTAATACGGCTGCTTTGTTCGTGTACCTAATTTTCTTATCTCAACTTAGTTTACGTTATATGTTCATTCAGCAATGTGGTGCCGTCTGACAAAAAAATACGATCTTCCTGAATATCATTAACTGCACGCTAGATGGATACCAAAACTGTGTTACGTTTTGGCATTATGATTAACTTTTGCTCTTCGGTAATACGATAAATAATTTAAAAAAATTATATATATTTTTTTAAATTTTTCTATGGTGTGCCTCTCATCTATGTTTCTTCCTTTTTACTAATTTGTCAATCGCTTTTGGCGTATGTAACTGTAATGTGAGATTGACAAAATCTTTGTCAATATATCCATTTTATGCAAATATTTTAGTATTATATCATTACATTCCACCTCACTTTGTATGTCATTTCTTCTTCGCATTTTTATTTTAACTGTATCTTTTCGCATAGAGGGCGGGTTTGCTTCGCAGCGCCCCTTTATGGTTTCTCGTTGTCATAGTCAATTCCGATGTATCACTTTATGTTTGACCTCTGCTTAAGACAGTAGTACTACTCAGGATACATATTCGTTGAAAGGCATATGTGTGTGTGCATTTTAAATGGTTTAATGAGTGTATATAAATGTAATTGGTTTTAGATTGCCTTATGTACATTTATTCATTTGGTCACTGTTATTAATTATTTTACTTTTATTCTTGATTTTGTAGCTCCGATAATGGCTGTTAATCAGTTGAAATCGATTTGCAAAAGTGAATAAATAAAATATGATTTTGCGACTTGTAGCGTCTTATTTGGTAATTTTATAGTATAAAAACTGTGGCATGCCATATTGTCCAATGTGCTAATGCGTAATGCTAAACCTTCTTTAAAAAGTCGGATGGGAACTACTACTTCGATATCATATTCCAAGAAAACGGTTTTTGAGAGAATTATGTGTCCAAAATGTGAGTAACATTTCGTGTGATATTCATACTTAACAATGGTATGAACAATACTATGCTTAGTAAAGTGAACAATGATTATAAAAAGGTACAATATTATCAGAGAATTTCGATACAAATCAAACAACTTAATCACTTGATATCTTAATGTGAGCCTCAGGGAAGTGGGGTGGTCTTTCTCTCAGCTCTGAGCAATTTAATTAGCTGACGATAATCATTCTGACAAACTAGCTGGGAAGCACTGCAGTCTTACCTCAGACTTCTTCTCTTCAAAAATAGCCACATTATTGAAAATTTACATTCTTTCCGCCTTCCTATATATACATGAAATTCATCCTTGTTGTCCTTTACAATAAGTCTTTCTTCATCTAACAGATATGACACAAGTCAAAATAGGACTACTGAATACGTTCATCACCTACTAAATTTCAACTAAGAATGTTGTCAGACTGCGCAGAGGCGAAGACTGAGCCACAACAAGCCCAAAGACTGTTTACCAGTGACATAACTTGCTCTCTCTCTCTGATAAGCATGTCGATAACTTACAAAAATCAAAATGAAATGCCCACTTTACATATCCTCCACGTTCCCCAAACAGAATTTTGTACAAGTGTCATTTCACATTGGAATGGAATATGGACAAAATCCTAAATATTATGGATACAAAGAGAGAAACGTCTTTACAAGAAAATGAGTTACAGAACTACATGTAAAAAATATTTATAAAATTAAGGACCTTGTAAGTGAAACCTACAGAATTCACTACAGGCAGGTTATCATATTTCATGATGTCTCTGAGAACGTTTTACACTGGCCTACTTTCAATATTTATATGTCAAATTTTGTATTGTAGAAAGCAGTATTGCCTTGTAGCAGACAGGAAATTGGTTAGGGTCTATATCACAGAAGGTCGACATATCTGAAGAACAGTCACATATGGCAGTAGTAATTTGTACAATGAAAGTAGGTAGAGAAGTATATTTACGGCCAAACTTTCTTTAGCTCACTGCAGTTATGTCCTTGTTTTTGGAATTTGTGTGGAAAGCAGATTCAGTGAGACTAAGCACACTTCTCAGCTGACAAATCCACACATGCTCACACAGTAAAATATATAGCTTGAAACAGTCTGTAAATCCATTGATACCCCCAACAATATCTTATAGTATCGACAAGTTCCTTATAAAATTCAGTTTCAGCTTGTAATGGTGAAGTATACCAAGCTTTGGCAGATAATATTTCCGTATATAATCATTAAACATATTTCTTCTGCCCTGGCAAGTCTCATTCATTTGTGATGAATGGTTAATCAGTTACAATTTCTTACATTTACAATATAGAGTTACCTATATTAAGACAGGAGTAATAAGATTTTAGATCGTTGTACATACTGAGTGCACATGTGGTGTAATGGCAAAAGAGATTTTTGTGTCGATTAGAAATGTAAGAAAAAATTTTCATGGTTCTGAAATAATAAATTACAGAAAAACCAAACAATTAAAACAAGTGAAACAGAGTAGAGTAACAAGCATGATAAGAAACAGTTATTATAGATGTACAGCGTAACCTACTGAAAATTCTAAGTCTATTCAAACAAATATGGATGCATACAAATCAGTAAAATTTGAAGAATTATAGTGAGTAAGGTAGAAAGAGGCACATAAAGATAGTGATTACACACGAAATAAACACATGAAGATGGTGGTCACACGCTGATAAGGAGAATGTAAATATATAATTAGGAAAAACATGTACTAGGGAGTAACGAAGGGTCACACCAAAGAAAATGCGTACCTAATACAGTCAGTAATTACGATGCTACCTAGCTACATTTCATCCTTTAGTTTATGTACCTCTTAATCAATTTACCTATAATTTTATCAAATGTCCAACAAATACAATTGTTTACTTTGTCTCTTTGCTTCTTTCTCTCGTATACTTCATATATCATATAAGCTCATATTATTTAGCTCCATTGCTGTATCCAACTATTTCTCATCTCATAGTTACCCTAACTAATAATTTCATCTCAAATTCATCTTTGTAGCTTTCTTTGCTGATGTGTATGTAGCACAATTTTCTGTTTTACCTTTCACTCTTTCCTTCCTCCTTACACATCTTTCATGTTTTATTACACATCTTTCACACCTTATGAAAGCTCACTACAGTACTTCAATTAACATATTTAATATATTAATGGCACAGTATCCTACAGTAACGATTTATACAGAGACTTTGCATTATAGAGAAACTAAATAAATAATGTAAGTGTAAGAGGAAAGTTCAACTTGAAAATTCCTTCAGCTAAAGCAATGCACGTTATTGTATTACTTCATAAGTAAATAAGGTAGACATTCGTCTGTAATATCACACATGTAAGTAGAAAAACTTACATAAAATGGTGTCATCCTATGCCATGGCAAAATAAATAATAAAACTGAAATAAAACCACCATCAAAATATCACATACTTCCTGTATGTCCTTTCTCTTATGTCACTTCTTTTAAGTGTATTGTCTATCCATGTCACACTTCGCAGATCGTGAGTTTCATCTTCACTTCGAAAATTTCCCAAACAATTAGACTGACGGACAATATTTTTATGACATCGCTTTATATTGGTCAGACAAAGAAAAGTCAGATTAGTTCTGCAAAACTCAGTACAAGGTAAGCCTTGCGTGCATGTAGCTGTAGATAAATGAGGAAGAAATGTTCATCAATACAAACAAGAAAATAGACACTACTATAAGGGCAAGCAACAAAAATGTCAAGCAGTTGCCCTTTTCTACTGATGTTTCTTAAATTTTCCTATATGCAAGATTTATATTTCCTATGTAAGTGCATCTCCAGATCTGCATTTCTTCTCTAGCCATCCTTACTCTGCACTTTCTTTTCATAACTTATTTCCCCGTTTGGATTTTGATTTGCCTGCTCAAATAGTTTAAATTTTATTCTTATTTCCTCACTTCATTTGTGGCATTTATTTTGGTTTGTCCATTAATCAGGTCAATTTAACGCGTCTTGCGTTAACCAAGGACTCCATTTGGGCCTTGTCCCTTTGTCGAATTATTCTTCTGTTGCCTTCCTCTTTCATTTTTCATGACTACTATTAACTTTCTATTGAATTTAATTTGCCTTTTTCAGCTCATCGTTTGCTAATGTCTCCTCCGACGATCCAACCAAGCTCTAGATGTTTCAAAAATGTCGAAGTCCCGTTTCACCACTCTGTGACCTTTCTGCTATTTTTAATTAAATGATAAATTATGGCTAAGGTCGGCATCTGCTGCTGGAAATACTTTGCAATCTAAAATCGGGATTCAGAATCTCTGTCTTGGTAATATACACTCCTGGAAATGGAAAAAAGAACACATTGACACCGGTGTGTCAGACCCACCATACTTGCTCCGGACACTGCGAGAGGGCTGTACAAGCAATGATCACACGCACGGCACAGCGGACACACCAGGAACCGCGGTGTTGGCCGTCGAATGGCGCTAGCTGCGCAGCATTTGTGCACCGCCGCCGTCAGTGTCAGCCAGTTTGCCGTGGCATACGGAGCTCCATCGCAGTCTTTAACACTGGTAGCATGCCGTGACACCTTGGACGTGAACCGTATGTGCAGTTGACGGACTTTGAGCGAGGGCGTATAGTGGGCATGCGGGAGGCCGGGTGGACGTACCGCCGAATTGCTCAACACGTGGGGCGTGAGGTCTCCACAGTACATCGATGTTGTCGCCAGTGGTCGGCGGAAGGTGCACGTGCCCGTCGACCTGGGACCGGACCGCAGCGACGCACGGATGCACGCCAAGACCGTAGGATCCTACGCAGTGCCGTAGGGGACCGCACCGCCACTTCCCAGCAAATTAGGGACACTGTTGCTCCTGGGGTATCGGTCCCGCACACCGTTAGGCCGTCTTCCGCTCACGCCCCAACATCGTGCAGCCCGCTTCCAGTGGTGTCGCGACAGGCGTGAATGGAGGGACGAATGGAGACGTGTCGTCTTCAGCGATGAGAGTCGCTTCTGCCTTGGTGCCAATGATGGTCGTATGCGTGTTTGGCGCCGTGCAGGTGAGCGCCACAATCAGGACTGCATACGACCGAGGCACACAGGGCCAACACCCGGCATCATGGTGTGGGGAGCGATCTCCTACACTGGCCGTACACCACTGGTGATCGTCGAGGGGACACTGAATAGTGCACGGAACATCCAAACCGTCATCGAACCCATCGTTCTACCATTCCTAGACCGGCAAGGGAACTTGCTGTTCCAACAGGACAATGCACGTCCGCATGTATCCCGTGCCACCCAACGTGCTCTAGAAGGTGTAAGTCAACTACCCTGGCCAGCAAGATCTCCGGATCTGTCCCCCATTGAGCATGTTTGGGACTGGATGAAGCGTCGTCTCACGCGGTCTGCACGTCCAGCACGAACGCTGGTCCAACTGAGGCGCCAGGTGGAAATGGCACGGCAAGCCGTTCCACAGGACTACATCCAGCATCTCTACGATCGTCTCCATGGGAGAATAGCAGCCTGCATTGCTGCGAAAGGTGGATATACACGGTACTAGTGCCGACATTGTGCATGCTCTGTTGCCTGTGTCTATGTGCCTGTGGTTCTGTCAGTGTGATCATGTGATGTATCTGACCCCAGGAATATGTCAATAAAGTTTCCCCTTCCTGGGACAATGAATTCACGGTGTTCTTATTTCAATTTCCAGAATTGTATATCGGAATGGGAAATCCACTTTTTATCTACTCTCACATCAAAAGCAATCTGTAAGTATGTAACATTGTGTAGGGTTACGACAGGCAATTAATGACCTTTTTAAGATCGCACTAGAGCACAGAAGGGGGGATTTCTCTGCACTGATATGAAACTGCCCTTATGGTTAGAACTACACTCAATTGTGGCCAGACTGTGAATCTGTTGTGTAGCGCAGACAAAGTGTGCTATAGGTACGCAGGTAGAAGCGCTGCGGTTTAACTTGGAGTACAATCACAAGATGGTAAAAGACAAATGACTGCTCTGAAGCTTCAACTGGGCCTCATTCGACGATAGCTGAAGAGATACTTCATCTAGGGAAATTACGCTGCTCCCCTCGATCGCAAATACTGCTTGCAAGTGACGCTTTGTAACTTCGTCAGCTAAAATCCAACCATATGGGAAAATCCCCACTTCATCGCTACCTCTGAGATGATGCGTCCCATCGCTCGAGCGCCGGCTATAGCACCACGTTCAAACTCACTTAAATCTTGATAAACAGCCATTGTAGCAGCAGTAACCGATATGATAGCTGCGTCAGACACTTGCATGTGGACGTTGCCGACTGCTGCGCCGTATTCTGCCTGTTTACACATCTCTGTATTTGAATACCCAGTTCCTTGGCGATTCAGTGTATAGTTCATATAACACAGTTCTGCAAATTATACTGTCTCTATAATTTGAATTTCCCCAACAAATGATTCTGCTATTCATTACAGCATTAAAATATTCATAACACACTATATTTGCATGAATTTATGCATTGTAGATCCTTTGCGAAACGAATACTGTTTGAAATTTCTTTTTGAGCAAGAAATTCGCTAAACTGGTACCTAGTTGTCCACAGTACATTAGTTCTGGGAAATAACTCTCGTTATGATGGTTCAAATGGCTCTGAGCACCATGGGACTTATCATCTATGGTCATCGGTCCACTAGAACTTAGGACTACTTAAACCTAACTAACCTAAGGACATCACACAACACCCAATCATCACGACGCAGAGAAAATCCCTGACCCCGCCGGGAATCGAACCCGGGAACCCGGGCGCGGGAAGCGAGAACGCTACCGCACGACCACGAGCTGCGGACTAGTTATGATGTTTTATGATGTTACACTAAATCAAAGATATACGGCAATAGATCAATTACTACTCTCACCAGAATTACTCGGCAAAGCGAATCGTGTTGCCAGCAAAAGTGGTTACTAATTGTGTCACGTTACGAAGTACAGCCAGGCTTCAGTCTAAGAACGCACGTTGCTATCGCACAGTGGAAGCTTGCTATTAATAAAATTAAATTTGTTGGCCATGAGAAAGATGTGATGGAACTTGGAAGCAACCTGTCAAAACAGATCAACCCAATGGAATGCAGGCTACTACCGGAGGGCCATGAGGCTGAGAAGAATGGATTTGAAGTATTTATCCCAGAGAAACGAAATCGCAGTAGAGTGTCCACAACAAATATTCCATTTGTGATATGGATAAATGTGTTATTAGGCAGAAATTTCTGGGATGTTATGAGCAATTCAGGGAAATAGCAAATTTACGAGTTCTTCGTAGCCTATATCGTACAAGTGGAGGGCGAAAGACGGGGATGATGATCTCAGGTAGGAATGAATACATATCACTTTAAGACCGTTCATGTTGACAAACATTTGTGCAAGAACTTGGCGACGAGACAAATTTAGCTATGATCCTTTAAAATTATCGTATTTAGCGGAACACGACTATGTCCTATTATGTAAAGTTATATGCTACTATACCGGTTCCCGTCATATCACCGAAGTTAAGCGTTGTCGGACTGGGTTAGCACTTGGCTGGGTGACCATACGGTCTGCCGAGCGCTATGGCAAGCGGGGTGCACTCAGCCCTTGCGAGGAAAACTGAGGAGCTACTTGACTGATAAGTAGCGGCTCCAGTCTCAGAAACTGACATACGGCCGGGAGAGCGGTGTGCTAACCACATGCCCCTCCATATCCGCATCCAGTTACGCCTGTGGGATGAGGATGACACGGCGGCCGGTCGGTACCTATGGGCCTTCATGGCCTGTGCAGGAAGATTTAAGTTATATGCTGCTATTCCGTGCGTCGTGCGTTCGATTCTACTCCACTGAAAAATTTGTTTGTTTTCTCCATTTTTCGTTACTCTTGCTCTACTTTAAATTTTGATAACAAGTTATAACTCTCTTCATTACGTTGGTTACAAGTGAGATGACCAAGAGATAAGATACGATTGATTTCATTCTTACCACATAGCAACTGTATGCCAATTTATTAAGTTACGATTAATAAATTTCAGAGTGACAGTCGACACAGAAATACGAATAACAAATCGTTCTCGCAACGTGAACATTGTATTCCTCTCCCTCATTTAACTTTCAAGCCGGCCGAAGTGGCCGTGCGGTTAAAGGCGCTGCAGTCTGGAACCGCAAGACCGCTACGATCGCAGGTTCGAATCCTGCCTCGGGCATGGATGTTTGTGATGTCCTTAGTTAGGTTTAATTAGTTCTAAGTTCTAGGGGACTAATGACCTCAGAAGTTGAGTCCCATAGTGCTCAGAGCCACTTGAACCATTTTTTAACTTTCAAAATAGTTTACGGGGAAACATATGTCACTAACACACTGCAATATTTGCTTCCAATATATAGAGTGGTTCCGTCATGATGTTACAATCATTCAGGGATGATGGAGAAGTGTAAATGTATCAGTTTCAGATAGTGGACACTGGTCCAGAAACGACCAAGGGGATGTTACAAGTGAAAATCGTTCTGCTAACTCTAACAGTGGAAAACACCTTCCGATACTGTTGGGTAAATTAGAGGGTAGGCAACTTTCAGAGTAGGTAGTATGGAGCAAAACCGAGAAACACATGAGCTTTGTGAAACACATCGCTTCTATCGAACCAGTTCCTATACCTCCTAGGTATGTATTTTAGAGCCCATATTTGAGAGAAACTCTTTTCTGGTTTTGTTCGATAGACGTACTACTTCTTCCAAAAATATGGAAACCAAAGTTTCGTTGCAGAACGAATGTGTTTCATAGTGTCGAAGATAAATATACCTGTACGTGTATTCCACTATCAGAGGCATCACAACGACGTCCGCTTATAATCTTTGAATTTGTCGTTTCCGGAACAGGGTCCCTTACCTCACATTTATATCATTTACCCTTCTCCATCATCCCTGAAAGTTTGTCATAGCATAACGGAATCGCTCCGTATTACTTTCATACTCAAGAACCAGCATCTACCTTAAATTTAGAAATTTCTTGCTTATTTTCGGCCATATGTACGAAATCAACAAAAATAAAACAAAAGAAATTATTATACAGTATCATCGAACATGCGATTTATACTGGCAATTTTTAATCCAGACACTATTTTGCTGGATACGAGCTAACCTGGAAAAGGTAGGTGATAGAGTTGTAGAGACAGAATTTTAAAAGAGCTTTGACGACTTAAGATCAAATAAGGCAGAAGGGCTGTATAACAGTCCATCGGAATTGCTAATAATTGATGGAAGTGGCAGCAAAACGATTATTCACGTTGGCGTGCAGAATGTATGAGAGTGGCGATATGCCATCATATTTCCGGAAAAATTATCCACACAATTACGGAGATAGCAAGAGCCATGGGTGAGAATTATCGCACAATCGGCTTGGCAGGTCATGCGCTCAAGTTGCCGACAAGAACAGTATATAGAGGAATGGATAAGGGCATTGAGGATCTGTTGGATGACAATCAATTTGGTTTTAGAAAAGGTAAATGCACCGAAGAGGCAGTTTCGACGTTGCGGATGATAATAGAAGCCAGAGTTACGAAGAGTCATGACACGATCATAGGATTTGTCGAACCGGATAAAAGGGCTAGCCTATGCGAAATCGTGCATAATACTAGACATTCTGAGAAAATTAAGGGTAAGCTTCAGGGAAAGACGTTAATATACAATATATACAAGAACCATAGGGCCAAAATAAGAATTGAAGACCAAGAGAGAGGTGCACGGATTAGAAAGGGTGTAAGACAGGAATGTGGAGCCGGCCGTTGTGGCCGAGTGGTTCTAGGCTCTTCAGTCCGGAACCGCGCTGCTGCTACGGTCGCAGGTAGAAATCCTGCCTCGGGTATGGATGTCTGTGCTCTCCTTAAGTTTAAGCAGTTCTAAGTCTAGGGGACTGATGACCTCAGATGTTAAGTCCCATAAAGCCCAGAGCCATTTTTAGGAATGTGGTCTTTCGCACCTGCTGTTCAGTCTATACGTCGAAGAAGCAAGAAAGGAAATAAAATAAAGTATTATGATTGAGACTGAAATTCAAGGTGGAAGGCTATCAGTGTCAATATTCGCTGATGATATTTCTGTTCCCAAGGAAAGTGATGAAGCAGTGTAATGAATACAGATTATGAACTGAGGGTGAATCGAAGAAATGTGAAAGTAATAAATAGTGGAAACGAGAACCAGAAGAGACTTAACATCAGAATTTATAATTACGAAGTATACGAATTAAAGAAATTCTGTTACCTAAGCATCGAAATAACCTATGACGGACGGAGCACCGAGCACAATGCATACTGGCTCTGGCAAAAAGGCCATTCCTGCCCACGAGAAATCTACTAGCATCAAACATAAACATTAATTTCAGGAAGAAAGTTCTGAGAATGTATGTTTTGAGTAGAGCACTTTATAGTAGTGACTGAAGTACTGTGGGAATACCGGAACAAAAGAAAATCAAAGCATATGAGATGTGATGTTACACAATAATGTTGAAAACTAGATTGACTGAAGAAGTAAGGAATGAAGAGGTTTCCGAAGAATCGGCAAAGAAAAGAGTATGTGCAAGTCAGTAACACATAAAAAGAAGGGACAGGTTGATAAGACATCACGGAATAGCTTTCATAGTAGTAGAGGGAGCTTTAGAGGGTAAAAAGGGTAGATGAAGTGAGAGATCGGAATAGATACTCGTACAACAAATAACCGAAGACGTAGGTAGTAAGTGCTACTCTGAGATGAAGAGATTGATGCAAGAAAGTGTTAAACTGATCTCGTCCGATTTCCGAGTATGGTATCTCTTACACCCGTGGGAACGACTTTTCTGCGATATAGACATTACCTTCATTTTAAATACATTCAGTCCTATTTCCTATACCTTTATGAGTGAAATTGCTGTTGCAAAAAATTGATTTTCAGAATGTGCCATAATAAACGAGTTTCCATTCACGAAAGAGACCATAGTATTTCAAGCAAGACAGACTACAGCAGATAAGTACGAAATTATGAGGCATAAAAGCTAAAGTGTGCAATGGTTTATTTATACGAATCGTGGATTGACACATATCATTTTTTTTAAATAAATTGCGTCCAAAGGTGTATTGTCAAGCAAAAGTTCCACTTTAGATTTAATTGTTGTGCTACGCAAGGCATCAGAATCTGCAGCTGTAGCACTTATTATGTAAACTGTAGATGGTGGGAAGGCGAGGGGGGGGGGGGGGGCGAGAAATAAAAGGAAGGGGTAGGAATTCAAGATGTCAGTTGTATGCAGAGTACGCGGCGACGAGTTAAAATACGTGCCGAACCTGGATTCGATGCCGGGATCTTCTTCTAACAAGACTGCTGCGTTAACAGCTCCGCTACGCAGTTGCATTTACTGTCTCAGTGCACTCCTCGCCCGACTCCACATTCTGCAGTCTCCGTCCTTGTCCTGTAGAAAAGACGCCACGTATTTATATAACTGTTTCGCCAGTAAGCGCAATTGCGATAAACAATGTGTACCGGGGGCGCAGCAGTTTACGCAATTAGGTGGTAAGGAGGAGATCGTGGCTTCGAATACCTGTCCAGCACATATTTTCACTCATTGCCGCTCCTCCGCGTACAGTCCTGATACAGCTGATATCATGAATTCCTTCAATTTTCTTTCATCCCTCTCCCCTTCCCCCCTCTCGAAACTTCAATTTACATAATTTGGGTATGTTAGTTTTTCGAGTCAGCAGTCGATTACAATGACGACTCCTCAGCGAAACGAAAGAGACATTGCTACAGAAGTACTGCAACACAATATGCCAATCGTTTAATTACGTACTTTATGTTGACTGTTTGGTGTCCTTTAAGGCACCATTGTACGACAACGAGAGGGAGGGGAAAAACTTGACACATTCGGATCAGCGGCCCCCGCGTCGGGTGAGAACTCGTCTGATCAATCACTGTCAGCGGCCAGGAATTATGGAGAACGAAAATTGAATAGCAAACCGAAAAATTTGCGGCCGAAACTTAATCACACGTGACAGCGCGATGAGCGATCGAGATAAATGCGCGCTGTCAACTGAAGAGCGAAATATTAATGGTAACGAGCAGCTTGTGGTGCGAAATGTGAAGGACCGGAAATCGCTGACACGGGCGTCAGCAGAACTGCGCTGGCTGGGAAAGGTTTCTAACGCGAACGGAAGAAAATGAAAATACACAGTAATAAACTGATGGATGTTGTCGATGGCAGCGATACAGGAATGTTGGGGTAGGGCAGGTCCCCCAGAATCCAGGATAAACGTGATTTGATGAAGCCATTCACGTTTTAAAATGATATAACAGCGTATGTAACCACTTCCGTTGTATTACTAACCAGAAAACGCGCGTTTGATTGCCGTGTGTGGTATGTATGAATTAAAATTTGTTTCAAAATTATAGTACTTCTTCAACTCTCTGTGGAATCAAGCTACTCACACTGCATACATCATAACAGTATTCATATATATATATATATATATTCTTTGGTAATTTGTGCGATGAACCAATATGAAATTTTAAGTGCTTCAATGCACACAGCCATTGTTAATTCAAAAAATGTACCTTAGGCCTCGACAACGAAACAGTTTCGTTGTCCTTAAGATACCCACAAAACTTTATCTACACGCTGGCCTCTGTTTTATAGTTCTTATTTCGCAGAATGAGGTGGCTCAGAGCATGAAAGATTTGCTAGAGACAGGGTACAAAAGTAGTGTGTCTATATGTAGAAATCACGTAGTAATATGGTCCATCATATTTCGGGCTTGCAGCCGGATCACGTTGACATATTGGCACAATATTTCGGCTAACAAACATGCAGCCATCTTCAGGTGAGTACGAGACTGAAGATTACTGGTGTTTTTTCTTTGTTGTTATTTTGAAACCTGTATTACAGGCAGGCCATGCAGCAGCAGACGCCGCCGCTCTTTAGCCGCAGAGAACACAAATGTACAAATAAAGACATTTAAAGAAAAAACATGGTGGACATATAAACGGAGACAAACATTGATTAAAATACAAGGTGCCGTTCACGGGCGTAGAGTCCAAGATAAAATTGTTCAGACACTTCGACACAGACAGAGACGAAAATTGTCACACGTGAACGTAGGGGCACAAAACGAATAACAGTGAATCACTAAAGCACAAAACGACGACACACACAGAACACGAGGCGTTCATCTCCGGCGCGCGAATGTTCACTATCCGTGTACGAGTCCGGGGACCTGCCAAGAGAGGAGAAGGGGGGTGGGAGAGGGAGAGGGGAGAGCAGATGCCATGGGCAGAGGAGATAGGGGAAGGGAGGAAGGGGGAGGGGAAGCCCAGGGGAAGAGGGAAGGAGGGAGGGGATGGGGAAAAAGGAAAGAGAAGGGAGGGAGGGTGCCTAATGGAAAGGACACAGGATGTAGGGGGGGAGGATCAAAGTTGATAGGAGGGGTAGATGGAGGGGACATCATCAGGGAGGGGGAGCTGGCGGAAGCCACCTTGGGAGAGGGTGAGGAGGGTGGAGAGATGGAGACCTGGTGGGACGTGGGAATACAGGCGCGGCAGCGGGCGGGGGTGGGAGAGGATGGGTGAAAGAAGCTGATGATGAGGATCGAGTTTGCGGGAGGTGTACAGGATCTGTATCCTTTCAAGGAAAAGGAGGAGGTAGGGGAAGGGAATGAGATCATACAGGATCCGCGTGGGGGAGGGGAGACGGATGCGATAGGCAAGGCAGAGAGCATGGCGTTCAAGGATTTGGAGGGATTTATAAAAGGTAGGGGGGGCGGAGATCCAGGCCGGATGGGCGTAACAAAGGATAGGGCACATGAGGGATTTATAGGTGGAGGATTGTGGAGGGGTCCAGACCCCATGTACGGCCGGAAAGAAGCTTGAGGAGACGGAGTTGGGAACGTGCCTTGGCTTGGATTGTCCAGAGATGGGGAGTCCAGGAGAGGCGACGGTCGAGGGTGACGCCAAGGTACTTAAGGGTGGGAGTGAGGGCGATAGGATGGCCATAGATGGTGAGATAGAAATCAAGGAGGCGGAAGGAAGAGGTGGTTTAGCCTACAATGATCGCCTGGGTTTTGGAGGGATTGACCTTGAGCAACCACTGGTTGCACCAACCGGTGAACCGGTCAAGATGGGATTGGAGAAGGTGTTGGGAGCGCTGCAGGGTGGGGGCAAGGGCAAGGAAGGCGGTGTCATCGGCAAACTGGAGAAGGTGGATGGGGGGGGGGGGGTGACGGCGGCGGCATGTCCGCCGTGTACAAAAGGTACAGAAGGGGGTAGAGGACGGAGCCTTGGGGCACACTGGCGGATGGGAAAAAGGTGTAGGAATCTGTGTTATGGGTGGTGACATAGGAAGGACGGCGGGAGAGAAAGGAGCCGATCAGACGGACGTAGTTAATGGGAAGGGCGAAGGTTTGGATCTTGAAGAGGAGACCGGAATGCCATACGCGGTCATAAGTGCGTTCGAGGTCCAGGGAGAGGAAGATTGCGGAACGACAGGAATTAAGCTGGTCGGAAAGGAGATGAGTGAGGTGAAGGAGAAGATCGTCGGAAGAGAAGGACGACCGAAAGCCACACTGGGTAACGGGAAGGAGGCGGTGCTGGCAGAGATGCTGATGGATGCGGCGAGTGAGGATAGATTCAAGGACCTTGCTGAAGGCCGAGGTAAGGCTGATGGGACGGTAGGAGGAGACGGCGGACGGCGGTTTGCCAGGTTTAAAGAACATCAGGATACGGGAGGTTTTCCACAGGTCAGGGTAGTAACTGATGGACAGGACTACATTGTAGAGCCTGGCCAGGGTGGAGACGAAAGAGACAGGAGCTTCACGAAGGTGACAGTATTTGACACGATCATGACCAGGAGCGGTGTTGCGTTTTGTGCGGAGTGTAGCAATGAGATCCTGTGTAGTGATAGGGGCATTGAGTTCCATGTGTGCAATGTTGTCCAAGTACTGGAAACCAGGAGCGAGGGGAGGGACAGAGGTGTCAGTTCGGTTGCGGACATCCGGGAAGAGGGAGTCATCGAACTGGGGATCATCGGGGATGGAAAAGACATCGGAGAGGTAAGAGGCAAAGTGATTGGCCTTACTAAGGGAGTCAGGGAAACGGTGATCATCATGGAGAAGAGGATAGTAGGGGGAGGGTTTAGTTCCAGTAAGGCGATGGAAGGCTGACCAGAACTTGGACGAGTTGATAGGTAGGGTAGCATTTAAACGGGTGCATGTCTGTCGCCAGTCCCGGCGTTACTTATCCACGAGCAAATTACGAATGTGACGCTGGAGTTGCCGGTGGCGTCGTAGTGTGTCTGGGTCATGCGTGCGGAGGAAGGCACGGTAGAGACGACGGGATTCGCAGAGGAGGAGGACGGCCTGTGGGGGTAAGGTAGGACAGTGGGGGTGGATGGCGACAGTAGGGACGTGGGCCTCCACGGCCTCAGACAAGGTCTGCTGGAGAAAGGAGGCGGCGTGGGTGACATCGTCAGGGTGGTGGTAGGTGAAGGGGTGGCCATCGACCTGGGTGGAAAGGGTATTTCGGTAGGCATTCCAGTTGGAGGGGAATAGTCATGGATGTACTTAGGGGGAGGGTCATTACGAGGGTCAGGGTGGGGGCGACGACCGTCTGAAACGGTAAGGAGGACAGGGAGATGGTCGCTACCAATAGGCTCCAGGACATCCACCGTTATGCGGCCAAGGAGGTTGGGGGAGGAAAGGATGACATCGGGAGTGGAGTTGGATTCGGGATGGGTGTGTTGGGGGATGGGGATGAGGTGGCCTTAAAGGGAGGAGAGGAACCGATGCCACCGCCGTAACTGGGCGGCGGAACGACTATGGATGTTGAGGTCGGCGGCGATCACGTAGGAGGAGAAGGTACGGTCAATGTGGGAGAGGAAGTCGAAGGGAACAGGGGCGTTAGGGCGGGCATAGATGGTGGCGCAGGTAACGGTAAGGCCGGGGAAGAAGGGACTAAGGATCAGGTGTTTGGTGGGGTTGGGAAGGAGAGGTTGGAGCCGAATGGGGATCTGGCAGTGGTGCGCAATCTGATTAGTGGAGCGGTGGAGGAGGTAGGGCGAAGTGTGGACAGTGTGGTGGGGTTGGAGGAAGGTTTCATTGAGGAGGAAGGCATCCACGCAATGGGTGGCAAGGGTGTGGAGGAAGAGGTTCCCGTTGACGGGAAGGGAGCAGATGTTGTTGAAAAGGATACGGTGCTGTCACACCATGACAGGGATTTAAACGAGGGTGTCAAGACGGGAGAAGGTGAAATGGGCCTGGTTGTTGGAGTAGGTGGCGTACATTTTGAGTTGGAAAACGGAATGGGCAGCGAGGGAGATCTGTTGGAGGGTGTGCGGGCGCTGAAAAGGATGAACATTCTGAAGGACGATGGTGAAGAATCTGATGATGTCCTCAGCGGTAGGGGGTGGGCGAACGGAGTTGCCAGGAGGGGTGGGGGCGTCCAGAGGGCGGACAGGAATGGTGAGTTCGGGAGTGGTAGGAGGGGGTCGGGCCTTACACTTCTGGGAGTAGGTAGGATGAGGGAGGCTACAGGTATTGCAGGAAGGGAGAGATTGGAGATTGGGACACTGCCGTAAAAAGTGGGCTTGCCTACAGTGCGGGCAGGTGGGGGCCTCGCGGCACTCAGATGTCGGGTGTGCATTATACCGCAAGCACCTTTGGCAGCGGAGGGATTGAGGAGGGGAATGGGAGGGGTCAACTTTATAATGTTGGTTAAAAAGGAGGGCACCCTCCTTCAGGAGATGGTTTATGGAGGGGGCGGGGCCGGAAAAAACCCGCATAAGGCGGGTGGGGCCTGCAGCGTTGTGGATGCGACGAACTGCACGCACCTCCAGATGGGGATGGGCCTGAAGCTCTGCCAACACCTCCTCCTCCGTGATCGTCAGACTAAACCAAGTGATCACGGCGGTGAGGGTTGGCGGGCGGCGTGGGGGTTGGGGTTGGCGAGAGGGAGGCGGGGAAGGAGCAGGGGTGAGGGAGGCATGAGGGCCAAAGCGGGTAAGAGGGATACGGGAAAGGAGGTCTGTGCGGAGGGTAGGGCTGGGGGAGGAGATGAGCACCGAATCACAGCGAGGATTGAGGAGGGAGATGGGGGCACCAGAAAAATTCTGGCGAAGGAAGAGGGTGAGGTTCCGGGCTTCAAGAAGGGAGGGATCAGGACAGGAGACGAGGTAGCGGTAGGAGGAGGGGGTAGAGGAGGAGGAGGAGGAGGAGAAGGGGGCAGGGATGGGCGGGGAGACATCCATGGCGTCATGGGTGGGGGAAGAGGGACGAGGCGGAGCCTTTTTTGGAGTAGAGGAGGCAGGGGTGCCACTGGGGCGCTTGACTGCGGCAGAGGAGGTGTAGGGGATGGGAGTGACTGGAATGTGGTGGGGAGTGGCAGGTCCCGGTGCTGAAGGCGGCGCCGGAGATGGTGAGGGCGACGGTGAAGGCGACGGTGAAGACGATGATGATGATGATGAAGGCAAAGGGGAGAGTAGAGCGTGGGCCGTAGCCCTCCGGGCGACCACCCTAGCGGGGGCCGCAGTAACGGGAGGAGCAAAGGGAGGGAGTGGAGGGAAGGGATCAGAGGAGGCGCGGGAGGGAGGAACCGGTGATGGGGCGACAAATAGGGAGGGAGATGGGAGAGTGAGGAGTGGGGGGATGGACTGAGGGGGGAGTGATGCGGCACACCACGTGATAGTGGTGGCGGCGGCAGAGGGGGAGGTGTATATGATGGCAGTGATGGTGGCAGTAGTGGCGGTGGTGGGGGTCGACATTACGAGAAGGGGAAAAGCACAGGACAGGACAAAGAAGGCGAGGAGAAACACAGAGTAGAAGGGACGGAGAAAACTATGAAGGAGACTGGGGCCGAAGCCCCACTCTGCTGCTGCTGGCGGGGGAGGCGACCTGGCCGGCTGTTAGGCCGGTGGGGACGCTATTTCTGCTGCTGCTGCTGCTGCTGGACGTCGGCCGCTGGGAGGAACCGCTGCTGGCTGGGGCGGCTGTTGGACGCTGGCTGCTGGCAGGAACCGCTGCTGGACGCTGGCAGGGACCGCTGCTGGACGCTGGCTGCCGGCAGGAACCGCTGCTGGCGGCTGGACGCTGGCTGGGACCGCTGCTGGACGCTGGCTGCAGGCTGCTGGCTGCAACTGCTGTTGGATGCTGGCAGTAACCGCTGCTGGCTGCCGGCGGGGACCACTGCTGGCTGCTGGCGAGGACCGACGCTGGCTGGACCGCTGCACGTTGATGGGCTGGCTGCCTGGCTGGTTGGCTGGCACCTGTAACACCTATCACTTCGATTGGTACCGCAAAAGCACAAATCGAAGGGAGGTATTCTAACGAATTACCGCCGGAGATGAAGATTACTGGTGCGCCTCGTTCTATATATACCGAAAATTGGCGCGGCGGCGCCTGCGCAGTGGAGAAGGCTAATACCGCGCCCCCTATCTAATTTGGCGCGCTCTGCAGCAGAAGCGGGCCGCGCATGCGTAGTGGTGTACCTACATTTGCGCTATCTGTCGTAAAGCGCCTTCGCGCAGCTGAGGCGCGGTAGTCGAAAGTATAAAATAAGTTTTCGTCAGCCGTCGCACTAGATGCAGACCCATGTCTCTGTGAAGCGATTAAAGAAATTACAGGATCCCATGCTTTATCCATCTGAAAGCCGCCGTCTCGATTAATAAGACCTTCTGCCAATCGTATCTCCACAGACTCCTTGATAATGGATTCCCAAAAAGATCTAGTTGTCGCTAAAATGTTTGTTCCACAATAATCCATGGAGTGTCCCGTCGAAATACAGTGCTCGGCTATGGCTAATTTGTTGTGCTGTAGTAGACGTGTGTGGCGCTCATGCTCCACGCATCTTTCCCGTACTGTGCGAGTAGTTTGGCCAATGTAGGATTTGCCACATTGACAAGGGATCTTATAAATACCCGCCTTCCTCAGACCCAGATCGTCCTTCACAGAGCCAAGCAAAGCCGATATTTTCGTAGGTGGTCGGAAGATCACTTTAACAAAATGCTTCTTTAAAATCCTTCCTATTTTAGAGGAGAGGTTACCCACATACGGAAGAAACGCCCTGGACCTGACCACCTCTTTGTCTTCTTCTTCTTGTTTCTCTTTACATTTCTTCTTTGTTACAGCTGTGCGGATTTGGCGTGTAGAATATCCATTCTCCCTGAAGACGGATTGCAAATGTTCTAATTCTTTAGGATGGCTGTCCTTATCAGATACCACATGTGCCCGGTGCACCAGAGTACGTAGCAAACCCATCGTTTGTGCAGGGTGGTGGCAGCTGGTCGCCAGCAAATACAGATCTGTGTGTGTGGGCTTCCGGTAGACGGAGTACCCCAAAGATCCAACAGTTCTACGATTGACAAGGACATCCAGAAACGGCGGACATCTATCTTTTTCGACCACCATGGTAAACTGAATATTCTTGTGAATGGAATTCAGATGTTTTAAGAATCCTGCCAGTTTTTCTTCTCCATGGGGCCAGACTACAAATGTGTCATCCACGTAACGCCAGAAGACTTTCGGTTTAAATTCAGCCGACTCGAGTGCCTTCTCCTCAGAGTCCTCCATAAAAAGGTTTGCTACCAGAGGGGACAAAGGACTACCCATGGCAACACCGTCAACTTGTTCAAAATATTCATTATTGAATAAAAAATAAGTTGAGGACAGGCAATGATGAAATAATACTGTTAATTTCATCAAGACCGCCGCCGCCAGGAATGTAACTCGGAAGGCTAGCCTGGCTCTAGTAAAGGAGAGGATTTGCTTCATTCGTCGTGAACTGGATCTGATTTCAAGACAACTGTATCACCTTCATTTGGAAATAGCATCCAGTCTTCCTTCTTTCACCTGGGAGTGGGTTGATGGAGTCACTTGGGTCAAAGCGGACTGGGCTCGCAACAAGTCTTCTTCTAGGCAGTCATCGAAGTTTGCACGTCTATCGACAGCATCGCCGCAAGAAGGCACTTTTCGACGCTCTGTGGTTAATTTCACGGATAGAGTTTTGGACAATGCGACGCAGAACCATTGTTAAAGGCATGTATTGGAGTCAAACAAGCACATATTGATGTAAAAAGCATCTGTTATTCTTGAGATTTTCCTTTCTTTAGCTCGTCATCCCTTAGTCTGATATGAAGCTTTTCTCCATCTTTTGCTATCTGGTGCTACACCCAACATCTTTTTCGATGGGTTTTTGATACCATATTCCTCATTAGTCGCTAATGTTTATCCATTTTCCTGGTACTTCAAGCGCCAAGGAACAGCACTATTTGGTCAAATGTATCTGGACACCTGTTACTGAGCATTGATTTGGGGTCTGCCCATCTTTCGCCCTTATGACGGCTTGAACCTTACGGGGAACAATTTCAGTGAGGCACCTGAATCTCTTTGGAGAAATGACAACACATTCTCTTTCGAAAGGCGAAGCCAGAGTAGAATGTGATTTTGGATGCTGGGGCCTGGAGCGAAGTCTATGTTCCAACTCATCCAAAACGGTTTCCCTTGGGTTCATATTGGGACTCTGGGCAGGCCACTCAGTTTCAGGAGTGTTGCCCACAGTTCATTGTCTCACAAATGTTGCTTTACGACATGATGCATTGTCCTTGTAATACAAACAATATTCGTTTTCGGACTGTTCATCTACTGTAAGCAGAAAACAATCCTGTAAGTTGTGTTCTTATCCTTCGTTAAGGGGACCACATCCTAACGGCGAATAACATTGCCATACCGTTACAGCGCCTCCTCCTCACTTCGCTGTTAGTACTACAAAGGATGGCAGGTAACGTTTCCCTGGAATTCACCAAACCCAAACCCTTCCGTCAGATTGGTACAGGATATAGAGTGATTCATCACTGTAAATCACGGGCTTCCAGTCGTCCACTGTTCAGTAGGAGTAGAACATTTGGTAGAATTGAGACCATTATAGGATGCCAGATAAACCCAGTCATTCAATGAAGGAGATATCAAAAAACAGTGTTCTTAGAACGCTGCTCAAGCGTGTGGCTCCTATACCACAAAGGACTGACAGAGGATTCAGAACGTAGTTATGTTACAAATGCCGAGATTCGTTGTGGTTCGGTGTACATGTTAAACTGAGGGTTCCCTTAAAACTGGCAGTTCAATGGTCAGAGGAAGGAATAATAAGAATTTCGTGTAGCTCAGTGGCCCAGTGCAAGTTCTTCTATTGAACGTCATCTCGGCGACTCACGGGTTCCTAATCTACCACAGTCACTGAGAAAGGGGACGTACTGTTCTATGTGGAATCCGAACTAAGTGTTTTTTTTTTTCCTGGTGACTCCTCACAACGTTAACAGGCGAAGGCTGCGTATATACGAAGACTGAAAAATCCATCGTTTCGATTTCCCGATTTCTCTGTTTGCACGCTAGACCATCAAACCCGAAACATGTACTGATTTTTTAGTTATAAGTTTTCATGGATAAATTTCCGAGTATCGAAATATGTAAAATACATGACCATAGCTTTTGAGCGCATCGACTTAGAAGGTTAAATAATTTACACCCCCAAGGCACCGTAGACCATAGCATTTAACATAAATTTCTGCTTCATACCTCTTCGCGTTCGTGAGAGAAAAGGATCTTAACAATTTTACAGTAAGACAGACAGACACCAAAGTGATCCTAAAAGAAGTCCGTTCTTACCGTTGACGTACTGTGAGTGGTCACAGGTTTCGTTAGATCAACGTTAGAGCGTCACAGAAATGTAGAAGAGTCTTAACTTCTTCCTCGAAGACAGACGCCAACCATCCAACGGAAGACTGCTTAAAACGTTTCAAGAACCATATTTATGTGAGCTGTCTGCAAATATAGATCATCCCAGTAGCTGTTGAGTCGTGTGCGGCTCGCTAGGTGCCATTGGTAGGTTGGCACCGTGTAATACGGATTGTGGCGTCTTGCTTTCTCCTTGTATTTACTGGCGCCAGTACGTTTGATAGCGTTGTCTGTCTGTGAGTGGCAGCAGCAGCCTTCATCGATATCTAGTTCCGTGGTACTATCCTTGGAAGGACGTCAAGTGTTTTCCGGGTCGGGTGTGTCGTCAGTTCGGTTGGGACGGAGCAGCAGAGAGGTCCGGCAGCGAAAGGACATGTCGGAACCGCTGGTGGCACGCAGGCAATGCCGGATCGAGGGGCTGTATAAGCGAGGGCCACAACCTCGTTGTCCACCGAACCCAGGACGTTGAGTTGAGTGAACTTTAACTCAGTAGTGAAACCTCCAATATTTTGAGATCACGCCATTTGTTCGTGCGTTGCTGACCGCAGCATCGCTCTGATGAAGAGGAACCAGTGGAGTGTTTGGAGTTGGCGAAATTAATTAGCCATTCTCCATTTCTTATTATTAATCTTTGAATTCCTTGTGTTTATTCATGAAGTTCATCCAGTGATATTTTTCTGCCTAGTGCCCGCTAACTCCCCAGTTACCTTCCCTGGAGGTTAGCGTATTTTTCGTGGCAGTATACTTTTCCTCACCCTGCCGCTGCTGTCCGGTAAGGCATGTAGTTCTACAGCCTCCTTGATTGTGGTTTGGATATTTTGTCTTTTGGACTACCTTGGTTTGTAGTGGATCCTTCTGCTTCTGGATGGTCGAAACACCGGATTCTGAAGACGCAGTGCTGTCCGCCGGTTCTGCCTTGCCTGGGTTTTTCCATACTTGAGTTTGTTACCAGACTTTAGGTAGATTTTGCAAGAGTGTTGGTCTGCGTTTAAACTGTCACTAGTTTGAGTTGCCATCCGGTTATGTGAATACAACTCTTGGCTGCCTGTCTCTTCGGTTACGAAGTTGAGCGACTTTTCCCATGCCGATCCTTCCAGCACAGTCTGAGGTCCACTTGTCTCTCAGTTTGGTCAGATTGTGATGATTGTCTTTCCGTTTTTAAAAACATTTTAGTATCTCATGGAGAACTTAACTGTTCTGTGAAATCTTTTATCCAGGCCTTCAGCTGTTAAATTGTTTTGCTGAATCATTACTAATGGGGCCCTCAGCAGGCAAATAATTTGAATTTCTTGTCAATAAGGCCTTCAGCCGTGAACGCTAATTGTCTACGGAATTTTTAGTTAGCTGTCGTCTCTTAATAGTGAAACCTTGACAACCTTTTTTTTTTCAAAAAATATAATTTAGTATCTCTTGGAGAAGTTAACTGTTCTTAAAATTCTTTTATCCAAGCCTTCATCCGTTGTTTTGAATTATTACTATTGCGGCCTGAGCCGACAAATAATTTGAATTTCTGGTCAATAAGGCCTTCAGCCGTGAGTGCAACTTGTTTAAGAATACTTTATTAGACATTGTGTCATAACAATCAAATTTGATGACTGTTCCTTATTTTTAACCTTATTTGCAATTAGTTCCAAATAAATTGTAAGTAAAAAAAAAACCTGAGCAACCAACGGTAACTGAGTAAGGCCCCGTCCTCATTTAAATCCTGCCTTCCCTATGTCCCGTGTTTCAGCTGTCATATCCGTAAGGATTGCGAAGACAAAATAAAAATCAATTACATTCAGACCTTTATCAACTAGTCTTCCCGGTCTCCATAAACGAAAGGAACGGAGAAATCCCTAATATACGGCTCAAGGAATGATAAAAATACTTTCACAGTATACGTCGATGTATAGTTGTAGAAACAATCTGAGCGCTTAGAAATTAATAAACCAAGTCCCTGTATATTGTAAGTAAAACGATTAAGAGCACCTTTCTCGTGGAATTATTGATAGTTACTCGAGAGTATTTGCAGTTTGACAATGTGTCTCGCCTTTGCCATTGTCTAATCTTTGAATGGATTACACCCCACTGAGTTAACTGTTGCCTAGATGAAGGATCAGATTTGAGGGCGAAATTTCCCTTCGTAAATAGTCGATTAGATGCATCTCTAATATCATGTGCAGCTATCTGCTAAAAATATTCTTTTAGTTAACTGAAATACAATCCACCTTCGTAGCCGAAGTCGCTAACGCACACCTATGGGGTAACACTCGACTTGGAGGTAGGGATGGGAAAAACAGAGCAGCTAAAACCCATACTTTATTTAGCTCTCAATAACCACATTTTTCTCTGTTTATCTGGTCTCGGTTGTAATAGGTGCTTTTCATTTTTACTAATAACCGGATAAAAAACTAAATATCGATTAGCATTACCACTAGCATAAAAGATTTTTGTTTTTAAGTTAACTTATTCTAAAATGGAATAATATTTTATTCGTAAAATTTCCATTGCCATAAAACATTGCACTTTTGTAGAAATGGGAAATGCGATCATTTAGATTTTAATAACATTTGCGACAGAAACGAGCAACAAACTCATGGCACAAGAGTTAGTACAGCACTGCTGAATCAATAGTGCACTTGTTACGACAAAGCGCAGCTTTTTTAGTTGTTACGCATGTAGATGCAGCGCGGAAAACTTGGCCCTCCTGGTCTCTATTGTAGTTTTCCACTTTTCTCGAGGGACATCCGTTGTGTATCAGAAAGACACCAAGTCCAGTCGGGAAATATTTTATGAAGCGACATGGTAATGAAGTACATTGTTTCATTTGCTTGTAAACATTAAAAATTTGTCTGGTATTTCTACGAAGTAATGAAAGTGGAAGTAAATTATGGTAAACGTAATAAATTAAAAAGTTAACAACAATTCGCTCACAGTTAACAATACAAATAGAGAGTAGCTGAGCTGATGTCGATGTCTATATAATAAGCCTTTATCTGCTTGTAGCTATTGGAAATGGACAAATTAAGACGGAAATTTTTTTTATTTAGCCTCAGTTTTCACCCTTCATCTCTGACTGTTCGCAATGCCAAACTAGTGGTACGATCCATGATTACAACATGAGTTTTGAGCAGGGTTTCAAAACATTAATGTCAGTAGGAGAATACTGGTGATTTTTACAGTATACAACCACTGCCCAACTTTACAGAAAAGCGGCGAATGGTGGCCAGACTTTGTTTTCTGATATCTGCTTATCTAACTTAGTAATTTGACTCCATACGTCTTGAAATTGAGGGAGTCAAAATTTTTCAAACTGAGTGAGTCAAAATTTTTCAATATTTATTCGATTTTTGTGTTCTCCACAGAAAGTAAGAGGAATAAACAACAGAAAATCTGTTGTTTCAAAACCCGGTTGTTTTGAGCAGTTTTGACACCCAGGTTAAAATTGCGTGGAAAAGACGGTATAACTGAAAAGGCGTTGTTTCAGTGATAATAGCTACTCCTACTCGGAATACAGGTCATAATCCTGGTGCCCGTATTTCGTCGGCAAGAGCAGGAAAGGTGGTGATTCAAAGTTCCTGATGACTAGCCTTTGCGCCAGTACCTTGGATTTAATTCTGGACCTCTCCACTGTCTCTCACGAAGTGACGACATGGAATGACGTTCATGGCGATCCATGACTAAGGTGGGACGTTCAGCACGGGAGCAGAGCAGAAGCATGTGTGCCACCTCCTGCGTCCACCCTCTCTCCTCTCTCATTATCAAAATACAACAAGAACGTAACACTGCACTGTACAGCCCGTCCATGACGCTCACCTACACTCTACAAATACACGTAAACAGCCATGACATATCGGCAAGGAAAGAGGCCAAAGTGTGCTCTGGAGAGAAAGCCTTTCCGACAGGCAGCTGAACCCAGCCCGTGGGATTTTCCTGTCAACATTGCCATGCAACATTCACAACTTTTACAACTCTAGTGTAGCTGTAGATGCATATTCCTATATTGTCCATAACTTTTTCTCCCTAAAAAGTTACTCACACCTGTTATACTCATGAGCCAAAACATTATGAACATCTGCTTAATAACTTGTTGACCGAATTTGGAACGAAACACATCATGAATCCGATAGTTTTTGGTAGGTTTGTGGAGGTACGTGGCATTAGATCTCTACGCGCAGGTCACATAATTCGCTTAAATGCTGGGTCGCTGATTTGCGTACGCGGTGATGTTGCCCGATATCGAGTCGGATGTTTTCCATAGATTTTACAGCAGATAAGTTTGGCCGCCGAGGCATCAACCCGAGTTCACTATAACGCTCCTCAAACCACTGTAGCCCGGTTCTGGCTCAGATACACGGACAATTACAATGCTGAAACATGACATCGCCATCGGGGGAGAAAACAAGCACGAAGGAAAATAGGAGGTTTACAAAACTCTCCTCATGTCTTCGATTAGTATCACAGGTACCATGCAAGCTCAGGAGAATGTCTTCCACCTGATAACACTGCTCCCACCAGTCTACGTCCGAGGCGCGCCACGCATTTCGAGCCGCCGTTCACCTTGATGACGGTGTTTGTGGAGACGACCACCGACCTAGTGTAACAAAAGTGTGGCTCACCAGAAGAGCCGGCACGTCTCCATTGATCGACGGTAGACTTTCGATGGTGCCGTGCCCACTGCAATCGTAACTGGCGATTACGTTGGGTCAACATGTGAACACCTAGGGGAAGTCTGCTGCGAAGCGTCATGTTCAACAATTGCACCAGCATTGTGCTTTTTCGGTAGTGGTGTCACCGATTACCTATCCTATTTTTCAGACCAGACAGGTCTCCCAACCTCAAGTTCTGTGAAGAATCGTGGACGTCCTACCATTTACGGCCTAGTGGCAGTTTCACTGATCTATCTTCTTCCGTAGACGCTCACGACAGTAGCACGTGAACATTCGACTAGCTTTGCTGTTTTCGAGATACTCGTTCACAAGCTCTGCATAATAATAATCTGCTCTTTGTTAAAGTCGCTTATGTCAATGGATTCCCCGTTTGCAGCCCATTTCTTCTCTAGGGCGATCTCCCATCCGTGTCTCCTCTGATTATATGGTGCCCGTACCACCACCTGGTGGCATCCACTGCTTCGGTGGGCAGTGGTCATATTTTGTCTTGCCAGTGTAAATGGCAGTTTTTTCTAAAACTGCTGCGCCATATGTTTCATGACGTAATACGCTGATCCCTGGCGCTCTTAAGCTGCTTCATATTTACAGGCAATACTCAATTCTACCAGTGGCTGCCCAACTTGATACTCCTTCCCATTTATTTTATTACAGGAGGAATTGTTATGTTCTATAGAGATGAAAGCATCCAAGCTGGCTGATATGAGAGGAGAGGGAGAGGAGTCTTAAAATCGTACAGTTGAAGGTTTTGCACCAGAGCCGATACCAGAGGGCAGAATTGGCGTCACCCATTCTTCGCACTCTAGGTGGTACGCAGGCCCTAAAACAATATTTCTCAAAGAATCCTTTTAGAATGATAAAAATCTAGGCAGGTGTAGGCTTTCAGCGGTGCTGGAATATGAGAAACACAATTTAGCTGAGGGTTAATACTATGAAAGCACATTCACTTTAAACTTTTAGAGACAAGCTTCCTCCTTCGTTCATAATGTTATTTTCTGTAGAATGTGCGCTTTTTCTAGCATTTAAATGTATAAGCTGTTTGTCGGCTTCTGTTTCGCACCATGGAATGAATCACCCACACGCCACAGCACAACTGTTTGATAACAATGAAATGCGTAGGAGTAGGAATTTGTTCAACCTTTCGTTTTCTGACAAGAATCCTGCTCAATAAGAAACAGTCAAGTTTCTGTGCATTGTCAGAGAAGACTTGTTTCTGGGTCTTGGAAGAGAACACTTACCGCTAGGCTATCGGCGAGTAAATTTGTTGCTGGCTGATGAAATAGGAAAGACTTGCTGCTGGACAACTGAAGAGAGATGATTTGTGAGTAAAAAGACGAAAGGGTTAAGACCTGCTGACAGATGAACCTTGCGGTCCTAGAGAAGGATGACTTCACTCACAGTTAAGGTAACAATAGTCGAGAACTGCGATCATCATCTCGGTAGTGACGCCATCTGCGCGTTTTTGTCATCTTGCAGCCAGGTAGTTGCTTTCATAGTCCACTTTGGCCATCTTACTGGTGTTCGTACGGATTTTTCCGTGTCCTCTGCCAAGCGGGATATTTTTGGCTTTGAAGCCATATGAATCCTTCCCAGGATTCTCTCAGAGTTTAACTGAGAGTATGGTAGATGAGGCGTGGCATAAGAGATGGGATGGGAGGAAAACGACAGATGGTACAGTGATTACCAGTTCCTTGAGAAACTGCGCAAGTTGAATAGTAGGATATTGTGGTTGCTTGCCGACCTTGGAGCCACTGGGCCAACTTTGTTAGATTCACTTTTTAATATTCGATAAAAGTAATACAAATTTTAATTTATATAACCCAGAATAAACTCTGAATAGCAAGCCTTAATCGACGTATTTCACATCTAATTTGCATAACAATTTTCATTATCATTGCATTAACTACATTGAGATGCAGCACTTCGTTGACCTTCGGCTTCCACCAGAATTGCGCTGCAACGCGAAGTGGTTCGGGCTGTCAGGTCAGTCTGGAAGAGAGACTGAACGGTATGGTTCGCGTTCAGATCTCGGACGCACGTCACATAATGCTGCATTCAAATAACAGGGCTCTGCGTGAAAGCAGAGAAGACGCGAGTACCTAAGTACAAATTTTGTGAACACGTTCAGTGCATGCCTTAAAGTAACAGTATTGTGAATTATTCTAATACGAAAACTGAAATGTGTGACTTTGTATTCAAAAATACTCTGCAAAACTGCTTATTAGCAGTTTACACCTTAAGCTGCTTCGAGTGGGGTTCATTAAAACCTATTGGCATCCCTAACTTGGAAATTATCAGTTTTTTAACATTGAAACTCTTAGCCACCTCACCAGATATTTTACAGCCTATCTCCAAGAACAACAAACTCCCAACCTGAGCTCTACATCTGTGCTTGGTCAACGACATCCATACATCAGGGTAATGAACTGTAAAAGAATTTCTGTACTGTAGCTTGAAACAGCAGAACACAACTATCCCTCTCACATTGACTTGACGGGAAATACATGAAATTCCTCCTTTACAGCCATAATAATTCCTGCGTTTTCCCATTCATAGCAGCATACAATGTTAGGTTTTAGAATTATAATCCCTCGTTGAACTGTTAAATGTTAACTGAGTTATATCAGTGGGTAGTTCATATATTGATGCTTTGTGACAATAGACCTGAATGTTATAGTGATCACTTGTTCCTGTTATAGATAGATGATACCTTTTCGCGTCTATATATCCATGTGTGTGTTGTGGCACCCATGCTTGATTCGACAACCCCTGTTAATTATCATTCACTAAGACGTTTCCAGTTGCGAGAGACTCTATTTCATTAAAATGAATTTGGGTGTTTCCACGAGGCTATTCCCTTATCTTTGGTCACCAGAGAGCGTACCATAGTATCTGAAGGGTATGCTAAACAGCAAAACTGACACCTGACACTACATATGTATGTGTCTATTAAATACCCTACTATTTACTTTGCTGCCTACAAATTTTTTTGTGAAATATTATAATTTCTTTCTAAAGGAATATGGCTGAAATAGCTACGAGTCAGTGTAGAGACTATGTATGAATGGTTTTGTCATTCTCTCTATATACAGCGCCTGCATAACACATTATACACAAAACATGTATGCAAAACGGATTGCTGGTACAAGTATGATGATGTGTAAAGGGTATCAAAAGAAACCACCTTAATCGAAGGGGATATGGCTCATAAAAATAACAGTGCATCGTGTTTTTTATTGTGGTCTTCCCATTAAACTATGGGTGCTATTCTTAAAAATATTCCTATTTTTGCCCATTATGCTCTTCAAGGAAAGATGATCGGAGCTTCATGATTATGTTTATAGTGATGAATAGCATCATCAGAGAATAAGTACAATCAATGTTGTCAAGTGTGAGGTCGTATGAGAGAGAGAGAGAGAGAGAGAGAGAGAGAAAGGGGGAGAAGGGGGGGATGCGATGGGGTAAATGTGGGACAGAAATTAATTTAGTTATACACACGCATATAGGCACATGGGGGAAACCTTTTTCGACTTATCGAACCGACAGTAAAATATTAGTAGTGTACATGTTATGGCATAATTGCGTTCCTTAAATTATTCTTATGCTCTGGGCTAGTGAGATGTGTGGTGAGTGTAGATTTCCTTCGTTTTACATTCACATCACTGGCTGTATGGCAACATGAAATGAGCATATCTGTACGATACTTCATTTTGTGAAAGACAAATCAATCATATACTTATGATATTCTGCCAATTAAAGGCACACAAGCAGCAATATTTATGATTCACGATCGGATTTACTCAACAGTATTTTATTGAAAAAAAAAAAAGACGACGCAAAGATATTAGAGTCGAATGCGAAGACATTGGGGAAACATAACGTAAGATACACCTCCACTTGTTGAAAATTCAAGCAAAAATGGTACGATAACAGGCAGATAGTGAAAAGAATGGTTGTATTAACAGTACTTAAATACACTGCTGGAATTCAGAGATTCGTTGCATTCCTCTTAGTGGATATACGGTGTAAGAAATCCTCGTACGCTGCAGCGACGGAGAATTTTTAAGGCCATTTCAGCAGCTTGGGAACCGCCAGTTGCGAGTCGATGGAAAACAAAGGACCCGCGATGAGATATATGCCGCAAGAATTTCACAACGGCACATGTAACGATCGCTGTCACACAAGAAGAGTTATTTTTTCTTCTCTCCTGAAATTCAATTTCCAGAGGCCTCTCCTCGGCTTTCGGACACTGAAAACATCAAACTCTTTCGGAAAAGGATTTGCCTCGTTTGCTGTCTCCATTCCCTCCTTCAACCAGGAAGAATCATCTGAGTTCCATTTACAGTTTCTTCGCGGAATGTATCGCTGTATTACGATTTGCAAAACATCTCACCTTGAAGAAAATGGCCGCGTAACGTGGGATATGAAATCTTTCGTCTGTGTGAAAGGTGAACAATGCACCGTTTCTTCGACGTAGAGTTATTTTAATCCCGTTCACTTTCTCCGATGTCCTTCCAAGTAGGGGAATTTATCCCTACTAGCCAGACTAGCCAGCTAACGAACCTAAAAGCTTGTCATTGCGTGTAGGACATTTCCCAGTCACAGATTTCGTGTGTGGATACAGACGAAAACAAGATATTGGCCAAATCTCTCATAGATCAAAAACAAGTGTTACAGAAGCCTCGGTTTTACCATTTCTGAAACTCTTTTGACTGTAGAACATTTTCTCTTTCCTCAAACAAAACAGCCACTTGTGACGTATGTGTCCATGCAGCTGAACAAATTGACATGAATAGAGTTACTTTTTTCCCATGTCTTACGTTGTAATCAATGAGAACGAACCGTCTGCGTTCCCATAAACTTTTTGGCAGACGACATCAACTTCTCATTTTTGTTGAACGGTTAACAGATTTTACGCATCACCATCGTTGCTACTACGTTTCTGGAGTACACTAGTCCTAGTCGCATCAGCATGTCTTGACGGCAAATACGTCATCAGACGAAACCACAATAAGTCCTTTCTGAAGATGCATTCTGTAGGCCTTCCTAACAACAATCGGTGGAGGAACGTACAGCACTACAAAAAGTAAATAAGAAGTTCGGTGCAATGTGGAAATGACAGAAATCGCAAAAAAGGCAGGGATGTCTGAGTGACAGGCCGCACTGCTGTTTATGTGCTTGTGTTCATAGTCTACATGGCAGTGAGAGGCACTGGGGTAATGCGGCACCTACTTAGATTACCTCGCGAACGTTTTCTATTGCTTTCGAGCTATTCAGTTCCAAGACTAGTCTGATGAAGCTTTCCTGAACAAGTGTATTCCTTTCTTTATATCTATTACAGTATGGACATCATTAGCAAATTAACCATCTCGTGATGCTTTATTATGTGTCACTCAACGCCTTCTTGAGGTCAAGTTGTGTTGTAACATCGCAATTCGATTTAGTAACTCTTCTTTAGATATTTTGATCTGCTCGTCAAAACTTCAGAGCCGCTCAGTAACAGCACTATTCAAAAGCTTCTACTCTGTTCTTGCTTGTAGTCTTTCTTGCTATTTGAATCATTTTACATGAACACCTAATGTTTTTCTCTTAATCGTAAACAGTTAGTAATATCTATTCTACAGGCAATAATGGTGTATTTTATTAGAAATATGATGAATGCAAACGAACCATTCTGAATTCCGTAAAAATATTTCGCTTTACTCTTCGTAGAACTAACAGACATCCACCTGACTTTAAAAAATAGTTTCACTGCATCCATTAAACGTTAGGTTCTGTTTTAATATGGTTTCATGTGACACGAAAAATTTCTTTTTCGAATTATTTTATAGTAAGGGATAGTTGAAAGTTGTAAACGCCGCCTGTAATTTATTCGATTTTACTCCTTATTACTGGTACATACAGCATAATTAGCAATTTCCGTGGCAGGGTAGGCAAATTGAATTAGATGGAACTTGCATTTCGGCAAGCTGAAATCTCCCCTATCGCTAAAGTAAAACTGGGAAATTTACGCCACGTATTTAACAAACTGACATATATGGATTCCACTATTCCAATAGCTCTCTTGGATGGCGGTGGTGGTGAGGGGAAGGAACGGAAATATTTCCTTACTTTGATTCTTACCTTCTCCTGGACTGCAATAAATTAGTCCGCCAGGCAATAATCATTCAAGATGATCCGACGGCTGTCTGTTTACTTACCTGAGGAATGTACGCCGAGGTACTCCCGTATAAATTTCATGCTTTTCCAGTCAGACATTGCTCTAGTAAACTCTAATAGAACTGTGTATAGGTGCATTCTAACTGCGAATGCACGAGCAACTATCAGAGCAACAGTTTCAGAGCCGGCCGGGATGGCCGAGCGGTTCTAGGCGCTACAGTCTGGAACCGCCTGACCGCTACGGTCGCAGGTTCAAATCCTGCCTCGGGCATGGATGTGTGTCATGTCCTTAGGTTAGTTAGGTATAATTAGTTCTAAGTTCTAGGGGGCTGATGACCTCAGACGTTAAGTCCCATAGTGCTCAGAGCCACTTGAACAGTTTCAGAACAGTCGGACATGCTGTCAGATTAAACATGTTTATGTGGTTGCTGCTTACGCTCTTGGTTCTACTTCATCACGTGAAACAAATTCGTGCTGGTTAGTAAGTTTCATTGTCTAAACCATCCTGTACGTTATAAAAATATTCATTAAACAGTCTCGCAATGAAATTTAGCTCCGTCTTTCACATTTGTAAAGAATAGTAATTACCTTTATCCAGTTCATTTGTATGGCGTGTCTGACTGTTATTGTCTGAACAGTTCAAAACCTAATTAATATATAAACAGTCGCTATAATCGAAGTGCAGCTACTGACGGAGGTCAGTGTGGGATGTAATTATCGCATGACGGTGAAACTTGGTAGGTATAGTAATGTGTAGCCGATCTGTAAAACATTAGTTCCAATTTTCACCACCAAGTGCAAATATGGCACTGAACAGCGTCTCCTCGACTTCTCTTGTGCTCACATTTGACACACAACGCAATCTGTATAAGTGGCGGTTAATAATAAAATCAAGATTTTGCCTTTCTCCTTTCTGCCCTGTTCATAATCCATCACACTTGGAAATAATTCTGCACGTCTTTCTTGCATTCACAGCGACAGATTTGCACCAGATGGCAAAAATTTAAAACAATATCTTTTCAGTGAAAATGAGTCCACATTAGCGCATTAGAATATCTGCCAAGTTTCACTCCCATACGTTGATTACTGCCCACGTTGAAGCTCTGTTGGGAGCTGTACTTTAATTGTAGCCGCCACTGAGTAACCACTGAGCCAAAGAACCCAAAGAACGACTTTGTCGTGAAGCACATCCACTACATTGTATGGGTAATGTGCTCAATTGGTCGTGTGTGTATTCGACGACTTGCATCGTTTGTAAAGAGGCATAATCCAGACTTATCACACCACACTTCATGCATCTAGTCATTTGGCGTCCTGTACCTGCATTATTTGGCCCACTAAAAGCGTACAGAATAATCTGCCATGTAATATTTCTGGCTTATTCAGCCATTATATTAGGCTCCAGGAAGCTATTCCCAGGGTAGTGGAGATGCAAGAAGCATAGAGATGACGCAATGTGGGATGAGGTACCGGTGACGTTAGATTGGGTACCATTCCCGTGAGAAAGACCGCCTGCATGATGCTTCTGCTCTGTGATTGGCTGCTGTGTTAGGCGGTAGGGCACCAAAACGGTAAACTTTAGTTGCTATTTTTAATTAAACCTGTCATCCAAATTACTTGAATTTTTTAAATAAACATCTCTCAACAGCCAGCTATGAATCAGTCATTTCAAATTTATTAAAATCAAAGTATTACTAAAACAAAAGACTGACGATATTACTGCCGATGCACTTCGGTGGCGTTCGGGTCACGCCTTGCTGCCTTGGCGCGCAAAGTGTCTCGGGCAGTCCGGCTCTCCAGTTCTGACCGTTCCAGTAGACAGACATGTTGTCTGTTATAGCAGTATTTGTTTCATGCAATTTTATTTACTACAGTTCCGACCGTCGCTAGGTACAGACATGTTGTCTGTAATAGTAGTATTTGATTCATGTAATTTTATTCTCCAGTTCTGACCGTTCCTGTTGACAGACATGTGGTCTATGGCAGGATGCATTTCATGTTATTTTAGCCAGATGTAATGACTGTGGAAAGATATGTTCAATACGTTGTGATCAAGAATAGTTTCTCGTGTCTATATCAATAAAAACGAGAGTAGCATCCCAAATAAGTTATTGTTTATTCGTAGCAGCAGTTCCTTTGCGAAGTTAATTTCAGCCTCAAGAAAAAGAATCCACGACCTGCGTGCTGTTTTCTGCGCTGGGGACATCATCATCATGACGACAGCAGGTTAGTGAAGTGTACAAGAACTTACGTATTTCACACAGGGCTGTGGAAACAACTAGGCACCTCACGTGTACTGCATGCACACTACAAATGTGCTCAGTGACACGTCATCTGCAGTAATGCAGAGGAGGTAAAGAAGGATGAAAGTATTAACACTATCTCACTTTTATTCCTTTTTTCTTGCCGTAGCCACTGCTATCAATGGCATTTAGCGAGGAAGTCAATTCCAAACATCCAAGGCGTGCAGTTCCCAACGTTTGGTTGGAAAATTGTTGAAATGAACTACATTCACTGGTAGCAGCAATTCCTGCAGGTTTTGAAATCTTTTGTTAAGAGTGGGCGGCAATCACCTCCAGTCCGAGTAGGATACAAAATACCTACGACCACTCTTCTTAAGGCCTGTTACGTGGCTGCAGGTAGAACACAATTTCTAGTAGATACGTTGGACTGTCTGCGTTAGTTCACAACCAAATCGAGTAGCTCCACTCACGATGTGGTCATGGCCACGTCCAAACACAATAGCCCTTTCTGCGCCCGTATCCCGTCTACAGATCTCCCAAATTCCTGTGCTGATTCTCCGCACCGGCAACCACAAACAAGCCACATCAATGCCATGACTTGTGTCATCAATTGACGGATATATGACTTCTCGATATCAGTTCTACTCCATCGACAGTTGTGAAGGCCAGGCTATCGACGATTTAGAGATTACTACAGCTAGTGGTGTTGGCGCGCAAGTTACATTGCAGGGTCCGTCTGTATTTTTCCGATATGAACTGAATTGCACTTTACTAAAGCTAATGCTGCGCAGTGTGGTAATGGTTGGTTAACAATTGCAGTATTGCGGTAATATGGAGATAAAGGTAAATCAGTTCCACGACCTGAGAGTTTTAATAGTAAGGACGCTACTGCCTATCGTACCTTTCAGACAGGAGAGGTATATAATTGAGATATCGGCGAATCCCGCTTTACAATGCCCTTGATATTAAGGACCAGGAATCATCGTAAAATTAATGAACAGGACGGAGCTTGTATATGAATCAAGGGCGATCTTGATATTAGTTCTACTCTACCTACAGTTCTGAAAGTGTGGTCTTCAAAGAGGGTGGCAATTATTTTATCTGGTAAGCTTACCTTGAAATTATTTTAAAGTAAAGCGCCTCCTTGGCTATTAGTTACCGCACGTGTGCAGGGATTATGAACCGGTCTGAATGAGAAACGCGAGCTTGCAACCCTGCTTGCGACTACGGCACTCTGGTGTAGCATTTCCCAGTATGCACCGCGGCGGCAGCCGCCAGGTGGTGCGTAAATTGTGAGCTGGAGCCTCGTGGCCGCTTGCCCACCGCCGGGCATAAAGTAGCCGCCTTAGGGCCACCGGCGCAGGGCAGCCCTTAATGGCCCTAATCCCCTTACGCAGTTAACTCTTCACGACCAGCCACCGGCCCTCAACCCTCTGATGCGCCCATCACTTGCCGATAACGCCCCTGCCAGAGGCCCTCCAGAGAGGATGTTTTGGCACAAGGACAGGGCAAGACACGTCAAGCAATACAAGGGGCTACAAACATGTCGACTTCCTTTTTCCTTACTATCACGACTATGACGGGTTCTACAGTTAGTTTCATTGCTGTATAAAGCTGAGTTCTCACTAAATTTTATGCAGGACTGACAGTAAAAATTTCTGAAAACATTATTGGAGACAGCAGCGATGTAATCAAATAATTGGGAATAGTAATCAGTTTTAATTTTCCGACACTTATCATTGCTTTGCACATCGTCTTTGCTCACGACCTAATGAGACTTGGTCTGATGATAATCTAGATACGATCGAAACCGGTTACAATTGACATATGATTCTGAACGCCTAATAAAAATTTGCAATCGAGTCTGAATAGTATTTTAATGGTTTGATATTAGTTGTAAATAAGCGAAGCGAAAATGGAAGGCCGGCCGGAGTGGCCGAGCGGTTCTTGGCGCTACAGCCTGGAACCGCGAGACCGCTACGGTCGCAGGTTCGAATCCTGCCTCGGGCATGGATGTGTGTGATGTCCTTAGGTTAGTTAGGTTTAAGTAGTTCTAAGTTCTAGGGGACTGATGACCTCAGAAGTTAAGTCCCATAGTGCTCAGAGCAATTGAACCATTTTTGAAAATGGAAGAAAATTGGCGAAGGACAAAAATGTGGTCTATTTAATAAAGTATTTCATCCTCATGTTACACAAAATGAATCACTAGAACTTTACCAAGTTAACAGTCATAAAATCGCCTGTTTCAGAGAAATGAAAATGCTGCTCACATAAAACAAGGAAACTAAATTGTAAATTAAACTAATTTCTACACAAATGTGTACACACTTGGATACTTTACAGTAACTTGTTAACTGAAGAGACCAGCTGTGGGGCTGACAAAGTAGGAAAAACAACTTCACCAAAGAGGGTGAAGTAAATATTCCAGAATTAGGATGAAGAACAGCTGCCAACATGGGTGACTTGGAAATAGATATGCTCCGGGTAGTGAAGCAGCTTGTATCACTTAATAAAAGCAAGTCCTCTGGCCTAAACTGTACACAAGTTAGGTTCTTTTCAAAGCATGGTGATGCAGTAGCTCCATACTTACCAATTGTATACAACCGGTCGCTCGACGGGAGATCAGTGCCCAAAGACTGGAAATTCGCAATTTGCATAGATCACACAAATATTGAAGAAATGAAATAGGAGCAATCCGCTGATTTACGGGCCCATATGATTAACATCGATATGCAGCAGCATTCTGGAACATTTATTAACTGAAAAGTAAAACTCATAAAATAACTCACGGCGGATTTCTTGATGAAGATTTCACGATAAAATATCCACAGTGCTAAAAATTTAAAGAGTATGGTCCAGTCATGTCGAAACATTACCATTTATTTGATTTGAAATAAATATGCAAACGAACTCTTCATCCAGTATTCAAAAGACAATGGATAGTGTCCATTGCCGCATGGTCTAGGGCACTTTGCTACGGTTCGCGCGGCTCCCCCCGGCGGAGGTTCGAGTCCTCTCTCGGGCATGGGTGTGTGTGTTGTCCGTAGAGTAAGTTACGTTAAGTTAGATTAAATAGTGTGTAAGCCTAGGGACCGATGACCTCAGCAGTTTGTTCCCATAGGAACTTACCAAAACTTTCCAAATAGTGCCCTTTTTACTTTGTCCACTAAGTTTTGTTTCCTTTCTAAGTACTGAAATCGCAAAAGAGATATTTACCTCCAATAACGCCAAATTATTCACTCTTAAGGATAGGTACTGCGATAGAAATTGTTTCATCTCTCTGTAATCCTATTTATGCATAAAGTAACCTTGCCGTTCTGTCCGTGTATTGGAAAGCCTGAATCTTTTGGTGTTTTAAGACTTTAGAAACTTCTGTGAAACACTCATAGAACAAATACAAAGAGAGGGAGGCGGCGCAGTGGTTAGCACACTGGACTCGCATTCGGGAGGACGACGGATCAATCCCGAGTCTGGCCATCCTCATTTAGGTTTTCCATGATTTCCCTAAATCGCTTCAGGCAAATGCCGGGACGGTTCCTTTGACAGGGTACAGCCGACTTCCTCCCCCATCCTTGCCTAATCCGTTGAGTCATATGACCTCACTGTTTGGTCTCCTCCCACAAATCAACCTCAACCTCAACAAATACATATGTGCTCATGCAACCTTCGCAATGTGTCACACTAACGAAGTAAATGATAAAAATAAAAATTAAGGAAAGATAAAAGCACAAAATCCACCACTGTAACATGTATGAGCCCTGAGAGAATGGGCTGTCTTCCGACGTAAGCAGACTTCTCGAGAGTATACCAATTTAATATTCTATTGCGCTGACGATCTGCGTGGATGCCGCCGTTTGAAATGCATGGCAAATTGTGTTGGCGTCCCATTTATTAACATCTAGTGTGAATCGACCTTAACTTTCCCCGCGTGACCACATTCAGAACCTGCATTTGCAGTTCCTCGAAGCAGCAATACCGAATATACACACTAACCATCCTGTCATCCAGAGGCTGCTGGAGGGAACACAAGAGACACAACCCTTGCCAAGCGCGAGTGTAGAGGGTGCGCGTATATTTTGTTCAACACCAGTTCCTATTGAGCTCTGCGCGTCCGGTACACTCCGTTCAGCATTCACTTCCAGATACTGTGAATGTGTACAGTGTGTAACGCTCCGGGTCTGTGTTCTTTCTCACCATATATGGCAGTGAATGCTTTTCTCACTGACTTCTGGGCTCTTTCCGTTTCTTTGTACCATGCCACCATTCACCAATAACCACCGGATGGGCTGGAAGATAACTTACATGAATTCATACTGCAGCACGTCGATACCAAAATAATGCTAGAGACTGCAGCTGACCTCTCTTTAGAAACACGTAACGTAAGAATGTGAATCGGCAGCACATTGTCATTTCGAGGAAAGAACGGGTGGCGTAAAGCAAATTCTTCATGCGAAGTATTTAATTAAAACGGCTTATCGTTCAAATACGAGACTTCAGTCGGTTACTTAAAAACAATAACGGTAAATTGCCACGCCACCTTGTCATCTCATTATACACTGCTCTGCAGAACTTAAGGACGAGAGAGGTGAAGTAACATAACATATTAACTACACAATGGAGACGAATAAAAGTGCTGGAGCATGTTGCTACAGGCCTCCAGCCGTGGATAGGAACTGGGACGTAAAATGTCGTGATGTCAGCGTCACTATAGCGCCAAATGTGGCAACATGAGGGAGTTGAAAGAACGGTAAAAGACAGTATGTGTCAATCAGCGACCAGTTACTGTGCACTGTGGAGGTATTCTTTATTAGAGCATGGATGGGAGAAAACATCTGGATGTCACCACACAGTAAAGAATGATCGGGCGACTGGAAGTGTGAGGCCAGGAGCTTGGTGTTGCTCAGAAGACTGTTTCACGTGCATGGCGAGCGTGAAAGAGAAGAGGGGCTCGACCACGGTCAACTATAGAAGCAGATGACCTTTACAACAGATAACAAGCTTTTCACATCAAAGAGCGGATGCACTTGCAATCAAGTCTAACTGGGCTGAAAGGCGCGCAATGTTACGTAGCACAGTGGCACTGTTACAGCTTGTGGTTGGCATCTTAGACCTACGATCACTACGTTGTGTTACGTTGACTCCCGCACGTTCGCGGCACCGTTTGTAATGCTGCCAAGATCATAGGGACTCAACCAAAGAGGAGTGGAGCACTGTGACAGTCCCCTGGATCCGATGAATGAAGCTAGGGTTCAAATGGTTTAAATGGCTCTGAGCACTATGGGACTCAACTGCTGTGGTTATAAGTCCCCTAGAACTTAGAACTACTTAAACCTAACTAACCTAAGGACATCACACACATCCATGCCCGAGGCAGGATTCGAACCTCCGACCGTAGCGGTCGTGCGGTTCCAGACTGTAGCGCCTTTAACCGCAATGAAGCTAGGGGATTCATGACTTCCTCCCAATTAATCTGCCAGACAGTCTTAGTGTTTCCTATAATTAGGACGTAATATGCAGCTAAAACTTTAGTTATGTTCAGTTAAATGAACCTTAAATGGAATCATCAGGTTTGTTTGTCGAGAGAGGTTAAGCTGGACAAAACGTGACTCTTGTTCTGGTAAAGCTGCTGGATATTGCCGACAAAACAAAGATTATGCTTCCAGAATGAGATTTTCACTCTGCAGCGGAGTGTGCGCTGATATGAAACTTCCTGGCAGATTAAAACTGTGTGCCCGACCGAGACTCGAACTCGGGACCTTTGCCTTTCGCGGGCAAGTGCTCTACCATCTGAGCTACCGAAGCACGACTCACGCCCGGTACTCACAGCCTTACTTCTGCCAGTATCTCGTCTCCTACCTTCCAAACTTTACAGAAGCTCTCCTGCGAACCTTGCAGAACTAGCACTCCTGAAAGAAAGGATATAGCGGAGACATGGCTTAGCCACAGCCTGGGGGATGTTTCCAGAATGAGATTTTCACTCTGCAGCGGAGTGTGCGCTGATATGAAACTTCCTGGCAGATTAAAACTGTGTGCCCGACCGAGACTCGAACTCGGGACCTTTGCCTTTCGCGGGCAAGTGCTCTACCATCTGAGCTACCGAAGCACGACTCACGCGCGGTACTCACAGCCTTACTTCTGCCAGTATCTCGTCTCCTACCTTCCAAACTTTACAGAAGCTCTCCTGCGAACCTTGCAGAACTAGCACTCCTGAAAGAAAGGATATAGCGGAGACATGGCTTAGCCACAGCCTGGGGGATGTTTCCAGAATGAGATTTTCACTCTGCAGCGGAGTGTGCGCTGATATGAAACTTCCTGGCAGATTAAAACTGTGTGCCCGACCGAGACTCGAACTCGGGACCTTTGCCTTTCGCGGGCAAGTGCTCTACCATCTGAGCTACCGAAACACGACTCACGCCCGGTACTCACAGCCTTACTTCTGCCAGTATCTCGTCTCCTACCTAGGGTCGCAGGAGAGCTTCTGTAAAGTTTGGAAGGTAGGAGACGAAATACTGGCAGAAGTAAGGCTGTGAGTACCGGGCGTGAGTCGTGCTTCGGTAGCTCAGATGGTAGAGCACTTGCCCGCGAAAGGCAAAGGTCCCGAGTTCGAGTCTCGGTCGGGCACACAGTTTTAATCTGCCAGGAAGTTTCAAAGATTATGCTTATTTACGTGGCTTTTTACTCCACGATATAAATTATATCAGTTCTAAGTATGACACTTTCGGAAACAGAAACTTGAAAAATAATCTCCTCTTAAACTGATAATTTGAGTTAAACATTCAGTAAAAGTGGCACCCTGTCTTCATCCACATATTTATAAATCATTTATACCTAGGGACTGAGAAGTAAACAAATTTTCCACTTTTTTACGTTTAATTGCACTCGTAAAATATACAGCCGATTTATCAATGACGTTAACAATGTCGGAATACGGGATGATCCATTATAAGTGACATATTTGAATGGTCTTACATTTTCTATTTCCTCTATTCCGTTAATCACATTATTTTAACTAATACGTAACGATGACAAGAAGGACGCAGGATCCCCTTTTCATCACTTGTCGTCGCTGTGACAGTAATGGTGGTCAGGTTATTGTATGATCGTAACGACGAAGAAGCTGCCTGTGTCGTATTCTCTTCCTCATCGTGCGACATGAGAAAAGAAACACAATTGTACGAATAATGTCTCAAACAAATGGTAATTCTCTACATTAGAAATCGGTAACAGCACTATTATTGATAGGTGTCATTTGAGTATTAATCGATTGCATAATATTTTCAAATCGTTGCTCTCGAGTTGTTACATTTGAGCGAGCAGCGATGTTGTACGCAGTATCGCAGGGTTAGGTTATCACCCATAGTAGGCCCGTCGGCGCAGTTGCAGATAGTGGTTCGTTGTATTAAAGTGAGGAAGCAGCTTTATGTTATATTTCAAATGTGAATTCTCAATTTATCGATGAGTTTAATTAAGATAGTTATGTAATAGTAACGGATCTGAGAAGGAGGAAGTGAAATGGAATCTTCTATTTACGTGAAGAGCAATTATAAGGTAAGTTTATGAAGTCGTTCTTTTATTATTGCACCACCATTTTTCACCTAACTTTCACTTACAATTTTTATTTGATCATGATTTTTTCAAAGTTAAAAAAGGAACCAAGTGCAACTGTGAGCTCATTGCGCCTCACGTGTGTCTCTGTGTACATATTGTAATTTTTTGCTTTAGCACAGTGGCGCTCAAGACTGCAACGCGTTATTCAGATTTGCGTAGATTAGAGGTAAGGAGTAATTTTTTTTCCAATCAGGGCCAACTTATATCATTCAGAAATAGTTAAGTTTTTCTGTGTTGTGTATCAGTTCTGGGATCTGGGATCAGTTTTGCAAAACTAACAGTCGTAAGTTTTATGCCAAAGTTCACGATTCAGGCAGTTTATACTGTCCACAATTCTTGTGTCAGATAATTCACTTTACCGGTATTAAAGGCTTGCCTTCTCATTACGGCAGTTCAATTTTCTATTAGGATTCATTATTACTTCTGCACAGCTCTTATAACTCAAAACAGAGTACGACAGTCCTATTTTTATTATTTAAAGAGAACTTTCGCTTGACGATATCCTTGTACAGTACGGGCGACGTGTGAAAATTTTGAGAAACAGGCAGGAATTGAGTACTGCTGCGTCTTACTTATTGTTCTAATTTGGGGGCAACACGAATTTTTATACTAAAAATTGTACATCTCTTTTCAGATTTGACACCTGTTGTTCTCGATCTTGTCTTTTGCATTTGTGATTTGTCTTCACATATTTTATATAATCATGTCACATAGCACGTTTGTCAATAAAGCACGCACTACCATGAATTCGCAAAAATCTGATTTGGAAAATGCAACCGACAGCAACAATATCATTGCTGATTATTCTGTTCCTACTAATACTAACCATATTTCTGGCGCAATAATGCAAGACGCTGTGTCTTTGGACCCAGATAGTTAATGCACGAAATTTGTAGACACTCTTGATCCTGACATGACTCCGCATTCTGATAATGTTTGTGGCAATACTGATATTTTATTTACTGAGTATAGCAATTGCACACAGATAAATATGGAAGATTCACTCCCTTTGACAAAATGCGACACCTAGCCTCAACAAAACTTTTCCGACAATTCTGTTACGCAGCAGCGTTCTCTGAAAACCATTTCACATTCCTTTTCTCAATCAGATTTTGAAACTTTTCAACCGAGGTTACCAATGTCACATCTAGTTTAAGGGAACTAACTATAGCTCATGACAACCTTAACCAGTGTGTTTCAGACAGAGAAGCAGCCGTTGATGTACAACTTAATACCATTTCTGAAACTCAGCCGCAAGACAAAACTTTACTTACTGCTAAAATTGGAAAGTCGTTACACGGTGAAATTGTTGCTACTCTGAAAAAGAAAATGCATAGTCGTGCAGTACATTTATAGTCATTTAAAGATGATACTACCAAAATTCACGACCAATACGACACTCTGAAAACTGAATATGATGAACTAGCCGAAACAGTAGCACAGCCAGTATAATTCTGTGACAGTGAAGAATTTCAATAACTTGAAAATTTTCGACAGGGACAGATGCAAATTAATCGCCAAATCAAACAGGAACTTAATAAAGTGAATGCTCACCTGTCTGACAATAAGAACGATACCATTTCTCAGGATTGCTTAATTAATTTTGCAACGCATGGTACCGATCAGAATACAGAACATTCTCCGCAACCTCAGCTTCCTAAATCCGTCAGAGAAAGAGATCGTTCACAAGTAGATGGCAAATCACACACCTTCCTTAACCGACAGCATAAATTTGATAATTTTAGAACCAATGTTTTTGATTATGAACACTTTTTTATCTGCCAGCAAATTCAGTGTTTCGTAATGGTCCTAATTGTCTACATCCCTTAAACTGAATAAAGCAATTCACCTTTTCTTTGTCGCCAAACTGGCCTGATACTCGTAAATTAGAATTTATTTCTACCTTTTTGGAAGGGGAAAAGTCTACGAGAATGCGACCTATTCCATGACAATGTTTTTCAGTTGAAGAATTTCAAAGCACTTTCTACGCAGCCTACGGGTATAATATCACACATCGTGCCGTAAAAGGCAAACGGATAAATTTAATGAATTTCAACTACTCGAATTTTGAAACGTTAACACAATACTTCGAATACATGGTACAAAAAATCCAGCGTTTACCAGAGCCATTAGGCCAGTCAGGTTTGATCCACCTCTGTATTTCAAAACTTATTGGTAATTTGAAAGGAGCGTTAAGAGCAGGCCAATAAACACCTAACATACATGCTCTTCGTAAGGTTTTACTGTTACTTGAAACTGATCAGTCGTTTTCTCAGCAGAATAATAACTTTCCTAACAACCACCGCAATTTTCACTACAAAGACAACGATGGTCATTCTGGCACTTTTCCAATCACAATAAGGGTAGCTGTTTTGTTAATGAAAGACGCAACAGAAATTTTGACAACGACCAGAATTTTAATGGCAATCAACAACGATACTTTCAGCAGAATCGAAGTCTTAATAATAATTACCAATAGAATAATCACAATTTTCAACAGTCTGGTCAGCCATATGTTAATTCCGGAGAATACATAAATCAGCCTTTGCCGCAACTGCTGTCACAGCAGCAATCATTTCCGCTAAATGATCCTGACAAGTATTTTGTACACAGGAACCATTTCCGTTACTACAGACAACAGCTGTACTAGCAAAACTCTTATGGCAATGCCCAAAATTTTCAAAGTTACAACGGGAGTAAGCAGGAAAACACAAATTTGAATCATAGTTACAGGAATAAAGGGTACTTTAATAACAACCAGTCTTGGTGCTTAAATGAACCAGATTCACGTTTTCATCAGCAACAAGGCAATCAAAACCACTCAGAACCTCAGCGCACTGTTCAAATCATTGAAGTCGCATCTGCCAACGCACCGAACAGTACAGACGCTAAGCAACGATGACTAGCGGACCAGGCGTCAGATGATGCAGACGCCTCGCCAACACAGGGTACTTCGCATTCTGGAGGTATTACAGAACATATGATCGGCTTAGAAGACATCAGGGCTTAGTGTTACGTGAATCTGAACAGCCTCTGAAACATTTTTATAATCCTGTTATTATCATTGAAGTTGGGAAACACGTATTAAACGTAGTTCTGGATACTGTCTGGTTCTCCCGTTACTGTCATGAATGACGCAGCATTCAACCTCTGCAATCCTGATGATCCTTATCAGATGTTATCCCTCAATAAAATCAAAATAAATGGTACGGTACCTGGTAAAAGCGTTGAAGTCAAATCTCAAACTTATTTACAATTTTCCACGCAAGGTCACTGATTTTTCGGCAACTTCGTTATCGTTCCATTATTAGCAACTGAAGTTATCCTGGGTATCGATTTCTTAAACAGAGGTGAAGCAGTGCTGGATTTTAACAAATCGTGTATCACGTTACTAAACGACAACAGTATGATTTCTTTAAATTTTAATAAGAGCCTCTCCAGCAAGGAACAAGACATTAACCGCCGGTATTTCCTTTCTTCAAACAGAAACATCGACTGGTATCCCACACAATTTAATTCAGCTGACCTGCATTACGAGCACAACGATGACGACACTGTGATTCGCATTTTCGATACGATTCAGAACAAAGTTGACAATTGTAAAGCCACCTCTGATTTTCACGAACAGAAATTACAGGAAATCTTACAAACTCGTGCACAAGTTTTTGATAGTAAACCTGGCACTATAAGCTGATTTCTTTACGAATTTCAAGTTAAGCCACACAATACTTTTGTTGGACGATACTACACCATCCCTTTTGTTTATCGTCAGAAAGTGAAATAAGGGATTAATTCCATGCTTCAGCGAGGTATTATTGAGCCGGCAACAAGCCATTATAACAGTCCGCTTCATATTGTGAAGACGAAAGATGTTTCACTGGGGCTTGTTCTCGAACTGAGACAAATTAACAACAATATTATTCCGGAAACCGATAGACCACAAACATTGTAAGATGTTCTTCACAAATTTCATGGTGTCACAGTTTTCTCCTCTCTTGACTTAAAATCCAGTTTTTGGCAGAATGAATTGCACCCAAATTGCCGCAAATATACGGCCTTTCTCAGTTTTGGCACATGCTATCAGTTCTGTAAACTTCCCTTTGGTTTGAACATTTCGTCTGTAGCATTCATCAGAGGTTGAAATTCTATTTTACCGGATCATTTGAAAAATACTGTTAACACTTACGTCGATGATATTCTCATACCCGAAAACACCCGGGATGAACACAATGATAACTAGAATTCTTTGTTACAAGTATTTTCTTACCTTGGTGTTACAGTCAACCTGAGCAACACTGAATTAGGTAAATCTAACATCAGATTTTTGGGTCACGTCATAGCTGTTTCTGGCGTTGAACCTGACCCAGATAAGTTGCAAGCTTTCCGTGACGTCACGACATCCACTTCTAAATGTCAAGTCCGAATTTTCTTGGTTTGATATATTTTTTTCATCGTTTTGTGCACTACAAAGCTCTTGATACCCCATATTTTGTGCCAACTTAGCGGCGAAAACTCCTACTGGTTCTGGGACAACCAAGCTCAACAAAAATTTGTCAATTTAAAACACGCTTTATTGAATACTCTTCTACTTTCTCATCCTCATCATTACATGACTTCTGTTTGGCCACTGACAGTTGCAAAACGGCCATTGGTGTAAATCTTAACTTTTTTAAAATTTATTTACACGTCTAGCACCAAACTGAGGAGCAAATCTCCAAGGTCATGGAACGTGTCAGTATATGGAATTACAACATAAAGGTAATAACGGATAAAAAATAAATTGTTTATTAAACGAAACAAGTCAAGCCATGAGTTTAGGCAATTGCTATCAACAATATAACCTAAGAATCAGCTTGACTTCTGAAGGAACTCCTCAACAGAATAGAAGGAGTGACCCATGAGGAAACTCTTCAGTTTCGATTTAAAAGCGCGTGGATTACTGCTAAGATTTTTGAATTCCTGTGGTAGCTTATTGAAAATGGATGTAGTAATATGCTGCACACCTTTCCGCACAAAAATTAAGGAAGCGCGATCCAAATGCAGATTTCATTTCTGCCTAGTATTAACTGAGCGAAAGCTGCTAATTATTGGGAACAAGATGTTATTTTTAATAACAAACGAGAGTAGAGAATTTATATATTCAGAGGCCAATGTCAAAATACCCAGACCAGTGAACAGCGGTCGACAAGAGGCTTGCGAACCTACACCACTTATTGCCCGAACTACCATATTTTTGAACAAAAAATATCCTTTTAGAATGGGAAAAGTTAACCCAAAATATAATACCATACCTCATAAACGAATGAAAATAAGTATAGTAGACTAAATTTTGTGTCAACGATCGGTTATCACTGGCCGGGGTGGCCGAGCGGTTCTAGGCGCTACAGTCTGGAACCGCGTGACCGCTAAGGTCGCCGGTTCGAATCCCGCCTCGGGCATGGATGTGTGTGGTGTCCTCAGGTTAGTTAGGTTTAAGTAGTTCTAAGTTCTATGGGACTGATGACATCATAAGTTAAGTCCCATAGTTCTCAGAGCCATTTGAACCATTTTATCAGTTACTTCAGGAACCTTTAGAATAGTAAAAATGGCAGTAAAAGTGGCAGCATTAAGTCTTAGAAGAAGATCATGAACATGGATCTTTCCAGGACAGTTTACTGTCTATATGAACACCTAGAAATTTGAAATGTTCAGTTTCCCTAATCATATGCCCACTCTGTGAAATTAAAACGCTGTGAGGGGTTGAACTATGTGTTAGGAACTGTAAAAACCTAGTCTTACTGTGATTTAAAGTCAGTTTATTCTCTACGAGCCATGAACTTATGTCATGAACTGCAATATTTTAAACAGACCCAATGTTACATACAACATCCTTTACTGCCAAGATAGTGTCATCAGCAAACAGAAATATTTTAGAATTACCTGTAATACTATAGGACATATCGTTTATATAAATAAGGAACAGGAGTGTCCCCAATACTGACAGCTGGGGCACCGCATAATTGACTGTACCCCACTCAGACCACACATCACACCCATTCTCAACACTGTGAATAATGAACTTTTGCTGTCTGTTGTTAAAGTAAGAGGTGAACCTATACTGAGCTACTCCCCGTATTCCGACTTCTTGAGCAATACAATCAAACGCCTTAGTTAAATCTAAAATATGCCTAGAGTTCGAAACCTTTTGTTTAATCCATCCAGTACCTCATAGAGAAAAGAGAGTATAGTATTTTTAATTGTTGAATGGCTTCTAAAGCCGAACTGTACATTTGATAGCAAATTATGTGATATAAAATGATCAATTAGTTTTACATGCTCAGTCTTTTCAATAACTTTAGCAAACACTGATGACATTGAAATACGTCTAATACGCCTACGTTATCCCTTTCACCCTTTTTATAAAGCGGCTTTGTTACTGAGTACCTTAGTCGTTCACGAAACTGACCATTCTTAAAGAAAAAATTACAAATAAGGCTACGTACGGGGCTAACATGTGCAGCATAGTACTTTAATACTCTGATACGCACTCCGTCATATCCTTGAGAGTCCTTAGTCTTCAGTGATTCCGACTTTGTGTTACATGACGTCCTTATCCCACTAGTCAGCCACCTAGGCTGCCTTTTACTGCTAATACCCCGTTTAGAACGTTCTAATGGAAAACAACTCTCAAAGGGCATGAGAAATGTGTTAAGGAAAGCATTATATTTGTCACCTATGTTATCAGCACTATAAACATGCTGCCATTCTTGTTCCTTAACGAGGTTTGAAAACTCTGTATTGGCGCTGGATTAGCTTTCCTACATAGTTTGTAATTATATGTGGCATTTGTTCGATTATAAAAGCCCTTTAGTGTTAAAATTTATGCAACATGGTCTGAAAGGCCATTCATCCTTTTACTAACAGAGCGCCCATCTATTAATGTAGAATGAATAAAAATATTGCCTATGGCTGTGCTACTGTTGCCCTGCACCCCCCCTAGCTGGAAAAAATACAGTCTGCAACATATCATATGAGTTTAGGGGATCTACCAACATCCTTTTTCTTGCACATTTGTATACAAAATTAATATTGAAGTCAGCACATATAACTAATTTTTGGTAATTCCGATAAAGTGAACCAAGAACACTCTCTACCCTGATCAGAACCGCTGTGAAGTCAGAGTTAGGAGACCTATGAACACCAACAATTAGATTTCAATAAATTCAACTGCCCCTGGTCAATATTCAAATATCTGTTCAGTGCAGTACCGTGATTCTTCTATGGACTAAAACAGAATACTGTTTTTTACATGCATTGTCCCTCCCCCACTCAACAAGCAACTTCTTGAAAAACAGCCAGTTAATCTTTATCCTGGTGAAGGAAGTATTTGAAATGTCATATTATTTAAGCGGTGCTCCGATATACCAATAATGTCAGAGTAAACATCTATAAGCAGTTCACTAACTTTATCTCCAATACCTCTTATATTTTGATGAAATATTCTAATTCCTCCTCTACTTGGAAACCTGGTGTCATCGGACTTCCTTTAAGCAGGTATACTTATGAGCTGACTTCAGTCTAAAAGAGAGTAGCAGCTCTTACACCAACTACTACAGGAATTTTGCCAGGAGAGATCCCACCGCCACCAACTACACTCTCACCTATAAGTTTTTGACAGCCTCCCCTTCCCATACTATTGAAGTGCAAGCCATGCCTAGTGAAATATGATCTGCTGATAGACTCAGCTGTTTCAAGCGATCGAAGAAGTAGCACTGTTGTTAGCAAAACAATTGCTTTTGCTACAGCTTGTCTGCATTCCCGACCTCCTAGTGGACAAACTTATCTCAGTTATGCTCATTATGGAGCCTGCAATTTCTTTTTCATTCTTCGTCAAACGTCTTACCTCTTTAACATGGAGAAACTAATTCGTCGTGTTCTTATGAAGTGCAAATTAAGCCAGACATCCAAGACATCAACTTCTTCTTTCTATGCTCAATTGTTTCGTATCATTCCTATAATATTTCGTCATCTAGCAGCTGTTGACTTATACGGTCTTATTGTTACCAGCAGACAAGGCTTCTCGCATACTTTCGCAGCTATAGAGCTCATGTTGAAATATGTTTCATTCACAACTTTGTGTAAGGCTACTGGAAAAACTGCATCCACTGCCTTTGTTAAGAAATTTTTAACCGAAGTGGGCCACGTTGACAAGGTCATTTCTGGCAATCGTCCGCAATTTAGAAACTGGAAATTTGTGGTAAGTTCTGTGGGACCAAATTGCTGAGGTCATCGGTCCCTAGTCTTACGCACTACTTAAACTAACGTAAACTAAATTACGCTAAGGACAAAACACACACACACACACACCCACACATGCCTGAGGGAAGACTCGAACCTCAGATGGGGTGAGCCGCGTGAACCATTGCAAACTGCCTCCGACCGCACAGCTACCACGCGCGGCTCCGAAATTTACGTCAAATTATTGGACTCTTACTCTTTCGAGCAGGAGCATTAAACCCATTTACATTTCCCGCTATCATGCTTCTTCAAATCCAGCTGGACGCATTATGACAGAGATAGGTAAACAATGCAGATTATATTGCCACAAGAAACACACATATTGGGACACATACATTTACAAATTTCAGGATGTCATCACCTCTATCCCCAACGTTTCTACCTTACTTTCTCCGTACGTTGTACTGAACAAGAAACTGCCATCTGAAAGTTTGTTTTTCAGTACAACCTGCCGAGACATCTGATAGAATCAAAGAACTTGTACTGATACCTAAGTCACACTCCTTACGATATCAAATTGTGGATATAGCTTCACGAAACGTCAAACGTGCTGCAGACGAGGATTCAACGCCAGCAGCATTCTGGAATCAAGCTAACTTTTCAACTAGATCAAAAAGTGTATACTTGTCAGATCACACAGATTGTCTCATAAAGGAAAACGCTTGTTCAGCATATTCTTCCTCTGCTATAACCAACTATACAAAACCCGTCGTATTTGTCTTCCGAATGCTTTGGAAGTGGAAGTTTGAAAACCATACGTAGTATGGATGTACACCGCGTTTCGAATGTGAAAGAATTTCACGAATAGGGCGCAGCCACTAAGCTTTACAGATGACATACCTACATTGAGAACTTCTTTACTATCGGATTGGTATGACCACATCCTACTTTGTCATTTGTTGTTTTATACTGTTCGATTTTCCTGATTTTCTGACTTGTCAAAGATTTCTATGAATAGGACACACATACACAACTTTACAGGTGACACACTTACACTGTGATCTGGATCACTACTGGACTGATATCACTACAGCCTATTGGTCTTTCCTTATGATATGATGTTGTGCTTGCCCTTATATTTGGATTTACAACACTGTCACTCAGGAGAATTTTGTAGCATTTATCTGATGCTATCCATAGTCTGTTGCTTTCATACATTTTTTTGTCCACTATCAGAAGGAATATTTGTTCATGGCAGAGGAAATTTTATTTCGGCGTATTTCAGATGAGTTATATTATGAAGGTTTTTTCATATTTGAGTGTTTTATGGACATTACTGATGCTACATGAGGTATATGATTATGATTTATGTGGCTTACGTACATAACGTATTATGTAAAAATACTAATGAGATGATGGTAATGAAGATGAAGAATAATATTGAGGTAATGGTTAAGGCTTAGAAACGCTGTTTTGTAGAAGTAGATTTTATATAATGTGATGATATTTCCAGTTTATAAGTATAAAAAATGAAATTGAATCAGTCATTGCAGGTAGACAAAAGTAACTGTTCCACAGCTATCGCTGCTGCATTAAGTTTGTTTTGTATGATATGCAGTTGACACTTTTTTTGAGATTTTTATGCAACTCTGGATATACTTGGTACATTTTTTTTCTTTTCTCTATGAGAGTAACACAACAGGCTGCAGCCGTGCTACATCTTATGGCAATGTACATTTCTGGTCTAATTACTAGTGTATACAATAGCATTTTTTCTTGCTTAATAATAATCTACTGCATCATCTTGACTTTTTGTTCTTGTGGAAGCTATGATTTCCTCATGTGTACTGAATGAATTAGGAAACACATATACAGCTCTGCAGACAACATACACAAATGATACTTCTACACCTGATTTGTGTCTTATCATTTTCCATACCCATGCTTTCTTTCTTCAAGAATGTTGAATGTAAATTATATTATGCTTTATTTGCCTTATATTTTGGGATAGATTGTAGAGTGCTTTGCAATTTGTTTATCGCCTACAGACAGTTTAATTATAGACTAAGGCATATATTTGCTTTGATGTTTATGGTCAACCTTAGTCTTGAAATTCTTTGCCACTATCAAATATTAATCCTGTTTACTTAACTATTACAGACCCACCTCGAGCTTATAAATGTTTCCTTTTTGCCATCGTCTTACCACAGGATTTTTAAGGAGTGACAGATCTATATACTTCAGCAGCTTAGTACAGTCAGCTTGCTACATGCAGAAGAAAATGGTAAGCGTTCAGGTAATGGTAATGTGGCTGAGATCCTGGAATACCATGTATTGTAGTTTCGCAACTGATGAATTTTCGAAGTTTGTACTAATCCATTTTTAACAAGTCTTCCCAGGTTGAGAATAGGTGAGGTGCTGCCTTTGTCAGCAAATTGTATGATGTTTATGGTATTCTGAATGTGCTTGCTTCCCCACATGTACACATTTTCGATTTGCTTATTGTATGAGTTTAGTCATTATTTTGATCAAACTTTTCTTGTTGTGACATTGAATGATGCACTAATAATGACTTTCTATTACTTCTTTCTACAGGTGCTTTAGACCTAGTGCACTATAAAATCTTTCCCTTTACTCCTCTTGTCCTATTTGTTCCCAGAGTTAGTGGGATTCCTATATTTCCCTTGTATGTTCACTCGGCAGAGCTAGCTAGCCTCGATATCAATATAAACATTTCTTTTGTTAAAGTAGAGACTTCCTTACAATCACATGGAAAATATTTTCATAAACTATTTTATTGAAGTGCGAACTCATGTCATCGAAATTGACACACTTTGCTCATGATAACTATTTTTCAAATATGCATCGATTCTGGTCATACAGCATCTAAGCTAGCAGATTACACTGAAAGAAATGGGATGCTCCCATGTCATTTGTATGTACTATGATATTGCTACAGTGATTATTTGCTTAGTTACACACATTTTCTTTCTTGTTAAAATGCACTGTACTCTGATATGTTTGCTCTGTAGTTTCAAAGATTCTTGTCAAACAGAATCTAAGTTAGCACAATACTTTGATATGTGGACTTCGGAAATACTTTTGAAAAACAGATTATTTGCTAAGTTTTAAGGCATTTCGTTAGTGTGAAGATGTAGTGTATTCTGGTACTTTTGCACTTTAAAGCCTTCTCATTTTGTTTCTCGATGTACCTATATATATTTTTCACCATTGTATTTCATTACCTGGAAATACCCTCTTGTATTATATTAAGTTTTGTAGCTTATTTACACTCTGCACAGATATTAAAATATTTTGATTGGGAACTGCTGTTAGCTCTCATATTTTATTTGATCAGAGACTGTACACTCTTATACCCTGGGTTGTGATTAGCCTGTACTGCACTTAAGGTTATATGTACTGTGGATGTTCTCGTGGAGACACTGTTTGTAACGAGTGGTTTGGTTCTTGCTACAGTGTGGATGGACTACTTTTTTAGCACATTCTGAGCGTGCTACCTTCTCATTACTACCACTATCAAATTTTCCTGATGTCAGTGCCAGTGTCACTGCAAGATTGTCCTGCACTGCTCAATTGTATCATACATTTGCGATGACTGAGCCAGTGGGACTGCAAGATTGTCCAGAACTGATCAATCATATGATATATTTCCCATTTCTGTACCAGTGTGCAGGGAAGCAGCCTACTCACGCCTTATAAAGTTCACATCAGTCTTTCCATTGTCTGCCAGCCTAGTCCGATGTAACTAGCTCTGACGTCATAAATATTGCGCAATACTTTCAAATGAAGTAAATAACCTGAAACGTTTCTAGCATGTCAGGAGTAATACAAAATCATTATGTGTTGGATATCAGTTCAATAGCTTTAACCATTTTAGAAATTTGGATGTTTTTCTGTAAAAATTACTGGCGCGACAGAAAAGAGCTAGAAACATAAAAATTTGTATTTAGATTCCTTTTGCATAGTAATTTAGTAAAAACAGTATTCTGGATCTCACAAATTACAATTGTAATTGAAATTCATGATTTTCTGGTTTTTGTCTAAGAATTTAAGGAAGCAAGATAGATTAAGTAGGCGAATAAATAAAGCTAGGATGTTTAAATTTAAGTAGAAGGGAGATCCGCTATAATCATAAAAATGTGAGACGTTTCAACAGAATAACTATAAAACTATAGCTATAGCGTATCTGCAAAGAGCAAGTTCAGAGCTCGTCTACTACGTGTAGTGTAATTAAATTAATTCTCTCGCCTAAAATATTTGACTTAGCCACGTCAGACTTTTATTATGATTACTTACCTGTGTGCTGATTGCATATTTAAATTGAGAGCTTTATCGGCCATAAGCAAAGGAAGCAATGATTTATTCGATAACTTAAAGTGGTGCATTACTAGCCCAGTGACTAGTCAGGAGAGCAGATTTGGTCAGGCGTTCCCTTAGCCGTCCCCACCGCGGCATTATATGTAAGAATGCTGCGCGAGCAAAGGAAGGCCCCAGTTCTCTCCAGACGCTGATTAGCGCAACACATGTGCCGGGAGTCGCGTCACTTCGGTATCGTTGATATAAACAGCCTCGAATGCAGTAATAAGTTACTCGGGATACGCGTAACCATGAAATCGTTTTCGAGTGAAGTGTTAATTTTGGGATGACGTTAATGATCTATCTTTAGTTTGCGTATGTTGTATTTTCACATTCCGCCGCAGGACAGACATTCTACCATTATTAGCGTGGCGTTCGATGAACATTATCATCAAATTATGGCGAGCATTCACTTAAACATTTAATTTGAACAGTTATAGTGGCATCAGCGCATTACACTCTGAACTGCTCTGGTAGTTGGATTGTGTGGAATCTTTTTGGTTTGTGACTTTCTGAATATAGTGAACATTTTAGAGAGAATGGTTTTTGATTATGAATCCCAGACTATCTCCTAATTCCTCAGAGCTATAAGCTGTAGCTATAAATGTATTTCTCAGATGAAGTGGGCACTAGGAATTCTAATTACAGGCTTCTCGTTTTGCTAATCACTTTCTGGTAGCCAATATTGTAGCTAGAGAGCCAGTGTTGAGAACGGCAAACAGCATAAATACAAAAGATTTATTCTATTATTCCACCCGCCGCCCCACCTATGTTGCTAATCGGCTGGGAAACAAACTGAGTAAAAGTGAAAGTGATTTTTAAATATTCGGATTCAGAAGTGAAATGCGACACGCAACTGAGCAATGGAACAGTGATAGACAGTGTTACGTGTGCATGTGGACGACGCAATTGGATTAACAATGCATCTGGATTTACGGAGCTGGCGCTGAGTCTTGCTGCACTGCTGGTATCGCGAGAAGTCAGTCTCGCCGCACGGCAGTCATCCGTCAGAGCGACCGGAGCCACGTCTGCTGTTGCGGGCTACGCAATTTGGGTCATGTTCAGCAAACTAAATGTAATGAAGTCTTGCGGTGTTTCGATTTGAAATTAATAGACCGACTCGAAAAGGCAGCTGAAAAGGTAATTCAGGAAACCCCTACACACTTTGACCTAAATGTAATGAAGACAGATGTCGATCACTTTAGTTGGAGACAAATCCAAAAGGAACTATTGGATGAGTTTGAGGAACCACCTGTACAACCTAGAATAAGCCACCCTATAATAATAGTGAATATGTTGGGTATCAATGTACGTTGTCTCTTAGACAGTGAATGTGAGGTGAGTGCGATATCTCAGTCCTTCTTTGATGCATTACCTAGTACAAACAAGCTTACCGTAATGAGGGTATCAGGACTAAGAATAATTGGTGCTACTGGCAAGGTGGCAAAAACGGTAAAGCAAGAAACTGCCCTTTGATATTAATGGTAATTTAATTGATCATCCATGCTTAATTGTAAATAATCTCAGTATTGAGGTTTTAATTGGCATAGATATCTTGTCAAAATATCAGAGTGTTGTTGACTTTGAAAGAAGCCAGTTAAAATTGGTCTTGCCGATAACTGGAGTATTTACGGTACCTTTCATTGATAAACATGTAGTAACTAATGATTAAACTTGGGAGCTGCCTATACGAGTTCATAAAAATAGGAGATATTGGGACGAAGGTGTTAATCTTAGTAAAAGTAAGCTAAACACAGAAAAAGAAGAAGTAATTATTTTGGACAAAAGAGAAGCAAAATTGCAGGAAATCGATAAAATTTCAGCTAATCAGAAGGAAGCACTGAGACAGGTTTTAAAAAGGCATCATAAGGTATTTTCAAATCGACCTGGCGTGGTCAAAGGTTATGAATGTCAATTAAAGGTGAAACCTGGCCAAGTTCTTTTTCAGGATGCCATACCAAATACATGTAGCTACGAAGGAGGCAGTTCGAAAAGAGATACAGAGAATGCTAGAGTGGGATGTGATTGAAAAAGCGGTCAGTGAGTACAATAATCCTCTTGCTGTTGTAGCAAGAAGAGACGGGAGTGTCAGATTGGTCTTGGACGCACGTTAGTTGAATGAAATAGTGGTTAGGGAAAGTGATAGACCGCAGAACATGGACGAGTTTTTTGCAAAAATTCCGGGGAGTAAAATTCTTAACCTCTATGGACATCACGTGTGGATACTGGAATTTGCCACTGGAGGAAAGTTCAAGGAAGTACACAGCTTTCTTGTACGAAGGAGTTTGTTACCAATACCGTGTGGTACCTTTCGGACTTAATATCTCTGTTTGTGCCTTCGTACGTGTGATGTGCCATGTTTTAGGACCAGCCTTAAGTAATAAAATAACAGTCTACGTAGATGATCTGTTAATAGCAACTCCTACCTGGGAAGAACACATAGTTTTATTAGAGGAAGTGTTAGAATCTATTGAGAGAGGTGGCATGAAACTAAATATATGATTTATATGGGATATATGATAAGTGGAAAAGGTATTCTGCCTGACCCAGGCAGGCTAGCAGTCATTGAAAAATTTGAGGCTCCCAGAAAGAAGACGCAGTTGAGATCGATGTTCGGTCTTTTCGGCCTCTATAGGCGTTTTGTTAGTGATCAGGCTTTTAATGCACCCTGTCTTCACCTCCTGCTGAAAAAGAATACCCCTTGGGTTTGGACAGCAGAATTCCAACAGGCGTTCGAGGTGCTTAAACAATCTTTAATTAATAGTCGTATTTTACATCATCCTGATTTTGAAAAACCATTCTGTATGTCTGTTGATGCTAGTGGCTATGGTATAGCTGTGGAGATATTCCAAGTAGAAATAGAGAACGAATAAGAAGTGCACAAGACTATAGCTTTCGCAAGTCGATCTTTACAGGCAGCAGAGAGAAATTATGGCATCTCAGAACTGGAAGAATTGGCAATTGTATTTGGGGTACAGAAATTTGAGCAGTATCTATTAGGTCACAAGATAATTGTTTACAGTGACCATAAGGCGTTGACCTTTTTAAAGACCTGTAAGTTGAGGAATGCTCGTTTGGTAAGATGGTCATTGTATCTCCAGCAGTTTGACCTTGAGGGTAGATATATTCTAGGGAAAGACAATCTGGTAGCTGATGGGTTATCTTGAAGAGCGGGGCTATGTGATGACGCGGGAATTATAGCAACTGACCTAAGTGAAGTACGAATGTTTGCGTTGCACGAAGTAAAGGAAGAAAGTGCATTAAATAGGATGATTAAGAACTTGAGACGTGAGCAGAATGCAGATGACCAGCTGAAATTAGTGAAGAGCTCATTAGGAAATGCGAACTATCCTAAGGTTTCGCAATACTATTGTCTGCATAAAGGTATTCTGTTTACAGGGAAAAATGTAGGAGTTTCAGAGTGGAAGCTGTGCTTTCCCTCACAACATGTAGACTTACTAATCGACTATGTACACCTGAGGTATGGGCACTACGGGGCAAAGAAGTGGATTGCCAAATTAAAAGAGAAGGTTGTGTCTGACAACATGTACCGCCGTGTTGCCAAGCGTCTAGCATCTTGTGTAGTGTGCCAGAAAGTCCGTGCTGCTAACACTAGAATACAAGGGGATATGCATTCAGTAGAGCCAACTGAAACCCTAGAATTACTGGCTTGTGATTTGTTTGGCCCTCTTCCTGCTTCGAGAGGTGGGTGCACCCGTGTTTTGGTTGTTGTGGATGGATTTAGTAAATACGTTAAGCTATACCCAATTAAAAGAGCAAATGCAGAAACGTTGGTAGAAAAGTTGGAAAAAGATTTCTTCGTGAACGTTGGCGTTCCGAAGAATTTGCTGTCAGACAATGGGCCTCAATTTACTTCCGATAGATTTAAAGAATGTCTGGGTAAGGCCAGAGTGAAACATCTGAAAATACCTGCGTATTTCCCCGAAGGAAATACGAGTGAACGGATTACGAGAGAATTGAATAGGCTTTGCAGGACTTATTGAGCTCGGAAACACTCAGGTTGGGCAGAGCACATGAAGTATTTTGAGAATGTAATTAACAACTTAAGGCATGATGCAACTGGTTTTGCGCCTTGCGAATTGGTGTTTGGCCAACAACCACACAATGTGATGGCAGATATGGTAGAATTCCCTATTCTAACGCAAATATCCACAGACAAAAAGAAGTTAAGGGCTAGAGAAAATATAAGGAAAAGAACATTAAAAAGAAAGAAGCATCATGACGCAAAAGCTGTACCCACCAGTTTTGAAATAGTTCAGTTAGTTCTTGTCAAAACCAAGAAAAAATCAACGAAAATAAATGCAGAGACAAAGAAATTCATGTTCGTATACGAAGGACCTTTCAGGATCATCGGAAAACCACATGCCAATGCATATAGGCTACAGTACCCTAAGAGTAAAATGCTGTTAGGTGTCAGGAACGTGATCGACCTAGCGAAGTTCATAGGTAGTGAATGAATTCTGTAGGGAGGAGGTTGTTGTGTAACCTCTACACAGTGTGTCCGCTGTGTAGTCCCAGCAGTGTAAGATCTTCTTTCCTTTTCAGGTCTCACTCATTCTTCATCTTTCCGATCCACCAAAATTTCGGTTCTTAGTCTCAAATACTAAAATCTTCCGGTATGACTATCAAGCCGGCATTAAGCTAATGAATTCTGTAGGGAGGAGGTTGTTCTGTAATCCTTGCACAGTGTGGCAGATGTGAAGTCTCGGCTTGGTGAGATCTTCTTTCCCATTTCAAGGCTCACTCTCTCTTCAGCTTTCCTATCCGCTTAAAATTTTGACCCCTTCTTTCCAATACGAAAATTATCTGAAACCAATGAATTCTGTAGGGAGGAGGTTGTTCTGTAACCTCTGCACAGTGTGGCAGCTTTACAGTCCGAGCTGGGTGAGATCTTCTTTCCCATTTCAGGTCTCACTCTATCTTCATCTTTCCTATCCACAAAAGATTCGATTCCTTCTTTGCAAAGCTAAAATTTTCTGTCATGGCTATCAAGCCATGAGTTCTGTAACCATTCTATCCACCTATTAGTGAAGAAAATACCTAATGCGATAAACCTAACAGTGACATAAACAACAGAGAAGTGTGATGTAATTAAGATACAAAGGTATTTGACTAAGAAGTATGTATAGAGCCCTGGTAATATTATAAGTACAAAGTTGTTGTTTTATTGGAAATGGTCCACCAACAGTAATTTAAAAAGATATACAAATTCGTGTACAAGCAGGATCTGAAGTGGCAGTGAAACCTATTGTATGCTGTAGAGCTAACTAATTGATAGTAAAAGAGATAGCTCAGTGTTATGAAAAATATGCAGATAAGTTGTAAGAATGAACTTACCTTGTGTAGTAAGGAATGGCAGTGTAATAGAATTGAACAGTGTTTGTGGTTGAGACGTGAAGGACACGTCCTTGAAATGTTTATAAGGTTGGAGCTGGCCGTTATTTGGTGTAGTGTGTGAAAGGACACACCTACACGTATTGAGGTTATGAGTTGGAGTCGTGAATGCGACCATAGGTACCCTTATGTTAGATGAGACAGCTCATGGTGTCCTATAGGTTTGAGGAATTTAGCATTACTCTCGGCCATAATTACTTAATGCACTTTAGTGGTAGATCGAGAGAGACTACCTGTGGTTTCAGCATCCAATCAAGTGGAAATGGACTGCAACGTGACCAAACTGATCAGCTGCAATACACTATAGATATGAAATAAATGTGCTATCCTATGCTTTAAATTTTAATGGAGTGAGTATTACTTAAGTTCATAAACTAGCAAAGTAAGTAAGTACATAATTGCAGATGTGAAACTGACACAGCAGCAAAAGACCAATAAGAGGATTTAGTAGTCAACTAAACGTAGTGTGTTTTGAACACTCAGAACTGTACTATTACCACAAGTTACTCACATGTACAAAGAAGCTGAGAAGACAGCTACTAATCAAATATACTCATACTATCTCTAAGAATAAGGTAATCGAAGATCAGTCAGCTAAGTAAATAAAATACAAATGTATCAACAATGTACCGAGCATTGGTTCAGTGTTCTGGCCCAGAAATAATAAATTGAGATTAAATAGGAATCATGATTGTATGCCTTGAGCATAAATTTTCAGTAGTACGTGACTAACGGCGTTTTGAGCCATTTGTTTACCAATTTTATGACAGTTAAGTAATCGTGAGAGTAAAACCGAAAAAGTTCTGTTAACTTTGTTCCAGCAACATATTGAAAGATAAAATGTATATAAATATCCCCATTTCATTCTGACCCACCCTTAGATTTTAAATGAACAGAGTCTGAGGCACTCTTTTTGTTGTTCTACTGGACAAACCAGATAATGGCAGCCTGGTAGCTGCGTGAAAGCGTGGAGTGGCTTGGACACAACTCACAGTGACCCCTCACCTTTCCCCATGTAATTTAGAGTGAATTTGAAGGACGCACACCATAGCAACTTCCCCTCCTCTACCCTTGTGAATGGAAGTGTAGAACGCTAGCCAAAGCGGCTACAACCACGTGTGTAAAAATTAAATTGTCATGATTTGTGAAATTTTCTTTCAGGTCTAGAAAAGACTACTAAGGTATAATTATCTGTTTATGTATCATGAATAACTGTGTGATTTTCTTTGAATTTGTGTATGTAATAATATTTACAGACAATTTAATGGATTTAAGATTTTCACAATTTTACATATTTTTATGTGTTTGTCTGTCTAAGGCAATATGTATGACAAAGTGTTTAATTGATTATGCTTAAATTTTGAGTGATAGTGTTGCTTAAGAGGCAGTGAAAATGCCAGCATTTTAAATAATTGAAGTAGGTAATAAGTTTTCTTTCAATATTTCTATGTTTACATTTAAATTTTAACTTTAATTTTTCGTTTACATTAAAAAAATGAAGTAGAGGGTGATGTAGGGAAGCAGCCTACTCACACCTTATAAGGTTGACATCAGTCTTTCCATTGTGTGCCAGCCTAGTCTGATGTAACTAGCTCTGACCTCATAAATATTGCGCAATACTTTAAAAAGAAGTAAATAACCTGAAACGTTTCTACCATGTCAGGAGTAATACAAAATCAATATGTGTTGGATAACAGTTCAATAACTTTAACCATTTTCGAAATTTGGATGTTTCTCCGTAAAAATCATTGGCGCAACAGAAAAGAGCTAGAAACTCAAAAATTTATATTTAGATTCCTGTTGCATAGTAATTTAGTAGAAACAGTATTCTGGATCTGACAAATTAAAATTTTAGTTGAAGTGCATGATTTTCTGGTTTTTGTCTAAGAAATTAAGGAAGCAAGAAAGATTAAGTAGGCGAATAAATAAAGCTAGGATATTTAAATTTAAGTAGAAGAGAGATCCGCTATAATCATAAAAATATGAGACGTTTCAACAGAATAACTATAAAACTATAGCTATAGCGTATCTGCAAAGAGCAAGTTCAGAGCTCGTCTACTGCGTGTAGTGTAATTAAATTAATTCTTTCGCCCAAAATATTTCACTTAGCCACGTCAGACTTTTTTTATGATTACTTACCTGTGTGATGATTGCACATTTAAATTGAGAGCTTCATTGGCCATCAGAAAAGGAAGCAATGATTTATTCCGTTGTGGTTGGCAGGAGAGCCAACACCGTGCTACTAGAAGAAGCCGAAAGGCACGCATTTTAGCTCATGCAGGCTGGCGTTAGGTCTGGAACAGAACAAGGAAATTAGAATATAGAAAAAACGGACGTAGCTGGTGGAATACTTAACTTTAATCCATTAATGGTAAACGTAGCTCTTGACGTTACATGATTCACAGTATCAATAGTAACTGATAATGGCGTCTTGCTAGGTCATAGCAAATGACATAGCTGAAGGCTATGCTAACTATCGTCTCGGCAAATGAGAGCGTACTTTGTCAGTGAACCATCGCTAGCAAAGTCGGTTGAACAACTGGGGCGAGTGCTAGGAAGTCTCTCTAGACCTACCGTGTGGCGGCGCTCGATCTGCTATCACTGATCGTGACGAAACGCGGGTCCGACGTATACTAACGTACCGCGACCGATTTAAAGGCTAGCAAAAGTGGTGTCTGGCGGTGACACCACATATTCGATAACTTAAAGTGGTGCATTACTAGCCCAGCGGTTAGTCGGGAGAGCAGATTTGATCAGGCATTCCCTTAGCCGTCTGCACCGCGGATTTGTATGTAAGAATGCTGCGCGAGCAAAGGAAGGCCCCAGTTCTCTCCAGACGCTGATTAGCGCAACACCTGTGCCGGGAGTCGCGTCGCTTCGGTATCGTTGATATAAACAGCCTCGGATGCAGTAATAAGTTACACGAGATACGTGTAACCATGAAATCGTTTTCGAGTGAAGTGTTAAATTTGGGATGACCTTAATTATCTATCTTTAGTTTCCGTATGTCGTATTTTCACGTGCCGTCGCAGGACAGACATTCTACTACCATTATTAGCGTGGCGTCTGATGAACATTATCATCAAATTACGGCGAGCATTCACGTAAACATTCAATTTGAACAGTTATAGTGCCATCAGCACATTAGAATCTGAAGTGCTCTGGCAGTGGCATTGTGTGGAATCTTTTTGGTTTGTGTCTTTCAGAATATAGTGAACGTTTTAGAGAGAATGGTTTTTGATTATGAATCCCAGACAATCTCTTAATTGCTCAGAGCTATAATCTGTAGCTATAAATGTATTTCTCAGATGAAGTGGGCACTAGGAATTCTAATTACAGGCTTCACATTTTGCTAATCACTTTCTGGTTGCCAATATAGTAGTTAGAGAGCCAGTGTTGAGAACGGCAAACAGCATAAATACAAAACATTTATTCTTTTATCTACCTGCCGCCCCACAAGTGGGACTGCAAGATTGTCTCATTGTGCTTTTCTAATAAAATATATAATGCCATTGTCTGTATGACTGCAAGATTTTTCCACGTTTCACATACTCCTTCTACTCAGTTATGATTGGCATATGATTACAAGTTTTTCTGCTCAGAGCATACCTTTTTTGCGGTTTAATTCACATGCTTGTTGCGACCTATAATGGTGATAAACACTTTCGTTGTGCTTAGGATACTACTATGTGCAGTACATGTATGTATGCTATCGCTTCTATTTTTCTCTCTGTACTAACAATCTACACTTGTAACGCAGTATGTACTGCTGTGAGTGTACCAAAAATGTTCAAATGTGTGTGAAATCATATTTGACTTAACTGCTAAGGTCAGCGGTCCCTAAGCTTACACACTACTTAACCTAAATCATCCTAAGGACAAACACACACACCCACGGCCAAGGGAGGACTCGACCCTCCGCCGGTAGCAGACGCACAGTCCATGACTGTAGCGCCTCAGACTGCTCAGCTAATCACGCGTGGCTGTGAGTATACCCTAATATTCAACAAGTACTGCATTTGTAGCTAAATATTTAAGTCCAGTAACAAATTGTAGTTACTTTCTGTCATGTATATTCTATTATTTATTACCTGTGTACTCATTTATTGTATTATTAAACCTTTGTACTCTAATTTCTACGTTTTTTATCAGAATATTGTTTTTTCTAAAGTAAATTTGCCCAGTCTCAGCAATGCCACTGACGTCACCTCGCCTGTGAAGTTTGGGTCTGCCGGGCTGAGGAATAATGATAGGTATCAATTGAGTGTTAATCGATTGTACAATATTGTCATATCTCTGCTCTCGGGCAGTTACATGTGAGTGTGCAGCGATGTTGTAGGCCATATCGCAGGGTTAGGTAATCATCTTTGGTGTACTCGTCGGCCAGTTGCATATAGTGGTCAGCTGTGTTTAGGAAGCAGTTGTTATGTTATTATTCAAATGTAAGGTGTCAATTTATCGATGTGTTTAATTAAGATGATTATGTAATTGTAACTGATCTGAGCAGGATGATGTGTATTGGAATCTTTTATTTACGTGAAGAACAATTACTAGATAATACATTTGAAGTCACTCTTTTATTATTGCAGCGCTGTTTCTCACCTACCTGTGTCTTACAGTTTTTAATTAATAATGTTTCTTTTTTTTTCAAAAGTATAGAAGGAACCAACTGCAACTAACAGAGAACTCATTGCACCTCACGAATGACTGTGTGTAGATATAGTAATTTGCAGCTTTAGCACAGCAGCGCACGTCAGAGCAGTTCTGCGACGCGTTACCCAGATTTGCATAGAATAGAGGCAAGAACTAAATATTTTGATTTTTTTATTCAATCAGAGCCAACATATGTCATACAGCGACAGTTGACTGTTAGATTTTACTGTATTGTGTATCAGTTTTAATTCTGTGATCTATGATCAGTTTTGCAAAAGTGATTATAGTAGGTTTTGAGTTAAAGTTCATTATTTATGGAGTTTATACTGTTTAAAATTCTTGCAGTCAAATTGTTAACCTTTACAGTATGAAAGACTTCCCTTTACATTACGATATTTAATTATTATTACAATGCAGCTCTTCCTTCACATTACGACAGTACAAGTTTCATTACGGCAGTTCATTTATTATTACAGCTCGGATCTTACAATCATAAACAGTACTTCAGTCTTATTTGTATTTATTTAGAAAACTGTCATAATGTCGTCTTATTTGTACACGCTGGAGAATAAGACTACTGGTGAGAGAGCGGTTAAGTTTTGTTTCACCAGAGTGACCTCGTGTATTTTTCTCGGATGACAGCCGATTCAGTCCGAACCTTCATATGCTGAGAGGTGAGAACAAGTACTGCACTCAGGAACGTTGTCGAGCATTATCGTTTTGATGGTCTTCGCGGTTTGGTGTTGGGAGCCATAAGGTTGCATGGGCGTATCGACCTCGATATCTTTGAGCACGGTACACTCATATGTCAACGTTAGTACGACACTATGCTCTTTCCTCATATTCGTCCTTTCGGTGGTGCATTCGGCCGTGACTTTATTTTTGGGGGTGAGGCTGCGCCGCCGCCTCAAACATCGCAGGTGGAGGAGTTCTGGGAATGAGAGGATACTCAGCGAGTGGACTGCTCTGACCATTTCCCCTACTTAAACCGCATCGAGTAGCATGGAATGCCCTGGGGAGACGTTTTGCAGCACGTTCACATGCACCAACATCCACCTAGTAGCTGTCATCTGCGTTGGTGCAACAATGGAACACCCAACCACAAGAACTCCTTACCAAATCTATGGCCAGCATGAGGACATGTTGCAGAGCACCCATGGCTATCCGTGATTGTGATGCAAGTTGTTGTCAACTATCTCCCTCCTTTTTAATGTCCCAGGGACCCTCATAAATTGCGATAACTTCAGTGTAATTATCGTCTTTGAATAAATGTTAATTCTCTTCGTCTCAATGCGTATTTCTCTCAGTTACTTTTTGCACCACACGGATGCAGTTGTTTTTACCTGTGGTCCACTTTCAATCGAGATATGTAACTTATCAGTGATGCACCATGCGAAAGTTGTTTTCGTCCATGTGTTTTTGCACAACAGTGCAACTGTTCTTCCCTTTTGCTTACGTCTAATGAAGGGCGCCGTGTAACATGACATAGTCATACGTAACACTATGCCGTCCGGCAACACCACAGTGGTGTGGTGTGTGCATAGTATCACTCAGTGGCCAGCGACAGCACTTTAGTATCTTTTGCATTCTGTTAGTGTTTTGCTTAGGTAACAATAAGTTACACACGTCAATAAGATTTCTGTTTTTATAAGTACTTGTGCCCCTTCGTCATGGCAGACGAAAGAAACGATAGGATTATTTACGATGACTCCGCGGACGTATTGTCTGACCTTCCGGACGACTTGTCTGATTGAGAAGGAGACATGGGATGTAAAAAAAAAAATGAAACTGGAGCAGAATCGTCGGAAGTTAGTGAAATACTCCCAAGAAGAATTTACTGAGGACCAATAATTAATCCGAAGGATCTCAGGGTCCAAACATATTTCCGAAAGATACACAGAGCGTCGAGGATATCGCAGAATTATACATTGAGAACGATCTATTTGAATATATTAGCAATGAAACCAACAAGTACTGCAGTCAAAATTGCAATAGAAGGAAACTGGATAAAAAATGCCAAATTTATCGACGTTAAGGGAAACGAACTTAGAAAATCGTTTGCGCTTGCTGTCCATATGGGAACTGGAAAAAAAGCAAGGATCGATGATTATTGGTCAACGAATCCGTTGATACATGCAACGATATTTCGCAAAACGAAGTCCCGCAAACGATTCAGACAAATATTGTGGTTTTTACATTTTTCCGACAACAACAATAATCGGTATAGTGCCGACCGGCCTTTCAAAGTGCAATTCATAATTTATTATTTTTCCAAAAGTTTCAAGAAACTTTTAATCTAAGTCAAAACATCTGAATTGATGAATGGATGATACCGTGGCGTGGACGGTTAAATTTTAAAGTTTACAGTCCGTCGAAAATTACGAAATACGGCATACTCATTGGGATACTTCAACAAAAATAGTGATGGAACTATTGACACCTTCGTATGGAAAGTGGCATCACCTGTACATGGATAATTATTATAACAGTGTAGAAGTTGCAGGTAAGGTACTTGAAAGGAAATTCGAGTTTGTGTAACGATACGACAAAATAGAGGATTTCCGGAGAAATTAAAGCGCGCAAAAGTCAATGTGTTTTAAGATTGTCAAATACGAAAAGATGGAATACTTACACAGGTATGTAGAGCTTCGAAAACTAAAACGATACGAAAACTCTCTAGAGTGCCACTTTGATGGTCACTCAAAGAAAATGCAGAAAAAACAATTACACAATAAAAAAACCTGAGAGTGTATTAGAGTACAACAAATATATGAAATGAGTGTATCAGGCACACCGATACTTGAGTTACTACCCTATATACAGAAAAAGTATAACATGATCAAGAAAGGTTTTCATGTACCTATTTAACTGCGCATTATTTAATGCATTCTGTACATGTCAGTATTTCAATACAGAACACAAGAGTCTCCGATTTCACTATTATTTATTGAAAGCGTCTGATTCGTGGATAAGAGACCAGTACCGGCTTCTGAGCAAAACTAGGAGGTTGCCGCTACATGGCGGACGCCTCACTACGATACGATTGACAGAATTTCTGTTCACATAAAACAACATCAACTAACACTTATTTCCGAAACGAATAAACGAAAACGAAGAAACTGCCACGTATGTTACAAAAACAAAAAAAAGAAGAACAAACTTAATGTGCAATTCTTGTGGAGTTGGGTTACATCTTGGAGACTGTTTTGCTGCATATTATACGAAAGAAAAATATTAAGTACGAAAGACAAGGCAAATAAATATATGAAACAAACAAGTTTTGTATTTATTTACGTATGTATATCATCGAAATCTCATGAAAGCATGAGAACAGGGTTGAGAACTAACAATGAGGTTAGTACAACTTAAAAATTTATAATCTCCCGATAATGTCAAGATCGGCCGGCAACAAGGCAAGTAATTGAATTAGCGCTGCCGGCGCCAAGGGAAAGGATTTCTACGAGACGTACGGACGGCAAAGCGTTAATGCAAGATTTATGCTGCAAAGATTTGTAGGATAGTTGCTAGGAAAATCTTAGTGCAAGGGAGAATGTTACATATTTTGGTTGTCAAGCGTAGGGACACCAGGTTTCCCGACAACCCGGAACCATAGGTACAGTGCACAAGGGACGTACTCTTGCTTTTGGCATTATGTGAAATCGTCTTGCAGTTTTCGACCTTGGCTTGCACAAGGTCAAAATCGGGCATGGTTTCTACGGTTCACTCTTGCCTGAGATGTTATTCTAAACCATTTAGAGGAAAAGCAGTTTCGCTAACAAGCTATAAAGCCGGTGGTGTCCCGTTATTCGGAGATCAGTTAGACAATCACTCTCAGATAATCTCGATCGACATTGCTGACTAAAAATTGTTGAAAGCCGAGTTAATAAACGCTCTACTCACATTAACATGACCACCTGTCAGAAGCCCGAACAACCACCTTTTGCAGTGCGAACTGCAGTGAGACGTGAAGGCAGACCGTCAATGAGGTTCTAAAAGGTACAGAGAGGGATGTGAAGCCACGCTTACGCCTGTGTCGTGAAGAGCTGTGCTAAGTTTCAATCTGAGGATCAAGGGTGCGAACAGTCCGATCGATGTGGTCCCACAGGCTCTCGGATGTGTTTGATCTGAGGAGTTTTGTGGCCAGGGAAGTATGTCAAACTCATCCTCGTGTTCTTCGAACCACGTATCTACAACGCGGACTGTGCGACACGTTGCATTGTCCTCCTGCTAGATTCCATCGTGCCGAGGCGAAACAAACTGCATGCGGGGTGAACATATATCTCTGATGGATGCATACTTTGCTGAGCCATTGTGCCTTCCATAACGGTGAGATCTCCCAGGGAATTCCACGAAAACATTATCCAGAACCTAACGCTGCCTCCTCCGGCCAGGGTCTTTGTGATTATGGTTACAGGTTTGTTGCTTTCAGGCGTTTCATCCTGTATATAGCAATCGCGATTTGTCCGGTGGAGTGCTTCATCTGAAAATGCCACCAGTCGCCACTCAATGGACGCTGATGAAGAGTAGCTGGCATGGGTGTATGGACAAGGCGCCTGTTACGGAGGCCTACACGCTGCAACGTTCTTTGAACGGTACACTGTCGGTATCCCGCTGGTTCACCTTAGCGGTCAGCTGCACAACAGTTGCACATGTGTTTGCTTGTACAATTCTCCGCAGGTCCCATTCACCCTTACCTATGGCCTGCGATGCACCACAGACCCTCAGTGTCAGTTTTAGATAGCGCGCTATTTCGCCATGCGCGCTATACTTTAAACACGTCGGCACGCGAACAGTATACAAACTTAGCCGTTTTGGATATGCTTCCGCCCTTGTCCTGCAAGCCAGTGCTCAGGCCCTTTTGGATATCAGATAAATCGCTCCTTTTTCGGCGTTATACCGACACTACTAGTGCTGTCACCTGCCGTTTTTTGGGTGGTTACTGCACGTTGATGTCGAAAGAGGGCAGTGGTCACGTTAATGGGACTGTACAGTATACTGGGTGTAAATTGTAAGTTGGCAAAGCAGAATAACTCGAAAATTAAGCTTCACACGAAAAAATCTGTAGAATCAAAAGTTAATTATTTTCGAGGGGGACATCTGTTGGTGCTAAAATTAACTCGCCACCCCAGCTTCCTGGGGGTGGGGTGGGAGGCAACTTTAAAATTTCAAATGGGAACCCCCATTTTTTATTGCAGAATCAGATTCTACATACAAAACTACGTACATTTTGTCTTAAACTTTTCTTTCAGTTCTTGGTACTTGGCGCTGTAATTCAAGAAAATCCATGTTCTCATTTTTGCGTCGAAAATGGTTACGGATAAATAAAAAATACGTATTTACTTCGTAAATTTGGATACACTAAAACTAAAACAATGTTATTTAACTTAATACATTTATGAATGTCGTATTCTACGTTTTTCCACCGGACACTAAAAGACTCAAATTAAGCAAGCACCCCAGTTGTGAGAATTCTCGACAAACAAGAGTGATTACTCCGAATCTAATAAAAATTTAGGTTCGTGAGTCAATTAGTCTTTTAGTTAATGAGTTCACTCGTTAGTAAGTAGGATGTCTGGTTACTTAGTTAGCTAATCTGAGGATTTGTTTGATAATTAAAAGTTGTGTGGCTTCATGACCACGAAAAAAACAAAACTTGTCCAAATCTGCGGAAAAATTATATTTCGGTAAACATTTGTAGAACTTTAATTCCTCTCTCTCAAACCCCTCCCCATGGGGAGAGAAGAAGAGTTTTAGTTTTAGCGAATCAAAATTAATGAAGTAAATTAGTATTTTTTATCCATCCGTGACCATTTCCACGCAAAAATGAGAACAAGGACTTTCTTGAATGACAGCGCCAACTACCAAGAATCAAAACAAATGTTTAAGACAAATTGTACGTAGTTTTTTTATATAGAATCCGATTCTGCAATAAAAAATGGGGGTTCCCGTTTGAAATTTTAAAGTTGCCTCCCGCCGCATCACCAGGGGGCTGGGGTGGCGGGATAATTTTAACACCAGCAGATGTCCCCTCGAAAATAATCAATTTTGGATTCTACACATTTTTTCGTGTGAAGCTTATTTTTTGAGGTATTCTGGTTTGTCAACTTAAAATTTACACCCTGTATACTGGTATCCTTTCTAGATGTGAGCCTACCGTTGTTTTATAGCCCATTCTATCAGTTCCTGTTAGCCCCATGATACATGCCACCACGAGACAGCTACATGTGGAAGAGCAATGTGTTTTGTCTATTCTTTCCGTTGAATGTGTGCATGCTTAAAAGAGAAATTCTCCGAGACAGGAGTCGAAATTCAAACAATCCTTCTTGTAAAATAAATCTCTCTTTCACTCCGGATTTTCAAAAAACAAGCGTGTCGGGAACGACAGTGTTGATGAACTTCTTCTATCCTATTTATCCAACACAGTAGGTTCGCTTTTCAACGCTTTTAATAATAAAATCTTCCTTTAATATTACTGAATTAGTTTTTTTCTTATTTACCGTTTCTAAATAGAATCATTCTTCTGTTTTCGGAATAATTCGGAGTAATTATATGTATGTAAGTATATGTATCTGGTTTGTACAATGGCTAAGCTCGTACTAAAGGATTTACAAAAAAATTTCTTTTTTTCTTTGTCGGAACTGTTATTTTGCACATTCATGAAGTCACATACGAAATGTAAATCTCTGAGACCCTCCTTGGCATTCCGAATTTCGTTGGCAGTCTACAGGGCACCTGCTGTGATACATGGTTTCTCCTGTCGAGCTGTATCCGCTGCACTCCGCCAAAGAAGTGCCCCTAACAAATAACAAAACACTAAATAGTATTTTGAAAGTACTTAGAATGTTATTGTTGTGGGTTGGCAGGAGAGCCAACACCGTGTTACCAGAGGAAGCCGAAAGGCACGCATTTCAGCTCACGCAGGCTGGCGTGAGGTCTGGAACAGGACAAGGAAATTAGACTGTAGAAAGAACTGACGTAGCTGGTGGAATACTTAACTTTAATCCATAAATGGTGAACGTCGCTCTTGACGGTACATGTTTTACAGTATCAATAGTAACTGGTAATGGCGCCTTGCTAGGTCGTAGCAAATGACGTAGCTGAAGGCTATGCTAACTATCGTCTCCGCAAATGAGAGCGTATTTTGTCAGTGAACCATCGCTAGCAAAGTCGGTTGTACCACTGGGGCGAGTGCCAGGAAGTCTCTCTAGACCTGCCGTGTGGCGGCGCTCCGTCTGCAATCACTGATAGTGGCGACACGCGGGTCCGACGTATACTAACGGACCGCGGCCGATTTAAAGGCTTCCACCTAGCAAGTGTGGTGTCTGGCGGTGACACCACAGTTATCTAAACGAAATTAACCACTTTTTGGACTACACTTATCTTATTTAACAACTATTAAACTGTTTATCGTTTATAGACTACTATGTTAAGAAAATTTCACACCTCTAAAATCTGTGTGAAAATTTCCTAATTAACTTCAAGCAATTATATACTCTCACGTTGTGTTTGTGCGTTTGTGCCTATGTGGGTTCGTAAGTGTACTCGCACGCATGCATCGGTGCATGACTCTTGATCCATCTAGGCTTAAGACACTCTGCGCACAACTAGATGGCGTCTTTAATATTGTGGATACGCTTCTCGCAGGCCAGTTTCAACAATGCAAACTCCTTTCGTTTGTTCTTTAAATATGAGCATTTCCGATGAGTAACTGTGGAAGGAAGGAGATTACGTACCCCTGGCAAGTCACAGTACAATAAATCGTCAAGAAGCCAAAGTGCAGAACACAAACCATTCCTGCAAGTGGGCAAATAGGTCTGAAATCCTTGTTCAACAGACCAGTTATTACTGCAGCTGAGTGAGGAATAACTTCACAGCAGAACTACCCCTTAAGACAGGACCTCACAACATACGTGCTCGCGGAGCAAGCTGTGAGCAGCAAGGCGCGAGCACGGTGCAGCGCGAGCACGCTACCCCCACTACCGGACCAGAGCGGAGAGTGGGGAAAGTCACGTGGGGCACACAACAGCTGCCGCCAGTCAATGTAAATCCGCGGCCACCTGCAGGGATATCACTCACGAATTATTACTGCGACAAATGAAACAAATAAAGGAGAACGTACACATGCCACATAATTTTATTAGCTTAGTGTATGCCTCTACATTCGCATTAATTTTTGAACTGTTACACAATAAAAGGTGTCACTGAAGCGTGGGATTCTCGGTTATCTTGTACTTTTTGCCCTTTACAATTGCGTCTATGTTCGGAGTAATTGTTCTTGTGCATTTTAGGCGCAGCGTGCAGTTTAAATTTCGATCAGACGATGATTTTCTCAGGTGCGTCTTGTTACATTTCATTGCAGAGAACAGTTGTTCACGAACATACGTGGAAACGAACATTGATATAATTGTAGCCGCCAGTTTGTGCAAACGAGGAAATCTATCCTGAGGGAAGTGTCTGTAGAATTCCAAAATGTTTTTCTTGTTCTGAAATTTGTCTCTGTATTCTCTGTCACACTGCAGGTCAATAATTTCTTGCTGCAGCTCAGGACGAATCTCTTAAATATTCGCTGAATATGGAGAGAACAGATCAAAATCACTGTCAAGTGCTGTCAGACCTTGAAAGCGCTGATCAACTTAACTATGTGAATAACGTTCACAGTCTTTGTGAACATCTTGCATGGATGATAATTTAGGAAAATGAGCCAGGTTTCCCGTTTCCAGCTGACTCACCTAAAGTGTCAATTTCATTTTAAAAGCTCGTATTCGATGTATGAAATAAGTAATTAGCAGATCTTTACCTTGTAGTAAAATGTTCAAAGCATTCAGATGGCTAGTTAAATCTGCTAAGAACTCTAGATCACATTCAAACGTGCGAACGCATTTCCCCTCCCTCCCCTCCCTCCCTACTCCGCGACCTTGCACTTGCTCGCGAGCACGTGCCTGAGCAGACGCGAGTACTCGCGCTCAAAACCGGCCAGTTGTTAAGCCCTGCCTTAAGAATATATTTCTGCCCAATGTTTCAAAGCCTTCCTCTTTACCACTATATAATGTAGTTCATTATTATATTTTCTTTTCATTTGTTGTGAAACAGGCTACATCCAAGTAGGATAGCATCCTAACGCCGGATTCCCGCGTGAGGCAAACTATTGAGGAAACTAGCTGTGTGACCATAGGACGGTGAGTCTGACTCTGACTTCACACGCGGACATGGGAGATCTCGCCTCAGACTAATTTTCAGTTGTGAGTTTGCCTTTTCTGTGGTTGCATCATAAACATGTACATAGTGCTGAGAGCAACAAGATAGCAACTAGTGCCATTAAAAGTTGTGTGATGAATTTGCAAAAGAGTGAAACTTTACAATCTCAGGAAATTGACGTTCCTGAACAAGTCTTGTATGGCGTAAACAGCCAAGAGTACAGAGACTGAGCTGTCATAATAGCAACCATCAAAGTAATTATTGATGCACTCCAGAAATTCGGCATTCGGACCGCAATAAGTAATTACAAAATTTAAGAACTTGAAGTTCTTATTGTCATGAACAAAATAAAAATTACCCAAAGTGAATTGCCTGGAGCTGGCAGCGAAGGCATTAATAAACATAACTCTTCTGGGTAGGGAAGATGAATTCTTTTGAAGACTTCATATATTTTCAAAATGGTTTCTTTCAAAATCGTTCACACAAAAGAGTAGGTATATTATACAAACTGCTCTAATTTGTTAATACGGGAATATATAGCACTATAAGCATACATTCATATAGTTACAAAATATATTTAGCCATAAAATATATTTATAGCTATAAAATATATTTTAACAAGCACATTGTTTTTGTTCCACTAACCTTTGTTTGTATCTAGCCAATTCTGGGCCATCTTCAGCAAACAACTGACTAGCGATTTCAAGGGACACTAGTTCTTAGGTAACTAAACATTGTAAGCAAAGATCAAGCCACATGCATATGATACTGTGCATCACTTGTTTTATAGCGTCGCAATTATGATTTACGTAATGGACTATATTAAGGGCAATAAATAACTATGCTACGCATTTCAAAATTTTACAGGTTATATGTATACAATGCTAAGGTTTGCGAGGTCTTGACTTTGGTTGAGAAACTGTCAAACCGAGAGCTCTTCATTTATGTTCAGCATCAAAAAATGTTTTTAACATCGTAAATTGCACTTTACGCAAGTGTCAATGTTTGACACGGTAACTATAATACACGCTGTTATGGTATTACTAGTTATATAGTTATGATGCCCTCCTTTTTGTGGTCATGCCATCGGTTGAGAACTGTCAAATGTTCAAATGTGTGTGAATTCCTAAAGGACCAAACTGCTGAGGTCATCGGTCCCCAGACTCACACACTACTTGAGCTGACTTGAACTTACTTGAACTGACTTGAATTGACTTGAACTAAGAACACACACCCAAGCCCGAGGGAGGGCTTAGAACTCTGGTGAGGGGGGGGGGGGGGGGGCTGCAATCCGTGACATGATGCTTCTATTCGCGCGGCCACTCCACACTGCGAGAACTGTCTAATTGAGCACTGGTCACTTATGTTGTGCAAGACACAGATTTTGTGTTGTATATTACCGTACACGTAACGGGCAATATTAAACACATTACATGATTAACACGAGGAATACTACAGTATTATAGTTTGGCATTCCGGCCCGAGATGCTACACCCTTGCCGATTTGACCTATATACACTTTGTTGCAATCACTGCAAGTGATTTTATATGTAACAATGCATTTACTTTGTAACGCATGAATATTGAAGCTGACTTTTTACAGATTACCTGACGACAATGTTCACACTGATGTGCTCTACAGTACTGAATTTGGAACGTCATCGAGTAGTACACTTTGCTAGGACACAACTGCTTCAATATCATACTAATCACGGTACATACCCCGAATTTGTTGCGCCTGTCGATGTGGGTATCTGTGGACAGTTTGCAGAATGCTCTCTAGGCCAGTAATTTCTTCTTGGTGCTTCAACCTATGGAAAATACACATGGTTTTCGTTCTTGAAATCAATTAAATTTCAAGAGATGTAGGTAGGATTCGATTTCTGCAGCAAAATGTGCAACGTGCGACAAAATAGTACCACTTCTTCTATCTACTGCATTTCTACATATAGATGGTTAATATGCAAATAACACTTAAGTATCGGCAGAAGGTTCATAAAATCACCTTCATAAAATATCTTATTCCACTTTCGCACAGCACGCGGAAAAAAACCAACACCTATACTTTGCCGTGCGTGCTCTGATTTCCCTTATTCTATTATGGTGATCGTTTTTCCCTGTGTAGGTTTGCGTCAAAAAATATTTTCGCATTTGGAAGAGAAGGTTTGTGACTGACATTTCGTGAGAAGATCCGCCGTAACGAGAAATTGTCATAATGATTCTTACCCCAGATCCTTTATCATGTCCGTGACACTCTCTCAGCGGTTTCTCGTTAGTAATAAAGTGCTGCCCTTCTTTGGACTTTCTCGGTGCACTCCGTTAATCGTAATTAGTAAGGATCTAACACCGTCCAGCAGTACTCCAAAAGGGAATAGACGCACGTAGTGTAGGCAGTCTCTTTAGTAGATCTGTTGCATCTTTTTAGTGCTCTGCCAATAAAAAGTAGCCTTCGGTTCCCCTTTCATATACCATTTTCTATTTTGTGAGGATACTGATTTTTCGAACACTCGGAATTTACTCATAAGTATGGTGAATGTAATTTTTACAACACTTCGAGCCCTTGAATTTCGATAGTTGTAGAATCTCTCTGTTCGAAACACGCTACGTCAACTGAAAGGTTTCACCATATACTTTTTAGCGGAAACTATCATCCTCTGCAATAAAATTAGTTGGCATTGCAAGGGAATTTTTCTCGAAAGCGGTGTACAATGATCTGTTTTGAAATGTACCTCTATCTCAACTTCTACCGTACATTAGCATATAGGGAGCAATGATCAGAATCAGGTAAAACTATTAATAGGTACTAAAATTCTTTTTGTAATAATCGGATCCAGCAGAGGGACAATGCGTTTTCAGGCCACAGCTTCTGCACAGGTTGCTAAGCTTCATCGCTATTTAAACCCGTATTGTTTTATTTTACTTTTTGTGTCATTAGTTTCTGACTGGCTTGTTGGGCCTCACCACGAAACCCTCTCCTGTGACGGAATTTTCGTCTCAGATTAGCACATGCAACCTGCGTCCTCAATTATTAGCTGGATGTACCCCAGTCTCTGTCTTCGTCTATAGTTTTTACTCCCCGAAGTTCCTTCTAGGAATATCCAGTGTCTAGTAATATGCCTCTCATTCTTATTGTCAGGGTTTTTGAATGCGCCTGGAGCTACCGGCGCCAGAAACTAAATCGATATTTCGGTTGCAGGTGTCATCAACAAACTCAAATGAACGATCACAACTGGAGTAGTCACAATCCCATCTGTAGATTGAATTGCTGTTGGAGATCTCTACGAGAACTCGACAAACACATCACAGATACCAGCAGAATCTGAAACACTCGGGGCAGTACTAAAGCAGAAATTGCTTACCACCGCGGTGTTCATCATAAAAAATCAGGAACAACGTTTTGACGACTTCCAAACCGATTTTGTTTCGGATCGACTGACAAATTACTAGCCATTTCAAATCGTTCTGCAGTACTTCACCTAGAATACCCCTGCAACTATTTCTACAAGTACGTTGCGTCAACGCTACGCAATAATGGGCCTCCAATCGCCATAAGTGTTCAAGAGTCAATTACGTCGCAAATAACGAATGCAATGGGCCTACGCCAAACTACCTGCAGGCCACAACACTACCAAGTGTAAAAAATCAAATATGAGTGACGATCTTTCAGCTTAATATTTGTTTAAAAATTTATTCGTTGATGATATTTTTATTATTTAAGCAGAAGATTAGTTTCCTTTTAGTTACTTATGTGAGAACCGGCCTGGTCCTATGATCTGACGAGCTCGTATAAAAAGCGTGCCACACCTTCGTACTGACTTTCAAGTATTTGTGTCCATGACCATACCACTACTGCCTCGTGGTCTGACAAGGCCAAACGTATATTAGAATACGTGATTCAGTTAACCGTGGAAAGCCGATCTCACAGAAAGCAGAGCTGGTGTGGATTCATTTTTCGCTGCTGTTTTAGCACCGAAAGTAAACTGCGTAGTGCAACGGACACAAAAACGCAAGAGAAGATACAGTTGGTTAGGAAGTGGAGTCTACATAGGATATCATGACCATAGAATTTAGAAGATTGTAATTAAGTAATAGATAACCAGTATATTTCTGAAGGAGCGCCAGAAGAACAGTTTGACTACCCCCTGTATTAATGTGAAATCTGTAGTAGGAGCCAAAACAAAACTTCTTGTGAATTTACGCTATTTAGCCTCAGGAGAATTTGAAGCGTCTGGAATTCTAGTCCAAGACCAATACTTCCAAACTTACCAAGAAACAGCTCAAACAATTTATGTGTTACTTATTATGTTAGGGCAAATGATAGGATTCATTTTGTGTTACCACTAGACTTTTGACATGTAATCAGTGCCGGATGCTGACCGTTCGCTGTCACAGAACTTCAAGTTTCTGAATTGTTTGCTCAACTCTTTTCGTCAAGAACTAGAAATTACGAGCGTTTTGAAAGTCTCTTGGACATTGCCAATCCCAAGTCTCTGTAATGTTACCTAGTTGTACCATTCGACACTGGGTCCAGAAACCACAGAATTTCACCCTCTCCAAAGTTTATCACGTGATTCCTATTTTTGATGCGTGACTTGCTCCCGCATGCTTGCCTGTGTCGGAAAAGAATTTGTTTGGATTACATGGGTCTCTTAGTTCATGAGAACGTGACTCAAGCTTGCATGTCACCCTTCGTAAGATCTTACAAATTTCCCTTCTTGTCTCAGTTTCTCTTCAAATACAGGGTGTGACAAAAAGGTACGGCCAAACTTTCAGGAAACATTCCTCACACACAAATAAAGAAGATGTTATGTGGACATGTGTCCGGAAACGCTTAATTTCCATGTTAGAGCTCATTTTAGTTTCGTCAGTATGTACTGTACTTCCTCGATTCACCGCCAGTTGGCCCAATTGATACTCTACCTGTGCTGCTAGAACATGTGCCTTTACAAGTACGACACAACATGTGCACATGTGCACATGTGCACATTTCAGTCGAAGTGTTCGTACGTTCCTCAACAACAGATTCGGTGACCGATGGGTTGGTAGAGGCGGACCAATTCCATGGCTTCCACGCTCTCCTGACCTCAACCCTCTGGACTTTCATTTATGGGAGCATTTGAAAGCTCTTGTCTACGCAACACCGGTACCAAATGTAGAGACTCTTCATGCTCTTATTGTGGACGGCTGTGATACAATACGCCATTCTCCAGGGCTGCATCAGCGCATCAGGGATTCAATGCGACGGAGGGTGGATGCATGTATCCTCGCTAAAGGAGGACATTTTGAACATTTCCTGTAACAAAGTGTTTGAAGTCACGCTTGTACGTTCTGTTGCTGTGTGTTTCCATTCCATGATTAATGTGATTTGAAGAGAAGTAATAAAATGAGCTCTAACATGGAAAGTAGGCGTTTCCGGACACATGTCCACATAACATCTTTTCTTTCTTTGTGTGTGAGGAATGTTTCCTGAAAGTTTGGCCGTACCATTTTGTAACACCCTGTATAACTGTAACGTTTCAAGGAATCAGAAAGTTGTTTCCACAACAACGTTGAATAACAAGTTTATTCCACGAAAAAACTTCAAAGCTGAAAGTACCATACAGAACTTATTCCTATGCCAACTGAGACATCGATCTGGTCAAATAAAAATTCCTTATTTGGCTCTACCATGAAATCAACAAACATCGTTTGAGTCTTTTTGCGTATCTGAATCACATCAGATTAATTAGTTTGTAGTAGAAAACAACCCTTGATGTAATTTGCTTTAATTTTTTCCATTCCGACAATCACGGTCGGTACTAATTAACGTCCTTTTAGAGAAGTATGAGAAACTCAAACAGAAAAAAATACAGACGGAAACTCTTCTGAGGCTGGCTTTGTCTGTGTAGCACACCTTTTCATCAACATTCCTGTGGGGTTCCTTTTACGCCTTCTGCGTTTGTATAGAGATATCTTCCATCCACATACGCTGAGTGCTGCAGAAAAAATACATCCTAACTTCCATCCTGCTTAAGATTTTAATTGCAAAAATTTATGAAGCACTGAAATAACGGAGTGTTGTATCCAGCTTTGATTTACTTGGGAGTGATTTCACCGAACTACGTGAGGGTGCTCTGACAACTTCTGGGCGCGATAATGACAGTGAGATTCAGTGGTCTCAAAAACATTTCTGTTTTCAACATAGTCTCCTTTAATTCTCTTCGTCCAGTGGTGATCAAGGGAAATTATTCAATTTCTGTAGACACCCTGGAAATGCTGTGAATTCATGTCCACTGTTGGAAGCGGTACATGGTTACAAGAAAACATTGACCGGCAAATGAGAGGGTGATGTCTGTCCTATTCAGATCCGGAGGCGGATATTCCAACGCTTCATTCCCCACATCTTTCACTTTCTCCATTGGGTTTGGATTGCCTGCATGAGAGATGAATTTCGTCTTCTCCAAACCGTTCTTTTCTCGAATATATGCATTCAGATCCGATAGAAGGTTAGAATAACTCACCGTGTTCTTGTTAGATTTTTTCGAAGATAATAAATAAAATTAATTTCGTAGCACAAAACAAAGATGAATGTCCTTTCCCACTTTGATATCTTCGCCTTCTTTGTAGCTTCTGTGCACTGTTCCTACTGTTCTGAATCTGGGGTGTTGTTCTCTTCGACTATTTCTGTTATGTTTACGCTTTTCGGTCGTTCGTCAGACAGATAATCTTTGACGCTTTTATGGCTACGTTTAATGTCGGCAGCCCGTTACCTAATGGCTTAACTCATCATACACACTTACGAGCCTTGAATACGGTTTACGACTCTTCTAAGAATTCTGTTGTGGCTGCTTTTTATTGACATTCTTCATATAAACCAGCTTGGAAACTTTCACGGTCAAGTTTAAATTCGGCAGTCCATTATTTCGTGGTGAGAACTGAAGGAAAAGAGTCACTACGCACGCTGATGAACCTGAAAAGAATTTCGACTGACATCAAATTTTCTTTGATGGAAAAATGTTCCTTTGCACTATATTTGATTAACTCTGTTTCCGAGAATTTTCGCGTGCCGCACCTTGTTCAGACAACCATCCATAGCCAACAATTAGACATAACGACTTGCTATTTCACACGGAGCTTTTTCAAAGATTCATCAACCTCTGGGGATAAAAAAAGCTGAGGTAAATTGACGAGACAGAGAAATTTACGGATCAAGATCATAATACATAGTTTGTGTGGGTAATAATTTGTTTACCAATTTTTGTATTTGTCTGAATAAACTGATGGCATTAGGCCATGCGTTACCAAGAAGAGGTATTTGCGTTGCAGTAGGACGACAATTACAGCCCTCGTATTTTAAAGAAGGCGTATACCGTACATATGCCGAGTTACAACATGGGACCTATGACACTATTAAAATTAGTAACACAATTAACACACCTGGATGAGGTCGAAATAAGCTCAGTAGCTTGTGCAGTTGTCATAAAAACATGTGACCGAGTAACACTCTTTATTACCTCTGAAACTAGTATATTTTTAAAAACAGTGATTTGCCACTACACACAATGAAAACTCGTCACAAATAATAAACATGCTAGAAGTGCAGCTAGTTATATTTATTACTTAAGGTTCACTAACCATAGAGAAGTTGCGAGACATAAGAGATCTCAAAATATAAGTCACATTGAGAATAAAATACTTTAACGTAACCTGATCAGCCGAACAACTAACAATACATAATCAGAGAAATATTCTGAGAATTGTAGTAAAATAAAATGAAAATACTCTGCACACCAGGAGATTCTGGCCAGCTCGAAAAAACATGAATTTAACACAGATAACAAATAATAATTAATACAGCAGAGTGTAAAATAGATAAAAATGCAAGCCCTAATAGAAATCATTGGGTGACTCGAGATGCATTGAATTTAACTTAGGAGAAAATTTAAAAATTTAGCAAATTAAGCAGGAGAAAGTGAATACAAAGGTTTATACAACGAGAGTGACAGGAAGTGCAAAACTGCCAAGCGGGACTGCTAGAGGACAAATGTAATGATTTAGAAGCATATTTTTGTAGGGGAAAGGTAGATACCGCCTACAGGAAAATTAAAGCGGCCTCTGGAGACAAAAGACGCAGCTGCGTGAATATCAAGAGCTCAGAGTCCTAGCAAAGAAGGGATAGCTGAAAAGTGGAAGGAGTACGTAGAGGTTCTATTCAAGGGAGATGAACTTGAAAGAAACATTATAGAAAGGAAAGAGAACGTAGATGGGAGATGTGACACGGAGAGAAGAATTTGCCAGAGCTCTAAAAGATCTAAGTCGAAATAAGGCCTCGGGAATAAGGATTCTCTGCCAGAGTTACTGATAAGCTTGGGAGTGAGAGTCGTGACAAAACACTTGTATCTCGTGCGCAAGATGTATGAGACAGGCGAAACACTCTCAAGAAGAATGTAGTAATTCCGATTCCAAAGAAAGCAGCTACTGACAAGTGTAAAAATATTACTGGACTATCTAATAAGTCATTGTTACAAAATACTAACACACATGGTTTACAGAAGAATCGAAAAACTGGTAGAAGCCGACACTGTGGAAGACTAGTTTGTTTCCCGGAGAAATGTAGCAACATTCGAGACCAAAATGACCCTACGACTCATTTTATAAGATAGGTTAAGGAAAGGCATTTATATCATTTTTAGGCTTGGAGAAAGTTTCTCAGACAATGTTGGCTGGAATACTCTCGTTGAAAGAATGTTGGCTGGAATACTCTCACTGAAATTCTGAAGGTAGTACAATACAGGAAGCGAAACGGTAGTTACAACTTGTTCCGAAACCATTCGACAATTGTAGGAGCCGAGGGACATGAATAGAGAAGCATTGGCTGATAAGGGAGTCAGCCAGGCTTGCAGCCTATCCCCGATGTTATTCAGTATGTATATTGAACAAGCAGTAATGGAAACCAAAGAAAAAATTGGAGATGGAATTAAAGTTCGAGGAGAAGAAATAAAAACATTGAAAGTTTGGAAGGTAGGAGACGAGATACTGGCAGAAGTAAAGCTGTGAGTACCGGGCGTGAGTCGTGCTTCGGTAGCTCAGATAGTAGAGCACTTGCCAGCGAAAGGCAAAGGTCCCGAGTTCGAATCTCGGTTGGGCACACAGTTTTAATCTGCCAGGAAGTTTTAAAAACATTGAAGTTTGCCGACGATATTTTAATACTGCCAGAGACGGCAAAGGAATTGGAAGAGCAGTTGAACGGAATGGACAGTACCTGGAAGGAAAGACATAAGACGAACATCAACAAAACCAAGAGAGGGATAATGGAATACAGTCGAATTAATTCAGGTGATAGTAAGGGAATTAGATTAGGGAACGGGAAACTGAGTAGTAGATAAGATTTGCAATTTTCGCAACAAAATAACTGATGAATGCCGAAGTTGAGAGGATACAAGACATAGACTGACAATTGCCAGCAAAGCATTACTGAAAAAGAGAAATTTGTTAACATCGAATGTAGGTTTAAGTGTTAAGAAATCTTTCCTGAAGGTATTTGTCTGAAGTTTAGTCATGTATAGAAGTGAAACGTGGTCGAAAAATAGTTTAGACAAAAAGGGAACAGAAGCTTTCGAAGTGTATGCTGAATACTAGATGGGTCGTTCACATAACTAATGAGGAGGTACTGAACACAATTTGGGACACAAGGAATTCGTGGCACAACCTGACGAAAAGAAAATATAGATTGATAGGACACATTCTAAGACATCAAGGGGCCACAAATTTAATACTGGAGGGAAGTGTGTGTGTTAAAAATCGTAGAGGAAGAGCAAGAGATGAATACAGTAAACACATTCAGCAAGATATATTATTCGGAGATGAAGATGTTTACACAAAATAGTGGCATGGGAAGCTGCATCAAAGCAGTCTTCGGACTGAAGAGAACAACAATAACAACAACAACAACAGCAACGCCCAATTGGTAACTACAACTCTTTAAAAACTGGTCAGGTTAGAATGGGACTCACGCATTGGGTGTTCCGTACAAACTTAATAATGTAAATGGTCAGTTCATCCAACAGAAAATGTCGACAACTTTTGTCGGCTGTCGACACAGATACTGGCAAGATAACGGTCTCAAGGATTAAGATTTTCGACAATGTTTTAATCGCTATAATACGTGTGACAGTCATGCAGCAATAGGGAGCAAAACTATTATAATCAGTAGTAATGAATTCAGGATGATTGGGTCACAATGGTAAATGTCAAACATCAAGCAAGAAATGTTTTTATTGTTCATTCGACGCGTGTCAGAAATTATCGATCATTAGACACACAAGACTTCTATCTATATTTGTATTAGGGGTTTTATCGGAAACAAATGTTCGGTGACTAGTTTAGTTCTTTCACATACAGCTCGAAGGACCTTATCTACGTGCAGTAATCGCTTCTGGATATCTGATGCTGGATATATGCCTAAACGTGTCACACGAGCAATGAAGTGATTCCTTGCTGAATGTTTGACCTTTACCATCGCTACCCAGTCAGCCTGAGTGCAGAACTGCAGACTGTTTTAATTTGAATTTCCCCATCGAATAATAAACGACAAAAGGAATTTTTACCGTGTGATATAATTGCATTTTAACAATTTTTGAATTTTGTCCCCTTGGTCGTACTATGAAACCTTGCTTCTTGCCAAATTTCATAATTCTAGGACAACGGGAAATACACTATAGGTTTTGATGAGTGAGTTTGTGAGTAGTAAAATATGTGACATAAAGAGCTGCACCTTTTGATCTCATTGACTTAAAAAGTTCAATGTCGTATACAGCAAGCTAGAGAATGTGACAAATTTCAACTTGATATGTCTTCCTGTTCGTGAGAGAAAGGATTTTTGACAGTCGGACAGACAGACGGACAGTCAAGCGATCCTGTACGGATTTCGTTTTTACCGATTCAGGTGTGCAATCCTATAAAACTCTCCTAAAACATGGAAACGGACAAAACTTGTCCTTAACAAAAATATTTGGAAACGAACAACTTCAGTTGAGGCGTAGAATATGTGGAAACCTAAAGTATCGAAGGTCTAAATAAGTGCTTGTGAAAACTCATATGATTAATTAAAAGTTTTTCAAATGGTAGAACACAGCAATCAGTCTTCCTTTCCATTCAGGTATTATTGGGCGAATCTAGATTTCGGCTAGTGCCTAGCCATTATCAATAGACTATTTCATAGTATCAATGCCTGTGCTAATACGTCGCTCCCCTGTTGTTCGGGATTTTGTCACAGTTCGTTCAAGATAAAGGTCTAATTTTTCCTTGTATCCTATTGGAAGATACTAGGACTGGTGTATTTGGTGGAATTCGATCCTGCAACGACCCATTTTCCAAATCCTTCTGGATTTTTTGCCTTTACATGCTATTGATGGATACTGGCACAATGGTCAAAAATGGTTCAAATGGCTCTGAGCATTTTTGGACTTTACTTCTGAGGTCATTAGTCCCCTATAACTTAGAGGTACTTAAACCTAACTAACCAAAGGACATGACACACATCCATGCCCGAGGGAGGATTCGAACCTGCGACCACAATGGTCATTAAATAAGAAGTTCATAATGCTGGAGGCAGCTGAGAATTTCAAATTTCAGTCCAGTTACATACTATGCCCTTTGCTGATGGTTTGGACTGATGTGTGTCCTCACACTACCACTATCAGTAACAATACATCATCAGTCAGGAATTTGATTCTGCAATTGCTAAAGCCAGTCTGTGGCCGTTTGTTTGCCGTTGATTTGTCAGTAATCTCACTAGAGTCCACTAGTAGGACACTTGAGGGAATGTATGCCTCCCACGACTCACTGATGCGGCCAACGATTAGGAATAACTTTGGGTAATAGATGATTTCACTGTAGATACCACTTTACAGAATAAGCAATTTACAGTATCTGCTCTGAAGTATGTGGATACCTTTATATAATGTGGAATCTACATCTACTACATCTACATGAATACTCTGCAAATCACATTTATGTGCCTGGTAGAGGGTTCATCGAACCACCTCCACAATTCTCTACTCTTCCAATCTCGTATAGCGCGCGGAAAGATTGAACACCTATATCATTCCGTACGAGCTCTGATTTTCCCTATTTAATCGTGGTGATCGTTCCTCCCTATGCAGGTCGGTGTCAACATAATATTTTACCATTCGGAGGAGAGAGTTGGTGATGGGAATTTCGTGAGGAGATTCCGTCGCAACGAAAAACGCCTTTCTTTTAATGGTGTCCAGCCCAAATCCTGTATCATTTGTGTGACACTCTCTCCCATATTTCGCGATAATACAAAACGTGCTGCCTTCCTTTGAACTTTATCGATGTACTCGCTCAGTCCTAACTGGTAAGAATCCCACATGGCGCAGCAGTATTCTAAAACGAGGACAGACAAGCGTAGTGTAGGCAGTCTCCTTAGTAGAACTGTTATATTTTCAAAGTGTCCTACTAATAAACGCAGTCTTTGGTTAGCCTTCCCCACAACATTTTCTATGTGTTCCTTCCAATTTAAGTTGTTCGTAATTGTAGTACTTAGGTATTTAGTTCAATTTACGGCTTTTAGATTAGACTGAAATATCATGTAACCGAAGTTTAACGAGTTCCTTTTAGCACTCATGATGATGACCCCACACTTTTCGTGATTTAGGGTCACCTGCCACCTTTCGCGCCATTCAGATTTTTTTTTAAATCGTTTTGCAGTTTGTTTTGGTCTTCTGATGACTTTAATAATCGATAAACGACAGCGTTATCTGCAAATAACCGAAGACGGCTGCTCAGACTCTCTCTATAAAATCGTTAATATAGATAAGGAACAGCAAAGGGCCTATAACACTACCTTGTGAAACACCAGAAATCAGTTCTGTTTTACTCAATGACTTTCCGTCAATTACTAAGAACTGCGACCTCTCTGACAGGAAATCACGAATCCAGTCACATAACTGAAACGATATTCCATGAGCAAGCAATTTCACTACGAGTCGCTTCTGTGGTACAGTGTCAAAAGCCATCCGGAAATCCAGAAATACCGAATCGATCTGAAATCCCTAGTGAATAGCACTCAACACTTCGTGTGGATAAAGAGATAGTTGTGTTTCACAGAAACGATGTTTTCTATACCCATGTTGACCGTGTGTCAATAGACCACTAGATGTGTCAAGAGGTAGACCCGCCAGTGTATAAGGACACGGAAAGCATTTTGCTGTCAGCTGAGAAGCAGAGGGCGTCGGTGAGGAGAGCACACTGACTTCAAACGTTGACTGGTCATTCGATGTCATCTGAGTAACAAATCCACCAGTGACACGTTCAATTCTTATAATATTGGCCAAGTCGCCTGCCGGTGACACGTTTTTGAATCGGTAACGCGAAGGAAGAGTCACATCTAAACAATACCAAGTAGACTGCGTGTACTGACAGACAGAGCCATCAAACTTCGAGGAAGATGGTTGTTAATAAGCGCATGAGATCGGCGGAAAGCATCACTCACGAGATTAAAGGCGCTCCGACCTAGCATAATCACTGCGAGTAAGGAGTTTGGAGGAATGCGGTATAGTGGTTGAGCAGCTTCTCATGTTGTTGTTGTGGACTTCAGTCCTGAGACTGCTTTGAAGCAGCTCTCCATGCTACTCTATCCTGTGCAAGCTTCTTCATCTCCCAGTACCTACTGCAGCCTACATCCTTCTGAATCTGTTTAGTGTGTTCATCTCTTGGTCTCCCTCTACGATTTTTACCCTCCACGCTGCCCTCCACTACTAAATTGGTGATCCCTTGATGCCTCAGAACATGTCCTACCAACCGATCCCTTCTTCTAGTCAAGTTGTGTCACAAACTCCTCTTCTCCCCAATTCTGTTCAATACCTCCTCATTAGTTATGTGATCTACCCATCTAATGTTCAGCATTCTTCTGTAGCACCACATTTCGAAAGCTTCTATTCTCTTCTTGTCTACACTATTTATTGTCCATGTTTCACTTCCATACATGGCTACACTCCAAACAAATTCTTTCAGAAACGACTTCCTGACACCTCTCATAAGCGACATATTTCTGTACTAAGTGCAGAGCGACGACGAAGGTGGTGTATGAAGCGACACCCAGGACAGTGGACAGGAAACGATTGATTTGTATTGATGAATCACGCTATACTCTGTGGCATCCGATGGAAATGTATGAGTCTGACGCCTGCCTGGAGAACATTACGGCCATCGTGTGTAGCGCCAGCAGATATGTAGGCAGGAGCTGGTGTTACGGTGTGGGTGTGCTTCTCGCGTGTGTGGCGTGGTCCACTTATTTCGCTCAAGAAAACGCTGAATGAGGAAGAACATGAACCCTTTTTACACCGCTGTTTAATGCTTGCAGTAGAGGAACACTTAACAGACGGTTATTGCTTGTATTAGCGTGACAATGAATCCTGTCAGGCAGCAAAGTCATGAGGCAATGATTTTTGTACAGTAACATTCCTATTATCGACTGACCTGGCCGCGGTCCCCAACTGAACCCAGTGGAACACCTATGGGATGAGTTACAACCTAGACTTCGCTCTAAACCCCAGCGTCCTACATCACTACCACACCTGGTTTCGGCTCTTGACGAAGAATGGTCAGCATTTCCGCCACAACTCTGCAGACACCGCTGTGATAATATCCCCAAAAAGGCGAAGCTGTACAGGCCATTTATTAATGTCCACTAATAAGTGTTGGGATACTTCTGATCGGATAGTTTATGTCATCAGAATTGGTAAGGATTTCGTGACCACTTGTTGACACTTATCGGCTTCTGTCTAGCATTCTTCGCCAATGTGTGTTTGACAAACGTTGCAAGTGCCGACGGATAATCCCCGGATGCAACAGTCGACAGGCATATTCCATTGTGTGTAACCACAGACTGACACCCTCGGCTGTCAAATAAATAATTAAATAATCGTTTTTTGGTGGAAGCTCTTTACTTGTCAGCGTTTTCCTCCTGTGATGTAATAACGAAATACGGTTCTGCCTGAGCAAACAATATTTCTTGTTTTACTACCCACAGAATGTGAACATCACACAAACAGTGAAACAGTGTGTCTTAGGGAGCTCCTCTCAAACACCCTGTAGAAACACGAAAACGCGGTATCTATTAAAAGTAAGCACACACTTTTACGAGTACATCCAAAGTCGGCTCTCCCTTCCCAAGCAACGTTTCACAAAGCTAGTCACAATCAGCATACATTTCAACACATTTTTCTAAAAATAGTGCTGTAACCTGAAAAAGAGTCAAATGGTAAAACAGCAAATATTTGTTTGCAAAACAGCGTACTATAATGACAGCAGTGCTACAGGAAAAGAAAAAAAAATCGGTATTGTCATATTACGCTTTAAAGAGAAGAAAGTACATAACAAAACATTAATTCATCTATGATAGTTACTGGGAGGCAATAGCTATAGCTGTGCTGCAAATACCTATAGACTGTCTCAGAATATGATGGCGGAGGACTTCTACTTTCTAGCACTGCTGTGCAGTGCAGTAGTGAACTGGGTCGTCAGAAAGTTCACTGCCCCCTCCCTCACCGCCCCCCTCCGCAACCCCAATCTCTGTCTGTCTCCCTGTGGACTGGTCGGCCCTGGTGCTTTATCTCGCGACACGACAACTTTACCCCGAGCAGTAATTCATTCTGTCAAAACAGGCGGCCATTGTTAACAAAATGTTATGAGCCAATTCGCCATTGTGCACGTCATTAGAGTGCGCAAAATGAATTGCGGCTGCCAAAAGGAACGCAAAAAAGAAGAGTACAGAAAGAACAGAGGAGGACAGCGGAGGGGGGAAAAACGCGGGTCCACTCCAGGCCGCCAGGCCACCGGCGTCTTTGTCGTTTCTTTTCGCAGCGCGCGGCTTCAGCACGCGCAGGTTGAGAAAACAGGTTCGCGGGAGGGCGCCCGTCGCTTCTCTTTGACCATATTTCATTAAACGAGAAAACACGTTACGCGGCGCTGCTGTCGCTTCTACGGTTTCATTTTAATAATGCAGCAGCTTTGAAGTCCCGTCCTCGGCTAACTCTGTCGAGATACGGTTACACTGCCTGACGTGGAGAACGTGGAAATTTCTTGCCCTGCGTTCGTCTGAAACAAACGCACAGGGCGCAGCTGTGGTTCGGTAGGTACAGCTAGCGGACAGGTACCGATGTTTCGCCCTATCATTCGTTATTCTTCAGGCGTGGCTACCGATGGCCACAGCTCCCAACTAAAATTGTGAAGTAACGTGGGTAGCAAGTAACAAATGTCAGTTTGGGATAACGTGTGCTACGCGATTGGACATTCAGATGAATTTGCTTTTCTGGACGACCGCTCTACGAATTTCAAAGATTTTTATATCTTTCTGTACTGGGCGGTTCGGATCCAGTTTTCTTTTTTTGTCATGTCATTGGATGTCGTCTATTATCTCGTCAGAGGACGTGCGACACCTCTTGGGCTATATCGGGGGCCACTGCATCGGTATTTCTGTCCATTTGTGGTGCTTTCTGGCCACGTGTCCTGCGCAACGCCACTTCAGTATCGGTATCCGTTTGACAACGTCAAAGATTCTGTTCTTCTCCTTATACCTTCATTCTTAATTCTGTCTCCCACACTCACTCCAAGCGCTGCCCTCTCGATTGCCCTTTGACCGAGCCGGGGTCGATTTGCGCTCCTTGTTTTGTTATTGTTTCCAATCTGTTTGTTGTAACTGTCAGGACATGATATGACGAAATATCTCCTCAAGTGAAGTGTTTCAGTTGTGTAATACATTTCCAAGACCAGGCTGGACAATAGGAACGCTGCTTTCGTGGGTAAACTTCTTACCTTACTTTGGTAACAGCACTGACTACGAAAGTCTTTAAGTTACGAACTCTAGACTTCATGTCTTGATACATCCCACTCGCTGCTGCAGAATGGAACACTTATTCTAGGCTCGTACCATGTCTGACTGTGATAATCATATATATTGTTTTTCAAGTAAGCATCCCTTTTTCTTAACTAACCGTACAAGTTAGAACTGGTTTTCCTTAGAATTTTCTTTACTAGCTTCCTACACTGCATACCGATTTTGCGCTAAAATCATCAAAATATTAAATCGTAAAAGAGTTAAAAGGGCACCATAATTTGTCCACTTTCATCCTTATATTTTCCGAAGATAACTTATAATTCTATTAACTGGATTGTTTGCATTACTATCATAGATAATAACCGTGAGCACTGCGGTAGCCCTTCATCTCAACCTGTCGTACAAGGTGACTTTTCTAAATGAATGTTCTTTCCGAAACGACTAACATATCAGTCATTGTCGCCAGCTACCCTTATCACCACGACAATACTAATTCCTAATGCTGTCGTTATGTACAATTATAATATGCGCGGTAGCTTCGCATGGGTTTATAAGTCCAATATGTAATACGCGCCCCCAAATGTTCAGCAGAAACGACGGTATTGTTTGTATTTGCGTCAAGAAACATAAACAGTGAATATGGGACAGAATCACTAGCGCCATCAGATTGTTTACTGAAGAGTTATTGACAGGAGGATTACATTTTCACTGGATGATGGAAGGGAGGTTCGAAAAACTTAAGGCATTATTTTTATTTCCTATACTGATAGTATATTTTTTTTAAATGTGCTTGTTATACCAAAATTACTAAACAGATAGTATCCGACTATAACATTAGTGACAAACATCCCATGCCCATTTGAGTGTTTAAGGGTAATGCCACGAAGAGATCTGAAATGCGACGAATACGTCCAATCACTGCTATGGAAGGCGAGTGACAGCATATTATTGTTGAAATTCCATTAAAATGAGATGAATTTATACAGAAAACCACGTATGCAACTCTATTCTAACTAATTCTAATTTTATATTCCTTATTATACAGACATTACGGTAGGCAATGAATACGAAGATCCCCCGCTATTGCTGTGGCATACAACTACATCTCATGCTTGTGAATGTGTACAATGATTTTACCTAGCGTAGTGATATCTATGAAGCGAGGATGTGGCTTAGACAGTATGACGCGACTGGTTACATCTTATCGCTAAGAATGAAAATTCAGTAGTAGACATATGTCCTTGGATTTCATACATTTATTCTTAAGTAACAACAATGTTGCTGAATTGTTGCTCTTACGGTTGCAATTGGTCATAGGATAAAGAAAGAAAAGTAATACTAATAGGCGCTTACTATGTTCGAGAATAACAAGACATAATAACATAAGGAACAAGGAGCAAGAAGAACAAACAAGAAATCTAAAAGAAGCAGACGATGTAGAGCAAATAGCTCTGTAGTTGAAGTACATTCCTGAAAAGGTAACCCCAATAAAATCAGGGGGAAAAAATGTGAAACGATGAGTGATAAAACAGTGGTAAATAGACACCAAGACTGGTTAGGTAGCAGAATCACGAAACAGGTGAATCACACTTGGAATTCGCAGAATAAGGAAAGATAACCGAAAAAATAATAAGAAAGGTTAAACCCCAACTTCAAAAAGATATACTTCTAATAATAGAAACAAATAGAGGGAAAACAAAATAAAGGCATTACAAAAAAATATTTTGCGGATACCAGCAAAGATATGACCGTCCAAATTAATATTACAGAATAATAAAAATAATAGTAACAAGAGGGTCCCTAATAGCATAATGAGTACAGAACTTATAGCGGAAGTACTTAAAAAACTACTAAATTGTGTAAGATCTCCTAGACCTACTTCAAATAAACACAGCTATCTTTATTGAATCAACGGCAGATAATACAAACCAACCCGCAATCCATGAAGTCTAAAAAGCTTTGAACGAGCTCAAAATTACAAAGCAAGTAGAGAAGGTCAAATATTAACGGAATTTCGAAATTTGTTCAAATGGCTCTGAGCACTATGGGACTTAACATCTGTGGTCATCAATCCCCTAGAACTTAGAACTACTTAAACCTAACTAACCTAAGGACATCACACACATACATGCCCGAGGCAGGATTCGAACCGGCGACCGTAGCAGTCGCGCGGTTCCGGACTGAGCGCCTAGAACCGCTAGATCCCCGCGGCCGGCGAATTTAGAAATATCCAGCAGAACCAGTGGAGATATTATTACACCAATGCATAGCGAAAATTTGGAAAAAAAGAAGAACTACCGGAACATTGCGCAACAACTATAACATATCTATCACACGTAAAAGGAGAAAAATCGAATTCTGACAAATACAGAGGAATTTCCGTTTTGGATATCACATATGAAATCATGTCAATCTTCTTATACAATCTTTGTAAAGATCAACTTGAACGGGAACTAGGAAACACCAAGGAAGATTTACACCTCGGGAAAGCTGCCCGAAACAGAAAATCACTTCGAAATTGTTAATGGATTACGTTAAAAGAAGACAAGTACACAAGTTATAAGCTTCTTAGACCTCAGAAAAGCTGATAATTGTATACATACATCTTCATTGATGAAGATATTAAGGAATTTTGGTCTCCAACAGAATCACTAAAAACGATAGAATTAACTCTAACAAACATGAGATCTAAAATAAAGTTCAGAGGATTAATATCTGAGCCATTAACGATTAAAATAAGGTTAAGACAGGGAGGTGCGTTATCACCATTACTTTTCAACTGTGCTCTGCGGTACATGATGGGGAATGGTACAAGAAAAGTCTTGGCAAAGCTGCATCGTATGATATCATCATTTGCACGTCACCTCGTTATTTATCACCAGCTTACCTGATGACGGGCTATGCCAGAAAACCGTCATGAGCACAATAAAGGATTCAATAACACCTGGATTTGTATAACTTAGGCGACTTACCAGTATTTTTAAATCCACTTTCATAGTTACTTTTATCAGTGTCGAACACCTCCTCCAGGACTTGAGGACCGACATTTCTTAAAAAAAGAAGATGAGCATCAACAGAATCGTCACTTTGGAACTAGAGGGAAATATCAGGGGTAAAAATTATACAGGTATGTCAAGAGATAAATAAAGTAAGCAAGACTTCCACGTAGAACTGCATAAACCAGTTTTTTACTAAGGACCAGAACGATCTCACACTCATTGTTTTATTGTTTCCAGTGCATGGCTGATGCATTTTGCAACTGAACGTCGTCACACCATCTCGCCATCCGCTCACTCCACTTTAACTGCGCTACTTAACTGACAGAACATGTGTTCCTTCTCAGTAGGTGTCTGAATATCGGAGTTATGGTTCAGTTCTGGGTCTCGACATCTACGTAACTACAGACGTAAGGACATCGGGACGTCTGAAGGACCGGTAGGTGCTGCCAACCCTCAGCAGATGGAAGACCACTCGTCACGGCGTACCGCAGAGACTGGTGACATACATTCAATGTAGCATGGGACTATCATTATTTGTACAGTTCTTGTTTTGACGATAGTCTCCATGTTTAACGATGTGATGCAAATGACAGCAGATTGATGATGAGAACTTTGACTTGTAACGTTTTTCGGCGTAACAAGAAAGATATCTCACAGTGTGAGAATGTTATATCATCGATATTCGTTAAAAATTTCACTAGTGTGGTGTACCTAATTTCACTGTCACATTTCCTATTACATAAGAGAGCTGATCTCGTGCCCCTCATGAATTACCACGATATATACCCTAGTAAGCGACAGACTGAAGTATGACGCACTGAAACACTGTTAATTCCGGATTCCGCTACTTAAATAAACGACGGGACACACCAAATGTCTTACATGGCACTAATAAGTACCGTAATTATCACTGTCATAAAATGTACATCAAATATAGACAGATGGAAAAGTTGATACGAACAAAGCATAATGGAAAATCTTGATTGTAGCTCTATGATTCCGATAATAATACTTAGATCCAGAAGAGATTTTCAATCTGCAGCGGTGTGTGCGCTGATATGAAACTACGTGACAGATTAAAAGTGTGTTCCGGGCCGACACTCGAATTTAGGACCTATGCCTTTCGCGTGCAATTGCTCTATCATCTGAGCTACCCATGCACGATTTGCGACCCGTCTTCACAACTTCAATTCTGCCAGTACCTCATCTCCTATCTTCATTTCTTCCAGGAATGTTGATTCTGCAAGGTTCGCAGAAGAGCTTCTGTGAACTTTGGAAGGCAGGTGACGAGGTACTGGCAGAACTGAAGCTGTGAACAGTGGTTGTGACTCGTGCTTGGGTAGCTCAGATGGTAGAGCACTTTCCCGCGAAAGGCAAAGGTCCTGAGTTCGAGTCTCGGTCCGGTACAAAGTTTTAATGTACCACGAAGTTTCATATCAGCGCACACTCCGCTGCAGAATGAAAATCTCATTCTGTAAACATCCCCCAGGCTGTGAGTAAGCCATGTGTCCGCAATATCCTTTCTTCTAGGAGTGCATTCTGCAAGTCTCCGCAGAAGAGGTTCTGTGGAGTTTGGAGGGTAGGAAACGAGAGGTACTGGCAGAATTGAAGCTGTGAAGATGGATCGTGATTCGTGCTCAGCTGGTAGCTCAGATGGTAGAGCACTTGCCAGCAAAAGGCAAAGGTCCTGATTTCGAGTCTCAGTCCGGCACACAGTTTTAATCTGCCAGGAAGTTTAATACTTAGATCATTTGCATAGGCAGCGTTCATATGACAGTAATTTGACTTGATACTCGGAAGCAGTGGGTCATGCTCTAGTGTGAACCATTTTCACTTGCTCGTAACTAATCGGTAGCCTTCTAACAGCCGTAAAGCCACAGCAGTATACATACGATCCATAGTCAAGCGGGAAATTTAGCTCGCATCTACGATTACTATTTTTATCTGACCTTATAGGCAGATATATATTTTGCACTTTTCATGTTTCAGACACAATCTAATAGTTCCGTCGAGGTTATCGACTTGAAATGAGTATCAAGAACCATTAAAACAGAGTTTGGTTTTATTCTTCAAGATTCCCCACACAGATTACAAAAGAAGGATACTATTTTCGCTTCTGGATTTTTTCTCTTGTGAAGTGTTGTAGTTGCAAGAAACCTATGAAAATTAGTACTCAGTTTTATTGAATACCGTTGTAGCACGTTTTAATGCAGAGATGCTTCCGCTCATGCAACGTGCGTGCAGCATTGCTCCATTGGCCATTGATGTTACCCTAAAACTGTTCTGGGCTTCAAGGGATGATAAAATTATTGGTTTAGGAAGGTATGTCATAGATATACTGTTTCTTTCTCAAATTATGTCCACAAAAATTGTAACAAAATTAAAAATTATAGTACTTTTATTGTAAATACATGACCATTGGACAGCTTTTCCGTACAAATCCCTCACCGAATTGCCAGAGCAGTAAATTCGATATCAAGTCCATCGGGGAGGCCAGTTCATTTCTATGAATACCAGCAGTCTGGAAGTACGGTTGAGAAATTATCATTTTGGAATATTTTAATAACGAGACTGAGTTTCAGTGTTTGCTTTTCATCGAGGAAAATCTTCAGAGAAGTTGCAGCCTTACGTTTTCACTAATGCGCAAGGCAACGTTCAATCCAACTGATCCTTACATCACACTGCTGCACTTCTTGGCCACATTAAGCCCAGGTGGAAATATTGGAGCAGGGTATGTGGAAGGAAGCAGCCAGATCAAAATGTTTCGTTAATTTTGAGAACACAAACGTCTTCCACTGGCCAATTTTTCAGTGATTATTGAATTTATCCTTATCAGTCGTTCCATGTAAATTCACAATTGCAAGAAGGAGATAGCGTGCATTCAGTAATACTACATACAATACTAAAACATTCGCAAGGATGATAGAAAGTGGACTTAAGAGCTCAATTTAAAAATATGAATCGAAAGGAAGTGAATCTACATGCTCACAAGGTATTAAAACATTATTAAACTTATACATCTGCATTTAGAGCGGAAAAGAAAGCCGATGACCTGAGTGAAATGTGTTTCATTGTACTTCTCCAATTGACGCAACAGTTCTTTTCATTACGAAACGGAGAGTTACACTTCTCCCACTCTGATATTTGCCACAGATTTGTTACTTCTCTTAGAGAAGATAACGCCAAGTCGTCCAGTCCAAGGGAATCCTCTTTCCTGTCTCTCGATCTTATTCGTGTTCGATAAATCCCAAATTGAATGCCTTTCTAATATGGCTGGCACTCAACGTAATTACTTGAAGACATTAATTACTCACATTACTCAGATAGTTTCTGAAATATCTGTACTATATTAAAGCTGCTAATTCTTTTAATTACGTTTCACAGTAAGACACAAACTTTTCCCGCCAGAAAAGGTGAACACCTGAATTTGCAAAATGTAACTGCTAGAATACGCTTTTACTTTGGGCTTTGACAAAAATGTACAGTCCTGTCTGCCGTCATTATTTAGCACTGAAACAGAATTTTCCATTTTTGCATATTTTAGCAATTACCAGCATCTGTGCTCCCGTGAATGTAAATATTATGGAGACCTTAAATCGTTGGAAATGTGTAGACCAAAATGACATCACGTTGCTTTCCTCGTTTCGTCAACAATTCTTTGATTTATTTATGGACTAAAAAACTACATTCCCTGTCTACTGCATAAAAAAGTTCTTCATTACATAAAGGTTATATGAGCGACATAATCGCCACCAAAACTCAGTTCGCACAAAAACCGAATTAAAGTGAGGTGTGAAATATTTGTTTGATTCCGCTGCCTCTCTGCCGAGAGCAAACTGATTGCACACGGTTCTGAACATAGTTTCCTGGAAAATTTCTGCTTGTTCACACGTACCCTTGTGTCTTGCGCCAACAAACTCCTGCGTGGAAGAAAGAGCTATCCATCACTGGATTATTGTGATATCTTGCAATTAAAAATTGGGCCTGCTCCGTTCGTGTTTAACAAACTGCCTTTTTTTATAAAACAAAAGCTTCACAAAAATTTGACACATTATTTGACAAAATATTCATAATTTACAGCATTTATTTGGACATAAAATTTTATCGTTCATTAAAGTCACATTATCCATTCTTGAATACGAACCATACAATTACAATTAATAAGCAAGAACGCTGTCCTAATGTTTGCATGTATAATCTCAAATTATGAAAATAGTTATACGCACTACACACGGAATGTGATATGTTATCGATTTCAAAATGTATGCAACACAGTGACGTAAGTTGTAGTCTTGGGCGCTGCGAAGTCTATATGTGCTTTTCGCGATGGATATGAGGCATTTTGCCTGTCATCTTTCCCCTACCAGCGGATAAAACGATCTAATATGCTAATCTTTTGATTACGTTACCTACAGCAGGTATTTATATCCAAGGTAAAGGACTTGACTACCGAAGGAAAATAATATCGACAGGAATAGAGAGGTTTCAATCCGATAAACTGACAAGAGATGGAACTGTTACCTCCATTGTACATAAAACAGGTCACAACACTGTTGCAGAAGCTACGAAAAAAGTATGCCAAATTTAAAAGAACGATAAATCCCCACGTTTGGAGAAGTCTTGCAGAAACTTGAAATTGAGGCCAAACCTCAGTGCAAGATTTTTTAATATTTTTCACAACGAAATTCTGTAGTGAGATCTGTCAGAAAATCCAAGTCGATGCTTATCTTGTATGAAGTACACCAGTGGCAAGACAGAATAATGTCTTCACTGCATGAGAGCAATACCGTTGAGAGCGCCACTAAAACGGCATTACGAAATACGGTTTTCCGGCATTTTTCACCAAAGGAGACGAGGTACATATTCCGAAACTTGAGTCAAGAACTACTGCTAGCACGACAAATGTAGAAACAAGTATGCTAGGTGCAGCGAAGTATCTTAAATCACTTGATAAAAGCAAATCTATTGATTCAGTCACGCGGCTGCTACGGTCGCGGGTTCGAATCCTGCCTCGGGCATGGAAGTATTTGATGTCCTTAGGCTAGTTAGGTTTAAGTAGTTCTAAGTCTAGGGGACTGATTACCTCAGATGTTATCCCATAGTGTTTAGAGCCATTTCAACCATTAATTCAGATTGTACACCAATTAGAATCCTTTGAGAGTATGCTGATATAATAAGTCTTTACATAACACAGATAACTGCTCGCTCAACGAAAGATCGGTTCCTAAGGATTGTAAAGTTGCCCAGGTTACATAAGTAATCAAGGAAAGAAGTAGGAGTAATACTGACATTGATTTGCATTAGGATGGACCATATGCTGTGTTCGGACGTTTTGAATCCCTTTGAAAAAATCATCTATTGACACATAGTCAGCACAGATTGAGAAAATATCGTTATTGTGAAACACCACTAGATCTTTACTCTCCCGAAGTAAAGAGGGCTGTCGACAAGGGATCTCAGATTGATTCAAATTTTATAATTTCCAAAAGGCTTTTGCTACCATTCCTCACAAGCGACTTCTTATCAAACAGCTTGCCTATAGAGTGCCATGTCAGCTATGTAATTGGATTCGTCATTTTCTCTCAGAAGGGCCACAGTTCCTAAGTATGCCATGGGAAGTCATCACGTTGAACAGAAGTAATATCTGGCTTTCACCAAGGAGGTGTTATAGGCCCTCTGCTGTACCTGATCTTTATAAAGGATCTAGGAATAATTTGAGCAGCCTCTTGAATTGTTTGCTGATGACGCCATCACGTACCATCAGTTCATGGGTTAGTCGAAACCTACTGGAAAATGATTTAGACAGGATATCTACATGGTGCCAACACTGGCAACTGATAATAAATAATTAATCGTGTGAGGTTTTTCAGCTGAGTGATTTATTAAATTCGTAAACATTCCGTAGAGGATAAATGTTACAAATCTAAAGTTTGTCAATTCAACTAAATAGCTAGGAATTTAACATCGAGCAACTTAAACTGGAACGATCTGATTAATAATGTTGTGGAGAAGCCAAACCAAAGAATGCGTCTTATTTGAAGGACACTTACAAGATGTAACAGGTCTACTAAAGAAATTTCTACTATTCTGCTTTCCTTTGACAGAGTGTTGCTGTTCAGTACGGACCCCTACCGGATAGAACTGACGGAGGACATCGAAAAAGTTCAAGAGACAGCAACTTGTTTTGCACTGTCTCGAAATTGGGGAGAGAGTGTCACGATTATGATACTCGAATTGTGGTAGCAATCAGTGTGACAAAGGCGTCTTTCATTGCACCGTGATATTTTCACAAAATTTCGATCACCCACTGTCTCCTCCGAGAGATAACATATTTCTTTGATATCAATCTACATATGGAGAAATGATCATTATCATTAAATAAGAACAACCAAACCTCGAGCGGAAATGTGTATGTACTCGTTTTTCCTGGTCTGTTACAAAACGCTAGAGCAATAGTGTCAATGAGGAGAAGAAAACAGTTTTGGTTAAGATGTCGAATTTAGTGTTCATTTATTCATCAATTCAGAATGGTCAATAAAAGCTGATAAGCAAGTTATGAACACTGATGATAAATCATCGGCGGGTGTTTTATCATCGGTATCCATAACTTCCTTATCAAAATTTAACTGCCAATCTGAAGATAAGATGCCCTGAATTGGGTTAAACGCGAGTCACTGATGAGAAAGTAAACAGTAATTTCAGCATCGTAATCAAGACTGTTTTCTTCTCCTCGTTCCGGCTGCTGCATCAACAAGCCATGGAGTGGAAAAACCTTCTGGCGTTGAAGTGGTTCGATGAATCCTCTGCCAGGAAACTTACGTGAATTACAGAATAGTCATGCAGATGTAGATGTAGGGAAGAGAGGTAGAACTACCGATCACAGAGAGAACTGGAACCAAACTGGACGAAAATACGTAAATGGAAGACAGCCTTGTCACAAAAAAGTAACATTTAGCCAGCCCACAATTCTGACGTATATGGCGTGCCGCTAGCTTGCAAAAACTAGCTTACACAAAGTGATAATCGGATAAAAGCAGAGATGAATCTTGGGAATTGATAGTCAAGAACAAATGCAATTAGCCATAAGAAGTAGCATAATACGAGTAGCCACACAGGGACAGCGTGACAAAGCCCGGTGCATCAGTATCGGCGCAACCGTGATGCTGGTTGCTCATGGTGCAAATCCTGTAATTGCCTCCAATCATGGAGGAATTTGCGACGTGCATTCTACCGCGAAAGTCTCGACTATAGCAGACTGTATCTACACACGCTTGCTCCCTAGATGATTGAAACTGACACATGGACCGCGAAACGCCAATAACTACCGCACTAATGCAAGTTACGAAGGGAGACCCACTTCCAGATGCAACGAAAGGGGCTGAGAGGGCGTCTGTCAGTTGTTTGCAACTTCCGACGCCGCGTGTCAGTATGCCTCCTCTGACCGAGAAAGGTCCCTGCAGCCAACTTGACAAGTGGTTGAGGCTCAGGTCACCACTGCTGAGGTTGGTGATCCTGCAGTGGTACCAGTGCTCAGATCACAGGCAGTGCCAGCGTTCCCACACGCCATCATTGTTGTGTCATGAAGATAAAAGTAACTGCTCCGGAACTTCTGCTGATTTTCGCTGTCTTGTGTATTTTATAAATTAAATGATCGCGTAGCCCTTTGTGCGGGCAATATATCACTGGATGCAGGTAGTCTGGGAAAACTGGATTTAAAGCATAAATATATTAATTTCATCGACTTTATAAATGATTTAATTGTAGGACGTTTTGTTTATCCTTTGTACTCGTGACTAGTTAAGCGATACGAATCAGTGATCGGATACGTTATTACAACATTCTTCGAGTGTCTTTCTCTGTAAACGGACTAAAGTAGACAGCCACACTGCTCTGAAGACTTCAGAGAAGTCTCCTGCTTACCAAGTTACCACGTGTTGCACCACACAAGCTGCTGCACGTAAACAATTCCTGCAGGCAGACGCTGTCAAGTGTGAAAACAACAACAATAACCATTATAAACCCACTCTTAAAGTACATGAAGTTTTTGACGTGATACTACAATATTTTCGTATTCCCAAGATATTTAGCCGCTAACTGATCTTCAACTCGATGCATTTTGTTCAAATAACTCACCAGCCATCAGCAACAAATGATGAATCTCTGAAACCTGTTATATATGGCTGAGAACGCATCTTGTTATTCAGCGTAATGTATTTCTGTAATGATGCATGAACCTGTATTTACGTCTTTGAGATCTACTTCACAAGTACCGGAAACATTGTCAACACAACTTTCTTCTCCAGCTTTTGGCAACGAAATTTGCTCTATCTTAGATATAGAAAACTACACGTGGTAGTCCATACCAGCGACCTCAGTAGTCTTTAGATATCGAGAGAGAGCAGAATGGGGCACTCCGCGTAACTCACGAACTTCGAACTTGCTCAAGTGATTGGGTGTCACTTGTTTCATACGTCCGTACGCGAGATTTTCACATTCCTAAATATCCCTAGGTCCACTGTTTCCGATGTGGTAGTGAAGTGGAAACGTGAAGGGACACGTACAGCACAAATGTGTACAGGCCGACCTCGTCTGTTGACTGACAGAGACCGCCGACAGTTGAAGACGGTCGTAATGTGTAATAGGCAGACATCTATCCAGATCATCACACAGGAATTCCAAACTGCATCAGGATCCACTGCATGTACTATGATAATTAGGCAGGAGGTGAGAAAACTTGGATTTCATGGTTGAGAGGCTGCTCATAAGCCGCACATCACGCCGGTAAGCGCCGGCCAGTGTGGCCGAGCGGTTCTAGGCGCTACAGTCGCAGGTTCGAATCCTGTCTCGGAAATGGGTGTGTGTGATGTCCTTAGGTTAGTTAGGATAAGTAGTTCTAACTTCTAGGGGAGTGACGACCTCAGAAGTTAAGTACCATAGGGCTGGCCAGAGAGGCCGTGCGGTTCTACGCGCTACAGTCTGGAACCGCGTGACCGCTACGGTCGCAGGTTCGAATCCTGCCTCGGGCATGGATGTGTGTGATGTTCTTAGGTTAGTTAGGTTTAAGTAGTTCTAAGTTCTAGGGGACCGATGACCACAGCAGTTAAGTCCCATAGTGCTCAGAGCCATTTTTTTAAGTACCATAGGGCTCAGAGTAAATGCGAAATGACTCCTCGCTTGGTGTAAGGAGCGTAAACATTGGACGATTGAACAGTGGAGAAACGTTGTGTGGAGTGACGGTACACAATGTGGCGATCTGATGGCAGTGTGTGAGTATGGCAAATGCCCGGTGAACTTCACCTGCCAGAGTGTGTAGTACCAACAGTAAAATTCGGAGGCGTTGGTGTTATGGTGATGTGTTTTTCATGGATGGGGCTTGCACCCGTTGTTATTTTGCGTGGCACTATCACAGCACAGGCCTACATTGATGTTTTAAGCATCTTCTTTCTCCCCATTGTTGAAGGTTCGAGTCCTCTCTCCAGCATTGGTGTTTATGTTGTCCTTAGCATTAGTTAGTTTAAGTTACTTTAAGTAGTGTGTAAGTCTAGGGACCGATGACCTCAGCAGTTTGGTCCCTGAAATGATCGTAGGGCATTTATTGGCCGGGATATCCCCTTCGGGGTTCGGCCGCCGTATTGCTAGTCACTTTAGGTGACACCACTTCGGCGACCTGCTGTGTCAATAGGAATTCGCACACATTTTGGGATGGCGATTGCATCTTTCAACACGATCGAGCACCTGCTCATAATGCACGGCTTGTGGCGGAGTGGTCACACAACAATAACATCACTGTAATGGACTGACCTGCACAGAGTCCTGACCTGAATCCTATAGAAAACCTTTGGGATGTTTTGAACGGTGACTTAGTGGCAGGCCACACCGACCAACATCCATACATACCTCTCCCCAGTGCAGCACTCCGTGAAGAATCGTCTGCCCTTCCCCAAGAAACCTTCCAGCGCATGATTGAACGTAGGCCTGCGAGAGTGGAGGCTCTCATCAAGGTTAAGAGTGGGCCAATTCCATATTGAATTTCTGCATTACGGATGGAGCGCGCCATGAACTCGTTAGTCATTTTCGGCCTGGTTTATGGATACTTTTGATCACATAGTGTATTACTGCTACGCTTGGCATATATTGAAATATTGCTATTTTGCAACAGAATATGTCACAAAAAAGTGAAAATCCATGAGGTTACACTAAAGAACGGCAAAACTGTGTATCCAATGCTAGTCAGTAATGTAAAAGGAATATGTCAAATGCGCAGGGTGTTTGAGATAGCATATTCTTCTCTGTAACAAGAAAATAACAAATGAAAGGAATCTCCTCTGCAGGTCGTTTAGAAGGAGCACTGAACTCTGCACTCAGGAGCATGGACACTCATTTGAACAACTCACTTCAATGAACAGGTCGCCAACCGCACATACATCTGTATGCAGACACTTATGTACATCCTCTAAAGTTTTGAACATTTCTAGCTGGCTTAAGGAACCTGACAGAAATTTGATTCAATTTTATTTGTACTTCGTTGGCTTAAATGTATATATAAATGACTTACAGGACAGAAAACATTGTATTGAAAATGATATAACTCATTCCTGTAAATCTGTGGAACATAACTAAATAAACTATGTACATAACTCTGCAGAAAATGTAACATTTCTTGCGCTAACCTATCTAAATGAACATTCCTTTTCCTTAATATTTTTAACATACAGAACCACCTTATCTGAATGATCCTGTATAAGATGTATTGCGATGGATGGTGATTCGATGACTATAAATATAATCGTGGATCTCTGTGCTACACGACTGCTTTCTTAACAGTAGCACTGTGTTATCGGGTGAAGTTCTTCCTGGTTACAGATTTTTTTAATTGTACAAGCCTGAATTCAAGTGCCCCGTAATACTATATCATTTGTGGCCTCATAAACTTCTTTTTCCTTCTTACGGTAAGTCATCCTGGTTAATCGTATTGTATTTGTAACAGTCGCACCGTTATGCTGAATTTAAATAGGTAGAAATGGTAAAACTTAAAATTGCTGAACATAAAAGGATAGTCGTGAAATTTATAGCGTTGGGAACAGATTACGTGAAGAACAAGTGTCCAGTACATATCCACATAAATTTAAAGAGGAAAAGATAGCAGGTGAATAAGACAGCCAACCAAATGCAGTAAATGGTAGTTTTCAATTTATATTAACCGCGGGTGCAATGGATTTAAACCTGTCTTCTTCAGAAGGGCAAGGAACCTGTGTATAGTGTGACAACGCAAAATGCAGTCAAAACATTGTTGTTTTAGGAGCATTAACTTTCACAAATGGCTGTACAAATCGTTGGCGAAACACTTCAAGTCAGATGTTAGATCGCTTTACTAACTGACTGTTTGCATATTGTGAAGTTTGTAAGTGCCAATTTTCCTCTGTTGGTATATACCATGTTGTTTGTGACATGCCCACATTTGTTGTAAGTAGTAGTTTCTGTATAACATGTACTATTGGTCCACGACATTTTGATTGTTATGTATGTCGTCGCATTGTATGCAGGTTTCTTGTCCTTCTGAGGCAGTCTGTTTGAATAAAATATTGAGGAAAATATCCATAAATTAAATACAAAGATACTTCAATTAAATTTTGAGGAAAATATACATTATTCATTTGTATTTTCAGTAAAAGAGTAACGTAGAAAAATGCTCTGTTAGTTTATTGGTGCTGGTGGAAGGTTAATTGTGTATCAACTGTTCCATGTGTGCTTCTGAACGCATGGGTGTCAGTACTTTATTTATGTGGCTATATTTTCCGTGCTTCGTACATAATTATTGAAGGCATTCCCTTCAATAACTTTATAAATGAAACTTTCTGGCAGATTAAAACTGTGTGCCAGACCGAGACTCGAACTCGGGACCTTTGCCTTTCGCGGGCAAGTGCTCTACCAACTGAGTCACCCAAGCACGACTAAAGCCCCGTCCTCATAGCTTTACTTCCGTCAGTAACTCGTCTCCTACCCTTCAAACTTTACAGAAGCTCTCCTGCGAACCTGCAGAACTAGCACTCCTGAAAGAAAGAAGCACTTGCCCACGAAAGGTAAAGGTCCCGAGTTCGAGTCTCGGTCCGGCACACAGTTTTAATCTGCCAGGAAGTTTCATATGAGCGCACACTCCGCTGCAGAGTGAAAATCTCATTTTGGAAATATCCCACAAGCTGTGGCTAAGCCATGTCTCCGCAATATCCTATCTTTCAGGAGTGCTAGTTCTGCAGGTTCGCAGGAGACCTTCTGTAAAGTTTGGAAGGTAGGAGACGAGGTGGTGGCAGAAGTACAGCTGTGAGGAGTGGGCGTGAGTCGTGCTTGGGTGGCTCAGTTGGTAGAGCACTTTCCCACGAAAGGCTCAAATGGCTCTGAACACTATGGGACTTAGCCACGAAAGGCAAAGGTCCCGAGTTCGAGTCTCGGTCCGGCACACAGTTTTAATCTGCCAGGAAGTTTCATATCAGCGCACAATCTGCTGCAGAGTGAAAATATCATTCTAGAAACTTTATAAATGTTTACTGACAAGTCAGGTAATGTATCATTTCATCAAAGCCCCAATTAGAAACCATAGTTTCTTTTTGGCCACTCTGCAATGTGATGTTGAAGAACATCAGATGCATCACGCGACTGTGCGATTGAAGGTTCCATAGTTTGGCGATGATTGACGCAACACTGATTTCAATCCTCTTTTCGGCTGTCGCTCCCTTCTCTTCTGTCCCTTCAGCGACACCAGGTATCGTTTATTTTTGTGCCATTGATTACTTATTTCAGCACTGATAGTTACTCGAAATATACGCTTATTTCTCCCATTTTATTGGCGAGTGTCTTCCACATCTACTCTTAGATTTCATTTGAGACACTAAATGGTCACCAGAGGCGCTTTTGCATTGGTCTCCATGTACTACATTTACACTGATACAGTAAAGTGAGCTGTTTCTGTTATGGTTTTAGGCGAGAAAGCACCCACAAGGAACATACCGTGGAAAGCAAATGGTTCAAAGGGCTCTGAGCATTATGGGACTTAACTTCTGAGGTCATCAGTCCCCTAGAACTTAGAACTACTTAAACCTAACTAACCTAAGGACATCACACATCCATGCCCGTGGCAGGACTCGAACCTGTGACCATAGTGGTCGCACGGTTCCAGACTGTAGCGCCTAGAACCGCTCGGCCACTCCGGCCGGCCCGTGGAAAACAGTTACATCCAATAGAGTCAGATGACTTGATATTGTGCACATCAAAACAGCTGAGTGGGAGTAAGAATGTTGCACTTTCTGCATCTCTCGCTGACTCAGAGGAAAAGTGAAACAAATGAAGACGGACTGAGGTGTTGAAACGCTGGTAAACCTGATAGTCCAATTTGCCGCATTAGCTATTTTATTGTGGTAACTAAATGACGTTTGGAGCGCACCAGACCTCTGCGAATGAAAATTGCTAATGACAGTTCACTCTATTAAATTTGACTACCGTTGGCGGTTGCGTCAGTAACGATGCTTATTGTATCTTTGAACACGCATTAAGGCATTTAGATAACACGGGACATTACATCTTAAATACACCTGAGGATGTACCTTCGTGGTACGAAACCGATTGCACAAGTCTTTGAGCGTGTTGTGTGATGTCCTTAGGTTAGTTAGGTTTGAGTAATTCTAAGTTCTAGGGGACTGATGACCATAGCAGTTAAGTCCCATAGTGCTTAGAGCCAAGTCTTTGAGCGACTACCATAAACAGCTAACGTGGGAAAGTAGGCTCGTCGATTTTACCATCATTTCAACACCGCAGTATATTTAAATTTGTTTGAGTGTTCCTTTCAGTGCGCATAATTATTTTAGCTGTTGATGCCCTACTTAGAAGATTGATTGCAACGACTTGAGAATGTCGTGGGTATGAGCCAAACTAGGCAATCAACACAGTGATTTCGTACCCATCAGGACCGTCGCTACAGCAATGGAGATGTATGCCAATGGCACAAGTGACATTTGGTTCCTGTCTACGAGGTAGAATGATGCGTTTCATTTCCATCGAAGTAGTGTGCAGTGAGGATCATGGAGTTTCCTCTTTCTGAACTGCTAATACTTCCTTCTGCGCCACGTTAAATCTTAATTTGTTTCTGTAACCCGGTTGCGTGCACAACAGTTGAATGGTGGCACTTCCCAAGTACATAATTTTTATGAAGTGCTGAAGCTTCGTCAACATCGGTTCTCAACCCTGATAATGGGACAGTATCTGTCAGTACAATTTCTTTGAAGCAGGGACGACGGAGAAAGTTAGGAAACCGTGTTTACATAACTTGGTTTCACGTTTCTCGAAACGCTGCAGCGAAAGAATTACAACAAGGAATTTCTGCAGAGAAGGAGCGTATTGAGATCTCAAGAGATGCAAAATATCAGGAGACGGCTGAGGGCGGAATACGTAAATGCGAGGCGAGGCGAGGAGACGCGACCGACGCAGCGCCCATGCCGACCTGGCGCGCTGGCTGGCTAGCAGCAGCAGCAAGCAGTACAGGGCGTTTGCCAGCGGTAAATACGGCGCCGGCTCGCACGCACGTGCCGCCCAACACTTGCAGAGCCGAGCCCGCGTGTTTGCCGTTCGCAAATGGCCCGCAACCGCCGCTGCCATGTTTACAGGGGAGGTACAATGCTCGGCGCGTTTCCAGGGTCGCGGCGAAACTGGGCCGCCCACGGGATATGAATACCGTGCCGCTCCCGTCCGCACGTGCGCACATGTGGGTAAACAACGCCCGTCATCATTATGCCGGCCCCCGACGCACTGATCCACCTTTGCATCTCGCAGAGCTCCACGTCACAGGAGCATTGCTGTTCTACGTCTCACTAGTACCATCAGTCCAGATTACTAGTTTCGCTGCTAACTTCTGCTGTTAGCATACATACCTTAGAAAAGAAAATATTTTCCACCTGGACTGGCATCAAATACGCGGATCTTTAGGGAAATAAAGGACGTCTTTTTCTACAGAAAATCTGTTTGATATGACTAAACAAAACTGTATGTTATATACAATATTTTACACGAGATACTTTCCTGAGTAGTCACCGTTCAAAGTTGGGCACTTGCCGTATCATTTTGGCAGCTTTTGTTTGCTTTCTGCATCTCACTTTCCGCCATGTTGTTAAGCCACTGATTAATCTTCCTCTAATTTCATCTTCAGTTCTGTAGCATTGTCCACTCAAAAAGCTTTCAATTTTGGCGAATAAGCGATAACCACTTGGGGGCTACAGACTTCATGGTGGATGTTGAAACATTTGCTACTGAAACAGCTCAAACCATTCCTGTGGCACTCACTGCTGCATATGGACATGCAACTTGTATTTATGTTTCGGTCATTGCTTGGAGTCCACTAGTTACCACAGAGAATAGGCCTGAGTAATCTTTGTGAACATTCTTCTGTTCGCCATTAAACATGATATGCCACTTCTGAACTGACTCCTGGTTCATCACATTACTATAAACCTCAGTTATTTGTGTACAAATTTCGATGGATCAACCTTTTGGCATGTCGGATAAGTAGATGCCAATGTGTACCTGACACTTGGTGGGATCGTCAGTTTTTTCACACATTTTAAAGTCGCACAGCTAAGCGTTACGCATCCGTATTGGATCATAGCCACCACGTTGCTGAAGTGGATGAATCCAAAGGTCAGTAATCAGTCGGCAGTGATAGGGGGATGCAATCACATGCCAAAACAAACTTCCTGAATGACTTTCTTATTCGCAGACATCACGATCACGATTTCGGCTTATAATGTCATTTTCAAGTGATAGCTCACTAGTAAGTGTGTCACTGCACCATTCCTTTTAGGAGGACATCTTCCTGTGGTCATGCACATAGGATTAGGGGATAGGAAACTTGAAATTTCCATTAAAACTCATTCACAGTGTCACAGGCAACACTGATTTAAGGCAGAGACAGAGGTTAAGGCAAGAAATGTAGTGATACGTCTTAAGTGGGTTAGGCCCTCGATGCATTACATCACCATCTGTGACAGAGAAATACGCATTCAGCAGCAGGAAGATTGATACAGAAATCCAAGGGAAGAGAGACAAGCACATCAATTAGCTCGTAAGTTGTGTTGCAAGAAACTCTATTTCTTCCACAAAAGCACTTAGTGAGGAACTGATATTGAAGTTAACACGCTGTTAAGTGGATAAGGAGGACACATGCCGTCGTTACAAACTGAGCCACATGTCATAGTCTCATGCTAGCTGTCTTTCAATATCCCAACTTTCCAGCTCCCATCAGGACTTGATAATTGGGATCAATGGAATTCACAACAATAGCACATGATTCCATCATTACAGTATTGTAGTGAACGTATGAACCAGATGCTCCGACACAGCGTATGAAGTGGCCAAAGGTATACATAGCATGATGTTCTTCACCTGATGAACTTCATGCTGCTCACCACTTCACATCTATTACTGTAGAGCCTCACTGTGTTGCCAGCACTGAACTTCAAATACAAAGCCAGTAACAGTAGCTGTTTGGGTCCACGTTCCTTTTCAACGTAGAGGCACCTCTGGGTGCTCAAACCTACCAGGCCAGCAGGGAGGAGATCAACCGACCACACGACTACCAAGGCAAGGTACATCAAGGATCATTGTGGAATTCAGAGTAGGGCCAAGGACATTCCAGGAGCCAGCATGAGATCACTCTATGTTCGGCAGCCGCCACCCGCGTTCACTGACAACCTACTGTGGCGCAGGAGTCACTGACATCTTCTCCTACGCATGGAACTACTGAGCTGACTGGACACATGTCAGAACATTCCAACACGCAGTTGAATGAGCAACAACAGAGGCTGGTACAGAAGAACGACGAACTGTAAGCATTGTTAATAAATAATTGAACTCTAATAATATTTTACTAAAACTGTAGAAGGTTCACAAGTTCCCTTCAGCTATGTTGAATCACAAAGAGGTGCCCTCGTTTGGCCCACCTGTAAAGGTTTAAATATTTCATGAACATAATAAGACAGGTATCTATGTCATTTATATAAAGGAACACAGCACATTAATTACATTATCTGATCAAAAATATCCGACAATTATTACAGGTCACAAATATGAGACATATCCATTATTCGCCTTTATGCCGGCTTGAACTCTTCTATAGACGCTTTGAATGCTATGTCGGAATGTCTGTGGAGGAACAGCAGTTCAGTCTTCCTCAGCAACCAATACCAGAGAAGATAATGACGTTGGACAAAGTAGTCGACACTCTAACTTACCACGAAGGTGCTGCATTGTCTTCAGGTCGACACTCTGTGCAGGACAGTCCATTTCAGGAATGGTGTTGTCTATTCTTCACAGACCCTGCTTTCTGAGAGATTGCACTGTCGCGCCCTCGGGGAGGCTGAGGGAGGGGGGGATGTAATCCGTAGAGGGTATGCCCCATACATAGTGAATTTGCGAATGCTTCCCACGTATGGGTGTTAGCAGGGAGATGCAGCGTCTGACTCGGAGCGAGTGGCTGTGAAAGACGTCCGTAGCGTCTATATCCCGTTTTAAAGGCAGCCTCAAGAAATGCAGAAGGCAACGGAATACCACCGCAGATCATTTTCCCTTCATAAAGCAGTCTCCATTTTATATTCAATGCATGGCTTCCTCTAATGTTAAATCAATATTCGGAGGTAAAATATTCCCCTACTCGGCGATCTGGGTGAGGGAGGGTGTGGAGGATAACGTGAAGAGAGGCGCAATATCAAAACACAGATTCGTACTTGGAATGTCTAAACGCTATTCCGGCTTTAAGAGAGAGATGGAAATGAATAAAAGAATGAGACGAATACGTAATATAGCGCTAATAGCAAGAGAATTCATGAGGAACATTTTTAAGAAATAGCAGTACTGCCAAAACCATATACTGTACAATCGGGATATTCGATTACCTTAAACCGAAAAATACGAATTTCAAAAATATTTTACGCCACGTCTGATCTGTCGGCAATTTCAAAAATTTTAACAAAATTTAGGGAACTGTATCATTACGATACGTTTGATTTCTGAAATGTGATTCCATGATAGATTTAAGATAAGAAAAATATGTTTTCCAGACACCTGTAGAGTAGCGCAGACCTCGTGAACAATTGGAAACAAATAAAAAAAGAAAGAAATAAAGTCGTAGAAAACCGCCCGAAATCTGTTTCACTAGTACATTTGAGTCAATTAATGCACATAAATCAATTTTCAGTTGAAAATACGAGCATTTTCAGTTTTGAAATAGTTGGGAAGGTGTTTTTTTTTTTTTTTTTTTTTTTTTTCCCGACTTGAACAAAGCATTACGTCATAAAACTGCTGGAATGAGAAAATAAGTCGCCCAGATGCTGACGGCAGACAAATTTAGTGCAATACCTAACTAATCAGATAATTTTTCGACACTCAAAAATCATTACAGGAGACTGCTGAGGCGAACGATTGTCTATGTGCAACCCAATGAATAAGATGCAATCTCCAAATTCCGATATGACTAAGAAAGAGCCTGCCCAAAACCATCGTCTGAAGGATTTTTTAAATAAATTCCACAAAGAGAAAGTGCTGTAAGGTTCTAAAAATACATCATACATTTATTTATAAAAGTCTCTACAGTGTCGATTCTTCGTCTGGAATAACGACAGTTATTTCTTGTATTTGGCTACCGGAGGGTTACGCCCTTCATTGTCGTACAATCCTTAAAATGTGTTGTTTAGATTTGTTAGATTTTTCGTATGAGCTTTGGTCCATTTTTGCGGAACATATTTTGTTTTCTGTACATCTTATTCCCATTCTGTTCTGCACTGTGGTTGATTGCAGGCGTCAAAACAAGATTATGCAAATTTAGAGCTGTCGATGGATGTAAAATTGTTCAATCTACCGAATGGACATCATTAATCTCTTTAGTTTTACAATCTGTATGTGAATTCTTCTAAGACGTTGAATAAATTCTCAATATGAAAAGTATATCTGCCGACTCTGTGAAAGCCTTTTGGTAGCGTGTAAGATTTTTCAGCATTGTCAGTTTTTCCCCGCTTGCGGTAGAATGCGGGACTGTAATCGCTGCTGGTAATAGCACGAAAAGCAAGTAAAGATTTTACAAGAGCAGCCCGATTATTTGGTACGGACGCGGGACATCAATGTAAAGACGAAAACTTATCTCTCTAACATTCATCTAAATCCTTAAGAAACTTTTTGCGAATTCCATACTTCCAAGCATTATAATTAAAATATCAGTGTGAATCTTGAGTGGATACTTGACCTCGTTAACTAACTCGACAAACACGATAAACAATCCTAGCATCATATATGAAGATGTTATGACATGCGAGAACAGATACCATTGATGACCATGCAGCGCTCTATAATGAAATGATAATTAAATCAAGACCCTAAGCATTACGAATGTAGTGTTCGGACATTAAATTGGGAATGTGGGTCTCACGGGGAGCGTGCAAGGGATAAGTCCGTGCAGTCGCACTATCCTCTGTGCCCTCGGTGGCTCAGATGGATAGTCAGCACGACAGCTCACCGCATTCGGTCAGAGGGTTACCTGCCATCTGTAATAAAATAAAAAATAAAAAAACTGAGTCAACGACTCAACACTGAACTTGAATGGGTGTTATTGGACATTAGCACCGAGCAAATACAAGGAACAATATCGAGCAAAATGAGAAAAAGGAAGTTGGATAGAGCGTCTGCCATGTAAGCAGGAGATCCCGGGTTCAAGTCCCGGTCGGATACACATTTTCAACTGTCCCGGTTGATGTATATAAACGCCTGTCGGCAGCGTAGGGTCTTAATGTAATTATCATTTCATCCTAGTATCACTCTCTTCGTGTTCTTGAAAAGTTAAGTCTTCATTTACTGTTTGATTAAAAGTACCATATCCAACCTAATATTCATGGTGCATGTCGTGATTAATCTGAATATCGTGTAGCTACCAATTATTATTAAAATTTCGAACAGAGCTTCCTTAAATTATATATTTTCCAATTCTTTTGTTTGAAATCTGAGGGTCTAACTTGTTGCGTTCCTGAGATTGAATTGAGAAGTAAGAGCATGAAACGTAAATAGCAGTTCACAACATGGGAGGATACAGGCGCTGGACTGTTATATTCGCTCTTGGAAAACAAACATTTCCGTAATAAAATGACAGAATAAATGTATATTTCTTTAGTATAAAACATGCCGGCCGCGGTGGTCTAGCGGTTCTAGGCGCTCAGTCCGGAACCGCGCGACTGCTACGGTCGCAGATTCGAATCCTGCCTCGGGCATGGATGTGTGTGATGTCCTTAGGTTAGTTAGGTTTAAGTAGTTCTAAGTTCTAGGGGACTGATGACCACAGATGTTTAGTCCCATAGTGCTCAGAGCCATTTGAACCAAGTATAAAACGAATGGTCATAAGGCAATCTGTTTATTATATTTTCAGGAGGACAAATAAAGTAAAGTAAAGCTGTTATTATAATAAACGAATTAGCTAAGTGTGTGTAAAATGTAGGCTATTCAAGTGGGAGTGTTACTGGTGTACGGCTGAAAGGAGCGTAAAAAGATACAGCGGTTATATAGTCGCATATGACAATTTCAGAGCATGATGACCAACTCATTTAGGAAATATACAACATCAAAGAGAAATTCTGGATGATAATAAAGGATGCTGCTAAACAGTAATGTGTGATTGGAATGCCATTGTGGGAGAGGGGATGGGGGAACCATAGTAGGCAGTCATGGTCTTGGAAGGAGGAATGGCAGAGGTGAACGGGTTATTGACTTCTCCATGGAAAAGCAGCTGGTAGTTTCAAATCACATGACGCCGATTTACACTTGGATATCAGCAGGTAACTAATATTAAAAAATTTATCGATTTTTTACTAGTGGAAGAACTGTACAGAAATGGAATCAGGTAGGTATTCACATTACTTGGTGCAGATATTAATAGCAACCATAAATTACTTACAGCGGTAACAGTAAGAAAAATAAAAAAAAAGCTGTACAACGGATGTCCTACGACGACAAAGAGAAATTATCACAAAGACTATGTGAGGGCAGGTTCTGCATACTACAAGTACACATGTATCTTAAGCCCTGACACGCGGCAATATGGACATTATTGTCTCAGCAATGCTGCATACAGAGCGGGAAAAGGGAAGGGACCTGTATGTGGCTGGCTAGAGGTAACCTGGAGGTGCAAAGCTGCATATCAGGTTGGCTGATGCCTGTAAAGTGCCGGGGGATTGGCGGATTATTATAGATAGGAATGAATAGTGCGCAGTGACAATCCTTAAAGACTCAGCAGCTTTTGTATTCAGTAGAGTTCTCAATCAGATCGTTGGGATGCCAACTTTGCGGGTCTGAATAGCTGTACCTTACAATGCTGCTTGTGATCACTACTTCTGTTAACTCTCACTGCTGGAACTAGGATACATACTTCTGTTGTGCAACCACAGGCATCCTTTGCTATTCCAAACAGAAATAGACTGAAATGTTGTTGTGAGGGTCCTGCTCACTCGTCGCTGATGGGGTGACTAAAGGAAGCTGCGTTTTCGGAATGCTGTACAACAGTTCAAGCAAATAACTTCAGTAGTTTTATTTCAATAAAGCAGATTCGACAATACTTAACTCTCTCTGTACGATGGGCGACATTCAAACACTAATGTTCTCCGCTACAGACAATGTCAAAATAAGTAGTGGGTATCGATCACTAATAACTGCTACCGTAGCACTCTCTGCTAGGCCGCGCTAATACTCTGCAAATACTGCCCCAATAGTGAGCTGATACTGGGCAGCCGAGACTGACAGGAGCGGGGCTTATATTCCCCTCTTGTAGAGGCCGCTCCTGTCGTGGTTCGGTCCTAATCCGCACACCATTGGCCGACGTTGCTTCACCACGTTCTCTTCTCTGGAGTTCATCTTCATTCCGGCGCTTGTGGTTACGCCAGAATAGTTGTAGTTAGTCGGTAAGGAAAAAATAACTCGAAAGACATCATGTTTACGCCAGTGACTCTGCTCACAGTACTTAGTAGCGTTACGAATGTATATAAGAGCAAATGACAACGGCATATAAAGGTGTCAGCTTATGTAAAGTAGACATGGCTTAAAGCCAAAACATCTGCATTTGATAATGGCCTAAGGCAGAAATTGCAATAGTGGAAATAAATAGTTAACAGTCGTTGGCGTAAACATGATGTTTTTCAAGGAATTTCACATGACTGTGAATCCCAGTTATGAAATGTTAAGGAATAAATAATTTTGTTCAGATCCTTGGGACCCCTGAGTCTCTTGTGAGTACCCTATCGAGCCCCAAAATCCGTGGCGCTATATGCCCTGTCACAGCATTTAGCGCTGATGCAAGTAATCAACATGTCGTTACTGGAATTCTGTCTTTCTGCATTTCCTTCTAACCGCTCCGGAATTGCAGAGTGACTAAGCTCCTTTCTCCCTCTATCCTATACCAGTTCAAAAATGGCTCTGAGTACTATGGGACTTAACATCTTAGGTCATCAGTCCCCTAGAACTTAGAACTACTTAAACCTAACTAACCTAAGGAGATCACATACATCCATACCCGAGGCAGGATTCGAACCTGCGACCGTAGCAGTCCCGCGGTTCCGGACTGCAGCGCCTAGAACCGCACGGCCACCGCGGCCGGCCCCTATACCAGTACACGACACTTTCTTATCTATAGAAAGCTCATTGTTCATGCGGTAAAACTTCAGCATCAAGGACGGCGTTTTAATAATTATTTCTTTACTACTAACTATATTCGCTACCCATTTTACAGATATTGTTCACATACATATTGTTGACAAAAGTCGTGGGTTAGAGATATACACATATGCAGATGGCGGTAGTATCGTGTACACGATGTGTAAACAGGCAGTGCATTGGCGTAGCTTTCGTTTGTACTCAGGTGATTCAAGTGAAAAAGTTTGCGACGTGATTACGACCGTACGACGGAATTTAACAGACTTTGAACGCGGAATGGTAGTTCGAGCTATACGCATGGAACATTCCACTTGGGAAATGGTTAGGGAATTCAATATTCCGAGATCCACAGAGTGAAGAGTGTGATGATAATATCAAATTTCAATCATTACGTCTCACCAAGGACAACGCATTGGAAAACTGTCCTCACTTACCACCGAAAGCAGAGGAGTTGTCAGTGCCAACAGGCATGCTACATGACGCGAAATAACTGCAGAAGTCAATGTGGGCCGTATGGCGAACGTATCTGTTAGGACAGTGCTATAGAATGTTGCGTTATTGGGCTGTGCGACAGACGTCAGACTTTACTGCCTTTGCTAACAGCATGACATCACCTGCATTGCCTCTGCTGGGCTTGTGACCATGTCGGTTGGAGACCATGTCGGTTGGACACTAGACAACTGGAAAACTGTGGCCTGATGAGATGAATCCCAATTTCAGTTCGGAAGAGCTGATGGTAGGATTCGAGTGTGGAGCGGACTCCACGAAGCCAAGGATCCAACTTGTCAACAAGGTGCTGTGAAGGCTTATGGTTGCTTTGTAGTGGTGTAAGGACTGGGTCCTCTGGTCCTCTGGTCCAGCTGGACTTATAATTTACTGTTACTGGTTATGTTGGCCAACCAGATCACCCGACACAAGTATCACTGAACATTTGTAGGACATAATCAAGAGGTCAGTTCGTTCACAAAATGCTGCACCGATAACGCCTTCGCAGTTATGGGTGGCTATGGAGGCAGCATGACTCATTATTTCTGCGGAGACTTGCAACGACTTGTTGAGTCCATGCCACATCTAGTTGCACCACTACGCCAGGTAAAAGCTGGTCCGCCACAATGTTAATATGCGTGCCGTGAGATTTATTGCCTCAGTCTACACCACTGAAGATAGACTATGTGATCAAAAGTATCCGGACTCTTGGCTCAAAATGACTTACAAGTTCGCGGCGCCCTCCATCGGTGACGGTGGAATTCAAGATGGTGTTGGCCCACCCTTAGCCTTGATGACAGCTTCCACTCTAGCAGGCATATTTTCAATCAGGGCCCAGAGGGTTTCATGCGGAATGGCAGCCCATTCTTCACTGAATGCTGCACTGAGGAGAGGTATTGATGTTTGTCGGTGATGTCTGGCACGAAGTCGGCGTTCCGAAATACCCCAAAGGTGTTCTATAGGATTCAGGTCAGGACTCTGTGCAGGCCAGGAATGTTATTTTCGTGTAACAACTCCGCCACAGGCCGTGCATTGTGAACAGGTGCTCGATAGTGTTGAAAGGTGGAATCGCCATCCCCGAATTGCTCCTCACCAGTGGCAAGCAAGAAGGTGCTTAAAACACCAATATAGCCCTGCGCTGTGATAGTGCCACGCGAAACAACAACGGGTGCAAGCCCCCTCCATGAAAAGCACGACCACACCATAACACCTCAACCTCCGAATTTCACTGTTGGCGCTACACACGCTGGCAGATGTCGTGCTCCAGGCGGTCAGCTGGTCCATTGAGATACTGTGTGTCAAGATATCCCTGCCATCGGATCACCACATTGTGTACCGTGATTCGTCACTCAACAAAACGTTTTCCCACTGTCCAATCGTCCAATGCTTGGCATTTACCAACGTGATATCTGGCTTATGAGCAGCTGCTCGACCATGATATCCAAGTTTCCTCACCTCCCGCCGAACAGTCATAGTACTTGCAGTGGATTCTGATGCAGTTTGGAATTCCTGTGTGATGGTCTCTATATAGATGGCTGCCTATTACACATTGTGACTGTCTTCAATTGTCGGCGTTCTCTGTCAGTCAACAGACGAACTCGGCTTGTACACTTTTGTGCTGTCCGTGTCCGTTCGCGTTTTCACTTCTCTAACACATCGGGAATAGTGGACCTAGGGATGTTTAGGTGTGTGGAAATCTCGCTTACAGATGTATGAGACAAGTGACACCGCTTCGCCTAACTACGTTCGAATTCTGTGAGTTCCACGGAGCGCCCCAATCCGCTCCCTCATGTCTAATGACTACTGAGATCGCTAATATGGAATAACTGGCAGTAGGTGCGAATGCAATGCACTTAACATGAAAAACGTATTTTTTGGAGGGTGTCAAACTATATCTTCGTGTACCACAACAGTTCAATTCTTTAAAGAAGCAGAAGTGGGGAAGTTTTAAATAAATGGTTAAGACTCCTGTCTTCTTACACCTGTTATATTTTAACATGGACGACATTGCACATTTCCCTCTAAAATTAACGGTACATTGACACAATTCTTAGTAAACTATGACTTTAAAGTGACTTTATCAGAAGAAATCGCTAATTATATTTAATAATGGACCAGGATAAAAATGTTTTATTTTTCTGACACACATCAGGAGTGTGGAGTCAAGTAATCAGAAAATATATGAGTCCTATTTTTCTCAGGTGTGCAGCTCGGTAATGTATTCATCTTGACACACAGTATCTCAATGGACCAGCTGACCGCCATCTTTAGGTGAGTATGCTGAGGTACAGTCTCGCCGGAAGTGATTTTCCGACAGAATCAGTGGCTCATTCATACACCGCAGTCGGCCCTCCGTGTATGCGCGAGCAGCTGCACCACTGTTCCTTAGCGCAACTGCTAGTGCGGCACCGGTGGTTGAAATAGGCAAAACGATATATCACTAGGAGAGCGCTAAGTAAAACAATCCACTGGTCGAAGTGAAAACTGTTTTTGTTTAGTATGAAATGTAATCGCATTCCGCCGGCCTATGTGGCCGAGTGGTTCTAGGCGCTTCAGTCCGGAACCGCGCGACTGCTACGGTCGCAGGTTTGAATCCTGCCTCGGGCATGAATGTGTGTGATGTCCTTAGGTTAGTTAGGTTTACGTAGTTCTAACTTCTAGGGGACTGATGACCTCAGATGTTAAGTCCCATGGTGCTCAGAGCCATTTGAACCATTTAAAATCGGATTCTACATCTTTCTTAAGGGGTAGGACCTATCCCTACTAATAATATTACTAAACAATTTAATTTCAATGGTTTCCGTTGAAATACATTCCACGTAGCGGACATCCGGAGCGATTATTTGCATCTTATTATACAACATCTTATATCCATCATTAACGCTTTCACTGCAGTGGACTTGTATGATGGCTTCCTAAGCCGTTCCCTATGTGTTGTGGATGTGTAAGCTGGATTTTTCCGAAAGTGATATGGAGATCTGAATGCGTCTTGAGCCGCCAACCTCTTCTCACTGCTGCGGAATATTTCCATTCATATGTGAATAAAAAGAATTTAGGGTATTTGTCAAACAACATAGGTGCCTCGTTGTGTGCTTTCATTTGCAGAAAACCTCACTTTGATATCTTGATCCTTTATGAGATATAACGATTGTTATGACCAAGGGAAGGACAATGTTCTACATGACTCTGCGTTGAATGTCACAAACTCGAACGTAATAGGGAGGCTACAGAATCGGAAAAGGGAAATACAAAGACTCAGTCTAGATACAGTAGGGGTCAATGAGGTAAAGTGGAAAGAAGACAAGGATTATGATAGGACGGTCGGGCAGAGAGTCTGTTACTGTGAACAGCTCAGTGATAGGGTTGTTGTCATAAGAATCGATAGCAAACGAAGATCGACAAGGATAGTTGAAGTATACAACCCTATGTCGCAAGCTGAAGATGAAGAGGTAGACAAAGTTTAAGAAGATATTGAAAGAGTAATACAGTACGTAAAGGGAGATGAAAATCTAATAGTTTTGGGGTATTGGAATTCAGTTGAAGGGGAAGGAGTAGAAGAACTGGTTACAGGAGAATATGGTCTTGGAACAAGGAATGAGAGAGGAAAAAAAACAAATTGAGTTCTATAATAAATTCCAGCTAATAATAGCGAATACTCTGCTCAGGAATCCCAAGAGGAGGACGTATGCTTGATAAACGCCAGGTGATACGGGCAGATAGCAGCTCGATTTCATCATCAGACAGAGATTCCGAAATCAGATCCTGGATTGTAAGGCGTATCCAGCAGCAAATACAGACTCTGATGAGAATGTCGTAGTGTTAGAGAGTAGGGTAAAGTTCAAAAGGTTTGTCAAAAAGAATCAATATGCAAATAAGCGATGATGAGATACGTTTGAAGTTCTCTGAGGCTATGTATAGAACAATAAGGAACAGATCACGAGGCAGGACAGTTGAAGAGGAGTGGAAAGCTGTAAAAATAGCAACCACAGAAGTCTGAAAGAAAAGCGTAGGTATAAAGAAGGAAACTCCGAAGAAGCCATGGACTACAGAAGAAACACTTCAGTCGATCGATGAAAGAAGGAAGTACAGAAATGTTCGGGGAAATTCAGGAATACAGGAAGTCGCTGAGGAATGAGATAAATACGGTAGCAATCGTAGCGAAGCTAAGACGAAATGGCTGTATGAAAAATGCGAAAAAATCGAAAAAGAAATGTTTGCAGGAAGGACGAGCTCAGCGAATAAGAAAGTTAAAATAACCTTCGGTGAAATTAAAAGCGAGGTTAATAACATTAAGAGTGCAACGGAAATTCCACTGTTAAATGTGGAGGTAGAGTGTATAGGTGGCAAGAGTACACTGAAGACCTCAATGAGGGGGAAGAATTGCCTGGTAGAATAGAAGAAGAAATTAGAGTCGATTTAGAAGAGTTAGGTCTAGTATTAGAACCAGAATTTAAGAGAGCTTTGGAGGATTTAAGAACAATTAAGGCACAAGGGATAGATAACATGCCGTTACAATATCGGAAATCATTGAGGGAAGTGGGTACATTCGTGTGTAGAATGTATGAGTCCGGCTCTCTTGGTGTTCATTTCGTACTAAACTGTTTCGCGTGATGTACATTTGTTCCTGCAGCGCTTTTTCTAACTATGTTCACGCACATTTTGTCACAAATCACTTCAATGAAATACTGTCACGATGACATATGACAGACTTTCGGTCCGCTGTGACTTAGCGTATGATATTTTTCCGCTTACGCTGTTTGCGAGGTAAATCTTCGATACGGTGCCTCTTGAATCACCAAGAACCTCGGCTTCCTTGGATACGGAAGCACAAACAGTTTGCCCATGTCGAATTGAGTTAACTGTCACATGATACTCACCACATCTACACAGAACACTGTTGTCACGAGGGCTGACACTTGCTACGTACTGAGGAAATTGCACAAGTGCCGGTCTCCGTCAAATACAAAGAGCAACCAGCACGCTTGGCTATCATGTGCATTTATTTCTTGCAGTGCTTCCTCATGTTTGTCCAACAGCGGCATTTGTTTTGTATGTTGCAAGTAAGTCAAAACTTGGGGTGTGCGTTGGCATTTCTTTTTTCTTTTTTGCCCATTGAATAAAAACGTGTATGTATGTGGAAAAACGAACAAAAACGTTAATATAATTTCGTGGTGTATAAACGAATATTTAAGAATTTTTAACATCGTGCAGCCCTGTCAGCAACTGTGATAATTTATATAGCACGTCAGCCTCAGTTGCAAACAGAAACCAACCTTTACCTAGGTTTCAGCCAAAATAATATGGCCTTTTCCAGAAGCTACTGACACTAAAATATTGCATGCCAATGTTTGGCCACGTCAAGTATAAAACTATAGCACCGTAGTCCCCAGTCATAGTCTATCTTACTTATGTGAAGAGAAACAGCAGGCCCCACTTCGCGGACGAGGTAGGTAGGCCGTGAGAGCTGCGCCGCAAATAATCGCAGAGAGCAGCTATGTACCGAGCAACGCTGATAGGTCATGCGCATGCACGCGTGGAAATATAGATGCATAACGGTGGCTACATTTACATTAGGAATTGGATCAATATAATCATTAAAACTGTTAATGACGTAATATGTAACCGAATTTACTTCTGAGGAGAACGAGAACCCTATAAACGGATTCGGAGCCTGTGAGGAAGACTAGCTATTACTCGGCAAAATTATTCCTCAATTTTGAATACATTCTTATTCGACTAGAGAAACTGAAGTCAGGCGTCGGCGACTGCAAAGGCAGGGTAACATCACGGCCGGTGAAGCAAAGGTTGAAAACCTTCGAAAAAATTCTTATTTCTTATTTGTAGCTGGCCATTAAGTAGGTTTTATTTATGAAGCAACAGGTGTTTAAAAGATTTGCAACTATTCATGAATGTGAAGTCTAGTGTCTTTAACCTCGCAGTTTAATAGCTCTGTGTTATTTGGTGGATTGGGAGCATGGGCCAATTGAACAAGGTGCTCGGCTATAGTCTAGCCACGCGTGCCATTACCACTTTTCCTGGGTATATGCTATTTATATCTAGCTGACAGGGCTCTCCCAGTCTGGCCGATTTAATAACTCGGGAAATCACTACAGGTGATTTTGTACGCCCAGAACGAGAAAATTTGTCATTGGTATTCTTTAAAGAGTGGACCAATTTCTGTTTGAGGCTGTTATTCGTAGAACATGCCATCTTAAAGCCGTGGCGCTTTATGAGTCGCCCTATTTTATAAGATGCTTTGCCTATGAAGAGAATAGAAATGAAGCTAGTGGAGTTAGCCTCTGGTGTGACACCTAGTGTAGATGAGGTCGCAGTTTTTCCGCCTGTTTTCTTGTTAAAGAGCTGTCTCACAATTTCTGGTTTATATCCATTATTATAGGAGATAACTTGTAGCGTTTGTAACTCGTTCTCCATTGCGCGTGCTGAAAGAGGAATAGCGAGTGCTCGGTGTATGCAAAAATGGAATAAGGTCATTTTGTGGGCTTGGGGGTGTGTAGAGTCGGCTGGGCTGATATTATCGGAAAAGTTATTTCTCCGAAAAATGTTGAACATAATACGGTGCTAAATTTTCATACTTGACATGGCCCAACTTTGGCATGCAATAGTTTAGTGTCAATAGCTTCTGAAGAAGGCGAAATTATTTGCAACTGACTGACGTGTTACACGTTTAAACAAATGTTTCAGGCGGATATTTCACGAGAGCTGCTTTCCAACAAAAGTTTTAACGCAAGCAACATTATTACACTTTTCTGGATATGAGATATTGGTTATGCTAGAGCAACACCCATGAAATCCAACGTGTGCAAGCAATCCGATGATGAACTGTATCATTTCAAAACCGGTAACACTTCTTTTTCAATAAAGTGAAACGAAACCAATTTGTGACAGAATGTTGGTGGACAACACCGTCAACAGTTTGTATCTCATAAGAGAAAATGTTATCCAATTATCGTTATTTGAGAAAACAACATTTATGCAGTGATTTATAATACAAGTGTGACACATTCTTGTGACACATAATGCAATTCTCTACGTGTATAACAACAGACCCGCTAACCATACTGGAAACACCAACAGCCGGCCGGTGTGGCCGAGCGTTTCTAGGTGCTTCAGTATGGAACCGCGCGACCGCTACGGTCGCAGGTTCAAATCCTGCCTCGGGCATGGATGTGTGTGATGTCCTTAGGTTAGTTAGGTTTAAGTAGTTCTAAGTTCTAGGGGACTAATGACCTCAGATATTAAGTCCCATAGTGCTCAGAGCCATCTGAAACACCAACAAATGAAATTTAGAACTTGATTTCATGACGTGTTAATTAATAATTATATGTTATGTAGCATCTTATCTAAAAAAGGGTGACCTGAAAATAGAAACTGATTAATCGTATGCTCTATTCGGTTTAGATGAATAGAGCTACGTCTGGCCGGCCGGAGTGGCCGTGCGGTTCTAGGCGCTACAGTCTGGAGCCGAGCGACCGCTACGGTCGCAGGTTCGAATCCTGCCTCGGGCATGGATGTGTGTGATGTCCTTAGGTTAGTTAGGTTTATTTGTTCTAAGTTCTAGGCGACTGATGACCTCAGAAGTTAAGTCGCATAGTGCTCAGAGCCTTTTGAACCATTTGAGTTACGTGTGTTTCAATAGAGATTAAAGAATTCACGTTTAGCTCATTCTAGACAGGCACTCGTTGCATCCAGATTTGTATTACATGCATGTCTGACTAATTAGAATTCATTCTTTTAATGACTCTTCATTGTAACAGCGACACTAATGTGTACAGGCAAGTAAGCTCGATCAATCACCTGTCTTCTCGAACAGGCGGTTTTTATTTCTACCGAGCAAGACGAAACAGAAGCTTCATAGGACAAAAATCGGTGCAGTAAAGAGACTACAGGCAGTAACATAATTATATAATTCTACTGTACTTGACAGAACGTACGAGATATATTGGCATTAATACACAAGAAGCACATGTGGCCCCACTGATGTGATAATTTTGTGAGCTACGTCGCATAAACATGCTGCATTACAATGCATATAATAAAATAAATCGTATTTGTTTGGCTGACAACCGCAAAATAAATCTTATGATGTAGGAAACAGTTCATTCAGTTTTGTATGTACGCTATTTTTCTTTATTCTTGTAAATATGCATTTCTGTATGAGTTTATTCAATTATGTGTACATTGTCACTATGTGTTGCCGGTGGATAAATTGAGTACATACTCAAAGGCCAAATAAAACAATAAAAAAATTCTGTACTTAACAGCTTGATATTCGTGCGATGAATGAATTGTAAAACAACACCCACGAAGAGATATAAAAATACATTAAAGTTCAGAGTTCGCAATCATAAGATTAATTACGTGTACGGTGATAATAACATTATTTTCCTAAACTCGAACAACAGCGCTTGAGTAGGTGGAGCAGTTAACGAGTTGCTGGCGGCGAGAAGCCTGAGAGTTGGACCAGCGTCTAGGAACAAACAACTACTCTCATTAACAAGCAGAGCAACAGCCCACTGCTACGAATGTACTAGTTTCTAAACGTACAGCCGTCCATAGAGGAACAGCTCAGCAAATCACCGGTAAACAAACGTGACAAAAATAAAAAGTTTAAATTCTCCGTAATCCGTAACGTGAGATTAAAATGCGTCTCTAAAGTTTCTTAAAAATATTTACATCAATGTTGCATACGTAGTAAGCAACTGAAAATGTGAATCGTATTACGTACGTTAAGTCAGATAATAAGAATATTTAAACGTGATGTAATATTAGTTGGTTTACTGGATTATAGAAACTGTTTTAAAACACATTTCTGAAAATAGACATAAATCACACAATTAAAGGACCATTCCGCAGGAGTGTCTCAGCTTGATTACGAAGTGCATCATGAAATTTGAGTGTTGACTAGAAGAAGGTATTACACTATTTCGGGCGTTTAAAATCCCTGAGATAACCCATTTTATTTCAGCGGTTAGTGCTTGAGTTGCTGTTCTGGTACATTCATATGATGCAGTTATCAACACTAGTCCACACTGTTTGTTGTTGTGGTCTTCAGTAATGAGACTGGTTTGATGCAGCTCTCCATGCTACTCTATCCTGTGCAAGCTTCTTCATCTCCCAGTACCTACTGCAACATACATCCTTCTGAATCTGCTTGGTGTATTCATCTCTTGGGCTCCCTCTACGATTTTTACCCTCCACGCTGCCCTCCAATACTAAATTGGTGATACCTTGATGCCTCAGAACACGTCCTACCAATCGATCCCTTCTACTAGTCAAGTTGTGCCATAAACCTCTCTTCTCCCCAATCCCCATGTTTCACTTCCATACATGGCTACACTCCATACAAATACTTTCAGAAACGCCTTCCTGACACTTAAATGTATACTCGATGCTAACAAATTTCTCTTCTTCAGAAACGCTTTCCTTGCCATTGCCAGTCTACATTTTATATCCTCTCTACTTCGACCATCATCAGTTATTTTGCTACCCAAATAGCAAAACTCCTTTACTACTTTAAGTGTCTCATTTCCTAATCTAATACCCTCAGCATCTCCCGATTTAATTCGATTATATTCCATTATAATGGTTTTGCTTTTGTTGATGTTCATCTTATATCCTCCTTTCAAGATGCTATCCATTCCGTTCAACTGCTCTTCCAAGTCCTTTGCTGTCTGTGACAGAATTACAATGGCATCGGCGAACCTCAAGGTTTTTATTTCTTCTCCGTGGATTTTAGTACCTACTCCGAATTTTTCTTTCGTTTCCTTCACTGCTTGCTCAATATACAGATTGAATAACATCTGGGAGAGGCTACAACCCGGTCTCACTCCCTTCCCAACCACTGCTTCCCTTTGATGACCCTCAACTCTTATAACTGCCGTTTGGTTTCTGTACAAATTGTAAATAGCCTTTCGCTCCCTGTATTTTACCCCTGCCACCTTCAGAATCTGAAAGAGAGTATTCCAGTCATCATTGTCAAAAGCTTTCTCTAAGTTTACAAATGCTGTAAACGTAGGTTAGCCTTTCCTTAATTTAGCTTCCAAGATAAGTCGTAGGGTCAGTATTGCCTCACGTGTTCCAACATTTCTACGGAATTCAAACTGATCTTCCCCGAGGTCGGCTTCTACTAGTTTTCCCATTCGTCTGTTAAGAATTCGCATTAGTATTTTGCAGCCGTGAATTATTAAACTGATAGTTCGGTAATTTTCACATCTATCAACACCTGCTGTCTTTCGGATTGGAATTATTATATTCTTCTTGAAGTCTGAGGGTATTTCGCCTGTCTCATACATCTTCCTCACCAGGTGGTAGAGATTTGTCAGGACTGGCTCTCACAAGGCTGTCAGTAGTTCTAATGGAATGTTGTCTACTCCGGGGGCCTTGTTTCGACTTAAGGTCTTTCAGTGCTCTGTCAAATTCTTCACGCAGCATCATATCTCCCATTTCATCTTCATCTACATCCTCTTCCATTTCCATAATATTGTCTTCAAGTACATCGCCCTTGTATAGACCCTCTATATACTCCTCCCACCTTTCTGCATTCCCTTCTTTGCTTAGAACTGGGATTCCATCTGAGCTCTTGATATTCATACAAGTGGTTCTCTTTTCTCCAAAGGTCTCTTTAATTGTCCTGTAGGCAGTATCTATCTTACCCCTAGTGAGATAAGCCCCTACATCCTTACCTTTGTCCTCTAGCCATGCCTGCTTAGCCATTTTGCACTTCCTGTCGATCTCATTTTTGAGACGTTTGTATTCCTTTTTGCCTGCTTCATTTACTGCATTTTTATATTTTCTCCTTTCAGGAATTAAATTCAATATTTCTTCTGTTACCCAACGATTTCTACTAGCCCTCATCTTTTTACCTACTTGATCCTCTGCTGCCTTCACTATTTCATCCCTCAAAGCTACCAATTATTCTTCTACAGTATTTATTTCCCCCATTCCTGTCAATTATTCCCTTATGCTCTTCCTGAAATTCTGTACAGCCTCTTTTTTAGTCAGTTTATCCAGGTCCCATCTCCTTTAATTCCCACCTTTTTACAGTTTCTTCAGTTTTAATCTTCAGTTCATAACCAATAGATTGTGGTCAGTGTCCACATCTGCCCCTGGAAATGTCTTACAATTTAAAACCTGGTTCCTAAATCTCTGTCTTACCACTATATAATCTATCTGAAACCTGTCAGTATCTCCAGGCTACTTCCATGTATACAACCTTCTTTTATGAATCTTGAACCAAGTGTTAGCTATGATTAAGTTGTGCTCTGTGCAAAATTCTACCAGGCGGCTTCCTCTTTCATTTCTTACGCCCAATCCATATTCACCTACTACGTCTCCTTCTCTCCCTTTTCCTACTACTGAATTCCAGTCACCCATGACTATTAAATTTTCGTCCCCCTTGACTATCTGCATAATTTCTTTTATTTCATCATACATTTCTTCAATTTCTTCGTCATCTGCAGAGTTAGTTGGCATATAAACTTGTACTATTGTAGTAGGTGTGGGCTTCGTGTCTATCTTGGCCACAATAATGCGTTCACTATGCTGTTTGTAGTAGCTTACCCGCATTCCTATTTTTTTTATTCATTATTAAACCTACTCCTGCATTACCCCTATTTGACTTTGTATTTATAACCCTGTATTCGCCTGACCAAAAGTCTTGTTCCTCCTGCCACCGAACTTCACTAACTCCCCCTAAATCTAACTTTAACCGATCCATTTCCCTTTTTAAATTTTCTAACCTACCTGCCCGATTAAGGGATCTGACATTCCACGCTCCGATCCGTAGAACGCCAGTTTTCTTTCTCCTGATAACGACGTCCTCTTGAGTAGTCCCCGCCCGGAGATCCGAATGGGGGACCTCCGGAATATTTTAACCATACAGTAAGGTTGCATGCCCTCGGGAAAAATTACGGCTGTAGTTTCCACTTGCTTTCAACCGTTCGCAGTACCAGCACAGCAAGACCATTTTAGTTAGCGTTACAAGGCCAGATCAGTCAATCATCCAGACTGTTGCCCCTGCAATTACTGAAAAGGCTGCTGCCCCTCTTAGGAACCACACGTTTGTCTAGCCTCTCAACATATACCCCTCCGTTATGGTTGCACCTACGGTGCGGCTATCTGTATCGCTGAGGCACGCAAGCCTGCCCACCAACAGCAAGGTCCATGGTTCATAGGGAAAGTAGTATTGTGTAATTTTATTCACATCTATATAACTACTACATTGTACATCCGTCGTAGCACGGTTAATGTACTGAAATCTTGGCGGTCCTTTTTATTTTTACTACTCTACACTTTTACCAGTTTTCCAACCAATTTTTTTAAATTCCTGAGGATATCTCCCTCCAGCCCATCCCATCCTGTAGGCCAATTTTGCCATAAAAACACTCTCAATATAGTGAAGGTTAGGTCTATCCATGTAAGTAATGTATAGCACGTCACTGTAACGCTACATTTCGGTAGTTCCTATTAACTACATGTCTGTACCTTTTATCAAGAATGTAAAATTTTCATATAACGCCGCACTTAAGACCATCTACAAAAAAATTCTTTTTTTTTAAACTTATATCTGAAGTTCCCATGTTCCTCTATTTTAGAAGAACTTTATTTCCCATTACCAGTCAGCATTTTACTCGTATATTTTCTTTACTTTTGCTGTAACTAATTGTTTTTCTGCCATAAAATCGACTACATTTAGACTCTCATTTTCTGTTCTAATTCCTCCAGACTCACTGGCCTTAATTCAGTTATTGTTGTTTTCATTTAACTTTGGCAATTCATCTTACAACCTCGTTTCAAATCTATATACATTCCTACATAAATGCATGGTGTATGTTCTTTTTGACATGTCATATATCCATAGGAGTGTCTCCGCATGATCATAATGCACTTCATAAAATGAGTATGTTGAGTAAATAAAAGATGTTACATGATTTTTGACGCCTTACAAGCCCTGAGATGAATCTTTATTTTTGTCTTTGGTATTTGGCTTATTGTTGTGGTTCAGACTTCAATCCAAAGATTCATAAGATGCAGCTATCAAGTCTAGTCCACAAAGTAGTATTTGGCAGCTTCGTCTGTATTTGTGTAACCAGGCGTCCCCACAGACAGAGGGAATCTGCAATTAGTGAGCATGGAAGACGTGGACAGACACTGTGGATAGCCGGCGCAAGGTGGGAAAACCAGCCAACCAGTTGCTAAACAAAGGTTTACTAGCCCTTGACCCAGGTTTCGATACTTTTAAAAATATCTTCTTCAGAACAAATGGATGTCCTTACATCAAATGATGGTACATTAGATTAGATGGAACCGAGTGGCCATTGTCATGTATAAAACGGACAAGACGACAATCATACCAAGCAATGGCTTTAGATAGCACCCACATTACATGTATCGTATGTCATAATGAATGCTCATTAGTAAAGTCCCACACTAAGAGACCCTCGTCAACATAAAATTGTTACAGGAGTCACAGGATAAAATATCTGCATTAGTTACGTGTAGGCATCATGCTAGAGACTAAGGCCTTAGTTTCTAGCATGGCGTAGGAAGTGCCGGGAAGCTAAGACGAAATGGCTGCATGAAAAATGTGAACCAAACTAAACAGAAATTCTTGTCGGAAACACTGACTCAGCTTATAGGAAAGTCAAAAGAACCTTCAGTGATTTTTAAAAGTAACAATAGTAACATTGATAGTGCAACGCGAATTCCACTATTAAATGCAAGAAGAGAGCGGATAGGTGGAAAGAGTACACTGAAGGCCTGTACGAGGAGGAGAATTTGTCTGATGTTATAGAAGAAGGAACAGAAATCGATTTAGAAGTGATAGGTGATCCAGTAATAGAATCAGAGTTTAAGACAGCTTTGGAGAGCTTAAGATCAAATAAGGCAAAAGGGATAGCATACATTGTCAGAATTTCTGAGTGAAGTGGCAGCAAAACGACTAGTCACATTGGTGTGTAGAATGCATGAGGCTGGCGACATACTATCTGACTTTCGGAAAAATATCATCCACACCATTCCGAAGACCACAAGAGCTTTCAGTTGCGACAATTATAACACAGTCAGATTAACAGCTCCGGCATTCAAGTTGCTGACAAGAACAATATACAGAAGAATGGAAAAGAAGATTGAGATGGTGCTAGATGACGATCAGTTTGGCTTTAGGAATGCTAAAGCCACCAGAGAGGCAATTCTGACATTGCAACTGATAATGAAAACAAGACTAAAGAAAAATCAAGTCAAAAATTGTTCAAATGGCTCTGAGCGCTATGGGGCTTAACTGCTGAGGTCATCAGTCCCCTAGAAATTAGAACTACTTAAACCTAACTAATCTAAGGACATCACACACATCCATGCCCGGGGCAGGATTCGAACCTGCGACCGTAGCGGCCGCGCGAATCCAGGCCGTAGCGCCTAGAACCGCTCGGCCACACAAGCCGGCAAAATCAAGACATGTTCATAGTATCTACCGAGCTGGAAAAAGCGTTCGACAATGTAAAACGGTGAAATTCTGAGAAAAATGGGGGTAAGCTACAGAGAGAGAGAGATAGTGAGAGAGAGAGAGAGAGAGAGTAATACATAATATGTACATGAGCCAAGCGGTAATAATAAGAGTTGACGATGAAGAACGAAGTGCTGGGATTAAAAAGGGTATAAGACAGGGATGTAGACTTTCGCCACTTTGTTCAATCTGTACATCGAAGAAGCAATGATGGAAATAAAAGGAAGGTTCAGGAGTGGAATTAAAATTCAAAATAAAGGGATATCAATGATAAGATTCGCTGGTGACATTGCTATCCAGAGTGAAAGTAGAGGAGAATTACATGATTTTCTGCATGGAATGACCAGTCTGATGAGTACAGAGTATGGTTTAAGAGCTGATCGAAGAAAGACGAAAGTGATGACTAATAGCAGAAATGAGAATAGCGAGATGAAGGATTGATGGTCACGAACTAGATGAATTTAAGGAATTCTCTTACCTAGGCAGCAAAATATCCAATGACGGATGGAGGAAGGAGGACATTGAAAGCAGACTAGCACTGGCAAAAAGACATTTCTGCCTAAAAGAAGTTTACCAGTGTCAAACATAGGCCTTAATATGACGAAGAAATTTTTGAGAATGTTAAATTTGGAGCACAGTATTGTGTGATAATGAAACTTGGACTGTAGGAAAACGGGAACAGAAGGAATGGAAGCATTTGCAATGTGTTGCTACAGACGAGTGTTGAAAATTTTGCTGGATTGATAAGGTAAGGAATGAGGAGGTTCTTCGCAGAATTAGGGACGACAGTGATATGTGGAAAACACTGACAAGAGGAAGGGAAGGATGGGAGGACATCAGTTAACACATCATAGAAAGGCTTCCATGGTACTAGACAGAGCTGTAGAACTCAAAAACTTTAGAGGGAGACAGAGACTGGAATACATCTAGCAAATAAGTGAGGACGTAGGTTGCAGTTCTTACCCTGAGATTAAGAGGTTAGCACAGGAGAGGAATTCGTGGCGTACCGCATCAAACCAGCCAGAAGACTCAAAAAAACAAAAATGCCTATTAGCTTAATATGTAATATATCGAGACATGTCAACATACATGCGTTATCAGCGTGGAGAAGGACTGCTTAATTGTTCAGTCTTGGTTATGTTGAAGGAAACATCTCGATATTTGAGTGAACTTATTAGGACAACCATAGAAAACCTAAATCGGAATGTTCGATGAGGTTTCGGGATTGTAGCCGGGATATCTTGACTTCTTGCCACAATATTTCGGCTGACAATCGTCCAGCCAACTTCAGGTGAGTGTACATGGACACTCACCTGGAGAAGGCTGGACAAGAAGTCAAGATATCCCGGCTGCAATCCCGAAACCTCATCGAACATTCAGTACGCCGGGAAAGCTTCAAGAATCTAAATAAGAATCTCTAAACCATGTATGAAGTCCCATGCTCCTGAAACCGAGTTCTGTATCTTAAAAAATACACTATCTCACTTCGATGCATCTAACATAGAGCTATCGTACATTTGTAAGAGATAACCTTATAACATATGCGTTATTCATTCTACTTACTAACGTAAACAAATATTTATGCAGGGTTGGCTTACGGTTTTCGGTGCACAGGACTCCATGTACATGGTGCCAGGCACATAATGATGGACAGAGTGAATAATGTGGAGGACATGGATAGTCTATCAACCCATTTCACTTGCTGATCAATTATTGCCTCCCTTTCTTTCCTTTCAGCATTGGAAATGCATCTTTACAAGTTTCGGATGACCATTTATTCCCATTTTGCGCAAAATGAAGGTGGAGGGGGAGAAAGATAAGGAAAGGGGAGCGACTTTCTACAGAATCGGCGGCGAAAATGGACCGAGATTCGAGCGCAGGATCTCCTGCTTACTAGTAGGTTGCATTAACGACTGCGTCATCTGTCCACAATGTTTATTGCACTTGCGATATCTAGGCACACCTCCTGGCCGACGCATATTCCCATCCGGCAGCACCTACACTATGCGATCAAATGTATCCTGACACCCCCCCCCCCCCAAAAAAAAGATACGTTTTTCATAATACGTGCATTGTGCTGCCACCGAATGCCAGGTACTCCATATCAGCAACCTCAGTAGCCATTAGACATTGTGAGAGAGCAGAATGGGCAGCTCCGATGAACTAAAGAAATTAGAACGTGGGCAGGCGATTGGGTGTCACTTGTGCCATACGTCTGTACGCGAGGTTCCACACTCCTAATCATACCTAGGCATACTGATTCCGATGTGATAGTGAAGTGGAAACGTGAAGGGATAAGTACAGCATAAAAACCTACGAACCGACCTCGTCTGTTGACTGACAGAGACCGCTGATAGTTGAAGACGCTCGTAATGTGTAATATGCAGGCGTCTATCCTGACCATCATACAGGAATTCCAAACTGCATCAGGATCCACTGCAAGTACTAAGACAGTTAGGCACGAGGTGAGAAAACATGGATTTCATAGTCGAGAGGCTGCTCATAAGCCACACATCACGCCCATAAATGGGAAGTGACACCACGCTTGATCTAAGGAGCGTAAACATTGGACGACTCAACAGTGGAAGAACGTTATTTTTATTGCGTGGAGTGACGAATCACGGTACACAATATGGCTATCCGATGGCAGTATGTGGGTGTCTCGAATGCTCGGAGAACGTCATATGCCAGCGTGTGTAGTGCCAACAGTAAAATCCGGAGGCGGTGGTGTTATGGTGTGGTCACGTTTTTCATGGATGGGGCTTACACCCGTTGAAGTTTTTCATGCCACTATCACAGCACAGGCTTACATTGGTGTTTTAAGAACCTTCTTGCTTCCCACCGTTGAAGAGCAATTTGGGGATGGCGTTTACATCTTTAAAAACGATCGAGCACCTAGTGATAATGCTCGGCCTGTGGTGGAGTGGTTACACGAGAATAATGTCCCTGTAAATGACTGGCCTGTACAGAGTCCTGACCTGAATCGTATAGAACACCTTTGGGGTGTTTTGGAACGCCGACTTCTTTCCAGGCCTCACCGACCGAAATCGATACTTCACAGTGCAGCACTCCGTGAAGAGTGGGCTGCCATTCCCGAAGATACCTTCCAGCTCCTGACTGAACGTATGCCTGCGATAGTGGAAGCTGTCATCAAGGCTAAGGGTGAGCCGACACCATGTTGAATTCCAATATTACCGATGGAGGGCGCCACTAACTTGTAAGTCGTTTTCAGCCAGGTGTCCGGAAACTTTTGATCACATAGTGTATCAGGAGTCCCCCATCCACGTCATCCTTCTCGCTGCTTTGAGATTCCCGCTGCAGGTCGAATGTGCAGCGATCACAGAGGAAATTAAATTGTCTGTGGCTATGAGGCAGTAGGTGAGAACGTGGGCTGGCCATGGCGGTGCCCCGGTTCTCCGCGCAACTACGATAAACACCTTGTCAGTATGGCGCAGTGGTGAACGCAACTTTGTGGTAGGTGGGAGATCCTGGGTTCGAATCCTGGTTCGCCACACTATTTCACTCGTCGCCGCAGATTCTGCTCAAGGGCCCGATGCAGTTGATAGTTTCTTCCGTTTCCTTCCTCCCCCGTCCAACTTCAATTTTTATGATACGCGCCGTAGCTGCGGATTCGCCGTGCCGTCCGTTCTTTTGGACAGTCCAAAAGGCTGGCATAAATGGCTTCTATGTCTTCCTTAGTTCGTCCATTGTGTGGTATTTTGCATCATTAACTTCATCTACTTCGATCTACCTCAGCTACGTTCAATATTAAATTCATCTCCCATCCCTTTCCTGTGTCTGTTCTTTACTGTCGTCTTTCTTTGATTGACTTGAGTTCACATTCTGTGTCCAGTAGATTTTTTAATCCATGGAGTACGTCCTGTAATCTTCCTCGTTCTCGCTGACGATAGCAAAGTCTTCAGTGAGTCTTCTCATTCTTTATCTTCACCCTGGATTTTAACACCTTTTCTGAACCTTTCATTTTCGTCATTGCTTCTTAAATGTACAGATTGAAATTTAGGGAAGAAAGTCTGCAACCCAATATTACACATTTTCTCATCCTTCATAGCTTCAAAACTCCGAAGTGTGAATTGCAATAAACATACGAGTTGCCGAAAGCCTTTCCTAAACCTATATTGTCTGCGTAACTGGTTGCAGAACTGTAGGACTCCCCTTGATAGTCAGGGTTGCAATACACACAGGAAGCAGCTACTCGTGGAGCAGATTATTTGAGGTGTTGACAGAGGGGTTTCTTCGGCAGGGTGTCAATTTGAGATTCTGTGATGAAAGTTCGCCAGACGAATTTCAGATAGCGAACTCAGACAGTGTTCAGAATAAAGTCACTTCAACTGTCAAAATTTTATCAATAAATACTCGAGTTACTCGTAATAAAGCTCCCTAGTTTACTGCCTTACAGAAAACTTCTCGCGCTCATATTATTCTCGGTACAGAGAGCTGGCGGAAACCCGAAGTAAGAAACTCTGAAATATTTAACGATGAATGGAACGTATATCGAAAGGACAGATTAGACGGCGTAGGAGATGTGCTTACTGCAGTTAGGAAAAACATTGTCTTTAGTGAGGTTCATTTTGAAGTGTCACACTGAAGTCAGATTGTGGCATATAACAGATCTAGCTAAAACAAATTGATTGTTGAATGCTTTTATAGGCTATCTGAGTCCGCTGCGACGGTGTAGAGTCAATGCCAGAGAGTCTACGATTAATAGTGCGGAAATACCCAGATCATGCAATATTAGTTGGAGGCGAGTTTAAACTATCGAGTATGAACTGCGAAGTTTAAGTATTCATTTGGGGGGTACAAACTGACAGTCTTGCGAAGTTCTTTAGAACACAGTCTCCGAAAACTCTCTTGAGCAGCTATTTCGACAGCCCACACGCAGTGGAGACGTTTTACTCCTCGGAGCAACAAAAAGGCCTGACCTAATCGACGGCGTCAGTGTAGAGACAGGATGAGTGATCATGATGTCGTCACAGCGACTTCGGTTGTTAAAGTTAATAAAGCAATCAAGAATGGTGGGTGAGTATTTCTGCTAGAAACAGCAGACACAGTTGGTAGCATCCCACTTAAAAAATGAACTGACATCATTTAGTTCCAGTGCGATGGACGTAGAGGAACTGTGGGCAAAATTTAAATAGATTCAAAATCATACTCGGGAAAAATGTGTGCTGAGTAAATGATTTACGGACAGAAAAAACCCACCGTGGCTTACAAACTAAATTCGAACAATCATTAGGAAAGAAAGGCTGTTGCAGTCTCGGTTCAAAAGAGAGCGCGCAAATGACGAAAGGCAACAGTTAACCGAAATTTGTGCATCTGTAAAAAGACCGCTGCGCGAAGATTACAACAAATACTACTGTCATATCCTAGCAATAAATGTTGCTGAAAACCCAGAATATTTTGGTCCTACGAAAAATCGCTAAATGGATCTAAATCTCCTATCCAGTCACTCGTTGACCAGTCTAATGTGGCAGTAGGAGATGGCAAAAGTAAAGCCGACATTTTAAATTTCGCGTTTAAGAATTCGTTAAGCAGTAGAACCGTACAAACATAGCGTCGTTTGAACGTCGTACAGACTCCCGTGTGGACGACACAATAGTAATCATCACTGATGTAGAGAAACAACTGAAAGTGTAGAAAGCAAATAAGTCGGCCGGTTTTGATGCAATTCCAATTCGTTTTACAAAGAGTACACTACAGCACTGGCCCTTACTTAGCTTGCATTTATCACCAATCGCTAACTCAGCACAGAGTCCTAAGCGACTGGAGAAAAAGTGCAGGTGACTCCTGTACATCAGAATAGTAAAAGGAAGGGCCCTCCAAAATTACAGACCAATGTATCTAACATCAGCTTGCTGCAAACTCCTTGAACATATTCTCGTTTCGAATATCACAAAGCTTTTGTACACAGATCGGCACATTTTTAGAGAGCATCAATCGTGCGAAACTCAGATTGCCATTTTCTCACTCGACATCCTGCGAGCCATAGATGAAGGGTAGTGGCCGTGCGGTTCTAGGCGCTACAGTCAGGAACCGAGCGACCGCTACGGTTGCAGGTTCGAATCCTGCCCCGGGCATGGATGTGTGTGATGTCCGTAGGTTAGTTAGGTTTAATTAGTTCTAAGTTGTAGGCGACTGATGACATGAGAAGTTAAGTCGCATAGTGCTCAGAGCCATTTGGACCATAGATGAAGGGCAACCGGCAGAATCCATATTCCTAGATTTCCGTAAAACATTTGACAAGGGTCCACACTGCCGACTGTTAATGAAAGTATAAAGCATGTGGAATAGGTTCGCACGAAGAGCTCTTAAGTAATAGATCCCAGTGCCAGCATGTGTTCATCAGAGGGAAGTATATCGTCACGAGTGCCGCAGGGAAGTGTGATGAGACCGCCGTTATTCACCTAATACGTGAATGATCTGGCGTACGGGGTAATCAGGCGTCTGCAGCTGTTTCCTGTTGACGCGGTGGTGTATGGAAATGTGTCGTTGTTGAGTGACTGTAAAATGATACAAGATGACTTAAACAAAATTTCTGTTTGATGTGATGAATGGTAGCTGGCTGTAAATATAGAAAAATGTAAGACAGCTCAGATCAGTAGGAAAAATAAACACATAATGTTTAATACAGTATTAATAGCGTGATTCTTGACAGTCACGTGTATTAAATATCTAAGTGCAACGTTGCAAAGTAATATAAAATGGAATGAGCATGTAAGTACAATAGTAAGGTACATGAATGGTCGACTTCAGTGTAATGGGAGAATTTGAGGAAAGTGAGGTTCATCCGTATAGGAGACCATGTATATGACACCAGTGCGATCAACTATTGAATACGTTAGAGAGTTTGGGATCGGCAGCAGGTCCGATTAAAGGAAAACATCGAAGCAATTCAGGAGTGGGCTGCTAGATTTGCTATAGGTAAGTTCGAACCACACGCAAGTATTACGGAGATACTTCGGGAACTCAAATGGGAACCACCGGAGTTGAAGCGATATTCTTTTCGAGGAGCATTGTTGAGAAAATTTAGAGAACTGGCGTTTGAGACTAATTACAGAAGGATTCTGCTTCCGCCAACGTTTTTTCGCGTAATGTCCATGAAATACAGTCGTTTTTCTCTTGCTGTGTTTGCGACTGGAATAGAAAACGAAGTGACTGTTAGCGGTAGAGGGAACGCGACACGATGTGTTGTGGAGATAATTCTCCCCAGTCTCTTTCGAAGATTCGCAATATGGTCACGAAATTACGAAGTATGAGTAATCCTTGTAAGATAGATGGAGAAATAAACGTTTAGACGAAAGTGGGCAGGTAGTCAACTTGTAACACTGAGGGAAAAACGACGGGCCGTGCCCGCTAGTGCCGCTCGGAGCGCAGCTGCTGCGCGAGACAGGCCATTCCGCAGATGTGCAGCCAATCCGATTTGAGAGAGGGGCATTTCACGCTCCCCGCTTTATGTGCTCACGTAGCGCCGTTGGCAGCCCTGCCGCCTCCCGGCGCCTGGTGTGGGGCTCCCGCGAGACAGTCGCGGGGGTGCCGAGACACGACCGTTTTTTATTTATGGAGGAGACAACAGCATAACACTCGCTGTGGGACCGTTGTCATCGTTCCCAGGGGAGACAGCGCTCTACGACTCCAACTTTTAAAGGCAGGATTCCAAAAAACCCTGGTTACGGTGGCGATACAAGCTACCATGTTTAGCGAGCCAGAGATATGTGTATAGTGTGGCGACTCATGACAAATACAACTGGGCGGCCACGTGTGAATGTATAATCCTCCATGTGTATGAAAACATTAGAGATTTTACATAAAAAATTCGCTATCTTACTACGTAATATAAGTGCAAAAGAGTCACAATGGCCTGGAACATTGATGTTTCAGGTTGTGATGACTTTATCCAAGAAATTTCAATGCAAAACGCATCACGGGTCACAGACTATTATCGCCAAATTAGAAATAGACAATTTACGTACTAAAAGACTTATAAGCTAGCAACGATATTAATTCTTACTTCAATTTGATCACTCACTTTAAAGGTTCTGTGAGTGCGAACAACAGATAGCAAAACAAGAGATGATACCCTAATAATAGAGTTATTGTTCATAATTCCTGATGGTCCTAATTGCCTTCAATTCCGAAGATATCGGTTTCCACCAAGGTGAATTTTTGTCGCATGGGAGCTTTTTGTGCTAAATCTGAACGGTCTAGTCATGCATGAATAGATCAGATAGGTGTCTGAGAAGTGGTTTTGCTGTTGGAGTAAATCAGTGGGTTTAGGTGGAGTAGGGTTCAGGCTGCGGCTGTGCAGATGTGCACTCAGTTACAGTAACAATTTATTTAACATGCAGAATATTAACACATAAAACTCAAATTACTCATGAAAAACCAATTAATTCTTTGTAGCCTGAATAAAGCCTGGTATGGCTCAAATACTGATACAAAATATCTTCTTTAAATAACAGTACACAATATACAGAAATAACCTGCCACTGCAAAAGGAAACCAAATACACGTAACAAGTAAGAGTATATGCCACTCAGTTCTCAGTAGTCACGACACTAGTAAGACCATATTCAAGAAAATAGTCACCTCATCTAGGACAGAGCCTAACTAACATAGCTGCTAACTACTTGGCCTATAACTACGAATTACATATACTTACTAAGATAGCAACAACTTACTACACTATCGCACAACGCTTATGTGTAAATGAATAGGAATCCGGCTATACCTAAGATAAATTATTCACGTAAGGTAAAACAACGATTTTCAGTACACCTAAGTGAATCACTTGGTATGCGTAATAACTGATGATGGTCGAAGTAGAGAGGATATAAAATGTACACTGGCAGTGGCAAGGAAAGCATTTCCGAAGAAGAGAAAATTGGTAACATCGAGTATAGACTTAAGTGTCAGGAAGTCGTTTCTGAAAGTATTTGTATGGAGTGTAGCCATGTATGGATGTGAAACATGGACGATAAAATAGTTTGGTCAAGAAGAGAATAGAAGATTTCGAAATGTGGTGCTACAGAAGAATGCTTTAGATTAGATGGGTAGATCACATAACTAATGAGGATGTATTGAATAGAATAGGAGAGAAGTGAAATTTGTGGCACAACTGGACTAGAAAAAGGGATCGGTTGGTAGAGTATAGTCTGAGGCGTCAAGAGATCACCAATATAGTATTGGAGGGCAGTGTGGAGAGTAAAAATCGTAGGGGGAGACCAAGAGATGAATACACTAAACAGATTCAGAGGGATGTAGGTTGCAGTAGGTACTGGGAGATGAAGAACCTTGCACAGGATAGAGTAGCATGGAGAGTTGCATCAAACCAGTCTCTGGACTGAAGACCACAACAACAAGTGAATCACTTAATCGGTAACAACTAAATCGTGGCACAACTCAGGATCACTGTGTACAGAACAGGACCCCAGTTGTAACACAAAAAATTCAATTCTAATTTAATCAGAACAGTCACCCACACAGTGCATACTTACTTCACCGGTTTGCCTCTGATGTAAGATTCACTGTCTCATACCACAAGTCCAGTATAGAAACAAAACATTACAGATCGCTAACAAACTTCGTAGTCCGGTAAACAAGAACTGCCACAACTTAATACACTTCATACAGTTGTACGTAACACTGTAACTTCACTTTAACGTAAGGTTCGCGAAATGCCAACTATAGCTCCCAAAATTGCCGTTCCTCGCCTTTTGTGCTTTATTGTGAACTTAACTGTAGAAGACATCACTTTATCCATCACGTTATTGTCCGCAATACAGCTGTTTGAGTCGACAGTAGTCCATCCACTAACGCTCCACACCAAACCTATAAGGCTCCTCTCACTTAACTCTTCACAGACCGCCGCGCGGGATTTGCCGATCGGTCTGCGATGCTGCAGTCATGGACTGTGCTGCTGGTCCCGGCGGAGGCTCGAGTCCTCCCTCGGGCTTGGATGTGTGTGTTTTTCATTAGGATAATTTAGGTTAAGTAGTGTGTAAGCTTAGGGACTCATGACCTTAGCGGTTAAGACCCATAAGATTTCACTCACATTTAAACATTTTTGAACATCTTCACAGACCAGCCTTTTTCATGTTTCTCCAGGAACTGACGCTCCTTTCACCACTCATCCGCCTAGCTTTGCCGATGCCAAACAAGTTTCACTAGTGCACCGTGAAGCAAGCTCCAGCACTGGCCCACAAATTGTCAGCCGCTACCAATAACAGGCTCTGGTACTGACTCAAGTTGAAGTCGAAGCTTCCTCTCTCTAGAACAGAAGAATCGTATAAGCAGTGAGAACCAAGCCACAAATATACAGTAATGATTATTCGTCATAAACTGATTTGTGCTGAGAGACATGTGCACTGCATTTCCTGGCAACATATAGAACTTTAAATAACACTGCCACAAGGGTGACATACTACACAATCTTGAAGGGCCCCATAAAACAGGGCAGGAGCTGACCTGTCAGCCTGGCCTCCACAATTCTTAGCTTACCGAAGTTTTGGCAATATACTCAATCTCCTACCTTATATGCATTCACTAGAAGCTCCTCTTCTCCACCCTGGTGATGTACAAAACTCCCTCAATCTGGTGCTCTAACTCCTCTAAATCACTAAGGGTGCAAGCTGGTCACATGAATTAACACACACACAGCAGCACGAACCCTGTTAACATATCTGCCAAACTGTCCTTTTAATTATTGTTCATATCAGTAATTTGACTCAGTTAACTTCTTCATAACTTCACTCTTTTACACAACTGTCGACGGAGTTCCATCAACAAATCCCCTTCCACTATGGCCCTAGCAATGCTGCTTGTCAAACTGCCCTTAACAACAATCAGATACCCTAACTGTAACATCTCTACGTCCAGCAGTTTAAACGCCTTCTTTCCTTTAGTCAGCCATACCTTACTACACACACCAAAAAAAGTTTTGTTCACCAAGGTTCCCAGAATTCCCGAAGGTAGACGTTGACTATGGTTATTGTACCACAGACACAGTCCCTTTGACTGTTCAGAGATGTCACTACACGCGCCCAAAGATGTAAACAACCACTCATGAGCTGCGCCTATTAGACGGATGGGGTCCGACAGCCTATAGGTTCCAGTCATTCCACCAGAAAGGAGGTACACGGCTCGTGTTCTCTGTAGTTCAACATTGTCTAGACGGCGAGAACCGCGGTTAGATCGCGTCCGCATTGTTACTTTGTGCCAGAAAGGGCTCTTAACAAGAGAAGTGTCAAGGCGTCTCGGAGTGAACCAAAGCGATGTTGTTCAGATATAGAGGAGATACAGAGCGACAGGAACTGTCGATGATATGCCTCGTTCAGGCCGCCCAAGGGCTACTACTGCAGTGGATGTCCGCTAACTACGGATTATGGCTCGGAGGAACCCTGACAGCAACGCCACCATGTTGAATACTGCTTTTCGTGCCGCCCCAGGACGTCGTAGTACGACTCAAACTGTGCGCAATAGGCTGCATGATGCTCAACTTCACTCCCGACGTCCATGGCGAGGTCTATCTCTGCAACTACGACACAATGCAGCGCGGTACAGATGGGCCCAACAACATGCAAAATGGACCGCTCACGACTGGCATCACGTTCTCTTCACCGATGAATATCGCATATGCCTTCAACCAGACAATAGTCTGAGACCTGTTTGGAGGCAACCCGGTCAAGCAGAACGCCTTGCACATACTGTTCAGCGAAAGCAGCAAGGTGGAGGTTTCCTGCTGTTTTCGGGTGGCATTACGTGCGGCCGACGTACGGCGGTGGTGGTCATGGAAGGTGTCGTAACTGCTGTACGATAAGTGAATGCCATCCTCCAACCATATTTGCAGCATACTGGCGAGGCATTCGTCTTCATGGACGACAGTTCACACCCTCATCGTGCGCATCTTGTGAATGACTTCCTTCAGGATAACGACATCGCTCTACTAGAGCGTCCAGCATGTTCTCCAGACAGGAAACATATCGAAGATGCCTGGGATCGATTGGAAAGGGCTGTTTATGGACGACATGACCCACCAACTACTCTGAGGTATCTACACCGAATCGGCGTTGAGGAGTGAGACAATTTCGACCAACAGTACCTTGATGAACTTTTGGATAGTATGCCATGACGAATACAGGCATGCATCCTCTTGCAAGAGGACGTACTATTGAGTATTAGAGTTACCGGTGTACGGCAGTGTGGAGCACCACCTGTGAAGGTCTCACTGTGTGGTGGTACAACATACATTTGTGGTTATCAGGAGCAATAAAAAGGGCGGAAATGGTGTTTATGTTGATCTCTATTCCTATTTTCTGCACAGGCTCCGGTACTCTCGGAACCGAAGTGATGCAAAACTTTTTTGATGTGTGTATAAAGACGTTTCACCAGATCAGGTATGTCATCGATATTAAATATAACTGCAATGCGGTTAGGACTAATAGCAAACTGTGTCTTCCATTCTATCGCTTCCCCTGCAGATAACGGTCTTTTTCTACTTTGTGTCAGATCATCGTTCAGCATCTTGTTTAAGTCGTTATGACTTCATTGCACTAACACAATGAAACTAAATTCCCAGCCATAACTTCTGTCCAGGCCTACTTATCCTCTAACTCTCTTAACACTGAACTATTCTCATCATTCACAGTTCCTATGAAATTACTTATCCCATTCTCAAAATGTCCGGCCCTTAATTGTAATCTCTTCGAAGAACTGCACAAGTAATTCAGATTTCGATAGTCCCAAACTTAAACTTAGAGCGCTACTTACAACCTTGTGGTGCTGCACTTCAATCAACTGCAGTGGCATCTCATAATCTGCTGTATCTTCTGCCCCAACGTTGTCATGGTGTGCCAGAATCTGTCTGCACACTGACACATAAGACGTGAACTCGTTCTTTATCGGCCAAGCAGTAACTGGCACGTCCCAGGCTCTCATGGCTGAAACAGCACACAGTAAAGGAAGGCACAGTCCTTAATTTATAACTTAACGCTATCTCATTATGCCCCTACCTGCACATTGCTCAACCATGCTCTGCCACCAGAATGATGTGTGGAATTTAAGTGGAGTTGGGTTCAGACAGTCGAATGTGCATACATGGACTCAGTTTTAATAAAAAATTATTTAATATATGGGATGTCCAAACCGGCCCAGAAGGCATAACAGTACTGATCCACTGCCGGTTCATCCTCAGCGTACCATCATCACGAATGTGGATGTGGAGGGCTATGTGGTCTGCACAGTACACTCGCAGCCATTGCTAGGTTCCAGCTGCTACTTCTCAATCAAGTAACTACTTAATTGCCTCGCAAGGACTGAGAGCACCCCACTTGCCAACAGGGCTCAGAAGTCCCGGAAAGTCACCCATCCAAGCGCTAGCGAACCCTGAAAGTGCTTAACGTCTGTGATCTGAAGGGCACCTTAGTTACCACTGCAGCAAGGCTATTGCCCATATCAATTATTGTTTTTAGCCCTATATAATAAATAACCTTTGCCTACAATGAGGAAGCAAATACAACATTGCGTTTTCAATAGTCATGACATTAGCAAGTCATTACACTAGAAAATACTCAACTGTGTGGCCTAAGTAACACAGCCAGTAACTACTCCTTGCTCTACAAATTCAACACGTTAGCTGAGATGCAAAATCTTAACAACACTACCCAACTACCCATGCTTAAGTCCTAATGATCAGCAATTCAATTACACACATAATAAATAAGGCACATAACACAATTTAACAAATTTCCAGTACACTTCAGTGAACCACTAAACCGATAACAACAAAATCGTAGCACAATTCAAAATCACACTTTACAGAACAAAACCAAGGTCGTGCACACTGTGCGCACTTATTTTACAGGCTTGCTTACTGAAGTGTAATTCACTATCGGAAACCACGTGTGCAATTCACAGACAAGCCATTGCCGAGTGCCCACAAATTTTCATAGCAGAATGACTTACGTTTGACAGCACTTACGCAAGTTCACACAGTTTCATTTAACATTGACTTGAACCCAAGGTCATCCAAACACCTACTCTCATTATAGTCCTTGTAATCCGCTGAAGCCAGTGCTCGCCCTTTCTGCAGTGTTCTGGGCCTGACCAAATAAGACAGCACCCGCCCCCTCTTGATACTGTCCATACGACACTTGTCTGTGCTGACCAGTATCTGTCTGGTATCGCTCCGCATCAACTACGTGAAGCCCATTGTACTTCTCTCCTCACAGATAAGCCTTATTGTTGTCTCTCCAGGTCTTACACTCCCGTGGCGACTCCTTGGACAATCCACGCTGACCTATAGTGGCCTCCGTGACTGGCTCATTTTAAAGTTGCCGATTCCTTTCCCTACGGCAGACTGTCCGCTGCAATTTATGGGTTCTCCTAGCTGCAGCATTGTGCCGCACACTGCGGTCAAAAAACCCATAGCAGCCCCACTCTACTGACACCGATGCAACACACCCAAGAAAGAGATCGCTGTCACCAAAGAAAACGGCTCTGTTACGTTGGCTATTCCTAGTACAGCCCTTTTCTTTGAACCGTGAGGACTAATCACCACCATAAGACCTCTAACTCACTGGGAGATGAGTTCTTCTGCCATCAACAAACGTTTATCTGATTGGTACACTCAGTCACAGGACCACATGACAATAACGTCTTGGCTTCATGGTGAAAGAGTTTAACCGATTTCTAAAAGCATCGAAAGATCAATAAAAGATTGCCAGACAGTCAGAGAAGTAGTTAACGATCTTGTTGCTACTTGTCATAATGAGATGCTCTAAAATTGCGATGATAATCGTAGTTACGATCGCATCTGGACCACCAACGCCTTCCTGCTATCGCTAAGGCAATCTGCCCCATTCTAAAACGATGTGTCATTATTAAACAGTGTCTTTCTCAGTTGCAATCAATTACGTCTTTTTTTTCGTGTCTTGTGGTTACTTACGCACATGAGGTTTCTGACTGACCACATTGTTTCCCTGTAATGTTTTAAGCATCTTGTACCCAGGCACCTGTTTCAGTATCTAGGGTAGAAAAGTAATGCCTCCACCTTCGTTAATTGTGTTTGGATGGGAATATTTTAATAAATCAAACGCTGTAATAATCCTTAGAATGTGGTCTTTACTTACCAATATTCACTTTTCCACATAATCACTAGCCAATTAGATACATTTCTGTCAACGATGAACAAGTTTTCTGAAGCCGTCATGGAAGAAGTCGACACTGTGTTTCCGCTACCACAGTCTCACAGTTCTCTCAATGTCTTCATCAGAAGCATAATGATGTCCCCTCAGATCGTCTTTCTTTATCGGGAACAGATGGAAGTCAGACGGTGCTAAACCTGGACTGTATGCAGGCTACCACAAGGTGGTGAAATTCAGTCTCTGAAGTTCTGCTGTGGTGGCACACAAACTGTGTGGTTTGGCATTGTCATGCTGCAGGAAACATCTCCCTTTTCCTTTCCAACCCTTTTTAGATGCCATTTAAGAGTTCGCTGGGTTGTGATGTAACGCTCTGTATACATCGTTGTTCCACTATCAAGTAAATCAACATTTTGCTTGTGAAACTCGGTGGTTGCTGTCACATGACGTCCAACTCTTTGTTTCTCACGCAGGTCAAATGTTCCCACCTCAACAACTTTAACTTACCCGCCCAATGACGCACAGTGCTCACATCAACACAATCACCATAAACTGCTTTCATTCTCTGATAAATCTCCTTTGGCGTGACACCTTCTGCTGTCAAGAATTCAATGACTGCACGTTGCTTAAATCGCATTGACCGATCATCTGCGCAGGGTAACAACACAACCGTTCAATGTCAAGGCTTCCCGACAACTGGAGCTGTAGAGAAGACGCTACGGAACAAGCAAGTACCTGCCACATACCAATGCTGCCAATTGTTGAAGAATTACGAAGGTGGAGGCATTACTTCTCAGTCAACCCTCGTATATAACCTGTCAGATGAGTTGAGTTGTTTGAGGGAAGAGACCAAACTATGATGTCATCGGTCTCATCGGATTAGGGAAGGAAGTCGGCCGTGCCCTTTCAAAGGAACCATCCCGGGATTTGCCTGGAGCGATTTAGGGAAATCACGGAAAACCTAAATCAGGATGGCCGGACACGGGATTGAACCGTCGTCCTCCCGAATGCGAGTCCAGTGTGCTAACCAATGCGCCACCTCGCTCGGTAATAACCTGTCAGTTGTGCGGGCTTCAAAACGCAACTTTTCGTGAAACCGCAACTAATATTTCTGCATATGGACTCCTGATACCATTTCAGTTAAGATGTTTTCGGACTTATGACTGTCCTCCTAAATGAAAGGTAAAAAACTATACTTACAAAAGGACAAAGATTTCATAGATATTAATCCCTCTAATCTTCTTATATAATACAGGCACTCACCTTTGTTCTAAGAAGTTACAATTTCTTTCTATATTTAAGAAGCGACGTTAACCTGATAGCTTCTCCCCCTTGTGGCAGTAGCAAGATGTAAGTGTAATTGTTGTACACTTTTTACCCATAATAATTGGATCACTTTGTTTCAAAATGTGTTACCCTGTGAAACGATCAACGTTTCAGTTCTCCTGTGTTAATTGTAAGAAGAAAGACGTTTTTGGTCATTTTAATTAAGTTGGAAGCTATTTGTCTGGTGATGCAATGATCGAGTACCATAAGTACTCTACCATTAGTTATTTTATCTTTTGAAAGTCGAACCTGCATCTGTATGTTAAGAGCGATATATTTACTGCAAACTAATTTCCTTTGTATGAATACTAACTATGTAACCGTTATTCACAATCGAGCACACCATTAACGAAGACTGAACATTTTTTACCGAATTCATTTTCAATGTTTTAGGTGATAACTTCGATAAGGCTGAATTTATCTGAAACTGAAGTAATCAGCATTTATAAGGTCTTTAATTGTATATGGCAGTAGTTACGTGTTCCCCTTTCTTACCACCTTTGAACTGGTTTCGATTTCTTTAAGATTTTCTAGTTCAGGCTAACATACAATATTAGCAATTATGTCTGAGAGTCACTTCAGCTTAATTATTATTATAATTGTGGGTCTTTATCAGAAGACACGTAATTAGTTGAGTCTGTATTCAACTCATAGTGAAGCAGTGTTATGCTGTTGCCTCCTACTGTTAACCATAGACATTGGTTCTGAATACATATTAAAATCTCAACTGTAGTAGGAGATGAATTCGATGGTTTAGACATAGTCAGTACAAGGAGTAGGGTGTCGGCGACAGTATCCAGCCACACAACTAGGAATGATGTTTGTCCTTTCCACAACATCACATTCTACAACTGATGATGTGTCATGACCAGCAAGAGCAACGTTTTCCCTCATTCCATTTTCACTTGGAATAAGAAAGTTCAAGTCTAAAAATTGGGCAAAGTACGTTCCAAGAGGCATTGTAATTGGCTTACAGACTGCATATGCAGATGGATGTAGATGTGGATACAGTTCTCCCAAAATGCTAGTGCCAAAGGGAAACGTGATAAATACAGAATGATACATCCGCGCGTCGCCTTCGAAAGCCATATGCCAGATATTTCTATTGTCTGGCTCATGCTATTAGTTTTAAAAATAATTCTTTTTGTACGACATATGATGCAGCTAAATTTTCTACTGCGATAATATTTTGCTGGAGGCCACGATTTCCGCAATGTTCAAGAAATTTGCCATTGAAGGTCACGTTTGTACAAATTTTCTTGAATAATTAAATAACTGCAGCCTTTAGCAAAAACGTATTCCCGTACAAAATTTATTTACATAAAATATCCTACAAAAAATCTTGTTCATTTTTTCCTTGAAAGCTAGCAGTTTGCATGTTGAGCAAGAGAATATGGAAGTCAAGCACTTGTTGTTTGGGACGTTGCAGGTTGCATGAGAACCACGGGTAGGGGCAGCTGAATTACCGTGTTCAATAACGAGGCTCGACAAGATTCACAGAACCTTCTGCCACTCCACTGAATTATGGTGTCAAAGCCGCGACGTAAAGTAGGAACGAGAGACAGGACAGCGACCTCTGGATCCTGCACGTCATGTAGTAGATCGACGAACGTGGGCAGCAGGCGGGGCAGCGTGGGAAGCGAAATGTGCGCATCCGGCCAGCGAGCGGTCTGGAGCTCATCCATTTCGATACCGATCGATCATTATTTATTTATGTGACGACAGCGCCGAGCAGTGCAGCGGCACAGATGTCGGCCAGCAATCGGGTTTACGACTTCCTGCCGAGTGAGCAGTCCTCGCCTCCCGCCTCTTTGGCTGCCACTCAACTCCGCATCCTCTACTGCAAATGAAACTTCCTGGGGAATTAAATGTGTGTACCGGACTGTAGTTCGAATTCTGGTGCTTACTTTTTGTGGGTAACGTTCCTGTTCACTGATCCCTCCTCTCACAATTCCGTGTGCGTCACAGATCTACCATCTGCCTCTAGCTGTCACTTCTAATTTCCATTACGAGCAATGTTGGAATATCCCTGCAGACAGGAGAGCAACGATTTTAGTCTGAGCGGCAATCGCCTATACAGCCGTTTGCTTTGAGGATTTCTCGTTAGCGTCCTGTTCGGTACAAAGCGAAGTATCCAGTTTACAAACCAGTTTTACTTTGTGACGAACCCATTCACTGTAGTATTATTTCCCACTGTGATACTGGTCCGGCAATGTATCTAGGAAAGTCTGGGTAACAAGAACATTATCTGAAGTTAACGTTCCGCGCCCAACACGTGATCGAATGCTCAGTTATGACATGTTAGTAGATTTATAACTGCACAATGATCGCGAGATGCCCAAATCGCCACGCGGAGTGGCCGAGCGGTCTCAGGCGCCATGCCACGGATTGCGCAGCCCTTCTTGCCGGAGGTTCGAGTCCTCTCTTGGGCATGGGTGTGTGTGTGTTGTTCTTAGCGTAAGTTAGTTTAATTTAGTTTAAGTAGTGTGTAAGTCTAGAGACCGATGACCTCAGCAGTTTGGCACCTTAGGATTTCACACACACTTGAACATTCAGAACGCACAAATGAAATGTACTTCTATACTGTCGTGTCACGACAAAGCTACCAATGAAATGGAGGGTACTGTATTATGGTTCTTCCATATTGTTAGGATTTTGCCTTTTCTTCCAAACACCGAATGCCTCATTGGAACTGGTGATGAACTCTCGTGATTCCACCTACGCTTTACCCATAAGATCAGTATGCATTCACTACGTCCGCCACCTTAGCTGAGCGGTGAGCACGCCCGTTTTGGTTCCCGGCCGTGTCGGAGATTTTCTCCACTCGGAGATTGGGTGTTGTCCTCAACATCATTTCCCCACTATCGACAGGCAAGTCACCCAGTGTGGCGTCGACTGAATAGACTTCCTAGGTGGGCACACGCGGCCATCAGTGCCAGACAATCATTCCATTTCGTTATTAAAATGTCATTAGTGGTGGCCAAATTGCTGTTCATTGCTAATATCTAAAAATGTTTGCATATATGAACTAAAAATACAGGAAACGTGAATTAAATCGTTCTGGAAATATGCCCTAAGATCTCGTCAGATACCCATATCACAGAAACGAAATAAGAGATAAGAACTCTTCGCAGATTTGAACACTTTACTAGCATCTCATAACATGAGGATAATATTTTCACTTTCTAGCGACTACGGAGATCTACTCTGCCCGGGAACTGGGTGTTCGTGTTGTCCTCATCCTTTCGTCACCATCATTCGTGAATGTGGCAAGACTGAACTGTGTAAAAATAGGACTGTGTCAAAATCGGGACTGTACGGGCTCTGATAACCGCGCAGTTGAGCGCCCCACAAATCAGACATCATCGTCGTCATCATCATCACCTAGCAACTATTAACCGTGATTGTTACAATATGTTACTGAACGTTTCACCATATAGTAAATTATTTTTCCGTCGGTGAAAACATTTTACTACTTACCAAAATTAAAATATCGTTTCATGACAGGGAAATACGCTTCTAAATACACTAAGATAAAAATAAAACTTCCCCTCCCCACACGAAGTAATTATACGAATGGGACAGAAATCGGTAGATATCGTGTACATGTACAGACAAAGACATGCTTACAATTTCAGAACAATTTGGTGATCTATTCGAGAGAAAGTGACAACAGTTTCAGAATAAATTTGTGATCTATTCAAGAGAACCAGCTTCGCTTGTTGAACTTCTCAATATCGCTTTGGTCCATCTATGGCGTTTATGCAAGCAGTTATTCGACTTGGCATGTATTGACAGAGTTGCTGGATGTTCTCCTGAGCGACATCGTCAGGAATGCTGTCCAGGTGACGTGTCAGAGCTTCAAAATTCCAAGCTGGTCGGAACGTCCTGCCCATAGCGCTCCAAGCGTTCCCAACTAGGGAGAATGCGACGACCTCTCTCAGCACGCCGACGATACACTGCACCCCGCTCGGTTGCCCTTCATGGCAACGCATCCTGGGCTTACATTTGTGCAAGGTAGTGCACGTCCGCATCAGGCGAGAGTTTCTAATACTTTTCATAGGCATCTTCCACTTTCGTAGTCCAGTCTTCCTCAGTTGCGTGTAATAACTGTCGTTGCTGTCAGACGGTCCATAAGTAAAAATTATCAGTATACCGCAATATTACATGCAACTGAGGAAGACAGCATCACAAACGTTGAAGATGGTTATGAAAAGTATTAGAAACTCTCGCCTGATGCGGACGTGCACACTACCTTGCACAAATGTAAGCCCAGGATGCGTTGCCATGAAGGGCAACCGAGCGGGGTGCAGTGTATCGTCGGCGTGCCGTTGGGCCGTAGGGGTGCCAAGGATAACAACCAAACGGGAACAACTTTATAATGAGTCATCAATCTCTTGACTGGTTTTATACGACCCGAGACGAATCTCTCTCCCGCTACAGCCTTTTCAACTGCGAGTAGCACTTGCAATCTTTGCCCTTAGTTATTTCCTGTAGAGTCTCCAGATTCCCCCTTACTGGCCATCGGGGCTCACTACTAAGCGGAACTCATCACTGAACAAAACCTACAACACCATTCAACGAGAATTCAGGTCGAAGAAGTGTCTGGAGACGCCTCGGACAGCGGAAAGATGCCAATCCAACTGACGCTCACCATACGGCCCGACAACCACGAATGATGTTATGGGATGTCATTTTTTTTCGTAGGAGGACCCTTTGATTTTCATCTGCAGCTCCCTTACGGCATATTGGTACGTGGATTATATTCTGCGCCCAGTTTGTTACCCTTGATGGGAACCTATGCTGGGCTTACAGCAAGATAACACCAGCCCGCTCACGGCGAGAGGTTCTGTTGCTTATGATTTTGACCATGTAACATTCCAGCTGGTTCGGATTTGCCACGATACCCTCAGGAGGACTTCAAATCAGTGACCAGCCCAATAATTGCTTGCATAAGAGCTGAAGATGAACCAGGGTGATACTGACTTGCTCAATTTGTGAGCATCATTCTCTTGAATAAATCATTCAGTGTTTCTGAAATTGTAATCACTTGTGAAATTTAAAATTACCCCTGCGAATTAAATTCGGGATTGCTGCCGGTCGTAGTAAGCTTCACGATATTTCTAGTACGCACCTGCCCATCATCTTCAGGTGAGCCATTGAAGACTGACGATGACGTTCTCAACTCCGTCCTATATAGAGCGCTGAGAGTTTTGCTGCGCATGCGTCAGAGTCACGGTAACAGAGGGATCTTGGACCGATGTCCTCGTAGTTTGGTCCCTTCCCCCCCTCTTTTAAAGCAACCAACAAAGGGACCACACTTCCCGGTGTCAGCGACCTCGCTGGTGGGTAAAAGTGTGAGAATCAACTGTCTTCGGTGTTGCCGCTCGCCGCAGCCATTTGAGTATTCTTGTGTCTTCGTCTGGAGCTAATCTCGGAGATAACTGGGTTCCACACTTTAACCTGCTGGTAGCCGCCGTCACGGTTAATTCGGATATTCCGCGATGCGTATTTCAACGGATTGTTTCCTAAACTGATTCCCAAAAAGACGTTGCTGAGGCAAAAATTGATGGTTGTCATACTTCATTAAATGTCAGTTGGAGATGCAATGTTCCGCAGTTGTAGAATTCGGTTGCAGAAAGCGAGTGCAACGTTTATGTTCTGTGCCGCGTTCTTCCACTGTGCGTGTTGTTTGTCCTATATAGGCCATACTAAACCGGCAAAGTTACACTACTGACCATTAAAATTGCTACACCACGAAGATGACGTGCTACAGACGCGAAATTTAACCGACAGGAGCAAGATGCTGTGGTATGCAAATGGTTAGCTGTTCAGAGCATTCACACAAGATTGGCGCCGGTGGCAACACCAAAAACGTGCTGACATGAGGAAAGTTTCCAACCAATTTCACATACACAAACAGCAGTTGACCGGCGTTTTCTGGTGAAACGTTGTTGTGATGCCTCGTGTAAGGAGGAGAAATGCGTACCATCACGTTTCCGACTTTGATAAAGGTCGGATTGTAGCCTATCTCGATTTCCGTTTATCGTATCGCGACACTACTGCTCGCGTTGGTCGAGATCTAATGACTGTTAGCAGAATATGGAATCGGCGGGTTCCGGAGGTTAATACGGAATGCCATGCTGGATCCCAACTGCCTCGCATCACTAGCAGTCGAGATGACAGGTATCTTATCCGCATGGCTGTAACGGATCGTGCTGCCACGTCTCGATCCCTGGGTCAACAGATGGGGACGTTTACAAGACAACAACCATCTGCACGAACACTTCGACGACGTTTGCAGCAGCATGGACTATCATCACGGAGACCATGGATGTGGTTAACCATGCCGCTGCATGACAGACAGGAGCGCCTGCGATGGTGTACTCAACGATGAATCTGGCTGCACTAATGGCAAAACATCATTTTTTCGGATGAAGCCAGGTTCTGTGTACAGCATCATGATGGTCGCATCCATGTTTGGCGACATCGCGGTGAATGCACATTGGAACCGTGTATTCGTGATCGCCATACTGGTGAATCATCCGGCGGGATGGTATGAGGTGCCTTTGGTTACACGTCTCGGTCACCTCTTGTGCGCATTGACGGCGCTTTGAACAGTGAACGTTACATTTCAGATATGTTACGATCCGTGGCTCTACCCTTCATTCGATCCCTGCGAAACCCTACATTTCAACAGAATAATGCACGACTGCATGTTGCCGGTCCTGTACGGACCTTTCGGGATATTGAAAATATTCGACTACTGCCCTGGCCAGCACATTCTCCAGATCTCTCTCCAACTGAAAACGTCTGGTCAATGGTGGCCGAGCAACTGGCTCTCACAATATGCCAGTCACTAATCTTGATGAACTGTGGTATCGTGTAGAAGCTGCATGGGCAGCTGTACCTGTACACGCCATCGAAGCTCTGTTTGACTCAATGCCCAGGCGTATAAAGGCCTTCATTACGGCCAGAGGTGGTTGTTCTGGGTACTGATATCTCAGGATATATGCACCCAAATTGCGTGAAAATTTAATCACATGTCAGTTGTAGTATAATATATTTGTCCAATTAATACCCGTTTATCATCTGCATTTCTTCTTGGTGTAGCAATTTCAATGGCCAATAGTGTATTTTGTAAATTTCCGCCTTTCCCAGTAACAAATTGTCCTTCACTGGTCTCAGCAGGTCCGAAATTTTAGTGGTCTGAAAATCACTTTCACCTGAAAATTACTTAAGAATCTTGCTATTTTGAAGGAAATATTTCCAACGAAGGGAAGAAAAGCTAAAGACTTTGCTGGGTCCTTCTCCTCGTATACGCTTCCCGATTATTTGTTTTTGCAGAGAATACCTCTTTAATTATCTAGGTAGATTGTCCATTATCTCAGAACACTGTTCTTAAAAGTGCAAGCTCCTTAGGCAAACTGTCTGTATCCGCCACTATGTGGGCTCTGTGTACGTGGTACATGGGTTTTAAGCACACGTATGGTCTGGGATGGGTAATGGCAGCTTGAAGAGTGTTAAGTACAAATCGTAGGAGCCGTCTAACCAAAACATCTAGGAATGGGAGACAACCATCTTTCTCTAACTCCGTAGTAAATCGAATGTTCTCATGAATGAAGTTAAGTTGATGAAAACATTCCATTAACTTATCTGATACGTGGTCCCATAATATGAAAGTATCATCCACGTGCCTCCAAAAAAGAGTTGGTTTAATAATCGTTGATGCAAATGCTCTTACTCAAAATCCTTCATAAAAAAGTTAGCTACAGGGGGAGACAAGGGGCTGCCCATGGCGACGCCGTCAGCCTATTGAAAACATTATTTGATGAACATAAAATAGGTTGAAGAAAGAGCTTGCTGAAACAAAGTAGTGATGCCCGCCTGAAACTGTTTACCAATTAGTACCATCAAGAGGTATCTACGTAAAAAGAGATACTGCATTAAAACTCACTAACGGTACCGAACTAGGTGGAGAGAGCCCCTCTGTTGATAAGATCGTCTGAGTTTCATACATGATGTAGACATTTTCCAGCTAATGGTCTCAGCGAGAAAGCAAGATGTTTGACTAAATCATATGTGAGGGTGTCAATATTTTCACAATACAGGCCGTAATGGAAGATCATCTTTGTGCATCTTAGGAAGATCATACAGTCTTAGTGGTACACTTCCATGAGGTCTTAACCGCTTGATTATCTCTGGACGTAACGAGGAAGAATTCAGAATGTACACGTCTTTCACCGCACAAGTGCTTTAGGGTCGTGATCAACCTTCGTGTACGTACCATCACTATGTAGGCCATACATCTTCTCCAAATACAAGCTACGAGGTAACAAAACAGTTGACTTACTTTTATCAAACCTCAGCACCATTAGTTCCGGATCCTCTCGGAGATTTCGTAGTGCAGCCCTTTCTGCAGGGGTTATATCACTGCATTGTGGAGGAGCTTTCAAAAGAGCACGGCAAGTTTTCCTTTTTATTTCTTCAGCAGCATCCATAGGAACGCGTCATGCAGCGTCGTACAGCGTAGGGCGAAGCGGGGAACGTCTCCACTTTTCGATAGCTCACATGAAGGTAACTGGCAGGTTACTCCAATATCGTGGAGTGAAACTTACGACGATCGGCTGAAATCCCGAAATCTCTTCAAACTTATAATCATTTGTTTGTATATCTACGTAAGTAGTTCTTTCCTTGTGACAACCTTAATAAATTTTAAGCCTAGTAAGTTTTTTGAATTGAGGCTCTAGCGTCATTAGTTGGTTGCTTTTCGATAATGGTTTCGGGTTCTTTGTAACTACGAACCAAAGTAAGTTCTGCCTCCTCATATACTCTGCTGGTATGTGATATTACTGTTTTGCTCTCTCACGTTCTTTAATTTAGATCTACATGCTGTGTCGACTGTAATTAGAATGTACAGTTCCACTAACTGCTTTAGTATAGTCGAAAGCGGGTAAATCTCAAACCTAGCATCGAGATATGTACTCTTATGCATTATCGCACCAAATTTATTTTCATGGCCATTTCCTGAGACATGAGATCACAATCCGTAACTATATCAGTATTATAGAGAACTATAACTTCTCAGTGCTAAAACCACAAATGAATGCAGTTGTGATTTCTCTACAAAATATGTATAACTTTACAAAAACAGTAATAGTTTTGAAACAGGTCAATCAAATCGTTGCACAAATCTATTATCTAGAAGGCGTCTAGTAGGCTCACGGTGCTGAATTCATAATGCACATTACTCTGCGCCACTTGTAAGCAGAATCTGAGAAAGTGGTCAGACAATTTGAAAATTTATTTTACCAGTATAAGTCGTTCCCATTACCCATTTATCCCATAAATGATTATCTATGTGCATGTGCGCGAATTTCAATTTCTTCCACATGCAGCAGAGTTGATCCTAGTAGCCAGTAAGCCTTACCAACTCAGCATGGCGGAAAGGTATAACACTGGCCGCTGTGGCAGAGCTATTCTAGGCCCTTCAGTCCAAACCGCGCTGCTGCTACGGTCGCAGGTTCGAATCCTGCCTTTGGGATGGATGTGTGTGATGTCCTTAGTTTAAGTTAGGTTTAAGTAGTTCTAAGTTCTAGAGGACTGACGGCTTCAGCTGTTAGGTCCCATAGTGCTTAGAGCCATTTGAACGATTTGAAAGGTGTAACACCAAACGGGAAAATAGTGAGTAGTATCAGTGTTAAATAAACGCTGGGACCTGAAGTCAGGGTGGTGTGGACAATGTTATTCTCTCCACTGTACCTGTTTGAAAGAGAAACTCTTTCAGCCACGCATCTTACTCCTCATTTCTGCGCCTACCTCGTAAATGGACAGACATGCTCTTCTGAGCAATTTTTTTCACTTGAGAACCAAGTATTTCAGAGTGATAGTGTAATTGTAGAAGTGCTTAATACGTTTTGTTTTAGCTTTGTTACGTTTTTTTTAATCATTTATTTCATTTCGCGTATTGAACGTAACTTGATTGTGTGACTTTTGTTCTTTGTCAACTTCCACCGTGGGAAAATTATGTCCGAAATATTAGACACTGTGAACACCCTTTCTGCTAATTTGACTACGCATTTCCTCCTGAATCCTGCGGCGAATACGAAGCAAACTTTGTGATTACTTTGGCTGATAGTACATTGTGTCTCATGCCAATGACATTGTCCGTTATCTGCTTGTAAGGTCAAGCCATACGTGTCTGCTTTACACCTAACAGGTAAGAAAGCTCAATAATCTGTGATGGTCTTACAGTCTATTAATGTAAGCCTAAGGTGAGCTAAGTGAATAAATTTATAGTAATGAATTACAGTTAAGGGCAATCATCATAAATGTTAAAATTGCGAAATATTTGCAAATTAATGTAGGGTGGTAGCACGAGTTGACAGTTTCACGAGTCTGATAATTTATTCATAAATAACGCAATGCTATACAAAAAAGGAGGCCCTGCAATCTATACTGAAACAATGTTATAGAATAATAAATATTAAACAGCTGTTGATACTATGTGAAATGTAGCACGAAGGCTGTTGAACCTCCAATAATTTAAAAGTTTGTTATTAGTTCGAAAGTTAGTAGACCAACTCGTAGCCTAAAGAGAAGTATTACAAAACTTTTGTATTACATGAAGTATATAACCGATTTCAATGTCTTCTACAAATTGATATAAACGTAAAACTTTGCTACCGCCTTCTTCTATGGTTCCTACGGAAACCCTCTTCCTGCTTCTCTCATGTAGCAAACAGGACAACTGCTTCCCAGCCCTCGTCAGTTTCCTGTCGCTCCCGTGAATAAGGGATTGAGATGCCCCCAGCAAAGAACGAATTCCTTACAGTGTCATAACATTCCCAAAACGGACCATTATGATACTCGGCACACAGTTTTAATCTGCAAGGAAGTTTAATATTTGAAATGTTTGTAGAAATATTATCAGTTTTGCTGTAATTTCTAACTTCTATGTTTTTAGCAAAAAAATTGTGCTTGACATTTTATTCGATGCATCACAATGCTTGAATTACTTTGATACGCCTAAACTTAGTCTAACATTTTTCTTGCTTCTTCGTTATACACTTCTGGAAATGGAAAAAAGAACACATTGACACAGGTGTGTCAGACCCACCATACTTGCTCCGGACACTGCGAGAGGGCTGTACAAGCAATGATCACACGCACGGCACAGCGGACACACCAGGAACCGCGGTGTTGGCCGTCGAATGGCGCTAGCTGCGCAGCATTTGTGCACCGCCGCCGTCAGTGTCAGCCAGTTTGCCGTGGCATACGGAGCTCCATCGCAGTCTTTAACACTCGTAGCATGCCGCGACAGCGTGGACGTGAACCGTATGTGCAGTTGACGGACTTTGAGCGAGGGCATATAGTGGGCATGCGGGAGGCCGGGTGGACGTACCGCCGAATTGCTCAACACGTGGGGCGTGAGGTCTCCACAGTACATCGAAGTTGTCGCCAGTGGTCTGCGGAAGGTGCACGTGCCCGTCGACCTGGGACCGGACCGCAGCGACGCACGGATGCACGCCAAGACCGTAGGATCCTACGCAGTGCCGTAGGGGACCGCACCGCCACTTCCCAGCAAATTAGGGACACTGTTGCTCCTGGGGTATCGGCGAGGACCATTCGCAACCGTCTCCATGAAGCTGGGCTACGGTCCCGCACACCGTTAGGCCGTCTTCCGCTCACGCCCCAACATCGTGCAGCCCGCCTCCAGTGGTGTCGCGACAGGCGTGAATGGAGGGACGAATGGAGACGTGTCGTCTTCAGCGATGAGAGTCGCTTCTGCCTTGGTACCAATGATGGTCGTATGCGTGTTTGGCGCCGTGCAGGTGAGCGCCACAATCAGGAGTGCATACGACCGAGGCACACAGGGCCAACACCCGGCATCATGGTGTGGGGAGCGATCTCCTACACTGGCCGTACACCACTGGTGATCGTCGAGGGGACACTGAATAGTGCACGGTACATACAAACCGTCATCGAACCCATCGTTCTACCATTCCTAGACCGGCAAGGGAACTTGCTGTTCCAACAGGACAATGCACGTCCGCATGTATCCCGTGCCACCCAACGTGCTCTAGAAGGTGTAAGTCAACTACCCTGGTCAGCAAGATCTCCGGATCTGTCCCCCATTGAGCATGTTTGGGACTGGATGAAGCGTCGTCTCACGCGGTCTGCACGTCCAGCACGAACGCTGGTCCAACTGAGGCGCCAGGTGGAAATGGCATGGCAAGCCGTTCCACAGGACTACATCCAGCATCTCTACGATCGTCTCCATGGGAGAATAGCAGCCTGCATTGCTGCGAAAGGTGGATATACACTGTACTAGTGCCGACATTGTGCATGCTCTGTTGCCTGTGTCTATGTGCCTGTGGTTCTGTCAGTGTGATCATGTGATGTATCTGACCCCAGGAATGTGTCAATAAAGTTTCCCCTTCCTGGGACAATGAATTCACGGTGTTCTTATTTCAATTTCCAGGAGTGTAGATCATAAAAGTTTTTGAGAATGTCCACGTTTTGTGAGTCTCAAATTCTCGCTAGTGTCAAGACTCGCTCACTTTAGATGAGGTGAGATGGTGGCAAGGCGACAGCGGCAATGAGGGTAAAACCCCCTAAGCGCCTGTGATAATCCTTGCTTTGTTGCTGACTGCCCAACCTTGGCAGCAGAGCTCCCGGCCGCCAGCCTGTGTTCAACACTCCATATGCAGGCCTACATTTAAGTGTATCTTTGAAATATTTTCATCGGCCTTCGATTTACCCAGGTTGTACTACGTGTGTGTGATCTCATAGCCTTTACATAAAGTCGTTATGCTTTTCTAGCGCACGAAATTATGTGTACAATGGGTATCAGGATGCACTGGGAATTTTCTTCTATTAACCTACTATCGATATTTGACAAAATTTTTGCGACCACGCATCTCTGATACGGCGCACTGTAGTCTTTACTGGCATTTATGGAAGTAGATTCTGAGGTTAAACATCGCCTGCTCTTTCACTGTATGAGTACTTGGTGATTTACACGAATACGAACACGAGGCTGATCCTTTCACAATAGCATTCAAGCCTCTTCTGAAACCCATAAAATATCTCCAAAATGACTCTCTTTATGCCTTGTGTATTTTGTATTATCGAGTGGTTTTGAAGTGTTTGTCGGTGCCAGTGAGAACTGTAGTGAATAAATTATCATTCATGATCACAGAATATTTCTGTCATTTTACAATGATTTTTGTACCATGCATTCCTATTGAACCTCCTCTCAACCTCCTTCTACCCCTTACATACTAGCTTATGTTAGAGTTATCCGTTGTGCGATATCGTTATCTTACATACTAGCTTATATTAGAGTTATCCGTTGTGCGATATCGTCATTTTCGTCTTCAGTGTGCCTTATTGAAATATATCAATCATCATGAGAACCAAGTACGATAAGCAGTGAATGTGATTTACACGGAAGTGCATTTTACTCACCACTAGATGTGCGAATTTCTATTAGAACCACCCTGTTATGAGGCGAAACAACCTCTGTATGTCAGCTATGAAAGGTACGCCTCCCCTACTCTTTTGAATTTACTTCAGGCCAATAGTGCTTGCCTCCCGCGTTCTGCCGCTTTCTATGTTCCACCTTATATAAGAGTTATTTCAAATGTGAGGCTTCAGTCAAGGCACGTTTTCAAGCGGTAAACATATGAGGACGTCAAACATAATGTGCTGTACTCTCCTTTTGTCAAAGACACACTGTTTTACACTCACTGAGAGAAAAGCATTATACGCTTATATAAATAAAGGTGTTATTGTTGTTGTCGTTGTTGTTGTAGCCTTCAGTAGGACGACGGGTTTGCTGCAGCTTCCTCGCTAGTCTATGCTGTGCAAGTTTATTCGACTTACTACTGCTTCCTACATCCATTTGAACATACTTACTGCATTCATCACTTGGCCACTCTCTATTAATTTTACTCCCCATACTTCCCTCTGGCACCAAAATGTCGGTTTGTTCATGTCTCAAGATGTCATATCAAACGATTCATTGTTTTAGTAAGCGTGTGCTATAAATTTCTCTGGCGCCAGTTAGATTCGGAAACTTTTCATTAGTTACTCCATTAATCTATCTACTCTTCAGAATTCTTTTATAGCCACACTTTTTGATATTTCTATTCTCATCTTGTTATCGCTCATGTTTCACTAACATAGAAATCCCACCTTCAGGCACATACCTTGAGAAAATACTTACTCCAAGGGCGTTAATGATAGTTGGTGAATGACGCAACCAGCCAAAAATATTTTTAAATGTTTTATTTTAGTGCCATAACCAGCATAGGGCTTCCATTATCTTCTCCTTGCAACTAACATTTTTCGTTACGCAGATGTTTCGGGCAACAGCGTATCGCGCACACTGCACAACAATATTTGTGCATTTAGTGCCACTTTGTCAATTGCTTCATCAATAAAAATACGTTAAAGTGCTTGCATTTTTATATAAGATGCAAAGAGTTGTGTTAATTGTATAAAAGTTGCAAGAACATTGTATATTTTTATTAGTAAAACAGTTGATAAAGTGGCACTAAACGAAAAGTATTGCTCGTCTGAAGATGGGCATCGTAGTCCGGAACAGGTTATGCCACTAAAATAAAATACTTAAAAAGTATCTCTGGTTGGTTGCGTAGTTCATGATTTATTTGATGTAGACAGTCTACGTTTTAAATCATCTCTTTATAGTCCCCCATCAGACATTTCAACACCAATACTCATTACCTCTTTGCCACACTCATTTTCAATATTTCTTACTTCATTCCCCAGTCTAATTCCTTCAGCGTCGGCTGATTTAATGCGGTTGCACTTCACTATATCTGATTGACTTTTGTTGATATCTTACCACTTTTTTTCAAACACATTGCATTCTGTTCAGCTGTTCTTCCAAGATCTTTGCAGCTTCTGACAGCATTACAATGCCACTGGCAAACCTAAAAGTTCTTGGGTATTTCTCCATGAACTTAAGTTCCCTGTCAAAATTCGTTCTTAGTTTCCTTTCCTGCTTGCAGAGTGGACAGACTAAGTAACATCGAGGATATGCTAGAACCATGTGTCACTTCCAGACCACTGCTTCTCTTTCATGTCCTCCGAATTTATAACTGCTCTATTGTTTCTATACATGTTGTACATCATTTTTACCTATTGAACCGTGTATTTGATTCTTGTTACCTTCATATTTTCAAAGAGTGCAGTTCAGTGAACTCTCCAAAGCTGTCTTCAAACCTATAAATGTTGCAAACGTAGTTTTCCTTTCTTAAACCGCTCTTCAAAGAAAATTAGTAAGCTCAGCTTGGTAACATCCAGTGACCACGGTGCCACTCCAAATTCGGCAACGCGAATCGATACCATAGACATTAGAGAGCACTCACTGAATATGTTGTTGTTGTTGTGGTCTTCAGTCCTGAGACTGGTTTGATGCAGCTCTCCATGCTACTCTATCCTGTGCAAGCTTCTTCATCTCCCAGTACCTACTGCAACCTACATCCTTCTGAATCTGCTTAGTGTATTCATCTCTTGGTCTCCCCCTACGATTTTTACCCTCCACGCTGCCCTCCAATGCTAAATTTGTGATCCCTTGATGCCTCAAAACATGTCCTACCAACCGATCCCTTCTTCTAGTCAAGTTGTGCCACAAACTTCTGAATATGTCAACAGAAAATGGGAGGCACTCCAGAGAAGCACGTCCACGTCTATGCATAGTAGCGGCCGCGGTGCCTGAGCGGTTCTAGGCACTTCAGTCCGGAACCGTGTGACTGCTACAGCCCCAGGTTCGAATCCTGCCTCGGTTATGGATGTGTGTGATGTCCTTAGGTTAGTTAGGTTTAAGTAGTTGTATGCCTAGGGGACTGATGACCTCAGATGTTAAGTCCCATAGTGTTCAGGGCCATTTCAACCATTTAAACCTGACACTGAGGTCAATATAGTGTCGAGCATGAGAGAGCTCAGTCCAGATATATATATATATATATATATATATATATATATATATATATATATATATATATATATATATATGTGTGTGTGTGTGTGTGTGTGTGTGTGTGTGTGTGTATATATATTATTCTTGTCGCCGCGCTGGCAGAGAACCGCGTCCGGCAGTGGCGGCACCTGGACAGGGGTCAGCTGTTCGAATCAAGGTGACACGCCCTCCCCTCGCCCCTACCGCCTCCGAGACACCAACTCCGCCATCGGGGCGGCCATGAAGGCGCCCCAGCGTGGAGCCAGAAGCTCATAAACGTGGTGCCTAGCATAGGTCAATCAGTCATAAGCAACGCCCGAAGAGGGCAACAAGTTGACTTCCGAAATTAGCGTTTTTGTGCGGCATCACCCGGCAGAATATCCAAGAAATGCCTAAAATATACCTCCACAGGGATGATATTCAGTCCCAGATCTGTCACTCTTTCCTAGTACAGTTTGGCAGTCATATCAGGTGGCGGTTTGATTTTTGTTTCCTTTTTGTTTTATTGGAGTCATCAGTCTTCTGACCGGTTTGATAAGACCCACCATAAAGTCCTTTTCTTTGCCAAACTCTTCATCTCAGAGTAGCAATTACGATCTTCCATTACTTGCGGCGTGCATCACAATCTCTGACTTCCTGTACAGTTTTCACCTTCCAGCTTCCTCTAGTACCATGGATCTTACTCCCTGATATTTTAACGCATGTCTTGTCACCCTTACCACTCTTCTTGCAGTGTTTCCTTTCCTTGCTGATTCTGTGGAGAAACTTCTCACTCTTTAGCTTATCAAACCACCTAACTTTCAGCTTTCTTCTTTAACACCATATCACAAATGCTACGATTCTCTTACGTTTCTGTTTTCCCACAGTCCGTGTCTCACTGCCACATAATGCTTAGCTCCAAACGAACGTTCTCGGAACCTGATCCTTGAATTAAGACCTATGTTTGATTCTAGAGACTTATCTAAGACAGGAATGCCCTCTTCGCCCATACCACTTTGCTTTTTGTGTCCTCCTTGCGCGGTCCGTCAGTGGCTGTTTTGCTGCCTAGGTAGCATAATTCCTTAAATTCATCTACTTAGTGATCAGCAATTATCATTTTAAGTTTATCGGCATTCTCATTTCTGCTCTTCTCATTAATTTCGTCTTTCTTCGATTTACTTTTAGTCCACATTCCATACTCATTAGACTGTTCATTCCATTCAACGGGACCGTCATCTGCGAATCTTAACACTTTTATCCTTTCAACTTGCATTTTAATCCTGATCTTGAACCATTCTTTTATGTCCATCATTACTTCTCCAACGTACAGATTGAACAGTAGGGGTGAGGACTATACCCCCGTCTTAGACCCATTTTAATTCGAGCACTTTGTTCTTGTTCTCTCCTCGTTCTTGTAGATATCGTATATTACACGTCTTTCCGTATAGTTTACCTCTCTTCTTGTCAGCATTTCGAACATCTTACACCATTTTACGTTGTTGAAACCTTTTTCCAGGGCGACAAATCCTACGAAAGTATCTTTATTTTTTCTCAGGCTTTCTTCCAGTATCAACTGCAGTTTCACAACTGCCTCGATGGTACCTTAACCTTTCCTAAAGCCAAACCAATTGTCAACTAACACATCCTCAGTTTTCTTTTCATTTCTTGTCTGTACTGTTCTTTTTCAGCAATTCGGATGTATGATCTGTTAATCTGATTGTGCGATAATTTTCGCATTTATCGTTTCTTGCAATCTTGTGAATTGTGTGAATACTGTTTTCTCCGAAAGTATAATGGTGTATCGCCATACATTCTACACACCAACGTGAATAATCGTTTTGTTGGCGCTTCCCCTACTGTTTTTAGAAATTCCTCTAGGAAAGTCATTTTCCCTTCTGCCTTAACTCATTTTCAGTCTTCCAAAGGAGTGTTGTGTGTAGGGCAACCACAGCCGGAATATTCCATGATTTTAATAAACAAGACCACTGTGTTTGTTCGATTTCTTTATTGCAGAACACGACTGGTTTCGCAAATTAAATGTGCGTTTTTAGGTGCTTCACAGTATACAAATTTAGCCATGCTATGAAACGGACAAAGGCGGCCGGAGTGGCCGAGCGGTTCTAGGCGCTTCAGTACGGAACCGCGCGACCGCTAAGGTCGCAGGGTCGAATCCTGCCTCGGGCATGGCTTTGTGTGATGTCCTTAGTTTAGTATGGTTTAAGTAGTTCTAAGTTCTAGGGGACAGATGACCTAAAATGTTAAGTCCCACAGTGCTCAGAGCCATTTAAACCATGAAACAGACAAACTGAAGTGAGAAGGTCCTTGTCTACTTGCAGTCAAAAGATTAAGTTTTTATTTGATCAGGATAGAGCCATTCCCAACATTTATATCCAAGTATTTAAAACTTCTGACTCACGGAAGTGCGAGCGTCAAAGATGAAATGCATTGGGGGTATAGGTCATCCCCAGCCCAGAGAGTAGTAGCTATCAAATAGCTATTAAAGTAATTTACAAGTAAAAATATTTTAAATACTCAGTAAAATTGCCGCGTTTGTAACTTTAAACAATGTTGACAGCCCGGGGATGGAGCGTTGTTGTCACCGGCGCCAAATAACCACTATCTCCAGCGAGGCCAACGTGGAAAGCCGCGCATGCGCAGCATCGCAAACATTAAGTAACCAGATACCTTGATTAAAATGTTGGGGGCTCGCTGCACATTTTAAATTACCAAATTGCAGTAATCAGAAGTAATAAACTCTGTTTATGAGGCGCATAAGTCAGAATTACTGTTGCAATTAATTTAAAACGGCTTCCTGATAATATCTATGGCGAGAAATTTTAAATATCTGGATACAAATGTTGGAAATGGCTTTACCCAATTTAAGTATAACCTCAGTCTTTTGAGTGTAAGTAGGCACAGACATTATCGCTTCCATTTGTCTGTTTCTTGGCATGGCTAAACATCTGATAGGTTCTCTCATTTCTTTGTACACAGTAAAGCACCTGAAGATGCAAATTTAATTTGTGAAAACGCTCGGGATCTCTAATAAAGAATTCTAACAGTCGCTGCGGTCTTGTTTACTGAAATCTACCAAAGCTCTTCTGAATTGTGATTCTATTACTGGATCCCCTTTCTCCTCCCAATCGACTCCTCGTTCATCTTCCACAATTGTCAAACATGTCCTCCCACACATAGATGCCTCCAATATACTGTTCCTACCTACCTGCTCTCTCCTCTGCATTTAATAATGGAATTTCCATTGCACTCTTAATGATACCTTCCTCTTTCTAATTTCAACGAAGGTTCTCTCGACCTTTCCATGTGCTGAGTCAGTCCTTCCAACAATCATGACTTTTTCGATTTCTTCCCATGTTTGAAGTAGCCATTTCGCGTTAGCTTCGCTGCACTTCCTATTTACTTCATCTTTAAGAGACTTGTATTTCAGTATTCCTAGAAAAACCATGCATATGCCAAAATTATGCTTCTGTAACATGTGCTGTATGTCGCAATAATTATTATTTCCCACGCTTGTACTGGCAGTATTGTCCTGTTTCATGTGGTACTCCATATGTTACATGTTACACTTTTCGCAGATATGGATAGAATAATATAAATGAAGCGAACGTACTGATCTGATTGAAAGTCCTTTTGTATCCTGTTTTTATATCCAATCTCTTTACGAGGAAGAAATTTGTCCTTTTCTTAAGGCTAACGATAATGAAAGAAATAAATGAATAATCAAATACTGTTTAAGGTGTGTATGTAAAGCATTGCTATATATATATATATATATATATATATATATAAAGCAATGCTTTACATACACACCTTAAACATCGTCTAGGAGAGGAAACAATACGAACATCTGAAAGCGTTAAGCGCTACCCACCATCTCTAACGAACAAAAGAAGCAGAAGAAGAAGATATGTTCTGTCCATCGTATATATAATTACACAAAGATAACAACATTCCATTAGAACTACTGGTGGCCTCAGGAGAGCCAGTCATGACAAAACTCTACCATCTGGTGAGCAAGATGTATGAGACAGGCGAAATACCCTCAGACTTTAAGAAGAATATAATAATTCCAATCCCAAAGAAAGCAGGTGTTGACAGATGTGAAAATTACCGAACTATCAGTTTAATAAGTCACAGCTGCAAAATACTGACGCGAATTCTTTACAGACGAATGGAAAAACTGGTAGAAGCCGACCTCGGGGAAGATCAGTTTGGATTCCGTAGAAATGTTGGAACACGTGAGGCAATACTGACCTTACGACTTATCTTGGAAGAAAGATTAAGGAAAGGCAAACCTACGTTTCTAGCATTTGTAGACTTAGAGAAAGCTTTTGACAATGTTGACTGGAATACTCTCTTTCAAATTCTGAAGGTGGCAGGGGTAAAATACAGGGAGCGAAAGGCTATTTACAATTTGTACAGAAACCAGATGGCAGTTATAAGAGTCGAGGGGCATGAAAGGGAAGCAGTGGTTGGGAAAGGAGTGAGACAGGGTTGTAGCCTCTCCCCGATGTTATTCAATCTCTATATTGAGCAAGCAGTAAAGGAAACAAAAGAAAAATTCGGAGTAGGTATTAAAATTCATGGAGAAGAAGTAAAAACTTTGAGGTTCGCCGATGACATTGTAATTCTGTCAGAGACAGCAAAGGACTTGGAAGAGCAGTTGAACGGAATGGACAGTGTCTTGAAAGGAGGATATAAGATGAACATCAACAAAAGCAAAACGAGGATAATGGAATGTAGTCAAATTAAGTCGGGTGATGCTGAGGGAATTAGGTTAGGAAATGAGACACTTAAAGTAGTAAAGGAGTTTTGCTATTTAGGGAGTAAAATAACCGATGATGGTCGAAGTAGAGAGGATATAAAATGTAGACTGGCAATGGCAAGGAAAGCGTTTCTCAAGAAGAGAAATTTGTTAACATCGAATATAGATTTAGGTGTCAGGAAGTCGTTTCTGAAAGTATTTGTATGGAGTGTAGCCATGTATGGAAGTGAGACATGGACGATAACTAGTTTGGACAAGAAGAGAATAGAAGCTTTCGAAATGTGGTGCTACAGAAGAATGCTGAAGATACGGTGGGTAGATCACGTAACTAATGAGGAGGTATTGAATAGGATTGGGGAGAAGAGAAGTTTGTGGCACAACTTGACTAGAAGAAGGGATCGGTTGGTAGGACATGTTCTGAGGCATCGAGGGATCACAAATTTAGCATTGGAGGGCAGTGTGGAGGGTAAAAATCGTAGAGGGAGACCAAGAGATCAATACACTAAGCAGATTCAGAAGGATGTAGGTTGCAGTAGGTACTGGGAGATGAAGAAGCTTGCACAGGATAGAGTAGCATGGAGAGCTGCATCAAACCAGTCTCAGGACTGAAGACCACAACAACAACAACAACAATATTTGATTTCTATATAATTTTCACAACGATATTAACCATTAGCGATAAGAGTGTTTACGCTACAGGTCTTCATACATATTACTAATATAGATCTTCACAAATGCCTTTTAAGTCTTGTCTGTTTTATGTTATTCACTATTTTTAAATTCATTGCACATGCACTATCCGTAAAAATCGCCTAAGGGATACTACACTGCCCCCTGGGCTAGAAGAAACATACTTTTTCAATTTCCGAGCCATTTTATCCACAAGTGTCACTGCACGATTGTTCAGTTGGAACTTCTAGTCACTTGATTTTCTTGGCACGTTGTGCCTTACTTTTACATAACTCCCTAATATGGTATAGTCTGTTTCTAACAGCTGGGGACTATAATTGATATTAAGCTCCTCCATTCGGGCAGTGGGCCGCAGGGAAACCACAGAAAACCTCGGCGGAGCTAACAACCTAAACCCTGCACATTGATTGATACAGATTGATTATACCTTCGTTATTATGACATGGACATAGATAAAAAGACAAATAATCATTCACTGAAAAAGAGAAAAAAGCACGTAAATATCACATAATAGTGTTCATTTCCTTTATTGTGCTGAGTTAGTTTATTACCCTGTCCCAATATTAAAATCAGCAAACAAGTAGTGAACTGCATGGCCACATATCCAAATTCCAGAAAAAGGATCACTCAAAGAGGTGTGTGATGAGGAGTTGTATGGGTAATTAGGGCCAGCATATAATGCACCAAGAACCACACACTTATCAGCAATCTGCGCACCAGATATGCTCGTTTGCGTCCAGAACATCACAGGCGACACACAATGGGATGCCTTCAAGGTGAATCCCGAGAAGGCGTGATCGTCATACTTTCTTTACATTGAGCGTAAGATATCAGCAGTCTGAACGTCTTTGGAAAGACAAGGAACACAAACTGATCGCCAGATCGCATGTCAGTCGACGTGAGGATACTTTCACCTTAAGAGGACATTGTACGTGAAATTAATTGAAATTTAACATTTTCTGTTTTCTACTAAATAATGTATTTTTGGACCTTCCTGAACATTTTGGTATATAATACGTTAAAATCAGACAATAAGGAGACCCTCAAATAATATTTTGAATGGTGACGCATGACTGTCAAATTTCGTGGCTATGCATATACTGCCACTATTGTGCAGTCATATCTTGGGAACTACACAGTCTAGAAGGCTGTCAATTTCTTTGTTTTGTGCCTACTACTACGTCTCAGAAATTGGCTTTACGAATAGACAAATCCCTCCTTTGTTTCTGATACAGTCTGATGGCAAGGCAATAAAATGTGCTGGAGGACTAAGGGACAGAGTAATTGATAAATTACAGGAACATTATGGGAAGGCCATTAGAGATAACTGTGACAATTTAGAAAAGATGAAAAGAGCTTCTTTCTTTCAACGAATATCAACCGATGAAAAGCCATGCCATGCTTTGTGTCCACCTCCACCAAACACTTGGTGTAAATATAGGCAAGCTGAATTTTCTGGCACCCTGCATGAAAATACACCTAAACATTCTCTACCTTTGGCAGTAATGGAGGCAATCAAACCTATTTACAGATACGTGGCAAATCCTGAGCTACTAAAAAAGTGTTTACATGGTAAGACCCAGAATGTGAATGAGCCCTTCAATAATGTTGTGTGGTGCCGTGTGCCTAAAAATGTATTTGTTGGCCTTATAACTCTAAATTTAGCAGTGTCTGATGCTGTAAGAACTTTTAATGGTGGGGAATATGAAAGACTTAAGGTTATGGAGAAGTTAGGGGTAAGATTTGGACAGAACACAGATAAAGGACTGCAGGAACAGGATGAGCTTCGTGTACGTGAAGCAGAGTTAGCTGCTCAGCAGATGACAAAAGAAGCAAGAAAGAAAAGGAGGGGGCAAGCACTGGGCTGTTGTGACACTGAAAAAGACGCAGACTATGGGCCAGGGAAATTCTAGTGCATAAAAGACACAGAAATGTAAGACTGAATAAGAATTAGTAATAAGAAAGGTTTTAAACCTCAGTATCTCTTAACTAAATTTTTTACAATAAATGACCCGTTTTCTAAAAAAGTACTGATGGTAGAAACATGTAATTTGCACAGCGTACCAAGTGTGAGATTCAACACATATGGAAATAGAATAATTAAAATATCCTGAGATGTTTTGTTTTCATGTTCGTTCACTTACAAAATTCTGTCAAAAAATTGAGAATTTGAAAAGAAGGAAAGATAACATGCCCCACAATACAATCTAGTTCAGTTTATCTAGAAAGGTGCATTCAATAATTATGGAAAATTGTTGGTTGGTGTATTAAAATGTTTCCAAGGTAATGGGTCACAAAATTCGATAATTTGGCGGCATAGGACATACAATGTCCCAATAACCACATTCTGTGTTAGTGCTGCTGAAGAAAGCCATAGATCGCCTCTGTGTATCACTGTAAGGATGTAGCTCAGTTCAAGGAAACATTGGCAGAAGTAAAAGGAGGGCGGCGGGATGTCTAAAAGCTGGATAGGTGCTGAGGGAGTGTGGGCCAAAGGTCTCTAGGAACAGGCGGGTAAGGCTCGTAGGACAACGGCGCCCCAGCGCCACTTGAGAGTTGCCGAAATGGATTATCGCTCTGTCTCATGCATGATACAGGCCTAAACAGCCCCTGTACCACGGAAGGGTGAAGTCTCATACCATACCTTAAACAGCAACCCGTGGCAAACAAATGAACCCTATGCCGCTAGCAAGTAGCGGCCCATGAACGGCGGAATAGGAAGTGTCTGTGCCAAATATACATTTACATATTGTGTCCGTTGCAGAAGATCGAGGGCTCGTAAACGATGATCCAGATGACCAGCTCGTGCTTTGGCCAGTAAGCACCGGCATTTTAGGGCAATCGTGTGCCTCAGATCATCTGTGAATAGTAGTAGCGGCTGGTCCCGGAGGAGGTTCGAGTCCTCCCTCGGGCATAGGTGTGTGTGTTTGTCCTTAGGATAATTTAGGTTAAGTATTGTGTAAGCTTAGGGACTGATGACCTTAGCAGTTAAGTCCCATAAGATTTCACACATATTTGAACATTTTTTTGACCAGAGCACCGGACAGTGCAAATTCAGCCGAAACGATAGCAGGAACTTGCAGGGCATTGTTCAGAACCGACCCCTGTCGGTTACTTTGCGTTACATTCGCTGTCCTGTCTTAGTTTTAACTGTTGACTCCTGCAGAGACCAGGTCTTTCAACAATTAACAAAACAACGAACGTAACAGGTTGAACACTAACCGCTGGCTAGAGAGGAGGACGTCCGTCCATGGCCGTAAACTTTTACATTTACGCATTGGTAGAGGAGGAGGTAACTACATGTACATTATGAGTGACAGAGAATGTGAGAGGGACGGAGAAGGAGAGGTGGGTGAGGAGGCAGTACGACGAAGTGAGAAACAGAAGTTGCCGCCGCGCACAAACTGAGAACAAAGAACCGCGCCGCTGCTAGCAGGGCGTGCGTTCTGCATTGTGAGCAGAGACCTGTGCTAACTTATTGTGCGTGACGACGACCAGAAAATTTGCTGCCTGCTCCGACCGAGCCCGGCAGCCACGAAGCCCTTCGTGGAAATCCTCAAGGTTGGTCCCATTGTCATCCCTTCCCTCTCAGTGAACTTTTCTCATTCAGGGTACGATATTAATCTGGGCACCTGCGACAAATTTGTGTTTAATTTTATGTAATCCGCACAAACGCTCCATTCCATATGTATGCTACAGTTAATATTTATTTTAGTTTCGAAGACGTTAATAAGACAGTTCTCATACTGGGTGATCAAAAAGTCAGTATAAATTTGAAAACTGAGTAAATCATGGAATAATATAGATAGAGAGGTACAAATTGACACACATGCTTGGAACGACATGGGGTTTTATTAGAACCAAAAAAATACAAAGGTTCAAAAAATGTGCGAGAGATGGCGCTTCATCAGAATAGCAATAATTAGCATAACAATGTAAGACAAAGCAAAGACGACGTTCTTTACAGGAAATGCTAATTATGTCCATCATCATTCCTCAACAATAGCTGTAGTCGAGGAATAATGTTATGAACAACACTGGAAAGCATGTCCGGAGTTACGGTGAGGCATCCATAGCGATGTCGGTCGATCACGATACACTTGCGGCTTCAGGTAACCCCAAAGCCAATAATTACACGGACTGAGGTCTTGGGTCCTGGGAGGCCAAGCATGACGAAAGTGGCGGCTGAGCACACGATCATCACCAAACGACGCCCGCAAGAGATCTTTCACGCGCCAGCAATATGGGGTGGAGCGCCATCCTGCATAAACATCGTACGTTCCAGCAGGTGTTTACCAGCCAGGCTGGGGATGATGCGATTCTGTAACATATCGGCGTACCTCTCACCCGTCACGGTAGCAGTCACCGACGTTTTGCTGTCCAGCGCCATCTGTCGGACATTTTGTGAACTTTGTTTTTATTTTAGGTTCTAATAAAACCCCATGTCATTCCAAGCATGTGTGTCAATTTTTACCTTTCTATCTGCATTATCCCGTGTTTTTTTTTAAGTTTTCATATTTATACTGACTTTTTGATCACCCGGTGTATTCCGTAATTCACTTTCAAATGATTGTTTTATGTATGTCGTTGAGCACATTGGAAAACTGCAGACTAATTCTCTATGTAATGCTACGGTTCCTACACTATTAAATATATGGGTCAAACTTGGTTAAAGCCCATAATACTTTCAGTGTAAGAGGCCGTGCTGAAAAGCAGTGCTTATGAATTATGTGAAATGTCTTTAAATGAAGCAAACTGTATTAACAATCCACATCTTTATTCTGCATCTCTACATATTTATTCCTCAACATGGTGCTCATGGCGGGGGACAAATTTCTTAGAAAGGGAGACAGTCTGTTGACGCAGTCACTGTAGACTGTCTGACTTTGTTGACAGAACCGGAACCTCACATCTCCTGGCACCTCCTCATCTCTATAAAAATGAAGTCCTCGAAGGTATTCTTAAGAAACGGATGACAGTCATATAGAGCCAAGTCATAGTTGTATGGAAGATGATCGATGTGTTGGTGTTGTGTCAGATTTGGTTGTGTCAGATTGTTGCAGATGTCAGCGTCCTCCTCTGTCTTCTGGCATAGTCATGCTGAAGGAGACAATGCTGTGTCGTCCGAACAAGACACAGCCAGGGCATTACTGGTGCAAAGATGCCAGCTGGTGCCGGTCCCATAGAGACTCGCCACTTACGCGAGATCCACCAGAGCCACGAGGGCGCTGAGGATGAAGATATCGCCGTCGCCTCGGCCTACTGCCGGCCGAGTACAATCCGCCAAAGACCGGACGACAACGAACACAAGCACACTTTCGCCCTCTAGATTATAGATCATCATTTGCTTTGTACTGTGAAGTTTACCTACGTTCACTTGCACTTAGCCACTGAGGGCCTATCTTTTGCTATATTACATGCAGTGTGGCAGGCTTCGTTGTTCGACAAGTCGCAAAGATAAGTGAAGCTTTGTAACTCATTTATGCGACTTAGTTACTAATTTGTTGGTGTGTTGTAGAACATTCGTTCTCCTATCCTGTTACCTGACCCTGGAACGTAGCTGTGCAATAGGGAGAAATCGTCTGAGCGATGTACTACACCAGGATTCGTTTCGCGGAGTCACAGACTCGGCCTACCGAGACAATAATGGCAACTCGACCTCCGCAGCAGTATCGACGAGGCCATTACAGAACTGGAGACGAGGGTGTACAAAAGCGGGTGCTCCATGTATGACGAACCTCTCGAATTCGTGCTTTCAGCTTTCTGAGGGTCTCGCAGTACTTTCCGGAGTTTAAACTGAAGCCTTTAGCCATCAATCCCAAATGAATCCAGAAAATTGTGAGAATTACTTCGCTTGCTAATGGTGTGGTCTTTCTGGCGTCGGTGGTGCTTTGTGGCGGAACTCCACTGATCCTATCTTGTTTTCGAGGTCAAAACGGTGAACACAGCTTTCATCACCTGTCAAACTGTAGTTAAGGAAACCATCACCCTCACGATTAAAATGCAGAAGTATTTGTTGATATCTCCCCAGTCTCCTCTGTTTCATGTCAGGAGTGAGCATTCGAGGCACACGCAGGTTTCTGTTCCGCAGTTCTACAGCAACGGTCTGTACACGCTCTCGTGATTTGCACCACCGTTTCTTTCATTACGAGCACGAACAACCCAAAGTTGTAATACTGGTGTCGATACAGTTATCACCAAACAGAGCTTCCACTCTTCGATTGGAATCACTTTTATTACTGTTATAAACTCTATCACAGCATGTTACACAGTGCAGTTCTGAGTCATCTAGTGGTACAGTGTTCCAACTTGCGTCAGTGAAGAAGACAAGTCGACTGAGTAATAAACAGGAAACGGGGGTGGGGGTACTCCAATAGAGCCAATAAGACTACACGGTCACTGTCTTTATAGATAAATGTTTGCAGTCGCATATAGAATCAAGATTATACCCACGAAGCAATTCGATGGCCGAGAATGTTTCTATTTCAATGGAAATAATACGGAAACCTCGTTGGGTGAATTCTGGGGTGTATAAAGGCTGTGTAAGGGACATATAACACGTCAGCCTCAGTTCCAAATAAAAACCAATCTTTACCTAGGTTTCAGCCAAAATAATTTGGTCTTCCTCAGAAGCTATTGACAAGCCCAGATTACCCTGACGTCCTTCTGGAAGGACGACGTAACTCACTGTTGAAATTATTTATTTTTGCGAATAACGCATTGTTGCAACGGACTGTGACGCATTGTCATATGAAGTAGGCAGAGTCAGTTGCGCGCTGCGACAGTCAGTTTGACGCAGTCGTTCATAGTGAGTGAGAAACTGTGTCTTGAAAATAGTGCCGATTTTACCATGGACGAACTGACTGACCTTGTCATCGATGGGTATGTATATTTTCTTTCATATTGCTTCAATAATTCTGAAACTTGTCATATAATGTCTTAAAGAATTAACCTATAATATTTATGGGCTCATATTACGATAGAAAGTTTTCCTCAGTTGTAATTCAATAATGTTTTCAACCGTCCTTCCAGAAGGACGTCAGGGTAATGTGTTGTCATTTTGTATTCACAGAAAACGATGTACACTTACGGAATTTTTGGACATGTTAGAATCAAAAGATGAGGAAAAACCTAATACTGGTGTCAATGTAACACTACACCCTCCTCTAAATTCAGCTGATGACGTAACAGATGAAGATTCGGTTGCCGAAGAAAATCCAAGTGCTGATAAATTACCTGCAAGTCAGCTCAATGCTACTGCGCTACATGACCTAAAAGAGAGGGGCGTGGAAGCAACAGGAAGAATAAGAGGAAACAGAGTTAAGAATTGTACTCAATCATTTGTAGATAAAATGATAAAAGAAAATAGAGTACCATAAGAAATTTGTTCTGACTCAGCATCCGGGATTTCCATTGTACGCTCTGTAGCAAGACTTTCCAGGGAACAAAAGAAAAGGATTAGCGTGCTTCAGCCTAACTTATTACACTCCTACGATACTCATATGGGAGGCATAGATCATACTGACCAAAATGAATCCCTATATAGATGCTCTATAAGAGGGAAAAAGTGGTATTTCCCGATCATTGCACATTTCAGAGCAAAATGCTTGGGATCTTTACAAGCACAACGAATAACCCATAGATCATCTGACATTTCGTGGTCGAATTGTCACTGCAGTTCTTGAAAGTAACAAAAGAGTCACTACCAGCAGAGAAGGTCCTATTAAGAGGGCAAAACTAGATCCTAGATTTGATGGAAGAGAACATTATGTTGCTGAATTGCCAACGGACGAGATAACAAAAAAGAAGAAGCAGCTGAAACGTCGAAGTTGCCACAAAAAAAACTACTACTATGTGTGTAAAATGTGACGAACCACTTCATGTTTGTTGCTTTTTGTCTTATCATACTAGTGCATAAGTATGTGTATAGGTTATTTTCTTGGTTTTTTTGTATTTATTAGCTGATTTAGCCCATAATTCATATTTATTTGTTTATTTGAAAGTATAAAAACCGAAACAAGTTAATTGTGCAATGTCATATACTTTAAAAACATGTTGTCCTGTCGTCCTCCTGGAAGGACGCCCATTTTTGGAAATAATAAAAATAGATACTCAAAATTGTTTTTACTTTATTCCTTAACAACCTTGTGAATGAATGTACACTCCTGGAAATTGAAAAAAGAACACCGTGAATTCATTGTCCCAGGAAGGGGAAACTTTATTGACACATTCCTGGGGTCAGATACATCACATGATCACACTGACAGAACCACAGGCACATAGACACAGGCAACAGAGCATGCACAATGTCGGCACTAGTACAGTGTATATCCACCTTTCGCAGCAATGCAGGCTGCTATTCTCCCATGGAGACGATCGTAGAGATGCTGGATGTAGTCCTGTGGAACGGCTAGCCATGCCATTTCCACCTGGCGCCTCAGTTGGACCAGCGTTCGTGCTGGACGTGCAGACCACGTGAGACGACGCTTCATCCAGTCCCAAACATGCTCAATGGGGGACAGATCCGGAGATCTTGCTGGCCAGGGTAGTTGGCTTACACCTTCTAGAGAACGTTGGGTGGCACGGGATACATGCGGACGTGCATTGTCCTGTTGGAACAGCAAGTTCCCTTGCCGGTCTAGGAATAGTAGAACGATGGGTTCGATGACGGTTTGGATGTACCGTGCACTATTCAGTGTCCCCTCGACGATCACCAGTGGTGTACGGCCAGTGTAGGAGATCGCTCCCCACACCATGATGCCGGGTGTTGGCCCTGTGTGCCTCGGTCGTATGCAGTCCTGATTGTGGCGCTCACCTGCACGGCGCCAAACACGCATACGACCATCATTGGCACCAAGGCAGAAGCGACTCTCATCGCTGAAGACGACACGTCTCCATTCGTCCCTCCATTCACGCCTGTCGCGACACCACTGGAGGCGGGCTGCACGATGTTGGGGCGTGAACGGAAGACGGCCTAACGGTGTGCGGGACCGTAGCCCAGCTTCATGGAGACGGTTGCGAATGGTCCTCGCCGATACCCCAGGAGCAACAGTGTCCCTAATTTTCTGGGAAGTGGCGGTGCGGTCCCCTACGGCACTGCGTAGGATCCTACGGTCTTGGCGTGCATCCGTGCGTCGCTGCGGTCCGGTCCCAGGTCGACGGGCACGTGCACCTTCCGCCGACCACTGGCGACAACATCGATGTACTGTGGAGACCTCACGCCCCACGTGTTGAGCAATTCGGCGGTACGTCCACCCGGCCTCCCGCATGCCCACTATACGCCCTCGCTCAAAGTCCGTCAACTGCACATACGGTTCACGTCCACGCTGTCGCGGCATGCTACGAGTGTTAAAGACTGCGATGGAGCTCCGTATGCCACGGCAAACTGGCTGACACTGACGGCGGCGGTGCACAAATGCTGCGCAGCTAGCGCCATTCGACGGCCAACACCGCGGTTCCTGGTGTGTCCACTGTGCCGTGCGTGTGATCATTGCTTGTACAGCCCTCTCGCAGTGTCCGGAGCAAGTATGGTGGGTCTGACACACCGGTGTCAATGTGTTCTTTTTTCCATTTCCAGGAGTGTAGATAAGATATAAATCAATTTTAAAAAACAAGGCGTAAAGTTTTTTCGAATTTCAAATCTTGTATGCATTTTGGCCAGTATATCCGTCAGACAGGCGCATTAACAATAAGCAGATATCAGCATTTGAGAGAGGGCGTGCATTTCGGATCAGAGAAGCCAGTTGGACATCTGGATAGGAGCGACGCCATTATTCTACGATGGCCGAAATAAGTGAACCGCAGTCGAACACATAGTTAAGAAGGAGCGCGCGACCTAGAGACCGACGAGATGTTACGCCCGAACAACCGTTTGAGAGCATTCAGAACTTCGGATTCATCATAACCAACTACCTGACGTGCAACTGGTGCCTCAGTTACCACAAAACCATTATCAGGTAGATCACAGAAAGGGGGTTGAACTTACTGCGCACCTTGCGCTGATTACCATTGACCTCTGTACACCAAAAAATGCATTTGAGGTGATGTTGGGCACTTTTGGCCTGGAATCTCATTGATTGAAATAGTCCTCAGTGATGAGTTCCGCTTCAGACTAAGCCACAATGACCATTCGTGTCTGGAGACTCCTGGAAAGCGGTTGGATGCGAACCTCATCGTCGCCCGTCATAAGACCTGACAACTGGAGGTCATGGTTTAGAAGGCCTTTTCGTAGCAGGACCCCATTGGTTACCATCCGCGGCATTCTTACAGGACAGCGGCACATCCACCATGTTCTACATCCCGTTTGGTTGGCTTGCATGGCAAGTCACCGTGGGTTTATGTTGCAGCAAAATAATGCCCATCCGGACACGTCGAGAGTTTCTTCTACCTGTTTTTATGCTTGCCAAACCCTGTCTATGGCAAAAAAGTCGCCAAGTCTCTCCCCAAATGAAAACTTTAGGACTATCTTGGGCACAGCCCTTCAGTTAGCCCCCGATTTTGACGACCTAACGCAACAGTCGGTCAGAATTTTGCATGGCGTCACTCAGATGGACATCCACATGTTTTCTTGGTTTGGCTCCTCCCTCACATTCCTGATTATGAAGAAAATTACAAAAAAGGGGTCTATTTGCTACTGCCAGTTCGCCCTAAAAGAAGACTTTCGTCGCAACCTTAGGCATTGGCCTCTACCTATGACTGCCCCAACATTACCTAAAGTAAGAAAAGATGAAAGGAATGGGCAGAGAGGGTATCAAATGTATGTAACACAGATGTAGCTGAGGAGCAGTATATTCAAGTCCTCTAAAAATAAAGGGGAATACCTTTGGAGAACATAGTATCAAAAATAGTGCATCACATCAACTGCTCATTGCAGGGACATTCAAGGTAAGCTAAGCGGCGGAAGGGGGGGGGGGCGATGGGGGAGGAGTTTCCGCAGAAAGCTTATCAAAAAAAGTTGCAAAGGTATTGATGTAGTTAGAATTACGAACAACGACAGAACGTGGCAAAAAATATCGAACTGTAAGACTGTGTAAACAATTGACAGAGTGAGTCTTCGTCTGTGCGTAGTACATGTCATCGAGGAACAACGTTGTTTGTATTGTAATCCGGTTAGGAGTTGCACATGTGAGGAAGGCCAAAATTCGCAGGATCGTTTCCCAGATGTCTACCATCAGACCACAAACAAAGTGATGATTGTCTGTTTCCGACTCCCCGCGTGCGACAAAAAGTGGGTAATCGGCGAGGTGAACTTGATGTAGACAAGAACCATTTGATTTTCTCCTGTTATTGGTGATATACCATGCACAACTTGCAGCAGGGTCAAGAGAAGGGGAGCTTACAGCCCGCAATATATTTCACCACGTATAGTGTGGGTACATTTGTTCATTGGGTTCATTGGACAGTTGCATCTCAGTGTACACTGCCTTTGCTGTCAAAAAGCACATAGGCAGCGAAGAGGCAGAAAGGTAGCTATGCTTCAGGAAAGGAGACCGATGTGATGGAAGAGCGTTGAGAAGTCCGTGAATGTCACCAGAGAGGACAACGAGGCCAAAGCAAATGCATCAGACAGTAAGCTGGTAAGGCACATCGGGCAACGCAGCCACATCGTCGACTGGAAGATAACAGCCGGCCGGGGTGGCTGAGCGGTTCCAGGCGCTACAGTCTGGAACCGCGCGACCGCTACGGTCGTAGGTTCAAATCCTATCTCGGGCATGGATGTGTGTGATGTCCTTAGGTTAGTTAGGTTTCAGTAGTTCGAAGTTCTAGGGGACTGATGACCTGAGAAGTTAAGTTCCATAGTACTGAGAGCCATTTTTGGAAGATGACAGAAAAGGCAAGAGCTCTAAGTGGAACACAGTAAAGATCCACACCCTCCTCGAGCCTGGGGAAGGAACACATAGCGAACTTTGATGATCATCCCCTGGCTAACAAAAGAACCTATCTCAGATAACCTACAGCCAGTCAGGGTGTGTGGGACTACAAGAGTTTGCGCCATGTGAGGGATCCGCAACACGTACATTGCAGGAGGTCAAGGGAGCGAAGGTAACGTTCAGTGATTCCAAACCTGATCTGTTGCAGGAGCGCCGGCCGGGTTGGCCGAGCGGTTCTAGGCGCTACATTCTAGAACCGCGTGACCACTACGGTCGCAGGTTCGAATCCTGCCTTGGGCATGGATGTGTGTGATGTCCTTAGGTTAGTTAGGTTTAAGTAGTTCTAAGTTCTAGGGGACTGAGGACCTCAGAAGTTGAGTCTCATAGTGCTCAGAGCCATTTGAACCATATGTTGCAGGAGCCATCCGCAGCTGAGAGCCAGAGGGTGCCATAAAATCGATGCCAAGGAAGGTTGTCCTCTTAAGTCGTGCAGTTCAAAGACATGATTGTCTTATTGAGATTGCCGCGATCGTTCTTTGAATAAAAATATGGCATTTCGGTCTTTCATCGCTATTTTTTAATGGCTAGCTGCCCATCTTCAGGTCATATATTGCTGTTACAGAGTAACATGTCAGTACGGAACTATTGTTTCGCTGTCATAACTGACAGCGAACCAATAGTTCTTTACTGACAGAACCAATATTTCTGTACTGACAGGTTACTCTATGACTGCTATATGACCTGAAGATGGGCAGTTTGCCTGAAACCGGTAATTGAAAATAAAAAATAGCGATCAAAGACTGAAATGCCATATTTTTATTCAAAGATCTTTACGTCGGTATTTAGCAGTGTCAAGGGGCAATAGTCATTGTGGTACACCTGTGGGATTTGTGAATAGGGGCAAAGAGGCCCTCTAGGTATGCATTGGGAACGCTCACCATGGGGGCATCAGCTCCCCACAGGTATCAGTCCGCGAGGGCACTTAGAGGTGTTAGAAAGAAGTTAAAGAGCGATGCCATCGGGAGTAGGTGACTTGTTAGCAGTTGCCACTCACATAGCATTGAGGACTTTATGTAACTGGTGCCTCCAGTGCCAGTGGAACCGAGGAGCTTCTTCAGTGACTGATTGTGGATGAGGGTGATCAACGTACAACTTAGTATAATGCGCAGAAGGTCACATACAGTGCTGCATTGGGTGACATGTTGTCTGCCTTCATCATCAGTGACGGTTCGAATCAGGTTCCATCACAATCATTGCCTGCCTGCTAGAAGGTGATGCATCGATGGGTTTCCAAACCCAAATGGTATGACTGCGGTCTCGCTTCACCACACTTTCAAGGTGGCAGTACGTAAGGTCTGTGATCTGTGCTTTGGCATGTTTCGCTGTTGTATATCGCTCAGGCGTAAATGGGATTGTAGAGCAGCCGCTCAACACTTGCTTATAAAGGTTCAGGGGTTGCCTCTTCCAAGCTGCCATCATGGCTTGGTACAGGGCAGCTTTCGTGCAGCACAGGTACAATGACAATGTGGACAGAGTTCAGGGTCACATTCACCTGCCATGCCATTCTATCTGGCAGTCCAGGGTGACAGTGCAGACGTACGCCAAATGGTTGGAAGAGCGACAAGCCAAATCTCAGTCTGTCAGATTTCTCCCACCAGTGAGTGCGAGGTATAAAATTGAACAAGGCGACTGGAAGAGAGTGCAATGTAGAGCTTGAACCCGGGCAGTCGACATGAACGTGTCCATAAGTTGTAAATGATCAACAAACGTTGCAAGCTCTGCACAAGGTAAATTATGCAGCACTGATCTTTGGGATGGAATTAAAATAACCACCTACCACAATGCATCTTGCTGCCCCACAGAAAGTGGTAAGACTGCTTCCACAAAGAAGGCAGAGCATTCCCTTCGCCCCTCGATCGCGAAGCTGTGGAGATGTTAATAATTTGGACGCCATAGTGTGTTAGAGCGTTGTCCCTCAAATCTGGAAGATATTGGATGTCGTCGGTGAGTAACCCTTCACAAATAAGATTTTACGAGTATCAGATGGCTTGAGAAAACCATAGATTAGCTCTTCCTGTAAGAGGGCCATATCTATGCCTGCCACATGAAGTGTAATGTGGAGCATTGCCAGTTTATTTGGACATGGATAGTGTTAACGCCAATCATAGCTAACCAATAAGGCTTTTTTGGCACTCCTGCTTTCGAAATCTGTTGTCCACCAACGGAACCTGGCTAGGGCAGACTACAAAAGACAGTCGAAGAAAATGCATTCATTGTGATGAGATAGTGGAAGATGACTACAGACGGTATCCACAGTCTCTTCCAGTTACTCCTATATGTCATCAACCAAGACACAGTAGCAGCACCCTTGCATTGTCCAGATATAGAATCATCAGGACGCCATCACATGTCAACGACCTCCGATGACAGCTTGTCAACAGGGGTTGGTGGTGTCAGAGGCTGTGGAGGAGAAACAGCTGAGGTAGGTGGGGAAGAATGCACATTCAGCAACAAGTCTTCTAATACTGATGCATCATCTGATGTTGGTACACAGCCTCTTGTGTCCATCCTTATGAAACAATAGTCATATGTCGTATGACTATATTCCTTGCACTTCCTTGGTTTCTTCTGCTTCTGAACATGTCGTTCCATATCAAAATGGGATCTGTGGTCATTCAACTCTGCGCCAAACAGGAAAATAGCAGAGATTGTTACTGAGATGGCGTCGAACATTACTGTAACGTCGTATATTGGGTTTTGTTAGGTATCTGATTGTGTCATTTAGCCGTGTGCAATGGCCGAGGTGTTTGTGGCATGTCACGTATTGTGCGGCCCCTCCCACCGTAGGTTCGAGTCCTCCATTGCGCATGGGTGTGTTTGTTGTCCTTAGGACAAGTTAGTTTAAGTAGTGTGTAAGTCGCGGGACCGATCACCCCAGCAGTTTGGTCCCTTAGGAATTCACTCACACAGTGTGTCATTTCCACATGCTATGGAGGGGGAATCTGAAGATTCGCCATCTCATCAGTGTCTGGCAATGATTGCAGATCAGAATGAATCTTGGCGAGTGCTTCCAACACGTTCACAAGTGATAGGGAGCACTTTATGTGTCATGGGTGGTACAACATCCCTTACTGTGGAGGCAATCCGTCAAGATGCCTCCTGGTCACAGTACACACAAGTTCACAGCTCTCCACCAGCAATTGTGTGCGTTATTATCAATTTATTTGAGATGGCAGGTCTCCCATGGTCCCGACACCTCCTCAGAGTGGAGAGAGGGAAGACTCTAAGACCATCTCCCACTTCACCTCATCCCACCATATATGAATTTTAGGCAAAAGACACAGTGTATGCTGAGTTGATGGAGAGGGAGGACGTCTGGTAGTGTCTTCATTTACTTGCTTCATTTATTTTTGGCGTTACTGTCCGCTGCTGGATTATCCTACAGCTACACCCACATTTTGCCATCCTGTGCCCCCACTTTCTGCCGCCCCCTGACTCCTATTTTTTCCTGTCGTGCTTGTATATGTTCACCTTGAAGTTTGAGAACTGACTGTTGTAGTCCACAATACCGCCACCAGAGTGTGCTCGAAACTGTCCTACAGGCACCTCACCCACTTCTACTTTCTGCCACATCTTTTCTCCACTTTTCCTAGCATGTGTGCATATTTTAGACTTGCTCTGTCCCCTAATCGAGAACACTGATCGTAATCGGCAGGATATTGATAAAATGATAACTGAAGCAATCCTATTAAATGGTCTGCACATGGAAAAATTTCTTAGAAGGTAGAGAGAGCGAGAAACGAGACCTGCATCAGAGGTTAAAATCAGTTTATCAATGAGCATTTAGCTAAATTCAGTATGAAGTATTATCAGATTAGTGTCTTGCCTGCGAGTGTCAAGAAATATATCTCACTCATCAAACAACTGACACCAAGAATTATGCTCCACTTCCTGGGCCCATTACGCTTCATTCAGCCATACTACAGAGAATTGTTGAAACACTGCCTGAGAATGATATGCTTGTCACCAAGGTGCATATCCCGATAATGCAAAATTTCTGATTGTGACAAAGAAGGGCTACACGACATTAGTGCACTGACCAGTAACATTACAGGGGATACCTCATCAGATGCAGAGTATGAGATGCTGTGAATGTTTCGCAGGAGCTTAACATCCTAAATTTTGGTGAATACGTGAGACTTTGTATGGACATATATGTGCATTTACTAGCGGATGTTTTCGAGACATTCTAAAGTTTATGCATGACCACATATTCTGCGGACGCTGGTTTCGATTACACAGCATCTGCATTGCCTTGGGACACTACACCGAAGAAAACATCAGTCACATGGAATTTTTTACGGAGCTGACATGATTATTTTCTTTGAATGAGGGATCTGTGGGGGCTTTTCCAATGCAGTCATAGACATACCAAGATGAATAACACAGCTAAGTGTGAGAGGTTCTACACATACAACGATTCGAGCTATATTATGTAATTCACGTGAATAACTTCAATGGGTATGCCATGTAATAATCGCTGAGAGCTTTGATGACATTTTGAGTCCAAATTCGTTGGGTTAGATAAAAATTTAATAGAAGTGCGGGTGTAGAGGCTCATTCTTGCTCATTCTTGTGTAGTGGAAGTCGTGGATGCTGATCTCACATTCCATAACAGCTTGCATGACATGCAAAACGATTTGCCGTTATGTCCAGAGCAATTAATTCTCTGGGGCAGGACTATCCCCAAGTTGATGACAATGCTGGTGTACAATCACAGATATTTTTTGCGTCACATTAACATCCAGCAATGACTTCATTTACGAATGGGGGTAATTACAACTAGGCATACTGTCTCCTTCAAGCAGTCACCGTGTTTCAAGGAGTATATTGAATTAAAGAATGGAATGAAGGCATCTGCAAAATATGATTTTGAAAGAGACTTTTATAAATTGAAGAATAAAGCAAGTTTTTACAAGGCGAAGGAAAAAATTTGAGAAAACACCGAGAAATCCTCAGTAGATGGCTTTGGCGTCGGCGTTGGGCACAAGGAACTGTATCACCAGAATAATTTTCGAACAGGTCATTGTATCCACCAAGGACTTCGTTACTGTGGCGATGGCAATGACTATAGTAGAGTTCATGTAACTGATCTAGGTGGGGCTGTGCATACTAGACCTCTCAAATTCCACATGTAGAGCATTCATTATAGGTCTTCTGAAAACTCAATTCACTGATCCTACATTACTTCATATGGGTAGAGATAGCTTCGTCTACTAGGTTTAGAACTGTGACCGAAATGAGAGTAATGAGGTGCCACACTGAAGAATTCGACATGTCTTTATTAACAGATGGTAATCTTTATAGCGTTATTCCATGGAACAAGCAGTTTATCAGCCTGATAGTCGAATGGGTCACCGGTTGTAGAGTTTAGTTGCCTACCATCCAAGACGTGTATGTATCACACATTTGGAAATGCCATCCGGAGGCTGGTAAAGGGCGAGTGTCATTCAGCATCAAGGGTACTTGAGACTGAAGACTATTTGCAATGTCTGTTCAGCATTGTTCACGGTACTCCAATGCAACCTCCACACACGGTTCAGCAAACCTATATTCGATCTTCAGATTATGAGGTGCACACCGTGCTGCAACCTAAACTCGAGTTGTCAGATCATTATTCACAGAACAAGATGTTTATCAGGCTGATGGTCGAATGAGTCACCAGTTGAGAAGTTTGTGTGCCTAAGATCCAAGATGTATTGTATCAAACATCGTAAAATGCCATTCAGAGGCTAGCAAAGGGCGAGCGTCATTCAGCATCAAGGGTGCTTGAGCCTGAAGACTATTTGCAATGTCTGTACAGTGGTGTTCACGGTACTCCAGTGCAGCCGCCACACATGATTCAGCAAACCAATATTCATTTTCGACGATATAAGGTGCACACTGTGCTGCAGTATAAAATCGATTTGTCAGACCATGACAGTATATTTGTCATTTGTAATGACAGGACAGAATCTCGTCTGTATGCACAATGTTCACTTTATGAGAGTGTTATGTGAATGAGAATGAGTGAAAACTGATGAATGTTGTTATATGTATGTGGCCTAGTATGGCTTGTTTATCATAGTGTAAATGTTTTAGAGTGAATTTATAAAAAGTAAACCCTTGGGGTGATGAAGAAAAAATTGTGTAAATAGTCTAAGTAAATAGCTATAAGTGTTTTAGTTCCATCCGCTGCTAACCATCTAGCCTGATTGGATTTTAATGTGAATAGCTCCCAGTCGTTCTAAAAATACTCTGTCAGTGGTACTGTTGTTGTTGTTGTGGTCTTCAGTCCTGAGACTGGTTTGATGCAGCTCTCCATGCTACTCTATCCTGTGCAAGCTTCTTCATCTCCCAGTACCTACTGCAACCTACATCCTTTTGAATCTGCTTAGTGTATTCATCTCTTGGTCTCCCTCTACGATTTTTACCCTCCACGCTGCCCTCCAATACTAAATTGGTGATCCGTTGATGCCTCAGAACACGTCCTACCAACCGATCCCTTCTTCTGGTCAAGTTGTGCCACAAACTTCTCTTCTCCCCAATCCTATTCAATACTTCCTCATTAGTTATGTGATCTACCCATCTAATCTTCAGCATTCTTCTGTAGAACCACATTTTGAAAGCTTCTATTCTCTTCTTGTCCAAACTATTCACCGTCCATGTTTCACTTCCATACATGGCTACACTCCATACAAATACTTTCCGAAATGACTTCCTGACACTTAAATCTATACTAAATGTTAACAAATTTTTCTTCTTCAGAAACACTTTCCTTGCCATTGCCAGTCTTCATTTTATATCCTCTCTACTTCGACCATAATCAGTTATTTTGCTCCCCAAATAGCAAAACTCCTTTACTACTTTAAGTGTCTCATTTCCTAATCTAATACCCTCAACATCACCCGACTTAATTCGACTACATTCCATTATCCTCGTTTTGCTTTTGTTTATGTTTATCTTATACCTCCCTTCAAGACACCATCCATTCCGTACAACTGCTCTTTCAAGTCCTAAGCTGTCTCTGACAGAATTACAATGTCATTGGCGAACCTCAAAGTTTTTATTTCTTCTCCATGGATTTTAATACCTACTCCGAATTTTTCTATTGTTTCCTTTACTGCTTGCTCAATATACAGATTGAATAATATCGGGGAGAGGCTACAACCCTGTCTTACTCCCTTCCCAACCACTGCTTCCCTTTCATGTCCCTCGACTCTTATAACTGCCATCTGGTTTCTGTACAAATTGTAAATAGCCTTTCGTTCCCTGTATTTTACCCCTGCCACCTTCAGAATTTGAAAGAGAGTATTCCGGTCAACATTGTCAAAAGCTTTCTCTAAGTCTACAAATACTAGAAACGTAGGTTTGCCTTTCCTTAATCTTTCTTCTAAGATAAGTCGTAAGGTCAGTATTGCCTCACGTGTTCCAGTATTTCTACGGAATCCAAACTGATCTTCCCCGAGGTCGGCTTCTACTAGTTTTTCCATTCGTCTGTAAAGAATTCGTGTTAGTATTTTCCAGCTGTGGCTTATTCAACTGATTGTTCGGTAATTTTCACATCTGTCAACACCTGCTTCCTTTGGGATTGGAATTATTATATTCTTCTTGAAGTCTGAGGGTATTTCGCCTGTTTCAGTGGTACTATGACTAGGAAAACTGGAAAAATTTCTGAATCACTGCTTACGAAAATTATAAAAATATTCTCAACCCGTTTTACTGTTTGGAGGACTGTGGAATGTTTTGAGGTTTCTAGTCATAGTTATTAGTGTTAGTAATAGTGTGTAAGTTTAAAGTATCGCTGTACTGGAAATATTAGAACCAAATTGTACTAAATCATCGTTATTTGTACTACTGCATTGAAATATTAGAACAAAATTGTATCTCAAGAACTATATTGTATCTTAATAATATAAATATCAAATCCAAATTGTATCTCAAGAAGTAAGTGGTATATCAAGAACCAAATTCTGTCTAGAGAATAAAATTGTATCTGTGAATGGAATAGACCAAAAAATCGTTATCACATGTATTTGTTGTTATTATTTATATAAAACAAATCCAAGTTCCTATACATAAAGCTGTGCATGACGCAAATGACATTAATTTTGAAATTGAGTGCTATAAAGTTTCATTGTGTAAATATACACAATGGTTGCATGGGATTATACCTATTGTGCAGTATATATATCTCACTCTGGGAGCTAGAGGTATATGGCCTCATCCACTTCCAGATACATATAGCAAACATGTCTAAAATAATATCTCTTGTGCTTGAGGATAACCACAGATATGATATCTGCATGAAGTTACATACTAAGTAGTTGTGAAAGAAAAGTGCTCAGATTGTGAGGTAATAATTCATTTACTTTTCAGCCCATTTAAAACTAATTTTACATTTTCATAAACAAACACAACGCCATCTTGACATATTATCATCTTCCTCTTGGGTAGATGAAGAGCAGGGCCACTGTAAAATTCCAGTTCTTGAAGAGCAGCAAACTGGAAGGTTCTACAAATCTGTGTGATCTCCCGGTCATTGATGTAGATGATGTTATCTGTGTGGTCGAATAACTGAAGTAACGTCATCATGTGTTTATACGTTTACTGGTATTATCCCAGTGAATTTCATGGTAGAAATGTGTTAACCACTGTACACTCCTCTGTGTCTCAGCACACAGTACATCCTTGAAAGACCTCAGTGATGCAATGTACGCTGAGAAAGTCTGTATTATACGAAAAACCTCTGTGCATGCTATGAATGCAACATATTTAAATGCGAACTGTCTACACTCATCATAGAAACACTAAATGTCTGCAGTGATGTTCTCTCCTTGAGATGCTATTGTGAAATGCTCTGGATTTGGTACATAACTTGTTCATTTATACACCTCACTGCATAACAGTAGTTAATAGTTAATGACGCAATCACGTAGAACTCGAGTGTATGCTGCTGTCAGTTCAGGGAAAATTGAAAAATATTCAAAATCAATTAGTACATCTATAGGTTCAGAATTAATAATCTCATTCTGTTTCGAGTAGTCTATTATGATGATTGGTGCTAGCGTCCTGAATTTCTGTGTATTGAGTATACATCTTTCCTCTTCAGAGTAAAAAGCACAGAATATTGCATGCATGTCAAACGCTTAACTGTAGACATGTTTATTCCACTGCAGGTGTAAATTATCATACAGGTAGAATTTGGGATCCAGGTAAACTCTGGCATTAGTTAACCTGGAACTACCAAATTAGGTGGAATCATTTTCTATGTCCCCTCGTCTGCTGGACAGAATGCAAGTGTGAAGAATCTGGATGTCTCCCGTTCAACAGTGGTTTTAATAGCAAACGTTTGTTTGCTTGCCATTAGCATCACTGGGTACCTGAAAAGCTACTATACATGGAAAGTTAACAGTAGAAATACAACTGCCTTCAGAACTTTTAAAAACATCAAACAATGCTCATCTGATACAATGATACGTGGCATTTTACATATTTATTTTGTTGATGGTGATCTCACTCTCCTCAGTAGTTCCCTGAATGTATGACTTGCTATTCATTGCACACGTTCACACACACACACACACACACACACACACACACACACACACGCACACGCACGCACACACACACACACACACACACACACGAATACACACATAGTACCTTCCTCACCAAAAGTTAACAAAAAGTGAGCTTTTTCCAGGAATTTATTCATGTGGAAAGGGAGGGAGGAATGTATTGTCCCTGTAGGTTCCTGATGCAACAAAACCAATTTCAAACATGGTTTGTGTACTACCTCAGTTGAGCCCCATTTGCCAAGGCGAATACCCCTGGTTCATCCAGACTGTGGTAGCGGAATAGGATGAAGTTGTCTCTTGCACTGTGAATTGGCACACCATAAAAAGGAAAACAAACATGGACATTCCAAAATAGCAATTGTCTCTATGAGTTGCGAAATGCATCTTCAGTCCATCCCACTGCATCACTATTGTTTGCTGAAAAGTATTCCTCATATGCTCGATCATTATCACCTCCTTTCATTCCTCAAGTAAGGTCCTATGGACGAATTCCTCAGCTGTATGCTTACAGGCAATACACTTATTAAACTCCTCTGTGTTCAACAGCAACATCTTGTCAAGTGAACACATTCCTGCCAGAGATAAATACCTTCCACCCCATCCTTTTTCTACCAATTCACAGTTGGGGTGGGGGTGAGAGGGGCAGCAGAAAGTTGGGGCGCGTGTTTTAAACTCCATCAGGTAGCAGTGTTGTGGGCTAGAGCAGTCAGTATTTTAACTTTGAGGCAAACATACACACACAGTATTAGAAAAAATAGGGACAGAGAGCAGTAGGTAGTTAAAAGTTGCGGCAGGTGTTTTAAACACCATCAGGTGTGGGCTAGAGCAGTCAGTATTCTAACTTTGAGGCAAACATACACACACAGTATTGGGAAAAATAGAGACAGATAGCAGTAGGTAGTGGGGTGGGGGCGATGGAGTTTGGAGGCAGTTGTAGAACAACTAGCAGATGATAAAACATTCAAAAATAAATACAGTAAATAAAGACACAGCTTTTGGTACTTCCTCACCAGCAGCTCAGTACAAACTGCGTCAATTTCCCACCAGTTCACAGCTGGGTGAGCGAAGGGAAAGTGGGGCAGAGAAAGGGAGGTTTTGGATGGGCAGAGGAGTGGAGCAGAGGGAGCAGTGGCGGTGATGATGTTAAGTGACATTGCCAATTCTACCACCCAAAGGGAGGATGGTGGATCCTCCCAGCAAGAGCTGTCATAATGAATAAATTTGGCAACAATATTGAGTGGCGGCATGCTGCACTTACCCCACTACTACCATAGCCCACACACAGCCAATAATCGAATAAGAAGGCAAATGCTTCATCAGTTCAAGTTTCATCTGACACACACCATTTAAAACATGGTAGGTCTCGGAAGTGTGCCATTTTTCCGCCTTGTTACTACAACATTTCCAATACATCGAAATGCAGATACCACCACATCTTGTGGTACCTCAAAAGGAAGTTAGAAAACACACAAACTGTAGAGGCTGAACCCTGTGTGATCAACCTAAACACCTTCATTACCTTCAAGGTGTTTTAATTTCAGTTCCTCATTGAAATGTCACACAGCAGCATTGCAAATCTCTTCAGTCTGCAGTTTGTTGTACACAACGCTGACTGTGATGAAAAAGTAAATTCCTACAACGCCTTGAGGTGCGATATGAAGTCGGGCATTTATAACCTGTTCCACTTCGTCTGTAGTTTCCACAAATGAATATGTCCATTGCAGAGCCATACACAGAACTGTGACTAGTCTGTAAAGGCGACATAACGCCATTCCAATGTCTAGTTTTGTCATTGGGCACACCACTGTCTGGCACCTTTCTCTGTTACCACCTCTGGACAAACTGCAAAATGGCCACATTGGGACAGTACATGGGAGGCCAGATATCATCGCACTGTCCACTTGGGTACTGCAAACAAACATTTCCTATCTCAAACCATTTCAAGGCTGAGCAAACAGGCATGACCGAGTGATCAAATTATCACTACACTCCTTCGCTTGTTACTTCATGCTGTTGAGAATCATTACGGCATAGAGTCTGACGCTCCTAAGCTCGCAATTCCAGTCATATCTGCAGTATCACAGAATAACAAAAAACTGTCTTTATATTCATGATCCTACCTCTGCAGAATTGCAACACAGTTGTTACATGTTTTTCCTTCTTGTTTTTCATAAGACTTCCTTCTCAAGATGCAAACACGTTGTCTTCCATAAACGTCTAGTATGTGCGCTGTTTCCTCATCTTACTCATGCCAAAGTGCTCGGAGAGCAAGATGTACTCCTTGTACACACAGAGGCCATACTCTGAAGATATGAGGGTTACGACTATGGTTTGCACAAACATTTTCTTCCTTTCATGCATACTATACAGTGTGTAAATATTCGAACCTTTTCTACAGGTATACTTTGTACAGAATGTAGAGGATGTTGTTCCTACCTACATTGACGGGCCGAAAAATTATGGACCATTGCGACATTGGACGTCGTCTGCTAGTATCACAGGCATTGGTGTAGCAAGGAAAACATACAACTACACCATAAGCGAATGGGTAATCACTCTGAGGACGATTCGGATGACGACTAGAGGAATTCACCGACCTAAGTGACTTTGACAAAGGGCATATTGCTTTCGCCTCACGCCTAGGAAAGTGCATCTTGCAAAAGTGAAGCTGATCACCTGGATGCATGCCAGTTCCGTAAGAATGTAATGAAAGTGAATGAAGGACAGTGGTACTAATAGTTGATGCAAAAGTACACCTACTTACAGGAAGTGGAGTTGAATGACGCTCCGCTATATAAAGTACCACAGGCGGCGATCTGCAGCAGATCGGATGACAGAGTAAAGAGCTGGTAATGGATCAATTGTTTTGGAGCACACTGTACAGCGCTCATGATTCTACGTTGAGATCTGCACCAGAGTAACTAATCAGAATGAATTTTTCGATCTTTCAGGCTGATATAGAACATCTTGGCAGATTTAAACTGTGTGCTGGACCAAGACTCGAATTGTGAACCTTAGTAGTAGGGAGATGGCGGAACTTTCACAATTATGGTATCAAATTGATACCAAATTGCAATGTAAATTAATCAAATAGATCAATTAATTACTCTCTGTCCCACACTCGCTCCCATATGATATCATGTGTTCTCTTCATCTGGCATTTGGATCCCTGCCCCATCCCCACTAACTTGCCCCTCCCCTTCATCACCTATCATACTGGCAGGACTTACGAATTTTGGCTGGGATTTGCAATTTTTGTGGGAATTTAGAATTCTGGTGGGAATTTCTCTTCCTCAGAGCTGTGCTGGATTCACAACCTACCCCACACCTGGGAATTGGCTAGAAATTCCAAATAGCAGTGCCCTTTTTGGTACGAAATCATGGTCCTTAGTGTCAGAAAACCCAAGTGCACACCCCAACACAGGTAAAATGCGCAGATGCAGGAGAGGAAGGTTAGTATAGTATGTGTTATTTGTTTAGGTTGGGAACCATAGGTAAAGATAAGTTCAAATTACGTAATTAATCATAAAAATCGGACCGAATTACATAACTACATGCATAGTGCAACACAAGGAGCGCCTAAAATCGCAACACAGCTCAAAAACTGACAATGCCATGCAACTGGCGTACACTGTTGGGAATGTTTTCACAAAATCACTAGAAAATAGTCGCAGACATACTCATACTCTATCCTTCATGCACAAGCTGGTAGAAAATAACTCTGGAGTGGGAGCTAATATTCTTATTTGTTTGGCGGGAGCTGTATTAGACTGATGAGATGCTGGTGAAGGACAGAGAGGTGTTTAATAAGTATATTACCTGCATACATACAACTTAGGACTGTATCATTTGCTTTTTGACATCAGAGTTCACTAAACACGCCTTACCTTGAATTACTAGAGAATCACACTGCAGCTTAGGCTATCAAAGCCAATTCACACTTCCTCATGTGTGGAAGAGGCTACACTGCTCTGATTACACATCGAAATTGTTGGAACAGGTCATAATGCAACACATGTACGGGGGACTAGGGACATCGTTGACCATAAAGATTGCATCAGGAGAGAGGGGTGACAGCTGATGCCTGTTCTCCTCAATATGCGATCAGGAACTAACAACATTAAAACTACTCTTACCTGTACTCATCCCTCCCTCTCACTCCATGTCCCCAAGTATGGCGGGGATACAGGCTTTTTCAAACCACCATTTGCCATTGTCTCTGTTGGCCTCAGCCCCTGCCACATCTGGGAGCACAATTTTTGGTCAGCTGCAGTCAGAGCAGCGTCACTGGTGTTGCACATGTCTGATTGCTCCAGGCAGCAGCTTTTCGTTTGCACAAAAGGCTGTAACACCCCTCAACAATGTAAGATAAATAATGGACACCCCAAGTGCAACTCGCCTGTTCACCTAAAATATAACTGCGACCTGACTGGGGAACAGTGGCTGTGCCGATCACACACACACACACACACACACACACACACTGTACCTGCCCCCATGCCTCCAGGAGCCTGCTGTTCTGTGAAGGGAAACACTTTTATTTATCATCAACACACCTCCTTCAAGCGAGCATCTATGAAAAAAAGAAAACATAATTGCAATGATGATAAATCTCCTCTTTCTACGAAAATTGGCACAATCAATTTTGTTTTGTTTTACCATCAAAATCGCTACAATTCTTACCTTCTATAGGGACAGTACATTTTATGTCTCTCTCTCCCCTCGCCACCCACTATTTTGCGACATCCAACTAACTGAAAAATGAGACTACAGCACTGCCGCCAATTACAGATGACCAAACTCTAGACATGAGAGAGGTTTATTATTGTTTTATGCACAAAGTTACATGGCTTGAGAGTGTTCCTCACATGCAAATGAATGTCTGTGAATAAACTGTCATGTACATGTGTTTTACAAATATTTCTGACACATGAAATAACTAATTTGGAATGCAGCCTTTCATACCATTTCAGAAGAGACACAACCATTATACGATCACCAACAAGAAGCTATAACTGAAGAAGATGTTTATGTTTTGTACATAGTGGTAGATCCATTTTACCAGTGTGTTGTTATACAGCACAGAATTTATTGTAACAGAACATCCTAATGTTATCTAGTAAAGAACCCTACAAGATTCCTCTGATACATCGAAAAGGAATACCATATGTCCAATGACATCTGACATTTTCTTTGGTCTATATCTCGCCTCTAGCGAGGTGTGTTTAAAGTTCCTGTCATCTAGCAGAAAATCATTCTCAACAGCAGCAGATTATTGCATTCTAGTTTTCTAAGCAATTTGATAATCACAAAACAGCACGTTCATGCAAGCTACTCAATTGTTGGGAAAAATACTATCATTTCTAGATACCACAGTGCTCTATAATTCAAGTGGTATCCACTTTATAATTAGAGATTATGAAGTATGAAATAACACAGGACTTGCTGTAATACCTATTTTTAAACACGTAGTCATGACACTGAAACAAGAACACACGTAATTCCATGAGAATAGTTTCAGTCGATTTCTATTAGTTTTACAAAAAGTATTGGTCTAGTTTGAGGGCATTCCATGTATTCAAATTACAAATCGAAAAACAAATACCATCAGTATGTTGGCATCGAGCATATTACGTATACAAATATCGCTCCATTGGAGCAGGTGGCCATTGGTCGAAATCGCTTGCACAGACCTATGCAAAGTTTTATCATCTGTACTGGCGGAGGTGTACATCAAACAGACTATCAGTCACAGGAGAGAGTTCCTGTGTTGTTCTTTCATAAGCAGCTGAAAACATTATATTTCAGCTGCAACTCTTCCAAACAGTCTATGACATCAGCTTTGTGCACAGCCATACACTTCGCTTTTATACCATGACTTTGAGATCTGTCTCAGGTGCTAAACGAACATTAACACATTTGGATCTATTGGCTCTGACAGAAAGCTAAACATCATATGGTGTGAACTATGATTCTCCGATAACTCACAGGATGGTAGAAATAAAACTCCAGTGTTCACCATCTTTGGAACATGCTGTTCACAAAACGCACAGGGTAGTAAAAGAAGAAGAGGTACTATTATCTCACTGGCAAGAAAAGGAATGTGCAGGGCACAGCTGTAGCAGATGGAAGTAAGACTAGTCTGGAGCGTTGAGGAATACTTCCAAACTGTCTGAAGGTGATGACCTCTGCAGATAGTCCCATGCTCCACAGTGGCAAGTAGCAGATTCATAGTGTTCTGACAATATATATGTATGTCTGTAGAGATGTCAGGGATGGACGGTTGCAAAAACTCCCGAAATCTATATTTTGTAGAAGTCCAACAGGGTTGTGGGAATGTACAAGAGTTGGAAGTTATAAACAAAAGTATCAAGCTCATTTGGTACGCAACAAGAGCTTATATGTATGCGAAAATTATCAGAACAGTTGCAGAAATAGACTCATCACATTTCAACTCCGTGTTGCGAATGCCTCTACAACGGACTAGATGTCAAATGAACATGTCGAACTGTACCAGACTTTGAGTTTCCATCAAGTGGGTTGCTACATGACTCTGCAGACAAGCTGTCTGATGTCTCATAGCAGTTCATGTAACTATTTACAGGCTTCGAGGTTCCAGTCTGTAACACATGTTGAGCCTCATATAGGTATGAAGCGAGTGTTACTATACTTTTCATGATTTTCCTATCCAAAATGCATGCTTGTAGATCATCGGTAATAAGGGAATTCTAAGGATATTTTAGTAGTGTGGTGTATAGGACACGCAATATCCTCGTATAAAATCACACAACACATGGGTATGCCAGTTGATTTCCAATGATTCTCTCACGGTTGACGAACAGCTAGTCCCATTCCGTGGAAGATGCAGCTTCAGCCAATATATTCCCTGTAAACCAGCCAAGTATGGCATAAAAATGTTTTGGTTATGTGATGCTACATCTGCATATGCTTTAGACGGAACTGTTTACACGGGAAGGAAGCCTCATGAACCTATCGAGAAAAATCTTGGATGGAATGTGGTGAAAGATCTTGCTAAAAGCATTGAAGGACCATCAAAAAATATTACTGTTGACAACTTCTTTACTAGTGTACAACTGGCAGAAGAGATGCTTCAGAAGCAAATTACAGCGGTGGGAACAATCAAACAAAATAAACCATAAATTCCTATTGAAATGAAACCACCTGCCACAAGAGCGATTCATTCCTCTTTGTTGCATTTAGAGGTGACATTACAATGGTTAGTTATGTTCCCAAAAAGAAAAAGTCTGTAGTTATCATCAGCAAAATGCATCACGACCAAAACGTTGATGAAACTCATGCAAAGAAGAAACCAGATACAATAAAGTTCTATAACTCTACGAAAGGTGGAGTAGATCAAATGGACCAGAAAATTAGTTATTGCACTTGCAAGAGACAAACAAGAAGATGGCCATTTGCATTATGGATGAATATGATGGACGTCGCAGCAATGAACAGTGAAATTTTATTTTCCGCCTTACATCTGACATACCATAGTGGAAGAAGTGATAAAAGGCGTTTGTTCCTAAGAGATTTAGCAGAGCAAATGGTAAGACCACTAATGGAACTTCGTATTCAGATCCCTAATCTTCCAAAGGAAATCGTTGATGCCATGCAAAGATGTGGTGTTCAAAAAGATGTCATATTGCCGAACCAACTACCTGTTTCAGGAAAAAGAAGAAGATGCAATTAATGTCCATATAATAAACACAGGAAAAGTGATATGACATGCATTATGTGTAAAACCAACATTTGTAAGGAACTTAGTGGAATTCTTTGTGCTTCTTGTTTGTCACATGTTGAAAACTAAGAAAAATGCAATTTCATTTGAACAATGAATAATAACTTTTTGTCAAAATATCGCCTATATACATAATATTCTGAATAATGAGCATGTTTTAATTGAAGAAATTGGTTGTAATAAATGTTATAAAATAAATTAATAATATTATTTGTATATGTTGTATGTAAATGGATGTAACTAATAAAAATTCACTCTTAGAGTGATTTTAAAAAATTTATAAACATTAATCCGGCCCACCAGATCCTGTTACTGTATCTTAGGAATCTTTCAATATGACAATTAATTTGACAGAAAGAAATTTAGCTGCAAAGAATGATTATACGAAAAGAGGAAAATTTTAAATTAGGGCTGGGCCTTGGAGGCCCTGCATATGCATTCACTTCTGTTTTCGGCACCATGCATCCTAGGGTTAAGTGCTAAGGAGAAGAATCAATGCATTTATCGGACTTAAGCCATTCCCTAGAGTGTTCTGTAGGAGAGTGGACTGATCCCACATATATAGCCTTTAATAGTGTGAGGAGGGTGTTCGTGAGAGACATGGTGTTAGGACAAAGTTGCGTCAGACTAGGATTTCTGTGTGCAACAGGAATGTTACGAAAGCGGTGGTGATGCTACTGTAAACAGCAATAAGAGTGTTGCCTCTCCTTGGTGTTTACTCCATCAAAACTGCTACTGCTACTAATAACAAGCACGACTGATGCGGAAAGTGTGACTCGGGGTACGTACGTACGCAAGTTTCCGACAGAAAAAGACGTATAAAACCCATTAATTTCCTAAGGCAGAACAACAATTTCCTGACTTCGTTCTAGTTGGTTTATAAGAAGCTCGAGCGGCGGATATACATCGATTACACCTTCATACGACACCAGAATAGTGAAGAAGGAAGTAGTTTTTTCAGCTAAGTTTGACACTGAAGCGATTGGTTTAGAAACTTGCAGAGTGGTTGTATGTCTGACGTTGCACAAATATATCCTGCGTTAGAATATTACTATCGTTGCAATCCACACGACTAATACTTCGGAAACCATATAGCTTTAACAGTATAGCATTTTCACATGCAGAACCATGTAGCCAAAGGCGTTTGTGATTATGCTCTATGACCATTTTTCTCATGTCGGTGCCTCCTTGGTACTGCATAGAGATACTGGAATAATACTTCAGAAATGGTAGCACAGCTGATCTACATGAAATGTTTGAAACTCCATCTGTCTGGAGCTGTATCATGTATAAATCAAACGTTTCTTCGTAAATGTCTGATATATCACCGCTACACTCTCATGTCTACTATACGTCGGTAATAGGTTCTTCCCTCTTCAATATGCAAATATCTAGAGATATCTTGTGCACTAGAATGGGTACCGTAGTTAAGTTTGGTGTAAAACAGTCATCGCTGAAAAGCAGCTACAAACACATCTCGCCCTGTTGCTTTACAAGCTTTGAATGTAGTAGGTGTAGTAACCTCATATTCAGGTCAGTTTCAGCTTAAATTGGCAACTGTGTTGCAGAGAGAGTAGTCAAGGACAATGCCAGGAGATCTGTCAATTTCCGATTTTATACTGCGAATGTGACAATACTCTGTGACTTCCATCGAAACAGGGAAAGACGGCCAGTTACAACCGATGTTCTGTAAATACCTAGATAACATAATTCCATCAGTATAGGATGCTGTTTGGTATACTTTGGTGTATATGACTGAATGGACGTACTGCACAGTCATCTATCGGCATTCGCAATCTAGTATATGGTACCTGCAAACTAGAGGAACGGTGATTTGACAGTGATATAGAAACTGGGAATCATTTTGCTGCGTCATTTGGTGGCGTTGAAATTACGGAATAGCTGGTTGTTGGGTTGTTTGTGGAGGAGACCAAACAACGAAGTCATCAGTCTCATAGTATTACCGAAGGAAGGGGAAGGAATTCGGCCATGCCCTCTCGAAGGAGCCATCCGGGCATTTGCCTGGAGTGATTTAGGGAAATCACGGAAAATCTAAATCAGGATGGCCGGACGCAGAATTGAACCGTCGTCCTCCCGAAGGTGAATCCAGTGTAATAACTGGTAAAATTGCTAAAATTAATCACTTTACTGACTGTTTTGCGTATTACCGTACACCATCCCATATTGACGGGTCTTCCCTGTTTCATTTTGTCCACTGGTATGCTGTTGATAACCACATAAAGAGTGATTGGCACAACTTGGTTGAGATGCAGAGAGCCTTGGTAAAACACTGGATATCTGCTCCTTGTCACTGCTTAGCATGGGATTAAATGTAGAGGTCATCACCTTCAGACAGTTGTTTTGACGCGTTCCTCAATGCTGCAGACTCGTTCTATTTCCATATGCTGATGGAATGCCTTCCATATTGTTTTTTCATCAGTAAGATGACTATACCTCTTCTTGTTTCTATTACGTAGTGCGTTTTGTAAACAGCACTTTCCGCAGATGGTCAACACTGGAACAGATATCGTGTATATGACTGCAAAATTAAGAAGAATGGAACTCTGAGACATCTGCTGCCCTCACTGTGCAGGATGAGGTTAATTATCTTGATCACCACCTACAAACAGGTGTTTGGAAACGCTTCACAATACCGCAAATTTTCCACTTCCCATATATTGCGATGTCTTTGACTTTCTTATCAGTAAGATACATGGTCTCTGTGTTTTATTTCTACCATTTCATGTGTTGTGGGAGCAGGGTAGTATACACCATACGATGTTCAGCTTCCTGTGAGAGCTTGGATGTGTTACAGCTGAAAACAATGTATTGAACTGCTTATGACAGAACAACACAGGAATCCTCTGTCGTGTTAGACTGTCTGTTAGATATGGTCCCTCTCAAGTACAGGAGACAAATCTTTACACAGGTGTGTGCAAGCGATTTCGCCCACTAACCACCAACTCCACTGGAGCGATGTGTGTACACACAGACGTTACTTGTTTTTCTATGTATAGGAAGAAAGATACGCGCTAGAATATTATGGAACGTGTGGTATGACTAGTTAAAAATAGGATGCAGACACTTTGTAGTTTTTTTCCTACTCGGTATGTTACGAAATAACGACGAGGAGAGCTCTTAAATATGACTGTATAGATGCTTATCTGTATCCGTATTTCACACGTTTGAAATGAATGTAATGCCCTTGCGCGTGACAATTTGTAATTTGAACACATGTAATGCTTTCAATATGCACCGATTTTGCTGATATAACTAATAAAAGCAGTCTGTACCTCTTCTCGTGGAATCATGAGTGTTTTTATTATTATCGTCATGACTGCATATTTAAAAATTATGGCTTCCTGCAACTCTTGTGTTACTTTACACTTTATAACCTCTAACTAGAAAACAGAAACCACTTGAAATATAGCTCGTTGTGGAATCTAGGAATGATATTACTTTCCCCAACATTTGAGTAGATTGCGCGAAATAGGCTGCTCTGTGATGATCAGATTGCTTACAAAACTAGGATGCAAGACTCTGCTGCTATTGGGAGTGTTTGCCTGCTGGATGACAGAAACTCTACACGCAAATCGTTAGAGACGAGTTATGGAACAAAAATGTCAAATGTATGCACGCAGATGGTACTTGTTTTCGATGTATTGGATGAGTGAGATGCGGTAAATTCTTACATCAGATTCTATTACAAGGAGTGGTAAGTCCGGTTAAAATTTAATTGCAGATAGTTTGTATTTTCTTTACCTACTCGGGATATTGGAAACTAACGATGAGGAGTGCTCTCCAGTGTACTAAATAACTGTGTAGATGCTCATCTCTATCCGTGTTTCATAGATTTGAAATGAATGAACGCCCTTGTGCAGAACGATATATTATTTGAACTGTGCAGAATGCTTTCAAATACACCGATTTTGCTCGTAACACTAAAAGTAATCGCCTGTACCTATTCTCTTGGATTCATGAGGGTGTTTGTTATTATCGTCATGATTGCGTGTTTCAAAATATGTGTCTACCGCAAGTCTTATGTAATTTCACACTTCAAAACTCTGATTATAGAGTAAACACCACTTTATGTATAGTTCATTGTGGAATCTACAAATGATAGTGTTTTTTCTCAGAAAGTAAGCAGACTGCGTGAAATGTGCGGTTCTATAATGATCCAATTGCTTACGAGACTAGAATGCAATAACCTGCTGGTGTTGTGAATAATTGTCTGATGGATGACAGGAACTTTACACACAGATCGCTAGGGTCGAGTTATGGAGAAACTAAATGTCAGATGTCACCACACAGACGCTTTTGTTTTCGATGTATCGGAGGAGTTAGTTCAAATAGCTCTGAGCACTATGGGACTTAACATCTGAGGTCATCATTCCCCTAGAACTTAGAACTACTTAAACCTAACTAACCTGAGGACATCACACATATCCATGCCCGAGGTATGATTCGAACCTGCGACCGTAGCGCTCGTGCGGTTCAAGACAGAAGCGCCTAGAACCGCTCGGCCACAATGGCCGGCATCGGAGGAGTCCTATATTGTACTCATCTGGGTGACATTAGGAGGCTCTGTTACAACATGTGCTCCCAAGGTTTGCTTCGTAAACACCAGTGCGATACAGCATCTCATTGGTGAAAAGGGACCTGCCATGGTATGCAAAGCAGCAATGTCCTCCTGCATGGTAGCTTATTGTGGTCAAATGTAAAATGATTATTTTTTTCCAACATGTGAGCAAATGACATGGACGCTGCAGTCTGTAATGTTATTCCACTTGTCTCAAACGTTTGTAATACACATGTAGATGACGATTTATTTACAGACACTGATTTGAGCGTGAGGGACACTCTGAAGCGATGTAATTTTGTGTATCAGACTGAAAGATATCACTGTGACCTCTGCAGTTTAGTTACCTGTAGTCACCGTTAGTGCTGTTGTTCTTTCTTTTCTTTTCATTTCGCTGGGTGTAGCAAAATAATGGAAAGCGGACGGAGAGAGAGAGATGCGAATTGTATCCTGCAGTCGAATCTAAAGACTACATCGGTTTTGCTCACAAAACTAAAAGAAAATGTACTCAGTCTATTTTTGTCGAAAGAGATCATTTATTACTGTCTGACTGTGTTCTCTTTTTTTAATACATACTCACTTGTAGGAGGTGCGTTGCTCTTAAACAAAATTATTCCCCTTCACAGAACGGCAGGTTGCTGGAGCCGTGGAGGGCAGCTCCAGTAAGTGTGTGTGTGATCTCCCTATGGGGCTGTTCTCCAGTCAGGGTGCAGCTACATTTTAGATCTTGCTTTGTTCTGGGAGTGTTGCGGCCTTTTGTGTAACTACAGAAATGCCACCTGGGACACTCAGACACGTGCAACACCAGGGATGCCGCTTCGGCTGTGGTTGGCCAAAAACTGTGCTTGCAAATGTGGCAGGGGCTCAGGCCGACAGAGATGGTAATGGCAGGCTGTTTGAAAAAGCCTGTACCCCACTTTAGGTGGAGGGAGGGAGGGAGTGGGAGGGACGAGGGGAGGTAAGATAGCTGTAATGTTGCTAGTTCCTGACCGCACTGCCGGCCGAAGTGGCCGTGCGATTAAAGGCGCTGCAGTCTGGAGCCGCAAGACCGCTACGGTCGCAGGTTCGAATCCTGCCTAGGGCATGGATGTTTGTGATGTCCTTAGGTTAGTTAGGTTTAACTAGTTCTAAGTTCTAGGGGACTAATGACCTCAGCAGTTGAGTCCCATAGTGCTCAGAGCCATTTGAACCATTTTGGAACCTGACCGCACTTTGAGGAGAGCACACATTCAATGCCACCCTCTCTCCTGTTGCAACCTTTTGGGACGAGAATTTCCTCCAGTCTCCCACAAATGGGATGCATTATGACACACTGATTATGAGTGCTGTTTTTTAGCCGCGACTAGAACAGTAAAGCATTTTCCATCAGTTGTGGGAACGAGTATTGGCTTTGGTTACCTGAGAAGCAGGGTGACGGTCAAGCAGTGCAGATGGAGGCATCCGTAGCGAATTCTGACGTCAAACAGAGACAGATACAGTCCTCAGTTCTACGCTTACAGGTAACACTCTTATTAAACTCATCTCTGTCTAAAACCAGCATCTTGTCAGTGAAACACAATTCCCGCAATAAAAATAAAGATAATACCTTCCATTTCCGCCTTTTTCCTGTCAGTTTGCATGTGAAGGGTAGACTTTGAGTACGTCTACCACAAGTTTCGAGTGAGACTGTAAAGTTTTTTCCCAGCAGGCTAACAGTTGTATGACATTGTCAGTTTTTGAGATGTTATTTTAGGGGCTCCTTGTATTGCGCTATGCATAAGTTGTGTAATTAAGACCTACATTCATGTTTAACTACGTAGTTATGTCCTATCTTTACTTCAGTTTCCCAACGAAAATAAATAAAGTACACTAAACTAACCTTAACCTCCTGCATCTGGACAGTATCCAATTGTTGGGGCGATCACTCGGCCTTTCTGTCCAGAAGGATCAGCGTTTGAGTACCAGAAATGGCGCTACCCCTTTAAATTTCCAGCCAATCCCCAGATGTGGTGTGGTGTGTGATGTCAGCACAGCCCTGGGACAAATAAATTTCGGCCAGAATTCGAAATTCCCGCCGAAAATACAAATTCCTGCCAAAATCAGAAAGTCCTCCAATAGGATAGGTGGTGGAGGGGTAGGGGAAGGGTTGGGAGGATAGAGCGGGGATCCACAAACTATATGAGAAAAACAAATGACGTCATCTAGGGTGGAAGTGGGGCGATGTGGGAAGCAGGAATTAATTGGTGAATTTAATGAATTTGATATCAAAATAGCGCCAGTGGCGCTATCTCCGTAACACTAACTTCTTCCGTCATGGACAAGTCCTCTGACAATTGAGCATCCAAGTACGACTCACTATCCGGTACACCAGCTTTTCTTTCGCTAGCGCCTCGTCTCCAACCTTACAAATCTCTACAGAAGTTTCCCTGTGGAACCTGCAGCACTAGCTCTCCTGGAGGAAGGGGTATAGCGGAGACAGGGCTTAGCCACAAACTACGAGAAGCTTCCCGAATGAATTTTTTACTGTGCAGTGCAATGTTTGTACACTATTGGCCATTAAAATTGCTTCACCAAGTAGAAATGCAGAAGATAAACGGATATTCATTGGGCAAATATATTATACTAGAACTGACATGTGATTACATTTTCATGCAATTTGAGTGCATAGTTCCTGAGAGATCAGTACCCAGAGCAACCACCTCTGGCCGCAATAACGGCCTTGATACGCCTGGGCATTGAGTCAAACAGAGCTTGGCTGACGTGTACAGGTACAGTTGCCCATGCATTTCAACACGATACTACAGTCAATCAAGACTAGTGTCTGGCGTATTGAGACGAGCAAGTTGCTCGGCCACCATTGACCAGACGTTTTCAATTGGTGAGAGATCTGGAGAATGTGCTGGTCACGACATCAATCGAACATTTTCTGTATCCAGAAAGGCCCGTACAGGACCTGCTACATGCGTTCGTGCATTATCCTGCTGAAATGTAGTGTTTAGCAAGGATCGAATGGTTCAAATCGCTCTGAACACTATGCGAGTTAACTTCTGAGGTCATCAGTCGCCTAGAACGTAGAACTAATTAGACCTAACTAACCTAAGGACGTCTAACACACCCATGCCCAAGGCAGGATTCGAACCTGCGACCGTAGCGGTCGCTCGGTTCCAGACTGTAGCGCCTTGAATCGCACGCCCACTCCGCCCGACTCAGGGATCAAATGAAGGGTAGAGTCACGGGTCGTAACACATCTGAAATATTACGTCCACTGTTCAAAGTGCCGTCAATGCGAACGAGAGGTGACCGAGACGAGTAACCAATAGCACCCCATACCATCATGCCAGTTGATACGCCAGTATGGCGATGACGAATACACGCTTCCAATGTGCGTTGATCGCGGTGTCGCCAAACACGGATGCTACCATCATGATGATGTAAACAGAACCTGGATTCATCCGAAAAAATGACGTTTTGCCATTCGTGCACCCAGGTTCGTCGTTGAGTACACCATCGCAGGCGGTCCTGTCTGTGATGCAGCGTCAAGGGTAACCGCAGCTATGCGATAAACCGCAATCGCGATAGGCTACAATCCGACCTTTAACAAAGCCGGAAACGTGATGGTACGCATTTCTCCGCCTTTCACGAGGCATCCCAACAACGTTTCACCCGGCAATGCTGGTCTACTGCTGTTTGTTTACGAGAAATCGGGTGGAAACTTTCCTCATGTCAGCACGTTGTAGGTGTCGCCACGGCGCCAACCTTGTGTGAATGCTCTGAAAAACTAATCATTTGCATATCACAGCACCTTCTTCCTGTAGGTTAGATTTCGCGTCTGTAGCACTTCATCTTCGTGGTGTAGCAATTGTAATGGCCAGTAGTGTAGATGTGAAACTTCCTGGCAGATTAAAACTCTGTGCTGGACCGTATCTCGAATTCGGTACTTTTGCCTTTCTTGTGTAAGCGCTCATCCGACTGAGTTACCCAACCACAGCTCACAGCTTGCTTCTGGTAGTACCTAATCTCCCACCTTCCTGAGTTCGAGCCTCAGTCCGGCTTAGAATGTTAATCCGCCAGGAACTTTCAGAGAAACTTAGGTTCACGAATGTGAGCTACGACTGCAGGGGAATGGCATCATCGACATTTCACCATGGGTCATTCGAGACATATCCGCCTTATCGGATGAATCACTTCCCGTGTTACACCCACCACGCCACATACGCAGGCTGGTGAGGTATGTTCAGCTGGGCCTCTTTCGACCTTTAACTGTAATCCAAGGTACTATTGCAGCAGAAGGCTACTTAAAAGATTATTATATTTTAGACCACCTACGTCCCTTTGTGCTTGATTTCTTCCTCGTCACCTAAGGCATATTCCAGCCTTATGTGCCAAAGGAGCAGGAACTGCTACAGTTGTTTGATGTGAACGCTAGTTGATATCTTGAGAGGCCAGTTCCCGCTGTCAAACTGATAGAAAACCTCTGGTGCGCTATTCGGTGTGTCATCCACACCCACATACCACCGGCGAGTAATTCACTGAAACACCGTGAGCTGCACGTAGACATCTGATACCCAATACGTCTGAAAGTATACGAAGGACTTCTCCAATCAATGCCAAGCGAAACGCTGCTGAATCACATTCCGATGGTGGAGTAACAAGGTATTAAGCAGACAACGTTAATGGTTCCATTTCATCGATGTGAATTTCTTGTCTTATGCAGGTAAGGGTTTTCTTCAGAACTGTCAATTCCGCCGTTCTATCCCCTTTTCAGTTATCTTCTCTTACAAGTGACCAATTTTGTATTGGTTGCTGTAACCCCATGTGTATACACTGTAGCCAGTTTTTAGTACCCACTAACATCACAGATTAGTGAAATTCCCACAATTTGAACACCCTATGCGTAGTTTAATTGAGTAGTAGCCCTAAATCAGATATGCATGTGTATTTTCAGGAGTAGGATTGATAGCTGTAATCACAAAAATGGTTCAAATGGCTTTGAGCACTATGGGACTTAACATCAATGATCATCAGTCCCCTAGAACGTAGAACTACTTAAACTTAACTAAACTAACGACATCCCACAACACCCAGTCATCACGAGGCAGAGAAAAACCCTGACCCCGCTGGGAATCGAACCCGGGATTCCGGGCGTAGGAAGCGAGAACGCTACCGCACGACCACGAGCTGCGGACAGCTGCAATTACATCTGGTATTAGTGCTGTTGCGATTTTGCTCAGACGTAGGCTGTTTATCAACATCAATGGAAACGGAAATAGGAGGGCTGCCACTGGTCTCAAGTTTCTTAAACGGACCTCAACTTTGCACACCTGGAGAGGACACATTTAATGCAGCAGTTTGCTGTAATAATAGGAAATCGATAATTACGATTTTCAGGATCGTTTTTGCTGTGGGTTAGGCCGAACTTGTGTTATTATTCAACAGAAATTTTGCGTTAGAACGAAGAGTTAATGATTAGTAGGACGAGTCTCTAGTCACAGAAACGTACACTCGACAGCAAAAAAATGTGTCACGCCTGAATTCCAACGTGTAGGCTGCACCTGAATGTATGCAACCAACATAGCACATCTGTGTTGCACATTGTCGCAACCCTCCACAGTACAGTCGTTGTAAGATATACAACGGGTTCCACTAGTGACTACTAGAGAACACTGGACTTTATGACAGTCCGGCCAGATGTAAAGTAACACAATGACGTTACAGAAGAGATCAGGCAGTCCTTAACGTTTGTAAACTACACTTAATTACAATAAGTTACATTTCAAACGTTATGGGACAACTAATTTTGTCACATAAATCGTTCAGTAATGCTTAGGCACAATTAAATATTTGAGAAAGTATATGGATTTAAAAAGTTGCATCGCAATTGAAAACAAGTTCTTTGCTGTCTAAAAGGTTTACCCAACACAGGCTGAAAGTCGATCAACATTCAACGGGGAATGGTTTCGCATAAACTTTATGTAATACTAAGCAGTTAAATGAAAATGTGATGAACGGCGGCAAGCACTCTACGGAAATCCCAACATTAATAGTGAGTCACAAGTAATATTATTGTTCACATTACTCAACAGTTACTTGTACACAAAGCTGTACTTTAAATGACCAACGTCTTCGTTCTGGATCCGGATGCAAACCCAGAATATAAAGCCATTGTTAACCATGCAAATCTTTGTGCTTTATCGAGACCCGATTAATAGGCAGAAAGAGACGTTAAATATTGACAAAATTGAAATGCCATCATGTAATGCTGGTGACAAGGATGCGGACCCAGCACCTAATCGGATTGTTGAATAAGTACGTAAAATCATAATGTAGATATCCCAGTTTGTCACCAGTAATGAGGTAGGAACCTTAAATGACGACTGAAGTCGTATTGCCTGACCCGGATTCGAACCCGGCGCCTACCGCCGTGGTTGTCTAACCCGGAACAGACGAGAAATGTCCAGTGTTGGTCCACCATTAGCGGGATGTGCGCACATTTAACTAGAAATTAGGTGACGGAAACGTCTATGCTGACTGAGAGTCGAACGCCGCACACATTGTTATGAAGACACGTTAATAATCAAATTCTTGTTCAGTAGTAGTTAGGAGTAGCATGTTTGTTGCAAACCTTAAGGCCTATCTCATCCCTAGTATCGTGTTGCCTAATATCTGCGATGTCATGGTGTTAATTTACAAGTGGATTGACTGCCGCAAAGTGCAATGTTCTCTAGTAGCGTGTAACTTTGAGATGTAAATGAAGCGCCTCAGCAGAAAGTAATTTCCGTCGTGCAGCACGTATTGTTTCAGCGACATTGAGTACATGTTATAAGTGCAAAATGGCTCTGAGCACTATAGGACTAAACATCTATGGTCATCAGTCCCCTATTACTTCTTAAACCTAACTAACCTAAGGACATCGCAGAACACCAAGTCATCACGAGGCAGAGAAAATCCCTGACCCCGCCGAGAACGCTACCGCAAGACCACGAGCTGCGGACTTATAAATGCACAAAGCGTGTATTATATACCACGTAAATGCTATTATTTGGAGAAGCTGCCGCCAAACCTGTTTACTTTTACATTCCACTTAGTTGTCGTGGTTGAATACATGTTTTCTTATGGCTATATATAATGCAGAGCGCTTACAAGAAAGAATAGTTTCCTGCGCCATGCTATTGCTAGCTAGGTGAAATATTTTGTCTTAGCTATGTTTAAATGAATGTATTTTTTAATATATTGTTGGCCAAAAATTTGAATGAATCGTCAACTGTAGGCGTGCCTGCACATGTTATAGCATAATAGCTGCAGATGCGTTAGTTTGTACTACGGACTTGGGTAGGTTAGGTGTAACTTTTGATCCTTCGAGGGGTGATCGTGGCCTGGCGGCCCGGGTCTGTACTAGCCGCGGCTCGCGATCTACGGGCCAGCCAGGCTGGCCGAGGCGAGACGCAAGTGAGCGAGCTGGCGGTGGCGTTGGTGGGCCAACAGCCTGGGACGAGCCAGCACGGCTGCGCCGGCCGCATGCCTCTGCCTCTGCCGCTCCGTTTGACGTAAATATGTTCACCTCCTCTCCTGGCATCATTATAAGAGCGACTGTCTGCCGTAATGTCTCACTGGGAGAGGCTCAGCGAAGACGTTTTATACCGGCTAGCACTTGCAGAGCTCCATCCGAGGGCGTCGTGGGACAACGTCATTTTCACTGATGAGAAGGTGTTTTTCACCAGTAACGACGGTGCACGAGTCGTTTACAGGCCGCAAGGGACTCCTCATCGCCGCGAATATGTAACCACGACGAGAAGAAGTGGCCGGCCACCTGTTACCTACTGGGGTTGGATATCTGCGAGAGGGGCAGGAATTCTTCACAGGATAAAAGGAACACTGGACAGCGTGCAGTATGCCCACATATTGGAAAATGTGATGCTTCCGTCATTGCGAATGCTGTACGCAGAAGGGGATGTCACATTGCAAGAGGACCATTCTCCCACTCACAAGTCTGCATTTATTCAGCAGCGGCTCTCCACGATTGGCGTCAACGTCATGGACTGGCCGCCACGGGCGGCTGATATGAACCCCAAGGAAAACATGTGGATTGAGGTCAGCAGAACATTAACAGAGAACTGGCCACGAAACCAACCAACTACTGCGGACGCTCTTCGGGACTGCGTCCTGGAAGCCTGGGAGGAAGTTGCTTCTTCATGCTGATACGTCCGACGGCTTATACATTCTAAGCCACGACACATGACAGAAGCACAAAATAATGAAGGATTCTGGATATAATATTAGTCTTTAAGATGTTTTTTTATTTCTTTTTCGCCATTTTTCCTCATTGGGAGCTAGTGGAAGATCGCGTGGCAACAGAAAAGATACAATATGGGTTAGTTTTCCTTTGAATTGCCTTTAAAATTCAAGTGGATTTCTTTTGAATATACAGTTTGTTAAATATTCTATTTTGATTTCATTTATACCCTGTCTAGAAACTTACAAAGTAATCAGCGTAGATGAACTCTGTCGCAGGAGTTTTTGATATTTCAGATACATCTCTCTCTTCCCCTCCATCCATGAATACACCCTCCGTCCTCCACACAATACGCAAACGATTACTTATTATGTTTTCTCGTTGTTAATATCTCCTCTATTCTCTCTCACACTCTCTCTCTCTCTGACACTATCGCCGGAAGCGCCCTTCCATTCCATTCCCCCAAAACTTTATAAACAAATCTAGCGGTTTCCATTGACGCTGTATTTTCTCTTTTAATTGCTGCTGTCTTTCTAACATTCCTCTCAACACTTATGAAACCGTATTCTTTGATCTCCCCTTCCCTATAACCCATTTTTTCGTTCTGAGAACAGTCCTTCATTATCTCCCGGTCCTAAGATAAAACAAACTGTGGCACACATCTAAGTAAGCAATACTTTGCAAGCATTTCACGCTTAGATTTTGCACTTGAGCACTTTTATACATTCCCAGATCCCGCCCTCCGGCCTGTTGCTCGTCTCTTGACATCTGCAAAAAAAAAAAAAAAAAAAAAGTTTACATGGCTCTTAGCACTATGGGACTTAGCATCTTAGGTCATCAGTCCCCTAGAACTTAGAGCTACTTAAACCTAACTAACGTAAGGACATCACACACATCCATGCCCGAGGCAGGATTCGAACCTGCGACCGTAGCAGTCCCGCGGTTCCCGACTGCAGCGCCTAGAACCGCACGTCCACCGCGGCTGGCGGACATCTGCATCTATATCAAAATAAATACTCTGCAATTCATAATTATGTGCTTGCAGCGGGTTCTGTGGTCTGGTGGATTAATCTTGTATTGATTTTTAAAACGTGTAGGTTCACATCTCACGTCAGGCGTGGATTTTTAATACACACAAGTAACTCTCTTTCACCACTAGTAACGCCAAGTGCAGAACGCCAGTAACCACGGTAGTTCAATATCCGCAGTAAAGATAACATCCCATCAATGCCGACTGGGGCAGAGCGGCATTCGTTTGAGCTGTGACAGATGGAGAAACCCAGGAAAGCAGAGACTCTGTCACCAGCAAGCCGTCGTAAAGTAGAAAACGTACTTCATTTAATGAACCAATGGCCATGTAAGTTCACAAGGCTCTTACTTTATTTGAAACTGAGACGTTGGAAACTGTGGTGCTGGACTGGGATTCGAATTCGATTTCACTGTGTTCCTCAAGATTGCAAAGGCACCTATCTGGTTTCTAATCCTGATCAGCACAAAGTGTTCATTATTTCATTTCAAAGCCCTAGCATGTGCACCCCCAATTACTGGTGAAAAATAGTTGCATTTTCAACGTCTCTTCGTGCGTTGTCAGCTGTAACGTGTTCGTTTCAACTCACAGCCACATGATGAGCTTTTTATCACAACATTACAAGATCAAACGTTTCCTTACATGTTTTCAAGTTCAAACGTTCCTCTCCATCCTACTGGCGAAAACGAATTTCGGGTTCGACGTTGTGTTCATTGTGATCACCAACGACGATATAATGTGGATTCGACTTCTATCCAGCAGAATATTTTCCATCACATCACTGAAAGTGCAAACACTCCACTCCTAGCTATTGTTGGAAAATAATTTGATAGTTAAAGTGTCTTCATGACCACGTGTGCGGGGTTTGAATTCCATTCAGCACAGAACTTTTTGTTGCCTGGTGTCTAGCTAAACACGCGCACCTCTCGCTACTGGTGACCCAACAGTAGCTATTTATCGTCTGTTCCTGGATTGAAAACGATGGCACTAGATGCTAGGTTCGAATCCCAGTCAGGCAAAGACAATTCTGTCGTCATTTAAGGTTCCAACATCTCGCTATTGGTGAAAACATTTGATATTTAATTTCTGATTTTACGTACTTCATTAACAATCTGATTAGGTGCTGGGTTCACATCTCAGTCACAAGCTCTACATGATGGCATTTCAATTTTAAACAAGAACCTACCTTGTTCCTTGTGAATGACACTATATTAAACGTCGTTGGGGGTAGTTCCCAGGATGGTAACTGTTATGACAGGATTCCCAATTCAGTACAAAAATTTTCGTCATGTATTTTCAGGATCTGAATTGATAATTGATACTGGTGCAAACGTCTATATTTCACGTCTCTTTATGCCTAGTGATCGGGTCACAATAAGGAACAAACAAAGCTTAGCTTAGCTAGCAATGGCTATAGGTGCTGGGTTTCAATCCAGGCCCAGAACGACGACGTTGGTCATGTTATTTAAAGTTCACATTTGTGTACACGTAGCTGTTGATGTGTTACGAGAACAATGATATTACTGGTGATGCACTGTTAATGTTGAGATTTCCGTAGCGTGCTTGTTCCCGTTAATAGCGTTTTTTTACTGGTTCGTCCAATATCCTGTTTCCAGAGCCACTCGCCGTTGAAAGACGTTCAGCACGTGGATGGAAAGCCTTTTCCAGAGCGAAAAACTTTTTTCCAATTGCCGTAAAGCTTTGCAACTCCATATATTGTCTCAAGTATTTAATTTTGGCTAAGGATTACTGTACGATATATGTAAAATAATCAGTTTTCTCAGAACTTTTGGAATGTCACTTGTTGTAATTAAGGTTAGTTAATGAGTGTTAACGGGTGTCTCATCACTAAGAACGTGTTTTCTGATATGTCTTGTATGGCTATATTTGTTGACGCTTAGACTGACTGCCATTAAGACCTTTGGTCTCTAGTAGTCTCTATCGGTACTCATTGTGGGTAGTCAAACGACTGTACTCCATGGGGTTTTGGTGTTTAGAGGACCTGCAACACAGCTACATTATGTTGGTTGTGTTCGGCAGTGACCCACTTTTTTTGCTGTCAAGTGTACCTACTGATGTTTGTTAACGGCAGAATAAACCGTATTTTATTCGTGTATCATACGGTGTTTGATTTTGGAGTCGCTCTGACTTTGTTTTTCATCCTTCACGCGAGAACAGCTTTCAGTTTGCTGATATTCCTCAGAAAGCCAAAGGAGATAATTTTAGGTTAGGTAGTTACTGTTTGTGACGTCTGATAGGCCTATCATGACTTTGGAATTCCTCTGTGTGCAGTGAAGAGTTTTATCAGAGTTCTGAATTTTTAATCTTGTCTCTCGGATCGAAGCGAGTTCAGCACCGTCATTAAAAACCGTTTTCTACTACACCAGTGCAGACAGTTTATGTGGATTCTCTATTAACCGCTACTTTGATTACACTAGTGCACTTACTTGGCTTAGTGAAAGCGCAAGTTCCCCAAGGACCTGCAGCAGTTGGTTGCGGCCTTTTACACACTCATTAATTACTTAAATTTTGCTTCCCTCCAAAGTTTGTGTAAGACATGTCAGACATGCTGACCTTTAACCTAAGAAGGGACACGAGTGGAAAACTCAAAGCTCTCAACTAATACCATGAGCTTTGATCCGTTTATATCCGTCAACAAATTCTAAAAATTAAAGCTACCTCTCATTATACGATGACTTTAATATTTAACCGTTCGCACATAAGAAATTCATTGGTTGTTTTTCGTCGAATTCGTCTTGACTAATTCAGCTATGTTGATATCGCTATAACGCTTTAACGAACTTTTCTTCGCACCGAATAAACTCATTCAACATCAGGCATCTATGTTGTGATCTGTAAATGTTCATTCGAAGAGTAGAATGTTGATTTTGTTCCAGCCTCTCTTGCAGCACAGAAGTTTATTATGACACATGGAGTATCTCTTGCAGGAGATGTGAATGGGTTACTAATCCCGAATCTTTCCCCGATGTAGACGTTATCATGACACATTTTCTGTTGCAGTTCACAAGTACTGTGAATTCAGATCAAGTGTCGTTGCTTAGGTAAGATGGAATGGACATGGAGAGTTGCAGTCAGATGAATATGTATTCTACTACTCAGGAGGAGAAGTAAGAGGAATTATTGGAGTAGGAATGATTTTGACAAAGGAATTGGCTAAATGTGTGGAATATGTAGACTATACAAATGACCAGGTTATTGGTGTAAGGCTGAAAGGAGCACAAAAAGATTTACTTATTGTCCAGGTGTATATGCTAACTTCAAAACGTGATGACCAAATTGTAGAGGAAACGTACAATGTAATAGAGAGAATAATGGACGAAAATAAAAAATGCTGCAAAATAGTAATGGGAGACTGGAACGCCATTGTGGGAGAAGGGAAAGAGGGAAACCTAGTAGGCAATCGTGGTCTTGTAAAGAGAAATGGCAGAGGTGAATGGTTAATTGACTTCTGCAGGGAAAGGCAGCTGATAGCGGCAAACACATGGTTCAAGAACCATAAGAGGAGGCTGTACACTTGGAAATCACCAGGGGATAAATACAGAAACCAAATTGATTTTATACTGGTAGAAGAAAGGTACAGGAATGGAATCAAGAAGGTGCACACATTACCAGGTGCAGATATTAATAGTGACCACAACTTACTTATGGCAGAAATAGAAATAAGAATGAAAAAATTGAAAAAGGCGACAATGGTGAAGAAGTGGGATCTAGAGAAGATACGGTTCAACAAAGAACAAATTACAGAAATGCTGTCTCGGGACTTTCTAAACACATTACGAGACAAAGAAGCACCTGGTAATGCCAACGAGTACTGGAATATGCTGAAAGAAGGAATCATTACAGCAGGACAGCAAAATATAGGATACGTAAAAGGGAAAAGGTCAAAAAAACCATGGGTCACACAAGAAATGATTTCCAAGATGGAAGAGAGAAGAAAATTGAAAAACAAGAACACTGAAGATGAAACAAAGATATACCGATGGTTAAATAACTAAGTGTGAAGAGAAACAGAGCAGGCTAGCAAAAAATAGCTAAAAGAGGAATGTGATGAAATTGGAGAACTGGACAGGAAGGGAAGATACGACTTACTATACAACAGAGTAAAGACTATGACATGGGAACAAAACAGGGCAGGATGTGCTACTATGGAAATTTTGAGTAAAGACGAAGAGGTAGTGTACAAAGATCGTGACGATGTCCTCCAGAGATGGAAAGAATATATAAAAGAGCTATATGACACAAATAGCAAACCAGAAACTCTGGAACTTGAATCACACAACAGTGTAAGTGATGAAGAGAAAGGACCGACCATCATAATGGAAGAAGTAAAGTCTGCCATTGCTGCAATGAAAAATGGCAAAGCAGTAGGTACAGATACAATACCGGGAGAAATACTAAAATGCTTCAACCACAACGGAATAAGAGAAATATTGAGGTTATGTAATAAAATATATGATAGTGGTGAATGGCCTGAGGACTTTTTGACAACATTAATGATTCCATTACCGAAAAAACAAGGAACCAAGAAATGCAGCGAGCACAGGACAATCAGCCTCATTTCACATGCAGCCAAAGTGATGTTAAGAATAATTAATAAAAGACTTGAAAAAGTAATAGAGGAGAATCTCGGCGAGGAGCAGTTTGGCTTTAGACGGAATACGGGCACCAGAGATGCAATAGGACTCCTACGAATCTTGGGAGAAAGGTTTGTTGAAAAAGGAAGAGACCTATATATGTGCTTCATCGATTTAGAAAAGGCAATTGACAATGTGGTTTGGGACAAGTTGGCGACTATTATGAGGGAAAAGAGAGTGGACTGGAAAACCAGAAGGCTTATAAACTCATTATACCTTAATCAAAAAGTTTCAGTTAAAGTGAGAGGAGAAAGTTCAAACTGGATCAGACTAGGGAAAGGAGTAAGACAAGGATGCTGTTTATCACCTACTCTTTTCAACCTGTACTTGGAAAATATGATTGACCAATGCTCATTAGATGACAAATTAGTAGAAATTTGAGGAAGAAGAGAAGGGTGCTTGAGATTTGCTGATGACGTGGTCCTTCTAGCCACAGGGGAAAAAGAATTACAGGATTTGGTGGACACCATTGCAACTAACAGAAAAAAATATGGAGTGAAAATTAACACAAATAAAACAAAAGTATTGGCAATAGGAGGAAATAAGGAAATAAAAATTGTGCTGAATGGAGAAACACTAGAACAGGTGCACAATTTTAAGTACCTTGGAAGCAGGATAGACACCGACTGGAAGTGCACCACAGAAATTAAAACAAGGATAGCAATGGCAAAAGAGGCGTTTTATAAGAAAAGGAGAATCTTCTGCAGCGGTGTGGACAGAGAACTCAGAAAGAGACTCATAAAATGTCTTGTATGGAGTGTTCTTCTATATGGCGCTGAAACATGGACTATGAGGAAAGAAGACAGAGAAAGGCTGGAGGCTTTTGAGATCTGGACATGGCGGAAGATGGAAAGAATAAGTTGGATGGATAGAGTAAAAAATGAAGAGGTACTGAGAAGAGTGGGAGAGAAAAGACAGTTACTACATCTACATCTACATCTACGTCCATACTCCGCAAGCCACCTGACGGTGTGTGGCGGAGGGTACCTTCAGTACCTCTATCGGTTCTCCCTTCTATTCCAGTCTCGTATTGTTCGTGGAAAGAAGGATTGTCGGTATGCCTCTGTGTGGGCTCTAATCTCTCTGATTTTATCCTCATGGTCTCTTCGCGAGATATACGTAGGAGGGAGCAATATACTGCTTGACTCTTCGGTGAAGGTATGTTCTCGAAACTTCAATAATAGCCCGTACCGAGCTACTGAGCGTCTCTCCTGCATAGTCTTCCACTGGAGTTTATCTATCATCTCCGTAACGCTTTCGCGATTACTAAATGATCCTCTAACGAAGCGCGCTGCTCTCCGTTGGATCTTCTCTATCTCTTCTATCAACCCTATCTGGTACGGATCCCACACTGCTGAGCAGTATTCAAGCAGTGGGCGAACAAGCGTACTGTAACCTACTTCCTTTGTTTTCGGATTGCATTTCCTTAGGATTCTTCCAATGAATCTCAGTCTGGCATCTGCTTTACCGACGATCAACATTATATGATCATTCCATTTTAAATCACTCCTAATGTGTACTCCCAGATAATTTATGGTATTAACTGCTTCCAGTTGCTGACCTGCTATATTGTAGCTAAATGATAAAGGATCTATCTTTCTGTATATTCGCAGCACATTACACTTGTCTACATTGAGATTCAATTGCCATTCCCTGCACCATGCGTCTATTCGCTGCAGATCCTCCTGCATTTCAGTACAATTTTCCAGTGTTACAACCTCTCGGTACACCACAGCATCATCTGCAAAAAGCCTCAGTGAAATTCCGATGTCATCCACCAGGTCATTTATGTATATTGTGAATAGCAACGGTCCTATGACACTCCCCTGCGGCACACCTGAAATCACTCTTACTTCGGAAGACTTCTCTCCATTGAGAATAACATGCTGCGTCCTGTTATCTAGGAACTCCTCAATCCAATCACACAATTGGTCTGATAGTCCATATGCTCTTACTTTGTTCATTAAACGACATGCTAGATGTAATAAACAGAAGAAAAAGAAATTGGATTGGGCATATATTAAGAAAGAATGACGGACTGATAAAAACAGTTTTAGAAGGTTATGTAGAAGGGAAAAGGAATCGAGGAAGGAAGAGATTCCAGAAACTGGATGACATGATGGACGGTACAACATACAGCAGCCTTAAGAAGGAAGCAATGGATCGCGGAAAATGGAGAGGCAAAGGACCTGCTAATATAGCAGATAACTGATAATGATGATGATGTCTTTAAAACACCTAGTGCAATTATGTTGTAAGTTATTTAAGACAGAACAACAACTGAATAAGCCGTAACTAATTTTGGTTTAATGTTGCAATCATATTACAGAGATACACACGCATCTACACAGTTTTCAATGTGACAGTGTTACAACAGTTGTCAAACGAACGCATCTCGGCCTCAGGAAGTGATTAACCCTAAACACCACAGTGGTAAATTTTAGCTAGAAATTTCTTTACAAAATTGTTCTTACGACTACGTCATGATATTGACCAGTACTATGATAAATCATCCAATTCCGGTTCAAAGTTCAGTACTATTATAATGACAGTGAAGTCTATGGAGGATGGTTAGTTTTGTGACAAGTTGAGCAATAGATTACCTAAGGTCGCTCGAGTTCACAGTGGACGCAAGCTGGTGAACCAAGTTTACGTCTCTTGTCGCGGTATTTACTTTAGCTGCGATGAGCTATCGTCTGCGTGGCTGCTCTCGCTCACTGAAATTACTATAAGAACTAATTAAGCCTTTGCTGATTTTTCCAGAAGAAACGCTCCCTATGTTTCTCGTTATGCGAGAAAACGTTTACTCATCACTAGTCTTGGAATATGGCGATATGCATGCGCATGGCTGGAGCAGCGTGCTGATCAAAATGCCCAGTCAGTCCTCGCAAGAACGATTAACTTACTGGCTGGTTCGTTTCTCCACTGTTGAAAATCAACGACGCTTCAGGTAATATCTGGCTGAATGTCAGCAGCAGTGAACGCAGTGTTCATACAAATTTCTCCTCTGCATCGTACAGAGCGTTATGCGCCCTGTTGTGCACTTGACGCCAGTTAAGAGACGAGTTTCCAGAAAATATCTGTCTAGTCTTTCTCATAGCCGAACCGTCTCCTCAACTGGATTCTTTCGTTCTCCACGACATGGCTTTTTTTGACCAATAGGAGCGTCCCTCTTATATTTTGGAAGCTCTCTCTACCAATCGCAGGGACCCTACCATTAAACTTTGTCGAAATCTCGGCACTTTACTCCTTCCTAGTTCGTTTTCGCCAATCGGACGCTTTGTGCCTGCTCCAGAGCTCTAAAAGTCATATGCTTACATCACATGTGTACCATTCGCTGTTCACGTGATCGACTCCGTCACTGGTTTTGTTCGTATCCACTTCGAATTCCAAAATGCAGTTTTACATAAATTCTTTCTGTCCTACATCTGGTGACCCGTTACTTCCTCTCCAGTATGCGTCACCTGTCCGGTATCCATCTACATCTACATTTATACTCCGCAAGCCACCAAGCGGTGCGTGACGGAGGACACCTTACGTGTCACTGTCATTACCTCCCTTTCCTGTTCCAGTCACGAATGGTTCGCGGGAAGAACGACTGCCAGAAAGCCCCTTGTGCGCTCGAATCTCACTAATTTTACATTCGTGATCTCCTCGGGAGGTATAAGTAGGGGGAAGCAATGTTTTCGATACCTCACCCAGAAACGCACCCTCTCGAAACCTGGACAGCAAGCTATACCGCGATGCAGAGCGCCTCTCTTGCAGAGTCTGCCACTTGAGTTTGCTTACCAAATAACCATATGACGAAACGCGCCGCTCTTCTTTGGATCTTCTCTATCTCCTCTGTTAACCCGACCTGGTACGGATCCCACACCGATGAGCAATACTCAAGTATAGGTCGAACGAGTGTTTTGTAAGCCACCTCTTTTGTCGTTGGACTACATTTTCTAAGGACTCTGCCAATGAATCTCAACCTGGCACCTGCCTTACCAACAATTAATTTTATATGATCATTCAACTTCAAATCGTTCCGTACGCATACTCCCAGATATCTTACAGAAGTAACTGGTTCCAGTGTTTGTTCCGCTATCATATAATCATACACTAAAGGATCCTTCTTTCTATGTATTCTCAGTACATTACATTCGTCTACGTTAAGGGTCAGTTGCCACTCCCTGCACCAATTGCCTATCCGCTGCAGATCTTCCTGCACTTCGCTGCAATTTTCTAATGCTGCAACTTCTCTGAATGCTACACATCCGTGAAAATGCGCATGGAACTTCCGACAATATCTACTGGGTCATTTGTATACGGGGTGAGTTACCTAACGTTACCGCTGGATATATTTCGTAAACCACATCAAATATTGACGAATCGATTCCACAGACCGAACGTGAGGAGTGGGGCTAGTGTAATTGGTTAATACAAACCATACAAAATTGCACGGAAGTATGTTTTTTAACACAAACATACGTTTTTTTAATGGAACACCGTTAGTTTTGTTAGCACATCTGAACATATAAACAAATACATAATCAGTGCCGTTTGTTGCATTGTAAAATGTTAATTACATCCGGAGATATTGTAACCTAAAGTTGACGCTTGAGTACCACTCCTCCGCCTTGAGTACCACTCTTCCGCTGTTCGATCGTGTGTGTCGAAGAGCACCGAATGACGTAGGGATCCAAAGGGAACGGTGATGTACCTTAGGTGCAGAAGAGACTGGAACAGCACATTACGTCCACATGCTAACACCTTTTTCTTGGTCTTTTTCACTGACGCACATGTACATTACCATGAGGGGTGAGGTACACGTACACACGTGGTTTCCGTTTTCAATTACGGAGTGGAATAGAGTGTGTCCCGACATGTCAGGCCAATACATGTTCAATGTGGTGGCCATCATTTGCTGCACACAATTGCAATCTTTGGCGTAATGAATGTCGTACACGCCGCAGTACACCTGGTGTAATGTCGCCGCAGGCTGCCACAATACGTTGTTTCATATCCTCTGGGGTTGTAGGCACATCACGGTACACATTCTCCTTTGACGTATCGCACAGAAAGAAGTCCAGAGGTGTAAGAGCAGGAGAACGGGCTGGCCAGTTTATGCGTCCTCCACGTCCTATGAAACGCCCGTCGAACGTGTACCTCACCCCTCATGGTAATGTACATGTGCGTCAGTGAAAAAGACCAATAAAAAGGTGTTATCATGGTCCATCACCGTTCCCTTTGGATCCCTACGTCATTCGGTGCTCTCCGATGCACACGATCGAACAGCCGAAGAGTGGTACTCAAGCGTCAACTTTAGGTTACAATATCTCCGGATGTAATTAACATTTTACAATGCACCAAACGGCACTGATTATGTATTTGTTTATATGTTCAGATGTGCTAACAAACCTAAACGGGGTTCCATTTAATAAAATGTAGGTTTGTGTTAAAAAACATACTTCCGTGCATTTTCTTATGGTTTGTATTAACCCATTACACTAGCCCCTCTCCTCTCGTTCGGTCTGTGGAATCGATTCATCAGTATTTGATGTAGTTTACGAAAAATATCCAGTGGTAATGTTAGGTGACTCACCCTCTATATTGTGAAAATCAATGGTCCCATAACACTCCCCTGTGGCACGCCAGAGGTTACTTTAACAACTGTAGACGTCTCTCCCTTGAGAACAACTTGTTGTGTTCTGTTTGCTACAAACTCTTCAATCCAGCCACACAGCTGGTCTGATATTCCGTAGGCTCTTACTTCGTTTATCAAGCGACAGTGCGGAACTGAATCGAATGTCTTCCGGAAGTCAAGGAAAATGGCACCTACCTGGGAGCCTGTATCTAATATTTTCTGGGTCTCATGAACAAATAAAGCGAGGTGGGTCTCACACGATCGTTGTTTCTGGAATCCATGTTGATTCCTACAGAGTGGATTCTGGGTTTCCAGAAATGACATGATACGCGAGCAAAAAACATGTTCTACAGGGTGATTCAAAAAGAATACCACAACTTTAAAAATGTGTATTTAATGAAAGAAACATAATATAACCTTCTGTTATACATCATTACAAACAGTATTTAAAAAGGTTTTTCTTCACTCAAAAACAAGTTCAGAAATGTTCAATATGGCCCCCTCCAGACACTCGAGCAATGTCAACCCGATACTCCAACTCGTTCCACACTCTCTGTAGCATATCAAGCGTAACAGTTTGGATAGCTGCTGTTATTTCTCATTTCAAATCATCAATGGTGGCTGGGAGAGGTGGCCGAAACACCATATCCTTAACATACCCCTATAAGAAAAAATCGCAGGGGGTAAGATCAGGGCTTCTTGGAGGCCAGTGATGAAGTGCTCTGTCACGGGCTGCCTGGCGGCCGATCCATCGCCTCGGGTAGTTCAGGTTTCATAACTAACCTTTTTCGTAGGACTCTCCATACAATTGATTGTGGAATTTGTTGATCTCTGCTAGCTCTGTGAGTCGATTTTCCTGGGCTGCGAACAAATGCTTGCTGGATGCGTGCTACATTTTCATCACTCGTTCTCGGCCATTCAGAACTTTTCCCTTTGCACAAACACCCATTCTCTGTAAACTGTTTATACCAACGTTTAATACACCACATATCAGGAGGTTTAACACCATACTTCGTTCGAAATGCACGCTGAACAACTGTCGTCGATTCACTTCTGCCGTACTCAATAACACAAAAAGCTTTCTGTTGAGCGGTCGCCATCTTAGCATCAACTGACGCAGACGCCTAGTCAAAAGCGCCTCAAGCGAACAAATGTACAACTAAATGAAACTTTATAGCTCCCTTAATTCGCCGACAGATAGTGCTTAGCTCTGCCTTTTGTCGTTGCAGAGTTTTAAATTCCTAAAGTTGTGGTATTCTTTTTGAATCACCCCGTAAAATTCTACAACAGATCGACGTCAGAGATGAAGGTCTATAGTTTTGCGCATCTGCTCGACGTCCCTTCTTGAAGACTGGAACTACCTGTGCTCTTTTCCAGTCATCTGGAACCTTCCGTTCCTCTAGAGACTTGCGGTACACGGCTGTTACAAGGGGGACAAGTTCTTTCGCGTACTCTGTGTAGAATCGAATTGGTATCCCGTCAGCTCCAGTGGACTTTCCTCTGCTGAGTGATTTCAGTTGCTTTTCTATTCCTTGGACACTTATTTCGATGTCAGCCGATTTTTCGTTTGTACGAGGATTTAGACAAGGAACTGCAGTACGGTCTTCCTCTGTGAAACAGCTTTGCAAAAAGGTGTTTAGTATTTCAGCTTTACGCGTGTCATCCTCTGTTTCAATGCAATTATCATCCCAGAATATCTGGATATGCTATTTCGATCCAGTTACGGATTTGACGTAAGACCAGAACTTCCTAGGATTCTCTGTCAAGTCGGCATATAGAATTTTACTTTCGAATTCACTGAACGCTTCACGCATAGCCCTCCTTACGCTAACTTTGACATTGTTTAGCTTCTGTTTGAGAGGTTTTGGCTGCGTTTAAATTTGCAGTAAATCTCTCTTTGCTTTCGCAGTGGTTTCCTAACTTTGTTGTTGAACCACGGTGGGTTTTTTCCCGTCCCTCACAGTTTTACTCGGAACGTAACTGTCTATAAAGCATTTCACGATTGTCTTCAACTATTTCCATAAACACTCAACATTGTCAGTGTCGGAACAGAAATTTTCGTTTTGATCTGTTAGATAGTCTGAAAACAGCCTCCGATTACTCTTGCTTAACAGATAAACCTTCCTCCGTTTTTATATTCCTATTTACTTCCATATTCAGGGATGCTGCAACGGCCTTATGATCACTGTTCTGCGCTTACAGAGTCGAAAAGTTCGGGCCTGTTTGTTATCAGTTGGTCCAAGATATTATCTCCACGAATCGGTTCTCTGTTTAAATGCTCGAGGTAATTTTCGGATAGTGCACTCAGTATAATGTCACTCGATGCTCTATCCCTACCACCCATCCTAAACATCTGAGTGTCCCAGTCCATATCTGGTAAATTGTAATCTCCAAGTAAGACTATACGATGCTGAGGAAATTTATGTGAAATGTATTCCAGATTTCCTCTCAGTTGTTCTGCCACTAATGCTGCTGAGTCAGGAGGTCGGTAAAAGGAGCCAATTATTAACCGAGCTCGGTTGTTGTGTATAACCTCCACCCATAATAATTCACAGGAACTATCCACTTCTATTTCACTACCGGATAAACTACTACTAACAGCGACAAACACGCCACCACCGGTTGCATGCAATCTATCCTTTCTAAACACCGTCAGTGCCTTTATAAAGATATCGGCAGAATTTATCTCTCGCTTCAGCCACCTTTCCGTACCTATAACAATTTCAGCTTCAGGGCTTTCTATCTGCGCTTGAAGTTCCGGTACTTTACCAACCCAGCTTCGACAGTTTGCAATTACAATACCGATTTCTGTTTGGTCCACGCATGTCTAACTTTGCCCCGCGCCCTTTGAGGCTGTTGCCCTTTCTGTACTTGCCCGAGGCAATCTAACCTAAAAAACCGCTCAGTGAACGCCACACAACCCCTCCTACACGTGTAGCCGCCTGCTGTGTGTAGTGGACTCCTGACCTATCCAGCGGAACCCGAAACTCCACCACCCTATAGCGCAAGTCTGGTTTGATGCAGCTCTCCATGCTACTCTATACTGTGGAAGCCTCTTAATCTCCCAGTACCTCCTTCAGCCTACATCCTTCTGAATCTGCTTAGTGTATTCATCTCTTGGTCTCCCTCTACGAGTTTTACCCTCCACCCTGCCCTCCAGTACTAAATTGGTGATCCCTTGATGCCTCAGAACATGTCCTACCAACCGATTCCTTCTTCTAGTCAAGTTGTGCCACAACTCCTCTTCTCCCCAATTCTATTCAATACCTCCTAATTAGTTACGTGATCCACCCTTCTAATCTGCAGCATTCTTCTGTAGCACCACATTTCGAAAGCTCCTGTTCTCTTCTTGTCCAAACTATTTATCGTCCATGTTTCACTTCAATACATGGCTACACTCCATACAAATACTTTCAGAAACGACTTCCTGACACTTAAATCTATACTCCATGTTAACAAATTTTTCTACTTCAGAAACGCTTTCCTTGCCATATCCAGTCTACATTTTATATCCTCTCTACTTCTACCATCATCAGTTATTTTGCTCCCCAAATAGTAAAACTCTTTTACTACTTTGAGTGTCTCATTTCCTATTCTAATTCCCGCAGAATCAACCGACTTAATTCGACTACATTCCATTACCCTCGTCTCACTTTTGTTGATGTTCATCTTATACCCTCCTTTCATGACACTGTCTATTCCGTTCAACTGCTCTTCCAAGTCCTTTGCTATCTCCGACAGAATTACAATGTCATCGGCGAACCTGAAAGTTTTTATTTCTTCTCCATGGATTTTAATACCTACTCCGAACTTTTCTATCGTTCCTTTACTGCTTGCTCTATATACAGATTGAATAGCATCGGGGAGAGGCTACAACCCTGTCTCACTCCCTTCCCAACCACTGCTTCCCTTTCATGTCCCACGACTCTTATAACTGCCATCTGGTTTCTGTACAAATTGTAAATAGCCTTTCGCTCCCTGTATTTTACCCCTGCCACCTTCAGAATATGAAAGAGAGTATTCCAGTCAACATTGTCAAAAGCTTTCTCTAAGTCTACAAATGCTAGAAACGTAGGTTTGCCTTTCCTTAATCTTTCTTCTAAGATAAGTCGTAGGGTCAGTATTGCCTCACGTGTTCCAAAATTTCCCAGGAATCCAAGCTGATTTTACCCGGTCGGCTTCTAGCAGTTTCTCCATTCGTCTGTAAAGAATTCGCGTTATTATTTTGCAGCTGTGTCTAATTAAATTCATAGTTCGGAAATTTTCACATGTGACAATACCTGATTTCTTTGGGATTGGGATTATTATATTCTTCTCGAAGTCTGAGGGAATTTCACCTGACTCATAAATCTTGCTCACCAGATAGTAGAGTTTTGTCAGGACTGGCTCTCCCAAGGCTGTCAGTAGTTCTAATGGAATGTTGTCTACTCCCGGGGCCTTGTTTCGTCGTAGGTCTTTCAGTGCTCTGTCAAACTCTTCACGCAATATCATACCTCCAATTTCATCTTCATCTACCTCCTCTTCCATTTCCATAATATTGTCCTCAAGAACATCGCCCCTGTGTAGACCCTCTACATACTCCTCCCACCTTTCTGCTTTCACTTCTTTGCTTAGAACTGAGTTTCCATCCGAGCTCTTGATATTCATGCAATTTTAGCCTATCTATAAATTTATGTCATGCCTAAATTATTTTACTTTGAGAGTGGTCTGTTTTCTTTTATTACCTAATCTATGCTAAATGATGATGGATATGTATGGAAGTGAGGAATCTGTCATGTAACACTATCCTCCCCCTTTTTAATATCTCCAGCTTTCATATCAATCATATTCTAGGGGAGTTTCATCTCGTATAATAAAGCTTTATGATTTATTTTAAACTCAATCGAATGATTCCCATGACTTTACAGGCATAATACTATCCATAAACATGTTTATATTCCCCAAAAACCTTAAATCTTAGCATTATAACTTTAAAAATAAATTTCAATTTTTACTTTGACAAATATATTAAATTTCTAATCCTACTAATTACTTTATAGTATTTAAACTATCATGGAATACCTGAACCCAATAATATTTATATACAGGGCGTTACAAAAAGGTACTGCCAAACTTTCAGGAAACATTCCTCGCACACAAATAAAGAAAAGATAGTATGTGGACATGTGTCCGGAAACGCTTAATTTCCATGTTAGAACTCATTTTAGTTTCGTTCTTCCACCTACGCTCAATGGAGCACGTTATCATGATTTCATATGGGATCCTCTACCTGTGCTGCTAGAAAATTGCCTTTACAATTAAGACACAACATGTGGTTCATGCACGATGGAGCTCCTGCACATTTCAGTCGAAGTGTTCGTACGCTTCTCAACAGATTCGGTGACCGATGGATTGGTAGAGGCCGACCAATACCATGGCCTCCACGCTCTCCTGACCCCAACCCTCTTGACTTTCATTTATGGGGGCATTTGAAATCTCTTGTCTATGCATCCCCGGTACCAAATGTGCTCGTATTGTGGACGGCTGAGATACAATACGCAATTCTCCAGGGCTGCATCAGCGAATCAGGGATTCCATGCGACGGAGGGTGGATGCATGTATCCTCGCTAACGGAGGACATTTTGAACATTTCCTGTAACAAAGTGTTCGAAGTCACGCCGGTACGTTCTGTTGCTGTGTGTTTCCATTCCATAATAAATGTGATTTGAAGAGAAGTAATAAAATGAGCTCTAACTTGGAAAGTAAGCGTTTCCGGACACATGACCACATAACATATTTTCTTTCTTTGTGTGTGAGGAATGTTTCCTGAAAGTTTGGCCGTACCTTTTTGTAACACCCTCTATATCCTATATTTCTGACAAACACATCTCACATTAGAATCTTAACCTCCCCAAAAAGGTTAACTTTAGATTTTCTTAATTTAAACATGATGAAAAGTATGAAATACAAGGAGTGACAATTAGAAGATTAATGCATTTTCCATCAATTGTGGGAACGAGGATTGGCTTGGGTTACCTGAGCAGCAGGGTCATTGTCAAGCAATGCAGATGGGCATTTTCAATTTTTAGCCAATCCCCAGATGTGCCGTGGGGTGTAATGTCGGCACAGCCATGGTACAGATTTTCTTATAGAAAAATTGGGATCTTTGTTAGTCTTTAGCGAACAGCGATATACATAATATTGTAGTCATGGAGGATGCTGGCTGGTCGCTGCTGCCAAAGCTAGAAACAGCTTCGAAGCAAGCGTTATCTTTGCCATCCGCACAGAGCATATATAAATAACAAGGTGTCTGCGTTTGGGTGGTTAGTAGATCGTTGTCAGTCCTACGGGAATGTGCTACGTTCCGCTGTGAATCTGTTCGGGTCCGCACGTGCCGAGGATGGCGTGAATAATGGCTGACATTTTTGTACTTCGGTCGCATGATAAATCGTGTGTAACTGCTAGAGACTGTGTAAAGATTAAATTACTTAGTTTACGAATTTAAGAGAAAACACGTGATTCCTTCTCCAGGTTCTGTTTCCGGTGCTGCCCATTATACTATAGAAAACTGCGTGGCAAGCGTCCGAGCCTATTTTCCACTTTAAAGGCAAGCAACTAACTTCTTGGAGATGGGAACAAGAAGTGAAAATCGTCTGGGAACTGTTCACATATTCTTGTGGTTGTGGACAGTGATCATAATACACTGTTCCGTTAAACGACGGTAAACTTCTGTTTATCATCGTGGTTATTACTTCTTTGCATTTTTCTTAGAGAGTTAGAACATTTTATTTCAGTTTAGGCGAGCTGAGAAGCGGAACTGCGGAATGCAGACTTTTTCATCGCTTTCTGGCTGTTCGTTGCCCTTCTTGGCTCGCTATCCTGGACTTATATTTCAGTAAGATGAAGCCCGCCCGCACACGGCGAAAGTTTCTACTGTTAGTATTCGTGCTTGCCAAACCCTCCCTTGGCCAACAACGTCGCAGGATCTCTCCCCAACTGAGAATACTCGGAATATTATGGTCAGGAACCTCAAACCAGCTCCAGATTTTGATGATCTGCCGTGTCAATTGGACACAATCTGGCATGATATCCGTTAAGAAAACATCCAACAACTCTGTTAATTGATACCAAGATGAAAAACTGCTTGCATAAGGGCCGGAGGTGCACCAACACGATATTGATTAGCTCAGTCTGTGTAGCTCTTTCTCCTGAATGAATCATCCAATATTTCTGAAGTTATAATTATTTGTCTGCCTGTACATGTACGTAACCTCTTCCAATTTCAGTCTCATTCTGATACTTCCTTTGCGGTGCGTCGTTTTTATTTTTGTCTTAGATTTAAATTGTATAGGGAGTGGAATATGTCAGGAAACTCTCTCCTCTGGGACGTAGTGTATCGCGTAAATGCTGGTAACTGGAAATTGAATAATTACTCATAATTTATGTTGCTACTAGAGAAGTCTCACAAAATTGTGATAATAGTAAAGTTCTTTAAAAAATAATTTAGTTTTATGACTGAAACACAAATAAATTTGATTTTTGTCCCAAAGAAAACGTCATTTTAGCCCTCAAAAACTGATTACTCTCAGGTATGGAACTACTAGTTTAGCCTCTCAATAACAGCTCAAATGGTCAGGTGGCAATACTTTGCTCCGTGCGCATTATTTGCGGGAGCATAATACTATCGTTCTTCTGAACAGCAACAATATGAAATCATAATTGAGTATATGATAGATAGCTTAATACTGAGAGGACAGCTGCTATGACGGTCAGTCAAATCTGAGATACATTACTAATAAATGAAAATCTAACTACATCTTACTACATTTCTTACGCCATGTACGGATTAATAATTATTTCTCAACTACGAAGATTGGGCTTGAATATCATTGGCTCCGGAGCCAGCAATTTTACGCAGATGCCTTTGTCCTTCTACTTTCGGAATCACAGAAGTTTAACCTCATTAACGTCGTTATATGTTACTTAAAAATAATAGGGCAAGTGAACAAGGTTACTTTGGGATTCAGATCAAGAAGCCAACGATGTACGAACACCTTGCTCTTTACTGATATTCAATTATTTATGGAAAAAATAAAGAAGTAGCGTAAAAATAACGAAATACCAGTTCGCATATTTTTGTTTGATGGCGTACGTTGCATTTCTAGAAAAAAAAGTTGTAAGTGGTTCGAAACCTCAGAAATGCAGTTCGTCGAATAAAATCTTGTAGCAGCGCTTCAAATTAGGACGAGCCACATAAGTTCAGAATTAGGCATTATGTATGTATGTATGTATTTATTGAACTGAGGACCTAGAAATGACGGAGAGGCTTCGTCCCCACCGTAGCCCTCAGTGGTACAACACGCCACAACAGGCTACAGAAGTCCACTCACTCCACCGCCGCCCCACACCGAACCCAGGGTTATTGTGCGGTTTAGCACCAAGTAGACCTCCCCTCCCCCTCCCCCGGGGAACGTCTCATTAGAGACGAGTGTAACTCCAGTGTTTGCGTAGCACAGTAATTATTGTGTAGGCATACGTGGAGACGGTGTTTGCGTAGCAATCGGACGACTTAGTGTAACTGAGGTGGAATAAGGTGAGACAGCCCGGATTCACCGACATCGACAGGCTGGCCGGCACACCGGACCTCGACACAAATCCGCCGGGCGGATTCGTGCCGGGGACCGACACGCCTTCCCACTCAGGAAGCAGTGCGTTAGACCGCATGGCTAGCTGGGTGCATTAGGCATTACAACCTTAAGGAAGACTGCAGCAAACTTCGAAAAAGTGCGGAACGAACGTGTTCTGCCTATGTCGGAGGATCGCAAAGCAAGCTTTACATTGTAAATTCTTGGCGAGAAAATCACTGTTCAAATTGAGGACAAGAGTGCACTCCACATGAGGCTTATCTCTGCTAAGCCTCTAGATTCAGAGGAAGGAGACAATTTGTTAGGAAAGCGGAACATCCGTCCAGTTTTGAATTAAGTACTGTATTTAGCACATGGGATAAAGGCTAATTGAAATCTGATTTCGCAGTTAGATATACAAGGACACACACAACTTTATTGCAAAAACCAATGCACAGTTTTCTCTTTAAAACAAGAAAGACCAATTCACGGCATAGGGCCCAAGTAACTTATCCAGAATAAATTTAAATGATTGCTTTTAAAACACCAACATTTAGAGTAACGGCTGAAGGCCTTACTTAAGTAAAATTATAATATCTTCACGGCTAAAGGCCTAAATAATATTTCAGATCAGCTAAGGAAATTCTTTAAAAGCCTAATATTTACAAATTCCCGCTAAAGGCCATATTAAGGAAAATTCAAGTTAATTCTTCGGCTGAACGACTAATAAAAAAGTTTTTTCTTTACATAATAGAAGAGAGGCTTTAAAGATAAGATTTTACACAGTACAACAGAAAAACATCTTAAGAAAACTGGAAGTATCTTGTCCGCTGAAGGCCCAAAATATTAGAATAATTAAAGACAACCTTAGGGCAAGCATTTACAGACCACGGCTGAAGACCATTTCAAGAATTCAAGATAATTAAAGGTTTACATATTAAATTCATATTCTTAAACAAACGCCGCTGAAAACCTAAAGACAGTACAACAAGAATTTTAAATTAAACACGGCTGAAGGCCTAATATTAAAGTTGTTATGAAGTTCGCTGAAGGCCATATACTAATCATATAACAGACAATACACGGGTCCGCAGCTCGTGGTCGTGCGGTAGCATTCTCGCTTCCCACGCCCGGGTTCCCGGGTTCGATTCCCAGCGTGGTCAGGGATTTTCTCTGCCTCGTGATGACTGGGTGTAGTGTGCTGTCCTTAGGTTAGTTAGGTTTAAGTAGTTGTAAGTTCTAGGGGACTGATGACCATAGATGTTAAGTCCCATAGTGCTCAGAGCCATTTGAACCATTTGAACAATAGACGGCTCAAGGCCTGGCACTGTACGTGCGACCAAATAAAATGTCAATCACAACCAACAAACTGTGTTGCTCGGAAGTGTTCCAAGGGTCAGCCTGAAAGTGGGGGGGGGGGGGGAGGGAACTCTAACAACAGTATAGGTGACAGGCAGCCACGCGTAACACTGAACAATCGGTTGGTAACACTTGCCCATTGGCCACCCGACATCTCTGCACAAGGAATGAACCGACCCACGTCCGGCAAGATGACCAACTGACGAGGCCCAGAAACGGTCAAAAGGCCAAATACACGTCGCCAAATGAGACGACCAACCAACGGCCGTCCCGTCCTATTTCCTTCCGCCGGGCAGTTCACGTGTGTGGCCAGCGGCCGGCAAGCACTGGCTGTCCGCATCTCACTGGATCTCCGTCTCCGACTGCTGCTCCGTCCCCGACTGAACTCCCGATACGCGACGAGCCGGAAACACTAGCGGTCGCTTCAAACAGAATACGACAGTGCTCTTACCGACAAGTGCTGCTGCTGCCACTCACGGGCAGGTAAGAGGGGAACTTAGTGACGCCAGTAAATCGAATAAGAAAACGAGGCGGCAGAGAAGGTGACAAACAATAACGGCATGAACACGAGCCGCACACGGCTCACTAATATTATAATCAAAATGACGACCCTCAAAACTATAATATACACTCCTGGAAATGGAAAAAAGAACACATTGACACCGGTGTGTCAGACCCACCATACTTGCTCCGGACACTGCGAGAGGGCTGTACAAGCAATGATCACACGCACGGCACAGCGGACACACCAGGAACCGCGGTGTTGGCCGTCGAATGGCGCTAGCTGCGCAGCATTTGTACACCGCCGCCGTCAGTGTCAGCCAGTTTGCCGTGGCATACGGAGCTCCATCGCAGTCTTTAACACTGGTAGCATGCCGCGACAGCGTGGACGTGAACTGTATGTGCAGTTGACGGACTTTGAGCGAGGGCGTATAGTGGGCATGCGGGAGGCCGGGTGGACGTACCGCCGAATTGCTCAACACGTGGGGCGTGACGTCTCCACAGTACATCGATGTTGTCGCCAGTGGTCGGCGGAAGGTGCACGTGCCCGTCGACCTGGGACCGGACCGCAGCGACGCACGGATGCACGCCAAGACCGTAGGATCCTACGCAGTGCCGTAGGGGAACGCACCGCCACTTCCCAGCAAATTAGGGACACTGTTGCTCCTGGGGTATCGGCGAGGACCATTCGTAACCGTCTCCATGAACCTGGGCTACGGTCCCGCACACCGTTAGGCCGTCTTCCGCTCACGCCCCAACATCGTGCAGCCCGCCTCCAGTGGTGTCGCGACAGGCGTGAATGGAGGGACGAATGGAGACGTGTCGTCTTCAGCGATGAGAGTCGCTTCTGCCTTGGTGCCAATGATGGTCGTATGCGTGCTTGGCGCCGTGCAGGTGAGCGCCACAATCAGGACTGCATACGACCGAGGCACACAGGGCCAACACCCGGCATCATGGTGTGGGTAGCGATCTCCTACACTGGCCGTACACCACTGGTGATCGTCGAGGGGACACTGAATAGTGCACGGTACATCCAAACCGTCATCGAACCCATCGTTCTACCATTCCTAGACCGGCAAGGGGACTTGCTGTTCCAACAGGACAATGCACGTCCGCATGTATCCCGTGCCACCCAACGTGCTCTAGAAGGTGTAAGTCAACTACCCTGGCCAGCAAGATCTCCGGATCTGTCCCCCATTGAGCATGTTTGGGACTGGATGAAGCGTCGTCTCACGCGGTCTGCACGTCCAGCACGAACGCTGGTCCAACTAAGGCGCCAGGTGGAAATGGCATGGCAAGCCGTTCCACAGGACTACATCCAGCATCTCTACGATCGTCTCCATGGGAGAATAGCAGCCTGCATTGCTGCGAAAGGTGTATATACACTGTACTAGTGCCGACATTGTGCATGCTCTGTTGCCTGTGTCTATGTGCCTGTGGTTCTGTCAGTGTGATCATGTGATGTATCTGACCCCAGGAATGTGTCAATAAAGTTTCCCCTTCCTGGGACAATGAATTCACGGTGTTCTTATTTCAATTTCCAGGAGTGTAGCTTTAGAGTGTAATCAATGACTAAGATCGGACAAGGTTCTTCTTATAGCTCTTTGTTAACAATAAATAAACGAATAACTCCCAACACTTGAACAGCATTACCAGTTTTATCTGCTCTTAATGCTGGGAAATTTTAAAGAGTTATGTAATGGCTGATACGAGTGACGTTTCTTGTTGTACGAATATTTGAGATGGGAGTGTATTAGCTTCTTGATTCATTCCCTCAGCGAAAACACCTTTTTACGACTGCGTCACTTTCTGGCAGCGCCGCTGTTAATAAACTACAAAACAAGTAATAAACGGCGAGTGTGCGGCAGTAAACGGCAGTCGTACGGCAGATCATAAAACGTTTATAGTTCTGGCAAACGCTCAGCTGGCCGCCAATCTTCCACGGACTTGTCGACAGTAATTACGGCCCCGTTCTATCCACACACAGGTAGATTCACTTAAGTTTCTTCATGTTCCACAAACTGGAAGTACACAGTCCTCGGCAATAATGTTCCAATATGCTACTGAAGAGACAAATAGTAATTATTGGAAAGGCAAACCGTTGTCTAAGATGAAGAGCAAGAGCTTTCCCTTTGGATCCCTACGTAATTCAGTGTTCTCCGATACACACGATCGAACAGCGGAGGAGTGGTACTCAAGCGTCAACTTTAGGTTACAATATCTCCGGATGTAATTAACATTTTCCAATGCAACAAACGGCACTGATTACGTATTTGTTTATACGTTCAGATGTGCTAACAAAACTAACGTTCCATTTAAAAAAACGTAGGTTTGTGTTAAAAAAACATACTTCTGTGCGTTTTTGTATGGTTTGTATTAAACAATTACACTAGCCCCTCTCCTCACGTTCGGTCGGTGGAATCGGTTCTTCAGTATTTGATGTGGTTTACGAAATATATCCAACGGTAACGTTAGATATAACTTGGAAATCATAGATCCGAAAATTTGAGTCGAAGGGGGGGGGGGGGGGGTTGGGAGATTGTTATGAAGGTAATGTTCCGCTCCCCCCCTCACCCCACCTTCTCCTGGGAACCACAAAATATCTTAGTAGTACACTTTTACACAAATGAATTACCAAGTTTCGCAAGTATGGAAAATGAACTGACATTAAATAAGAGTCTGGAAGATAACGTGAAAACTGCAAACTTTGCTTAAAGTAAGTTGCCTTTCAGCTGTTGGCACGACGGCCTCACCATGACGATGGGCTTGCGCCTCACTGTAACATTGCAGGCAGGTAGAGCTGCCCGTTCTCAGGCTGACGGTGTGGAGTGTACTTTGCGACCCGTGACGTCAGAGTGGTGTTTCCGACCACAAACATTTTAATAGTGGGTTTTCCGATCGTCCAAGGGAACCGCAAACAGTGGCGGAGTCTCTGCCAGGCCTTTTGTAATAATAACATCACTTCACGTCTTATCCAGTTTTAGGATACGGTAAGCAAAATGTACATAGGTTTGTTTCAATGTTGTTTTTTATATTTTTGTTGGTTTCAATTTTTCTTATGTTTATTATTTTCTTATCACTATCTTTTTTGTTTCTGCAAGACTACTGCAGAAAATTATTAGATTGTTTAGCTCATTTTACAAATTTTAATTTTTCAATCAGTTTCTTTTGCAAAAGGCTAACGATATCATAACCATCACCTGAAATACCTCTAACCGTTATATGTTCCTTTAACGTCCTTTAATCTTATATTAACATATTTGCATCTTACTTTCCTTTTTAGAAGAGATAGATCAGCAGAATCCTCTTTAAATTCCGTATATAGCATTTACTGCTTTCTCCTTCTGCTTATTTGTCGGAAAGTATAAGTTCGGATGTTTACGATCATTGAGGAGTTTAGTTTCCTACGCAAACCTTTGCTCTGGTTAAATACTCATACATTTTCATTTGGATTGGTATTCAGCTATTTCCATCCACTGAATAGCAATATGGTCTGTGAATTTTGTACTGTTTCTCCTGGGTGGTATGGGTTTAAAAAAATGTTAATTAAATATTGTGATAAATTTTATAGAGAACCGACAAGTTACGCCAAGGAAGAAGAGATAGAACTAAAATGGACATGCTATTCCATGGACTCTTGCGCTTCTATGTATGAACTAGCTTTCCTTTGTCGTTCGCTTATATTATCAGCTTGCATGCGGACCTAAGATGACGTTCTTGTGTGAAGCTCATCTTGCTGTACCAGCTAATAATGTAAGTTGTACTTAAAACCAGAAAAATATAAAGTTTATTTTGTCAAAGGAATTTGTGTTTGCTATCAGTCAATGTGTAATCTCATACCTGTACTTTTCTAAGTAGATATGGGCCTTAACAAAGAATTTTCATTGTTAAGCGCCATCTTAGAAAATTTTTTGCTTTAGCTCATCTACGAGACGCGCCGTCGGTTAGGGCCATTAACTTTCCTCCAGATCCTACGAGCCCGGCGGCCGCTGATAATAATTTAACAATTTTTACTTACAGCGTTCCTTTATATAACGAGATAACATCCCAGGTAGAAAAGGTCTGGTCACAGGATTCCAGTTCCATTATAAGATTTCATTTGTAGATGCTACTCTTGTTACCTAATATTGGGGAACAGAGACGAAACCACGATATTAAGTTACGTATTGCAGTAGTTTGCATCGAACAGACTTGTGAAATATTCTTTGGTGCAATAAGCACACGACTTCTCACTAGCCTGGAATAATATATGTGGTGTTTGGTTAAGAAGGAAAGGACAATTAACCATCGACGATCACGGAACTACCCAGAGAACTGAGCTAGTTCATTAATTACTGATCTGTGTCGGGCTAACTTAAAAGAGATTCCACTATTAAAACTGTTCTTGTGAGTCATTTTCAGAGAAGTGTTTTCAACCGCTGCTATTGAGTCATTAAGGATGCGATTACATTGGCAGACTGTCGCATATTTTTTACATATAACTGTTTTTCTATTTTTACGTTATAATTTCTTAATCGTCTGTATATCAGGCATTTCCTATATTATTGCCATCCACGCTTCATCGACACTGTTTAGTGGAAGATCTGCCGTTGCAGCACATACGCTGCAAGTCAGTCCGACTTCTATTCTATCCCTGTATTCCTTCGTTAATCTTCTTCTTGTATTTCCTTCCACAGACGTTTCATGAAATGAAAATTACTACGGGAGAGTGATGGTTAGGGGAATACTGTTTTCATTCCAAAGTCTGGCAACTCAGTTTTTGGTAACGGCCAAGACATCTTATTTTTCAATCCAAAGAATAGCTTCAGAAATGCATTTCGACATTTATCTGGGAGCCAAGCAAATAAAACAGGAAATACCTCCGTCTTTTCTTTTGTGTTTCCATTGTCGTCGTGCATGGTGTGGGTTGTTTCATTTGCTTCGAACAACTGTCAGATGTCTCTTCCATTAGAAGAGTTCCATTCTCAAGCAGCGGTCCTCCGATTCTTCGCAAACGAAGAGGACTCTTTTGTCAAGAAATAAAAAAAAAACGATATTCCCTTCAGTTAATTTTAATATGTCTCTTCCAATAAATCCCCGAACTAGAGCTATGGTTCTGCCCCGTCCCAATAGTTCCCTGTTTTGCCTTACACAGTGCAGTCTTAGAGTTATCCTGATTTGGAGTATTGGCGACGAAATCGGAACCTTTATCTTTCAGATCAAGAAATCCCGCTCGCAAAATCTGGAAAAGAGGAACTGTATTTTCTTCACATACTGTTTTCCTGGAGTTTTGCATTCGTTCTTTAATATCCATATGCACTTCGTCTGTTTTGCAAGGATATTGCTGTCCAGCCGTGATTCTATGTTTTACAGTTCTTAAAAATAGTCGGGACTTAATCTGTTCGGAATTTATATACAACAAGTTCCTGCACCCTGTAGCCATGAACGTCCATGAGAAAATAAAGCTAACCATACGTTTTGTAAATTAGTTCTGTTACAGTGCATAGAACTCATGTAACTCAGTGCTACGAAAATACATCATAACGAAGGCTTTTGGCAAGGAGACTGGGTTACTGACGGCGACCACTCATTCGCTACAAGTTAACGATTGGCGTAAATAAGCAGTGGGGAGAGACCCTGGTTGGAAAACCAAGGGTGCAGAACTGGTTGGCCGGAAGACCCTCGGTACCCATGTAGCCTACAAACTGGTCGAAATCATCACGGTCGGAAACCCCGCGGTCCCTGCTCGCAACAACAAATTAGACACGATTCGTGAGCCCACACATAGAACCGGCAAGCGATGGGAGCTTGTGTTGTGTCCCAGGTAAAAACTACCAAATGAAAAGTCGGAAATAATTACAACTTAGAACATTTATTCTGAAAGCAAAGTGAAACATAAATCAGCGTAATCGCTCGTGTCCAGGTCCGTAGCCAAAGTTCATCATCCGTAAACACTAACAGAGTAACAGCGTTGAAACTGAGAGGAGACCTGTCCCGTACTCCGGGAGGCCAGCCAGACGACTCCCGCTCCGGACTAGATCAAGTGGGGCTGCATTCTGATAGGCTCCGCCGACTCCGGTGGTATGTATGCTGCATCTGTTGCTGCGCCTCCACTGTGACCACTTTGAAGCACACCGCGCTGCTGCCATTGGAGAGTTGCCACACGGTGCTCGAGAAGGCGGTGGCCGCGTCGGACGTGCGACGACCGCCCCGTATGAACGTATGGCGCAACACCTTCAGTAATGGAACAGAGAAAGGGGAATACTTTAGGCTAAGAAGAAAATTACAGAACGTTTGTAACGTAAGCGAAAATGCCTGAAAGAAACGATATTCCTCAGATTTATACTCTTGCATAACCGTAGCCTACAGACCTGAGTTCACAATCGCTATGTTGAGTGCAAATACTGATAATGGTGAATGTGTGGTATTACGTACCGATATCACACCACGAGCGTCACGAATTTGACAACAGAACTGTATGTTTCTATGAGAAGTGGTGCAGGAGCTGGCGCCATTGGTGCACGCCCGCTGCGCCACCCTGTGGCTCCGTACAATACTCGGCATCTACCTCCTCGACATAGGACAGTGGCGGCAGCCACTCTCTCCACTTGCACTACCAGCCTCTTCGCTACGACACCATCGTTCATTCTAACTTTAGGGAACCTTATCCTTGTTGGCATTTTGTTATCTGGACTGTGCATCTTGCTGCTTTACATTACCTCCATGACACTCTCCCAGCCCCACCCCCCTCCCCCCTCCCCTCTCCTTGGATCCACGTGTGATCTTTTCTGATGTTGTACTTGGTCTGAAGCAAACAAAACCTGTCAGAGAGCAAAACTATACTGAGAATTTTCTTTCCCTAATTCTGACATAAGAATTCAACGTGCGCAGTTTCATACTGCACGGTTGAAACGGTTGTGCGCCTGTGAAAACTTCTAAATGTAACCGAGTAACTTTGTATGTGATCAGTTGTACACTGTTCACGTGAAATCTTATTGCTATTATATTTCTCTAACATGCGCACCTCATATGCTCAAACTCGTACAGTGAAAGTAAGTGAATGAACGCTTACTATCTGAAATCATACTATGTGAAATAACATATGAATTTTACAGTCTGTTTGTTGCCTGTAATAGTTAATGTTCATAACATGTTCAAATATGTGTGAAATCTTGTGGGACTTAACTCCTAAGGTCATCAGTCTCTAAGCTTCCACACTACTTAACCTTAATTATCCTAAGGACATACGTACACACCCATGCCCAAGGGAGGACTCGAACCTCCGCCGGGAGTAATAGTTAATGATTCAGTTTGAAAAAGTTATCATCTGTGAAACTTGTTTATCTAGAATTTGCTTTCCAACAACCATTTAAACTTTGAAATAAGAAATCTTGTATACTAAACCACGTCAGTCTCAGTTACTAATCCTATCTCCGAACTACACAGAACTGGATATTGTTCTGCGGCCCTGCAAAGTTCCGATGTTTGCTCATCACTGCCGTTAAACAAAACACTACCACAACAACAGAAGATATACTATACTCTACTCAACAACAGCACCTGAAAAATAATTCTCTGTCTCTGCACCTGAAATAAATCACATTGCAGTATGAGGTCCTGAAATAACTCATCCTGCTATGCAATACACTGCTATGCAATGCAAGTGCGTATGATTAAGGAAAATTGTTTTCAATCATCACAATTAAGAAAGGAGGGCAGGATACATTGATGGTTGTTTTGAAACAAAAAAAGAAAACATTACGCGGTTAAAAGCTACATCTTCGTTTGAATTAAAGTTCATGCATCTATTAATTGTCGATAACAATCACATGGGTGCAGACTTGTAAGAAAAGCCACGATGGTGCATCAAACGATTTCGTCAAGAAAGACACTTACCTACGACATATTTAAATTCTCGGAAGGAAAGAGATGATCAATCCAGAACCAAGCGCCCTGTTACTGATTTTGTAATAATGAATCAAGGATTCCCGTAACAACTCGCACAATCAGTCATCCGCCCTGTACATATTACACGAATTGTCAGGGATCGCGAGATATGCGAAAACGGTGGCACATGTTACCCCATTCAGCGTACAATAACAGCAGCAGCACGGTCAATGAAACCAAGTGCGGCAGTGAATACACCAGAATTTCGACCTGACGTCAGCTTATACCAACATATGTTCTGACTACTAAAGACATATGCATGACGTGTGCACTCAGTATGGAGGTATAACGAGAGGAGTCGTAATGCCATAAACGTGAAGTTGACATCTGACATGTTACTCGGCCCAAACGTTAGCTTCTGATTGAAATGTTTTGATGAAAAATGCCAGTTTGCCTTTCCTACTGGTGTACTAGTCATTCTGATTAGTAGTATGAAGTTTGAAGGAATTGTATTTCATTCGTAAGTGGAGACTTTGAAGCGATATTTGATTGCACTGGAAATTTACCATCGATCCAACTCGAAAAGCTCTCTGGGCGAACGCTGTGACAAGGGGAGATTCTAAACCGACCAAACATAGCATTATACAGGGTGTTACCGTAAGAGCGTGACAAAATTTAACAGGACATAGAGAATGCTCCACTGAACAATTTGAGGTAGGGAACCTGTGGTCGGAGAAGTCAGCTTAAGGAAAAAAATGTGTGTGAAATCTTATGGAACTCAACTGCTAAGGTCATCAGTCCCTAAGCTTACACACTACTTAATCTAAAATATCCCAAGGGCAAAAACACACACACCGATGCTCGAGGGAGGACTCAGCTTAACGAGATAAGAGGAATAAAATTATTTTCTGTGTACTTTTTTATTTACATTACTCACAGTTAACTAAAAACGCCATCATTGCCACAATTAACGTACCACATGTACACTTACAAGATGTGCTGAAACTGACGGCCATCAACCACAATGCAAGCGAGTCATCGGCGAACGAGATTCTGACGGACCCTGACGAATATCCCTGGTGTGTTTCGAATCAAATCAAAGGCAGCTACAATTCTGTCAACTAACTCTACCTCCGTATCCACTGTGGTCTCGTACACAAACGGCTTAAGATATCCCCATAGGAAATAATCAAAGGGGATTCAGGTCAGGTGACCTCGCAGGCCATAGAATAGAACCTCCCCTTCCAGTCCAGCGACCAGGAAATACAGCACTGCGATGGTTGCGAACATCCACACTGAAGTGAGACGTTGCACCGTCACGTTGTATCCTCATACTCTGACGAGCAGCCAAGGGTAAGTTCCCCAGCAACTCAGGTGAAACTCTTAGCACGAACCTCAAGTACAGGTGGGCATTTAGGCTGTCAGGTATAGGATATGAAGCCTTGTCCTCCTTGTTTCCTTACAGGAAATAAAGTGTGTATGTATAAATAAACAGCACAATACGTATAACCTTGTACCGATGTTAGCTGTAAATAAACTGGAAAACAGTAATGCTAGACAAAGTGGTAGACAAGTTAACGTCCATATCTCCTTAAGCTGGCTTCTTCGACTCCAAGTTCCCTACCTCAAATTGTCTAGTGACCGTTCTCTATGTCCTGTCATGTTACATTTTCACGTGCACTTAAGGAAACTTCCTGTACGATCTCTGCATTTTCGGAAAGGGAGCGTGGACCGAACATGTTTCGTTGGAGCCTATCAAGGAAAATGCTATTCGTATATTACGGAACCAGGCCTTCCATATCACATACTTCTTTTCTTGACATTGTTACGAGAAGATGATTTGTTACTCACCGTATAGTGGAAGTGTCTCTTTGGCTGTCTTGTCTCCCAACCTGAGACAATGGTCCTGCTTGTGTGAGTCGTGTTTGCGTTAATGTGTGTGTTGGTCATGTTTGTGTGAGTTGTTCAAATGGTTCAAATGGCTCTGAGCACTATGGGACTTAACTTCTGAGGTCATCAGTCCCATAGAACTTAGAACTAATTGAACCTAACTAACCTACGGACATCACACACAGCCATGCCCGCTGCAGGATTCGAACCTGCGAACGTAGCAGAACTGCTCGGCCACTTCGGCCGGCAGTGTGAGTTGTGTTTGCGTAAATATGAGTGTGTGCGTGTGTGTGTGTGTGTGTGTGTGTGTGTGTGTGTGTGTGTTCGTGTGTGTGTTTGTGTGTGTTCTCTAAATCAGAAGAGGCCTTTTTGGCCAAAAGCTTACTTGTGCAGCAGTCTTTCTGCTGTGCCTGTTTGCGACTCAACATCCCCGCTAAATGGGTAGTAGACTAATCGTGTAGACTTATCGTATTCAAAATGTTGTCATTATTCCATCCTGGATTTTCATTTATTTGACTTCTCTTCTAAGTCGTTCGATACATGTAATAAAAGCAAAAGTACATTAACGCGGGGAAATTCTAGTATTACTGAATGAAATATGAATTTACCATCAGAAAGACGTCGGAAAATGTCTTCCTGACGTTGTGTTATTTACGCAAAACTGTAACATTTGCTGCTTAAAACAACTGTTGCGTGTACATGACAGAAATTAAGAACAGAGAATGATAGTGGAAAGCTAACTTTTTGGGGCTTATAACGTGGCGGCCCCGGCTTCTAAGCAACGTACAACATATGTCTGTAGCGCCATCTCAATGGTACTCAGGTACTAGGCTCTTTGGTTGTGCTGACAGACTCTAGCTTATGGTGTAATAACAAAAACGGTCAACGTGAGCGAAAACTGCTGCCACATTTCACGTTGTCTTCGATGGTGAGTGTTCATCGGAGGGGAGGGTATAATCTGGAGTGCCCCAGGGAGGCGTGGTAGGTCCGCTGTTGTTTTCTATCTACATAAATGATCTTTTGGATAGGGTGGATAGGAATGTGCGGCTGTTTGCTGGTGATCCTGTGGTGTACGGGAAGATGTCGTCGTTGAGTGACTGTAGGAGAATACAAGATGACTTGGACAGGATTTGTGATTGGTGTGAAGATGGCAGCTAACTCTAAATATAGATAAATGTAAATTAATGCAGATGAATAGGAAAAAGAATCCTGTAATGCTTGAATACTCTATTAGTATTGTAGCGCTTGACACAGTCACGTCGATTTAATATTTGGGCGTAACATTGCAGAGCGATATGAAGTGGAACAAGCATGTAATGGCAGTTGTGGGGAAGGCGGATAGTCGTCTTCGGTTCATTGGTAGAATTTTGGGAGGATGTGGTTCATATGCGAAGGCGACCGCTTATAAAATCCTAATACGATCTATTCTTGAGTACTGCTCGAGCGTTTGGGATCCCTATGTGGTCGGATTGAGGGAGGACATAGAAGCAATTCAGAGGCGGGCTGCTAGATTTGTTACTGGTAGGTTTGATCATCACGCGAGTGTTATGGAAATGCTTCAGGAACTCGGAAGGAAGTCTCAAGAGGATAGGAGGAGTCCTTTTCGTGAATCGCTACTGAGGAAATTTAGAGAACCAGCAATTGAGGCTGACTGCAGTACAATTTTACTGCCGCCAACTTACATTTCGCGGAAGGACCACAAAGATAAGATAAGAAGGATTGGGGCTCATACAGAGGCATATAGGCATTCATTTTTCCCCCGTTCTGTTTGGGAGTGGAACAGGGAGAGAAGATGCTAGTTATGGTACGAGGTACGCTCCGCCACGCACCGTATGGTGGATTGCAGAGTATGTATGTAGATGTAGATTGCTGACGGAGCATGGAGGAGTGAGAAGTCGGCGAGTGAGAGGAGGACGTAGAGAGCGAGAGTGGAAATCCGGCCCTGACTGTCCACTGTTCGATGGAAAACCCGGGATGCGCTGCTGCAGCTCTGTTTATCCTCGTCGCACCGGCATCGGGCTTACCGTGTGTCTCCCGATAGCGACGTTTCATTACGGCCGCTGCTGCCGACTTGTCAAATATAATCTTCGCCTCATCTGTCGCGCTATGCGGTAGCTGCGCCCACTTCAATACAGTTGCGATTACGCTGGCAACGCCAGACAGTATTGGCTGCGATCTCTTGCTTACATAACGCGGTGCCTGTCGGCGGCGGACAATCGCTGGTATCTGTTCGACGCGTGCCTCTCATTGTGTACACGTAAAGCCTTTCTTACAGTGAAAGTCGACAACCATTATGTTACGCGCAGTCTTCTTGCATTGTCTGCGTTTCCCGAGCGGACAGAATCACACTTGTGGTTGAAGATACAATACAATCACATCTATTTGTAGCAGAAACGTGGATCATATTCTGAGTTCAAATATTATGACCTGCTTATAACTAGATAATTTTCGTCGTGAAAATCAGAATGGGTTCTCGAAAAACTTTCATCGGGTTGACTCAAGTAGCGCTCTTTATGTGGTGTCACCGGCAGACACCACACTTGCTAGGTGGTAGCCTTTAAATCGGCCGCGGTCCGTTAGTATACGTCGGATCCGCATGTCGCCACTATCAATGATTGCAGACCGAAAGCCGCCACACGGCAGGTCTAGAGAGACTTCCTAGCACTCGCCCCAGTTGTACAACCGACTTTGCTAGCGATGGTTCACTGACAAAATACGCTCTCAATTGCCGAGACGATAGTTAGCATAGCCTTCAGCTACGTCATTTGCTACGACGTAGCAAGGCGCCATTACCAGTTACTATTGATACTGAATCATATACAGTCAAGAGCGACGCTCATCATTAATGGATTAAAGTGAAGTATTCCACCAGCTACGTCCGTTTTTCTAAAGTCTAATTTCCTTGTCCTGTTCCAGACCTCACGCCAGCCTGCGTGAGCTATAACCCGTGCCTTTCGGCTTCCTCTAGTATACCGGTGTTGGCTCTTCTGCCAACCCACAACACTTTAGGTACTTAATAATGAGTACATTCAGTAGAGGTAATCGGGCTTCTTCGATGTTTCTAGACTTTCGAAAAGTTTTAACTACAGTACCATGATTACAGCCACTAAAGAAAATACACTGATCTACCACAACACTACAACCGCCTTTTTAATAGAGCATTGGTCCAAGTTTGGAACGCAAAATAACAGCAATTCTGAGCGGCATGGTGTCTACAAGTCCTCTTTAGATGACAACGCACAGAGCCCGCATTTCCCGTTAATTACGGGACGGTGATTTGTCGGCGCTGACCTGGCGCCTGACCGTGTCCCAGATGTGTTCCATCGATCATGCTGATTTATAGGACACGATATCAAGTAACTTAGTACGTCATCAGTCACTTTGGATGTTATGTGTAATGTAATACATGAGACATAATACAGTTTCTTGCAGTCCTCGGGATGCTTCGCCCTCACTCCAGCCTTCTTGGTATGTAGGTCATGTATTCCAAAGCAGTATGTCCACAATTATCGCTTGTAGTAATAGATACCCATCATAGCTACCACAGTCAGTAAAGTCCTCAACAAATCAAAGGCAATCACGGTTGCATCATTGTCCTGATGCCTCCCTTCTGCTGCATCGTGATGCGTTTCCGAGCGCACGCTCTCAGCCTTTCATTGATTCATCTACGCTCTTCAAATCACTGTAGAATGATGGCCTTGTGACACAGTTTACCTGCTGGTCGACATTATCGTCCTCGGGGAGGACACGAACCATGAAGGTATGCAGATATTTCGCTATAATGTTCACGCAGTCCACAGCTGTGCACCAGTCGTTCACCTCTCTGATCGCGTATCCCGATATGATTATTGATCTGATGTAACAAGCAAAGTAGTTCATCCAGTCACGCGACACGCTTCCCTTTATTCACTATTCAACTCATACGATTCTGTGTAATATCGTCTCTCTTTCTCTCTCTCTTCTTTGGTACTAAACTATTTTGATTTCAATGTAAGATCTGGTCAGGATTGTTTGTAAAGGGTAATGAATATTTAATACACTGTTGGCGTCGTGTATATTCTGCACGATAGTAAATGAAGCGTCCGTATACACCGACGATAATCAATGTTGCTACGCAGGCAAAAATATAAGTGGTTACATTTTTGCTTGAAATCGTTTAATTACGTTGTCGAAACTCGTAGCTAGCTCAAAGATAATCACAAGTAGCAGGAAATTATTAATGTTGTTACTCGATAAATTAATTGTTGTGAAGAGTTAGGCGATATAACCACCCACGTAGCGTGACGATTTGTACTCGAGATAAATAATTTCATTTATATCACACTGGCTTCACTTTGGCTAAGCATTTACTTGACAGAAATAAATTTAATCTGAAACTCAAAGATATCGTGAAAGAAACCTGTCTCCTTGCCTACAGAAGTTAAATTCTTCTTTGCAATTCCCTAAGAATTCTGATAAAATTAACTTCGAAAATATTAATGCTTGAAAATTATCATCAACATTCAAAGTATTTATTATGTTAACTTCAGGATAAAGCCGAATATTTAATGTTTTAATTAAATTCCACGTAATAGCCACCTGTGCGCCATTACGACAGAACTAAATGGGTGGTCGTCTAATAAATTCACTGTAAATAGTTATTTTCACTTAAATATTCCACAGGGAGGGAGAGGTTTTCAGTAAGAACAGGAGAAATTCACTTTTTACTATATATTGTAACAGAAAATATGTGTTTCAAAACAGCTAAGCGTCTTAATTATTCTGCAGCAGAGACAAAAGTAGGGTTATATTTTAGAATCAAGTCGTCTTAAAATAAATGAGATAAGATTTCCATTCGACATAAAGGTTTTCTGATTATGGTACCGCGTCATATTGTATAAAACTATTACTGGAGAAAAACTAACGTATCGGCCACGGTTGCAGCGGCCTTCTTCTGGGTCTACTGGTGCGTTCCAGCTAAGCAGTGTCCCTTATATTTGGTCATTACTGTTCACTGCGCATGCCATTAAGTCATAATTTTAAAAACATAGTTCGTTTCATTGGTCACTTAAGGAAGAAGGCGGGGCACTTTATTTTAATATGTTACTGCGGTGGAGAGAGAGTGTAACCTCTATTGTCTACTGGTTCTTGTGTTATGTGCCACTATTGGTGGTCACCGGCGAATGAGAAGTTGGCTACTCTTTACCAAATGCTTAACATCGGTCACGAGGTGGGAGTTACTAGCCGGTAGGGCTCGTGCCTCGTGTTGACAGTACGGTCTGCCGGGAGCCAAGATTGGGCAAGCCTGAGTCCATCCTCTTTATTAATGTTCTTAGGGTTTTTAACTATTTCGATGGCCTTTCAGATTTTTCATTTCGTCATAACCGGCTGCTTGGCCAACATACAGGCTTCGCTGAATTTTATTTCTTTTCGACAATCTTGCTGATGTTCTGTCGCTGCAGATTTGTTGTGCTACCCTAGACGAATAACACTCGTGTTCCCGAATGCGCCTTGCTATTGGCCTGCCAGCCTCGCAGGTGTATGCCTCTCCACATTCTGTTTCTTGTTTATCTTGCTTACTTACACTCGGTGACAAGGCTAGCCATTGACAAGAGACGTTGTGCGTAGCCTTTTAAGCTCAGGTGTTATGTTTTGAGCATTACTTAGGCTCCGCCCACGGATTGCCGGATAACGGATGATCGAGTTCCTCTGCGCTTGGTGGTGGTAGGATTGGGCGTTCAGATACCTGTCTGTATGGTAGGCTTGCGATGTACCCTGTGCCACAGTGTGTCCTCCGCTGTCGTGGCGTCTACTTTGACGTCTAGAAATGGAATTGCACCATTCTTCCCTGCTTCGAGGGTGAACTGTATCCTCGCGTGCGTGTTGTTCAAATATTCGTGAAACCTGTGTAGGTCCGTTTCACCATGAGGCCATATAGCGAACGTATCGTCCAAGTATCTGAAACAGCAACGTGGTCACAAAGGAGATGAACGAAGAGCCGTTGCTGCAAAGGATTCAATGAATGTGTCTGTTGGCAGCGGAGATAGGGGAGACCCCATTGCTACGCCGTCTGTCTGCTCGTGGTATTTTCCTTGCCATTTGAAGTACGCTGAAGTCGGGTACAACTAAACCATGTCGCAATGTCTGGCGGGACATGCTCTTGAAGGACGCGGATAGTTCCATGTAGTGGCAAGTTCGTAAATACTGAATTCACGTCAAAGCTTACCATGATGTCCGTATGTAAAATTCTTTCTCCCTTTAGGCATTGCATAAAGTGCTCGAGTTCTTCACATAAGATTCCGTCTTGACAACAAAACCTTTTAATTTGCAGGCAAGATAAGCTGATTGTATGTAGGCGAATCGATCCATTCACTGTTGGCCTCAAAAGATAACTTTCCTAAATTATCTTTGGAACACCGAAAATTCTAGGAGCGACTGGTACTCTGGGAATAAGACCCTTGGCTGTGCCAGTGTCAATTTTCGAGTCCTTAACCAAGGCCTGTGTCTTTCGAATTATCTTCGCCGTAGTGTCCGCCGTTACTTCTTTGTAGAAGTAATTTAATTTTATATTAATTACTATGATTTATATTAATTTTATATTAATTTAATAATTCTTTCAACTTGTCTTCGTTCTGTACGGTGCGTAAGATGACAGTATCATTGTCTTTGTCTGCTGTTAATATCACAATTTCGACGTTGTTCTTCAGTTTCTTGATAGCTGCCCTTTCGTCTCGGCTAAGGTTATATTTCGAAGTCATGACACGTAATAGAACTCGAACGATTTCCTGCCTAATTTTCTCAGATTCTGTCGCAGACGTGTGCCGGAGTGCTGTTTCCAGGGATTCCATAATTTCTTTCGTAGGATTCCGCTCAGGTGTGACGGCAAAGCTCAGTCCCATAGCTTGCGATTCAGTGCCTGCGTTGCTAATGCGATGAGATGAAAGGTTCACCACTGTCCGAGATGTATCCAGTCGCGCTTAGCGTTCCGTGTCGTCTCTGCTAGCTGGTCAAATTTTTTCCTTTGGCGAATGGCGGCGGTTTCACTAGTGGCATGCACTTACAGGTGAGTGATTCTGTCGACGTTATTCCAGTCGGTAGGCGATAACCTAGATAGCAGAAGATGTATTTGCAGCAATTGTTTGTTATTGAAGTCAAGTTGTCTTCCCACCTGCTGAATACCCTCCTTCAGAAGAGATTTTCCTGCTCGCCTGTTGGTGCTTCTTGCTTTGTGAGTGTGGGAGGTAAATTTAAAATGAAGAAATTTAGGTACAGTATCATGATCCCGACATCTCTTCAAGTAGATAAGATCGTTTGGAAGTTTCCCTTTCTTCTTCCTGAAAGTTTCCAGTTTGCGTGTGTTGCTGTGTGATTCTTGCCCATATAGGTTGCTAATATAATTGCTCAGGCTTCCGCGGCCAGAGTCAACCCACATAAAAATTTTCTGGGTATGGCACCGCGAAGCTGGAGCGCACCAGTAGACCAGAAGAAGACCGCTGCAACCGTGGTCGAAACGTCGGTTTTTCTCCAGCAGCATGTTATGTAATGTGACGCGTTACCATACCCAGAAAACTTTTATCTCTACTGATTGTGGCCGCGGAAGCCTACGCAATTATATTAGGATTCCCACTGTTACAAAGACTGTCCTTGCACTGTATAGTTGTCTTTGATACTATAATACATATGTTACTAACATTTTAATACAATAAATATCATACTAACGAGTTGTAGGTTTTATTATTATTTAGGGGTCGTCTGCTTCGAAGCCACATTCTCACTAAAGTGCGCTGACCAGTGTGTTCCGTAATACTTGTGTCTGAACTGGCATGGTACTCCGTTGTCCATCCTATCACAGATCGGCGTCTGCCGCGCTTTACGTAGGAGGCAAGCCTCCGATCTCCACCTTCGGTGACGAGGAGTTGCAACTCCTTTTCCCCTACTCAGGTGTTCACCGTCCGTCAACTACTTTTCATGTAAGCTCATGACCGAAACACTAGTAGCATCCGAATGTGTCGATTTCAGAGTCCAGTGAAACACGCGCCCCCCGCATTCTTTCATTGTTTCTCTCTTCTGTGTATCCGCCTCGAAAGCTGAGTGCTCAGTGCGACAGAATTCCATACGGGTCCAAGTTCCATTCCCAGATAGGTCGGAGATTTTCTCCGCTCAGAGACAGGCTGCTATGTTGTCTTCATCATCGTACCATCCCCGTTGACATATAAGTCGATGAACTGGTATCAACCAAAATGACTTGCACCCAGCGGCGGGTCTACACGATGGGAGGCCGTAGCCACACGACATTTCATTTCTGCACTGTGCCACCGCAGATAACAATTATATGCTCCCATGTGTACTGGCAGTGCAAGAGCATATGAGTATTCTGCCTCATCAAGGTAGAACCTGAATGATTCTGTAATGATTCACTAACCTGATATCTTGTAAACATGTTATTGTCCCACGGCAGTTGGAGCAGTCACATCACGAATCCGTTGTTCTTGAGAAAGAGCTGCGAAAGGCCCTCAGCTCTCCGAAATGATCTGTAAAGTTCCTCTTTTGGGATGCCAGGTGCTTTTTTATCTATCTCAAAAATCACACTGCAGACAAAGCATCATACTGCAGAGAATTCATTTTAAAAACGTACGTGTACAAACTCACACGTGTCACAGACCATGTACAGTCAGGCTCAAAAGTATCCGAACGACATGAATTGCATTTCACCTGATTCGCATGTAACCCACATAATGCAGCTGTCTAGCAGGTCCTCTAATCGCTCCTTGGTACAGTCGTTTGACTATTGAAAATGGTTCCAACAAGTCACCACTAGAAAACACTGCTCTGTATCGCAATAACTCAAGATGTAAAGTAATACTACGATTCTACAAATATCAGGGAACACCTTATCACAGGTAAGACTGTCCTTAAGGCTTGTAAGCTCACATTTATTACAATTAATGACATACCTGAAATGTTACCCCTCTCATTATCAGGTCAGATAGGTAAAGCACGTAGTAAGTTCGTTGTATTCATAAATTCCTCTTCAAAGTAACATACCATACTTATTATTTAACACAAAATCACATTAAAAATGTAAGTTATTCACGAGCAGCTAGGTGAGAATATGTGTGAACTTCAAATGACACGACGAACCGTCTCGTTCTGCATATGGATTCAAACCCAGGTCATGCACACTAAGAACAGATTACGTGACTGACGGAAACTAACAGTCTTTCCTGATTAGGCATATAGAGAGTCATATACCACGATTTTAGACAGTATCAGTTAGCAAATATCAACTTTAAATTACATAACCTAAAATTTTTTTTAACGGACGCGAATTCCTACCCAGCACCTATTGTCCCTGTGAACAAACTACGAGAGATGTTAAATATTGCTTCTTAGCAAGTAACTTACTTGAAATGCCGTGAGGTAAAGCTTTGTGTTGGACAGGGATTCGAACCCAGAGCCTAATGGGATAGATATCGAAGCACTATCAACTGTGACATATCGGATTTTCTCGGCAGTAGCTAGATGTTTTAACAGAAATGACGAGACGAAACATTAATTTTTTCTTTCCCAGGACTCCAACCTGGCAGCTATCGCTGTTTTATTCTAGAGAAAACGAACGTTAAATATGGGTTTGTTGCACCAGCAGCGACATGTGAGCATGTTTGGACTAGAAATAATATGACGAAAAGATCAGTGCTGACTGGGAATAGAGCACCACACATCTCGTTGTTGACTACACACAAAGAGACGTCAGCTACCGAATTTTTCTCCACCAGCAGTTCGGAATAACATCTTGAACTTACAGTGATGTCGCAAATAGTTCTGTGTCTCACTGGGAGTCAAAAACGTCAAATATCGTTAGTGCTGACAACGAATGAAAATACATTAAGAATCGGAATTATTATCCACCAGCAGACAGGTGTTCTCACGCTAGAGCCTGATAATACATGATGAAATCATTAGTGCCGGGCTAGGATTCGAACCCATTCACGAGCAATATGTGGAGATGTTGAGGAATCTGAAGTTTTCAACAAACACCAAATTGTATCCAGCTGTATTGTCACGAAAGGAACAAATTCCGCGTTAAGGGCGGTCTGAGTTGCATTCACAGTTCAGAATCTATTTTATCGACATACGGAAGCTCAGCTAAAAAATGGAATAATGGACTTGCGAGCCTACATAGCGTTTGTTCAGTCACTAGAAATACATAAATAGTATAAGAAAGGTTACTGGTGATAGAGAACTGACTCAGAACTTGATTGTGGCTCAACCTAACGTCTACTTGGTAGACAAGGAATATCATTTTGAATGTGAATTTCAGACCACGATCCATTATATCTTCATCACTTGGTGTAGCCAAAAGAGAATGGAATCTGTCTCTCGCTATCTAAAATCATAGACCGAAGCTGGAATCGATCCCAGACCGTAGATATATGAACCATCATAATCCCAACAGACCACCAAACCCTCTTCTCCGTGGCTCATTTTTCTATCTAACGCCGTTGTACCACACTGGCTTATAATTCTGACACACAGGCTCCCTGTATCAATTTGCAGCATGTTCAGTAAATTCATTTACTTGGTTGACCGAGTCACCATGAACTAGCTGCCTTGGCTACCCAGTGCATACATTCAACTTTATTATGTAATCACCAAAATAAAATCACGTAACTGCCACCAACACAGAACTGCCAACAGTGTAGGATGCAGATATTTAAATGGGAAGTGTTTCTTTTCACTTGTTATGTATTCCTAGAAACCCAAAATTTTTTTGTCAGCAGCGGAAAGGGGCGTTACTTGTTGTGCAGCATTGTAAGTTTTTCACCATTGCACTATGAGCCGAAAGTATTTTGTTGGGCTTTCCTTATCGATGTTTGATCTGAGTGTTCTTAGCTCTTTCACAGAAAGGATAAAAACGCTACACGCAGTTAGACTGGAACTGCGAAACATAACAGACGCTTTTTCACATGTCAGCACGTTACCACAGAGCTGATGAAGAAGTATGTGTCTGACGAGAGCAATAGTGGCTAGAACTCGTAAACCGCTATTTGAAGGACGAGATTAGTTGCGATTTCCACGTGCAACAACTTTCCTGGGCTGAAAACCGTACATTTACAATCTGTTGTTACACTTCAAGCGATAATAACCCAGAGTATTCAATGGAAATGACAGGTAAAATCAAGTGAACTTTGAGGCTCAATTCCGTGCACACCAGGAAGTAACTCGTCGATCACAGAGTTGCCAAACATATTTTACCTTGTTGCCAAATCTCAGATACAACACCAGCAGGAAGAAGATGAACCGATGTGACCCTACAGCGGTCTGGGAAGTGACCATAGCTGGTGTCTCCAAGTCGCGGCTACTACGGCCTGGAGTACGTAATGCGTCTGATTCGCATTTCTGTAACTAGGTTTACGGACTGGAGCGTACTTACTAATAACACTCAGCACTGACGGCAAACTAAGCATCATAAATCGGTAACTCTCATAGTTGTTATTATATTTCTTTCGTGTGTGCACTCAAAACTAAGAAACTCATTCACAGACGTTTTGGTGCGTCGCCCATATTTGAGCACAAGAAACAAATTAAAAAAAGAATGTGTTTGTGTGTGAGTGTGTGTGTGTGTGTGTGTGTCTGACAGAGAGAGAGAGGGAGAGAGAAAGAGAGAGAGAGAGAGAGAGAGAGAGAGAGAAAGATAAAATTAAAAAACAATGAGAGAGAGAGAGAGTGAAAAATTGAAATTGAATCATGGTATGTAAAGAAATCTTTCATTAAAATAACACGTTCCACATCATGACGAAATATCGTATTCATGATCTATGAAACAAGAATTAATCTAATGTAAACTGATCTAATCGTATCATATTGAGGAGTAGCCATGAAGAGTCATGAATTACCGAAATTTTTTCAAATACCAGTAACCATATCTAAACTTGAATATAGAAGTCGATAATTTTTGTAATAAACTGGGACTTCTGTCAAGACCATTTCGTGCCTGTTAATTAACCACGAAAGATGTCTGATATACCTCTATTCTGAAGTAACAAAGTGTACTTGCATTTAAAGATGAAGTGCATGATGTGAAGTTATGTGACGGAGATACGAACCCAACACGTAATCGGATTGTTAACTAAGTATAATCAACTGTTACTTATCGGTTTTTCTTACTAGTTGGTAGGTGTTTGAATCTAAAATAAGGAAACAAACTTTTGAGCCTAAGCGATAGTCGAACTGCACACCTACCGTGCATCCACGAAAATAGCTTAAGTATCAGTTGTTTACTCACCAATAGTAAGATGTGTGCGTGTTTGACCAGAAATAACGGCACCAATTGTGATTGTTGGCCACACATGAACAGAAATTAAAAATGCACGTTAATTTTCACTAACAGGACGGTGTGCACTTGATAGTTCTTGAAATGAAATTATGAATATTTTTGTACTGTATCAGGATTCGAACCCACATACTTACCTTTGGAGGAGACCTAGAGAAGATTGCATTGTTGAGAAAAGGACGAAATGATTGAACCATACTGTTCCGAGAGATTCAGACACTCGAAAGAGGAGATACGAATTGGAATCACAGTCCAGCACCAAATTTTTCAACGTCTCTAGTTCAATCAAGTACAAGTAAAGTAAGAGCCCTGTTCCTTTAAATGGCTATCGGATCACCAAATGAAATAAAATTTTCTAATGTAAGTAAGTTTACTGGCGACTGTATTTCTGTTTACCATGACTTCCGCTATGTCATTTCCCAACGTAAACCGGCTCTGCCAATTTGGTAATGAAGGAACGAGATGTTTAATGGGGATTCTGGGTTAAAACGTCTTTCTCTTGATGTTACCAGGGGTAAAGTAAATCTGTTTGTGCCTCCTAAAGGTAAATTCCCGAACCCACGCATTGCACCTGTGATAGGTCGTTCCGCTGGCCATTGTGGCAACATTTCCCAGCCCCAGGAGCGTGCTGTAACAGATGATGTGCTTAGCTTACACAATTAATCACGATGGAAAAAAAGCGAGTCTATTACATCGTTAAGTAGAAGCAAGCTTCTCAAGCGGAGTTTATGCTATTCTCATGTCAGCAGAATGTAAAGACTCTTCTAGGCACCATAGGCTCGACGTGATCCATTTTGAAATTTTCACAAATTTAGCAAATTTCTTAGTTCGATAAAATCCACTGAGAAGTGTGAAGTTAGCGGATAATTCGATTATTACCGTCATAAAATCAAGTGAACTTTGAGGCTCAATTCCATGCACACCAAGAAGTAACTCGTCGATCACAGAGTTACCAAACATACATTACCTTGTTGCCAAATCTCAGTTACAATACCAGCAGGAAGAAGACGAACCGATGTGATCCTACAGCGGTCTGGGAAGTGACCATAGCTGGTGTCTCCAAGTCGCGGCTGCTACGGCCTGGAATACGTAATGCGTCTGATTCGCATTTCTGTAACTAGGTTTACGGGCTGGAGCGTACTTACTAACAATACTCAGCACTGACTGCAAACTAAGCATCATAAATCAGTAACTCTGTTTTTATTATATTTCTTTCGTATGTGTACTCAAAACTAAGAAACTCATTCACAGACGTTTTGGTGCGTCGCCCATATTTGAGCACAAGAAACAAATTAAAAAAAGAATGTGTTTGTGTGTGTGTGTGTGTGTGTGTGTGTGTGTGTGTGACAGAGAGAGAGGGGGAGAGAGAAAGAGAGAGAGAGAGAGAGAGAGAGAGAAAGATAAAATTCAAAAACAATGAGAGAGAGAGCGAGTGAAAAATTGAAATTGAATCATGGTATGTAAAGAAATCTTTCATTAAAATAACACGTTCCGCATTATGACGAGATATCGTGTTCATGATCCATGAAACAAGAATTAATCTAATAAATCTAATCTAATCTAATCATATTGATGAGTAGCCATGAAGAGTCATGAATTACCGAAATTTTTGCCAATACCAGTAACCAAATCTAAACTTGAAAATAAAAGTCGACAATTTTTGTAATAAACTGGGACTTCTGTCATGACCCTTTCGTCCCTGTTAATTAACCACGAAAGATGTCTGACATACCTCTATTCTGAAGTAACAAAGTGTACATGTACACTCCTGGAAATTGAAATAAGAACACCGTGAATTCATTGTCCCAGGAAGGGGAAACTTTATTGACACATTCCTGGGGTCAGATACATCACATGATCACACTGACAGAACCACAGGCACATAGACACAGGCAACAGAGCATGCACAATGTCGGCACTAGTACAGTGTATATCCACCTTTCGCAGCAATGCAGGCTGCTATTCTCCCATGGAGACGATCGTAGAGATGCTGGATGTAGGCCTGTGGAACGGCTTGCCATGCCATTTCCACCTGGCGCCTCAGTTGGACCAGCGTTCGTGCTGGACGTGCAGACCGCGTGAGACGACGCTTCATCCAGTTCCAAACATGCTCAATGGGGGACAGATCCGGAGATCTTGCTGGCCAGGGTAGTTGACTTACACCTTCTAGAGCACGTTGGGTGGCACGGGATACATGCGGACGTGCATTGTCCTGTTGGAACAGCAAGTTCCCTTGCCGGTCTAGGAATGGTAGAACGATGGGTTCGATGACGGTTTGGATGTACCGTGCACTATTCAGTGTCCCCTCGACGATCACCAGTGGTGTACGGCCAGTGTAGGAGATCGCTCCCCACACCATGATGCCGGGTGTTGGCCTTGTGTGCCTCGGTCGTATGCAGTCCTGATTGTGGCGCTCACCTGCAAGGCGCCAAACACGCATACGACCATCATTGGCACCAAGGCAGAAGTGACTCTCATCGCTGAAGACGACACGTCTCCATTCGTCCCTCCATTCACGCCTGTCGCGACACCACTGGAGGCGGGCTGCACGGTGTTGGGGCGTGAGCGGAAGACGGCCTAACGGTGTGCGGGACCGTAGCCCAGCTTTATGGAGACGGTTGCGAATGGTCCTCGCCGATTCCCCATGAGAAACAGTGTCCCTAATTTGCTGGGAAGTGGCGGTGCGGTCCCCTACGGCACTGCGTAGGATCCTACGGTCTTGGCGTGCATCCGTGCGTCGCTGCGGTCCGGTCCCAGGTCGACGGGCACGTGCACCTTCCGCCGACCACTGGCGACAACATCGATGTACTGTGGAGACCTCACGCCCCACGTGTTGAGCAATTCGGCGGTACGTCCACCCGGCCTCCCGCATGCCCACTATACGCCCTCGCTCAAAGTCCGTCAACTGCACATACGGTTCACGTCCACGCTGTCGCGGCATGCTACCAGTGTTAAAGACTGCGATGGAGCTCCGTATGCCACGGCAAACTGGCTGACACTGACGGCGGCGGTGCACAAATGCTGCGCAGCTAGCGCCATTCGACGGCCAACACCGCGGTTCCTGGTGTGTCCGCTGTGCCGTGCGTGTGATCATTGCTTGTACAGCCCTCTCGCAGTGTCCGGAGCAAGTATGGTGGGTCTGACACACCGGTGTCAATGTGTTCTTTTTTCTATTTCCAGGAGTGTATTTAAAGGTGAAGTGCATGATGAGAAGTTATGTAACGTATATACTAACCCAACAAGGTTCTTTCCCTGTCTACGGAATCCTTTTCATGTTAATATCAAGCATCAGCGATTACTCGTAGATTACATTAAAACTAAAGTAACTGATGAAGACGTTACTTGATAACAAAAACGTGCTGCCTTTCTTCACTTTCTTTCGCCTAGAAATGGCTATCGTGTACTGCCAAAGCAAAAGACAAGAGATCTTACTGCCTTCATTCTAAGCAATCCAAGTACAAAATTTTCGCTATATAGTTGAAATTTAATATTCGCTTCTATAATGTAGGAAAATATTTCACAGTTGCAAAACTCGCATCCGACTCATTGACCTCACACTTAGTCGCTGACCATAAATTCTAGCTCAGAGTGACACCAGATTAAGGAACCTAATGAAGCGAAAACTGTTTGCCAGTGCTCTTTCTCATCGGAAAATACGCATTTCACTCATTGGGCTCCATAAGTACACTGTAACAGTAATTTCTGTGTGTATGCAATGCATACGGATTGTAGAATTTAGTGGTGCTCACTCTTCCACTTCTGTACACAATATGCCTGACCTAAATGTGCCCTTTATCATTACAGGCCTCGGGCAGTGCAACATCACACTGACAACAGTAATGTGCTTATACTGACAACCTGAATGTTCGTTTCACCTGATTTTGTAATCATTTAAATAAAACAACATGACCTTCCATTGGGAGACATTGTCGTAGCTGAAGGAATTTAGTTTACTTCCCACAGGAGGTCTTGACTTCAGTCTTAGTACATTACTCTTGACTACGACCGTAGTATTGAGGTAAAACGCGAGACTAGCTAATACGACGTCTAGTAACTAAAAGCACACGTCGCAAAAGTTTTTGTGGCCCCTTTCCTCTCGGTGCTGAAGCTATGAGTGTAATTCAAGCGAATCTACAATAGATTTCGCTTACTGTCACACTGGTAATAATAGTTTTGTCCAACAATGTTTTAGCGAAAGATTTCTTTGCCGACCATCTGCCTCTGAACACCACATGCATCTGAGTTTTCTGGGACCAGTTTACTGTCTACCGGCAGGGGCTGTGGCACTGCATTGTCTCGCCTTCTGCCGACGTCTGCTCCACTCCGCACTCTCGACCATGTTAAATGCTTTAATGTTGTTGAGTGGTGACCCATAAAATCTGTCTGCTATTTTTGTTTCACTCTTGATAGCAAATGAGGCACAAAACCGTTTTTATTTGATGATTATTTTATTACACTAGGATGCAATACATCAATGTGGACAGAATTAATTTCATTGTTTCTGAGCCAGTGAACTACAATTAATCTATTCTTTTTCCTTTCACGGGAGGGTCTTCAAATAATTTATTATTGTCATTGATTCATATGTGTTAGTCAAGGTACAGAGAGAAAATGCTATGTAATGTGTTTGGTTTCTTTCTTTGATTCTCTATGGTAAATGGATGCAAAAGATTGTGTCAATACCTATGAGAACCTGCTCTATAGCTACTCAGGCACATTGCTTGTTTTTAGGTCTACACCTTAATTAATGGAGACGTGAACGCTGTTCACAAGTGATATTTAAAATATTCAATTGGATTTAAGGTGACAAAATCGATCTTATTTTAAGCTACCCAGAGAAAAAGTAAGTTGCTAGAGCCGCTGTTAGCAAATGTCTGCAGGGAGTTCCTAATTCCTACTGTGGAAATTTAGCATAGAGGCGCTATAGTAATCAAGAGGTTCATTTCCTTCATAATTATCACCCTCGCATGTGAGTCTTAAGTGAAGAACAATATTGAAACTCGTATCGCTGATGTTCGATTCGAATGTCTTCAGAGACGCTGGTATTGAGAAGCAGCTTTGCAGTCAGGAAGCCAACATCTATGACCAATAACACAACTTACTGAGTCGAGCTACAAAGAGGATTTGATGTGTAAAGGTTTTCTTCCGATTTCGATATCGAATTTTTCCTAGAAATTCGCAGCTCCTTAAAATATATCAGAAAAAAAGGTCGCACACGCTGGCCCCTTCACTGTTAGAACTGACGACTGACTGAGCCGTTCTGACACGAGGCACGGGCGGTACCACCGGGCTACGGACACACTGGTGCTAGTACGCCACTCTCATCATGGTATTGGTCGCTCAGCCTCATAACGCATCGTGAAAGGTAATAAAAGTGGTCACTTATGTGAAGAATAGCATTTCTTTAGGCAAAAAATTGAATTTACAGTCTCAGTGTCTTAGTTTAGATTAGGATTATATAGCACTAGTCATTCAAATGGAAAGGGAATATCAAGTGAATTTAGCGAGTCAATTCAGTACCATAGGCAGAAGTGATTGCACTGTCACAGTGTTGCCTAATGTTTGTGACGATGTTGCCCATTCTCAGCTGTGCTAGGAACATCTCTGTAACGGTGTGCGGGGAGAATACCGTGCTTCTGTCACAGGAGGATATGGAGAGGAGGCGCAGGGTTTGGTTAATATGCAGCGTTTTCTCCTACCAGTTGTGTCAAACATTCAAGTGTATAATATTCCATCATGATTACAGTTTCCTACAAAATATATACGAATAAAACAGTTCCCTTGTCACTTTGTGACAGAAGATTATTTCAGTACAATAAAAAGTCTTTGGAAATCACTTATGCTCACCTGTCACAAAAGTAAAATAACCATCACTTTGAACCTCGAAATCGATTGAATCTATGTGCAGTCCTGTGACGTTTAAATAAATCGTCTTAACGGCACTAAATCGTGGTTTGTGAATCATTTACCAGCCGTACTCTACCGAATTTCACTGGTTGGAAGGCAAAAAGCTTACTGACAAATTTCACAGAAGGAAAAGGGGGACGAAATGTCTTCCATTGGAAGGCCATGTTGTTTTATTTAAATGACTACAAAATCAGGTAAAACGAACATTCAGGTTGTCAGTATAAGCACATTACTGTTGTCAGTATGATCTTGCACTACCCAGGACCTGTAATGATAGAGGACCCGTTTAGGTCAGGCATATTTTATACAGAAGTGGAAGAGAGAGCACCACTAAATTCTAATCCGTATGCATTGCATACACACAGTGTATTTATGGTGCCCAATGAGTGAATTGCTTATTTTCCTGTGAGAAAGAGCACTGGCAAACAGTCTTCGCTACATTAGGTTACTTATTCTGGTGTCACTCTGAGCTAGAATTTATGATCAGCGACTAAGTGTAAGGTCAATGAGTCGGATGCGAGTTTTGCAACTGTGAAATATTTTCCTACATTATAGAAGCGAATATTAAATTTGAACTAATATGGCGTTAATTTTGTACTTGGAGAGCTTAGAATGAAAATCTTTCTCTTTATTGCAAAGGAAAACAATTGGTTTTCTAAAACATTGTCTGTTAGACACAACTTGAAACACGAAGGCAGTAAGATCTCTTGCCTTTTGCTTTGGCAGTACTCGATGGCCATATCTAGGCGCAAGTAAATGAAGAAAGGCAGCGCGTTTTTGCTATCAAGTAACATCTTCATCAATTGCTTTAGTTTTAATGTAACCTACGAGTAAATACTCATGTTCGATATTAACGGGAAAAGGATTCCGTAGACAGGGAAAGAACCTGTTCTTGGGTAACTACTTCTATAGTGACCAAAAGGTACCAAATGATCTTCAAGTACAGTGTTCCAGCAGCGGTATGAAGAAAATGATAGTAATAATGACGGTAATAATCGAATTATCCGCTAACTTCACACTTCTCAGTGGATTTTATCGAACTAAGAAATTTGCTAAATTTGTGAAAATTTCAAAATGGATCACGTCGAGCCTATGGTGCCTAGAAGAGTCTTTACATTCTGCTGACATGAGAATAGCATAAACTCCGCTTGAGAAGCTTGCTTCTACTTAACGATGTAATAGACTCGCTTTTTTTCCATCGTGATTAATTGTGTAAGCTAAGCACATCATCTGTTACAGCACGCTCCTGGGGCTGGGAAATGTTGCCACAATGGCCAGCGGAACGACCTATCACAGGTGCAATGCGTGGGTTCGGGAATTTACCTTTAGGAGGCACAAACAGATTTACTTTACCCCTGGTAACATCAAGAGAAAGACGTTTTAACCCAGAATCCCCATTAAACATCTCGTTCCTTCTTTACCAAATTGGCAGAGCCGGTTTACGTTGGGAAATGACATAGCGGAAGTCATGGTAAACAGAAATACAGTCGCCAGTAAACTTACTTACATTAGAAAATTTTATTTTATTTGGTGATCCGATAGCCATTTAAAGGAACAGGGCTCTTACTTTACTTGTACTTGATTGAACTAGAGACGTTGAAAAATTTGGTGCTGGACTGTGATTCCAATTCGTATCTCCTCTTTCGAGGGTCTGAATCTCTCGGAACAGTATAGTGCAATCATTTCGTACTTTTCTCAAGAATGCAATCTCCTCTAGGTCTCCTCCAAAGATAAGTATGTGGGTTCGAATCCTGATACAGTATAAAAATATTCATAATTTCATTTCAAGAACTGTCAAGTGCACTCCGTCCTGTTAGTGAAAATTAACGTGCATTTTTCATTTCTGTTCATGTGTCGCCAACAATCACAATAGGTGCCGTTATTTCTGGTCAAACACGCACACATCTTACTATTGGTGAGTAAACAACTGATACTTAAACTATATTCGTGGATGCACGGTAGGTGTGCAGTTCGACTGTCGCTTAGGCTCAAAAGTTTGTTTCCTTATTTTAGATTCAAACACCTACCAACTAGTAAGAAAAACAGATAAGTAACAGTTGATTATACTTAGTTAACAATCCGATTACGTGTTGGGTTCGTATCTCCGTCACATAACTTCACATCATGCACATCATCTTTAAATGCAAGTATACTTTGTTACTTCAAAATAGAGGTATATCAGACATCTTTCGTGGTTAACTAACAGGGACGAAAGAGTCTTGACAGAAGTCCCAGTTTATTACAAAAATTGTCGACTTTTATTTTCAAGTTTAGATTTGGTTACTTGTATTGGCAAAAATTTCGGTAATTCATGACTCTTCATGGCTACTCAACATGATATGATTAGATTAGATTACATTAGATTAATTCTTGTTTTATAGATCATGAATACGATATTTCGTCATAATGTGGAACGTGTTATTTTAATGAAAGATTTCTTTTCATACCATGATTCAATTTCTTTACAATTTTTTACTCTCTCTCTCTCTCTCATTCTTTTTGATTTTCATCTCTCTCTCTGTCTCTCTCTCTCTCTCTCTCTGTCACACACACACACACACACACACACATTCTTTTTTTAATTTGTTTCTTGTGCTAAACTATGGGCGACGCACCAAAACGACTGTGAATGAGTTTCTTAGTTTTGAGTGCACACACGAAAGAAATATAATAGCAACTATGAGAGTTACTGATTTATGATGCTTAGTTTGCAGTCAGTTCTGAGTATTATTAGTAAGTACGCTCCAGTCCGTAAACCTAGTTACAGGAATGCGAATCAGACGCATTACGTATTCCAGGCCGTAGTAGCCGCGACTTGGAGACAGCAGCTATGGTCACTTCCCAGACCGCTGTAGGATCACATCAGTTCGTCTTCTTCCTGCTGGTGTTGTAACTGAGATTTGGCAACAAGGTAATATATGTTTGGCAACTCTGTGATCGACGAGTTACTTCCTGGTGAGCATGGAATTGAGCCTCAAAGTTCACTAGATTTTACCTATCATTTCCATTGAATAATCAGAGTTATTATCGCTTGAGGTGTAACAACAGATTGTAAATGTACGGTTTTCAGCCCAGGAAAGTCGTTGCACGTGGAAATCGCAACTAATTTCGTCCTTCAAATAGCGGTTTTCGAGTTCTAGCCACCATTGCTCTCGTAAGAGGAAGCTAAGACACATGCTTCTTCGCCAGCTATGTGGTAACGTGCTGACCTGTGAAAAAGCTTCTGTTATGTTTCGCAGTTCAAGTCTAACTGCGTGTAGCGTTTTTATCCCTTCTGTGAAAGAGCTAAAAACACTCAGATCAAACATCGATAAGGAAAGCGCAGGAAAATACTTTCGGCTCATAGTGCAATGGTGAAAAACTTACAATGCTGCACAACAGGTAACGCCTCTTTCCGCTGCTGACAAGCTAATTTTGGGTTTATAGGAATACGTAACTTTATTTATGAAAAGCCACATTTGCATACCTCTTGAGTATGACACAGCACACAAATTAAACACAGACCCAATCAAAATCTAAGTGAGTAGTATTTTATTAATTCGTGACGATAGAGGCATGCTTGTGTACAGATACTCAGTTTTATTAAAACAGACATTCGTTGTAAGGTTTTCGTGGGTAGTTTAATTTCACCTTTTATAAAACACTTCACAATTTTCGTAAGGTTTCCTTTAATGTTGTTAAAACTATAGTAAATATGAGAGAGAAATTAATCATCAAGATATATGCGAATTCTCTGATGTTATCTATGACAGTCTGAAGATGCACATGCGGTTTATTGATTACATGCATGTAGAAAACTTGTTCTCAGTTAAAGCTGTGAAACAAGGTTTGAAGAAGAATAAAATGCCACTACCAGACGACAGCTAATGTAGAAAATACTTTTCTGACGTAATTTGATACGATGTGCTCTACCCATACAGAATACAAATGTTTCGAGATGCATCTACTCTCTGGCCGTCTATTAAACCTGAAATGAACGAAATGTCGCAGAATTTAGCCCTTTCCCCACATGCGACTATTTTGGGTTGAGAAGTGAAGGGAATTATGTTACAAGTTCCATTAGATTGATATCTTTAGCAGAGAGCAGAATTGCGTTTTAGAAAATATAGCACTGAATGTACTCCAACTCGCGACCTCTTATCTACCATGCGTGATACTTACCATTACGCTACTAGCTGACACAGAGCTACAACAGCTCCAGAAGTCAACAAGAAGTGCTCCAGAACTTCTGCATTCCACAGCGCTGTGGGATAATGCATATGGCCACGTAAATACGTATGAGAGACAAACAGTTACCTTTCCTTTTGCACTGCGTGACGTTTTCAACAAGCAGATAGCGCAATAGAATAGTTCAAGTGGAAAGCAACACTTCACTTCGTATTTAAATTTCTGCATCCTACACTGTTGGCAGTTCTGTGTTGGTGGCAGTTACGTGATTTTATTTTGGCGATTACAAAATAAATTTGAATGTATGCACTGGGTAGCCAAGGCAGCTAGTTCATGGTGACTCGGTCAACCAAGTAAATGAATTTACTGAACATGCTGCAAATTGCTACAGGGAGCCTGTCTGTCAGAATTATAAGCCAGTGTGGTACAACGGCGTTAGATAGAAGAATGAGCCACGGAGAAGAGGGTTTGGTGGTCTGTTGGGATTATGATGGTTCATATGTCTATGGTCTGGGTTCGATTCCAGCTTCGGTCTATGATTTTAGATAGCGAGAGACAGATTCCATTCTTTTTTGGCTACACCAAGTGAAGAAGATATAATGGATCGTGGTCTGAAATTCACATTCAAAATGATATTCCTTGTCTACCAAGTAGACGTTAGGTTGAGCCACAATCAAGTTCTGAGTCAGTTCTCTATCACCAGTAACCTTTCTTATACTATTTATTTATTTCTAGTGACGGAACAAACGCTATGTAGGCTCACAGGACCATTATTCCATTTTTTATCTCAGCTTCTGTATGACGATGAAATAGATTCTGAACTGTGACTGCAACTCAGACCGCCCTTAACGCGGAATTTGTTCCCTTCGTGACAATACAGCTCGGCTACAATTTGTTGTTTGTTGAAAACTTCAGATTCCTCAACATCTCCACATATTGCTCGTGAATGGGTTCGAATCCTAGCCCGGCACTAATGATTTCATCATGTCTTATCAGGCTGTAGCGTGAGAACACCTGTCTGCTGGTGGATAATAATTCCGATTCTTAATGTATTTTAATTCGTTGTCAGCACTAACGATATTTGACGTTTTTGACTCCCAGTGAGACACAGATCTATTTGCGAGATCACTGTAAGTTCAAGAGGTTATTCCGAACTACTGGTGGAGAAAAATTCGGTAGCTGACGTCTCTTTGTGTGTAGTCAACAACGAGATGTGTGGGGCTCTATTCCCAGTCAGCACTGAACTCTTCGTCATATTATTTCTAGTCCAAACATGCTCACATGTCGCTGCTGGTGCAACAAATCCTTATTTAACGTTCGTTTTCTCTAGAATATAACAGCGATAAGTGCCGGGTCGGAGTCCTGGGAAAGAAAAAAATTAATGTTTCGTCTCGTCATTTCAGTTAAAACATCTAGCTACTGCCGAGAAAATCCGATATGTCACAGTTGATTGTGCTTCGATATCTATCCGATTAGGCTCTGGGTTCGAATCCCTGTCCAACACAAAGCTTTACCTCACGGCATTTCAAGTAAGTTACTTGCTAAGAAGCAATATTTAAGATCTCTCGTATGGACAGTCTTACCTGTGATAAGGTGTTCCCTAATATTTGTAGAATCGTAGTATTACTTTACATCTTGAGTTATTGCGATACAGTGTGGGCAGTTCGAATATGATTTATCGGTGCCGAGAACCGAAGACGCTCGAAGTGCTTCGTCACAATATTGTTCTTCTAATATTAATGAAAATTGTTACAAAAGTGACATCTGAAATGAGTGGAGGAAAGGTCACTATTGAGCGATTAGCTGGCACGATAGATAACTAAATTTGTGTTACACTTTATAAAATATTAATGGATAAACTTTAAATATTTGACGTGCTGGCTCCTATGGTGGCAGACAATAAGATTCAAATGGTTCAAATGGCTCTGAGCACTATGGGACTTAACATCTGTGGTCATCAGTCCCCTAGAACATAGAACTACTTAAACCTAACCAACCTAAGGACATCACACACATCCATGCTGGAGGCAGGATTCGAACCTGCGACCGTAGCAGTCGCGCGGTTCCGGACTGAGCACCTAGAGCCGCTAGACCACCGCGGCCGGCAGACAGTAAGATTATCGTGCTGCTACACTAACGCAGTTTCTCACGGAAGTCGAACTGACATTACTCACTGTACCACCTGTTGCCTTCTTCTCACTCCACTTCTGACGTTTTACAGCATAAAGTGCAGCCTCAACCAAACTGAAGTAACTTTCAGATAGAATCTTACGGTTTTAAACCAGGAAGTGTCACACCTTAATAACTAGCCTTTAGGCAAAGTGATTTATTTCAGTGGATTTCTCCACTTCGCTCGAATGATCCACCTTTCATCTCTGCTGCGCTTATGTGCTTTCCTTATCGCGTCCCGTGCATACAGCGCTACCAGGGGTTAGTTCGACCTCGCGGAAGGCAGTGGTCATGATCTTGTGGCTCATCAGTGTACACTCCTATGAGAGCACAGCATTGTATGGTGGTGAATTATGGAAGAGGGAAAACTGGAAAGGAACAGAATTGGTGTGTATGTGGTGGTGCAGGGGTAGTTAAGAATTAGGTTCACCTATAAGATAAGGAATCAGGAATTTCACTATAGAACCGGCGAAGAAGCCAATATATCTAAAACACTGCCAAGAAGAAGTGTAGGATGATAAGACACCAGTGAATAGCCTCCATTGTCCTGGAAGGAACTGTAGAGTGAATAGAGACTTGATAACATACAGAAAATAATTGAGGATGTGAGATGCAATCGATAATCTGAAGTGAAAAGATTAGCCCAGGAGAGGAATTTGTGGAGGGTCGCACCAAACCCGGCACAGGGCAGTATATGAGATGACACCCTAGCCAGTCATCTTGTTGTCCAGAGTCTCCCTGTAGCCTGCACTTCGAGGAACGAGACGAGCATTCCAGAGAAGATTTTCGTTGTTGTATATGTGTAGTTAAGGTAGTGCTAATTATGGGTTATGTAAAGCTAACTCGACAAATGTAGCAGCAAAAGTTTCCTGAACACACAAACTCATTTAACGACAGCCAGAAGCAGACGTGACGTACGCAGATAGCTGCGAGCGTTAGCACGTTACTTCCAGGAGTCAGGGAGACGCGCGGCCTCTGATCGAGTCGGTCTAGCGGCTTAACGACGAGGGCCGGTGTGCCAGCTAATGTCGATGTTGCTCCTAGGCGTTTCCCTAACTCTGTTACCAGGCTGGCATCCACGTTAAGCCTCAGATACACGATTCGCAAACATTTAGAAAACGTTCGCCCACTATCACATGGGATAACGCTAAATGCAGACAGATAGGATACTGGGAGGCAATGGAGGTAGTGTACGAAGAGCATCCAGTCACAGCCTACCACTAACATTAGCAAATCTGGAAATTAACATACCGACCCCGTGTAGATGTAATATGAGGTCGCTACACTGTTGTAGAAATTGCTGTGAGTTTAGGATGCCGCACGAATCGAGAGACGAGCAAGCTGCAGAAATATTGATCGATAGTCAGCCAGTTAGGCAGAAAAGTGTTTCGCATCTGTTGCTGTAAACAGCCTCTGAACAATGCTGGAAATGTTTTGTAAACCGAAAACTCTACAATCTCTTCACAACTCTTGTCCAGAAAAAAGTCTTAAGACTCTTATGACCTCATCGTTGACATAAAACAGGTAATGAATCCTTGAAAATGGGATTATCTTGTTCCAGTTGCACACACGCAAATAATTTTCACACTTGGTCATTATGTATATCTGATGATGCATTTCTGTGATTACAAAATATGTCTGTCAATATTCTACTTTTAAACATTTCAATATTGTGCTGGCATAAACGTCACCAGGTCACTCGTAGGCAAAGATGAAGCTTGAAGATTGATCAGTGGTCTCTAGATCAAACGCGTCTACCACGAGAGAAGCCAGAGACACACCCCCAAATAACACTACACCAACGCCCACTCGACAGCATGTACACTATTTTATTTTGATCATCAGTCTACTGACTGGTTTGATACGGCCCGCCACGAGTTCCTCTCCTGTGCTAAACTCTTCATCTCAGAGTAGCACTTGCAACCTACGTACTCAATTATTTGCTTGACGTATTCCAATCTCTGTCTTTCTCTACAGTTTTTGCCCTCTACAGCTCCCTCTAGTACCATGGAAGTCATTCCCTCATGTCTTAGCAGATGTCCTATCATCCTGTCCCTTCTACTTATCAGTGTTTTCCACATATTCCTTTCCTCTCCGATTCTGCGTAGAACCTCCTCATTCCTTACCTTATCAGTCCACCTAATTTTCAACATTCGTCTATAGCACCACATCTCAAATGCTTCGATTCTCTTCTGTTCCGGTTTTCCCACAGTCCATGTTTCACTACCATACAATGCTGTACTCCAGACGTACATCCTCAGAAATTTCTTCCTCAAATTAATACCGGTATTTGATTTTAGTAGACTTCTCTTAGCCAGAAATGCCTTTTTTGCATTAGCGAGTCTGCTTTTGATGTCCTCCTTGCTCCGTCCGTTCATTGGTTATTTTACTGCCTACGTAGCAGAATTCCTTAACTTCATTTACTTCGTGACCTTCAGTCCTGATGTTAAGTTTCTCGCTGTTCTCATTTCTACTACTTCTCATTACCTTCGTCTTTCTCCGATTTACTCTCAAACCATACTGTGTACTCATTAGATTGTTCATTCCGTTCAGCAGGTCATTTAATTCTTCTTCACTTTCACTCAGGATAGCAATGTCATCAGCGAATCGTATCATTGATATCCTTTCACCTTGTATTTTAATTCCACTCCTGAACCTTTGTTTTGCCGGCCGGATTGGCCGAGCGGTTCTGGGCGCTCCAGTCTGGAACGGCGCGACCGCTACGGTCGCAGGTTCGAATCCTGCCTCGGGCATGGATGTGTGTGATGTCTTTAGGTTAGTTAGGTTTAAGTAGTTCTAAGTTCTAGGGGACTTATGACCACAGCAGTTGAGTCCCATAGTGCTCAGAGCCATTTAGCCATTTTAGCCTTTGTTTTATTTCCATCATTGCTTCCTCGATGTACAGACTGAAGAGTAGGGGCGAAAGGCTACAGCCTTGTCTTACACCCTTCTTAATACGAGCACTTCGTTCTTGATCGTCCACTCTTATTATTCCCTTTGGTTGTTGTACATATTGTATATGACCCGTCTCTCCCTATAGCTTACCCCCACTTTTTTTCAGAATCTCGAACAGCTTGCACCATTTTATATTGTCGAACGCTTTTTCCAGGTCGACAAATCCTATGAAACTGTCTTGATTTTTCTTTAGCCTTGCTTCCATTATTAGCCGTAACGTCAGAATTGCCTCTCTCGTCGCTCTACTTTTCCTAAAGCCAGACTGATCGTCACCTATCGCATTCTCAATTTTCTTTTCCATTCTTCTGTATATTATTCTTGTAAGCAGCTTCGATGCATGAGCTGTTAAGCTGATTGTGCGATAATTCTCGCACTTGTCAGCTCTTGCCGTCTTCGGAGTTGTGTGGATCATGCTTTTCCGAAAGTCAGATGGTATATCGTCAGACTCATATATTCTACACACCAACGTGAATAGTCGTTTTGTTGCCACTTCCCCCAATGATTTTGGAAATTCTGATGGAATGTTATGTATCCCTTCTGCCTTATTTGATCGTAAGTCCTCCAAAGTTCTTTTAAATTCCGATTCTTATACTGGATCCCCTATCTCTTCTAAATCGACTCCTGTTTCTTTTTCTATCACATCACACAAATCTTCACCCTCATAGATGCTTTCAATGTATTCTTTCCACCTATCAGCTCTCTCCTCTGCATTTAGCAGTGGAATTCCCGTAGCACTCTTAATATTCCCACCGTTGCTTTTAATGTCACCAAAGGTTGTTTTGACTTTGCTGTATGCTTGTAACGCTACTGCCCGCTAGGGCGTACGTTAGCTCTTTAAAGCCTGTACTGTAATAAGTTCACGGGCTTCACCTTATAAACAAGGATTTTAGTACATAAGTTGACCGCGTGTACCTAATTGGAAGCAATTCGGACTTATACCCAGTCGGTAACTACAGTGATGCGTCAAGCAAAGGTAAAGTAAAATTCTGCATTCGCACGGACAAGAAGTACACACAGCAGAGGTTACCAATGATTAATAATACGGTCGCCAGCCTAGTTAGGCATTGAGTGAGTTTTTCCTTGTACAAGTGGGTACATGTACAAGCATAATAACACGTAGTAATGTTGCGTTTTATGGCAAAATTTGGAACCAGAAAGAATCTACTGAACTAAGGTTTTCTTCTTTTGTACTAAATTGGACGAGCTAAAATTACACAACACCACACAGCAATGATTACTACTAACTGCATTTCGTATATTGATCAGAATGAAATCGGGCATAGATTACCCTAGAATTAGCAATTTTGAAAGCACACATACAATGTCACTATTAAAATTGGAAAAACACTAATACACTTAGGTTTAATATAGAACTTAACTTTGCTGTTCGAATCTGATCAGTACCCTTCAAGATTTGAAAGAACAGACAAGAAAAAAAGGGGGGGGGGCCCTGAAACTGTTATGGTCGTTATACTGAAACTATTAAGTACTGAAGGTAAATTAACATGCAAAATTATCAATCTATGGATAACTACTCTTTTGTCTTACTTCTGAATTATTTAACTGTCATTATTTCTGTCTCAAATTAATTAAATAACATCGCTAACTCAATTCAAAAAAACTGTCTTCCTATTTAGTCATACTTTTGTTCTTTATCAACATTTGCAATAACACACAGAACTTTAAACTTCTTTATAGCATGGGTTTGTCTGCTGATAATTCTCATTAACACTAACTTTAAACTTTCAGTTCAGGATACTCGGGTTGCACAATATGTGGTAAGGACCCTGTCTAGGTCAGTGATCAGGATAAGTAATGGCTGAGGCAATTCTGGTAAAAGTCACGTTATTATTGAACAGTTAGAAACAGTTTCGACACTGGTCCACACAGATACAATTCTAAAGATGAAATAAATGTTTGACCTGTGCGCGTCGGTGCGGCGGATGGCGGGCAGCGAGATAGCGAGAAGCACAGCACACATGCAAGCACGGCTAAGGCTCTCACTGCATCGGCATTTTCCTTCTTCTTAGCGTCGTAATCTTTCCAATTTTGTGCCTAAGAATATAGCCATGCCATGTAGTCGTCGGGATCGGCACATCCGAGGCTCAATGGAATCCACTTTTCCTGGATAGCCTCCTCGAAACGGTACGTGTTCCTCTGACCAATGCCCAACTCCGACTGTTATACTGAGCCCGTTGTGCCGAACCGCGCCAGTGTGCGTTTTCCCGCACTCGCCTGCCTCCACCTTTTCCCGCTCCCCTACAGGTAGGGTATTCACCACAGGTTTTCTACTCAACATATATTAATACCTTTCCTACGTATGGACCAGGCGTATAAAATACAATTTTCACATCTTCCAAGAGTTTCAACATTAAGTAAACTTCCCTTTGATTACCACATTACTTGAAATCTAACATAAATAATAATGTTCATTTCAAAAGTTGCTTACAGTTTCTTTAACATAACGATACGAAAAGAAAAAGAAATTCAAAACATTGCTTACATTAATCTCTCGAAATTCAGAAAGAAAAAAAATTATAATATGTACAGTTGTTGTTGTTACATGCTGAGTCTGTCCTTCCGACAATCACATCTTTTTCGATGTCTTCACATTTTTCCTGCAGCCATTTCGTCTTAGCTTCCCTGCACTTCCTATTTATTTCATTCCTCAGCGACTTGTATTTCTGTATTCCTGATTTTCCGGAACGTGTTTGTACTTCCTCCTTTCATCAATCAACTGAAGTATTTCTTCCGTTACCCACGGTTTCTTCTCAGATACCTTCTTTGTACCTATGTTTTCCTTCCCAACTTCTGTGATGGCTCTTTTTAGAGATGTCCATTCCTCTTCAACTGTACTGCCTACTGCGCTATTCCTTATTGCTGTATCTATAGCGTTAGAGAACTTCAAACGTATCTCGTCATTCCTTAGTACTTCCGTATCCCACTTCTTTGCGTATTGATTCTTCCTGACTAATGTCTTGAACTTCAGCCTACTCTTCATCACTACTATATTGTGATCTGAGTCTATATCTGCTCCTGGGTACGCCTTACAATCCAGTATCTGATTTCGGAATCTCTGTCTGACCATGATGTAATCTAATTGAAATCTTCCCGTATCTCCCGGCCTTTTCCAAGTATACCTCCTCCTCTTGTGATTCTTGAACAGGGTATTCGCTATTACTAGCTGAAACTTGTTACAGAACTCAATTAGTCTTTCTCCTCTTTCATTCCTTGTCCCAAGCCCATATTTTCCTGCAACCTTTTCTTCTACTCCTTCCCCTACAACTGCATTCCAGTCGCCCATGACTATTAGATTTTCGTCCCCCTTTACATACTGCATTACCCTTTCAATATCCTCATACATTTTCTCTATCTGTTCATCTTCAGCTTGCGACGTCGACATGTATACCTGAACTATCGTTGTCGGTGTTTGTCTGCTATCGATTCTGATTAGAACAACCCGGTCGCTGAACTGTTCACAGTAACACCACCTCTGCCCTACCTTCCTATTTATAACGAATCCTACACCTGTTATACCATTTTCTGCTGCTGTTGATATTACCCGATACTAATCTGACCAGAAATCCTTGTCTTCCTTCCACTTCACTTCACTGACCCCTACTATAACTAGATTGAGCCTTTGCATTTCCCTTTTCAGATGTTCTAGTATCCCTACCACGTTCAAGCTTCTGACATTCCACGCCCCGACTCGTAGAACGTTATCCTTTCGTAGATTATTCAACTTATTTCTCGTGGTAACCTCACCCTTGGCAGTCCCCTCCTGGAGATCCGAATGGGGGACTATTCCATAATCTTTTGCCAATGGAAACATCATCGTGACACTTCTTCAATTACAGGCCACATGTCCTGTGGATACACGTTACGTGTCTTTAATGCAGTGGTTTCCATTGCCTTCTGCATCCTCATGTCGTTGATCATTGCTGATTCTTCCTCCTTTAGGGGCAATTTCCCACCTCTAGGACAAGAGAGTTCCCTGAACCTCTATCCGCTCCTCCGCCCTCTTTGACAAGGCCGTTGGCAGAATGAGGCTGACTTCTTATGCCAGAAGTCTTCGGCCGCCAATGCTGATTATTTATCAAAATTTAGAGAGTGGCGGGAATCGAACCCGGGACTGAAGACGTTTTGATTATCAAAGATGCTACCCCTAGACCACGGGTACACTACTGGCCATTAAAATTGCTACAGCACGAAGCTGACATGCTACAGACGCGAAATTTAACCGACAGGAAGGAAATGCTGTGATATGCAAATGATTAGCCTCTCAGTTCATTCACACAAGGTTGGCGCCGGTCTACAACGTGCTGACATTAGGAAAGTTTCCAACCGATTTCTCATACACAAACAGCAGTTGACCGGCGATGCCTGGTGAAACGTTGTTGTGATGCCTCGTGTAAGGATGAGAAATGCGTACCATCACGTTTCCGACTTTGATAAAGGTCAGATTGTAGCCTATCGTGATTGCGGCTTATCGTATCGTGACATTGCTGCTCGCGTTTGTCGATACCCAATGACTGTTAGCAGAATATGGTATCGGTGGGTTCAGGAGGGTAATACGGAACGCCTTGCTGGTTCCCAACGGCCTCGTATCACTAGCATTCGCGATGACAGGCATCTTATCCGCATGGCTGTAACGGATCGTGCAGCCACGTCTCGATACCTGAGTCAACAAATGGGGACATTTGCAAGACAACAACCATCTGCACGAACAGTTCGGCGTTTCCAGCAGCATGGACTATCAGCTCGGAGACCATGGCTGCGGTTATCCCTGACGGTGCATCACGGACGGGAGCACCTGTGATGGTATACTCAACGACGAACCTGGGCGCACGAAAGAAAAAAAAAAAACATTTTTCCGAATGAATCCAGGTTCTGTTTACAGCATCATGATGGTCGCATCCGTGTTTGGCGACATCGCGGTGGACGCACATTGGAAGCGTGTATTCGTCATCTTCATACTGGCGCATCACTCGGCTTGATGGTATGGCGTGCCAATGGTGACACGTCTCGGTCACCTCTTGTTCGCATTGGCGGCACTTTGAACAGTGGACGTTACATTTCAGATGTGTTACGACCCGTGACTCTACCCTTCATTCGATCCCTGCGAAACCTTACATTTCAACAGGATAATGCACGACCGCGTGTTGCATGTCCTGTACGGGCCTTTCTGGATACAGAAAATGTTCGACTGCTGCCCTGGCCAGCACATTCTCCACATTTCTCACCAATTGAAAACGTCTGGTCAATGGTGGACGAACAGCTGGCTCGTCACAATACGCCAGTCACTACTCTTGATGAACTGTGGTATCGTGTTGAAGTTGCATGGGCAGCTGTATCTGTACACGCCATCCAAGCTCTTGATGCCCAGGCGTATAAAGGCCGTTATTACGGCCAGAGTTTGTTGTTCTGGGTACTAATTTCTCAGGATATATGCACCCAAATTGCACGAAAATGTAATCACATCTCAGTTCTAGTATAACTTATCTGTCCAATGAATATCCCTTTATCATCTGCATTTCTTCTTGGTGTAGCAATTTTAATGGCCAGTAGTTTAGTTAGGCTGCCTCCGCTGACAGGAGGGCCTCAATCATTCAGTTGGCATGTGTCACTTTACTCGCGGTGCGAGTTTAGTTCGTCACAGGCTACAACAGCACCCAGCGATCAGATTAGCGACTGCAGCAGGGCTAGTTTACCTCGAACAGAATTGTACTTTACTAACAGTGAGAAACTGAAAGTTTGTAATAGCAAGATTAGCGATATTGACATTACGTCTGGCTGCAACAGGACTGAGCTCATACCGCTCGCCTTAAAAGACACGACTGGCCATCATGTAACGCAAAGTTTTACACGTGTGGAAAAAAAAAGCCATGTCCAAGCAGTTTGTTTGCAACGGCACAAAAACGCCAGTTTTGCCCGCTCCTAGAAAAACCAGCTTCGTGCACATGCAGTGGGTGCTGTGTTTTCCAAACCTACAACATGTTCTGACAAAATTAAGATTAAGGTTGTGCCTCCTTGTCGGCCTAGTGCTGTGCAACGACTTCTGAAAAACTATTAGTCTCAGTACGAACTGCTGGTCATCATGTGAACTTCCAGTTAGATATAGATCCTTGAGTAACTTTGCTTAACCGTGCCACGCCTTTCTAAACCTCACTGTTTACAACGGACAGGAAATTACAGTGCTTGGACAGTGTAGTTTGCCTGTCACTTACCAATCCCAGACTATGACAGTAAAGTTTTCTGTGACAACATATTCGGTTTAGATGCCGTTGCTTTGTTTGGACTTAGCAACCAAGACAGTGTACTTTCAGTGTCTGTTTTTGAACCAAAAAACAGTAGCAATCTGGCTTAAAGAATTTCCTGAGCTATTTGCAGAAGGAATCCGAAAATTTAATAACTTAGAAGCGCATGTGGCACTGAAAGACAATGCACAGCCTAGTTTTTTCCGGGCCCTCCTCTTTTTAATTGCTGTAAGAGACAAAGCCTCCAATGAATTGAATGAATTGTAAGATAATGGTGTAATTACTCCCATTCAAGCTAGTCAATGGGCAAGTTCTCTAGTTGTGTTGCATAAGCCTTCTAGTAGAATACTCATTTCTGTTGACTTCAAGTCCACAATCAACTCACAGACAGTAGTTGACAATTACCAGTTCACTCACCCTGAGAAAATCTGGGCAGGCTTTGTGCAGGACGTTATTTCTCTAAGATAGTTTTGCTTGATGCCTCCTCCCAAATTACAATGGACGAAGAATAATAGAAAGTGTTTGTTGTAAATACACGCTTATGACTATTCAAGTATTTGCGTTTGCCCTTCGCAAGTGCTTCCGCACCCTCCACTTATCAACGTTGCTTGGAACAGCAAACTGAAAAAGTGCCATTTTGTTCAGACTACCTTGATGATATTGTCGTCTCAGGTCGTACACCAGAAAAACACATATACAACTTACTTACTTTTTTTCGAGTGTTGTCAGAAGCAGGACTCAAGCGTCGTCTCGAAAAGTATGACTTTTTTCAAACTGAACTACAGCACTTGGGTCACGTGATAAACAGCCAGAGCGTGCACCCCCTCCAATGTCATTTGCTTGCAATCCGCGACCTGCCTGTGCCTCGCAATGTGTCAGTACCAGGCATATATTACATTCAGTTCATACCGAATGCCGCTCAGATCGCGGCCCCATTCTATTGCTTGCGTGGCAAAAATGTACCTTTTGTGTGGACTAAAGACTGTCAAGACGCATTTCAGGAACTCAAAAATCCTTTGTTTAGTGACAGATTTTTAGCACATTTTGATGCTGAAACCCAGTAGTTCTGCAAGTCTACCCTTCTTCCTACGGAATCGGCCGTGTGCTTTCACACAGAATCGGTGGATAAGTTCTCCTGTTTCTTTTACCTAAAAGTTGCTCACTCAAACTCAGTGCAATTATTCTCAAATATAAAAAGAGACTCTCGCTGCTGTGCATTATGTGACCAAATTCCATCACTATTTGTATGGTCGCAAGTTCTTTTTAGTCACAGATCACTAGCCTTTGCAGACCTTGTTTCATTCGTCAAAGCCGGTTCCTACACGCACTGCTCAAGAATGGCAACGTTCGGCTGTGTTGCTTTCGCAGTATCAGTTCGAAATTGTGTACGGACCTACGGCGAAGCATGGCAATGCAGACGCCCTATCTCGCCTTTCGATTGGCTCAGACTCTACTTTTGATGCATCTGCCGCATCTTGTTGCCAAGTCGATGCACAGGACTCTGAATTTCTGGAATCTTTTTCCCTGCACTACAGAAAAATTGCACAGGCCACGTAAGCAGACCCAGATCTCAAGATTCTGTTGCAACACATTCGCACGTCTTGCCCTCGTTCATTGAACAGTATCGAGAACTCAGTTGTGCGCCGACAACTTGCACGTCGGCATAACCTTTTAGTACAACAGGGTGTGATTCTAGTTCAGAGTGGCAGTGGACTATTGCGTTTGCTTATTCCCGAAGTGTTGCAAAATGATGTGTTACAACTGATTCACCAAGGACATTGGAGAATTGTTCGCACTAGATAGTTAGCGCGACGGCACTGTACTTGAACGGGCAGGGGCACCCATTTTGAACAAATGACGTCAGAGTGTCGCACATGCGAGGAAAACCAATCCGCTCTCAACTTGGCCTAAGTCTCAATCCCCATGGCAACATGTTCACATAGACTTTGCTGGACCATTTTGGAGCACTCGTTTGCTCATGCTGCTAGAGCCTTTTAGCAAGTTCCCATTTGCGGTGCCTAAGGCTTCTACCACATCACAAGCACTTTAGTCGGCCAACGGGCCACAGTTCACTTCACGTGATTTTGAAAAGTTTTATGAATGAAACGGCATTCGCCGTCTAAAATGTGTTCCGTTTCATCCTCAGTCCAACGGTGAAGCAGAACGCTTAGTACGCACTTTTAAACAAGAGATGGCCAAGCTTCGCACCACCCACACACGGGAACAGGCGCTGCAACTCTTTCTCGCCTGCTATTGCTCCCACCCATGAGCTGTACCATCACCGGCGGAGGTTCTACGTGCCCGCCGGCATCGGAAGGTGCTACACTTGCTACACCCACCGCAGCGTACGGAGCCGCCACAAGTCCGCAGCCGCAAGTATCGCTTTGCGCCGTCCGAACTTGTCCTTTTCAGGGTTACTGCTACCATGGGCGTTAGGAAAGAGGTGTGGTCCAGGAACTCATTGGCTCTTTTATGTCCCGATGGTTTGCAGCGCCGCCACCGGAACCAAATTTGTGTGTGTCATTTTTCTCGTGATTCTGCTGCTTTTCTTTCCCCAGATTCACGGTCTCACGGGAACAGCCCTGACTTCGCAGCCACCCGCTGGTGCCACTAGGGCACCCCAGGAGGGGTGATACGTCCTCGCTCCCGCCGTACCCGCTCTCCGATTCGGTGGATGTCGACCCGTCGTCGTCGTCGCCATCATTGCCACAGGCCGCGCCCTCAGCCCTGGACCTGTGAACTGGCAGCAGTTTTCCAGAAACTCTGTTGTCTCGCAAGCCAGATGGCAGGATACGGTCGAGAGTGCGTCATCGTAATCCACAGCCAAGGCAGCGAGCTCATCTCTACATACAGCCTCCTGCTCCCCCTCCTCCCCCCAACCCCACTGTCGTCATTCGCATCCTCCCTACACGACCACATGCAACATATCCGGGGGGGGGGGGGGGATGTGCTCGCGTAAGCTGCCGCCAAAACACTGGTCGGCAATGATGAAACGCGAAGATAGATTAGTAGGCTGCAGATCAATCGCGCCTATCACGAGAGAGGCCAGAGACACACCCACATGCAACAAGCCGCCAACGCCCTCTCGTCAGCATGTATTTAGGCTGCCGCTGCTGACCAGAGGACCTAACTCAATCATCCTGTTTTGAGTCTTTCAGTTTACTCACGGAGCGGGTTTAGTTTGTCACACGCTACGACAGTACACAGCGACCATTTAGTGACTAGAGTGGGACTAATTTAGCTCTACCAGAATTGTACTCTACTAGCAGCGAGAAACTAAAAGTTTGTATTAGCAAGGTTACCGATACTGACGTTACATCAGTCTGTAAGACGACTATTGCTGATGAGGTTCTACCACAGAACATGGACTCTATTCAAGTTAAGTAAATGTTTACAGTTCATGCAAATAATGAACCGTATTAATCCACGTGTGCAGTTGTATTTCAGGAAGAGGATACCGGCCACCCAGAACAACATCATCTCCCTTGCTTCCTTGCTGTACAAGATTCTACAAATATTCTACTTCAAAATACAGATCTCACCAAAAGGATCTTCTCCAGAACAACGATGTAAAACGCTGTCGATTAATTGAGTCTTAACACAACCACAATTTCTTTCATTTCTCATTTCTCATGTGAATCTTGTGCTATATTTAGAGTGCACACGGGTGTCCAGAACTCAAGAACGGAAATAATTTTCGCATTGTGTGTCAGTGCCAAGTAACAGAGCTCGATGTAATTTCTACCATACATACAGAACCTTCTACAGAATAGTTCAGAGGGTAACTGAAAGAAATACGCAATGAGACGAACAGAAACGACAGTTTTATTCAAAAACAGTAATTACACTTAAGTCATCACAGTTGATGATGTACCCTGGACATTAAAACTGACGGGACATGGTTCTTAGCAGAGTGACTGATCACCACAGACAGCAGTGAAAGCTCCGTAATGTGCTCCCACACTGGGTACAAGGTTAGTAAGGAGTTCTTGTGAAGTGCGTTCCACGGGTTCGCCAGGGCGGTTGCCAACTGCTGGATGGTTGGTGGTGCACGTAGACGTGTTGTATTACGTCTTCCGAACACATACCAAACTTTCTCAATGGTATTTAAGTTCGGCAAATGGGCAGGTCTCCACCCTCACTGTTCGATGCGGCATAGCATTGTTATCCATAAAAATGAAGTCATTTTGAATGCACCCTGAAAACATGCACATGGGGAATGGGCACACTGTCACAATAACGTTGCCCGGTGGGTGTATAATGTTGAAAGACTTGGAGGTCAGAAATCTCATGCAAAATTATGACTCCAGAATTTTCAAGAGTAAATTGTACATCTGATTTGGTCTACTCGACCAAATTGGTGTTCAACTGTAGGTGAAATAATTGTTTGAAATAATATATGGGTTACGCGTAGATATGCATGTTGTGCGTTTCTCATATGTGATTGTTTCATAATGTTGTAGTATAAACAACTGCGCAACTATCCAAACCAGCATCAGCTGACGGTCCCAGATAACAGCAATTTGTTTCTTGAACGTGGCCGAACGGTCTAGGGCGCTGCAGTCATGGACTGTGCGGCTGCTCCAGGCGGAGGTTCGAGACCTCCCTCGGGTATGGGTGTGTGTGTGTTTGTCCTTGGGATAATTTAGGTTAAGTACTGTGTAATCTTAGAGACTGATGATCTTAGCAGTTAAGTCCCATAAGATTTCACACACATCTGAAAATTTTTGAAGAATAATGTAGGAGAGAATGGAACAGAAATCTCTGAATATGTTAGATGACGACAACTTTGGCCTTAAGAAAGGTAAGGCATCAAAGACGCAATTCTGATGTTGTGGTTAATAATGGAAGCAAAACTAAAGAAAAATCATGATCAGTTCGTAGGATGTGTTGATCTGCAGAAAGCATTCGACAAAGCTAAATGGTGCAACATCTCCTAAATTCTTAGGTAAATAGCTATAAGCAATAGGGACAGACAGCTAAAGTACAACATGTACAAGAGCCATGAGGGAATAGTAAGTGTAGACGACAAACAAGGAATTTCTTGGATTAAAAATATAATAAGACAAGGATATTGATTTTCGCTCCTGCTGATCAATCTATCTATCGTGGAAACAATGATGGAAGTAAAAGAAAATTTCAGTAGAGGGATTAAAATTAAAGGGAAAGGATATCTGTTGATAAGACTCGCTGATGACATTGCTGTCCTCAGTGAAAGAGAAGAAGATTTACAGGATATGTTGAATGGAACGAATAGTCTAATGAGTACAGCATATGGACAGAGAGTAAATCGAAGAAAGGCAAAAGTAACGAGAAGTAGCAGAATAGTGAACAGCGAGAATCTTAACATCGGGATACATGGTCACGGAGTAGATGAAAGTAAGGAATTCTACTACTTAAGCAGGAAAATAACCAATCACGGACGGATCAAGGAGGACATCAAAAGCAGACTAGCACTGACAAAAAGGGCAATTTACGGCAAAGAGTAGTATCGAACATAGACCTTGGTTGAGGAATACGTTTCTGATGTTATACGATGGAGCACAGCATACTATGGTGGTAGACTGTGGGAAAACCCGAAAAGAAAAGAATCGAATCATTTGAGCTGTGGTTCTAGAGACGAATGTTGAAAATTAGATGGACTGATAAGGTAAAGAATGAATTTCTGCGCAGAACCAGAGAGGAAAGGAATATATGGAAAGAACTGACAAGAAGAGGGGACAGAACGGTAGGACATAGGTTAAGATATCACGGAATAACTTCCATGGTACTAGAAGGACCTGTACTTCGTAAAAACTGTAGAGGAAGACAGAGATTGGAATCCTTAAAGCAAAGAATACTGGATATAGGTTGCAAAAACTACTCTTGAGATGAAGAAGTTGGCACAGAAGAGGAATTCGTGGCGGACCGCATCAAACCAGTCAGAAAACTGATAATTAAGAAAACACTTTTTCAAGGCCTATCCAAGCTACCTGTGAGCAGACAAGTAGCCGCTGGAAGAAGAACAAAAGAGAAGAAAAAGAAGACGAAGAAGCAGATGGCAGGGTTCGCTTATGGCGGGGACGACACGGAGCTATGGACCCAAGTTGTCGATAAAGCACTGTGCAACCTGGCATAGGCTCCATAATGGAACGGACACTGTCCTCTGATACAAGTGAACTGTTTATTGATTGGAAATAGTTGCGTTCGGCTACTTAGAGACAATTTTTAAGCGTGACAATGCGCCGTGTCACCGGGCAACAATTGTCCCGATTGGTTTGAAGAAGATTCTGGACAGTTCGTACGACATGAATTCCATTGAACAATTTGGACATAATCGAGAGGTCAGTACTTGCACCAAGTCCTGCACCGGGAACATTTTCACAGTTATGGATGCCAATGGACGCAGCATGGCTCAGTATTTCTGCAGGGCACTGCCACGTCGAGCGGCTGTACTGTACTGGGCAAAGAGAGGTCCGACACGATGTTAGGAAGTATCCCATGACTATTGTCATCTGAGTGTAAATCAGCGATGTTTAAACGCAAGTGGCTGACCGCCATTTAAGCTTAACTGGAAACAAATTGCGACATTATTAAGTATCCAGATATGTGGTCCCATGATGTATTTTTTATAGGAAACTAATATCATTTATACAATAGAGCGTTAGCATATTGATGACGGAAACCTGCGTTATAACGTTACGTTATCGCCTAATGGTTAATCCACTTGGTTGGAAGATACAATTATGCAACAGTTATTCCTTACAGAATTTTGGTTGGTAACAAGACTAGTTACTATCAGATTTATTTTTCATTCGTATGATATTTTTCTTTATGGTTAGGAAGTTATTGGATGAACTGTGTATTCGTTGAAATGCGATAAGAGCGCAATTACTCTTGCAAGTTAAGTATAGAAGACACTAACTCTAGGTTAAATCACGGTCAAAGAAGTAGTTGGTCTTTAGGATCGATCGCATGGCAGGATCCTGCCATCTTGAAATGGGAAAACTGTCAATACAGGGTTAGCGTTTCGTAATTACGGAAATAGTGTCAAGGCGCGCTACGTTTGTAGATGGCGCGGCTCGTACTCAAATGCAGCACTGTATTCTTTCAGCTGCCCCAATTAACACAGCCTTAGGGTCGAATAACTTTATCTCAACACGGCGTCTTGTGAACCTCTAATCAATGTGGTTAACGACGGTTTCCTCTCGTGAGTGAAAAGGATTGTTGTGATTAATCTAAGACACATCACCAGCTGCCAATAGCGGTGTGTGACGAAGTGCTACATTCAGCGTAGACGATTTGTTTTTTAGATTACGCATTATTAAGTACAGATTGCGATCCAATAGTGATCGTTGTTTCGTAGAACGCTCGGTAGAAGCATGCACACCATTATACGGTATACATAGCATGCTAGTGTATAACGATCGGGGTTGCGTGTTGAAATACGAAGAATATTAGATACTCAGTGGGACAGCTTAACAAGGTCAGTGGCCGAAAGATGTACGGCTAAATTTAGACATATTTACCGGATGTCCGAATACAGAGTTGCTCACACCGCCCTCGATTAATATGCTTTCCAAAAGTGCCACAGTACAGGGCCCATACCAAAACACGTGAACCACCAAAGCGATTACGTTCGACAACGTTCCTGGATGTACGTAGTACGTAGTACTGACGAACGTAGTCAATTCGGTAGTCAGGGTGTTATGGTGTGGAGAGGCACAATGATCTATGGGCGTACTGAATTGAAAATATAGTACATAGACAACTATGGCTACACTTTTCCCGAGTAGCCTTCCTGAAGAATGCAACACAGTAGATGTAAACCTAATATAACCGAATGTTCATTCTCCTATAGGGTAAGTGGTTACTACAAATCAAGGTGATTAGTTTTGTAACTAGTCATCTGTGATACTATTGTCTATTGTAAGATAGACAGAACTGTCATTATTAGTAAGGCCTTGACGTATATCACTGAGATGATGTTTCGTTTTTATACAGACAGCTTATTTCAGCTTCATAGATACCATTAACCAAACACATAATAGATCACGCGCATTAAATGTAAAATGAAGTTCAAATGGCTCTGACCACTATGGGACTTAACTTCTGAGGTCATCAGTCCCCTATAACTTAGAACTACTTAAACCTAACTAAACTAAGGACATCACACACATCCATGCCCGAAGCAGGATTCGAACCTGCGACCGTAGGGGTCTCGCGGTTCCAGACTGTAGCGCCTAGAACCGATCGGCCACTCCGGCTGGCCTAAAATGAAGTACCCCGTAATAGGTTATTTAAAAGACCGAGAATTTGTAGGACTGTGGCTTTTGGAATTAGATGTGCAAGATACGTTTCAACAAGCGAGAGTATGCAAATAGGTGATTATATATGTTTTGTACTCTGAAAGTTTCTTTAGCAAAGATGTTCGCCAAATTCTCTCTTATTAAAAGGAGTAATGTACCTTCTTAATTATATAGAGAAGTAAGTTTAATCAGTACTGTCACCAGGCCGGATTTCACAGACTGTTTTGAGATATATTGCTATAAAAATGGTACAGAGTTGTCAAAATGTAGGGGGCGTTTACCTAGTAGTCTCTACACTGTCAGAGTGCGTAGGCGCGGATACCTCGATGGCGTCCAAGGCGTGTTCAATACGAGTGAAGTCGTGCAGTAGGGCGGCGGAGTAGAAAGGCATACATGACGCCACTGGCCTCTCCTCAGTAAGTAGGGCAAGATTTGGTCGGCACAGATAAGTTTATTGACTTGCTGAACATACAGATGGCCGACAGAAAGCTGTAGGTGAATAGGCGGCCTGACATTATCGGGCGGTATCTTGCCGTGCACCAGATCAGTGGTATGTGCATGAAGACATTATACACCACGCAGAAGTCAGCCGAGCAGAATCAGCTGTTCCACCTACCCCACTTTCACTGACGGAACCAAAGGTATGGGACAGCGATATTCACGTATACAGATGGCGGTAGTACAGCATACACAAGGTATAAAAGGTCTGTGTACTGGCGGTGCTGTCATTTCTACTCAGGTGTTTCTTGTGGAAAGGTTTACAACGTGACTGCGGTCGCAAGACGGGAATTAACAGACTATGAACGCAGAGTGTTAGTTGGAGCTGAACGCACGGGAAATTCCCTTTGGGAAATCGTTAGGGAATCCCATATTCCAAGATTCACAGTACCGTGAGTGTCCCAAGGATACCAAATTTCAGGCTTTATCTCTCACCACGAAAAACGCAGAGGCCGACGACCTTCACCTGACGACCGAGAGTTGTCAGGGCTAATAGACAAGCAATATTGTATCAAATAGCCGCAGAAATCAACGTGGAACGTGCGACGGACGTATCAGTTAGGACAGTGCGGTGAAATTTGGCGTCAGTGGGCTATGGCAGCAGAGGACCGACGAGAGTGCCGTTGCTAACAGTACGACATTGCCTGCAGCGCCTCTCCTGCGCTCGTGACCGTATCAGTTGGACCCTAGACGAGTGGGTTGGGTTGTTGTTGGGGGAGGAGACCAGACGGCGAGGTCATCGGTTTCATCGGATTAGGGAAGGAAGTCGGAAGTCGGCCCTTTCAAAGGCACCATCCTGGCATTTGCCTGGAGCTACTTAGGGAAATCACGGAAAACCTAAATCAGGGTGGCCGGACTCCTCCCGAATGCGAGTCCAGTGTGCTAGCCACTCCGCCGCCTCGCTCGGTGGACGAATGGGAAACCGTGGGCTGTTAATATGAGGTCCCGATTTCAGTTGATAAGAACTGATGGTAAGGTTCTAAAGTGGCACAGACCCTTGAACCCACGGATACAAGTTGTCAACAAGGCACTGTGCTAACTGTTGGCGGTTCCATAATGGTGTGGGGTGATTTGACGGAGGATGGACTGGAGCCTCCGGTTCAACTGAACCGATCATTTTGCAGTGATTCGTGAACTTCATGTTCCCAAATAAAAATGCCCCATATGTTCGCGATTGGTTTGAAGAACATTCTGGACAATTTGAGAGAATAATTTGGCCACCCAGCTCTCCAGACATGAACATTTACGGGAAATAATTGAGAGGTTCGTTCGTACATGAAATCCTGCACCGACAACACTTTCGCAGTTATGAACGGTCCATGGAGGGAGCATGGCTTAGTATTTCTGCAGGAGACTTCCAACGGCTTGTTCAATCGATGCTACGTTGAGTAGCTTTATACACCGGGAAAAAAGTAGTCCGACACGTTATTAGTAATATAACTGAGTCAGTCGACATACAAGTTTTCTGGCTGTGGTACCGCGTCATAATGTATAAAACTACTGCAGACAAATATTAGTAGGTATATCATGGCTTTTTCACCTCATTGTAAAAGTAATATGTGAAGATTAGTGACAACATGGATGCAACAACGTAAAAAAAATAGAGCAACGGTGTGACAGCAACAGAGGGAGCATTTGTCAGAGAATTAGAGAGTAAAATGTTGGGCGTCTTCGAATGCGGTAGTTTGTTAGAGGTGAAGAGAGACCGATCTCCACAACGTACGCCAAATGAGTGCAAACCGAGGCTCCAGATGCAAATACGCGAGCTAATGGAGAAAGCGACGAATGTCCACACTGTAGGCCGCTTTGAAACTTGTACTGTCGTATTTGATGCCTGGTAACAAGTATTTCATTTGCAGCAGAGGTTGACAATAGCACTTCAGTTGTAAATTATTTTCACACGACCGGTTTCGGACTGTAATAAGCCCATCATCGGGTTTGTAGCTGTACTGCGGTCCCCGAGAGTCGCGTGTACCGGGCGCGGTGTGCTTATAGGCAACACACCGCGACTGGTACACGCGGCGCTCGTGGAGCACAACACCGCTACGACACCTGAAGATGGGCTTATAGCAGTCCGAAACCGGTCGTGTGAAAATAAAGTAATTTACAACTGAAGCGGTAATTTCAACCTCTGCTATAATGCTCAGTTGCGAATGTTCTTCCAACAGGATTGTTTGTGTTTCATTTGCGTTGGTATGCTTTTTAGTGTCCCAGTACACACGTGTTAGCCATATAGTGTTTTCTCAATCACACGTACACGTCAGCTCTCTGTCAAGGGAACCTGTTCGTATTCAAGTTCACATAACAAAGTTTCACAGTTGCTCTAAATGCTATAGCTGTCAGATGAAGTACAGCGTTGATAGTGCAGAACTCATAAACAAGAAATATGTTACAATTACGGAGCTACAAATAAAGACAGATATGAGTATCATATTTCATTGTATCAAGTGAAACCTTAAAAACAGTTATTAATAACAATTTGTTCCATTTCACGACAGACTAAATTCTTTTCTGGAATTTTTTCGAATGAAAGTAAAGACGCACAACATCTCACAAGAAGAAGTTCGTAACTGACTGAAAACATTGTTATCCATTGCTGCGATAAGGATTAACTTTGTCGAAGGATGCGCTGCACTTCTCTTCCTCTTGCGTGTTCGCTTATTTCGATATCTTGAACCATTTACAAATTGCACAAAATAAATTTTGCACCCACTGCATACCTGCAAGTTTCTGTTGATGTATATTCAAGAAGAGAAAGAAATAAAAGATATCTGCTACATTTTAATCCTGTAATTTCGCAAACAAACAGAGTGATCTAAATGAAAACACGCTGTTTGAAAGTGAACATATTTGTACATATCTGTAAGTGAAATCATCCGTTCGGTAACGCTCAGTACCATGTTACTCCAGCCCGTGCAGTGGAACCTGTCTCAACCTTTTCTATCACGCTGAACACTATCTTAATCCTGAAGCCTACCCGTACGAGAAGACCAGAATGAAGACGCTCGAAAATAATCAAGCATGGGATGCAAAGTATGAATTTGATACGAACTCCAACACACATCGGACACACAAGTGTTCTCTGCCAACTTACACGAGCCTGAAGCATTAGCCATTCTTAGACTGTCGCTTTCATGAGATCACCTAACGCATGTTTGTGGAGTATCCTGCAACAAAGCATAGAAAGATTCAGCTTACCTGGGTCAGGCTGTATCATGTTCGGGTCAGCAGCCATCACAATATCGGCGAGGACAAAAACGTAAGGAAAACATTATCAGAAGGGACAGTATATCAGGGCATGTGTCAAGACATTAAAGAATAGCTTCTATGGTTCTTGACGGAGCTGTTGAGGGTAAGAACTGTCGGGGTATATGAAATGTATAGTCCCATGCATCGGTCTCTAATTGCAAAAACGAGCGCACCTGATATTTGTCTATTACAACGCCATATAGCATTAGTAAAGAGCAAATGTTTGAGAAAACCGTACGTATTTTAGGTCGTAGAATTCTGGTATATGAGAAACCTGTACGTATTTTAAGACGTAGAATTCCGATATACAAAATAATTGGAAGTTCCGATTTGAAAGTACGACGCCGATCCTGCCTACGTAAGGGGGAAGGTTAGGACGTGGCCAGCTGTAGCAGAGACAGATGTTCACTTTACTAGTATTAACTTTTCACCTAGAAAATTTTTTTCTTACGATGCGTCGCTATCGAGACATTTAGTTGTGTCTAGTTAAAACAAAAATCTTGTATAATAGGTATAGCGGAACTCCGCCGACCATTTTACAGAGGTGAACAAAAAGACCTGAACCAGAAATAAATATAGTAAGCACCCGTAGTCTAGGAGTACAGTTCCGCTTCGAGTGCCGAACGGGAAGGTTCTTGTTTATTTCAGCTGCCGCACCGTCGCTTGTGTGAATTTTTCCACGTTAGTGTTGTTCTGTCTGTCTAGTGAGTCGTAGCGCCTCCGCTCTGCTTTACTGTCTGTTTGTGTGTACGTGTTTTACGTGAAATTTATAGATCCCCTTAACGTTGAAAGATTGTTGTCGCGACATGGTTCTTAAGCCCCATTCAAGCATCGCAATAATTCTGTTAGTGTGACGTCTCTCGCAGACGCTGAAATTGACTTTACCAAGGTTCGAGTGTTCAAGCTCCCGACGGAGGTTGATGACAACTTTCTAAAGGACTTATTGACTCCTTATGGTAAAGTGAAAAACGTCCATCGTGAACGTGGTGTAATGAAATTCGTTCCGCGGAAATGCATGTCAAACGCAATATGTCATCGCATTTACTAATGTGTGGTTATCGAGTTCGTGTCATGTGCACTGGTCAAGAGGAACCTGCTTCCTATGTAATGAAAGTGGACACGTTCGGTCTAATGGCCTGCGGAGGGTTTTTGTATTGAAGCCGTCCTAATACAGAGTCGCCAATTGACGTTTGCTGATCTCGTTCCTTCCCCTCCCGACGTTGGACCTACTTCTACTTCTAGTCGTAATAAACAAAAAGTCACTTCTGATAATCGTGCAACTGAATTTACACCTTTACCTCCGCGACAGGTTTAGAATCCTACAGCTCCCAGGATAGAACCCGTAAGAGTGACACAAGCGACGTCCCCGATGCTACGATAGCTCCCATCCGTGGTACGGTGAGTGGCGAAGAAGTTATCTCCGGCATCCCTCCTGCTCGCGAAGTGTCTCCTCCTGAGCTGCCTGTGTGTGGAGGGGGAGCGGAGTCCGCCCCCCCGCCCCACCACCACCACTCGTCTTTGTATCCTCCGTTACAGTATGAGACAACGCAATGTCCTCATGCTCCTTCGTTTTCAAACGCCGATGGTTTCCTGAATTTGCCGTCTACAAGAAATCCCGAGGAGAATAAAATTAGCGACCAAGTATCACCTGTTGTATTGGTATTCCACAAAATGCTTCCGCCTTAGTGACTGGACCTGCAGTACATGACACTTGTTTTGATGTGCAGGAGGCTATGCTTATGACCCTTCCCACACCTTCGCCTGCAGAGGTCGCCATGCGACGTAGCCGACAGAAACAGCATATGCAACCTTACCGTGCGGTGGCATGTAAGAAATCTAAGAAAAAGGATTGTGATGATCGGGGTTCTGGCCCCCAGTATCTGATTCACCTGTGGACTCCGCAATGGACCTTCACGCTCAACTGTCTAGCTAATTCTGCTCAGTACGTTCTGTACATCCCTGTATAGCTTTGATCAATGACCCAAGCCTGAACGTTCTTTTCTTTAAATGTTAATCGTGAGGAATCAGAATTCCGGTTCGCTTCGCTGCGTCAGTTCAAAAAAATGGTTCAAATGGCTCTGAGCACTATGGGACTCAACATCTTAGGTCATAAGTTCCCTAGAACTTACAACTACTTAAACCTAAATAACCTAAGGACATCACACACACCCATGCCCGAGGCAGGATTCGAACCTGCGACAGTTGCAGTCCCGCGGTTCCGGACTGCAGCGCCTAATACCGCACGTGCGTCAGTTCATTTATGATTCATGTGCTTCCATATTCTTCTTACAGGAGGTGTTATTTAGTAATTTCTCCTCACCTGGTTTTCGTTTGATGTGTAACGTAGCACTTAAATATTCTGCGGGGCCCGCCTTATTCTTTTGCGAAGGCATTCCAATTGCTGAGGTGCAAATGTTGGATTCTGGCAGGTTGTCAACGTTTTAATATTAGCTTGGTTCTTTTATATGCCCCTTCTGGCACTGGTCGCGCAGTGGATCGTTCGCGTTTTTATAAAGAGGATATTGTTTATCTGTTGTGTAGGAGATCTCCGGGTATTCTGTTGGGTGGTGATTTTAAATGTGTATTGCGTCCTGTGGGTCAATCCCCAAATTTTAATATCTTTAGTGAATTACATGAATTGGTACGCTCCGTACGCCTAAAACACGTCTGGATATGTAAATACCCGACGTTAGCTAAAGTTACCCACTTTACTGCGACAGTGTTCGGATGAGGGCTGAGTTGGCATCCCTTCGCTCACAGCTGCAAGCGGCGCTGACTTCGGTCGCGCAACTTGAGGCTATTGCCAATGGGCACCACTGTGAGGGGCCGGACTTGGGTATCACGGGGATGTCAACCTCGTCCCGTCTGTCCCCAGATCGGTCTGCCACTGTGATTGCCCCGGTTGCTGCCCGCAGTGGGGCTGAGCCCTCGCCTGTGGTTGATTGGGAGGTCGTTCCAAGGCGTGGCAGGCAGCGAAAGACGTCCCCGGAGGCTGATCAGAAAGTCTCCCCGGTGCGTCTGACAAACAGGTTTCAGGCACTGTATCTGGCTGAGCCAGATGCAGCTGCCTGCCCTGTTTCAGAGAAAGATTCTCAGTCTTCAAGGTCCGGGCAATCACAGAGGTTGGGCTTATTGGTAGTTGGGAGCTCCAATGTTAGGCGCGTAATAGGGCCCCTTAGGGATATGGCGGCTAAGGAGGGGACGACATCCAGTATGCGCTCCGTGTGCATTCCGGGTGGAGTCATTCCTGGTGTGGAAAGGGTCCTTCCGGATGCCATGAAGAGCACAGGGTGCAGCCAGCTGCAGGTGGTGGCACATGTCGGCACTAATGACGTGTGTCGCTTTGGATCTGAGGAAATTCTCTCTGGATTCCAGCGGCTCTCTGATTTGGTGAAGGCTGCCGGTCTTGCTTACGAGATGAAGGCAGAGATGACCATCTGCAGCATCGTTGACATAACCGACTGCGGACCTGTGGTGCAGAGCGGGGTGGAGGGTCTGAATCAGAGACTCAGACGCTTTTGCGACCGGGTTGGCTGCAGATTCCTTGCCTTGCGCCATAGGGTGGTGGGGTTTCGGGTTCCGCTGAATAGGTCAGGAGTTCACTACACTCAGCTGCCGGCTACACGGGTAGCGGAGGCTGTGTGGCGTGGACTGGGCGGTTTTTTAGGTTAGAAGGCCTCGGGAAAGTACGTATTTCTAGAGTTCCGGAAAGCTTTTGCCACCGTTCCTCACAAGCGACTTCTAATCAAGCTGCGGGCCTATGGAGTATGGTCTCAGTTGTGCGACTGGATTCGTGATTTCCTGTCAGGAAGGTCGCAGTTCGTAGTAATAGACGGCAAATCATCAAGTAAAACTGAAGTGATATCAGGTGTTCCACAGGGAAGCGTCCTGGGACCTCTGCTGTTCCTGATCTATATAAATGACCTGGGTGACAATCTGAGCAGTTCTCTTAGGTTGTTCGCAGATGATGCTGTAATTTACCGTTTAGTAAGGTCATCCGAGGACCAGTATCAGTTGCAAAGCGATTTAGAAAACATTGCTGTATGGTGTGGCAGGTGGCAGTTGACGCTAAATAACGAAAAGTGTGAGGTGATCCACATGAGTTCAAAAAGAAATCCGTTGGAATTCGATTACTCGATAAATAGTACAATTCTCAAGGCTGTCAATTCAACTAAGTACCTGGGTGTTAAAATTACGAACAACTTCAGTTGGAAAGACCACATACATAATATTGTGGGGAAGGCGAGCAAAAGGTTGCGTTTCATTGGCAGGACACTTAGAAGATGCAACAAGTCCACTAAAGAGACAGCTTACATTACACTCTGGGGAAGGCGAGCAAAAGGTTGCGTTTCATTGGCAGGACACTTAGAAGATGCAACAAGTCCACTAAAGAGACAGCTTACACTACACTCGTTCGTCCTCTGTTAGAATATTGCTGCACGGTGTGGGATCCTTACCAGGTGGGATTGACGAAGTACATCGAAAGGGTGCAAAAAAGAGCAGCTCGTTTTGTATTATCACGTAGTAGGGGAGAGAGTGTGGCAGATATGATACACGAATTGGGATGGAAGTCATTACAGCAAAGACGTTTTTCGTCGCGGCGAGATCTATTTACGAAATTTCAGTCACCAACTTTCTTTTCCGAATGAGAAAATATTTTGTTGAGGCCAACCTACATAGGTAGGAATGATCATCAAAATAAAATAAGAGAAATCAGAGCTCGAACAGAAAGGTTTAGGTGTTCGTTTTTCCCGCGCGCTGTTCGGGAGTGGAATGGTAGAGAGATAGTATGATTGTGATTCGACGAACCCTCTGCCAAGAACTTAAATGTGAATTGCAGAGTAGTCATGTAGATGTAGATGTAGATGTAGACTTCTTGTAGCAGGTTAGGTAGGTTTTACTTATCAGACTGCCTGAGCGACAGTATTCTTAATGTTGAAGTCATCCCAGTCTCTTTCACGGATCACTTTTCTGTGGCCACAACTCTCAATCTTGAACGGCAACCAGTCAAATTCTTTCGCCCTCCGTGCATGCTAAACGTCGCTCACCTAGCTGACCTCTCTCTCGGTCACGTGGTGCGAGCCGTGTGGGAGCGTACTCTACAGTCCACTGGGAAATAATCTTCCACCCTTGGCCGGTGGACACAGCTTACAAAACCGAGGCTCAGGCAAATTATGATTATTGTGCTGCCAAATTGCGAGACTTTAGGAGAACTTATGAATATTACTATTCCATGGTGCGTGAACTTTATGCTTATTCGGATCATGCCCCTCTGCGAAAGTCTGATGTTAGGCATGTAAAGGTAGAACTGTTGACCTTGAAGAGAATACAAATGGAAGGTTTGAAACTCCGTTCGAAGCCACATTCATTGGTGACGGAAGAATTACCTTCCTTATATCATATCCTTCGGTGTCACACCCGTCGCCGACGCGCTTGTATTCGTTCTCTCACGACAAGTGATGAACGTATCATAATGGTGCAAGCTGATATAGAGCGTATCTTGCATCAGTACCATGTAGACATCTACGACGTCGATGAGTCCAATGAAACCTTTTCCGACACACTTGTCGGCATCTTGGATACGACAATTACACCTGAACATAATGCACTGCTCTTAGCTGCCTTTCAGTCTAAGGAAGTTTACAAACTTATTTGGGATCGCCATCTCAAAATATCCCTAGGTCTAAACGGACCTTCAAACGTATTTTATGTGCGCTTTTGGCCGTTGTTGGATGCTACCTTTACCTCCCTTTTGAATGACGCGTTACAGGATAGAGTAGTGCTGACCTCGTTCAAAGTGGGAAAAATTGTTTTAATCCAGAAACGCACTGGACCGGCTGCCCCTGATAGCTTTGGTCCACTTACTTTGTTAAACATTGATTATCAGACTGTGGCGATGACAGTTAATAGCAGGATGTCGGCTCTGATGGAGACGGTTGTTGCAAAACATCAATGCAGCGTACCTGGTCGTACCATTCTTATTCCTATAGTCGAGAGACGTGACGTAGTTTCGGTTGCTGCTGTAACGTCCGTCCCCTGTACCCTTACTTTTCTAGACTTCGATAAGTCATTTGGTCGTCTTAATCACGACTCTCTGCTTCGGATTCTGGAGGCAGTTGGTTTCACTGTGACACACGTCAAGTGCTCTCAAATCTGTTTACGGGTATTTCGGCTTCGGTGGTTGTTAATGGCTAACTGACGCCATCAATAAATATCCATAATGGAGTACATCAGGGAAGCCCGCTGTCAATGACTTTGTTTGTGTTGTCTCCGGAGCACCTACTTCGGATTCTGGCACCCCCGCTGACAGGTTGAACGCTTTCCGGCGGGACTGTAGCTGTTCGTGCATACACGAATGACTTGATGGTTCTACTTCGCAATCCTGCTGAGATACCTCGACTGAAGGCTGTAATCGATAATTTTTGTCGTTCAGGTGCAAAAGTTAATGAAGGTAATTATAAGCTTCGTCCCTTGCGAGGTTTCGATGACGCTCACGTTCCATGGGCTACTGAGGTGGATCGGCATACGTCTCTTGGTATCATCATTGATCTTTGTCCACCCCAAATGGCGGCGCTCAACTGGAAGTCTGTTACGGAAAAAATTCACGGAACGATACAAGAGCACGAAAGGCGTTCTTTTACTCTGATCCAGAAAGTCTGAATACTGGATACTTATGTCTTACGCAAGGCTTATTACATAGGCCAAGTTTATCAACTTCCCTCGATGGTGGCGAAGAATCTACAACAATTGTCTGGTCGTTTCTTATGGAAAAGACACATATTTCGCTTACGGTATGAGGTGATCACGAAGCCTCCCTTGTTCGTTTGGGGGGCTTGACCTGACTGACATACGAAGGAAGACGCAGCTGCTATTCGTCCGTCGCACGACGATGACTCAAGAAACTCACACATTCACGTCTCATTTATTTCTCTGTGGCCGTCCTGATAGTCTTGAACTCCTTATTCATGCTGGTCACATAAATTACAAGTTAAAACACATTCTTGACTTCTACCTTGCGGTGAGCTATTTAGGGGCTGATATCTTATGGAGACCTGTCCTCACCATGAACTTCCTGCGACTCTCTGGGAAGCAGTCACTTGCCTGAACCGAAAGAGAATCGCCGCAAATAACTAGGACGACATTTTGGTTCAATATCAGTCGTCCGATTTAGCCGATTCGCGGAGCGTCCTCGTGGTATAAGGTAGTAAATAACGTTATTCCAACGAACGAGCTACTTTTCCGTATTGTGCTTAGTGACATGGATTTATGTAGTAGTTGTACGTCTCCCGATACGACAAGACTTCGCCTTACTTGTGGAGGTAATATGGCAAACCGGTCTTGCATGAGGACAAAATTGGCCTTCCCTACACGATCTTTTGAGACTGCATACAAAACAGACAACATATTGCGCCCAGATTCATCTTTCTTTAAATGGTCGGAAGCCCATACCGTTATGTAGTTGCTGGGAAACTTCGTTCATTATGTTGTAGAAGGCGGGCGAGGGAGAAGATCACATGAACTCTATGCAGTACATGATCACTGTCTATTGGACATGCTTGCAAATGCTGAATCTTGTTTTTCGTCAGCAAGTTGTTGGTTAACTTAATTTTTCTGATGATAAGTGGTTTTCTTTGTTATGTATGTTCCTATCTGATTTGCTTAGGCTTGTCCTCTCCTGGTTTCCCTGTTTTTTTTTTTTTTTTTTTTTTTTTTTTTTTAGACTCAGCATTGCTCCAGTTCTATTGTAAAATGTGTATAGATGAAGTATAGATACACATGAGCCTATACAATCCTTGCAATAAAATTGGGATTTTTCTGTTAGCTATTTCGAATGCAGTCTTGTTTTGTTTTCTTTCTACTTTTAGATTCTATTACAAACTATTAAAATATATAGAAACACAAAAATAAAAAGTTAAAAATTACTAAAAATTAAAAAGAATTGTTGGTACATGTCATGTGACCTTGGTGGTGGTTTGTTGGCTACGTTCTAGGCTTTTTTATTATTTTCTCTTATCATAATTAATTTCTTCTCCCATTCCACCTTACATTACATACTGATTTCGTTACAGTCTACTGAAGTGTCATGATAGTATCTAGTAATTCTGATAATTAAAACAAAAAGAGGTAGCGTCTTTGATTAGTAATCAAAATGTCTTTGGTCCCTGGTTCGAATCCCGCCGCTGGTTAAATTTTGATTAATAATCAGCATTGGCGGCCGAAGACCTCTGGCGTAAGAACTCACCCCTCATTCTGCCAACAGCCTTGTGAAAGAGGGCGGAGGAGCGGACAGAGGTTCAGGGTACTCTCTTGTCCTAGGGGTGTGAAACTGCCCCTAAAGGTGGAAGAGTCAGCAATGATCAACGGCATGAGGTTGCAGAAGGCAATGGAAACCACTGCATTAAAAACACGTAACGTGTATGCACAGGAAATGTACCCTGTAATTGAAGAAGTGTCATGATGAACTCTCTGTTGGCAAAAGATTTCGGAATACTCCCCCATTCGGATCTCAGGGAGGGGACTGCCAATGGGGACGTTATAATGAGAATAAAGATTGAATAATCAACGGAAGGATAACGTTCTACGAGTCGGTGCGTGGGATGCCAGAAGCTTGAACGTGGTAGGGAAATCCGAAAAGGGATATGCAAACGCACAATCTAGATGTAGTAGGGTTCAGTGATGTGAAGTGGAAAGATGGCAAGGATTTCCGGTCAGATGAGTTGGGTAATAGCAACAGCAGCAAGAAATGGTATAACACGATTAGGATTCGTTATGAATAGGAAGGTAGGACAGAGAGTGTGTTACTGTAAAAAGTTCAGTGGTAAGGTTGTTCTTCTAAGATTCGACAGCAAACCAACACTGACAACGATAGTGCAGGTATACATGCGAATGCCGCAACCTGAAGATGAAGAAAAAGAGAAAGTGTATGAGGATATGAAAGGGTAATACAGTACGTAAAGGAATATGAAAATCTAATAGTCACGGGAAACTGGAATGCAGTTGTAGGGGAAAGAGTAGAAGAAAAGGTAACAGGAGATTATGGGCTTAAGACAAGTAATGAGAGAGGAGAAAGACTAATTAAGTTCTGTGACAAGTTTCATTTAGTAATAGAGATGACCCTCTTCAAGAATCACAAGAGGAGGAATGTAAGGCATATCCAGGAGCAGATATAGACTCAGATCAGAATAAAGTAGTGATGAAAAGCAGGCTGAAGTTCAAGACATTAGTCAAGACGAAACAGTAAGCACAGAAGTGGGATACGGAAATACTAATGAATGACGAGATACGGTTGAAGTTCTCTACGGCTATATATACAGCAATAAGTAATAGTCCAGTAGGCAGTACATTTGAAGAAGAATGGATATCTCTAAAAAGGGCCATCACAGAAGTTGGGAAGGAAAACGTAGGAACAAAGAAGGTAACTGCGAAGAAACCATGGCTAACAGAAGATATACTTCAGTTGATTGCTGAAAGGAGGTACAAAAATCGAGGATGCTCTAGATGACGATCAGTTTGGCTTTAGGAAAGGTAAAGGCACGAGAGAATCAATACTGTCGTTGCGGTTAGTAATGGAAGCAAGACTAAACAAAAACGAAGACACGTTCACAGGATCTGTCGACCTGGGAAAAGCGTTCGACAATGAAAAATGGTGCAAGATGTTCAAAATTCTGAAAACAGTAGGGTTAAGCTATAGGGAGAGACGGGTCATATACGATATGTACAACAGCCAAGAGGGAATAATAAGAGTGGATGAACAAGAACGAAGTGCTCGTATTAAAAATTGTGTAAGACAAAGATGTTGCCTTTACCCTTAGTGTTCAATCTGTAGTTGGAGGAAGCAATTATGGAAATAAAAGGAAGTTTCAAGAGTGGAATTAAAATTCGAGGTGAAAGGATATCAATGATACGATTCGCTGATGACATTACTATCCTGAGTGAAAGTGAAGAAGAATTACATGATCTCCTCAGCAGAATGAACTGTTTAATGAGTACTGAGCATGAATTCATTGAAAATCGAAGAAAGACGAAGGTAATGAGAAGTAGTAGCAATGAGAACAGTGAGAAACTTAACATCAGGATTGATCGTCATGAAGTAGCTGAAGTTAAGGGATTCTGCTACCTAAGCAGTAAAATAACCAATGACGGACGGAGCAAGTAGGACATCAAAAGTAGCCTAGCAGTGGCAAAAACGGCATTCCTGGCCAAAAGATGTCTACTAATATCAAATATCAGTCTTAATGCGAGGAAGAAATTTCTGAGAATGCACGTCTGGAGTACAGTACAGCTTTGTATGGTAGTGAAAAATGGCCTGAGGGAAAATCGGAACAGAAGAGAATCGAAGCATTTAACATGTGGTGCTACAGACGAATGTTGAAAATTAGGTGGCCTGATTAGATAAGGAATGAGGAGGTTCTGCGCAGAATCGGAGAGGAAAGGAATATCTGGAAAACACAGATAAGGGACAGGATGATAGGACATTTGTTAAGACATGAGGGAATGACGCCCCTGGTACTAAAGGGAGCAGTAGAGGGCAAAAACTGTAGAGAAAGACAGAGATTGAAAACATCCAGCAAATAATTGAGACTGTAGGTTGCAAGTGCTACTCTGAGTTGAAGAGGTTAGCACAGGAGGGGAAATCTTAGCGGGGCGCATCAAACCAGTCAGAAGACTGATGACGACAGAAAAGGTTGTATTTTACACTACCGAAAATGAACAAGCGCGCGTAATTATATTGGTTCGCATTTTAGGGTCCTTGCTTAGTAATTTTTTTTCTTGTTTTGGCCCTTACCACCATTTTGATAGTTTGTTGGTGCTTGGATCACATTGTGTTTACCAGCGCAACTTAAAGCGTTAAACCTGCTTTTTCTTGATTTCTACTTGATCCGGGAATAGTGTGTGAGAAGAATCACTGAAGTTCGTATAGTATTTTGTTGTTTCACATGACCCACTTAGACCGAACATTGTTGCTTGTTGGTTGAAGGCAGTAGACTGATCCACTGAAGTTCGTATTGAATTAGAAGAAAGTGCCAGGTCGTCGCCAAATTTCAGCCAATCTACACTGCCCCATTTCGCTTGTTCCTCAGAAAGACAGGAAGTCCCTGTTAACTTACTCGTTTCACTAGTCTCTTATTACCTTATTCAGAGCACAGTTAAATAGGATAGGGGAGAGATCAGTTCCCTGGGTTATTCATGTCTTTTCTCCAAAAATCATGGAGTGTTCTGAACTTTACCCGTGATCTGTTGGATAAGATTATTGATTCTCTGGTCTACTCCTTGGTCCTATAGGATCTTCATGGGGCTGGGCTTGTCGATCGAGCTATAGTTCTTAATGTCAACATAGACGACAGACTTTTTACCAATCAATTTCAATTGTTGTAACACTAGTTTCAGGTTGAGAACTTGTTCAGTAGAGGAGCGTTCTCCTTTATTATTATTATTATTATTTACGATTATTCCCATTTACAGAGAGCGTTTGAACTTGAATTCCTGTACGGTTATTGTTTATGTTTTTCTGAGCCCAAATTTTCTTCATGTGTTCACTGTGTTGTTTCTTTCTCTCCGCTGTCCATTTGCATCCTGGCCTCTTCTGTGTTGTGGTGTCAAATTTATATTTTTTGCTGATGTTCCTCAATTCAGTTCTATTTTCTGCATCGTTTACTGTTATGTGTGCTTGTCTGAGGTCCTCTTCAACTTCTTTTATCCATTTGGTTTTCCCCTGCCTGAGTTGATGATTTTAAGAATTCGCTTTGAAATTCTGTTTTCATTCATCCTGTGGATATGTCTGTAGAGCTGCATTCTTCTTTTCCTTATTGTATCCGTAATCTTGTCTGTGTATTTATATCTTTCTGATATTGGTCTCTTCTTCCAGATTCCTTGCTCTTGTACTTGGCCAAAAATTTTCCTGAGGATTTACCTATCTTGTTTCTCTATTTCTCTGATTTTAGTTTTCCCACCTATGTGTGTTGTTTCAGATGCATACAGTGCCTCCGGAAGTACGACAGTGTTGTAGTGCCTCAATTTTGCGTTAATGGATATGGACTTTTTGTTATAATAATTCCACGTGAGTTTATATGCTTCCTGTAGTTCTTTTATTCTTTCCTCGTTGGCTTTTAGGTTTATCCCTGATGGCTGGATGATTTCTCCCAGCCACTTAAAATGTGATACTTGTTCCATTTTCCTATGGGTTGTCACAATAGGCAATTTGTTTTGTGGCACTCTTTCTATGTACTGGGTTTTCTCATACGAGATTTGCAGGCCTGTTCTTTGTGCAATTTCGTGTAACTTCTCAATGGCGTTAGTGGCTTCTTTTCTATTATTTGTGAGTATTGTAAGGTCATCTGCAAAAGCTAAACACTTCACATTGAATCTAATATCTTTTCTAATGCCAATTTGGATTCCTTTGACTTCTTTTTCCCATGTCCTGATACTTTGTTCAAGAATGATATCAAAGAGTAATGGTGAAAGTCCGCCACCCTGTCGCACTCCAGTTGGGATTTCAAATGGTTCAGAGGTATCCCCTATAAATTTAACCTTGGAGACTGTGTCAGTTAATGTTTGTCGAATGACTGCTCTTGTCTTTCTGTCAATGCTGAATTCTTTCAGCGTGTTGCAGAGCGCTACTCTGTCATTTGAGTCGTAGGCCTTTTTAAAATCTACAAAAGTGACCACTGTGTTTCGGGTGTTTCTCATCTGGAGAATCATTTTCAGATTCCAGATCTGCTCTATGCCTGATCGTCCCTTGCGAAAACCAGCCTGGTATTCTCTTATTTGTGGGTCCTTTATTATTATTATTATTATTATTATTACTACTACTGTGCTTGTTTCTATCGAATGCCACATCGGACGATAAAGAGTTCGGGCGTGATTTTCGCAACGCCTTGTTGATACTCCCACGCAAGGACGGAACAGGACGAGGATACGCCCTTAGCGTGTTGCGGATACGGTCAGTTACCGTTGTTTCAGGGCCGCCCTTTGGATGTGGCCCTGCCGTCAGGGCGCCTACCCTGTTTCTGCACGTAAGATGGGTCGTGTTACGCCTCAGTCGGCAGACGCAAGCGATGAACCGGAAACGGCAGGAGAGTGGAGGGACGCTACGATCCGTTGACTGCTCGAGAATGTGTTTTTCCGGCAGCATCGGTAAGCGACGCGTTTGTCTGTTGGCGGCGCGGTGTGGCGTCACCAACGCAGCCGCCAAGTTGTGCGCGCCGACGCGGCCCTCGTTAAAAAACTTTCCTCACTGATGTTAGGGCCGGGGGAGACCCTGGCCAACCCACTCCTTCCCTTCAGACAGAAAGAAAAATAAAAGTTGCGGGAAGAGCGGCGAGGGAGCTGAACGCTGCCGTGTTCTTTTATTTTTATTATTGTTATCATTATTGCTGTCTCGCGGGACTGAGAATGTATGCACGTTTAGTAACTTTTCCGTATCCCGCTGGAGGAGTTGGTAGCAATTTTCCTTCATCAAACAAACGTTTACTGGAACTAAGCGCATTAAGAGTTCTGCAGTTGGTACGCTAAGATGTGAAATTAAACAAACTGACTTTCACGATTACACAAGGAAATGGGGAAAATTTATTGAGATAGCTAGTATGATTCTCATCATCAAATGAATGAAACAGGTAAAAGAAGCTTAATGAATAGCCAATTTTTGAAACGACAACTTATGTTTAGTGTTCCGAAATAGCATTTATTTCCCTACACTGAATTCCAATTCATTTAAAATTTCTCGATTAGTTTACTGCAGAAAATTTTGGTATAACCCCAAAATTATCCTTCTAAACGCAGTTATTACGCAGTCTTAATGTTTTAGCATTTCGAGTCGTGTTTTAGAGCTTTGAGAATCCAATTGGTCCGTAAATTTTAGTAACTAAGCCGCCACCAGCTTGTGGAACTCTGAAGCTTGTAATTGTTAGTTCTTACTCACACAGATCTTAGTTCCACGACGTTCATCAACCTACAATGCTGATGTCAACATTCTTGACCATGATTTTTCACCACTAACAGTTCCCAGCTTTTGGTCACTGCATTGGAATCGGTACAACCCCTTCCTGCGTCCACATCATCTACGAAGGAACTGACTTTACCCGCTCTGCGCTTGCATCCTGAAAGAAAAACTTCTTGCGAGTGTTAACATTTTTTAGTTTCAGCAACCATGGCGTTGACAATCACTTTTTGAAACTTTTGCCGTCTGCCTAGAAATCATTGTAGTTACAATGCACAACATGGAATTGCATAAGAAGTTACTGCAGATGTATATCTAATCTGATGTAAACATTTTTTAACTATAATACGAAGCAATTCCCTCACTATTTTAGTTAATATTATAGTGTTGCCTCTTCATCTTTTTGGTTTAGTGCAAAATAATTGTTTTGTAATTTTCTGAACATCCAGATTGTACTTGGGAATTAACTACAGGGTTCATATTCTTTCAGCCAACTTACGTATTTTTTGTGAGAAAGTAGTTTTATAAAACGGTTATAACTTCCGCCAGTTCATGTGTTTCGTAAAAACATGTAACGTCACTTCATATACATTTCTGCTGGTTAAATGGCTGCTAGTTGCAGGGGAACACATAAATATATAAAGATAAGTAACTTGTGGGATCGTCGCGTCTCTCATATCATTTAGCCTTGGGCAACGCATTGCTTCTTTCCCAAACTCGGCTGTTTTGAAGTCATATCCACTATCTTCATATCAGGTGAGGACAGACTAAAGCGCTTTACTAACGTGTTGCGCGATAAAATAGTATAGAAACCTAACAATAAAAATTAGTTAAAGTACTTCACCGGCGACTAAAGGTGTCACAGCGCCTGAGAAAATGACCGGATAGGAGGAAATAATAAACAGGCCGAAGCGAACACAGAAGCAATTTCAACACGCCGGACCAGCCGAATACCCGGTCTACAAGTGAATCAAAATGACATCATGACAACATACGGATATCGTCGTACTGATCACAGAGTGTAACAAGAAAACAGTGTAGGCTGGATAATAGGGCTCGAGACCCAGACCCGTATGGTTGTAAGGGGAGAATCGAGCAGGGTGCGGCGAGAGCATCCAGGAAACATTATTCACAAGGAAACATTTGTTAATCAAAAATACAGGATTGTCTTCCCCAGCTCCAGTGTGGACCCATATAACAGAAGCCGGTGTGCATCGCTGGCAGTACCCCTGCATTACAGAAGACCTGCGTGGTGGCCGTTAGGTCACGGGTGGTAGATGGCTCCCAGGTGCGACCCCCGCTGGACAGCAGTGCATAGCAAACTCTGCTGGAAGATGTCCGAAACGCTCTCGTTGACGACGTGTGCCCTAGTCATTCCCTCCAGATCATTCTGATGCCTTATTGTCCTGTAGAGTCTGACACGTGGTCTTCAGTTAGAAGACAGAGGGCGTCACCATACGTTTGGCTGCAGGAACGGGGCCTTCACGATGGCAAATGGATTATAGATTTCTAGGGCTGCTGGTCAAGCCGCCAGCAGGCCAAATGACTGGTGGCTGTCTCTGCAATCAGTCAATGATGACTGGAAAATTGTCGTTGCAGCTTGCAGAAGCAGAGTTTCTCTGGCAAGGCTTGCGACTCCATATGCGGTTGTAGATGATTACGGGCTAAGAGGGAAGACTAGTGGAGCCTCCCCTGTACCACGGGAATGCTACAACTAAGAGTGAGATTAAAAAATGCGTAATTTATATGTTGGTGCGTTTCGCTGTAAGTGTGTGAATACGCATGGTGGTCACTGGGAGTTGATGATATGCACCCTTACTGGAGATCTGAGATTGCGTGATTGTGTGTGTGTTTGAGTTCATAGAAATACGTACAAGGCTGAGAAATGAATTTCGGACTAGTAGATTTAAGTAATTATAGTTAAAGCTGGTTTCACAGGATAGAGCGGATCAGGTTATGGTTGTGGAGGGGACCGTAATCAGTTATTGTTAGTTGAACAAAACCCACAAACTTTTATTTTCCTAAGAACCACTTACTTACACGTTGCCTTAAAAGGATCAAATCAAAACATTACTGCTGAAGGACTAATTAAGAAAACTTGCAATACCTCCTGGGCAGAAGGCCCAAAACCACCAAAAACAAGAATGGCTGAAGGCCACCCACAAGGGCCTGGATAACAAGAATTTTAGATATAGCAAATTTTTAAAGAATTATTTTTAAACATATCAATTTTCAAAATTTTAATTTAAGACGGCTGAAGGTCTTATCTTAAATATATTTCACTTAAGCACGGCTAAAGGCCACACACTGGACACTGAACAACTCAGGGCTTTAGGCCTGGACAACAAGAATTTCAGATAGAACAAACTTTCAAAATTTTAATTATTAAACAAATCAAACTTCAACTTTAAGTCGGCTGGAGGCCTTATCTTAAAAATATTTAAAGTAAAACTTGGCTGAAAGGCACACACTACACATTGAACAACTCAGGGCTTAAGGCCTGGATAACAAGAATTTCAGATAGAACAAACTTTCAAAATTTAGTTTTTAAACGTATCAATCTACAAATTTTAATTTAAGTCAGCTGAAGGCCTTATTTTAAAATTCAAACAAACTAAATTAATAGATGTCTGCAGGTTTCGCACAGTACATCAAACTAAAATGAAAATCACAATCTAAAACCAAGAGAACAGTGGTGCTCAGAATTGCTCCACAGGTCGGCCTGAGGAGGCAGCTCTAACTTAAGGTGGGGTGAGACAGGCAGCCAAGAGTGAGGTTAAATAATTCGATGGCCATCCGAACCAGGGACAGCTGAAGGACCGACCAACAACCTAATCAGTTCCTTTCTGTCCGACCAATGGTACAAAAATTGAAAATATCAGCCAAGGACGAAGTTACCAGCTACACTACATCTCGAAAATTAACGCCTAAAAATATCCAAGACACAATAACCACTCTTAAGATAAAAATATATGAACAAACAAGTAAAAGGCTGTCGAACTACACGTGATGCCAGACAGCATCAACACAGCGAGGAAAAACACAGTGCCGGAAAAGAATGCTACTGACCAGGGTAGGTAACTGGGGTTAACTGCCACAAGGCAGAAAATACCGCTGGTGCACTTCACTGATAAGTTACAACCAATTTAATAAAGACCATACAGGAAGATGGCTGCAAACTTTCGCCGATTCCAGCACACCATAAGTTGCTGCTAGCCGGAATGGCGCAGGGGACAACAACCGGCAATGAACGAAGAGATGTCACAGCAGTTGAGGTTTCATAACAGGTTAGCTGATCACTCAACTTCAGTGTTCAGATTCGGTGTGCAACGAACTTCATAGCTCTCGCAGCTAGCGCCTCACAATCCGACCGTGTGTGCACGCCACCAGCGGTCCCAGCGTGACCGCGCGGCGCGGAGGCTTCCTCGCTGCTCTGTCCCAACTGACTGACTGCCACACACACCATCACACAGAAGTACAGCGGTCACACCAAAGATGGTACAGCAGTACTAGTATCGATAGGTGCTGCTGCTGCCACTGACGGAGGCAACTCAGCAACTCATTATGGTAGTAACTCAGGGAGAAATAAGACGCCACTCTAATGCGACAAAATGCCAAAGAACAAACAGCATCAACATGAGCCGGCCACGGCTCGTATAGTTGTAGGCAAATGGAAATTAGGTTCTGTTCAGATTAGTGTGGTTAATTATATTTGAGGTGTTCTGGGGACTCCAGACGTCTGCTCATGATGTCAGAGTATGCAGGGGCCCAGATTCTGCAGAACAGTGCTGCGTGCCACGGATCTCCTTCTATGGCGGAATTCTGTGATCGTGAGCCTTGGTAACTAGGGAGACCTATAGATAACACAGAGCCGAGTTTGATGCATAAGCACGATGAGAGCCTGTTCAAGATATTGATTGTATGAAGTTCTTGTCGACTGGAAGTTAAATCATTTTGCAATTCGAATAATAAACCCTTCTTTATGAACCCACCAGCGCCTGATACTACGTAATAGTAGTCATTTCGTAGGAAAGGTCTGGTGCAAGGTCTGGTGCAAGCTGGGGTCGCTCCGAAAGTTGTAAGAAGGTCGCATAAAGAAGAAGAGAACGCTCGCAAGTAGCAACTGTTGAGTTGCGAACCCATGAACATTAACGGAGATGAAATCTGACAAAAAAAACCACAAGTAAGACGTTTCACTGAAGTAAAGAGGACGGAATAATCAGTTAAACGATTGCCGATGACAAGTATGCGGAAAATTCACAAAGAAACCTGGGTGTAAATATGTGGTACTAATGTGCAAAGATCAATTATAGCTACGCTGACAAAAACAGATATCGGTAAGGTGAGAGAGTGTATGCAGTTACCACACAAGAATCATATTAAAGTTGCAGCTGAATGTGTTTTATTCTGTTATATAGCGTATTATCAATATTTACCATTGTAAACTACAATATTCATCATTCATGAACAATTTAACCGTAATAACAATAATCAACGATGTGTTGTCGTGCATGTAAACTACTAGTAACGAGTTTATTCGTCGCCAAATCACATATTGTTATCGCAGCTCCAATCTACGAAATCTCCGGCAAAAACGTGCTAGTGGCACCTGTCCCCCCCCCCCAATCCACGCCCCACCCCCCCACCGCGCACCACAATCGTTTCAGATAGGGCGCCAAAACTTTTACAAATCGGTTTTTCAAAAATATTTTCGTTTGTAGTGAAGGTATTCCTGAAGAGTTTGATACATAAAACGTTTATGTTCGAGGAAATGTAAGACATTATTTGGTCTTAAGTGTGCCAAAGTGCAGTGTCACGCCTCTTCATATAGCATTCTTCTATCGCATGTCACTCTATTTCACTCTGTGGATTTTAGACGTGTATATCTGGTAATAGAAGCCATCAAACCTATATGCAGGACAGTGGAAATTAAAATGTCCCGTGATACCTCTCCTGCTCCCAGTCGGCCGGTTTGACGTTCTAACCTCCCCGCCCCCCCCCCCCCCTTTCTTTGAAGAAAACTCACAATTAATACCGATAGGATTATTTGTCACCAGAATAACAAGAACCTTTCGCAAAAACTGCACTATTTATTGCGGATTGGCTAATAACTCTCTTTTATGTGACATAAAATTAAAAACGTGGAACATAAAACCAGTAAAGACAACAGACAAGCAAAGCATATCCACATTTCATCAATCCTTAGGTCCCAGAATTTTTGTCTTTCTAATCTTGTTACAACTTTACACTGCGTACTTCCCTCTCTGTGAAATAATTTATTACCTCATCAATATTCGTCCAACGTTCTGTTGCATGAAAAATCAAAATGTCGTTGTATAATACTGAAAAAGCTGTTCATACGAATAGTACCCAAGGTGGCTGTGGTTTCTCGATTTAATGACATCTATTTTGTCACCTTCTGCTAGATAAAACGAAATAGGCCTTCCCAATATTGCAGCAATTGTAATACACATCAGATACGTGAGACTGTTTTGGCACAAATGGTCATTTCTGTGTACCTTCTTTACACAAATAACAAGACAGAAAACAATTCGCGAAGTCCTAATATCAAATGCCTTTTAGGCCTACTACAAGCAAAAAGCTTTACTGTATGTTAGGATATAGTTCCACATTTCATTCAAATTTTCCGGTTTCTCAAGTTTGAGATAGGAAAGCAGGAGTAAAAATTTTCATATAAATTTGAAATCGTATCCTCCCTCGTTCTAACAAACAATCTTGTCGCCACTAATTTTGCAACTATTCCTGCCATTGTCAAAATTAATTCTGCGGCTAGCATCACTAACCCTGCCATTGTCACCGGTTTAGTTATATCGGTTTTATTCTCCAGTTAGGCGTTACAATGTGTTCGTACAACACCTTTTCTGCGCTATTCCGAGAACAGAATTTACGCGGCTGTTAACCGGAGACTGTGTAACTGATCCGTGATAGTTTAGAGATCTGAGAAAAGTTCTCTTTCAAAATTTCATTTTCTTGGGTACACCGAAAAGATACTATGTAGTCTTTTTTACCTGTTACTTCTGTTAGTCATTTATTAACACTCTGATAGTCTCAGTCTATGAATATCGCTAATAACTGGAACAACTCTGATCATTCGCAGGCCAAAGCAACCACATAAACTAACAGCGACTGGCATTCACATATTCGGGTTTATTCGGCTCAGCGCTAACAGCCCAGTCCCGATTTGCCTGCGGGCAAGTTTTTTTTTCCCCCTACATGCAACTAGGATTCTCATGGCCGAGGCATCACATACATTATGCACACATTCAAAATTCAACTTATGATTCGTTTACATATAACTTAGAATGCGTTCAAAAATGTTCAAAAACCAGCTGGGATGAGTTTCAAAATTATATTAATAATCGATAGACAATCGTGCGCTTGATGCTGGGTGCTTTGTGAAATAAGGTTTTTTTTCTTCAAGAATATGAATTTGCCACCCCCCCCCCCCCTTTTTTACTCCTTGATCCGGGTCTGTGAGGCAAATATCCATCTACAGACTGCTAATTATGAATCAATCAATACTTCAATACATTTCCAGCTCGGCAGTTGAAAACTATTAAAAATCGCTGAATACGAGTACACAGGTTGTCCGCTTCAGTACGCAGCATCACGCCTAAGAATTTCTGCCCTCCAAGTTGGCACCTAGCAGCAGCACAGCGCGTCGTTTAAGTGTGTACACCCAGCTATAAATACCAAGTGCGTCGAAAACGAGATAAGTTTGTTTATACAACGATAAATGTGTTTTACTGAAGCAATTCAGTGCATAACTATCAATCAGGGACTAATAGACCAACTTCGATCGCTAAACTTCTTCTAAAGTCAAGGCCATACCTATTTAATATGATAGTATAGTAATACGTTTGTGTCGCTATTCTAAATAGTTAGGACAGGAGTTTCACAACCATGGTTCTAATAGATCGCCAAACAGCCGAAGCGTTCATCCTATAGATCAACGGAAAGTTTTCTCAGATGGAATCGCGATTTTGACAGACAGAATCGCGTTTTCATCAGGTTGCAGAAGCAACGACAAATCAGATGAATAACAGCTTTGCTGAATTGAATTCCATCTCAGAGCAAATGGATAAGAGATTAAAACAGATGGATTAGTCTTAGGACACAGTAGAGTGGGAGAATGGATAAACAGGAAACTAGACTTGACCCAGGGTTCAAACACGTAGACGAAATACACACACAGTTGGAATTATTAGATGACAAGGTAGGGGGTCGGTTACAACAACTACATTCCATTAAGACAAACCAAGACATCATAATAAACGGCTCGAAACATTAGGAACTGGATTACTAGAAACTAAAGGGAATCTGCAAAAATTAACGAAAAGAGATACAAAAACAATATCGGTCATAGTTAATTAAATTGACCGTCGTTTCAGAAGTTATAACGCTGTGCTGGGCACAAATAAAATACGTTACATTCACAGCCGATAACATCACAAACACACAAGATGTCCCATATTTAGACATTGTAGTAAGACCAGCAGACATTAGGTGGACAACTTGTAACAACAGCTACAGACCCACATTTATTGGCAAATCTCAGTGTGTCTCAAGGTGTGTTATCCAGTATTTGTTCGGATCACAACAAAATTAAATTCGTGGTGAGCCATTTATCAGAAAACGCAGCATAATGGGGTATACGGAGTCGATGATTTCAAGTCTTTCATTGATTTTGAAAGCAAGTTCGAGGCTAAATACAGAATTGAGGGAGCACAAAAGAAACTTCCGTAGGAATTATTGGGGTCTAATCCGTATAACTGTAATGAATGGACGGGATACACTGATTTTATTGAATGTCGATTAATAAAAGCCAAATACCTCGATGATCCATTTCATGAGGAGCAAGTATCATCAGACGCCTACCACGGAGAGTACTAGACGAGTTATTAGGGAAAGACTGGGGGAAAGTTAACAGCCTTTTAGAATATTCCGAACATATGGCTACAATAGAGAGCCACTCAGGGAGTTGGAATAAAACACGATTAGGGGCAGTAGACAAGTCCAAAGTAACAGTCAATTTAAGGGACAAAGAAAACAGAGAAATGAATATAATAACAAATATAGCAATATATCGAGACGTAGGTGAAGAAATGGTAATCGCAGTACTCCTGAGAGAAGTCACGATGCTCGAGAAATCCACAGTCACCCGCAGAGGGAAACTAATAAGCTTCGGAAGAGAGGTTCGATCGTGTGAAGCTGCTGCAATCCAGCCACTATCATTGGAAACCCATATCATCAGCTATGAAAAAGGTAATATTATGCTGAATTATTTATTAGATAAGTATCAACGTATAACTGAAAATTACATGTAACCAAACTTATGTGGCAGGATAGGTGAAACACCATTAGACATAATTAAGTATTTGGGCTGTGAAATTTGTGTGGTGGATCAGAATTTTCTAATGACCTATAATTTGATGAAAGTATTCCCGACGCTGTCAGTCACGAGAATGAAGGGGATGGGAACTACAGGAAGAAACAGTAAATGAGTACAGGCAGAAATATTAATTCAGTTTTATATCGGCACATATAACATAAGTTACCCAGCGTTCCTTGTATTGATACAAGCATTGCTATTCTTCTGGGAATGATTGCCTAGCAGACTCTAAATTTCTTTTAGACTTGTGCGGGATCTGTAACTTTTCTGTATCGTGTAAGATGTCGTGGTCTCATGACCTTCATTGCTTACATATTCCGCCCTCACAATCATATTCCGCACATCAATACGATTCATTCGAAGCCAAACTCGATAAGATAAACTCAATATTGTATGAATTCATGTAAACGAAATGCAATTAACAAGTAAGCGCACCGTGGTTGAAATACTCAAGGCAGGCGTACACACATACATTTCAGACACGACGGTCACAGAAGCTTTTAGTTCGGGAGAGAAACCACACAACGGGACGCCCATCCCTTCAGAGGACGACCCAGATTATGTCAGCCAGTGACCGCCTGTGTAGCGAACAGCGTGGGCCCGAGTGAAAGGGGGGAACGACCCCTTGTTCGGTTTAAAAGCAAATTCCGCTAAATTGTGTGGGAGTGGTCAGTCTATGCATTTTTTACACATAGCACGCAGTTTCAGGGATTTTCACAGGGAGACAGCAAACGCCAAACACCAGTGATATAGGTTTCCAGATTGGTCGCCTTAAACGAAACGTCATTCTCATGTTTTAGAAGAGCAATGCTGATTGGCAGACAATATTTATGATGCCTTGAGCTGAAGGAATAATGGAAGAGATCGAAAGATATACCCTTCACATCTGGCGTGGAGAAGCGCCATTTCATTGTCGCTCTTGGAGCAAGGAAAAAGTCTCTCCTCAGTCACTGGGAGAGCACCTCTGTCGAGTGTGAATCGAAGTGCTACTCTATATTGAGTCCTTGTGATTAACCGTTGATCATTTTGTTGGCCGACACACTTATTGTGTGGTGTGAACGAACAGAGTTTTAGTTAAACGCCTGCGAGCGAATTTTGAGTGGCATCACGGTGGACTGGTTATCTGACCGGTGTACCACGCCAATAGTTAGACTAGGGGCGAATAGGAATCCTTGATTTCATCAAGGCATAGGGAGAGTTTGTTTGGCGAAGGTCAATCCAGATAGAACGAGAGTTATCTTATTTGTCAGCAGCAAGCGGCGCAGGCAGCAGTCATCGCAGCTTACGGTATTGTGCGCTACAGCTATTGCGAGCCCCATATTTCCTCCACAACAGTACACTTCACTACATTTCACACGCGACAGCCTCGACCATACCTAGCAACATTGTAAAGGATAGTTATTCAAGTTCAGTAGGTGCGCCTCTCATCCATTCTGCCAAGTCAACAACCATCTTAAACTGTGTACAGAAATTTCATTAGCGAATCCTATCCTTGAGAAGTAACTTCACATTCCGAAAAGAACCAGGATGTAACTTGTTCAATTCGTAACTAAAAGTGCCATTGTGATTTCTCAGAATTTTTGCAAAATAAATAATAACTTTCGTTAGTTTCATGTTTTTCTTGTACTAACTACCACTACTCCAGTACCCAAGTATCCCACTAGTTACGTAAGAAATTTTGTGTATTTTGGTGTCATTTCCTTACAGTGGACGACTCCAGAAGGTATTTATTGCTGAAAGTTTTTCAGGCATTTCTCTTTCGAACATTAGGAGCGTCTGTCTGACTTCTGTAGTAGTGTGGGGGTGGAAGTAGCATCTTGCAGGAGCCACAGGGTAAAGGGTACATCTCAGATTAATCCGTTGCGCAGAATAACAGAATGACATATCAACCCCACACGTCAGAAGATGGCGACCCTGTCAGGATGGGTAAAATGGGTAAGCTACCAGGACAGGTAAGTGTGAGGATAGTTAGGTACGGCAGGTTGCAGCAGTAGCACTTTGAAGAACTTTCTTTCGTGTATTAAATAGCTATTTGCAAAGATTGGGATCAGAATAGATACATGAAGTGAAGAAAGCAGAATTGTATGGATAAGGGACTGAGTTATTGTGTTGGAAAGTTTTGCATTTTTGATACTATTTTTGTGTAGATGTTAGGGCATAGAATTTTCAGGTGATAGGCACAGACGTAGGGTGGCGCAGAGACGCAGTGTGACGCAGCATCATATAAATTAGTTAAGAAATAACATTTTTCTCAATTTGCAAGTGCACCTGTACAGATTGGAGACAGTAGCAGAGCAGACAGATCATTAGCTGAGAAGTCACGACGTTGTTGTTGTAGTTGGTTCAACCAACTGGTAAGTGGTCGTACAGTTTTGTAGATAGGGTTGTGGTGTGTTGAAAGAATTTCCATGTTAACGAGAGCACAAGCCAAAAGGTTACGTGAGAGACAGCAAGTAGACATGATGGGGGAGAATCAACCAGATAGACAGCAAGTAGACAAGCTTATTGAGAATAGGACAGAAGGTGAACCTGAAAATAGGACAGACGGTGAATCAGAGAATAGGACAGTCGGGGAGCTGCAGAATCAGCACGCTCAGTTAGACTGGGATAAAATTGAGACGGATAAGACAGATGAGAATCGAAGGGATGAGAACATCGAATTCTCAGAATATGAAATTCCAGGTAGGGCACATTCTGAGCCAGAAATAGACTGCCCACGTAGGAAATGGCAAAGATTAGAAGCGAAACGAGCACAGGAAACGCGTTTCTTTGCCGCATATTCAGGGACAGAATACGCGTCAATACAGTCAATGAACCGGCAGTTAGCTAACGTTCAAAGAGAAGTATACAGTGAGGAAGAGGGGGAACAACATTTAGAATACGTCGAACCTATCGTACACATTCTAAATATGGCCCAACAGCAGACACAGAATTTTCCGGAGTTACGAGCGCCACGAAAAGGTTCCGTAACAGACTCAACTGTACCTGCAAACGCAAGACACACACTACAGAGAGGGCAGAATGCGGAGTTGTTTGCGTCAATGACAAACGCAACTAGTCGTCAACAAAGACAGCACGGGTTATTGCAGTTATCAAACTTAGAAACGCCACAGCATAGCCCAGTAAACGACGTAACTGACCGAGTAGAAAACAGTTGATCGAGAATACATAGTCCAGCAGAAGGTAGTGTTACAGGACAGCAACCGGTCATGGAGATGTTACAAAAAATGAAATCTAGTATGACGAAACAGAATACACAGATAACAAAACAGTTTCAGGAATTGAAACAGGATAATCAGGAATTGAAACAGGACAAGCAGGCTATTAAGACACAGATCCAACAGGTTAAAATCCAGGTGGAAGAAGGGCTCGCCAGAATTGATAGTCAAATCACTCAGATAAACAAAGACGCGAAAGAATCTAGATAAAGAATTCAGGTACTAACACAAGGTCAGCAGCAACTACGCACTGACGTGGATAAGGTCCAATAGGACATCGTAAACGTTGACATAAAGGTGGAACGTTTTACGAAAAAGGCCACTAGAACAATAATACTAATTTCGGAAGAACAAGAAATTCAAAGCAAGGTCGCAAAGTTTCCACTGAAAAAGTATGATCAGCAGATTAATAAAATAAAACATAAAAACAAAAATCAGTTTGGAAAGCTTCCAACGGAGTTGATACAAACTATCGAAGAAAAGATCCAGACCGATTACACCTGTAGCGAAACAACTGACGCGTCAAGCATTAATTCAGTACACGAACACGCGCTGTCTAAGAAAGTTCAAGCAGAACCAAGGCTAGGCGTAACACTCACGCAGAAATGGAAACAGAAAACCCCGATTAAAGCAATACATGACATGCCACAGGACCAGGCACAGTACCCAGAAAAACGGAACACATACATTCATCCGATACCAATCGAAAGACAGGCAACTGAACCAGTAAATCCAGTGACACAACATAATAGCAGCACAGGTACTGTACCCCGAACGACGACAGTAGAAACACGCGAACAACACTTTCGTTCACCAATGATACGATATGACGCGGATATGAGTCAGGAAATTGAGAATAGGTAGGGAGGCAGTAGATTACCAGAGGATAAACACAACGACAAAAGCAATGGCAGATTATATGAATCCATGAATGAGCCACAAACCGGATTTATGTGTAGATATGATACAGACCACTTCCTTACAGTTAGAAAATTCCAACATTTCAAGGAAGAAGGCGGTAGCTAGCATGCACGCACATTCATCGACCAGTTTCAAGTGGGCTTACCAAACCACTGGAGCGTAGCCCACAAACTTGACTTCATTTGTGCACACATGTCAGGGACAGTAGCAGAGGTGACGCAAAAGATCGCGGCTAGCTGTACGTCTTACCTACAGTTCAGAACAGCATTTCTCGAAAGATATTGGTCCAAGTAGGCGCAAAACAAAATTAAATACGAGTTACTTCAGATGACACCATATGAAAACTCAGGAGAGAAAAGCGTGGTAAAATTCTTTGATACAATGGACAAGAAGAATCAATGCCTAGACAAACCATACAGTAACTGAGAGCTGATACGTCTGTGTAGAATGAAATTACCGGTAAAGTATCAACAGGCAGCAGTAGGAAGAAAAGGAAGAATTAAAAGAGGTTTTCAGGGAACTTGAATTTATGTTTAAAGAAGGCGAGGTGAAAGAAGAAAGAAAGGAAAGGGAACAGCAAAGGGAGAGGACTAGGAACGAATATTCCAATAATAATAATAATCGTAATCCTAACACTAATACTTTCAGGCAATTTAACAGACAAGGACAGTGGCACAATGGAGACAATTGGCATAGAAACGATAACCAGAATAATTGGTACCGAAATAGGAACGGTAATGAACAGTCATACAATGGCGGATATGGATTTAGGAATGAAAATGCCAACGGTCAAGGGTACTTTGAAAGAGGTCATGATGTTAGAAGCAGCAACTGGCGAGACCAGGGCGCGAATAATTACCGAGGAAATTATGGTCCACAAAGAAAAGAACAACACAGCATTGGAAACCAGAAGTAGAAATAAGGCCACCAAAAACTGCAAAACGTAATGATTGAATTGAAAAATGCGGAAGAGGTTAGGCTAACTAGTGTCCACCCTATCTTATACTAACCACTAAATCAAAAAATAAATTAAGAATCAGCAAAATAACACATTAATTAAAAGAAAAAGAGACACAATACACACTAACAATATCTTGTAGTATCAAGTGCACTACGACATGCACACAAACAATGATTGGTACACAACAGTTAAAAGAATGAAGAAGTGGTAGGACATAATTAGAATAATGAAAAAGAAATCATATACATACCATAATTTTTGACACTATCAGACAATTTTTGCCTTATATAAAATCAGAGTTTTTTTGTAAATAACAAATATATGTAAAACAAAAATTCTAAATATTTCTACGTGTCAGAGGGACATCGCCACCAGCACCAATCACCAGCTCCCTTAACACCAGATGCTTCGAGATAGTGATGGAGAGGGTACAGACATGTTGAGAAAGCACTTAGGGCAATAACAATAACATGAAGACCAACGCCACACTGGAAATGCATGTTGCAACCAGGTTGGACTTCAGGAGGACAACGTGCAGCATAGACATATCATATGTCACGACACCGCTACGCAACAGAAGAGTGTGGGGAGAATCACAATATGACGAGATGACAATGAAGGTACAAAAAATTACTAAGATCTACCAACTCATCAAGTAACAGATGGAAAAGCAGTCAGATCCCACAAATCCTATATCACTCCTACACTAAAATTCACATATTTCTAGCCCAAGAAGAACAGAAGAATGCAAGAAAGAAGAGAACAACACAAGATGCAAGATGAAGAAATGCAGAAGACAGCAAGATTCCTTTCATTCCTATCCTACAAAGCAAATTTCTACAAACGTCTTTCCATAAACTGTGAGGCATATCAACTACTACAACCACCTCTCCAAAAATAAACCTTGTATCGTCAAACAAATACAAGCGAACGGCAAACGGAATATTAAGTAGTACCAACGAACATTATCTAGAAATAGATTTAGCCAAAAGAACAGTATTATTCCTACCACATCATCAAATTGCCATACCGAACCAGGTGTGAAGTACCAAGACGTCACACCACAATATTGGGTGACGATCGTCGGTAGTCAACTACAATCAGCGAAGTGCCACACCATCCCAGGTGTGACAGCAAAGGAGTACCAAGACATCACTGTATATGTAGTAAACCACAGTCATCATCATCATTGGTTAAAAGTACCACTCCATGATGAGAATGTCAACAAGTAAGACCCGGTATCACATGCTAGAGTGATTCTCTCATGATTTGTGACACCTATACAAATGAGTCGACGCCTTCCAGCATTTCAGCGGGTGATCATTGAACACAGAAATGACGCAGCAAAAAAAAAAAAAAATCATAAAACACAAATGTAGAGTTAGGAAAATGATATATTTGTAAAAGTACCTGTTTCCTTTCTTGTAAAACTAATTATTTTTATTATGTATGTAAAATCCACAATTTATGGATACCTTAAGCCTTTTGTAAAGAAACTTAGTTAGTATAGTTATATAATCTCACAAGCTCATAGAAAGTCTATTTATTTCTTTTATATGTAAAATTAGAAAAAGATTTGTGCAGGACTTTTCTTCTTTAAGTAACATTCAAAAACACTTTTGTGGTAATAGTAGTAATACCGAGGATAGAATTAAGAGGAAACGCTTCTTCATTCTTACAAAAAAAGAAAGACAATGACACATAAAGAAAAAGATAATGCCTAAATAAAAATAAAACAAAGTAACACAACAGAGCTTTTGTGAACATTTACGCAAGCTTAACTAAAGGAAAGATTTAACCACACTAAAACATGATACACTGTACACTTAAGAGTTTAGAAAAATTAATACCGTAAAAACAAATTTTTGGGAATGAAAAAGAAAACCTGAGACACATACTGGCAATGACAAAGAATAACAACCTTTGTAAAGGATATATTTGCCTAACAACAAAACATAAATTGTAGAATTAAAATATTGAAACAATAGCTATAAAGAAATCATTAGAAAAAATTGTTAAGAATGGCTGAGAAAAGTTTATTGGAAAATCTAAAAGAACGATTTTTGCCTGACTTTGTCAAAGTTTTCCTCGGCATTGAGAAACCCCAGACAAAAATTTTGTCAGAAGGAGCGAGGTATGTAAGACGTCGTGGTTTCCTGACGTTCATTGCTTACATATTCCGCCCTCACAATCATATTCCGCACATCAAGACGCTTCATTCGAACCCAAACTCGATAAGATAAAGTCAGTGTTGTATGAATTCACGTAAACAGTATGCAATTAACAAGTAAGCGCACCGTGGTTGAAATGCTCGAGGCTTGCCATACACACATACATTCCAGACACGACGGTCACAGAAGCTTTAAGTTCGGGAGAGAAACCGCACAAGGGGACGCCGGTCCTTTCAGAGGATGACCCAGCTGATGTCGGCCGATGACCGCCCGTGTAGCAAACAGCGTGGGCCTGAGTGAAAGGGTGGAACGACCCCGTGTGCGGCTTATTAGCAAATCCCGCTACATTGTGTGGGAGCGGCCAGCCTACGTATTCTTTACACGTAGCAAGCAGTTTCATAGATATTCACAGGGAGACAGCAAACGCCAAACACAAATGCTCCAGGTTTCCGGATTGGTCGCCTTAAACGAAACGTCATTCTCATGTTTTAGAAGAGCAATGCTGGCTTGCAGACGATATTTCTGATACCTTGAGCTGAAGGAATAATGGAAGAGACCGAAAGATATACTCCTTCACGTCTGGCGTGGAAAAGCGCCGTTCCGTTGTCGCTCTTGGAGGGAGGAACAAGTCTCCCCTCAGTAATTCACTGGGAGACCACCTCTGTCGAGTGTGAATCGAAGTGCTACTCTATATTGAGTCCTTGTGATTAACCGTTGATCATTTTGTTGGCCGACACACTTATTGTGTGGTGTGAACGAACAGAGTTTTAGTTAAACGCCTGCGAGCGAATTTTGAGTGGCATCACGGTGGACTGGTTATCTGACCGGTGTACCACGCCAATAGCTAGACTAGGGGCGAATAGGAATCCTTGATTTCATCAAGGCATAGGGAGAGTTTGTTTGGCGAAGGTCAATCCAGATAGAACGAGAGTTATCTTATTTGTCAGCAGCAAGCGGCGCAGGCAGCAGTCATCGCAGCTTACGGTATTGTGCGCTACAGCTATTGCGAGCCCCATATTTCCTCCACAACAGTACACTTCACTACATTTCACACGCGACAGCCTCGACCATACCTAGCAACATTGTAAAGGATAGTTATTCAAGTTCAGTAGGTGCGCCTCTCATCCATTCTGCCAAGTCAAAAACCATCTTAAACTTTGTATAGAGATTTCATTTGCGAATCCTATCCTTGGGAGGTAGCTTTACATTCCGAAAGAACGAGGATATAACTTGCTCAATACAGAACTAAAAGTGCCATTGTGATTTCACGGAATATTTGCAAAATAGATAATAACTTTCGTTAGGTTCATCTTTTTCTTACACTAACTAGCACTACTCCAGTACCCAAGTATCCCACTAGTTACATAAGAAATTTTGTGTATTTTTGTGTCATTTCTTTACAGTGGACGACTCCAGAAGGTATTTATTGCTGAAAGTTTTTCAGGCATTTCTCTTTCGAACATTAGGAGCGTCTGTCTGACTTCTGTAGTAGTGTGGGGGTGGAAATTGCATCTTGCAAGGGCAAAGGGTACATCTCAGATTAATCCATTACGCAGAATAACTGAATAACGTATCAACCCCACACATCAGAATGGTGAAGTCAGCAACTATTATCAACACCATCCAATTCCATAGCATCTAGTCAAACGAATGTAGCACTCACAACAGAAACCCCAATACACCAAGGAGATACACATGCGTCCTTCATATAATGGAAACAAGTCATGATGTCGGTGTTGCCTAGTACTACATTTGGTATCAGTGGTTTATGACCCTTAACATTAAGAAATAGTGTGCAGAATGTTCTTGTAACTGCATGTGTAACCAGTATAGGACATGTATCCGAGGGGCCATAACGGAGGCGACGGAGATCTAGGAGACAGATTAACTGGAGTCCATAATTGCTGAATACAGCGACCTGACTGTGTGAGTTAATCTGGGAACCAGCGCTCAGTGGATCGTACCTGCAGAGGAACTTATGGCGGACGTGCTCTCGTCCTTCCTGGTTAGAGTCGGACAGAATGCCACCAGTTTGCAAAACATTTTACCTGGGCCATGTGGCTGTCCATCGTGAAGATGGCCTGTTGGCAGAAAGTGTGTGAAGGGAGCCATTTAAGAAAGACTGCTGTAAACTGAGACTTTGTGCGAATGGTGGGAAGGTCACAAAACTCGGTGCTTTCTCATGTTAGAAGCTGTGCTTTACAGACAAACACATATTTCGTAGGCATGACTGACTGGGAAGCTTAAGAGCGTTCTTGGAGAAATTGGAAATGGTTGGCATTACAAGATTGGATCTCAGATAATGAGGGACTTTAGTCACCTCAAGGTAGATGTTTTCTGCCAAAACAAGGTCATGCTTACCGTGACAACGACGCCATCCTAGTCCTAAATCTTATTTTCTTGGACAAGAGAGATATGGAGTCGCTGATTGGCTCCTCTCAAAGTGGTGGCTTGTTCACCCAGCGTGGGAGCTCCGGTGCTGTGTCTGTATTGCTACCAGGCCAACAGAACTGTCAATATTGGAGAGTTTATGAGTAGAGAATAGTTCAGTTGGACTGTGCAATGTGAGGGCGGTAACGTTTTCGCGAATTCGGCTCCCTTACCGAGGCTGGGTGCTAAGTGGTGGTGATTCTTTGCTCTCTTCGTCCTCTGGTCCTCTCCTGGTGGGGAACTTCAGGTCCTTCCCTAGTAGATGAGACTTGTGGTCTGCATCTTGTGGTCGACTTCGAGCTGATGACAGTTACCAACTGTAGCGACAATACAGTATCAGCTGGTGCGTCATGAGGTTGAACTTATTCGTCTTACGTCGAAAGTCTGACGTTTGACAGTTCCAGCAAGCGTTGTCATGCCCATGAAGCAAACTGGTTTAGGCAGACCAATGATCGGGTGCACCTAACACTGAAATCTGCGGGCATTTTGCGGCTCTGACAGGGAATTTTCGCGTGTTCCGATAGTCTTAACGCCAGACCACGTAATTTGCAAATTTTCGTGGACGTGTCACAACATTACAGCTTCCACAGCGCCCTGCTCCTCGTCCCCGTTTTCTGCTGCCGCCTAAATCTAGGTGAAACGGTAAAATACTGCTGCACTAGCGTAGCGTTGTTAAATGGTTTTATCAACTCCCTATTCTCAAGTGAACAATAGTTTGTGGTATACTTGGTTATAATTCATTCCATTTCAACAGAGTTGGGCTTCACAATGTATTCATGTAAACGAAGTCAGATTCCGTTGTAAAAGGGATTAATTCACAGAGGAATTTGTATAGCTTCCACCCCAATGTACGCTTTGCCAATGAAACAGCATTCATTTTCTGATCTGCGTTTCGCATATTTGTGTATTTACCAGCTAGTCGTAGATACAAAAAGATCAACAAAAATTGTCGTTATCTTGTACACTTAGATACGCCAATGTTCTCATTTTCATTCTCTCAACTACTTACTGTTTTATTGTATTGTGGTTATGCATGAGTACACCAGCAGTTTAAGCTTCAGATCCACTAAATTAATTAATCTGATTATTAATTTGTGTTCTCAAACTCTTATCTCTTATTAGAAACAAGAGTGTAGCTAACGATTTAAAGATAACTGAAAAGTAATACTTTACATTAGGTAAAAGTAATGGCATGTAGCATCACTCAGGCATATATTCACGATTAAAGCAAGTGACGGCTTGCAAAACTGCTAAATCATTAGAAAAACCAAAGGAGAAAGTAGACCTTATTCAGTTGCTCACCATTCATAAAGAGACATTTCGTTGGAAGCAGGAACAATTAAAGATTTCACATGCACCCTTCAGATGAAACCACATGTTCCATTGTATGTGAGAGCACACAAAATGCCAGTACCATTAAAGGACATGGTAAAGCATGAAATTAAGAGGACAATTGATTGGGATTTAATAAAAATACCCAGTAGGTGTTATAATAAACCACTTGTCGTTAAGAAACCAGATGTAACGGTTATGTTTTATACAGAAATGCCTTGTGGCTAGTGCCTCCTAGCGGGTAGACCGATCGCCTGGTGCAATTCTTTTGAGCTGACGCCACTTCGGCAACTTGCATGTCGATGGAGATGAACTGATGATGATAAGGACAACACAACACCCAGTCCCTAAGCGGAGAAAATCTCCGACCCAGCCGTGAATCGAACTCGGGAGTTAGGTATGACATTCCGTCGCGCTGATCACTCAGCTACGAGGGGTTTGATACAACAACGCTAAATAGTTATATCCACGCATATAATTATTCAGAAAATACGACATCATTGTGTGTGGAAACTGAGTGCACCTTCTCGTGATATTAATAAGAAAAGGACAAAAATAATAAATAATTATTGTCAGTGACATAATTTAATAATCTGTGAAAACCTGTATCTCAGACAATGACTATGGAAAAATGCTAATGAAAATCTCCATCTTTTGTTATCTATGATTCTTCTAGGATAATTCTTTCTTCTTGTACGAACTGTTGTAATGATCCGTCGTGAGTGATGCTTTGTAGCACTGAGGTCACTAAAAACCTATATTTTCTCGCTAATATAATATTTTAAAAATAGAATTTATGTGTCACTGAGAAGAATCTAATTGTTGGATTTTTATTTCATTGTGATTCTCGCAGCCATTAGCGCTATTGATCTGTATTGCTGATTATTGGTAAATGCTGAATAATAAGTGATTAACATGGAAAAATACTTTTAAATGTTAATGCACATAGTAAAGGTAGAGAAAATATTTAATATACGTTATTTGTTGATAGTAAAACAATGCCTGAACTAGATTCGATAAGTGATTGTCTCATGTTAGCCGCCATATTAAAGAAATATTCCAGCGGCAGTTTTAAATCAATCTTTTAAACTGACATAAATCTTGATGGTAAATTTTTCCGATAATAATTGTGTATCGGTGGCTCAGAACCCACTCAGAAATAATAAATTGGACTTACGTCATGAATAATCTTTAAATAGCGTGCAAACAACACCTTACATGATAAAATTGTCTGTGCTGAATGTATGGGTCCTGATTATTTCATAAGAACTCTTATGAAATATATTTGATAGGAAAGAATACATTAGTGTTGTGCGAGTGTGGTATTGTGTGTAAGAACAGTTCATTTTGCTTAAGTAAAAGTGTTGCCACCTTGAATAACAGTTCAGTAAATAGTATGAGATGAGTCTTGTGCATGAACTTTCTAACATTCTGCGTCGTGTCTGTTGTTCTATATCGTGTCTCCCTACCACTTTCGCGCAACGACGCTCTGAGCGTGTTTTTTAGGGAATTGACTAGTTTGAAACTGGGACCTGTTGCTGGTAAGGAGACGTCAGACCACACATGACATGTAGAGTTCAGAAGAGTTCAGTGAGACTAGCGATGATATAACCAAATACTTAATGATTTCAGCGTCAGCTCCACTGCACTCCCTGTAAAAGAATCTTAATACTAACTAAATTTAGTGGAAGGAGTTCAAGACTTTCCTATTTTTAGTTTACTGGTAAAATAACGTCGAAAAAGCAGTTAAGTTTACCATTGGAAATTCTATTCTACTCACAAAACATTGTTTATAAATTGCACTATTGATAAAAGGAAATGTTTTAATACAGGATGGTAAAAACCAACTGCGTTCAACAAAAATGTGAACGAATATTCCCTGAGTGGGTTTCCAAGTTCTACAATGGATCGAAGGATGACCTATGCCATATCACATCTAGGTTTAAATTAAGTTCCACAAGACAGAAAACTATCAAAATGGTCTACAGTGAGCCTCAATTATCTTTAATTACTTATCTAACTTGTCGTAAATTACAGTTGCTGATGTGACTTCTCAATAACTATATAACAGAAAAATCATCACGTTTCAGATTTTTACTTCAAGTGGCAAATGTGAACACCAGAAGCTACACTCCTGGAAATGGAAAAAAGAACACATTGACACCGGTGTGTCAGACCCACCATACTTGCTCCGGACACTGCGAGAGGACTGTACAAGCAATGATCACACGCACGGCACAGCGGACACACCAGGAACCGCGGTGTTGGCCGTCGAATGGCGCTAGCTGCGCAGCATTTGTGCACCGCTGCCGTCAGTGTCAGCCAGTTTGCCGTGGCATACGGAGCTCCATCGCAGTCTTTAACACTAGTAGCATGCCGCGACAGCGTGGACGTGAACCGTATGTGCAGTTGACGGACTTTGAGCGAGGGCGTATAGTGGGCATGCGGGAGGCCGGGTGGACGTACCGCCGAATTGCTCAACACGTGTGGCGTGAGGTCTCCACAGTACATCGATGTTGTCGCCAGTGGTCGGCGGAGGGTGCACGTGCCCGTCGACCTGGGACCGGACCGCAGCGACGCACGGATGCACGCCAAGACCGTAGGATCCTACGCAGTGCCGTAGGGGACCGCACCGCCACTTCCCAGCAAATTAGGGACACTGTTGCTCCTGGGGTATCGGCGAGGACCATTCGCAACCGTCTCCATGAAGCTGGGCTACGGTCCCGCACACCGTTAGGCCGTTTTCCGCTCACGCCCCAACATCGTGCAGCCCGCCTCCAGTGGTGTCGCGACAGGCGTGAATGGAGGGACGAATGGAGACGTGTCGTCTTCAGCGATGAGAGTCGCTTCTGCCTTGTTGCCAATGATGGTCGTATGCGTGTTTGGCGCCGTGCAGGTGAGCGCCACAATCAGGACTGCATACGACCGAGGCACACAGGGCCAACACCCGGCATCACGGTGTGGGGAGCGATCTCCTACACTGGCCGTACAGCACTGGTGATCGTCGAGGGAACACTGAATAGTGCACGGTACATCCAAACCGTCATCGAACCCATCGTTCTATCATTCCTAGACCGGCAAGGGAACTTGCTGTTCCAACAGGACAATGCACGTCCGCATGTATCCCGTGCCACCCAACGTGCTATAGAAGGTGTAAGTCAACTACCCTGGCCAGCAAGATCTCCGGATCTGTCCCCCATTGAGCATGTTTGGGACTGGATGAAGCGTCGTCTCAAACGGTCTGCACGTCCAGCACGAACGCTGGTCCAACTGAGGCGTCAGGTGGAAATGGCATGGCAAGCCGTTCCACAGGACTACATCCAGCATCTCTACGATCGTTTCCATGGGAGAATAGCAGCCTGCATTGCTGCGAAAGGTGGATATACACTGCACTAGTGCCGACATTGTGCATGCTCTGTTGCCTGTGTCTATGTGCCTGTGGTTCTGTCAGTGTGATCATGTGATGTATCTGACCCCAGGAATGTGTCAATAAAGTTTCCCCTTCCTGGGACAATGAATTCACGGTGTTCTTATTTCAATTTCCAGGAGTGTATAATTGACGATCGACACTAGTATTACGCAAAAAGGGGGTGTAACAGATGAGACTTCTGCAGTTCTGAGTGAAGCTTTATGCGCTGTTATGCAGCATCGTGTGCGTTCATTACCTTGTCGGTGTTCGTCAGGGGCGGGGGGGGGGGGGGGGTGCGGGCAGCACAGCTCCGCTCACCTCGCTGTCTCAGAAGCAACTCTCTGCTAACTTCCCTTACTACACTTTACCAAAGTTGGTTTAAAAAACCTATCTGGCTGTGTTTTCATTTGACCAATCACGGTCTCAATGTTAAACTTAAGCTCCGCCTACAAAAATTCTGTCTATCCAACGAGAAACGTTATACTTTTCGAGGTGGGGCAATGTTCTTAATGTTTGCAACGTAGCAAAGACGCGAAAAAGTCTCACGCTAAAACTTGCAGCTGGTGTGGTCCTTTTAAATTTATCGTAAGATCTATACTGTTCTTCTGGAGGGCTCTATCTTTTAACATGGGCTGGAGGGTGGTCCTGACGTAACAGAGACGTGAAAAAGTCTCACGCTAAAACTTGCGGCTGGGGCGGCCGTTTTAGTGTTATCGTAAGATCTATACTGTTCTTCTGGAGGGCTCTAGCTTTTAACATGGGCTGGGGGGTGGTCCTAGCGGTTAGCTGGTGACGTGGGTGTCCGCCCCTTAACGTAGGGCCTTCTAGCTTAACACGGTTCTGCTCTCGGCTTCTGTTCTCGTTTCTCCCCTCGGAACTGCGTCTGTCTTACGGTGGGAAGGTATGACATGCATTTATGCATTCTTGTGTTAGTCTGTGGTATTCCGTTTGCTCACTCGTTACTCGTATTACTTTGGTTAATTTAATGTCACGATTTATTCGAAGCTATGTGACATACTACTGGATTTGATTATCATGTCATTAGAGGATTTGGTGTTAGTAAAGAAGAGTAATAGACATTGAAAAAGTGAAGCATTAACTTGCAAGTTTCAACACCTTTATGAACGACCACATGTAATAACACGTATACCTCATCCGAAAGCAGCCGTGCTAACTGACCCGACGACAAGAAAATAAAAAAGGATGATTAACATGCAAGATTTAAAACCTTTTGTTGCCAGTGAGCGACAAGTTCTTCACTATATTAAGTACAGACTTAAGGATAGTGGGATTCACCGAAAAACCACACACATTTTTTAAGGTTACCTCTGAGTATGACGTCAAAAGCAAGGAAGTACTCAGTGACAGTAAGTACGTAAATCAGTGAACAGTTGAATTATCCAAATTAAATAGTAATGTAACGATGAACTGTAATACGAGTTGAATGGGAGGGCAACTATGAAACAAACGCTTGACATCAACCCATAAGGTACTTGGTAACATAGAGTGAAGTGTTAACATTGTAGTTACTAACAAGAATAGTCATTAAGTGTTTAATGGGGAGTTCTTTTAAAAATTGAAATTTCTACATTCTTTATTTTTTACCTTTCCCGTGAATGGGGTATATCACTTACGATTACATTGTCAATTCAGTCAGTTTACATTAACCCATTACTGGCCAAAACTCTAGCGGATAGTTTTTTGCAAACTTTTATACATAAATACGTTACATTGAGTGATTAATTGAATAAAAAGTTGTTTTGAAAATTTTCAGTTTATTAGAACAAAAACTATAGACCATCCCATTTTTGGGACATTGGCCAAACGTGCTATCCAAATTCACAACCTTATTCTCCATGCATAATATTGTAAGAAACAAAACAAACAATTAATAAATAATGATTTAATACTATTGGATGCCTATTCAGTATGAAATGAAGCAAAACACTTGTCGTGTACGCCAACATTGCACCTATCACTAAATTTTGTTTTTTTTTTTTCTTGCAGTATGCACATCTCTTCCGTGTTTTACTTGGCACAATGAATTGATTTCCTGGATCTAGTCGTACATCTGTGCTCACCGGTCCTCCCATCAATTTGCTTCCTTATGGTCCTCTGCGTTTTGGTACTGATTCTGTTTTCTTTGATAGGTAAAACATCACTATTCTCCATCGGACAGTGCAGTAGATCTACGCCACCCATATAGGCATTGTATTCTTCAATGAGATGTGGCATTGTAACAGATATTTCCGTTTTCTTTGCTGAGTATCTTTTAGTAGAACTCAAATTTGTCGCTACACATACTGGTTTGTTGTCACACCATTTCACAACCAGAACTTCGTTCTCTTTGTCAAACATGTAGTCATAGAATCCTCATTCCTTTCCTTTTGCCATTCTTTTTGAGTCAATCAAAGGGCGTGCATTAGTTCGGATCTCTTTTATTGTTCCTGTAGCTTTCATTTTACTCTTTCCGAGTGTGATCAGTGTGTCAACACTGGTGAAAAAGTTGTCAAAGAAAAGCTTATAATTCGGATACTCTGATTCTGGAATCATGCTGGTTAGTTCATGTATTACCTTTGCACGTAAAGGCTCCTGTTTGTTGTCAGTCTTGACATAGTATGGCGAAAAATTTGATAGGCTTTCCCCTCAGAAACATTTTAGCTGAATGTTTGCCATAATAACGTACCATCATGTCATCAGTTGAGAGTTCTGAATGAAATATGTCAAATTTACCAGATTTCTTGTTTAGCATTTCAAAGCACAACCTCAGTTTGTACATCTTGTCGTTTCTGTCTATTTTCGAGCTGTCATTTAGATGAATGAATCTCTTTATTTCCCGAAACCTATATCTTGACATGGAGTTGAAGACTATAGGAACACCGACATCAGGAGCCTGTTCCCAGTGCATTTTCTCATGGGGAAGCTTATGATAACCACTCAGAGGTAGTATGCTAATAAATGATTTTAGTTTTTCTTTGGTTTGCAGAAAATTAATTTTGTTACGTTGGCAAGCATAATTTCGCTTTGTTCAATAAAAGTATTCATTAGTTTCTCAGAAAAAAAAATCCTCAAACACCTGGGTCACTGTCTTATTTGCTGGACATTCCGCAACATATTGTTCGTTGCTCTTCCCTGGTTCACTAGTGTTTATGTACGTTGGTTGGCGTTTATACCACTTACATTTATATTTTATTGTAGATAACGTACCACTTCCTGCTCCATCTCCTAACGCTTTCCTTCTTTTGGTTTCTGGAGGTACAACTGTCACATTAGCTTCATCTCGGCTTGTTATGAGCTCTAAAGTACCGGATACATCTTGTACAACAGTCTCATTGTTCAGTACATTTTCGTCAATGTCTTCTTCACTTGTTATTACATCTACATTGGGTGGAATAATCGCCAATTCTACGTCATCATCTTCATCGTCACCCTCTTGATGGTGCTCTAGTTCTGCTAGAATTTCTTCAAGTGTAAGTCCACGCGGCATGTTTTTATCCTGTTGGAACCGTAAAATTCGAATAGAATATGAGAAAAAAGCAGGTATAAAGAACGTAAAATGCAATTCTTCTCTGTATAATACGTGTATACAAGAATAGGGCTCATCAACAATAAATGATAGTGTAACATGCCATTGTCCCATTACTGGGACGCATAAAATATATCGATATTGCACTTACTTGAAAAAATCTGAAGTACACTTAATCTTACACGGACATCCATATGCTCATAACAAACACACCCAGACAACTAAATCACAGCTCATTGTTGTCCAGGAACTACCAGCAGACATACAGTGCTGCCAAGTGCGAGAACAAAAAATCGGCAAGTTTATAATTTTCCTGACGTGAAGTACTTAGAAAAAAAATATTTATTTTACATTTACAGGCATTACAGCAGTTATTAGAACCTACAGGTGCAACAGTAAAGGTCAAAATCTCGATTGCTTACGTAGATATAAGTAAAATATACGCGTCCCAAAAGAGGGACAATGGCCAGTAATGGGTTAAAGGTACATGGTATTATTGTTAAAACGTGCACATGAAGGAATCTGTAGCAGATAAGAAAGTATAATCCAAGTCAGAACATCAGGAATGATATCTACTGATTTCTACCTGGAAGTTAATTTAGACCTGTATGGCACAGTTCAAAACTTCATGGACGAAATAATTTCTATATTATAGTAACAACAGTGATGACTGTGGTTAACATAAGAGATCCACTGGAGGCGTGATATAAGTAACATAGCACGCAGATGTGTGCTAGAAGAATGAGAACGAGTATTTTAGTATATGAATAGTTGGGGACTTAAGAAACGATGAGCTAGATGAACAGTGGATTTGTGAACAGATAACTTCCCTCATTAATAATGCAAGATGTAATTGGGGCAGAAGACAAAGGGGAATAAGCATGTGTTGTAAACAAATGAGTAGTAATTTAGGAATTTTGGGACACCCTCATGTACGGAAGCAGATGTGATCACCCACCTTTCAGGGGCGGCAGATGTAAGAGTGTAAATACGCATGGCTGTCGTTGAGAGGTGATACGTGCCCTTACTGCGGAATTGAGACTGCGAGATCATGTGTGTTTGTGTCTACAGAAATATACATAAGGCTGAGAACTGAATGCGTGCGAATAGGTTTAAGTAATAATAGTTACTGGTAAAAGGAAACTAGGTTCTGTGTGGATTAGTTTTGTGATTTATGTTGGAATTGTTCCTGGGGTTGCAGACGACTGCTACCGATGTCAGAGCAGGCAGGGATTCAGAATCTGCAGAGTGGTGTGTCGTACCCTTGAGCTTCATTCATTACGAACTTCTGTGATTGTGAGGCTTGGTCACTATGGAGATCTATAGATAACACAAAATCGAATTTGATGCAGAAGCATAATGAGAGCCTGTTCTAGTTATTGATCGTATGAAGATGTTATCGACTGGAAGTTAAACCAATTTATAATTTGAAGAATAAACCCTTGTTTGTCAATCTACCAGCGTCTGCTACAATGTAACAGCAGTCCTTCACAGGAGAAATCTGGTGGTAGGTGGGGTCGCTCCGTAAAGAGTAAGAGGATCCCTTTAAGAAGTAGAGAGCCCTTGTGCCATGCACTCTGTTGTGGTGGGAGAAGCAGTGATATCATGCCTTCGTGTGTACCAGTTCATTAAATTTCGGGCATGCGGCCACGGAAATAAATTTCTTCCACTGATATTTCGGCCGCGTGTCGTCCGGCCATCCTCAGAGCAAGTCGCAATTCACTTGCTCATCGGGTTAGAGTAATTTTATTTACATACTTTCCCAGCCTTGTCAGTTATACGTGAAACATGACAATGATTAACAACTTCATTAGATACAAGTAAAGTACCTTAGTTCAAGGAGATGTGAAGAAAAAGTATATTTTTATAGATAAATTACATTCAAAATGTGTGTATTTAGATAGTACATGCGAATTTTAGTACTTGTGGCATTAAATATGAACTTTGGTCGGTTTTAAAAATGCAATATCTGGTGCGGCACTGCAAATATGTGAGTATATAAGCGAACAATCATATTAGCACGTTTCAATTAGGTTGGTTTCTTGTCTGTTTTTCCCGTTGCAAATTATTTTAAACTTGTTTCCTTATAAGGTTGACACTTGAATCTTTCAGACTAGCTCAGAACTAGATGGTACAGTAATATTAACTTGGTTTTTGTGTTTGGCGGAGTGTATTTTGTTTTTCGGTCTGTCTATCTCTGTTCGGCACAAATTTTGCGATTTTATTTATACTTACTTCCCGATAACCTACAGACTTGAAATTTTCAGCTTACCCGACAACTGGATGCCAACGCAATACTAACTCGCTTTCTTTTCTGGTGTGTGGCGGAGAGTGGGTATTTATTGTAAAACCTGGATGGCACTCCAATACTAATTCGCTTTTGAGTTTGGTGTGTGGTGGAGGGAATTTTGTTTTTCGGTTGAACTGTCTGTTCGGTACAAATTTTCCAAATGATTTTAACTTAACTTCCCTACAAGCTATAGACTCGGAACTTTCAACTAAGCTTAGAATTGGATAACAATGCAGTATTAACTCGTTTTTTTTTCTGGGGTGCGACAAAGAGTAGGTTCTTGGTACTGCTACTTCCCTGTTTTCTTACTCCAGTCCCGAATGTTGAGCAGTGAAAAACGATTGCTGCTAAACTTCTCTGTCATCTCGATTCTCTCTAGTTTTTACATTCATCGTCCTGATGTACTCTTATCAAAGTGTTTGAAATCAACAGAAAAATTTCAGACACACAAAATTAAAAAACAGAAAATAACTATTTAAATGGAAAAAGTTTTTAATATTACTCCGTTTTAAAACGGACTAATAAATAATAAATAATCTCTCCCAGCCCCGTACAGATTTTTAACGCCATAGAGAGGGTCTTGAAAATTTGCACCTGTGAATTTTTAATAGCTATGACACTACCTGTAAAACTAAAAACGTGGGGCGTACGTATGTAAAAAATGGTTAAAATGGCTCTGAGCACTATGGAACTTAACATCTTTGGTTATCAGTCCCCTAGAACTTAGAACTACTTAAACCTAACTAACCTAAGGACATCACACAACACCCAGTCATCACGAGGCAGAGAAGTACTTATGTAGTTGGTGACGTAGTTTTCTGTACGAAACATTTACCTTCGACATAAATGAATGGCTGAACATTCAAATGATTTTGCATTGCCTCTGAAACGGAATGCAAAATATCACTGAGACGAAGCAAGGCTCCTTTCTTATTCTTATATGCGTAAGGGAACCATTGCGCTCACCTTGGCTCCCCAACTAGAGCTGCAATAAGTCCGGATATCCCCACACTGGTCCTAGTTTTGAGGGCGTACAGATTCGTGCTAGTGAGATATTTATACAACTGTCCGGGGGTAAACCTCGATGTTTTTTCGTGCCCGTGGAAATTCGTTAGACTGGAAATAGATTGTAATAAATCTTAATTAAAATTCATTAAACGAGGACCAACTATAGGTGGTGTCTTCGTTTTAGTCTATTAAAGACGCAGCGGAAACCACGCTTAGTCGTTCACCTATGCACATAGAGTAAGTTCCAAAATTATCTTTACAGCTTTGATCATGTATATTTTACAAGTGTGAATAGGTAGAATGGTCAATTTACGGCATAATGTCACATTGACCTAAAACTGCCTTTTTCTAGTTTTCCCATGTTCGTTATTGACTGATAACGCTCCAGCAGTTGGCACGGTGTGTGAATTGTTTGTACAGAACATATTTGGCAGCCAGATCCAGCGGAAACCCATTACACTTTTTTCTTCGGGTGGGACTTGCACGAACTGTGAGCTTGCATCAAAGCAGTAATAGCACACTTTAATGAGGACATTCTAGGCCGTACATGGAACTGGAATATCGCTTAGATAACCTACGTGCACGCATTTAAGATGACCATCCGTCCCTCTGTCCCCCTTCGTGACAGCCAGGATTTTTGTAGCGCTGTGTGGAACTTTTTCAAAAGTAATTCGGGACAGCTATTTGTCCCGGATTTAACAATTAGGAAACGATTGATCCCTAATTATATGTTCAATTCACTTTATTACTATGCTGCTTCTGAAAGGATATTTTCCCAAATGAGTGATTTATCTCCATAAACACTGTTCGTTGTAGAAACTACGAAAGCAATGTTAGTGGCTAGAGTGAATTATTATGGAACTTCGATCGAATGTTTCCATATAATTGTAGAAGAGTAGAGACATGCTGAAGAAAATTTACGGTACTGATAAATACTGTATGAATGAATGCACTCCTTCGTCTTAGAAGGTACTAATAAAATATAGATCAACATACTTCTTGTAAGATATTAAACTGATAGCTCCCACTTATAAAGTTCGATTGAGACCTTTTTTCTAATAAGAATATTTTTTAATGCATCCTGAATTTAGCTCTACAAAATATAGTCAGCTTAACACACTGAACACTGTTAAGCGGCTACTAGAACCTTAGGTGTATTTGAACATCATGCCACAAACTGCGCTTTTCTACCTATCCCCATTTCTGAAACATATGTGATCAATTTCGTAAAGACAATTTTCGAGCACCCCGTATTTTCGATACTTCTTTACTGAGACAACGAGAAGCCGCCGACAGTGGGCGATCGCATGCACCGCCACGCCACTCCATCGCCCAGACAACTGAGTGTTTCAGGTGGCATTTGCCTTTGTAACACTTACATCGATTAGGGGTACATTTATTTTAAGTTTCTGTGTATCTGCAATTTATGAAGTGTGCATTCTGTGTTGTTTGAACTCCTTGATGTCTCTCTCTTTCCAAGCATTTTGTTATGCTACATCTCCTCCATTTCTCCCTGTCGTTGACATCTTCTGGTCTTAAGTTAACAACGTGCATCTCTCCCCTGACGTTGTCAGTCCATCTGTTCCTCGTGGTCTTCGTCTTCCTGGGTTGATGTGGAGTGCTGTTTTTGCGACTGAGTTGTCTTGCTTTCTCATGACGTGTCCGTACCAGTGAAGACGGGCTTCCCTCCTACACCTACCTACCTACACCTACATCCATACTCCGCAAGCCACCTGACGGCGTGTGGCGGAGGGTACCCTGAGTACCTCTATCGGTTCTATCTTCTATTCCAGTCTCGTATTGCTCGTAGAAAGAAAGATTGACGGTATGCCTCTGTGTGGGCTCTAATCTCTCCGATTTTATCCTTATGGTCTCTTCGTGAGATATACGTAGGGGGGAGCAATATACTGCTTGACAACTCGGTGAAGGTATGTTCTCAAAACTTCAACAAAAGCCCGTACCAAGCAACGGAGCGTCTCTCTTGCAGAGTCTTCCACTGGAGTTTATCTATCATCTCCGTAATGCTTTCACGATTACTAAATGATCCTGTAACGAAGCGCGCTGCTCTCCGTTGGATCTTCTCTGTCCCTTCTATCAACCCTATCTGGTACGGATCCCACACCGGTGAGCACTATTCAAGCAGTGGGCGAACAAGTGTACTGTAACCTACTTCCTTTGTTTTCGGGTAGCATTTCCTTAGATTCTTCCAATGAATCTCAGTCTGGCATCTGCTTTTCGACGATTAATTTTATATAGTCATTCCATTGTAAATCACTCCTAACGCCTTCTCCCAGATAATTTATGGAATTAGCTGCTTCCAGTTGCTGACCTGCTATAAAGTAGCTAAATGATAAATGATCTTTCTTCCTATGTATTTACTGCACATTACACTTGTCTACACTGAGATTCAATTGCCATTCTCTGCAACATGCATTTACAACCTCTCGATATACTACAGCATCATCCGTAGAAAGCCTCAGTGAACTTCCGATATTATCTACAAGGTCATTTACGTATATTGTAAATAGCAACGGTCCTACGACACTCCCCTGCGGCACACCTGAAATCACTCTTACTTCGGAAGACTTCTCTCCACTGAGAATGGCATGCTGCGTTCTGTCATCTAGGAACTCTTCAATCCAATCACAAAATTGGTCTGATAGTCCATATGCTCTTACTTTTTTCATTAAACGACTGTGGGGAACGTGTCAAGAAACACGGCATCTACCTGGGACCCCGTGTCTATGGCCCATTGAGCCTCGTGGATGAATAGCGCGAGCTGGGTTTCACATGATCGTCTTTTTCGAAACCCATGCTGATTCCCACAGAGTAGATTTCTAGTCTCCAGAAATGTCATTATACTCTAACATAATACGTGTTCCAAAATTCTACAACTGATTGACGTTAGACACTTTGTCGGTGATCGGAGCGACATCAAACGTTTACCGGACGTCTATATTTTTTACGTGGTCACATCGTGTCATCCCCATGGACCATCGAAGCATCTTCATCTCCATGGTGTGTAACATTTGCTGCTGTTGTTTCATCATAGAGCGACACTCAGTCCCATACACTGCTGCTGGGCGTACCATGGTCTTATATACTTTTGCCTTTAGATACTGAGGCATCTTTTTATGACAGATGACTCCAGAGACCTGTCGCCACTTGAGCCAAGCTTCATTCACCCTCATCCGAGTATCAAGTGTTGTATCGCAGTCTGAGGTGACGACAGACCCTAGGTTCTTAAAATGTACGGTCTTCAGCAGCCCTTTTTCGCCGATACTTATGGTGCCTCTGATTTGGGAACCGCATTCTAGGTACTCTGTCTTCTGGACATTGACGTGCAGTCCATTTTCAGCCAGTCTGTCCTTCCACGTTTGAACCTAGTGCTGGAGTTTAGGGCGGGCTTGGTCGGCAAGTGCATCATCATCTGCATAAAGAAGGGTCCAGGGACTTGAAGTCTGTATGTCAGCTGTTGCCGTATCCATGCAAAGGATACTCCTTGATGCATGGCTAGAAAATTATAGTTTTGTAATGTACATATGAATATGGCATACATTAATTTATTATTATAATATGGATGTGTATGAAGAAAGGTATGTTTGTTAAAACCTGGTTCGTGCTTAGGTCACTTGTTTTTGTAACATGTAAACACTCTAGGGAAGTCCCTCCGCAACGAAAGTGGCATGGCGCCATGTAAAAGTTGGGTTCGGCAGTAGAACTGAGCGGCTCCTTCGTGTGAAGTGGGTGGCTTTGGCACGGTACACCTCGACGGTGCTAAGAGAGGAAATTGGAAGCGGCATTAGAGAGGATTTGCCTCGGATGTGGATGTGGGTATTATTTGTTATTCACGGAATAATGGAATGGCTCGAATGTGTTGAAAATATGACGCCAAGAAGGGATTTTACAGAGCATTCCCACATCAAGAGCCGTGAGTAAAATTAGCTGTCATTTCACCTGCAATAAATCTTCTCCACTGCTTCACATGCTTCATACAATCAGTTACGTAATGTATATGGTAATGGACCAATTAAGTTGTGTGTTGTTTTAATAGTAATCACATAAAACTTCAATTTGGGTCCAAAACCACGACATCAGTCCTGATCACAAACCTATGCAGGGTCCTCACCTAAGTGCTACTAAAACACAGCGATGATGATGAGGTCCCATACTCCGAGGAGCGTAGGGGACAATGCGGGAGACCCGAAATGCCATACCATGGAGAGTACGGGAATAGTTCCTATGGAAAGTCTGGGGAAAAGTTAACAGCCTTTTAGAATATTCCGAAGAGCTGGACACAATAGAAAGCCAGTTGTGGCGTCGGAATAAAACACGATTAGGGACAGCAGAAAAGTTAAAAGTAACAGTCAATTTACGGGACAAAGAAAACAGAGAAATGAATATAATAATTAGTATAACAGTAGATCGAGACGTAAGTGAAGAGAGAGTAATCGAATTACTCCTGAGAGAAGTCAAGATGCTAGAGAACTGCACTGTCACCCGCAAAGGGAAACTAATAAGGTTCGGAAGAGAGGTTCGATCCAGCCAGTATCATTGGAATCCGATATCATTAGTAATGATAAAGGTAATATGATGATGAATGATTTATTAGATAAGAATCAACGTATAACTGAAAATAACATGTGACCAGACTGATGTGGCGCGATAGGTGAAATACCAGTAGACATAATTATTTGGGCCGTGAAATTTGTGTAGTGGATCAGAATTTTCTAATGACCTACAACTTGATGAAAGTATTCCCGACGCTGTCGGTCACGAGAATGAAGGATACGCGAATTACAGGAAGAAACAGTAAATCGGTACGGGCAGAAATATTAATTCCTTTTTCTATTGGCACATATAACATTAGTTCTCCAATGTTCCTTGTATCTATACAAGCACCGCTGTTCTTCTAGCTATGACTGCTTATTAGAATCTAAAATTATTTTAGACATGTGCGGGACCTGTAACTTTTCTATCGGGTGACAATCGGCAACTATTACCATTACCATCCAATTCCATGGCAGCTAGTCACACGAATGTAATACAATGGAAACTGCAATACACCAAAAGGAGATACACGTGCATCCTACATAAAATGGAAACAATGTCAATGGAAGATACAGTAACGAATATTGAGACGTGGCGAGCCCCTCTCTCACTTTAACAACAGTCTCAGTCAGATTAATGTTCATATTTAAGGTCATGATGTCGGCGTTCCCCAGTCCCATATTTGGTATGAATGGTTCTATAACCTTTTACATTATGAAATGTAGGCAGAATGTTGTTGTAATTGCATGTGTAACCAGTAAACTTGTACCCGAGGGACCATAATGGAGGCGACGGAGATCTGGGAGACAGATGAACTGGGGTCCATAATTGCTGAATGCAGCGACCTGACTGTGTGAGTGATCCTGGGAACCAGCACTCAGTGGATCGTAACTGCAGAGGGACTTCTGGCCGATGCGCTCTCCTCTTTCTGGGTTAGAGTCGGACAGAATTCCACCAGTCTGCAAAACATTTTATCTGGGCCATGTGGCTGTCCATCGAGAAGATAGCCTGTTGGCAGAAAGTGGGTGGAGGGAGCCACTTGAGAGAGAATTCTGTTAACTGAGCGTTTGTGCGAATGGTCGAAAGGTCATAAAACTCCGTGCATTCTCGTGTTAGAAGTTGTGCTATACAGACAAACATGTATTTCGTAGGCATGACTGACTGCGAAGCTTAAGAGCGTGCTTTGAGCAATTGGAAATGGTCGGCATTACAAGATTAGATCTCAGTAAATGAGGGACTTTAGGCCCCTCCAGGTAGATTTTTTGTGCCAAAACAAGGTCATGCTTACTGTGAGAACGACGCCTTCGTAGGCTAAAATCTTATTTTTTTGGACAACAGAGATTTGGAGCCGCTGATTGGCTTCTCGCAAAGTAGTGGCTTGCTCCCCCAGCGTGGGAGCCCCGGTGCTGTATCTGGATTGGCAACCAGGCCAACAGAACTGTCACTATAGGAGGATCAGTGAGTAGAGAACAGTTCATTTGGACTGGGAAATGTGGGGGCGGTAGCGTTTTCGCGAATTCGGCTCCCATACCGAGGCTGGGTGCAAAGTGGTCGTGATTCTTTGCTTTCTTTAGATTAGATTAGATTAGATTAATCCTAGTTCCATGGATCATGAATACGATATTTCGTAATGATGTGGAACGAGTCGAATTTTCCAATACATGACATAATTAGGTTAATTTAACAACATACTTAAGTTAATATAACAACTTTATTCTTTTGTGTGTTTTTTATTTTTCTTTATTTTTTATTTTTATTTTTTTTATTATTATTTTTATTTTTTTTATTTTTTAATATTTCTTTCTTAATTTATATCTAAAAATTCCTCTATGGAGTAGAAGGAGTTGTCATTCAGAAATTCTTTTAATTTCTTCTTAAATACTTGTTGGTTATCTGTCAGACTTTTGATACTATTTGGTAAGTGACCGAAGACTTTAGTGCCAGTATAATTCACCCCTTTCTGTGCCAAAGTTAGATTTAATCTTGAATAGTGAAGATCATCCTTTCTCCTAGTATTGTAGTTATGCACACTGCTATTACTTTTGAATTGGGTTTGGTTGTTAATCACAAATTTCATAAGAGAGTATATATACTGAGAAGCTACTGTGAATATCCCTAGATCCTTAAATAAATGTCTGCAGGATGATCTTGGGTGGACTCCAGCTATTATTCTGATTACACGCTTTTGTGCAATAAATACTTTATTCCTCAGTGATGAATTACCCCAAAATATGATGCCATATGAAAGCAATGAGTGAAAATAGGCGTAATAAGCTAATTTACTAAGATGTTTATCACCAAAATTTGCAATGACCCTTATTGCATAAGTAGCTGAACTCAAACGTTTCAGCAGATCATCAATGTGTTTCTTCCAGTTTAATCTCTCATCAATGGACATACCTAAAAATTTGGAATATTCTACCTTAGCTATATGCTTCTGATTAAGGTCTATATTTATTAATGGCGTCATACCATTCACTGTACGGAACTGTATGTACTGTGTCTTATCAAAATTCAGTGACAGTCCGTTTACAAGGAACCACTTAGTAATTTTCTGAAAGACAGTATTGACAATTTCATCAGATAATTCTTGTTTCTCAGGTGTGATGACTATACTTGTATCATCAGCAAAGAGAACTAACTTTGCCTCTTCATGAATATAGAATGGCAAGTCATTAATATACAATAAGAACAATAAAGGACCCAAGACTGACCCTTGTGGAACCCCATTCTTGATAGTTCCCCAGTTTGAGGAATGTGCTGATCTTTGCATGTTACGAGAACTACTTATTTCAACTTTCTGCACTCTTCCAGTTAGGTACGAATTAAACCATTTGTGCACTGTCCCACTCATGCCACAATACTTGAGCTTGTCTAGCAGAATTTCATGATTTACACAATCAAAAGCCTTTGAGAGATCACAAAAAATCCCAATGGGTGGTTTTCGGTTATTCAGATCATTCAAAATTTGACTGGTGAAAGCATATATGGCATTTTCTGTTGAAAAACCTTTCTGGAAACCAAACTGACATTTTGTTAGTACTTCATTTTTACAGATATGTGAAGCTACTCTTGAGTACATTACTTTCTCAAAAATTTTGGATAAAGCTGTTAGAAGGGAGATTGGACGGTAATTGTTGACATCAGATCTATCCCCCTTTTTATGCAAAGGTATAACAATAGCATATTTCAGTCTATCAGGGAAAATGCCCTGTTCCAGAGAGCTATTACACAGGTGGCTGAGAATCTTACTTATCTGTTGAGAACAAGCTTTTAGTATTTTGCTGGAAATGCCATCAATTCCATGTGAGTTTTTGCTTTTAAGCAAGTTTATTATTTTCTTAATTTCAGAGGGAGAAGTGGGTGAGATTTCAATTGTATCAATTGCATAGGTATGGCCTCTTCCATTAACAGCCTAGCATCTTCTAATGAACACCTGGATCCTACTATATCCACAACATTTAGAAAATGATTATTAAAAATTTTTTTCGAACTTCTGACTTTTTGTTCGTAAAGCTTTCATTCAATTTGATGGTAATACTGTCTTCCTCTGCTCTTGGTTGACCTGTTTCTCTTTTAATAATATTCCAAATTGTTTTAATTTTATTATCAGAGTTGCTGATTTCAGACATGATACACATACTCCTGGATTTTTTAATAACTTTTCTTAATATAACACAGTAGTTTTTATAATTTTTGATAGTTTCTGGGTCACTACTCTTTCTTGCTGTCAGATACATTTCCCTTTTCCGGTTACAAGATATTTTTATACCCTTAGTAAGCCATGGTTTGTTACAAGGTTTCTTACGAGTATATTTAACTATTTTCTTGGGGAAGCAGTTTTCAAATGCATTTACAAAAATGTCATGAAATAAATTATATTTTAAATTGGCATCAGGTTCACGGTACACCTCATCCCAGTCTAACTGCTGTAGGCTTTCCCTGAAATTTGCAATTGTTAAATCGTTGACTGAACGTACTACTTTGGAGGACTGTTTAGTATTGCTGAATGGAGCTATGTCATATATTGTAACTAGCAGTCCTCTCCTAGTGGGGAACTTCAGGTCCAAGTAGATGTGACTTGTGGTCTGCATCTTGTGGTGGACTTCGTGCCGCTGACAGTTACCAACTGTAGCGACAGTACAGTATCAGCTGGTGTGTCATGAGGATGAACTTATTCGCCTTACGTCGAAAGTGTGACGTTTGACAATTCCAGCAAGCGTTGTCATGCCCATGAGTCAAACTGGTTTAAGCAGACCAATGATCGTGTGCCCCTAACACTGAAATCTGCCCGTATCTCACGGCTCTGACAGGGAATTTTCACGTGTTCCGATAGTTTTAACCCCATACCACGTAATTTGCAAATTTTAGTGGACGTGTCAGAACATTGCAGCTGCCGCAGCGCACTGCTCCTTGACCCCGTTTTCTGCTGCCGCCTAAATCAAAATTAAACGGTAAAATACTACTGCACTGTCGCAGCGTTGTTAAATAACATTAACAGCTCCCTATTCTCAAGTGAACAATGGTTTGTGGTATACTTGAGTGTAGTTCATTCCATTTGAACAGAGTCGGGCTTCACAATGTAAACGAAGTCAAATTCCGTTGTAAAAGGAATTAATTCATAGGGGAATTTGTATAGCTTCCCCCCAATGTAGGCATTTCCAATCAAACACCATTCCTTTTCTGATCTGTGTTTCCCATTTTTGTGTATTTACCAGCTAGCTGTAGTTACAAAAAGATCAATAAAACTTGTCGTTATTTTCTACACTTAAAAACGCCAATGTTCTCATTCACATTCTCTCTACTATTTACTGTTTTATTGTAGTGTGGTGATACACGAATACACCAGCATTTTAATGTACAGTCTCACTAAATTAATTAATTTGATTACTAATTTGTTGTCTGAAAGTGACCACAGGCCGAGGCAACCAAAGTACCATGAATACATTCACTATTTCTTATTAAAAAATAAGGGTGTAGCTGACGATTTAAAGGTAACTGAAAGGTAATACTTTACATTAGGTAAAAGTGATGGCATGTAGCATCACTCAGGCATATATTGACGATTAAAGCAAGTGACGGCTTGCAAAACTGCTAAGTCATTAGAAAAAGCTAAGGAGAAAGTAGACATTATTCAGTTGCTCACCAGTGATAAAGAGATATTTCGTTGGAACAAGGAACAATTAAAGACTTCACATGCGCACTTGAGATAGAACCTCATGATCCATTGTATGTGAGAGCACACAAAATGCCAGTACCATTTGAGTATATGGTAAAGCAAGAAATTAAGAGGATGATTGATTGGGATTTACTAAAAATACCCGATAGTTGTAATAATACTCCACTGGTTGTCGTTAAGAAACCAGATGTAACGGTTAGGTTTGATATGGAAATTACATGTGGCTAGAGCCTCCCGGTGCGTGGAGCGTTCGCCTGGTGCAAGTCTTATGAGTTGACGCCACATCGGCGACTTCCGTGTCGATAGGGGTGAAACGATGATAATAAGGACAACACAACACCCAGTCCCTGAGCGGAGAAAATCTCCGACGCAGCCGGGAATCGAACCTGGGCCGTTATGTACGACAATCCGTCGCACTGACCACCCAGCTACGAGGTGCGGACGTTAGATTTGATGCAACAATGCTAAATAGTGTGTCACGACTTCTGCACCCCTTGTTAGCAGCAGACACAGTGGCTGCGCCAAAGACTGAGATGGCGTGGAGTTTTACAATTATTTATTGAACTTTCTTTACAATGTCTCCCTCATTGTTGCTGCCCGGCCCTGCGGATCCCTCCGCCTGGCTGCTGCTGTGTAGATTCTCCGACAATGCGCGCAAGACGCGCCGCTGATCGCACTGGGGAGCCTCAGGCCACCAGTGCTCTGCTGAAACCAGGATGCCCTGTGGTTGAGATGAACTCGTCGCCGCTCGGCGCCCCAGTACGTCACACCCATGGAGCAGCGTCGACGTGAGGTCAGCTGCCGACGCCTGCTGCTCTGGCGGCTGGGAAGCCGTCAGTCGCGACGTCCGAGAGGTCCCGTCATGGACGGACCACGCGCCGTGGGGCCGGGTTGCCATGAAGTCCGGGCGTCAGTCCCCGGAGGCGCCTGTGATCACGACCACGCTGCGTCCGGTCCTGCTGGACGTTCTCGCTGTAGTTAGTCAGTCATAGTGCCTACTGAACTCAGGCCGAACTCCAGAGCTGAAGGTGATATCTGGCGGCGAAGGATCACTCCTGCGAGCTGGAACAGATTTCCGGAATCGTCACCTACGAAGATTGAACATTCGGACACGGGCCACGTCTATCCTCAGATCCGAACTGCTTCCCAATGGCTTCTGTCTGTTGCTGCCTGCGCTCCACCATTTACATCCGGCAGGAGGACGTTTTTTACCCTCGGTGGTAGCTTTTTGTTATTACTCTGGCAGTATATTGCAGCGTAACTCAGTGTGCTGGCCTCACTTCCCCTTATTCAGCACTCTCCAGGCTTCGCTAAGCGCTGTCTGTGTGAGTCCTTGCGTCAACCTGATGGTAGACTGCTGCTGTCAGCAAGACTATCTGTGCCTGCCTACTTCACAACGCCTCGGTCGCCGGCGTGTCTCTGTTTTGCCATTCTCCACTGCGTGAAGCAACGCTTACTACATGTGGCCGCAATAAGTGTAATATCCACACCTATAATTATTCAGAAAATACGGCATCATTGTGTGTGGAATGTGAGTACAGATTCTCGTGACATTAATAAAAAAGACTTCATTGTTACTAAAATAATAAATAATTATTGTCAGTGACATAATTTAATATTTTGTGAAAACCTGTATACATATGGAAAAAAGCTTATGAAAATCTTTTGTTATCTATGATTCTTCTAGGATAATTCCTTCTTCTTGGACAAACTGTTGTAATGATCGGACGTGACTGATGCCTTGTAGCACTGAGGTCACTAAAAAACTGTATCTTGTGCTAGTATAATATTTTAAAAATAGAGTTTATGTGTCATTGAAAAGAATCTAATTGTTGGATTTCTATTTCATTGTGAATCTCATCACATATAAATGTTAAGTTTTCTGATCAGCTACAAACAGCGCAGCGATTAGCGCCATTGAACTATAGTGTGGATTATTGGTAAATGCTGAACAATAAGTGATTAACATGGAGAAATACGTTTAAATGTTAATGCACTTAATAAAGGTAGAGACGGTATTTAATATATATTATTTGTTGATAGTAAAACAATGCCTGAACCAGATTCGATAAGTGATTGTCTTATGTTAGCCGTTACCTTAGTGAAATATTGCATCGGCAGTTTTAAATCAAACTTTTAAACAGGCATAAATATTGATGGTCAATTTTTTACGATATTAATTATGTATCGGTGGCCCAGAACATACTCAGAAATAGTAAATTCGACTTACGTCGTGAATAATCTTTAAATATAATGCAAACAACACCTTACATGTTAAAATTTTCTCTGCTAATGTATGAATCCTGATTATTTCGTAAGAACATTTATGAAATATTTTTGATAGGAAATAATATATTAATGTTGTGAACGTGTGGTATTGTTACAGTTCGGTAAATTGTATGAGATCAGTCTTGTACATGAACTTAATGCCATTTACACTGCTTGACCGACAACATTTCTACGCGTTCCCAGGTGCAGATTTCCTTAACAGAATAACTATCTTAGCCGGGAGAGGCAACGATTAATGAAGCCTCATCTTACTCTAAGAATAAGTAATTCGTTTTGTTCTATTCCTGCCCACGCTGCCGACCGGAGTGACCGAGCGGTTCTAGGCGCTACAGTTTGGAACCGCGCGACCGCTACGGTCTCAGGTTCGAATCCTGCCTCAGGCATGGATATGTATGATGTCCTTAGGTTATTTAGGTTTAAGTAGTTCTAAGTTATAGGGGACTGATGACCACAACAGTTGAGTCCCATAGTGCTCCGAGCCATTTGAGCCATTTGAACCTGCCCATGCTTTGTAAATTACCACAATGCTACCGCACGCCATAATAGGACACAAGAAGCAGGAAGAGACAGGATAACCGAACCAGACAGAGATAGACTGCTCACAATTGATCAGTTGTTCACAAGATTTACAGGGTTGAAGTTAATTAGTACTACGGATTTCGCATATGGATGTTGGCAAATTAAATTACGTCTGACATAACATGAATATGCAGCATTTCTTTTTGATGGCATAGCTCATCAATTCAAGTTCCCACCGTTTGGAGTGAGCATCTCAGTGTCGGTTGATGTGGCTCGCGCCGCTAACCTGTGGTCTTGTTCAGAGCGCGCACTGTAATCGATTATAGTTCGCGGTCGTGGTGCGGGTGGCGCTCCGGTGGCGATTTACTATGACGTCGCTGGCGCGTGTTTGCGGTGGCCGGCGGAAAGCGAGAGGGTAGTTGCTTTTCCGGAGACTGGACGGAACGTGAAGTTTGCTCTGCCTGACCTGCTAGTGACTAGCGCCAAGGTTGTTGTGCCTCGCACTATGAGCAGAGTGGTCTCGGGCGGAGGCCATTCGCCGCTGTGCTGGCCATGCGGTGGTGATTAATTGTAGTCGGCGTACGTGTTCTGCCTGCCTGTATGATGTGGAGGTCCGGTGGGGTCCTGTGATACTCTGGCCTGGAGACTACTAGTTGCTGAATTTTGGAGTCGTCTGCCACGTTAGGGTGTGGACCTGGTTGGCTCTTCAGATTTTCCCATGGAAGCTGCAGCAGCGGTTTCTGAACTTTTCTGATGTGGGACAGTGTTGTTGGAACTTTTTGCTGTGTGTGTGGCTCGTTACGATATTTGTTGGTACTAATTTATTCGCTCAACTGGAGTCCTGCCCGGAGTTGCGTTCATATATGGCACATTTGGCAGTCTATGTTAGGTAAAGTCTGCCTAAGAAGGGCGGTTTTGTACAGTATATACATAGTGAATTACTGCTGCTTCGTATATGTGCTCTTCTGGGACCTGAACAACACGATCTAGTCAATTTGGTTGTGTAAAAGCATTTAGTGGTATATTCTGTATTTTTTTATTTTGTTATTATTAACGTGGTGGAATAGTCGCGTTTGGTGTCGTTAAGGCACTTATAAGAGTGTGGTTTGACTATTCATGTGCGCTTGGCTTTTATTGTTTCGTTTTAGGAAGCGAGAATTGTTTGAGACTTGTGTGTTGGCTTCCGGTACTTAAGAGCGCACGAGTTAACGGCGCTGTGGTTATCATTTGCTGTCGGGATGTTACACTGTATTTTGAATTTTGTGTGTTACAGAACATAACCAAGGTGCGTAAGTGATGGGCAGTTGTGGGAGGCATGTCGGGGAGCTCTCAGCGGTTTATTTCGGGGACCGTTTCTAGTGGGAAGGCTCCGAAGTGTTGAGAGCTCGCTCTTCTGTGATTGCGTTGGCAGTTGCCTGCGCCCTTTGGTTGTATCAATTTATTTTGTTATTACATTTATTGTTTGTGTGTTGCGCTTCTCTCATTTTATGGTGCCAAGCGCCATTATCTTAAAGTTTTTTATATAAATCATTTTAAATTGTAATGCCAAGTTATGTTATTATTGGATTTTGGCTTTTGGATAAACACTAAAAGCACTATTGTAAAAGGTTCCTGATTTTATGGTGGCAAGCTGCCGTATTTTAAAGCTCACTGTTTAACCATTTGTTAAGTTTTGTAAGTTATATGAGTTTGTTGTTATTTAAAGGAGTTCAGTATTGGTAATTTAATAAATTGTGTACAGTCTGCTGTTTGGGTATTATTGGGAGGAACTCCTTGGATAGTTGTCCTATAAGAATGCACATTCCATCGGTCTTTGTAACATATCTTTATAAGAAAATTCGAGATGATTTGACACACAAGATTTTTGTATACGTAGAAGACATGATAACTGTACTGAAAACTTGGTAGGATGACATATAGACACAAGATAAATTAATTTCTCACTTATGTTCACAGGAAATTAGCTTGAAACTATATAAATTTCAATTCGACAGGACTGAAGTTAAATTACTAGGACATGTGACAGATAGGGAAGGAAGGCCAGATCCACACAAGTTAGGCATGGTTAGCAAATTTCTGCAACAAACAAAACACATCTTCAGTAGTTAGATTTTTGTATATCTGCGTATTACTAGACACAATTCGTGCGTTTTCGTCAGGGTCTACAGTAGAGTTGCGGAGAATGTGTCGATAGTCCGTTTATGTGCATAGTTTAGCTTTCCACGGTGTTTAGTATGGACAGGGACTGCGATTGTTATGTGCGGATGCGAGCCGAGTTGGTGACACTTGGTTCTCGGCTTTTGGCTGTAATGGCTTCGGTTACACAGCTTGAGGCAGCAGTGGATGGGCGCCACTGTTGGTGACCGACCGTGGGGATCCAACGGAAGTCCAGCGCGTCAGAGTCCTCCGATCGGTCCTCAACGGTAGCCACCCAGTTACAGCTCGCACTGAGGCTGACCCTTCTCCTGTGGTCGAGTGGGAGGTCGCTCCGGGGAGAAGCAGGCCGCGAAATACTTCCCAGGCCGCCGCACGTAAGGCCTCCCCGGTTTGTCTGACAAACAGGTTCCAGGTGCTGTCTGTGGCTGACACTGTAGCTCAGTCAGATGCTGTCGCCTGTACTGTTTCAGAGGAAACCACTCAGCCTCCAAGATCCGCGCAATCGCAGAGGGTGGGATTATTGGTAGTTGGGAGCTCCAACGTTAGACGCGTTATGGGGCCCCGTAGGGACTTGGCTGACAACGAGTGTAAGAAAACCAATCTGCACCGAGTGGAGTCATTCCAGATGTGGAAAGGGTCTTCCCGGATGCCATGAAGAGCACAGGGTGCAGCCAACAGCAGGTGGTTGCTCATGTCTGTACCAATGATGGTGTCGCTTTGGATCAGAAGAGATTCCGTCTGGTTTCGAGCGGATAACAGAAGTGGTAAAGGCTGACTGTCTTGCTTGGAAGATGGAAGGAGAGCTGACCATTTGCAGCATAGTCGACAGGACCGTTTGCGGACCTCTGATACAGAGCCGAGTGGAGGGTCTGAATCAGAGGCTCAGACGGTTCTGCGACCGTGTAGGCTGCAGATTACTCGACTTGCGCCGAAGGGTGGTTGGGTTTCGGGTTCAGCTGAATAGGTCAGATGTCCACTATACGCAGGAGGCGGCTACACGGGTAACAGGGGCTGTGTGGCGTGGACTGGGCGGTTTTTTAGGTTAGAGGGTCTCGGGAAAACACAAGAATCGTTTCAGTCACAAAAGGTGCGGCTGAACACAGGAAGAACATAGATACTGGAACCATTGGTATAACAGTTGTAAATTGTCGTAGCTGTGTTGCGAAAGTAATAGAGCTTCAAACGCAAATTGAATGCACTGATGCTCAAATCGTTATAGGCACTGAAAGCTGGCTAATGCCAGATATAAGCTCAGCCGAAATTTTTGCGAAGAACCTAACGGTGATCCGAAAAGATAGGCTAAACACGGTTAGCGGTGGCGTGTTTTTTGCTGTCAGAAGTAGTTTAACTTGTCGCGAAATTGAAGTGGATACTTCCTGTCGGTAAGTATGGGCAGAGGTCATCGTTGGCAACAGGAATAAAATAATTGGATCCTTTTACCGGCCTCCCAGATCAGCTGATACAGTAGCTGAAAGGTTCAAAGAAAACTTGAGTTTGATTTGAGACACGTATCCGGCTCATACGATAATAGTTGTTGATTTTAATTTACCCACGATATGTTGGGGAAAATACATATTTAATTCCGAAGGTACGCATAAAATATCATCCGAAATTGTGCTAAACGCATTCTCTGAAAAATATTTCGAGCAGTGCATGAGCCCACACGAATAGTAAACGGTTGTGAAAACACACTTGAACTCATAGGAACATAATCCTGAGTTAATAACCAGCATCAAAATCGATATAGGGAATAGTGAACACAGGGTCGTCTAGGGAGACTGAATATTGTAATCCCCAAATCCTCGAAAAATAAGCGAAAAATATACCTATTCAAAAAAGCAGATAAAAATTCACTTGACGCCTTCCTGTGACACAATATCCACTTATTCCAAATCAATAATATAAGCGTAGACCAGATGTGGCTTAAATTCAAAGAAATAGTATCTGCAGCAATTGAGAGGTTTATACCAAATAAACTAACAAGTGACGGCGCTGATCCTCCTCGGTACACAAAACGGGTTAGAACACTGTTGCAGAAACAACGAAACACACATGCCAAATGTAAACAGACCCAAAATCCCCAAGATTTGCGATCTTTTACAGAAGCTCAAACTTTAGCGTGAACTTCAATGCGCATGGTTATATCAGCTTCCACACCGAAACTTTGTCTCGAAACCTGACAGAAAATCTAAAGAGATTCTGGTCATATGTGAAGTATGTCTTCTCTGCACGATAACAATGGAGATACTATCGAACACAGTGCTGACAAAGCAGATTTACTAAACACAGCTTTCCGAAATGCCTTCACAAAAGAAGATGTAATAAATATTCCAGAATTCGAATCGAGAACAGCTGTCAACACGAGTAACGTAGAAATATATAACCTCGGAGTAGTGAAGCAACTCAAATCACTTAATAAAAGCAAGTCTTCTGGTCCAGACTGTATAAAAGTTAGGTTTTTTTAGGAGTATGCTGATGCATTAGCTCCATACTTAACAATAATATACAACCGTCCGCTCGACGAAAGCTCCGTACACAAAGACTGGAAAGTTGCACAGGTCACACCAATATTCAAGAAAGGTAGTAGGAGTAATCCACTAAATCACAGGCCCATATCGTTATCGTCGATATGCAGCAGGGTTTTAGAACATATATTCTGTCGAACATAATGAATTACCACGAAGGAAACGGTCTATTGACACACAGTCAACATGGGTTTAGAAAACATCTTTCCTGTGAAACACAACTAGCTCCATATTCACATGAAGTGCTGAGTGCTTTTGACAAGGGATTTCGGATCGATTCCGTATTCCTGGATTTTCGGATGGCTTTTGACACTGTACCACAAAAGCGGCTCGTAGTGAAATTTTGTGCTTATTTAATATCGTCTCAGTCATATGACTGGATTTGCGATTTCCAGTCAGAGAGGTCACACTTCGTAATAATTGACCGGAAGTCATCGAGTAAAACAGAAGTGATTTCAGGCGTTCCCCAAAGTAGTGTTATGGGCCCTTTGCTCTTCCTTATCTATATAAACGATTTGGGAGACAATCTGAGCACCCGTCTTCGGTTGTTTGCAGATGACGCTGTCGTTTGTCGACTAATAAAGTCATCAGAAGATCTAAACAAAACTGCAAAACGATTTAGAAAATATATCTGAATGGTGCGAAAAGTGGCAGTTGACCCTAAATATCGAACAGTGTCAGGTCATTCACATGAGTGCTAAAAGGAATTCGTTAAACTTCGGTTACACGATAAATCAGTCTAATCTAAAAGCGTAAATTCAACTAAATATCTTGGTATTACAATTACGAGCAACTGCAATTGGAAAGAACACATAGAAAATGTTGTGGCGAAGGCTAACCAAAGGCTGCGTTTTATTGGCAGGACACTTAGAAAATGTAACAGACCTACTAAGGAGACTGCCTACACTACGCTTGTCCGTCCTCTTTTAGAATACTGCTGTGCAGTGTGGGATCCTTACCAGATAGGACTGACGGAGTACATCGCAAAAGTTCAAAGAAAGGCAGCACGCTTTGTATTATGGCGAAATATGGGAGAGAGTGTCACAGAAATGATACAGGATTTGGGCTGGAAATCGTTAAAAGAAAGGCGTTTATCGTTGCAACGGAATCTTCTCACGGAATTACAATCACCAATTTTCTCCACCGAAAATTTTGTTGACACCGACCTACATAAGGCGGAACGATCACCACGATAAAATAAGGGAAATCAGAACTCGTACGGAAAGATACAGGTGTTCATTCTTTCCTCGCTATACGAGATTAGAGTAATAGAGAATTGTGGCTTCAAATGGCTCTGAGCACTATGGGACTTAACATCTGTGGTCATCAGTCCCCTAGAACTTAGAACTACTTAAACCTAACTAACCTAAGGACATCACACACATCCATGCCCGAGGCAGGATTCGAACCTGCGACCGTAGCAGCCGCGCGGTTCCGGACTGCGCGCCTAGAACCGCTAGACCACCGCGGCCGGCAGAGAATTGTGAATGTGGTTCGATGAACCCTCTGCCAGGCACTTAAATGTGATTTGCAGGGTATCCATGTAGAAGTAGATGTAGAATATTTAGAGATGGCACGATTTTACAGAAAGTTTTTGAACAAATCAGCCCTAAATGTACCACATATGACAGTTATTGAAACAATATTCAGTATGGCGATGTCCACGAGAGTGCACAGCCGAGTTTTCAGCTATCAGGGACCGTTTAGAGACAGTACCATTATTAGTGCATCTCGGTTTCAGCCAACCGTGTCATGTCGGAACAGATGCCTCGGAGTATGGCCTCGGGGCTCAGCTGAACTGAGAAACACGATCAGGTGTTACAGCTGAACACAAACTGTAGCATTTGTAACCAGTATGATTACACATACGGAAAGAAAGTAGAGTATAATGGGAGAAGAGACATTAACGTTAGTATCGGCTTCTAAAAAGTTTTAATATCTATTAGCTAGACATGAGATCATAGTCCATAGAGATCACACCTCATTAACACTACTATCAGTATGTTGCTAAACAGTAGGCTCACTAGGTAGGAATTGTTCTAGCAATTAAATTTTTCTATAAGTTACGTCAAATGGAGCGAAAGCATAATACTGGATACATTGACCCGGCTTCCAATAGGTTTACGATCACAATAAGTTGTCAGACAAAGTGGCACTTTCGCGATATGGTTTTTAAAAACAAGCAGTTTTAATATGGATGTTATAAATGTCTGTCGTAACTTCCAGACGGAACAATAAAATGTTATCTCTATTATTATGTTTCTAATGATGTATTTTGTACCCTTATTATTGTATTCTTATGTTATAAAATTGTAATTGACACCAGTTCATCAAATTAAGTAACTTGTAAGTTACATTTCACTGCACACATTTCTGTTAGTCATAGTATATAGACAATATGTGAGAAGTAGGGACTGTTAGTGCTTGCACGTGTGTTAATAATTCAGCAAGGGACTGGATAACAGCATTGCTGGTTCTAAGGACAGTTACAAAAACTTTGTGAGTGCACAAGTGGTGGTTTATGGACTTGCTATATTATCCGCAAGATTCTTCAATGGTGATTGTGCACCTGCACAGTCACAACAGATGGCTGCTGGTCATCTCTACAAGGACTACAGTGGGTCTGCATCTTTGATGGCCCACCATTACCATTATTTCTACAAGGACTGCAGTGGGTCTTCAGCTCTGGTGGCCCACCAATACCATAATCTCTACCAGGACTACAGTGGGTCTGCTCTGTGATGACCTACCTACCAATACTCTTCAACTTCGACTCACTCTGCTGTGGGTTTGCTCTGTTGTGGCCTATTACCTGTCTGCATGTCAAGAGTCAGCAGTGGCTTTCTGTTGGACGGACAACACTACTTCTTCAAGACTGCATGGAAATCCACTACTTCCGCGTGCATTCTCTTTTACTGCTCAGACTTTGATAAACAAAAACACTGCAATTTTACTGTGATGAATGATCAGGACTGTCTTTATGGACTGTGAGAAAATTTTAGCTTTTGACCAACATTGTATCAATAAGTGTGTGCATTTGATTTCTTTGTTATTGTAATTGTGAAATTTTTTTTAACAAATATGTATTGGCCAGTGCCCAAAACAATTTGTAAAGTTATTTGTGGAGAGCATGGGGGCTATGTAAGTAGGCTGTTTATGTTTTCTTATTGGCAACATTACGTAGCGCTATGTGTGAAAATCACTGGCTGTGCTGTGTGCAGTCTGTGGTTAGTTTGCATTGTTGTCTGCCATTGTAGTGTTGGGCAGCTGGACGTGAACGGCGTGTAGCGTTGCGCAGTTGGAGGTGAGCCGCCAGCAGTGGTGGATGTGAGGAGGGAGATGGCGGAGTTTTTAAATTTGAAATACTGGATATCATGAACTGCTATATACATTATGACTTTTGAACACTATTGAGGTAAATACATAGTTTGTTCTCTATTAAAGTCTTTCATTTGCTAACTATGCCTATCAGTAGTTAGTGCCTTCCGTAGGTTGAATCTTTTATTTAGCTGGCAGTAGTGGGGCTCGCTGTATTGCAGTAGTTCGAGTAACGAAGATTTTTGGTGAGGTAAGTGATTTGTGAAACGTATAGGTTAATGTTAGTCAGGGCCATTCTTTTGTAGGGATTTTTGAAAGTCAGATTGCGTTGCGCTAAAAATATTGTGTGTTAGTTTAAGCACAGTCATGTATAATTGTGCAAAGGGGACGTTTCAGAAACAACACACCTTACTTCATCCCATAAAATCCAATCAGTTATGGGAATTATTCGCAGTGGACCTCTACGGTTCTTTGCCTTGAGGGATGGGAGATAGGACATTTATTTTCGCCGTTCCCGAATACTGGGCGAAATTAGTTAAATTGTATCCATAGAGAGAAGCCACGCCCCATAGTGTGATTCCGAAGCGGAGAAGTAATTATTTACCGCAAGCGAGAGACCTAAACATAAATTAATGGATAACGGTTCACCATTTATAGCAAGGCAATTTAAGGAATACCTAGCATCAGAAAAAAATCAGTCATATCCTCATATCGCAGTAACATCCGTAGGCTAACCCCGCCAAACGTGTGATATGTGGAAGGTTATATCGAAAGCATTGTGTCAGTAAACACTCCACGTGTATTGACATGGTGAGTGATTTTGAAATAATATTGAATGAAGTCCTCTGCTCGGTTACCAGGGCACCATCCATGGATATTTTAGGTGAGCAAATCGAATGTGAACTTTTATTAAAGTGTAACTACTGTCTTGGAGGGAATGAGAGCACCTCCGTGTATAAATTAGAGGACTTGGTATTAGTAAAGAAGCGTAATAGACATTGAAAAAGTTAAGGACGAACATGCAAATTTCAACAGTCCTATGAAGGACCACATGTAATAACTCGTACGAGTATACCTCATCCGAAAGCAGGTGTGCTAACTGACTCGACGCAAGAAGAGAAAAAAGGATGATTAACAAGCCAGATTTAAGGCCTTTTGTTGTCAGTGCGCGATATGTTCCTCACTATATTACTTTCAAACTTAAGGAAAGTGGGTTCCACCAAAAAACCACACACATTTTTTAAGGTTAGAGACATCAAGGGCAGGGAAGAAATCAGCGACAGTAGGTATATAAATCAGTGAACAGCTGAATTTTGGAAATTAAATAGTAATCAAAGGATGTACTGTAATATGAGTTGAATGGGAGGGGAACTACGAAACTCATAGTTGACATCAACCCATAAGCTACCTGGTAAGGAGAATGAAGTGTTAACTTTCCAGATACTAATAAAAATAGTCACTAAGTGTCCAATGGGGAGCTCTTTCAAAAACTGACATTTCTGCATTCTTTCTGTTTTACCTGTAACGTGGATGAGGTATATCAGATAAGATTACATTTTCAGTTCAATCAGTTTACATTAAAGATACATGGTATTCGTGTTAAATGGTGCACACGAAGGAATCTTTACCAGATAAGAAGGTGTAATCCATGTCCGAACATCAGGATTGATATCTACTGGTTCCTACCTGGAAGTGAATTTAGACATGTATGGCATAGTTCAAAACTTCATGGACGAAATAATTATTTCTATTAGATAGTAATAGTGATGAACATGGTTAACATAAGGGATCCACTGGATGCACGATATACGTACGAGAGCACACGGATGTGTGCTAGAACAGTGAGAACCAGCATTTTAGTGTATGAGGAGTTGGGGACTTGGGAAGCAATAAGCTAGACCAACAGTGGTTTTGTGAACAGATAATTTCCCTCATTAATAATACAAGATGTAACTGAGATAGATGGTAAAGGGGATAAGCGTGTATTATGGGTAGATGAGTACTAATTTAGTAAGTTACTGGATACCCTCATGTATGTGAGCAGATGTTATCACCCAACCTTGAGGGGTGGCAAATGAAAGAGTGCATGAACGCATGGTGGTCGCTGGGACTTGGTGATATATGCCCTTGCTGCGGAATTGAGAATGCGAGACCATGTGTGTTTGTGTCTACAGAAATACACATAAGGTTGAGAAGTGAGTGCGAGTGAATTAATTTAAGCTATAACAGTTATAGGTAAAAGGAAACTAGGTTCTGTTTGGATTAGTTTTGTGATTTATGTTGGAAATGTTCCGGGGGCTCCAGACGACCGCTCGTGATCTCAGAGCTTCATCCATTATGAAATCCTGTGATTGCGAGGCTTGGTAACTATGGAGATCTCGAGATAACACACAATCGAATTTGATGCAGAAGCATAATGAGAGCCTGTTCTAGTTATTGGGTGTATGAAGCTCTTATCTACTGGAAGTGAAACCAATTTATAATATGGGGAAAAAACCGTTGTTTGTCAATCCACCAGCGTCTGCTACTACGTAACAGCAGTCGTTCCACAAGAGAAATCTGGTGGTAGGTGGGGTCTCTCCGGAACGAGTAAGAGGATCGGTTCAAGAAGTAGAGAGCCCTGGCGCCATGCACTCTGCTGTGATGGGGGTAGCAGTAATACAATCCATTCACGTGTACCAGTTCATTAAATTTCGGGCATGCAGCCGCGCAAGTAAAATTTCTTGCATTGACATTTCGGCCACGTATCGTCCGGCCATCCTCAGAATAAGCCGCAAGTCCTGCGACTTACTCTGAGGATGGCCGGACGATACTGCATGCTCGACATTTAATAGACTATTCATTACGCTGGGAAGACTTGAAATCGCGCATGTGTACTAGTTTTCCCGTGTGTTCAGATCTCATAGTGCCTTCAGACTTCCGTTGCTTTATCTTTCAATATACAATCTTTCTGGTGAGCCAGTGGCTGAATAGCTCCTGTTGCGTTAAAACTGGGCTTTCTTGCGACAGTCTGCTGTGTCAGAAGTATGATTATATCTATCTGTTGCTGTGATGTCATTGTGCTTCACTTGTTGTTTGGGGTACTCTACCAATCCCATGTGTCAGAATCACTTTTGCTTTCGCCTCGGACTATTCAGAAATTCCTTCTGCGTGGCAAAATGCCAGTTATTGACTTAGGCGACTTCCTATGTCTCTATTGAAGAACATTAGCAGATTTTTAGAGCTACCCTGCTTTACTATTCTGGGGAGCAACTGACAAATCATTAGCCAAGCGGTTCTAGGCGCTACAGTCTGGAACCGCGCGACCGCTACGGTCACAGGTTCTAATCCTACCTCGGGCATGGATGTGTGTGATGTACTTAGGTTAGTTAGGTTTAAGTAGTTATAAGTTCTCGGGGACTAGTGACCTCAGAATGTAAGTCCCATAGTGCTCAGAGCCATTTTTGACAGATCTTTAGAGACAATTCATCAGAAACAATGTTGTCCCAACACAAACATAACAAAGTTGGAAAATAATAACATAACATCATCCAAAGATAGTGTTTTGGACATGTCTAATGAAACAAAGACGATCGACAAATAAAAAGAAAGTTCCTGCATCTCTATGAAAAGACATAAACGATGGGCAGGTTCACAGAAGTCAGAAGTGATGTGGAAGGAATTAAAGGGGTCAGAAACAACTATTTAACAAACAAGGTTCGCACTTTCTAGGGTTTAAGAAATGAAAAATTAAATTAGACAACGTGGACAGAGGGAATTAATAGGCAAAGGAGAAACAAGATGAAGATATACTGTGGGAAAATAATACAAAACATGTTTATACCTCATGTCTCTCCTAAGAGCCGCCAGGAGCATCGTCACTGGTGTTCTGACAGATATTTGCAATTCAATTTTTTCATTGTTTTTCTGTAGTCAGCCCAACCAAACACTGCTCATCACTTCTTTCATGGTGCATCCTGTTGAATAGGAAGCATAGATTTGTTTCCAATTACAATTAAAATTTTTCTTAAAAACGAATCTTAGGCCTCCATTCGAAATAGCGGTCCCAAATTAGGCTAATGCGATATTTGTTACATCGATGTGTACCAACAGGGACTGAAAACAGGAAGAATAACCAAGACTCCAACTGCGACTCATGTTCCACCCTGGCTGAGGCTGTCTACTGCCACTATGCAGCAGCGCTACTCTGTCGCTGCTGGAATCTTGGTTAATCCTCCCGTTTCACTGTCGCTGTTAATTTACATCGATGAAACGAATATCACACCTCGGGACAGCTATATCGAATGGATAGGTTAAATGTCACACTGAAAACATTTTTTCATTTTCTCTTAATGAAAACTCCATGGACATTAAAACTATATGCTGGACCGAGATGCCAAATCGGGAATTTTGTTTTTGCAGGCAAATGCTCTACTGACGAAGCTATCGAAGCACGACTCACAACCTATCCACACAGCTTTACTTCCGTCAGAACCTCATCTCATACGTTCCAAGTTCGAATCTTGATTTGGTACACAGAAGTAATCTGCCAGGAAGTTTCATATCAGGACACACTCCGCAGCTGAATGGAAATTTCATTGTATGAAGAGCAGTATTTGTTTAGGCCAATTACAGCTACACAATGGGCTATGTCTTCTGCAATCCAAGAGAATATACATCTGATCACTCTTAGCAGATATACGCTCCTTATACAATGAGTCGACAAATGCCATGGGATATTCACTTATGCAGAAAGCTGTAGTATCACGTACAACAGGCAGTTCATTGGCACAGCTATCATTTGCACTCAGCTGATTCTTGTGAAACGGAATCCGACTTGGTTTTGACCGGACGATGGAATTAAGTCTTTGAGTGAGGAATGGTAGTTCATTCATTACTCATGGGACATTCCATTTCGGTAGCCGTTACGGAATTCAGTATTCCGATATCCACATTGTCAACAGTGTGCCGAGAATACCAAATTTCGGGCATTACTTCTTGACGACGGCTTCCACTTAACTACCGAGAACAATGGTGTTAGCGTAGAATTGTCAGTGGAAATAGACAAGCAACACTGCGTGAAACAACAGCAGAAATCCATGTGGGACGGAGGACGAACGTATCGGTTTGGACAGTGACGCGAAATCTGGCTATAATGGGCTATGTCAGCAGACGACCAAAGGCAGTGCCTTTTCTAACAGCACGCCCTTTCCGCGCTCGTGACCAAATCGGTTGGACCCCAGACGACTGGAAACTAGTGATGGGACAATCAACTGATTTTTAACAATCGGTTGGTCAGTCGATTGTGTTTTCGTTCAGTCGGTTTTCTTCAATCGAATGGAACAACCGAATGAAGCTAGTCTCAGGGACTAATGTGAATGTTTACACACACTGCGTTTGAGGGGTTTCATTCAGTGTGCGACAACCGACTGAAACAAGTCTCCGTCTGTTTTGGCCTTTGTAAGAAGTTTTCACTCGCTCATCGGGTTTGAGTAATTTTATCTACATACTTTTCCAGGTTTTTACGGTTATACGTGAAACAAGACAAGGGTTAACAACTTTTTTAGAGGCAAATGAAGTATCTTATTTCAAGGATATGTGAATAAAAAGTATATTTTTAGAAATAAATTACATTCAAAATGTATGCATTTACGTAGTGAAATGCGAATTTTCGTCCTTATGGCATTAAATATGAACTTTGATTGGTTTTAAAAATGGGACATCAGGTGCGGTATTGTAAATTTGTGGGTATATAAGCGAAAAATCGTTTTAACACATTTTTATTAGGTCGGTATCTTGTCTGTCTTTCTCGGTGCAAATTTTGCAATTGATTTCTAACTAGATTCCTGATAAGGTAGACACTTAAAGCCTTCAACATAGCTCATATCTGGATGATACTGCAATGTTAACTCGGTTTTGGTGTGTGGCAGAGGGTACTTTGTTTTCGGTCTGTCTCTGTCTGTTTGTTCGGCACAAATTTTGTAATTGAATTTATACTTACTTCCCGATAGTCTAACTGGATGACAATGCAATTTTAACTCGCTTTCTTTCCTGGTGTGTGGCGGAGAGTACTGGATGGCACTGCAATACTAATTAACTTTCGAGTTGTGTTGTGTGGCGGACGGCATTTTGTTTTTCGGTCGATCTATCTGTTCGGTACAAATTTTGCAACTGATTTTAACCTAACATCCCTACAAGCTATAGACTTGAAACTTTCAACTAAGCTCAGAACTGGATAACAATGCAGTATTAACTCGCTTTCTTTTCTGGTGTGTGACAGAGAGTAGGTGCTTGGTACTGCTACTTCCCTGTTTTCTTGTTCCAGTCCCAAATGTTTCGCAGTGAAAACCGGTTGCTGCTGAACGTCCCTGTCAGCTCGACTCTCTAGTTTTAACATTCGCCGTCCTTTTGTACTCTCATGAAAATGTTTGAAATCAACTGAAAATTTTCAGACATACAAAATTAAAACACTGAAAATAACTATTTAAATAGAATTTTTTAAATACAACATGGTTTTAAAACGGACGGTTAAATATTAAATAGTCTCTCCCAGCCCCTTACAGATTCCTAACGCCATACACAGAGTTAAAAATTGGTGCTTGTGAATTTTCAATAGCTATGACACTACCTGTAAAACTCGAAACGTTGGCCGTACGTATGTTGTTATTGATGTAGTTTTCTGTACAAAAAGTTAGCCTTCCACATAAACGAATGGCTGAATAATCAAATGATTTTGCATTTGTGGACATCATCATACACTGCCTCTGAAACGGAATGCAAAAAATCACTAAAACGAGGCAGGGTTCCTTTCTTCTTCGTATATGCGTTAGGGAACCATTGCGCTCACCTTTGCACCCCAACTACAGCTGCAATAAGTCCGCAATTTCCCACTCTGGTCCTAGTTTTGAGGGCGTACAGAGGCGTGCAGGTGCGATATTTATACAACTGTCCGGGGGAAACCTGGCTGCTTTTTCGTGCCTGTGGAAATTCGACTGACTGGAAATAGATTGTAATAAACCTTAATTAAAATTCATTAATCAAGTACCTACTATAGGTAGTGTCTTCGTTTTAGTCTATTAAAACCTCAGCGGAAACTACACTTAGCCGCTCACCTATGCACATACTGCACGTTCCAAAATTGTCTTTACAGCTTTGATCATGTGTATTTTAGAAGTGGGAACAGGTAGAAAGGTCCAATTTGCGGCATAATGGCACACAAACCTACTGCTGTCTTCTTCTTGTTTTCGCACGTTATTTACTGACTGATCACGCTCCAGCAGTTGGCACAGTGTGTAAATTGTTTGTACAGAACAAATCTGTCACCCAGTTCCTGCGGAATACCACTACACTATTTTCTTCAGGCGGGACTTGCACGAAGTGAGAGCTTGCATCAGAGCAGTAATAGCACACTTTAATGAGTACATTCTAGGCCGTACATGGAACTGTAATATCGCTTAGATAACCTGCGTGCTACAGACGGTGCACGCATTTAAGATAACCATCCGTCCCTCAGTCACCCTTCGTGACCGCCACGATTTTTCTAGCTCTGTGCAAAACGTTTCGAAAATTATTCGGGACACGTATTCGTCCCGGATTTAACAATTAGGAAACAATTTATCCCTAATTGTATGCTCATTTCACTTTATTACTATGCTGCTACTGAAAGGGTATTTTCCCAAATGAATAATGTGTGGAGCAGTGGCATAAAACGGTTTGTTGTAGAAACTACAAAAGTAATGTTGGTGACTAGAGTGAATTATTATGATACTGTAGTGGTATGTTTTCATAAGACTGTTGAAGAATATAGACATGCTGAAGAAAATTTACAGTACTGATAAGAACTGAATGAATGCTTGCACTCCTTGATCTTAGAATGTACTAATAAAATTTAAATTAATTTGCTTTTGTAATATTTTAAACTGATTGCTCCCTTTTGTTAAGTTCCATTCAGACTTTTTTTCTAATAAAATTTTTTTCAATGTGTCGTGAATTTGGCTCTATAAAATATAGTCACGTTAACATACTGAACTCTGTTAAGCGACTACGGCCACTAGAACGTTAGGTGTGTATGAACATTACGCCACAAACAGCACTTTTGCACGTAACCTCATTTTTGAAACGTATGTGACCAAAGTTGTAGAGACAGTGTGCGAACGCCCCGTATTTTCCATAATTCTTAATTGAGATAATGAGAAGCTGCCGACATTGGGCTATCGCATGCACCACCACGCCGCTCCGTCCGCTAGACAACTGAATGTCTCAGGTGGCATTTGCCTTTATAACACTTACGTCGGTTTGGAATAGGTTTATTTTAAGTAACTGTGTATCTGCAGTTGATGAAGTGTGCGTTCTGTGTTTTTTGAACTCCTTGATGTATGCCAAGAAAATTAGAGTTTCGTAATGTACATATGAAAAAAGCAAAAGAAATTCTTGAAATTTTAAATTATTATAATATGTATATGTTTATGAAGAAATGTATATTTCTTAAAAGCTTGTTAATGCTTAGGGCACTTGTAATATATAAATGCTGTACGAAGTACCTCCACAACGAAAGTAGCAAGGCGAGTGTAAGTAGGCTGTTTATGTTTTCTCTATGTAAGTAGGCTGTTTATGTTTTCTTTATGTAAGTAGGGTGTTTATGTTTTCTTTATGTAAGTAGGCTGTTTATATTTTCTTATTGGCAACGTTACGTAGCGCTCTATATGAAAATCACTGGCTGTGCTGTGTGCAGTCTGTGGCTAGTTTGCATTGTTGTCTGCCATTGTAGTGTTGGGCAGCGGCAGCTGGATGTGAACAGTGCGTAGCGTTGGGCAGTTGGAGTTGAGCCGCCAGCAGTGGTGGATGTGGGGAGAGAGATGGCGGAAGTTTTGAAATTGAACTGCTATATATATTATGACTATTAAGGTAAATACATTGTTTGTTCTCTATTAATATCTTTCATTTGCTAACTATCCCTATCAGTAGTTAGTGCCTTCCGTAGTTTGAATCTTTTATTTAGCTGGCTGTAGTGGCGCTCGCTGTATTGCAGTAGTTCGAGTAATGAAGATTTTTGTGAATTAAGTTATTTGTGAAAGGTATAGTTTAATGTTAGTCAGGGCCATTCTTTTGTAGGGATTTTTGAAAGTCAGATTGCGTTGCGCTAAAAAATATTGTGTGTCACTTTAGTGAATGTTTGAGTACGTTTAGTTTTGCTCAGCTGTTTGAAAAGCAAATAGTGTAAGAGGTTGATCAGCACAGTCGTGTATAAATTGTTCTAAGGGGACGTTTCATATGGCGACCCTGCCAGGATACCTCACTGGAATCTTCTGATTTTTTTCTTATAGTTTGTGTAATTAGTGTAGATTTTGTTTTTTGCTAGCGCGTAAATGTAGAGAGAATCTCCTTTGTAGTTGTAGCCTTTCATTGTTGTACAGTAAAACAGTTGTGGCATGCATGTAGATTTGCACCAAGTATTTCGCAGCTGCAATTAACTAGAAATTATTTTCAGTGCTATGTTAATGTGTTCTCTTATTTTTGCTCTTCAAATTGTGTTTTTCTTTGTTATCGTGTGAAATAATGTCACAATAATGGCGTGTGAAAAACGTAACACTAGGCTCCAAAGTAAACTGAGAAATGACAGTGAAGACGAAAGCAGTGTGTTAACGCCACTGAGTAATGAATTAACTAACGTTCAAAGTAGTAATTTGGTTATTGTACATAGGGAAATGGAGCGGGCTGCAAACAATGGTGTAGACAGTGAAACAATTAGTGGACAGGGAAGCATTATCGATCGATCGGTCGGCAACAGCTTGCCTCAGGAATCCGAAATGACAGGACACAATCTTGCAAATACTGTAGATTCAGGTTTTGCGTCCTCACCCTTTTCTCAAATAAGTCAAGACACATTTTCTGCTTGTCAAAATGTGAATGTTGCCGGTGCAAATGCACTGCCGAAAAGCGTAGAGGAACAGATTCCAGACACTAATGCATTGTTATTACAACTAATGCAACAAATGGAACAAAATCAAAGACAAACACAGCAACAGTTAGACAAATGGGACAAAATCTTCAAAAGATAGACACAAATGAACAAAAGCTTAAAAGTTAGACTCAGTGGAACATACGCTTGAACAAACACGTGAAGATTTAACTACTGAGTTACATAAAATCGAATCGAAATGTCAGAAAGTCTGTAATGCTGTAAAAACACAAATTTGTGAGCATTTACAACCTATTATTTCGCGTCATGAAAATGCATTACAGAATCATGAAGCAGCCATAAAAGAACTGCAAACTGTTGTTCATGAAAATCACGACACCTTGCAAGCTAAAATTGACTCAGTTGCATCTACCGATTCGGTTACGCAACTTGCAAAAACTCATGAAAATTTAAAGGACACAGTAGATTCGATTTCAACACAAATGGACACTCTGAAACTTGGTTCAGAAAAACACACTGAGGAAATGTGTTCACTATCGGAGAAAGTAGCTGAACTTTCGGATCAGGTCACTAACTTATCTACGAAAGTAGATGATAATCTGAATGACACAAAACCGGTAGTCTTTAATGACACAGAAGAGTGCGAACAAATTAGGAAACTCAAACAAAATCTGAATCAAATCAATACACAGTACAAAAGAGAAATCCAGGAAGTACAAGATCAGTTGACGCAGGTGATACAAGAATTACATATTTCAGAGGACACTCGCGCTCCAACACGGGAAAAGGAACTTAGAAATACAGAAAAGCCACAAAATAATAACACAGGGCATTTCGGTAATTATGAAAGGAATTGGCAAGGTGGACCGAATTTTGAGATGGAACCGCCGACACGACGTAACAATGACCGATATGCTACTCGCCGACACGATGATTTTGACTATAAGCTGTTCATTACTACACGTAAATTCAAAACGTTTAAGAATTCTGCCAACGACATTCATCCACAAGTGTGGCTCCATCAATTCTCTCATTGTTTTCCTCCCAACTGGTCATTAGAACACAGATTAGAATTTATGTGTGGCTACTTGGAGAATGAACCAGCTGTAAGAATGCGATCGGTCATTACGATTGTCACAGTGAAGGAGAATTTTATCATGCCTTCCTCTCAGCGTACTGGTCTCAAGCTACACAAGACCAAGTAAAACATAGCATCATGATGATGAAACACTTTGAACAATCTGAATTTTCCAGTCTTGTCAAATATTTTGAAGACATGTTGCACAAAAATCAGTACCTGTCAAACCCATACAGCCCCTCAGAACTCATCTGCATTTGCTTAATCAAATTACCTGAACATTTACGGCATATTATTTTGGCAGGACGTTGCAAAGACGACATAGAAGCTTTTCAGGGACTCTTACAAGAATTAGAAATTGACACAGACAGTCGCGCGATGTGAAAACAGGAAAACAATCACTACAGGTCACATCCGTCACAATTCCGTGACGAAAGAAACAATAAATGGCCACGACAAGACTATTCTTATAACGTAAATCGTGACCAAAACAGACACCACCCGTATGACCTTTGGCAGAGTAGTAATAATTACAGGGAAAGATCACCTCTCTGCGGTAATGACTATCACAAAGACAATAAGATAAACAGACAATATGGGAACCAAAATAATTATTATCAAGGGAGACAGAATAACTTTAGACACAACGGTCCAGCGCGCAGTTACGACTCAGGGGGAAATTCTCCACTACGTGACCGACAAGAAAGAAACAATGGAATCTACCGACATGACAACAGGCGATATGATCGTAACGACAGTTCTGAACTGCATCAGAACTGGCGGGGTTTAAATAGAGCAGGGCCCTCTCGTCACAGTGAATTTGTAGAAGTTAGGTCTCCAAATCCCAATAACGACGCGCGCCAACAGAGAGACCATAGGCAATGACTCATACCGCTGGCAGCCACAAAACGTACGTATGAAACTGACGACGCAGCTGCCGTAGCTAGTAATTACGTAAAAATGGAAGACATTAGGGACATCTTACTCCAGGAACACGACGTAAAACATAACAACATTGCATATCCTGTGATTCACATTACTGTAAATGACGTAAAATTTATGGCAGTACTTGACTCTGGCAGTCCCATTTCAGTAATTAGGGAAACAGCTTTTAGCAAGTGCAACAAATCGAACGATTGCCCCACACTTCCGTTACATAAGATTAAATTACAAGGTGCAATCTTTGGAAAAAGTGTAGATGTACGCCAACAAACCAACTTAGAATTCTTTTGTCAAAGCCACAGCTTCTCTATGAACTTTCTTATTGTTCCATTATTGTCGACGGAAATTATACTGGGAGTAGACTTTTTGAATGAATACAAAGCAATCTTAAGCTTTCACGATGCTGAAATAAGTTTAGAGAAAGAAGGTAAGTCAATAGCTTTGAAATTTGAAGACTGGGTCTCAAACCATGACGAGGAAATTAATCGGCTTTACCTTCTGTTAGACAACAGTTCGGAATTTTCTACGGAACTAGACACTAACAATCACTCTGCAAGTACTGACAGGGATGATACCGACGGCATATTTGAAACCAATGAGTTAATTCAGAATAAAATTCAAACAGTTGAGAATTGTAATGACACTGATAGGCAGGACCTTTTTGAGATTTTACAAGCACATTCCACAGTTTTTACTCACAAAACAGGAACAATCAAGGGATTTCAATACCAATTTCGTGTGCGTGAGCATACTAAATTTTGTGTTAGACCATACGTAATTCCAGCACATTATAGGGACCGTGTTAGAACAGAAATACAATCTATGCTTGACGAGGGCATTATTGAGCCTGCAGTAAGCTCATACAACAAACCGTTACATGTTGTTGAGAAGAAAAATGGATCGATCAGGCTTGTCTTAGATTCGAGACAAATCAATACTATCATTATTTCTGAAACAGACAGGCCCAGACGATGGAAAAACTTCTTCAAAATTTTAATGGTGTAAAAGTGTTGTCTTTCATTGATCTCAGATCCAGCTTTTATCAGATCGAACTTCATCCAGAATGTAGAAAATACACAGCTTTCCTTTGTTTCGGTGTTTGTTATCAGTTTCGGAAACTTCCTTTTGGTTTGAACATTTCTTCGGCAGCATTCATTCGCGGGCTAAATTCCATATTACCTGAGTTCTTAAAATTGTCACATCACCTTATATGTGGACGATATTCTGATAGCAGAAGCCTCATGGGAACAACACAATCGCATCCTCAACAGCGTGTTACGTATTTTTGCAGAATCTGGAATTACAGTTAACTTGGAAAAGTCTGAATTCGGTAGGTCAAAGGTGAAGTTTTTGGGACATATTATTTCTTCTGAAGGCATTCAGCCGGATCCTGAAAAGTTAGAAGCAATCAGAGCCATTCCAGTTCCATCCACAAAAAAACAAGTCCGCAGTTTTCTAGGTCTCGTAAATTTTTACCGTCGTTTTCTGAATATGCAAATTCTCGTTACACCAAAACTTTGTTCTCTCACTGGAAAAAATACTATTTGGACCTGGGACGAACAAGCACAGTTGGAATTCAATTCTTTGAAAGAAGCGTTACTTCACACGCCAATACTAGCTCATCCAGATCTGTCACAAGATCTCTGCCTTAGCACGGATTCTTCTAAAGTCGGTCTTGGTGCCCATTTATTTCAAGAAGCCACAGAAAATGACACTACTGTTCAGAAAACCATTGCTTTTGCTAGCCAAGTGCTAACAAAATCTGAAAAAAATTATTCCGTTACTGAATTAGAAGCTTTAGCTATCGTTTGGGCATTTAACAAATTCCGTTTCTTTCTTTCTGGTAAGCACGTAAAAGTATACAGTGATCATCGTGCATTACAATTTCTTATGTCTTCAAAATTAAATCATGACAGGTTAAAACGTTGGGCATTGTTTCTGCAAGAATTCCGCTTCGCAATAGTCTACATTCCCGGCAAGGAGAACATTGTTGCGGACGCGCTCTCATGCGCACCGGCTGGGCTTGAGAAAAGTAACACAGTAGGCAACCTCGAGAAAAATTTTAGTATTCTTTACATTCAGAAAGTCGCCTTTGAAAACTTCATCACCACATCTTTAAAGGACATTGCTCATGAACAAGATAAAGATCCGATTTGGAAAGACATCAAAAGTAAATGGCATGAAAAGACACATACTCAGATTCGGCATTATTACCTGGTTAGAAACAACATACTGTTCAAACGCTGCACTGTTGATGACAAGCTATGGGTACTTTGTATTCCTGACGATTTTGTTAATAAGCTCATTTGGTACATTCATTTTAGCTACGCACATTTTGGCCCACGAAAAAGTTATTATATTCTTCGAACGTCTTGTTATTTTAACAATATGGAAAAGAGAATTCGAAGAGTCTTGTCTATTTGTAAACTTTGTCAAAAGGCGAAACCATCTACTATCTCCCATAGTGCTGCGCTGTTTCCAATTATTCCTTCTAAATTAAAAGAATTTGCTGCTGCTGATCTCTTGGGACCGCTTGTCAGAACATCTAATGGATTTGCGTACGTTCTAGTCGCTGTTGTACTTACTTCAAAATTTGTTTCTTTCACTCCATTACAGCCACTGGACGGTCTGTATCCAACGCCTTTGTTAAAAATTTCTTACGTGAAGTTGGCCACGTTGCTAAAGTCATTTCAGATAACAGACCGCAATTCAGATCTGCTATTTGGTCACGCATGCTTCGGAATCATAAAATCAAACCTGTTTTTATTTCATTGTATTCACCACATTGTGACCCATCTGAACGGATTATGAAAGAAATCAATAAGCTTTGCAGACTTTATTGTCACAGAAATCATCAACATTGGGACAGATATTTACACTTATTTCAAAATGTGCTGAATGAAATGCCTCATGATTCCACTGCTTTACCACCTACTCTTGTACTAAAGAATGAAGAACCGCCGAACAGAATCAGAGAGCTTGTACCTTTCCCAAATACACGAAAACTTCGACATAAAGACATAATTGATTTGGCTCTTAAAAATATAAAATCTGCAGCAGACAAAAGGAGAAAACTACACGGTAAAGCAAATGCAAAGAAATTATATATTGGTCAGAAAGTTCTCATTAAAGCTCATTCATTGTCACATAAGAAGAAACACTTGAGTCACAAATACTTTCTAGTTTACAATGAACCTTACAGAATCTGACGTATACCACATGATAATTGCGTTGAAGTTGAAACTCCGCGTACTAGGAAGAGTAAAGGTTTACACCACATTTCACATGTAAAACCGTTTATTGAAAAATAATCTGCTTTTTAACTTTGTCTTTGCCATAAAACGTTTCGCTTCACACTTCTAGTATGCATTGTCACACTTTGAAACTGTTATCATGCAACTATGTTTTGTAGTTAACTATCCAGTCTAGAACCTAGGGTACATATTTAGACAGTAATTACCACTGCATTGTGATAGTGAACAGAGGACACAGTGTTACTGTGTGTGTACATTCTTGCTTGTTAGTTGCACGATCGCGTAACGACTATGAGGCTCACATACTTGGAACATATACCGGCACTGCTAATGAGATTTTCGTGCAACATTTTGGTTTGCTTGAGAGTGGATTCTGGATTTGAAGTACTTTATGTGAGATACCAGATGACACAGTGATTAGTTTATGTAACAGCTACACGATTTTTATCACGACGCTACTAATGAGTGACAATTTACAATGTTGCTTTTGGGGTGTTTCTGTTTTATATCTGCACTGTTTTTCTGTATTATTCTGGAAAGTAAAACATGTTTTAGTAGTAACGTTTGTGGTATAGCTACAATGAGACAGCCTTTTCCGTAGCACGACAATACGTTACAGCACAGTAATTTCTTCATCACAACAATAAGCGTAATAACTAAGATATCTATACGCAAAGCATTTCACTTTTGTTTATCATGAGGTAAGTACATTGGCTTCTGCAGAACTTAGCTTTCGGAGGAAAATAACTACGACACTTCCACAGAGATTATCTTACAACAAGATGCACATTAAGCGCTACAGGACACGCATTTCAGTGATTAATTTTGTACTTAAAACATTTATTTTTAAAGATTTTTGAATTACAAAGATAGTTTTCCGTGATACATTTCATTCCATTGCTGTAATCTGTAACACCTGAGGGTACAATTGCATTAACCCTCAGGGGGGTACACGCTTACTTTGTGTACCATGTGTTTGGCAAGCACAAGGAACCCTAGCTAATATGGTATTTGCTTATACAACTTTACACATCGGAACCATATTTCTCTAAAACATAAATTACACAGCTATCTGATCATTTAACTGAGAGATAAACATATTTTTTCCTACGTCAGTGACAGATGTTTACGTGATTACACCGTTGGATAACTTCACATTTACGAAATTGTATATTGTCTCTACTTTGTGAACTGTTCATATTTCTTCGGACCCATTGTGATACTATGAGAGCTTTGAATGATGTATTTGGTATGAGATCATGATTTTTAAAGTACGTTTGAGGCAGATGACACTATTGAAATGAGCAGAGAATATTTTTTATGGTTTGAAATTATTGCAGAAAGCTACGACTTTTTGAGATTTGACTGAGGTGTTATGATGTTATTTTTACGACGACGATGTGTATCATGCTGTTGTGGTATGTTTATGTCAATAAGATGATGCTACCATATATGAGGAATGTGATTACGTGTTTATATGTATATGAATAATGAATATAAGTTAGGGACTCTTGACTTGTGAAAAAGGATGTTGGAAACCAAGAATCGTACATTAAGAGTTATGAAATGTGTGTAAATGCGTGAATGTATCACAATGCCAGCGAAAATTTTTTTGGACACTGTTATATTCATAAGATTTTGTTTCTACACATTTGCAACGCAAATTCTTGACCTGTGAAATATTTTTATATGAGACTGTCACTGTAGCGGAATCTGCTGTCGTAAATATTTCCGTAAGGAAGTTAAGTGACCACCTGCACGTAATGCGACATGTGCACCCAGCTGCGTGACAGACACCTGGAAAAAAGCCATTAATGCCTTTCAGAGGCAGAGGTGGAGAAAAAAAAGAGACATTAACCTCGCTGTTGACATTTCTTTAGAGAAAACATTGCAAATGCGACACCCTCATTACTTGGAAAGATACTTACATCTGCACACCTGATTATGACAAGCGTCTTTCTCTAGAATTGAAAAAACTTTTACTGCATTATGAAATGCCATACGGCTAATGAATGATGTTTCATGCTGTCCTTTGTACATATTTGCTCATTTCCTTTAATATCTAGTTCCTAGCTGCACTGCAGCATTGGTTAAAATAAAATTTAATATATGTACTAATATAGTTATTTTATGCCTACAGATCCAGTCAATAAGAAATTTATGATCTACTTACAAGAAAACGAGGGCACATAAATAGACATTTCCCTTCACAGGAATTGCATAAATAATTTCTTTACGATTTGGTAACTTATCTGCCAGTGTAAGTTCTCGTGATGCATCACTCTAGTGTTAAGATGTGACATAGGTATTAGACATGGCCATTTTTGTGTAATATTTTTTCTGCCTGAGATTTGTCATGTATAGATATAAGTTTTATATTTTTTATATTTTTTATATTTGCAGCTGCTGTTTGCCAGGCATAATGTTACAGAATTTGACTTTGTATTACGCTGTTAAGCCAGTTTTACTACGGATTTAGTTTTCTTGTTGCTGCACATTGGCTCATATTAGTTGTAATGTTGCATTGCTTGGTAATTTAGATTCACTGTAGCTTGCTTTGCAATTTTCCATTTTTTTCATTTCTGTTTATATTAATTGTTTTATGTGATGCTGCATTGCCTCGTCCCTGGGTATATATATCTGAGCTCAGTAGATTTAAGTTAGCTTAAGAGGGGTAGACTATATAAGAAACTAACTATGATGACTTGGAATAAATGTATTGAGAAGCTATATGAAAAGGGTTTGGCCAAAAAAAAAAGGATACTGTACAGTGGAGAAAAACTATTTTTGACAGAGGATGTGAACAGAATACAGAAAGAAGGTTTAGATAGGACTTTTGGGAATAATGATGAATGAAGGGAGATCTCCAAGAAGCAAAGAAAGTTTTGTTTGCAAAATACTGCAATGAAACAAACCCTGTCCTTTCCTTTTGTGTTATCCCACTATGTGTTTGGGTACCCGTGTGTAATTATGTTCTTCCTGTCTCTGTGTAGTTTCATAGAATTTTTTTTCCTTTTAATATTAAGCTACATTCACTATGATGAGGAATACTGTTATCCTCAAATATAATTGGCATTAATAATATGTTATTTACCTTGTAAATATGCTTAGACATTATTTATTCTGTTTTGTTTTAATGCTCATGTGTGAAGTGGATGTTTCAATCATTATTCTGATCTTTTATGTATTTACTTATGTCATAATTCCTGTAACACTGATGTATATGTTTATTTCTATTCTGTTGTACAGCCTGTACTACAAATGTTCTCTGTATTGTTATGTTTTTAATGATGTATTTTGTACCTTTGTAATTGTATTCTCATGTTATAATATTGTAATTGACACCAGTTAATCAAATTAAGTAACTTGTAAGTTCCATTTCACTGCACACGTTTCTGTTTGTCATAGTATATGGACAATATGTGAGAAGTAGGGACTGTTAGTGTTTGCATGTGTGTTAATAATTCAGCAAGGGACTGGATAACAGTATTGCTGGTTCTAAGGACAATTCCCAAAAACTTTGTGCATGCACAAGTGGTGGTTTATGGACTTGCTATATTAACTGCAAGACTCTTCACTGGTGATTGTGCACCCGCACAGTCACAACAGATGGCTGCTGGTCATCTCTACCAGGACTACAGTGGGCCTGTCCACACTTTCTACAAGGACTGCAGTGTTTCTGCACCTCTGGTGGCCCACCAATACCATACTCTCTACCATGACTACAGTGGGTCTGCTCTGTGATGACCTACCTACCAATATCCATCAACTTCGACTGACTCTGTTGTGGGTTTGCTCTGTTGTGGCCCATTACCTGTCTGCATGTCAAGTGTCAGCACTGTCTTTCCGTTGGAAGGACAACACTACTTCTTCAAGACTGCATGGAAATCCACTACTTCTGTGTGCAATTTCTTTTACTAATGAGACTTTGTGAAAAACAAAAACTGTAATTACTATTATGATGAACAATCTGGACTGTCTTTATGGACTGTGAGAAAATTTTAGCTTTTGACCAACATTCTATAAATAAGTGTGTGCATTTGATATCTTTGTTATTGTAATTATGAAAAATTTTATCAAATTATTATTGGCCACTGCCCAAAAATATTTTGTAAAACTTTTTGTGGGAAGCATGGGGGCTATGTAAGTAGGCTGTTTATGTTTTCTCTATGTAAGTAGGCTATTTATGTTTTCTTTATGTAAGTAGGCTGTTTATGTTTTCTTTATGTAAGTAGGCTGTTTATATTTTCTTATTGGCAACGTTACGTAGCGCTCTATATGAAAATCACTGGCTGTGCTGTGTGCAGTCTGTGGCTAGTTTGCATTGTTGTCTGCCATTGTAGTGTTGGGCAGCGGCAGCTGGATGTGAACAGCGCGTAGCGTTGGGCAGTTGGAGGTGAGCCGCCAGCAGTGGTGGATGTGGGGAGAGAGATGGCGGAAGTTTTGAAATTGAACTGCTATATATATTACGACTATTAAGGTACATACATTGTTTGTTCTCTATTAATATCTTTCATTTGCTAACTATCCCTATCAGTAGTTAGTGCCTTCCGTAGTTTGAATCTTTTATTTAGCTGGCTGTAGTGGCGCTCGCTGTATTGCAGTAGTTCGAGTAATGAAGATTTTTGTGAGGTAAGTTATTTGTGAAAGGTATAGTTTAATGTTAGTCAGGGCCATTCTTTTGTAGGGATTTTTGAAAGTCAGATTGCGTTGCACTAAAAGATATTGTATGTCACTTTAGTGAATGTTTGAGTACGTTCAGTTTTGCTCAGCTGTTTGAAAAGCAAATAGTGTAAGAGGTTGATCAGCACAGTCGTGTATAAATTGTTCTAAGGGGACGTTTCACGAGATGTAAAAGATTGGTATCGCGGTCGAACTAAACGGCTTATTTGTGTGAACGGCATGCAGTATGTGGCTAGCCTTAGCACGGTACAACTCATTGGTGCCAAGAGAGGGTAATGGAAGCTGCATTACAAGGGATTTGCCTCAGATGCGGATCTGATTATTTTTTGGTATTCACGGAATAATGGAATGGCTCTAATATGTTGAAAATCCGGCGCCAAGAAGAGATTTTATAGAGCATTCGCACATCAAGAGCCATGACTACAGTAGGCTTCAATTTCGCCTGCAACCGATTTTCGCCACTGCTTCACAGGCTTCATACGCTCGGTTAAGTAATTTATATGGGCATGGACCAGTTAATTTGTGTGTTCTTTCAATAAAAATCACATAAAACGTCAATATGGGTTCAAAATCATAACTTAAATCCTGATCACCATCGTATGCAGGGTCCTCACCTAAGTGCTACTGAAACCGAGAATCCTGATTTAAATGAACAATTCTTGCGTTCTTGGGTTTAAAAGTGATTTTTTCTTGTTCAAAGTAAAAGGAGTAGCAAAAATTAAAGTAAGAGTAATATTGGTATGCCCTATTAATGAACTACTCCAAGTGAATTCGTTAAAGTAGGATGTTTAATTACAAAATTTCAAAGATCAATTTACAGGAAAATGAAAACCTTAATTATTTAAAAACTTCAACCACAAAAGTGAAGTTGGATAGACTTTTACTAAAGTATCGTTAGATTATTTTAAAATATAGTTTTATAGTATTAAAGTGCAAGATTGTGTAAATATTAGTGCCAAGAATACCTGCTTCACAGCAGATTGAAGTTCAAGTATATATACATCTTTAATGAACAGATTTACGGTAGTACTGTTGGATGTGAAGTTATGCACATTTTTAAAGATAGTGTGGTTTTAGTACCCAACATGAAAGGTTCCTTTTGAAATTGACTAAGCATGTGTTGTGTTTTATTACCTTGCGAAGTAATTCAAATGAATGATTAGCTTGCAGAGTTAGTTTTTACTATTGCGATAATCAAAGATCCTTGGGTAATGAAATTATACCAGCTCGTGATTCCCCATCGTCTTCTCCACCTATTAAGAAAAATTTGAACTATTAGTGTTATTAAGGAGAACAGCTATACGCAGAGGAGCTTAAACATTGTCTTTAAGATGTTACTCATCTTTATTTGTGATTGTCATGTCAGTCAAGATGGAAGCCCCTCATGTCCAAAATTAGTTCTGCATTTCATGCAGTGATGTTTCAGTATTTGATTAAGTAATGCTCTTGAGTGTGGCTGTCATTGGTTTGAGCTCGGTGCAATTTTGCTACCCATAATGTACTGGTGTGTGCACTACTAGTAACTGCTGCTACACACAGAACAGCGTGCACTGTGTCAGTTTGTGTCCGGTTAGATATTCAAAGGGAAATCTCAACAAAAATAACTTCAATAACTAAATCCAATTTTCTCAAATATATATTTCCAAATGAATGTCCCCAATTAGGCTGGCGACCGCTCATATTTTTTCATTCATTTTTACCCCTCTGTGGTAAAGGTTAAAGCCCGCTTGGTTTTTCTGTTAACTTCACAAAATCGAAATTACTTTCCGATACCATTTTTCATTAGACTCGCGCACGGTCGTACTTTGAAATCTCTCGGAGGGTAACATTGGCGTGTTTCACGGCACGTTAGTGTTATACCTTTTACTCATTGGGTAATATAAAACTGATTTCATTGAAGTACATTTTCCTTGCTGCAAATTAATACAATACCTGATTGTGAACATCTCTGTAATGCGCTTTCACAAATCCTTGATTCTCCCATGTGTAACCTATATCTGCCGGTCAGTAGGAGGCGCGCGCCCGCTGGCGTTGATAGCACTGAAAAGCAAACAAGGAACAGTTGGCCACATTGACGTTTCGGCTGTTGCTGGCGGCCGGCATGTGTGGTCAAGCGGTTCTAGGCGCTTCAGTCTGGAACCGCGCGACTTCTACGGTTGCAGGTTCGAATGCTGCCTCGGGCATGGATGTGTGTGAAGTCCTTAGGTTAGTTAGGTTTAAGCAGTTCTAAGTTCTAGGGGACTGATGACCTCAGATGTTAAGTCCCGTAGTGCTCAGAGCCATTTGAACCATATTGTTGCTGGCGAGCTCTCAGTGTGAATTCGGCTTAGGTAATGAATACTCATTACAATCAGCTGCATTCATTATTATTATTATTTCCGATGTCTCGTTTAGGCACATCAAATTTTTTCATATGTATTCTGAATGGTGATTCAAACCGATTTTACTAACTTGTTTGGTTGCCGTGGCCAAATAGACCAAGAAATCCACACATCGGCTTTGCATCCTCTCTTTCTTCTTTTTTTTTCTACTTATAATCGATGCCTATCAATCGGTATCATGTCAGTTTGACTTGGTAAAGTCGTTATATAAAATATTTTTGTTATTGTGACCTATGGTCTATTGCTTTCGGATTTCAATTAATGGATTTTTATTGCGTTGTTTAATAATCCCGAATGTTTACTCATTCTTCTTGTAAGGTTTTTTTTTCATGAATAGAGTGAATTTCTAAAATACCGTGTGTCCATATAACTACTTTTTTCGAAACATCTCTAATTTTTCATTCACCACATGCTTAATTAAGCTCGTGGGCCGCAGCAGGCGATCCTTTGTTCTTCTTCCCTGTTTAACTCCCACAGTCTTTACAAATGTTTGCATATTTCCCAACGCAGCTGGTTTATTTCTTACATTACATCGTTTCTCAGCAGTTAAAGGCCAGTCGTTGAAGAGTAAAACTTGTGGTAACAACAGCAGCACGGTCATGGCCCTCAATGATCGTCTCCTGTACTGAGGAAAACTATTCTATTTGCATCCCTTACAAATAGTTCAAATGGCTCTGAGCACTGTGGGATTTGACATCGGCGGTCATCTGCCCCCTATAACTTAGAACTACTTAAACCTAACTAACCTAAGGACATCACACACATCCATGCCCGAGGCAGGATTCAAACCTGCGACCGTAGCGGTCGCGCGGTTCCAGACTGAAGCGTCTGCAACCACTCATCCACACCGCCGGCCTTTAGAAATGCTCATCGATGATGCACATTATACAAACAGATCTCTCATGTGTATCTCACGGACGATTTCAATAGGGAAGACTCCATTCCCACTAACAGCTCACAGATGCATATACTATGATTTATTTTTCCAGGGTAGAAGATCATACTTGTCGTTACTCCTTTCTGATGATGCATGACAGAGGTCATTACGTTGAACTTTATATTGCGAAGAATGACTGTTGTTTCACACTGCATCGTCAGATGCGTCATTGAACGCACCTCCAGGGAAAACGGCTTCAAGCAAATTACAAATAATGCACCTTCAGTTGAAATCGTAGAGAACGGCTTTCTCCGTATAGAAAAATACTTTTACTGTGAGAAATCTACGTAACATAAAGAATCGTCCTTTCCTTTCAGAATAAAACCGGTTTTAGACTTCACACATAAGAAACTTTTCTTCGTTTCGATATAAACGAAAATAATTTATTCGCGATTATAAAAGCAATGTAGCTCTTTTAAAGGGAACTAATGTGGCATGCAAGGTATAACTGAGCCTACACTGTCTTCCGCCAGACGAATGTCTCCTCCATGTTCTCGTCGCCTACCATTACAATGGTGTAGTACTACCTCTGTTTAAAGTCATTTTGCTAGTAACATACTTAACTAAGGGTACTGAGGAATTTGTGTATACACCAAGTTATGAATACGTTGCAATCACCTTGTTGTCAAGGAGTGCTAACCCTGAATCAATGGTATAGAGCATCTACGATATCCCCAAGGGTAGGGGGGGGGGGGGGGGGGGGGGGAAGACTGTCACGACAAAAACGTAAAGACCTGAACATACCTAAGGACCTGGTTGTTGAATTGGGCAGGTCTTACACTTAGAAGACTCACCATGTGTGTACAACTAAGAGAAACGATCAAAATGTAATATACATCACAAATCGGTATGCGGGAGATGCGGTGCTAATCATCGAAGTCTCAAAACATTATAAGGCCTGTGCTTCTCTGCAGCGTAGTGTCAGTTTCCATTCGGTAGCACGTGTGCTTTCATGAAGGTAATCAATGTGCAGCAGATATTTCTGCTCCAACAATATCAGAAGCAGGTTTTGAACACAGCGACAGATTCAAGAAAACCGTTGACCACAAGCATATAATTTCGTGATGACCTCCCTCAAAGAAGGCTGGATATCACATTTTTGGCCAAGTTGAGTTTTCACTGGAATAAAGTGGTATGTTGCACGATACATGCTATCATAGCAACAGCTGTATTCTTTTCCCTTTATGAAATGAACAATTTGTATTTGAAATGTCGACCATTCTGGAAGTACGTTGTACGTCATTGAAAATGGGTGCTTGGTTGATGTATGTTACACACCAAAGGATATTGTATCGTTATATAAAAGCAAAGAATGAAAATTTATCAATAAAATTGGAAATTGTCAAGAAATGTAGGAAGAATGTTGGAAATTTTCTATTTCTACAGCTGCCTGAAAAATTACATCATAAGTGGTATCGTATGACCGTTGCATATCATTATAGTGTGAAAATTGTACACTACAACAAACTGCTTGGCTTGGCCGTTGATATGGACAAAACAAAAAGAAGAAAATGAGACTACTTTACATGTACCTTGTTTTGATAGCATATTTTGCCAGAAGTAGAGCATAAGTTTATAACTGAAAGAATACAGCTCTCGGCCACTATTTTTAACGAATTAACCGGCTTTCAACACTGCTAGAAGTGTCTTTCTCAGAATTTAAATCAAAGAATGGTCTATAACATGGTCACAGAATTATGACTGTAACCGCGTTATTAACGAGGAGCCGTTAGTGGCTCACCATCACAATTTTTTATCTTCAATATCTTTGTATTTTTATTGTTTTATAAATGACATATAGGAACTGCCAGTCTTTCATGACGATTCTGTATCATAAGCGTTTAGTCATAATTCTGTGACTATGATATGGACCATTCTTTAATTTCAGTTCTTAGGAAGACACTCCTAGCAGTGTTGAAACCCGGTTAATTCGTTAAAAATAGTGACCGAGATCTGTTTTCTTTTAATTGTAACTATTGACGGTCTCTGAACATGCAGCCATGTACAAAATTTTGCATAAGTTTATTCTTTTGGGGCATAGCTGCCTGTCATGTGGAACGTACTTTTGCTATAACCGAAAAAAGGAGTAGTAGATGTCATGATTATCTATTACGACGAGCTTGTTTAAGCACACCTCTCATTACCAAGGAAACGAGCCAGAGAGACCTTGTTGATGTCAGGGTTCTCGAAGTAACTATGAAGACTGATCCAAATTTGAAAATTATTTGTCACTTGCTTGAACATCAATTCACATGACCCCAATGGACTGTATCTTCGTCTTAGTCATAATGTCATTCAACCTTGAGTATATCACTCTCTGCTAAGAACAAAAGAGAAAATCACCCACAAGCTGAAATCCGCATTCCTGCGCAATGATTGTGCACTTTCCTCAGTATGTAGCAGTCGTTGCCAGAACAGAGCTCTGTGTAGTTGTGAGTGCATTATGTCATAGCTAAGCGAATTCTATCGTTGGAAAACTGTTGGTGCTCGTACGATTGGTACACGAATTGTTGTATAAAGTCTTCTTCCTCTATCACCAGGAAAAATGATTTTTTGTAAATTCCTTGATGTACAATGCAGGGAATTTTATGTAGACTTACCTTCTCACTGAATACCTCAATTTATTTTTTTCCTGTTTTTATCTTTTCTTTGTTATTGTTTCCTGTGCTATATAGAACTGTTTTCTTTTTCAGTTTGGAGGTCAGTTAAATAAATAAATTGAACTTTCTCAGCATGTCATATGTTATATTCCTTTAATATTTTTCATTATTTTTGCCACTGTAATTGACAATTAATATTTTCTTTTAACATACAACGTTGCTTCACAGTGTACTTTTACAGGATGTGCAACGATCTTAGACAGAAAGGTACGTGAAAATTAAGATAAAGCTCTAAATTTTGTGAAATATCTTAAATGTATGTTCTGCAATATGTGTTGCACATATACGTGTAATATCTTAAATATATGTTCTATAATACATACTGTTGTATAAAACATAGTGTATCACTACATCAGATATAATAAACCATACAAATAAAGTGTACCAATGGAAAGCAACAGTTACTTTTCCTTTCTGATAATTATGAATTTCTGATATACAGTCATCTTTAAGGGAAGTCCTCATGTATGAAAGCAAAGGAGCAGAGTATAAATTTCGTATACGCCAACGAATGAAATTAAGAAGGACTTCTATACAACAGCATGGAGAAGAACCTTGAAGCTAATACGTAGTTGCAGAGAATGAACCTACCGACGTTAAACTTACGTGGAAGACATGGCAAATTCTCAATCGAGCTGATGTGGCGCTACTGAAGACCAACGCTACACGACGTAGCTTTAAGGATGAAGACGAATTGCCTTGTGAATGTTGTCATACACAAGGCAAGAAGTACGTTTTATAAAACAATGGTTATCCGTTCTAACAATCCCTCGAAGGCAAAAGGGAATGTAATATATGTGCCAGATTGTAGTGTTGGGCTGAAACACTCCTGGACACTGATGATATCGAGATCTGAGAAACGGGATTCGTGGTTAGCAAAGATGGTAATTCCCCTCTAGAGCCTTATTGACTGACGGGACTCACGTATGAATTTAGTGAATATTCGTGTAGAGAAATATATTGCCTGGTCGCTTTATCACGTTTCAGAAATAAAATGGAACATCTACAGCACTCCTTACGATGCTATTTGTTATATGGCTACCAGTTTCGGTTATTCAATGCCACGTTTCTGTTATTCAATGCACCGTCTTCAAGCCCTAACTGACAGATGGGTCGGTTAATGACCTACATTTGGTAGTTAATTGTTTGAGACACCACATCGTTGTTACAGGCAGTCAGCGAAAACCTGTTCGTAGACGTTAGCCTCAGATGAATCGCGCATTCGATTGGTGTTAACCCCCTCAGCGTCAGTTAAGGCCTGAAGATTGTGCACTGAAGTACTGAAACTGGTAGCCATATGATAAACAGCATCGTAAGGACGGCTGCAGTTATTCCATTTTATTACATAAGTGAACGGCCGAAGTCTCTCAAACTTCCAATCAGAAGGATGGACACACAAAAATCACGTTTCTTGTAACAACAGATGAATGGTCGTGTGCGGCTAGTCTGTCATCCGTACAAATTACTAGAAATATGCACCACGAAATGAATAAAGGTGGGGAGGGGGGGGGGCATATTATGCTATGGGGGACATCCATCTGGACGTCCACGGGACCTGCGCAGCTGTCCAATCGAAGGCACGAAGACGGCTGCTGACCACGTGAACATAATTGTGGACAACACGCACCCCGTCGTGCTTGATGTGGCCCTCGAAGGCAACGGCGTCTCCCAGTAGCACAGCTGTCCATGCCACAAGACCAAGATCGCTCTACGGTGGTTTCATAAGCCTGACAATTAACTGACGCCGACGTCTTGACACAAAATGGACGCAGTCGGGCAACAGCTCTTCGAAAATTAAAAGCAACAGGCATTTTAGGTTTAAATGTTATATGGAATGTCTACATTGTTGTAGTGTTCATCCGAAGTTCGTCAGAAGCCCTGTAATCAACTTACAACGCAACTTGCAAAATAGTGTCTCTGAAAACCATTCACAGCTGGAAACAAGTAGTCGACATCGCAGCCAATATGTCAGCATGTAATTTCAACGACTGCCTAACAGGCATTTTTTTTTTGAGTCATCAGTCTTCTGACTGTTTTGATGCCGCCTGTCACGAATGCCTTTCCCGTGTCAACCTCTTCATCTCACAACAGCACTTGAAACTTATGTCCTGAATTGTTTGCTGGATCTATCCCAATCTCTGTCTTCCATTACAATTTTTGCCCTCTACAGCTCCCTCTAGCACCTGATGACTTAGCAGATCTTCTATCAACCAGTCCATTCTCCTTGTCAGTGTTTTCCGCATATTTGTTTACTCTCTGATATTGAGAAGAACCTCCTCATTCCTTATTTCCTCAGTCCACCTAATATTCATCTGTAGCACCACATCTCAAATGCTTCGATTCTCTTCTGTTCTGCTTTTCCCACAGTCCATGTTTCACTACCACGCAGTGCTGTACTCCGAACGTACATTCTCAGAAATTTATTCATCAAATTGAGGAATATGTTCGATAGTAGTAACATTCTCTTTGCCAGGAATGCCCTTTTTGCCAGTGCTAGTCTGTTTTTGATGTTCTGCGCGCTCCGTCCGTCATTGGTTATTTTGCTACCTACATAGGAGATTTCCTAAACTTCATCTACTTCGTGACCATCTACACTGATGTCAAGTTTCTCGCTGTTCTCATTTCTGCTACTTCTCATTAGTTTCATCTTTCTTCGATTTACTCTCAATCCATATTCTGTACTCATTAGACTCTTTATTCCATTCAGCAGATTCTGTAATTCCTCTTCACTTTCACTCAGGATAGCAATGTCATCAGCGAATCGTAAAACTAATATCCTTTCACCTCGAATTTTAATTCCAGTGCCGAACCGTTCTTTAATTTCCCTCACTGCTTCTTCGATGTACAGATAGAACTGTAGGGGCGAAAAACTACATCCATGTCTCACAACCTTTTTAAATCCGAGCACTTCGTTCTTGGTCGTCAACTCTTATTATTCCCTCTTGGCTTCTGTACATCTGTACGTCTCTCCCTATAGCTTACTCCTACTCTTCCCAGAATTTAGAACATCTTGCATCACGGTTTTCCAGGTCGATAAATCCTATGAACGTAACTTGATTTTTCATTAGTCTTGCTTGCATTACTAGCCGCAACGTCAGAACTGCATCTCTGGTGCCAACTGATGGTCATTTAACACATCCCCAATTTTCTTTTCCATTTATCTTTATATTACTCTTACCAGGAACTTGGGTGCGCGAGCTGTTAACTGATTGTGCGATAATTCTCGCACTTGTCAGCTCTTGCAGTCTTCGGAATAGTATGGAGAATATTTTTCCTAAAGTCAGATGGAATGTCGCCGGACTCATATATTCTACACACCAACATGAATAGTCGTTTTGTTGCCACTTCCCCCGATAATTTTAGAAATTATAGGAAGTGTAAACGTGATTGAACTTGAGATCGGACCAACATGTTACTACTTCTGCACAAAATAGGACGAAAAACGTATCGAGTGAGCCGAACAGAGGACGACAGAAGCCGCCAAAGAAGCCCATAGGACCACCATGGCCACGAAGAGCCTACTTTTGGATATGAAAGGATGCCTTCATGGGCCAGGGATCGCTGATTAGAGGTATTTTAGCTTAAGTACAAAAAATCCAACTGATAACTTCATACGCGTATTCTCGAAACCGTTGGCGAGAAACATAACTTGAGAATGGTACACAAAATTTTGATCGGAATTTGATGGCGGAAATATAAATTGAATTCTTGGTCAGCAAGCGGAGCTATGTTGCAATGTCTTTAGAAGTCTTTGTCTCAGTCTTTTGGGCAAAGGAAATGACATTCGTTCTAACACGTCACTTTCTTGTTTGAAATTATTTTTCTGTTATCCTACGTATGCTGATAGTAAGTATATTGAGAACGACAAAGTTAATAAAGTTCTAACAGGAGAGCTTTGAGAATTTCAACAGCTGATCAATGCTCCGGATTGAAGGGGTCCTTCCACGTTGTGCAGTGGTTACAGGGAGCGTCCAATGTAGACGCGCAAACGATGTCGTAAAGATAAAAGTGAGGGAATAAAACTATATCATTAAACTCAGGATTTCTTTGTATTTTGCTTGATAAGAAAAATCACGAAGATTATTTAATTTTCATCCATTCAAAGAGGACTGTCCCGTTAAGCTACTAAAGGCAGATGAACAACCAGGGCCGGATTAAGGCCCAAGTAGGGATGGAAACACCAACGGGTTAAAACTAATACTGAATAACAGTTATGTTTCAGTATATGTTTGGTCTTGGTTATAACAGATTTTTTTTTAATTTTTTACTAATAATGGAGTGAAAAACCGAAATATTAATTAGCCATAACACTGGTGCTAAAGTTTTTCGCTTTTGAATATTTTGTAAGGAAAGAGCAATTTTTATTCACAAAATTTACATTGTTATGAAATATGCGTTATCGTAAAACGTGGGGAAAGATCTCATTGCTCTTCTCAACAATGCCTACAGAGACTAGCAACGGTCACATGGCATAAGATTTGGTGCATCACTGCTGAGACAATAATGCCTCAGTTGCCGTTTGTCGTAGCTTAAGGTACGTGTGTAAGTGCAGTGTGAAAGAGTTGTCTCCATCTGCTGTATACGCTAGCTCCTCGTTGCCGCCACCGGACTACTATCATATTGCAGAATGGTACCAACCTCAGCCAGGAAGAGACATAGCAAGGAAGTAAAATGCTTCATTTGCTTTAAAAGATTTAAGATTCATCTGCCATTTACATGAAAAATTAAAAGAGAAAAGATATTATATTAACGCCTAATAAATTAAATACCTCACAACAAATCATTTATAGGATAGAATAAAATTACAAAACAGATGATCTGCTGCCTGTGTCTACACAAATGCCTCAATCGGCTTGTAGCCCTTATAAACAGAAAACGTAACACGAAAACTAGGCCGGCCGGAGTGGCCGTGCGTTTCTAGGCGCCACAGTCTGGAACGCGAGGCCGCTACGGTCGCAGGTTCGAATCCTGCCTCGGGTATGGATGTGTGTGTTGTCCTTAGGTTAGTTAGGTTTAAGTAGTTCAAAGTTCTAGGGGACTGATGACCACAAAAGTTGAGTCCCATAGTGCTCAGAGCCATTTCAAGCACTTGAACGAAAACTAGACCTCAGTTTTCACCCTTTAGCACGGGCTATTCTTATTGGCCAAATAGTGGTATGATCCTCGATTACAAAAATAATTTTTGAGAGGAGTTTCTAAAGAGCAAATATGGGAATACTGGCGTTGATTTCTAGTTTTCAACCATTTATCTCTTTTCGAGAAAAGCTGTGAACGCTGGACGTTTAGTAAAGGAAATAACGTGAATAAAGAACCGGTAGTCGGTCATTTTAGAAAACTGCTATTTTGAGTGGTTTTAACAGTCCTGTTACACTGGCGTGGAAAAAATCCGATATAATCGAAAACGAATTCTTTCAGAGATAACCGCCATTGTGGCCGTGCGGTTCTAGGTGCTTCAGTCTGGAACCGCGTAACCGGCTCGAATCCTGCCTCGGGCATGGATTTGTGTGATGTCGTTAGGTTAATTAGGTTTAAGTAGTTCTAAGTTCTAGGGGACCGATGACCTCAGCTGTTACGTCCCATAGTGCTCAGAGCCATTTGAACCATTTTTTTAACCGCCATTCCTAGGCCCAATCGACAAAATCCGTCGCTTGGGGCATCAAGCTGACAGGAGTGCCAAAGGTGCCATGGCTGTAAAAGATTAGCTGCGACCAGCTATAAAAGATTAGCTGTACAAAGTAGAGAGGGCTACCCAAGTGCAAGATAGGTATACAGGCGCGGATCACTATTAGCAGCGAAAAATGACATGCGTGGAAGTATATGAAAGAATAGGGGGTGGGAGAAAGGGGGGGAGCGTCAAATGGTGAGTCGTTGACATGTAAAAGTGTTCTCGAACCGTCCCTCTAAACTACAGTTATAGAGACAGTATCAGCCTTCCTCCTAACTCCATTAAATTTAGGCAGAATGAGGGTGAATGTCACTGATCAGTATAGTATATATTATTGTTAATGCAGTATACTAATTAAGTTTCTATGATGTCCATGCCCCACTTCTGATATTCCTTCTTGACAGAATCTAACGACTGCGATCAGTAAATGACTAAATGAATGAATGAGTGTTCAGGGTTTCTCGGTAGATTTGATGGCAAGTCTGAGAGCGATATGATGAAAAAAGTTGTGTCTGTGTTATTCCGTACAGTACAGTGTATTTTCTAAAATTATCACCAACTCCTTAGAAAACATATTTTAACTAGGCAACGATCATACGAGTACTGGCACTAGAATTACACGAACATTAGTATTTCATATAGCACACTGTGCCATTTCTAAGTGATGTTCTATAGGAGGCGATCTATTAGTTTCCTTTAGCGGTGTTGCTGCAGCGGATAAGCAACCTAGGGCGACTCCGATGAGGTGTATAAGCACCGACAAGCAGACAAGGGTTCAGTGTGGCATTCTTTGCTTCCGACGATCGTGCAGTAAATGCGGAAACTTGAACCATTTCAACATTATTACCAAACGCGTTGAAACAGGGCCAATGTGTTGTTATTCTTTTCTTGACTGACACCGACAGACATCCATCAGAGAAGTAAGGGTATTTTCAATTCAGGCAAAACGTCCGGGAAAGAAGCGAGAGGAGGTGCTACAGTTTCATGGTAACGCACGTCCCCGAATTGCAAACGTAACGCAAAAGTTCCATCAACTCATGCGGGAATCACTCGATCACCCGCCCTTTATACGTGATCAGCCCCCATGTGATTTTCACGCCTTCGGTCAATTAAAGGAGGATCTGAAGGGCTGACGATTCCTGTCGGACGAGAATGTGCAGCAGGCATTCTCTTTCCACAGGAAGGTTTTTCTAGGGATCGAAGGCGTCAAAATCGCTTGGGGAGAGAGCAAGTCTATAAGGCGTGTGCTCGAGTGTCTCCCATTTGAGCTCGCATAACCGTTCCATTACGACATTTCTGATTTGGGGACGTGTGTTATCATAAAACAATAACATCACTTGTCACACCATCCCGGATTGGTGGTTCTCTACAGACATGTCGTTCCACATACATTCTGCGTTCTTCCATGGACGTCTACCGCTTTTCGTCAGCCAAGATAAGAATAACACCACGCTGGGCCTTTCTCAACACATTTGGTAACAATGTCGTCATGGCCCACATTTCTCCATTAGCCTCACGCACTTAGACAAGAATACCACACTAGGTAAGGACAGTGCTTATACACCCGCTTCTTAGGCGTGCTACGTTGCATACAGTACATCCTACGGCAATGCCCTCCAATCGAAACATTTCGGTCATTCTTATAATTTATCGAAACAGAGGCTACCTTTATAAATCCTCCTCTTTTTAAAGGGTTTCTTTTGTATTCTCGTGGAAGAGTAGAGGGACAGTGGGGAACCACTTTTCGATCGTCTGTGTTAGCAAGAGACTCGGTCAGTTTCCTATCTCACAGGCATATAGTTCTTGGTCTCTGCTCCTCCCTGTACTTGGGAACGGCCTTATTTTCTTACGTCGGAAGCTCACTGAAGTGCAGTTACTGTGTGGCCACAAATTCTTGGGTCACAGCCATCCGTGCCCACTCCTGTATAGCTTCTATCCGTCCCAATCACTGCTGCGACGAAACTGACGCTGCTACCAGCAACAGCAGGGAGAGGAGCCGCTATGCGTGACGATGAGTCCATCTAGGTAGCATTGTCCTTTTTACCAATAGTGAACATCATAAAAGAATGAACTTGACGCTCTCCTGCTAGTAACATGGGATATTACAGAAACAGTAGACATTTCGAATGGCCTCAAAACTCTACACGCGAATATTACATACACGGTGGAACATGAACAAGTCAAAAGTATCAGTTACCTATACCTAGGTATCACGAGACACAACAACACACACACATTCAGAATTTGTAGGAAAAACACAATGATCAACACTTCAGCAACCATATGTCACTCAAACTTTCATAAACAAGGAGCATATAAGTCATTGCTGCATAGGACAGTAAAAACACGACGAACCAAGACAGCAGGCGACAGGAATTAAACGTAGTGAAACTGGTAGCAGTCACCAGCGACTACACTGCTTTCTTTATTGACTCAGTAATAGGTAAAGTAAGGAAAGACACAAACCACGTACCAGAAGATAAAGATTTAAACAAATGTAATCTCGTATTTTATGCATTGAAAATATATCACAAAATGTTTGAAATATCTTCGAAAACCACAAAATAAAATTTGAGTACTCTGCATCCAATAAAACACATAACATAGAGTGTGATCACTATCCGTATTCAGGCTCTGGAATACGCAAAATAACATGGCAGGTACGCTCCATTTTCTTCCTAGGACAGTGAGGCCAAGATTTCAAGACCATGTATAAAGGGCACATTAAGGCCTACACATACAACACATGCACAATATCAGCACTAGCCACACATGCACTACGCGGGACAAACATTTGGAAGAGTAGAGAAAAATTCTAAGTACTCATCCGACTATGCACAAGTCATAAAATAGATCTGGGGTGATCTGGAGATATATACAGATTACAAAATACAAGGGTTGTCCAGAAAGTAAGTTCCGATCGGTCGCGAAATGGAAACCACAGTGAAAACCAGAAACGTTTTATTTGCAACAGTTAGTTTCACCTTCCACCGAATTCTCTACATAGTCGCCCCTCCAACTTCGAGTGTTGTCGTAGTGTTGTATCAACATTTCAATATCTTCTTCATAGAAAGCAGCCGCCTGTGCTTTCGGCCAGTAGTCTGCACTGGTCCGCAGCTCGTTGTCGGTGGAAAATTTTGGTCTTCATAGCCAGCGGTTCTTGTGAGCAGAGATGAGACTGAGGGCGAGCCAATTACGGACTGTATTGTGGATGATCAAACGCTTCTCATTGGAAACGATGCAAGTGCCTTTTCATTGCCCCTGCAGTGTGTGGCCGAGAATTGGCATGAAGAAGGAATGGCTCGACAGTTGTGTTATGTGGGCTGCATGTCACAGGCGAAATCTCTAACCAGGCCCTCAAACTTGGGGGGGAGACGCTATTCCCTACGCATCTTTACGTGCTCACTATTCACTCAAAACTGAAAATGGCGACACGACACGATCGATGGGCATACTAGAGACACTGCCCAACACATTTGTACAAAGCTTTACCTGATTTTCCCAGTTGTTTCCATTTCGCGAACGATCGGAACTTACTTTCTGGATAACCCTTGTAAATGAAGAGCAAATACACTGTCCAGTCTAGTCAATGGGATCACCTGTCAGAAATCTGAAATTACTACCTTTTGGACCTCGGACCGTTGGAATGTGTGCCGGAAAAAAGTCAATGAGATTCAGGAACGTACTGACAAGGATGAGGGGCCATGCTGAATCCAGTGCGGGGGACAACTGTGCTGGATTTCTCGGTTGAGAATCTGTGATGTGGAAACCCCAGTAGGGGTCGTCGCACCAATTCTCGATCAGGTTTAAATCCGGGGAGTTTGGTGGGCAGGGCGGTACGACAAACTCACCGTGGTTGTCTTCGGGACAAGCACGTATACTGCGAAGTGCGAGTCACCTGGCATTCTCCGTAAATGAAGTCGTCCGAGGGGGAAAAGAAAACTGCATTTGGAGGTGGACATAGTCCCCAAGGGAAGAAGCATGCTTGTGTTAATCCTTTGTGCCTTCTGGATTGACAAGATTCCCACGGAGTACTACGAAAACATGTCGCAGGTCATAATGTTCCCTCCTCCGGTCTGGACCCTTCCGAAGAGTTTTGCATCATGTTTGCTTCAAGACAGTTCAAGGTGATAAAGCAGAAACATGAAGCGGTCAATGTCTGGTACTGGTGCCGAAATTCCAACCTTCATCGGCAATGAGCAGCATTAAGCATTGATGGCTTAACCGGCCGCCTGCTGCGAAGGCCCATGGGCAGCAACGTTCGCTGAACCGTAGTTGAGGAGACACTGTTGGTAGCTGCGCTTCGTTCATCTCCACAGCAGTCGTTCATTCTCGGAATCCTTGGCCCGTGGTGCACCACAGGTGACCTGGCGCCGGCTTTGAATAGCGTCATTTTGCCGAGCACGGTATGCTTTAATCTTGGCGACTCCCCAACACTTATCAAACATGGCCGCTTCGGAGAAGTTTCCACATTTATCCCGACAGCCAATAATCATGCCCTATTAGATGTCAGATAAATCGCTCCGTTACCGCATTGCGACAACGAATGCACAGCTTTCAGTGTCCCCCGCATGTTTATATACCCCCAGTGCTATTGCTGTCTTCTAGTGGTTATTGTATGTTGATGTCGAACATAAGCGGTTTTCATATTAACGACACTATTAAATGAATACTGGAAAGTAAGTCGATGAATTTCTTCATATGCTACGACAGTATACTTAGATAAAAAGAGTAGTACATAGAAGTAGGTAACACTGTAAAAATATAATGGTTTGCAAAACCTAAGGTTGTGATGGATGAAATAAAATATCGTATTAATATTTACTATTAAAAACCGTCTTGATCACGATTTATTTATTAAGGTGACCGGTTTGGTCCAGCGCTGTGGTCATCTTCAGACCACTGAGTAGGAACCTCTTTCAGCTGGAGAATCATTAGTAGTGATTCTCCAGCTGAAAGAGGTTCTTACTCAATGGTCTGAAGATGATCACAGCAGTGGTCGAAACAGGTCACATTAATAAATAAATCGTGATCAAGACTGTTTTTAATAGTAAATATTTGTAACAGATTGATCACTGTCACTCCCATAATGTATTCAAAAGTAAGCGTACAAATATCTCGGAGCAAATGAATGAAAGTGTGGGACAATATTGCCAGAGATTTCACAGTCGTACATAGAATGTTGGATGCCACTTTACGTGAGGTCAGGGTGACTATATCACCATATGCCTCTGGCCTCGCAGCACGAGGCAGCTGAAGCACAGGGGAAAGAGAGAGAGAGAGAGAGAGTCAATCAGCCAGTAGTTAAACTGCACTGTGGTGGTGTTTTTCATTGCAACACACCCTGAAGACCACACATGGATGTATCTTCTGGTAAACCTTCCGGGATGTAAGGTCGTGGTCCATGAAACTCTTCAGCTCCTAACGTCAGGAATGTCATCCGGTCGTGAAAGCCTTCATACACACATGGATGGATGCACACTGGAAAAAATCTTCGGATCTTCGGGGAACTGGAAAAACGAAGTAGTGTTCCCGTGTGGTATTACTCGCAGCACGAACCGCGTGCATGTGGAGCGTTACGAGGAACACGCACTGCTTCCCAAATGAGAGGAGGTGATCGACCACGGTCAGCTACACCATTAGGTGACCGCTACATTGTGTAACTAGAGGAAAGGGATACAGTTAAACAGCAGGTCACTTTGCCAACAAATTTAACAGAACTGCAAGGAGGGTGAGTCTCTAAAAATCGTTCAAATGGTTCTGAGCACTATGGGACTAAACATCTGAGGTCATCAGTCCCCTAGACTTGGAACTACTTAAACCTAAATAACCTAAGATCATCACAAAGATCCATGACCGAGACAGGAATCCAACCTGCGATCGTAGCAGCAGCGCAGTTCCTGAGTGAAGCTCCTAGAACCACTCGGCCACAATGGCCGCCTAGGTCTCTCTCTCTCTCTTTGCCCGACAAACAGTACGCTGTCTTTCTTTGACAACTGCGCATCGGTGATACCGTTTGCGAAGGTGCCAGTAGCGAAATGGACCAAAGAAGCGTAGGGTCGCTTACTCTTCTCGCATTCAGTCTGAGTTGTGATTCTTGACGTTCGATCATGTAGCGAAAGGTGGGAGCTCATAATAAAACAAGGAACATTTTCGGACAGAATCGTTTCCGTGGTCCAGATGTTGAGCGGATGCATAAAGTTGCTGGGGCATTTCGACGCATGTATCTTTGGACACAGCGCACTCAGCGGTCCACCTTATTGTGACACTGTACTCCTTCCCCATTTGCGTCATTTCAGGTTCCAGACTTCATTTTTATGGATGTCAACGCTGGACCGCATCAACCAGCGTATGTGGAGGAGAACTGCGAACGACACTGTATTCGGGGAGTGGACTGGACTGCACGTTCCCCCGACTTAAATCCTATCGAACACAGGTGAAATACATTGGACTGCCGCACTACTCTGTGTCCACATGCAACAACGGCTACGCAGTATTTGGCACCCATGGTGGGTTAGGAATGGAGCGCCCTACCACAACAGTTCCTTATTAACCTTGTGACCACCACGGGACACATTGCACAGCATGCATTGTCGTCCGTGGTGATCACTAACCCTATTAAGAGCCAATTTTGGAATGTCCAGGAGAACGTCATAAATCTTGGTGGCTTCATTTTCAATATTTTCTTTGAATAAAACTGTATTTCTGTTCGTCTCAATGCCTATATTTCTTTCAGTAGACGTGCATCTCTGTTCTCTAAGGAAATCGATGGCCACATGCTGTCAAGTTTCATTCGACTACGTTGCAGATATTTCGCTAGGAAGCGTTTATACATCCTGCATGCAGACCAGAACTCTGTCCAGGTGAACTTCTTTTTTTTGGAGCACTGAAGAAATACATTCATGGCCGTCAAATTGCTTGGGACGAAGAGGTACACGCCTGTGTGCTATCGTTGTTCCATAGGACACAACATTTATCCTTTAAGGCATTGCCTTTCTGGCCTCACAGTGCGATAAATATATTGATAGTTATGGCGATTACGTTTAAAAATAATGAAGTGTTTATTTATTTTTTTCCTCCTTCCTCTAGTTTTCATTTGACCGCCTGTTGTGTGATCAAGGTTTCATCGAGTTGTGTTACTTCGCAGCGACCCATCAAGCAAAAGTTACTTTTGCCTCAAGTTTTACATATAAGTGTGTGTATACAAGAAAACGATGATTCATATTATTAAGAGACCCTGTGTAAGAATATATACAAACTCGGTGGACGACCCATAGTGTTATCTCTTTTGACTATATCTCGAAAGATCGCAGTAAAATTTCTTTTTACCAATTTTGGTATGTACATCGCGTATTACGCACAGAAAATAATGTGCGATGTTTAAAATAAGTGAATATCTGCAAGTAAACGTTAAATAGTAGTTTTTTCCTAATTTCGCCTCTATATAAAGATGTATCATTTATTAAAATATGCGCGTGTTCTTGTATGCTACAATAAAGACAAAAGAACAAAGCAGCGCCTCACACAAAAAAAATTATGAATAACTGACATAGTGTACAGAAAACGCACTTGAAATTAAATTCCCGAAACGCGTCGTGAAAAATATAAGTCAGAATCGTGACTGGTAATGGGAAACTTATTTCGGAACAAATCTATTTGATAGAAGCGTTTGTCTTTCCTCCTAATCTAACTTTAAGTTTCCTACAAACGGCAACTGTCTTTCCCAAAGTTAGACAAACGTCTAAAGTCTTGCATCTGAAATTTGACCTGTCCTGCCTATCCATTTGACACTTTTGGCCAACCTGACTTTTTATACTTCTGCATTATTTTCGCCAGCTTCATTTGCTGCAGTTTTATATTTCTCCTTTATTCAGTTACATTCAGCAGCTTCTGTGTCAGGCTGGTCCCGGCGGAGGTTCGAGTCCTCCCTCGGGCTTTGGTGTGTGTGTGTTTGTCCTTAGGATAATTTAGGTAACTAGTGTGTAAGCTTAGGGACTGATGCCCTTATCAGTTAAGTACCATATGATATCACACACACTTGAACACTTTAAGTTCTGTCTCACCTAAGGGTTTCTATAATGTCTGGTCTTTTTACTTACTTCTTGCTTTGTTTCATTCACTATTCCATCTTACACTGCCGACCATTCGTCTCCTGTTGTATTCCTATGCCATTCGCCCATTTGTTGCCTAATGCTCTGAAATAAATTTTAAACTGCCTCTGGTCTTTCAACTTATACAGATCCTGTCTTAATCTTCTTGAAATCCGTTTACTTTCAATCTGTATGTCGCAACCAATTAATTAGCAGTAGTGTCCACATCTGCCATAGAAACGTATTACAGATTAAATTCTGGTTTCAAAATCTCTGTTTAACTACCGTATAATCAGTCTGAACTTGTCCGCAGGTCTCGTACATAACTTCCTTACAAATGGTTCAAATGGCTCTGAACACTATGGAACTTAACTTCTGCGATCATCAGTCCCCTAGAACTTCGAACTACCTACACCTACCAAACCTAAGAACACCATTCACATCCATGCCCGAGGCAAGATTCAAACCTACGACCGTAGCGGTCGCGCGGTTCCAGACTGTTGCGCCTAGAACCTCTCGGCCACCCCGGGTGGCTTCTTACATCAATCTTAAACCAGTGCCTGCAGTGATTAAATTATCCTCTGAGGAAAATTCTACCACGGAGCCTTCTATTTCATTCCTGTACCCTGGACTAGGTTTTCCTTCTATTACTCTTTCTCTTCCTTATTTTACTGTCGAATTCTGGTGACTCATAAAAAATAAATTTTCGTCTTCTTTAGCGGTCTAAAGAATATCTTTTAACTCATCGCTAATTTTTTGAGTCTCTTCATCTGCTGCGGAGTTAATTAGTAAATTAACTCGTGGTAATGGCTACGTGCCTGCCGTCGATACAACAGTGCTTGCAGTATGACGTTCGTAGTAGCTTACCCACATTCCTATTTTCTTACACGCTGTTAGACCTACTTCTGCACTGAAAAAACTTGATTTCGTACATCTAACGTTGTACTCATCTGACCGTAAGTTCTGTTATTGCACTTCACTACTTCTCATTAAATATACACGGAAATAAAGTTTGGCATCACCTCGGTTCCGAGAGTTCCTGAACCTGAACAGAAAAGTGGAATAGAGATCAACATAAACATCATTCCCATCCTTTTTATTGCTCATAAAAAACACACATTGCATGCTGTACCACCATACAGCGAAACCTTCAGAGATGGTGGTCGAGATCGCTGTACGCACCGGTACCTCTGATACCATGTAGCATGTCCTCTTGCACTGATGCATGCCTGTATTTGTCGTGGCATACTATCCACGAGTTCATCAAGGCATTGTTGTTCCAGATTGTGCCACTCCTCAAAGGCGATTCGGCATAGATCCGTCAGAGTGGTTGGTGGGTTACGTCGTACATAAACACTCCTTTTCAATCTATCCCAGGCATGTTCGATAGGTTTCATGTTTGGAGAACATGATGGCCACTCTAGTCGAGCGATGTTGTTATCCAGAAGGAAGCCATTCAGAAAATGGGGGCGACGAGTGCCTCTCCAATATGCAGTCGGTATGGTTGCACTATCAGTCGGAGGATGGCATTCACGTATCGTACAGCCCTCCATGACGACCAGCGGCGTACGTCGGCCCAACATAATGCCACCCCAAAACATCAGGGAGCCTCCACCTTGCTGCACCCGCTGGACAGTGTGTCTAACGCAATTAGCCTGACCGGGTTTCCGCCAAACACGTCTCCGACGATAGCCTGGTTGAAGGCATATGCGACACTCATCGGTTAAGATAACGTGATGCCAATCCTGAGCCGTCCGTTCGGCATGTTGTTGGGCCATCTGTACCACGTTGCATGCTGTCGTGGTTGCAAATATGTACTTCGACAAGGACATCGGGAGTGAAGGTGCGCAGCCCACTGCGCACAGTCTGAGTCGTAACACGACGTCCTGTGGTTGCACGGAAAGCATTATTCAACATGGTGGCGTTGCTTTCAGGGTTCCTCCGAACCTACGTAGCGGTCATCCATTGCAGTAGTAGCCCTTGGGCGGCCTGAGTGAGGCATGTCATCAACATTTCCTGTCTCTTTGTATCTCCTCAATGTCCGAACAACATCGCTTTGGTTCAATCCGAGACGCCTTGTTGAGAGCCCTTCCCTGCACAAAGTAGCAATGCTAACGCGATCGAACCGCGGTATTGATCACCTAGGCATGGTTGAAGTACAGACAATACGAGCCGTGTAACTCCTTCCTGATGGAATGACTGGAACTGTTCGACTGTCGGACTCCCTCCGTCTAATAGGCCCTGCCCGTGCATGGTTGTTTACATCTTTGGTTGGGTTTAGTGACATCTCTGAACAATCAAATGGACTGTGTCTGCGATACAATATCCACAGTCAACGTCTATCTTTAGGATAGATTCGAAAGTTTTTTTGATGTGTGTATAATTCATTTATTTCTTTTTTTAAATTATGACCTACATATCTGATTAGGGGACGCAAAATTCCACTCTCCAACCCGTAGAACTCAAGTTTTCTTGATTTGGTCCGCCAGAGCAGACAGTTCGTAGAGATGCGATTAGCGGATTATTTTACTCAGGTATATTTTACCTAACAGGATTTAACCGGACAATAGAGCTGAATGCCGTTGCTCTCAGATGTTCGCAGCAACAGCGCAGTAATATGTTGGCTAATAGTACAAGACCAGATATGTCAATCATGCAGACTGTTGCCGCTGCTACTCTTGAAATGTAAGTTGCACTCTTAGTTATCAGTTCCTCTTCAGGTAAAATATGTGTCCTTCTCACTGGCACCCCCCCCCCCCCCCCCATTGCGGCTGAATCTCAAGTACAGCTCTCTGTATTGACGAGTCACGCTAGCCACTCCAACTTGGGAAAGTCCTCGTTTCTTGGGGGAAGTCTGTCTTATTGAGCTCTTAGCCAGTCAGATAACTTAATTGTAAAGTTGTGACAACTATATAAGTAGTCTCGTAATAGAGAATAAGACAGGCAACAGACATCTCTCTGTAATACATTTTAAATACGACCATAAAATATATCAACCGATTAATGAGGTAGTGAAGAAAGTACAAAACAAGAACTTGGAAAATTGTTTTAAAAAACAAACTGCAAAGGAAATGGAGAAGTCTTGTGAACTAACCGGTCACTATCATTATGAACGGTACTACACTGTAAGATTAATAAATATCAGACGAGTAACTATATAATTGTGTCTTACTTGTTCTTGAAAAATATTTCTTGAAGACCTGTTAATCTCCGCAGTACTGGTGGTGGTGGTGGTGAGGGGGAGTTACTTTATGCCCCTATTTTGAAAAGTGGCTCTGAGTACTATGGGACTCAACTGCTGAGGTCATTAGTCCCCTAGAACTTAGAACTAGTTAAACCTAACTAACCTAAGGACATCACAAACATCCATGCCCGAGGCAGGATTCGAACCTGCGACCGTAGCGGTCTTGCGGTTCCAGACTGCAGCGCCTTTAACCGCACGGCCACTTCGGCCGGCTATTTTGAAAAGTATTGTCTTCTAGTTAGTTACCTTATATTTTAATACTTCAAAAAAATATTTATTTTTATAAAGAGTTCTACTAGATCCCATACATGTTTAAAAGTTTTCAGTTAAACTTAACCCAAAAATATAAGTCTCAGTGGTAGATGTCACTACCCCAGTAATTGTCGTATTCAATATTTCGAGGTTCAGGGCCGTACTTACGGATCTATATCTGTTTATGGTGGTCATGAAGTCGGCATTACACGTAACTGAAAGCTCGTTGATGTTGCTAAGGATGTACTAGAAGGGATTTTCAGGTGTTATACCCTATTTACACATCAGAACGTCTTCCAAACATGTTGTTAATATAATTCAAAAACAATTCCCGTATTTTTATTTTTAAATATTTCTTATGGTGGGCATAAAGTACACCCCCCCTCCCTTCGCTAATGTGTGTTACGGAAAATACCTTGGTATTGCAAAGGTTAATTTTTCTGTCTAAAGATAAGTTTTGCATAGTTATCGTTGACAGAACGAACGGATGTGACAGGTCACTTACACAGGATGCTGTTGTAAAAAGCCCAAGGATTAAGAGCTAAAATGGGAGGAAAGTTTCTCATTCAGGACGGCGATGTCAAGTGAATAGCAAAGAGTTCTCTCAGAAGAGTTTGAGACGAACTTCGACGACGGATACAAATGTGTGTTAATACACGTGTTACAACAGGTAAGCACGTTCTCTCCGAGCAAATAACTTCCGGGTGAAGGTCGTAAATTGCAAGCTGTCTTTGCTGATGGGGATATTCCAGTCTCGGCGATGCCTTTCTTGCGTGCCTTTCGTGACGCGAGCTCGTTCAGCTGGAAATTGGCGTCCGCCTGTCGGCGTAACTGGCTGCGATGTGCCCACTTTTCCAGCCCTTTGTTCCTGCTTTGGAGGAGGGACCTACAGGGTGGCTGGTTACGACCATCACTGCTCTACAACGGACTACGTCCCTTCACTGCCTAACCCATAACTGGCAGTCAAATTAAAACGGACAGCAGAGAAAAGAATGTAACCTGTTTATTATTTTAAAAGTAATCGCCATAACTGTCAATACATTTATCCCAATGTGAAAGAATGTGGGTTATCCTTTGATTTAAAAATGTTTGCGTTTACTTACGGAACCGTGATTGTACACGCATATTTTTCATGAAGGTACTGACCGTTTAGTCACAAATGGTATAAATGCATTAACAGTTACGGCGATAACGTTGAAAATAATACACATTGTACTTACTTTTTCCTATGTACCTCGCTTTTCTGTACTGTATGTAATTCATCCATCTCTGTGCTGGAAGGCTGGCTCTGAGCACTATGGGACTTAACAGCTATGGTCTTCAGTCCCCTAGAACTTAGAACTACTTAAACCTAACTAACCTAAGGACCTCACACAACACCCAGTCATCACGAAGCAGAGAAAATGTGCTGGAAGCATTGCTGTCAAGAGATCTTGAGTGAGACTCAGCTATACATACCCTGATAACAAGAGAATACTGATTTTAAAAATCGTGATCGGTTATTACAATCTGTTAGCACTAAGAACACTTTACAAAAATTACACTGAGGTGACAAAAGTCAGGATATATCTCCTAAAATCTCGTCGGGCCTCCTTTGCCCGCGGTAGTTCAGCAAATCTACGTGTCATGGACTCAACAGGTCTTTGACAGTCCCTTGCAGAAATAATGAATCATAATGCCTCTATGTTCTTGTTTGTTGTTGTGGTCTTCAGTCCTCAGACTGGTTTGATGCAGCTCTCCTTGCCACTCTATGCTGTGCAAGCTTCTTCATCTCCCATTACCTACTGCAACCTACATCCTTCTGTATCTGTTTAGTGTATTCATCTCTTGGTCTCCCTCTACGATTTTTACCCTCCACGCTGCCCTCCAATACCAAATTGGTGATCCCTTGATGCCTCAGAACATGTCCCACCAACCGATCCCTTCTTCTAGTCAAGTTGTGCCACAAACGTCTCTTCTCCCCAATCCTATTCAATACCTCAACATTAGTTATATGATCTACACATCTAATCTTCAGCAGTCTTCTGTAGCACCACATTTCGAAAGCTTCTATTCTCTTCTTGTCCAAACTAGTTATCATCCTCTATACCTGCCCATAATTGACAATGTTTTGCCGCCGCAGCCTTTTCTGCACGAACTGGCAGAGGACGCTTTTGATAACTTATGAAAGACACTACCCCTGGGTCTCTAGGCCATGTCCCATTAACGTTCCTTGGGATTCGAGTACGGAGTTAAAGGTGGCCAAACCTTTGGCTCTAATTGTCCTGACTATTCTTCAAAGCAATGGCGACCAATTGTGGCCCTGTGACATGGCACATTGTTATCCATAAAATTTCCATTTCAAATGGCTGCAAATGGTCTCCAGGTAGCCGAACATAGCCATTTCCGATCCATGGTCGTCTTACTTGGACCAGAGCACCCAGTCCAATCCTTGTAAACACAGTCAGTACTATTATGGCGCCACCACCACCTTGCACAGGGCCTTGTTGACGACTTGGGTACGCAGCTATCTGCGTCTTCGCCACACTCCAACAGTACCATCAGCTCTTACCTCCTTAAATCGGTACTCATGTGATCAGGTCATGGTTTTCCAGTCTTGTAGGGTTCAACCAATATGTTCACGAGCCCAAGAGATGCCCTGAATGCGTTTTCGTGCTGTTACAAAGGCAAACACCTAGCTCGAGTGACGCTATAGCCCATCGTCGCTCTGTCCTAACGGATACGTTCATCGTAGGTCCACATTGATTTCTGCGGATATTACATGCAGTGCAGCTTGTCTGTTAGCACCGACAAATCGAAGCAAAGGCAACTGCTCTCGGTCGTTACGTGAAGGTCATCGGCCTCTGCGTTGTCCGTGGTGAGAAGTAATGCCTGAAATAAGGTATTCTCGACAAACTGTTCACAGTGTGGATTGACAGTGTGGAGCTCGGAATAAATGATACCCTAACAATTTCCGTCTAGTAACGCCCAATACATCTAACAGCAGTTACTGTCCCGCGTTCAAAATCAATTAATTCCCGTCGTGAGGTCTTAATCACGCAGGAAACATGATCTCATGGATCATCTGTGTACAAATGACATCTCCGCCAGTATAGTGCCCGGTTACACCTTGTTTGTGCGATACTAAATCCATTCGTGAATGTGCATATCGATATCCCGTAGGCTTTGTCGCCTAAATATAGTGTACAGGGTGTCACAGAAATATTGCGATGAACTTCGAAGGGCTCTAGAGAGTGCTTTGAGGAACAAATCGAGGATCATATTCGGATACATCATCCAACAAGCTATAAATGCTGGCGCCTGCCACAAGACCACCCCTTCTGCAGTAAACGTGATTTCGTACTTTGACTAACCGAAGGTGGGTGGTCTCGCAACGTTGTTTGTTATTCAGCGATCGTTACTGATTTCCACGATTGAAGAATACTTTGACTAACCGAAGGTGGGTGGTCTCGCAACGTTGTTTGTTATTCAGCGATCGTTACTGATTTCCACGATTGAAGAATACTGAGCTAGCTGCTGTTTAGGAAGGCCTGATCCTTTATGACTGCGAAACTCCTTTCCCTCGGTGGAAGTCGTATTCCAACACGGGTTCCATATGCAATTTATTTTTCTCCTGGAACCCTCCAAAATCTGATGTTTTCCGGTATACAAAAGGAAAATAAACTGGAGATCGAAACGCGTGTCCGACACCATTTTCAAGGTAACACAGCGTCGCCCATATGCACAGCAAATGGTTCAACTGGCTCTGAGCACTATACGACTTAACTTCTGAGGTCCTCAGTCGCATAGAACTTAGAACGCGTGTCCGAAACCATTTTCAGGGTAACACAGCGCCGCCCATATGCACAGCAAATGGTTCAACTGGCTCTGAGCACTATGCGACTTAACTTCTGAGGTCATCAGTCGCCTAGAACTTAGAACGCGTGTCCGACACCATTTTCAAGGTAACACTGCACCGCCCATATGCACAGCAAATGGTTCAACTGGCTCTGAGCCTTACGCGACTTAACTTCTGAGGTCATCAGTCGCCTAGAACTTAGAACTAATTAAACCTAACTAACCTAAGGACATCTGACATATCCATGCCCGAGGCAGGATTCGAACCTGCGATCGTAGCGGTCACTCGGCTCCAGACTGTAGTGCCTAGAATCGCACGGCCACTACGGCCGGCTATGCACAGCAACTAGCTCCATGTTCTCCACTGGCGATCCTGGCTGCAAGTGGCGATCGCGGAATAACAACATTGCGAGATGTTGTACCCATTTTCTGTCAGCGTACGAAGTAATATATGCTGCCGAAAGGCTGCCAAATGGCAAGAGCCGTCACCTATAAATCCGACAGCCTCGTTGGATGACGTTTTCCAACACGAGTTCCTGTCCTCGATTTGTTCCTTAAGACACCTTCTATAACGGTTCGTAGTTTATCGCAAGATTTCTGGGACACCCTGAATACAACCGTTAGGGCTCTGAAATATTGTGTCGTCTTAATTTATGGAATAAAGTATTTTTCCCTAAAACTTCGCTTTGTTTCTGTTACAGCTGTTTTATGATCGGTACGTCGCTCAATAACAAAATGATTATATATGAAAGTCGTCGATGTGACCTCTTCTCTGCATAGTCATGATTTCCTCATGTCAATCTCCACATCTAACAGCAACACCTACACACGGCATTCTTAGTTATTTTCTGTTGGTCCATAACGATCAGGGGACATCGGGTGGTACGTACTTTTCATTGTCAATAAACTTTATCAACAGCCGTACACTTTAAGATATTTTACTTTATTCTGAAAGCAAGCATTTGCCATTTTGTCATTTTCAGGACCCATACGCTTTTTTTTCAAGTCAACGAACGTATCGTATAGCGCCATAAAACTAGAGACTTGAGTTCCAATCGCTGTTCAGACGCTTCATACGAAGATGTTACAGCAGCTCAACAGATACTTTGTATGAAGCATCTGAACAGCGATTGGAATACACGATATCCAGTTTTATGGTGCTATACGATACGTTCGTTGATTTGAAAAAAAAGAGTCTGGAGCCTGAAGAAGACAAAACGAATTGCCGAAACTGCTTTCTTTCAGAATAAAATAAAATATCTTGAAGTGTGCGGCTGTTGCTAAAGATAATTGACATTGAAAAGTTCTTAGTTATTTGTCGCTTATTTCCTAATCTCCTGTTTCACCAGAGAGTTTTGGCTTTCACTGCTCCTTGTAGTGCTGAGCAGATTATTCACTGTCTTCATACTTCTGTTGTTCTGTTCCTCCTTCGACAGGGTTTTTTACTTGCTCTTCCGTTTGGCGATAAATTTAAGCGTTCTTCTGTAACAGAACATCCACAGCGTTTTGATTCTTTTCTTTCCCGTTTATCATAAACTTCATGATCCACTTCCATACAAATTTCTTATCTTCCGCTTTCTTTGTTCAACTTTCGTCGCTTCAGTTTCACATACTAAACCTTTTTCTTTTGATTTAGTACGCGGTTCCCAATTTTGGTCTTACGCTTCCAGCTATTCTCATTTCTGCACGTCCTCAGTACTTTTGTCTATCTTTGACCCACTCTCGACCCATTTGCTGGGCTCAGTATCTGTTTGTCACGTTCAAAAGTTCCCGTAACACTTGCTTACTTTCGCACAGGTTATTAATGCCATCACCGGATCTTATCATTGTTATTCTGTACCCATGAATTGTTACCCTACTCTGAACCTATCATTTACTTCCCAACTGCCATTCTGAAATGCAGGTTGATCAGTAGAGGAGACGACTGGTATCCCGCGCAAATCTTCAATTGATATATATATATATATATATATATATATATATATATATATATATATATTTAAATGTTACTGGATGATGACCTACGTGAAGAGTGCAGGATAGCTAATTCAAGAGGCGGACAGCAGTCAATAAAGATTATGAGATCATTTATTGTTTATGGATGGGCAGAGACTGAACACTGTACAAGTAAGACCTTGCGTTCTGATTATAATAATATGATAGGTACTTGATTTTTTTATGCCAGTAAAGTAGATAACGTAAAAAGTTACATGATGGTGCGGCATTATTGGCTGGCTTATCCTGTATGGCGTTGTTCAGTAGCCCTGTGTAAGTCTCTATATTTGACGTTTGCACTTCGTTGTTGAAGAGGTGAAATGATTAGGACAATATGAGCACCTAGTCCAAGAGTGAAGAAAACCACAGACACAGCCCCGAATCGAATCCGACGTCCAGAGGCAGTGGCTCCACCATACTCCGAGCTATGGACGTACAGACAGTGTACGGTGGTGACACATCTAAACTGCACAAATCAGCACCTGCACGTATCATACATCGTCTAACAGGCTGATATTGCAGGCATTAGGCAAATAAGTAATCATAGTTAGCATGTAAATTTATAATCCTCGTATTGTGTTTTGCTTGTATCAAAACAGTGCCTGTTAGACAGAATGAGTGACTGCAGAAGGTGAAAGACCTGATGATGTTATATCGACTTTCAAGAAGAACAACATAAGCTTCTGGACAGAGTCCTGTGGGGCTCCCGAGAATACTTTCTTCTAGGAAGACTATCTACACACACTGCTGTGTTTCTGAAACAACTTCACAATACTATCTAGATGGTGATAAGTTCCTATGGGACCAAACTGCTGAGTTCATCGGTCCCTGGGTTTACACACTGCTTAATCTAGCGTAAACCAACTCAAGCTAAGGAGAACACACACACCCATATCAGAGAGAGGACTCGAACCTCCGACGGGGTTAGCCTCGCGAACCGTGGCAATACGCCTGAGACCGCGCGGCAGTACCATCTAGCATATTTGTTAACAGAATATTGAACATGACAGTATCCCATGCTTTGTTAAGTCCAATGATATTCTTACTGTGGCCTAAAAGTCGTCAGTCGCTTGATTCAAGTCATCGGGTTGTGACACGACGGCTCTACTCGTGTCATTAGTCTTACTATTACCACAAAGAGCAATATGACCCTGGCAAAACGGTAGTGCCATCTACTGATCGTTTCTGTGTTTCTGTGTTGAATGAGCCATCGCTGCCTTGACTTTGCCGCCGTCTGCCGGCTGTTGGTGTGATTCGACTGACACCTATAGTCAGGAAGGAGAGTACAACATTTCTTGTCCGAATACTGGTACAAATGTGTTGCAGTTGGTTTGTTTAGTTTGTCTTACTTTCTCAGGAGTGAGTAGGGGTGAGAGTGTTATTATATGGTGCGCTATGAAGCCCTCTTCTAGCTCAGAATACCACTGATACTTACCACCTCAATTACTGGTTTAAAATAATGAAAAGCCTTGCTCTAGAATATTTGCCTTCGGTGAATCCTTCTAGAACCATGGAAGATATTCAATGACGTCTTAAAACATTCTAACTATCTGTCTTTCCTCTAGTAAGTGTTTACCGTTTATCTCTTTCCTCACCGAATCTGTGGGCAACGTCCTCATTTAACAACTTAATTTAGAGTTTTCTGGAACATCGTGTCTCAGACACTTCGACGATACTGTTCCCACAGTCCACACTTATATTCAACACACTGCTGAGTTCTCAGGCATTCATTCCTCAAACTAACGCGTAAGTTTGATATACTCCTAAGATTTCGTGTTCAGACAGGAGGCGCAATTGTCAAGCCGATTGCCTGTATTGCTGGTGAATACTTACTGATGGATGTGTATCTTTGTTCAGAGACAATTGTACCGTTCCCAACAAAGGCGCCCAACTGCAATGATGATGTTCGCCAACTGGGCATTCTTAGAGAACTTTTGTCGGCACGTTCGAGACAAATTTTGAACTTTTGCTTCGCAACGGGAGAAAATGACGTGCTTTCAAACAAGTAACACTTTAATTTTGTTGCGCAGTGTGTAGATGACGAGAGTGTACTACTTTACTAATGCTTATCGATTTGTTCTACTTGCACTAACTCCGCAGTAAAGCATTAAACCACCCCTCGCCACTCCTTCTGGTAGTTACCGATTCCCTGGTTTCCTTAAAAAGCAGATCCTGTGCTTTCACATCACTGCAAAGCGTATTTTATTATTATAAAACCATGCCAATAAGACTCCTTCTGTCTGCCAAAAGATATTTAAAAAACTCTTATTCCATGTGATACCGGTGTAAAATACCTCAAACTTGGAATCGCTTCATCATTTCAACTGACTTCCACAATACCATTGCAAATTTTTACTCGTAACCAAGAGTGATACTAGATAATAGGCAGTGTTATGACCAAAATGGAAGAAAAAACCACGAATAACTCAGAGCTTCTCTGGTCACAATGTGGCACTAAATACACGAATATACATGGTGTAACAGGTGTAAATTCTGACATTTGTATGTATGGTACCCTAATATTTACACACTTCAGTAAGTTAGTTGCTTCTACTCTGAATAAAATACTGTTACTGCTAACACACCACATGATTTACTTCCTGATATTTTCTGCACTGTTATAATTGCATCACTGTATGAATTACACCTGCACTAGAGACTAACCGCTTGGCATTCATGTGTCCACACACGAGACACATACAGCAGAAAAGCGTACAGGGTGACCTCGTCTGTTGACTGACAGAGACCGCCGACAGTTGAAGAGGGTCGTAATGTGTAACAGGCAGACATCTATCCAGACCATCACACAGGAATTACAAACTGCATCAGGAGCCACTGCAGTTAGGTGGGAGGTGAGAAAACTTGGATTGCATGGTCGAAAATTCTGGATCGCCCATTATTTGTGTTAGATCTGGCATCTTGGTCCAGTTTCACTGAAATTAGTAGCTCTGTAGTGGCTACTTACAAAATCACAAAATTAGTCTGCAATTTTGAAAGAAAATAAGTAAATAATAGGGAGTATGTGTTGCTTCAAAATGAAATTGTACTTAATGCCTAGAAATTTAAATATAAAAAATAAAACTAAGTATCATTTTCTTATACTGAAATCCTTAAATATGATACAGCTAGTCCAAAATATGATACACATGTCACCTTGTTATGTGCACTGAAAGCAGAATCTCGAGGTCTTCAAAATGGCGTAAAAAATATACAGAATGATACATATTTATTGCCAGAGATTTTTATGTTTGGGATATTTCTCCGATATCTATGGCATAAAATGAACGTCGTAATGAACTACAGAAAGCTCTTTACTTATTTTTCATTTTTCTGATACCGTAAAGTAAACCAGCAAATGTTAGAACGTGTTTACGATTATACTTAACATATAGACTCTAATACAACAATAAAACATACTCAAAAGAGAATGTTGGTCTCATATTGTTTTCATTAGCATCAACAGGACCGTTAAAGATAAAGCGGATTCCTCGTCTGATAATTACTACCACAGAAGCAACATGAGGAATTTTCAGTTTCCGTATCACATTATTAAGAAAAATGTTGATTGTTGTTGTTGTCTTCAGTCCTGAGACTGGTTTGATGCAGCTCTCCATGCTACTCTATCCTGTTCAAGCTTCTTCACCTCCCAGTACTTACTGCAACCTACATCCTTCTGAATCTGCTTAGTGTATTCATCTCTTGGTCTCCCTCTACGATTTTTACCCTCCACGCAGCCCTCCAATGCTAAATTTGTGATCCCTTGATGCCTCAGAACAACCGGTCCCTTCCTCTTGTCTAGTTGTGCCACAAACTCCTCTTCTCCCCAATTCTATTCAATACCTCCTCATTAGTTATGTGATCTACCCATCTAATCTTCAGCATTGTTCTGTAGCACCACATTTCGAAAGATTCTATTTTCTTCTTGTCCAAACTATTTATCGTCCATGTTTCACTTTCATACATGGCTACACTCCATACAAATACTTTCAGAAACGACTTCCTGACACTTAAATCAATACTCGATGTTAACAAATTTCTCTTCTTCAGAAACGCTTTGCTTGCCATTGCCAGTCTACATGTTATATCCTCTCTACTTCGACCGTTATCAGTTATTTTGCTCCCCAAATAGCAAACCTCCTTTACTAGTTTAAGTGTCTCATTTCCTAATGTAATTCCCTCGGCATCACCCGAGGGAATTCGACTACATTCCATTAGCATCGTTTTGCTTTTGTTGATGTTCATCTTACACGCTCCTTTCAAGACACTGTCCATTCCGTTCAACTGCTCTTCAAAGTCCTTTGCTGTCTCTGACGGAATTACAATGTCATCAGCAAACCTCAAAGTTTTTATTTCTTCTCCACGGATTTTAATACCTACAACGAACTTATCTTTTGTTTCCTTTACTGCTTGCTCAATATACAGATTGAGTAGCATCGGGGATGGCTACAACCCTATTTTGCTTAGTAAATTTTTATTAAATGGAATGTAGAGGAAATAAATAAATATACCGCGCATAGCAACGACTTAGGCTGCGCCCATTTTATGTACAAAAATAATGTTCACGTCGGCAGCAGAGGTCCCGGCGGGCTGTGGAGGAGGAGTCCTACCTGCCAGTGAATCATCTTCGGCCTCTCGCTCCGAGCCGTCGCCGCCGCTCCTTGTTCCGCCGCGGAGTATCCGATTGCTCGCCAGCAATTGTGCCCGCCGCCGGCCCGGAAGGAGGTGGTCCGCGCACAATGGCGCCTTCCGGCGGCAGACATTGTGCGACTATCGACCACGGCCGCGACCACGGCCGCCTCTCGAAGCCAAATGACGGCGGCGGGGGAGGGGAAGGCGCGGTGTCGCCTCGCGCGGCATTCCGGCTCAGAATAGCGGCCTCCATACTTTACGAGGCTCTCCGACACTGCCAGTGGTTAAGGGGTCGAGCCATAATGTGAGCACTTTATGCCGTCTCGTCTGCGGCCTTCTGGCGCCTCTAGATGGTTACAGGGTGGCTCTAAGGTGGTTATTCGGCCCCCATGGCGAGTTAGAGTAGCAGGGCGAGGGCAGTAACAGGATAGCCTCCTGGGCTTCGACAATAGTTTGCGAAGAAACTGACACTACACTTCATCTTCGTTTTAGAGTTTATATCGCGCTGGAGGGATCCACTTGTTGACACTTCTGTCTCCATTTCGGTTTGTCAAGGGCATCTTCTTAGGTGACACTGATAAATTCCATATCCTTCCTTATATGGTCCATCCATCGTGTCTTGGGTCTGCCACGGGGTCGTCGGCCGTATATGTCCATGTGCAGAGCTGTTTTTGCCACCGATTCTGCTTTACTGCGCATGACCTGTGCGTAGCACCAACTCCAAGTCGCAGTCGAACGTCGACGGTGGTTGCATGGTCAAATCGGGTAAACCCAGGGGACCATCGGAGTACCGGGTGATCAAAAAGTCAGTATAAATTTGAAAACTTAATAAAGCACGGAATAATGTAGATAGAGAGGTGAAAATTGACATGCGTGCTTGGAATGACACTGGGTTTTATTAGAACAAAAAAAGAAAACACCCCATATTGCGGCGATCACACAGATCTCTTGTGCGCGTCGTTTGGTGATGATCGTGTGCTCAGCCGCCACTTTCGTCATGCTTGGCCTCCCAGGTCCCCAGACCTCAGTCCGTGCGATTGTTGGCTTTGGGGTTACCTGAAGTCGCAAGTGTATCGTTATCGGCCGACATCTCTAGGGATGCTGAAAGACAACATCCAACGCCAATGCCTCACCATAACTCCGGACATGCTTTACAGTGCTGTTCACAACATTATATCTCGACTACAGCTATTTTTGAGGAATGATGATGAACATATTGAGCATTTCCTGTAAAGAACATCATCTTTGCTTTGTTATACTAATTATTGCTATTCTGGTCAGATGAAGCGCTATCTGTCGGACATTGTTTGAACGTTTGTATTTTTTTGCTTCTAATAAAACCCCATGTCATTCCAAGCATGTGTGTCAATTTGTACCTCTCTATCTACATTATTCCGTGATTTACTCAGCTTACAAATTTATACTGACATTTTGTTCACCCGGCATATGCATTTCCGTCACTGGAGAGCCTGCTCTTGCTTTGTTGTTGTGGGCCAGCACCTTTTACTTGAGGCGTAGAGGCATACGGCGATCACACAGGACGCCAGTCACCTGGCGCCATTTCATCCAGGTAGAGACTTCTGGTAGACTTTTGCAATCACTGCATATGAATGAGATATTTGAATTGCTCCGCTGTATTCAGGTCTTCTCCTGACACTACACTTTCTGATCAAAAGTGTTCGGATACTTATTATTGGGCTTTAATGAGGGATGTGCTCACTCTTTGTCTTTATGGCTTCTTGAAGTCGGCTGGAGACACTTTCAGTGTGGTGTCTTTTTTGAATGTCGGTGGAAGAATAGCAGCCCATTCTTCTTGAAGATCAGGGACCGGAGAGTGTAATAATGATGCAGGCTGAGGTTCGCTGCGAAGTAATTCTGATTCCGAAGGGGTTCCATCGGGTTCAGATCAGGACAATGTTCTGGCCCTTCTGTTCCGGTAATGTTATCGCCCACAAAACATAGCCTCATGCTTACAGCTTTATAACACGCTTCATTGTCATGTTGATAGAAACAATCATCGTATTCGAATCTGTCCTCTACTGCAAATAGCAAACAGTGCTGTAAAGAGTTCTCATATGGGTTTGTACTGCTTTCTCAAGCGCCATATGAGCGCCTCATTGTAACAAAGGAAAACACTCCATGTCTGTCATGCGATGTCTCAAAGTAATGCCTTATGAAAATCCGGTTAAAGGCAATGGCACGTAAGAGTGTACTTTACTTTTGTACTGCTCACTTGTATGAGCTTTCCTAAACCTAATCTACCTGATGAGAATTACTCGAGACGCGTCATAAACGATAGCGATCAAGACGTTTCCAAGGAATTAAGACAATGCATCCCATAGTGTAACACCACCTCCTCCATGCTTCACTGCTGGCACTACACAGGTGGCAGGTAAGTTTCTACAGGCGCAGGCCAAACCCAACCCTGTCTTCGGATTGTCACAGGCTATACTGTGATACATGACTCGCTTCTTGTCATTCACTATCACTTTTTAAACCACCTCAAACGTTACTTATCGTTGACTACAGAACTGTGTAGGTATTCGGGATTTGCTCCACCGCTGTGTACTGTTCTTTTAACTCGCTACGCATAGTCATGAAGTTGGATGGTCTGCAGTTAACACTCAGAAACTGATAAGTGATTCCTACTGGTTCATACTATTTTTGCAACCAGTCTCCAGGATCCTTGTCTGTCTTGTCGTTACTGCATGAGGTCGGCTTGGTCCTGGTTCAGCCGTAATCCTCTCTTCATGTTTCCACTTCTTATACACGCCACTAACAGCCGACTTGGTAGAAATATTCCTAATGAACCTGTCATTCACCTGACATCCAATGACTAGTCTACGATCGGAGTAACTGAGCTCCGCTGATCGACTCACGTCGCTCTTACTGCTTCTCAACTGACAATACTCGTCGACTTTTTTTTATAGAGACGGGTTGGTTTCCTGATGTATGCAGTGTTCAATTTCGTATCACAAAGTGCTGTTAGGATGCTCCATGGTAAAATACACTCCTGGAAATGGAAAAAAGAACACATTGACACCGGTGTGTCAGACCCACCATACTTGCTCCGGACACTGCGAGAGGGCTGTACAAGCAATGATCACACGCACGGCACAGCGGACACACCAGGAACCGCGGTGTTGGCCGTCGAATGGCGCTAGCTGCGCAGCATTTGTGCACCGCCGCCGTCAGTGTCAGCCAGTTTGCCGTGGCATACGGAGCTCCATCGCAGTCTTTAACACTGGTAGCATGCCGCGACAGCGTGGACGTGAACCGTATGTGCAGTTGACGGACTTTGAGCGAGGGCGTATAGTGGGCATGCGGGAGGCCGGGTGGACGTACCGCCGAATTGCTCAACACGTGGGGCGTGAGGTCTCCACAGTACATCGATGTTGTCGCCAGTGGTCGGCGGAAGGTGCACGTGCCCGTCGACCTGGGACCGGACCGCAGCGACGCACGGATGCACGCCAAGACCGTAGGATCCTACGCAGTGCCGTAGGGGACCGCACCGCCACTTCCCAGCAAATTAGGGACACTGTTGCTCCTGGGGTATCGGCGACGACCATTCGCAACCGTCTCCATGAAGCTGGGCTGCGGTCCCGCACACCGTTAGGCCGTCTTCCGCTCACGCCCCAACATCGTGCAGCCCGCCTCCAGTGGTGTCGCGACAGGCATGAATGGAGGGACGAATGGAGACGTGTCGTCTTCAGCGATGTGAGTCGCTTCTGCCTTGGTGCCAATGATGGTCGTATGCGTGTTTTCGCCGTGCAGGTGAGCGCCACAATCAGGACTGCATACGACCGAGGCACACAGGGCCAACACCCGGCATCATGGTGTGGGGAGCGATCTCCTACACTGGCCATACACCACTGGTGATCGTCGAGGGGACACTGAATAGTGCACGGTACATCCAAACCGTCATCGAACCCATCGTTCTACCATTCCTAGACCGGCAAGGGAACTTGCTGTTCCAACAGGACAATGCACGTCCGCATGTATCCCGTGCCACCCAACGTGCTCTAGAAGGTGTAAGTCAACTACCCTGGCCAGCAAGATCTCCGGATCTGTCCCCCATTGAGCATGTTTGGGACTGGATGAAGCGTCGTCTCACGCGGTCTGCACGTCCAGCACGAACACTGGTCCAACTGAGGCGCCAGGTGGAAATGGCATGGCAAGCCGTTCCACAGGACTACATCCAGCATCTCTACGATCGTCTCCATGGGAGAATAGCAGCCTGCATTGCTGCGAAAGGTGGATATACACTGTACTAGTGCCGACATTGTGCATGCTCTGTTGCCTGTGTCTATGTGCCTGTGGTTCTGTCAGTGTGATCATGTGACCCCAGGAATGTGTCAATAAAGTTTCCCCTTCCTGGGACAATGAATTCACGGTGTTCTTATTTCAATTTCCAGGAGTGTAGTATATTTTGTGTATAGTTCTGAAAGTAAGTAAGTTCCACTGCTCCAGAAATTTTTATTCGATGAAAGAAAGTTTTCATCTGTTTAGACTGAAGGGTCCACTGAAAGTTTGAACCAAGGCCAGCAAACGAACTCGGGTCTCCTGCTTACTAGACAGGTGTGTTAGCTACTAAGCCGCTTTGGCACAGCGGTTCACACAACTGCACGGATTACCCTGGCATACCTAACTTCTCGGTCTAAATGCTCGGTGCCGCAGAGTCTATTTTAAATTCCCTCCTAAACATGAGCAGAACTGCCAAGGTTCTCCATGTTTCGGAATGGCATCTCAGCATCGAACGTAAATGGCAAATCCAGCCTGCTACCCAGGAGCAGGTACTTATACAAATGGAATGACACAGTTTCAGACAGTTCACTAGTCTGATACAGATATGACTACATGTGTCAGGGTAATCCGTGCAGTTGTGTGAACTGCTGTCGCCACGTGGCTTAGTGACAAACGCACCTGCCAAGTAATCAGGAGACCCGAGTTCGATTCTCGGCCTTGGTACAAACTTTCACTCCCCGCTTCAGTCTATACACATAAAATCATATCTGTATGGGACCAGTCAAGTCTTTGAAACTGTATCATTTCATTTGTATAAGTACCTGCGCCTCGGTTTCAGACTGAGTCCCCCATTTGCATCCGATGCTGAGGTGCTATTCCATAACATGGAGAGCCTCGGCAATTCTGTTTGTGTGTAAGGGACAATTTCAAGTAGACTGTTGCGGCAGTGAGAATTTAGATCCCTACAATTATGTGAACCGCTGTGCTAACGTGAATTAGTGGGTAACACATCTGTCTAGTAAGCAAGAAATCCAGGTTTCGTTTCCAGTCTTGGAAGAAATTTTCACTCACCGCTTCAGTCTACATACATAACATCATATCGCAGTGAGGCGAGTAAAGTCCCTGAAACTGTGTTTTGCTACATATTTTGAAATCTTGGCTGTTTTTCCACGTGGCTGTCGTTAGACTTTAAACATTCGTAGAATCGCTCCACCAGCATTCGTATGCCTTGCGCATATTCACTTGCTGCAAAAGTACTGAAACAGACACTAACTTCCTCTATCAATTTGCAGTCATATTCACAATACTTTCCACCCAAAAAATTCTTCAGTTTTGGAAAAAGATGGAAACCACTCAGTGACAAGTCCATGCTAGTAAGCGGATGTTCAAAAACTTCACATGTGGGCGAACGTTACCGTGTACGCGCACGATGGCGCCGAACAAATATCCAAACTGTTTATTTTGACAGCAAGCCTTGGCATTTATGGTGTCTCCTCTTGCCAGAAAGTCAATGAGCAGGACTCCCTTCCGGCCCGAAGATATTGCTTCCCCGATTTAGTGCTCAGCATTTGTTTGGCATTATGTTGGTTACTGTGGAACGTCCAGATCACAAATGTGGGCTAATCTCACAACAGAACTTGAATACGAGCTCAAGAAACATTAAACAAAAGACATGAACACGCATGCATCTATACTGGTTATTCTGGTTCAAATGGCTCTGAGCACTATGGGACGTAACTTACGAGGTCATCAGACCCCTAGAACTTAGAACTACTGAAACCTAACTAACCTAAGGACATCACACACATCCATGCCCGAGGCAAGATTCGAAACTGCGACCCTAGCGGTCGTGCGGTTCCAGACTGTAGTGCCTAGAACCGCTCGGTCACTCCGGCCGGCACTGGTTATTCTGCTCCCGTCTAGACACAACTGCCCGAAGGTCCCCACATGAAAAACCAAAACAACAGTAGTACTTCACTGATTGGCCAGATGCGTGTTCCATATAAATTACGTACTTCAATAAAGTAACAGCTCCTGAACCAAATTGGAATTACAAGGGCAACTAAACTCTCAATTTGTTAAGGAAATCAAGTACCTCAGTGCTCAGTTTGCCCAAATACTTCCATCACACGCCCACAAGGGCCTTACAATAGGAGAAACATGGATCAATAACTTCCTTATCCGGCGACACTTAAGCCGTGGCACAATATCAAAAAGAATAAGAACAACGTATTCAAATTGAGGCTGCAAAGAAAGATCCACAGGGTCGCGTGTGACCTGCCAACATTTAGGCTTCGTGCAATGACCGGAAAGCCGCCAAAGCAGAAGGGAAACGCATCCCTGCCCCGGGCCCCCTGAACAGCAACGCGTCATCAGCTGCCGGTACGAGGCTGTCAACATATGCCAAAAGAAAATTATCAAAACAACTTTGATAAAAATTAGCATACACAATAATACTTAAATGTGTAATTGAAAATTCAACTATTAAAACTGAAGTTAGGAAGTGGCCCGCTCGTAAAATTCTAAGTTAACCCTCCCAGCAACAAGAACAAGCAATTTGCATGGTCATTTAAAAGAATAATTACATAATAATTGAAAAAAGGTTTTAAAACTCAAGGTATAATTTTCCTGGGGCCTCTTAGGGGCTAATAGACACTGTAACTGGGACACGCACCAAATGGAAAGTGGCCGGTTTAACTGTACAACTACAACCCGAAGGACTCCTCAGCACTGATTAAGAGTGTGTAAATATAAGCACGCACGCTCACACGACCCGCACGTGCACAATTTTAGGCTGAGCACACACATCTTTAGTTACAGGCCAAATCCCATTACTCGCCCCAGGAGGAGCTATGAGGTATACAACAACGGACATTGCAACAAGTAGTATTAAATACTCAATAACAACAAACTATGAGTTCAAGTAAAAGATTAAAATTGCAAAATACTAGCTTGGTGCATACAGAAACCTCCATATTGAGACACACAGCCCAAAACTGGTCACCGAAAGGCATAAAGAAACTGGGTTCCTGACCAGCCCATATCGGGTCAGAACTAACCATCCTTAAGTATCGTTCTTACTAAACAGTATTCACATATACTTTCAAACTAATACCAAGAAGCCAATAATTCAGGACTCTACACACGGTGTTACAAAAAGGTACGGCCAAACTTTCAGGAAACATTCCTCACACACAAATAAAGAAAAGATGTTATGTGGACATGTGTCCGGAAACGCTTAATTTCCATGTTAGAGCTCATTTTAGTTTCGTCGGTATGTACTGTACTTCCTCGATTCACCGCCAGTTGGCCCAAATGAAGGAAGGTAATGTTGACTTCGGTGCTTGTGTTGACATGCGACTCATTGCTCTACAGTACTAGCATCAAGCAGATCAGTACGTAGCATCGGCTGGTTAGTGTTTATCACGAACGTGGTTTTGCAGTCAGTGCAATGTTTACAAATGCGGAGTTGGCAGATGCCCATTTGATGTATGGATCAACACGGGGCAATAGCCGTGGCGTGGTACGTTTATATCGAGACAGATTTCCAGAACGAAGGTGTCCCGACAGGAAGACGTTCGAAGCAATTGATCAGCGTCTTAGGGAGCATGCAACATTCCAGCCTATGACTCGCGACTGGGCAAGACCTAGAACGACGTGGACACCTGCAATGGACGAGGAAATTCTTCCTGCAGTTGACGATAACCCTAATGTCAGCGTCAGACAAGTTGCTGCTGTACAAGGTAACGTTGACCACGTCACTGTATGGAGAGTGCTACGGGAGAACCAGTTGTTTCCGTACCATGTACAGCGTGTGCAGGCACTATCAGCAGCTGATTGGCCTCCACGGGTACACTTCTGCGAATGGTTCATCCAACAATGTGCCAATACTCATTTCAGTGCAAATGTTCTCTTTACGGATGAGGCTTCATTCCAACGTGATCAAATTGTTAATTTTCACAATCAACATGTGTGGGCTGACGAGAATCCGCACGCAATTGTGCAATCACGTCATCAACACAGATTTTCTGTGAACGTTTGGGCAGGCATCGTTGGCGATGTCTTGATTGGGCCCCATGTTCTTCCACCTACGCTCAATGGAGCACGTTATCATGACTTCTTACGGGATACTCTACCTGTGCTGCTAGAACATGTGCCTTTACAAGTACGACACAACATGTGGTTCATGCACGATGGAGCTCCTGCACATTTCAGTCGAAGTGTTCGTACGCTTCTCAACAGATTCCGTAACCGATGGATTGGTAGAGGCATACCAGTTCCATGGCCTCCACGCTCTCCTGACCTCAACCCTCTTGACTTTCATTTACGGGGGCATTTGAAAGCTCTTGTCTACGCAACCCCGGTACCAAATGTAGAGACTCTTCGTGCTCGTATTGTGGACGGCTGTGATACAATACGCCATTCTCCAGGGCTGCATCAGCGCATCAGTGATTCCATGCGACGGAGGGTGGATGCATGTATCCTCGCTAGCGGAGGACATTTTGAACATTTCCTGTAACAAAGTGTTTGAAGTCACGCTGTTACGTTCTGTTGCTGTGTGTTTCCAATCCATGATTAATGTGATTTGAAGAGAAGTAATAAAATGAGCTCTAACATGAAAAGTAAGCGTTTCCGGACACATGTCCACAAAACATATTTTCTTTCTTTGTGTGTGAGGAATGTTTCCTGAAAGTTTGGCCGTACCTTTTTGTAACACCCTGTATAGTCACCGCGTAATACTCGCCTGCTGCTCGTGGATGCTAACAAGTCACTCAATACATCTTGGCGTATTTTTAACACCACAACTGATTGATGCACGTCGTAACCAGGGTACAAGCGACGAGAGCCGCTCCTTGACCACTAAATAATGGTCAATGCTTCAGGAAAACTTGGGCCCCCATAGCCCAACGGTCAACGGCGCTATCTCGCTACAATCACCGGGACGCCGAGTACTCTGGCACATCCGTTGAGCTCCGTATCCGACACAGCACTCACCACCACACAGCCCCAGAGGAAACACACAACCCATCGAAGAAGATAGACCAGGGTCTGAACTGATGGAACGCCCTCACAAGTGGCGCCAGTAGGATCTCGTACGTGCCCTCACGCCAGCCGGCTCATAACCCATGACGTGCGGAGCAAAGAGGACATAGAAAACACACTAGCACCAACGAGAAGGGCATTCCTGGTCAACAGGACTGTCCGTATCAGAGGTAGGTCTCAATTTGAGAAAGAAGTTTCCGAAAATATGCTTTTGGAGCACAGCATTTTATGGCAGTATGGAAAGATGGAACAGAAGATAATAGAAGCATTTGAGAAGTACTACAGAAGAATGTTGAAAGTAATGTGGACTGATAAGGTCACGAATGTGGAGGTTCTCGAAAGAATCGGCGAGGGAAAACTGACAAGAAGGGACAAGATGATAGGACATCTGCAGTAAATTTCGACAGGGGACATCGTTTTGCGCGTTTAGAAATCGTATTACACTACCTGGCATCGTTAATTACGTCACACATTTCAGACTCGCACTAATAAGTATGTAACCACGGTTTCTTCTCGGAGTTAGTGTCGTACTGGTGCCAAAGGTTAGGAAAGTCTATGTCACTCCTCCTGGTGTTGGTGTGGAATGACGAGCAAAGGGGGGGGGGGGGAGGCGACGGAGGGGGAGGGAGGGGACGGGCGAAGGAGGGCCTGCAATGCAGGTCGCCCCAGATTAAAACTTTGATTACCATCACATAACCATCGTAAACGTGGATTTGGCATGAAGTGCATTTACTAGACGATGGAAATGCAAATGGTAAGCATTTCATAACAAACGCATGCCATCTACTTTCTCTGTATACAGGGTGCCCCATTCGGCGATACACTCGGGTGTTGTTGGTGAGAAGATCGTTCTATGTATTATGTAAGATAGAGAAACGGGTACTGTGATGTGTAGAAATTCGGCAGCTGCAGAATCACAGCAGATTGACACTAAGGTTTATCATTCGAAGAAGTTCCCACTTGTGTTGGACTTGATCCATAAGATTTGAATATGGAGTCAGTGTTCTCAGGAACCTATTCTCAGCGTTATGCTTGGACTGAAGAGTCGTGTGGGAGGCTACAGTCTGGAACCGCGCGACCGCTACGGTCGCAGGTTCGAATCCTGCCTCGGGCATGGATGTTTGTGATGTCCTTAGGTTAGTTAGGTTTAAGTAGCTCTAAGTTCTAGGGGACAGATGACCCCAGAAGCTAAGTCCCATAGTGCTCATAGCCATTGGAACCAATCGTGTGGGAGGGCTCAACAATACTGGTATCGTTCTCCTAGCAATGCCACGCTACGTGCGTTTAGTGAAGGTCTAGTCTTGTTTGCAACCAGACGCGTATCCATACAGCAGCAGAGATTGTGAGCGCGGCGGCTGCTGATCCGAATTATCATGATTGGACAGCAGATAGCGTGCATACAGTGAAGTGGCAAACGACAGCACCGTGTGTGGCAGTGGTAGCATGTTGTTATTTTATTCAGTCCCACTTCTTTGTGGGTCATTGCAGAATCTGAATGGCCATATTTGCGAGTGGGGCCACCGAAAAGGACAAACTGCAATCACCTCCGGTACGCAGAGCTGGTACTTTGGGCAACAGCCGTTACGACGGTGGTAGAGATCTCCACGACTTCATACACTGTTCAGTCAAATAAATGTGAGCACCTGCCAAAAGCCTGAATGACACTTTGGCAGCACGGATCGCTGCGAGAGGTGCAAGAAGAGGGTCAGTGAGGTTCTCGATGGAACCGACAGGGTTGGGGAGCTATGACTACATGATGCACAGAGCCCGATCGAGATGGTCCCACAGATCCTCGATTGGGTTTAAATTCAGGGAGTTTTGTGGCCATGTGAGCACGGTAAACTCGTCCTGGTGCTATTCGAACCACGAATGTACACTGCGAGATATGTCTCATGGTGAATTGTTCTGCTAGTACATGGCATCGTGCCGAGGAGAAATAAACGAATGTACGGGATGGACGAGATCCTCAAGTAAAGAGGTATACTTGCGCTGACTCTCTATGCTTTCCTGAAATACGAGACCATCCAGGATATTCTCTACTGCTTAGACACTTCAGTCGATTGTTGCAAAGTGTTTGCTTTTAGACGGCCATATTCCGATGGAGCATTAAGCGCCATTCATCTGAAAGGACACGTGTTGCCATTTAGTGGACGTCCAGATGCGATGCTGCAGTGCGAATTTCAGCCATCTTCGCCTCTGAACAACTCTCAGCACGGGTGCATAGACCAGATGCTGGCTGCGGAGGCCCATATACAGCAACTTTCGCTGAAACGGAAGGTAACAGAGAGAAGGCCACAATACTGAATTCGGTCTTCCGGAGTTGTTTCACCGCGGAAGATCGTAACACTGTCCCTCCTTTCAATCGTCGTACGAAGGTCGAAATGGGAGATATTGAGACAACCGACCGCGGAATTGAAATGCAGCTACAATTGCTTAGTAGTTGAAAGGCGTCAGGACCAAATGAGATACCTACTACATTTATAAAGATTATGCGAAAGAACTTGCTTCCCTTCTAGCAGCATTTTATTGTAGATAGCATGAACAACGAAGTGTACCTAACGACTGGAAAAAAGTGCAGGTCACTTCCATTTTTAAGAAAGGCCATAAGACAAAAAAAATGGCTCGAGGCACTATGGGACTACTTAAACCTAACTAACCTAAGGACATCACACACATCCATGCCCGAGGCAGGATTCGAACCTGCGACCGTAGCGGTCGCGCGGTTCCAGACTGTAGCGCCTACAACCGCTCGGCCACACCGGCCGGCGCCATAAGACAGATCTACACAATTATAGACCTACATCGTTGATATGAAGATGATATTTGTTCTTTCGGACATGTCAGAAAGGTCAGATACCATCTTCATATAGTTAAGGCTAACCGGCCATTGACCCCCTTCTTCTGTGCGGATGCTCACCTATTGCCCGAACTCTTATGGGAATCGTTAAGATTGTCTGCTGCGAGTAATAAGTGTAATTTGCAGGGGCACTACGAATGTAGTGTGTGGACATTAAGATGGGAATGTGGGTCTCACGGGGAGCGTGCAAGGGATAAGGCCCTACAGTCGCACTATCCTCTGTTCCCTCGGTGGCTCAGATGGATAGAGCGTTTGACATGTAAGCAGGAGAACCTGGTTTCAAGTCCCGGTCGGGGCATACATTTTCAACTGTCCCCGTTGATGTATATGAACGCCTCTTGGCAGTGTAGGGTCTTGATTTAATTATCATTTCATTATATCGTTGACGTCAATCGGTTGTAGAATTATGGAAAATGTTTTATGCTCAAGAATTGTGACTTTTTTTTAATGAACATCATCTCTATAAGAATCAACATGGATTTCGCAAACAGAGATCCTGCGAAACTCAGCTCGCTCTGTTCCCCCATGAGATCCAAAACGCAGTGGACAACGTCGCTCAGGTTGATGCCGTGTTCCTTGATTTCAGTAAAGCATTTGACACCGTCTCACATTGCCGTTTAATGAAAAAAAAAAAACTTGCTTATGGAGTATCGGAGCAGACTTGCGATTACATTCAAGACTTTCTTGCAGACGGAGATCAAAACATCGTGCTTAACGGAACTAAATCGATAGATGTAAAGCTAATATCAGGAATACCACAGAAAAGTGTGATATGTCCTTTGCTGTTTAAAATATATATAAATGATACCGCAGAAAGCGTCGGATGCTCTTTAAGGTTATTCCCAGATGATGTAACCAGAAGATAGTAAGAATCTGAAGAACGACCTGCAGAGAACTGATGAATCGTGCAGGCTATGGCAGTTGACCCTGAACGTAGATATGTGTAACATATTTCGCACACATAGGACAAGAAATCCATTATTGTACAGGTACACTATTGATGACAAACAGCTGGAGGCAGTGGCTACCGTAATATATCTACACGTAATTATCGAGAGCGACCTTAAGCGGAATGACCACATAAAACAAATGGTGGGAAAAACAGATACCAGATTAATCGGTACAATATTAAGGAAATGTAACTTAACCATGAAATAAGTGACTTATAAGATGCATGTTCGCCCTATTCTTGAGTATTGTTCGTCTATCTGGGATCCCTATCAGGTAGGACTGATAGAGGAGATAGAAAAGATCCAATGAAGAACGGCGCGTTTCGTCACGGGATCGTTTAGCTGGCGACAGAGCGTTACGGAAATGCTGAACAAATTCCACTGGCAGACGTAACAAGAGCTGCTTTATGCATCAGGGAGAGATTTACTATTCAAATTTCGGGACAGTACTTTTCAGGAGGAGTCAGACAACATATTACGTCCCCCCACATACATCTCGCGTATTGACCACGAGGAGAAAATTTGAGAAATTAGAGCCAATAGAGAGGCTTCCTGACAGTCATTCTTCTCAAGCACTGTTCGCGAGTGAAACAGTTGGAGGACTCAAATAGTGATACCGAAAGTTCCCTCCACCACACTCCATTAGGTGACTTGCGGAGTATGATGTAGATGAACAGTCAATAAGGAGACACTGTTGCTAGACACTTCGTTCATCTGGATGGTCGGTTCCTTAACAGTTGCACGTCTATTCACCCTTCACATCTCCACAGCCCTCGTTCTTCCCTTCCATATGTGGCCAGTAGTGCACCACGCTTCCTCCGGTGTCGGTTTTTGATAGCGCTATTTTATGTTAACCAACATGGCATGCGAACGATTTACAAACGCAGCAATTTCGGAATGGCTTCCACCCTTCGCCCCAAAGCCGACGATCGTGCCATTTTGGACGACAGATACGTTGATTGGTTTCATCATTTCGACCGCTTCAGCACTGATCCCTGCCCCCACCCGTCCCATCCCCCACCACACCCTCACCCTTCCAACACTGTTCCGGTGCAAAGTCAAGCGCCGGCATGCCAGTCGGTAACGTTAGAGCACAGAGGACTGTGAAGAAGACGTCAGTCAATTGCACGCTGAACGACGATTCTCCACGATGACAACGTGACGGCAGCGTTCTATAGACGCCGCGCCGACTGGTTGCGGCCACTTCTCCAGCAGCATCAAGAATAGGCACGTCAAAACCAGCGACTTAAAAACTGTAAATACTAAGAAATCTCTTACTCGCATGTCGCTCTTTGCTTACGACACTTCTGTGTTGTTGTCAAAGATAAGTACTGTCATTGTTAATTTCGTAATAAAACTCATTATTCTGATTCGTTTGAGTGTTGTCTAACGATCCTAGAAGTCAGGCTTCCTGTATCCCACGTATTTGACATCTAGGCAGGATTCAACAGACACAATCTCTATAGCCTCACCTGCTAGTGTTGCTATCTATGGCATGTGAGGGGTTATTGCACAATGACTTTGAACATTAGCGGTAATGACACTAATGCGACTGTTACATATACTTCAACAAGATAAAGAAAAACCTCATTTTTACTGGTGTCTCCGAACTGCTACAGTACAGAAGGTGTTAGGCCGTTGCCCAGGGCAGTATTCTATCCATATTTCTCACAACCTGGAAACATCATAGTTTTTAAGATGCACGGAATGACGTACTGATGTCTATCATCTAAGCTCACTTCGACACAATGCCCAGCAAGGTTAGCGTCAAAGGGGTCATCGTTGAGTACTTATTTTCGTACTCTGTATAAATTCAATTAATCTACGAATTAATTAAATATTTTTCTACTAGATTGCATACCCGCAATTAGAATAATTTCCTTGTGTGCTGCCCTTCTTGTTGTTGCAGTTTTATTGGCCAGGATTGTAGAAACACTTTTCATAGCTTGACAGCACATAAAAATACACAGTTAACATTTTTAAAATGCGTGCCTTTTGAATAGGGTCACTTGCAGTGTTTCTGCACATGATGGACAGAGACATCATGGCGTTGCAAGAAGTCACAGTCACTGCAGCAGGAATCCGGGTCCTCTTGTCGCGTGAGACTAATTAGGCGACATATTCCTCCAAAGATAGCTAGCAGATTCGGATCGATTTATGGACCTCTATACTCGAAAAGTGTCGCAATAACTGTCACCTGATCCGTTTTCACCCGCAGGGTAGAATTAATCTAGTAGATGTACTGAGGAGCAAAGAAAGCATTCAGAAGATCGTACGAGATACAAATAAAGAAAAACCTTAAAACCATTAAAACATTTTTACCTCTAAGCCAACTGGTCTTAGGAGCATGATGTAAGCGTTCTCCTTCATCAGTCCCTCTCCTCTACAGGGACGTTTCGTAGGCTTATTTACAACTGGAACTGTAAAACCCAGGTTGTCAGGGGAAAAACATTAGTCCCTAAGATCGCCAAGTGATCTCTGGTCAAAATAACTGAAAAACATGAGCCCCAGATGAGACAGGAGTCTCCTACCATCGGGGTGTTTAGGTTTGCTTACGGTGTACCCCCAAGGGCGTGTAATACATCCATTACTGTCGTTGACCAGTCTTGACTATTGCTCGTCCGTACGAGAACCAAACCATACAGAATCGAAAGAGGCAATAGACGGGATCCAAAGAAGCGCTGCGTGTTCCGTTTCAGGTTCGATTTAGTTAGCACGAACCCACCACGTAGACGATAAACCGCCTCCAGCAGCAGACGCTGCAACAGGCGTTCTGCATCACGGTATGGTTTACTATTCAAGTTCCAAGTTCCTACAGCCGTCAACAAATTTCTCCCACATTTATTTCGCGAAAAGACCATGAAGATAAAGTTAGACGGTTTCGAGTCCACATGGAGCCCTACCGGTAACCATTCTTCCAGCCACTGGAATAGGAAAGGCTGAAGTGAAAGTAGTACACAAAGTATCTTTCGCCACACACCCAATGTGGTTTGCGGAGTATACATGTATATGTAGATGACAGATGTCAGCTTTTACGTCAGTTAACAGCTATGAGAGAGCGCACAGCACGGCAAGAAATGGTATGTTATAAAATATTGCAATATAAGTCTGTTGTTTCTCTTCCACTTGCTAAGTACTGGAATGATGTGTCATGTCTATACCTGCCGTGACTTTTTCACCACTAATAGTTACCTTCTATACAGCCCGATATGCCAGTTTCACCAGCCTACATGAAATTGAAGTTTCGTACTTGTTGCTTGCAACGAAGAGATGGATACTCTTCAGTCACGCTAGTTAGTATTATGGCGATCATCACACAAGTTATCGAGGAGTGTAGCCATCGTATTGCCACAAATTATGTAGCAGAGGAATAGTGCTTTGAGGTTTTATTAAAAAAAGAGGTTAATAGAGTTTGAGGCTTTTCCTTTAATTTCTAACAAGTATCTAGTAACGTCTTTCTGGCCGTAGTCTGAGTTTTAAAAAGTATTCTGTGGTTCCAGCATTCCTGCGTAAATAATGGAAAATCCAATAGGTTCTTGCCAAATCAAGTCATCGATAGGAAATGAGTGTGAAGTGCAGACTGTGAATCCACTGGCGACGAAAAAACTGAAGAAATTCACAATCATGAAGAATTTTTGAGTAACAGGACCATATTTAATTAAGGTATCATGAATGATAATGTGGTCCAAGTAGGCTTTATTCTTTGCATTGTCTGTGCGATTGGCATGTTTAAACCCTCAGCCATTTCAAAGCTCGTATCTTAAAGTTACAGCTTCATTTCACATTGTAATACATCGTTAACACATATGGATGTGAGTACGTCTTACTTCTGTACATATACGACAAAAGATCAATACATTATCATTTATGATTACGCCTACTAGCCGACACAAACAGAAAGCTGTCACCTCATAGTATAATCACACCTCACTATATCAAAACAGCTGACTAAGCAATGAAATTGAAAGACGGCCGTGCCTTCTGGACAGGCCACTGCCATGGCAATCGCCGTCGGGCACTTCCCGTTTCGTTTAATTTTGGTGATTGTCATAGTTTCATTCGCCTTTAGTGTATCTAAATTTTCCCGTATTGATAGTAATTTGATAGACTATTAGGGTTGGGGTAAATCACTGATTGATCTCGCAGTACTTGTATGATTTGAGTAGCAGTAGTACAATTAAACTTGGCTATAGAGACAGATTTCTCGACGCTGGAAGTGACCATTGAATTTGGGGCAGATTTAGAACTTACCCCAAGCAGCAAGCGAGTTCAGTGAACCTTCTCATTGCTAGCCTGCGTTTGTAGTCACTAAAACTAGCCGTGGACCCTGCAGGGCATTGGTTTATGAGTCAGCATTCTGGCGGTCGGCCTTGTTCCATTGGCAGCTAACGAAGAGGGTGGAAACACCGTGGCTTAATGCGAAACGACACTTCTTTAGAAACTGGCAGCACTGGGCATGCTGACCCTGGCTTAACCACTTTATTAGCAAATGGACGTAGTGTGGGTGTCTGGTCTTCTTATCCCATGTGGGGGTCCAGGTAAAGTGGCGTCTGGCTACTGCCCAGCTAATGCGTCTGTTACAAGAACAGCATACCTTGTGAGACGGTATGACGAATTTCTGTGAATGCCACGTTACGTAGATGCCGCCGCGCCTCGCGAAAACGGCGCCTACTAAATCGTTTTATGGACGAGATGGAGCTTGTTTTCACTAGGAACCTTCCCTCATCTTGTGAAATGTGCTGGGGTTTGGCTGCAGGAACATCAGGCAATGTAGGCTGTTTTTCTCGGAGAACAGAATGTGTACTGGGCTCCAGTGATTGGTTGAGGAGCATCGTGTCTCCTTGCTAGAAAACGTGATTGGCACGGCAACCACAGCTGGGCCATGATAGGTCTACTCAAGAACATTGGGGAGAGAAGCTGTCTTTTTGGAAGGACAGGAGTGGAGAGGACTGGCTTCTCGACCATCGGGGAGTAAAGTTGCTAGAGCTCTTTCATTTCTACGGAGAGAGCAGTTAGTTGTAAAGACGTCCGGACACCCGAGCGAACTGTATATTTTTGTGGACGTGAGACAATAATCGTTAGACGCGGGGTCGTCTCCCACAGTACGATGCGCTGCTGAACCTAGCAGTTTCGGCAGCGCCCGCATGCAGACGACGGCATATCGTCTTTCATTGCTTACACTGCTAACGTTGTGCTGCTTTGGCAAATTCAGAAGCTTATCAGTCGTCCTCACGGCCATCATTTGTACTCACAGTAGTCACTCTCAGTGTCCATTGCATGCTTAATTATATTTTGACTTGAGAGACCAATTAGTGGAACGGTACAGCAGAGAGTGCTTGATTAGACTGGCATTCTTCCTCTCACTGTAGCCATTCTCATCTACACAAATTCCAGTTGGGTTCCCAAAGTCTATTGCCAACCAACCTGAGCTCCTCTTAATGAAATGTTGTACTGTTGAAGTTTCTGTTTATACGTTTGATTCCTCTTGACCTTGATATTAGTTTATAAATCTCTTTGTGTAATTTTTCAGTGACACGCATTCTCATTCCCTATGATGTTATTTATTTTGCTGTAAGTTTGAAGGCATTAAATTAATTTTATGTCGTGTTAGTCAACTCATTATGTGATCCAAACACGGGCCACTATTTACCAATGACAGATTTCCTGGCGCTATTGATGAATGTGGCACTTCTTCGGTGCGGTGGTTATGAGTTTCTACATCTACATCTACATCTATACTCCGCGAGCCACCTTACGGTGTGTGGCGGAGGGTACTTATTGTACCACTATCTGATCGCCCCTTCCCTGTTCCATTCACGAATTGTGCGTGGGAAGAACGACTGCTTGTAAGTCTCCGCATTTGCTCTAATTTCTCGGATCTTTTTGTTGTGATCATTACGCGAGATATATGTGGGCGGTAGTAATATGTTGCCCATCTCTTCCCGGAATGTGCTCTCTCGTAATTTCGATAATAAACCTCTCCGTATTGCGTAACGCCTTTCTTGAAGTGTCCGCCACTGGAGCTTGTTCAGCATCTCCGTAACGCTCTCGCGCTGACTAAATGTCCCCATGACGAATCGCGCTGCTTTTCGCTGGATCATGTCTATCTCTTCTATTAATCCAACCTGGTAAGGGTCCCATACTGATGAGCAATACTCAAGAATCGGACGAACAAGCGTTTTGTAAGCTACTTCTTTCGTCGATGAGTCACATTTTCTTATAATTCTTCCTATGAATCTCAACCTGGCGCCTGCTTTTCCCACTATTTGTTTTATGTGATCATTCCACTTCAGATCGCTCCGGATAGTAACTCCTAAGTATTTTACGGTCGTTACCGCTTCCAATGATTTACCACCTATGGCATAATCGTACTGGAATGGATTTCTGCCCCTATGTATGCGCATTATATTACATTTATCTACGTTTAGGGAAAGCTGCCAGCTGTCGCACCATGCATTAATCCTCTGCAGGTCTTCCTGGAGTACGTACGAGTCTTCTGATGTTGCTACTTTCTTGTAGACAACCGTGTCATCTGCAAATAGCCTCACGGAGCTACCGATGTTGTCAACTAAGTCATTTATGTATATTGTAAACAATAAAGGTCCTATCACGCTTCCTTGCGGTACTCCCGAAATTACCTCTACATCTGCAGATTTTGAACCGTTAAGAATGACATGTTGTGTTCTTTCTTCTAGGAAATCCTGAATCCAATCACAAACCTGGTCCGATATTCCGTAAGCTCGTATTTTTTTCACTAAACGTAAGTGCGGAACCGTATCAAATGCCTTCCAGAAGTCCAGGAATACGGCATCAATCTGCTCGCCAGTGTCTACGGCACTGTGAATTTCTTGGGCAAATAGGGCGAGCTGAGTTTCACATGATCTCTGTTTGCGGAATCCATGTTGGTTATGATGAAGGAGATTTGTATTATCTAAGAACGTCATAATACGAGAACACAAAACATGTTCCATTATTCTACAACAGATTGACGTAAGCGAAATAGGCCTATAATTATTCGCATCTGATTTATGACCCTTCTTGAAAATGGGAACGACCTGCGCTTTCTTCCAGTCGCTAGGTACTTTACGTTCTTCCAGCGATCTACGATAAATTGCTGATAGAAAGGGGGCAAGTTCTTTAGCATAATCACTGTAGAATCTTAAGGGTATCTCGTCTGGTCCGGATGCTTTTCCGCTACTAAGTGATAGCAGTTGTTTTTCAATTCCGATATCGTTTATTTCAATATTTTCCATTTTGGCGTCCGTGCGACGGCTGAAGTCAGGGACCGTGTTACGATTTTCCGCAGTGAAACAGTTTCGGAACACTGAATTCAGTTTTTAGTCGCTTGGCAGATGGAGAACTACCACCACCATAGGCTAGCTTGTAAAATGACATATTTCTGTCTATGTCGGCTAATAGATGGAACCATGTATAATACTGTATTGTTTCTGTGCCACATACACACAGAAGTAAGACATATTACTGTTCATAAATATCAACAACGTATTGCAACCTAAAATCAAGCTGGGACCTTCAGGTACGAGCTTGCAAGTGACCCAAGGTTAAAATTGGCCAGTTGTATAGACAATAAAAGTAATACAGCCGACATGGGCATGGTTTCATTCTTAAAACAGGTTACGGCTGTGGACCCCCAACAAATATAAAATTGTAAAATTAAGTCACTAAAAACCTCTGATAGAAACTCCAAGAACTAAAATTGTCAGGCAATAAAAAACCGCGGCATACTGAGTGAACGAAAGTGGTGAGAAACGTATGTATGAGTAACGTTGGAAAGAAATTTCGGTTTTTCCATGTTGCAAATGATTTATGCAGATGAAAAAATGAAGTGTCTGAACGATGGATAATTTGGAAATTTATAGTAAGTTCCTATGGGACCAAAATGCTGAGGTCATCGGTCCCTAGGCTTACACACTACTTAATCTAACTAAAACTAACTTACGTTAAGGACCACACACACATCCATGGCCGACGGAAGACTCAAACCTCCGACGGGGTGAGCCACGCGAACTGTGGAAAGGTGCCTCAGACCGCACGGCTACCCCGCATGGCTTTTGAACGAAGTAATAATTTTTAAATATTGATATTCATTTCATGTGGTTGTGAATTTGTTTGTTCCAACAATCATAAAAATGGTCACAATACCATAAAAATAGCATGAAAGTACCAACAGTCTCAAAAAGAATCACTTCTCAGACATTCTCCACAGCAGAAATAGAAACTGTACTACAAGAGAAGCACAACTATAATAAATGGCTGGAAACAAGAACTCAATAAAGCCAGAAACAATAGACTCAAAGAGTGTCTGGTTACAAAACTCCACAAGAAAATACTGAAATCCGTGAAATTAAGTCGAGTTAAGCAAGTAAAGATAAACACCACACAAACCCAAGACTGACAACACTCATCCAAAAACATCCTTCCATGTCAGTACCAGAAACAAAGGCACAACACTAAAGCTCACCTGAAATTTTGGTACATAGTCATATATACCAAAAACACTAATAATCTAAATAGATGACAAAGGAACAATTAATCATAGTAGCCTATCGAAGTACGGAATTGGCTAATGAAACAGAATGACTCTGATATACTTTAGAGCTATGGCTTATACCAACTTCAAAGTAAAAATGTAACGAAATCGTTTCCTAACAAGTTTCAAAGTAACAATGTAACAGAAAACGTTTCCTAACGCTTTGCGAAAAGTTACAAATTCAATATGTAGACACAAAGAAGAAACAAATACTACATGACAAACCAATAATTTGCAACAAAACATGATTTAACCTAGTGAGACATCCAATACGTAGATAATAACTTCAGTCCAGCCTCCACTGAAACAATAACACATAAACCAGACAATATACACACTTACGAACACACACCAGTACCATAATAAACAGCTTTAACAAAGTAATAATTGGAAAACACACACACACACACAATGTAGGTCTTATCACCCCTCCACCTCTATAAATACCGCCATCCCATCCTCCCTTCCAAGAAAAGAATTTTATGAAATGCTACACACACTCACACATACATACTTGTTAGGGTTGGACATATCAGTCGACCCCGAACCCCACTCGCCATTGTCAGAAACCTCTAAAAAAAAACGTGAACAGGGTGATCAGAAACAGTCTGAAAAGCTTATAAAAATGTTGCAGGGCAAGTGCGCTGAGAGATATTAACAAAAAAGGAAAATGAACTTCTTACTTGAAATGAAAATACTAATTTGTTCCTTATAAGGACAATGGTATATTTCAAACTCTTATTTCACAGGAACATAAAACTCACAGGAAACCAACGACTTTTCTTTCTTTACAAAAGCCCTACAAGGCAATTATTTCACTTTTATGCAAATTGAAATGAATTAAACTAAATCGACTTAAACTGAAGTGGGGAGGTAGATTGTTCTACTGCGTGAATCGCTGACATTATCAGTACTCGCCATAATGCAAGCCCATTGTCCCTGTTCCATAAATGCTGCATCTGTAAGTCCTTCCATCACATTAATAATTCCTAACGATTTTCTTCAGCAAAATCCTCCTTCGGTATGCACTACGCCAAAAGTTCTGTCAGCGTACTCTACGTCCAGCGCTCGACAACTCTCACTCTGCAACTGAGTCAATAATACATTTGTTCAGAGATGCTACTATCACTGTAGTAAGTCGACTATTCCACAGATGTCACACGCGACTACTTCGTTCTCCTAACATGAAATTTCCATTCAGTCTGAAACTATCCGCAAATAAATGACCAGTGCATCTATATATATCCACATTTCAAGCTGTATTTAGAACAAGCTATAATATCAAATAATACATGTTACATTGTTTTACACGCAAGAAGCTGTCATTTATCAGAAGTTTTTGTGTAGCTCTGACCAGAGTGACGGGGAACTGCTGTTGCCATTAAGTGATAGTGGGGGTTACTCTGTACTTCTTGGTTTTGGCGCGTTAATTTTCTAAGCCGCTGGAAAATTATTTCAAGCAAAATACTTCAAAATTGGTGACTCAGTCCCAGCTATGGCCGTTGTGTAATATTTCAAAGATTGTCGTCAAGTTTTAACTACTCTCTGCTACTAAATTAGGAAGGTTTATTTTATTGTTTGTGAGTGTTATCTGCGATTGTGCTTATACGAGATTGGTCTCTTGCAGGTAGCTCATTTGCTGTGCAGTAAAAGTCTTGAACTATAAGGTGTTACGTGGAGGCCATGGCGTCCGCTAAAGTAAACAAAGGTGATTTTCTGCGATGGCATTGCCACTGTGTCTTCACTTTGTGCATGGGCAACTGAGTGGCTGCGGCTTCGGGAAACTACAATTGTGAACCTGTACTTCTTTTTAAAGAAAATCTTTCAAACATTCCTGGGTATATTGTTAATGTACACGGACTATCACTTGCTGTGGAATTTATTTAAATACCGTAAGATTGTAAATATGAATTTAATAATTAAATTTAGTTGGAATCGTTTAATTAATTCATTGTCGACTCCATAGAGTTAGTTGGAATCGATTAATTAAAGTCATTTTCATCAAGATAATAGTTACTTGTAGTGCGGAAGTGCTTTATTATTAAATACAAGCTCAATTCGGTTTAAAAACCATGGATTGTTAATTATTTTAAATGCATTTGTTCTAAATATTATCGTTTTTACCGTAGTTCAGAACCTTACCACTCTACCACTTAATTCCCTAACATTCCAGTTTCTTAGAAACTACTTATCATAATTTCGAGAGTGAAAAGGGGATTACTTCAACTCTGAGAGCTGCGATGTTTGTAGAGAAAATTACTATAGCTCCATTTGGATAAATAAGTAAATAACAAAATAAAAACGGAGTTGATGCTAATATCTCTGTAATAAAAATAGCTACGACGGTGAAGTAGTTTAATGAGGACATTCTTACAATTCAATTGGGGAAGTTAGGTTTGCAATAACTTAGACAGTCCCAAATGTTTTTTCGGTAAACCGAATCATATTGCACATGATGAAATCAGCTCATCCATCAGTTCCTCGTTTTAAACTGATAATCGTAGTAAAATACTTTATTTTGAGGATAATAAAGCAAAACTGAATTACACGTCGAAAATTATGTGTTCTTCTAATTCACCACATACTCCTGTTATTTCGCAGTAGTTTGCTGAAAGCCACAGATCCTAGGTTAAATGGTTATTCAATACTTTTCGATCAGAGCTCAATGAGCTGCATCACCCAGTCTTCATTCCTAAGAATTGTATTTAATATGTATCTTTTATTTATTCCTTACTGTTTCATTAATTTTGCTTTGTTTTTTATTCTACACTGTTGCTAATTTCTTATTATTTACGCTCTTGGACAAAAAGAGATCGTATGGAATGTCTGCAAGTTCTTACCACTTTTGTTACCCATAATATACGTCATTGCAGTTATACAGGCCAATACCATGATGATGTTACAAGCTTACAAACATGATGCGCAAGGATAAATGTATCAATCTGAGGTAAGGGATCCTGGTCTAGGAACGACCGAGACGAAAGTTGTACCCGAAAATAGTTCTCATGCCTGTGACAAAAGAATATATTGTACTCGTATTTACGTTACTGTTTTTCTTTGACTGTAACGTCAAAGGTGGTACTATTGACCAAAATAAGAAGAAATATCCAGTAAAAATGAGCCTTGGAATGCTTATCTTAAAAACTGTGAGCACTTGTTCATCTTCGCTACTGGGTAACACGTCTCTTTTAATGCAAACACTTCGGTTTCCTCAGTTTTGGAGACGATAGTACGGGCCCCAACAAGAAAAATATGTCCAGAGAATACGAGTACTCAAGATCATACCTTGCAGGTTAGGGACAGTTCTTCACTCTAAAACACGTGTTTCAGAGTAACGAAGTTCCTGTCCTACTATCTTAACAACAACTGTTTCGGTACAGCCGGAGATACCAGAACGATGTTCGCTTGTAACTTCCGACTCAGTTGTTTTATGACTAGTGTTTGTTATCTCACACTGGTACACTTGCCCTTCTAGAACATACATGAAAATTTGTAGCATTTCACTAAATCACCTTGTATACATTCCCTAATCTTCATCAATTGTCATGCGAACATAGCTAATCTACTGTATGTAAGTCTGATATTTTGCACTATATTTTACTGATGTAACGTATTTTCAGTTAATGTCTAGTATCGATAATTACCCGAGTGATGTAGAAATATTACTGTAGGCAAGAACAAAGATTGGAATTATTTAAGATTTACGTAATCAACCACCACGAATGTCTTTGGTGAGACGCATTCGTCCTCTCGACCGTACTGAGGCAACAACTTGTGCTCTATCAGCCAGGGTCAATCACCTATTAGAGCTACGTGGCGAAGGTTGATCGTTTGGGCAAAAGTCCAAATCGGTCGCCGCGCCACTGCACGCTGCGCTGCCCCCGTATCGTGTGTTCACGGTCCAGGGCGGACTCCGTCCACTAATGGACGAGTTATACCACCCTCCCTGTCAGCGCGCCAGAAGGAGCCAGCTGTCGATGGGTTAGTTCTGACCAGAGGTGACCGTCCAGCCACCTAACAAGAGAGAGAATACAGTGCCTGACAAAAAGAAGAGGAGAACCCAGAACGAGAGGGACAACGAAATGAAACTTCACGGATATGTAGTGTTAAATCAGTTATAGCAAAATGGAGTCCAATTTACAGTGAACTTCGCAGTATGGGACCGCTTACCAGTATGACGTTGGACCACCTCTGGGCTGGATGCATGCTACGAATCGGTTGAGAATCGGCTCATAAAGCCAGTGTACACTCTCCTGAGATAGCTGCCCCACAAAGGTTTTAACTGGTCGCATACACACTCGATACATATCCTGGGACGCAGTTGACGTTCGAGGAGATCCCATTCGTGTACTGCCTGGGACAGATCTAAGGATCTTGCTGCAGTACCTCAACACGACGCTTACAGTTCATAAAGACAGGTACATGTCGACAGGCTTTATCCTGTTGGAAAAAACAAACGAGATACTGCCACTGTAATATTTCTGGCTTAGTCAGCCATCATATTAGGCTCCAAGAAGCTGTTCCCAGAGCAGTGGAGACGCGAGAAGTATATGGATGACGAAATGTGATGTGAGGTACCAGTGACAGATGTTAGATTCGGTACTATTCCCGTGAGAAAGACCGCCTGCAGAATGCTACTGCTCTGTGATTGGCTGCTGTGTTCGGAGCAAGGGCGCCAAAAAGTTAAAGTATAGTTATTATTATTAGTTAAAGTAGTCATTGGAATGACTACACTTTTTAAAATAAATATCTCTCAACAGCTGACTATCTATCATTCATTTTAGAATTATTAAAAACCATTTAAATCAAAAACAAGAGACTGACGAAATTACAGACGAAGCACTTCGGAAGTGTACGGGTGACGCATTTTCTGGTATGGCGCGTGAAGTGTTTCCGGCTGTTCGTCACTCTGGATTAGGCAGTCGAGAGGAACAGACATGTTGTCTGTCGTATGAAGTGTTTCCAATTTTTATTTAAGTTCCTGTTCGTCACTCCTGATTAGGTAGTCCAGATGTACAGTCATGTTGTCTGTGGCAGGATGTGTTTGCCAGTATTCTGTATTAGAAAATTGCCGGCCGAGGTGGCCGAGCGGTTCTAGGCGCTACAGTCTGGAACCGCGCGACCGCTACGGTCGCAGGTTCGAATCCTGGCTCGGGTATAGATGTGTGTGATGCCCTTAGGTTAGTTAGGTTTAAGTAGTTGTAAGTTCTAGGGGCCTGATGACATTAGAAGTTAAGTCCCATAGTGCTCAGAGCCATTTGAAGCATTTATTAAAAGATTCACTCCGGTAGTCATGAGGCACAGACACGTGCCACAGATAGTGTAAAGATACATTTTCGTAAAAATTATGTTTGATCATGTACTTTGCTGTATCACAAGATGTTGTGTTAAGATCATGTAGTCTTCTCTTGTGGCTATATTAAAATACGCGAGTGGAATCCCAAAGATGTGATATATTATTTGAGAACAGAACCTCGCTAAAAGTCAGTTTCTGCCTCGAGATAAAGAACCTGCGTGCTGTTTTCTGCACTGGGGACATCAACGTGAAGACAGCAGGTTAGTGAACTATAACAGAACCTTCGTATTCCACACATTGCAGTGGAAACAACTAGGCGCCTCACGTGTACTGCATGCACAGAACAAATGTGCCCAGTGACACGTCATCAGCGGTAATGCAGAGGAGCTAAAGGAGTATGATCGTTATAATCACCAACAGTCAATTCATTCTTCCTTTCTTGCCGTACCACACATGAAGACGCTGGGTGTCCGTGACAGACCATTGTGTCGTCAGAGTTCCCTGAATCACTACGAGCCGTGACTAGAACTCAGTCCTCATTGCTCCATTACACCAGGAGTGATATCATTTGTGCCTCTCCGAAACAATGGAAGAATGGAGCCGTCCCCAGGTCACGGGCATACTTGCCGGTGATGTTCGTCCAGGGTAGAACCGAACAGTGACTCATCGCTATACACAGTGCAATGCCACTCATCAACAGTCCAAGACTCCTGTTCACAGCGCCCGTCCAAACACAGCCGTTACCGCCATGGTGTTAGTGGCAGTGGTGATTCCATGATCCAGCTGTTACTAGTCATCGAAAAACGGTGCGAGGTGACATAGAACGTTGCAGGGAGTCCAGTACTCGTTCTCAGATGGTAGTGGCAGATATAAAACGGTTACGATGTGCTTGGCACACAAATCGTGGTGTACAGACATAGGCGATCGGACCCTGATGACGGGTATGATTGTCTCGACGTTGCCATACAGCCAACATAAAGCCACTGTCACATTCCAATGTCTCACAAATCTGCATAATGCAAGATTTGCACAGCCGGCTAAATGGAGACCCAGAATGAGATTCCTTTCAAGAGATGTCAAGTATCGATAACACTCTCAGTCAAGCGCGCATCATGTCGCCCATAGTGTTCACTCAACACCTGACTCCATTCAAGCCCATTAGATACCCCGCCGGGCAGGTAACGGCACTTATAGCGAACAACTCAAATGCATTCTGGTCGCCATTATACCTGTTACAGAGAATTACAACTCTAATTACCTTTAGACCCAATGATGATGTGTTCCTGTATGTGTAAGAAGTTACAATGGCATCCGATCGTGAATACTTATTATTTTTTTTCAAGCAGTGTAGGTTCCATTTGCTTGACTCGGTTGGCCCTGACGTTAATTCTCTATGCGAAAACATTATAACAACAATCAATACAGCAGTTAAAAACAGAAAACGTATCAGAACACTTTTCAAGACTCACTCAAGTTGGCATATGAAAGAAATATTACAATTACAGGGAATCTCGATGCTACCACAGGAGTGATTGGTGGTTTTCATAACCACTCTAGAAAAAAAAGGTTTGTGATAATAGAAGAAAACAACAATAAAGGGAGATCAAGAGACCTGCTCAATGAGACCAAAGACAGAACCCAAAAATTCCATATAGCCATTAGTATAGGAGAAGGGAATAACAATGAGACACTAACTGAAAGCAATGACGGTTTTAGAACATGGAATGTGTTGCGAAACCCCTTACAAGCAAAAAAGAATGCTACGCACAAATTTTCTTCAGGCGGTAACCTTTTATACAACTATATTATCCCCAATTTCTTCCAACAAACTGAAGTCGGCTAGTCGTCTGCCCTACAACCGACCTTGCGTGCTGGTTCCATTTCATGCCGCTTTGCAACGTTTCGCCTACATATTTATTCGGCATGTCTGCGTGAAACACCACGTCAATACTACTATATTCGAACACTGAAAGGTTGTTTAATTTACGTTTTCCCACATACAGAGGAAGATGCTATTCACCAACCAACTAAAAATTTTATCAGTTTCATCCTGTATGCTCCTATAGTCATTGAAAGACGACATTTTCCCTTACACTTTTTAGCTTTGTTTCCACCCAGATATTTTCAGCACTTTTTGTACTGTATTTAACTGGTTTATTTGATTGTTTTCCTTCTGAAGTTTGTTCTTACACGTTAACCTTTGAAAAAAATTTGGTACAAAATATTTACATTTGTAAAAAGAGTGATTATTGTTAAACGTTTTACATTAGTCTATATCACTACGTTGAGGCATTCTACGTTGTTTATTTACTATATGTCTAATGGGTCTAGTTTTGTAGCACATTCGAAAATAAAGTGGATGTATGCACTTGTTTACATTCCTCACACATGGCTATTGGATGTTTACGCTAGTAGCTTTAGGCCTGTTACGCAACCTATGTCTTCGATAACCACTCATCGTCAAGGACAACGTACCGGAATCTATGATTTAAAAAGTCTGCGAGTCCCTCATATGTCCGAGAACCTATTCCGTATACTCGGACTTTCTTTAAAATTTTGACTCAATCCTTTTCCTGAAATCTAGGAATGTGGTATCTGCCTGTTGCCCTTCATTGGAGGTTCGCCAGATAGAAAAGGGCAAAAAAAAGAATGCAAGTTGGGTGTCACATGACCAACCGCGTTAATTTGTGACTGTAAGCTTTTCTCCCTCAAGGGAATGCAGTATGTGTTGCTAAAAAGCGACATTAAGGACATTACTCTGAAATTTAGTACGTCCTTTCTTTGATCAAGTGAGACCTACCTGTACTTGTTTCCAGTCGCTGGGACAAATAGTTGGTTTCAAATAAATGAAAGCTAACAGTAGCGGCGAATACCAAGGGTTAAGGACTGTAAAATCAATCTGGAATTCCACTTAGACCAGCGACGTATTTCGTCTCATCTCTTTCAGTTACTCTACAGCGTCAGAGATGGCTATTTTTATGTCCTCCAAGCGAGAATTTGTGCATCTTTCCAACAAAGGTTTATCTGTACGACCATCTTCCGTAAGAGATATTTCTTTAACCGCAAGATTTAAAACATCAGCTTTACTTTTGCTGTATTATATTGCATCCCTGTGCAGTAACCAGCGATGCATGAGGTGTGAAACCTATCAGACTAATGGACTTACCCAGACTCCGCCAAACTACCTTAATACTTATAACATCCACGCCTCTATTTTATAGTCGATAAAAATATTATTTATTATTTTTTTAATTTGTAATGTCGCGAGAGACAAGTGTGTTGTCAGAGAAACAGTATGGTTTTACTAGTGCAGAGATGGTGTAACAGCATCTTCACAAGCCACAGAAAATAGATTGAAATCAAGGATATCTTTTAATTACAACAACAATTATTATTATCACTGATTTTTTGTGCATTCTTTATTCGTGTTCGAGTAGCCATGAGGTTAGCAAGACGCACATTAATCTGACGCCAATGACATTATTGGCAAGAGTTATAGTTCTATTTTATGCTGAGAACAATTACTTAAGGCTGATTCAGTCCGTTATTTTCATGTAACCGCTTTTTCATGGAAGCTTTAAGTAGCGAGTTTAAATTGGCGAATAATTCAGACATATATTTTCCATTGTAAAAAGAATCCACGTAAAGGTAACTTGATTGTATATCAAAATGTATGTAATGAGAAACTATTTTAACTTCCAATATTCTTTTCTGATGCGGGAACGTGAACCTTTCTTAGCTAAACCTCAGAAATCTTTTCAGTAAAATTCTCTGATTCCAGTGTTGTGTGCATCCGTGTTATAAAAGTGAAGTGATATTCAAGAGTGAACTAAGTTTGTATGAAAGTAGTCAACGAACCTAACTGAATAATTTCAAATAAGTACATTTATTTACAGACAACATATGAAAACGGTTGTGTGTTTCAGTTTAGTTCACACTCATGCTCATGTCATATTCTAACCGGGTAATGCAGTAACTGAATGACAATTTAGAACTGTAGATATATTTACATATTTATTTAGGACGCTGCTAAATTTACGCATTCACAACACGGGTTAAAATTCAGCACATACTCCACGATAAATGTAAATTACGCACCGAAATCGCTTTTTTGAAATGCCTTAACATAGAATCATAAGGTGGGAAATTGCAATAATTTTACTATGTAAATATCGGTTCAATAAATAGAGTAACTTAGTAGACTTGATTGATCTACGTGCTCCTTCAAATAAATATGCAAATCAAACATAAACCGATTATTTATTGTATTAACCAATTACAAAATGTTTGTATCAACGTTCTACGAAAAAAAAAACAAAGTTAAATGCTGACAGCCGCGCGGGATTAGTCCAGCGGTCTAGGGCGCTGCAGTTAAAGACTGTGCGGCTGGTCCCGGTGGAGGTTCGAGTCCTCCATCGGGCATGGGTGTGTGTGTTTGTCCTTATGATTATTTAGGTTAAGTAGTGTGTATGCTTAGGGACTGGTGACCCTAGCAGCTAAGTCCCATAAGGTTTCACACACATTTGAACATTTTTTAAATTGCTGACCACAACTAACAAGATAGGCAAGCAGACGGATGACTAACGTATCATGCGTGCGCATGAAATCACTAATTCAGTATCGATTAATTTAGAACCTACAGTGGTCGATTGAATACCGCATCAAATGGTATTCCTAGCGGAACTGAGGTCACGGTACGTTTCCTATATAAACATTATCCATGCTGCTGTATAGGGACTGATGACCTTAGCAGTTAAGTCCCACACATGCTGCTGTATACTCTCACCAAACTCTGTTGCGGTAAGTCACAGGACCGTGGCCGTATTTGGGAATCAGAATCTCGCACGTCAGGACCCGGCCACCTCCATGTATCATGATGTCTCGAACCAGCCACCTGTTTCCATCCACCATCAAACCTAGAGCTTCCCTTTTTCTTATACCAGCTCCCGACTCAGCAGAGTGCGTTAATCTGGCCCCAAACACCAATCAGGAAAATTGTTATTCCTCTCTGCCAATAGCGTGTCAATGCCAAGATTAAGAAACCCCCATCACGGAATGTCATCAATCACGGGCCAGCAAGGGAAAATCTCTCTTGCTAGTTTGTCCTAGGAATTCCCGTCCGAGGTCAGCCGGCGAGAGGTGAAGCAGAGCTTAGTTAAACACTTCCGAATATTTCCCACACCCCATTCGAAAAGTTGTACTTTTCCGCAATAAATTGTGGTGTGCTAGGGAGCACTTGAAACTGTAGCCCTCGGCCACCTCAAGGGGTCAGTCGTGCCACAGGCTGCTAATCCGAAGTTAGTGAAAAGGACCAGTAGGTTCCGCAAGCTTCCGTCGGTTGTCATTTGACATATGCAAGCTACCACAAAGCTCTGAGTGTCCACGGCACATCTGCCGCATTCAGAGCATTGTGCGAGCTGTAAATTTCTCACTTATTCGCAGACTGGAACTACACTGCAGAGTCAAAGAAACTGGTATAGGCATAAGTATTCAAATACAGAGATATGTAAACAGACACAATCCGAGTCCGCCGCTCGTGGTCTCGCGGTAGCGTTCTCGCTTCCCGAGCACGGGGTCCCGGGTTCGATTCCCGGCGGGGTCAGGGATTTTCACCTGCCTCGAGATGACTGGGTGTTTGTGTTGTCCTCATCATTGCATCATCATCCAGGAAAGTGGCGAAATTGGACTGAGCAAAGATTGGGAAATTGTACGGGCGCTGATAACCACGCAGTTGAGCGCCCCACAAACCAAACATCATCATCCTCAGGCAGAATACGACGCTGCGGTCGGCATCGGCTACATAAGACAACGATTGTCTGGCGTGGTTGTTAGATCGGTTACTGCGGCTACAATGGGAAGTTATCAAGATTTAAGTGACTTTGAACGTTGTATTATAATCGGCGCACGACACAGCATCGCGGAGGCAGCGATGAAGTGGGGATTTTCCCGTTCGACCATTTCACGAGTGTATCCATAATATCAGGAATCCTGTAAAACATTAAATCTCCGATATCGTTGCTGTCGGAAAAAGAACCTACGAGAACGGGACCAACGACGACTGAAGAGAATCGTTCAACGTGACAGATGTGCAACCCCTCCGAAAACTGCTGTAGATTTCAATGCTGGGGCATCAACAAGTGTCAGGGTGCCAACAAGTTAACGAAACATAATCGATACGGGCTTTTGAAGCCGAAGGCCCACTCGTATACCCTTGATGACTGCACGACACAAAGCTTTACGCCTCGCCTGGGCCCTTCAACACAGACATTGGACAGTTTATGACTAAAAACGTGTTGCGTGGTCAGGCGAGTCTCGTTTCAAATTGAATCGAGCGAATGGACGTATACGGGTATGGAGGCAACCTCATGAATCAATGGACCTTGAATGTCAGCAGGGGACTGTTAAAGCTAGTGGATTCTCTGTAATGGTGTGGGGTGTGCAGAGTAGGAGTGATTTGGGAGCCCTGATACATCTAGATACGACTCTGACAGGTAACACTTACGTAAGCATCCTGTCTGATCAACTGCATCCATTCATATCCATTGCGTATTCCGACGGACCTGTTCAATTCCGGCAGGACAATGCAATACCCCATACGTCCAGAATTGTTATAATGTGTCTCCAGGAACATACTTCTCAATTTAAACACTTTCGCTGGCCACCAAACTCCCCAGACATGAACAATATTGAACATATCTGGAGTGCCTTGACACGTGCTGTTCCGAAGAGATCTCCAGTCACTCGCGCTCTTACCGATTTATGGACAGCTCCGCAGGATTCATGGTGTCAATTCCGTCCAGCACTACTTCAGACATTAGTCGAGTCCATGTCAAGTCATGTACTGGCACATCAGCGTGCTCGCGTGGGCCCTACACAATATTAGGCAGGTGTACCAGTTTCTTTGGCTCCTCAGAGTGTTAGTCCCTTTACCGACGACCGCTGAAATCTTACAAATAAATTTCCCCGTAGTACTTCAACGTAATGAAACTATGAGTAGATCCAACTAAATATTCCCGCCTACTGACAGTCGTGACAGTGGACAGATAAATTTAGTGTAAATGGAAGGAGGCAAGCTAGGCGGCTTGTAAGGTTCCACCTGCTGAAGTTCCACAAGCCCTTCATTTCCACATGATTTTACATTCATGCCAGTTCTACAACCTGTGCTTATTGCTAGGATGAATACTATATACATATAAGAAAGCGAATGCGATAATATTTAAAAATGGTGAGAGCAAGGGCCTCCTAGCTCTAAAGTACAACAAACCGATTTGTCTTTTCGGTACCTCCAGGAAGGTTCTGGAGAGACATCTATGCGGGAGACTACAGGAGAAAAACTTCATCCAATTAATTCGCAAGGGTATCGTTTCAGGAGCGAGAAAACAACGGAAATACTGTAAATGAGGAGATAAGACTTGTCAGGGACAATACGAATAAATATGTTGTAGTCAAAATGGTGGACATCACTGGGGCGTTTGATCACGTACGAGTATGAAGGCACGCACTTTTTGACCGCCTGAACAACTGGGACAGCCTACGAGCGCTATACAACTGCTTTATGAACTATTGTGAAACAGAGAAGCGGCACTGTCATCCGCAGGAGAGACCTTAATAAAAAGAAATTTCAGAAGGATGCCCACAGGAGTTCATACGTGAACTTCGTTTCACGGATACACCGGTAGTAGTCGAACCGATATTAGGAAATTTGCAGGATAATGAAGAGTTTGTAAGAGTCGTGGAATATGGTGACGGCCTGGTGATTCTTGTGAAGAGATGCTCCAGAAACAAAACAACATGGGAGGTGGCTGTATCATCAGATAAGGATCTTCTTGGACGAACGACAACATCACGGTGCACGTATGAAGGAATGAGCAAGAGAGCCAGGAACATGAAGAACAAAATTATTGGTCTCGCCAATTCCGACTATAAGCTGCCAGTGCAAACAATAAGATTGGTTCATAACGCCACCTTAACAGCCGTCGTGGGATACTGTGCCAGTGGTAAGGCCCAAAAACATTCTGTCGTAGGAAGGATAGTCGGCAGGGATAGTTAACAGGGTGTAACGTTGAATACTTCTTCGGTAGGCTGAGGCGTTGCAAGTTCTATCGATCAGGGTAACATTGCCATTTTTTTGAAAATACTGGTCACAAATTAAATTACACATCATAACAGATATTGTAACCTTTTACGTCTAAAGTTACTGAGTGCCTGTAAAAGTGAAAATACCGGGTGATCAAAAAGTCATTATAAATTTGAAAACTTAATAAACCACGAAATAATGTTGATAGAGAGGTAAAAATTGACACACGTGCTTGGAATGACATGGGGTTTTATTAGAACAAAAAAAATTCGCAAAATGTCCGACAGATGACGCTGGACAGCAAAACGTCACTAACTGCGTGTGACAATCGTCATGCTTGGCGTCCCAGGTCCGCAGACCTCAGTCCGTGCAATTATTGGCTTTTGGGTTACCTGAAGTCGGAAGTGTATCGTGATCGACCAACATCCCTAGGGATGCTGAAAGACAAGATCCGACCCCAATGCCGCACCATAACAGCGGACATGCTTTACAGCGCTGTTCACAACATTATTCCTCGACTACAGCTATTGATGAGGAATGATGGTGGACATGTTGAGCATTTCCTGTAAAGAACATCATCTTTGCTTTGTCTTACTTTGTTATGCTAATTATTGCTATTCTGATCAGATGAAGCGTCATCTGTGGGACATTTTTGGAAATTTTGAATTTTTATTTTGTTCCAATAAAACCCCATGTCATTCCAAGCATGTGTGTCAATTTGTAACTCTCTATCTACATTATTCAGCGATTTATTCAGTTTTCAAATTCATACAGACTTTTTGATCACCCGATATATAACAACTTAGAGTAAAATTTAAATTTTAAGACTGGTAGAAAATTACACTGCCATTGAGGATAATTTTAGTTCAGTCTTAAAATTTATGAATTTTTTCTATTTGTAATGCTATGGTTCAATTTAGGTCGTTCATAAGAAGAAAAACCGAACCACTGTTCAACTGACGTCACTGTCGTCAGCAACTCTCTTCAAAGGCAATTACAGGATAATCACAACCCGAAAGGCGTGGAGAAGTAAAAACAGCTGAAATATTAAGACGTTATAAAACTTCTACTTTTAGTTCAAAATAATGCAAGCAGCCATTTGAAACAAAAATGGTGAGTGCACTCGGTCTCCAGGGAATGAAAAAAGTTACGATTTATTGGTTGAAGAAAAAACAATGTCATGAAGTTGTGAATTTAATGGGTATACGAGCCACAAGCATGCAGCAAATTCATATCGGATCCTTCAGCTATGAAAGAAACGATGGGACGATGCCAAAACAGCAAGCGCACCTGCAGGTGTCTGCCAAATATAATATAGAGAATGAGAATGAAGCAACTGAAACCCTCAAGAGGCCTGACATACTTGTTGACTGTTCATGAGCCCTGTGCCGCCCACTGACATCGAATTGGTGGAAGACAGAACTCCTAGTACTCCGCCAGAAAATATTGTCGGGAGGTGTCCATTCTACGCCAATGTTGTTGAAACTAATCGGCAGCAGCCGAGTCGGAATGCAAAATTCGATGTCAAGGAGATACTGCATTGCGAAACAGAATTTCTGACCTTGGAGAACATTGCTGATCCTATTTCAAGAAAAGCTTGGATAGCGAGTTATCTTGTCAAACAACCCCCGTTACTGCACTACGAGAAGTTACGACAAAGGAACGAGAAGCAACGAAGCGAAATTAGCTGAGATCAACAGTTGCGGCAGAAGAACTTCCAACGCCCTGTGCGTAGCCATTGTAACAATACCAGTGAGGAAAGACAGCCATAGGCCGTGTCTCACCACCCGAGGATCGAGACCAGGGGTGACGTGGGCTGGAGTGTGGCTGCGCTCGTTATCGGCAACAGTGATGCTCCTCCCATGGAATATGGGAATCCTTATCTGCAACTAGAGTTCCAACAAACATTGGAAGGGACAGTTGCCATCACAACAACCTCCAAGACCCAAAGAAACCAGCAGGACATGCCTCTGGACTGTGGAGCGAAGAAGTGCAATATGGAATGTGAAAGAAAAAATTTTGATATTTTAAATAAGTGCTTACAGGATGGCGAAATAAAACTAGTCCGGGAAATATTTTTTGTACAATAAGATTCTAGCAGGATTGATCACCACAGAAGATGGTGGAAAGGGTCTCCACTGACGTGGAAGCAGCCTTGTAATCAGTTTTTCAAACAGTGAGATATACATGGGAGCTCTGCCTACGGGATAGCAGGAATAGCGTTTCAAGTGTTCTACTAGTCTGTTGGTGGTATTCAGTTCGTCCCTTATTGATATTTTTCAAACATCTGAGATTAAGCTTTTGCACTAGTTGACTTTATCGTGTCCTCATCTCTAAGGCACCAATCTAACAATTTTATGTATTCTGCATTTTAAATATTACAAAGACAATTCTGATTTTTAAGCAATTTTAATGTTATCGAGTTCATCATCATTAAATGTAACTTGTGATCTCAACAGGATTAATTATTATGATATCTTGAATTTTAAAGTCTTAGTCTGAATAAGAAGTCTGACCTGTACAAAAATAATAGTTCTGAAATAATATTTCAGGCTTTACTGGCTGGTCGCATAAGGATATGATTTTATGTATACAGACTGAAACGGCAGATGAAAATTTGTACCAATGTCCAGGTCTTCTGCTTACTAGACAGATATGTTAGCCACTTATCCACCTTTGCACAGCCTTTCACAAAATTGCATGGATTGCCCTGGCACGCCTATCTCCTCGATCGAAATTCTCACTGCCGCCCCAGACTAGTTTAAATTCCCACTTACATACGAATTGCCAAGGCACTCCATATTCTGAAATAGCACCTCAGCATCGAATATAAATGATGGATACACCCTGAAACCTAGTGCAGGTGCTTGTACAAAGGAAGTGACTCAATTTCAGAGACTTTAGTGATCTCATACAGATATGATTTTAAGTACATATAAGGAAGCAGCGACTGAAAACTGGTATCAAGGCAGGGAATCGAATCTGGGTCTCATTTTCTTTAAGGGGCCTTCCTGACGCCCAAAAGAAGGGCTGGGGGCAAAATAAGCAGGGTTCACAATCCGAGGAAAGGCCATCAAGTCCCATTCCCTTTCCCAGGAGCCAAGGAAAGTTTAGGGAACGTGGAATAGAGTTACATAGAATATCAATGATTTATGTATTTAGTAATTGCCTACCGATGACCAGAGAAGAACCATTTCGAAGAGTGGGAGTGGTGTGGATCAACTCCTCACAGCAGTAGCACCCCAACTCTGGGATGGATTTAGAAAGACACTAAAACGAAATTCGAGAAAAATTGTCTGTATTTGGGTTTGTGGACAATCGCACAGTGTTGTTCTTTGAGGAAGTGCAAAAAAATCAAGGATCGACGGCAAACACGTAGTAAACTGCATGCCCACAAATCCACATTATGGAGTTCCGCATGTGCGACGTATACCGAGTCCGAAAAGAAGAGCAGGTGAGCATTTATTTAATGAGTAGTCGTATGGGTAACTGGGGCACCAGGAACCTCACACCTACAGCCAGTCCGCAAACCAGGCGGTGCTCCTCTGTGTCCAGAACATCACAGGCGACAAACAACGGTGAGTCTGGAAGATAAATCGTATGAAGGCATGATCGACGCACTTGCTTCCCACTGACCGTGATGTACCATGCAGACTGAACGTCAGTGGGAAGTTAAAGAGCAGTTAAGTGCTTTATCTGAAAACTACCTTGAGCAGTTAACCAGAGAACCGACTCGTGGCGGTAACATATTAGTCCTTCTGATGACAAACAGCCCCTAACTATTTGAAACAGTTATCGCAGAACAGGGAATCTGCGATCATAAAGCGGTTACTTCATCGATGATTTCAGCAGTAAATAGAAGTATTAAAATGGTAGGAAGATTTTTCTGTTTAGCAAAAGTGACAAAAAGCAGATTTCAGAGTACCTGACGGGTCAAAACAAAAGTTTTGTCTCAAATACAGATAGCGTTGAGGATCAGCGGGCAAAGTTCGAAACCATCGTAAAATATGCGTTGGATGAGTATGTGCCAAGCTAGATCGTAAGAGATGGAAAAGAGCCACTGTAGTACAACAACCGACTTAGAAAAGTGCTGCGGAAGGAAAGGGAACTACACAGCAAACACAAACATAGCAAAAGCCTTGCAGACAAACAAATATTACGCGACGCGAAATGTAGTTAAGAAGGGCTATGCGAGAGGCGTTCAGTGAATTCGAAAGTAAAGTTCTATGTACTGACTTGACAGAAAATCCTAAGAAATTTTGATCTTATGTCAAAGTGGTAGGTGGATCAAAACAAAATATCCAGGCACTCTGTGACCAAAATGGTACTGAAACAGGTGATGACAAAGGCCGAAATACTAAATGTATTATTCCAAAGCTGTTTCAGAGAGGAAGACTACACTGTCGCACAGATGACAAAATGGTAGGTATCGAAATAGACGACAGAGGGATAGAGAAACTATTAAAATCGCTCAAAAGAGGAAGGACCGCTGGACCTGATGGGATACCAGTTCGATTTTACACACAGAACGCGAAGGAACTGGCCCCCTTTCTTGCAGAGGTGTACCGTAGGTCTCTATAAGAGCGTAGCGTTCGAAAGGATTGGAAAAGGGCACAGGTCATCCCCGGTTTCAAGAAGGGACGTCGAACAGATGTGCAGAACTATACACCTAACGTCGATAAGTTGTAGAATTTTGGAACACGTATTATGTTCGAGTATAATGACTTTTCCGGAGACTGGAAATCTACTCTGTAGGAATCAGCATGGGTTTCGAAAAAGACGATCGTGTGAAACCCAGCTCGCGCTATTCGTCAACGAGACTCAGAGGGGCCATAGACACGGGTTCCCAGATAGATGCCGTGTTTCTTGACTTCCGCAAGGCGTTCGATTCAGTTCCCCACAGTCGTTTAATGAACAAAGCAAGAGCATATGGACTATCAGACCAATTGTGTGATTGGATTGAAGAGATCATAGATAACACAACGCAGCATGTCGTTCTCAATGGATTTCAGGTGTGCCGCGGGGTAGTGTCGTAGGACCGCTGCTATTCACAATATACATAAATGACGGTGTGGATGACATCGGAAAATCACTGAGGCTTTTTGCGGATGATGCTGTGGAATATCGAGAGGTTGTAACAACGGAAAATTGTACTGAAATGCAGGAGGATCTGCAGCGAATTGACGCGTGGTGCAGGGAATGGCAACTGAATCTCAATGGAGACAATTGTAATGTGCTGCGAATATATAGAAAGAAAGATACCAAATCATTTAGCTACAATATAGCAGGTCAGCAACTGGAAGCAGTTAATTCCATAAATATTCTGAGAGTACGCATTAGGAATGATTTAAAATGGAATGATCATATAAAGATTATCATCGGTAAAGCAGGTGCCAGACTGAGATTCATGGGAAGAATCCTAAGGAAATGCAATCCGAAAACAAAGGAAGTAGGTTACAGTACGCTTGTTCGCCCACTGCTTGCATACTGCTCAGCAGTGTGGGATCCGTACAAGATAGGGTTGGTAGAAGAGATAGATAAGATCCAACGGAGAGCAGCGCGCATCGTTACAGGATAATTTAGTAATCGCGAAAGCGTTACGGAGATAACTCCAGTGGATGACTCTGCAGGAGAGACGCTCAGTAGCTCGGTTCGGTCTTTTGTAGAATCTTCGAGAATATACCTTCACCGAAGAGTCAAGCAGTATATTGCTCCCTCCTACGTATATCTCGCGAAGAAACCATGAGGATAAAATCAGAGAGATTAGAGCCCACCCAGAGGCATACCGACAATCCTTCTTTCTACGAACAATACGAGACTGGAATAGAAGGGAGAACCGATAGAGGTACTCAAGGTACCGTCCGCCACACACCGTCAGGTGGCTTGCGGAGTGTGGATGTAGACGTAGATGTAGAGCACACACTGATTGCCAGATCACATGCCAGTCTACGTGGGGATGCCTACACTCAGCACATTCGGTGACCTGTGCTACTGAAGAAACCTGTAGTTCGCCTTGGTGGAGGTGAGGAGCGTTGGCAGTACTGCAGTACGGGTGCACCTCAATTAGAGGAAAGACTGGCAGAAGTGAAGCAAGGGCCTGCAGGACGTCCGAGAGGTGGCTAGGCGCTGATAAAGAGTGCGGTGCAAAGGCCTCCAGCAACATGCTGGTAAGGTTCGCAGGACAACGATGCTAAAGCGCAATGAAGATCTGACGGAAAGGGCTATTGCTCTCTCAGTGACACGATACAGGCCTAAACCGCCCCAACACCGTGGGATGGCGAGGGTCTCTGCCGTATCTTCAACACCAAGCCGTGGCAAACATGCAGCCCAAAACCGCAATCAAGCGGCGGGCCATGGACGGAGGAGTGTCCGTGCGACGTGGATGATACGTAATGCCAAATACTAATAATTGGTTCAAATGGCTCTGAGCACTATTTGACTTAACTTCTGAGGTTATAAGTCCCCTAGAACTTAGAACCACTTAAACCTAACTAACCTAAGGACATCACACACATCCATGCCCGAAGCAGGATTGGAACCTGCGACTGTAGCGGTCGCGCGGTTCCAGACTGTAGCGCCTAGAACCGCTCGGCCATCCCGGCCGGAATGCCAAATACACATTTACATATTGTGTCCTCTGCAGAAGATTGAGAGCTCGTAAACGATGATCTTAGGAGTTCAGTTCGTAGTTGAGACTGTAGATGTCCGCAGTTGAGGGCATACGTGCGCCGCAGATTACTTGCGAAATGGAGTCCTACTTATCGGATAGTAGCTGCTGCACGCAATGGAGCAGTGCTGCCTGCAGGAAGCCAGGCACTTATAGCCACGGCGCTCGATTTCGCGGACGTGGTGACAGTTACCAGAAGCTTGAATCTTGGCCGTAGGTGACTCCTTGACCTCGGCACCGCAACGAAGAACGATTACTAGATCGTCGGCATAAGCAGTTCAGCTGTATTCATGGCCGCCGAGAGGCACCCCAGACAGGCGTTGATGGAGACAGCAGGGTAGTGGGACCCTGGTACGGCATACAGTATTGCAAGAGATGGCAGGTTTGACGCACCGAACACCGTCATTGTCATTGAGCTACGTTGGCACAGCGGTTCACACACTTGCACGGATTACCGTGGCACGCCTTTCTTCTCTGTGCAAATTCTCACTGCCGTCCCCGTCTTCTTTAAACTTCCTCTCACACGCGAACAGAAATGCCAAGGCTCTCCATATTCTGGCATAGCACCTCAGCATCGAACGTAAATCGGGGATCCAGCTTGAAACCCAGATGTAGGTACTTACACAAATGAAATGACACAATGTCGTACATTTTACTGGCCTCAGACTGGTATGATTTTATGTATATGGACTGAACGGAGACCAAATTTCAGAGCGATTATTGCTCTCATATTAATATGATATGATGTACACTGAAGCTGTAGAGGTTTTAGGGCGACTGAAATGTTTCAAGAGTAGATTAGTGCGCCCTTTAGTGAGTATAAGGCGAACGAGAACCTTTGACATAGTGTGGTAAGAGTATTAAAAGTAGTGTTAAGGGCATTCTGTTTATCTCATAGCGAGCTGGATGGTATTACAAACATACTCGGGCAGGGTGCGCTAGGAGACAATCTGCGAGTGTCGTACATGGCGAGGCCCACCTCGTAATTGGAACGTGATGGAATGGTCCTACACTTGGAGAAAACTGAGTAAGCATATGAGCAATCATTAAATGAGAAAAATTAGAGAAAGGCTGAGGCACTATTCGGGGGATCACAGTGAAAGTAATAATAGTACAGGATTTGCGCTGGTATAAATGAGGGTCAGGGTTGAGCATTTTTGAGCCCAGGTAGTCCTATTTACTTGGTTAGTGAGAACTGGTAACTCGACAGCCGTTCGACGTGTAAATATCCATTATTCTGTCGAAGAGTCGAAACCAGCAAGGTCGACGAGGCAGACGCGATGCCATTAATCTTTGACCTATGAAGCTAAAATATTTTTTAGTTTAGATAAACGGGTACATTTTGTACCTTCTACGGTGTTTTCGTGTTTGAGTTGTATTTCGTGTTGTAAATTATTATCTAAACTTTAATATGATTAACAAATACATTATTTCACAGTTTTCTATTTTAGTTACCGAATAAAGTGTCTGAAGGTACGTTAAGTTAACCTTTTATTCCGTTTTATTCTGGGTACAGTGTTTTAAAATTAAAATTTAATTTACATGTTACAATTTAATGTTAATCTATTCCTTTGCTGCCAAAGGAAAGATTTAATTCAAAATACCAACATCAGCTCCAACAATTCCTGCAAACTACACGGATTAAATAACCCGAACGATCATTACAAAAACATTCGTTACTTGCGTCAAAATTCCAGCCACTCTTCTTGCCTTTTCTTGATTCACATAGGCAGCACTTCCACGTCTCCTCAATTAAGTTATTTTCTACTGTTCGGGATTGCTGAGTTTTCATAGGTACACCCATGAAATTCGTCGCACCGAGTATGTATCTGCTCAAGTTCTTTCTATTTTTTGCTCTTTGTTGAGTGTGAGATCTCATGATTTTATCTCCCGAAGCAAGCAGCAACAGACTGCGCCGATATTGATCTTTTACTGACAGGTTGGATTTTTCGTTATCCAAAGAACGAAATCATTCACACAGGCAACATCAATCAAGTTGAAGAAGAGTTTCAAAGGCCATCGTCTAATGGATCTTGAGCGTGTATATTCCCTTACTAACTTGTCCAGCACATCAGCACCGTTTATGGCATCATTATAATGCACGACGATTTCCAGCCTGAAGTCATTTGCTTCTTTAATATAGGAATCATTGTAATGATCGGGATGAGAGTAGTTTTTGCATTACGTTCTTTTTTGGCACATAAGACGCCAACCGTAGTTCACTCATAAAACCGAAGGTAGAACATTGTATCACATTTGATGTATTTTTCAAAAATAATCCTTCTGTAATCTATGCTGCACTGTTCCTACCAACGTCATATATTAGAAGGAACTCGGCTAGCTCACAGCTAAAAAAAAAAAAAAAAAAACCCGTTCCATATAAATTACTCACAAGATCCTTGACTATAAGAAGTACCTGCTCGTTTTCTCTTTCCAGTATAAACTTGCATATTGTGTACATAGATAATTTAAGCGTCTGCTGCAGCCCAAACTGTCATTCCATATTTTGCTGGTTTTGTATTCATGGACACAGGAAATTGGCATCCTTCCCCTAAATGCAACAAAATGTTCATCTACTGTTACATAATGATTTGGTGTACAAGTCATATGAAATCTGCTAATTACACTGTCAAAAACTTTTTTGGTATGAGCTAGTTTGTCTGAGATTCTACTCTCATGTCTTGTGGTTTGATTGACAAAACGAGGGACACATAAAATTTGAACAAATCTGTCTGTATCCATTATTGCAGTAAATACTGGCCTTGAAGGAAAAGGGTTATGGACCATAAATTTACTGCAGATTATTTCTACTTACTGAACACCCGTAAGAATATACAATCCGATAGATGCTAGCAGTTCTTCTGTAGCAATATCGTTCCACGATTTTTTAATCTCAAAAGTAATCTCAGAATCAGTATTCAGGCAAATGCCACTTCATTTCTCGTAATTAAAAAATGTTTCATGGTGTGACATAATTTTGAAAATTTTTCAGGGTAAGCTCTCAACCCAGACCTACCTACAATATTGTTAAACTGTCTGCGTCGACTTCGAGTAGGTGGTCTCTTTTTCCACAATTTTCCGGTCTTGTGTCCGTGGCGCGCTCGGCGCACTGTACGTTTCGAGCCGCCGTTCAGCTAGATGAAGACGTCTGTGGTGACGACCAACGCCTTGTGTAGCAAAAATGTGATTCACCCGATAACCCGACACGTTTTAATTGATCGACTGTCGAATCCTGATGGTCCCATGCCCGCTGAAATAGTGATTGACGAAGTTGTTGGGTGAACATGTGAACACATACCTGTAGGAGTGGACTGCTCATGAGCTCCATGTTCGACATTGTACGACGAACAGTGTGCTCCGACACACTTGTGTGTGCATCAGCATTTGTGGTCTTTCGGCAGACATGCCGCACATCACCATCTGTCCTGCTTTTCAGAGCAGACAAGCCTCCGAACCCCCGTTCTGTGAAGATCCTTGGCCGTCCTACCATTTAGCAGCGCCTGTCCTACCTCTTTCCGTAGATGCTCTCGACAGCAGTATTTGAACTTACACTTTTAGAGTTACACTTTCACAGGCTCTGCTTAATAATAATCGCTTCCCGTGCCCGGGTTCCCGGGTTCGATTCCCGGCGGGGTCAGGGATTTTCTCTGCCTCGTGATGACTGGGTGTTGTGTGATGTCCTTAGGTTAGTTAGGTTTAAGTAGTTCTAAGTTCTAGGGGACTGATGACCATAGTTGTTAAGTCCCATAGTGCTCAGAGCCATCTTAATAATAAATTGTTCTTTGTCAGAGTTAGCAGCGCGATTAGCCGAGCGGTCTTATTTGTTAGAAAATAAAGAAAAACTTGGTTTAGTTTAGAGAGCTACATACTGGCAAACAGCGGGCAGAGCAGAAGAGACAATGACCGTGAAGTCAGCAAGTTCAGGAGATGCCATCGCCCTCCCCACATAAGCGGACGCTGTCGATTCAGCCGTCAGGGCATCGCCCGACCGGCTCACGTGTTTCTCAGTTGTCAAATGTGAGCAAAGGCCCTCGTCTACATTCCAAGAACCAATGACCGACGTTAAGAATATTCTTCGAGAAGATTTTCAATGTGACATAAGAGGCAATGACCGGCTCACATGTTTCTCAGTTGTCACACGTGATCAAAGGCCCTTGCCTACATTCCAAGAGCCAATGACCGACGTTAAGAAGATTCTTCGAGAAGCTTTTCAATGTGACAGAAGAGGCAATGACTGTGAAGTCGTTCACCTCCAGTGAACTGAAGTGAATAAGTACGCGAGACGCAGTGGGCCCGAAAAGAAGAGAGAGTAGCAGTAGTTTTCAGTCAGTTTCGGTGCTCAACACCGTCATGCAAGAAGAGACTACATCATACACAGACGCACCAAGTCCGCCGCTGTAATGGAATAGCAAGCAGCAGCTTCGGCGCCAGAAGACAGAAGTTAAAAGGTATTCGATTTTTACGTACCCCGGTGACTCGTGAGGACGGGAAGGAGACGGCCTCACGTCAGCAGTCACCTGTGAGCTGGGATGAAGGTCTGACAGCCGAAGACTGGCAAGCGGGAGTCCGTTGTTCGAATCCGGGACACTGGCCTTCCCCCGCCGCGCCGCGCCGCTCCGCTGGCCGACGCACAACACACGCGGCCGCTTAGAGAAGAGAAACACTGGACGCCACATCCAAGGTATCACCGTCCGATGCACGACTTCGCTCTCAATAATTAAACGGGCCACAGCACGAGGCGCGTCTCCAGTCAACTGGGCGAGACGGCGACACGAGATACACACCACCAGGTGTAATCAGACACCGCCACTGCCGCAGCAGAAGGCTTCGCAAACGACACAGCTGCCGCTCTCCGAGCCAGAGCGTCCAGTTAGAAAACCGATGTACAAATCTTCAATAAAAGTCATCTTATGTAAAAATGCTGTTTCAGTCTACCTCATACCCGAGCCAAGGAAGAACCCACCCTGTCCACATGTTGTTTAGAGAGAAAAGTAATTAATTTAGTACTTTCACCCTGACATAATGCTTTAGAATCAAATGCCCTTTGCAATTATGCTCATCCTGACAATAGACTAGCATAAAAAGAGAAGTCCCAGTTACATTTAGTGACAGAAGTGTTACACCGGTGGAGGTTCGAATCCTCCCTTGGGTATGGGTATGTGTGTTTGTCCTTAGGATAAATTAGGTTGTGTAAGCTTAGGGACTGATGACCTTTGCAGTTAAGTCCCATAAGATTTCACACACACTTTTTTTGTCAAAGTTTCGTATGTCAATGGATTTCCCCATTTGTAGCTCACATTTTTGTTAGGGTGATCCCCCGTCCGTGTTTGCTCCACTTACATACTTCTGTTACTGCGTCACGTGCCCACGATGCCACCAGGCGTTATATAGCGTCGCGGTGGGTAGTGGTCATAATGTTTTGGCTTATCAGCGAAGTACTGATCAAATAGCTTACTTTCACAGTAGCCCCTCTGGTGAGGGGTAGGGTTTGTTTATCAATATCGAATCACGTCTACTGGTAGAATTAATGTCAACATGAGAAACGAGCGTTCGTTCACCACTCAAAGCAAATTCCTGTGGGAGGCTGGTCGTGGGGCTTGACTTATATCCTCGGTCTAGTGCCTGACCCCGTGTCTTTTTCCCGGAAATTAGAACGATTCTCAAGTGTTCAGAAAATGTAAAAACTTTTCGCCACGAATAATTCAGAAAGAACCTCGCAAACGAACCGTGCGTACCAGGCTTGCACTATCATTAAGCGAAAGGGGACAGGGACTGTTGAATTCACAAGGCGACAGTGCACGGAGGGAAGAGGAATTACGTTTATCCACTTTACAGTTGTGGAGCAATCGGGAAAACAAAAAGGAAAATCATCGTCTGGAAGGATATCGCTCAAACATTCCTTCACCGGTCGAACAGAAGCAATTGCGTTGATCATATTATATGGGTTTATTAATCAGTCTTACAACGAGCAGTTTTATTTTGAATCATCAGACTTCTTTGATGCAGCTTGCCACGAATTTTCCTCCACAACTAACCTCATCATCGCTGCGTAGCACTTGCCCACTACGTCCTCAATTATTTAATGGATGTCTTCCAGTCTCGGTTTGCCCTGGTACTTTTTTTTTTCTTGAACATCTCCCTCTAACTCCATGGAGATCATTCTTTGACGTCTTAATACATGTTCTGTCACGCTGTCGTCTCTTCTTTTGAGTACTTTCCCAATAGTCTTCTCTTCAACGATTGAGCGAAGAACCTCCTAATTCTTGTCCATGATACACTCCCATACAATGTTGTGGTCCGAACTTTCATTCTAAGCAATTTTTTCTTCAAATTAAAGCCTATACTTTATACCAGTAGAAATGTCAGGGAACAGAAAAGTCCGCTTCGCCTGTGCTAGTCTACTTTCTATGCCGTCCTTGCTTCATCCTTTATGGCTATTTTGTCTCTAAGGTAGTAAACTTCCATAACTCCGTCTATTTCACCAACTTTGGTGTTAAGTTTTTCGCTTCCCAATTTCTGCTACTTCCCATTACCTCTATCTTTTTCCGGTTTATTCTCAAACCATACTCTTAGCTCATTAGACTGCCCATTCCATTCTACATGTCCTGTTGAGAGAGAGAGAAGGAGAGAGATATTTTTAAGGCCAGTAAGACGTCAATTTGTCACTGCATGCCAAAATTCAGAAAGCATTGAAAATACATCATTCAGTTGTTTTGGCAAAATAAAAGAGGCTTCCGCAAGTGTAGCAGCCAACTTCACAACGCCACGTGCACGTTCTGGCCATAGCCTGAAAAATGACTTTGGCCACACAAGGGTTGTGTCTCTTGATCCAGCTATTCAGACCTAGTCATGCTTGTCTTTACAAAGAAAAACAGAAAACTCGCGTCGTACTCAATTCCCACATTTGCGAATAATGAGTTCACCAGTGCACAAGAGCAGGCCGTGTCTTGAAGGTGCTCGGCAGCGCTGTGTTACCGGCCTTACCACACAGGACGCATGAAGTGCTGGCTTCTTGAAGCTCTCTATCCTCAAAGCCTTTGAAAATGCACCCAGCCGCCCTTTTTTGCAAACACACGAAACGACAACATTCATCAGCCTGTGGTAATGCTTAGGTGCTGCGAGGGCCCTCTTACTATTATAATTAACTGGCAAAAATATTTTAGTTTCAAGCAAAATCTCACCTCATTAACGTTAAAAACTGCTCAGTCATATCACATATTAGAAGTGTATTCAAATTACAATGGAAAAATGTAATGTGATAGCTACTATTTACTTGCCTTTTGCGATTATCGCTGTTTTCTTGAAATATGGCGGCGGAATTTGTATCACTTGAAAAGAGTCAGCCAGGTACAAGGTGGATGTTCACCTGACAACAGCATTTAATCCACTACTTCAGCTTGTTACGTCACTGAGGTTGGACCGCAACCAGCGAGATTCTCTGTTCACCTTGAGTCATCTCCTCGATCTCTCTGCCGCATCCCGAAACAATTGCAGCTGTCTCCATAAGTAAATTATCCCCAGCTGTGACCCCAGATATTTTAATTTTGTTAGGTAATGTAACCAAAATTCTTGTATAAGTGGAGAGCGTAATACATTCAGATCACCTTTTACGAAAATTTTGTTATGGACATTTGTCTTCCAAATCGTGCAATTACTGCCACCATGTTTTGAGCCTCGCCCACTTTAGGGATGTGGACGAGTCTATTCCTCCAGCCCCAATATGTATCTCTGCACATAATATTGCATGTTATTTTTATTTTCACCAGAGGTATATCTGTACGCCAAACTTTCAGAGCGTTCGAGAAGCCGTATTAGAACCTCTACGTATAAGCATACAGCTTCGCCCATGCTGGTACCGCCGCTGCCTGCCCAAACGTTTCTACTTCGCGCCCTCCAAAGCCACAGCAAACACGACTATCTTGTTCGTTCTTGGATTCTGCTGCTTCTCTATCTTCAAAACTAAATAAAATTCAAACTTTATCTTCAATTTCTACGCAGATTGCTTCAGTAAACTGGATATTCTCCCCTGCATGTTTCCAATTAAGTCTCGTAAACAGTGATTTATTGTTCAACTGAACCTGAGTTAGTACGCAATATTAAAGTCGGTAATTAGCATGGGTAGGGAATTGGAATCTCACTTCCGTGACTAAAATTGAGCTGTTCTTGGAGTAAAATTACCCTCCAGTGTGAATCCCTTCATCACAGTGTAGCATTTGCAACCTACGACCACAATTCGTTTCTGTATGGATCCTCTACAGTATTTACCCTCTACAGCTCCCTCTAGTAGCATTAGTTATTCCCTGATTTCATAATAGACGTCCTGTCATCCTGTCACTTCTTGTCGGTGTTTTCCATACTTTCCTTTCCTCGCAGATTGTATGGAGGAACCCCTCGTTCCTTACCTTATCAGTTCACATGTTTCCAACATTCTTCTGTTGCACCACATCTCAAATGCTTAGATATTCTACTGTGCTCGGTTTTCCACAGTCTATGTTTCACTACCATGCAATGATCTGCTGCAAACATATTTTCCCAGAATTTTTTTTTCATTTTAGGCCTCTTTGCTCTGTTCGTCATGGTCCAATTTGCTGACTAGTAAGAGAGCTCCTTAACTTCATCTATTTTGTGTTCAGCAGTTACGATGATAAGTCCGTCACTGTTTCTCATTTCTGCTACTTCTCATTACTTTTGTCTTTTTTTATTTACTCTCAGTCCGCATTCTGAACTCACTACACTGTTCATTCCAATAGACATGTCCTGTAATTCTTCTTCACTTTCACTGATGATAGCAATGTCATACGTAGTCCGTACCATTGATATCCTTTCTTCTTCAATTTTAATCTCACTCTTCAACCTTTCTTTATTTCTTCAATGTATAGATTGAACAGAAGGGGCGTAAGACTACATCCCTGCTTAGTTCCATTCTAATCCGTGCACTCTGTCCTTGGACTTCCACTGTTGTATCTTGTGTATGTTGTATATTATCCGTCTTCCCCTAAATCTTACTCCCATTTATCTCAAGATTTCGAACATCTTGTACCATTTTATACTGTCGGACACTTATTCCAGGTCGCCAAGTCTTATGAATATGTCTTGGTTTCCCTTCAGTCTTGCTTCCATTACCGTTCACAAGTTTAGAACTGCCTCTTAGCATTTGCAACCTACGACCACAATTCGTTTCTGTATGGATCCTCTACAGTATTTACCCTCTACAGCTCCCTCTAGTAGCATTAGTTATTCCCTGATTTCATAATAGACGTCCTGTCATCCTGTCACTTCTTGTCGGTGTTTTCCATACTTTCCTTTCCTCGCAGATTGTATGGAGGAACCCCTCGTTCCTTACCTTATCAGTTCACATGTTTCCAACATTCTTCTGTTGCACCACATCTCAAATGCTTAGATATTCTACTGTGCTCGGTTTTCCACAGTCTATGTTTCACTACCATGCAATGATCTGCTGCAAACATATTTTCCCAGAATTTTTTTTTCATTTTAGGCCTCTTTGCTCTGTTCGTCATGGTCCAATTTGCTGACTAGTAAGAGAGCTCCTTAACTTCATCTATTTTGTGTTCAGCAGTTACGATGATAAGTCCGTCACTGTTTCTCATTTCTGCTACTTCTCATTACTTTTGTCTTTTTTTATTTACTCTCAGTCCGCATTCTGAACTCACTACACTGTTCATTCCAATAGACATGTCCTGTAATTCTTCTTCACTTTCACTGATGATAGCAATGTCATACGTAGTCCGTACCATTGATATCCTTTCTTCTTCAATTTTAATCTCACTCTTCAACCTTTCTTTATTTCTTCAATGTATAGATTGAACAGAAGGGGCGTAAGACTACATCCCTGCTTAGTTCCATTCTAATCCGTGCACTCTGTCCTTGGACTTCCACTGTTGTATCTTGTGTATGTTGTATATTATCCGTCTTCCCCTAAATCTTACTCCCATTTATCTCAAGATTTCGAACATCTTGTACCATTTTATACTGTCGGACACTTATTCCAGGTCGCCAAGTCTTATGAATATGTCTTGGTTTCCCTTCAGTCTTGCTTCCATTACCGTTCACAAGTTTAGAACTGCCTCTCTGGTGCCTTTGCCTTTCCTAAAGCCGAACTGGTCGTAATCTAATAGGTCCTCAATTTTCTTCCCTATTCTCCCTCATACCATCCATCTGTGTACTATTGTCAGCTACTTAGATGCATGAGCCGTTAAGCTGATTGTGAGATAATTCTCGCACTTATCGGCTCTTGCAGCCATGTGAACTGTGCGGATGAGGTTTTTCCTCAACTCCGATGGTACATTGCAAGTCCCGTACTTTCTACACACTGATGTAATTAATCGTTTTGTTGCCAATTCTCAAAAGGGTTTTAGAATTTCCGATGGGATGTTACCTATTTCTTCTGCCTTATTTGATTTTAAGTTTTACAAAGCTCTTCTAAATTCTGATTCTGATGCTGGAGCCCATATCTCTTGCCTGTCGTTTCCTGTTCCTTCGTGTATCATCATCAGACGAGTGTTCCCTCTCATAAAGGCCCTCAATACTCTTTCCACCTGTCCGCTCTCTTCTCTGCGTTTAACAGTGGTATTTCCATCGCATTCTTAATATTACCGACCTTGGTTTTAATTTCACCGAAGGTTTTTTCGACTTTTCTATATGCTGAATCACTCCATCTGACAACAATTTCTTTTCAGATTTCTTCACATTTTTCATTTAGCCATTTCGCCAAAGCTTTCCTGCATTTCGTACTTAATTCACCCGTAAGTGACTTGTATTTCAGTATGTTATTTACTACAAATTCTATGACGAATAAAAATACTGAGAATCAGAAGGAACTGTTAAATATGATTATTAATTCAGCCACATTGTAGTGCAACGAAATACTCATATTCTATGTGCCGGAATCGAAGGTACCAAACTACACTAAAGTGCTAAGGCGCGTATTCAAGTACTGAGATGTGTAAACAGGTAGAACATGGCGCTGTGGGTAGTAACGCCTATATAAGACAACAAGAATCTGGTGCAGTTGTTAGATCGATTACTCCTGCTACACTGGCAGGTTATCAAGTTTTAAATGAGTTTGAGCGTGGTGTTATAGTCGGCGCACGAGCGATGAGACGCAGCATCGCGGAGGTAGCGATGAAGTGGGGATTTTCCCGTACGGCTATTTCACGAGTGTACCGTTAGTATCAGGATTCCGATAAAACATCAAATCTCCTACATCGCTATGGACGGGAAAAGATCTTGCAAGAACGGGACCAACGACGACTGAAGAGACTTGTTTAACGTGACAGAAGTGCAACTCTTCCGCAAATTGCTGTAGAATTTAATGCTGGGCCGTTAGCCTGCGAGCCATTCAACGTAACATCATCGATATACGCTTTCGGAGCCGAAAGAACACACGTTTACCCTTGATGAGTGCATGACACAAAGCTTTACACTTCGCATGGGCCTGTCAACACCGACGTTGGGCTGTTGGTGACTGGAAACATGTTGCCTGTTCAGACGAGTCTCGTTTCAGATTGTGCTGGACGTGGTAAATTCCTATGGGACCATACTAATTAGGCCATCGGTCCCTAGGTTTACACACTACTTAATCTAACTTTAAACTAACTTACGCTAAGGACAATAGTCACACTCCTGCCCGAGGGAGGACTGGAACCTCCGACGTGGAGAGCCGCGCGAACCGTGGCAAGGCGTCTCATACCGCGCGGCGTAGCCGCGCGTCTTCATATTGTATCGAGCGGATGGACGTATACTGGTATAGCGAAAATCTCATGAATCCACGAACCCTTCAAGTAGGACCGAGGCTTGTTCTAGATTCTGGAGTCTTTGTAAGGCTGTGAGGATTGTGCAGTTGGAGTGATACGTCTAGGTACCACTCTGACAGGTCACACGTGCGTAACCATCCTGTCTGATGGCCTGCATCCATTCATGTCCATTGTATAATCCGAAGGACTTGGGCGTTTGCAGCAGGACAATGCGGCCCTTCACACATCCGGAATTGCTACAGGATGGCTTCAGGAACACCCTTCTGAGTTTAAACACTTCCGCTGACCACCAGACCCCCAGACATGAACATTAATGGGCATATCTGGTATTCACTGCAAGGAGATACTCAGAAGAGATCTCCACCCCTTCGTACTCTTACGGATTTATGGACAGCCCTGCAGGATTGATGGCGTCATTTGCCTCCAGCAGTACTTCAGAATTTAGTCGAGTCCCTGCCCCGTTGTATAGTGTGCGTGCTCGCGAGTGCCCTACACGACGACAGGCGGGTGTACCCGTTTCTTTGGCTGTTCAGTGTATGACACGGGTTACTCTTGACTAGTATGCCTCGTTTATGCCAGACAAGCTGCTTTAGAGATACTGATAAATGTTTCTGGAGGCCACAAGAGCTTTACCAGTAAATCACAGAGCCGTCTCGTCCGCGAAAGCCAAAGCGTCGTAGGCCGTAATGCAGTTCGCTTGTAGCCCGCCAGACGGAGAGGGGGTGGGGCGAGGCGGTCCGACGTCAAAGCGCGGGCCTGCCCCTAAGCTGGGGCGGCCTTCTCATTAGGCACACTTGCGGTGGGGCAGCGTCGCGGTGGCTGTTGGAGCAGTTCGCTACCCTCGGGGGATTTCAGGTTTCCACGTCCGAAAAGAAAGAAAGCCAAAACAATATTCACAAATAGGTACAAAACAAGAACAATGTCTTGGTAATGTGAAATGATGAATACAACAGAAATAACTAATATACGAATAAAAGTTCGTCAGCAGTCGGTGTTAGGGGAACGTAGGGATAAATGACCATACGGGTCAGATGGTCAACGGCTGTGGTTTCCTAACTACCCGATTTACCCCGCTGCCGGTCAGTCGACAGTCAGTCTTTGTCCCGAGTGAATCGATAACATTTCCCTTGACTCTTTTATTTCAACAACCAGTAAGTAGTTTTCATGATTTTAGCTTTAATACACCTTAATACTAGGCAGCATGTCAGTACTTTTTTTCCCCGTAAGTTAGACTGTTAGTAGTTACCAAAACTTACATGTCAGGACTGCATAGGCCTAGCTGCATAGCTTCACGTTTTTTCGCTTTGTGCTCTAGACCACAATGGTAAACAGCCCTGTAAATTTCTTTTATTTTTTAGTTTTGAGGGTAATTCTGAAACGCGCCCTTAGAAAAATTATTGAATTACTGTGCTGATAAACCTCTTACATTATTTGATTTTCAAACAGCCGAGTGGAACTGAACGTACTCAGACATTTCACTCTTTACCTATTCTGAACACCACTAAACTGACACTATATTTTTAGTGCAACGCAGTCTGACTTTCAATAATCCCTACAAAAGAATGCCCCTGACCTACACCTTTCACAAATCACTTACCTTACAAAAATCTTCGTTACTCGAACTACTGCAATACAGCGAGCGCCACTACTGCCAGCTAAATAAAAGATTCTAACTACTGAAGGCACTAACTACTGATAGGCATAGTTAGCAAATGAAAGATTTTGATAGAGAACAAACAATGTATTTACCTTAATAGTGTTCAAAAGTCATAATATATATATAGCAGTTCATGACATCCATTCTTACAAATGTACTGTTTCTGATGGACACACGTCCAGATCATCCGCTCTCAAAAATCCGCCATCTCACTTCCCCACATCCACCACTGCTGGTGGCTCACCTCCAACTGCGCAACGCTATGCGCTGTTAACAGCCAACTGCCCAACACTACAATGGCAGACAACAATGCAAACCAGCCACAGACTGCACACAGCACAGCCAGTGAATTTCATACAGAGTGCTACGTGGCGTTACCAATAAGAAAACATAAACAGCCTACTTACAATTCATTTTTTTTTTACAAGTTTCAACGAAATGAGTTCCCAAGATTGGTTCAACTAAAGTCGGATGGTGAGACGAGGGCTTCAAAGTACTGTTTATACAGTAGAAAAGATAGTCATTCAGTCAGGAAAGGTTCTATGTATTTTAATATTCCAAGGAAATCCCTAAAGCGAGATGTACAAAACCGCTTGTGATTCAAAAACTGCAATGCACCCAGGTTCCTGTTTGGATTTAACCCATGGAGAAAGACTTATGATTTCCTATAACTTTCTCTACAAAACTTGTCTCTCACAGTAGTTCAATAAAAACATGTTAAGATTATTGGATACTTCTTTGTTTTTAAAGTGTTTTGCCAGATATCCATCTAAACCACGTGTGTCTGGCCAACTAACCCCGATACATGGATGAGACCACAAAGGGTTATATGGTTTTTAAAAAAATCATTGTTTGAAATTTGCTCTATCTTCGTGAACGACATCTCACTTTTGTTATGAAAAGATAAAGTACTGTTCGGAAATTTCCCAGTATTTCTTGTGTATTACTTTTTTGGCATTTTCATTAGATTCTGGCATTGTCTTTTGATTAAATGACGACCAAATACGCCTATTTTCCCCTACAGTTTTTCGTTTATCTGTATGTAATTCGAAGCAAAAGCTCCATGATAAGGAATTGCCCTGCGTAGTCTCTAGTTTCATGTTTTTCTCACCTTCTCTTGTCACAACTTTTTGTGAAAGCAGTTAGGCAAAACATTTTCATGCCTTCGTTTCTTTATGATTCACATGTTATCAGTATGCTCGTTTCGCAAATGTGAAATACTTATAATGTAAAACTACTTTTAATTTACAAAATTATTAAGGCTTTCGCGGCCACTTGTTGACAGACTGCCTGTTTGTTTCTGCCTCGGGCTCTTCTGCGACTCTGACGATTTTTCTGACGTTTCACCAGCACGAGAGACTGGCATTGACAAAGCTTTATCCTCCATTACTGGTGGTGGACTGAAGTCGAGCTTGCTGGTAGTAAGAGGAGAACCGCACCGGAAATGACGTTGGCGCACCAGATACGTATTATTTGCGGTAGCGAGCTCGACATCGGTACACTACCAATAATAGAGAGTGAAGCTTTGACAATGCCAGTCACTCGTGCTGGCGAAACGTGAGAAAAATCATTAAATATGCTTCTGCAGAGGAACCCTAGAGAGAAACCAACTGGCTGCTTGTAATTTTAATTTGTTACTGCGATATGCAAGTTAATTTCGTCACTCAATAACAGTGACAGATTGTCACAAAATTCAGGTGTTTCAAGCCATTTTGATTTGTTTCAATCAAGGGTCTGCAACGCAACAATCGAAGACCAAGAACGAAATGCTAGGATTAAAAAAGTATAAGACAGGGATACACTTTTTCGTCCCCAATGTTCAATCCATAATCGACAAAAGTAGAATAAGCTGACACGACAAAAGTACATCCCAGACATCCTGCGTCCTCATGTGTTACCTCGCATGAGGCAATATCGCGATGCCATTTTTCAACAGGACAGTGCTCATCTCCACATGGTACACGCCCAGACAGAACATATGTGAGACAATCTCGAGAGTCTACTCTGTGCCAGTTCCAGTATCCATTACGTCAAGAACCAGTTACAACAGTTGTGGGCAATTTTCCTCTGAAGAGGATACAGTTTCATTACTTCTCAGGCCGAATCAGTGCACTCATCACGGCCGAATGGCGTTCAGTGTCGCGCTGGTGAGCGCACTTAGAAGTGGCTTACAAGGCGCTTGTTCGCCCGATTCTTGAGTATTGTTCATCTATCTGGAATCCCTATCACGTGGGACTGATAGAGGAGATAGAGAAGATGAGAAGATCGAACGAAGAGCGGCGCATTTTGTCAAGTGATCGTTTAGCTGTCGAGAGAGCGTTACGGAGATAATAAACAAACTCCACTGGCAGACGTTACGAGAAAGGCGTTGTGCATCACTGACAGATTTACTATTGAAACTTCGGTACATCGCTTTTCAGGAGGAGTCGGACAAAATATCACTTCCTCCCACATGCATCTCGCCTATTGACCACGAGGAGATAATGCGAGAAATTAGAGCCAATACAGAGGCTTACCGACAACCATTCTTCCCATGCACTATTCGCGAGTAAAACAGGGTTGGAAGGATGAGGTAGTGGTACCGAAAGTGCCCTCCACCACACGCCATAAGGTGGCCTGCGGAATATGATGTAGATGTAGACGTTCTTTATAAATTTGAGTAATTTTTTTCATCACTGAAATAACATCTCATAGCCTCTCAACGCGTGCATTTACTTTTTGCTCCTCTTCCGGATGCTTCGCATTTGTTTTCTTTGTCAGTATATCTTCCAGACGAAACAACGTCAGCTCCCCAAATTAACTGAACTGTCATCGGCCTCTCAGGGAGGAAAATGTAACAGAGATTTTCTTTAGAAACATGTTCATGTTTCAGTTACGAATTATAGCTCATGCATTCCTTTTCTCCCTCGTTGCAGATCTAGCCAAACAGCTGCTTAGCACTATTGTCTAAATATATTTCAGCCTCTGAATCTACTGTGCCACAGTTACAATCAGAATCATGAAACGTACTTAGTGTAAGTGCCGTAACGAGAAATGGCATATAATTTTACGAAAAGGAATAACTCATTCTACTTTCCTCTCTGTGTAAATGGTGACTTTGGATTCCAATCTCTACCAGCCTCTTTGCTATAACACGAATGCTGCCATTATAGTCATTGACTCCGCCCATTTCTATGAGGGTACTTTGCTCGGTGACTTGTGAAGCAGCAAGCCTGGGTTTGTGCTGAAGCAAAGAGTGCATATAATTTGGGGGAGGAGTGCGTATTAAAAGAATCAGAGAAGTGCAAAATTGGACGTTTTTAGGTAATACCGACTCACTCTTCTCTACCAACGCATGTATTTTATGCTGGAATACATACAGACAAAAAGAAGTGAGAAACATCTGTTTGAACCTCATACTATCCAACAGAGAACCGTCTGCTTCCTTGTTGTTTCTAAAAAATGGCAGCTCAGTCCAGGATTCATAGGTTTCCTCCGGTCATCTTCCTGGATTGACTACGATGCACCTCATTCAGAGGAAGCATCCTAAGTTACAGGCCAAGATCGACGTCGTATTCGTACAGCTGCATCTTCCTGCAAGTAGAGTTATTCACGTAGGGATATTCCAATTTGTAAAGCAGCATTCCTTGGTTTTCATAGACCAATCAAGAACAGATTGTACAAAATCCATAACAATATTGTAGTATACGGGAAGCTCCAATAGACAAAAAAGTCCCCGTAAACACGGACCAGTAGGATGCCAGGGACCGTTTTTCAGTTAACTTAATGTCACATAAAGCCATTTAAAGCAAGGCAGTCGCACTACTCTCTGAGTGATGACCCAGAATGAAGATACCTGCCAGAATAGTTGACCATATGTGATACGCACCTTGAATTTGTACGATATCAACCTCCTTACAAAAGCTACTGGGCCGTCTATAAATCTTTTAACACTCATTTTAGATATCCCACGTCTGATACTTGTACTGAATGTGATTCACTAAACAGCAAAGTAAAAGCTGAGGAAGGAGAGTTAGAGGTCAACCAGCAGTGCAGAAGACTTTTCACTTGAAAAGGGCAGAAGCGTTTGCCATCAGGGAACGACACTCTATTCTAAACGCAAAACGAGGGTTGTAACCTTCACGTATAAAATTAAAAAAATGACAATAGTTTTTTTTAAAAACAATTTGAACTCATGAAAACTGATAAATTTTGACGTAAGCAGCGCTATGCCATGGCCCTGTGAAATCAATTTGAATAAACTGAAAGATTCTTACCTCATGATGGTGTCGCCGGATAACGCTTTCTATATATTCTGCTCGTAAATGGCACAGCTTAGTGCAATGCTGGCCTATCTACTAATACTGGACAACATTTGTCTGAGATCTGAATTATTATAAAAACTGACTTTGCTTATTGACATAGCTGCACAGCTGGTCGTCTGATTACTAAAGAACAGATGACTATGAACTATGAAAATTTCTGAAATATTTAAATTTAAATAAATGACTAGATCGGGACTGGCAACGACTTAAGGCAAAATTATACCTTCCGTTTTTTATTGACTTGTAAAAATTATAATCTGAAAATCTTTTACATTAGTGGTAAAGACCTGCACTCCATTATACGAAAAATTAAATATTACAAATCTGGGTCAACTGGTGCTGACGAATCACAAAAAGATTGAAACCAATTCATATTAACATCTTAGACAAGTGACTTTATTCCGCGCATGCCAACAAAAATAATAAAATTTACCTTACAATACATGGATATGAACTGCGCTGTACCAGCGGCAGACTGCAACTGCACTGTAGCAGCGAGCGACTGCAATTGCTCTGTAGCAGCGAGCGACTGCAACTACTGCCGAGACTGCTCTGACCTGTGACTCTATTGCAGCAAAGATATTTTCTGTCGCAGGCAGCGCGTGAGCAATACGTCGAAATTACATTTGCTCCAGCCGGATGGTGAACCCCTTACAGGGTTCATTAAGTGTATTTATTTTCGTTATATTCGAAACTTCCTCCTAGCGCACATGCAGCCAAATGTCTTTTACTATTCAAGGCAATTGTTGTACAGTGTTTTTGGGATTCACAGTCTCGCAGATGACTCAGTTTCAGTTCAACGCTCTCTTGAACATGAAGGAAGGGCAGGTCCTAACGAAAGTCACATCCATGATTTTCAACAATATATACAACATTCCATTATAGAACGGAAGAGATGAACTTGTTCAGCTTTGTGATTAATGTCTTGGGCAGAACTTTTTCCACTGCGGCGACACAGCTGTGTACCACATGATCAAGACTTCTCACTGATACGGCAAAAGGAGCAGAAGACAAGAACTGGAGAAAGTCCTGAAACTTGACTCAGGAAAATTGTTTGAGCGCGTACATTACCTTAGTTCAAAATTATGAAACACGATAATATTGTAAACGTGCTACGGAGCCGATTTGTTGGCAAACGCCTTCTCCTCCACTCACACTGCATCAGAAACGGGTGACTCGGTGTGATGTGAAAGAAAAGCTTTATGTCTTATTGGGAAACAATTCCTTCGGCCCATGGAATATGCATGTCATCGTTAAGAGAAGTCCCACTCCAGAGTACACTACTCTGGACCTACATCAGTTGTTCGACTAGAGTCCAGGTATACAGCCAGCTAAAGCCAGTTCCTGTAAGAAGAAAACAAAACCTTCTACAAGGACCTTCTTTTTGGTACCCCAGATGAAAATTGTAATGATGATGGTGAGATGGAAGTTTATGATTATAGCAGCGATGGGTATGACGACAGCTAATAATGGGAGGAGTTGAAATAATTTCATTTTATTGTAAAGAAACCAATATTGTCTTGTGTTCATCGTTACGTACTCCCAGCCAGCATTTTGAAAACAATAATTTTTTCTAGTGAAAAATATAAGTGGATCTTTTAAAATTTATACAAATACCACACAAGTACAAAGAAAAAATTGCTCCTTAAGAACTAAGCACAGACTGTACAATTAAAAACGAACATTAGTGAAAGAGGTGTTCCAACTCTCCATGCTCTGAATATCGTTTGGACGCTTTTCAGGCTTCAGTTTCAATGGTGAATTTCCTTTTATTCCTGAAAATTCTCAATTTTGGACTTTTGCAGTATTTGTGATAATCCCCTCAACTGAAATAAAATTTTTTGCGAGCGGCAGCGTTACTGCGGTATTAATTTGGCAAACCAAAAGCAAGAGAAGGTAAATACGCAATGAACTCAATAATGGGTAAGATTGGTGGAACGTTAATGGTGCAAAACTGTATCGTTATTATTAGTGTAATAGTCATTGTGGAGATATAAAGTAAAATCCTCTAGCTTCATGAGACTATTTTTTAAGGAATTCCTTGTGAAACTGAATGATTCAGTTAAGTTTTTTTAATCTGAATTATAATCTACACGTTCTGTATTCTTTTATAACGATGCACATACCTAGTAAAGGTTCTGATCCACGATCGTTGTTGACTCTGAACTGCTTCTTATTATTTCAGGACCAAAACCTCACGGAACTATCAATGACTTTTTACAACAATAGCTACCATGTATAATGCTGATAAAGTGACATATCAAAGAAACCTGCAGGAAAGCTGAACCTCAAAGGGATTCGCAACCGAAGCGAGAGCAGCAAGTGTGCCACACCAGTTCCCAAGTAAGGATATTACACCTTATTTGACTAAGGTTCTCTACTTTTTCAGTTAAAGGGTCCCACTTCATATGCTCACTATCACAATGAAGTCAGATGCAACGGTAATACTAAAGTATGTAGTCTGTAATATACTAATTCAGACTGAATCAGTACAGTTTTCCAAACGCCCATTTGCAGTTACGTTGAAACTGAATCATAAACTTCCTCGTAATCTCTAAGTAAGATACTATATATATATATTCGTTGCTGCGTTTTATAATTCATGACTTGTAAACTGTTTGCTGTTCATGTGCTCTTATAATCCAATATGCTCCTCTGTGTGAATAAAATGTTAAGATTTTTTTCCTATGGTATTGATGATTTAGTGTATATCATGTACAGGATTCTGATAGCTCTATGTTGTTTTATGCCCTGACTGTCTTCTTTTCTGTGAAGCAGAATAATTTCAGAAATATTCCCGTTCCGGACCACTTTTTCCGCAGATCTCGTCGAAACGAGTTTGCATGTTCCACTTATATCAGCCTCCAGCATTAACCCTTTCAATGGTAATACGATCACAGTTCCTTTCATTTTGCCTCATGGGGGAATGCATGAACAGGGAGAATTTTCCAAAATGAATTTTAATTCGGCAGCGGAGTGTGTGCTGATTTGAAATTTCCAGACAAATCAAATCTGTGTGTGAATCGGGCCTTGGAACTGAAATCGAAGCCTTTCGCGGGATAACGGTCTACCGACAGAGCAGTCCTGCCACGGCTAATTGCCCGCCCTCACCAACGCTCTTCCTTCTGTATCTCATATTCTACCATCTATACTTCATACTTTATGTGGATACCTTGCGGGCTAGTAGTCCTGGGAGAAAGGATACTGTGGAAACGTGACTTAGACACAGTACAGAGGATTGTCTCCGAAACAGATTTTCATTCTCCAGTAGAGTGTGTACTGCCTGACAACTGCCTGGCAGATTAGGACTCTGTGCGCGAACGGTACTTGAACATGGGACATTTGCGAGTCGTGCTTGGATTTCTATGCACTATCGAATAACACTGTCTTAAACAGTGTTATTACTCAGGAACATACACGTTGAAAGCACCGATGATGGCTGTTAATCCGTCGAAATCGATGTGCAGATTTAAATAAAGAAAACATGATCGTGCGGCTGGTTGCTGCTTATTTGGTAATTTTATGGTCTACGGTCGCTGCACAACTTGAGAACCATATGGAGCCCCCCATTCATTAACACATTTAATCACACTACGTAAACATGGTAGTAGTTGCAGGGAGTGTCTGTTGAAATCATAACCAAAAATCCTTTTAACAAATGGGAATTTTATTCACTTTAATAGTGCCTAAAAGCATTTTTTAAAAAGAAACAGATTTACAATTACAATCAGAAAGCATCCTCTAAATATCGAAGTTACAATTTATTCAGAGGCAGAAAGAAACAAGATTTAACTATGAGCTTTCGGGCAGAGAACCTTGACGCTCCCTTTTGACACGGCCGTAGTTACAACCGCTCAGAACAGCCTCTGAAAGACTACACTGGTGCAAATCTGCAACACACCAGATAACTTTAAACTAAGAGTTTTAACAATGTACACAAGCACACCAACTATGCACCCCCCGTAGGAGGCAACTTGATTTTAACTTCTAAGAAAAATCTTACGGTGAAAGGATGGTAACTCTATATACTAAAATGATCATTTAAATAAAAGCCCACGAAATGCAATCTTATATAAACCTCTACAAGGCTGGCCAAATAATAGTTAATATGCTCTACAGTACACAAATACCGCTTCTCAAGATCATAGGCAATAATATCAAAGTTTCCAAAGATGAAAACATATTTCAGGTATTAGGCCGTTACACTCCAAGCAATAAATTCGTTATGACACCAAATCCGACAAACACGACAAAGGCAGCTACTAACGTACGGTAGATTGATAGGGACATAAGGTTGCTTTAACCCGCCCCTACTCCACAAGGGAAAAACGGACCCACAATTTATAAACAACCACCTTCCCGCGAGTGGGCAAACGGAGTAGAGTGGTGGGACGACCCCTAAGCAAAACGGCTGGTGACCTCACCAAGAAAACAAGTTGAATTTAACAAGAGTAAATCAAACAATATAGCATCAATCACTTAAATTCCAATAAACTGCGATTTCTCGAGAAGACCTGGCGCATTCGACCAAATCGCTCTCCCGAACCGTCCGCTGGCAGCCGCTAGCAGCCGCTTCAACGGACGCAGGAAGGCGCGCCGATCTCCCGTCTCACGGCGTCGCAGCTCGCACCGGCCAGACCGTTGTCGTGGGTTGTCTCCTGTTGCCCTCGTGTCGACCGCGAAGTCACTGCCCCTCGCTGTATGCCGCGGCCCACTGGACTCACATGGCGACCTCACATGCGCCGACGCTCAAGACGGACAAGTCATCTTGTGTCTCAGTGCCCGACCGACCAACCGATCGATCCAGCCGCCAAAGACCATTGCCTGAGCAAACTCGAGTAGACTGGCGGCCTAACGCTCAGACTCAGATGCAGGAACTAAGCCCCGACCGGGCGACTACTCGCTGAGTTCTCTTACTGGCGGAGTGGAAAGACTCTCATTTTGCCGGCTTTAAAGGTTGATCCGAACGACAGACATACTAGCACTACGAACGACAGACAGACACTAACTGCCTAACAAATGCGGACGAGAGACACACTAGCAAGCTGGGGACGAGAGACTGACCCAGACTGGCCGACTGGCGGGCTCATAGCGCCCCTTAAATGCACACGAAAAGGCAACCTTTCCCCTTTCCCACCAGAGGGAGACACCAAAGCAGCGATTTCCACAGCGGCGCCACCGCCAGAAACGGAGGGCGACTGTTTCACACTACGCGCTGCGGCGCGCTCTTCAAAACAGCAATTTTTACCACGCCTCAACCTGAACCATCAGTAGCTGTGACCTGTAGTCATGCCAAATGGCTCGTCATACCCAATGGTTCATCACATTATGACGTCAGGAGCAACACCGCTGTGCCTCTCCAAATTATGCGAAGAATGGGACCACTTCACAGGCCACCGTCATACATCAAGGGAAGCCCAATACCGCGATTAGTCACTGAAAAAAAGCTACGACATGCATAAGCAGTCTTTTCTTTGCGGTCGTGGCACCTCCTCAAATGCAGCCGTTTACCGGCAACTTAAGTGTGGCTGTTGCTAATTGACAACACAGAATGCTGCAATTCGTCGATTACCTGTTCTAGGACGGCAGGTATAGACGTGAAGGAGCTCCGATATGCTTAGTGCACAATACGGCCATCCACCATTGAGGTTACCAGATGTGGCCAACCGAAACTTCGACGGGCGTGGCTGCCCTAACATTCTCATGCATTCTAACATGGCCCAACCGTCACATTCACGTGCCCCATAAATCTGTATGCTGCACGATTCGAAAAGTCGACCTAATGGAGACGCACATTGAGGTCACTTTAAAACCCGGTCACTTGCTGATAACGCTGTCTCATCCCTTGTCCTTTACAGTGTTCACTCAATATCTCATCAGAAAGGGACTTAATAACTATGTGAATTTCAAGAACTATTTTGCAAGAGTGATAGCAAACATTAGGTTTCATAAAATATTTGCTCCTTATGAGGCAATTTAAATCACTAAACCAGTACTGCTTTTAATAAATGATTTACAATAATTGCAGTGATTTTTGTTCCACATGTATATCAGTTAATTTATTAACTAAAAACGTATGACTACCGCACTTTTGAGGAGCAAATTTACGTTGTTACTCGTCCTAATAATGTATAATATTCACCAGTGGTGTTAATGTTTTGTTACAAACGGTGCCTCGATTAAGTTTTATGTTGTCAGTTATTTATTAGCGTTTGCTATACATGCTGGGCATACAAGTGCTCAAGGCTGAGTTTTTAAAAGACATGTTCCATAAACTTTAAATATTTTCGTTATGTGTTGGAAGAGAATAAGTACTCGGAAGTGAAGAAAGAGCACCACAAATTCATCGACCCAGCAGAGGGAAATTTTATTGATTCACGGTTGAGGACGTGTACAACAAAAAAACACCAAAAGAGCCACACGCATTTGAAAGCAATCGCCATAGCGTGTGAAATGTCAGTGCTAGTACCCTGTATACCCTCTTTTTGCAGCAATTACAGCTGAAACTCTCCAAAGGAGATGATTGTGAAGTTGAGAATATAATCTTGTGGAATGACCTCCCACGCAGCTTCCACATGGTACCTCAACTGGGCCAGATTTCCTGCCCGTCTTCCAGACAGTGCAAGATCACATTCCAAAGACTACAAGCCTCTATTCAACCTTCCATAAGCGCCTACAGCATCACTGGAGGTAGACTGCACGATGCTGGAGCTTGAGCGGAAGACGTCCTAACGGCACGCAGGATCGTAGCCCTGCTTCTCAGAGACAGATGCGATTGGTCCTCATTGATACTCACGGGACAGTAGTGTCCCTGATTTTACGAGGTGCATTCAAGTTGTAAGGCCTCCGATTTCTTTTCTCCGGACTGGAAAGAGATAGAAACATCCGGATTGTTTTAAAATGAGGCCGCGTTCATTGTCAATACGTCCCAGAAATGGCAGCACCGTACGGCAGATGGAATTTTACCGACAGCGGCGAGAATGAGAACTGTTTTAAATACTTAAAATGGCGATGTTTTCCTTACTTGAACAGCGTGCAATCATTCGTTTCCTGATTTTTCGTGGTGTGAAATCAATTGAAATTCATCGAAAGTTGAAGGAGACATGTGGTGATGGAGTTATGGATGTGTCGAAAGTGCGTTCATGGGTGTGACAGTTTAATGAAGGCAGAACATCGTGTGGCAACAAACCGAAACAACCTCGGGGTCGCACAAGCCGGTCTGACGACATGATCGAGAAAGTGGAGAGATTTGTTTTGGGGGATCGCCGAATGACTGTTGAACAGATCGCCTCTAGAGTTGGCATTTCTGTGGGTTCTGTGCACACAATGGTGCATGACGACCTGAAAATGCGAAAAGTGTCATCCAGGTGGCTGCCACGAATGCTGACGGACGACCACATGGCTGCCCGTGTGGCATGTTGCCGAGCAATGTTGACGCGTAACGACAGCATGAATGGGACTTTCTTTTCGTCGGTTGTGACAATGGATGAGTCGTGGATGCCATTTTTCAATCCTGAAACAAAGCGCCAGTCAGCTCAATGGAAGCACACAGATTCACCACCACCAAAAAAATTTCGGGTAACCGCCAGTGCTGAAAAAATGATGGTGTCCATGTTCTGGGACAGCGAGGGCGTAATCCTTACCCATTGCGTTCAAAAGGGCACTACGGTAACAGGTGCATCCTACGAAAATGTTTTGAAGAACAAATTCCTTCCTGCACTGCAACAAAAACGTCCGGGAAGGACTGCGCGTGTGCTGTTTCAGCAAGACAACGCACCCGCACATCGAGCTAACGTTACGCAACAGTTTCTTCGTGATAACAACTTTGAAGTGATTCCTAATGCTCCCTACTCACCTGACCTGGCTCCTAGTGACATTTGGCTTTTTCCAACAATGAAAGACACTCTCCGTGGCCGCACATTCAACAGTCGTGCTGCTATTGCCTCAGCGATTTTCCTGTGGTCAAAACAGACTCCTAAAGAAGACTTCGCCGCTGCCAGGGAATCGTGGCGTCAGCGTTGTGAAAAATGTGTACGTCCGCAGGGCGATTACGTCGAGAAGTAACGCCAGTTTCATCGATTTCGGGTGAGTAGTTAATTAGAAAAAAAATCGGAGGCCTTAGAACTTGAATGCACCTCGTATGTGCAGTCGTGGTGCTGTCCGATACGACATTTCGAAAAGTGCGACGGCCTCGGCGTCACTTTTTTAACTCAGGCACCTTCTGCTTACTGGCGACAACACAGACTAACGGTGTAGGCCTCGCGCCCCACTTGTACCGCAGTTTGACGTCATGGTCACCCAGCCACCGGCTGACCAACTTCTGGCCCTCTCTCAAACTCCGTCAGTTGCGTTTGCGGTTCACCTCCACGCTGTGGCGGCATACTAACAATACTGCAGAAACAGACGGAGGTCCATATGCCACTGCAAACTGGCTGCTGCTAGCTTTGGAGGTAAACAACCGCTGCGAAGCTTGCAACATTCCATGGTTAATAATGCGTTTCCTCAGTTGTCCGCAGCATTGCGCATTTAATCATCACACTAACTGCTCTCTCGAAGTGTACCGTGCAAGTATGATACGCCGTAGTCACTTGCGTCAAGGTGTGGCTTCTATCATTTTCCAACAGTCTATATTAAAATTATTCTCGCTGCTGTCACTGAAGATTTTTTTCAATTTTCGGACTCATTTTTCCTACTTCATCAGTTTTTAGAAAAGTCTTGGTTTTAGGCCATGCCAAATTTGCCATCATTTTGTGAGTGAACAAGTCTCTCTTGAATAGAGAAAAACAGATGAAATTTTAAGGAAACGAGCGACAATATTATTAGATGAAAGTGAGGGTATTTGTCTTTGAATAATATGACCTTGAATTCCCCTCACCGCACCATCCGCCCTCCCTGCGACACCTCACCTCCTAGTCCACCCTTTCTTCTCCACTAACGTCCCTCATTCCACATCTTCCCATTCTCCCGCTTCCCTTCCTTGACCACCCTCCTCTCCTCTAAAGCTATACCTCATTCTTGGAAATAGCACAAGCATATAGCATCTAAGTCAGTATACATATTTAACTTCCCCAATAAGGGCTCATCATTTTTCTGTCGAATCTCATTTCTCAGTTTCGTCCCTCTTCAGACGTAGCATAATCTGAATGTTATGGTTCAAATGGCTCTGAGCACTATGGGACTTAATATCTGTGGTCATCAGTCCCCTAGAACTTAGAACTACTTGAACCTAACTAACCTAAGGACATCACACACATCCATGCCCGAGGCAGGATTCGAACCTGCGAACATAGCAGTCGCGCGGTTCCGGACTGAGTACCTAGAACCGCTCGGCCACCAAGGTCCTGCTGAATGTTATGAAGCCAACGGTTATACTAAGGTCTCCCATTCACAGCTCAATATTTTACAGCGAAAATGGTTTTCCTAAAACCAGACCTGTAGTACTGGACACTGCAATAATTATTCGTAATATCCTCATTAGCATTAATTACGTGTCAAGGTATGTTACTTGCGCTGCGTAAAGTGTGAATAATATTGTGGAAGCAAGTACCAATGTTGTATTGTATCAGAAACGTTTTCGGAAATAGTATGCCACTCGATTTGAGTAAAACGAGGATATCTTTGCATGTGCCTCTCTTTTTTATAAGAGAATACCCTCATCGAGTAAATATAGATGATTCACAATGAATAAAATAAACTGTGTCGAACAACATCTCAGCTTACTACTTCCTTTAGGTGTTGGATTTGTCACAGCAACATACATTTCTCTCTGAGACAACCAGAGACGGGAATATGTCACTACGTGGTGCTCCAAGGCTTTGTTGGGTTAATGGGCTATTTAAAACCAAAAGGCCAATCTTGCGGCACCGGAAGGGCAAGTTTTTATTGCTGATACAGAGGTATATCGAGTGCTGTGTGGAACTTGTTAAAATTCTGCATCGTCTTCCATAATCTCTTAGTGTCAGAAGTGAAGGTTTCCATCGTGTGAAAGTGTAATAATCATTGACAATGTGTTCAAGTATTCTTTTACTTTAGCCTTGTAAGATTGCTTTCCTCTGGATGAAAGAGCGGAAGAAGTTATAACTATTGGGCTTAAACCACTCTCGCTGCTAAAAGGTGTGTCTAAGTTACTTTGGGCCTCGGGAGTGAGTATGTGTGCAAGAAAAGGCGGCGTTGGAATGTGTCTAATGTTATGCAAGTCTTCGACAATTCTGTGTATGGACGTAAAAACATATATATTGACATACCCAAGTCTTAATTTTTGTGTGGGACTATCATCCCAGAATTAATTTAAAAATAGTTTCCATCCTACCATTCTAAACAAGTTTTCCTGGAATTTTACGAGCACCGTTCGCATTAAGATAATCATTGGCCAGTCTTCTCCGTTGGTGGAGGAATGTTTGCACAGACTGTAGCGAGAGGCATTCGGGCAGTAGAGAGCGATTTCACAAGGCATTCTCGGGTCGCTGCTCGTGGAGAGGCGGACCGAGACACTTTGACGAGAATCGCGTACCTGCATTTCAGAATCAGGTCATCAATTCATAACTGATGTCCTGCTGTTGTTAGCAAACCTCAGTGGTCTCAGGACATGTCGTTTTGAGTCTTCGTCTGTTAAGAAAGACTTGCAGCGAGAGCTATTACAGGAGAGGAACGCTTAGCTTTTAGTTTCATTTCTTTTAAACACCGACAGATTACTCCACTTGATATTACGTCATCAGTAAGGAACTCAACCATGACTGGCTCAATTCAGATGTTTGCATTTAAAATTAGCACCTTGCCACGATCGCAGCAATTATTACTGGCCTAATAGCGATTACGCGTCTGAGGGAAGGACTTGATGAGATGATCGCCACTCTTATCCCATCCATTCCTCGAGGACCCGATGACAAGTTTTATGATGCAATTCAGTTATCCTCGACTGCTTGCCTCGCACGTCCTTCCCTCCCCGGCCCCCTTCGGCGCCCCCCCCCCCCAAATCTCTTCCCCTCCCTCCCTTCTTCTCTTCTTCCCTCCTCCCCCTCTCCTTCCCTCCTTCTTCTCTCCTCCCTCGTCTTTCTGCCCCTGGCAGATCCTCTCTGTTGGCCCATCGTAATCAGTGTACTACGTCAGTGTTGTGTTTGGTGCTCTTCCGCTGGGCGTCAGGGGCTTTGATTTTAATTGTTTGCTGGGCTTGTATATAGTGTTATAGTCGGGGGTTGTTATGTGCTACACCGTCCGTCGATACTTTTCTGATCCAGTGTGTTGTTTTATTTTGTGTGTGCTCATTCTTTACGGTTTTTATCTCCATTTTACAGTCGCCCCCTTTTTGTCCTCTTCCATGATGTTCCCCCTTCTTTATATCGATGTACTCCATATTCTCTCCTTTATGTCATTTTAAATGTCTTCTATTGTATGAATAATGTCTTTCGGCTGAGGAGCAGCGCATATGCTGCTGACAGCCCGCCCCAGAGGGGGCACTGAAATACAATAAAGGAAAGAAATCAGTTTTCCCGATGTTCGCTGCTTGTATTTCCGTTTATGTTTTGTACTCTGAAATCTTATTAATGGCTGCTTCCCGCTGATGTCTGTATGCTCACTGTACCCTGTCGGCACTGGTGCCACTTGCAGCTAGCGACTTCACCCGGAGGGAATCGGGTTCGTGTCCGACGCCTACAGAGGATGCGGCTGTTCGCAGCCAGGAGTCTCGCTGGAGCGCGAGGCATGCAACGAGGCGAGGAGGCCGTTGCAACGGTGCACCTCGACCTCGGTGACAGTGGCGCCTTTGACTCGGACTGTTCACGTTTGACGGAAAGTGGGTTGGAACACGCGGGGTGATTATGTGCCCAAGGTGTGCCCGTGTCGCTAAGTATTTATGATATCGGAGATGGCACTGGTCGCGGTGTATTAGTGAACCACTCGTAGTTTTTATCGTGCTTCCAACGAAGTGGCCTTGAGGATTGCTGTGAAACTGACTGCCTTTCAAGACTGTCAGTGCAAGTTATTAAGTCAAGTTTGTTGCAGGTGGCATTTCATTGCACTGTGTTATTCCGCAAGCACTAAGGCAGATGTGTATGAGAGTGTAATTATTGGCGGGAAAAGCATGAAGCAAGAGGAAAGATTGACTTCGTATGGAAGTATCTGACTCCCCGCAACCACTGACAGAAGGGAAGACGCATTGATTTCTTTCATTAACAGCTGTAGTATGCTGTTTTACATATATGCCTATTTGAAAGATTTCTTTCTTTTTCGATGCTTAAGATACTGTCTCTCTTGGAGAGCTAATTTAGTGCAACATCATTAAATGCTGTTCTGTCTTCCATGTAGTGCTGTTAATAGTGTCATTGATCGGATATACAGCATGGATGACAAGCATAGAGTTGTTCCTCCTTCATATTTTGTACTGTTATTACGTTATATTATAAGCACGTGTCCAAGTCATTTCAGGGAGGACATTGTGCAAATTTTGTTGCAGCCAGCTGGTGATCTGTCATTAAATACCAGTTCATACTTAATACTTGGAGTTTTTTCTTATTTGACATTTGCGTATTTTGAGGAGTTTGAGATGCTGCAAGTCCGTTTACTGTAGCGTTTTTCTAAAATTATGGGTTACTTTTGTTAATGAATGAGTTCAGACACCATTGTGTGTGGGATTTTATTAATTTTTGGAGTGTCTTTGTCCGTTTTTAAATTTGTGTGAAAAATTAAGGCCCCTTAACGCCCAATCAATCGTTCCCCCCCTGATTTCCAGCCTCGTGTTACATCACAAAGAGCAAATAAACCTGGAGTTTCTCTAGACCGATATTATAATTTCCCTAGCTAGAGAACCCTACCGAGTAGTGATCCTTAATGATATTTGTATAAACCGACCCCCAGGATCAATTTAAGACATCCGTTTCCTTTTCGAGTACGCGATCAGTTGCGTGACAGATAATATGCAACAGTCGTTTGGTCCACCTGAAACAGGTTGCAGAAAATACCGAAATGTTTGCTAACTCATGTCGGCACCTTTCAAGATACATACCCATTTTTTCCTTAGGGAAAATGCAGAAGAATGAGCTGATAAATAACCGCAGCTGCCAGAAATGCTTAGAATGTTAACATGAAGCCAAAGTCAAAGAATATGGGTATCACAAAAGAAACTGAAATGTCTTAAGGTTGATAATATGAGACGTCCCCTTAGAACAATTATACATGACTGTGTTTAGACTGACACACAATATTTTTAGCGCAACGCAATCTGACTTCCAAAAATCCCTACAAAAGAATGGCCCTGACTAACAGTAACCTATACCTTTCACAAATTACTTACCTCACCAAAAATCTTCGTTACGCGAACTACTGCAATACAGCGAGTGCCACTACTGCCAGCTAAATAAAAGATTCAAACTACTGAAGGCACTAACTACTAATAAGCATAGTTAGCAAATGAAAGATTTTGATAGAGAACAAACAATGTATTTACCTTAATAATCATAATATATATAGCAGTTCATGCCATCCAGTCTTACAAATTTCAAATCTGCGCCACTTTCTCCCCACATCCACCACTGCTGGCGGCTCACCTCCAACTGTGCAACGCTACGAGCTGTTCACATCCAGCTGCCCAACACTACAATGGCAGACAACAATGCAAACTAGCCATAGACTGCACACAGTACAGCCAGTGATTTTCATACAGAGCGCTACGTAACGTTGCCAATAAGAAAACATAAACAGCCTACTTACGTAGCCCCCATGCTCCCCACAAAAAATTTTACAAATTGTTTTGGGCAGTGGCCAATAATGATTTGATAAAATTTTTCATAATTACAATAAAAAAGAAATCAAATGAACATACTTATTGATACAATGTTGGTCAAAAGCTAAGATTTTCTCACAGTCCATAAAGACAGTCCCGATAGTTCATCACAGTAAAATAACAGTGTTTTTCTCAAAGTCTGAACAATAAAAGAAAATGCAAACGGAAGTAGTGGATTTCCATGCAGTCTTAAAGAAGTAGTGTTGTCCTTCCAACTGAAAGACAGTGCTGACTCTCGACATGCAGACAGGTAATGGGCCACAACAGAGTGAACCCACAGCAGAGTCGTTCGAAATTTTGAAGAATATTTGTAGGTAGGTCATCACAGAGTAGACGCACTGTAGTCCTGGTAGAGATTACGGTATTGGTGGGCCACCAGAGGTGCAGACGCACTGCAGTCCTTGTAGAAATAATGGTACTGGTGAGTCAGCAAAGGTGTAGACCCACTGTAGTCCTTGTAGAAATAATGGTATTGGTGGATCATCAAAGGTGTAGACCCACTGTAGTCCTTGTAGAGATGGCCAGCGGCCATTTGCTGTGACTGTGCAGGTGCACAATCACCATCAAAGAGTCTTGCGGACAATATAGCAAGTCCATAACCACCACTTGTGCACTCACAAAGTTTTTTGAATTGTCCTTAGAACCAGCAATGCTGTTATCCAGTCCCTTGCTGAATTATTAACACATGTGCAAACACTAACAATCCCTACTTCTCACATATTGTCCATATACTATGACCAACAGAAACGTGTGCAGTGAAATGGAACTTACAAGTTAATAATATGATGAACTGGTGTCAATTACAATTTTATAACATAAGAACACAATTACAAAGGTACAAAATACACCATTAAAGAACATAACAACACAGATAACATTTGTAGTACAGGCTTTACAAAAGAATCGAAATAACATATACATCAGTGTTACAGGAATTATGACATAAGTACATACATAAAAGATCAGAATAACTTTTGAAACATCAACTTCACACATGAGCAACAAAACAGAACAGATAAATAATGTCTAACCATCTTTACAAAGTAAATAACATATTATTAATGCCAGTTATATTTGAGGATAACAGTATTCCTCATCATAGTGAATGTAGCTTCGTATTAGAAGAGAAAAAAAATTCTATGATACAGTACACAGAGACCGGAAGAAAACAAATACACAAGGATACACAAACACATAGTTGGATAACACAAAAGGAAACGAAAGGGTTCGTTTTCAGTGTAACATTTGGTACTGCAGTCCAACCCAAAACTTCATTCCATAGATCTTTTTTTTCTTATTTCAACATTTGTTTCCACCAAAAAAATCCTATGCAAGCATGCTTTCTGTATTCTGTTCACATCCTCTTTCAAAAATAGTTTTTCTCCATTGTACACCACTTTTTTGGCCAAACCATTTTCTTATAGCTTCTCAATGCATTTCTTCCAATCCATCATAGTTAGTTTCTTATATAGTCTACCCCCTCTTAAGCTAACTTAAATCTACTGAGCTCAGATGCTAAACTAAGGGATGAGGCAATGCAGCAGCACAAAACAATTAACGCAAACAGCAATGATAAAAAAATTCAAATTGGCAAAGCAATTGCAATATTACAACTAATATAAGGCACTGAGCAACAAACAAAAACAATAAATCAGTAGTAAACTGGCTTAGCAGAGTAACACAAAGTCAAATTCAGTAACACTATGCCTGGCAAACAGCAGCAGCAATTGCAATAACTTATATCTAAACATGACATAGCTCAAGCAAAAAAAATATTACAGTACAAATGGCCATGTTTAATACCTATGTCACATTTTAACATTAGAGCGATGCATCACTGTAACTTGCTCTAGCAGACAAGTTACCAAGTCACTGACAAAAATTATGTATGCAATACCTGTGAAGTGGAAATGTCTTTTTGTGCTCCCTCATTTTTTGGGAGTACATCCATCATAAAGTTATTTTTTACTGGATCTGTAGGCATAAAATATTTATATTAGTACATCTATAAAATTTGATTTTAACCAATGCTGCCGTGCAGCTGGGAACTAGATATTAAACAAAATAGGCAAAGCAAGGCGTGAAACGTCATTCACTAGCCATATGTCATTTCATAATGCAGTAAACAATCTTTCAACTAGCAAGACAACAGACATGAAATGTTTCTCATCATTTCATTTCAGTAAATATCATAAATTAAGAACTCTACAGTGTAACCATGTTTTCAAGTTTGAGGGTGTCATATTTATGATGCTTTCTACAAAGGAATGTCACTAGCGAGAATAATGGCCTTCCTTTTTTTTTCTCCACCTGTGCCTCTGAAAGGGACACACTAATGGCTTTTTTCCAGGCATCTGTCGTGCAGCTGGGTGCCCACGACGCATTACATGAAGGTGGTCACTTAACTTTCTTACCGAAATATTTACGACAGCAGTTTCTGCTACAGTGACAGTCTCATATAAAAATATTTCACAGGTCAAGAATTTGCGTTACAAAGCTGTAGAAACAAAATCCTATTGATATAACAGTGTCCAAAAAATTTTTCGACGGCATTGTAATACATTCACGCATTTACATACATTTCATAACTCTTAATGTACGATTCTTGGTTTCCAACAACCTTTTTCACAAACCAGAGTCCCTAACCACTACACATTATTCCTTACCTTATTCGTCGACACTTCTTCAATATTTCATCATAACAGATACGTAGCATAATCAAATAACTCATATAGCATCAGCTTATTGATCATAAACATACCGCAACAGCATAATACACATAGTCATCGTAATAATAACATCATAACACCTCAGTCAACTCTCAAAATCGTCGTAGCTTCCTCCAATAATCTCAAAACCCAAAAAAAAATTCTCTGCTCATGTGAAAAGTGTCATCAGCCTCAAACGTACTTTGAAAATTGTGATCCCATACCGAATATATCATTCAAAGCTCTCATAATATCACAATGGGTCCGAAAATATATGAACAGTTCACAAAGTACAGACAAAATGCATTTTCGTAAGTGTGAAGTAATCCAGCTTTGTAATTGCGTAAACATGTGTCACTGACGTAGTAAAAAAAGTTAGTTTCTCTCAGTTAAATGATCAGATAGCTGTGTAATTATGTTTTAGAGAAATATGGTACCGATGTGTAAAGTTGTGTAAACAAATACCATATTAGCTAGGGCTCCTTGTGCTTGCCAAACACGTGATACACAAAGTAAGCGTGAACCCTCCTGAGGATTAATGTAATTATACCCTCAGGTGTTACAGATTAAAGCAATGGAATGAAATGTATCACGGAAAACCTTTGTATCATTGTACTTCAAATATCTTTAAAAATAAATATTTTAAGTACAAAATTAATCACTCAAATACGTGTACTGATGATGATGATGATGATGTTTGGTTTGTGGGGCGCTCAACTGCGTGGTTATCAGCGCCCGTACAATTACCCAATCTTTGCTCAGTCCAATTGCGCCACGTTCCTGGATGATGATGAAATGATGAGGACAACACAAACACCCAGTCATCTCGAGGCAGGTGAAAATCCCTGACCCCGCCGGGAATCGAACCCGGGACCCCGTGCTCGGGAAGCGAGAACGCTACCGCGAGACCACGAACGGCGGACAATACGTGTACTGTAGCGCTAAACTGTGCGTCTTGTTGTAAGATAATCTCTGTGGAAGTGTCGTAGTTATCGTCCTCCGAAAGCTAAGTTCTGCAGAAGTCAATGTACTTACCTCATGATAAACAAAAGTGAAATGCTTTGCGTATAGATATCTTAGTTATTACGCTTATTGCCGTGATAAAGAAAGTACTGTGCTGTAACGTACTGTTGTGCTACGGAGAAGGCAGTCTCATTGTAGCTATACCACAAAAGTTACTACTAAAACATGTTTTACTTTCCAGAATAATACAGAAAAACTGTGCAGATATAAAACAGAAACACTGCAAAAGCAACAATGTAAATTGTCACTCATTAGTAGCGTCGTGATAAAATCGTGTAGCTGTCACAGAAACTAACCACTGTGTCATCTGGTATCTCACAGAAAGTACTTTAAATCCAGAATGTATTTTCAAGTAAACCAAAATGTTGCATTAAAATCTCATTAGCAGTACAGGTAAATGTTCTAAGTATGTGAGCCTAATAGTCGTTACGTAATCGTGCAACTAACAAGCAAGAATGTACACACACAATAACACTGTGTCGTCTGCTCACAATAACAATGCATTCGTAATTTCTGTTTAAATAAGTTCTCTTGGTTCTTGACTGGATATTTAACTTCAAACATTGTTGCATGTTAACAGATTCTAAGTCTGACAAAGCATACTAGCAATGTAAAGTGAAAAGTTATATGGCAAAAATAATGTTAAAAAGCAGATTATCGTTCAATAAATGGTTTTACTTGTGAAATGTGGTGTAAACCTTTACTCTTCCTAGTACGCAGAGTTTCAAATTCAACTCAATTATTATGTGGTATACGTCGGATTCTTTAAGGTCTATTGTAAACTAGAAAGAATTTGTGACTCAAGTGTTCCTTCTTATGTGACAATGAATGAGCTTTAATGAGAACTTTCTGACCAATATATAATTTCTTAGCATTTGCTTTACCGTGTAGTTTTCTCCTTTTGTCTGCTGCAGATTTTATATTTATAATAGCCAAATCAATTATGTCTTTGTGTCGAAGTTTACGTGTATTCGGGAAAGGTACAAGCTCTCTGATTCTGTTCGGTGGTTCTTCATTCTTCAGTACAAGACTAGGTGGTAAAGCAGTGGAATCATGAGGCATTTCATTCAGCACATTTAGTGTAAATATCTGTCCCAGTGCTGATGCTTTCTGTGACAATAAAGTCTGCAAAGCTTATTGATTTCTTTCATAATCCGTTCAGAGGGGTTACAATGTGGTGGGTACAAATGAAATAAAAAGAGATTTGATTTTATGATTCCGAAGCATGCGTGACCAAACAGCAGATCTGAATTGCGGTCCGTTATCTGAAATGACTTTACTAACGTGTACAACTTCACGTAAGAAATTTTTAACAAAGGCGTTGGATACAGACCGTCCAGTGGCTTTACGTAACGGTGTGAAAAAAACAAATTTTGAAGTAACTTCAACAGCGACTAGAACGTACGAAAATTCATTAGATGTTCTGACAAGCAGTCCCAAGAGATCAACAGCAGCAAATTCTTTTAATTTAGAAGGAATGATAGGAAACAGCAGAGCACGATGTGAGATAGTAGATGGTTTCGTCTTTTGACAAATTTTATAAATAGACAAGACTCTTCGAATTCTCTTTTCCATATTGTTAAAATAACAAGTCGTTCGAAGAATATGATAACATTTTCGTGGGCCAAAATGTGCATAGCTGAAATGAATGTACCAAATGAGCTCATTAACAAAATCGTCAGGAATGCAAAGTACCCATAGCTTGTCATCAACAGTGCAGCGTTTGAACAGTATGTTGTTTCTAACCAGATAATAATGCCGTATCTGTGTGTGTGTCTTTTCATGCCATTTGCTCTTGATGTCTTTCCAAATCGGATCTTTATCTTATTCATGAGCAATGTCCTTTAAAGATGTGGTGATGAAGTTTTCAAAGGCGACTTTCTGAATGTAAAGTATACTGAAATTTTTCTCGAGGTTGCCTTCTGTGTTACTTTTCTCAAGCCCAGGCTGTGCGCGTGACAGTGCGTCCGCAACAATGTTCTCCTTGCCGGGAATGTAGACTATTGTGAAGTGGAATTCTTGCAGGAACATTGCCCAAAGTTTTAACCTGTCATGATTTAGTTTTGAAGACATAAGAAATTGTAATGCACGATGATCACTGCATACTTTTACGTGCTTACCAGAAAGAAAGAAACGGAAATTGTTAAATGCCCAAACGATAGGTAAAGCTTCTAATTCAGTAACGGAATAATTTTTTTCAGATTTTGTTAGCACTCGGCTAGCAAAAGCAATGTTTTTCAGAACGGTAGTGTCATTTTCTATGGATTCTTGAAATAAATGGGCACCAAGACCGACTTTAGAAGAATCCGTGCTAAGGCAGAAATCTTGTGACAAATCTGGATGAGCTAGTATTGGCGCGTTAAGTAGCGATTCTTTCAAAGAACTGAATTCCAACTGTGCTTGTTCGTCCCAGTTCCAAATAGTATTTTTTCCAGTGAGAGAACAAAGTTTAGGTGTAACAAGAATTTGCATATTCAGAAAACGACGGTAAAAATTTACGAGACCTAGAAAACTGCGGAATTGTTTTTTTGTGGATGGAACTGGAATGGCTCTGATTGCTTCTAACTTTTCAGGATCCGGCTGAATGCCTTCAGAAGAAATAATATGTCCCAAAAACCTCACCTTTAACCTACCAAATTCAGACTTTTCCAAGTTAACCGTAATTCCAGATTCTGCAAAAATACATAACAAACTGTTGAGGTTGCGATTATGTTGTTCCCATGAAGCTTCTACTATTAGAATATCGTCCACATATAAGGTGATGTAACGTTTTAAGAACTCAGGTAATATGGAATTTAGTCCGCGAATGAATGCTGCCGAAGAAATGTTCAAACCAAAAGGAAGTTTCCGAAACTCCTAACAAACGCCGAAAAAAAGGAAAGCTGTGTATTTTCTACATTCTGGATGAAGTTCGATCTGACAAAAGCTGTATCTGGGATCAATGGAAGACAACACTTTTACACCATTAAAATTTTGAAGAAGTTCTTCCAATGTTTGCGGCCTGTCTGTTTCAGGAATAATGATAGTATTTATTTGTCTCGAATCTAAGACAAGCCTGATCGATCCACTTTTCTTCTCAACAACATGTAATGGATTGTTGTATGAGCCTACTGCAGGCTCAATAATGCCCTCGTCAAGCATAGATTGTATTTCTGTTCTAACACGGTCCCTATAATGTGCTGGAATTACGTATGGTCTAACACAAAATTTAGTATGCTCACGAACACGAAATTGGTATTGAAATCCCTTGATTGTTCCTGTTTTGTGAGTAAAAACTGTGGAATGTGCTTGTAAAATCTCAAAACGGTCCTGCCTATCAGTGTCATTACAATTCTCAATTGTTTGAATTTTATTCTGAATTAACTCATCAATTTCAAATATGCCGTCGATATCATCCCTGTCAGTACTTGCAGAGTGATTGTTAGTGTCTAGTTCCGTAGAAAATTCCGAACTGTTGTCTAATAGAAGGTAAAGCCGATTAATTTCTTCGTCATGGTTTAAGAGCCATCTTCAAATTTCAAAGCAATTGACTTACCTTCTTTCTCTAAACTTATTTCAGCATCGTGAAAGTTTAAGATTGCTTTGTATTCATTCAAAAAGTCTACTCCCAGTATAATTTCCGTCGACAATAATGGAACAATAGGGAAGTTCATAGAGAAGCTGTGGATTTGACAAAAGAATTCTAAGTTGGTTTGTTGGCGTACATCTACACTTTTTCGAATGATTGCACCTTGTAATTTAATCTTACGTAACGGAAGTGTGGGGCAATCGTTCGATTTGTAGCATTTGCTAAAGGCTGTTTCACTAATTACTGAAATTGGACTGCCAGAGTCAAGTACTGCCATAAATTTTACGTCATTTACTGTAATGTGAATCACAGGATATGCAATGTTGTTATGTTTTACGTCGTGTTCCTGGAGTAAGATGTCCCTAATGTCTTCCATTTTTACGTATTTACTAGCTACGGCAGCTGCGTCGTCAGTTTCATAAGTACGTTTTGTGGCTGCCAGCGGTATGAGTCATTGCCTAATGTGTCTTTGTTGGCGCGCGTCGGTATTGGGATTTGTAGACCTAAATTCTACAAATTCACCTTGTCGAGAGGGCCGGAATCCCGCCAGTTCTGATGCAATTCACGTCAGTCGTTATGATTATACCGTCTGTCGTCATGTCGGTAGTTCCTGTAGTTTCTTTAATGTCGGTTAAGTGGTGGAGAATTTCTCCCTGAATTATCACTGCACGGTGGACCGTTGCGTCTGAAGGTATTCTGTATCCTGTGATAATAATAGTTCTGGTTGCCAAATTGTCTGTTTCTATGATTGTCCCTGTCATATTCATTGCTACGGAAATGCGATCTTTCTCTGTAACTATTACTATGCCAGTGGTTGTTATATGGGTGGTGTCTGTTTTGGTCAACATTAGCGTTGTAAGAATAAACTTGTCATGTCCAGTTACTGTTTCTGTCATCACGGAATTGTGACAGATGTGACCTGTAGTGATTGTTTTCCTGTTTTCGCATTCAGCGACTGTCTGTGTCAATTTTCAGTTGTTGTAACAGTCCCTGAAAAGCTTCAATGTCGTCTTTGCAACGTGCTGCTAAAATAATATGTCGTAAATGTTCAGGCAGTTTGAATAAGCAAATGCGGATGAATTCTGAGGGGCTGTAGGGGTTTGACAGGTACTGATTCTTGTGCTACATGTCTTCAAAATATTTCACAAGACTGGAAAATTCAGATTGTTCGAAGTGTTTCATCATTATGATGCTATGTTTTACTCGGTCTTGTGTAGCTTGAGACCAATATGCTGAGAGGAAGGCATGATAAAAATCTCCTTCACTGTGACAATCGTGAATGACCGATTGCATTCTTACAGCTGGTTCATTCTCTAAGCAGCCACACATAAATTCTAACCTGTGCTCCAATGACCAGTTGGGAGGAAAACAATGAGAGAATTGATGGAGCCTCGCTTGTGGATGAATGTCGTTGGCAGAATTCTTAAACGTTTTGAATTTACGTGTAGTAATGAACAGCTTATAGTCAAAATCATCATGTCGGCGAGTAGCATATCGGTCATGGTTACGTCGTGTCGGCGGTTCCATCTCAAAATTCTGTGCACCTTGCCAATTTCTTTCATAATTTCCGAAATGCCCTGTGTTATTATTTTGTGGCTTTTCCGTATTTCTAAGTTCCTCTTCCCGTGTTGGAGCGCGAGTGTCCTCTAAAGTATGAAATTTTTGTATTACTTGTGCCAACTGATCTTGTACTTCCCGGATTTCTCTTTTGTATTGCGTATTAATTTGATTTTGATTTTGTTTGAATTTCTTAATTTGTTCATACTCTTCTGTGTCAGTGATGGCTACAGGTCTTGTGTCATTCAGATCATCGTGTACCTATGTAGATAAGTTAGTGAACTGATCCGAAAGTTCGGCTACTTTCTCCGATAGTGTACTTATTTCCTCAGTGTGTTTTTCTCAACCAAGTTTCAGAGTGTCCATTTGTGTTGAAATCGAATCTACTGTGTCCTTTAAGTTTTCTTGAGTTTTTGCAAGTTGCGTAACCGAATCGGTAGCTGCAACTGAGTCAATTTTAGCTTGCAAGGTGTCGTGATTTTCATGAACAATAGTTTGCAGTTCTTTTATGGCTGCTTCGTGATTCTGAATGCATTTTAATGACGGGAAAAAATAGGTAGGAAATGCTCACAAATTTGTGTTTTTACGTCATTACAGACTTTTTGACATTTCGATTCAATGTTATGTAACTCAGTAGTTAAATCTTCACGTGTTTGTTCAAGTGTGGTGTCTAACTTCCGAAGATTTTGTTCCATTGTGTCTAACTGTTGCTGTGTTTGTCTCTGGTGTTGTTCCATTGTGTCTAACTTTTGAAGATTTTGTTCCATTGTGTCTAACTGTTGCTGTGTTTGTCTCTGGTGTTGTTCCATTGTTTCTAACTTTTGAAGATTTTGTTCCATTGTGTCTAACTTTTGAAGCCTTTGTCCCATTTGTTGCATTAACTGTAATAACAGTGCACTGGTGTCTGAAACATGTTCCTCAGTGCTTTTCGGCAGTGAATTTGCACCTGCAACATTTACATTTTGACAAGCAGAAAATGTGTCTTGACTTATTTGAGAAAACGGTGAGGACCCAAAACCTCAATATACAGTATTTGCGAAATTGTGTCCTGTCATTTCGGTTTCCTGAGGCGAGCTATTGCCGACCGATCTATCGATAATGCTTCCCTGTTCACTAATTGTTTCACTGCCTACACCATTATTTACAGCGCGCTCCATTTCCCTATGCACAATTACCAAATTACTACTTTGTACATTAGTTATTTCATTACATGGTGGCGCTAACACACTGCTTTCGTCTTCACTGTCATTTCTCAGTTTACTTTGGAGCCTAGTATTACGTTTTTCACACGCCATTATTGTCACAATATTTCACATGACAACACAGAAAAACACAATATGAAGAGCAAAATTAAGAGAACACATTAACATAGCACTGAAAATAATATCTAGTTAATTGCAAGCGCAGCTGCGAAATACTTGGTGCAAATTTACATGCGTGCCACATCTGTTTTACTGTACAACAATGAAAGACAGCAACTACAAAGGAGATTCTCTTTACAATTACGCGCTAGCAATAAACAATAGCTACACTAATTACACAAACTACAAGGAAAAAAATCAGAAGATTCCAGTGGGGTATCCTCGGCTAAGGGTCGACATATGAAACTCCCCTTGGAACAATTATACATGACTGTGTTTAAATTGACACACAAGATTTTTAGCGCAACGCAATCTGACTTCCAAAAATCCCTACAAAAGAATGGCCCTGACTATCATTAACCTATACCTTTCACAAATCACTTACCTCACCAAAAATCTTCGTTACGCGAACTACTGCAATACAGCGAGCGCCACTACTGCCAGCTAAATAAAAGATTCAAACTACTGAAGGCACTAACTACTAATAGGCATAGTTAGCAAATGAAAGATTTTGATAGAGAACAAACAATGTATTTACCTTAATAATCATAACATATATAGCAGTTCATGCCATCCAATGTTACAAATTTCAAATCTGCGCCATTTCTCTCCCCACATCCACCACTGCTGGCGGCTCACCTCCAACTGTGCAACGCTACGCGCTGTTCACATCCAGCTGCCCAACACTACAATGGCAGACAACAATGCAAACTAGCCATAGACTGCACACAGCACAGCCAGTGATTTTCATACAGGGCGCTACGTAACGTTGCCAATAAGAAAACATAAACAGCCTACTTACAAATATAAACTGAATCATAGGTTAATCAACAGTTAATTTTACTACAAAAGTGCGCAGTAGAAAGCTGACATACAGCCACACAATCCTTTCAGGTATTTTGACCATATTATCAATTTAACCGCTCCCATTCATTAACAAAATAGCCTCGCAGTCTTAGGGAAAATGGTGGCTTAAAGAAAAAAAAAAGAAACATGAAATTTTTGGGATTGCTGAAGAGTAATGCCTCCCAATTTTTATTCAAATATTTATTTGAATAAAGGAAAAGTGATGAACATTCCAATCTTTATTTTTCATCTATACCATATTTACAGCCCTCTGCCGCTAGAGGGCTCCAAACTGTACCGTGTAAAACGGTGATATGTGTCGTCCACTTTGTCGCTGCGTGAGAGACAGCGTGGTGTAATCAAGTTTAGAATTCGACAGTTTTTCCACATATGGAGTACCCTCTCATTCAGCATGACAACACCAGACCACATCCGAGCCCTCGGACATCTGCAATAATCAGACGCCTTAGGGTTACTGTCACCGATCATCCTACACACAGTGCTGACAGGGACCCAAACTATTTTCATCTGTTTCCAGAACTTACAGGAGGTATTTGAGAACTTTCCTTTGACAGTGATGAAGCGGTGCAAGCAAAGGGAAGGTTCCAGGACAGAAATCGTCACTCTTCAGCGAAGTGTGCTTTTAGAAGGAAACCGTGGGCCTTTCGTGGGAAAGTGCTGTACCTACTGGGGTACCCAAGCACGAGTCAGGAGCCGTGCTCACAGCCATAGTTCTGTCAGTACCTCGACTCCTACCTTAGAAATTTCATAGAAGCTCTCCTGCGTACCTTGCAGAATTAGCACTCACGGAAGAAACGATACTGCGGAGACATGGCTTACCCACAGCCTGAGGGATATTTCCATGATGAAATTTTTATTCGCCGTAAAGTAAGCGCTGATATGAAACTTCAGTAGAGTACTTGCCCGCGAAACTCAATAGTCAAAAGTTGGTGTCACTGTCAGGCACAGAGTTTTAATCTGCCAGGAAGTTTAATATCAGTGCACACTCCGCTGCAGAGTGAAAATTTCATTCGGGAAATATTTACCAGGCTTTGGCTAAGCTTTGACTCAGCAGTATGCTTTCTTCAAGAAATGCTAGTTCTGCAAGGTCTGCAGGAGACCTTCTGTGAAGTTTGGAAGTAGGAGACGAGGTACTGGCAGAATTAAGGCAATGAGGAGTGGTCGTCAGTCGCGTTTGGGTAGTTCAGTGGGTAGAGTACTTGCCCGCGAAGGGTAAAGGTTCCGAGTTCGAGTCTCGGTCACGCACACAGTTTCAGATGTAAGGTGGTTGCTCCGGCAACAACGTCAAACATTCTACAGCTACTGTATCAAAAAACTGATCTCTCACTGCGACAGATGTTTTCGTCGTCAGGGTGACTGTGTTGAGATGTAAATATGCAGACGTGAAGAATAAAGAAGTTAAAGGTTAATACAGTTTATTTTATTTTAAAACGCTTCAAGAGTTTTCACATAAGAAATCTGGAGGCATTACTTTACACGTCGCGCTCTTTACTTTTTCCTGCATTCCACAGATGCAGCACGAGAGTGTAATTTTGGTTACCTGCTCAGCAGGCGTTTAGCGACAAGACAGTTTACGACAGAGGACGTAGCCCCAACCTGGCCCAAGGAGGGCTACACCTTTGCCAATTTACTTTGCATCGTGTGTCACGTGGGCAGAAATATAGCGTTGCTCAGTGTCATTCTTTCCGCCAGGTACTTATGTGGGCTGCTCAATCTGAAAAGCATAATCGACTGAAGAGTGAAACGACGAGTCTTCTTTTGAAGCTTTCTAGTTAGGGCCAGCGCCAATGAAGAATAGCCTGCAAACAGTCTTCGGTGACTGTCACTCATTCGTCAGATCTTCACTTCGCGATTGGACTTGAAAGAATTTCTTTGAATTGTCTACCAACTGGATGTGTCATACGACGAATTCATCTCCAGCACCAACCTCATCTTTGCAGGATAGCTCTTGTTCCCTATGTCCCCAGTCATTAGCATTTGGTAGCTACATTTAGTCCATTCCTTCCCCCACAAATTTTACGCTCCATATTCCCTCCAGCATCGTGGAGGGTATTCCCTGCTGCCTTAATAAATCTTCTATAATCCTGCCCCTTCTTGTCAGTGTTTTCCATATGTTTCTTTTCACGTCGATTCTGTGCAGAACCTCCTCACTTCTTACCTATCACTCTACTGGTTTCCAACTTTATTCTGTAGCACCCAGAACCACATCCTAAACTCTTTAACTGCTGCTGCCCTTTTCCCACTGTCTAAGAACATCTACTGTACAGTGCTGTGCTCCAAACGTACGTTCTCAAAATTTTCTTTGTCAAATTAAGGCCAATGTTTGATACCAGTAGATTTCCCTTTGCCAGCGCTAATATGCTTTTATTAATATCCTTGCTTCGTCGCTCACGGATTATTTTGCTTCCAAGGTACAAGGATTCCATAACTTTGCCCTTTGAGCGTCAACCAATTTTGATGTTACGTTAATTGCTTTTCTCGTTTCTGCTACTTATTACTTTTGTCTTTTTGCGGTTTATACTCAGCCCATATTCTGCTCTCAAGAGACTGTTTGTTCCGTTCAACAGATATTGTAATTCTTGTTTTGTAAATAGAACCACCTTTTCCTGCTGCAACGAGTATTCCTCTGCTTGCTGCGGAGCATGGGCACGCAAACAAACTTATCACTCGTACTTTCGTTCATCTTTATCTTCACTGAGATAGCAATTTCATCAGCTAATCTTGTTCTTTCCACTTATATTTTTGTACACACTGTGTATTATCGATTTTCTATATAGCTTAGATTAACGTCTCTTACTATTTCACATCGTGCACTATTTCACATTATCAAACTCTTTTTCTAGATCAACAAAGCCAATTACCGTATTAGGACTTTTCTTCAGTCTTGCTTCCATTATCACATTTAAAGTCAGAATTGCCTCTGTCTTGCCTTTATCTTTTCTTAAAGTAAATTAATCATCACTATTTATTATTATTATCATTATTATTAATTTTCTTTTCCACTGCTATGCGTATTATTCTTGTCATAAGCTTGGCTGCAAGAGATTTTAAGCTGGTTGTGCGATAGTTATCGCACCTGTTTATCCTTGATATCTTCGAAATTGTATGGATATTTTTCCGAAGTCTGATGGCACATAGTCAGTGTCATAGATTCTACGCAGCAACTAGAGTAGTAGCTTAGCTACGTCATCCATAATGATTTTAGAATTCTGGTGGAATGTTATGTATCCTCTATGCTTTATTTGACCTCAGGTCTTCTAGAACTCTCTTAAATTCTAGTTCTAAGACTGGATCCGCTATGTATTCCTTATCGGCTCCAGTTTATTCTTCTATTAAGTTATCAGACAAATCCTCGCCCTCGTAGAAGGTTCAGTGTACTCATTCAGCTATTCGCTCTCTCTTCTTCATCTATCAGTGAAATTCCCGTTCACTCTTGATGGTACCTTGCTTGTAATATGTTGCATCCAATGTCACATCTGTTCCAAAGGAGACATACGTATATAATTGATTCTGTAATAAATGAGTGTGAACTCGGATACAGAACAGCCACTCATTCGTTGTGTTAGTCGCTTCTACGTTGGCGCTATATAACATGTGATCAACCTTACATTGAAAATTCATTGGTAAAGCATAACAGATAACAAAGAACAATACAGTATTTCTCTTTATAGCTCACGTGGACGACGAAAAATAAGTGTGAACCGAGCATCAGTGACCGCGAGTTAATATTAAAAATGATCACGGTATCTGTTTTTTCGTACTCTCAAAGGAGAAAGATGATAAAATCTGTCCAATGAGATGCAGAGTTTTTTTGTGTCATCTCAATCCAGACGGTGCAGTCAGCAGTCTGTGGCCAAAATTACTTTTCATCTTTTGGAACAAAACGTGTATCTGCCTCCATCAGCAGAAGCAACCATCATCAGTGACTGCCTACAGAGAAAGGAGAAATGAACGAGCACATCCCTCCAGCTGAAAGATTACTGCTTCGAAGGATCAAAATGAAAGAATACAAATTTTATTACGTGTGCATGCATATGGATCGATAGTGTATGTCACCAATCTCTAACTTCAGGCCAGACATCACAAATATGAGAGGTTAAGAACTTACAGGCAAATTTCAGCAAGTTTTTCTCTAACAAATCGAATAAGGAGTTGGTGGATCTCCTGAAGAAGTGCGACGACTATTTCCAAATAGAGAGCACAAAGATACGATATAAGAAGTGCGTCAAACGAAAACAACAAATTATAACTATAATTACATGTAATCCATTATGAATCCGTCAGTGCAATGGGGATTTCATCTTTTTAACATCCAAATCTTATTTAGACTATCAGTTGAAGCAACCATCATCAGCGACCGCCTACAGAGAAAGGAGAAATGAACGAGCACATCCCTCTGGCTGAAGGGCTGCTAATGTAGTTTTTCTATTCCTTTAACGGTCAAAAACTCTGTCTTCAAAAATTGTTCCATAGCTTATCCATCTCGAGATGAGTGGGACCTATAGGCCCCTCCTTGAAATAATTATGTAACTATATGTATTAACCGAAACCAATAATATTGACTTACTCTCCGGCCATTAAAAAACGCAACAGCGCATTGAATTTTGCACCGAGTGTAGGGCAGTTTGTTCCAGAGGTGGACGGCAGTAACAGAGAAGGAATTTGCTAACGTTTTGGTTTTGTGAATGTTCTCACCTAAGTCACTAGATACTTGAGACCATGTGACGAAACGACTTGTATGCAATCTCTGGTGCGAATTACTGTAGTACTTGTGCACTGAGAAGCCAATGAAGTAGACATAGCAGATGGTCGTCAATTAACTTGTCTGGCCGCAATGAACTCAAACTGGGTGTATGAAGCACTGCCCTGGGTCATGTAGATGAATGATGCACATGCGACACTCACAAACGTTCATGGTTAACTGCAGTTGGCATAGGGACAAGCGAATGTCTTCCTGCGTGAGGCGACAGTTTCTTTTTCCTCCAGTTGTGATGCTCATCCATAGTTTGAGAGAAATAGGAGGTAGCTGTTTCCGGAATTATGAATTTATTAAATTTACAAGGGATATTACAGGGTTGGCCATAACACCCTTCAGACTATGTTTTGCCTAGTGCAGTGGAACTCCGTTCTGAACTTGACTAGTGCTTAGTTCTCATAAGTCAGTTGACACTAGCAATTTGAAGTTGTTTGTTGTTATCCGAGAAACAATGAATAAAACTTAACCACCGAACAGCGTCTAATCGTTTAGCAGACGTGGTGGAAACATGACCACAATTACCGTGACCTTTGTGAATTGTTTGTGACATGTTTTCCACAAGTCCAGTCTCGATAGAGACAAGGAATCCGCAAATTAAATTGAAGAGAGATAGTTGGTAGCCGAGCTTCCTCGCTCAGGTGGGCCGAAGTCTCTTACTACGTACGATGATCTTCTTATTGTTGCGCAATGTTTTCTACAATTACGGACCAAATCTAAAACGGAAGTGTACAATAAGTATGGAGTAGCAAGAATAAACGTACGAAGGGTTCTGAAAAAGCTGAAATTGAGACTGTATAGGATTACTTTACTTCAAGGACTCAATCTTGACGGTTCAGGAAGGAGAAAGCAATTCTGCGATTTCTACCCAATCCGACAACAACACGGTTGAAAGTCTTACAAAAATTTTATTTGGAGCGACTGTATGATTTTCAAGACGAATCCGCTCGTGGCGGTGACGACAGAGCGTGGCTTACCTGGTTGGAGTGTATGACGAGAGATTTTCAACGGTAGGTTAATTGGGCCTTATTTATCTAACTGTACCGTCAGTTCTGTAAATTGCCTAACTGTGGATCAAGAAGTGTTATTAGATCTGGAACGGCGCGCATACTGAACAGTTGCAGTCTAGGAATAACACAGTACCCGATTTTTGGTATTACCTCAACGAAAGACATTGTGCAATCGTCAGGAACCCTAAATAGAGGCAATATTTTTCTAATTTCCTTCGGAGCGCATTCCATAATCCGCCTCGCAGCTGGATTATCGATGACATGAGAGGATAACTATCGCACCTCTTTCCAGTTTCTTTTTTTATGAGATTGAACAAACAACGGAAACAACACAAATACGAGACAATAGTCATCGAAAAATTCGCAGCGGGCTGCAGTATGGAGCGTCCTTATGTCGTGACGGGGCGACTTTCTATTATTCTGACTTTCCTTTATACATTTGTATAAAACATTTAAAAAAAATAAAAAACTAACCTTCCAAAATCCTTTTTCCTTATTTTCATTTTTGTTTTCTAGAAGTTTCAGTGAGTTCCTTATTCATAATAACAAAAATATAAAAAAAGCGTTAGTGCTCATGGTTTCCGTCTACAAAGTCTGTGGATGGAGAGCAGATGGCGCAAAAAATTTTTGTAGCCTCTTCTGTCTGAATGCTGAAGACGTGAATGTAGTGGTAGTGCAGATTGAATCTATTTCACTTTATGACACACCGATAAAAAAAAAAAGAGCAGCGTCTTTGATTTATAATCAAAACGTCTTCAGTCCCGGGTTCGAATCATCCCACCGCTGCTTGAATTTTGATAAATAATCGGTATTGGCGGTCAAAGAATTCCGGCGTAAGAAGTCACTCTTCATTCTGCCAACGGCATTGTCGAAGAGAGCGAAGGTGCGTGCAGGTTAAGGGCCCTCTCTTGTCCTAGGGGTGGGAAACTGCACCTAAAGGCGGAAGGATCACCAATGACCAACGGCACGAGGATGATGCAGAAGGCAATGGAAACCACTGCATTAAAGACACATAACGTGTATCCACAGGACATGTGGCCTATAAGTGAAGAAGTGTTATGATGATCTCTTCATTGGCAAAAGATTCCGGAATAGTCCCCTATTCGGATCTTCGGGAGGAGACTGCCAAGGTCAAGGTTACCACGAGAAAAAGACTGAATAATCACCGGAAGGATAACGTTCTACGAGTCGGGGCGTGGAATAACAAAAGCTTCAACGTGGCAGGGAAACTAGAAAATCTGAAAAGGGAAATGTAAAGGCTCGATCTATATACAGTAGGGGTCAGTGATCTGAGTAGAAAAGATGACAACGATTTCTGGTCAGATGAGTGTAGGGTAACATAGCAACAGAAAATGGTATAACTGTAGTAGGATTCGTTATGAATAGGAATGCAGGGCAGAGAGTGTGTTGCTGTGGACAGTTCAGTCATAAGGTTGTTCTTATCAGAATCGACAGCAAACCAACACCGACAACGATACATCAGGTATACATCCCGACGTCGCAAGCTGGAGATGAAGAGATAATGTATGAGGATGTTGAGAGGGTAATACAGTATGTAAAAGAAGATGAAAATCTAATAGTCATGGGAGACTGAGATGCAGTTGTAGGGGGTGAAGTAGAAGAAAAGGTTACAGGAGAATATGGGCTTGGCACAAGGAATGAGAGAGGAGAAAGCCTGAGTTCTGTAACACTTTTCAGCTAGTAATAGCGAATACTATGTTCAAGAATCACAAGACGTGCACTTGTAAAAGGCCGGGTGATACGGGAAGATTTCACTTAATTTACATCATGGTCAGACAGAGATTCCGAAATCAGCTGCTGGATTGTATGGCTAATCCAGGAGCAGATATAGACTCAGATCACAGTGTTCAGAAATGGTTCAAATGGCTCTGAGAATTATCCGACGTAAAATATGACGTCATCAGTCCCCTAGACTGTGAACTACTTAAACCTAACTAACCTGAGGACATCACACACATCCATGCCCAAGGCAGGATTCCAATCTGCGACCGTAGCAGTCACGTGGTTCCAGACTGAAGCCCCTAGAACTGCTCGGCTACCGCGGCCAGCCATATTACTATGTGGTAGTGATGAAGAGTAGTCTGAACTTTAAGAGATTAGTCATGTACAACCAATACGCAAAGAAGTGGGATACGGAAGAACTAAGAAATGACCAAATATTGTTGAAGTTTTCTCAAGCTATAGATACAGCAATAAGAAATAGCTCAGTAGGCAATAAATTTGAAGAGGAATGGACATCTCTAAAAAGGGCCCTCACTGAGGTTGGGTAGGAAAACATAGGGACAAAGAAGGTAACTGCGAAGAAACCATGGATAACAGAAGAAATACTTCAATAGATAGATTAAAGGAGGAACTACAAAAATGTTCTGGGAACTCAGGAATAGACAGATATCAGTTGCTGAGGAATGAAATAAATAGGAAGTGCAGGGTAGCTAAGACGAAATGGCTGCAGGAAAAATTTGAAAACGTCGAAAAAGAATTGATTATCGGAAGGACAGACTCAGCATACAGAAAAGTCAAAACAAACTTCGGTGACGTTAAAAGCAAGAGTGATAACATTAAGAGTGCAGCGGGAAAACATTAAGAGTGCAACGGGAATTCCACTGTTAAATGGAAAGGAGAGACCGGATAGGTGGAAAAAATACGTTCAATGCCACTGTGAGGGGGAAGACATGTCTGATGTGACAGAGGAAGAAAGAGGTTCAAATGGTTCAAATGGCTCTGAGCACTATGGGACTTAACATCTGTGGTCATCAGTCCCCTAGAACTTAGAACTACTTAAACCTACCTAACCTAAGGACATCACACACATCCATGCCCAAGGCCGGATTCGAACCTGCGACCGTAGCAGTCGCGCGGTTCCGGACTGGGCGCCTAGAACCGCTCGACCACCGCGGCCAGCGAAGAAAGAGGGGTCGATTTAGAAGAGATAGGGAATCCAGTATTAGAATCAGAATTTAAAAGAGATTTGGAGGACTTAAAATCAAATAAGGGAGATGCGATAGATAACATTCCATCAGAATTTCTTAAATCATTGGCAGAAGTGGCAACAAAAAGACTAGTACGTTGGTGTGTAGAACGTATGAGTCTGGCGACATACCATTTGACTTTCGGAAAAGCATTCTCCACACAATTCCGAAGACGGCAAGAGCTGACTCTTACGAGAATTATCACACAATCAGCTTCACACCTCATGCATACAAGTTGCTTACAAGCATAATATACAGAAGAATGGAAAAGGAAATTGAGAATGCGCTACATGACGATTAGTTTAGCTTCTGGAAAGGTAATGGCGCGAGAGAGGCAATTCTGACGTTGCGGTTGATAATGGACGACTAAAGAAAACTCTAGACATATTCATAGGATTTGTTGACCTGGAAAAAGCAATCGACAATGCAATGCAGAATTTGGAATTCTGAGAAAAATAGGGGTAAGCTATAGGGAGAGACGGGTCATATACAATATGTACAACAGCCAAGAGGGAATAATAGGAGTAGATGATCAAGAACGAAGTGCTCATATTAAAAAGGGTGTAACATAAGGATATTGCCTTTCACCCCTACTGTTCAGTCTGTACATCGAGGAAGCAATGATGGAAATAAAAGAAAGGTTAGGCGGAAGAATTAACATTCAAGGTGAAAGGATATCAATGATAAGATTCGCTGATGACGTTGCTGTCTTGAAAGAAAGTGAAGAAGGATTACATGATCTGATGAACGGACTGAACAGTCTAATGACTGCAGAGTATGGATAGAGAATAAATCGAAGAAAGAAGAAGGTAGTGAGAAGTAGTACAAATGAGAACAGCGAGAAACTTAACATCAGGATTGATGGTCACGAGGTAGATGCAGTTAAGGAATTCTCCTAAGTAGGCAGTAAAATAACTAATGACGGACGGAGCAAGGAGGACACCAAAAGCAGTCTAGCAGGCGCAGAAAGGGCTTTGCTACCCATGAAAAGTCTGCTAATATCAAATATCGCCCTTAATTTGAGGAAGGAATTTCTGAGAATGTACGTATGGAGAACAGCATTCTATGGTTGTGAAGCATGGACTGTGAGAAATCCGGAACAGAAGAGAATCGAAGCATTTGACATGTGGTTCTACAGATGAATGTTGAAAATTGGGTGGACTGATAAGGTAAGGAATGAGGAGATTCTGTGCAGAATTGGAGGTGAAAGGAATATGTGCAAGACACTGATAACGCGAAAGAACAGTATGATAGGACATCTATTAAGACATGAGGGAATGAATTCCATGGTAGTGGAGGGAGTGTACAGAGTAGAAATTTTAGAGGAAGACAGAGATTGGTATACATCCAGCAAATAGTTGAGGACGCAGGTTGCAAGTGCTACTATGAGATGAAGAGGTTGGAACAGGCGAGGAATTTGTGGCGGCCCGCATCAACCCAGTCAGAAGACAGATGACCTAAAAGAAGAAAAGGAAAAGCTGATATCAAGCAGAATGGAGCACCACCACCCACATTGTGTAGATTTTGGTAGAGACTTAGGAAAAGAAATTGAGCCGTAAATTCCAGCCAGGCTCTTGGCAGGATATATTCTCTGTCGCAGGTTGGCTACCGCCCTCTGTTTAGGATGGCCGCGGCTTGCGAAGTGACTGAGACCCAGTCGGTGGCTGTGATGGAGACTCAGTAAGTGACAGGGGGAAGCCGGCGCCCGGCGCATTGCGAGTAGCCAGTCGGCTGCGAGCACACGCAGTGTTGACGTTGCGGCACCTGGGTCTGGCGGCGAGCGGAACTGCAGTGCGTTAACAGTCACCGGTCAACATAGGCTGTGTTTAAGAGTCGTATCTATCTCGAACCCTGAGGAGAGCGCTGGAGTTTACCCCGGTGTGCATGTTAACCGCCATCTCCTGGACTAACTTTAAATGATCAGTCGTTTTGTGGTGGAATTTTTGGATGTGATTGCTCCGTGTAACCACTTTGATTTTCGCTAATCATTCCTTGTAACACTTGGACGTGGGTCTGGGTTACTTGGTATTGCATGTCCATGTAACAGCGCTGTGCCGTGGTTCCGTTGCATTTATCTTGAATTAAAAGTTTGGCCGATATTCGGCATTGCTTTTTTTTATTATTATAGTTAATATGTTAAGTGATGAATTTTATGAATCAAAGTTTATTCTATGTATAAAACTTCAGCCGCCAGTTTAAATTGGAATTACAAACTTTTCCAGTGTTGTAAACTATAGTAGAAACAATTTTGCGCCGTCAGACGGTGCTTCGGTATTTAAGCTAGTGTGCGGATTGTCTGGTCATTATCACCTTGAGCTAGTTATGGTTTATAAATTTATCAAGTGAAATTTCACGTCTTTGGAGATTGCTTAATGAACTATTCCTTTAATAGTAATTGCGGGTGTCATACTATTAGGCTTAACATCTCTTCCTGTATTTGGCGCTACCCAGTGCTTGGCAGCTGATTTTAGTATTTTAGTGAACTGTGTATTAACACTGTGTTGGTGTGCTCTAGAAGCCGTTATTGGTGTGGGCAGGCACTCCTTCCTGTTATTGTCACATGATCTCTCAAGCTCGGAATTAAGATGCGCGGCCGATGTGAACGCAAAACGTCGAGAATGTGCTGATTGCTGTGTAGACCTGTCAGGCTATCGTATCATATTGCCGATTGTTTTCCATAATATTTAATTCACGTATTTAGGAGATCGTGCTATTGAGGTATTTTTTTTAAACCTAGTAGTGTTTACAAATTTTTCATATTGAAAAGGCCTAATAATTGACTAGTGAGCTCAGATCTGTAGTTATGTCAAGGCTATATTCGTGTAAAGTAATTTTTTATTAAATTAAAGTTGGGGCCATAAAGCTGTTTTTCTTAAAAAAATTGTAATTATTCTCATTGCTTTTATACAGTTGAATAATTGGTGTAGATCACCACTATTTGCCAATGCTAGTTAATCATTGTTTTGTTATCACTGCTCTGTTTTAATTAACGTGGTGAAAATAAATTTTTGTATCCTCAAGTGAGGTCAGCATTCAACTCCAGCAGCCCATGTGCCCTGCTTACCTGTCCTATACCTTACCAGAAATATTCCACAAAGGTGTTGGCAGAAGGGGTATTACTAAACGCCGTCCACTATTTCCAGGTATTACAACCACAGATTTTCCAGTTTGGGGTACACTAAAATTTGAGGTTCGTTCCGCCAGAATCCTTTGATTTTGAGCATCCGAAGGAACGAATCAAATCGGAATCTGAAAACCTGCAGTCTCAGAAAATTTGCGACAAAATGCATAAATCAGTGATGGAAAAGACGCAACGCTGCCTTATAACAGCACTGATACATTCTCAGCATTGCTTCTAGGGTTCTCGAGTGTATTGCCGGACGCAATCGTCGAACGTCCACGATATTTCGGCGAACAACCATTTCGCCATCGTCAGGTGGTACCGACGAAATGTGAGGTGTGCGGAGCGTTCCGGGTATTATACCTGCGGGACCGAGTTCTGGCCTCGCAGGCTCCGCACCGTGCTAGTCGGGGGGAGGGGGGGGGGCGGCTGTGGGAGCACCAAGGCAGAGCCTCAGTTGTCTGCCGGCCGCCGGCCGCGTCGCATCTCGAGTGCGATGTTACGATTTCCTTTGTTTCACCTACGTACTGACACCCAAGACTGACTTCGATGGAACGTCGTGTCCCTCTTTATTAAATTATCCGTCACACGTACTGCAATAGCTTCTTTGGGAAGGGTGTCCCGAAATGTTTTCGTTATGGCCAAGACTTTTTGATAATTCTGTGAATGTCAATACTCAATGCAGTGTCCTGCTATTGCGGGCTGATTGCGATCTAGTAAGCAGGTGTGGCGCTCGTATTCTTTGCGGCGATCTTCAATACTGCAGATTGTTTCACCAACTTACGTTTTCCCGCATTCACTTGGGACGTGGTTCCCCAGCTTTTTTGAGGTGCAGATCGTCTTTGACCGACCATAATAGGACTCGTATTTTGGCTGGAGGGTGGATGATACATTGCCAGATAACGGTATGACATCGGTCTTCCTATTTTCTTCTACTATTGGGCTTTCGTCTTCCGGAGGGTTCTTGGAGTTCTTGCGTTGTAGGGCCGTCCGAATCTGTCGGATGGTGTATCCATTTTCGTGGATGAATGACTCCAGGTGTTACAGCTCTGTTTTAAGAGTTTGTTGATATGAAATGCAATATGTCCTGTGTACGAGGGTGTTCTTCAGGCTATTCTTTTAAGATGGATGGGGAAGCTGGAGACATGTAGATCTAAATCTGTGTGAGTTGGCTTGCGGTAAACAACTTGTGCAAGAGAGCCGCCGGATCTACGTTGAATTAGATCATCGATGAACGCGAGTTTGTCATCTTTTTCTGTTTCAGTGGTATATTTGATATTTTCACGGATGGAGTTATGAGGTCTAAGAACTTCTTTACCTCTGTGGATCCATGTGGCCAAACGGCAAACGTATCCTTGACATAACGGAAGAAACAGATAAGTTTTAGTTTCACAGATTCCAGTGCTCTCTCATCCAAGTGCTCCATAAACATATTTGCGAGAGAGTTCTGCTCATTGCTGCGCCATTGGTCTGCTCATAGTACTGTCCATTGAAAACAAAGTAAGATGATGTTAGGACATGTCTGAAAGACTGTGTCAGGTCGCTGATTAATGTTATGGAGTCTTCTAAGGGAACACGGGTAAAAAGTGAGACAACATCAAAGCTCACCTTGATGTCAGGCTGTTGCAGCATCAGCTCCTACAGACGACAGAAGAAATCTCCCGAGTTCTGTATGTGGTGTGTACACATTCAGACATGAGGGCTCAGTACACCAGCTTCACCAGAGGGTATGCTGGCGCCCCAACATTGCTCACTATAGGCCCCATGCCTCACTTACACCGCGGAAGTCTCAGATCGTGTACTACCCACCTCTTCAGGAGGGTATGTATCACCTTGTGATAAGGCTAGACAAGCTTTTTGACCAGAAAGGACGTCTGCTCAACTCTTTCGCCTTTTTATTAAGGTGTCGGTATTCACCAAAGTGGTGCTTAAAATCAGCACTTCAGCAGCCAGCGGCATCAAACAAATTCCCAGGAGGCACCTGACAGCGAAAGAACCTCTTTCACTCGACAACACCTCGATGTCAACTCCAGGGAGCTCTTAATACTTCGTCTGCGGATATCCTCTATCCTGTCTGCAGATCCTTGGGGATTGGTCGGTGGAATCACCTGGACGCAGTTGGATTGGTCACATAAGAAATCAACCGGGAGGCTGTTCGCCTAGTTAGGCAGTGCAAGAAGATGCAGCCAACAGACGCGCTGTGAACAATCTGACGAGAAAGCAATTGAATGAAGCTGTAACGGCAATAATGGAGAAAGGGTTGAACTTTGCCTCAGCACCTTTTACTCATGCAACCGTTGAGATTTTGGGCGTGGTGGAACAGACCATCAGAGGAGTACCTAGTGATAGCGCATAGAAAAGTTGTCGCGAAACATGTTGAATTCTCAACAACTCGTATCCACCTCGAAGTAACATATCCAGGGCAGTAACGAAAGCACTTCGTATAGTAGAAAAGACATAGAAATTGTTGTTCTTCCAGCCGATAAGGGCAACGCCACGGTTCTCCTCCAACGCAAAGGCTACGAGCGGGAAATGCTTTGACTCCTGAATCATCCAGCATACTGGAAAATAGCAGCAGATTCAACAAAGAAAGTCCAAAAAAGTACCTCAGCTCTCTTAAAAAAACGGGACACCTGAGACGACGTCGGCAAATCAATCCGCCAGCGCACTCCTGTACCACCCATATTGTGTGGCCTGCCCAAAACACAAAAGTCCAATAGTAAGCAACAATGGGACACTATCATATTCTCTGGCGAAGCACCTGGCTGGTAAACTCAGCCCTTGTGTCGGAAAGTGTAGACACTACAGACGTAGCCCGGGAGATTTCTTCGGTCGGCTGAAGGAGCTGAGGCTGCGGTAGTTTGACATCATGTTGAGCTTTAATGTCGTCTCTCTATTCACTCGGGTTTTCTTAGAAGACTCCATAAAATTAATCAGCGAGATGTTCGGCCCGGAACTGGCACAGCCTTTCAGACAGGTCTTAACATCAACTTAGTTTTCAATTGACAGTACTATGAGCGTATCGATGGCGTAGCAACGGGCAGGCCTCTCTCGCCGGTTATAGCAAATACGTTTATGGATCACTTGGGAGAAAGAGCACTGGAAACTGTGGAACTAAAACCCGTCTGTTTCTTCCCTTATGTCTACGATCCATTAGTCATTTGACCACATGGATCCGCAGAGGTAAAGTAGTTCTTGCAAAACCTGAACACAATCCTTGAAAATATTAAATTTTCCATGGAAACAGAAAAAGTGTAGTGTAGACCATACGGCTCACTGGCCGACAAATTCGGGCGGCCCTACAACGCATAAACACCAAGGAGTCCACGGATTTACGAAAACGCTGAAGATGAAGACAGTTAGAGGACTGATCTCATGCCATGTATTACCCGAAATAGGCAGACTACTGCGAGAAGACGTAATGAAACCAGTTTTCCGCCCTCCGAGCGAAATATAAGCCATGTTACAGGCGGTCGAAGACGATCTGCACCTCAAAAAACCTGGGGTGCACCAAGTCCCTTGTGAATGCGGGAAAACCTGTATTGGTGAAACAATCTGCACTACTGACGATCGCTGCAGAGAACACGAGCGCCACACACGCTTACTGTAGCCCAGCGTGTCGGCAGTAGCAGAACACTACATTGAGAATAGACATTCAGTGTAACATCAGCAAAAGAGAGTCGGCCAACGCTAACTAATTTTGCGATTCCTTTTTTAGAGAAGCTGTTGAATTACGTGTGACGGATAATTTAATAAACGGGGAGACGGCTTTCTAACGAAGTAAGTCATGGGTGCCAGCACCTAGATTAACCAAAAAGAATCGTAGCATCAGCACGCGAGATGAGCGACGCGGGCGGCGACCGGAAGTACCTCATGCTCTTCCCCCCCCCCTCCCGCCTCCAAGGCCATTCCGCCCCACGCAGCCGCACGTCCAGGCCAGAACTCACGACCCTCAGGTACTCAGGTATATATTATAGACCCCTGATTCCATCAGAACCACCTGATGGTGCCGGAAGGGTTGTTCCCCGAAACATCATGGAACTTCGACGATTGCATTCAGCAATAACCCAAAAACCTTGGTAGTATCATATACGCCGGAAACGCCTCAGATCGCAATTTCCGCCTTGTTTGTAGGTTCACTGAACTTTACATATTTACATATTTCGTTTTTTTACTGTTATTGCACCAAACGCATTCCTGACAACTGGCTGATTACTTAAGGCATTTTCGAATGCTCATTAAGTCGCAGTCCATCTTATCATTGAACATGGATTATCAAAGCTGGCCCATATTGATAACTTCAGGTACGGAAGTTACCTAAAAGCTGAGGTCGTCGGCATAGAAATGAAAAACTGACGGAAAAATTGCAACGCCAACAAGGAGTTGTGCGACATAAACGAAAGTTGGTAGTCGTGTTTCTACATGTCAGAGATTATGTCTGTCACAGTATCCCGGCAGTCGCGAAAGAGTGGAGCCGGCAGCGCCACTATGAAGATGCAAATCAGATTTGCTTTAAATAATCGCTGTAACGCTCTTTGGGGACGGGCGTGGTGAGTTTGTTAGTCAAAAATGCCTTTAAAGCTACAAAGACCAAATTATCAACAATTCACTGAGTTTGAATAAGGTCACATAATATTACTAACAAGGAGCTGCATGTTCCTTCTACAATATTGCAGAAAGACTTGCCGGTAATGTGGCCACTGTATATGATATCTAGCAGTGGTGGCCACGAGAATGTACGGTCACAAGAAGTCCGGGTTCCATGTCGTCACGTGGCACTACCGACTGGGAAGACCATCACGCTCAGCCTATTGCTCCGGTGCATCGTACTACATCAGCGGCAACAACCTGAGCAGCAGTTGGCATCACAGTGACACAACGAAATGTTACAAATCGGTTACTTCATGCTCAGCTCCGAGCTAGACGTGCTGTAGCGTGCATTCCACTGATCCCTAACCACCGCCTTTGGCGACGACAGTGGTGTCAAGCTACAGCTCATTGGAATGCATGATGGATGTCTGTCGTGTTTTCTGACGAAAGCTGCTTCTGCGTCGGTGCCAGTGATGGCCATGAGATTATTAGGAAACCAGGTGAGGGGTGATAACCAACCTGTCTGCATGCTGCACACTCTGGACGTACACCTGCAGCTGTTATCTGGAGTGCGATTTCATATGACAGCAGGAGCGCTGTCGTTGTCATCCCACGCACCCTGACTGCTAATTTGTGCGGCCTTCTGGTGATTCGACCTGTTCCGCAGCCATTCATGAATCGCGTTCCAGGCGGTGTTTTCCAACATGATAACCGTCGCCCACATACCGCTGCTGTAATCCAACCTGTTGTGTAGAATGGTGACATATTGCCTTGGCCTGCTCCAGTCCAGGATATATGGGGTATCGTCGTACGACAAACCCAGCGTCGTCCGCAACCAGAATTACCCGTCCCAGTATTGACCCGACAGATGCAACAGGCCTGGAACTATATCGCACAAATTTAGAGCCGGCACTGTACGACATAATGCATACACGTTTGAATGTTTTCGTTCAATAGTGACGCTGTTGTACAGGTTATTAAATCACCAGCATTACATTAACCTTTGATCTTTCAATGTTAATCACCCTCCACGCTGCCCTCCAATACTAAATTGGTGATCCCTCGATGTCTGAGAACATGTCCTACCAACCGACCCCTTCTTCTAGTCAAGTTGTGCCACAAACTTCTGTTCTCCCCACTTCAATTCAATACCTCCTCATTAGTTATGTGATCAACCCATCTAATCTTCAGCATTCTTCTGTAGCACCACATTTCGAAAGCTTCTACTCTCTTCTTGTCTAAGCTATTTATCGTCCACGTTTCACTTCCATACATGGCTACGCTCCATACAAATACTTTGAGAAACGAATTCCTGGCACTTAAATCAATACTCATTGCCAGTCTACATTTTATATCCTCTCTACTTCGACCATCTTCAGTTATTTTGCTCCCAAACTAGCATAACTCCTTTACTACTTTAAGTGTCTAATTTCCTGATCTAATACCCTCAGCATCACCCGACTTAATTCGACTACATTCCACTATCATCGTTTTGTTGATGTCCATCTTATACCCTCCTTTCAAGACACTGTCCATTCCGTTCAACTGCTCTTCCAAGTCCTTTGCTGTCTCTGACAGAATTGCAATGTTGTCGGCGAACCTCAAAGTTTTTATTTCTTCTCCATGGATTTTAATACCTACTTCGAACATTTCTTTTGTTTCCTTTATTGCTTGCTCAATATACAGATTGAATAACATCTGGGATAGGCTACAACCCTGTCTCACTCCCTTCCCAACCACTGCTACCCTTTCATACCCCTCGACTCTTATAACTGCCATCTGCTTTCTGTACAAATTGTAAATAGCCTTTCGATCTATGTATTTTATCCCTGCTAACTTCAGAATTTGAAAGAGAGTATTCCAATCAACATTGTCAAAAGCTTTATCTAAGTCTACAAATGCTAGATACGTAGGTTTGCCTTTCCTTAATCTTTCTTCTAAGGTAAGTCGTAGGGTCAGTATTGCCTCACGTGTTCAAACATTTCTACGGAATCCAAACTGATCTTTCCCGACGTCGGCTTCTATCAGTTTTTCCATTCGTTTGTAAAGAATTCGCGTTAGTATTTTGCAGCTGTGACTTATTAAACTGATAGTTCGGTAATTTTCACATCTGTCAACACCTGCTTTCTTAGGGATTGGGATTGTTATATTCTTCTTGAAGTCTGAGGGTATTACGCCTGTCTCATACATCTTGCTTACCAGATGGTAGAGTTTTGTCAGGACTGGCTCTCCCAAGGTTGTTAGTAGTTCTAATGGAATGTTGTCTAACCCAGGGGCCTTGTTTCGACTCAGGTCTTTCAGTGCTATCTCAAACTCTTCACGCAATATCATATCTCCCATTTCATCTTCATCTACATCCTCTTCCATTTCCATAATATTGTCCTCAAGTACATGGCACTTGTATAGGCCCTCTATATACTCCTTCCACCTTTCTGCTTTCCCTTCTTTGCTTAGAACTGGGTTTCCATCAAAGTTCTTGATATTCATGCAAGTGGTTCTCCTTTCTCCAAAAGTCTCTTTAATTTTCCTGTAGGCAGTATCTATCTTACTCCTAGTGAGATAAGCCTCTACATCCGTACATTTGTCCTCTAGCCATCCCTGCTTAGCCATTTTGCACGTCCTGTCGATCTCATTTTTGAGACTTTTTATATTCCTTTTTGCCTGCTTCGTTTACTGCATTTTTATATTTTCTCCTTTCATCAACTAAATTCAATATTTCTTCTGTTACCCAAGGGTTTCTACTAGCCCACGTCTTTTTACCTATTTGAATCTGTACTACCTTCACTACTTCATCCCTCAGAGCTACCCATTCTTCTACTACTGTATTTCTTTCCCTCATTCCTGTTAATTGTTCCTTTATGCTCTCCCTAAAACTCTGTACAACCTCTGGTTCTTTCAGTTTATCCCGGGCCCATCTCCTTAAATTCCCACCTTATATGTTTCGTAGGCAAATACACTCCTGGAAATTGAAATAAGAACACCGTGAATTCATTGTCCCAGGAAAGGGAAACTATATTGACACATTCCTGGGGTCAGATACATCACATGATCATACTGACAGAACCACAGGCACATAGACACAAGCAACAGAGCATGCACAATGTCGGCACTAGTACAGTGTATATCCACCTTTCGCAGCAATGCAGGCTGCTATTCTCCCATGGCGACGATTGTAGAGATGCTGGATGTAGTCCTGTGGAACGGCTTGCCATGCCATTTCCACCTGGCGCCTCAGTTGGACCAGCGTTCGTGCTGGACGTGCAGACCGCGTGAGACGACGCTTCATCCAGTCCCAAACATGCTCAATGGGGGACAGATCCGGAGATCTTGCTGGCCAGGGTAGTTGACTTACACCTTCTAGAGCACGTTGGGTGGCACGGGATACATGCGGACGTGCATTGTCCTGTTGGAAAAGCAAGTTCCCTTGCCGGTCTAGGAATGGTAGAATGATGGGTTCGATGACGGTTTGGATGTACCGTGCACTATTAAGTGTCCCCTCGATGACCACCAGTGGTGTAGGAGATCGCTTTCCACACCATGATGCCGGGTGTTGGCCCTGTGTGCCTCGGTCGTATGCAGTCCTGATTGTGGCGCTCACCTGCACGGCGCCAAATACGCATACGACCATCATTGGCACCAAGGCAGAAGCGACTCTCATCGCTGAAGACGACACGTCTCCATTCGTCCCTCCATTCACGCCTGTCGCGACACCACTGGAGGCGGGCTGCACGATGTTGGGGCGTGAGCGGAAGACGGCCTAACGGTGTGCGGGACCGTAGCCCAGCTTCATGGAGACGGTTGCGAATGGTCCTCGGCGATACCCCAGGAGCAACAGTGTCCCTAATTTGCTGGGAAGTGGCGGTGCGGTCCCCTACGGCACTGCGTAGGATCCTACGGTCTTGGCGTGCATCCGTGCGTCGCTGCGGTCCGGTCCCAGGTCGACGGGCACGTGCACCTTCCGCCGACCACTGGCGACAACATCGATGTACTGTGGAGACCTCACGCCCCACGTGTTGAGCAATTCGGCGGTACGTCCACCCAGCCTCCCGCATGCCCACTATACGCCCTCGCTCAAAGTCCGTCAACTGCACATACGGTTCACGTCCACGCTGTCGCGGCATGCTACCAGTGTTAAAGACTGCGATGGAGCTCCGTATGCCACGGCAAACTGGCTGACACTGACGGCGGCGGTGCACAAATGCTGCGCAGCTAGCGCCATTCGACGGCCAACACCGCGGTTCCTGGTGTGTCCGCTGTGCCGTGCGTGTGATCATTGCTTGTACAGCCCTCTCGCAGTGTCCGGAGCGAGTATGGTGGGTCTGACACACCGGTGTCAATGTGTTATTTTTTCCATTTCCAGGAGTGTATATTCCAAAAATGTCATTAGTCCGCGGTAATGACTTTTCGATATTGCACGTTTTGGGCAGCGTATTTATAGCAGGATACAGCTGACGACATTTCATAAACGTGCTAGGAAAACAAAAGGAGCCTAGGACTGAACCCTGTGACATTCATGAGAGAACGTTCTTCCGGCAGGAATCTATCATTCCCACAAAAGACGAAGTGAATATGTGCGAGAGAATAAACACATGAGGGTGCTTGCGAAAGGCTGCATCACACTGAATGGTAACTGGCAGATAGATCCCAGTCGCTGCAGCCGCCACATATGACAGCCGCGTCTGCGGAGCTGCAGGTAGCCGTGAGGCCGACCCCGTCGTCAGGAGGTCCGCGGCAGCACTCGGGCCACGCCGGTGGTCCTTATCGATGGCGCGCGCCGCCGTCCGATCGGCGCCCTCTGTCAGTGTCGGCGCCAGCCTCCCACCCTCTCCCCTCCCCCCTCCCTCCGCCGCCAACGCAGTCGGCCAGCCTTCCTCCCCCTGCCAGCCGTACACTGCCGCCCCCGCTGGCCATCGGTCACGCCGCGTCCCAAAATAATCTGCAGCGCCACCCGATACTTTCCGCTAGCGCAACGCTACAGAGCGTCCTCGTCACGAAACCTGCAGTTTTTCGTTCACTCGTAGCTGCGCATTCCTGTGCGACCAGAAAAAATACTGCGCTGGGCTGTTGTCACTTAAGCTCGTCACGTCTCTAAATAAGATTATTATCTGTCTATCGAAATTAATTTACATTCACTCGCTGTTGTGAGCATAGTTAGTAACATACCAAAGCATTGTACCAGTCTCCCCCACAATGGAGCCTGAAGGTGCATGCACAGGGTGATACAAAAGACTTAAATATGTACAGAGACAAGACATAAGTGGAATATGGTGTCACACACCATGGAATATCAAAGAGAATGCTCAAATAAGGAAGACTGCTTTGCGTGATCCTACAGATTCTCGACGCAATGTATATAAGTCTCAAAGTGAGAAAACCGTGGAACATCAAAGAGAATGCTCAAATAACGAAGACTGCTTTGCGCGATCCTACAGATTCTCGACGCAATGTATATATATAAGGTCCACTCACAGTGACCGGGCCTAATATCTCACGAAATAAGCATCAAACGAAGAAACTACAAAGAACGAAACTCGTCTAGCTTGAAGGGGGGAACCTGATGGCTCTATGGTTGGCCCGCTACATGGAGCTGCCATAGGTAAAACGGATATCAACTGCGTTTTTGTAAATAGGAACCCCGTTTTTTATTACATATTCGTGTAGTACGTAAAGAAATATGAATGTTTTAATTGGACCACTTTTTTCGCTTTGTGATAGATGGCGCTGTAATAGTCACAGACGTATAAGTACGTGGTATCACGTAACATTCCGCCAGTGCGGACGGTATTTGCTTCGTGATACATTATCCGTGTTAAAATGGACCGTTTACCAATTGCGGAAAAGGTCGATATCGTGTTGATGTATGGCTATTGTGATCAAAATGCCCAACGGGCGTGTGCTATGTATGCTGCTCGGTATCATAGACCACATCATCCAAGTGTCCGGACCGTTCGCCGGATAGTTACGTTATTTAAGAAAACAGGAAGTGTTCGGCCACATGTGAAACGTCAACCACGACCTGCAACAAATGATGATGCTTAAGTAGGTGTTTCAGCTGCTGTCGCGGCTAATTCGCACATCAATAGCAGACAAATTGCGCGAATATCGGGACTTTCAAAAACGTCGGTGTTAACAATGCTACATCAACATCGATTGCACCGTTACCCTATTCCTATGCACCAGGAATTGCATGGTGACGACTCTGAACGTCGTGTTCAGTTCTTCCACTGGCTAGAAGAGAAATTACGGGACGAGACAGATTTTTTGCACGCGTTCTATTTAGCGACGAAGCGTCATTCACCAACAGCGGTAACGTAAACCGGCATTGTATGTACTATTGGGCAACGAAAAATTCACGATGGCTGCGACAAGTGGAACATCAGTGACTTGGCGGGTTGATGTATGGTGCGGCATTATGGGAGGAAGGATAATTGTCCCCCATTTTATCGTTGGCAATCTAAATGGTGCAATGTATGCTGATTTCCTACGTAATGTTCGACCGATGTTACTACAAGATGTTTCACTGCATGACAGAATGGCGCTGTACTTCCAACATGATAGATATCCGACACATAGCTCGCGTCGGTTTAAGCGGTATTGAATAGTATATTTCATCACAGGTGGATTGGTCATCGAAGCGCCATACCATGGCCCGCACGTTCACCATATCTGACGACCCCGGATTTCTTTCTGTGGGGAAATTTGAAGGATATTTGCCATCGTGATCGACCGACAACTCCTGACAACATGCGTCAGCGCATTGTCAATATATGTGCGAACGTTACGGAAGGCGAACTACTCGCTGTTGAGAGGAATGTCGTTATACGTATTGCCAAATGCATTGAGGTTGACGGACATAATTTTGAGCATTTATTGCATTAATGTGGTATTTACATGTAACCACGCTGTAAAAGCATGGGCTCTCAGGAATGATAAGTTCACAAATGTACACGTATCATATTGGAACAACCGAAATAAAATGTTCAAACGTACCTACGTCCTGTATTTTAATTTAAAAAAAACCTACGTGTTAGCAATTGTTCGTCTAAAATTGTGAGTCATATGTTTGCTACTATTACAGCGTCATCTATCACAAAGCGAAATAAGTAGTCCAACTAAAACATTCATATTTCTTTACGTACTACACGAATATGTAATAAAAATGGGGTTTCCCATTTAAAAAAAAAACGCAGTTGATATCCGTTTGACCTATGGCAGCGCCATCTAGCGGGCCAACCATAGCGCCATCTGGTTTCCTCTTTCAAGCTACACAAGTTTCGTTCTTTGTTGTTCTGTGTTACAATTGGCCATTCCCCTCCCGTATGGCTGGAGTTGTTTACTAAAACCATTGTTCATTTGTGGTAGATGGTGCCGTAATTGACAAATATGGAGTGTAAATTTTCTCATTTTGTGAGTACTGATCGATATGTTTTGTTTGCTAAAAAGCATTTAGTAGCGTGAATCGCATAAAATATTTCTTTAGCTGAGACAACTGGTTTCAACAGTGTTTGCTGTCATCTTCAGGTCCTAAAAATCTTTTTTTTTTTATGAAACTCGTTCATTTCACGTTGAACCTCACGCCAAATTGTCAAGTGGATATAAATCAAAACTTCTATAATAAATTGATTTTTTTCCCGCTTGAAAATATGCCGTGAGGTTTGACGTAAAGTGAACCTGTTTCGTAACAAAATATTTTTAAGATCTGAGGATTACAACAATGTTTGTCGAGACTGTTGTTTTCAATAACGAAATATTTTTATGCGATATCGACTGTTGAACGTTTTTAAGCAAATACTAAATGTGCCTGTTTTTGCTCTTAAGGATCGAAGCATTTGATTCTGTATCTTATTTACGATGTAAATGTAGACCGTTCTATCCTGACAGTTTACATTTATGTTCGAAATTTACTTGAGTGTTGCAAATTTGTTTGCACACTGCAATATGGTTAGCCCTTTCAATAACTGGTTAGAAATTATGTTTAGCGTGAATCAGGAGCAATGACGTGGATGTAATAGTTTTCTGTTCCCATCGGGAACCTTATCTTACACGATTGGCGTGCTTGAATTCACGGAGTCCCATTGCCTATAACCAGTGAGTCCACTTACCTATCACCACTGAGGTGCTACATTTCGGTGAGTATCCATGACAGGCATACCTGTCACTATCACATTAGAACATTTTACTTTATTCCAACGGATGTGGCTTGTATTCCGCCGGTACCCGCGTAGCGTCAGCACAAGAGATGTGGTGGTGTGATGGAAACAGACACCGAAATTACGTCACGCTGATGACGGGGATTGAGGGGGGCCACAGAAATCAAGCATTCCGATGGGAAGAGGACTGGTCACAATCAACCCCTTCGGGAACAGGAAACTACGTTACCATACAAGTAGATTATATGCCACAAATGTCAATGTATAGACCTATTATCTTTACTGTAGAATCACATTTGCAACGCTCAAGTGACGTTTGGGCATCAGTTAAAAAATAAAGGTGTACATTTACATTATAAGTGAAATGCGAATCAATTGCATTGGTTCTTAATTCCAAAAATAGGCTTTCTTGATATTTGCAGACTACAGCACCTCCTACCACGAATGGAAAACACGCTTTGAGTAATCAGTACGTACATTTGGCGAACAATCCGAATATGCAATGAAAAGGTGGTGGAGGAGCTCTCTACTTGGAAACACAAAGTTGATCCCGTCCACGCAAGGGAGGTGGGTAGGAGATGGCCAGTTGGAGCACAGACAGATGTTCCCTTTATTAACTAAACTTTTCACCTATAACATTTTTCCTGTACCTTCCGTCGTTTTCAAGACATTTATATGTCTCAGGTTACAACCATCACACTTTATATGGTATCAGACATACGGGTTTCGATTCGATTTTGCTGCTGTATAGGAAAATTGAAATGCATGAAGTTCAATACATCATTATACTAGAAAATTTAGCATCACAACAGTATGAAGAAGGACCACACAAACCTTCACTGCAACGAGTACATTCCTTCGATATCCTTCTCTAGCAAGTTAATATCATTTTGTCCTCACACTGTCACAAGAGTTATTGTAAAATGAATGACACGTCTTTATCTTTAGAGTACACAAGGCAAAATTTAAGTTCTCTTACACACAAAATAGCAATGGGTTACAAATACGGGGGGATACTCCGTTATAGTTTGGCAGTCACCAGCACAATATTTTCGTAGGGGTCATCAAGTGCCACGTCTTCGGAGTGTTGCGAACACAGCGGCCCACCAGATGGAACAAATGTAACGACTCATTCTGCAGGGTTTACTCTAGGCCCGATTGGGTTTCCAAGGTGGAAACTTTTCTCTACCGTCAAACCTACACAGGCACAGCTCATATCACGAGCCTACTGTCGGAAGTGAGGAACTCATTCCACTGCAGAGTGAAGATTCATTCGGGGAAGTATTACTCTCACGCATAGTGTGTTGACAAGAGGAAAAGATAACGTTTCTCACCAGGTCATAACAGAAATGCACTTAAAAATCTGGATAAATTCTCGAAACGAGCCATGATAAGCATGAAAAAATAAGTAAATGGAGCAGTGTTCCATTATTTAATCTATTAACCCTAGCATTACCAACGGGGGTCCCGTAGGCCCACTGACTCAGTTTTTCTATGTTGTATCCACACCCTTTGATATATGAACTTCAAAGCAAAGGTAATTGTTCGTTATTGAATGTACTATTGAGTCATTACAGAATTTCGGAATAAAAATGTAATTAAAATTCATTTACTTGATTTAATTCTCTGTGGGCCTTAGAAGCCCAGCCGTTGGTAATAGCAAGGAAAGATTTACGAGGTTGAGTCTCTCGTTTCAAATTCTTACCATGAAACGAATTTTGGCATTGTTGCCTTCAGACATATTATTATGAAGCGGACCATTGTTATTTTCAGTGTTTCTGCTGCTGTTGAACCAGCAACATGAGTAGACATCGTTTACGTGATAGTTCCATTGAAAGAGTGCTAGAAGAAGTTTTGAACGAATCAGATTTAGAGGAAAGTGAAGTGGATGATGATGTGGAAGAAATTAGAACTGATTCATCGTCTGAGAATGAAGATGAGGTTGAAGCCAATCCACCAGATGATAATGATACGGAATGTGATAAATTCATTGCAAAAAGTGGACGAGAGTATATTACGAAGCCATCTCGACAATATCGGCGTTCTGTACAAAATATAGTGCGAGAAAGAATGGGGCTAGGACAACAAGGAAGAATTGCGTCTCCGAAAGAGGCTATAGAGCTCTTTTTTACACCTCAAATTATGAATCTAATAAAACTACACTCAAATGAAGAGGCTTCTCGACTAGGTATTCAGCACACAGATGAAGATGAGTTATTTTGTTATATAGGACTCTTGCTAATCATGGGTTCAAATCATGACAATAAGATACCTGTCCAAGATTTATGGTCTTTGCTTCAGGGCCGACAAGTGTACTATGGATCAATGAGTCGGACCCGATTTTTCGAATTGACTAAAATATTGAGGTTTGATGATAAGAACACAAGAGAAATTCGTCGCCAGACTGACAAGTTTGCTCCAATGAGGGAAATTTTTGAAAGCTTCAATTCTTCACTTCCATTGTATTTCATTCCTGGTCTACATACAACAGTGGATGAGATGTTGTCTTTGTTCCGTGGTCGCTGTCCATTCAAGGTGTTTCTAAAAGAAAAACCTGAAAAATACGGCATTCTAATTCGAATGCTGTCTGATTCTGAGACTAGATATGTGATCAGCATGGACATCTATACGGGCAAGTCAGGAAATACACAGCATTCAAATGGACCGATGGAAATTGTAAAGAGACTAATAAAACCTATTGAAAAATCAGGCCGTAATGTTACCACAGATCGGTACTATACTTCAGTGGAGCTTGCTGAGACTCTATGGAATGATTTTCACCTCACACTTGTTGGCACCCTACAGTCTAACAGACGACACATACCTGAAGAGCTGAAGACTACAACTGGCCGCAGTTTACACTCTTCCATCTTTGCTTATACTGACCCTCAGACACAGAGGCCACCAGTTACTCTTGCATCAACGCTAGTCCGCGAGAAGCCAAAACGACTGCTGTTGATGCTTTCAACTTATCACTCAGAAGGGGTGTTGAATGAAGACTCAAAAAAGACTAACATAAATCTTTTTTATAATTCTACAAAGGGAGGCGTGGACACCATAGACCAGATGGCAAGATACTACAGCACAAAGAGAGGAACAAGAATATGGCCTTTGTCCCTCTTCTACACACTCATTGACATAGCAGCAATAAATGCATATTCACTCTTCCTCCTCAACTTTCCGAATTGGAAAAAGAATTTGCTAAACCGCAGAAGAGTTTTTATCACTAACTTACGTCTCGAACTAATAAGATCTCAAGTAGATAAACGGGCACAAACTTTGTATGGACTTCAGAAGCCAGTAATAATGGCAATGGAAAGCATCACACAACGGAAGCTCAGCTGCTCTGTAGAACCACCATCCTCAACAGCAGAACCAGGAACACGTGCCACCTATGCTGCCAAGAAGCTGCATCTAAAAAGATCAAGTACAGCAAGCTGGGAAAGTCAACTGTTACCTGCTCTCAGTGCCACAAACACGTCTGTGGGAAACACTGCAGGAAGACAGTGTTGTGTGAAAAATGCGTTGCAGAATGAGACAGTAAATTTTGTTTGCTTCATGTAGTGTATCGAATTAAAAAAGTCGTTTTTATAAGAAAACACTATTTTGAAACATTATTCCAAAAAATATATAAACTGAATCTCGTGATTTGTTCATTTTATTCCTATTATAATAACATCTTTTATTATCCAGTATACAAAAACAATGTCTAAGCATTTTGACTTGTTATTAGAGGTATCAGAAGTAAATAAACTTGATTTATGATAAAATAAATTGTGGTATTCTTTATGGGCCTTTGAGGCCCCCCCGTTGGTATTACATGTAACAAAAAATACGTTGGTAATGCTAGGGTTAATGACACAGTTGCTTGCTTTCCAAAGACGTCGATTGTGATAAACGAAATTAAGTCACGTCGTGTTATTGCTAACGTCAACTCAGTGGGTAGCTCACATCTTAACTTAGCCGGATATCTTCCTTTCCCACAAGCTGCCATCGTGGATCTGAACCGTATACAGTCCTAACACCAGTGAGTTTAAGACTGTAATCAATCTGCTGGCACATGGAATCACTCGCGTACAAAATCAGTTAACTCCCACTTTCGTCACCAAATGCACAAATTTATGTCGCTGGAGCTCAGAGTTGTCACAAAACCTAAATTTCTTCACGGTGTATCTTTATACAGTTGTTGTAATCTTTAGCCCAAATACTGAATATATACTCTCCTCTGCGTTAGTGTTTCCTTTAGAAGTTTCTTCACATTCACATAAGTACTGCATACGTTATCCGTTAGAACTCGAGTTTGCCTTGAAGACTCGGTAACTCTTTACACATTTTACACCTCGCTCTTTCGTCCGTTAGTGAACTAACGTATTAATTGATGGTTTCGAATGTATCTTGTCAACCTATACTTTATTTTATATTGTGAAATATTTGTATTTCCTCCCGAATTTCCTGCAGTAACTCTTCATTTGTTACCCATTCTACACACATAACGTTTAACTATATCCATTTATAATACATTTCAATCGCTTCTACTCTTTCCAACCCTCTACCGCTTGTCGTCCTCATTTCATTTCAGAATACGTCTGTAATCCGGATACACGATTTCGGAACACATTTCCTCAAATTTTAATTAATATTTTATCTTGACTCATCGTTCTTTCCTTATGAGATTACTGCCAAGTTGCTGTTTACACCATCTTCACCTCTATAGTTATAGCTCACTATGTTGCTCAAGTAGCCATACTCGTCTAGTGTTCTCATTTTTTAATCCTATTACCTGGCGTAACATGATTGGACGTCGCCAGCTCTGTTTCACTTCTGTTTCTGTTGATCACGTAACTGTTTCCAAAACAACCAGCCATTCCATTCACGTGATCTAAGACGGTTGCCGGCTCCTATAAATTAGTGTTTTCGGAAGACATCACTGATTTTATTCCTTCTTCTTGGAGTTTAATTTCTTTTCAAATTTCCCCTTAGTTCCGTATAGGTTTAACAACCAACGGAACTAGCTATAGTACTGTGTTGTTCGTTTCTCGACAACTTATCGTTATTTAATGTCATTCGACTCTTCAGTCGTTTCTGAACAAGTTGTAGATAACTTCTTACTCCCTTTTACACATACAGAATTCTTGCCGCACACTCAGAAAGTTTGTCTGCATCTAGTCCATCGTCTATGGTCTGGACTGCTCGACTGCTCTTTATCTTACTAGAACTTCTTTTTTACACAGTCTACTCTATTGACTATTGATTCCCTCACCCATACGTCAAACGTTAAACCGACCTTCACTCGTATAGTCATATTTACCATACACTTCATCTCTTTCATTCTTTCTTCTCCCCCCCTCCAAAAAGTCACTCTCTCTCTCTCTCTCTCTCTCTCGGGCTCCCTCTCCCTCCCTCTCTCTCTCTCTCTCTCTCTCTCTCTCTCCCTATCTCTCGTTTTTCTGTGTGTACCAGCACGAGTATCAAATACGTTCGCTTCCATATAGGAACAGAGCTATGAAATTTGCATTTATTATCATTAAAGAACGAGCTATCATATGCAGTTCGGTAAAATACGTGCGAGCACAGAATAGATATGGCTTACCCGTGGATCCCGCGCGTACAGTACATTATGCAGATCTCGCAATTTAATTGGAAAATTAATTATTTAGCGTACAGGACTACACCGGCGCGTGTGCATTGCACCATTATAATAACAAACTGCCCGCTGTAGCTGGATATTTGTGAACGAAAATAAAAGGAACCTGAATTATCTCTAGCAGTGAGCTCACGGATTTGTCTCGCTTGTCTCGGTATATTTTGTTTCATTATGTGATACCGCCTTTTGGTTACCGCAGCTTCCCTCGTACGTGAATCATACCAGCCAAAGCGCGATTATATCAGGTAGTACTTGCTCCATATGCAGAGTAACTATGATCTCATTCACAAAAATTTTCCACAGCCGTTGTTACTTTGAGTAACACTTTTCCGTACACGAACTTCCTCGATAAAGGCCACTTCAAAAGTAATCGGAACATTGAACTGTATAATATGACGGCAAAGTAAATTAATGTAGCTACTTGTTTTTATTTACGCACTGTTGCAATTTTGGAGCAGCAAAAAATACTGAAGTTGAACTAAGTAAAGCCGATAGAAGCACCCCTTTCAGCAGCAGCTTAGAATAAGGACACTGGAGGATTACGCGTTCTAAATGATTACCGCTTACAGGAAGATGCTTAGAAGTACACGCATTTTCCTCATGAGTCAGTCCAGCTTAGAACCGTTTAACTCCTTGTATGCTCGAGTACTGTGATCTGTTCCGAAATCAAAACTTTCCTCTGTAAGGATCAACACGAATTCCGCAGATAGCGGTGGTGTCAGATCATAATTAGTAGCAGTAACGCCCGTGTCTTCCTGCGTCTGTGTTGCCAGTGGAAAATAGCGTTTTCTAATGCATAACACAGGGCTCCATTTAATATTCTTTATTTCTACCGGCTTCGGTACTATACCACCATCTCGGTATCGATATTAACTATAACAAAGCAAAACAACTACAGAAAAAAATTGGAAAATAGATCATTTGCTTATAGGCTCTATATGAGTGAAACGAAAAGATTAACATTATTTTTGAATGAAAACAGACTCGTTTGCAAAATTGTATTATTAGTAGCAACTGCGAGTTTCTCGTCCTGTAAGGCTTCATCAGATTATCTGTGGAACGATCACTTGCTTAGTAAAAACAAGAATTTTTATGATGTAATGATGCCGAGTATAAGATCTCTGCCATGACATTGCTTACTTCCATATTTCGACAACATAACTTTTGTTCATTCTCTCTTCTGTGCCACTGCCTGTTTTTGTCTGAGCACATGCTCTTTTGTTTCTGGTTCAAAATGGTTCAAATGGCTGTGAGCACTATGGGACTTAACATCTATGGTCATCAGTCCCCTAGAACTTAGAACTACTTAAACCTAACTAACCTAAGGTCAGCACACAACACCCAGCCATCACGAGGCAGAGAAAATCCCTGACCCCGCCGGGAATAGAACCCGTGAACCCGGGCGTGGGAAGCGAGAACGCTACCGCACGACCACGAAATGCGGGCTTTTGTTTCTGGGATTATTGTGCAAATCAAGATTTCTTACACTTTTCTTATTCTACTTATGATGTCACAGATAATATGCATTCATCGAGGGTATTTATTAATCTAGTTACTATTTTTTCGTTTCGGTATGGCTTTATTAAAATCTCTCTAGGACCCTTTTAGAAACTGCTGCAGTCTGAAAATTAACATTTTGGCTCTACAGTCAACCGAATTTCGTGACACGCAGATCGTGCAGGTTGTCTTTTTGGCCAAGTCTTAAGATTCCCTTATGCATCTACCTATGTCTGTATTGCTATTGTGAGATTTCTTGGATATGGAATTTTGTGTGTATTTTTAACTGTTATTATTAAGTTTCCGTTAGTTATTTACAGTTTTGTAACTGCAATGTGATTTGTTTTCTCTTTAATGTGGTATCGCACATATTTCAATAAGTTTTAAATTGTTGGCTTTAAGCACTTCAGTCAGTGTAGGCTGTTAGGCATGGGTACTTCCGCCATCTAGCCTATTCCCGTGGTGCCACCCCAGCTTCACAGTTTTGTTGCCCTTCTGGACGGGTCTGCTTAGCCGATCTTTTTCTGTTCTACATCCAAATATTGTACGCGTGGCTCTGTGTTGTGTACACCATGCTGAGACTACTTTGGTACACGTAACGCACCGAACTGGTGTAGTATTTTATCTGTCTTAGATTTCCTCCACCGTCCACTTTCTCAGTTAGTTTTACTTTCAACTTTTACTTCCAGTTCGAGTTCTTTATGAATTTCATAAGTCATTTGAAGACCGCATGTTGTTCTATTGTCTCCAAATCATCTGATGATAATTTATAAGGGCGAAACACATAACTATTGTTAATACAGTTTTGCAACTGAGACTGTTTTCATTCAAAAATATATATAACTGGTTGCAGCGTGAGACAGACAAAATGGAGGGGAATCAGAGTTAGTTAGCTTAATATTACATGTAATAATTTCTGACACGGCAAACGGGATATCACGTATAACATTTCGCAATTGTAACTATACAGAAACGCAATCCGGGCTTTAACACAGAAAAGTGTGTGACGAATTACAACAGCAGATAACAGCTAATAGTCATGCGGTATACGCATGTTACACAATAGCAAAGGTGACGGATACAAAAGCTGAATGAAGCAGAGACATTACTCAGGTTACTTTACATACACCATTTCACAGTTTCCTTTGACATATACAACTACACAATAAAGAATGTGACAATGAAATTTTGTGTCAACTTTAAAAATTGTGGTTGTGCAAGGACAGTACGTTGTAAAATGTAAATGATAATTTGTAACATCTCGTGATTATGTGCATGGACATCTTTTCTCGTCCCTGCGTTCGGCAGTAACAAGAAGGGATCTTTTTCATTACCAGTACATAAAGAAACTCTAAACTCTCCTCGAGTTTCATTATCAGTTATCATTTGGGCGGTGGGAGGGGAGGGGTGGGTATGGCGTAGTGGGGGCGTTCCAGGCTGTGATAGGCCTTACACCATTTCTTTATTTCATAGGCCAAAAAAAAAGAAGAAAAATGTCATCCACGGCATGTGCAAGGGAGACACTGAATTTTTAACAAATGAAAAAATTTATATCCTGATCTGTTTAGACTGACATGTCAATGGATCTATGTAACACTAAATCGGATGTTATTTGGTGCGGACGTGCGGTGAGTAATTAATTTATTCATGGTCACTAAACACAAATACCATTGTACAATGCAGGTGTCTGTCTATTAGATGTGGAGTGACTCAGGTCGACACTAAATTCCATAACAAATCTTTAGTATATTACACGAAATCATTTCCAGCTGACAAGATGAATAGCGGTGAACAGAAACATTATGTAACTTTGCTCCACTACACATAAACAAATATTTGGTTTGAAATGCATAGGATTAAACACTAAAAATAAGGTACCAAATTGTGTACAAGAGTCAGCAGGAGTGCTTCTTAATGAACAAAAGGTCTTACTTCTAACACGAGAGGATCATACAAATAGGCAAAGAGGGAAAACCCGTGTTCAATGACTTCAGTAAAATTAACTGCATTCATTTCACGTGCTTAAAGTTATGGATGCAGATTCGCAGATACGAGTCACTTCTGATTAAAAAAAAAAAAACGCTAATCTAAAGGCACAAGTCTGCTCCAGGTAGCGTCAAGTACCTAACAAAGGTGGGACTTCACTCTACCCAACGCATCGTTTCGATTACTTAGTGAGGTGAAGAACAGAGAATCACTAAAAGACACACGTTGGGCACCTCATTCAAGAAAGCCGACAAGTCCTCTCTGCCGTTGGAATTTCGATAAGACATCCTCTTGATGAACACTACATACTCTTAATCACATTATGTGATTTGCTGGAAAATAAGTTCACATATAACTAATCGCTGGTAGACTGGTACATTGTAGCAAACTCATTTGAAAACACATCGTGGAACCAACTCCTGAACGCGAGATTGAAAATTATTCACGAAAATTACTAATCAGCATACGTAAAATATAAATGATGTAATAATGATTGTACACAGGTTAATAACGAATGTGTTGGTATCTCCAAGTCTGACAATGGCATAACGTACACAAGTCAGACTGACTTGATCTAAGCCATGCTCTAAAAGAACGTCCCTACTCACTGAGATCTCGATGCAGAGTGTCGTTCTAATGGATTCTAGAAAGCCTCCCCAGGCTCCCCGACGTGAATTCTTTAGGGAGTGAGAGGACAACTGCTAATTCCCGAAAATTACAGAGGGACGTCAGGCACTAGGCCAACTGTCAGGATGCCAGAAAAAGCGTGGGACTTCATTACACGATCTCACCCGAAAAAATTTTTAAAACGTCAATCGGACTTCAACTTTCTAAAGTACCCTCTTTCTCGTTTCGACTTGGTTGATTGCGAGACATTTCTGTTTTTTTAAGAAAGATGGTAAAGTGCTCCTTTATCGATTAACTCATGTCTCGAAGCGGAGTTCGAAATAATGATCGTTCCCAGGATTAAACACGTACAAAGAAAGGAAACTGCCCTAACTTGAAACTATCCATCGATATTCCTTTCTCATGTAGTCCACTCAAGCAGGACTTGACATCGGAAAGGAACTGGGTGCTGTTATCAATACAGGAACCAAAAACAAAACACGAAGTTCCACAGAATTCTTCCATCGAGTTTTGGCATGTGATCTACTTATAACACAGACAGTCAAGGAAGTGATTCCAAAGCGCGAAACGAGAAATCCAAAATCTATGAATTTGAATGCGCAAGACGTACGTCGTTCTTTACTCTAATGTATGAATATAATAGGATTTCTTATGCGTCTACAAAAATTCATAATTGTAAAAGATGTCAATTTCAAAATCACTTTCGTCGTTTTACTAAGAAAGATCAAACTGGTTTCCTTCTTTCTCATTCAGCACTGACTAACAGCGGTGCAAGTAAAGACCTAAGAAGAAACAATGTAGCTAGTTTTTGCCCCATTTGGGCTGACGATTGAATGTAATAACAAACTGGCAATAGCGTAAATGCAATGAAAACACGAAATAAAAACAAAAACATGAAATTATTGACCACATATGGACCAGAGTCATTTGAAGGATAATTACACCTAAGAAACAATCCAAACTGACGAAATATGCAAGGAAGATGCAGAACAATATTGCTAGTTTCATCTAATTGATGTGAATACGCCATGTGTGTGTAGTGTCCTATCAGGTTTGTTTTGTGTCACTGATAAGCAGCTTGTTGATATAACTTTAAATGACTACTATTATTTACAGATAAAAGCAATTCAGTATGGACATACAGGATTAAATATTACCCTGTAATAGCAAATCAAATAATGCCAGATAGTAAATTACCGCGTGACAGAAAAGTCAGTATAAATTTGAAAACTGAATAAATCACGGAATAAGGTAGATATAGAGGTACAAATTGACACACATGCTTCGAGTGACATGGGGTTTTATTATAACCGAAAAATACCAAAGTTCAAAAAAATGTCCGACAGATGGCGCATCATCTGATCAGAATAGCAATAATTACCATAACTAAGTAAGACAAAGCAAAGACGATGTTCTTTACAGGAAATGCTCAATATGTCCGCCATCATTCCTCAACAATAGCTGTAGTCGAGATATAATGTTGTGAACAGCACTGTAAAGCATGTCCAGAGTTATGGTGAGGCTTTAGCGTCGGATGTAGTCTTTCAGCGTCCCTAGAGTTGTCAGTCGATCACGATACACTTGCGACTTCAGGTAACCCCAAAGCCAATAATCGCACGGACTGAGGTCTGGGGACCTGGGAGGCCAAGCATGACGAAAGTGGCGGCTGAGCACACGATAATCACCAAACGACGCGCATCTGTCGTACATATTGTGAACTTTGATTTTTTTTTTTTGTTCTAATAAAACCCCATGTCATTCCAAGTATGTGTGTCAATTTTTACTTCTCTATCTACATTATTCCGTGGTTTATTAAGTTTTCAAAATCATACTGACTTTTTGATCACCCGGTATATTCAAAATAAGCAGTGGTCTACAAATTGAAAAGCTGCTTTTCATATCAAAAAGACATTTCTTAATACCCAGGTGGCGAAAGATGACAAAACATGCGTAAAATGAATTGTAATCTCAGACAACAAAGATAAAAGAAAACAAGCCCACCACACACACACAAAAGTAAGACTACGAAGTCAAAAATACAATTAGGTCTCAGTCACAATTTGATGGAAGTTTGTTTCTGTAAATAACGCGAATAGTGCCCGTGTTCATCACCTATTAGGATTCGTTCATGTGTGCGCATATTATAGACAGGGCATCAAGTCTTTCTCTTGGTCACTGTCTACCAGCTCTCTCTTTGTCAACACTCTCTTGGCATTCTTAAACGACTGGTTCCTGCAGTTTGAAGTGAGTTTTCGCAGTGGTTGATGACGTCAGAATCCGGTTCGGGGGTGGGGAGGAGAGGGGTGAGTCTTTAGACATGTGCTGATCATGTGACATCAGGAGGTCTTCCAGATGATTGCATAGGTTGGTGCGCCACCATGGAGACTCAAGGGGAGGCGACGTGTCACGTAATGTGTACAGCCCCTGCATGAGTCGTTCACTTGCACCTAATCGCTGTTGGCGCATTGGCGGAGACGACCATAAGCGCGCCTGTTCACAGCTCGGCTTGTCCGCTGACCCTGTTCCCATCCGCATCCGGTGTCGTTGTATTCTCTGCCCCGTGAATTTTCCGCCTTGTGAAATTTCCGCCCAGAAAATGTCGAGGAAGGGATCACTAATCCCCTGGGGACGCGAGCTAGCATGCTCAAGCCGTACGGTACTAGCCATATTATATATTGCATGTAACCATTTCAGTGATATTAGTTCTGAGATGTATATGTTTTAACGTACAGAGCTCTTACCGATTAAAAGTAAAAAGAAAACCATTCTATTAATTTATGCAGAAATTTGGTTTAGAGCACATACACACCGACGTTGGCCAAATGGACTACAAAATAAGTAAATAAATAAATAAACAAGTAAATTGCGGTCAGGTATTTGAAGGGCCATTTGTTGGCTAACTCAGTGCTGAAATTTGTTAAACTTACTCAGAGAAGCACTCGACCCAAAGGACATAAAAGAAGGCGTAAAAATATTATAGTTCATGAGCGCACTTGTAGATGATCAAAAATTGACAAGACTAACAAAAATTAAGAACCTATTAAGGTGGTGGTTCTTGATAAAACTGAAAGACTTAAAGAAAAGGTAGAAAATCTTGCACATAAATGTCATACAAACGGAGACAGTGCATTAGTTGAAGAAAGAGCAAATGAAGAAGAATCCAATGAAAGTAGTAGCAAAATTTTCTTTTCTGACATCTGTCAGTGACATTTTACTGACTTGGAAATCCAACAGTTGAATCATCACAATAGTGAGAAAAAAATTCAAAACAAACGTTACTCATTCGTTTCCGTTTAACAGACAATGAGATAAAAAAAAGCGTTAACTAACAGTTGACGTCTGACTCCTTCTATATCAGCCACAACCGGCGGAACGTGTTTGGAACCTGGATGTCTCATTCAACTAAAAATCACAGTTTGTACTTTTCTTTTGTAGTCTCTTTACCACAAGTACGAGTTTTAATAACGCATATAAATTAGTTAAAAGTTTTCAAGTGTGACTGAATTTTTAAATCTTAAAACCTTAGCAACAGTCTAACTGTAAACAGAAATACCTTACCTAGAAGCACCTAAAACGGAAGAATGGTCCTATCGCAATTGGCATATAAATAAATGATTTTGTGAGGATGGTAAATGGTGAAAATGACAGAAGTTCTCGTTTGGTTCCAAAATAGAAAGCTAAACCACTGCGTAAACGTCAGTCTGAAGCAGAACAAAATATTCGACGTGTAGGTAACAAAATAGGAAATTAATGCAGTTGTGTGTGGGCTCGAAATTGATCACGGCAAATATCACTAAGTCGTTCATAACTCAATATTTAAATAGCTCAGGAGTCTCATCTTTTTGTCATTAGTGCCCTACTTTTAAAAAAAGACTCACAAAAAGCCAGTTTACATTCCAAAGATATGCTTAATTTTAGCTCAGTGTATGATCATTAATCATTACAACCTAGAGACAACCAGTTCTGCGTTTGGTGTTTCATGTCATGTCCACAATTGTGTTCATTATAGATTTAGATTTTGCTCGGAATGTTGGTTATGGGAGAGGTGGGGTTGGTGGCGGGGAGGGGGGGGGGGAGCTACCGTGACCTCTTTAAGGAACCTTCACTGCATTTTCTTTAACAAGGAAAACGAAATACAATAGACTATGGACGGCATGATGATTGAGCCGTCGTCGTTAACCACTGCGCTATTCTCGCTTGGTACGATGAACAACAAATAGACTTTACAGAGACCTTAAGAATATTTCAGTACATAAAGAAGATTCGGTTCTTTTACACCTGACAGCAGTCATTGTCAATAGATATATATTCATAAAAGTGCACTTACTAGATACACGGAAATATTAAGTGGCATTATGTTCACACATGCGTAGTGTAGCTTCATTTTAACTGTTAATCTGTTGTGAAACTTCCTGGCTGATTAAGACTGTGTGCCTGACCGAGACTCGAACTCGGGACCTTTGCCTTTCGCGGGCAAGTGCTCTACCATCTGAGCTACCGAAGCACGACTCACGCCCGGTCTCACAGCTTTACTTCTGGCAGTATCTCGTCTCCTACCTTCCAAAATTTACAGTAGCTCTCGTGCTCCGCAGGACCCTTTCTTTCAGGAGTGCTAGATCTGCAAGGTTCGCAGGAGAGCTTCTGTAAAGTTTGGAAGGTAGGAGACGAGATACTGGCAGAAGTAAAACTGTGAGACCGGGCGTGAGTCGTGCTTCGTTAGCTGAGATGGTAGAGCACTTGCCCGCGGAAGGCAAAGGTCCCGAGTTCGAGTCTCGGTCGGGCACACAGTTGTAATCAGCCAGGAAGTTTCATATCAGCGCACACTCCGCTGCAGAGTGAAATTCTCATTCTGTTAATCTGTTAACAATACTGAGGCATGGGACTAGTGGCGCTTTGGGTTTAGATGCTTTAGAGACCACATACCTAGATTTTTAAAAATAATCTGATTCCCATCGCACTTTATCCAGGCTTTGGACTGGCAAAAAGACAAAAGTAATTATGTTGTCATTTTGGAGTGTTTAAAAGTCTGCTTATAAGATTCGTCAAGTTTTTTATCTATTTTGTTTTTTGTTTTTCTTTGATTTTTATTTTTTTAAAAGATTGATATTTACATTCCATATATCTTTTTTATTGATATACATATTTTGATACATTATTTAGTCTAATTTTTGAAGGTAGGAGATAGCCTTCAAGTAAGCCCTCATCTCACCATCCTCCTCGTACTTTTTCAGTATTTTCTCCAGACTTTCATCCGTTTCATGTACACTGTTTTCTTTCTTTTACCTTCCATACTCAGCTCTGTTCTCACTAACGCGGAAGCTTAATTTTCTGCTTCTGTTTGCATGCAAGTAATTACATCACTAATTTTAGGGTTTGGTTTGGAAAGCATATTACTAATTTTGCTATGCCACCCCTCTACGGAATTAGTTGTTCGATGGAACCTTTTGTAGCAGCTCCAAAGGCTGATAGGGTTTTCTTCATTTTCGAACCATCTCTCTACAAAAAAGCAGAAAAAGTCAGAAAGCCTAGGGACATCAGGTGCCTGTGAATGTATCTCCAGCCAGCCATCACATACATCTTCAGGCCCTACAAACGCCAGTGTGGCCCACATGCGAATTTGTTGACTCACATCTTCATTTTCTTTATATTCGCGAGTGAGTCCTGGATCCCGTACTTTTCTCCAGAGAGACTTTCTCATTTCGAAATAGCATTCATGCACTGAGGAAGTTGGTAACATATGTATAATAGCAGAAATCTCTGCTGATTCAAAATCTACAGTCACACTTGCAGGGTTCCATTCAGGAATATTTTCCAGCACATATCTGAAAAGTCGGATGTATGTCTCTTTCCTTCAATTTGTTAATAATGAAAATGCCACTGGGTAGATATTAGTCTCATTTTTATTACTTCCAAAATCTGCATGAATTGTATTTATCTGTGAAAACTGTTTGCTACAGCACTTGAACGTATTATCCATAAAACAGGCTCGTTTACTTCTTAGGGCCTCTCTCATTGCTCTTCCACAAAAAACTATTATGCTGTCTCCTGATTTATCGTCGCTTAACAGGAAACTGCTGTCATCATTCATAGTTAATAGCTCTGCTTTAAGTTTAGTGTCTTTTCTTGTCTCTATATCCCTCTCACTTCCCTGCGACTTTCCCCTTTGCTTGTACAACGCCGTCTTCATTGTTCGCTGCTCTGGTATTTCTGCCATAAAGTGGTACACTCGATTATGCAAGCTACCTAGCTCCTCTGAACAGGTTTTGGAAATAGACGTATTTTCCTCTCGTGGCCTCTTCTTTGCCTGGTTCAGAGTCCTCTGTACTTCCAACCTTGCATCATCCAGAGCGGAGACATTGATGCTGTGTAGGAATAACCTTCATAGTGGCAACTAGGCACACCACGAAATGTCGTTGAAACTTCCATATCACATCTACTGAGATGGTAATATCCAAGTGGCACGATGTGAAGTCTACAAAAACTAGAGCGATACTAATAGGCAGACGGGACTGTGCGGGCGGAGTTCGGCCGAGTGCAGGGAACAGGTAGAACAAGGTGATTAGAACGGTCCGGCTGCAGGTAAGACGGGACACAATGGATGCAGGTACGATGCGGAAAGTTCGCAGATTTCTAGCGGCGCAAAAGTTCGCAGGGAGGAGAATTCATATATTCATCACATCCATCCACCTGTGTCGACACTGGCGACCACGTGTAGACACTACTTGGTATTACTGATGGATCGTGGGATGGCAGGTAGCGGTCACGCTAAGATGGTGGGGACTTGCCAGTCGAATCAATGGACCAACGTCCGAAGCGTCATCACATCACCATATGCACAAAGTGTGTTGGGGCTGATCAGGTTTGTTACGGAGGACTAGTCGGCCTGTGTATGGACGCCTCAGGCTGCCTTGATCTGTGCCATCTGTCCCCTTGGGAGTCCGTCAGAGCCTGGGACTGCACTGTCCTAACATTACCTCAGAAACAAGCCCTGAACTTCTAGATTCATTGTGTCCAGTGTCAGACACAGGACACATTATAACAAGGTGCTGTAATACCAAATGAGATAATGTGTCTATAATAACAAAATCGGTCTCTGATCTTACCTAAACAAAACACCTACAACTAAATTAACGAAAAGGAAAGCATCCTGTCAGTATTTTGGAAGGGATGAAAGCTTCTATCGAAATATTTTACAAGTATTGAAAATATGGATCCGAATGCCAAGGCTTTGCATAACATGTCATAACTTAACACAAAACATTTTTATAAAAGAAAAAACTATAAAAATAGCCAACCATCAACTCCTGAACATGCCCAACTAGCCGCTCTTTTACAGCTGCTGATGTATTAACCTGTGCGCTGCACTCATTGACGCAGTGACAAAGTAACACCTCGTACTCAAGTAATTAATTCTCCAACTACTAGCCTCATACTATATATATTTTCAAAGGCTGAACTAACTGCTCTGATTTCATCTCAAACTCGTATATGGTAGCTACTACACACAACACATTAAGGCTACCCACAGATCCTTCTCAATCTCGTACTTAGTAACTAAATCACATGACAACTGACAGCTATCCATCCAACTACTTTTCCAGCATCTACTCTTACTTTCAGTCAAATTTCTCTCATTCATTGCAGCTGGTCTGCTAGTTTGGTCAAACCTCCTTACTGCCTCTAACCATTTTCACTTTCTTCACTCCCGGTAATTATTCAGTGAGGCCACCACAATCCATACCCACTCACTACTCAAGCCTTGGCTACTATTTTTTAAAATATTTCTTTACAGCCTTAGATCTGAAACATGGCAAGACTGATGCAGTTCCTGCAGGTAGAAAAGTGACATTAAATTCATCACATCCTTCTTTTCTTTGTCAATTGAAGCGGTAGTGTGCGCATACATCTATAACGTTGTTCGTTACTGATTTGCGTCGCCTAAGTGCTCAGAAATGTCAAAAAATGAGTCGTCTTCAGCCATTTCTCTGTCATCACGATTTAGATTAATTGAACTATTCATTCGTAACTGAGCTGTTAAGCTCTTAGGTCAGCCGGACATGCGCTGAGGTGACAAAAGTCATGGGATACCTCCTATTATCGGTTCGGGCCTCCATTCGTCCAGCGTTGTGCAGAAACTCGATATGGCATGGACACAACAAGTTGTTGGAAGTCACCTGCAGAATTACTGAGCCGTAATAACTCTATAGCCGTCCATAAATGCCAGAGTGTTGCCGGTGCAGGAGCTGGTGCACGAACTGACCTCTCGATTATGTTCCACAAACATACGAAGAGGCGATTTGGTCAGGCTTAAAAACAAAGTTAGGGCACTTCACTTGGGAGTTCACAGTCATATTTCAGGCAGGAATTTAGACGAAAGTGTATGTGTGTGTGTGTGTGTGTGTGTGTGTGTGTGTGTGTGTTTTCTGAGGAAATTTAGATATGGAAATACTATGTAATCTTTTGCATAAATGCTTTTGTGCATGGAGTATAAATCTGAGACCGTCCAGATACTTTTGAACACCGCAGAGATGGTGGCTCTGGGGTTATATAGTAACTGGTTGTTTCCCTTTAATGGCTGCAAAGTACTGTGGCGTGACTGGAAGAGAGGGGCTGGGAGGGATTAAAAAACACAAGGGGCTAGTTTCACCAACTTCGATTTCTGAATTTGTCTCTAATTTCTTTTTCCTTTTTTTAATTTTCCAGCGTTTTGTGTTGTTGATTCTCCATCAGGGCCATCTTAAAATTTCTGCCGGTGTCATATTGCATTTTTCAATTTCCCACCATCCCCCACCTACATGCCGTCATCTCACTGAATTATGAAATCGTCGTATATTCGGAATGTATACCAATACGACTGGTTTCTAAACAGTACGTCCTTTGTACGCTGCGATAACTTGATCGTGTTGCAAGGCAGAATAAGCGAATAGTGCGTTAAAGTAAACTCAAAGTCAAATAATCTTTTACGTCACCCAACGACGCAAACTGGGGGCTTCGTAACTTAATGGGAGCATAGGAACCTACGAAGTAGAGCACGGAACTCCCTACAACTCAGGAATTATGAGACGTTTGTTTCCGAGCACGGTCTGCACACTACTAGCTATTTGTCTGTGGAGTGGAGCTGTCATTGAGAAATCCACAACAGCAGAAGAAGGGACAGATAAGAAACTATCATATGTGAGATATGCAAAGCTGCATTACTTGGACGAGTTCTTCCCGTCAAACCACGTAATCGGGCATCCTGTGACGCTAAGGGCAAATGTGTAAACGTACAATTGTATCATATAAAGATAAGACTGCGCCATGCACGTTATTTAAAGAGGGATGTTCAGGTACAAACACAATTCATGCACTCCATATTGGGAACATTATAAAGGAGAGAACTTGACTTCGTAATGAGAAACGCCAAACTCACAGTCAAGCACCTGCTCGCTTTTTCTTATGGAAAATGTTGTATCGGCGTCATGGTGAGGATTACTATTTTGAAGATTACTTTTAAATTACTTTTTATTCGCTGCTTTGAAAAACTTGAAGTAAACATAGTTAAGTCCTGTGCTAGAAAGTTCTGGAACGTTTGGCTTGCGTATTGCAGTTTAGCGTAGGCTCCATCACCAAGTATTTTATGGTAACGTGTCTCATTAATAATTGCCCACGTGCCACATATATTTGCTTTCTTACCACCTGATTTCAATTTATCCTTAAATAACACCCACATTAAGTCACCACTTTTCCGGCCCCCCGTTGCTATGCTGGTATTAAGCCCGCGGAGTGGTTTGATGCAGTTTGTCACGCTGTCAATCATAGGGAAGTCTCTTTATCCCTGATATTCTCTGTAACCTACATGTCGTTGAATCTGCATACGTTTCCTTCTATAATTTTATCCGTCCACACTTCAGTTACCGATTTAGAAAATACTTTCTGTATGCTACAACCTCCTTTCAGTGAAGGCGTTCGGTCTCCCCCCCCCCCCCCCCTTGGACCCATTTGCAGTAACGAATGATGAGGTATTTTAATAACACGTTAGCTATGTGGACGAGATCATCCGCTTTACCAACGAAGTGCAGATTGAACGCTTTGGCGTGCTGCGCAGTTGTCACAGCGGAATCTGCAAATGCAGCGGAATGGATTGATAAGCAATTATCGGAACACAGGATGCTATCCTCCCATCTAATCTTCAGCATTCCCCTGTAACACCACATTTCAACGGGCTGTGTTCTCCTCTCGTCTATACTGGCGGTCGTTCACATTCCCCTTCCATACAAAGCTGCACTTCAAACACATAGACATAGAAAATATTTCTAACACTTAAACTAATATTCAAGGCTCCTAAAGTTTCAGAAAAGATTTTCGTGATTTTGCAAGTCTGTAGTTTATATCTTCTTTGGTCCTTTTCAACCATTCTGCTGCCCAGACAGCAAAATTCATCCACTATTTTCAGTGTCTCATTTTCTTCCACAACTCCGTCAGAATTTCTTGATTATTTCGACTGCATTCTAATATTATTTTATTACTTTTGTTGGTGTGTATAAGACAGTATAAATTCCGTTCAACTATATTTTTAAGTATTTCCGCACATAATGTACCTTGATCACAATGTGTTTATTATTCCTTATTAAGACGTGATAGGACGCGATACTGCTGGGCTGAGCGGTGATAGATCATAGTGCCGCTAAAAATGTTAGAGCCATTATAATTAACTAAAATCCAAATGTTAGAGCCATTATAATTAACTAAAATCCACAACCAAATATAGGCTACAACGATACTTAACATAAAAATAAATTTACACTAACCAGAACTGCTAAAACACACACCAGATTCGAAAATACATTGACTGTACACACGGCCAGAGCACCAAATACACTCCCACAGTAACATTGAAAACACATTTGAAAGTTCACTCCTAAAATCGTGTCTGCAGTCTGTGCCAAATAACACGACGGCAAAAACTCAGAGATTAAACACGGCGTAAGGAATTTTGTTAAGATTCAATGTTACATCAAGATGAGGAAAAGTTTCCAAATAGCTCCCAAAATAGTTCTAGGCCTTGTACAGAAAACCGGCGTTATGGACAACAACATTAACAAAAATACGCAAGACTTATAATTTATTCATTAACAAAGGAACCAGAACGGTAATTCAAAAATACTAGAAGAAGGCGCTAAAATATGCCAAGGGTTTGCTTCACTTACACGTGTTTACATCACCTGGTCAAAGATGCTAAAAATGGCTCTGAGCACTATGGGACTCAACATCTGAGGTCATCAGTCCCCTAGAACTTAGAACTACTTAAACCCAACCAAGCTAATGACATCACACACATCCATGCCCAAGGCAGGATTCGAACCTGCAACCGTAGCGGTCGCGCGGTTCCAGACTGAAGCGCCTGGAACCACCCACTTTTTTTTTTTGCGGGCAAGTGCTCAGGGGTCGAAACCTGAGGCCTGGCCACTGTGTCCCCCTCACCACCACCGAGCCTGTGGTGCTTAAGGAAGTGGGAGAAACAGGAATCAACAGTAGTGGAAGGCGTTGTTATTTATTTATTTGCATGTGTTTTTGTAATATTCACTAATAGCATGAAATTATGGGAACGCATATGCGAAAGAGAAAAGATATATAAATTCTGGGTAAAGAAAAAGAAAGGAAAAAGGAAAAGCAAAAAGAAATAAAATCCGCGCAATCTGCGACGCGCTCTCCCATCTGCGGAGGTCAGAAGTAGAATAGATCGTAGACGGTTAAAACTCAGACACCGCCGGGGGAGGAGGGGTGGGTGCCCTCTGTGCCAGGCACCCCGCAACTCAGTGGAGGTCTAACAAAGACCGCTCGAAGACAGCAAATAATGTTCGGTAACGTGGCGTGTTTTCGAGAGATGCATGGGCTGTTCGTAAATAGGTCCAGAAGTCGAGGCGGGATTTAGGTCCCTCATGAAAGAGATAAGCGACCGCCCACCCTTTGACCCACGTAATAGCATGACATTTGGCGGCGGGAAAATGTCGGTCCTCCGGATATAGAAACATTCGAGGCTCGACTGTGTCTGGTGGCACCCGGAGATAGCAGGCAATGATTTGCTGCGCGAAGCGCCATACCTCTTGCGATGAGGCGCATGTCAGACGGTGTTCATCAGTGTCCAGTTGGTGGCAAAGGAGACAAAGAGGGGATTCTGACAAGCCAATGTTGTGCAGGCGCTGCTTCGTGGCAAATTTCCTGTTGACTACGTGATACCACAGTGCCCGGACGTTCGTAGGGAGGAAGGGCAGGTGGACGGTAGTCCACACTATGGGCCACTGGATGGAGGGGTGTTTGGTCTCCATCACATTCCGGGGAACACAGCGCAGCAACAGGCTGTAAGAATCCTTAGTCCTAGGTGGGCGTGTATCTGGGAGACTGGTATGTATGTAACTGTAGTCGACGAAAAAGGTCGAAATATGGGACAAATGAGGCACGATATGGCCGACAGACACCGGTGGTGAGGTGGAAGCAGGTAGGAGGACCTCAAGCAAGCTGCGTGTTAGAGATGTACCCTGGCCCATCCACTGTTTTCTCATGGTACTCATGTACAAGGCTGCAGCTCGCATACGGACATTGACGAGCCCGACGCCACCATACCGTGAGGGCAGGGTAAGTGTGTCATAACGGACTTTAAACATTGAACCAGCCGTGAGATAATAGCCAAAAGCCGCCTGAAGGTTGCGCCCAATTGCAGTTGGCAGAGGGAGAACTTGCGCGATGTGAACGAATTTTGATGCCACATAAAGATTAATAAACGCAACCCGTTGAAGTGTGTCCTGGCGGCGCAAGAGGTTCTGGCGGACGTCGCTGCGGATGACGTGTAACAGGCGACGGAAATTCGTTGCCGCCGTGCGAGTGACCGTGGGGGTAAAGGTAATGCCCAGGTACCGGAAAGTCCGCACAAGCGGCAGGGGTGCCACTTCACCCTCCTGGAGGCCTCGTCCAATGTGCATTGCAGAAGATTTGGCGACATTCATGGCATTGCCAGTGGCAGCCCCATAACGGGTAATCAATTCGAGGACATCCCGAATCTCAGAGCCGGAGCGAATGAGGAGGAGGAGGTCATCAGCATATGGCCGACAGCGAAAAGTGTGTTGGCGTAGGGTGAGGCCAGAGAGCTTGGTCGTCAAGCCCCCAATAAGGGGCTCAAGGGCAATAGCATACAGGAGGGTAGAGAGGGGGCACCTCTGCCGTATCGAACGGCAGATAGGTACCGGCCCTGCTATACGTCCATTGACTTGGACACGTGAACTGGCACTGTCGTAAAGCCGCCGGATGACGTCGAGAAACGGAGGGGGGATGCCCATTCGGGCTGCCACCGAAAACAGGAAACGATGACGCACTTTATCGAAGGCACTGTCGAAGTCTATAGCGACGACCGCTGCCCGGAGCCTGCAGGCCGCCGCTATCGCAATTAAGACGCGGCATTCCCCTGTGGCAGTCTGTATGGTAATCTGTCCGCAAGGCGTCGTTTGCTCTGGCGAGAGGATATGAGGGAGTGTAGTTCGGAGCCGCATTGCCAGTAAGCGCGCGAAAATCTTGTAATCGGCATTGAGGAGGGTGAGCGGTCTGTAACTCGTGACCATCGAACCACGGGCTGGTTTGTGGACTGGTATAATGATGCCCTCAGCAAAGGCGGGTGGGATTGCTTGGTCAGATGTTATCAGTTCTTGATACATAGTCGTCCACCGTGGGGCCATGAGGTCCCGAAAGGTACGGTAAAACTCAATCGGTAAGCCGTCAATGCCGGGCGATCTGTTGACTGTACCCTTGGCGATTGCGTTGTTGACTTCGTCTAGCGTGACCGCCACAGTCAAAGCATCCGCCTCCGTGTGGGGGAGGGTGCGCGTGACGTAATGCTAAATGGAGTCGTCTGCTACAGTTTCAGCGTCGTCATCACTATAAGTACGACGGTAGTGCTCGACGAATGCGCGGACAATGTCATTCTGAGTGGTCACCTGCGTTCCATGAGGCGTGGTCAGAGTGCTGATGATCTGCCGACGACGCCTTCGTTTGTCGGACACTACATGATGCATGGATGGAATTTCTAAATCCGCGTGATCGTGGCGCCGCGTCCGTATCACGACCCCTTGCAGTTTCCGGCGTGCCAGCGCAATTATCTTCGCCTTAGTTCTTTGCCGTTCCAACTTGTTGTCCGGGGTTGGCGGTTGAGCATCCAGATCTCGGAGAATCGCGTAATAGAAGTCAACAGTGGTGCGATGCCAGTCGGCCATGTCCTTCCCGTATCTCATCAGTGTCCTCCGGATCGCCGGCTTGGCGCAGTCCAACCACCATGTCAATGTCGAGTGGTAGCGGGGAAGGCGTCGTTCGCATGCTGTCCACGTTTCAGTGACTTGTTGGCGACACGCCAGGTCATGCAAGTGTGAGTTATTGAGTTTCCATGGTGCACGGCTGCGCCATACTGATTGCGGCGGAAGGAGGACCGTACAGATGTAAGAGCAATTGTCGGAAAAGGACAGGGGCCAGCGTTCGGCGCCCCGTATCGCAGATCTAAGAGTTTGTGAGACATACATCCTGTCTAGTCGGCTTGCGGAATGACTTGTAAGAAAGGTATGGCCAGAAAGGTCGCTGTGTTGTACTTCCCAGGTATCGTGAAGCAGGAGGTCTCGCACCACTATACGTAGCTCCTGGCATGTAGTATAGTGGGGAATCTGATCTTTAGGATGCAGAACGCAGTTAAAATCACCTCCTAGTAGGCAATGGTCATAACGCCCTAAAAACAGGGGAGCGATTCCCTCGGAATAAAACTGGGCTCTTTCATGGCGTCGGTCGGTGCCTGAGGGAGCGTAGACATTAATGATGCGTGTCCCCATGGCAGTGAGTGCCATGCCCCGAGCTGATGGAAGGAAGGCGACATCGGTCACAGAAATCCCGTGGCGGACGTAGATGGCCACCCCGCCGCCCATAGGATCACTCGCGGAGGCGTGGGCGGTATAGCCATTGATATCCGGGAGACTAGTCAAGTGAACTTCCTGCAGAAGGGCGAAATCAATATCCGAAGCCCAGAACATCTCCTGCATAAGGCGGATTTTCACCCCGGAACGGATGTTGTTGGTGTTGCTGGTTGCTATCCGGTAGGCCTGGTGTCGGATTGCTGGAGGCTGGTCCACTACGCCGTCCGCGCAAGGGCGCGGGCGTCGCAGAGGAACGTTATCCCGCTGGCCCGCAGGGGAGTCTGGGGACAGTATGATTAGTGGTGCGGCCGTGACGGCGCAGGGTCCCGTAACGGCTCCTGCTCCGTGACCTCCTCCTCGTGCCAAGCCGTGGAAGCGGAAACTGGTTTATCGTCCATTTTGTCTGCAGAAGATGTAATTGTGCGTGGTGTAGTGTCGCCTGTGAGACGTTCATGATTTAGTTCAGCGTCAGCACGGGGAGCAGGCACACCGATAGATGTCTCCGCGCTCATTACGTCTTCGTCAGCAGTAGCGGGTTCTGAGGCCTCGTGCTGGTCGACGGTTACGTCCTCCTCGACTTGTAACGTCTCCTCTTGGCCGGAAAAGGTGCGACGTCTTCGCTTGCGACGTTTCGGGGAACGTTGTTTCCTTGTGCGACCCTCCGTGTCCGACGACGGAAGGGAGACGCGTCGTTCTGGTAGAAAGGCCGCTGTAGGAACGATGAGCGAGTCGATCTCCATCGTGTTTCCGAGATCAGGGTCAGCATCTGGTTGCGCCGGCATCTTCGCAGCGGCGTCAATGGCCGGCCGAGGCGCCGGGTAGTCCGAGGCGCTCTCCGTCGGTGTTTGGTCGGGCTCGTTGGTGGCTTCGTTTGTGGTGACCGGGCGACGTTGCAAAGTGGTAGGAGAAGCCAGAGCAGCGGCATAGGTCACCGGTAACACTGTAGGTTGCGACGTGGGTGGTTCTTCGGCAGTTGGAAGTTGCGTAATACGCCGTTGTAGGCATTCGGATCTAAGGTGGCCTTCTTTGCCGCACCCGGAACAGGTCCGAGGCTGGCCATCGTATATAATTATGGCACGGCATCCGCCGATCTGTAAGTAGGACGGGACGTGGCTTCGGAGATCTATGGTGACCTGTCGGACCCCGTTTAGGACAGGATACGTCCGAAACTGTGTCCACTTCTCCGCAGTGTGGCCGTGGACTGTGCCGTATGGGCGTAGTGCCGCGACGACTTCCTCAGCTAGAAGTTCGAATGGCAATTCGAAAATGCGTATCGTTCGCATACCTAAGCCTTCGTGGTCGACGGTTACCTCCCGCACATTGCCATCAGCGTGACAGAAGCGGAGCCCGTGTTTGGTCTCACGTAGTATGCGTTCGCACGCCGCGTCGTTAATGATTTTCACATAGACCGTGCTGCTCACGATGGACAAATGTATGCCGATAATATCGGTCGCCGGGATCTTCACTTCCTCTCGCAGAAAACGCTCCACCTCGAGTGCTTTGGGTCGGGAATAATCGTTGCAGAAAGTAAATCGGAGTGTTGATTTACGGTAACGGTTCGCCATGGATCGTACAAGGTAAGCCGGCACTTAAGCAACGGCCGTCAGAAAGTAAACAAGGCGAGCTCGCGCGCCGCACGAAGTCAACACGTACGCGTCCGCTCTGTTGCCCTGCCGAAGGCAGACTGCTTCAAAGATGCAGTAACATAAACAGATGGTTTACTGAGTGCTAGTGTACGACTGACAGAAATGATCACAAATAGTCAGAAACACGGGTAACCTATTACAGTACGCTTATCAGCCACACACCAATAAATAGTCGGCTTTGCACAGACAACGAACGCACTGTCAGCTCTTTGCTACAAGCACAGTGCCTGTTATGTAAAGGAGAGAATTCACAACAACTTACATAACCAATGAAGGAAGCACCTCTCACACAGGTCAACATGCTTTTCAGGTACTGCTAGGAACAGACTGCTCTACATCATACAGCATCGGGAATACCATACTTTCACTGTACCAATAGCACACGCTTGGAATCAGCCAACTACCAAATCACAGCTATTGAGACATCAGGTTGAATCCGACCTGTTCAGCTTCTCGGTGACTTTGCAAGCTTATCTGCCTCCATAAGATACAGCATATACTGGAGCCATAGTCCAGTATATTATGGCCCTTTTTTATAAGATATATCTGAAGATGGTAATTGCTGAACGAATCTAGTAGTCACTTTTAGCTTTTTTTTTTTTCATTTCCGTGTGTAAGAGATTAAATTGCAGTGTCACATTAGTCGACAGCGAGCATTGGACATGGCTGGTAACACTGTCATCACGCACTAACGTTCAGCGTAAAACGACGTTTCGTTAACAAGAATATTTATTTTGCGTTGTACATGTGGTCATCAAAGCATTTACTGGAGCCGTAGCCCAGTATATTAGGACGTGCTTTCTATTAAACATACCTGAAGATGATAATTGCTGACCGAAACTGGTAGTCTGAGGACCTACAATATTTGTCGTCATAGAAGTGAAATAAAGAAACTTATTCTACAAGTGTCGTTCAATAAGTAATGCCCCACATTTTTTAAACCATTGATATACGTATATAAACGTGCTTGTTGACGCTTCACATTTGATGTTTGTTCTGGGCACCTGTGAAGTTTCGTACCGTTCTCGTAGATGACAGAATAGTAGTACAGCGTCAAAATGGCGACTACATACGACACACGTTGCAAGCACTGTGCTGTTATTGAATTATAGTGTACAGAAAAGGAGACTGTGGTGAACATCCGTAAACGTTTGTGTGCAGTGTATGGCGATGGGTAAAGAAAGCTACAGCCTCAGGAAATAGAGCTCCATGATTAGTCACGCTAGAGACGTCCTGCCACGGCCACTGCTTCAGACATGCTTATTCGTGCGGATGCCATTATTCGTGCCGAACGGCGCATCGCAGCTCCACAGTTTGCTCTACAGTTGTCTGTCAGCATTCGAAGTACGCCTGCAATGATCGAGACTCTCGGATATTGAAAGAGGTGCTCACGATGGGTTGCACTAATGCTCGCAGTGGACCAAAAGAATCAGAGAAAGACCATTTCATCTGAATTGTTGGAGCGTTTTGAGACGGACAGAGAGACCTTTCTGTTACGGATCGTTACTGGGGACGAAAGCTGTGTGCACCACTTTGCGGCGGGAACGAAAAGGCAGTCAATGATGTCGCATCATTCTCATTCACCACAAAAGAAGAAATTCAAGACAACCTCTTCTGCCGGAAAAGTCACGGTGACAGTCTTCGGGAATTGTGATGGCGTCATTCTCGTGGATGTGATGCCAAGAGAGTCAACCACCAATTTTAAGGCATAAATGGAGAAACTCAAGAACCGTATATGACGTGTTCGATCGGACAAAAATCCAGCAGAAATCTTGGTCCAACACGATAATGTTCACCCACGCACAAGTCTGACAACCCAGCAACAAGTCGCCAAATTGGGTTGGACATCATTGCCTCACCCACCCTTTAGTCCAGACCTCGTACCATCGGACTTCCATCTCTATGGGCAGCTTAAAGATTCTCTACGGGGAACGAGAATGTTAGTCATGCAGTGAAAATACGGCGACGCCTACAGGACAAGAGCTTTTACCAGCAGGGAGTACATGCGCTTCAACAAAGTTGACGTACGGCCGCAGAACGTGATGCAAACTGCATAGGAAAATACGGAACCGACAAGACATATTGATATATATTTCCACCAAATTCTGACTCTTAACAATAAATATGTTCTGAGAAAAAACTGCAAGGCATTACTTATTGAACAACCCTCTTACATTTTCTGACCACTGCTCCATTCGCGACCATATCGCAGCTAACGTTACTATAAATGATTTGGTAACCAACCAAATCATATAACAAATTTTGTCTTAAAATTACTTTATTCATTATTTATTCATGTACTCAAACTGTTGACCATGTACTAAAAGGCTCATTTGCTATCGCTGTTCTAAAGAGCGGTGAACAGATGTCATTACAGCGTTTTGACAACACATACCGTCTGGCGTAGATGGCGCTTCGTAATAGACTGCATCTTTGAGTGCACTCCAAAGACAGAGGAGTCAAATCGGGGGACATCGTAGGCCATTTACCAACAGAATTTCGTCATAGCAAATGTCCAGGTAATGTCACTTCCAATATTTGAGTTGCATCATGGGACGAGCGAGCTGGACAACCGTCTTGTTGCAGCCACATACACTGTCGAATGTCCAGTGGTACCACTTGTAGAAGAACCGGAAGAATGTTCATCAGATAGAGTGCCTACGAATGTCCATTTACAACGCCCAGGACGAAGTAAAGTCCCACACGTAATTTCCAATGGTGCTGTACCGTACGATTACTCTCCAAGTCCGTTGATGACGAAATCAGTGTCGATTTTCGGCAAATTCACATTAACGTGGTTAGTAAGCGTTGATTCACCGCTAAAGAGCACACTTTGGAAAAACGAAAGATCGTCTCTCAGTTGCTGAAGGACAAACCGACGAAGTTCTGTACGACGTTCGAAATCACGGAGTGCATGATGTAATGACAGACGACAGGTAAGGAAATTCTGTCGATACAGGACGCTAATAATCCTCGTCTGACTGATTCCACGTTCCATGGCAATATATCTTCTACCAATGTGCAGATTCATTAGCGTCGTAACCAGAAGAGCTCCTTCGTGTTCTCTATCAGTTGCAGTCTGCTTTCTTGTCAATTTTTTTCACTTTCAAGTAGTCTGCCCGCAATAACATCTTAAAAATTTGTGCAATTTCCTGGCGCATCAGTTATTGGCGATCTGGATAGGTAGCCCTGTGCCGCTGTATTATTTTCGCGGAACTTCTTTTGCCTTCGCCGTATACACTGAAGAGCCAAAGAAACGTGTACACCTGCCTAATATCGTGTAGGGTCTCCGTGACCAAGCAGAAGTGCCGCAACACGACGTGGCATGAACTCGACTAATGTCCGAAATAGTGCTTGAGTGAACTATGAATCCTGCAGGGTTGTCCATAAATCTGTAAGGCCCCGAGTGGGTGGCGATCTCTTCTGAAGAGCACGTTGCAAGGCATCAAAGATATGCTCAATAATGTTCATGTCTGGGGAGTTTGGTAGCCAGATGAAGTGTTTAAATTCTGAACAGTGTTCCTGGAACCTCTACGTAGCAGTTCTGGACGTTTGGGGTGCGCATTGTTCTACTGGAATCGACCAAGTCCGTCGGAATGCACAGTGGACACGAATGGATGCAGATGATTAGACAGGATGCTTACGTACGTGCCACTTATCAGAGTCGGATCTAGACCTATCAAGGTCCCATGTCACTCCAAATGCACATGCCCCACACCATTGCACAGCCTCCTCTAGCTTGAACATCGCCTGATGTCATGCAGGATCCATGGATTGTTGAGGTTGGGACCATACCCGTACACGTGCATCTGCTCGATACAATTTGAAGCGAGACTCGTCCGACAAGGCAACATGTTTCCAAGGCCTTATGTTGTGCAGTCATCAAGGGTACACGAGTACATCATCGGTATAGGCTACCGGAGCCGAAGGCACACTCGTGTACCTTTTGCTCCAAAAGCCCGTGTCGATTATGTTTCGTTGAATGGTTCGCACACTTACACTTTCCGACAGCCCAGCATTGTAATCTGCCGCAATTTGTGGAAGAGTTGCTCTTCTGACACGTTAAACTATTTTCAGTCGTCGTTGGTTCGTTCTAGTAGTATCTTTTTCGGGCCGCAGTGATGTCGGAGATTTGGTGTCTCACCGGATTCCTGATATTCACGATATGGTCGTACGGGAAAATCTCCACTCCATCGCTACCTCGGAGATGGTGTGTTCCATCTCTCGTGCGCCGACTGTTAACACTCATTTAAATCTTGATAACCCGCCACTGTGGCAGCAGTAACCGATCTAAAAACTCCGCCAGAGACGTTTCTTATATAGGCATTGCCCACCGCAGCACCGTATTCTGCATGTTTACACTTCTCTGTGTTTGAATTCGCATGTCCATACCAGTTTCTTTGGCGCTTGGCTGTAAAAGTAGTACATCCAACTTCTCAGCTGTGTATATGTCTGTATGCAGCGAATTTTAAAGCAGAAATGAGCGGCCTGCAGTGTAGACAAGTAAACTTGGAAATGTGTTGGCATTCTGATAGAACTTAACACGAAAATTCTGCTTGGCGGTGTTTGCACCGCTAATGCAGATTCTGGTCACCGTGCTCCCAAATCCTAGCACATTTCTCGAATTTTTTTACTACAGGTTTCAACTTCAACATTAAAAAATTCTGCATTAGTGTATATGTCTTCTCAAGAGCCATTGAATGCAGTTATAAAAAGTACATGTTTTTCTTTAAAACAAAGGTCTTTCTTCAATATCTCCGTTGATACTTGTGGTGTCGCCGCCAAACACCACACTTGCTAGGTAGTAGCCTTTAAATCGGCCGCGGTCCATTAGTATACGTCGGACCCGCGTGTCGCCACTATCAGTGATTGGAGACCGAGCGCCGCCACACGGCAGGTCTAGAGAGACGCCCTAGTACTCGCCCCAGTTGTACAGCAGACTTTGCTGGCGATGGTTCACTGTCTACATACGCTCTCATTTGCAGAGACGACAGTTTAGCATAGCCTTCAGCTACGTTATTTGCTACGACCTAGCAAGGCGCCATATTCAGTTACTATAATTACTTCAAGAATGTATTCTGAACAGATAATATTGTGAATCATGTACCGTCAAGAGCGACGTTCATCGTTAATGGATTAAAGTTAAGTATCAAACTAATTACGTCCGCTTTCTGAATTCTCATTCCTTGTCATGTTCCGGACCTCACGTCAGTATAGTTCTTCCCTCCTCACGCCAGCCTGCTTGAGCTAAAACGCGTGCATTTCGGCCTCCACTCGTGACACGGTGTAGGCTTTTCTGCTAACACAAAAATACCAGCGCTAATAACAATGAAGTACATGCAAGAATGATAACTAAAAGTGTTTGAATCATCATTGATGTTTTTTGACCAGAAAGACAAAATGGCTTTGTAGGGGGACGATCCCGGACTGAAGCCACTTTCACTGATGAACTGATGACATACACACTGAGGGAATATTAACCATGACACTTATATTATTTTTTATTGCTTATGATACAGCTTTCGATTGCGTATGTGGAGAAAATGTGGGAAGTCATAACCCAAAGATGATGTCCAAATCACTTAATTAATATGCGGTACTAAAATGTGTATATAACAGTTGGCGTTGATGTGGATAATGGAAGGTATAGTTGGAGCAGATTATGTCATTGAGCTCTAATGGCCGAACCATCCTACTTCACTCCTTCGGTTCTGACACTACAATACTGCTCGCCTACTTTCATACTGGTAGGTCTGCCTCTAGTCATTGTGGGGTAATAGGATTATAGATTGTCCCCTATTTTGTTCACTGTTTCTGCTGGTGACCTGTTTAGAGAATGGATGTATAAACTTAACTGAGGCATCTGATTTCATCAAATTTTACGCTTAAGACAACTCTATTTTCTGATTATTGTAAGTAAAACTGAAGAGAACCTGAAAAGAGCAGTATATACGTTGCAGAGGTTGTGTGAGAATTAAGGCTTTAAAGTTTTCATAAATAAAACGAAAACAATGGTCTTCTAATGCAAAAACAATTTTAAAACGAAAATTTTAACCAGTGATAATATATTAGAACAAATTACGGGTTTTAATAGCTTCAGTTATAAAAGTGAAAAGGATATTAAACACAAATTATCCATCTTCCAGATAATTTGGATAAACTAAATAGAAGCCTAGAAACCAAAAAAAGGCAATGAAGACGAACGAAGTACCACAAATTAATGGCTCTGCCTGCTTTTGTCTATAGATGTGAAACATGTAGGCTGACAAAAGCCTTTAGCAACAAGATGCAGGGCGCCGAAATGAGGCTCTTAAGAATAGTGTAAATATCTATCCGTTTACGTAAAACCGCAAATAAAAAAAATGAGGGAGGAATGAGGAATAAATTCTTTGGACAGAAAAACTGTAAAATACAGAAGTGATTAGTGACAGGATGTTGACAGAAGATGCTGAAGGAGAGGTTCACGAGAACAGTGTCGTACTATAGGCCTAACGGAAGAAGACATCTGGAAAGACCAAAGAAAAGCTGCTCAGATGTGATCGGAAGCCCGTACAGGAAACATTGCCTAATCAATGGAGAGCAGAAGTACAAGGGTAGATCTTCGTGCATTTTCAAATTAAAGTTTCCTGAGTGTCGTACCGCGTCATAATGTAAAAAACTATACTGGAAAACCAACGTTTCGCCCACAATTACAGTTGCTTTCTTCTAGGTCTTGATTAGTAACCCCAGAAGAAGACCACTGCAACCGTGGCCGGAACGCTGGATTTGCAGTATAGTTTTATACATCATGATGCAGTACAGTACTCAGAAAACTTTTATTTCAACTGGCTTTGGCCGAGGGAGCACACGCGATTATATTGGTAAGCTTTGTTTATATATCTACATATGCTATAACTGCAGGTTACTTTTTCTTCAAAGGTCCTGTCTATGGTTCCAAGTGCTTCCACATTTCGCCGGAACTCAAAATGGTATTCAGACATGTCTGGTTTTATCAGTGGCTTCATCGGTCTGTGGATAACTGGTATTAATACACTACTGGCAATTAAAATTGCAACACCACAAAGATGACGAGCTACAGACGCGAAATTTAACCGACAGGAAGAAGATTCTGTGATATGCAGATGATTAGCTTTTTGAGAATTCACACTAGATTGGCGCCGATGGCGACACCTACAACGAGCTGCCATGAGGAAAGTCACCAAGCGATTTCTCATACACAAACAGCAGTTGACCGGCGTTGCCTGGTGAAACGTTGTTGTGATGCCTAGTGTAAGGAGGAGAAATGCGTACCATCACGTTTCCGACTTTGATGAAGATCGGATTGTAGCCTATCGCGATTGCGGTTTATCGTATCGCGACATTGTTGCTCGCGTTGGTCGAGATCCAATGACTGTTAGCAGAATATGGAATCGGGGGTTCAGGAGGGTAATACGGAACGCCGTGCCGGATTCCAACGGCCTCGTATCACTAGCAGTCGAGATGCCAAGCATCTTATCCGCATGGGTGTAACGGATCGTGCAGCCACATCTCGATCCCTGAATCAACAGATGGGGACGTTTGCAAGACAACAACCATCTGCACGAACAGTTCAGCGACGTTTGCAGCAGCATGGACTATCAACTCGGAGACCATGGCTTCGGTTACTCTTGACGCTGCATCACAGACAGGAGCACCTGCGATGGTGTACTCAACGACGAACCTGGGTGCACGAATGGCAAAACGTCATTTTTTTCGGATGAATCCAGGTTCTGCTTACAGCATCATGATAGTCGCATCCGTGTTTGGCGACTTCGCGGTTTACGCACATTGGAAGCGTGTATTTGTCATCACCATACTGGCGTATCACCCGGCGTGACGATATGGGGTGCCATTGGTTACATGTCTCGGTCACCTCTTGTTCGCATTGACGGCACTTTGAACAGTGGACGTTACATTTCAGATGTGATATGATCCGTGGCTCTACCCTCCATTCGATCCCTGCGAAACCCTACATATCAGTAGGATACTGCACGTTTGCATGTTGTAGGTCCTGCACGAGCCTTTCTGGATACAGAAAATGTTCCACAGCTGCCCTGGCCAGCACATTCTTTCGACTGCTGCCCTGGCCAGCACATTCTCCAGATTTATCAGCAATTGGAAACGTCTGGTCAATGGTCTCCGAGGAAGTGGCTCATCACAATACGCCAGTCACTACTCTTCATGAACTGTGGTATCGTGTTGAAGCTTCATGGGTAGCTGTAACTGTACACGACATCCAGGCTCTGTTTCACTCAATGCCCAGGCGTATCAAGGCCATTATTACGGCTAGAGGTGGTTATTCTGGGTACTGATTTCTCAGGATCTATGCAACCAAATTGCGTGAAAAATGGAATCACATGTCAGTTCTAGTATAATATATTTGTCCAATTAAATACCCGTTTATCATCTGCATTTCTTCTTGGTGTAGCAATTTTAATGGCCAGTAGTGTATTTTCCAAGAGTGACTTATGATCTGACATTTCGATAATTCGTCAACATTGCCTTCTTTCGAATAAAGATTAATCCATTATTTTTGAGGTCACATAGGTATATAATTCAAAGACCCTATATTGTGTGTATGCTCTCCTGTTTATCTGTGCCAAGGAATCTGCTGCCTGAGGAGAAATGAACGACAATAAAACTCGTTGTGTAGTGCCAATGAAGGAGGCTATCGCAGTAAACTAGACGCTTAGCGCTGTTAGGTCTCTTCGTACCCGACGCTGAGAGATTTACTTGTAGCATTTGAGAGCGGTTCTGATCACGCTCCGTCTCTAATAAATCACAATTATGACGGAGCAGTGCGGCGCCGTAGCAGGGTGGCCTGTGGGCTGGGTTCGACGGGACCTTAGAGCTAATTAGGCTCTCATTAACAGCCGTGGAGATGTGTCCGCAGGAAAACAGCTTCCTGCTGCGTTCTTACTGAAGACAGAAAGTCGACGATGCGCAGCCCTTAGGCGTGGAAGGAGGAGGTAACGCTGTTAGAGATTTTTCTGTCACTGCACATCGAGCTTTAGTATCGGGGCAGGAACGTTCTATAGACTCCACAGACCGTAATTACAGCTTGCCCAGCGAAGGAGCGTCTTATTTCAAAATAAAATACCTAAGGAACTTAAGACGGATAGGAGAGTAGTGCAACAGACGGTGTGGTTATTGTGAAAGCTGTAAGGAGTTCGTACAAAGTTATACAGTTTCGGAAGTGTTTAAAAATCTGATAACCGATGGCGCTGTACGCTCTGCAGCTCGTACAGTTTTGTTTTCCGAAAGCGTTCTTTGCAGTTACATCAGAATCTTTTAGAAACGTCCACCACTCGCAATGCGTAATGCCTATCGATAGTGCACACCAGCTCAGAGCGGTCAGTTCCACCATTGGAATGTGGAAAGAGGTTATCGACCGAAGAAAAAGGTTGAAATCACGTATTTCAGTAAACAATATGCTTTTCTGGTACTGGAATACCACAGGTTAGAACAGTAGCCTACGGCAATAAGGCGCAGTATCAAACACAAAATTCCAAGACAGCCCGAAGCGAAAGACAGATTCCGACGGACAGGCAGCGTGGCTGATGATCGGGCGGGGAATGTTGGCCCCTGGCAAACTATAGTTACTCCTGAAAATGACGCCACTGTTTCTGGAATAATTCAGCAAAATCCAAGGAAATCCGCCTGAAGAAATGCAGCGGGAGCTGGTTTGATGTGTTCCAGCACGCGGAAGATACTGACACACAGCCTACATACGTTCCCATTCAAAACCCAAAGCCACCAGTCCGTACGACCTGTGCGATAGGTGACTGATTTTGCAAACCAAATACAATGACGATAATAAGTGATTTGATAGTGGCTACGTTTGGTTAACAGCTGAAGCCCACTTGAACCTGAATGAAATCGTGAATAAACAAAGCTAAGGATTTTGGGATTCCGAAAATCCCAATATTTGTGAAGCTAAACCGCTGCGTTCTACAAAAGCTACTGTTTGGGCTGTGGTGTGCCCTTTTTCACGCGAGAAATAGTCAGTATTAAATGTTATGTAGCAATTTTGGAACAATTTGTCGCCACACAGCTACTTTTGGAGGATCGGCTAGTCACCGAGCCGTTCATACAAAATGGGGTGAGACCACATCACATCTAACAAATGTTCCGTTTTCTTGATGAACATTTACGGAACAGAATCATTTCACTGGATTATTGCTAATTTACTGCCGCAGGGACTGCTTGGCCTTCACATTCGCCAGGTATGACTCCTTGTGACCACTTTCTCTGGAGGACAGTGCCAGAGATTGTCTACCAGAACCATTCCGTCCGCAGCTCGTGGTCGTGCGGTAGCGTTCTGGCTTCCCACACCCGGGTTCCCGGGTTCGATTCCCGGTGGGGTCAGGGATTTTCTCTGCCTCGTGATGACTAGGTGTTGTGTGATGTCCTTAGGTTAGTTAGGTTTAAGTAGTTTTAAGTTCTATGGGACTGATGGCCATAGATGTTAAGTCCCATAGTGCTCAGAGCCATTTGAACCATTTTTTTGGAACCATTCCACTACGCTGGACGATTGGAATCGACTTCCTGTGTAGCATATGAATCCATTTCCATTAAGACATTAAAGGATGTGGTGGCAAATTTCTTTCTTAGTTTGCGACTCCTCCGTACTGTGAGTTGAGGACTACTCGAATAGATTGTGACATTATCAAAAAGACTGCTTTCGCAGAACGCGTTTAATTATGAACGCTGATTCTGTACGCGATGCAAGGCGTACAACAACATCTGTTACCAGATTTTCTAATTATTTCAAAACTTCTGTATAACATATGTATAAAATTCTTACAGTTTTCGTAATAGACACCCCGTTTGTGGCATTTATCTATCGATCTTACTTGTGGAGATATATAATTTTCAAATCATGGTCTCCTTTGCTGGACACACTGTATCAGATCTAAAGGAAATGTTGGCGTGGAAAATAAACATTGTTTCCTGCAGAATCAACACTTTTTTACAGCTACGAGACTTTGTAGTGTGTAAGTAGGCTGTTTATGTGTTTGTATGTGGCAGCGCTATGTAGCGCTCTACATTAATAGCTCTGATAGCGCTACGTGCACTGTGTAAGAGACTCCCTGTCGCTGGTTGGACTCCCTCTTGGAGATGAACAGCCACCAGTGATGGGAGTGAGTAGACAGCAGTGATGGCGATTACAGGTTAATAATGAGCAGTGTTGGAGGTTTGCAGTATTAACGCGAGCGGACGGTCTGAATGTCTATCCGTCATGGAGATTTATTACCGATGACTATATAGTTTTTTAAAACTGGTTGTCACTTTATTAAGGTAAAATCTGCTAAATATATCGTTTGCTCCGCAACAAAATCCCTCCATTGCAAACCACATGCCTATTAGTAGTTAGAGCCTTCAGAAGTTAGAATCTCTTATTTAGCTGGCAGTATTGGCGCTTGTATCGCTGTAGTTTGTATCATGAAGATTTTCTGCGACTTACGATATGTATGGGTTACTGTTAGGATTTCTTCCAATTCGGGGCCATTCTTTAGAGTGACTTTTAAAACAGTCAGATCGCGTTACCATTGAGTACTGTGGGTAATTAATGGATAGGGAAAATGTGAGTTGTGTTAGTCAGTGCAGCTTCTGTAGGTCAGATATGAAATGATAAGGACTAGCAAAGTGACACGTGCATTCAGTCTCACTCAGAAGTTCAAGCAAAATTTTTTTATAAAGACGTTTCAAGTGTGATGCTAGGTACTAGCAGAAAGTGATTAATGATGATAATTAATCCAGACATCCGAGAGGCAGTAACAAACTTCTAATTGTAATGTCAAACAGAATCATGCTGTGACCAAGAAATTTTGTGTTCTCCTCTACAATGTCACCTTTCAATGAGTCACACATTTTACAGACAACTGCAACCATTCCGCTACTGCCTTCGTTCGTTTTAAAGAGTGTGAGCAATCGCGGAATCCAGCAAGCAACGACGACTGTAATGTTCTAAATCTCGGCAAGATACTGAAAACTGGTCCATGATTAACCTTCACTTTTTCTACTATAGCCGCGTCTGTGGTAGGTCGATCTTCGAACACCATAGCTTCTGCTTCTCATTTGGTGGTTCGTTCTTCAGAGAGAGATAGTACCCCACTTCGTTGTTCAGATTTGAGCGACCACAATGGATGTGCCTGCAACACAAAGGTACTCTATTAAATGTTGATTAACTGTTGCAGTGCGCTTCAATTAACTCAGCATCCGTTTTTGCAGCGTCGTTTCCCTTAAAATGCAAGTAACAAATAACAGCACGACATTCCACTTTATCAATGGTCTGCGTTATTTTGTTTTGGCTCTTATAAGGCGTGCTGCTTTTGGTATGTACCAGCGAAAAAAGAAAAGTTCTTGGGTAATTTTATATGTCCACGGTAATAACTAAAACTTCATGACTGCTGATATTATTATCACGTGAAATAATGGCTGGTAAATAGTTCCAGCGAGAAAAGTTGTGAAATCTTGGATTAAATTAAATTGAAAGTATGGAAGTATCTGAGGAAAGAATTAAAGAATTCATTAGAGGATACAACAGGGGAGATGCTACTTAAACTATAACAAAGTTCTAGCATTCAGAAATATCATAAAATTTCCTTGATGTGACACAACATAACATTACAGCAGTCCTAGCTAGCATCAGGTTATATCTTAACATGAAACTCACTATTACGCTTAAAAATTAAAACACAATGAACCGAGGCTCCCTATTTTGGTTTTAAAGTGGCGTCCAGTGTACAGCAGCGCTTTAGTACGTGTCCCCTTCTTTGCTGTAAGTTGACTGTCGACAGACTATTTACTTGCCGGTAAGTTGACTGTCGGCAGACTATTTACTTGCCGGTACACCAGTTGTTTTGCTGTTGTTCGTCATGTCTGACCTGAATTTTGCGTATTGGCAATCGAAACGTTATTGCTCACACGCATATAGACGGGTCACAGGAAATTTGGAAATTTGTTGTAAGTTCCTATGGGACCAAACTACGCTAAGGACAACACACAACCATGCCCGACCGAACGAGGACTCGAACCTCCTATACGGGGGGGGGGAGGGGGGGGGGAGCAGCGCGAACATTGGCAACGCGCCCCAGACCGCGTGGCTACACCGACACGGCTCATAGCTACCAGTCCCAAAGAGCACTAGAGCAGATTAGTATTTGAGAACATTCCATTTACTCAGAAAAAACACATTGACATTTGAAATGTAGCATGAACAGCTTCATACGACAATGATTATATATGTTCTCTAAATACTTCAGAGTGAAGCACATTATTTGTAATTAATAGGTATTATAAAAATGGATTTATGTATGTATGTACGTGTATAAGTATGTATGTTCCACTTCTCTTCCTAAAAGGCTAAATCGATTTCAGCCAGACTTGGTACACATATCCAGATAACAATAGCTGTGACATTAATAACTACATACCTATCTTTATGCAGTAGATATCACATCATAAACAATGAGATGCGTGAAAAACTATCGCATTATACTTCACATTTAAATTTATTACGTCAATGCTAATAATTCCATTTGCGATAAATTTCACAGACAACATTCGCACATGCCGCTAAATGCACATACAAAATTATACCACAGTTCCACACATAGTTTAGGTGGTGTGACGTCATAAACATCGATATGAGTAAAAAAATGTCTCATTCTCTAAGACGCTTCAATTTATTATTTTTTCGCTAGTAACTCTACTCGCAACTAATTTTGGGGTCAGTACCCACACACGCCAGTGAATATAGCTACATCATTATATGACTGTATTACACATATATCAGGAGATATGACCTCATAAACACTGAAGGGACGCTTGAAAAACTGCCACATCATGTATGACGTTTAAATTTATTATTACTAAACCGCTGATCCGATTTTGATAAAATTTAGCTGCTTGAACCCTGAGGAAGAATATTGGCTACTTTAGAAAGTGTATACTACAAGATACTTACTGATCTGAGGAATATTACCTGAATTAAAGAAATTCTGTTTGAAAAACCTATTTCCTGTTTGACTTTTGAATTCATCGTCTTTGTGAAAAATCCTATATTAGTTGATACGTGCTACGTGATGAGATTCAAAGAGATGAATACAATGCTTACAATATCTTCAGTACGTTTAAACCGTATTCCCAAGCTATTTTTTGCTTAATGGTTCAAATGGCTCTGAGCACTATGGGACTTAGCATCGCAGTCCCTAGAACTTAGAACTACTTAAACCTAACTAACCTAAGGGCATCTCACACATCCATGCCCGAGGCAGGATTTGACCCTGCGACCGTAGCAGTCTCGCGGTTCCGGACTGAAGCGCCTAGAACCGCTCGGCCACACTGGCCGGCTTTGCTTAATGTATACGTTGCATAATGTGTAGTTACTAAGAGTGCTTTCCATTACTTGAGAACGAGAGCAACAAATATACACATAACGCCAAATCTTTACGCACCTTTATCTCGCTTACGGCTCTCATAAAGTGATAAAAGAAAACGTTTATCACTTACTACATTTTCGTTCTTCACACAGTAAAACTCTCGCATCAGGCATGACGTCATGACGCTTAAATATATTACTCTTTGCTGCTAACTCTATTCGCAACACATTTGGCAGACAGTATCCACATTTGCTGCTCAGTGTACCTACAAAATTATAACACTGTACCACAAAGGGTATAAGGATAAAGTACGCTTTACACAATATCCCTGGTGCTATCTCAATAACAAGCAAACAACGAGCGGGCCACAGTGCATGTAACAGGGTCTGGAGAGTTTACACTCAGAAGGCTGTCGGCGTCTTAGGAAAGCGGCTACATGTTGGCGTTGGCAGATATCGGTACCATATTATGAGGATACGTAGTTACGGGTCACAGTGCTGAGATTTTGCCTTCTGCTTGTGAGTGTGGATTTAATGAATGTGTTTTCAGTGAACAAGACTCTTGTGTGAAATTCGGAAGTCCTTTGCTATAACAGCTATGCCAGTGATGAAAATTAAGTTAATGTGACATTCCTTTAAAAAAAAAAGCAGTTAAATATAACACCACCGGTTACGTACGTGAGCAAATATCGGTGCGGCGAGTATCTGGCGGGTGACCCTGCGGGGGAGGGGTTTTATGTAAGGGGAGGGCAGGAGGAGATGGATAGAGAAAGAGGAGGGGTCGAGACAAGCATGGGGATAGGGGAAAGGGACATGGGCAAAGAAGAGCAAGAGAGAGAAGGGCAAGAGAAAACTGAGAGAGAGAAAGGCGAAGATGGAAGTTGATTACAATTATTGGAAACATACACACCCGAGGAACACCGAGTACTCAGCTAATCTTTTAATAATAGATGCCGACCGCTGTCAGTCGAGCAGCGGTCATGTACCAAATATTTTCATTTTGTGACTTCGGTTTTACATGTTATTGTTGTTGTGGTCTTCAGTCCTGAGGCTGGTTTGATGCAGATCTCCATGCTACTCTATCCTGTGCAAGCTTCTTCATCTCCCAGTACTTACTGCAACCTACGACCTTCTGAATCTGCTTAGTGTATTCATCTCTTGGTCTCCCTCTAAGATTTTTACCCTCCACACTGCCTTCCAATGCTAAATTTGTGAACCCTCAATGCCTCAGAACATGTCCTACCAACCGGTTCCTTCCTCTTGTCAAGTTGCGCCACAAACAAATCTTCTCCCCAATTCTATTCAGTACCACCTCATTAGTTATGTGATCTACCCATCTAATCTTCAGCATTCTTCTGTAAAACCACATTTAGAAAGCTTCTATTCTCTTCTTGTCTAAACTATTTATCGTCCATGTTTCATTTCCATACATGGCTACACTCTATACAAATACTTTCAGAGACGACTTCCTGACACATAAATCTATTACTCGATGTTAACAAATTTCTCTTCTTCAGAAACGCTTTTCTTGCCATTGCCAGTCTACATTTTATATCCTCTCTACTTCGACCATCATCAGTTATTTTGCACCCCAAATAGCAAAACTCCTTTACTACTTTAAGTGTCTCATTTCCTAATCTAATTCCCTCAGCATCACCCGACATAATTCGAGTACATTCCATTATCCTCGTTTTGTTGATGTTCATCTTATATCCTCGTTTCAAGACACTGTCCATTCCATTCCAGTGCTCTTCTAAGTACTTGGATGTCTGTGACAGAATTACAATGTCATCGGCGAACCTCAAAGTTTTTATTTCTTCTCCATGGATTTTAATACCTATTCCGAATTTTTCTTTTGCTTCCGTTACTGCTTACTCAATACACAGATTTAATAACATCGGGGAGAGGCTACAACCCTGTCTCACTCCCTTCCCAATCGCTGTTTCCCTTTCTTGTCCCACGACTCTTATAACTGCCATTTGGTTGCTGTACAAATTGTAAATAGCCTTTCGCTCTCTGTATTTTACCCCAGCCACCTTTAGAAATTGAAAGAGAGTATTCCAGTCGACATTGTCAAAAGCTTTCTCTGAGTCTACAAATGCTAGAAACGTAGGTTTGCCTTTCTTCAATCTTTCTTCTAAGATAAGCCTCTACATCCTTACATTTGTCCTCTAGCCATCCCTGCTTAGCCATTTTGCACGTCCTGTTGATCTCATTTTTGAGACGTTTTATATTCCTTTTTGCCTGCTTCATTTACTGCATTTTTATATTTTCTCCTTTCATCAACTAAATTCAATATTTCGTCTGTTACACAAGGGTTTCTACTAGCCCTCGTCTTTTTACCTATTTAATTCTCCACTACCTTCACTACTTCATCCCTCAGAGCTACCCATTCTTCTTCTACTGTATTTCTTTCCCCCATTCCTGTCAATTGTTCCCTTATTCTCTCCCTGCAACTCTGTATAACCTCTGGTTTAATCAGTTTGTCCAGATCCCATCTCCTTAAATTCCCACCTTTATTGCAGTTTCTTCAGTTTTAAACTACAGCTCCTAACCAATATATTGTGGTCAGAGTCCACATCTGCCCCTGGAAATGTATTACAATTTAATACCTGGTTCCTAAATCTCTGTCTTACCATTATATGATCTATCTGATACCTTTTAGTATTTCCAGGGTTCTTGATGTGTACAACCTTCTTTTACATATCTTATGGAAAAGAATGACCAGGAGACCAGTTGTTACTTAATTTTCTAGACAATGATTTTATATCAGCTAGTCTGCGGCATGTATCGTTATACCCAAATGGTTCATAAATATTAATCTACATTCAGATCCAATGATGGCACCTTAGTGTGTTGAAACCGGTCATCCAGTAAACAGTATTTAAGCGATCTTGGCGTTTGAATTATTTCTTTTCGTAAAGGTACGTTCGTCATTGGCTTACGACTGATATAATTACCACATTAAAATCATCATCTGAAACCTTGCCTAATCCACACTGGCCTCGAAGCACATAGGATCACAGTTCTCAGCTACTAACACGGGTGAGCTAAGATATTATAAACACCTGCTTAATGATGTGTTACTCCAACTTTGGAACGAAATGTAGCAGCAGTTGCGGATGGCAAGGATTCGTCAAGTCATTGGTAGGTTTCTGGCACCATATGTCTACAAACTGTACACACAGTTCACGTAAATTACGAACCGGTGGTTGCCAACTCGGAGTTGACGCCACATAGCGTCACAGATGTGTTCCACAGAGTTCAGATCCGGCGAATTTGGCTGTCACACATTTGCCTTCAGTATCGCGTGCTCAAACCAATGTAACACGTTTCTGTCTTCGTGAAAGGGTCAGTTACACGCTGGACGATGTCACTGCTGTTGGTAAAGTCACCAAGCATGGACTAGGAGGTGCACGGTAACGTTCACGTAGTCCACATTGCGTTTGTTTCTACCACAGATCCCATGCAAGTCGAAGTGAGTATCCCCCATAGCATAGTGCAGCCTTTATTGTCTAGAGCTCGTGGCGCGTTGCATTTTACGAGTGAAGTTCGCCTGGATGACTGCGTATCCGTACACTATCATCGACATGACGTAACAGGTTAGGTCATTAATCCAACCAGCCGACAAATGTTTATTGGTCCATGGTCTCAACCCAATGATCCTATACAATTTCGTCGTGTTAACATGGATAGACGCCGATGCCCCAATTTCAGTTGTGTGCTATGAACAGTGTTACACGAAACATTTTCGCCTCAGACAGCAACGAACTCCGTCGTCAGAGCTGCCCACTCTGCTTTAGAGAACGGACAAGCCTCAGATCCCCAGGTTCTCTGATGTATGCGTGGACAATTTGGTGTCACGTACTCGGGATTATGCCGTTCTCTAACCTTTTTCCAAAGATACCTACGACAGTAGCACCCAGACAGCCGACCAGTTTCGCAGAGACGCCCCTTCCCAGGCGCCAAGGCGTATAAAATTTGTCACTTCTCTGATTCATTAATGATATTCGATTTCTTCATTTATAGCCCATGTAATCGCTAGAAATACCCCCATCCGTAGCTACACCGCTGAGCCGTGTGTCGGCTCTCAACGTATATCACTCTGTAAAGATTGTTCTGAGTCCTTCCATTCCATCGTTAATTGATTGTTTCATATTAATCGTTTTGCTGCGTACGATTCTGTTGAGTTTCCTCTCTGGCGGCGTGTCTGGTCTTACCGATCTTCGAGTCGTTGCTTCCTGTTAGCCTTGTGTAAGGGAATAAATTCTTTTGGGGAATGGCCGGTTGGTTGTCTAGCGGTGAGGAGTCGGTCGGTCCGTTTTTAAAACCGGGAGTTAGAGAATGTCGTACGATGAGACCGCGGCGTGGAGTTGGCTGTTGCTCCGTGAAGCCGCGTGGTCTATCCTGGCGGTGCGAGACGAGTGGGACGAGTTGACGGGACAAGGGTGTAAGCTCTTTCTGTGAGCACCCGGGGGCCACGGCTATAGTTCCTAGTCACTACTTGGTGGCAGCGGCAACAGATGTCTTTAAATTTTCAGTCTGGTGGCGGGATTGATGGACTAGTAACTCGCCTAACCTGAGGAGTGGTATTTCGCCGCCGTGGGTGCAGAGAAGACGAGAGCTCCGGTGACAGAGCGCGTGGCTGCGTGACTGTGCCCAGTTGGGTACGCTGGCGACGTGTACACGGTCGGGTGTGAGGAACCTTTGCATCGGAGTTCACCTGCTGTTTCTCTGATAAACTGCAACTTAAGTTCGTTAACGCTTTAGATGTTTATTGAAGAATTTTGGTTTGTGCAACCAGCGTCTTTTCTGCCTTGTGGCCTCCTGCGTTCGGGTTTCCTGTCCCTGTCGCCGGTGTAATTATAGACAGTTTTCTTTTGGGTTCTCATTAGTAATGCCTGGAAGGAAGTGTATTTTTGGGCAGGGATTATGGTTCCTGATTTGATTCCTTCTCCTCCCCTGGCCTCGCGTGAGGTCGATGTGAGTGCTGAATGTGAGGCGTTGTGGGTCAGTTCGTCCGCTTCTAGCCTGAGCATCCTTCGGGAGACAATTGTGGACGCCCTTACATCCGGTCCGTTAATTATTTCTATCCCAGGACATTTTGGTGGCAGGACATGGTATTATTGTAAAATATTAAATGGTTGTATTTTACTCTGATTGTTTTTTGGCCACTGTTTAAAAAGGTTAAGTTTGCGTTTCATTGGTGGGATTTTAAAATTACGTGGCATTAAAATTGTTAGTTACTGTAAAAGGTGAATGACCGTATCTGTAGTTTGATTATTTTAATTTACTTGGTATCCGTTGAAAATGCTAGTTCTGCCACCCTGTTAGTGAGCCCCTGTAAGCCGATATTTTCGTAGGTGGTCGGAAGATCACTTTAACACAATGCTTATTTAAAATCCTTCCCATTTTAGAGGAGAGGTTACCCACATACGGAAGGAACGCCCTGGACATGACCACCTCTTTGTCTTCTTCTTCTTGTTTCTCTTTACATTTCTTCTTTGTTATAGCTGTGCGGATTTGGCCCTCTGGTAGCAAACCTTTTTATGGAGGACTTTGAGGAGAAGGCACTCGAGTCGGCTGAATTTAAACCGAAAGTCTTCTGGCGTTACGTGGATGACACCTTTGTGGTTTGGCCTCATGGAGAAGAAAAACTGCCAGGATTCTTAAAACATCTGAATTCCATTCACAAGAATATTCAGTTTACCATGGAGGTCGAAAAAGATAGATGTCTGCCGTTTCTGGATGTCCTTGTCAATCGTAGAACTGTTGGATCTTTGGGGCACTCCGTCTACCGGAAGCCCACACACACAGATCTGTATTTGCAGGCGACAAGCTGCCACCACCCTGCACAAACCATGGGTTTGCTGTGTACTCTGGTGCACCGGGCACACGTGGTATCTGATAAGGACAGCCTTCCTAAAGAATTAGAACATTTGCAATCCGTCTTCAGGGAGAATGGATATTCTACACGCCAAATCCGCACAGCTATAACAAAGAAGAAATGTAAAGAGAAACAAGAAGAAGAAGACAAAGAGGTGGTCAGGTCCAGGGCGTTCCTTCCGTATGTGGGTAACCTCTCCTCTAAAATAGGAAGGATTTTAAAGAAGCATTGTGTTAAAGTGATCTTCCGACCACCTACGAAAATATCGGCTTTGCTTGGCTCTGTGAAGGACGATCTGGGTCTGAGGAAGGCGGGTATTTGTAAGATCCCTTGTCAATGTGGCAAATCCTACATTGGCCAAACTACTCGCACAGTACGGGAAAGATGCGTGGAGCATGAGCGCCACATACGTCTACTACAGCCCAACAAATTAGCCATAGCAGAACACTGTATCTCGACGGGACACTCCATGGATTATTGTGGAACAAAAATTTTAGCGACAACTAGATCTTTTTGGGAATCCATTATCAAGGAGTCCGTGGAGATACGATTGGCAGAAGATCTTATTAATCGAGACGGCGGCTTTCAGATGGATAAAGCATGGGATCCTGTAATTTCTTTAATCGCTTCACACAGACATTGTTCTGCATCTATTGCGACGGCTGACGAAAATTGATTTTATACTTTCGACTACCGCGCCTCAGCTGCGCGAAGGCGCTTTACGACAGATAGCGCAAATGTAGGTACACCACTACGCATGCGCAGCCCGCTTGTGCTGCAGAGCGCGCCAAAGTAGATAGGGGCCCGCTCCACTGCGCAGGCGCCGCCGCGCCAATTTTCGGTATATATAGAACGACTCGCACCAGTAATCTTCAGTCTCGTACTCACCTGAAGATGGCTGCATGTTTGTTAGCCGAAATATCGTGCCAAGATGTCAACGTGATCTGGCTGCAAGCCCGAAATATGTGGACCAATCAATACGCCGGGAAAACTTCAAGATACACAACAAACTACATGTAGGAATGGGCATAGACGGTGAAACCTTCCCGTCTCCTCTATACCTCTTTTGTTAATGATAACCTTCCCTTTTACAATAAACTATGAAGCCTTTCCTTAGGATTTCTATCTCTTGCTTAATAATAACAAGTGAAACTTTCCCTTTGAAGTGTATTCTCTTTCTCAATCTTCGCGTACAAATTTAATTGCTGCTTATTGAAACGGATTTTCTGATTATTTCGACGAAACATAGAATGTGTCGTCGCAATGGCCCTTAGTCGTTATCTGCAATAACCTATAACTATTCCTCACCGTTTTTACTGTTACTGGATCGCCATCTGACTGCTACATTGAACTGCGACATGAATATACTTACTCTGGTTTACTATACTCTATTAACTGCTGGTGGGCTGTCATAATAAATGGCTGTATTTGTTACCAAAGCTGACCTTATTCTTTAAGAGAAAAGCTGACGTTATTCTTTAATTAATTTGACTGAAGTTACCTAATTCATAGTTACACTTTTTCTTGACGACAATAAAATTTTAGTAAAGTTTTATGTTGATGGTTTTTGGGATGGATTAGAATCAGTAATGCAACATTGCTGGCAAAAATTAATTATATTCTGAATTAAATGATTTTACAAACGTTCAAATGGGAATTACTTTTTACAATAATCTTACAACTAGCAATGCGGAAACATACCTTCAGTAGTCTTGAGTTTCTCAAAAAGTTAATTCAATAATATTAGTTACTCTTATTATAATAGTTAGCTGATGGCTCTGAACATCTGTTTATAATCTCTTGTAAATCATAGCTGGTGGCTGGCAGACACACGGTTCCTCCCAACCTCTCGCTTCAGACCTGCTACCGACTCGCTTCACTTCTCGCTTACTACTGACTTCCTACGAACGCTAAAGTGCGGTCTCTCCTGCCAACAAAGCTTTCTGGTGCAGACAATCCCTGCTACCATTACAAAATGTATCAATGCGCGGTCTTTCCCGCTCTTTTCTTAATATGTAACCATACGCAGTCTCTCCCGCCCTTTTTAAAATTATATCAATTTGCAGTCTCTCTTGTCGACAATACTTTGGTGCAGACATTCCCTGCTACCACAATTACTTACAACATGACAAATATTAATTATTGCTACTTCATCCTATTAATAAAATATAAACATCTTTCATAAATTGTGATTTAACAGTAGACAATAGAAATACAGGGTGTTACCAAAAGGTACGGCCAAACTTTCAGGAAACATTCCTCACACACAAAGAAAGAAAATATGTTAAGATGACATGTGTCCGGAAACGCTTACTTTCCATGTTGAGCTCATTTTATTACTTCTCTTCAAATCACATTCATCATGGAATGGAAACACAAGGCAACATAACGTACCAGCGTGACTTCAAACACTTTGTGACAGGAAATGTTCAAAATGTCCTCCGTTAGCGAGGATACATGCATCCACCCTCCGTCGCATGGAGTCCCCGATGCGCAGATGCAGCCCTGGAGAATGGCGTATTGTATCACAGCCGTCCACAACACGAGCACGAACAGTCTCTACATTTGGTACCGGGGTTGCGTAGACAAGAGCTTTCAAATGCCCCCATAAATGAAAGTCAAGAGGGTTGAGGTCAGGAGAGTATGGAGGCGACGGAATTGGTCCGCCTCTACCAATCCATCGGTCACCGAATCTGTTGTTGAGAAGCGTACGAACACTTCGACTGAAATGTGCAGGAGCTCCATCGTGCATGAACATGTGTCGTACGTGTAAAGGCACATGTTCTAGCAGCACAGGTAGAGTATCCCGTATGAAATCATGGCGGTGAATCGAGGAAGTACAGATTTTCGTCCGACAGGAATATTTTTGCATGTTTTTGATGACGGGCCCAGATTTGTTCATTATGTGAAATATTGTACAGTAACTGTTATATGCTGAGAAACAAGGTATATTACGTTAATGTACGCTATAAATTAAATAAAAGACGAAGAACTAAATGACACATGTGTTTTTCTCATTTGATAATAATGCGCAAATTTACCCCTCTATAAACGCACTCTTACTCCACGGTCGGGTAAGACTGCGCATTTGCATTACTTTTTTCACTAAGTGCGAATTACAGTTTAAATTGTTTCTATGACTTTCGGACTCTGTCATATAACAGTCAATATTTCGATGGAGTGCCAGTTAAAATATAATTGTAATTTGTGACGTTTCCTTCAGTATATCGCTATTTTACCTTTAAGTGCGCAAACTTGCCCCACTTTACGGTGGGACGTGGCACCGGGGCCTGACGACTTGGCCGTTGCCAGTGGAACTGTGTTTCGTTAGACCCTCCTCCAGATTCCTGGCCTTCTGTCTCGATTTCGTCCTTAGTTTTGAGTATTGGTGTTCTCTTTGTACCTGGCTCTGTCAGGTCGTTAAGCTTTGTAGCTTTTTCCTTTGCCGCCTTTGCGAATGCACCTTTTGCTCGAAAGATGAATTTAAACCTGTAAAACTGGGTCATTCTGTAATTAGTGCCCGATAAGACTGCTGGAGGCTCCACCTTATTAATTCTGTACTCTCTTATCAGCCATTTGTAGCATATTGTACCTTGTATGCAGATTGTGAAGCTTAATTTTTATAAAAGAGGATCTCCTGTGCGCATGTTCTCAGGGAATGTTCCGATGCTGAGGCACTGTTTTTTAATAATTGTTTGTTATTTAATTATTGCCTACCTGTACTGGCAACAATTGGATTTTTCCTTACTCAGAAGTTGCCGTTCCCGGTGTTTTCAAGCCGAGTGTAGAAGTTTTAGAAGTTGTCTTATTGTTACTTGTGTGGCTTTTGTTATGCCTTAATGTAATACCTGGTATGAATTTATATTTCAAAAGAGATGTAGCTGTACAGGATAGTCTTGACGGTTCAGAGTTTGGCAAGTTTTGATTGTATTAAGTATTTCTACCAACAGAAAATTTTCATAAAGTTTTATGCATTTCTTACGCAGATTTCAACAGGGCTTTAGGAAAAAACTTTAATGTGCTCTTGTGAGGTTGTTCAATGTATCTGTTTGGTTGTATTTAAATTGTGAAAGCTAATGAACATTGTTTAACACAAACAGTGAATGTTTGGTAATTGTGGCCCTGCTGCTTTCTGTCGTATTATTGGACGCAATTAGCACGCTCCGTAAAGTACGACAAAGCCGGTCGGGTGGCCGAGCGGTTGTAGGCGCTGCAGTCTGGAACTGCGCGACCGCTATGGTCGCAGGTTCGACTCCTGCCTCGGGCATGGATGTGCGTTATGTCCTTAGGTTAGATAGGTTTAAGTAGTTCAAAGTTCTAGGGGACTGATGGCCTCAGAAGTTAAGTCCCATAGTGCTCAGAGCCATTTGAACCATTTGAACGAAAAGTAGGACAAAGGAAATGGACAATGCTGTTTTCCTCGGAACTGTACCACTGATTTATGTGGAGAAAGGTCTCGGTGATTAATGCGCAAGATGAAAACATCAGGCAATTATTAAGCAAAACTTACATAAGATAACTTCTTCAAATGAAGTTTATCTGATCAATAAACATTCCAAAATCTTACAATTAAAAAATACAACTAGTAAAAAAATGATTTTAAGAATGATACGATAAAATGATTCTCGGGAAAGTGATCTTAAGGCTCGGCCAAAATTTCGCAATTAAAGAAAATAAAATTAGTTTCTTGATGATTATTTTAAAAGAACGAAAGCAGTATACGTACATTCTACATAATTCTCTGACAAATGGCAGTAGGAACTACGAACACCATTCACAGGGTACAAGATCCAGTGCATAATTTGCAAATGGCCAACATACCTCACTACATAAGACTAAAACTGCACTCATCTGGAAAGAAAAGGAAAACATACTAGCATTAATCTAACAACCAGTACAGTCACTGTCGTACCAATCGGGACCGGTGTATAGTCCGCAAGACCCCGCCTCGACACGAGGTGTAGCTAACCAGCGGCACTCAGAATTACATCAAGAAATTTTCAGTAAATGCAAGTTCAGTTTTTAATTAGTGGGCGAAGAAAACAAAATTATGCCCCATGAAGTTACTGCCGAAAGAAATTGCATTCATCTTCTAAAAGATCTCGGCATCCTGGTAAAAGGAATCACAATATTCAAAGAATCATAGTTACAAAACACTTCTTAAAATACAGTCAGCAGAGAATACGCTAAATCTTAAGGTGAAGTTAATAAAGGTGAATGCTCCGCGACTCACAACGAACACCCAAGTTACTGCCCGCTCCCGCGGCCGCTTCCAGAACGGCCTCCATGTGGCATCACAGCCGCAAACCAGAGCCAAAGATCCTCATTGTATCTCGGAAGTGCTTGCATTCGGCACAGAACCGTGATGCAATTACTGTGAAACGGTTTGTGGAAACTGCAGGAAACCTAAATCTTAAACACTTGACTGAGATTTGAAAATTTGTCTTTCCGAAACCGAGTCTAGTCTCGTAGCCACTGAGCCAATTAATTATTTGGTTAGGAACAGAGGCAGCATGGTGGCCATCCTCGAATGGTTGATGCAAACTTATGTAATTATTCCTTTTTTCAGAGACTAATCTCTACTCCAGTTCTCTGTGTATTGTTCTCTTGGAGACCACATCAAACCAGTACACAGCAGCACACAAGAGTGGAACGTTTATGCAGATGTTCCAAGCCACATAATGGAAGATTTCCGATGATATGGTAGAAAGTTCTCCGTCGCTTTTACTGTCGCCCTGGAGAAATACAGAGTTGTGACAAGTGTGGAGGTTTCAAGTGTTGAGAGGACCAAGTGCCAAAGCCACGTGTTCTGTGGGTAGACGTTACGTGTCTTTAACACAGTGGTTTCCATTGCCATCTGTATCCTCATGCCGTTGATCATTTCAGATTATTCCGCCTTTTGAGGGCAGTTTCACACCTCAGTGGCTAGGGAATGTTTTGAAACTCCGTCTTCTTTTAGAAGGGCGTTGGTAGAATAATTTAGGGTGATTCATGAAGCCGGAAGTCTGCTCTAGGTCTAGGAATATCGTCTTTCACAGTAATTAAAACGTCCTCAGTCCTACTGTCGAACACCACCACTGCCTAAATTGTCATTTAATACAAAAGCTGCAATTAAAAGATACACGGATTAGCATTTATTCAGTTACCAAAAAACATGCAAGATACGTTTGATCAATATTGTTTATTAAGTAAAGCCCTTTTTGTAACATTTGAAAAATATATTTAAACAGTAAATCCATTTTTGTGTGCACTCATAAACACCGATAAAACTGTGAATGTATGCTTTCCCGGCGTATACAGCTGGCGAAGAGTTCTCGGACTTCCAGCCGGGTGGCGGTGTCTTCAAACTGCGACGTTTCGACGAGTGACATGCTCGTCATCTTCTGGCGAAGATGACAACTAAGTCATTCGTCGAAACGTCGCAGTTTGAAGACGCCGCCACCCGGCTGGAAGCCCGAGAACTCCTCGCCAACCGATAAAACTATTTTGTTGTCACTAACACCAGTATAATATGTTCTGAAGTTATGTTTGTGTTGTGTAAGCTACGTTTCAGAAACTAAAAGTACCAATGAATAAGATTTGTGGTGAATTTGAAAGTGTTCAAACTTGTTTCTAAATATTAGTTATTTCTGTCAAATTCTCAGTCAATCACATCATGTACAACGGGAAGCATTCATGGGTTCTCATTGTATGAGTAATTCATCAACATTACATTCTCCAAATCGATAACAGCATTGGCTCTCATGATTGGGCCTGACAAAAAGCCCTCGTGATGTATTGTGTCCAGGTTTTGTCCATGGTTCTCATCGTTACCTGAACTCAGAATTATAACCACGAATCCACAATCCATAAAGGAGCATCAATCGCCATTGACTATCTCGGGATTTTTGAATAGACTTCAGTTCTTCCACGGCGTATTTTCGGCAATGACAGAAATTCACAGCATCCAGCGAAAACATGACTGTTACGTTTTCTGTTCATAATAATAGTATGGCATCACTATGAATCGAGCATCAGTTCATTAGTTCATTATACTAGACCAAAAATACCATTACTCTGTCAATTCACTTAATCGAAACATGTTTTCATTTTCGCTACTCTCCTGACTTTCAAATAAAAGAATCTAATAACAGCACAAAGCTTATCTCCCTTTGCTGCCTGCAAAGGCACTCTCTTCACAATAATCACTGCAGATGTTTGTCAGTTAACAAATGTGCATCGTATCTGTTTGGAACTTAAAACAAATATTATCTCAAAGACTATACTTCACACTGTTGGTGCCGTCAACAAAAATGAAATTATCCTTTTCCACAGAAATTTGCCTTGTATATGTGAAATCTTCTGTGTACTTTTATCCTCTTTCATAGAAATTTACCATGTGAAATCATCTCTATACTTTAAGACAAAGGTAACTGAGTTGTATAAGGTCACTGGTGACACTAAAGGGCCAATAAATACTATGTGCAGTAGGCGGACTATTGTCCTTCCTTCAGTGCAAGTACGTATGTGTTAGATAATCTTTCTCAAAAGGTCATCATTTGCACTTCCCATTTTCTAGCGTTCACTATTACATACTTAAATGCAGCTGGTAAACTGTAGTCAAATTAAATCCACACCATTTTTTGCAGTAAACCATTCAAAATATAAAATCGGCAGTGGTAATGGTGGGAGTGATTTTCAAACTCATTCAAGGCAATTTTGCTGTTGATGCTGTAAAACGACTTTCCCACTTATTGCTGGTAAATGGATGACTACCTCCAGTATAACTAAGAGAACCAAGAAAGCGCCCTTCTAGTGGCGAATGACTAAAGAACTGGTGCTTAACTAGCTAGGTTGAATAACAGAAAGTGAAATCATTCAAACTACAAACCACATTTGTCGTGAACGCGAGCGTACATTATTTTCGAACAGTTGTTTGTTATGTTGGAGATCATTATTGCTATACAGCCGCTCCCATTATTTCTTGAATTTCATCCGCACTAACAGAAAACTGTGCGCTTTTGTCGGCCAAACTAAAATGCTTCAGATACATTTCTTCGAGGTATATTTCCTCTCTTTATCCTGATTTAGAATCATGGAAATATTATTTAAGCCTGCTGAGACATAATATGACCAGGAAGACTTCTCTTTCAAATCCATAAATTGTCGTTATCCTGATGAACTTTAATTCAACTTGTCATATTGTTGTAGACAAGGTGCACTAAACACTTAGTCAAACCAATCCCGTGGGGCCAAAATTGTTAAAATGAGTGCTTCATAGCAGTAACTACTGTTGGGTTTAGAATATTTTGTTTGAGTAACACTGGGGTTGCATCCACTTCACGACAGAAAGAAACATAAAAAAAAAATTAATAAAAAGAAATAACAATGGAAGCATGATTCGAGCGGGAACGGCGATTGTATCTGGCGATTGATTATGAATTGTTTTTTCTAGGATGAACAAGGTATTGCGCTTACAGGTTTGTTTTTTTACGTTAACACCTATGAAATCTATGAATAACGAATACTAAACATGTATTCAGCACCAACTGTATGATAAAATACATGAGTAGAATCCCAAATATCCAAAATTGCTCACAGTTTAGTCGTTAAGATTTGTCTCGTGACGGACAAAAAGAAGCACTGAGAATTATTAATTCATGTTTTTCAACATCACGATCTCATATGAAATGGCAGATTTGAAATGTTTGCTCTGAAGCCACTTTAGATGTTACGACACACGGACACGAGTACTTCGCAGAACTTCGAGAATAGAACGGCAGCTAACTCCGAAGCGTTGAAAAGCTCATGATAAAGTGTATGACGTAATGGTTTGGATCTTTGATGAAAGCGACTCACTACGATGTCACACATAATATGCTCAGCCTATTTGTACCATTATCACTGGAGTGGGTACTATGCGTAAATGTCAATTACCAAGGCAACGGGATGTGTACTAGAATTTCTCTCACGTGGGAGTGAGTAATCATTGTGGCAAATGTAGACAGCTGACTTTCACACTAGGTTTTCAGCTGTTGCATTCCAAATGTGGAAAAATATTCACAACTATGCGTATTAAATAAGATCCTGTTGGCGAAGTCATAGAGTAGGGTCATGGGAAAGAACTTCCCAGTAGGAGCTTGGTTGTCTAATTTCCGCTTCCGAGATTTTTCCACACATCGCATCCTCTCTCTCGTCCATAGAAAAAAAAATTTAATTGCAAATGACATTTGCAGCCAGAACCCCTCTCGTACAGACGTTGTCTCTCAGTATTAGAATGAAGAAATGTAGAACTTTTTCTACTTTTTCTTGTGCCTTGGTCCCGCATGGGCGCAGTGTCAGCACGGGTATGTACGGATTTGGTATGATTAGTTTAAGTGGTTTCCTGACGCCTTTCCAGTCGCCACCCCACTACACCACAGGGGGGAATGTGTGTACTCTGTCTGCGTGTAGCGTTATTCATCTGAGCGTGAGCTGAAATTTTCTAAATATTTGCGAATCGTGAAACTTAGGTGAAGCTTGAGATCCAGTCCCGTATTCCCTTAGTGGCGTACGGGAAAATAAAAAAGAACCCATCACGTTGACTGGCAGACCGACGTCGTCAATCCACTGGGAGGGTTCAATCCGGGGACAGTCCAACTTTATGTCCCCTAAGCGGTGCTTTAACACGCTTGGGTATCCAGGCGGATCTGAAAAAACCTCCAGCAATCTACAACACATAGTGGAGATTGGCTTTTATAGTTAATATATATTTGTGTTACAGGTCAACGTCAGAAAGTACTACAAATTAGCACATGGAAAATATTCGAGCGTAGCTCAGCTTAGCCCACGTGATATCAAAATGATGTGTACTAATTTCGTACAAACTATTTTTTTTTCAGTTGTAGTGAATAAACGTAGCAGGTACCAATAATATAGTGGTATCGTTCGTACATTTGGTAATTAATAAACAAAGTAGCTGGAGTCTAATTAGGTAGGTAATGTGGATTATTTTCTTCCATCCCTCCCACTCCTACGCAACTAATTTGATAGATTACACATCAGAAGAGACCGGATTACATTAACCAAATACACTTGTTGTGATATATCACATGGATCACAAAGCTGAAACGGTTGAAAAATAAGCCAAACTAATAAAACAAGAATTATTGTAAGCCATGGCTTTAGATAGCGCCAGATTACATATATCATACCTTAGAATCAGTACGATATGTGTAATATGGCGCTGTCTAAAGCCATGGCTTGTAATAACTCTTGTTTTATCGATTTTGTTAATGACAAGAACCATTCGCCTTCATTTAATCTATTGTGCCATCATGTGGCGTAGTAAGGCCACGACTTCTGATGAAGACATTTTTACAAATACCCAAACCATGGTCAACCACTAAAAAACCTTTAATTGCAAAATGTTGACTGGTTTTTCACCCGCTTCAGATTTACACAGTTGCTGTTTTGCAAGCATGTTCAACATCTTGGTCACAGAGCTGTTGTTTCTCAAGATGAAACAGCAGTTCTTTCGAAAAAATAAACACGTTCGATTGGAGACAAAATTTAACCCAGTAGTCTTTACTCTCCCTAAATAAAAAAATATTTATCCACTGTCGTCGCCAATTTAAAAGACTATGAAAGAAGAAACTTGATTTCCAACGTAAGTTCCCAGTAAAACTGCTGTTTAGTATTAAATCTAAAAATTCATTGCAACCATCAGAGATTCCTATAGTCATGTAAGTAATTAAACTTTTACACTACAAAACACGTAGCTGGGTACACTACGTAACCACTGAAAGCAGTAAAATATCATTATTGAATTACTGTTCATAATTTGGAATGTGGAGAATGTCATACTCTCGAAGAACCGCATCACAAACCAAAATCCGCTGTAATGTGTATTTATTTTTCGACAACTGGTGTAGGTCGATCGACCATCTCCAAGTCGCTAACACCAGCACTTGAAGTTAAAGGAAGTGGTGAAGTACGTCGTTATTATAACTCAACTTGAGCCGTGCATGGCTCGTGTTTGTGCCGTTATTGCTTGACATCTTGTCTTGGTGGTACTCCCGTCTTGTTTCATATTCAAGTTACAGGCGTCACTAAGTTGCTGGCTTGCCTACCCATGAGTGGCAGCAGCAGCACTTATAGATAAGAGTACTGTCGTACTATCGTTGGAGCGACTGCTAGTATTTCCGGGACGTCGTGTGTTGGGAGGTCGGTGGGGGGCGGAGCAGCAATGAGCCGCGGACAGCCATGACTCTCCCTACCCTTGCCAACACACATGAGTGGGGACCACCTGGGTTGGTCATTTAGTCGGTCGTCTCATTGGACGACGTGTATTTGGTCGCCGGCCGCTTCTGGGTTCCCCGTGTGTGTCGACTTACCATTCAAGCTTGTTGTTGCACAGTCACTCGTTTTAGTATTGTTCGAGATTTTTGTGGAAGTGTTTTCATGGAACCGTGTGTAGCCTGCGTGGTTTTGACTGAGCAGCTATTTTAATGCTGTCTGCATGATGCATGTAGTTAGACGGTTGTGACGGAGCAGCGAGGAACTCTCCATGGCACCGGAACCGCTGGCGGAGCGGATGCGCTGTTAGATCGTGGGGCGCTAGCTGCGAGAGCGAAAAAGTTCTTTGCCAACCGAACATGGACGCTGCAGTTGAATGATCAGTTAACCTGTTATAAAACCTCAACTACTGTGATATCTCTTCGTTCATTTGCGGGTTGTCGCTCACTGGGCGGTTCAGGCTAGCAGCAACGTATGATGTGTTGGAGGCGGCGAAATCTTGCAGCCGTCTTCCTATGTTGTGACTAATTATTAAGTTGACTGTTACTTGCACGTGAAGTGCACCAGCGGTATTTTCTGCCCTGTGGCCGTTAACGCCCCAGTTACCTACCCTGGTCGTTACGTAGTTTTCCGGAAGTTTGCCTCTCCTCGTCGTGTTGATGCTGTCCGCCAAGGTGTGCAGTCGACAGCCTGTTAAGTTGTTTGGTTCATATTTTGCTTAGAGTGGTTATTGTTCTCTTGGCTGCTTTTAGACGCTAATTTACGAAGACGTAGTGCTGTTTGTATCCTCGTCTTCGGCCGATATTTTTAATCGTTGTCCCATTGGTCATACGGAAGGGCCGGTCCGGGTGGCCGAGCGGTTCTAGGCGCTACAGTCTAGAACCGCGCGACCGCTACGGTCGCAGGTTCGAATCCTGCCCCGGGCATGGATGTGTGTGATGTCCTTAGGTTAGTTAGGTTTAAGTAGTTCTAAGTTCTACGGGACTGATGATCTCAGAAGTTTAGTCCAATAGTGCTCAGAGACATACGGAAGGGAACTGGTTAAGTTGTAGGTTGGTCCTTGGGCCGTCCATAGTTTGGGTTGCCATCTGATTATTTAACTTAAACTCTTGGCTGCCTGTCTCATTTCACCTTACGTTTCAGATACCTTCCCAGGCTGACCCCTGGAACACTTCTGAGCGCCTCTTGTTCTGTTTGTTTTAGATTGTGATTTTCATTTTAGTTTGAAGTATTGTGCAAGGTTTTCGACCGTGTATTAATTCAGTTCTTTCCAAGTTTTACAGAAAGGAAAAATATTTTTTCCCATTAAAATTGGTTCTATCTGAAATTTTTTGTAATCCAGGCCCTAAGCCGTTAGTTATTCTATGTGTTATGTGTGGCCTTCAGCCGAGGAATTATGTGAACCCCCTTTAATAAGGCCTTCAGCTATGTGTATTCGTTAAAGGAAAATTTTTTATAAGAAGGAAAGGGTTTATGTTAAATTATTTGTCTGACTTGTTGTTCAGGCCTTCAGCCGTTGTTTCATGTTTGTGGACTTCAGCCGTGCAGTAAATTAATATTTCTTTAATTAGGCTCTCGGCCGTTCTGTTGCAATTTTAAAAAGAAATTTCTTGGTTGGAAAAACTGTTTATTAAATTGTTTTGATTATAGTTGTCCTTCAGACGTGTAGTGTAGACCTTTAGCCGCTAATTGTTTTCAATTGCATGTTGCTTTTTTTTTTAAAAAGAAATTTTCCCATCTATTTTTAATTGCGTTTGATTTCTTATCCAGGCCTTCACCCAGTCTTGTTTCTGGTGTGGTTCTGGGGCATCAGCCGAGAAAGCATCTCAAGTTCTTTAACTAGGCCTTCAGCCATTTTGTTTGGTTGTGATCTTTTGAAGCAATGTGTAAATAATTGGTTCTTAGAAAAATGAAGTTGTGCGTATGATTGTGCAACTCACATTAACTATTTACGGTCCCATCCACAATCATAACCTTATCCTGCGCGCTCTGAGTACCTACCAACCAGGTTTCACACATATACTTCACTGGAAAACAGAAAATTGTATAAGACAGACGACTGCTACCTAGCCGTTCAGGCTGTTGGCAGACCTGCACTCTGCTGAGGTGACAGACACCGACACCCGTCATATTGACAAATGGGTTCAAGTGGCTCTAAGCACTATGGCACTTAACATCGGAGGCCATCATTCCCATAGACTTAGAAATACTTAAACGTAACTAACCTAAGGACATCACACACATTCATGCCCGAGGCAGGATTCGAACCTGCGGCCATAAGAGCAGCGCGGTTCTGTACTGAAGGGCCTAGAACCGATCGGCAACACCGTCGGCTCATAATGACGGAAGGATTTGTGAATAAAAAGGTGGGGCATCTATATCCTCGAACTGCTTTCAACTGCTGCGTCTATATCCGTCTGCGGTAGAGAATCATTTATTATTTTATGTGTGGCTTTGATCGTCAACTGGAAAAGAAAACGTTAGAAGCGAAATAATGAATCGTACGGAACTAGTCTTTTTACCGCCATTGTGAGGTATGGGAGAGACCATAATTCCGTTATGTGTTTGTTAACAAAGTCGGTGGACCTTACCTCTACGAAACTGGAAACTGTCCACTGACACGATTTAATTTTTATCGTTATCAGATATAATTTCATCTTAATGACTGGAACCTATTCACTTCGTTAAATAATGTCTGCAAAAGTATGACAGAAAATAATTCCCGAAACTAATTTCTACACAGCTCACTGCGCTATACACTGTGATATTATAATAATTATGCATAATTATTCCTTAAGGCACAATGAAGTAGTGTAATGCACGAGAGAGACCGAGACGAATCAAACATTTTTACAGTAAACACTTCCTCAGCATTCATAACCTTCCCAGGATATATAGAGGGATGAACAAAAATATACAAACACCAAAAACGCAACACGTTACTGTGCCTAATATGCAGTAGGAAACCCGTTGGCATTTAATGCTGTTTCCTGTCGTCTCGGCATGGATGAATACAGATCTTGCGTGGCTTTTAAGGGAATCTTACACCATTCTTCCTAAAAACTAGTGGCAAGTTCACGCAACAAAAATGGGGTGACAGAGATCAAGCAGCTTCCTACGCAAAATACTTCTCAAAGGCTTAATTGTAACGAAGTCTGGTGATGGTGGCGGTCAGAGGAGATGCCACTGTTCGTCCTGAACGATGAGAGCTGTCTGAACAGTGGCGATAATTACTTGGAACGCAGCATCACCATCGGGGAAGAAACAGTGTGCCACGTTAAGCCAAAATGGTCACATGGCTCTTGTCAGTAATGTGACCTTTGAGAGTAACCATGGGCCCATGGAAGACCACGATATGGCTGCCGAAATCGTCAGCGAATCCCCACAATGTTTCACTCTTTGGAGTAAACTCGGCCAGATGTTGAAAACAGTTTGAAAGCAGACTCACTTTTCCTTGTTCCGGGTATTTGCATCGCTGATGAACGGCTTAAGAAATCCAGGTCGCCAGAAATCCCCAGCTTATGAAGCTCTCTTCGTGTTGCATTCGTTTTGACACTGTTCACGAGCGCGACTTTCAGTTCTGCAGTGACTTTTGCTGCTGTCGTCCTCTTGTTTTCGTCACAATTCTTCTCAATGAACGTCCAGCATGATCACTAAAAACACACTTATGTCCGCGTTGTGACTTAACAGATGGTGTTTCTCCGCTTTCCCTCTAATAAACGGAATAAACGTTCGACACAGTGACTCTTGAAACGCAAGCACTTCGGCTCTCTTGGGAACGGAAGCACCCACCCTAAGAGCACCGACAATTTTCCGACCTCCGAAGTCACCTAGCTCCGAGCACGACTGACACTAGTAACGTACGGAGGACACTGTACAGCTGACGTTCGTGGACAGATACAACAGTGCCATATTCAGGATTGACTTATATCTGTAGTTATGTTCCAGCGTGTATTTCTCACCGTGTTTTGCATATTTTTGTCCAACTGAGCCTTTCCCTCCACTTCACTGGTCGTGGTTCAAAATATATTACATGTTCTCCTAGTTGCGTGTATTTATTTTCCTGATTTACATTAGAAGTCTATCTCCAGCCGAGAGCTGAATTTAGATACCAAGCTCCGGCTGTATCACTTCGTTGTCCTACCCTCACTAACGTATAGTTCCTCTGCGTGGGCCACTATTAGTTAGTCTCGGATGCTGACGCTCCAGCGCCTACAGAATAAAGTTCTCAGGTGGAGTCTTCACGCCCCTCCGCTCACCAGGATTGTCACTCTACATGAGGAGACAAATACGGCCCTTCTCAAGATGACCATTCGCCGTAAGACTCGCCAACTATACAGTAAAGTGGACGCCCTCAGTGACACGGTCGCAGGACTCCAAACCATCGGCAGCACAGTTCCACGGCGCTGGCACCGACACCCCGTTCCTCTCACCATCCTAGAGGACTTGGATTCGGGCTATGACTGACGATAGGACCAATACGACCACGTTTTTCTGTCTCTTTTCGTACCGTCACTAGCAGCGGCCTGTTCTTGCCCAGCCACTTCCTTCTTTGACGATAGAGTTGGCGCATTACTGCACCCCTCCTCTGTTCTTCCACCGTCGGAGGGTGCCACGGAACTTACTGTTCCACCATCACACCTTCAACGTGCTATGCTCGGCTGTTACTCAGCTGTTGCTTTGAGTCTCCTCTCACTTGTCCATCGAGACAGCTGGAACGGATCTGAACCGGTGACGCTGTGTATTGGTCAACTGCCACATTAAAAAAAAAAAAAAAAAAGAAAAAAATAGTTGTCGAACGCTGCCATCTGTTGGCCACTGCCTGCTCTCCGTTCTCCCATCCTCCACTAACCGTTACCATCCCCGCCAACACAAGGCGCCATGAGAGTGTCTGTCATCATATTGCCTGGCCGTCGCACAAACACGTAGGGTTCATGAGAGAAAATATCCACATGTCAGCACCTAGACTTCTACGGAGGACCGAGATCTTGTTCGCACGAGAAATATAACAAAAAAATCAATACGGGCCGCCTATATCGGTCCCTCACAAAGTGGAAAACACTGCAACTGATGAATGTGGTCGCTTTATCGAAACTGGCTGTCGGCAGATGACTACACATTATAATAGCTTTTTGTGGTTTCATGTCGCCCTTCAAGCACATTTAACTTATTACGCCCATGGAAGGTGATGGGGCATGATTGAGAGCAAAAGGTGAAGAATCTAGAATAGCTCGGAAACGTTAGTCATTGTAGATTTATTTATTATTTTGTCGGAAGTTATATAATCACCAAAAGGAAACCGATCGTTAACATCAGTTAACAGTTTGATTAACGAGAAATTGGCCACATCGAACGCATTACGTGCCACCCAGATCAGGTCCGTCTCTCACGGTCACGTTGTTGGAGACGAAGAATAATTAGTAGATGGCTGTTGGTCTTCACGTCACACGCTTGCAAGAAACTGACTCTACAAGAAGGTCCCATTTCTGCAGATTGGTCTTGTGTTTCGTGGTACTAGAGCGTAGTCTACTGAGAGCCTTCCATGCTGACCACTGTTCTGAATGATCAGAAGGGGAGCTCTTCCTTTGGGGCAGGCTAATCCATTTCTCCAAATACTGACATTTCCGCGCCACTCGCTGTGGTGTTCCTGTAAGAATCGCAGATGAATGAAAGAATACCTTTAAATTTAAAATTTGGCTTCTTCAGAATGCTGGTTTCTTCACGACATGAAGTTCGTTCGTTGTCTCATCTACAATATACAAGTTTATTTCATAAGACTTATTTATGCTAAGGCTGAATAGGTCGATGGAATAACTGCTCACTTGCAGTTCAAAAATTCTTATCTATCGAAGCCTTTCGAGCACAACCCATCATCGAATTATGAAACAGAAAGGTCTTCATACAGATTATGGAATCAAATGCATCAGCCGTCAGCATCAGAACTGACGGCTGATACATTGTACTTAATACTCTGTAATAAGAGTTTTTTGATGATTCGATGATAGGTTGTGCCCGGAACGTGTCAATAGACAAGAATTCTTGAATAATTAGTGACCACTTATTCTAGCGACCTGTCCAGAGTTATGGAATCAGTGCCTTTATGCGACTTCATGTCACTCGTTGACATACGAGTTCCTTACTAAAAGATTTGATACCTCAGTTTCCTCAATTTCTATACGTTTCGAGGTTCATGCCGTTGTCATTCATAGTTGTCTTCGCTACAGCAGTTATACGGTTTACTTCACGTTAAATTCACTGCCAGTCCTACACTGAATTTTTTTTCTCTCTAAGAGAAAAATATATACCAAATTTGTATTCAGTTGTTGCCACCCAGTAGCAGGTTGTACCGAATGTGTCGAGTTAAACAGTATCGAAAAAAATCATTGTGAGTTAAACTGTTTATGAGTAGTTAGGTACAAAAAAATCTAACAAAATAGACTAAACTGTCAAAAATAGTTCACTGAAACAATTTTTTGATGCAAACAGGCAAGAAAAATTTAAAACAGGTGGAGTTATATTTCAAACGAGCTCTGCTTTCTACACAAAATTGCCACCCGCTCTTCCGTGATTCCCTTTGTGTTCTTTTGTAGAGGGAGAACTGGCTGTAACGCACGTGAATAATTAGTCTCCTGAATTTTGCTTCTCTTCCGCAGAATTCATTTCATATACCCACCCCATCCCCCCATGGTACTACTCCATCCCCCTCACACATATACATTCACGCATAGACCCAACCAGAAACACACAGAAATACACTAAAGTAACGAAGCGGCAAAAAACATGTCCCATTCGTCTTATTAGGTTAAGACATGTATTGCCCAACAGTGCCTTCTTCTGCAACAACGTTATAGCCCTTCTCGTAGGCAAACTAAATTTATACAAAAGTTGCAACTGATTTTGCGGGTAGCCTTCAATGTGTGGAGGATTCTGAAGTTGAGAAGCTCACTATATTATTTCGTAAAAGTGTTGTCACATTTATTCATCACATTATACACATTATGGATCATACAAAATGCGCGAACGAATACAGTGGTATGTAACATGATTAATGATGAAATGTTTCAAATATATGCATTACTACAAGAGGCTACCTTCAAATTTCGTTGTGGTATTATTCAAACACCACACATGTAACACAGTTAATCAGTTCATACGAACATGGGCACACAAGGTTATCACATCTCGTTTGACGGATTTGTCTTATTGAATGCAAATTACATAGAAACCAGAGAGGAGTCAAAGTTTATCAAAGATGAGGAGTAGTTGCGAACGGAGTGATAAGGAATTGCAACCTATCCCACCTGTTCTTCAGACTGGAAATTGAACAAGCGGTGAAGAAACCGAAGGCGAAATTTGCAAAGGTAAGTGAAATTCAGGGAGAAGAAAAGAAAACTTTGAGATTTTCTGTTGAAAGTGATATCTAGTCAGACAGAGCACTGGCGCTGGAAGATCAGTTGAAAAGAATGTCATCGAAATATATCATTCGGTGCAGAACGGATTAGATTACGAAATTATGCACTAAAAGTCGTAGGTGTTTTGAGATTTAGGAAACAAAATAAATGACGATAGCCGAAATAGGAAGGCTGTAAAATACAGACCAGCATTAGCAAGAGAAACAAAAACTGCTATAACAGGAAAATTAATGTAGATTGTACGGAAGCGAAGCGCGGACGATAAACAGTTCAGACAAGAATCCTTTAAAATACGTTGCTTCATAAAATGATAAAAATTATATCAGTAGATAACTAACGGTGAAACACTGAATCGAACAGGAGAAGTAAAAAATTAATTTTTGACACGATACAAAGAAAGGATGGGTTAATACGGCACGTCCCGTGGCTTCAGTAATTAGTGAATTTGGTAAAGGAGTAGAGTGGGGGCGCAAAAATTTAGTAAAATGTTAAACTAACGTTTCGCCCACTATTTCCAGTGACCGAAACGTTATGTCGCTGTCGACCCTGTCGGCGAAGGCTGTTAACCTATAGCTCTGCTTGTTATAAGTCGACAAGCCGGACTTAACAGTTATCGTTGGAAAGGGTGTCGTTCATTGTAATAGAAGGCTTGTCAGCTACGCATAGCCCCAATCCGCAACAAACTCTTCATTGAACCTCGTATTCGCTCTCCAGCCCAGCAATGTGACAGGTTTTAAATGCCGTTGGTTCTCAACGGACGGGATAGTTTCGGTCAGTACTTCGGGCAACTAGTTATGAAGGCGGCTATGTGCTTGCGTCATAACTTACTTTATTTTGTATTTGTCATATTTAAGTGATGTAAACTATACTTTAAGGAATTAATTCGTTATTTAAGATCTCTTAAGGTAATTAGTGTTTAGGACTAGGGACAAATTTAGTCTTTGTTTCTACTCAGTTCGTGTATAGAAAGTATTTGATTTAGTGTTGAAGCCTACCTACTCTAGTATCAACATTGGACACCTTAGTGCCACCTCTTGAGGGTAATCTTAGATCTCACGGGCTACCAACATCGTTCACCGCTGTGGCTGAAACTGTAGAGAACCAGAACGTAAATGTTCGGTAATTATGTACGAGAAGTTTTAGGCAGGTAAGTTTTGAGCGAGATGGTGAGGAACGGTAAGATTTTCTGTTATTCAAGACCCACGTTAGTAAGTAACTACGGAAGGAGAAGAATTTGAACATATTCACAACTTTGTTGTCAAACCAAAGTTTGGAAAAGTCCAAATAATTTTCAGTGAGCAGTGCGAGAAATTTTCAGTTAATTCTAGTATTAGCAAGCGGGGCATTCAGACTACCCCAGGTTGATTTATTCCCTACAAAAGCTTTATCTGAAGTGCTGAATATGTGGGATTTCATGATGTTGTTTTAAAATATTTTGTCTTGTATTTGTAGTTATTGTCGGAATACATTAGTGGGGTTATGAAATTACATCACTTGGCATGAAATATATTATTACCCTATTTGTCACAAATGCAGATCGTACGACATATTTATATTACTCATTATTTAATTTTCCAGTGTAGGGTTCCAATCCGAAAACGTTTATTGTAGTTTCCTATGTTCCAACAACTGGCAGGTCTGTAATTTTGCTCTGTATTCAGCTTCATGAGACGCAGTGAGTGATGAAAAAAGTGAATAAAATACTGAAGTCATACCTCATCACAACAAAATCTAAGATAAGATGAAGTAACGGAGAAAAAAATTGAAATGGAGTACAGTTGTCGTAGGGGAACCAGGCGATGACCACAAAAAATTTTCGTAGAGACGATAGACACTGCAACACTGAATGGACATATTCCATGTACACAAAGACCTTCTGGATGGCATCAAACTCTTCGTGACTGAATGGCATTTGGGCTCAGAAAGGCAACCTGGAGGAAAGAGCTAGAACTATCAACAGTCACCATAAGGATGTACAAGTTGCACTGAAAGCATGTGGTATGAAAAATCCGACAATAGTGATCCAAACTCAGTGTTTCAAGTCACTAAAACTACAGCGAGTTCACGTCTGCAATAGGAAAGAAAACTGAGAAAAAAATTCTGTTGTTTGATGTTTAAGAAACTTGTTTGTAATATAGACAGAAGAAACTATTATTTTGAACTGCATGCTATGCAGATATGTAATTAAATAAACAGTTCAAAAATGTTGTTTGTTATTTTTTGGCCAAGTACTAGTTACAGCATTGACGGCCAGTATTTTACTGATTTTCAGTACCGAATTTCTCTTGTGAACTATATAAAATTTATTGCACTTAACATCTATGTAGAGCTTAAAGCTTGATGATAATTTTAAAAACTGTATTTCGATACAAAATTGTTGAGGCTTCCGTGGCCACTTGTTGACAAACTGCCTGTTGGCTTCTATCTCGTGTTCTTCGGCCGACGTTCATCTAATGATTTATCTGACGTTTCGCCAGCACGAGTGGCTGGCATTGTCAAAGCTTCATCCTCCATTGCCACCGGCAATGGACTGTGAAGCTTTGACAATTCCAGCCACTCATGCTGGCGAAACGTCAGAAAAATCATTAGATGAACGTCGGCCGAAGAACCCGAGACAGAAGCCAATAGGCAGTTTGTATTTCGATACTAAACAAAGCTATTAATTAATAACAGCATCTTAAAACAAATATTACACTAAATCGCAGAACTCTGCTGGGTTATCAAAATACACCGCTTTGTAAAATAAAGGTATCCAAAATCTTGGCAACCGTAGTGTTCATATAAAATCAAAATACGAACTCACTGTAAATCTCAACAAGTGTTACGTAACATTTCCCAGTATATAAAGTCATATATCCATTCGCTCATTAATAGTAAGGGTACCACGAGAAAATCAAATGAGGATATTGACGCTGATAATCAACTACACTTATGCTCATAAATTAGGGATAATTGCAGAATGTGGTGCCACACAAAGTGGCACTACACAATACGGACGATATTGGCATAGGAACATAGGGAACACACACGATACAGATCTGTAAGTCCACGGTATTGGTGATAGGTTGAGTAAACCGTCCCGAAATACATATGCTACAAAACGCCACTCTCTCCTGCGCATCTACCCCGACATCAATATGGGATATGATCAACATGCACACGTACACAGGCTGCACACCGAGCTGGCATACTCTGGATCAGGTGGTCGAGCAGCTGCTGGGGTATAGCCTCCCATTCTTGCACCAGTGCCTGTCAGATGTCCTGAAGTGTCCTAGGGGTTTGAAGACGTGCAGCGATACGTCGACCGAGAGCATCCCATACGTGCTCGATGAGGTTTAGGTGTAGAGAACAGGCCACTCCATTCACCTGATATCTTCTGTTTCAAGGTACTCATCCACGATGGCAGCTCGGTGGGGCCATGCGTTATGATCCGTTAGGAGGAAGGTGGGACCCACTGCACCCATGAAAAGGCGAACATAATGGTGCAAAATGACGTCCCGATGCACCTGGCCTGTTACAGTTTCTCTTTGAAATACATGCACAGGTGTACGTGCACCAATCATAATCCCACCCCACACCATCAAACTACGACCTCCATACAGGTCCCATTCAAGGACATTAAGGGGGTTGGTATCTGGATCCTGGTTCACGCCAGGTGAAAACCTGGCGAGAATCACTGTTCAGACTATACCCGGACTCGTCCGTGAACACAACCTGGGACCACTGTTCCAATACCCATGCACTGTGTTCTTGACAACAGGCTTTACGGTCTCTCCTGTGACCAGGGGTCAAGGGAAAGCACCTTGCAAGTCTCTGGGCGAATGAACCATGTCTGTTCAGTCATCTGTAGACTGTGTGTCTGGAGACAACTGCCCCAGGGTCTGCGGTAAGGTACCGAGCAAGGCTACCTTTGGGCCGTCTGCGGGCACTGATGGTGAGATATCGCTCATCTTGTGGTGTTGTACACTGTGGACGTCCCGTACTGTAGGGCCTGGACACGTTTCCTGTCTGCTGGAATCCATGCCATAATCTTGAGATCACATTTTGAGGCACACGGAGGGCCCGTGCTACGACCTGCTGTGTCTGACCAGCCTCCAATCGCCCTAGTATTCTACACTGCATAACGTCATCAAAATGTGTTCTTTGAGGCATTTTCAAGACAGAGTCAGCATTAGCACGTCTGAAAACGTCTGCACACTTACTCTCTGCACCGTACTCTGACATGCACCAACACACCTCTGCGTATGTGGACTGCTGCCAGTGCCACTGTGCGACGACCGCAGCTCAAATACACCGCATGGTGATACACTGAGGTTATGTAAACATGCAAACCGCTCACCAGAGCATTGTTTCAGTATGTATCAGCATTATCCTTATATTACGAACATGAATGTAGTTGAGCAGACTTAGACATCCTAGAATTTCAAGACACTGCACAGTTCATGTCGGAGGGTTCTTCATACACATATTACCGAATTTCGACCCTGCTACATTCGGGGAGTGTGGAAGGAAAAGTGACTAATAAGTCACTAGGCGCCCTAAATCCTCTTACCTTACTCTCGTGACCCCTACACGAAGTACACTACGGGGAAAAATGAAGCACACTCAAGGACTGTATTCAGTGGTACAAGTGTAAAATACGAGCATGTGCATGCTGAGGGATTTTTGCGTTGCTGATTCATTTGTCATGATCAGCAGAGATAAGATGGAGCTCATGAGGCCCGTCTGTACACACTCTCTTTTGCTCCTGCAAGCAGTAACTGTGCTTAGTTTAGAGGTGAACAGTGTTTGTAACATCCATTCTAGGGTACAATCATTCACCACCGACGAATACGTACTTCTGTTGGGCAGCTGCAGTCATTTGAACGCACAGTGAGCCAGCGGGCAACTGGACTGACGTATCGGCGGACATGCATATGGTTGGCAAATGTCGCTGACCTTAACAGTTATCTGTGGAACTGGTTTTGGACGTCCGCGTAGTAGAGACGCACTTCAATATCGATGCATTGTACAGGCAGCAGTGTCCAACGGAACATCGTTCAGGGATGAAACTGAGGCATATGTAGCAACTACTGTATCATCAGCGACCTATGGGAACTGTCTGCTTCCAGCAGGATTAAGACCACGTGACCCTCTGGTCAGGCTACCACTGACACAGCAACACAACCAAGTATGGCTAGTCGAGAAACGGTCGACTGGAGGGTGGAATAACGGTCCGTTGCCTTCGATGATGAGATTAGGTTCGGTCTGTATGCCAGTCATGAACGTACCTGTGTTTGGAGTAGCCTTGGAGAGCTGCTTATTCCAGAGGAATTCCCATCCCAGGCCTTATAGTTTGTGTGTGTCTGTGGGGGGGGGGCATCAGTTTCAACTCATCAATGTCAATACTCCGCAAGCAATGGGACAGAGGGTTCGTCTGGTGCTGATAACTGACCCCCTTGCCTGTTCGACTCAAGAATGGCACGTGTGAAGATGATGGTTGGCTAACATCTGTATTAGCTCTAATCTCTCGAATTTCCTCGTCGTGGTCATTTCGCGAGATATATGTGGGAGGAAGTAATGTGCTGTCCGAATCTTCCTGGAAAGCACTCACTCGAATTTTTAATAATAAATCTTTCCGTGATGACAAACCGTTTCTTATAACGGCTGCCATTGGACTTTGCCGAATGTCACTGTGACCCTTTCGTGCCGACTAACCGTGACTCGTAAGGGTCCCAGAAAAATTCTCAAGATTTGGCTGAACCAGCGCCTTGTAGGTTACGTATTTCGTGCATGAGTTACATTTCCCTAAGATTCTTCCCTGCATCTCTGTCTGCCATTTGCTTTTCCTGCTACTTGTTTTGAGTGGTAATTCCTCTGAAGGTCGCTCTGTATGATTCTTCCCAGATAGTTTACAGTAGATACTGTTTGCGGTAATTTGTCATCAGTAACATAGTTGTGAAGTAGTGGATATCTTATCCCATGTATGGGCAATTTGTTACATTTATTTACGTTCGGAGTCACAGGTGGTATTTACGCAGTGTAAAGGTAACCTGTGCCCGATACACTTTACAGGCAGCCATTCCCCTGCTACTGCCATTTCTTTGATTGGAATTTGAAGTCTTTTTCAACAGACAATGCACACGCACATACGTCTCCAGCGACGCAACGTTCTCTTCGTGGTGTACACTAACTACCCTGGCGAACGAGATCACTAGATCAATCATCAGTTGAACACGTATGTGACTTGAAAAAGTGGGAACTTACTCATTCCCCAGGACCTGTCAGAACCGCTGCCTATTTGCAACAAAAGGCCCACGACACTTGGGAGAGTCTATCGCAGGATGTCATTAAGTACCTTTATGATTGTGTGCTACAATAGCTAGAATACTTACTTGCGTTACCGCCAGAGTGGGATACACTGTCTATTGATGCGCCTGTCAGGGCGCTCTTTACTGTGACATGCGTTATCCATTTGGTCTGAATTTGTTGTCACGTATCCCTGCAAAGACGAAAACCACCTGTCACCTCAGTTGTCAGTTGAAGGTATTGTATAATTTTATCCGGTAATGTATACGACATTGGTAGCACAGTTGTCTAACAGTCCTTCTCCAGCACCTATTTCATCAATATAACCAATGGTGTGAAACTTCCCCTTAGAACAAATTATACACGATTGTGCTTAAACTGAGACACAATATTTTTTAGCGCAACGCAATCTGACTTTCAGAAATCCCTACAAAGGAATGGCCCTGACTAACATTAACTTATACCTTTCACATATGACTTACCTTACAAAAATCTTCGTTACTCAAGCTACAGCAATACAGCGAGCGCCACTACTGCCAGCTAAATAACAGATTCAAACTACGGAAGGCACTAACTACTAGTAGGCACAGTTAGCAAATGAAAGATTTTAGTAGAGAACAACAATGTATTTACCTTAATAGTCATAATATATATAGTAGTTCATGACATCCAGTACTACAAATTTCAAAACTCCACCATCTCTCTCCTCACATCCACCACTGCTGGCGGCTCACCTCCAACTGTGCAACGCTACGCGCTGTTCACGTCCAGCTGCCCAACACTACAATGGCAGACAACAATGCAAACTACCCACAGACTGCACACAGCACAGCCAGTGATTTTCATACAGAGCTCTACGTAACGTTGCCAATAAGAAAACATAAACAGCCTACTTACATAGCCCCCATGTTCCCCACAAAAAATTTTACAAATTGTTTTGGGCAGTGGCCAATAATGATTTGATAAAATTTTTCATAATTACAATAACAAAGAAATCAAATGCACACATTTATTGATACAATGTTGGTCAAAAGCTAAAATTTTCTCACAGTCCATAAAGACAGTCCAGATTGGTCATCACAGTAAAATTGCAGTGTTTTTCACAAAGTCTGAGCAGTAAAAGAAAATGCACACGGAAGTAGTGGATTTCCATGCAGTCTTGAATAAGTAGTGTTGTCCTTCCAACGGAAAGACAGTGCTGACTCTTGACAAGCTGACAGGTAATGGGCCACAACAGAGCAAACAAACCGCAGAGTCAGTCTAAGTTGATGAATATTGGTAGGTAGGTCATCACAGAGCAGACCCACTGTAGCCCTGGTAGAGATTATGGTATTGGTGGGCCACCAGAGGCGCAGACCCACTGCAGTCCTTGTAGAAATAATGGTATTGCTGGGCCATCAAAGATGCAGACCCACTCTAGTCCTTGTAGAGATGGCCAGCAGCCATCTGCTGCGACTGTGCAGGTGCACAATCACCATCGAAGAGTCTTGCACAGAAGAAAGCAAGTTCATAAACCACCACTTGTGCACACACAAAGTTTTTGGAGTTGTCCTTAGAACCAGCAATGCTGTTATCCAGTCCCTTGCTGAATTAGTAACACACGTGCAAACACTAACAGTCCCAACTTCTCACATATTGTGCATTACTATGACCAACAGAAATGTGTGCAGTGAAATGAATGCTTACAAGTTACTTAATTTGATGAACTGGTGTCGATTACAATATTATAACATGAGAATACAATTACAAAGGTACAAAATACATCATTAAAACATAACAATACAGATAAAATTTGTAGTAATACGGGCTTTACAAATGAATCGAAATAACACATACATCAGTGTTACAGGAATTATGACATAAGTAAATACATAAAAGATCAGAATAACTTTTTAAACATCAACTTTACACATAAGCATTAAAACAAAACAGAATAAATAATGTCTAAGCATATTTACAAGGTAAATAACATATTATTAATGCCAATTATATTCGAGGATAACAGTATTCCTCATCATAGTGAATGTAGGTTAGTATTAGAAGAAAAAAAAATTCTATGAAACTACACGGAGACAGGAAGAAAACAAATACACAAGGGTACACAAACACATAATGGGATAACACAAAAGGAAAGGACAGGGTTCGTTTTCAGTGTAACATTTGGTACTGCAGTCCAACCCAAAACTTCATTCCATAGATCTTTCGTCTTATTTCAACCTTTGCTTCCACCAAAAAACTCCTATCCATACATGCTTTCTGTATTTTTCTCGTATAACCTCTCAGTGCATTGCTTGAAATTCATCGCAACTCATTCTCTTATAGGCTACCTCCTCTTAAGCTAACTTAAATCTACTGAGCTCAGATGCTAAACTAAGGGACGAGGCAATGCAGCAGCACAAAATAATTAACACAAACAGCAATGACAAAAAAAATGGAAAATTGCAAAGCAAGCTACAGTAAATCTAAATTACCAAGCAATGCAACATTACAACTAATATGAGCCAATGTGCAGCAACAAGAAAAATAAATCAGTAGTAAAACTGGCTCAACAGAATAATACAAAGTCAAATTCAATAACACTATGCCTGGCAAGCACCCGCAGTAAATGCTATAACTTATACCTAAGCATGACAAAGCTCAAGCAGAAAAAATAGTACACTAAAGACAACAATGCAGATAAAGGAAATATATAATCACATCTTAATGTCTATGTAATTAAAGTGGTGCACCGCAAGAAGTTATTCTACAAAAAAAAATTACCAAGTAGTTGAAAAGAAAATTTCATATGCAATTCCTGTGAAGGGAAATGTCTTTGTGCTCCCCCATTTTTGGCAAATGTATTACAAAATTAGTATTTACTGGATCTGTAGACAGAAAATATTTATATTAGTACATCTATAAAATTCTATTTTAACTAATGCTGCAGTGCAGCTAGAAACTAGATATCAACAAAAAATGAAAATATGTACAAAGGAAGGCATGAAACATCATTCATTAGCCGTATGGCATTTCATAGAGTAGTAAAAAAATCTCTCAGCTCTCGTAGAAAGATACTTGTCATAATCAGGTGTGCAGATGTAAGAATGTTCCCAAGTAATGAGCGTGTCGTATTTGCGATGCTTTCTACAAAGGAATGTCAATAGCGAGGATAATGGCCTCCCTTTTTTTTTTCTACCTCTGCCTCTGAAAAGGCCCTCCCTAATGGCTTTTTTTTTCAGGCGTCTGACACAGCTGGGTGCCCACGACGCATTACATGCAGGTGGTCCGTTAACTTTCTCACGGAAATATTTACGACAGCAGTTTCTGCTACAGTGACAGTCTCATATAAAAATATTTCACAGGTCGAGAATTTGTGTTGCAAATGTGTAGAAACAAAATCTTATGAATATAACAGTGTCCAAAAATTTTTCGCCGGCATTGTGATACATTCACGCATTTACACACATTTCATATCTCTTAAAGTACGATTCTTGGTTTCCAACATCCTTTTTCATGAATCAGTGTCCCTAACCACTACTCCTTACTCCTTACCTTACTACACATATACATATTCGTCGACACTTCTTCAATATTTCATCTTAGTAAATATGTAGCATAATCAAATTCCTCATATAACATCGGCTTATTGATCATAAACATACCTCAACAGCATAATACACATTGTCGTCGTAAAAATAACATCATAACACCTCAGTCAAATATCAAAATCGTTGTAGCTTCCTCCAATAATTAAAAAAATTCTCTCCTCATGTCAAAAGTGTCATCTGCCTCAAACGTACTTTAAAAATCGTGATCCCATACCAAATATATCATTCAAAGCTCTCATAATTCCACAATGGGTCTGAAAAAATATGAACAGTTCACAAAGTACAGACAAAATACAATTTCGTAAGTGTGAAGTTACTCAACTGTGTAATTGCGTAAACATGTGTCACTGATGTATTAAAAAAAATGTTTGTTTCTCTGTTAAATGATCAGATAGCTGTGTAATTTGTGTGTTAGAGAAATATTGTACCGATGTGTAAAGTTGTGTAAGCAAATACCATATTAGCTAGGGCTCCTTGTGCTTGCCAAACACATGGTACCCAAAGTAGGCGTGTACCCCCCTGAGGATTAATGTAATTATACCCTCAGGTGTTACAGATTACAGCAATGGAATGAAATGTATCATGGAAAACCTTTGTACCATTGTACTTCAAATATCTTTAAAAATAAATGATTTAAGTACAAAATTAATCACTGAAATGCGTGTCCTGTCGCGCTAAATGTGCATCTTGTTGTAAGATAATCTCTGTAGAAGTGTCGTAGTTATCGTCCTCCGAAAGCTAAGTTCTGCAGAAGGCAATGTACTTACCTCATGATAAACAAAAGTGAAATGCTTTGCGTATAGATATCTTAGTTATTACGCTTATTGCCGTGATGAAGAAAGTACCGTACCCTTAGAACAATTATACAAGACTGTGCTTAAACTGACACACAATATTTTTAGCGCAACACAACCTGACTTTCAAAAATCCCTGCAAAAGAATGGCCCTGACCAACATTAATCTATACCTTTCACAAATCACTTACCTCACTAAAAATCTCCGTTACTTGAACTACTGCAATACAGCGAGCGCCACTACTGCCAGCTAAATAAAAGATTCAAACTACTGAAGGCACTAACTACTGATAGGCATAGTTAGCAAATGAAAGATTTTAATAGAGAACAAACAATGTATTTACCTTAATAGTGTTGAAAAATCATAATATACATAGCACTTCATAATATATAGTATTACAAATTGCAAAACTCCGCCATCTCTCTCCCCACATCCACCACTGCTGGCGGCTCACCTCCAACTGCGCAACGCTACGCGCTGTTCACTTCCAGCTGCCCAACACTACAATGGCAGACAACAATGCAAACTAGCCACAGACTGCACACAGCACAGCCAGTGATTTTCATACAGAGCGCTACGTAACGTTTCCAATAAGAAAACATAAACAGCCTACTTACAACTCTTAACACTTGAATATGCATTTTGATGGCAGACTAGAATATAACAACACAGTTCAACAAACTCATTAACTTTCAAATGTGTGACTTAAACAAGTGAGGTGAGACACCCAACTTTTAATAACTATTTTTGCCAAATGTGAAAAGTGATAAGAAATTTTCAGATTTCTACATCTACATCTACATCCATACTCCACAAGCCAACTGACGGTGTGTGGCGGAGGGTACCTTGAGTACCTCTATCGGTTCTCCCTTCTATTCCAGCCTCGTATTGTTCGTGGAAAGAAGGATTGTCGATATGCCTCTGTGTGGGCTCTAATCTCTCTGATTTTATCCTCATGGTCTCTTCGCGAGATATACGTAGGAAAGAGCAATATACTGCTGGACTCTTCGGTGAAGGTATGTTCTCGAAACTTTGACAAAAGCCCATACCGAGCTACTGATCGTCTCTCCTGCAGAGTCTTCCACTGGTGTTTATCTATCATCTCCGTAACGCTTTCGCGATTACTAAATGACCCTGTAACGAAGCGCGCTGCGCTCCGTTGGATCTTCTCTATATCTTCTATCAACCCTATCTGGTACGGATCCCACACTGCTAAGCAGTATTCAAGCAGTGGGCGAACAAGCGTACTGTAACCTACTTCCTTTGTTTTCGGATTGCATTTCCTTAGGATTCTTCCAATGTATCTCAGTCTGGCATCTGCTTCACCGACAATCATCATTATATGATCATTCCATTTTAAATCACTCCTAATGCGTACTCCCAGATAATTTATGGTATTAACTGCTTCCAGTTGCTGACCTGCTATTTTGTAGCTAAATGATAAAGGATCTATCTTTCTGTGTATTCGCAGCACATTACACTTGTCTACATTGAGATTCAATTGCCATTCCCTGCACCATGCGTCAATTCGCTGCAGATCCTCCTGCATTTCAGTACAATTTTCCATTGTTACAACCTCTCGATACACCACAGCATCATCTGCAAAAAGCCTCAGTGAACTTCCGATGTCATCCACCAGGTCATTTATGTATATTGTGAATAGCAACGGTCCTATGACACTCCCCTGAGGCACATCTGAAATCACTCTTACTTCGGAAGACTTCTCTCCATTGAGAATTACATGCTGCGCCCTGTTATCTAGGAACTCCTCAATCCAATCACACAATTGGTCTGATAGTCCATATGCTCTTACTTTGTTCATTAAACGACTGTGGGGAACTGTATCGAACGCCTTGCGGAAGTCAAGAAACACGGCATCTACCTGTGAACCCGTGTCTATGGCCCTCTGAGTCTCGTGGACGAATAGCGCGAGCTGGGTTTCACATGACTGCCTTTTTCGAATTGCAGTGTTGACTCGAACTATAAGGTGTAAGGCACCAGAAATAATATGCAGTATGAGATTAAAATGAATAGCTTCCAACATAGATAACTTGGACGTACATGTTACCAAAACTTCCTCAGATTACGAATTTGTACCATTTACACTTCAATCACGATTCGTAAAATCAGTTAAATTTATCAGAATTATCCATGATGAAATCCAAACACAAAATATTTCCATAAAAGGAGGCCACAGAAAACGCAAATTCTTTGTGGAAAAATGCGTGCTGTGGAAAAAAACCATTAATAATGACATTCGGGAAACAATGGTAACGAAAATGGACGTGGTGAAGGCAAAACATTTCCTGATAATTTAATAAATGAATTACATGGTACAACCCTGCAATTACTTCTAATGAATGAGCCGGTAAATCTGTAAATCTAGAGTTTAACGTCGAGGAAGTTTCGCTTGTTACTAATACGAACGCCTAAAAGTTTATTACACCAAAAACAAACAGAGCAGATAAACATCGCCAGGTAACAGCAAAAGTTAAAACTGAAACAAAATGAGTAAAGTAGAATATGCAGTCACCAACTTATAATAGGACATACTGTTTTACTCAGTTTGCCAACTTCACAAATCAACGAACAAATGCACCTACTGACCCAATAACATCAAGCACATGAAAACCACTCGTGAACGTGAGGTGGACTAAACGGAAATAGCCACTATAAATTATGCATGTACAATCCACTCGTGATAACGATTCTAAGTAATGAGTTCAATTTAATAAAATTCATAAATACACTTGCCACTCACATAAGCTTGCTCGTCACATTCCTTGAACAACCTACAAGAAAGGGTAAAACAAATTAAGTATAGTTGACTAATGACATTTTGATAAATAAGTACCAGCGATCTACAAAACTGACACAGTTCGTAACATCTGCTCTGTAGAGGCATTCAGGTGGATAGGAGGAAGTGAATACAGCATCAACACGTCCTACACGCAAATAGATCAAGTACCAGCTTGGGAGATATCCTGATATAAGAAATCACAGCCGCAAACTAAGGCACTACTTACGGCCATTAAACAACAGAACAACACACTAAGAGTAAGAAGAACAACTGCCACTCGCCAAACAACAGACGCACCGTATGGTATAAAGATCGAGGTCACGGACCACTTCACAAGAAATTTTAACACCAATACGAATGCTGACGGTGGTCACACCACGGAAATAAGCGTAAAAACATTGAACGTTATGTAAACCAAGACAGCTGATCACTCGTCATTTAAGTTCTTTGTACAGCCACACAGCGACTCACAATGCATGGTTCCAACATGTACATCTCAATGACTAATACTGCACAGTTCAAGTAGCCACAAGCTCCGGACGGACAGCACAAGGCGCACGTAACACCACACAAGTCGAATGAACGTGGAATAATGCACTCTGTTTTAATGTGTGCGGGGATTTATGCCCGCCAGAAGAATTGCGCTGTAACTTCACCAACAATCGTGTGTTATACAATTTTCGACGTTACCAAAACTTTGATTCATACTTCTGTGACCATTTTTTTTTTGTTCCTCCTCAAGTACGCATAAAAACTAGCAGCTTACGTACCACCTCGCCAAGTGAGATTTGTATTTGATATCGTACACCCCGAATTTTAAGGAACACTCAGTGTTATGTGCAAATTAGGCCCCCGCAGTAAATCTAAGCAGGGTTATTGGAGTATTGCATTGATCCGTCTGGAAACTTACAATAGAATTCCAAGTATCACTGAGGTAACAATCTTTATTTAGCAGGTGGAAAAGTTGCGGAAATGCTTTCGGGCTCATATGTCACTGACAATTTCTCACGATTCTAAATCGAGTTGTAAAATGATCTGACTGTTGTATAAACAATAATATGATTAAAACGCAGATAAGAACGACAAAGCGGGCAAGAGTCTAAAGCCAAGATATTTCAGTAGGGTCAAAGTAACGTGGGGAGAGTTCCGCAGATAACGTCCGCTTCTCAGCAGGCGGAAGAGCGGCCATATCTTTCGCATGTGGGCGATCCTCTAACATTAACGGGGAACGACCGCATCAGAGGTATATTATTCTGTTTTATCATCATATGCGCTGCATTCAACAACAGCACAAGAGTGACCTTGAAAATGATGTAGCGCACATCTGTACTGAAACATGAGAACACTTGCATGATAGCTATGCCACAAATGAGGAGCCTAATGCATCGGAAACAAATAATTTTCTTTGATCACCAGATGCTTTAAATTCCAGTGTAACTCATTTAATGGACCAGCACGCATAACTGCAGAACAGTGAATACGCACTGACTCGCATTCACGTAAGCATGCATATTCTTACGTGCCTAGATGACGACAAGCATACTCAATTCCTGTTAGCTGAAATAAGGAATGGAAAGCGGCTCCCACATACAAAAAAGGGCCACTTCGGTGGGGAAGCGCATTTGGGTCAGTGCGTGTGAGGAGAGACTCCCCTTCTCGGCTCCTGAGAAGACTGACCTAAGTAGCTCTCTGTAGCACCTCAGAAACTATCATACCATTCTCCTCCTGCTTAAATTGAGTAGTTTGGCTAGAATAGTCCGTTATGCTTGACAGTAGCAACCATTAAATCATTCCTGCCTGCTGAGTAGACGAATTAGAGCACTCTCTAGTGCTTCCCAGTTGCGATCACCCCATCATACTCTCCTTCGAGTCTACTGAATAGACTGGGTAGAGTACTCTATATTCCTACTCAGTAGGAGGTGCTATTCCTCTGCTTCTTATCTTCTTCAGACCATGTTAACGATCTGTGCGCAGGAAACATGAAGTGCCATGTGGGCAATGAAGACGATGATCCTAGTAGACATCCCACATGGGACTCTAGGCAGGAACGTGATGGGTTTCCTCCATATTGTTGCTGTTGTGGTTGTCCATGTTTTAGTTGCAGTCAGAAGATTAATGTCTCTTTCTTCGTCTTCTGCTGCAGTACCCTGGAATATCTGATGTACTTTATAGGAACTCCATTTTGCAATGACATCGTGACCTTGGGTGGCTGATGAGGTGCTGCCAAGACCGACAACAAATCCTCAAACGAGTTTGTTATTGCTATTTATTAGTAGTAGTAGGACGAGGATGATGAGGTTCAAGTAATCTGACCATCACCTAGCCCTTCTACCACAGTTTTAAGCTAAGGGCCACTTCGATGCAGAAGTGTCTTTCGGTCTGAGCACCGGGGTGGCCGTGCGCTTCTAGGCGCTACAGTCTGGAGCCAAGTGACCGCTACGGTCGCAGGTTCGAATCCTGCCTCGGGCATGGATGCATGTGATGTCCTTAGGTTAGTTAGGTTTAATTAGTTCTAAGTTCTAGGCGACTGATGACCTCAGAAGTTAAGTCGCATAGTGCTCAGAGCCACTTGAACCTTTTCTCTTTTCCCTCTGAGCGATCTGAGGAGTCACTCCCGTTTCTAGCTCTGGAGAATCTCAGCAGCTATCTTACCATTCCAATATTGCCTATGTTGAGTAGACTCCCTAGAGTACTCTCTAGTGCCTCGCACCAGCAGCTGTCCCATCATTCCTGCAGCATGAGCTCAGAATGATTGTCATCGACGAGCCAATATATGAGTAGTAGTTAGCATGAACTCAGAACGACTCCAGTCATTGACGAGCGAATATATGAATGAGTAGTAGTTCTTCACATGAAAAGTTCGTTTGTTTCTAGGTACACTCGATGACGATGACAATACAACTCACATTAAATTTAGCTAATTCTACTGCAAAAATTGTTATTAATAAACCGTCAGTTAATTTGTTAAATCACTGTGGTTATTGGCAGATACTTTCACTGTATAAGTATTGTTAATATTAATTTGCTCATAACAGATATGAACGTCTCCCTATGGTGAATGAAGACGCCTACATAGTTGAACTAGTTATAAAGGATGAGAAAAGGATTGGAAATTTGAATCTTATTGGTCCAGGGGGGGGGGGAGGTAGTGGAGGGGATTCTTAATAATGTAATGTGCTCCTGTTATCTGAGAAAGATACAGGGATTTCCGTTCAAGAAAGAATTGCTCAAATTAAAATAGCTGTTACACGGGGACGCTGTCTTTCATCACTACTGCAGAATCTTTACATTGAAGATGTAATGACAGAAATAAATTAAATTTTCTAGAGTCGGGTTAACATTCAGGGTGAATGGATATCAGTGATAAGGATCTGTTGAACGCAATGAACAGTCTAAGTACGACAGACAAAGTACTGAGAAGTAGCAAAAATGAGAAAAACATGAAACTTAAGATCAGATAGGATATCCACAAAGTAGACGAAGTTAAGGAATTCTGCTACTCTGGACGAAGCAAGCAGAACATAAAAAACAGACTAGTATTGGGAAAGATGGCACTCCTGGCCAACAGAAATCTACTGGTATCAAACATGGGCTTTAGATTGAGGAAGAAGTTTCTGAGAATGTACATTTGGAGCATAGCTTTGTGAGGTAGAGAGTCATTGACTGTGGGGAAACAGAAACAGAAGAGAAACGAGGAGTTTGTGATGTGGTGCTACATATGAATTACGTAAAATAGATGGATTGATAAGAAATGAGGGGCCTCTCCATAGAATCGACAAAGAGAGGACCACACCTAAAAGACTGACAAAACGAAGGTACAGCGAGATAAGATGTATGTTGTGAGATCAGGGGATAATCTCCATGATACTGGAAGGAGTTCTAGTGGATAAAAACTGTAAGGGAAGACAGAGATTAGTATAAATCTAACAAATAACTGAAAACGTATGGAGCAAGTATTACTCTAAGATGAAGAGTTAGCACACGACAGGATTCGTGGCCAGCGCATCAAACCAGTTAGAAGACTGAAGTCTCAAAAGTAAAACAATAAAAGAATGGATCTGAATTGAGAGCAGACTATAACTTTACTATCCGTGTTTGTCCTATTACAAATTAGTAAATAAGAGAAATTACACATATTTAAGGTTGTGCACTCACTCTTTGGTCAGTAGCTAGCAAGAAATAGATTTCTATTGGCAACCAATCTGTTGCCTTAAACTCTAGGGAATTTGCAAGATACAAATGAAGTCCAAAGAACCTAAGTACATACAAAACAATCTCTTTGAGGAGTCTGGTTTCAAAGTCAGCGAGATAAAGGCTACAGGAAACCGAAGTTAGAGCCCTGGAGAATATTCACCAGCTTCCATGTTTGATGACAATTATAAAAAATGGTTCAAATGGCTCTGAGCACTATGGGACTCAACATCTTAGATCATAAGTCCCCTAGAATTTAGAACTACTTAAACCTAACTAACCTAAGGGCATCACACACACCCATGCCCGAGGCAGGATTCGAACCTGTGACCGTAGCAGTCCCGCGGTTCCGGACTGCAGCGCCAGAACCGCACGGCCACCGCGGCCGGCGATGACAATTATAGATTGTCAAAAGTTAGCTAGCAGTGAAGTTTGCCACATTATACATATAGCTGCTGTTTTACAATCTGTTAGTGTAACCCCTTGGGAAAACGAGATGCCATACAAGGCAAAATTAGCCATCTTCGTTTCCTACGGTATTTAAGTTTGAGCTACTCACTGGAGATCTGCGCATATATATATATATATATATATATATATATATATATATATATTCTATTTATAGGAATTTCAATGAAATCCTTCCTTGCCCTGGCTTTTTACATCAATTTCACACGACAATATATATATATATATATATATATATATATATGTGTGTGTGTGTGTGTGTGTGTGTGTGTGTATGGGTAAAACTCCACCTAACAATATAAATTAAGATGGTATTGTCGTGTGAAATTGATGTAAAAAGCCATGGCAAGGAAGGATTTCATTGAAATTCCTATAAACAGAAAAAAAATTCTTTTTTGACAGTAAACTAGAGTGTGGATCGACATTGATAAGGACGTCGCCGAAAGTAATCTCCTTACGTCACCGAAACTGGAACATGCGGCTGTCAACGGATAACTGAAGTTGGGAGAGACTCGCCACCACCACCTGGGAAACTGGGGGTGATCAATAATGGGTATCCGTTCCTTTGCTCTATGTGTAAAGAGGTTTGGCATTCGGGCTTTTTTAGCAGTATGGGACTATTCACTGTGTCCTTTTCATGGTGCAATTTCAAAATTGTGTATTGACTGTATAATGAAATTATGCCTTGTTACAACCGACGTTGGGACCATATGCTATCATTGATCGAAGACCACGGTGAATTGCATAGCAAAGCAAATCCTGTGTGCCAAATTTATCACATGATACATTTCTCAATACTGAGATCAAAATTAGGCCATAATTGTTGACAGTCAACCATCAACAAAGCAGCCTGTGGTCGTATAAAGAGCACTGTATAGAAAAGTAGATGTATTGAACATTTATATTTAACTTTCCTCCATCATGAAAGAGATATCAGAAATAATATATGATAAATGAAAAATCATAAACTTCCAGTGCCTACTCTTTCTCCATTACACTCTTCCTGTCTGCTATGTAATATATTTTTCGCTTATCACTTCTTTGACTCTTTTTTTTGCTACAATGGAACTTATCCGGAATTCGTCTTTCTAATATATTAGTTAAAGCGTATTCCGTCCAAATAAATGTAAGAAAGTTTATTATACCTTTTTTTGATAGTTCCAAGGACTCATCTTTGCTGTTTATGGATGACCTCAATGGATTTTCTTTTCCTTCGTCAGATTTCACCTAACTCACATTTCTATCATTTCTGAGGGGTCTCTAAGCGGTGTCTGTACGTCTGTAGTGTCCATAATTCACAAAAATGTTTTATAGGACTCCAGATGTAGTTGAGAAACCGTTTTCTTCATTTGTGTGAAACACAATTTTTACTAATGGTTGCCTTTCCATTACTGTTGCAGTTGTACCTGTATTTCAGATATTTATATGGCATCTGTCATTTTTACTAGTTAAGATGACTGAATAACAAAATTTATTAACTTTTACTGTTTCAGATATAGCTTGATGTCAGATGTTCTCATCTTTTATTTCCTTCCGTGGTAACTGTGGTTTATTAACTATTAATTTTTAACGTTAAACTTTTTCAGAATTATGTCAAAGAAAGCATATTCTGCATGTGTTTTGAACTGCTCGCTATTAGGACCATACGTTCGACAAATCTTACACTGCGAATGTCACATCCATTTGCTTTATTCTATGATGCTTCTGCTTTAAATTTCCTCTGCGTTTTTTCTTTGAAAAGGTTAAACGTACATGGTGACAACGAGCAATCTTTTCAAATATGTATGCTAATTTTAGCTGTTCGTTGACCTGCATCCTCGATCCTTTGGTTCCCGCAAATGTTTACAGCCGATGTTTCTTTGTCTTCAGAAGAATGAAGATCGTTTTTCCTTTTTCAGTAAGTGTTGTAACGCCGTTTCCAAATGTAAAGTCTAATGTTGATGTTGAAGATGATTGTGATGAACAAAAGGAAATTTAACTCGGCGGCAGTCACCTTGATTAGAGAGATATTTGCTTGGCTCCCAAAGTGAAAGCGCATGTCAGATACACGATGACAGCCGTACATGAATGAGTCTGTGGCGAACTCCGTTATTGTCTGACCCATATACCGGGGAGCGTAGCTTTGCACATCAAACGCTCAGAGGTTCTGCGCATCACTGCCCGTGTATGCGTGTCATCGAACGTGTTTACACACGCAACGCTAGACTGGATAGCGGCAGCAAACATTGACAGCTCGCCGGAGGAGCAGCGACATGGTAATCCCATTGTTCACGTGAGCTGTAGATCTGTTACAAGTGAGACGGCCATTAGTTAAACGGATATGAGGTTATCAGAAGATGAGATCCAAACCTCAGACTCTCCTGTCCGGTATATTATTGTCTATACGTATACTGTAACTGTCTATAGAAGCCATTCCGTCCCTCATTTTTCATAGAACTAATCCTAAAATCTAAAGAAATTTTGTTCAAGAAAGATACGTTCACGAGTGTGGATCAGCTGCTAATTATTACAGTTTTGTTTGTAGATATGAAAAGGTGTTAATAACATTTCATTACCGCATTTTGGTGCTTTTTGGATAGTTGCACAGGGGTTCAGGAAACTTTTTGTACCTAAGAGCACATTATAGAATATCCGTGTGACGACTTGCTTTACTTATTTTTCTCAGTAAATTTGTAGTTGATCACATTTAATACCATATATAACATACAAATAATTTCTAAATTATAATTTTGGCTACTAAAACTTCTAAAACAATTAATTAATAATATACAGAAAATAAATGTGTTACAGATATTCTTGCTGGAAAATATGTTTCAAACGAAATGAGCTTTGTGGCAATTAATTTTTCACTTATCGCAGATAAGAAGGTATGATTGATCATTAGTATATCCATCTGTTGGTCAAGATTTGTACTTTGACATTATGTTATTCATTTTTGTAAACAGTGATTGATCACATATAAATTGGGTCAAGAAACAACTTTGTCTTGTATGATTAGCTACTTTCAAGTATATTCCAAAGTCTGTTATCTGATACAATTGATTTTATGGTATAATCATTCTGAATGTCCAAAATTTTTTTATTACATACTTCCATTCTTATTCGAATAAATTCTACAATCTTTGAACATATTTCGGTTTCATGTAAGTGGCAAATGAAAGCATTAAAAAAGAAAGAAAGAAAAAAAAGGAAAGAGTTTGTCAGTAATTTCAAACTATTGAAAATGCTTTTCAGTTCACTGCCTAAATAATTGAATACTGATAATAAGAAATAGCAACTCAGTTTCGTCGCCACCTATCATTTTTTTGTATTTCGGAAATGGAAAGGGGGCTTAATATGCAGACGTGTTATTTGCGAAAATCAGGTCATCTTCAGACGCATTTACAGACCTTATCGTTCAAAGTATATGTCTACTTCCTCAGACTTCTTACTGAGGTAAATCAATTTCATGATTAGGTCTGTAACAAAACCCAACTCTACCACCAATGGAAAGTGCACTACATCAACAAAATTTAGATTGGTTGCACGGTGATACTTTTTATTTCATCAGAGATACAGACTCGTTTTCCCTGTTTCGATGGTGCAGAATGATCGCATTTCACAGTGCTTGTTTGATATTACTAAAAGCATTGATACATTCCTTTGTCCATACCACTGGTATACTCTTCTTCGGTAAGTTTAGTATCGATTCACCATTCAGTACTTGGCCTGATAGGAAGCTACGGAAGTTTGACACCATGCTTACAAACCCTGATAACTGTCTTTTATACCATGTCGTGGGAACTCTTCGATTGCAATAACCTTTTACTTGTCAGGTACAATACCAGCGAAATAATTTGACCTTGAATCTAGTTTTCTTGTCTACCAGATTTTGATTTTTCTAAGTTTTCCATAACCTTGGCTCCGGCAAACCTTTGTAATATTCTTTTAAGTATCTGGAAGTGTTCCTCCTATGTGGACGTAGTTACTAGCAAGTCATCCACATCCACAGTAACTTTGTGTAGTAAATATGCGCGTAGAACGGTGTCGAGAGCTGTCATGAACACTCCGGGACTTATCTAGGTAATACACGGAACTGATAACTATGTCCGTGAAATAAAAAAGGTTATGTTTTCTAGCCGTCCGAGAGATTCTAGGAGCTTCAGTCCGGAACCACGCTGCTGCTATAGTCGCAGGTTCTAATCCAGCCTCGGGCATGGATGTGTGTGATGTCCTTAGGTTAGTTAGGTTAAAGTAGTTCTAAGTCTACGGGACTGATGACCTCAGATGTTAAGTCCCATCGTGCTTAGAACCATTTGAACCATGTTTTACATCTCTAACTTCCTCTGTTAAGAGTAACGCAAAATACGGGGCTTTTAAATCTATCGTTGTTATGAAGGTTACACCAAAACACTTTGAATTAGCTCTACCAAATTCTCAGGTCTGGTTCGTGGTTCGTACATGTATTATTACTTTATTTATTTCTCGAGCTTCTAAGACTAGGAGTAATCAGCCTCCAGCCTTAGCTATTGCAACCAAAGGATTCCTATACGGTGAAGGTGAAGGCTCTATTACATCCCACTTAACCATTTTGCGTATTTCCTGGGTTACTTCGTCGTTCTTATTCCACGGTACAGAATAATTGGCATAGTAGTACGTTTCATGAGACGTTATCTCATTGTTGAACTCATCGCCCTTGACTGTTCCGGGCTTGTATGGTAAGACTTCGATATAGGCACACAAGAAGATTTTCAGCTCATCCTATGTCTTTAATTCTATTGCTTCCTCGATATGGGGCACAATGCCTTGCTCGTTGTCAGACTAGTTAAGTTCCCTTTCAAAGGTATCACAAATGCGCAAAACGTCAGGCCCACTTTATAAAACTTGTACATTCTAATGAAAAAGCTACTCGTTTGACTTCTCCACGAGATAGGTCAATTTACCCCTCTCTCTCCCTGAGACACTCACAACTCCAAATACAAGCTACCGGGGGTCCCCGGATGACTAGAAACTTACTTAATATAGATTCCCTTCCGACGTCAATTACGACTTTTATTTGATATTTAATCAGTTGGGACTATGGACCTATGTTACCCGACAATTTTTCACTAGACAAATGGGTATTCTTTGCACTTGGGTGGTAGCGTTCTCGCTTCCCACGCCCGGGTTCCCGGGTTCGATTCCCGGCGGGGTTAGGGATTTTCTCTGCCTCGTGATGACTGGGTGTTGTGTGATGTCCTTAGGTTAGTTAGGTTTAAGTAGTTCTAAGTTCTAGGGGACTGATGACCATAGATGTGAAGTCCCATAGTGCTCAGAGCCATTTGAACCATTTTTTGCACTTGGTTTAACCTTTCGTAACACTTCACGCTCTTCACGTTTGTGGAAGTTCCGGTATCGATTATTATATTCCTGGGTATAAACACTACCGCCCACCATAGAATGTTCTCTCTCTTTCTTTGTGCTCGGACAAGAGCTACGTTCTTCTAATAATTCCCCTTGCAAGTCACATCCGTCATTTTATCTCAGTAATTGTAATTCATGACTAAGATTGCTACCATCTCTTACTATGACAACGGTGAACCACCATTTCCAAGTGAGAAAGTGTCGTTAATATCCAAACTAAAATTAAGTGAACATCCAAGAAATACACAATGTCCATCGACGAGGGCGTGGGCTGCAACACTCTTCACTGGAATGCGATTTTTCTTGTCTCCTGATGTTGTTGTAAGTTCAATGTTTGAAATTGGTAGTAAAGATTTTGGTAAATCAACTTATGACTCAACATCTCCTCTTGTCTCGTATACTCGTAGCAAAAGAAAAATTAATCAAAATGAGTCTGTATTTATTTGGGTTAAAGGCAAAGGTGTATGCGAATATGTAAAATTTGTTGGTGATTGTACTGTATATTTCCATAAATAAAGATCTGTAGCGTCAGCCACTAACCGGACAAGGGTACATCTAGAACCGGAGTAACTCTTAGTTTTAGGTAATATGTTCGGAAGACTACGTACGAAAACAACTGGGTGAACTGGCTTTTTGTCGTCAGTAAAAGGTTGGAACTGTCTCTCTTAATCAAACTTTCTTCCATGGCCAATCCCGACCTTGGAGATGCTGCCCCACAACTGAATTGTGTTGCAAAGGACAGTGATTGGATCCAGTTATGTTTCTCACATATTTTGTCGTAATCCCTTGCGGGATGTTACGTGTGTCCTGTTGTCGCAAACTGTATGGATAACTGTCAACGTGTGTGTGTCTATGCTCACACTGAAACATTAGCATTGCCGTACATATCGGCATTGGTTGTGTGGACAATTTCCCTAGTCTGTTGCTGTTAACAGAACAGGTAACAGATTCTACACATTGTGGTATGTGGCGTTGACATTGTGTAATGTTATGATTTTAACGCAATGTCATCTGACACATCTTTTGCTAAAATACTACTTACTGTAGGTATTTCAGGATCATCCCCTACTAAATTCTGTATAATATCGTTCACCTTCTCCTCTACGTGATGAACGATTTCGCCATCCAGGGCTCAACCATACGTTGAAAGTTTCATCGCGCCTCTTACCTTGTTCCTCATATTTATGCTCTACCTTTTCATTGTCTTCGAACGCTAAGGTGTCGAATCTTTGTATCAGTTCTGATATCTACCCTTTTACTCGTAGCTGCTCTGTCTGCAGGGCAGTTAATTGCATGGACAAGGAATGTACCAACTCTGGTAGATCTCTGTACACTTCTTTCAGTGAAGTAAGGTCATCTTTTAGTTCTTTTAAAATCTTGGTATCCCCTCTGCTTATTTACGTTCATGTTCTATGATTTCATTGAAAGAGGCCATTACTTTGCTTCTCGCTCTGGGTCACACACTTGTAATTTATTGTTTCCCTCTTGTTGACGCTCTTGTAACTAACGTAACAACTTTGCAGATGGCACAGCTGCTGGTTAACCCATTATTATGTTCGGTAAACTGTCAGTTTTGGTTTGATAAAACTGCCTTGTAGGTGTAGTTTGATAACTCGTGCCTTCAATTGTACTGCCAGTGACAAAAGATGGAGCACTTATGTAGTTCACTTGTAGTTTCAGTTTGTAATTTACTATCAGCATCAATCATTTCCAAGAGTTTGCCGGGTTCGTGCACTGTATGTGGCACGGTTTCCACTTTCGATAAGCATTGGTTAGCTTGCTATTCTGCCCATTGCCCTTTGCCTAACCATATTAGTCACACGAGGAAGAGCAGCACTTTCGGTACACAAACAGAAATGAATTACAATAAAACAGCACAAAAGGACTGACACAGGAAAAACAAACATATGTAATAGATTTCAATTATCAGTCGTCCTTTTTAAATTTTATTCGCAGATCTAGATTTCAGCTAGTTTCCAGCTGAAATCTAGATCTGCCAATAAATTTTAAAATGGACGACTGGTAGCTGAAATCTATTATTTACAAGTCAATATAACAGTCGCTGCGTGCAACAGCCTTCTGAGTGGAAGGTAACCTGACATACACACATGTATATGAATGATTTAGCGCTAAATATACATTTCACTACGCTGTGCACTGACTATTACTTCACGACAGTAAACCTCAGTAATTGCCGTTCTTACCTGACTCATATAAAGTTTGTTTACTCTTTCTCTTTTTATATGAAACCCCATTAATACATATTTTACCGCTCGGGTTTCAAATGTAACATTCATATTGTTCTTAATGACCATGATACTACGGGCCCTAATTCATAGTACGCAACTTTTGTTGTGCTCAACGTAAAATAAGTTGTGGTAACATGTTCGAGATGACAGAGGTGCAGAGCAGCTGCTGTATGCGTTGTTCGTATAAATGTCGCCTGCAAGTGGTGGAAATTTGCACTGATGGATAGCAAACACTTTCGCAGACTAATTGGTACATATTTTTAGCATGTAATATAATACACAAACACACATACTGACTGTTTGTAGTTTTATGCATTTACCAATGGTTTAATAGTCCTAATGGTTTTGTACTGCTTTATATTTCACTTGTACCATATCAAGAGGGCTGAAGAAACTTTTGCACAATGGTTGGATCTAGTACGCAATATTAAAGTATTTTACCCTTTTCTGTTAAATAAAAGCTTTTCATATGGAACTGATGGGCTCTACGCTTCGTCGGAATTCTTTGAGGAGGATTTGCCTGCTTCCCTTGTGACATAATATTGAAATCAGGAACCACAAAAGGTAAAGACAGTCTCAGATTGCTTTCGCTGTAAAGTTTGTTCTTGGATTTATTTTTTACACACACGTAAGAAAGAAGTGCCTTTCCGCACAGATAGGTGGGCGAAACAGGTAATAAACCTGTCACCACGTTATGTGATATAATTGGAAACTCCGTTTTTAGGCTTGACCAGCAACTTATTAGTGGCGAAGATTTATTTTCTTTAACTTAGTCAGTGTAAGTTTCAAATAGTTGTTCGTTTCAATTTACGCTTCATGTGCATTCCAAATTTATTGTCTCTTCCAATCGACAGCGGATACAGTTGTTATTACAAGATACAGCAGGGAAATCGTGTTTGGGATTTTCCCAGATCCCTTCAAATGTTCCTTAATTTTGTTCTTGACGTTTTCGTCCGAAGTAAGATGAATTTTTGCTAGAAAATCGTGAAGGGTATCGAAGCACTCAAGCTGATAGGAATTTAGAATGATTTCCCAAACTGCAGCTCTGTTATCGAATGATTCGTACAGTCTTGCACATTACACAGATTCGTTTCGTCCGTGTAGTAATAAATTTCAACTGTGGATTTTTGAAAAAAAATTCTGTCAAACAAGCTACAGTCGGAAGTCAAACTTTGCCAGGGAAAAGGTTTATCTGGTGACAAATACATTTTTGTAAACACTCGTAGCCAGTTTTTGTAAAGGCCTCGTCGCTGACGCTGTGGATGCCGAGTTGTCATTGTTGTTACGGTAGGCCGAGTTTGTCAGTTCGTGAAACGGCTTCTGGTGCAATTCAAAATGGCTCAAATGGCTCTGAGTACTATGGGACTCAACATCTGTCGTCATCAGTCCCCTAGAACGTAGAACTACTTAAACCTAACTAACCTAAGGACATCACACACATCCATGGCCGAGGCAGGATTCGAACCTGCGACCGTAGCGGTTACGCGGTACCAGACTGAAGCGCCTAGTACCGCACGGCCAAAACGGCCGGCTCTGGTGCAGTATATCGCTAAGACAGTTTCTCTCTTCCACTATTAACACTATGCTTCCGGGGTCAGGTAGTAGGATAGGAGTATGAAGGTTCTACAACACTCGAACAATTTAATAGCAAAGTAACATAAATGAGTTAAGAACGTTTAGTTAGCTTTTTTACTTGTCTAATAATGACATTTCCAAAACTTCACATAATGTAACACAAAAAGGACCTGAAAGGCTAAGTGCAAATAATCGTAGGTAAACTCCAAAATACACAGCAAATGCAATTTACAACAATTGACCGTTCGCTTCTAACAGTTCACTAAACGACGTTCCCTGTCTAGATCAGCCCCGGGCGACGATCTATAACCAAATGGGCGAGAGCTGCTCACCTATCCTCCGAGCAGGCTTCTGTCCGTTTTCGTCCGCTCATTTTGGGACTGTACTCGGCCGGCTATAGGCCGAGGCAAAGTCGATATCCTCATCCTCAGTGCCGCTGGTTGCGCTGGTGGAACTTGCGCAAGTGGGAAGTATCTATGGCACTGGCACCAGCTCACATCTTTGCTCTTGTGGTGCTTTTTTCCTGGCTGTATCTTGTTCGGACGACTCAGAAAAGATAAACATCATACAATATGGGCGCAGGTCTCCTGTGATACAAACACGTTACATCTGTGTCGGTCAATAGAACTTTTTAATACTTCAGTTATTACTGCAAAACTTCGCTAATTAGCAGTATGACCTGAAATAAAGTTAACTAGTTTGACTGCATCGTAAGTTACAGATGTTTTGACATACATGTAAAAACAAATTGATTTAATAATGTTATACCAGCTCCAAGGTAGCCCCTGAGAGCTGTAAACCCATATAACATCCTAGAGAACGAGGTTGTCTATGCCCAAAGGCGTACCCAAAAGTACCATGGTAAACACCGGTTATTTACACACAAGATAATGGAAACGGACAGGCACCCGCCAGGGTAGCCGAGAGCACTAACACGCTGCTTCCTGGAGTCGGGTAAAGCGCGCTGGCCCTGGATCGAATCCGCCCAGCGGATTAACGACAAGGGCCGATGTGCCGGCCAGCCTGGATGTGGTTTTTAGGCGGTTTTCCACATACTGCTACGTGAATACCGGGCTGGTCCCCATGTTCCGCCTCATTTACACGGCTCGCAGGCATGTGAACACATTCGTACTAATCCATGGTTTACACTCGCTGCGCCTGCCGGTGTGGCCATGCGGTCCTTAGTTTACTTAGGTTTAATTAGTTCTAAGTTCTAGGCGACTGATGACCTCAGAAGTTAAGTCGCATAGTCCTCAGAGCCATTTGAACCACACTCGCTGCAGACATTTGGGGTACACAAATTCCCTCCCAGGGGGTATGAGGTGGAGGCAGGAAGGGCATTAGGCCACCCCTTTAACATTAACATGCCAAATCCGATTAACGACGGCTGACCCTGCGTCACTGCGGGAGAAGGCTCAAGCGATAGAATAATGGAAACAGACATTTCGACCTCCACTTCCTGCAAGGGGAGCTAGAGCCACGGTGTGCAGGAAGTATCACTACGCCGAAATCTGAGTGGCTGGAGAGAGATATGTACGGGCAAGAACCACGCCCGAAGTTCAGTTCACTCCAGATGTCGACCTCGTCTACTGCAACCGCCGAAGATTACGTCTTCATCTCGGAATTGGACTGTTACTAGCGTGTGAGTGTGTTAGCACGAACCTTTGTGGAAAATAAGAAGTGAACTTTTGTATGCCTCAATTAGGAGACTTTTTATCCCTATTGTTGCCTTTCGTTTCTATGTTCAGTCATCAACTTTGTGAATTTACATCGATAAAAGTTGTGTTGTGAAAAATTGCGAATTGTCAGTCACAACAAATATTTGCAAGGAACGGTGGAGATTCCATAACCATCTTCTTGCTTTCGATACAACCATAGTTATTTTAATGTAACGTCGGAGGTGAAATACGGTGTCGTTAAATACTGTGCGAAGTAAAATACTGCTTGTAAACGGGCCACAGAGATTTGGTTTCACGCCTGCAACAGTGTGATGTCTCGCGGGTGCGCCGGCCTGCACGGGCGGCCGTGCGGACCCGGGTTCTGGCGGGCCAGCGCTCGGGCCGGCGGGACCCGGTATGGCGCGAGCGGCTGACCGGGCAGCGCCGAGTCGAGGCTCGCCCGGCAGTCAGAGCTACGGTCTCGGGCGGGCCGCGCAGGCTCGGTGCACGCCACTGCTTGCGACACCAGGTAACTCCACGACCGATAACCAGACAGCTGAGGTCTGGCGGAGCGTGAAGGAACTGGCGGCTGTAGCACCCCCGTTTAAATTCTTTCAGTGGGTTTTATGTAATTTACCGAAACCGCCAAACAGTTAATTATTATGATTATTAGACCGTGTGCTTAATGGATGAAATGCTATCGGTTTTTCTGCTGTCGTTTCGGGGGTATTTCAACCGAGTGCGGCTGTTCTGAGACTGAATAGTGGAATGATTGAGAGTTTGTCTATTATTAAGGACCACAAACGTTGCGATGTACAAGCTGTATATTTTCTACTAACACACAAATTCTGAGGCAGTGCTACCTTCGCCATACACATCTAATTACGGTTATATCTCTTATTGGTTGCGGATTTTCAGGTATTTCGTCACACGCAATGATGATGGTTAACATCCACAACAATCCTCACTGCAATCCATGGTTGTTGCCTGCCGACGCGGTTGACGCGAAACACGTAATCCGACACTTGTCACTTTCTGTTCCACATCACTCGTGAATCGGTATTAGTGAGGGTCAACCCCACGACGATCAGGGGGACGTGCTCAGTCGTCACACTCCGGTGAATTTTGCCGTTTACAGCTCACTCGACCACCACTCTTGCCTGTCTCCCGCAATACCTCTCACTCGACACTCTCCAGAGCTACTCCGCACTTGACACTCGTCTCACTGCCTAGTGCAGCACTCGACAATCGACTCCTGTCTACTATCCACCTGGGTGTTGGAAACTAGCATCTATGTTCGTCGGATCACGGATCCCTTACACGGCTCAGCACGCGATACTCACCAAACGATGTGCACAACACATCTTTCATACGTATAGTAATATGGTGTAGAGCGCCAGCCTTATAAAAAAAGAAAAAAAATCGTACTTACCAGCAGGTGTTTATCAGCAAGGCTAGGGGTGATGCGATACTATAACATAGCGGAGTACTTCGCATCTGTCACTCTGACAGTTTGCAAAGCAGCTTCCTACTCCTTCCCCCCTCCCCTACACCCATCCACCATTCCACAAACCTCCATCTGCGCCGTTTCCTTGGAAGAAAATCGGTCTGATCACGACTGATGTGGTGAATGCACACCACAGCGTGACTTTCTCAGCATGCAACGCGGTTTCCGAGAGAGTTCTAGGATTTTCGGTAGCATAAAATCTGCAGTCGAGGGTGCTGAAAAACCCTCGGAGTGTCAAATGGGCTTCGTCGATCCACCCCGCGTTAGACAAGGAATCGTCATCTTCCGCTATATTTTGAAATGTCCACACCGCAAACGTTCTCCGAAACAGTAAATCGGTGCCTAACTGTCAATGACGACGCTGGATTTTGTACGGATAGCATTGGACGATACGCCTTAGAGCTCTCCAAACAGTAGTGCCTGGAGCGCCGGTGGCACGCGCGACGTCACAGGCGTTGACTTCGTCATTCAGAGATGAACTCGCTAGCGTCTCCATTTCTTCCCGAACTGTTCGTGCAGCAGTAGCACTTGTGTCTGGTTGCCCACTACGGTGCCGACTGTCTAAACAATCCGGGGTTTTGAACTTCGTGATCATTTTCTTCTCTCTTCCTGCATGGTCTTTACCTGCTCGCATACACTTAAGGATCTTGAAGCTGCAGTGGCGGATACTCCATTTTGATAGTAAAGTCCCAGTAACAGTAGCTTTTACGGTAAAGTCACCATGTCACGAATGCTAGTGCATCTGACTCCTTCCCTTAGTACAGTGGTCTTTACACATTGTTTTCTTGCGGCGTAACGGACGTTTTGATGTCTAGCACCATTCGTTGGCCTGTTTTTGGACACGTTTCGGGAACGTGTGTCAGGTTTTACCTCTCTATCTTCTACACTCCTGGAAATGGAAAAAAGAACACATTGACACCGGTGTGTCAGACCCACCATACTTGCTCCGGACACTGCGAGAGGGCTGTGCAAGCAATGATCACACGCACGGCACAGCGGACACACCAGGAACCGCGGTGTTGGCCGTCGAATGGCGCTAGCTGCGCAGCATTTGTGCACCGCCGCCGTCAGTGTCAGCCAGTTTGCCGTGGCATACGGAGCTCCATCGCAGTCTTTAACACTGGTAGCATGCCGCGACAGCGTGGACGTGAACCGTATGTGCAGTTGACGGACTTTGAGCGAGGGCGTATAGTGGGCATGCGGGAGGCCGGGTGGACGTACCGCCGAATTGCTCAACACGTGGGGCGTGAGGTCTCCACAGTACATCGATGTTGTCGCCAGTGGTCGGCGGAAGGTGCACGTGCCCGTCGACCTGGGACCGGACCGCAGCGACGCACGGATGCACGCCAAGACCGTAGGATCCTACGCAGTGCCGTAGGGGACCGCACCGCCACTTCCCAGCAAATTAGGGACACTGTTGCTCCTGGGGTATCGGCGAGGACCATTCGCAACCGTCTCCATGAAGCTGGGCTACGGTCCCGCACACCGTTAGGCCGTCTTCCGCTCACGCCCCAACATCGTGCAGCCCGCCTCCAGTGGTGTCGCGACAGGCGTGAATGGAGGGACGAATGGAGACGTGTCGTCTTCAGCGATGAGAGTCCTTTCTGCCTTGGTGCCAATGATGGTCGTATGCGTGTTTGGCGCCGTGCAGGTGAGCGCCACAATCAGGACTGCATACGACCGAGGCACACAGGGCCAACACCCGGCATCATGATGTGGGGAGCGATCTCCTACACTGGCCGTACACCACTGGTGATCGCCGAGGGGACACTGAATAGTGCACGGTACATCCAAACCGTCATCGAACCCATCGTTCTACCATTCCTAGACCGGCAAGGGAACTTGCTGTTCCAACAGGACAATGCACGTCCGCATGTATCCCGTGCCATCCAACGTGCTCTAGAAGGTGTAAGTCAACTACCCTGGCCAGCAAGATCTCCGGATCTGTCCCCCATTGAGCATGTTTGGGACTGGATGAAGCGTCGTCTCACGCGGTCTGCACGTCCAGCACGAACGCTGGTCCAACTGAGGCGCCAGGTGGAAATGGCATGGCAAGCCGTTCCACAGGACTACATCCAGCATCTCTACGATCGTCTCCATGGGAGAATAGCAGCCTGTATTGCTGCGAAAGGTGGATGTACACTGTACTAGTGCCGACATTGTGCATGCTCTGTTGCCTGTGTCTATGTGCCTGTGGTTCTGTCAGTGTGATCATGTGATGTATCTGACCCCAGGAATGTGTCAATAAAGTTTCCCCTTCCTGGGACAATGAATTCACGGTGTTCTTATTTAAATTTCCAGGAGTGTACATTATTCCGTGAATTAGTGCATTTTCAAATGTTAACTGACTTTTGGGCCACCTTGTATTTCGTGAAACCAACCAACGTCGTATCGATTACATGCCAGGCAGAATTGCTGATGTGTTGCATTAAGAAGGTGAACCAACATACTATAAGTTAGTGATTATAACGTTTTATCTGATTAATTTATCTCTTGCTGTTGAAAATACAAAGTCGTGCCGTCCCCTATATGTGTTCTCTAACATGTCATTCATATATTTAGGAGTAACACTATGTAGAAATCTGATGTGGAACGATAACATAGGGTCTTATAAAGTGTATAGTACGTACATTTGGTCGGAGTAACGGGTATAACGAGCGTATACACAGAAGGATGGCACAAACGGACACAGTTTGGCTGAATGGCGAAATAGTGTCACAGAGCAGTTGTTAATCTTAACTGGCACGCTCTGGAATAAACACGACGTACATTCCGCGAGAAACCGCTAAGAGAAATACAAGATAAGTGTTTCAGAACAGAAAATGCCAATTAGCTTCAGTCCCATGCGTAAATAGAGAGTGAAAACGGTATACCTAAAAGTAGACAACTTAGAAGTCGCCAAGAGACGCACTAACCGTTATTCACCCCTGGCCCGTGTGTGATAGGAACAAGAAGGAGCTTTAATACATTTTAAATAAAAATTACTCTGTGATAGAGGTTTCGTAGCGATTCTCTGGGCATAACATAAAGGTCGCAAACTTCCATGTCACGTCCTCTTCCATGCAGCGTCATGGGGATGCGATAGGAGGGGCATGGGGTCAATATGCACCTTTCTCGGCCTTTGTCAATTTTCCAGACCTAGGAGCCGATACTTGTGATTCAAATAGTAACTGATTTCGCAACACGTGACTGAGTGCACCCTGTTCCATTGTTCAGACCAAGTATAAGTTCTTGGCAAGGACGGGAACTGAACCAAGGTCCTCTGAAAAAACCGGATGCACTGACCACTCGGCGACGTACGAGGGTCAGACAACGTAAATTCGCCATTGAAGTAGATATAAATACTTAAACAAGCAGCAGGAAAATAGTACATAAGGCCACAAAGAAACTGAGACTGTATGATTTTATCATCTAGATATAGCACAGATATCAGAGGAATGGAGAAAATAACTTTTAGCGAAAATTCCATGCATTGTTAAGAGACCCAATTAGAGCAAGAATATGAGCAATGTTCACCGCATTCTCTTTCCCAAATTACGTGTACTATTGGAAAAAGGATCACCCTACAAGAGAATCAAAATTTAATCATTTGGCGAGAAGACACTAATGTAACAGAAATACTAATTTTAGGACCAATATGAGAGCATTAATAAAATAAGGAAAGTGTAGGAATGATTTAGAGGTAGATATTTGAAAACAGCACAACACTACTAACTTTTAAATGAAGAAGTAAAACAGAAAAATACGAACACGTAGGAAAAATTTTAGATGAAATCACGGAAAGTGGACTCTTGGTTAATGGCTCGTTCAAATAAGTAGTCCGAGTCAGCTGCCATAAAAAAAGAAAAAAAGACGACAGCACAAAAAAAAGAAGACCTGTGAAACAATGATAAATTAACAGTCACCCACAATTCACACTAGAGTATATAAGAAGTTGTCTTATGTAAGTAGTAAATGGAACAGGGAACGCAAATAGAAAGAAGTTAATGATGTCGGAAAGCTTAGAAAACAATCCCACGTGGGTACAAAACGAAAATGTGAGCAGATAAAGTATTAGAGAAAGGGTTACACTAAATTAGCAGCTTGCACGCGATACTCCAGTGAAGTCGGAAATCTATTTGTGTAATTAGAATCATATCAGTAGTCGAATACTGTCAAAAAGAAAGCTTTTGCTTAGGTTACGCTTCCACCGGTATTCCGAAGAGAAACCTTCGCTCTGCAGTTCTGTCGAACGTCGAAAGCTGTTCTCTGTACTGTGCCGTTAACGGCCAAAGTCTGAAACTGCTGGCAGCGCGTGGCATGTATCGTTCACCACAATCGGCTCAAGCGGTTCTTCTGGGGCTTCTGGGCGTAGTCGGCGAAACCACCACTCAGCCGGCAGCCTGCCACGAGAGATTCATACACGTAGGACGCTCAGCGGCCACCGAAATGTAGCGGCATCCAAACACTCATACACACACACACACACACACACACACACACACAAGCGCGCGCGCGTGCATACACACGCTGCAGCGAGGGCTTGTGCGCGAATTAAAAATGGAGCTGCAGAGATGCGATGCAGAGTGTAAAAGAAAGATAAGAGAGAGTGGGAGAGACAGAGAGAAAAAGAAGGTGAGAGAGGGGGAGATAGAGAGAGAGAGAGAGAGAGAGAGAGAGAGAGAGAGAGGAAGTGAGGGAGGTAGCAAGAGAGAGAAATTTTAAACGAATTCTGTGCAAAACCTGGAATTAATGTTGTTTCCTTACCTCTGGGCGAACATGTTGTTTTGAATTTACTGATGCTGTTCAAACAACGCACTTATTATTGTAGTTACTTGCTCCACGGAAAACATCACAAAAGTAAATGAAAATAATGGCCTCCTTTAAAGATACAAGCTGCGTCAGCTCTCTTTAGGCAACCGTTATTTATGTTGGCAGCTTATGTTTACTTCGTTACAATTTCACTCTCTCTCTCTCTCTCTCTCTCTCTCTCTCTCTCCCTCTCTTACTCAAGCTATTGTCAAGGATATCTAGAGGCACGCTCTAATATTTCGCTTTGTGGGTAGTAGGATTTTAAAATACAAGCTTACAACAAATTATTTAAAAGATAGAAGGACTTGCCAAGAATTTAAAAAGAATGTTTTAATTACACTCCTGGAAATGGAAAAAAGAACACATTGACACCGGTGTGTCAGACCCACCATACTTGCTCCGGACACTGCGAGAGGGCTGTACAAGCAATGATCACACGCAAGGCACAGCGGACACACCAGGAACCGCGGTGTTGGCAGTCTAATGGCGCTAGCTGCGCAGCATTTGTGCACTGCCGCCGTCAGTGTCAGCCAGTTTGCCGTGGCATACGGAGCTCCATCGCAGTCTTTAACACTGGTAGCATGCCGCGACAGCGTGGACGTGAACCGTATGTGCAGTTGACGGACTTTGAGCGAGGGCGTATAGTGGGCATGCGGGAGGCCGGGTGGACGTACCGCCGAATTGCTCAACACGTGGGGCGTGAGGTCTCCACAGTACATCGATGTTGTCGCCAGTGGTCGGCGGAAGGTGCACGTGCCCGTCGACTTGGGACCGCACCGCAGCGACGCACGGATGCACGCCAAGACCGTAGGATCCTACGCAGTGCCGTAGGGGACCGCACCGCCACTTCCCAGCAAATTAGGGACACTGTTGCTCCTGGGGTATCGGCGAGGACCATTCGCAACCGTCTCCATGAAGCTGGGCTACGGTCCCGCACACCGTTAGGCCGTCTTCCGCTCACGCCCCAACATCGTGCAGCCCGCCTCCAGTGGTGTCGCGACAGGCGTGAATGGAGGGACGAATGGAGACGTGTCGTCTTCAGCGATGAGAGTCGCTTCTGCCTTAGTGCCAATGATGGTCGTATGCGTGTTTGGCGCCGTGCAGGTGAGCGCTACAATCAGGACTGCATACGACCAAGGCACACAGGGCCAACACCCGGCATCATGGTATGGGGAGCGATCTCCTACACTGGCCGTACACCACTGGTGATCGTCGAGGGGACACTGAATAGTGCACGGTACATCCAAACCGTCATCGAACCCATCGTTCTACCATTCCGAGACCGGCAAGGGAACTTGCTGTTCCAACAGGACAATGCACGTCCGCATGTATCCCGTGCCACCCAACGTGCTCTAGAAGGTGTAAGTCAACTACCCTGGCCAGCAAGATCTCCGGATCTGTCCCCCATTGAGCATGTTTGGGACTGGATGAAGCGTCGTCTCACGCGGTCTGCACGTCCAGCACGAACGCTGGTCCAACTGAGGCGCCAGGTGGAAATGGCATGGCAAGCCATTCCACAGGACTACATCCAGCATCTCTACGATCGTCACCATGGGAGAATAGCAGCCTGCATTGCTGCGAAAGGTGGATATACACTGTACTAGTGCCGACATTGTGCATGCTCTGTTGCCTGTGTCTATGTGCCTGTGGTTCTGTCAGTGTGATCATGTGATGTATCTGACCCCAGGAATGTGTCAATAAAGTTTCCCCTTCCTGGGACAATGAATTCACGGTGTTCTTATTTCAATTTCCAGGAGTGTATTATTATCAAAACCACATTAATTTACTGTAAATATTTTTAAATACGAAGATTGTAGTATGTCGAAAATGTCATCGTCACAGTCCTGAAGCATTAAACTTGATGTAATGTAGTTCTAGTTAGTATTAATTGACGCAGATGTTGCACCAGCATAGGCATGAAATAGCTTTAATCATTTGAAAAACGTAGCTCATTCAGTTTTCTGCCGGCCGCGGTGGCCGTGCGGTTCTGGCGCTGCAGTCCAGAACCACGAGGCTGCTACGGTCGCAGGTTCGAATCCTGCCTCGGGCATGGGTGTGTGTGTGATGTCCTTAGGTTAGTTAGGTTTAAGTAGTTCTAAGTTCTAGGGGACTTATGACCTAAGATGTTGAGTCCCATAGTTCTCAGAGCCATTTGAACCATTTGAACCATCAGTTTTCTGCTGTCAAAGTATCCTACCTACTATGAACGTTGCTTGTAATGAAAAAATAACATATATGGCAGAAAGTTCTAAGTTCTTGGATGTGCATATTGATATCAACATTAATCTGAGACAAAGTTATAGTAGATCAGCAAAACATTCAGATTCAGCTACTTTCAGTACAGCGTATTTTGCATATTCTCATTCTTCGATATAGTGTGTCTTAATTTTCTGTGGTAACTCAACATTTATGCAAAAAGTTATTAGAATTATATGTGAAGTTCACACAAGTGAATCGAGGAGGTATTTGTTGACAATATTGGATAACTTAAACACAGCCTGGATATTTATGAAAATAATTGACATTAATCCACTGCAGGATGAGAGTATTATATTCAGCATTTCTCTAGTGAATCTAAAATTATCACAGAAAGAAGTGCAATATTACGCAATTAATTGATAATCAGACCATTGGAATGAAAGGTGTGACAGGCAGCATCAGATTTATTTAACGTAGATTCAAATTGTTCCTGGGAAACAAATCTGTCTCTACTATAGAGGAACTCTTGAATAAAAAGAATTAGCCAGCGCCAAAGCTGTATACGGCCAGCATATAACTATACATATACTATCCAAGTATGCCTCCCTCCTCATTCCAAATTCTGATTCACGTCTCAGCTACCTGCTATTCCTCATTAAACTCGAACACCATATCAGAGGCGGTCCATCTGTATTTGAATAGCATTTTAGCATCGAATGCTTCACTCTTCTTATATATACATCATAGATGTTTGAGTTTTAAAAAGGTATATATATACTCCTGGAAATGGAAACAAGAACACATTGACACCGGTGTGTCAGACCCACCATACTTGCTCCGGACACTGCGAGAGGGCTGTACAAGCAATGATCACACGCACGGCACAGCGGACACACCAGGAACCGCGGTGTTGGCCGTCGAACGGCGCTAGCTGCGCAGCATTTGTGCACCGCCGCCGTCAGTGTCAGCCAGTTTGCCGTGGCATACGGAGCTCCATCGCAGTCTTTAACACTGGTAGCATGCCGCGACAGCGTGGACGTGAATCGTATGTGCAGTTGACGGACTTTGAGCGAGGGCGTATAGTGGGCATGCGGGAGGCCGGGTGGACGTACCGCCGAATTGCTCAACACGTGGGGCGTGAGGTCTCCACAGTACATCGATGTTGTCGCCAGTGGTCGGCGGAAGGTGCACGTGCCCGTCGACCTGGGACCGGACCGCAGCGACGCACGGATGCACGCCAAGACCGTAGGATCCTACGCAGTGCCGTAGGGGACCGCACCGCCACTTCCCAGCAAATTAGGGACACTGTTGCTCCTGGGGTATCGGCGAGGACCATTCGCAACCGTCTCCATGAAGCTGGGCTACGGTCCCGCACACCGTTAGGCCGTCTTCCGCTCACGCCCCAACATCGTGCAGCCCGCCTCCAGTGGTGTCGCGACAGGCGTGAATGGAGGGACGAATGGAGACGTGTCGTCTTCAGCGATGAGAGTCGCTTCTGCCTTGGTACCAATGATGGTCGTATGCGTGTTTGGCGCCGTGCAGGTGAGCGCCACAATCAGGACTGCATACGACCGAGGCACACAGGGCCAACACCCGGCATCATGGTGTGGGGAGCGATCTCCTACACTGGCCGTACACCACTGGTGATCGTCGAGGGGACACTGAATAGTGCACGGTACATCCAAACCGTCATCGAACCCATCGTTCTACCATTCCTAGACCGGAAAGGGAACTTGCTGTTCCAACAGGACAATGCACGTCCGCATGTATCCCGTGCCACCCAACGTGCTCTAGAAGGTGTAAGTCAACTACCCTGGCCAGCAAGGTCTCCGGATCTATCCCCCATTGAGCATGTTTGGGACTGGATGAAGTGTCGTCTCACGCGGTCTGCACGTCCAGCACGAACGCTGGTCCAACTGAGGCGCCAGGTGGAAATGGCATGGCAAGCCGTTCCACAGGACTACATCCAGCATCTCTACGATCGTCTCCATGGGAGAATAGCAGCCTGCATTGCTGCGAAAGGTGGATATACACTGTACTAGTGCCGACATTGTGCATGCTCTGTTGCCTGTGTCTATGTGCCTGTGGTTCTGTCAGTGTGATCATGTGATGTATCTGACCCCAGGAATGTGTCAATAAAGTTTCCCCTTCCTGGGACAATGAATTCACGGTGTTCTTATTTCAATTTCCAGGAGTATATATATATATATATATATATATATATATATATATATATATATATATATATATAGTTCATGAGTGATTCGTCCCAATTCCTGTAACTTTGGCGATATAAATTGACAACTGGGTGTTATAAAAGATAATTCATACATGTGTATGCTCCAAATGGCTTTCTAGAAATTGCTGCATAACAAAAGAAGTGAAGCATGAAGAAGACGAATATGTAAATACTATTACAGTTCTCTGTGACAGGTACAATAGCCACCAGAGTTCATTAGTTTTTTCGAGTTTTTCGTGTGTTTAGGCTGTTAGGGTATATCAGGGGCGTGAGCAGCATCAGTAGCGATGACCTATCTGTTTGATCCCATCCCCCAAAACAACCAACCAACCAACAGCATTAGATGTTGATTCCAGTTCGAGCTATGATGCCAAAGAGTATAAATCGCTGTGAGGAAGCGAAGGGAGTGATGGATCGTCATCGGGAAGAGCTTGATGTGCATACATTTTAAAACTGTTATTCGCCGCTGCTCTTGGCGTAGCCCAAAGTGATACAGATGAGACTGTCGCTGTTTTGAGCATAGCGACTAGACTCAGTGGTCGTTCTGCACGCACCGCCGCTGGCTCCACAGTGACGTCACCTACCGTCTCCACACAAGCATCACAGCAATGTAGTATTGTGGCTGACACATCTGAGGCAAACTTAGCTCTCCTCATGGGGCTTCTCGGTGAAGGTGGGCCAACTAACAATCATATGGATGTGCCAGAGGCCTGTCACAAGTGTGCTGCCACTGCTGAACAGGAGGACTCATCCTGACAGTCTGCCACCATCTCATCTGCTGGAGCGCCCAGAGTGGGGCCTGCTAAGAAGGCAGTTAGGAAAAGTGCCAAGGCGTCAAACCTGTCTGAACCACAGAGGACGGAAGATGAGTTTGTGACTCCCAGGCACAGGCATACTGCAAGGGCAGCTATGGTTGAAGCAGTACAGACACTGCAGATGGCAAACCGTTTCAGCGACATTTCAGACCCCATCACTGAATGTGAAGCCAAACCATAGATGAAGAAGACCTCTCCCTCCTCAGCCTTCGTGATCTAGTGGAAGGACTTCACATCTTTCCAGACAAAAGTCTCCATCCACTTCTCCAGGCACTATTTCTACATTGTTACATTGCATATTAATCTGGACTACTACTAGTTGATGGATCTTGTCAGTGAAGAAGGGCCTCCACTGCTACATCTGCTCCAGACCACTTTAAAGAAGAACTGAAGGAGCTGGGCTTTCGTGTGAGTTTAATTTCATGCGTGAAAACACACCAGACACTTCCATATGAAGGCTATATCTTTCTTCCTCATTGTTGTTATTGTAAACTACTTCGTAAATGAGAAGATTTTTCTACTTGAACCATTGGCCCACGTGTAGCTCACAGTGGAGGAGTTTCGAATCAAGGGTACTGGGTGCAGTGCTTCTCGTGCAAGGGTCTTCATCATGTGGCCCATTATTGCATTATACCAGTTAAATTTATCGAGTGCTCTGCACCAAACCACAGACACTTTACAAAGTCTTGAGAGGAGCAATTGCAGTGTTGCAACTGAAATGAGCAATAAACTGTGACCTAATGCAACTACAGAGCCTTTAAGTGACCAGAGGCCCAGAAGAATGGCAGCAGGGCATCACCGCCTGGGAAGGTGCAACATGACATGAGCTTCGCTGCTGCCATACAGGAGCAGAGAGCAACAACTTGTCTTCCAGTGCCAACTCATGTCCACTCAGGAACTTCACATCCAACGGATGTTCAAAGGGTGTAGCTAGTTTCTCATGACACTGCAGCTGTTCCATACACGTACAGTCGTAACGCTGGGGCTATAACACCACAGTGCCACCCCAGCGTGCACCATGTGCTGCCCACTCCAACCACTACCAAAAGTTCCATCCATAGATGCATCCTCCAACGCCAGCATGAGACCAATCGGTCGCAGCTGCCAGAGAGCTCCAATCACTCAAATGATATCTTCCAAGGATCTTTATCAGCCCAGTTACTGCAGCCACCCAGGTCACTGCTCCTTCCGGCCACTGTGGACGAGCGGTTGTAGGTGCTTCAGTCAGGAAATACGCTGCTGCTGCCGTCGCAGGTTCGAATCCTGCCTTGGGCATGGATGTGTTTGATGTCCTTGGGTTAGTTAGGTTTAAGTAGCTATAAGTCTATGGACGTGATGACCTCAGATAAGTCCCATAGTGCTTAGAACCATTTTTGTCACTGCTCCAGTGGACTCTCAGCATCACAGTTGGTGACTCCCGCGTCCATGGTCTCAGAGATTTTGTGTAGAATGCTGACTCCACAATCAGTTTCGCCAGTTAGTTCATGAAGAGACAGTGGACAACTTCATCTAAGGAACTCACTTCAAACTTGAAGTCGCTGTGCATGCAGTGAACTATAGCTGACATGCACTGACATGCTAACAGCAGGCGGTAGCATGTCATTCTACATGAACTGGGCACAATTTCATCGTCAGGTGCATTTGCTCGACTTGACCCCACTGCAAGTTATAATTGTTGAGGCAATGTTTCAGCCACCTTCATCACATTCGTCATGATGTATTGTCCATCCAGACGAGCACTGAAAGAACAGGACTTATTTACTCTGCTATAGATGCATGGGAAACACTTCTTCACTGGTGACCTTAATACAAACACTCTGAGTGGAATTTACAGGTCAGCAACGGCATTTTTTTTATTAAGCCATCCAGTAAGATGTGTTGTCCAGGAACCGAAAGTGACGCACCTTGTACCATGTCCGAAATCTGCCTGATGGTGCCATACTCAAAGGAGTCAGCCAGTTTACCAACACTTCCACCACCACTATTCAGTATCACTGTTCAGCTGCACATTAGTGCCTAGTACATGCCACCCCATCATGGCTAAATTTGGAAGAACCCCTGGGCCCATGTACTTAGCACACATGACACCATGACAGATCCTACAATCGTTGGTTCTGAGAAGGTGCAGATACACCTCAATCAGCAGCCAAGACCAGTGGATTTATCACAGTAGCCTCCACTTCATATCCTGCAGGGCGTCAAAAATGGTTCAAATGGCTCTGAGCACTATGGGACTTAACATCTCAGGTCATCAGTCCCCTAGAACGTAGAACCACTTAAACCTAACTAACCTAAGGACACCACATATATCCATGCCCGAGGCAGGATTAGAACCTGCGACCGTAGCGGTCGCGCGGTTCCAGACTGAAGCGCCTAGAACCGCTCGGCCACCAGCGGCCGGCGTGCAGGGCATCACACGCCATAACCAGCTGAGGAGGCACTTCGCTGCTGGATGACAGATGAGCTATCATTGGTAGTAGACCCGGTCGCCACAGACCAAACGTGTCCCGTTGTAAACTTCCTCTTCTTAACCACCTCGTAGTCTTTGTAAACAATACTATTTTTTTCTGACACATCACTCACTGGCCTCAGTCCACATGCAATCTATTCGGCGACTGTTTGGTTGTCTATATAACTAATAAACAAATGGCCAAACATTATTTCCTTTCAGAGAGGTCACAGATCGTAATGATGGACGGTAAATCATCGAGTAGAACAGAAGTGATATCTGGCGTACGGCAAGGTAGTGTCATAGCCCTTGATTTACATAAATGATCTAGATGATAATCTGAACAGCCCCCTTAGATTGGTTGCAGATGACGCTGTAATATATCGTCTAGTAAAATACTCGGACGATCAATTCCAATTACAAAATTATCTAGAGAGAATTTCTGTATGGTGCGAAAAGTGGCAATTGGCACTAAACAAAGAAGAATGCGAGGTCATCCACACGGGTACTAAATCTTGTGTATACGACAAATTGCACACGTCTAAGCGCTGTCAATTCGACTAAATACCTAGGAATTACAATCACGAGCAACTTCCATTTGATGGCAGAAAACTTAGAAGATGCAACAAACCCACGAAAGAGACAGACTACATTACACTTGTCCGTCATCTGCGGCAATATTGCTGCGGAGTGTGGGATCCTCACCAAGCAGGATTGACGGACGACATCGAAAAAGTGCAAAGAAGGGGGTAGTTCGTTTCGTGTTATCACGCAATATGGGTGGGAGTTTCACTGATGTGATACGCGAATTGGGGTGGCAGTCACTGAAACAAAGGCGGTCTTCTACCTATCTATTTACGAGAGATCTATTTGCAAAATTTCAATCACCAAATTTCTCTAACGAATGCGAAAATATTTTGTTGACAACCCACGTACGTAGGGAGAAATGATCATCATAATAAAAGAAGAGACACCAGAGCTCGAACGGAAAGATTTAGGTGTTCCTTTTTCCCACGCGAAATTCGAGAGTGGAATGGTAGAGAAGTAGTATGAAAATGGTTCGATGAACCCTCTTTCAGGCACTTAAGTGTGAATTGCAGAGTAATCATGTAGATGTAGATGTAGATGTATGTCCAGCTGCTTTATAGCGCCTACGACCTCTGCAACGCAATACAGTAACGATTGTGGGTTTCATAAATACGGGTCAGGTGCGATCAATCAGATTCAGAGCAGGCGAATTTAGGGACCAACACATCAACGTGAATCCAATAATGCTCCTGAAACCAAGTTAGTAGATGAATTTATCCTCCTGGAAGATGTCTTCGCCATCGAGGAAGACACGAAGTATAACAGGAGATAGGCAGTTTGCAATAGCATTAACGTATTCCTAAATTACTGTGGGACACTAGTGTTACTGGTCCCTTGGAAACTTAGTGTCCTCACAGCATAATACTGTCCCCACCGGCCTCTGTCTGCGGTAAGGTGCATGTATCGAGCAGCCATTCCCATATACAATATACCGAGCGACGTGGCATAGTGGCTAGCACTCTGGACTCGCATTCGGTAGGACGACGGTTCAAACCCGCGCCCTACCATCCTGATATAGGTTTTTCGGTGATTTCCCTAAACAGCTTCAGGCAAATGCGTTGATGGAAGCTTTGAAAGTGTACGGCCGACTTAATTCCTCCCCTTGCGTAATCCGATGGAAGCGATTACCTCATTATTTGGTCCCCTCCTCCCAAATGAACCAACTATCGGCCATCCCCTCCTACCCCTCAAGTAAATCATTATTCAGTGTGATCCCTACACGACAGTGTATCCGGACATGACATCATGCAACCAGTGACACGTTCCCTTTGATCCCCAGTCAAGTCTCGATGCAATAATAACTGACGAAGTCTTTCAGTCAACTTGATAACGCAGTAGAGCCCCTTTTCAGCAAAGTGCGCTGAATGGTGTGTTGCAAGACACTTACGCATGCACCTGTATTACAGTCTGTCGTCAGATCTGCCATAGATCACAGCCTATCCTGCTTCACAGGGCGGACCAGCATCCAACTTCCGTGATGAGGCGTAGGCGTCCAAGGCTTCATCACCTGCTCGTGTCGTCACCATTAATCAATCACTTTCGGCGGCAGTACAACAAGAACAGCCGACTAGTTCGCTGATACCGAGATGCTTCTGTAAAGTGCAGGGCCAAAAAAGAAGAAGAAAAAAATCTATTGCAGAGTTGTTTAAGAATTGTGTGTTTTAACTACAAATCACCTGTTCTTTTGGATCTTAGGAGGGCAATACATATTGCTGAAAATCCAGTAATTGTGCTGATATATCGGTGGTGACAAATAAATTAGTTTTCACAAGAAGGTTTCAGTAGAAATTTATAGATCGTCTCCTGCAAAGAATGATCTTGTCAGGTAATCATAATCTGTAATCTGTCAAAGACGTTATATCTTTTGTTTACTCCAGTTGTGACTATTACTGAATTACTGCGTAAGAGAACTTCGCTTTGGTATCACCATATTTCATACTCACTACATTTCAACACTTCTTTATGAACTGCATATGTCGACTTGTTATTTAATGAATATGTAATGAATTCTTCATGTTTCCCAGCCAAAGAGACGGCCGCGGTGGCCGAGCGGTTCCCATAAGCGCTTCAATCCGGAACCGCGTGACCGCCACGGTCGCAGGTTCGAATCCTGCCTTGGGCATGGGTGTGTGTGATGTCCTTAGGTTAATTAGGTTTAAGTAGTTCTAAGTTGTACGGGCTGATGACCTCAGATGTTAAGTCCCATAGTGCTCAGAGCCATCTGAACCACTTTGAACCAGCCCAAGAGGACGCTCCATATAAATGACCGTGAGAACAGCTTGATTGTTTCAAATTAATTCCAGAATATCTCAACGTTTGTCTTTGTGCCCTATTTATAGTGATAGTAAATGCTAATTTTACTGGAACTTACAGCCTCTTGAAATGAAACGGCATTTCGGTTAGACATGAGCCGTGTCCTCAGGATAAATGCTTTTTCCCTCTTTTTTTCTTGATATTGTTTTTGATTCAACTAAACTGTTTGATAATTGTTCATCACAATTTCTTGTTTTGAATTTAGGAATTAACATCATCAATTTCAACTTTTTTTACTGAGACAATGATTGTTTGAAATAACATGTTTTAGGGATTTTGTATTATATTTGGAAAAACTTTATCTGTTAATTCATTTTGGCTGCTGACAGTGTTACAGAAATCATTTGCAAGTTCAATTAGGCCAGTTACACAACACACTGGGTGAATGCTGTCTGTAATTTGTAAGACTTTTTCGACAGAAAGTGTCCCTTCTCCATCACTGGAAAATCGAACCGTCGTATTTATTCTTAGTTGTACTGTTCTCGCCGCGCGGGATTAGCCGAGCGGTCTGGGGTGCTTCAGTCGTGGACTGTGCGGCTGGTTCCGGTGGAGGTTCGAGTCCTCCCTCGGGCATGGCTGTGTGTGTTTGTCCTTAGGATCATTTAGGTTAAGTAGTGTGTAAGCTTAGGGAGTGATGACCTTAGCAGTTAAGTCCCATAAGATTTCACACACGTTTGAACATTTTGGTTTTGTACTGTTCTCATAAGATACAAAACAAATAATATCTTGATGGATGTATTGATTTCCTCCAATTGTTTCCAGATTACCTTAGATCGAATCTTATGGAAGATCTTGTAACATTCCGGAATATTATACAAGACTATCCAACAGTCTCAAGCATTCTTGGAGGTATACTCTGATCCGTCTTGGCCACTTCGGCACTTGATTTCAAGCTGCTTCACTATACTTACACATGACGTCGATTGGTTGAGTGCGCTATTTTTAAACCAGAATCTCCGAACACAATCGCTGCAGTTCCAAGCCGAACCTTCTTCATAGAGGGGGGTTTGCAGGAATACCGTACCACATAAATCTCATGGGGCTACGCGAGTGCGCGGCGGAGCTATGGCAACTCGCACGGACTAATCAAGCTTACATTAATTATTATGTTGTCGCAAACAAATAACCGAGTTAGCCACCCGTATCTTCATGTCTATCTCTGCAGGTCCAAAATAAACCTTCTTCTTGGGTTCTTGGGTGCGAGATGAAGGTTTTTTTTCCTCAGTCTTCTCATTGGTTTGATGCGGCCCGCCACTAATTCCTCTCCTGTGCTAATCTCTTCATCTGAGAGTAGCACTTGCAAACTACGTCCTCAGTTATTTACTGGATGCATTTCAATCACTGTCTTCCTCTACAATTTTTGCCACCTTTAGCTCCCTCTAGTACCATGGAAGCCATTCCATCATGTCTTAACAAATGTCCTGTCATCCTGTCCCTTCTCCTTATCAGTGTTTTCCACGTATTCCTTTCCTCTCCGATTCTGCGTATAAACTCCTCATTCCTCACCTTATCACCCCACATAATTTTCAACATTCGCATGTAGCACCACATCTCAAATGCTTCGATTCCCTTCTGTTCCAGTTTTCCCAAAGGCCATGTTACACAACCATACAATGCTGTACTCCAGACGTACATTCTCAGAATTTTTTTCCTAAAATTAAATCCGATATTTGACATTAGTAGACTTCTCTTGACCAGTAATGCCTTTTTTGCCATAGCTAGTCTGTTTTTGATGTCCTCCTTGCTCCGTCCGTCATTGGTTATTTTACTGCCTAGATAGCGGAATTCCTTAAGTTCATCTACTTCGTGACTATTAATCCTAATGTTGAGTTTCTACTACTTCTCTTCGACTTACTCTCAGTCCATACTGTGTACTCATTAGATTGTTCATTCCGTTCAGCAGATCATGTATTTCTTCTTAATTTTCACTCAGAATAGCAATGTCATCAGTGAATCGTATCATTGATGACATTTTAGCTTGAATTTTGATTCCACTCCTGAACCTTTCATTTATTTCCATCATTGCTTCCTCGATATATAGATTCAAAAGTAGGGGCGATTGACAACATACTTGTTTTAGAACCGTTTCAGTACGAGCACTTCGTTCTTGGAAGTCCACTCTCATTATTCCCTCCTGGCTGTTGTATATGACCCGTCTCTCCCTACAGCTTACCCCTATTTTTCTCAGAATGTCGAACATCTTGTACCATTTTACACTGTCGAACGCTTTTTCCAAGTTGACAAATCCTATGAACTTGTCTTGATGTTTCTTTACCCTTGTTTCCATTATTAAGCAAAACGTCCGAATTGCCTCTCGCGTGTCTCTACTATTCCTAAAGCCAAACTGATCGCCATCTAGGGCATCCTCAGTTTTCGATTCTTCTATACATTATTCTTGTAGGCAACTTGAATGCGTGAGCTGTTAAGCTGAGGAGATAGAGAAGATCCAAAGAAGAGCGGCGCGTTTTGTCACAGGGTTATTTGGTAACCGTGATAGCGTTACGGAGATGTTTGACAAACTCAAGTGGCAGACTCTGCAAGAGAGGCGCTCTGCATCGCGGTGTAGCTTGCTCGCCAGGTTTCGAGAGGGTGCGTTTCTGGATGAGGTATCGAATATATTGCTTCCCCCTACTTATACCTCCCGAGGAGATCACAATTGTAAAATTGGAGAGATTAGAGCGCGCACGGAGGCTTTCAGACAGTCGTTCTTCCCGCGAACCATACGCGACTGGAACAGGAAAGGGAGATAATGACAGTGGCACGTAAAGTGCCCTCCGCCACACACCGTTGGGTGGCTTGCGGAGTATAAATGTAGATGTAGATTGTGCGATAATTCTCGCACTTGTCAGCTCTTGCCGACTTTGAACTGTGAGGATGATGCTTTACCGAAAGTCAGATGGTACGTCGCAAGACACACACATTCTACACACCAACGTGAACAGTCGTTTTGTTGCGACCTCAACCAATGATTTTAGAAATTCTGATGGAATGTTAACGATCCCTCCCGCCTTATTTGACCTTAAGTCCTTCAAAGCTCTTTTAAGATCTGATTCTACTACTGGATCCCCTATCTCTTCTAAATCGAATCCTGTTTCTTCCTCTATCATATCAGACATATCTTCCCACTCATATAGGCTTTCAATGTATTCTTTTCACCGATCCGCTCTCTCCTCAACATTTAGCAGTGGTATTCCCGTCGCTCTTTTAATGTTATCACCATTGCTTTTCATCTCATCGAAGCTTGTTTTGACTTTCCTGTATGCTGAGTCTGTCCTTCCGACAATCATTCCTTTTTCGATGTCTTCACATTTTTCCTGCAACTATTTCGTCTTAGCTTCCCTGCACCTCCTATTTATGTCATTCTTCAGCGACTTGTGTTTCTGGATTCCTGATTTTTGTACTTCCTCCTTTCATCAATCAAATGAAGGATTTCTTCTGTTGCACGTGGTTTATTCGTAGTTACCTTCTCTGTACCTACGTTTTCCTTCCCAATTTCTGTGATGGCCCTTTTTAGATATGTCCATTCCTCTTTAACTGTATAGCCTACTGAGCTATTCCTTAATGCTGTATCTGTAATCTTCGATAACTTAAAACGTATTTCGTCTTTCCTTAGTACTTTCGTGTCAAACTTCTTTGCGTATTGATTCTTCCTGACTAATGTCTTAAACTTCAGGCAACTCTTCATCATTACTATATTCTGATCTGAGTATATATCTGCTCCTGGGTACGCCTTACTATCTACTATCTGATGTCGGAATTCTTGTCTGAACATGATGTAATCTAACTGAAATCTTCCTGTATCATCAGTCCTTTTCCAAGTATACCTCCTCCTCCTCTAGTGATTCTTGAACAGAGTATTCGCTACTACTAGCTGAAACTTATTTCAGAACCCAATTAGTCTTTCTCCGCTCTCATTCCTTGTCCCAAGCCCGTACTCTCCTGTAACCTTTTCTTCTACCCCAGCCTGTACAACTGCATTCAAGTCCCTCACGACTATTATATTTTCATCCCCTTTTACATACTGTATTACCCTTTCAATATATTCATACACTTTCTCTAACTCTTCATCTTCAGCTTGCGACGTCGGCATGTATACCTGAACTATTGTCGGTGGTGTTGGTGTGCTTTCGATTCTGATAAGAACAAACCTATCACTGAACTGGTCGCAGTAACACTTTCTCTGCCCTACCTTCCAGTTCATAACGAATCCTACTCCTGTTATACCATTTTCTGTTGCTGTTGATACTACCCTATTCTCATGTGACCAGAAATCCTTGTCATCTTTCCACTTCACTTCACTGATCGCTATTATATCTAGACTGAGCCTTTGCATTTCTCTTTTCAGATTTTCTAGTTCCCTACCACGTTGAAGCTTCTGACATCCCACGCCCGGCTCGAAGAACGTTATCCTTCCGTTGATTATTCTATCTTTTGGTCATGTGGACCTTCCCTTTGGCAGTTCCCTCCCGGACTATTCCGGAACCTTTTGCCGACGGAGAGATCATCATAATACTTTTTCAATTAAGGACCGCATATACTGTGGACACATGGTTTTTGTCTTTAGTGCTATGGTTTCCATTGCCTTCTGCATTCTCATGCCGTTGATCATTGCTGATTCTTCCACCTTTAGGGGCAGTTTCCCACTCCTAGGATAAGAGAGTGCCCTGGACCTTTGTTCGCTCATCCGCCATCTTCGACAAGGCCGTTGTCAGAATTAGGGTGATGGAGCATTAGCACATCACATAAGAGAAATTTTCTTGCGTAGTTTTGGTGGCACGCGAAAACACACCACACATACATTTATTATGTGTGTCGTTTAATTTTTTGTGTGCTTAGTCATAACTTTATCTTCCTGCGCAAGCATTTCTGTTATTTTAGACAAAATTAAATCATTAAACATGGGCGTTCCTCACCTGCCATCATGATGGCACATGATTTTTGTTAAACAATCAATTTCTTCTGACGACCCTGTACATTAAGTTGTATATCTTCACTTCCACAAACACTTATGTCACTTCACACACAGTTAAAAACTTAAGACGTATTCATTTTACCGTATGGTGGCATGCCATCCTACTGAACAATTAATTTTGGTTAACGTCAAGTTCTAAGCTTTTCTTAGGCGAACTTCAATGTTTTAAATCACAATATCCTATCAACGAAACCTTTGCAGCATTACAATGCATTATCGTGCTTTCAGGAACATTGACTGCTGTGTTGTTGCCTCTCCGAAGGCATTTGGAACGTTATATTCTTTATCAGACGATTCCTGGCATTTATCCCATGCCGTCAGTGACTTCCTGCCATTCGTCCTGTGCTGACGTTGGAGTTTAAAGATGTAATGTCGCTTTTTGCTCTAGCACGAGATGTTAGTTTCATATTTCAGAAACTACACACTGAACACTTCATATTAAAATGATTCCATGGGCATCTCTGATGCTAAGTTCATTGAGTCATTTCTCTTGGTTATTTAAAAATGTGAGTTGTGCAGATGAAAAACTCATATTTCGTTCTTTTTTCAGTCTTCCTAATGGTATCAAAGAAAGCCCCTCATAAGTAGCTTAGTATGTAGGCTCCTGCATTTTTGTTTTTCAAGTGCTACATCGCCATACGATTCCATGTAGGTTGTGAATTACAATCAATGATTAGTATCATGATATCGACCTTCATTTATTAACCCCATTACCTACAGTTCACTCCAGCATTAGGTAACCCTAAGGGATTGTTTCAGTGTGATGGTCTTTCCATTGTCCATAGTGGCAAAATTACAATCGAAATGCTGTATAAGATGCGAATCTGGTGACGAGTGGACAGCACTCATATGTTTTTATTTCAGAACCCAGACAGTTACCAGCGCAGATTAATTTCAGTGCCATCAGTGTAGATTGTGTAGGCATCACCAACCCGTTCTCTACATTAAAAACTTCAAAGCGAATGGGGTGCCCACCAACCATACGTCTCTACGTTTTCTATTAACATTTGACGATCTGCGGATCTTTCGTTGGGTTGTTCAATTGTAGATAACTTGTCAGTCTGACTAGTTTAGTCACAACACATATAAACACACACGGCAACCTAAAGGATACACCAACACGACGACTACGCATGTATATTCTCATGCCATACCACTGGATTCGGTGATATCGTGAGGCGCGTACACACTACGCCAATGAAAACCAACGAATAACAGCCAACTCCTTCGTTGGCCGAGGTTTGCTTAATTTAAATTTTTGAAGGCACTGACACGTTGCAAGTGGCATGTTTCATTGGTCTCTTTCGCCATTTACTTTAACAAGAGCATCGTAAGAAATTCTGGAATTTACATTTTCAAGTACAACATTTGCCTGTTAAATTTAAGAGAGAAATCGGTGAATAAAATGTATCGTGTGCGACTGGCGGTTTTCTTGGAAAACTTCATTTAAACCGTCGCTGTGGCCCTTGCAGGCAATTCCTGCTCTCGCTAAGGTTGTATATTTATCGTGTTTAAAAATACTGGAGTATAGAATGGAAAATGCAGAGAGAAAGCTGATGGTGTTTTATGACGATCTGGGATGTTCATGGACCCCCGCGAACTGTTATTCTAAAAACAAATCGAAGAGACTAGACACATGGAGGGAAATAAGAGAACCCTTAGAAAGATATGTGCACGATGTGCAAAGGAAAATGAATTCTATATTGTTATCTTTTCGCCCTGAATGACAAAGAGAAACGTACAAAACGAGGAGTGACAATTAACCTTCGTGCTGCAGTTATAGGTCTGCTAAATCCGTATCAACTTTGAAAACTTTGCGGCATACACAATATCCGATATTCCAATTCATCATTAAGATAAATGGTTCAAATAGCTCTGAGCACTATGGGACTTCACATGTGAGGGCATCAGTCCCTTAGAACTTAGGACTTAGAACTACTTAAACGTAACTAACCTAAGGACATCACACAAATCCATGAACGAGGCAGGATTCGAATCTGCGTCTGCAGCGGTCGCGCGGTTCCTGATTGAAGCGCTTAGAACCACTCGGCCACAGCGGTCGACCATCTTTGAGACAGGTATTAATTTTGAAACACCACACCGCTCCCTAAGTTCTGAACAGAAGTCGTCCACGAGCATCGTTGCTTCTTTTTCTGGTGATCAGTTTCTAGTAGTTAAATAAACGCTTCACGTGCCACAACTGCTAAGTCCTCGGATTTCCTCATAATATCGGCTGGTTGAATTGTAATTAAAACAATACTTTATAACAATAACAAAAGGGGAGAAACGTCGAAAAAGTTTTCAGAGTTGACTGCGATTACACAGGTTCGAATTCCTTGGCCCCAAGCACTACTATTGGTGAAGATGAGAAGCCGAACTACAGTGCATTGGTGACCAACGTTCGCTTGGACTTCTTGACGTAGAGTCTATGCACCTGTAGCAAAATATAATCAAGTTTTCGCCATGCTTTTGAGTGTCACTTCTAGAGCAGGTGCTCCGTTTGTACAGCTTCCCTCTTCCGTCTGTGAATGAAATCTCAGTAATTCAGTCCGCCTTTGATATATCACACCTGATACTGGAGTATCTTATTTTCGACCGCACAACACATGTCTGTGTCGGTCGGGTAGGTGCTCGTTTCCTAAGCCGCTTTTTCTGCAACTTCATCCTCTCGACCCCATCCCCAAGACTCTTCAACAGACTCTTTTGGTCGTTTTCCTATTCGCCTGATACATTTTCTTCCTCTTGACCTGGTTTCCGTTCCCTGCCGTAAAATCACCCGACTGGTAGCCGCGTAATTATTAATCTTTTAGGACTGGAGTATATGTTCTGGCTCTCTACAAACCTTTGAAACGACTATCCTTTTACCGTGACCTTGTCTTGGTCCTCTTATCTTTCGCAGTGGTGGAAAAATTAACTTGCAATTTAAGCATGCTACCTAGGCTACCTGCTATCATGTTACAATTCATAAATAGGACACCGAGCAGGCCAGACCGCACTCTATCTACCAAGCTACGTTACAAGAAACAACTATGGGCTTTTTTCGAGGAATATGTCTGCCACCTCACAGCGTGCGTCTTAAATCCTCGGATCAGAAACGCGGAGACACGCTCGCGGAATGTTTATTCTGCTCTTTTCTGCGTTGATACTACACGGAATACAGAGATGAGTAAACAATTTGCTAATGTATGAAATACAAACGAACACAATCCATGTAGGTTGGTGCAGGCTGCAGTCCGGTACTCGACGGGAAACTGATAGTTGGTCGTCTTGTGGTACTTTTCCTGAACCACAAGCGCTGCTAGTTCTTTAGTTAACGGAAGTAACTCTCTGAAATCACTAAGCCCGTTCATTAAGCCGGTTGGAGAATGCACAAACGCTGATTACCTGTTCGATTCTGATAACTCCATCGAAATAGCGGCTACAAGCAGAAAAAACCGATCGCATTTCATTTACACCTTCTGTTGATATTACGTTCCACATTCCCAAGGCCGCAGTTCCTTAATCTTTCAATGTACTGTGCACCACAAACGCTATACATCTTCCTTATACATGGAAAGCGAAAGAGAATGGCATAAACGATGACATTTTAAGTTTAAATTGATGCGCGAGAAGCTATGAAGATATTAGGAATTAGAATAAGATTCATAGGAAAATCATATTGATGGTATCCTCCATTATCCCTCTGCCTAGCGTAACTTTTACTTCCAAAAAGAGAAAAGTACGGCACTAGTTGTTCAGTACTGGTCAGGTCTTATGTGCTGCAGTACCTTTCTTGGCCACGGCTAGGATGTACTCAAGTCTAGAGCTGGAATTGGAAAAATCTCCGTGTTATCCACAGCATCAGCCAACGCCACATTCCGTCAACCTCCCAGGTTTTACAACATCATTGTGAAACTATACTACATTCGCAATCCATAATTCATACCTCACGTTCACTACCCTTGTAATTTGTTTAGCTGTTAAGTCTGTCCCATACCTGCGCATACGCGATGGCAGGTTGCTACAATAGCAGCAACAGCTGAAGCGTAACAGCCAACTACGTACCATTAATCAAGTTATCATAGTTTGCGAAACTATAGATTATAACGACCCTACAACTATGGCGTTTGTTGAGGGGACGCTTTGTAGGGAGGAATATGTAAATTGGGTATCACTCATTCATTCATTTATTCATTTATCAATTCAGTCACTCAGTCATACGAAGCGTTCTATAAATCTCATATTCAAAGATAGCATTCAGCAATGTGGAACTAGTTCCGTTGAGGTAGAAGCTAGCACATCAGGCTGATTCTGCAAAGTAAATTGATGACTGTTGCCATTCACGTCGAATCTCATAGCAAAATACAAAATGATTTAATCGTAGCTTTTTGGTAGTGTAACAGTATCTATTAGTACACTCACATTGCCAAAGAGACGCCTCACAAATGTCGATGTAATAAAATACTTTAAGAGATTCAACTGCATCCTGCGTCATACAACGCCCAGAGGCTTGCGGCGTACAGATGTAAGTGTACATCAGTAACTTGCGTTGTGTACTGATCTGTCATTGTCCACTCTCTGTGACGAGAACACGTAAAGAAAACTGTATTGTCAATCTAGCATCATTGGCATTTTTAATGATTTGGTGATCTGAGACACCAATCGCGATTACGTAAACACTTTGCAGCCAAATATGAATTCTGAAATACCTGATTTCAAAAATTTAACGTTTTTATCTGGAGAAACCTCGGAAAGTTGCCTTCATTTGCAAGTGGAGCTCATTATCAGATAGCGGGACTCAATAACAGGCAAACTGTCTGCAACACCAACCTTGCTGACAGGACTACTTTCGCACGCCTTGGCCTTTTCTCTCTATTACAGCGTGGGACAATTGGGGCCTCTGCGTTTCGCTAACATTCACGTACTCACGTGTGTCAGTGGTTCCTCGTGTACGTAAAATAGTAAACACTGTTGAAGAAGTTAAGGTTTTTCCCTTAAATTCAATGTCATTCACATTCAGATAAATCGACTAATTTCAATGACGAGTGATTCACACATTCCACAAATAGATCTACGCAACAGCAGGTCGAAACCATCAGCACGAAATTCCACGCTACAGCTGACAAACACCTTACTGGACTTACGGTATAATTTTCTCATCCTCTGTATGCAGCTATTTACCAAACGATTTCAAATTCTCGCAATATTAAACACATCAAAACGTAAAACTGAGATTGAGAAATGAAAGATAATTTCGTTGGAACGATTTTAAGTTTCCCTGAACTGACTGTCTTGAGACTTGTATGAACGAATTTCAACGAATATCATTAGCTTCAGATGACACAGTTCGTGTCGAATTTAATACAACAACACAAGTGCTTCGTGACGGGCGTTTGGCACTGTGATTTACACATTACTTAACACTCCTACTCTTAGAAAAAATTCTGGGGATTAGTTAATATTTACTTCCACCTCCAAATTTAGACGAATTACAACTAAGTAGCGTCAATCAGGACAACGTTGCGTAATTTTCCAAGAGAGGAGCCAGTAATAAGACTACACCAAAGGCAACGGTACGAGGCTTACACATGAAACTAAAGCAATTAACTATCAGTCTATCATTTAACAATGGAATTAGGGTATGATAACAATCGACAACCAAGTTTTCCCGAACCCATCTGTTACAAAGTCCTGCTGAAACACCGGATATCTCAATAAGTTGACCCCATCACACACGATGAAATATTTGTGCAAATGCAATTCATTTCTCACATTCTGTTTACTTCAAAGACGTCTGATAACAATAATTACTCATTCCCAAACAACATCAAGAGTAAGTAATTATCCCACGTGACAGCTACGTTAACGTAGAGCTCTCTTTGTTATGACTGATGAGACCCCTGGAAACACTTCAAAACTCGTGTGCAGTGCTTTTACGTTCTTGTCTCAAGTTATACGAAATGAAGTGAAAAGAGTCAAATAGTATCGCTCTCCAAATGTAGGAATAGCCTCAACCTACTGAAGTTTGTTTGGGTTAGGACATGTACGTCTTATAAAACACGGGATGGTGCTTACAAAAATTACGTGAGATGCAAAACCTCAATAAACATTTCAGCATAGTCATAAACTAAGACTGTTAACAATATGTGCTGATTATGATACACTGTGTTGCAGATTCAATAAATACGAGTGGAGACTAATGAACTTTCACTGTATACATACTAAATCGATAAAATCGAGTGACATTTACCACACGTTTTCATACTGGACGACGAAAACCAATGTTTTCATGAACGTGACTCAAGTACTGTATAACACACTCCTTAATTCTCCTTGTATGGTCACAAATGAGAATCCGGTACTTCGAGCCATTTATCGCTTCACGTGGTATTCAAATTACACATCGAAATAATGTGTTTCATTGTTCTGTAATTCGAGCGTTAGAGGAAATCAAAGGATGCTTCATTATTTTTTCATTCCAAACCGATAGGAAATCAACTAACATTCATTGTAACTTAAAGAATGCTTCTGTTTTCCTATTTTTATTGAGGAGGTGATTTGCAACGTGATTGATACAACGCTGTTTGTATTACTGTATATTTTGTGCGCTCTATTTCGATCCTCTTACTAGGAATGCGACAACGATTTAAAATATTTAACTCATAAGGTCTTTTGCTATTTTATCTGTGCTTTTAATTAAGTGTCACTAGTTATATTAACTGATGGAACGTGGTGTTAATTTAACATAATTTTCACTATACATCTTGAGGCTGACGCTTTTGTTAACGTATTTGCTAGCAAACAAATTTGTGATTAAATGGGATCTGCCTGCGAAACAACCCAGTTCTTTCTTTATCTGCCCAGATGTTCCAACATCTACCCAGATATTCCAACATCATCAGTGTGCTTTTTGTTTAGTTTCTGTTAGACAGCAGGAAAAATGATCTTTCCTAACTGTACATATATACAATCGAGTTTTTAGGAAAGTATTCACAAACTGGGAAACGGCATTTTTTTTAATAATTACCGTACGTACGTTACCAGATGCTGCGGTTTTTTAATGTTTTGCATTGAATTTGTTTTCCTTTTACAGTTTGTCATCTGTAACCATATGGAACTTACTGTAGATAGTTATTTACATCGAAAATTTAGGATTGGTGACACCATGGTTAGATCTGATATGAATTAATTCTACGTTTGTATGCATGCGTATTTGTGTCTGTGCATGCAATATGTTTCTCTCAATTTTTCGTGTTTCCCCATTATCTTAACTAGGAAAACTGCAGTTTTTAAAATTTCTTTACAAGACTACGTAAACAAGATGGCGGACAGTTCAACAATTGAATGTTTTCTGGACGAATGTTTTGAATCTTTGTGAGGAGTATCTGACACTCTGTCACTCTGTGTGTGTATGTATGTGTGTGTGTGTGTGTGTGTGTGTGTGTGTGTGTGTGTGTGTGTGTGTTTATAGATTAGTCTCGTCTGATATTTGTGTTAGGGCATGGAATAGACATCAGTAGCAGAGATGTGTGTATTTGTTTATTGTTTCTTTTTTTTCGACTACGGCTATCAATGTTCGTAAATTTTTGTCCGTTATTATTCTTTGGGGGGCTGTTGCTGTAAACGAGAATTTTTATTGTTACTGGTGGTAAACTGTGAAGGGGAAACAACTGTAACGCAAAACCTAAAAGAAAACACTGCACGAAGAAACGGGGTGTATATAAAATAAACACGTATGTTTTCAAATTTGTTAATACATCCTCAAAAACTGGAAATTATATATGTACACGTAGTAAAGAGCGTTCTTGCTGCTGGTTAATAGAGAGAAAATAAAAGCCTACTGATAATGCTGTAAGATCAGCGGAATATGTGTCGGTAAAGGAATAAAAGAAATAAAATTGTTTGCTCAAGGTGGATCCTGCTGGTGACAGGTGACATACCTTTTTTTAGTTCTGAGTATTCAGTTAAGTCTTTCTTTCTGGTTGCTTCAAACTTTAGCCTTCTCTTTAAAAGCTGCATAGTTCCAGCTGAGATCTTATTTTCTTTGGCTGTGCTTGTACCTACAACTAATATGCTGTTTGCGTAAGACCCCATGTTAAATAATTGTCCTATGAATTACTGTATAACCCACATTTGCATTACTTCTTCACTTTAATTAGTGTACATCACTATTCTTTAATAAATTCTCGTAAGCTGCAGTCATGATTAGTCTGTTCGTCTGTACGTCTGAATCTGCTTTAGCTCTGTACCTTACGAATCCGGTCACCGCTATTTGTTGATTCGAACCCATCCGGATGTCACAGTCTGGTCACTTTCTTTATTGTTTTATAAAATATGGTCAGTGTTATCTTTAGCTACAGTTGGTACTTGAAAAGTCTGTTTACTGCTTACTTTCATTTTCAACAGCATATTTACAATAAATATGTGTTTCACGTCAAGTCATACTATCGTACGAGCTCTTATTTCTGATCGGCAAGGAGCCTACTAAAGCCTGCTATTTTGAAAGCCACCATCCATTCCGCAGTAGGACGTGAAACTCTAGCTGATTTCATATCGGCCCATTACCCACTAAATCGAAGCATTAGCCATTGAACCCTAAAACCGTACATCAATATGTCGCACTGTGAAGGCCTCTGCCTACGGAAATGTCATTTCAGTTTAATACTGTGATAAATCTCAGCCTTCGTGACGTGGGACACGATGAGTTAGCAGGCGGCGTCGCGTTCTGAATAGACCTTTAGTTGTACAAAAGACATGCGATTCTGCACGCTGAGAAGCATTTGCAGTCTATCATTCATATGTGCCCTAATGCGCCCACCTATTCAACGTGTATTGACATCGCTGAATACGAGACGGCTGTCACAATCTGGATCACTATGTCGCATTGGAAACCTCTTGCCCTGTCAACCACCCCCCCCCCCCCCCTTTCCCACTTTCCCAACTGCATGCTTAGCTGGCACGGCAGGGAACTGTTGAAACACAAAATTTAGCATTAACGAGGAACCAATGTACTGCATCTGGTGAAAATTGATTTATTGAATGTCGAACTAGGCATGTTGTTAAAAGGATTGTTCCAATAATTACATGAAGTCCCGACACATCAAAAGTAGTAGCATAACATCTCGGAAACGGCTCCGGTGATAAGAGAACAGGAAAATTGTGATTTAACATCCTATCGACGAAAAACTAGTTTAGAGATGCAGGAAAATCTTGTTCTACGGAGAGATTGGGAAGGAATCTTAAACGATTTTGGGGAAACCAGGGAAAATCGAAATCATGAATGCTCTTAGGGGGTTTGATCCGCTGTTTTTACTGTCAGTTCAATGCACCATACTACGTAGTACGGATATACTGTATCAAACCTGTAACAACATACACTATGTAAACTCCCAACAGATAAATAATATTAACATTTAGTGTAACCTCCCAAAAAATAAATTGCGTAACCTATCAATAATAAAATGTGACTAATCTCTCAATAAAAAATTGTGGTTCACTTATAACCTTTCAATAATTAACTGTGAATTTAAAGAGAAAGAGACATTTAGTATTTCGGCCTTTAGTCTGTCATCCTCTGTTTCAGTACCATTTTGGTCACAGAGTGGCTGGACATTTTGTTTTGATCCACCTACCGCTTTGAAATGAGACCAAAATTTCTTACGATTTACTGCAAAGTCAGTACATAGAACTTTACTTTCGAATTCATTGAACGATTGCGTAACGCCTTAGTCGGCATCGTCTGGTGTATTGTAGTTACGAACATACGTATCTGTGAACAATGAGGAATGATAGTCTATGTTACGTGGTGTAGAAATGACCTCTGTCCGATTAATTGCCTGTTCATCTGCAGATAAAGCGTGCTGAAATTCTAATACCAGTTGTACATTTTCATCCTTTAACATTAAATACGAATTTGGAAGTCAATAATTGCGTCGTGTTGTACCAAAAAATTCGTACCTAAAATAACGTCTGTTGTCAATAAGGGAGGATCCAAAAATTTGAGTGGAACGTATGACCTGCAATACAAAATGATAAGTGAGTCTGTAATTTTACATCTACTCCTTTACTCGATACTGCTCCTTTTACTTTAGTTTTGCCTAATGGTAACGTAGGATAAGTGTTCTCTTTGTTACATTCGTTGAATTGTTCTTTATTAATACTGACATAGGTGATCCAGAATCAATTACTGCTGAAAATGCGGATGATCCAGTCTTTACTTCAATAACAGGGTGGGAAATGGTTTTTTGAATAACTGGTTTTTCATGCAAAAGTGTGTCTGGGATGTCGTCAAAAGTAATAACATTTTCGTGAGCAAGATTCTGTGTGTCAAAAGTATTGGTTACGTTGCTGGAAGATTCAATCTGTACTGTAACTAGTCAAATTCTTTCTGACGTGCTGTTACTTGCAGGAGAATGCTGTGGCATTTCAACTATCTGTACTGTTCTGTTATTTCGTCCTGACATATTAGGTTCGGGATGATATCGACTGTCTGGTTCATTCATGATAATCTGTTGTTGCGGATGACTCTGCTGCTGATAAAACCTACTGTTATTAAATGTAAGCTGAAAACTGTGCTCATTACTTTTATGTCTGTCATGATAGTCATTACTATATGGCGCGTTGCGATAGGAATTGAAATGATGTGTTTTCTGTACGTACTGATTTCCTTGTTGCGATGCGTCACTACTTGGCGGAGCCGACGCTGTACGTGTAGGCGGCGAAACATTAAAGCTTGGTTGGCCTTGCACATTACATTGTTGGTTAGGTGTGCTAACCGGCTGGTTTTATTACGCTGGTAGCTCTTGTCATTTCAGGAGTGTTTAATGAAAACTGTCACTCTCAGGTAAAACTTGTCATATCAGGTTTTCTTTAATCATCCTTAATCCTAGGTAGATCCATAGTTGAAGAGCTGTTTTGATAGATATAAAAGATAGTAAAAGAGTAGGCAGCAGTGCAGAAAACTAAAGAAGAAATAGCACTACTACAGATTGGGGCCCTGTGCACGCTACGGCACATATTCATCGAAGTGTAATGAATCCCCTGAGGTCACTTACACGCTGCAAATAAATTTTAGTTTCTGAGTTACAGGACAAGCTGGTGAAAATGCGAAAGCAAATTGTTGTATACAGTCCAAAGGGTGTATCTTTGTTCTGTCATTCTTAAATACCTTAAATTTTCTCACAGATAGAAAGTGATTATAATCAAAATTATAGTCTCTGAATGTCTGAACAGGTTCAGGATTGTATGACTATCTGTTTGTCTGTGACTGTTCGGAATCTAAGTCACGCACTCTCTGTAAATTACCTAAATTATACTGGCTGTGTGAGTGTGAGAAATGTTCGGAGAGTGGGGTATGATGTGTCGTGTTAGAGGCTGAGACATTTTTCATCTCTGTCACTTCTTGCCGTAAAGATGACAATTTTCTACGTAATGTATTATTGGACTAACCTATCTCACTGATTGTCTGCTGTATGTTTTGGAATGCGGGTGTTTGTTTAAACGAAACTGATGACGTATCGTCTGATTTGGTGTCATTATTTTTTTCGATAACGTCAATACGACTGGCCAATTCATCAAATTTTTCAGTCAGTGCTTTCACCTGATCGTCGTTTTTAGTGACACAAGCATGAATTTGTTTCTGCATTTTACGTGTGGTTTTGTTTAATTACTTAACGTCTGCTTTAATGGCATCGGGATCCTGTATTTATTCTAATTGTTCAAGTCTGTTGGTCATTGTCTGAGAGTCTACTGTATATTTATTTTTCAAAGTCTGAATATTAGTATCTGTTTTTGTTTTTAGATCGGATATTCCACCATGCTCTTCAGTGTTCAGCTGTTTGATAGTATTGATTTCGTCTGATACTGTAGCAATGTTGTTGTCTACGTATGTTTTTGCTTTCGTAAATAACGTAGGCTTATCTTCCTTTCTCTGTACAGTAATTGTTTCCATGACTTGTTTCTTTACTTTATTCTGTTCCTGTATAAATTTACGGTAACGCGTTTCACTGTTCTGTAGGTGGCCATTAAAACGTTCGTCAATTTGGCTGTTCTGTTGGTCAAATTTCGTGTTTACTTTCGCATCCAGTGTGCGTGAAAGTTCTGATGACATTAATTTAAACTCGTCACGTAACTGTCTTACGTTTTCAGAACATTGTTTAGCGACTGCACTAATTTCATCTCTAAGTAATTTAGTTGTGGCAGCATGTGTATTGCGTATCTCCTCACTATTATTCCTGGCGCAGGCCTTAATTTCCTCACGTAATTGTTTTTTAGTTTCATTACATTGCTCGGCAACGGCTGTAATCTGTTCAGTAAGCTGTTCAATAGAGGTGACAAATTTTTCATTAATTTGTTTGAATGACCTGTCGTGGTTTTCATTCGACTGTTTGAAACTTTCATTAAGCTGTTTGAAATTGTTGTCGTGTTTTTCATTCGACTGTTTGAGATTTTCATTAATTTGTTTGAAATTGTTGTCGTGTTTTTCATTCGACTGTTTGAGATTTTCATTAAGTTGTTGGAAATTGTTGTCTTGGTTTTCATTCAACTGTTTGAGATTTTCATTAAGTTCTTGCTTGAGATTTTCATTATTTTCATTAATATGTTGTTTGAGATTTTCATTAAGTTGTAGCAATAATTCCATAACTCGATCCATGGCAAGATTAGCTGCGGTATTCTCTGTGCTGTGTGATGGTGTATCTGCTTGTGTCACGTTTTGTGTAACCATTTGGTCATTGTCTGATTCACAAAAAATTTTGCCAATCGGATGTGCACTGTTGGTCACTAAAACGGAATCAAAAAAATTTGACGTGTTTTGCGTATATTGTTCACCTTCGTTAGAAACATTTATCTGTTCATTGCGTAAATTTTGCAAATCAGGTGTGTTAAACTGTGCAGCGTTCATTGTAAAGGAAAGTGCCGCGTCATCAATTGTCGTTAAATTTACAGTGGACACAGTCGAATTTGTTTGCTCATCATTTAGATTAGAATCATTACTGGTGGTCGGTACGCACTGATTGTAACTGGAGGATTATCATTAAGACACTGAGTGTCAAATTATGCAAGTCGGCTTTTTCACTCATTACGGATCGCGATGTTCTGTTAGCAGTTTTTCACGGCATTTTCACAAGTCAACGATAAGCACAAAATCAAACAAAGACAAAGCGAAAATGGAACAAACACAGTGATAACTAAGAGCAATAAATTGCCGATGATCTTTGAAAGAAAGAGTTACAAAGCAGTAAATGCGTTGCGCCAGATGCAAACTACATTTAACAATAGTGTAAATAAGAGCAGATATATGACCACTTCTCAGAAATTCACAAAGAAAATACGATCCTGGCCAGTTGTCGACAAGTGTAACCTCCCCACAAAAATAAAATTCCGTGACCTCCCAACAGTAAAAACAATACAATTATTTATTTCGTTCACATTCAGCGTAACCTTCCAACAATAAAATTATATAAATAATGAATCTTCCTGGCAGATTAAAACTGTGTGCCGGACCGAGACTCGAACTCGGGACCTTTGAGTTTCGCGGGCACGTGCTCTACCAACTGAGCTACCCAAGCACGACTCACGCCCCGTCCTCACAGCTTTACTTCTGCCAGTACCTCGTCTCCTACCTTCGAAACTTTACAGAAGCTCTCCTGCGAACTTTGCAGAACTAGCACTCCTGAAAGAAAGGAAATTGCGGAGACATGGCTTAGCCACAGCCTGGGGGATGTTTCCAGAATGAGATTTTCACTCTGCAGCGGAGTGTGCGCTGATATGAAACTTCCTGGCAGATTAAAACTGTGTGCCGGACCGAGACTCGAACTCGGGACCTTTGCCTTTCGCGGGCAAGTGCCCTGACAATTGTGTCCCGGAGTTATGGCGCACTATCATCGATAAAAATTACATCGTCGTTTGGGTCTCCAACATACCGAACACAATGAGTGGTTCAGTTGGACCTCACGACCCAGTCTAGTCCATGTTAACACAGTCCACACCGTTACGGAACCACCACCCTGCACAGTGCAATTTCGACATCGTATGTGTACTCTGGCCCTACTGTGAGCTCTTACCAACTGAAACCTGGACTCGTGTGTTAAGGCCACGGTTTTCCAGTTCCTGCCGATATGGTTACGAACCAGAGAGTCGCTGCATGCGATGTCATGCTGTTAGCAAAGGAGGGGGATGCAGGAGATTAGTGTTCACGTCCCGTCGACAACGAGGATATTAGAGACGGAGAGCAACTGTTAGCAAAAGCATTCGCGTCCGTAGTCTGCTGCCATTCCCCACTGAAGCCATATTTCGCCGCAGTGTTCTAACAGATGCGTTCGTCTTACGTTCCACATTGATTTCTCTGCTTATTTCACGCTGTTTTGCTCGTCTGTTTGCGCTGACAACGTTATGCAAACGCAACTGCTCTGCTCGTTAAGTGGAGGTAAGTCGTTCATTGCGTTGTCCATGTTGATAGGTAATGCCTGAAATACGGTGTTCTCGGCACACTCTTGACACTGTGAATCTCAGAATATGAATTACTTAGCGATTTCAGAAATGGAATTGCTCATGCGTGTAGTTCCAACCACCATTTTACGTTCAGAGTTTGTTAATTCCCGTCTTACGGCCATAATCAAGTCTGAAGTGTTTTCACATGAATCACCTAAGTACAAATGAAAGATTTACAGTGCACTGCTCTTTTATATCTCGTGTACGCGATAATACTGCCGCCATTTCATGTGCACATCGCTGCATGACTTCCCTCACATCAGTACACAATACAGAGGGGTCCAAAAAATGTATCCATTGTTTAAAAGTACATAACTTTGCAAACTAATTGACAAAGTTGTCTCATTTTTGGTGGAAGTGTAGCTTAAAGTCCAACTTAAAGATATTACTGTAGGTGTTCGAAATGGTCACCATTACAAACGATGCCGCCGAAATGCAGCACGAACTATTGACTGCAATGTGTTCAGTTGGACATTTGCACGTGAATTTACGATAGATTCCCGAAGTTCATCCAATGGGCGTGGCTTTTGTCGATAAACGACGTCCTTTAGTGTTACCTACAGGTAACAGTCCAGAGGAGTTAGGTCTGGGGAACGTGGTGGGTACTCCACAGCACCTCTGCGGCCTATCCATCTTCCTGGTAGATTTTCGTCGAGATACGCCCTAACACGATTTTGGTAGTGGGATGGGGAACCATCTTTTTGAAAGTAAACTCTTCCGTCTCCATACATATCTCGGATGGAAGGTAAAATGGGTGGCTGAAGCTTCTGAAGGTACACCTCACCGGTAGCTGTGCCGTCAAAGAAGAATGGCCCTGTAAGATAACCCACCCCACTCATTTGCACCTGGGTAATTCACGGCTTTGTCTACATGGACGTTCGCATTTTCTGCGGCCCAGTAGATGCAGTTGTGGCGATTTACTGTACCATTGAGTTTGAACTGTGCCTCATCAGACCACACAATCATTTGTGCAAACTCTTTATCGTTGCGCATCATGTTAGTAAACCACTCGCAGTACTCCATTCTACTATCTGGGTCGTACTCGTTCATTGCGTATAGCAATCGTGGGTTGTAGCACTTCTACTTTGCTGTCTTCAAAATTCGCTGAATATTTGAGCGACTCTCTCCAATTTCACGGGCACACTGTCTCGCAGACTTTTGTGGTGAGCGAGTGAATTGTTGTAACACACGACGGGAGTTAGCTGGACTTGTTACTGTTACAGGTCGTCCAAATCGTTGTTTGTGTACATCTTTAACACAGCATTCGGCTTCAGATTTGTATCGAATGCGACGAATCGTTAAACGTTTCGTTGGCTCTGTTTGATACTCATTTCACCACTGCCGTTGAACCTCATTAATGTTTTCGTACTTAAAATACCACTTCAAAACTGACTTCCTTTCATCGAATGCAAGCTTCGCGCTAGCCATGTTTACTCGAGTAACTAGGTGCATCTAAGAAAGAATCGCTGACTATCCGCCGACCGTCATCTGACAAAACAAAACAACGCAATGCAACGCTTGTGTGGCGATTGCCGGAACTACAAACGATTACACTACCAAAGATGAGACAACTCCGTCAATTTGTTTGCCAGTAATGTACATTTAAACAGTGGATGCATTTCTTTGGACCCCTTTGTATATTGCTTCTTAATGTGACACCAGCATATTGCATTTCTTTGGTCAGCTAACGCCACTCATGGATTAGGCCTGTTCCCACTGACAAACGTTTACCTGCAAGACAGTATGAAGAGTCATGTATGGTCGTAGGACATGAGAGCAGTATGTCACCTATGCCACCAGTACAGCCGGCCGCTGTGGCCGAGCGGTTCTAGGCGCTTCAGTCCGGAACCACGCAGCTGCTATTGTCCCAGGTTCGAATCCTGCCTCGGGCATCGATTTGTGTGATGTCCTCATGTTAGTTAGTTTTAAGTAGTTCTAAGTCTAGGGGACCGATGACCTCAGACGTTAAGTCCCATAGTGCTCAGAGCCATTTAGAGCCACCAGTCGTTATCTCAGTAGATGATCGCTCGTGGTTCCCCAACTTCCTCATTCAAGTACCTCCTCATTTTTCACCACGAGGCTGAATGGACACCGTTCTAGACCACTTACCTGAGACAATCCGAGGAAGTAGCAGGAATCGAAGCGTGGTCCTTTCGCACACAAGGGAGTGAAGCTAACCATTCGATTACGTGAGTAGTGAACTTTGGTTGGCCTCATATTGTAATACCAGAAATTTCTTCGAATTTGGAAAGTATGCAAACATCCGAGAAGCCTACTGGGATGGAAAAACTGAGCACTAATTGGTCCACTGTTGCTTACAAAAACGGGACCTAACTTTCACAACACGCTGCCAGCGGGTACACAGGTACGACGTAAATATTTAACCACATGACATATACCTGACATGAACGTATCGTCTGGTTCACGCTGAATGTCAGCATGATGCCTTTCGTTTAAATTATCGCACTCCCCAACGATCACGCACTTATCTCATTGCTACGTAGTACTGAGTGGTGTTCATCTTATTAAATCACAGTCACAAAATTCAGGTAAAAGCTGCTCGTATATCCCACGAACGGATGTAGGAAATTGTATACGGTTAAAAGTTTCTTCTTACGCCGCTTTCAGATATTAGGCATACAGTGGCAGTTGTGATGTTCACCACTATTATCACGTTTCGCCCGAAAAGACTGTCTTCTTACAAAAGAACAGAAAAAAACAGTCTTGGTTGCACAAGATAGGTTTATTTAATCTTCACACGTGACGCTTTTCGCCTACTCTAGGCACCCTCGGACAATTTGGGAACATTAAAAACTGGTATAAGTATAAATTGCTACTGAAGGTAATAATCAATGAATAAATAAAAATTCCAAGGGAAGACGTACACCGATTGGAGTGTGTAGCACAGGGCCACATTTCCGTTTCATGGAGTGGTAGGGGCATAAATTCTAACTCATAAAATATTGCACCATAAGTGAGTTTACCGAGGTAAATTTCAACAAATCGTAACCGAGGTGTCAAACTTGATTAAGAGTCCTATAGAACCGGGAGGTGACAGCCCGAAAACTAGCGTTAATGGTTCTGTACCTCAGCGATTAAGTTCTTGCTATTCGTAACCAAGTCGTCAAAAGTGATGAAGAGTCCCAAACAGCTGGAAGATAACGGCCAGATATCCACTATCAATGCTACAAGGTGATGTAATGAGGCACTGACAGTGGATATCTGGCTGTTACCTCCCAGTTCTTTGGAACTCTTTTCTGCCACTTTTCATTCATGCCACTTCTCCATTACTTTCTTGATCTTCGATTTACTCTCAAATCATATTCTTTACTCATTAGACTGTTGATTCCATTCAACTGATCCTGTAATTCTTCTTTACTTCCACTGAATATAGAAATGACATCAGCGAATATTATCGTTGATATCCTTTTATGTTGAATTTGAATTCCACTCTCGAAACTTTCTGTTATTTTCATCATTGGTTCTTCCATGTACAGATTGAAGTATAGCGGCGAAAGACTACATTCCTGTCTTAGACTTTTTTCAATAGGAACAGTTATTTCTTGGTCTTCCAGTCTTATTGTTCTCTCTTGGTTCTTGTACAATTGCATTATTTGTCTTTCCCTATAGCTGCCCACATTTTTCTCAAAATTTCTAGTATCTTGCAACCATTTTACGTTGCTGAACGTTTTTTCCAAATCTTCAAATGGTATGAAAGAGTCTTGACATAACCAGAAACTGAAAAAGCTCGTAAGTAAACGACCCATACGAGTTAACACAATTATAGCACTGACCCTTTAAACGCCGTTGTCATGGAAAGACCCAGAAGGGACGGAAAATGGTACCGTGGGCCCTTGGTGTTAGCCTATGTCAAAGTAACATCAGTTTACTACGAATTTTCTCGGCAGTTTCTTCAGAAATTACTTGAAAAGGGCATTTACTAATGTAACAAACCTGGAACGCTGGTCAGTTTGTGTTTATGGTATTAATCCAGTAATAAATGCAATGTTGATCAGTGACCTGTATTGTGCAGAGCTGGGCATGACTTGAGGAACGGAACTCACCCTTCTGTATTCGCGTGGTTATTGCATTCTAAGCAGCACGCTACAAATATACGTTGAGGAGTCAAAGCACTGTGACAACTGTCTACGTGACGCGTTGCGGGCGGTACTGGCTAGTAGGATGTAAGAACATGGCCGATTGAGTGAGTTAAATTTGTAGTAAGAAATTTTATACATTTATTAAATCACTACTTGTGAAAATATAACGTAACAATTCATTCTGGTTCACGCCATGGTGTATCAAAGCAAACAGCTTTCATGTAACTTAATTTCATTCATCATTTTCGATGTTTAAGGAAGCTTGCACTCGTGTCATTGATCGTGTAAATAATGGAAATTGTACTAGCTGCTTATTTTTACATCCTTAGCAGAACGCGTTTCTAGATTTATTCTCATTTTCAAGTGCAATTGTTAACATTAATATGTTTTGTGATGTTTCCTCGTGTGATATTCTGCATCTCTTGGATTGCAGATATCTTTTTAAGGATATACTGCAATCGAAAATTAGGACACAGTGAGTCTTGGAGTGATTTTATATGCTTATGTTAGAAATTCTGTTTTTGTTAGTATACAGACAAGTACCGTGTTTCTGCATTACACAGCAAGTCGCACACACACAGATAATCACCTACACTGTTTGTTTTAGTGATCAAAAGATTCTGCTACGGTTCCTCCAGATACTACATCTGCCAACTAGCAATAATTTTCAAGTTAGATACGTCGAACATATCAAGTGTTACACATATAGCCAATTTAGAATATCACAAATAGCAACACACATGAATGACACTGGACGCCCATTAGGAAACATAGAATATCTTAAGTTACTCCACCACGACACATGTAGATTTAATGGAGGAGTTTCAAATTTTTGTTCACCACTAATAGAAAGGAGAAGAAATTCTCAGTGACAAACTAGATAGTAAATCAGTTACCTTTGGCAAATGTTTCTCCTGCATATAATAACGGTAGTAATTTTCATGTATATACTATGTGATCAAAATTATACGAACATCCCCACCTCCCCCCACATGAACCATGGGGAGACTTGCGTGCCTCAACGATACAGATAACCGTACCGTAGGTGCAACCACAACGGAGGGGTATCTGTTGAGACGCCAGACAAACGTGTGGTTCCTGAAGAGGGGCAGCAGCCTTTTTAGTAGTTGCAGGGGCAACAGTCTGGATCATTGACTGATCTGGCCTTGTAACACTAACCAAAACGGCCTTGCTGTGCTGGTACTGCGAACGGCTGAAAGCAAGGGGAAACTACAGCCGTAATTTTTCCCGAGGGCATGCAGCTTTACTGTGTAGTTAAATGTTGATGGCGTCCTCTTGGGTAAAATATTCCGGAGGTAAAATGGTCCCCCAATCGGATATCCGGGAGGGGACTACTCAAGAGGACATCGTCATCAGGAGAAGGAAAACTGGCGTTCTATGAATCGGAGCGTGTAATGTCAGATCCCTTAATCGGGCAGGTAGGTTGGAAAATTTAAAAATGGAAATGGATAAGTTAAAGTTAGATATAGTGGGAATTAGTGAAGTTCGGTGGCGGGAGGAACAACACTTTTGGTCAGGTGAATACAGGGTTATAAATACAAAATCAAATTGGGGTAATGCAGGAGTAGGTTCAATAATGACTAAAAGAATAGGAGTGTGGGTAGGCTACTACAAGCAGCATAGTGAACGCATTATTGTGGCCAAGGTAGACACGAAGCCCACTCCTACTGCAGCAGTACAAGTTTATATGCTAAGTAGCTCTGCACATGATGAAGAATTTGATGAAATGTATAATGAGACAAAAGAAACTATTCATTTAGTGAAGGGAGAAGAAAATTTGATAGTCATGGGTGACTGGAATTCTAGAGTAGGAAAAGGGAGAGAAGGAAACATAGTAGGTGAATATGGATTGGGGCTAAGAAATAAAAGAGGAAGCTGTCTGGTAGAATTTTGCACAGAGCATAATTTAATCATAGCTAACACTTGGTTCAAGAATCATAAAAGAAGGTTCTATACATGGAAGAATCCTGGAGATACTAAAAGGTATCAGATAAATTATATCATGGTAAGACAGAGATTTAGGAACCAGGTTTTAAATTTAAGGACATTTCCAGGAGTAGATGTGGACTCTGACTTCAATCTATTGGTTATGATCTGTAGATTAAAACTGAAGAAACTGCAAAAAGGTGGGAATTTTAGGAGATGGGACCTTGATAAACTGAAAGAACCAGAGGTTGTAGAGAGTTTCAGGGAGAGCATAAGGGAACAATTGACAGGAATGGGGGAAAGAAATACAGTAGAAGAATAATGGGTAGCTCTGGGGGATGAAATGGTGAAGGCCGCAAAGGATCAAGTAGGTAAAAAGACGAGGGCTACTAAAAATCGTTGGGTAACAGAAGAGAAATTGAATTTAATTGATGAAAGGAGAAAATATAAAAATGCAGTAAATGAAGCAGGCAAAAAGGAATACAAACATCTCAAAAATGAAATCGACATGAAGTGCAAAATGGCTAAGCAGGGATGGCTAGAGGACAAATGTAAGGATGTAGAGGCTTATCTCACTAGGGGCTAGATAGATACTGCCTACAGGAAAATTAAAGAGACCTTTGGAGAAAAGAGAGCCACTTGTATGAACATCAAGAGCTCAGATGGAAACCCAGTTCTAAATAAAGAACAGAAAGCAGAAAGGTGGAAGTAGTACACAGAGGGTCTATACAAGGGCGATGTACTTGAGGACAATAATATGGAAATGGAAGAAGATGTAGATGAAGATGAAATGGGAGATATGATACTGCGTGAAGAGTTTGACAGAGCGCTGAAAGACCTGAGTCGAAACAAGGCCCCGGGAGTAGCCAACATTCCATTAGAACTACTGACGGCCTTGGGGGAGCCAGTCCTGACAAAACTCTACCATCTGGTGAGCAAGATGTATGAGACATCCGAAATACCCTCGGACTCCAATCCCAAAGAAAGGTGGTGTAGACACGTGTGAAAATTACTGAACTATCAGTTTAATACGTCACAGCTGCAAAATAATAACGAGAATTCTTTACAGAGGAATGGAAAAACTGGTAGATGCCGACCTCAGGGGGATCAATTTGGATTCCGTCGAAATGTTGGAACACGTGAGGCAATACTGACCTTACGACTTATCTTAGAAGAAAGATTAAGGAAAGGCAAACCTACGTTTCTAGCATTTGTAGACTTAGTGAAAGCTTTTGACAATGTTGACCGGAATACTCTCTTTGAAATTCTAAAGGTAACAGGGGTAAAATACAGGGAGCGAAAGGCTATTTACAATTTGTACAGAAACCAGACGGCAGTTATAAGAGACGAGGGGCGCGAAAGGGAAGCAGTGATTGGGAAGGGAGTGAGAGAGGTTATTAGCCTCTCCCCGATGTTATTCAACCTGTATATTGAGCTAGCAAAGGAAACAAATAAACAATTCGGAGTAGGTACTAAAACCCATGGAGAAGAAATAAAAACTTTAAGTTTCACCGATGACATTGTAATTCTGTCAGAGATAGCAAAGGACTTGGGAGAGCAGTTAAACAGAATGGACAGTGCGTTGAAAGGAGGTTATAAGAAGAACAGCAAGAAAAGCAAAACGAGGATAATGGAATATAGTCGAATTAAGTCGGGTGATGCTGAGGGAATTAGATTATGAAATGAGACACTGAAAGTAGTATAGGTGTTTTGCGATTTGGGGATCAAAATAACTGATGATGGTCGAAGTAGAGGAGATATAAAATTTAGACTGGCAATAGCAAGGATTGCGTTTCTGATGAAGGGAAATTTGTTAACATCGAGTATAGATTTAAGTGTCAGGAAGTCATTTCAGAAAGTATTTGTATGGAGTATATCCATGTATGGAAGTGAAACATGGACGATAAATAGTTTGGACAAGAAGAGAATAGAAGCTTTCGAAATGTGATGCTATAGAAGAATGCTGAAGATTAGATGGGTAGATCACATAACTAATGAGGAGATATTGAACAGAACTGGGGAGGAGAAGATTTTCTGGCAAAATTTGACATGAAGAAGGGACCGGTTGGTAGGACATGTTCTGAGGCATCAGGGGATCACAAACGTAGCATTGGAGGGCAGCGTGGAGGGTAAAAATCGTAGAGAGAGACCAAGAGATGAATACACTAAGCTGATTCCGAAGGATGTAGGTTGCAGTAAGTACTGGGAGATGAAGATGCATGCACAGGATAGAGTAGCATGGAGAGCAGCATCAAACCAGTCTCAGGACTGAAGACCACAACAACAACAAAAATCCCCAAAAACATATATTTTTCATATTAGGTGCATTGTGCTGACACATACTGCCAGGTACCCCATACCAGTGACTTCAGTAGTTATTAGACATCGTGAGAGAGCAGAATGAGACGCTCAGCGGAACTCACGGACTCCGAACGTAGTCAGGTGACTGGGTATCACTTGCGTCATACGTCTGTACGCGAGATTTACAAACTCCTAAACATCCCTAGGTCCACTGTTTCCCATGTGTTAGGGAAGTGGAAACGTGAAGGGAGACTGAACACCACAAAACCTTAGAGGCCGACCTCGTCCGTTGACTGGCAGAAACTGCCGACAGTTGAAGAGGGTTATAATATGTAATAGGCAGACATCTATCTAGACCATCTCACAGGAATTCCAAACTGCATCAGGATCCAAGTACTATGACAGGCATGAGTAGAGAAAACTGGGATTCCATGGTCGATCGGCTGCACTCATGCCACACATCACGCCGGTAAATGCCAAACGACGCCTCACTTGGTGTAAGGAGCGTAAAAAATGGACGATTGAACAGTGGATAAACGTTGTGTGGAGTGACGAATCACAGTACACAATGTGTGATCCAATGGCAAGGTGTTGATATGGCGAATGCCCGGTGAACGTCATCTGCCAGCGTATATAGTGCCAACACTAAAATTCTGAGGTGATGGTATTATGGTGTGGTTGTGTTTTGCGTGGAGGGGCTTGTACTCGTTGTTGTTTTGCGTGTATCTAACACAGCACGGGTCCACACTGATGTTCTGAGCACCTTCTTGCTTCCCACTGTTGAAGAGCAATTCGGGGATGGCGATTGCATCCTTCAACACGATCGAGCACCTGTTTATAATGCACGGCCGTTGACGGAATCGTTACACGACAAAAATATCAATGTAATGGAGTGGCCTGCACAGAATCCAGACCTGAAACCTATAGAACACCTTTGGGATGTTTTGGAATCCCGACTTCATGTCAGGCCTCATCGACCGACATCGATACTTCTCCTTGATGCAACACTACGTGAAGAATCGTCTGCTATTCCCCAAGAAAGTATCCAGCACCTGATTGAATGTATGCCTGCGAGAGTGGAAGCTGTCATCAAGGGTAAGGGTGGGCCAACACCATACTGGATTCCAGTATTGCCTATGGACGGCGCCACGATCTTGTAAGTCATTTTCAGCCAGGTTTCTTGATACTTTTGATCTCTCTCTCTCTCTCTCTCTCTCTCACACACACACACACACACACACACACACACACATATATATATATATATATATATATATATATATATATATATATATATATATATATATATATATATACTCCTGGAAATGGAAAAAAGAACACATTGACACCGGTGTGTCAGACCCACCATACTTGCTCCGGACACTGCGAGAGGGCTGTACAAGCAATGATCACACGCACGGCACAGCGGACACACCAGGAACCGCGGTGTTGGCCGTCGAATGGCGCTAGCTGCGCAGCATTTGTGCACCGCCGCCGTCAGTGTCAGCCAGTTTGCCGTGGCATACGGAGCTCCATCTCAGTCTTTAACACTGGTAGCATGCCGCGACAGCGTGGACGTGAACCGTATGTGCAGTTGACGGACTTTGAGCGAGGGCGTATAGTGGGCATGCGGGAGGCCGGGTGGACGTACCGCCGAATTGCTCAACACGTGGGGCGTGTGGTCTCCACAGTACATCGATGTTGTCGCCAGTGGTCGGCGGAAGGTGTACGTGCCCGTCGACCTGGGACCGGACCGCAGCGACGCACGGATGCACGCCAAGACCGTAGGATCCTACGCAGTGCCGTAGGGGACCGCACCGCCACTTCCGAGCAAATTAGGGACACTGTTGCTCCTGGGGTATCGGCGAGGACCATTCGCAACCGTCTCCATGAAACTGGGCTACGGTCCCGCACACCGTTAGGCCGTCTTCCGCTCACGCCCCAACATCGTGCAGCCCGTCTCCAGTGGTGTCGCGACAGGCGTGAATGGAGGGAAGAATGGAGACGTGTCGTCTTCAGCGATGAGAGTCGCTTCTGCCTTGGTGCCAATGATGGTCGTATGCGTGTTTGGCGCCGTGCAGGTGAGCGCCACAATCAGGACTGCATACGACCGAGGCACACAGGGCCAACACCCGGCATCATGGTGTGGGGAGCGATCTCCTACACTGACCGTACACCACTGGTGATCGTCGAGGGGACACTGAATAGTGCACGGTACATCCAAACCGTCATCGAACCCATCGTTCTACCATTCCTAGACCGGCAAGGGAACTTGCTGTTCCAACAGGACAATGCACGTCCGCATGTATCCCGTGCCACCCAACGTGCTCTAGAAGGTGTAAGTCAACTACCCTGGCCAGCAAGATCTCCGGATCTGTCCCCCATTGAGCATGTTTGGGACTGGATGAAGCGTCGTCTCACGCGGTCTGCACGTCCAGCACGAACGCTGGTCGAACTGAGGCGCCAGGTGGAAATGGCATGGCAAGCCGTTCCACAGGACTACATTCAGCATCTCTACGATCGTCTCCATGGGAGAATAGCAGCCTGCATTGCTGCGAAAGGTGGATATACACTGTACTAGTGCCGACATTGTGCATGCTCTGTTGCCTGTGTCTATGTGCCTGTGGTTCTGTCAGTGTGATCATGTGATGTATCTGACCCCAGGAATGTGTCAATAAAGTTTCCCCTTCCTGGGACAATGAATTCCCGGTGTTCTTATTTCAATTTCCAGGAGTGTATATATATATATATATATATATATGGATATAGCCTGTGTAATGGAGGAGGCACAATACCAAGGCTCACCTTGTCCCAATTCTCATGAAAATTCTCAAACAGAGAATTGCGACAAGGTGAGACTTGGTATTGTGCCTCCTCCATTACACAAGATGTCACACGCATCCAAATTAACACCGACGCTGTTTTAGTAACAGGAACAGCCTACAAGGACATTAAGACACTACGGTTCCACCAACAGTTTGTACACTGTTAGAGCTGTTATATAAGAGGCATACATGTGGAGGAGGCATGATACCTCTACATACACAAGAAAAAGTACTGTTTCTATCGTTAACTTATGAAATCACTCCAATTTATGATTGGAGTATACCCTTAACAAGTCATCTACAATGCAAGAGGGGCAAAAGATCAGACATGGAAACATTACAAAAATATTCGTGTTAAGAAATACCCTTCAAAATGAGAATAAATTAGCTGAACGCGTTCCACTAAGCATGCAAAAGTAAGTAACTGGTGCAGTTTTTAATTATTTAAATCATAAATACCTCTCTCTTGAGCTCATATAAACAGAGGATTTTGTGAAAATGTTGTGAAAATAAAGTTCACAAGAAAAATTAAACCTTCTGTTGAGAATTTAAGGAGATTAACAATCGTCTAAGCATCATGCTTACAAGGGTATTTTTAAAAATTACAGATCTTCTCAAATTTAAAAATCAAGCATTTAAAAACTTCGCTTTCATAGTGAAATTGGTTGTTTCTGGGTTTGCATCATCGACAATGTCGCACAAAACCTGCCACCTATATCACATCCACTTACAGACAGGTAAACGATGATTTCCAATCATAAATTTAATTTAAATGATCATTAAACCCTAAATTGTTTACCAGAAACAAATCAGTATTAGTCATAAAAACGTATTACAACATCAAATGAAGCATAAGTAAATAAATCAGTGAGAAAGAGTTGTGACAACCTTGTTACCAGAATCAAATCTTGCTACCCTTGGCGCAACGTATGAGGGTAGCAGAGACACACGAAGAGTAATTGTAGCGCCGATATAGGTAGCAAATGGGGAATTCCACTGACGTAACAAGCTTTGATAAACGGTGGATTACTGTTGCCTGACGCCTGTGAAAGAGCATCTCAGGAAGTTGAAGCTGGTCGACTGTTAGTGTACTACCGTAGTGAGCATGTACGGAAAGTAGTTGAAGAAACCCGCTAGTAGGAGACATTGCGAGGTCCACGCCTCATCACAAAACGTGGCGTTGAGAAGCCTGGCTGCCCTTTAAAACAGGTTCAGAAGCTTCAAATGGCTCTGAGCACTGTGGGACGTAACATCTGAGGTCATCAGTCCCCTAGACTTACAACTACTTTAACCTAACTAGCCTAAGGACATCACACACATCCATACCCGAGGCAGGATTCGAACCTGCGACCGTAGCAGCGGCGCGGTTCTGGACTGAAGCGCCTAGAACCGCTCGGCCACAATGACCGGCTTGTAAAGCAGGACAGGAGATGATTTAGGGCAGATATGACGAGAGTGTGCAGTGCCAGTACAGGCACCAGCGTTTCCAAACAACAGACGAGCAGTACGTTCCGTACGGCATCGTCAGATACGATCTTCTGGCCGTCGGGTGAGGTCAGTGGTAGGGTGCTCTGCACATTAAATCCCAAACTATAATTTAGCAACCTTTATTAAAGTATAACTTATAACTGAACTTGACCCAAAAGAATACAGGATTAATCAAAATGTAAAAATTAAAACAATTAAGCAATGGAAACTCGTGGATGCAATGTAACAATATTATGAGAAGGAAAGTTGCTACTGACCATATAGCGGAGATGTTAAGTCGCAGATAGGCACAACGAAAAGATTTTCACACATAAAGCTATCGGCCAATGGCCTTTGTCAACAATAGATAAACATACGCACACACACACTTACGGAAACGCAACTCACACACACGACTGCCGTCTCAGGCAACTACGGCCATAAAGTAATAGATAACTGCTAATGACGCAGTCAGTAATATTTCAATACATAATTCCACCCAACCATAAGGTCAAGAAAACTTAAATATTATTCATAGTCCAAAACGTTTGAAATGAAGAGGGCACAGTAGTACGTGAACAGGTCAGATTTTCGGAAACCTTAGCCAATGAAAGCAAGTAATAACGTCGATATCAAACACATTTTATAACAATAATAATATCCCACCTGCATATGAGAACACAGCCCATGATTGTCACACAGTTAAGTCACGTAAATCAGCTAGTAATTTACCTTAAAACCTACATAAGAACTACCCTAAACACACTAACAATAAAATATTAAATAACAGTAAATGGTACGAAAACATACTTTCTTCGAGGTAGCGGCAGCCGCAACAGGTATATAGTCGCAAACGTACAGTCAACGACACCACTCGATTAAGATCTTCGTCTTCATCTATGTGATCAGGCCCAGTGGACCGCAAGCTCCTACAAGTTTTCTCTTCCACTGAATTCGGTCCATTGCTGCTATCCGTCATCCGTCCACTTCTATTGATGCTTGGTTTAAATCTTCATGGAGGCCATCCCTCCAACGCTTCTTGGGTCTCTCTTGGGGTCTCTTTCCTGTATATGTGAAATCCAGGCGCTTCCAAGGTCATCTGTGATCTTCCATCCGGGCCACCTGGCTGGACCACTGCATTCGTTTGGCTATGACAGTTCCTGCTATGTTGGACTGCTGGTGTAGTACCTCAAGCTCTTGGTTGTATCTGTTCCTCCATTCCCCTGTGTCTGCATCCAGAACCGGGCTGAAGATGTTCCGAAGCACTTTCCTCTCAAAAACAAGGAGCTTATGGTAGCCCTGTTTCCGGATACTCCATGTCTCACAGTCATATAGAACAACAGGTTGGATCAGGGTTTTGTACAGTCGAATCTTGAACTGTCTGGAGAGATATTTGGAACGAAGCAGTTACGCTAGGCTTGGTTAAGATCGGTTTCCTGCTTGTATTCTGGCACTGACCTCTGCTTCACGTGAGTTCTCAGTGAAAAATTCCCCTAGGTATTTTAATTCATGCACTCTGTTGTAGGACTGGTCTTCCACCTGCAGTGGTTGCAGATGACCAGCAGTCTCGTTTAAGATACCCACAGAAAATGGTAAGGTCAGTGGTCTAACCACAAATTGTGCAAATCAAGCATTTGTTGGCTCAGAAACTTAACGTCCTGAATGACTTAACATTATGATACGAATTACAAACACGAAAGAAGCAACACAGAATGAATGGAAATCGATTGTACATAACGGTATAATCGTCAGACACACATTTGCACTTTACATACCGCTCGCCTCTAATTTCTCTTCTGTGGAAACCTTTTCCTCATCTCAAGAGGAACAATTGAAACCTACGTCCTCAATTATATGCTGGTTGTACTCCAACCTTGGACTTCTTCCACAATTTTTATCCTCTACGGCTGCCTCTGGTACCATGAAAGTTATTGCCAGATATCTTAACGGATGTGGTAACATCCTGCCCCTTTTCTTGTTAGTGTTTTCGACGTATCGCTTCTCTCGTCAATTCTGCAGATATCCTTCTCATTGATACCTTACCAGTTTACCAAATTTTCAACATTCCCCTGTAGTATCTCATCTCAAATGCTTCGATCCTCTCCTCTTCCGGTTTTCCCATAGTCCGTGCCTCACTACCATACAATGCTGTGCTACAGACGTACATTATCACAATTTGATACTAGTAGACTTTACCTGGCCAGGAATGCCCTTTTTTCCAGAGCTGCTATGCTTCTCATGTCCTCCTTGTTCCGTCAATCACGGGTTACTTTGCTGCGTAGGTTCCACAATTCCTTAACTTGGCCTACTTCGTGATTTCAAATTTTGATGTTATGTTTATCATTGCTTCCATTTCTGCTGCTTCTCATTACTTTCGTCTTTTTTTATGTATTCTCAATCCATCATTGATATCCTCTCAACTTAAGTTTAATTTCACTCTAGAATCTTTCTTTTATTTCCATCATTGCCTCTTCGGTGTATAGATCGAACAACAGGGAATAAAGTCTACAGTCCATGCCTAATATCCTTTTTACTGCGAGCATGTAGTTTTTGGTCTTCCGTTCTTAATGTTCCTTCTTGGACAAGCATATTACAGCAGCGAAACAATTTAACAAATCTTGGAAAGCTACTCAGGGCTAACATCTTCGGTATTCAGTTTACACAATAATGACACCTGGTGAACAGAATGCTGAATCATTAGAGAGCGACTAAATCCATAGATCTGTCATTCACCAGAAAGTGCACTCGTCAGCGACTCCACTGTGCGTCTTCTCGGCAGGTCTTAACCCTTTCAGACCTTTTTTTGTGGAGGAATGCTCTGTGGCAATGCTCTGAGAGCATAATACACTCCTGGAAATGGAAAAAAGAACACATTGACACCAGTGTGTCAGACCCACCATACTTGCTCCGGACACTGCGAGAGGGTTGTACAAGCAATGATCACACGCACGGCACAGCGGACACACCAGGAACCGCGGTGTTGGCCGTCGAATGGCGCTAACTGCGCAGCATTTGTGCACCGCCGCCGTCAGTGTCAGCCAGTTTGCCGTGGCATACGGAGCTCCATCGCAGTCTTTAACACTGGTAGCATGCCGCGACAGCGTGGACGTGAACCGTGTGTGCAGTTGACGGACTTTGAGCGAGGGCGTATAGTGGGCATGCGGGAGGCGGGTGGACGTACCGCCGAATTGCTCAACACGTGGAGCGTGAGGTCTCCACAGTACATCGATGTTGTCGCCAGTGGTCGGCGGAAGGTGCACGTGCCCGTCGACCTGGGACCGGACCGCAGCGACGCACGGATGCACGCCAAGACCGTAGGATCCTACGCAGTGCCGTAGGGGACCGCACCGCCACTTCCCAGCAAATTAGGGACACTGTTGCTCCTGGGGTATCGGCGAGGACCATTCGCAACCGTCTCCATGAAGCTGGGCTACGGTCCCGCACACCGTTAGGCCGTCTTCCGCTCACGCGCCAACATCGTGCAGCCCGCCTCCAGTGGTGTCGCGACAGGCGTGAATGGAGGGACGAATGAAGACGTGTCGTCTTCAGCGATGAGAGTCGCTTCTGCCTTGGTGCCAATGATGGTCGTATGCGTGTTTGGCGCCATGCAGGTGAGCGCCACAATCAGGACTGCATATGACCGAGGCACACAGGGCCAACACCCGACATCATGGTGTGGGGAGCGATCTCCTACACTGGCCGTACACCACTGGTGATCGTCGAGGGTACACTGAATAGTGCACGGTACATCCAAACCGTCATCGAACCCATCGTTCTACCATTCCTAGACCGGCACGGGAACTTGCTGTTCCAACAGGACAATGCACGTCCGCATGTATCCCGTGCCACCCAACGTGCTCTAGAAGGTGTAAGTCAACTACCCTGGCCAGCAAGATCTCCGGATCTGTGCCCCATTGAGCATGTTTGGGACTGGATGAAGCGTCGTCTCACGCGGTCTGTACGTCCAGCACGAACGCTGGTCGAACTGAGGCGCCAGGTGGAAATGGCATGGGAAGCCGTTCCACAGGACTACATCCAGCATCTCTACGATCATCTCCATGGGAGAATAGCAGCCTGCATTGCTGCGAAAGGTGGATATACACTGTACTAGTGCCGACATTGTGCATGCTCTGTTGCCTGTGTCTATGTGCCTGTGGTTCTGTCAGTGTGATCATGTGATGTATCTGACCCCAGGAATGTGTCAATAAAGTTTCCCCTTCCTGGGACAATGAATTCACGGTGTTCTTATTTCAATTTCCAGGAGTGTATTAATGATTTTAGATGCTAGATTTATACAAAATTCTGTACCCATTTGCGAAACATACTTTTTACTCTTGGCTTCCTTTTATAAAGTGAATACAAAATGTTGTCTATTGTAATGAGGAGAAAAGCGATCAATCAATAATTACCAAGCAAAATGAAAATAAGAATATTCAATTATACTGTGGAATACAGCGAACCAACCACATCCGTGTATTGTGGTAGTCCAAACCTGCTGCGCGCTGTTGTATTGACTTCTTATATTTTCACTGTGATGCCGAATAGTTGGCCGCACCTGCGCATGATGAAAAGGCTGAACACTCCGAAACGTGTACCTTAAATTTCCGTTGGGAAAAAATGCTTCTGTTGCAGCAACGACACAGTATAATTTCGTGTGCACAATTGTAGCCAGAGGGTCTGAAAGGGTTAATTCAAATCTGAGAGCCACAAAACATCGGACACTTCCAAATTCAGCTGCCACCGTAGACACTGCGCAGACGAACGGATGAACATACACTGGCACGGTCTTGCACACACGGTCACGCGACACTTCAACTGTTTACACTGACAGCGTACCTCTGGTCCATTTACAATTGCCCTCTCTCGGTCAGCCTTACTTAAAATCCCTTTCTCGGCCTGCTATACTACTGTAGTGACCATTCGCAGTCGTCCATTAATCGTAAACATTCAAGCCTGCCCCGCAATATTTACTTTTTTTTTTCACGGGGGTTAGGACATCAAACGGGCCGACTTGGATCAGGAGAGGCATCACAGAATATTTTAATAACCAGTGTCTATACTTTTACAAATAAATTCATAAAACTTTGTCAGCGTCACCAGGAAGGATTCAGGATTCACACTCATTGCAGTGGAAGTTCGAAAACATAACAAAATAAATTTTTTTACGTGTCAAATTTAATCATCTTTTTCACTTACTAATGGCAGCATTTCTTGCTACAGGTACACTTTTCTTCATAAGTTAAAGAGATTCTTCGATGAATGTTCCAGAGCATACATACCATACTTACAGGTGTATGAAACTCTAGAATTTATTTAATTTATGAAGAAACGAAAGAGCTGTTATATTTTAAACTTCATGTTTAGAAAAAATACAAATTTTATAGTTAATTACCTCAATTTTTGCCACAGTTTTGAATATATTTTGAAAATTCTAGAGTTTCATACACCTTTAAGTATGGGTTGTATGCTGTGCAAAATTCATCGAAGGATGTCTCTTACTTATGAAGAAAAGTGTACCTATAGCAACAAATGCAGCCATTAGTAAGTGAAAAAAAGTATGAAATTTCACATGTAAAAAAATTATTTCTTTATGTTTTCGAACTTCCACTGCTATGAGTGTGAATTCTGTATCATTCCTGGTCTTGCCGACAACGTTTTATGAATTTATTTGTAAAAGTATAGACAGTGGAAACTAAAACGTCCTGTGGTGCCTCTCCTGCTCCAAGTCGGCCCGTTTGACGTCCTGCCCCCCTTAAGTCATCAGTCTTCCGATTGGTTTGAGGCAGCCCACCACAAATTCCTTTCATCTCAGAGCGGTAGCGACCTACGGACTCAACTATTTGCCGGATGTATTCCAATATCTGTTTTCCACTACAGTTTTTGCCCTCTACAGCTCCCGCCAGCAGCATGGCAGTTTTTGCCTGATGTCTTAACACATGGCTTATGCCCCCTTCTTTTTCCTTCCATTATATCCCACATATTCCTTTTCTTGTCGATTCTGTGTGGAACCTCCTTTACCTTACCTTAGCAGTCTACTTAATTTCCAACATCCTTCTGTAGCATCAAATCTCAAATGCTACGATTATCTTCCGTTCTGGTTTCCCCACAGTCCGTGTCTCACTGCCATACCCTTTCTGTGCTCCAGACGTTTGGTCTCAGAAACTTCTTTCTCAAAGTAAGACCTATATCTGGTGCTAGCAGACTTCTATTGGCCAGAAATTACCTCTCTGCAGGCGCTAGTCTACTTTTTATGCCCTCCTTGCTTGTCCGTTATGGGTTACTTTGCTGACTAGCTAACGCAATTCCTTAACTTCATATATTTCGTGGCCGTAAGTTATGATGTAAAGTTTGTCGCTTTTCCCATTTCTGCGACTTTTCTTTACTTTCCTCTTTCCCCGACTTACTCTCAGTCCATATACTGCGTCGTTAGACTGTTCGTTCCATTGAACAAATTCTATTATTCTTCTTCACTTTCAATGAGGATGGCAATGTCATTCACGAATCTTATCATTGATATGCTTTCACAATGAACTTTAATCCCACTGTTAAACCTTTCTGTATCGATACTAACCTCCAATGAGACATCAATACAGCTAGCACTCGGCACAGTGTGCAATGGATTAACGACATGCGATCACAGATGAACGTAAACGGAGAGCCTCGTTAGAGGAATCATGTTCTTGGTTACACGAGGTAAATTATTTACGTTGTTAATTGGCACTGAGGGAAGATGTAACAATGGTCCACTCTCTGCAGCCATAATTCTGAAGGTTACTCCCACTGTCCAGTCAAAACAATGTAATGATCCACTGATGCTTCTATTTGCTCTGGATTGTCTTCCTGACGCGCCGCTATCCCTTAGTGCCTTTCTGTATGTGACATGATATTAATGTTGTATTATTCTTTAACTGCGGTTCTTTGTCAACTTGAGAAGCATGAAGATTAACATACTCCCAGTTTAGAGGGAAAAGATGTTTTTTAACTGATATAAATAGAAATCTTTGTGAAGACTATATTTCAATATTCAAGTCAGAGTCTAGCTCTTCCTGTTCTCCAAAATAACCATGATTAACCCTCGCAATACCCTGGGTACTTCACGTCCACCTTTTGAAAGTGTTGTAAAAAAATTAAAAACATGTCTTTTATTAATCAATTTTTCCACCAGATTACACACATGTTTTAAATTTTTAAGTTAAACTTAACCCAAAAATGGAAATCTCAGAAGTAAAAGTCTCTTTCAAAATGTTTCAAATGGCTCTCAGCAGCCGGCCGCGGTGGTCTAGCGGTTCTGGCGCTGCAGTCCGGAACCGCGGGACTGCTACGGTCGCATGTTCGAATCCTGTCTCGGGCATGGGTGTGTGTGATGTCCTTAGGTTAGTTAGGTTTAAGTAGTTCTAAGTTCTAGGGGACTTATGACCTAAGATGTTGAGTCCCATAGTGCTCAGAGCCATTTTAGAGCTCTCAGCACTATGGGACTTAACATCTGAGGTCATCAGTCCCCTAGAACTTAAAACTACTCAAACCTCACGACCCTAAGGACATCACACACATCCATGCCCGAGGCAGGTTTCGAACCTGCGACCGTAGCCGTCGCGTGGTTCCAGACTGAAGCGCTTAGAACCGCTCGGTCACCCCGGCCGGAAAAAGTCGCTTTAACCAATGAATTTCATATTCAGTATTTCTATGATCGGGGCCTTATTTGCACATCAGAATGTTGAGAGAAAAAATTGAAAAAACGATAAACGAAACTTGTATCTTTTATTTTCTTATTTTAGTTTTTGTTTTGGTCATGAAGACGATAGTACATGTTATTGAAGGTGCGTTGATGTTAGTAACAGGGGAAGAAAAGATATTTTCGAGTTCTGGACGCTACTTAGACATCACTGACTCTTTATAAAGTGTGTTGTTAATATAATTCAATTCAACAACAATTTAAGTTTTTTACATTTTTTTTGGAATGGTCATATTGTATCCCCACCCACGCTCACTACGTCATCCAGATTTATCGAGGAAGCAGTTCGCTGCTTGACTCACCCACCTTGGTACTGCGGGAATGTTGCTTTCGTGACTAAACTTGCGTTCCAGTTATAACAGAAACTGTCGGAGAGGTAAGATGTACAGCCGCACCGGTACTGCAACCTTAGGGTACAAACAATAGCTGTGTCTCATAGAGGAAGCCCAGAACTTGAACTCCCCTCTTGGAGAGAGATTCGAACAGCACAGTAGATTTGTGCCGTTTGTGCCACTGCTGGGAGCCTGGCAGAATTTACGGCGCGGACTTGCAGGACGTAATGCTCAGGCAGTGCAGACGCGCATCCCTAGGGCTGTTCTCTGCCCTGAGGGCGAAAGGGCGACCACACACCTGACAGAGGCGCCGCGGCACTCCACACCTGCCGCAGGCTAACAAGCGGCGAGGGCGCGCCGTATCGAGGCCCCGGGCTGACACACACGGCGGCGCGAGCACTACCGTTCGCTAATGTGCTTAGGGCGGCTGTCTGCGGGGCGCGCAACTCGCGACGGCTTCATTCGAGGAGCGGCGCCGAGGCGTGGGAGACACTTGTGTATGCCGCAGTTGCTACACAAAGCGCCGAGTGGCACTACTCCATCTGCCTAAATATCAGCAGGTGTTCTCTAACTTCAGCAGCCTGTACAAAATACTAGACAGTAAGAGACTTGAGTCAATACACGAAATATACCGGGTGATCAAAAAGTCAGCATAAATTTGAAAACTTAATAAACTACGGAATAATGTACATAGAGAGGTAAAAATTGACACACATGCTTGGAATGACAAGGGGGTTTATGAGAACAAAAAAAAACACCCCATATTGCTAGACGCGTGAAAGATCTTTGCGCGAGTCGTTTGGTGATGATCGTATGCTCAGCCGCCACTTTCGTCATGCTTGGCCTCCCAGGTCCCCAGACCTCAGTCGTGCGATTATTGGCTTTGGGGTTACCTGAAGTCACAAGTGTATCGTGCTGGACCGACATCTCTAGGTATGCTGAAAGACAACATCCGACGCCAATGCCTCACCATAACTCCGGACAAGCTTTCACCACACTATTCCTCGACTACAGTTGTTGTTGCGAAATGATGGTGGACTTATTGAGCATTTCCTGTAAAGAACATCATCTTTGCTTTGTCTTACTTTGTTATGCTAATTATTGCTATTCTCATCAGATGAAGCGCCATCTGTCGGGCATTTTTTAACCGTTTGTGTTTCTTTTTTCGGTTCTAATAAAACCCCATGTCATTCCAAGCATTTGTGTCAATTTGTACCTCTCTATATACATTATTCCGTGATTTATTCAGTTTTCAAATTTAAACTGACTTTTTGATCACCCGGTACATGACAAAAGTCTTGGGATAGAAGCACTTAACGCATATGGCGGTAGTATCGCGTACACAGGGCAGTGCATTGGCGGATGTGTCATCTCTACTCAGGGTGATTATGGCAGCACGATTGGAATTAAGAGATTTTTAACGTGGAACAGTAGTTGTAACCACAAGTGTGGGACATCCCAATTCGGAAATCATTACGGAATTTAACATTTCGCGATCCAGAGCTGAGAGTACCAAATTTCAGGCATTACCAATCACCACGGACAATTCAATTGCCGACGGTCTTTACTTAACGACCGAGAACGGCGTCATTTGCGTAGAGTTGTCAGTACTAACGTACAAGAAACACTGCATGAAATTACCGCAGAAATCAGTGTGGGACATACGACGAACGGATCCAACTTGCCAATAAGGCACTGTACAAGCTGGTGGTGGTTCCATGATGGTGTGGACTGTGTTTACATGGTATGGACTGCGTCCTATGATCAAACTGAAGAGAACATTGACAGTAAATTGCTATGTTCGGTTACTTGGAGACCATCTGCAGCCATTTAGAGACTTCTTGTTCCCAAATAACAATGGAATCTTTGTGGATGACAATGCGCCATATCACCGGGTCACAACTGTTCCCTATTGAAGAACATTCTGGACGGTTTAAGAGAATGATCTGGCCAGCCATCTTGCCTACATTAATCTCATGACGCATTTGCGGGATATAATCAAGAGGTCAAGTTCGTACACAAAATCCTGAACCGACAACACTTTCGCAATTGCGGACGGCTGTATGGATATCAAGTGTCAATGTTTCTTCAGGGCTTAATATTTATTTAGAGGACTTCCAACGACTTCTTGAGTCTGTGCCACGATGAGTTGCTGTAGTATGCCGGTCAAAACGAGGTCAGACACGGTATTAGTAGGTATACCATTACTTTTGTCACCTCAGATTACGGAGAGTAACAAAAAGGTACGACCAAATTTTCAGGCGACACTGCACAAGCATAGAGGAATGAAGTATGTTATATGGACATAGGTCCATAAACGCTTTATTTCCATGTTAGAGGGTATTTTCTACTCTTCATAATTGTATTAATCATGGGAAACACACAGAAAGAAAACTTACCAGCATTGCACGAAACATTATCTTACATGAAATGTTCGAATTACCCTCGTGGTTAGTTTGATTATAAAGTACAGTAAGCTGAAATTCTTGGTTTCACCACCAGTACTTCTTGGGTCAAATGAACGAATGTAATGTTGAGATGACAGGACTTCTTTGTGGGTACTCACAAGTCACCATTCGTCTTCCAGAATATTAAACATACTCCCTATCCCCAGGCCTAGACCCTCATCCCCCATACAAACAAACTCAAGGCCACCTTTGTGCATCATCTCATCACGGATTCAATGCGATGGCAGGTTGATGCATGCATCCTTGTTAACGAGGAGCATTCTGAAAGATTTTTAAGGACATTGTTTCATGAGGTGAGGATAAATTGTTTTCTTGTGTTTTCCTATTTTTAATGGATTGAAAAGTTACAGAAAGTGAGGTCTTTCGGAACCAGCGTGGCCGTTTTGTCTTGTAGCTTCGTTCGTTTCGAAGACATTAACAGCAGAAAGTCTTTCTTAAACAGCACCTTACATTTTTTGTTGGGTGATTCTCATTCTATCTTGAAGACAGCTTCAGAAACTTATTGCAGTGTACTATTTGAGTAAACTTCAAGTTACTGGAAATTGTTCCGTGAAAATTGTTTTTCTTTGTTGAATTTCGAGTAATTAATGGTATTTAATGAAACAGTAAATAATACGTGTCCACCGAGAGAGGAATTTGCATGATACCTAAATACGTATGTATCTCAGACTCATGTAGCATCTTTATAACGCAGACTTTTCCCCCTTGAGTAAAAGTAACTCTGTAATATCATGTTTGACTTGTCTTTTATCGCTTGCAACTTTGAGAGGAAATGTCTAGGTAAGTGTTCTTGAATGGTAAGAAATGCTGTAGCAGACAGATCCACTGCATCTCTCTATTTTGATACCATAACATGCTAACTAAATGTTGATTGTTTATTATTTTTTAGATGCCCATCTGGTGGAACAGTAGGTGACTCCTTTTTTTTTTTTTTTTTTAGAAGGTTTTGTCGGATTGGTCACGTTTTGCACATCCAACATTGTGGTCATTTCATTGAGATAATCATATTGCTGTGTTGTTATTTTTGTTGCTACATGACAGAAATGGTCTCTAAATCAAATTCTAATGTTTCCTATTGTCTTGTTGTTCATTGTTGTTATAATTTAGTAACTTCTTGTGCGGCACGGAACTTGAGTCATTTGAGAATGAAGAACGGGTACCTGGGGCTGGGAGGAAAAGGATATCCTGTTTTAGTGTGTCAGTGTATCTAGAGGTCCCACTGTCGAATGGGTATGAGAGAATTTTGTGTGGAATCAAATAATGTGTTGTTGAGTGCGGTAAATCCTAGCTAGGAAATCCACGTATGAATCTAAGCGGCATGGGTAGCATTTATAGAAATAAAAATGACCTCAGTCCCGGGTTCGTACACCGTCACTGCTTAGATTTCGATCAAAAGCCACCAGTAATGGCGGACGGAAACTTTTAGCTTAAGAAGTCACCCTCGTTCTGGCAATGGTCTTGTCAAAGACGGCAGTTGAACTGACAGAGGTTCAGGGCACTTTCTTGTCCTTTGGATGGGAAACTGCCCCTAAAAGGTGGAAGAATCAGCAATAATCAACGGCATGAGATTACAGAAGGCAACAAAAACGAATGAATGGAAGCCACATAATATGTATACACATGACAAGCCGCGTGTACTTTGAAAAAAGTGTCATGATGATCTCTCCATTGGCAAAAGATTCGGATATTCGGCAGAGGACTGCCGTGGGAAAGGTTGAAAGACTGAATAATCAGCTAAAGCGTAACCTTCTACAGATAGGCGTGGAAGATGTCTGTACGTGTTAGGGTAGCTAAATAATCTGAAATGGGAAATGCTAACGCTCAATCTTCATGTAGTTGGGGTCACTTAAATGAAATAGAAATAATACCAGTATTTATAGTCAGACGAGAATATCAGTGATAGGATTGTTCTCATCAAAATCGAGAGCAAACCAATACTGACAACAATAGTCCAATTGTACAAGCAGACATCGCAAGCAGAGGATGAAGAGATAGAGAAAGTATGTAAGGACACTGAACGCATAACGAAGTACGGTAAGGAAGATGAAAATCTGACAATCATGGGGGAACGGAATACGGTTGTAAGGGAAGGAGTAGAATAGAGGATTACTGGAGAAAATCGGCACGATTCTAGGGAGGAGAGAGAAGAATGACTAATTGAATTCCGCGATAAATATCCGTCAGTAATAGCGAATACTCTGTTCAGAATCTATATGAGGAGGAGATATGGTCACAAAACGCTAAGAAATATGCGAAGATCTGAGTTTAATTACTTCATGGTTAGGCAGAGATTTTGAAATCAGTTATTTGTTTGTGAGTCATACCCAGGAAGAGACGAAGACTCAGATGAAAAGTTAACAATGATGAAAAGCAGGCTGCAGTTCAGGACACTAGTCAGAAAGAATCAGCCGGCAAAGAAGTGAGATATGGCAGTACTAAAAATCAAGACAGATGTTTGAAGTTCACTGAGGTTATAGATACTGGGATAGTGTATAGCACAGTAGGCAGTTCAGCTGAAGAGGAATGAACATCTCAAAAAAGGGCAATCACAGAAGCTGGAGGGAAAACCGTAAGTACAAAGAAGGCAACTATAAAGAAACCATGGATAACAGATGAAATACTTCAGCTGATCAACGATAGAAGGATTCTCGCAGTTGTCAACTCTTGCAGTCTTCGGAATCGTGTCGATGACATTTTTCCGAAAGTCTGATGGTATGTCGCTAGACTCATACAATATACAGAACAACGTAAATAGTCATTTTGTTGTCACTTCCTCCTACGATTTTAGAATACATACACAAATTCAAATGCCTGGCTACTACTTATCAATTTTGTATTTCGGCACTTAATTCCTGGTCTTGGCAGGCAAGCAGATCCATATCACCAAAGCCACTTACCTTGACGTTGTAAATATTGAACTTGTGACGAAGAAGGCTTTTCAAATGAGTACCTGGATTGCCTGTTGTAACTGCATTCGCCAATAAACTCGCAAACATTGCCATAACGTATGCGTAGTGTAAGCATGTGGTGAACATTTGTCAAAATTTCAAGACTTCTAATTTAGAGGGATATGCTAAATCGTACATGGAGACAAATGTGCACTTGAAGCATACATTGTTGAGAAATTTCCGGCTGTATGCCGGGGCATATATACTCTGATACTACCTTCTGTTCCACTGTATTCAGGTTTCCGCGGCATATGGTGGTAAAAAAAATACATTTAAACACAAACTGTTGACTAATGTTCATACGTCACCTTTTTCGATAGCTTGATTCGCAGGGATCTCTACCAATGTTTCCACAGGTATGACAAGGTGATTCACCAGCGACTGAGTGACGAGAAGCAAAGACCATCCGACGATTTGAGTTACATCCTTTACTCAGATGTAAAGAATCTTTATAGGCATGTCATGTAACAATATCTGCTGTATGAGGGGTTATGGTAGCTGTCCATATATAAAATCTTCAGACTGGAGAAAAGGATCGTTTGTGTGGCTGCTGACGCTCTTGTGGGGTGTGTAATCGAGGTAGACCTGGAATATCCCACCACTTTGCATGATACACAAGATGATTTGCCTCGTCTAGAACGCTTAGTGTACAAAATGTTTCCGTCTCCAAGCTGGTGACAACTTTGAGGAATACGTAGAGTGCATTTTACACTAAAGAAAAATCCTGCAGTGTCTCACGTTGGGGATGAAACTTATTAGAATCACCTATGGCATTTCATTTGAACAGTGTTCATGGTTGAAGGAGTACAGTGATGTTTATAATGAACAGAGGGCTGTCGTGACTTGGAATTTTGAAATGGCATAATAAACAATTCAGTTTTCAGCAAAAACTTAGAGAACGTTAGGAACAGTCGGGAAATACATTCAGTTTACCACTGGGATAAGCGTTATGACATAAGAGATTCCATCACGCTGCCAAATGTTAAGCAGACAATATTCTTTGATGAGGGGCTAGACGCAGTGTAAATGGCTAAGGTTTCAGTCGATTTCATGAAGCCATTCCATATCGGTGTGTGTGTTCTGGACCTCTGCAAACTCCACATGTACCAATTAGGCAATGACTTTGCAAAGCCAAACTTCACTGACGTTAAGTTATTTAATAAGGATACAGATAGTTTCATCCAGTGAATAAAAGCCTGCAATCAATATGACGTAGTTAGTTGTATTCCTAAGGAATTCAGGTCATCGGGACGTGTGGCCGATAACAAGAATTTTTAAATTCTTTAGGCTTTTCCGGAAAGGCGTTGTCATGCAGAACAATCTGGTTACTGCCGGTTATTAGCGCCTTTCTTGCACGACGTTTCTACTGCGTGAATAGCAGTCTTCTTCAGGTGCTGTATGATACTGATTCCGTTGTGGAACAAGTTCGGTATTTGACTATGTCGTGTTGTGCCCTCCGTCTGCTGCCCGCTCCTCGTCAGGCGCTCTGTGCGTAGTATGCGCAAACAATCAGCAGCCGTGGCTGTTTCGAAAGCAGTGTGAGTACTTTGTGGTTGTTACCCGTTTTTTGCCTTGCTGTATGAAGTTTTGAATGACGTCCAAGTCGTGCTAGATATTTTGTCTTTCTATTGCCGTAATTTAAGCTCTTCTGTGATCTAGGACATTCTGTTACCACAACGTGCCGTGTCAGGCGTTCCGTTCGAGGTCCGTACCCACCGGGAGAGGCTATAGCGATATATTCTGACCAGAGGTGTTCACATTGCGGTGGTGTTCACATTGCGCTCGAGACTTAGTAGAATGTCTTCAGGTATTGGGTCTTGTCTGAGATACCATTTAATGTGCGTCCTTTGTTAGATGTACTGAGCTGTTTACTCTAACTGCATCTTCATACACCTGTCCCCTGGGGTCTTGATTTTGCTTCCACTGCGTTTTCACAAGACCGAGTGCCAGTTCCGGGCAGGGCTCAGCTGGAAAGAGGTGTCATTATTAAAGAGATCCTCTGTGAGCTTCTGTTCTAACCTGCAACGGTGTCAACATCGAAGATCAATTCTTTTGCACTACATTACTAACAGAATTTCGTATATCACAGTACGGATACGACAAATAATGTGTGGCTCGTCATGGTGAATCCCGTTAAGGAAATGATCGGAAGTTCGAGCTGTGATGTAGCTGTGGGATTGGTTTTCACTAAATTTGTGTTCATCTGTGAGACATCCGGGCTAATGTTTTGTGATACTAGTACATACGTGGCATTTTGATGGAAGGAAATTCTGTCAGAACTGCCACGAAGTGATGGTGTTCATTCTCTGCCCCAGGAAACTTCAGAAGATGAAAAGAATAGTACTGAAGTAAGTGAGGATCATGGTGAATGAGAGATGGTTGTCTCTTCAAGTGACGTATCTTTCAGTTCATTTGTTACTAAAGAACGCAGTACGTGTGAACAAGGGCAAACTACGTTGCCTGACAAAGAAAGTGAAAAGCTCAGAAAGGGAGGAGGAAACGAAATTTAACTTCACTAACTGAAAATCTGCGCGGTGTTATTTCAGTCAAAATTACAAAGAATTTGACAGTGTGAACCTTCTTATCAGTATGCATCTTGATGGGTGCACTGATTCGGTTGGGAAGTTTGTTTTAAAGCCATTGCATTCTCCCTGAGGCAAGGTGGACCACTGCTGATGTAACTGGTGTTTGAGATCCTACATAATGATACTAGCTTCCTTGCTGGTCCTACAGGTATTCTACTGGTGACAGATTAAGAAATCTTACTAGCGCTGGAAGATCCTTAATATCACGCAGTAAGTTCATAAGGACTCGCGCCACGCCTGGACGAGCATGGTCCTGTTGTGAAATAGCACAACGATTCTGTCGCTTGAGAGGTAACGCAAGAAGGACATAGTGTATCTGAGACGTAATTGTATGCCGTCAGAGATCCCCCAATAATAAATATGTGGACCTGAAATAATACCTAATGGCTCCCATCACCATAAGGCCGGGTTAACATCCCGGTCCTAATAAAAACTTGGGAAGAATTGGACGTCTCCCATACAATTGTCATTCGAGGTAGAGCCGAACCCCAATTCATCACCGAGCACAGTACAACGCCACCCATTAGAAGTCCATGCTTCAACGTCACTGTACCATTCCAACGTCATTCTACGCTTGGGACAGTAATACTCCAATACAGCTGCTGCTTGCTTCCGAGTAAGGGTTCTGGATTACACAGTACGATGCAGTTGGGTTCCATTTCGTTTTCTTGGATGTCAGTCGCAGATGCGAATGGGATAACATATGCTTGGTGCACAATATGATTATCCTCCCTCGTGTTGGCTAGGACGTGGTTGACTGGAACCTCCACGACGAGTATGACTCCCATCAAGTTCCCGTGCAGTCCACCAGCCACTAAAATAAGTGAATTTCCTACAAATATGGAAGCTGCACGATTAGACCAGCCGAACTAATGGTAACCACAATGGGGGGCCTTTCAGCCTATGTCAGATGCCGATAACGCTTACGCGCGTACAAAACACCTCCATGTGCTGAACAGTGATCACTCAACATCTGACGCTATTCACACCGCTTATTACCCTATCTGCCATGGGACCAACACTACACACGAACAACACTAATGTATTCTAGCGGCCGTTATACCTGCCCCAGAGATCTGCAGCTTTAATAATTCAAAATGTTCAAATGTGTGTGAAATCTTATGGGACTTAATTTTAATAATTTACCTACTCGCCGATGGTGTGTATGCGTACGAATTACAATGTCATCCGACTATGTCTTCTGGGTTCTTCAGTTTTTTGTTAGGTAGTGTTAATGGCAGATAAACCTGAGTCACTGGAGAAGAACCAAAAAGCATAACACCACCTCTGATAACCCTGGCACCTTAGCACTCGCTACAGCTGCAGTGACTCCAAACGTGATTTTTTCGTTACTTTCATGACAAACTGATGGACGACTTTCGTATGAACGCTTCACACGTATCATGAGCGTTCCTGGGCAGTTAGATAGATCTTATTACATACAAGATACAGACCTTGTGAAGATGAATGCTATTTTGTGTCTCTTGTTATACGCAGGAACTTACGAAGTTTCCCAGGACCATAAAAGCGCTGGAGACGAGGTGGAGGAGGTTACTGTTTAACGTCCTGTCGACAACGAGGGCCCATCGACAGCGAGGTCATTAGAGACGAAGCGCAAGCTCGGATTAGGGGAGAGTGAAGAAGTAAAACGGTCGTGCCCTTTCAAAGAAACCATCTCGGCATTTGCGGTTTAAGGAAATCACGCAAAAGCTAAATCACGATGCCCCGACGGGGGTTTGAACCGTCGTCCTGCCAAATGCGGCTCCAGTGTGCTATCCACTACGCTGCCCTGTTCGGTGCTAGAGCAGCTGTGGGTGATCGTATTGCACCATTGCAAGATAAATTTTTTAGGTTGTATACTCCCGCTGACTAAATGTAAATTTACGAGTAGGTCGTTTGTTTCTAAGACCATGTTCCTTCCAGAAATATCCGCCAATGAACTCAAGAAATACAGTGTAACGATTATTGCTTTGGTAGACACAACAAAATTTTCTGATATGAACTTTGAAACATATGTAGGCATACAGCTGGGTGGTTCTTTCAACACATCAAACAGCCCTTGAGAAATAATGCAACAACTTGCTTCCCTCTAGCCATTAGTGGCAAAAATGATACTACTGACAACTGGTGTACCAGCGTGTCATTTGCTAGAATTGTACTGGAAGAACATTTGACACTTGACGGAATATTTCGGCTGTATCAAACCAGATATTTCCACACAATTTTTGTTCAAGAAACAAAGCTCAGCATCTTGAAGCATGTGCAGTTTTATAAAACTTGTAATAGCGGCGTCATAGGTTACTGCTAAATTGCAATCTAATGAGAAACTTCCTGGCAGATTAAAACTGTGTGCCCGACCGAAACTCGAACTCGGGACCTTTGCCTTTCGCGGGCAAGTGCTCTACCATCTGAGCTACCGAAGCACGACTCACGCCCGGTACCCACAGCTTTACTTCTGCCAGTATCTCGTCCCCCACCTTCCAAACTTCACAGAAGCTCTCCTGGCAGAAGTAAAGCTGTGAGGACGCGGCGTGAGTCGTGCTTGGGTGGCTCGGTTGGTAGAGCACTTGCCCGCGAAAGGCAAAGGTCCCGAGTTCCAGTCACTGTCTGGCACACAGTTTTAATCTGCCAGGAAATTTCATATCAGTTCACACTCCGCTGTAGAGTGAAAATCTCATTCTGGAAACATCCCCCAGGCTGTGGCTAAGCCATGTCTCCGCAATATCCTTTCTTTCAGGAGTGCTAGCTCAGCTAGGTTCGCAGAAGAGCTTCTGTAAAGTTTGGAAGGTAGGAGACGAGGTACTGGCAGAAGTAAAGCTGTGGGTACCGGGCGTGAGTCGTGCTGCGGTAGCTCAGATGGTAGAGCACTTGCCCGCGAAAGGCTAAGGTCCCGAGTTCGAGTCTCGGTCGGGCACACAGTTTTAATCTGCCAGGAAGTTTCATATCAGCGCACACTCCGCTGCAGAGTGAAAATCTCATTCTGCAACCTAATGTATTTACAACCTTGATGCATAAAGAAGGAAAGATCCATAAAGTTATAGAATTTGCAAGAAAAAACCAGATATTGTAATTTATTAAAATCATATAAAGTGAGATTAAGACACTTATGATCAGTTGTGGAACTATTACAGCGTTTTCAGAAGAACGAGAACATGGCCATTAGCAGTGTTTCTTCGTTTGGGAAATGTGTCTGCCCTAAACTGATATACCCTTTACAAACTGTGGGAATAAGGTTACAGCACCTGAATTTCAGAAGAAAATCACGAAGTGGTTACTAATCTACTAATACTAATGTACTACGTTGCACTAAGTGTTAACAGTTGTAGTATATAATGAAATAACAAAACTTTATCTAGCTGTGAGAGTAAGCCGGCCGCGGTGGCCTAGCGGTTCTAGGCGCTTCGGTCCGGAACCACGTGACTGTTACGGTCGCAGATCCTAATCCTGCCTCAGCATGGATGTGTGTGATGTTCTTAGGATAGTTAGGTTTAAGTAGTTGTAAGTTCTAGGGGAGTGATGACCTGAGATGTTAAGTCCCATAGTGCTCAGTGCCATTTTTTTGTGAGAGTGACTGGTGCTAGTAGACAAGAATGCGTTGAACATTGATTAAAGTGCTGATGTGCTCAAATACAAACTGCAGCAAGCATTCCACTGTATGTGAAATTTTTTTCCAAATATGTACGAGAAAGGTAGACTAAGGTAATCTGCTTGTCCTTAGTAGATGACGCACCACAACGGAATTCTCCGAGTGATTCGGAAATCAGCAACCGTGATGTTTATGTATAGGCATACAAGTGATTACAGTTTCAGAACAACTGGATGACTTATTCAAGGTAGAGAGCTTCAAATTGAGCAAGTCAAAGTTCGCAAACCTCTGGCTCTTACGCAAGCAGTTGGTTTTGACTGATGGCGTAATTCTATGTGCTCCTGAGAGATATAGTGTCAAATTCTGTCCTGTTATCGCGTTACATCGTTAAAAATCCCGAGACAGAGAACCTTTCCCTTAACGCCCCAAGCATTCTCAATTGGGGAGAGGTCTGGCAAACTTGCTGGCCAAGGTGAGGTTTGAAAAGCACGAAAACGATACAATCTCCGTGAATAGGCAAGCATTATCTTGCTGAAATGTAAGTCTTGTATGCCTTTCCACGAAGGGCAACGAAACAGGGCGATAGTATCATCGACATTCCGCTATTTTCTAAGAGTGCCGAGGATGACAACCAAAGGGGTCCTGATAGGAATAGAAGTGGCACCCCAGACTCCTGGTTGTCGGGCTGTATGGCGGGAAACAGTGAGGTAGTATCCCACCGCTGTACGGGGCGTCTTCGGTCACCTCCTCGTCCTGGAACATCAGTGACAGGAGTAGTATTGTCTTTTTGATGAGTCCCGCTTCGAACTGAGCCACGATGACCAGCGACGAGCCGGCCTGTGTGGCCGTGCGGTTCTAGGCGCTTCAGTCTGGAACCGCGTGACCGCTACAGTCGCAGGTTCGAATCCTGCCTCGGGCATGGATGTGTGTGATGTCCTTAGGTTAGTTAGGTTTAAGTAGTTCTAAGTTCTAGGGGACTGATGACCACAGATGTTAAGTCCCATAGTGCTCAGAGCCATTTGAACTATTTGAACCAGCGACGACATGTTTAGAGATGGGTCGGACAGCGGTGGTGTAACAGCCCGACAAGCACACGTGATGTTCTGGGGTGCCATTCCGCTTCATAGGAGCACCCCTGTAGTTGTTATTCACTGCATGCTTACAGGACAGTGGTACGTCGACGATATTCTACTCCCCTTTCTGCTGCCCTTCACGGAAGCCCATTCCGGTCTTATATTTCAGCAGTATAACGCTCGCTCACAGATGGCGAGAGTTTCAACTGACTGCATACTTGCCAAACCCTGCCTTGGGCAGCAAGCTCGCCGGATCTCTCCCCAATCGACAACGTTTGGAGCATTACGGGCAGTGCTCTCCAACTAACTCGGCATTTTGACGATATAATGCGCAAATGGGACTAAATTTAGTACAATATCCCACAGGAGGACATCCTATAACTCTATTAATCAATGCCAATCCGAATAACTGTTTGTATAATGGCCAGGTATGGGTCACCGCGTTATTGACTTGTTCGACTTTTTAAGCTCTTTCTCTGGAATAACTCATCCATTTTTTTCTGAAATTGTAGTCATTTGTTTGCCCGTACATGTACGTCATATCTACCGATCTCCGTGCCATTCGAGTCATTGCTTCGTGGTGTGTCGGTTTTTTGACTTACAGTGTAGTTTCATTCAGCACTGGCTCAACTAGCGAAAGTTTAAATATAACCACTCAGTACTACAAGAATAACATAGCTGTCAACGCATCTACATCTACATCTACATGACTACTCTGCAATTCACATTTAAGTGCTTGGCAGAGGGTTCGTCGAACCACAATCATACTATCTCTCAACCATTCCACTCCCGGGAAAAACGAACACCTAAACCTTTCTGTTAGAGCCATGATTTCTCTTATTTTATTTCTATGATTATTCCTACCTATGTAGGTTGGGCTCAACAAAATATTTTCGCATTCGGAAGAGAAAGTTGGTGACTGAAATTTCGTAAATAGATCTCGCCGCGACGAAAAACGTCTTTGCTGTAATGACTTCCATTCCAATTCGCGTATCATATCAGCCACACTCCCTCTCCTACTACGTGATAATACAAAACGAGCTGCCCTCTTTTGCACCCTTTCGATGTCCTCCATCAATCCCATCTGGTAACGATCCCACACCGCGCAGCAATATTCTAACAGAGGACGAACGAGTGTAGTCTCTTTAGTGGACTTGTTGCATCTTCTAAGTGTCCTGCCAATGAAACGCAACCTTTGCCTCGCCTTCCCCACAATATTATCTATGCGGTATTTCCAACTGAAGTTATTCGTAATTTTTACACCCAGGTACTTAGTTGAATTGACAGCCTTGAGAATTGTACTATTTATCGAGTAATCGAATTCCAACGGATTTGTTTTGGAACTCATGTGGATCACCTCACACTTTTCGTTATTTAGCGTCAACTGCCACCTGCCACACCATACAGCAATCTTTTCTAAATCGCTTGGCAACTGATACTGGTCTTCGGATGACCTTACTAGACAGTAAATTACAGCATCATCTGCGAACAACCTAAGAGAACTGCTCAGATTGTCACCCAGGTCATTTATATAGATCAGGAACAGCAGAGGTCCCAGGACGCTTCCCTGGGGAACTCATGATATCACTTCAGTTTTACTCGATGATTTGCCGTCTATTACTACGAACTGCGACCTTCCTGACAGTAAATCACGAATCCAGTCGCACAACTGAGACTATACCCCATAGGCCCGCAGCTCGATTAGAAGTCGCTTGTGAGGAACGGTGTCAAAAGCTTTCGGGAATTCTAGAAATACGGAATCAACTTGAGATCCCCTGTCGATAGCGGCCATTACTTCGTGCGAGTAAAGAGCTAGCTACGTTGCACAAGAACGATCGCACGTGCGCTAAAGTGGAAATAACCAACAAACCGGCAAAGATCAGTACCGTGGGGCTGGCGGAATGACGCTTCACGTGATATACTAGTAACATCTTTCCCCACCGATGCCTTCTTAGCTGCACAGTACTTTCAAGGTATTAACTACTGTACTGCAATTAACGGATGCGCGGCTCCCGCTAGTGGGACGCTGCTGCGTTATCCAAATAAGTGTGAAGTCCACGAGATAAGAACACAGCTGCAGCGACCGGAGAGCCTCGCTATCGCTAGTAGTGCAGCATGGCCACGGTGGGGAGCGGCTCGCAGGACAGCCTGCACCTGCTGAGAGGTCCGCCGCTGACGGAGGAGGAGGAGGCGGCGGCGGAGCTGCCCCTGGCGCCCTCCCTCGTCCAGAAGCTGGCCGCCTACGGAGACAGCCTTCTGCAGGTCGGTGCACGGGCGACTACACGAGCACATGCATATGCAGCATTTACAGTGCGCGAGTACAGGGAACTTTTAACTACAATACAAAAGCTTCAGAAGCATCCAACGTTTCTATCAAAACGTAAGGATCATGGCTGTGGACATTAAAATATACTGGAGCCTTCGCAATGGGTGAGGTACCGAACTCGTTCTCGGAAAGTAGTCGGTTCTCATAGGACTCCATGAGCCATTTTAAACACTCCAGGTGGATCTACATCTATAGGTACATCTACATGCAGAGATATACTCTGCAATCCATCGTTTGGTATTCTGGTGGTGGTGGTGGCGGGGGGGGGGGGGGGTAGTTTAATAGTTGTACATTTACTTACTGTTCATAAATTAATAAAGTTTTAAACAGTTTTCTTGTATGGATTGAGTAATACTAAAAAGCTTCTTCAATGCCGAAGTATCCTTCATCGGGACAGAGCTTACCTAGCAAATGTTCGAAGTATTTCTACATTAATTCAATCTTCACAGTCACTGTAATCTGAAAGAGAACTGTACTGGAACGTTTCAGCTCTCTTCTGCTCCCCGCCGTTGATGCTGCTAGACTCCGTCGTTCACTAAAAGTTCTATGTATATGTACGTACACACGGCTTCACTATAGGCAGACCTGACTACGGGGTAAGTGCAGTAATACACTCCGATGATTCTTTAGTGCTGACGACAGATTGGGGGAAAATTACTGACAAAATGAAAACAGTTTCGATGAAAGGAGGCCTGTTACGACGTAATCGTTCCGTGCGCCGGTTCGAAGCGGCACTCATTGATCAAGAGAGACGACTGACTGTCTGTGCGAGTACATGTCAACAATCACACATTCCAGTGAAGTTCGTTTCGAATGAAAAATAGCTCACCTTTTCACAAACTTTTATTTATTTAATCTTCTTGTATCCTTTACTAACATTTAAACGCATATAAGCTGATTTTTATTCGCCCCAGGGCCTAAATAGGCATATACCTTTAAAAAAGTAAAGGAATATTTTCGCGTAATTCTCCACGTCTGTTCACACCGTCACAAAAGTTACAGTCTCTGTTACACTTCTTCTCGTTCCAACAACGTCTCACAGATCTCCACATTGCAGAGAGCTTCTTTCTTGCAGTTGACAATGTTTGTCTGGCAGTTCACACGAGTATCGTGATCTTAGTGCATGCGCTCAGACTTTAATTTGTTTATTTACAGCTATTACAAGAAATATTTAATAAAATTGACACAATAATGTGTCATGACAGTTGTACTTCTTAGTACCAAAATTTGCTTTGCTGTTCCACTCCCAAATGGATGGAGGGAAAAGCGACTATCTACATGCTTCCGCACGAGCTCTAACTTCTGTTATCTTGCTTTTACGTTGCCTGAAGTGGTTCTTTTCGTATCAGCTTAATAAGTACCGTGCCCTAGTGTATCATAAGGTCAGAAAGTAATGGGCCCCCTTCAAAGGCGCCAAAACAGGTGCTGTTACCCTCATTTTCAGTTGAAGTTGCTTTGAATACTCATTATATTCCAGTTTGAATAAAACCAAGTTCATTAGCTTTACTAGCTTCAATCAAAATTAATTTCAGGCCAAAATGGTCATTGTTGGTCAAGAACGTGCTTGGTCACGAATAACTGCATGCATAGCTGATGTTCATGTAAGTGATACCATGTTGTGATGTGCTGTCTGGGTTTCGAATTTAGATGCTAGTTCCATAACCTAACCAACGATAGAGCGCTGATGACGCTCGAACGTTGTGTCTCTAAACAAGTAACTTACAACCTAATTTAAACGGCCACAAAAGATTTGCGTTATATAATTAAAACAGGAAAACGGGAGTTTGTCATTTTGCAAAATAAAGGAAAGATGAAAATAGAGTAGCCCAACTGCCTCTGGGAAAACGGAGCAACGAATGCACTTACATTTGTATCACGAAGCTGACAAAAAAGGAAAAAGGTAACATCGTAATGTCACTTTTTTATAGATAAAGTAATCACAACTTCGCAGAAAAAAGATTAAGTATCGTGTAAGGGGTTTAGAGATCTTAATTTTCTAAATAATTTGCTGCTTTATAACACGGTTAAAGAAAAGACATTGATACTGTAAAGAAATTTCCAAAAATTCATCAAAAAATTAGGAGAAATTATTCAAAATTTTTCTTTGAAGCGAATGAAAATTTATCAGCTTCTGATTAGATGTTTAGAGGTTCCTTTACTAGGCACAGTAACCATTGCACACTGTTATATGTGCAGCTTCAGGTGACACTAACTGTTCACTTTAAAGGGCTAGAGAGAATATAAGATGTCCCGACATAGAAGTTGCGAACCGATTGCCGGCCGAAGTGGCCGTGCGGTTCTAGGCGCTGCAGTCTGGAACCGCGAGACCGCTACGACCGCAGGTTCGAATCCTGCCTCGGGCGCATGGATGTGTGTGATGTCCTTAGGTTAGTTAGGTTTAACTAGTTCTAAGTTCTAGTGGACTAATGACCTCAGAAGTTGAGTCCCATAGTGCTCAGAGCCATTTGAACCATTTTGTAAACCGATTAGTTGCGTAACCTCTTAAATGGATAATCATCGAAAGGCTAAACTCGGAATTATACATCGTAAGGCGAACGTTGTCTGGAAGCGTCAAAATTTATGCTCCAAAAATATCGCACTGCTGCTTTTTTGTTAGTATAATTTATTGACTATCGACATTAACCATTCAGCCAGAGCAGTGAGTAACCACGGTTTTGGTATAAAATATAACATATACGGTGTAGACATTACAAATTACATTAATTCCAGGTAAACGTCATGATACACTCTATAAGCTCACACACACACAGCACAGTCCGTATATCAAAACTTCTTACGCTGGATAATTGAATATCAGCTTCTTACCGAAACTGGGCTCAAATTGTTCAAATGGCTCTGAGTACTATGGGACTTAACTTCTGAGGTCATCAGTCCACTAGCACTTAGAACTACTTAAACCTAACTAACCTAGAGACATCTCACACATCCATTCCCGAGGCAGGATTCGAACCTGCCACCGGAGCGGTCGTGCGGTTCCAGACTGTAGCGCTTAGAACCGAAACTGGGCCACGCTGAGGTATTCAGTGTTGTCAGCTGTCGAATCAGGTTCGTCGCAGATGTCGACTGACGAAATCCTGCTTTGATCAAAGCCTTAGGGAATTTGCGCCTTTGTCATAGTGTGTACACTCTAGTATCGCATGATTGTGGTCTGCAATCTCTGTTCTCTGACCTTCGCAGTGTGGAGATGGCTGAAATTTCATCCCATAAAGATGTGAACAACCATAACGCAACCGGATGTGCGTTATAGTAGTGGTATAAGGTCTAGATAGCTTGATGTGGGAGAACAAGGTTCTTCCCGGAATACTCGGCTGTACTGCGGCGTAGTGTCTTGCTTTTGACATTCTTAAGACCTCCCATGTCTGTGTAATGGATCTTCTTCTTTACTTCAGGAACAAAATTTGTGAGTGAAGGCTCATGTAATAAGGTTGGCCGTCAATAACACCTTGTTTGGCCTTGTGGTCCGCCATCTCCTGACATAAGTACCAGAGTGTCGCTTGATCCATAGTAATTGAACACGTTTATGTTGATTTTCACGCTTATAGATTAACTTAGTAGCATTGAACACATGGCGGTTAGTATTGCGGGCCAATTGTTGGTTTTTCAGTGTACTCCACCGATCCGTGACAACAAGGATGTCGTCGTACTGATTTGACGCATATTGAAGGGCCCCTTCAAATGCAAGATCTTCGGCAGTGAAGATGCTGGCTTCCGTCGGTAGTTTAAGAATATTCCAAGATAGTGGAATCCGCAGAAGTAAGCAAAATAAGTTGCCTTATAAGGGACAAAGGATTTAAGGAATTGTCTGGTGCTAAAATGCAGTTCCCATTAAAAGAGGAGAGCAGTTAACACAACCAACACCTCCGTCACGTGAGTAAAACCGTAGTTCGTGTAGGTCACCACTAAAACTATGGTAAGACAGTAATGACGTTGCATTGAAGAGTTTTCATTTATTTTAAAAATAATTTTTAAACCATTTTTAAGATTCTTCGGAGAATTTTTAGAAAAATATTTACAGTAACTCATAATCTAAGCTGTGGTGGCCGTAAACTACAAAATAGTGTGTTATTGGAAAATGTTCTTTACCATCACACGGGCTAACAACCAGGAGTAATAACCAGAGATGTCATTTTTTTTTCATAGCAGGACCACTTTGGTCGACAACCTTACAGCACAGCGGTACGAGGACGTTATTCTACTCCCCGTTTTGTTGCCTAAACCGCAAGCCATCCCGGGCTCACATCTTAGCAGCATGTAGCCCACCCACACACGGCAACAGTGTCTACTGCTGGTCTTCATTTTTGCCAAACGCTGCCTTAGCCTGCAAGGTCACTAGATCTGTTCCAGGCTGAGAGCGTTTGGAGTATTATGGGCAAGCCCCTCCAAATACTCTGGATTTTTACGGTTTATTCGCCAACGGGACAGAATCTGGCACGATATCCGTCAGGAGGACATCCAGCATGTCTTCAATCAATGCCAACCCGAATAACACCTTGGATACGGGACAGAGCTGAATCAACACGTTAGTGACAATTATAGCCCCTACATTCATGATACGTTTTCCTCACTGTGAAGGTTTGCCACTGCAAGGCAGGTGCCACCCACTGTTTTGGTTATAGAAAATGGATGTATATGGATATGTGACTCTCAATAATGATTTGAGAGCATTGTGCACTGAATACACCTTAGAAGTCATAAAGGCAGGTCATTGAGAGGACCAAGTTCGATACAGTTCCACACTGTCGCCTGATAAACAAAGTAAGAGCCTACGGAATATCAGACCAGCTGTGTGGCTGGATTGAAGAGTTTTTAGCAAACAGAACGCAGCATGTTGTTATCAATGGAGAGACGTCTACAGATGCTAAAGTAACCTCTGGCGTGCCACAGGGGAGTGTTATGGGACCATTGCTTTTCACAATATGTATAAATGACCTAGTAGATACTGTCGGAAGTTCCATGCGGCTTTTCGCGGATGATGCTGTAGTATACAGAGAAGTTGCAGCATTAGAAATTTGTAGCGAAATGCTGGAAGATCTGCAGCGGATAGACACTTGGTGCAGGGAGTGGCAACTGACCCTTAACATAGACAAATGTAATGTATTGCGAATACATAGAAAGAAGGATCCTTTATTGTATGATTATATGATAGCGGAAGAAACACTGGTAGCAGTTACTTCTGTAAATTATCTGGGAGTATGCGTGCGGAACGATTTGAAGTGGAATGATCATATAAAATTAATTGTTGGTAAGGCGGCCGCCAGGTTGGGATTCATTGGGAGAGTCCTTAGAAAATGTAGTCCATCAACAAAGGAGGTGGCTTACAAAACACTCGTTCGACCTATACTTGAGTATTGCTCATCAGTGTGGGATCCGTACCAGACCGGGTTGACGGAGGAGATAGAGAAGATCCAAAGAAGAGCGGCGCGTTTCGTCACAGGGTTTTTTGGTAACCGTGATAGCGTTACGGAGATTTTTAGCAAACTCAAGTGGCAGACTCTGCAAGAGAGGCGCTCTGCATCGCGGTGTAGCTTGCTCGCCAGGTTTCAAGAGGGTGCGATTCTGGATGAGGTATCGAATATATTGCTTCCCCCTACTTATACCTCCAGCGGAGATCACGTATGTAAAATTAGAGAGATTCGAGCGGGCACAGAGGCTTTCAGACAGTCGTTCTTCCCGCGAACCATACGCGACTGGAACAGAAAAGGGAGGTAATGACAGTGGCACGTAAAGTGCCCCCCGCCACACACCGTTGGGTGGCTTGCGGAGTATAAATGTAGATGCAGATGTAGATGTAAATGCAGGCAGACAATTATTGGTCATGTCGACCCTGATCCAGGACAGTCACTACTAGAAAGCTGTTGTTTTTGGTGACCCTTGTCCAGGATCTTCCTTCTGCAATCGTTTCATGTTTTGCAATCAGAACGGCACAGTGAGTCACATTTTAGGATGAGAAGTCAGTTGCAGCGATCATTTATCGGCCCAGTTTTGTCTCACTTGCGCACTGTTCAGAAGCCGCAGCATCGTAAACAGAAAATGTATTTTATTTTCCTTATGTGTTTGTATTTTGTGGGATTTCACTCTTACGAGTTGCGTTGAGGTTTTGTCTTTCTTGTGTGTCATGATTTGTTTATTTGTAAAGGCTGTTAATTTATATCTGATTTGTGTTTGGCAATGTTCACATAATTAATGGATTTCATAAACTGCGCTGTTTAAAACGGATAGAGTGCACTCTAGAGAATCTAGAGATATCACTAGAATTTAACAGTTTAGATAGATGTCATGTTGATACTTCTTGAGAGAGGGGCGTTAGCAGCTGTTGCATTACCTGAAACCCGGGAAAACGCGCCAAAACCAAGCAGAGTGAAAGTGGCATTGTTAGCGAAACGGAGTCAAATTTAGCGTAGAGGAGTTCAACTTGAGGATTGATGGTGGACGGTCTTCCCCAGTTTAAACAAATATTGAAAGAAGCACAGGAGAGAGATAGAAGAGCCCAGGACAGAGATAGGAAAGAAGAATCAGAGAGGATAGAACAACGGGTAGGCGATAAGAAAGCCGAAGCAGTCAGCGAAGTAACCAAGAACACACAAGCAATTTTGGAACAAAAATGAGAGAACTAGATTGAAATGTTTTTCCGAGTTGAAATCAATGGGCAGAAGGATAATCGCTTTCTAAAACTCAGGAAAGCGTCGCGGCCTGGCTGATACAGCTGGAATCTAGACTGCTGAAGGCAGAGGAAGCTAATAGCTCACTGTCACAAAGTGTGCAGAAGAGACCTCATTGAGTCAAAAAGTGCAAGTTCTGTAGGAGCAAACAATATCGGAGACGACAGAACCGGGGCGATCTGAACAAACCTAAGAACTTGTCACGATCAGAGGTAATCTTGACTAATTAAGGATAGCAATTAAGTGACGGCGAGCCATAATGCTGCTAATATCAGTAGCACAGAGTAGAATGAGGAAGGTAAAATGATTAGAATATTTGGGAAGGTTCGCAGTTGAACAGCTTACCTCTCTCTGTAACAGTTACGTTTCGAGAGAGTCAAGTGTAGCGACAGTATCTGTGTCCAGTGGAGGCCAAAATTTTTTGACAAACTCTTCTCGTTTACAAAATTTCTTACTTATACTGCAGGAGTAGACCATTATGTCGAAACAAGGACTGAAAAATAGGTAAAAGCTGAGCTCGGGGAAGATCAGTTTGGATTCCGGAGAAATGTCCAAACACTCGAGGCAACACTACGGCTTCTCTTAGAAAATAGGCTAAGGAAAGGAAAACGTAAATTTAAGACATTTCTAGACTTACAGCAGCTTTTGACAATGTTGAGTGGAGTAATTCTTTGAAAATCTGAAGGGAGCTCTGTAGAAGGTAGCGGTAGGATTAGTTGCACCTTTTACAGGAACCAGACGGCAGTCATAAGTGTTAGACAGCGTGAAAGGAAGCATGGTTGAGAATGGAGCCAGACAGGGTTCTAGCTTATCACATTTCAACTGTACAACGAGCAAGCAGTAAAGGAAACAAAGGAAAAGTTGGAGGAAGTAATCTTTAAGGTTTCCCAATAACACTATAATTCTCGGAGAGACAGCGACAAATTTGAAACAGTAGTTGAACGGAAATGGTTCAAATGGCTCTGAGCACTATGGGACATAACCTCTGAGGTCATCAGTCTCCTAGAACTTAGAACTACTTAAACCTAACTAACCTAAGGACATGACACACATCCATGCCCGAGGCAGGATTCGATCCTGCGACCGCAGCAGTCACGCGGTTCCAGACAAGTGCGTAGAACAGCTAGGCCACCGCGGCCGGCAGTTGAACGAAATGAGCAGTGTCTTGAGAGGAGGGTGTAAGACAGGAAATGAAAAAAGTTAAGGAAAGGTAATGGAATGAAGTCGAATGAAATTACGTTATGCTGAGGGAAATGTAAAAGGAATTGAGACGCTAAAATTAGTTGATGACATTAGGTATTTGAGTAGAAAAATAACTGATGATTACCGAATTGTAGATTATATAAAAGGTAGACTGGCAATGGCAAGAATATGTATCGAAAGAAGAGAAATTTCTTAAACAATGGTTCAAATGGCTCTGAGCACTATGGGACTCAACCGCGGTGGTCATAAGTTCCCTAGAACTTAGAACTACTTAAACCTAACTAACCTAAGGATATCACACACATCCATGCCCGAGGCAGGATTCGAACCTGCGACCGTAGCGGTCGTGCGGTTCCAGACTGTAGCGCCCTTAACCGCTCGGCCACTCCGGCCGGCGAAATTTCTTAACGAGAATATAAATTTAAATATTATCAACTCCTCTCTGAAGGTATTTGTTTGGAGTCTAGCCTTGTATGGAAGTGTAACTTGGATTATAAACAGACAGGAAGAGAATAAAAGCTTTTGAAATGGGTTGCTACAGAAGAATGCTGAAGATAAGATGGGTAGATCGCGTATTTAATGAGGAGGAACTGAATAGAATCAAGGTTATAAGAAACTTGTGGCACACCTTGACGAAAATAAGACTTCGGTTGATGAGACAAATGCTGAAGCATGAAAGAATCTTTATTTTAACACTGAAGGAAAGTGTGGAGGCGTTACATTGCAGAAGGAGACCAAGAGAGGCGTTTAAAATTGAGTCTGCAACAGTAATTCGCAGATGGTGAGGTTGGCACAGGATTGAGTAGCGTGCGGAGCTGCGTGAAATCAGTCTTCGGACTGAAGGCCAGAATAACAACCAAACGCAACGAACTATCAGAAATTAGACAATGGTAGGGTTTTCCTGATTAATATTAGTATTAAAATTTTGCTTTGCTCTAGGACAGTGAGCACACGCCTGCAGAGTATGGCTGTGCGAGCGTGTAAGTTGTGGGGAATGCTTCATTTTCCAGTGGTTTCCACCAATATTCTGGGAAGTTAGTTTCTTCTAAGTGACAAGTTACACGATTTTTTTCTCCCGCCCCCAGAGAGTCATATTATACGGCGTACCACGCTGTGGCTACGAGAAGGCAGATGGAGGGGGGGGGATGAGGACAACTGATTTCTGTGAGCGGACAGTGGCTGAATTAGTGGCAAGGACGGTCGGCGGAGAGATCAGGCTGCTGCAGCAAGTAGAAGCAGCAATATCTTCTGAGCCTAGCGCCGTCGTCGTGGTGGCAGTGGTGGACAATCCTGCGACATGTTTACAGGGTTCGAATTTGCGAGGCGGCCTAGATATTTCCAATGGCGAACTGAATCTGAATATGTATGAGCCAGTTGCTGGACGGTGACGAACAATCCCAGTTCTGCGCGGAACTGTCGTGGATGGCCTGAGAAAGCTGGTGCACTGCCACACTGTCAGCTTGACGTCACTAAAGTCTGCATGGGGCGTCAATGCTGGGTGAACACCGCAGCCTGGAGTAGGGGATGGAGTCTTGCTCCGGTCGGGTAGACAGCGACTTCAGTCGAGGCGGAGAAGGGGCGCCTGCATGTCAAATGGAGAAAGCGCTACCCAATTGCTTTTGCAGCTGACGTGTGCACACAGGTAGTTTCATGAGTGATACAGTGCACTGAGCGATATACGAGCAGTGTGTGTGCTGGAAAGAATTACTTCACAGAGGTCCATAGGTGTCGTATGACATGCTTTGGGTCCATACGGATGGCAGACAGAGTATAGTTGAGCGGGAGGTAAGCGAGACCAGCACAAATTTGGTAACTATGACCAGTGAGCACCACTGAGTGAATCCTAAGGCATTTTTCTTAAAATACACTATGATCGAACTCAGGTGTTGAGACATTCTGCCCTAAACTGATCTTGTTTCTTATTTTCTGTCTGTCATGTCCGTCGCATTACATAAGAATTATTATGCATATGTGTAAGTAGTTTGTTAGACAATTGTGTGTAGCTTGTGTTGATAGCTATTTGGTAACAGTTGTAATAGTATGCCAAAGTGTGTTGTGTGTTACGATCCCAGTTAACAGTTGTTTGCTATCTCATAGTTTACTACTGAAGGTGGCCCAGATACCTTAACCGATTTTTGCCAAGAATCAAGCAATGTAAATTGTTAATGTTGTTGCCCTGTTATGTGAGTTAGGGCAAAGACTGTATTATAAATTTTTCGGTTTAATGCAAGAAATTTGGTTGTATTGATTGCGTGGAGCCCTGTTTAAAGTTCTTCTTGTTTACTGGAAGCGTAATTTTTGATTCTATTGGTGTTAAATAACGTTATTGTGAAACTGAACTCCAAATCCGCAGAAACCCCAGTAGGAACCACACTCCACCTAAGTCCTACGCTCCGATTTTTATTGTTTTGTTTTCATTTTTCTTTCTTCAGCTATACAGGTTGTTCGGAAATTCCTATTATAAATCTCTAGGACTTGTAGAGGCGTGAGCGCATAATATTTTGAATAAGACTGAATAAGAATCAGCTTCCGGTAACGTTATTCAACAATGCTTCAGAGTGACAAGTTATGGGCGCCAGGGCCTGTAAATGTATGTATATGCAGAGTGATTCCTTGACGATGTTACAAACTTTCTAGAATGATGGAGACGGATAAATGTATGAATGTGAGGAAAGGATTCCTGGTTTTAAAACAAATGAATCGAAAGTTACAAGCAAAATCATTCTGCTGCCTCTGACAGTTGAAATACATGCACCAATTCTGTTGTTGCTAAGAATTTAGGGTATGAAAATTCCACAGGTGGTAGCATGGACCAAGACAGAAAAAAATGCCTAGTAAATATGGGCTCTAAAATGCATACCTTAAAAGCTATGAGCACTTGTTCGTCTTCGCTGTTGTGAAATACGTTGAACAACTGCTCATAGCTTTTCCTTATTTATGTCGATGTTATCACTTCTAAAAGTTGACTACCCTACAATCTTAGCAGAAACAGCACCAGTACATGTGTACTACTGTGAGAGGTATCACAACGGTTTTCGCTTATAACTTTCGACTCGTTCATTTCCCGTAGAGGGACACTTAACCCTAGAAGGTTTGTAACATCATCACCGAGTCATCCTGTACATACATATATTTATAGGCGCAGGCGCCTATAAATTTGAGGCTCTGTATCGTCGTCGAGTGATGTTTCCGGACACGGGTTCCTATTCAAAATATTATTCTCCCACCACCTTCTACAAGTCCTCGACGTTTGTAACGGAAGTTTCCGAACACCTGTATATTAGGGTATAAATACTTCACCACTTCGTTTTCTTTTGGTTTTTTTGTTATTAACTAGTTTTTAAAGACACTGCAAGCTCATCATCTGAGGTGTGTGTTGCAAGAACATCATGTGCATCACATGCAGCAGGACCCTTTGGTCGTGGCTCTGGATCAAATGACAGAGCCTCCAGTGGCTCGAAAACTAGTTGATGGTACAGAAAATAAATCGTATGAAAAAAATCGAAATAAGCAACTCATTAGGTATTTTTTCCTCAGTAAATCGCCGATTGAAATCACAGCTGCAGTTCGTCATCCATAATGGATAAGGGGAAATGCCTTTTCTGCCTTGGCTGATATATTTGGTTACTAACACATACAAAATCTGAAACGCTTTTAGATAAACATTTCCTGAAAAAGGGCCATGACACCCATGATCCTGCCTAGGATCCGTGTCTCTTGGAGAGTGATTACTTTCAATTGAATGTTTTATCATGATATGTAATACAGCGTCATTGACGAACTAGCTGTCAGTATCAGCTTCTCATGGGTGGGAATAAGTGTATTTGTCTGACTATGCCGTAATAAATTATATACAAAAACCTTGCTCATGAATGAGTCCGTTGCATAAGAGACAGAGAAGGTCCAGTGTGTTACTGACTAACTCAGTTTTTGAGCTATTTCTGTGGAATAAATCACAAGAAATCATGGAATTTTTCTGGAATTATGATGATTAGATTTACATTTACATCACACATACAGATCTGTGTTCCATGAGGATAAATCATTATTTCCCTTTTACTTAGATTGTATACACGCAATTACTGTTCATGAATAATTTTATCCAGTACTGAAAACAGTATAAATTCCGTAAAAGAGATTCTGAGGTTTGTCTGCACATGTTGATAGGAAACTCGGAGGAGAGACTGTAACTTTATAATACGTTCGACGACGTATTATATAACAAGTGGGAGGAACACACTTAAACACAGTCTACGACAAATCCCCCTCACTGGACAGCACTGCTAGATTCCTTTGCTAATTCCTTGCCATCCTTTTCGCGTGTTGTAACGTTTTTGCGGGCGTGTTGTGGTGCAGGTGGTGGTGGGCCAGGAGTCGCGGGCAGACTGGGTGCTGCGACAGGCGGCGGCGGAGCTTTCGGCACTGCGGAAGGCTGCCCCCGGCCTGCGGGAGGGCCACACCGTCGCCATCTGCTCCAGGCGGTCGGCGCTCTTCCTGCCCGCCATGGTGGCCACACTGTGCTCGGGAGCCGTCTGCGCAGTCGTCAACGCGGACATCCCTCTCGGTGAGCGCGTCGCCTCAACTGCTTCTCTTAGCCAACTCGGTCCCACACAACAGTCTATTACGCGCGATGTAAGTGTGCCACACATACAGGAATAGGAACATATCCCTTTTCATTTATTCTTTGTTTAGTTAGAGTTTAAAACAGGCCTTCTTCGGAGTGCTAGCACAAGCATTCCCAAGTGCCGCCAGCCCCCCTGATGGCCAGGGCACTATTTCAGGAAGACCACCTGGAACAGTTCTTTACGTATCTGGCGACTCACAAGTTCAAGTGGCACACTTCGGAACGGCGCGGAGCTCTCCTCGACCACAATGGAATGTATTCGAGCGCCGTTTCAGCCAAACAGCATTGTGCGGCTTGTAAAGAGAGCTGATATGATGCCTACTGAATTCGTTACGTGGCAACTGCGGTCTGAGAAGAATTATGCTGCATTTTCTAAGTGAAAGCTGCTTATTCTTGGGATTAAGCTGATGTTGTCACCAAGATATGCGGAAAGGAATGCATATATTGCGAGGCCAGTGTCAAAATAACTATACTAGTGAACAGGGATTGACAAGAGGTTTGCAAACTTAAACCACTTATCGCCCGAATCGCCCGTTTCTCAACCAAAAATATTCTTTCAGAATGGGAAGAATTACCCCAAAATATGATACCATACGACATAAGCGAAAGAAAATAAGCGAAGTAGACTAATTTTGGTGTCGAACGATCACTCAGACACCGTTCGAATACTAAGAATGGAAGAATTAAGACTTTGAAGAACATCCTGAATGAGGGCTTTTCATGGCAGTTTACTATCTGTGTGAACACCTAGTAATTTGAACTGTTTGGTTTGTCTAATCATACGCCCATTCTGTTAAATTAAGGACCCGGGTTTTGTTGGACTGTGTGTTAGAAATTGTAATAACAGATTCTTACTGTTCTTTATCGTTAGTTTATTTTCTACAATTCATGAACTTATGTCACGAACTGCACTGTTTGAAACAGAGGCAATGTTGCACAAAACATCCTTCAATACCACATTAGTGTCATCAACAAACAGAAATACACTACTAGAATGAGATTTTCACTCTGCAGCGGAGTGTGAGCTGATATGAAACTTCCTAGCAGATTAAAACTGTGTACCGGACCGAGACCCGAACTCGAGACTTTTGCCTTTCGCAGGCAAGTGCTCTACCAACTGAGCTACCCAAGCACGACTCAGGGTCCGTCCTCACAGCTTTACTTCTGCCAGTATCTCGTCCCCCACCTTCCACACTTCACAGAAGTTCTCCTGGCAGAAGTAAAGCTGTGAGGACGCGGCGTGAGTCGTGCTTGGGTGGCTCAGTTGGTAGTTGGCCGCGAAAGGCAAAGGTCCCGAGTTCCAGTCACGGTCTGGCACACAGTTTTAATCTGCCAAGAAATTTCATATCAGTGCACACTCCGCTGTAGAGTGAAAATCTCTTTCTGGAAACATCCCCCAGGCAGTGGCTGAGCCATGTCTCCGCAATATCCTTTCTTTCAGGAGTGCTAGTTATGCAAGGTTCGCAGGAGAGCATCTGTAAGGTTTGGAAGCTGGGAGACGAGGTTCTGGCAGGAGTAAAACTGTGAGGACGGGGCATGAGTCACGCTTGGGTAGCTCAGTTGGTAGAGCACTGGCCCACCAAAGGCAAAGATCCCGAGTTCGAGTCTCGGTCCAGCACACAGTGTTAATCTGCCAGGGAGTTTCAGATATAAACTACATGCCATTAAAATTGCTACACCAAGAAGAAATGCAGATGATAAACGGGTACTCATTGGACAAATATATTATACCAGAACTGACATATGATTACATTTTCACGCAATTTGGGTGCATACATCCAGAGAAATCAGTACCCAGAGCAACCACCTCTGGCCGTAATAACGGCCTTGATAGGCCTGGACCTTGAGTCAAACAGAGCTTGGATGGCGCGTACAGGTACAGCTGCCCATGCAGCTTCAACGCGATACCACAGTTCACAAAGAGAGTGACCGGCGTGTTGGGGCGAGCGAGTTGCTCGGCCTCCATTGATCAGACGTTTTCAATTAGTGAGAAATGTGGAGAACGTGCTGGCCAGGGCAGCAATCGAACATTTTCTGTATCCACAAAGGCCCGTACAGGACCTGCAACATGCGGTTTTGCATTATCCTGCTGAAATGTAGCGTTTCGCAGGGATCGAATGAAGGGTAGAGCCACGGGTCGTAACATATCTGAAATGTAACGTCCACGGTTGAAAGCACCATAATTCGGAACAAGAAGTGATCGAGACGTGTAAACAATGGCACCCCATACCATCACGCCGGGTGATACGCCAGTATGGCGATAACGAATACACACTTCCAATGTGCGTTCACCGCGATGTCGCCAAACACGGACGCGACTATCATGATGCTGTAAACAGTACCTAGATTCATCCGAAAAAATGACGTTTTGCCATTCGTGCACCCCGGTTCGTCGTTGAGTACGCCATCGCAGGCGCTCCTGTCTGTGATGCAGCGTCAAGGGTAACCGCAGCCATGGTCTCCGAGCTGATAGTCCATGCTGCTGCAAATGTCCTCGAGCTCTTCGTGCAGATGGTTGTTGTCTTGCGAACGTCCCCATCTATTGACTCAGGGACCGAGACGTAGCTGCACGATCTGTTTCAGCCATACGGATAAGATACATGTCATTTCGACTGCTAGTGATACGAAGCCATTGGGATCCAGCACGGCGTTCCGTATTACCCTCCTGAACCCACCGATTCCATATTCTGCTAACAGTCATTGGATCTCGACCAACGCGACCAGCAATGTCACGATACGATAAACTGCAATCGCGATATGCTACAATCCGACCTTTTTCAAAGTCGGAAACGTGATGGTACGCATGTCTTCACCTTACACGAGGCATTACAGCAACGTTTCACGAGGTAACGCCGGTGAACTGCTGTTTGTGTACGAGAGATCGGTTGGAAACTTTCCTCATGTCAGCACATTGTAGGTGCCGCCACCGGTGCCAACCTTGTGTGAATGCTCTGAAGAGCTAATCATTTGCATATCACAGCATCTTCCTCCTGCCGGTTAAATTTCGCGTCTGTAGCACGTGATCTTCGTAGTGAACAAATTTTAATGGCCAATAGTGTATTTTAGAGTTACCCATAATATAAGAGGGCATATCATTTATATAAGTAAGAAACACGAGTGGCCCTAACACTGATCCCTGAGCCATCGCATCTTTGACTCTACCCTACTCAGACTCCACATAACAGCCATTCCCAACACTGTGAATATTGACCTTTTACTGTCTGTTGCTAAAGTAAGAGGTGAACCAACTGTGAGCTACTCCCTATATTCCTCAATCGTCCAACGTATGGAGCTAAATTTTAGTGATGAACACAATCAAACACCTAAAATATTCTGATCAACACAATCAAACACCTGAGTTAAATGAAAAAAAAATGCCTAGTGTTCTAAACCATTTGCTTAACCCATCCAGTACCTTACTCAGAAAAGAGAATATAGCATTTACAGTCGTTAAATGACTTCTAAAGGCGATCTGTATATTTGATAGCATATTGTAAATTGTGTGATACAATACGATTAATTATCCTTACACAGACAACCTATTCAGTAACTTTCACAAACACTAATGGCATAGAAATAGGTTTAAATTTGTCTACTTTATCCCTTTCTCCCTTTTTACAAAGCGGCTTTAATATTGAGTACTTTAATCGTTCAGGAAACTGACCATTATGGCTGAATACAGGGCTAACATGCACAGCGCTATACTTTAATATTCTGCTAGGAACTCCATCATATCCATGATATTTATTAGTCTTCAGTGATTTAATTATTGACTCGGTCTCTCCCTTGTCTGTATCAAAGAGCAATATTTCAGACATCAATCTCGGAAAGGCATTTGCCAAGACAGTTATATGATTCCCTGTAGAGGTTAAATTTTTGTTTAATTTACCAGCAATGCTCAGCAAATTATTTTTAAATACTCTACACGTATCTGATTTTTCAGTACAGGAAACATTTTTTTTACAAACTGGCTTTATATTGTCAACCTTGTGCTGCTGACCAGACACTTGCTTCAGAACTCACCGTATGGTATTAATTTTATCCTGTGAATTAGCTATTCTATTCGCATACCACATACTCTTTGCCTTCCTTATAACACTTTTAAGCGCCTTACAGTACTGTTTGTAATGGGCTACTCTGGCTTGGTTGTTACTACTTCTAACGTTTTGATATAATTCCCACTTTTTTCTACAAGATATCCTTATCCCACATGTCATTCACCCAAGCTGCCTTTTGCTGCTAGTACCCCGTTTAGAATGTGCTTATAGAATGCAACTCTCAAAGAGCATATGTTGAGGAAAGCGTCATATATGTCATCTATTTTATCAGCACTATAAACATCCTGCCATCTTTGTTCTTTGACGAGGTTTAAAACACTCTCTATTTCCATTGGATTAACTTTCCTACATAGTTGTAATTATATGTGACATTTCTGTGAGTACGAAAGCCTTTTAGTGTTACAATTTGTGCATCATGGTCTGAAAGGCCCTTAACCCCCTTTACTAACAGAATGCCCATGTAGTGATGAAGGATAAATAAAAGTATTGCCTATATCTATGCTACTGTTCCCCTGCACCTTAGCTGAAAAAAAACCACAGTCTCCATGAGATCATGTGAATTTAGGAGATCTACCAACATCCTTTTTGTAGCACCATCACACACAAAATTAATATTGAAGTCATCACATATAACTAATTTCTGATACTTCCTATAAAGTGAATCATGAACCTTATCAAACGTGGGCAGAAATGCTCTGAAGTCAGAGTTAGGGGACCTATAAAGAACAGAAATTAGAAGTTTAGTTTCACTAAATTCATCTGACCCTGCATAACATTCAAATACCTGTTCTGTGCAGTGCCGTGATTAGTCTGTGGCCTCAAATGGAATAGAGATTTTTATGAACATGGTCACCCACCCACTTCCACCTCCAGCAAGGAACTCCTTGAAGAACAGCCAGCTAATCTGTATCCTGGTAAAGGAAGCCACTGAATTGTCAAATTGTTTAAGTGATACTCCGGAATAGCAATAATTTCAGAAGCAACATCTATATCTAGTTCACTAACCTAATCTCTTATGTTTTTACACTTTAATGAAATATGCTAATTAGTTCTCTACTTGGAAACACTTCGTCCTCTGAAGGTGATCCCTTAGTTTCAGTGACTTCAATCTATGAAAGGTGCAGCTCTAACACTAACTACTACAGGAGTTTTTCCAAGAGTGATCCAACCACCACCTGCTACACTGTCACCTATAAGCTTTACCAGCCTCTCCTTCCCATACCTATTGAGTTGCAGGCCATGCCTAGTGAAACCCGATCTACTAATAGACTCAGCTGGCACTACTGAAATGTGACCCATGCCCTCTGCCAACAGTGCCCTCTTGAGCCCCATGTTAACGAGCCTAAGAGCCGCATTAAGATGAGGCCGATCATGACGCTGAAACAATTCCACGAAATGCACGCTAGTGCCCCCTGTTTGAGTAGCTATCTTTACCAGGTCACCACCTACATCATATTGCCCGTCCATATCAAGGCTAATCCCTGCTCCACCCACTATCACTACCTGATCCTCTGTCGTAAAATTCGTACATAACTCCCCTAAGCTGGCAGTCACCTGAACCAGCCCTACACTAGGCTTCACAACGCTGGTGATCTGGTACTCACGCCCCAACACTTCCTGCAACTGCTGGCCCACACCTCTACCATGTGAACTACCTAGCAGGAGAACCTTCTTCTTTCTGTTAGACTTCGCAACTGACGTAGACCTCGTAACTGCTGAGGACTGCTGCGGGTTTCCTACACCTACAGCTACAAGAGGCGCCTCTCCACTGAACTCTGACAGTTGGTCAAATCTATTTTATATACGCAAAGTACAACTATCTGAATATAGCCTCCTCCTAACTGCATTCTTACCACCCGCTAGTTCCCATTCCCCAGCACCCTTCACCCTCGTCAACCTATCTAGTTCTTCTTTTTCGTATTGTAACTGCACCTGAAGGTCACAGATCTTACATTCCTGCTCCTCTTTCAACTTATTTCTACTACAGATTATGTATTCCCAGTAGCGGATCTCCCTAGAATGCTCACTGCCTTCCCCACTGCAATCTTCCTCCCCTAACGAAAATACTTTGAACAAATCTCCCATACCTTAACCAACTACTCACAGACGTACGACAGAGCCCCCAGTTTCACTCATAGTAAAATTTTACAGTTGCTGAAAGAATGTAAACGTCTACGTTACCTAAGTTCAGTTACACCAGTAGAACTATTTGTAGAACTAACAATAGCAGTCTCGATATTCTCTCTCCACTATGAAAGCAACTACTTTTATTAATACTACTAAACCACAACTAATACCAATACCAACAAAATGAGATTGGTAATGGTTGGGGTAATAAGATGACGTAAATACGTTAAAGTCAAAATAACATTTGGGGGCCAAATCAAATCGCTCAGCAGTTGCCGGATATTTATCGTTGAGGAAAGAAAGAACTACAGAAACAATCTGGCATGCACCCACTGTCTTTATTGGGCACACACTTAGTTTTAGATAACAAACGTCCTTCATTGTGAAACATGAGAGCTTTAATGTCAGTCTGAAAACTCCTTGCAGCTCCTATCATATTGTACGCGAACGTCGCAGTTGCTCGTCGTACTTGCTATTTCCTGCAAGTGGCAGCTGTGATGCCTGAACATTCCATGTCATCTGATCCACACTTAAAGCTCCTCTCCTTTAGAGCTCAGAGATGAAGTCCTTCTCTCAGCTGAAAGTCCCCTGACATGACGTGGATGGGAATAACTTCCACAGAGTATTGCCAGCAAGAAACTTTTTACTCTGAATTTTTGCGTGTGCTGGTTCACTGGTTATCTCCGAGGTCAATCACACATGCGTGCGTTAGCGACGCCGGCTATAGAGGCAAGTTGTCCCTCCTGGTAGGAAAATTCCCACGAGCAACACTATTCAAGACCTGTGCAGGAAATAGAAGGCTGTAGGATGCGTGTGGGCCTATTGTATGCTTGTGAGCACCAATGGCAGCGACTGTTCTGAATACTGAGCAATAAGGCGCTTTCTAGTAGTGAAATATTCTCCCTTCTAAAACAAAAACCGATCCGGGTTGGCCTCTCATCTCACTGCACCACTTTCATATCATTGCACTGCTTTGCTCCTAACGTTTCCGAGAATACGGGCTTCCTGCATACGGGAGGCACTGCGAAACGTGCACCTTCCCATTTTATTCTTACAGCGCCAACAGACTTCCCACTTTAAACACACTATACAATGGTTTTCAGTCATTTGAAACACAAAAGAGATGGCGCCTCTTTCGCAGAGTTCAACTCACATGCAATCAATCATTCCCAACTTCTACCTGCTTTCCTTCTTTCCCTTGCGCAGTTTGTCCTTAGGAAAGGTCTGCCACTCACTCTAATGGCGGAGTGCTGAATGGCCTCTGCTCAGTTGGGGCTCAATAAGATTTCCAGCTCCAGAGCTCCTGAAATTGTACACAAATCAAACAAAGTTTTGCATCACCCCGGTTCGGAGAGTTCCGGAACCTGCACAGAAAATTGCTATAGAGATCAACATAAACATCATTTCCGCCCTTTTTATTGCTCATGAAAACCATACATTGCATGTTGTACCACCAAACAGCGAGACCTTCACAGGTGGTGGTCCAGATTGCTGCACACTCCGGTACCTCTAATACCCAGTAGCACGTCCTCTTAAACTGATGCATGCCTGTATCTGTCGTGGCATTCTATCCACAAGTTCATCAAGGCTCTATTGGTGCCGATTGTCCCATTCCTCCACGGCGATTTGGCGTAGATCCCTCAGAGTGGTTGGTGGGTCACGTCGTCCATAAACGGCCCTTTTCAATACATCCCAAGCATGTTCAATAGGGTTCATGTCTGGAGAACATGATGACCACTCTATTCGGGAAATATCATTATCCTGAAGGAAGCCATTCACAATATGTGCACCATGGGGGCGCGAATTTTCGTCCATGAAGCAGAAAGCCTCGCCAATATGCTGCCGATATGGTTGCACTATCGGTCGGGGATGGCATTCACTTATTGTACAGCCGTTACGACGTCTCCCATGACCACCAGCGGTGTACGTCGGGTCAACATAATGCCACTCCGAAACATCAGGAAACCTTGCTGCACTCGCTGCACAGTGTATCTAATGCGTTCAGCCCGACCGGGTTACTTCCAAACACTTCTCCGACGATTGTCTGGTTTTAAGCATATACGAAACTCATAGGTGAAGAGAACGTGATGCCAATCCGGAACGGTCCATTCGGCATGTTGTTGGGCCCATCTGTACGGCGCTGCATGGTGTCGTGGTTGCAAAGATGGACCACGCCATGGACGTCGGGAGTGAAGCTGCGCATCATGCAGCCTAATGCGCACAGTTAAAGCCATAACACAACGTCCAGTGGCTGCACGAATAGCGTTATTCAACGTGGTGGCGTTGCTGTCAGGGTTCTTCCACGCCATAATCCGTAGTTAGCGGTCATCCACTGCAGTAGTATCCCTTGGGCGGCTTGACCGAGGTATTTGATGACAGTTCCTGTTTCTCTGTGTTTCCTCCAAGTCCGAACAACAGCCCTTTCGTTCACGCCTGGACACTTCCCTTGCAGAGAGCCCTTCCTGGCACAAAGTAACAATGCGGACGAGATCTAACCGCAGTACTGACCGTCTAGGCATGGTTGAACTACAGACAACATTAGTCGTGTACCACCTTCCTGTAGGAATGACTGGAACTGATCGGCTGTAGGATAACCTCCGTCTAATAGGCGCTGCTCATGCGTGGTTGTTTATATCTTTCGGCGGGTTTAGTAACATCTCTGAACAGTCAAAGGGACTGTTTCTGTGAAACAATATCCAAAGTCAACGTCTGTCTTCGGGAGTTCTAGAAACAGGGGTGGTGCAAAAGGGTTTTTGATGTTTGTATATACTGACAGCTTGACGCGTAAGTACTAGAAATAAATTAATATAATTTATATCAGAAAATTTCGCCCATAGTGCACTGCTATTTTCTTAGAAATGGACCATTAAATACTGGGTGTTATTATTTAATAATGAGAATAGTTATTAGCAAATTACACTATGCAGTGGCTGAGTTCACTTCACTAACACTTATATGGCTAAAAACACTGAATGTGTCAGCTATCAATCATGAGGTTACCAATAAGGTGAAATCAAACATTTTTATTTACTTTCCTATGCAAAAATAAAACTGCGCTTTTGGATACTTTTGTCGTTTTTTGAGATTCACATAGCCGTTGCTTATCAAAAATTTAAACTCCAGAAAGCGAGTGCGTTCGTAGAGGTAACACTAAAGACTGATTCATTATAAAACTATAGAAATAACTGAAAATAGGAGTTTTATGGAATACAACGATAGCGATAAACAAGAACGAACACTAAACGAATGTTAAGTAAAGGTGGAATATATAGCTAAACAGCTACAACTAAAGATATTTTCCATGCTTATGGGTATTCTCTAATTGAAGTTAGCCTTTGAAAGTGATCAGGTCTTGCTCTGAAGCTGTGTCGTATGTGATCAAAGTTAGCGTGCCAAAGTTCGACTACTGGCTTCCAAACGTAAGTAAAATATTCACGCTGATTGCATAACGACTTATGGACCACTGCTTTCTCTTTCACAAGACTCCAAACCTTTTCAAGATTCCAAGTACACCTTTGTTATATTGTGCTAGCTCACTTGAATTAGGAGGACCTGTTAGATACTGAAAAGAAAGGTCGCTAACTTAATACGACTGTGTGTTGTCCCACAATCTTATAATATAACGGAATGCCAGAACACTACAACCCGCACGTTTTCCGGTCTCTCCATATACATCAGAATGTACTATTCCAGGCCCAAATGAGACTAAGCTGTAAGATTTATCTTGAATCTCAGTAGTAATAAATGCTATTAACATTTCTTTGATCTTCGACTGAAAGTACTGCATACCAGAACATATCCCCTGTCACAATTTTTCAAGTCATCGTCTTTAGTCTTATTACGTTGGACTTGTTTTCACAGACATCCTAATGACTCTCCAAATGATGTCCTTTTATTTAAGGGGTAACATGATGTGTTATCCAGCTTGGAGAAGATCTGTGACATCGCAGCATATTTTGAATGATGTAGTGGGTAGAGCCATGACTAATGTCCTGTTTTTCAACAATTTTGTCGTTTTCTCCTTGTCAGTTCGCTACTGTAAGTCCATTGAAACGAAATTGCGCTTTGTAGTGCAAGTTACCAGTGCAATGACATCCAACTTTCCAACTTCCTGTGTCACCCATACATCTACTGAACCAACTATTGTACCTCGTGTTCCTTCTGAAATGGTCGTGTATGCCAGTTTCGTACTCTACTATTTCAAAAATCCGATGTCGTCTGATGCTCATCTAAGGCACTTTTCTACCTAAGGTCGATTGCGGTGATTCCTTGGATGGGCTCTTAAATAATGTCATCACGCACACTACTACATTCAACCAAAGATCAAAGAAACAAAGAAAATTATTAATATTCATCTCTACTGAAATTCAAGAACTGTCTAATAGCCCTTTCAAGTATCACAGTGATGCTTAGGCTTCTTTGGGCCCAGAATGGTATAATGTGCTCCTTGCCATTCTCGAGCTATATTGCCTTAAAGACCTCATCGCCGATGGAAGATAAACGCAAATATTCGTCCTTTTCCCCCTTCTGGTCCATGCATTCTAATGAAAGCCATTTTCCTAAGGTAGCTAACATCAAAATCTTTGTGGTACTATGCATGCTACTGCCAAAGATTAGTTGTGGTCATATTTCACCTTTGTATAGATAGCTAAACATAAAACTTTTTCTAATTTAAGGACAATTTTTTTACTCAATCTAGTAGATTCCTCATGCTTCTTGACATTATCGTGGAAATCTGCGGTGTAACAGTTTCCTTTTTGTGGTAGAGAGCCTGCGCCGAGTGCTACAGGAGCTGAACCCCACAGCAGTGATGTGCGAACCACCGACTACCCAGTCCGCTTCAGCCGCCAGGCCGACTGGTTGCCCACTCCTGGTGCTGGGGACTGCCAAGGCCGTGCCTGATGCCCGACAGCTGCTGCTGAGGAGTGCCCAGGGGCTGCAGGGAGACAGCACGAGCCCCGCGGTCGCACTCCTCACGTCTGGGACCACGGGACACCCCAAGGTCATCCGGATACCTCGTCGCAATATTGCTCTATTAATCCACATTCTCAAGTAAGGCGATTGGGCAGTTTTGATTGTTGGTAGTCGTGCCAGTAAACTAGACATGTTGTGTTATGAATGCTGTGTGGATCTCGACAACTAAAGGATTAGGAAAGACTACTCACCTCTGTATTCGAGGTCACTAACGCACGGATGTATGGGGGAGCTCAACTCGGAGATAAGCCGGTTCGCTGTTAGTATCTGGCCGGCAAAGGGAAGGGGTTGGTAGTGGCGTTAAGTTGCTGATCACCAGTATGAAAGAGCAAAAACAATCTTGGTTACAAAACTATAGCATTCCATTTGCGCCTCCAAAGTATTTAGACTGTGAGGTGCATCTATGTAGGCTTGATTCCGTTTTAGTGGATGAGGATGTCGCCGCATATCTCGTAAGGATAGATGAGGATGTCGCCGCGTATCTGGTAAGGATGGATAAGGATGTCGCCGCATATCTGGTAATGAGACGACGAGAGGAAGTACCTGCTACACGGATCTCGACGATTAGAGGACTGGGAAAGACAACTCGCCTCTGTAGACGAGGTCGCTAACGCACGCATGTATGGTGGAGCTCGACAAGGAGGTAAGCCGTGTTTTAGGTGCGCTTTCTCATGAATTTAAAATCGATATCAATATTTAATTCTGAACACAGCGGTTTTGTAACCCAGATTGTTTCTTCATTCATATTGTAGCCATTGATTGGTGTACCACACCACCAACGATAGGAAAAAGTTAGTGTTCACCAGTCGATTCGCCAGTGTTCTGGGTTAAGTCCCAAATCTCTCAGCAGAGTGTTATGAAGTGAAAGTATGTGACACTGTGTGTTGATGGTAGTGCGTCCGCCGTACGGGGACTTTGAGGAAGGTGACCTCTCAGGTGCTATTCGGGAAGTGCTGGCTATGAGCCTTCACAGAGTTTCATCCTCTCCCTTCTCTCGTCGTCATCGTTATCTAACGTAAACACAACCTTAAGGAAAACGGCCGGTGACTGCAGAGGACGAACACCCTTTCCGATGGTCGCTGCATCTAACTCGTGGAACTGCACAGCAAACAATGACATACGAAATTTACATTCACAAGGAATATACCACATGTTATGTAATAAGCTTTTAATTAAATATGATGTTATAATAGTAAGAAATACCAAACGCGTCTAAGACTGTCGGTAAAACATAGCTTTAAACAAGAAGATACAAACAAAAACCTAGATTTTCCATCAAATTAGTCTGTTGGGTGTAATACACAACTGCAAGCATTGAAAACGATAACTGAAACTGTCATCGTTGACGTCTCCCATATTCATTCAAAGTTTCGATGTTGATTTTGTTTGGATATCGCTTAGAATTTGAGGCAACAGCTGTGCAGCGGGGCTATGACATTTACTCTCCATACTGCTGAACGGATTTGTTGTATCTTTTCTCGTACCCTGTGATGGCTGTTTGCAAGTAAGATCCATTTCTGATATACATATCAATTAAAGCACCACCAGATACAGACTGTGTTCTCTTGTGATCGTCACTAAATTTTGCTGTACCAATTCGTTACAGTTATTTCACTTACCCATACCTTTGTGACAGATAGATTGCCAGCCGGTGTCGCCGAGCGGTTCTAGGCGCTACAGTCTGGAACTGCACGACCGCTCCGGTCGCAAGTTCGAATCCTACCTCAGGCATGAATGTGTGTGATGTCCTTAGGTTAGTTAGGTTTAAGTAGTTCTAAGTTCTACGGGACTGATGACCTCAGATGTTAAGTCTCATAGTGCTCAGAACCACTTGAACTATTTGAACAGATAGATGAGTCATTTTCCCGCTGTTGCAAATTACTGTGTTGGACGTTGAATCTGATACTTTGGCTGACTTAATAATGGTGCATTCCTGTTCTAGGCGACGATTGTGGTACTTATGATACTCTTGTTTTTATCTGGTGACTATACCCGTTTGCTACCCTGAGAATGGAGAGTGTAGTCTCTAAATCGATGTTACTTGTTGTTGTTGTTGTTGTTCGGTGTTGTGGTCTTCAGAAACTGGTTTGATGCAACTCTACATTCTACTCTATCCTCAGCAAGCTTCTTCATCTCCTAGTACCTACTGCAACCTACATCCTTCTGAATCTGTTCAGTGTATTCATCTCTTGGTCTCCCTCTACGATTTTTACCCTTCACGCTGCCCTCCAGTACTAAATTGGTGATCCCTTCATGCCTCAGAATATGTCCTACCAACAGATCCCTTCTTCTAGTCCAGTTGTGCCACAAATTTCTCTTCTCTCCAATTCTCTTCAATACCTCCCCATAAGTTATGTGATCTACTCATCTAATCTTCAGCATTCTTCTGTAGCGTTACGTTTCGAAAGCTTCTGTTCTCTTCTTGTCTAAACTATTTATCGACCACGTTTTACTTCCACACATGGCTACACTCCATACAAATGCTTTCAGAAACGGCTTCCTGACACCTAAATATATACTCGATGTTAACAAATTTCTCTTCTTCAGAAATGCTTTCCTTACCATCGCCACTCTACATTTTACATCATCTCTACTTCGATCATCATCAGTCATTTTGCTCCCCAAATAGCAAAACTTACTTACTACTTTAAGCGTCTCATTTCCTAATCTAAATCATTCAGCGTCACCACTGATTTAATTAGACTACATTCCATTACCCTCGTTTTGCTTTCGTTGATGCTGATTTTATATCTTACCTTCAAGACATTGTCTATTCCGTTCAGCTGCTCTTCCACGTCCTTCGCTGTCTCTGACAGAATTACAATGTCATCGGCGAACCTCAAAGTTATTATTTCTTCTCCATGGATTTTAATTCCTACTCCGATTTTTTCTTTTGTTTCCTTTACTGGTTGCTCAATATACAGATTGAATAACACCGGGGATAGGCTACAACCCTCACTCCCTTCCAAACCACTGCTTCCCTTTCATGCCCCTCGACTCTTGTAACTGCCATCTGGGTTCTGTACAAATTGCAAATAGCCTTTCGCTCCCTGTATTTAACCCTGCCACCTTCACAATTTGAAAGAGGGTATTCCAGTCAACATTGTCAAAAGGTTTTTCTAAGTCTACAAATGCTAGAAACGTAGGTTCGCCTTTCCTTAATCTATTTTCTATGATAAGTCGTAGGGTTAGTATTGCCTCCCGTGTTCCAACATAACTCGAAGCAAATTTTATAATACTGCTGTATGAGGAAATTGACATTCTTGTTTGCTGGAATAAGCAGTAGACTTACATTAGTCAACAGATTTTCTTCCATACTTATCAAATGGCTTCACTTAATTTTCTGCGACGTTTTTCGTAATTCGGGTGAAAGCTGGATGCCAATGCCTTGTCCTATTACACAAAAAGATTATATGTGGGTGTTAGAACACACTGCATTCGAGTGATCGCAGAAACAGAATTTACCATATTGCAGTGCTTGTGTTATTCTGGTTTTGATGCCAAATTCCTTCAGAGATGCATGCATGTCCAAAGGAACAGGCACTGCCGCGACCACAGCTGTTGCCAAACACATCAAATGAATGCACAACTCCCAATAAGAACTACCATCACCTGTAGAACGGAATGAAGAAAGTTAAAATTTGTGCCGGATCGGGAAATGAACCCGGATTTTCCGCTTATCGCGAGCGGTCGCCTTAGTATTTGAATATCTGTGCACGATTCACGGCCATCCTACGGCTGATGGTATTCATTATTTGCAATTGCGAATCCACTTGATGTGAAACAGAATTTGTTTCATTCGTGAGCTTGATGGTGTTTCTGCTCTAGATACGCCTCTTCGTGTGCATCCATAATGTTTTCTTCTGGTACGAATCTAGGACGGAAACAGCCGAAGTTAATACAACCAGTAATTTCAAAGTGTGTTCAGTTCGAACGGTCAATATTAATCCCAATCGAGGCATTGTTTTGACAGCATTTTTGATGAGTCTCCGAGGAATATGCTGTCAGTTCTCTGGCAGAAGACTGTGTAGCTAAATAATCAGCAGCTCCTACAGTGCATCTTCAAAGCCAGTCTTACTGAACAGAAATGAAGGCAGTGGAACGCACTGGCTTTCCTCAACCCGCAAACGTCAAGCGCCTATGAAAGTGGAAATAAATGTTGTCGTCATCATAAATGATTTTCCAGTGTCACTAGAAGACTTTAGACTAAATGCACACAACCCTTTTCCTTCTAGATAAGTGCTATAGAGAGAAAGTTGGCAAGTTACACAAATTAGTATGTTATGAGCCCTTTATAGACTAGCTATAGTAATTTCGTGATAAATACACCTCCGGCAAGCGAGAACTGAGCATTGACAGTCAGAACCACTCGTAACGCGTCGTGTCGACTGTTCTCTTTCACATCAGGGCCATCCTCAGCGACCCCACAATTGTTATTGCCTCAGGAAGTGTCGTGTTGTGTGTGTCTCTGAGGGATTAATTATTTGAGTAATAACAGTAACTCAACTTATATCCAAGTCGATTAGGCAATATGAGACACTATCTAAAATTCTGTAAATGTTATTTTTATTGTACTCATTGCGTTGGCTTACAATAGCCTCTATTTAGTTTCATATTCCATGCTGGGAATACGTACTGCACATGAATCTCTATAATTCGCATACACGAATCTATGTTACTACCGTTTTTTTTTAAAAAATTCATAGCATTTGATCGGTACGAGGCTCACATGCTGACCACGTGAAGACAAACGAGAAAACATACCGCCTATCAAGTCCCCTTATCGAACAATGACAAATCCATCTGCCCCTGCACCCTGCCTCGCTCCTGAGGTAACCAGACAATTTTTCGCACTCTTACTATAACTCCTCAAATATATATTCCATTCGACGACAGAAACAGATACAGCCAACAGTTGCGAATAGTAAGAATGTTTTCTTCACCGGTTTCGGATATACATAACTTATGATTTTTTAAATCTTTTTAAAGGGACCAAACTGCATGGTCATCGGTCCTATCCTCCTTCAGGAGCTATTAAAGGTTAACAACAGCTACAAATGGAAAGCTGTCTTTGAAACCGCTAAAGAGTAAGTACTTACCATTAGAAACTACTGGCTGAGCCTGTCTCCTTCGTCGAGTGAAATTGTTGAGCAGTTAATGACAATGATTAACCATGTTCGTGATATTAAAATCCTCCAACATAGGCAATAAGAATTTTAAATTGCCACTCATCGTTTTCACAATTAAATATGATGTTTTCACCGGAATCAAATGTTGGCGTTGACTGCAATGATTGTTGTTGTAGCATGAAAAAAGTTCGAGAATTGGAAATGACAAAATTACACAAAATGACTGCCACCAAGTAGGATAGTGTAGAGATTAACATAAAGTTAAAATAAAATGACGAATTTTCAATAAACTAAAAGCTTGACTGGTGGGAAAAAAAGCCGCAGTTCTTGCAACTGAATTTTTCTTCATTCTAACTGCAAAACAAATTTAAGTATAAAAATAAAAATATTTGTTATTATAAGTGTATTTTACTTTTTGACTATTTCGTCTAAATATTCGTCATTTGGACTGCATGCAATCCTCAATGGGTATTTTAAATGTCTGGACAACCGATTAAGACATGTATTTTCAAGTAAGGTATTTTAATCTTCGTAAACGAATCTTCAAAGTGGTAGAATGAAGGAAACAGTGTTAAAATAAAATGTGTACAGGCTCTTAAATTTTTATTGTTGCTAGGCACTCATCTCCGAAATCCAATTTACTCTTGCTTTTAAAGATATTCTATAGATTGGGCTTTAAGCTGTTTGTCGTGTTATTGTCCGTTTATTTCATTTATAAAATAAGTTCTATAAAACCCATCTTGGCAGAATAATTTGAGATCATTATCTTCAACAAGCTAGGGGTGCGAGATTGAAACAGCCTCGAATATTTCTTCCTATTGCCATTATGCTTTTTTCTTTCAAATATTCTTTCAGCGCCATATCTTGGTAAATCCTTCGGTGACAGTTGACACAGACTGCAGAACAGCAGCAGTTGGAAAGTTAGCGAGTATTTTTCCTAAAGTTCATTAACATACAGTTCGAATTTGACTTCATAAGCAAGTATTTTGTTTGTCATGTGTTCGATTATCTTGTTTCGTCCTTGGAATGCCAAATTACGTTTGTTGAATTTTTGTGTAATATTGATCAGAAATCTGTAAGTGCCCGCCATTTATCATTATTAAGTTCAACATAGTTTTTATTGCTGTATTGTAAGATTAAAATAATTTCAGATCTGAAATTGACAAGCCATTCCATCACTTTTCCTTTTCTTAGGCATCTGACAGCAGTATGTAGGGTATCGCTGTACCAAGACCACAATTCCTTCAGCAGTTCTGTAAAATCTATCGTGATTAAGTTCACATGCACGAATGAATTTTATACCCCTTATGGCGACTTTCATAACATCTTTCAAACAGTTATTAGAAATCTGGCATGTCAAACTTTCTTGATGGAGTAAGCAATGAATGGAAAATAGTTTGTTAAATGCCATTCCCTCTTAATCAGTGCTATCAAATAATTGATGAAGCCCATCGTTGACGGACATGTACCTCCGCACACTCATATTAAACCGGTTGTAATTAAATCATCTATTCCTACAAAATCATCAATTGCACAATCCTTTGTGTAATCTGTCGTAGTTATACCACCAAGAAGTCTTCTAATATCTCATAATTTGTTAATTAACACACAAGTAATGAAAATTTAGCCGTCGAAGCTGCATCTGTACTAGAATAACATGCAAGACTAAAATATTTGCATATTTTCACTTTATTAGTTACTTCCTCAAACATATATTTCAATAAAATTTCGAAAGCGCAAGCTCATTAATTTCAGCACATATTTGCTTACTGTTTGAGAGTCACTGAAACAAAGTTTGAAAAATAGTTATCATATATGGCTTCACTAATCAGCATGCGAGTGAGATTTCATATTTCGTACATCGTACGATATTTCCGTGACAGCCTCATTTTGCCAACAACTAATGATATTAAGTTTCCTTGACGACGAACTGTTGATTTAAGATGATCGATTTCTTTTCTTTTGTTTCATGAGAATCTAAATGAAAAGCTACTGTAAATAAACTATAATGACTCATGTAATGGTGAAATACGAATATTTCAGTTCGTTGGTTAACCGCTTCTGGATATCATTCAAAGTATCGAAGAGGCATCATTTCAAGCGGTTTGTATGCTGGGGGAATGTGAGGGAGTGACAGGGACGAATATCCAAAGAACAAGGGAATCGTGGAACCACAGAAAATACATTTCTTGTAATTCTCATTGTTGTATTGCAGTGCCTTGCCGAACGTTTGCCACCGGTTATCCAGAGTCTTTCAGTGGCATGCTATAAAAATTGATTACGGATCATATTCGAAACTCTCGTATGCTGTGACACTGCGACTGAATAATTATGGTTCCCTGTGCAGGCGGTCCAAGAGCTCAACACATATCCTTCCGATTCTCTGCCTGGAAATCTTATTGAACGAAAAAGGGTTAAAGAATATAATGTGGCAGGCAACGTCGCTTACTACAGTTCTGAAAATATAAAATAACAAACATGTCATTTGGAAATTACTTGCCAGCCATCTAACAACTTGTGTGGCAGTATTATCTGAAACCAACATTTTATTCTCCTTCTACGGCCTCCCTTTGAGATAAATTATTTGGAAGTACTTGTTTAATACATGTACAGCAAGATCCCCAATACATTTTTGTGCTAATGGTAACGCCATGATATCGTTCTAAAGGTTGTTTTTGGTTTTATTAACGTCTCTCACAATTTCTTGAGAGACGAGAACTACTTGTAATTATGAAACTTCCTGGCAGATTAAAACTGTGTGCCCGACCGAGACTCGAACTCGGGACCTTTGCCTTTCGCGGGCAAGTGCTCTACCATCTGAGCCACCCAAGCACGACTCACGCCGCGTCCTCACAGCTTTACTTCTGCCAGGAGAGCTTCTGTAAAGTTTGGAAGGTAGGAGACGGATACTGGCAGAAGTAAAGCTGTGAGTACCGGGCGTGAGTCGTGCTTCCGTAGCTCAGATGGTAGAGCACTTGCCCGCGAAAGGCAAATTCCCGAGTTCGAGTCTCGGTCGGGCACACAGTTTTAATCTGCCAGGAAGTTTCATATCAGCGCCCACTCCGCTGCAGAGTGAAAATCTCATTCTGGATACTTGTAATTACTTTACTTTTCCGTGTCCAGATCAAATTTTATATTGCCAATAGTTAGCCACCGCTACGGCTTTGTCGTTGGCTTGTAGCAGGTAACTAAAACTGCAGGGCTCCAGCAGTAGCCGGCACATGAGCAGATGTGCCTCGTCTTGTACCTCTCCGCATCCGCAAAGAACGTCGTCATCATTAGTCAGCACTCCCCACTTGCACAGATTAGTTTTGCATCTGGATACACCAGCCCTCAGCCTATTTAATGTTCTCCACACTGTATAAGGAAGTTTGTTTCCAGGTGCCAGTTGCTCTTTTCGTATTATCTGCAGTGCGGTTTTTTTCATTCTCCCATTCACGGACTTATTATCTTCCTGTGAACCGTCAAGGATCTTGGTTCTTGCAATAAAGCTATTTCTAGACTTAAGCCTCCGAGCCTAAGTGACGTGCCCATTCAGTGGATGTCGAGAATCTGTTTCTTTGTTTGTTCTTTCAGCATCTACTGCCACCTGATCTTGGAAGGGACAATTCCAGCAAGTAGGTACAAATTACCCGTTGGTGTCGGTCTGAGACAGCCTGTAACAATTCGAATTGTCTCATTTACACTTACATCAACCTGTTTAGCATGTGCAGATGCTTCCCATACTGGCGCTGCATAGTCTGCTGCAGAAACACACAGAGCAAGTGCTGATGTTCTCAGCACTGATGGTTGAGCTCCCCATTCATAGTTTGTCAGGCTGCGGCTGATGTTATTCCTGGAGCAGACTCTAGCCTTGGTGTTTTGGCAATGCTGCTTGAAGGAAAGCGTTCTGTCAAGTACAACCCCTAGGTATTTGGGTGTTGGACAGTGCTTTAGCTTCTTACCTTGCCATGTAACGTCGAGCTCAACTCCAGCATCTCTATTGCGCAGATGGAAAGCACATACTTGGGTTTTGTCAGGGTTTGGCTTGAAGTGATTGGCGTCGTAGTATTGAGCCAGTTCTTCAAGAGCTCTAGAGAGATTTCCAGATGTTGCATAAAAATTGGACCCCTGGACCACCACAGCTGTGTCATCAGCATATACGAACAGTCTTGCATCTGGAGGTATAGGTTGGCCATTAGTGTACCCATTATAAAGGATGGGAGAAAGTACACTACCTTGTGGGAAACCATTCTTCTGCAGTCGCCATCTACTGTTCTTACCATTTAGGAAGACATAAAATCTTCGATTCTGCAAAAGCTACCAATAACCATCGTCAACCTACAGTCCCCTGTAAGGTGATATAAATTGCGCAATAGCTCTCTGTGGTTTACTGTGTCGTATGCAGCAGTAAGATCTATGAAAGCTGCTCCAGTTATTATTATTTTTTTCAAACCCATATTATATATGTTGCGTCAGATTAAGTATTTGCCCACAACAAGATCTTCCTGGTCCGAAACCGGCTTGTTCCTTTATGAGCTTTCCAACTATAGTTTCTGCCACCCGGTTGAGAATCATCCACTCCAGTATCTTGTAGAGATGGCATAGAAGTGACACTGGTCTGTAACTTTTGGGGTCCTTTATCTCCTTGCCAGGTTTTAGTAAAGCCACCACTTTCGCCTGCCGCCATAGTTTTGGAATATTCAGCTCTTTAATAAAGGTGTTCATCATTTGTAGTAACCAGTTTCGAGCTTTGGGCCCAAACTGTTTTCTCTGCTCCGTTCTAAGGTCATCAGTTCCAGCGGACTTATTCAGTTTCATACTCTGAATGGCGTCTTCCAGTTCGATTGCTATGAATGAAGCATTGAGGAGTCCGTAATCTTTTTGTTCTTGGGGTATAACTCTTTTCCTTTGTCTTTTTCCTTTGGTTTTCCCATTCTTCAGAAGTTGGCTAGCAATCTGATTTGCTGTTATCCCGTTGTTCTTCTGCTGGTGGTCAGTTAGGTCCCCACTTAAGTTTTTCAGTAATATCCATGCACGTCTGCTGTTTTGTTTCATGTCAAGATTCTCGACTAGTTTGCACCACCGTGATCTCTTATCCTCAGCAATAGCCTGCATTAGTTCCTCCTCAGCCTCCATCGTATCTTCGATGAAGGGGTCCTGAAATGGTTCAAATGGCTCTGAGCACTATGGGACTTAACATCTATGGTCATCAGCCCCTAGAACTTAGAACTACTTAAACCTAACTAACCTAAGGACATTACACAACACCCAGTCATCACGAGGCAGAGAAAATCCCTGACTGCGCCGGGAATCGAACCCGGGAACCCGGGCGTGGGAAGCGAGAACGCTACTGCACGACCACGAGCTGCGGACAAGGAGTCCTGAGTGAACAGCTTTTGGTACCTGTCAAGTAAGTCCTTGCTGCTGCCGGTCAGACCCTGGATGTACTGGGTACGGCAACCCCTTGGGATGTTTTTCCTTGAGATCCCTTTCACAAGATCGATAAATCTACCATACTCATCTGGTCGAGGAGGGATTTTCTCAATCTCTTCGTCCAATTGCACTTTAAATTTCTGCCAGTCTGCCTTTTTGAAATTAAACCGTCTTCGGCACTCACAACACAGATGACGGGTCTGTGTTGTGTACTTGGGATAGATTCTTCAACAAGCTTCACGCACTGTGCTGCCAACTTCCAACTCACAAAGATGTTGTCTGGATTATATCCCCTTCTCCATCTTCTGCTGTTGAACGATGCTGGCTGTTTTGCGTCATGAATGAGTTGTAGGTCGCTAGTGTCAGCCCAGGATTCAAGCTGTACACCATTCTCATCAGTCTCATTATATCCCCCTGCTTCACCATGTCAGTAGAAATCGCCCATGACAAAATTAATATGGTTATATGTAAAATTGTTTGGTTCATGGAAAACAAAGTCCACATCTGGTGGTTTGTGCACAGACGTCACAGTGAACTTCTGGGCGCGAATGGTAAGTACTTCAATGTCATTTACTTCTGTCATTGCGGCTGATGATACGTTGAGACCGGGTCTGATGAAAATCGCACTCCTAAACTTGTCGTGAGGTCTTTCAATGGCCAAATCCATTCCTGCTATTTTCGGTCTGTGGCTGGTGGCTCCCCGGTGTGTTTCCTGCACCAACAATACCTTGCATTTATGCTTATACCACATGTCTGCTAATAAAACACACTTATGACTAGAGAATCCCTCAACATTTATTGAGATCGTCACAAGGGGTGGTCTTGATAAAGGCCGTTGCATCATGATGTTAATTTAGTTTTGGACTTTAACTTGATCTGGTGTTAGAAGGATTAGCCGATGAAATCTTTCACTGTTTCCAGGGTACGCCTTATTGTGTCCGTCTTCAGTCTTAAGGCTCACAATCTTCTAGGAGGCTCCTTCTTTGTACCCCACTACTTGTAATGACAGTGGTATTATATATATATATATATATATATATATATATATATATATATAACTTGCACCGTGAACATTGCAGATATAGAAAGTACTATTGACGTGCGGTTCTGGATTGGTAGCCAGGGGCTTGTATTGTCAGGAAATAAACAAATCATAATAATACATGGAAAGTGAAATTTTCGCAAATGAACATATTTGTAAACGGAAAAGTGTCAAATGACATTAACAAAGATAAGTAGGGTACGTTAGAATGTTATTGCTGTCTGATCCAGGAGCGAGTCGTTACGGGGTATCGTATTTTGAAAAGTTCCCACAACGACAAATAATTGGACGAATTTGTATATAGAGGGTGGATCATCTACCTTGAAACAGATAATGCTAGTAATGTGTGGTTTTCACAGAATGGATTGGCAGTCACTGTTTGGTGTTTTTAGCAAAACAACTGACTGTAATAATATTTAGAAAGTGTATTTTTGTACAAATATACACTTTACACTGAAGCGCCAAAGAAACTGGTATACACATGCGCATTTAAATACAGACGTACGTAAACAGGCAGAACACGGTGCTGCGGTCGGCAACGCCTACCCCTGTATGAGACAACAGTTGCCTGGCGCAGTAGTTAGATGAGTTACTGCTGCTACAATGACAGGTTATCACAATTTAAGTACGTTTGAACGTGTAATTATAGTCGCTGCACGATCGATGAGACACAACGTCCCCGAGGTAGCGATGCAGTGGGAATTTCCCGTACGACCATTTCACGAATTTACCGTGATTATCAGGCACCTGGTAAAACATCAGATCTCCGACATCGCTGCAGCCAGAAAAGTATCCTGCAAGAACAGGACAAATGACGACTGAAGAAAATCGTTTAACGTGACAAAAGTGCAACCCATACGCAAACTGCTACAGATTTCAATGCTGGGCCATCAGAAGGTGTTAGTGTGCGAAACATTCAAAGAAACATTATCTATATAGGCTTTCGGAGCCGAAGGCTCACTCGTGTACCCTTGACGACTGCACGACACAAAGCTTTATGCCTCGCCTTTGCCCGTCAACATTGGACTGATGGTGACTGGAAACATTTGCCTGGTCTGACGAGTCTCGTTTCAAATAGAATCGAGCTGATGGACGTGTACGGGAATGGAGGTAACCTCATGAATCCATAGAGCCTTCATGTCAGCAGGAGACTGTTCAAGCTGATGGAGGCTCTGTAATGGTGTGGGGCGTGTGAAGTTGGAGTGATATGGAACCCCTGATACGTATAGATACGAATCTGATAGGTGACACGTACGTAGGCATCCTATCTGATCACCTGCATCCATTCATGGTCAGAGAGTATTCCGATGGATTTGGTTAATTCCAGCCGGACAATGCGACACCCCACACGTCCTGAATTGCTACAGAATGGCTCCAGGAACACTCTTCTGAGTTTAAACACTACCGTTTTCCACCAGAATCCCCAGACATGAAAATTATAGAGCATCTGTAGGAAGCCTTGCAACGTGCTGTTCAGGAGAGATCTCCACTCCCCCCTTCTCTTACGGACTTACGGATAGCCCTGCAGGATTCATGGTGTCAGTTGCCTCCAGCACTACTTTAGACATTAGTCGAGTCCATGCCACGGCGTGCTGCGGCACTTCTGGGAGCTCGCTGGGGCGCTACACGAATTTAGACAGGTGTACCAGTTTATTTCGCTCTTTAGTGTATAAAGACGTAGACAACGGAATTACAGAGGAATGTTCTATAACTCCAGATATAACACTTTTAACACGGTTCTGCACTGTGAAAACACTGTCCCTCTAAGCTTACACCGACAACAATTATTCCACATAGTGTTTGTGAATTGAAATCGGCAGAGTCAACTAGTTTCTATATATTTCAATCATCTCTACCAGTAAACATGCATACTACAAACGTTGTTCAGCGAAGATGCCTGGTTATACTAGGCAAAGCACTTTCACATCGGCAGTCCCAAGGAATTAAGCTTTGTACATCATATACTTCATTTTCTGAAGGGAGGATTTTTTGTAGCTGCTGGAATTCTAAGCGTCAAACTGAATTTCACTTAGTATTCTTTGCTAATCCCATATTTGATGCTTGCAGATAACCAAGATTTGTATAATCCTGTCATATGATGAAAGGACAAAAAGTTTTATCTGACAATTCATACTAGAAAATATATATATATATATATATATATATATATATATATATATATATATATATATATATATATATAATGACAGGATTATACAAATCTTAGTTATCTGACGATTCATACTAGAATATATATATATATATATATATATATATATATATATATACAAATCTTGGTTATCTGCAAGCATCAAATATGGGATTAGCAAAGAATACTAAGTGAAATTCAGTTTGACGCTTAGAATTCCAGCAGCTACAAAAAATCCTCCCTTCAGAAAATGGAGTATATGATGTACAAAGCTTAATTCCTTGGGACTGCCGATGTGAAAGTGCTTTGCCTAGTACAACCACGCATCTTCGCTGAACAACGTTTGTAGTATGCATGTTTACTGGTAGAGATGATTGAAATATATAGAAAATATATATATATATATATATATATATATATATATATATCTATATATATATATATATATATAGGGTGAGTCACCTAACGTTACCGCTGGATATATTTCGTAAACCACATCAAATATTGACGAACCGATTCCACAGACCGAACGTGAGTAGAGGGGATAGTGTAATTGTTTAATACAAACCATAAAAAATGCACGGAAGTATGTTTTTTAACACAAACCTACGTTTTTTTAAATGGAACCACGTTAGTTTTGTTAGCACATCTGAACATATAAACAAATACGTAATCAGTCCCGTTTGTTGCATTGTAAAATGTTAATTACATCCGAAGATATTGTGACCTAAACTTGACGCTTGAAACCTCCGACGTTCAGTTGCATGTTGTAACAAACACGGGCCACGGTCGGCGAGCAGCATCTGCAGGGACATGTTTACGATGACGACCGTGTTTACGAGTGTGGCCGTAGTGCACTGTTGTGGTTTGGTCAAGCTGTCGCAGTGTCCGCATGTAGCGCTTGCTGCTATTGTTATTCTGCATTCGTCTCCGCACGCAGACCAACTGTAGTACACCGTGTTACCAGTCGTTTGTGATAGTGTAGTGTTGTAGGAACTATGACCATGGTGTATTCGAACTCTGAAAAGGCGGAGATGATACTTATCTAGGGCGAGTGTCGACGAAATGCAGCTGAAGCCTGCAGGGTGTATGCAGAACGGTACCCGGACAGAGAGCATCCAACGTGCCGCACATTTCAAAACATCTACCGCCAACTGTATGCAACAGGTATGGTCGTAGCACGCGAACGGGTCCGTAACAGGCCCGTCACAGGAGAAGCGGGTGCGGTTGGTGTGTTAGCTGCTGTTGCCATGAACCCACACATGGGTACACGGGACATTGCGAGAGCCGGTGGACTGAGTCAAAGTAGTGTCATACGCATACTGCATCGTCACCGCTTTCACCCGTTTCATGTGTCGCTACATCAGCAATTAGATGGTGATTACTTTAATCATCGAGTGCAATTCTGTCAGTGGGCATTGAAAGAGAATGCGTTGCAGTTCTACCTGTTTACCGATGAAGCGGGTTTCACAAACCACCGGGCAGTGAATCTACGGAACATGCATTACTGGTCCGTGGACAATCCTTGGCTCAGACAGGTAGAGCGACAGCGACCGTGGACTGTAAATGTATGGTGCGGAATCATTGGCGACCCCCTCATTTGTCCTCACTTCATTGCAAGTGCCCAAACAGCTGCAACATACGTCGCGTTTCTAGAGCATGATGTGCCAACGTTGCTGGAAACGCGTCGACATATGTGGTATCAGCATGATGGTGCACCTGCACATTCCGCAATTAACACTAGGCTGACCCTTGACAGGATGTTCGACGGCCGTTTCATAGGACGTGGAGGACGCATAAATTGGCCAGCCCGTTCTCCTGATCTTACACCTCTGGACTTCTTTCTGTGGGGTATTTTAAAGGAGAATGTGTACCGTGATGTGCCTACAACCCCCGAGGATATGAAACAACGTATTGTGGCAGCCTGCGGCGACATTACACCAGATGTACTGCGGCGTGTACGAGATTCATTACGCCAGAGATTGCAATTGTGTGCAGCAAATGATGGCCATCACATTGAACATCTATTGGCCTGACATGTCGGGACACACTCTATTCCACTCCGTAATTGAAAACGGAAACCACTTGTGTACGTGTACCTCACCCCTCAAGGTAATGAACATGTTCGTCAGTGAAAAAGACCAATAAAAAGATGTTAGCATCTGGACGTAATGTGCTGTTCCAGCCTCTTGTGTACCTAAGGTCCACCACCGTTCCCTTTGGATCCCTACGTAAATCGGTGCTCTCCGATACACACAGCGGAGGAGTGGTACTCAAGCGTCAACATTAGGTTACAATATCTCCGGATGTAATTAACACTTTACAATGAAACCAACGGCACTGATTACGTATTTGTTTATATGTTCAGATGTGCTAACAAAACTAACGGGGTTCCATTTTAAAAAACGTAGGTTTGTGTTAAAAAGCTTACTTCCGTGCATTTTTTTATGGTTTGTATTAACCAATTGCACGAGCCCCTCTCCTCACGTTCGGTCTGTGGAATCGATTCGTCAGTATTTGATGTGGTTTACGAAATATATCCAGCGGTAATGTTAGGTGACTCACCCTATATAAGAAATGGAGAACTCAAAACAAAAGTCAATGGTAAGCCAAAACTGATTTCTTCAGTTGGATAACGAAATGGTACACTTGGCTTTCTATTATGTAAGTAAGTTAAAATCATGAACTTGATGTATTTACACTTCCACAGTGTTTTAACCTTGGCACGAGAATACCATAATCACATAAAAATCTTAGCGACCTTACAAAACATACTAAACGTTAGTCATTTCAAGTTTATTGATTCCAGTATTGTGGTGCCATGTGTGAAGATAGACATAGCCTTATCACTCAATTGTCATCTTTTAAGTCCTACATGTTTGGTACTGAGTATATCTCTCAGTATTAGGTGGTTGCAAAGTCAGGTGTACGTAATCTACCTCAAGTTTCTAGAAAAATTGTTGCAATAATCAGACTATCTATAAAAATACCATTAAAATTATTGTAAATTTATTTTTGAAAATGTTGATATTATTACATGTTTGAATTCTATCAAACTATATGTAATACTTTTCTCAAAAAAATAAGGTATGTAATGTTATCTGTTACTGACAGAAACTTTCTTCAATTATTTATTTACTTTTAAAAAAATTAAAACATTTAATTGATTCATTTTTCTGCCTCATTTTATTTACTGTAGTCTTGATTCTGAGGAAATTAATTTTTTCGCTTGATACAAAGAGAATTTTGCTTAAAACGGCACAGTACATATTATAATATGATTTAACCTTGTCACAATCTCTGTTGTTGCTTCATGATAAGTAGAGGTTTCTCTTCCTTTAATCCAGTTACGATTTATATTTAAGTAGCCTTTCCCTGCAGTTTCACACACATACTTGTTTGACACATATATTGCATATATCTCTTCCTTGTGACGCTCTGCATCTACTTCTTCCTCCCCTATCTCTATTCACCTCATTTCAGTTCGCCTCTTCAATCCCCTCTCCATCTCTCTGTCTCTGTCTCCTTCTCCATTTCGCTGACTATTTTCTCTTCTGCTCTCTCTGTACATCTCACACTGCCTTCTATCAGCGTCCTCAAGACACCTCTTTCCATCTCCTCACACTCTCGTTTGTCCATCTCCTCCTCCTCTCTCCCTCTCTGTGCATCACCTCCTCCCTGTTCTTTCTGTCAATCTCGTGCTCCATATCTCTCTCCATCTATCACTTCCACTTCCTACCCATCTATAAGTCCAATACCTCCTTTCCCTCTTAGTCTGTCCCTTTTCTCCTCCCTCTATCTATGTCTGCCTCTTTTTCCCCACTCTCTCTCAGTATCGATCTATACCCGATTTCTATGCTCAGCAATGCCCATCCACACATGTACCCACTGCACAGCATGCCAGTATTGCATGGGAACATGCATCCAACGCCCTCTATCTGTCCACCTCCTTCACCCTGTTTACTAGTCCCTCACATCCCCCCCACCCACTTCCGCTCTATCACTTTCTCTCACTCTCTTCCTCTCCGTCTCCTCCTCCCACCCTTTGCCCTCATCTGTTCCTTTCTCTTTCTGACCATCTACTCCTCCTCCCTCTCTTCTCGTCCTTCTCCCCTCTGTCTGTTTCCATCTCCTTCCAGACCCTCTTTATTTTCCATCTCAGCAACCACTGTTCCATCTATCTATTCTTATCCCTCTCTCTCTCTGTCCATTTCGTCCATCTCGTCTTGCCTGCCTCCCCGTATCCATCTTCACCTACCAACATCCCCTCCTCTGGCTAACCAGACGTACTTATCCACATGTGCAATCCCTGCGAAACAGGCCAGTAAAACATTTCGAAATTGCTACCACAAGCATGTAGTGCATAACACCCTTTATGGCAGGTATTGAAAAATGTTTTTCTGTATCTTCATTCCTATTGGAGCTATGTATTATGAACCCCACAGTGCTGATATTCATTCCTGTCTCCTGTTTGTATGAAAAATATGTGTATGTTGCATATAATGTACACATAACTTCTCTGCCCTCTCTTGGTGCATCTCCTCCCCCCCTTTTGTCGTCTCCTCCTCAACCCCTGTTTGCCCATAACAACCTTCCCAACTCTCTCCATATTTCAGCCTCCTCCTCTAGGCAAGATTTCTCCTTCTCCTCTCTCCTCGTCTCTGCCTGACCTGTGTCCATCTCCTCCTGCGCTATTCAGTGACCATTTCCCCTCCCCTCCCTGTCCCTCTACTCCTCACCAGAATCTGTCACTCTTGTGCTCCGTCTGTCTATGCCAAAACCTCTTCACCCATCTTTCTGACCATCTCTTCCTTCTCCATATCTCTCTGACCATCCCCTCCCACCTATTGGTCTACTTTCTCCTCTCTTCTCTCCTAATCCACATTCACCCTTGCTTGTTCATCTCCTTTCCCCTCCTTCTTTGCTTGTTCTTCTCCTACCCCTAAATCTCTGTCCAGCTCCTTTGTCAATGTCCTCCTGCCCTGTTAATGTTTCCATCTCAATTTGCCGTCTCTCTCTCTCTCTCTCTCTCTCTATGTACATCCTTTTGACTGCTTATGTATTCCCTCCTACTCCATCTCTCTGTTCATCACTTCCACCATCCATCTCAATCTTCCCGACACCATGCTCATTCACACACACACACACACACACACACACACACACACACACACACACACACACACACACACACACATATATATATATATATATATATATATATATATAGTTCTTTCAAAACAGGTTAATGAAGAGAATAAACAATACTCTGGCAACAGACCTATAACCAATGGCTTTCTAAGAGGGGTTAAGACCAGTTTTTTTATTCATAAGAAAGGAAATTTGATAAAGCAGCCTGACACTACTCCAAAAAGACACCTGTTGTGCAAGGAAGAATACATATCAGAAGATGTAAAACCATACTTTGTTCCTGATGTGTAGGCTATCCTGCAATGCATGTTGATAAGGTGGCCATATACTACTAAAACACATCCCTCACGCTGTGTAGCCAACATGACAGGAGATATGACATGTAGGCTCATCAAAGAAGTTGATAAAGCAGCCTGACACTAATTCCAAAACGAGTCTGTCATGCAAACAATCCTACTTGTCAGTGGTAGAAATAATTTCTTGCCCCTCATGTGTAGACCGCCCAGTAATGTACGTCGATAAGGCAGGCCAAAAACTTTTCCTTTTTTATTTTGATTCATCAGTCTCTTGAATATTTTGATGCAGCTCACCATGATTTCCTCTCCTATGCCAAACGTTTCGTCTCATAGTAGCACTTGCAACCAATGTCCTCCATTATTTGCTTGATGTAGTTGAACCACTGTTTTCCTTTACAGTTTTTACTATATACAGCTCCCTCTAATATCATGGAAGTTATTCCCTGATGACATGATGTAGGTCTATGTGCAATTGTAATGTTTCTTTGACTTGTCAGTGTTTTCCATGTATGCATTTCCTTGTCGATTCTGCAGAGAGCCTTATCAGTCCACCGAATTTTCAGCATTCCTCTGCAGCACCATATCCCAGATGCTATGATTCTTTTTCAATACTACTAAAACACAACACCTCTGGCTTGCAGTGTGACCTATTGGTCAGGGGCTGGAAAACACTTTCTTGCCACAGAAGTGTAGACAACTCTGCAAAGCAAATCTATAAGTTGGTAGATTCCAACGCAACATGCATGTTGTACAGTGCTACCTACGTAGCAGGAACATAGAAAATCGCATTTTGCCCTCATCTCCTCTCCTTCTGGAGCTAGAAGATTATAGACATCAGTGTTGATGCTCACGAAATTTGCCTTTGTGTGCCAAATGCGAATGAACTCGATCCAGACGTACATGAGGAGATACTGGATATAGATACATATATATTATTTATAAATGTATAATACATTTAATAAACTTTTGTGAGAGAAGGTATGAAACATTTATTCTATGACATCTGTCATTGAAAATTATATTAAAAACATTGTCGGTCTTGTCAGTTTTCAACTAATGAATTCAATAAAATGTGGAGGGCTGCAACAGCAATACAACTCAAATACGTTTTTAGACAGACCTGTTGCAGGGAATGAGAATGCATACACACCAAAGCCGTCTTCATTGCCATACTGAAGGCCCAAGTAAAGGAATGTTTACATTTATATTACATTTGCCATACATATCACTGAAGACTAAGGACTCTCATGGTTATGATGGAGTGTCTAGTTGATTATTAAAGTACTGTGCTGCACATGTTAGCCCTGTATTTAGCCATATTTGTAACTTTTCCTTTAGGAATGGTCAGTTTCCTGAGCGATTAAAGTACTCAGTAGTAAAGCCGCTTTATAAAAAGGGAGAAAGGGATAATGTAGATAATTTTAGACCTATTTCTATGCCATCAGTGTTCGCAAAAGTTATCGAAAAGGCTGTGTATGTAAGGTTAATTGATCATTTTATATCACACGATTTGCTATCAAATTTATGGTTCGGCTTTAGAAGTCGTTTGACAACTGAAAATGCTATATTCTCTTTTCTCTATGAGGTACTGGATGGGCTAAACAAAAAGTTTCGAACGCTTGGCGTATTTTTTGATTTAACAAAGGCATTTGACTGTGTTGATCACACAATATTGCTCCAGAAGTTGGAACATTACGGAATAAGGGGAGTAGCTCACAATTGGTTCACCTCTTACTTTAGCAACAGGCAGCAAAAGGTCATTATTCACAATGTTGATAACGGCTGTGATGTGGGATCTGAGTGGGGCACTGTCAAGTGTGGGGTGCCCCAGGGATCAGTGTTGGGGCCGCTCCTGTTCCTTATTTATATAAATGATATGCCCTCTAGTATTACAGGTAAAACTAAAATATTTCTGTATGCTGATGACACTAGCTTGGTAGTAAAGGATGTGGTGTGCAACATTGACTCTGTTTCAAGTAGAGCAGTACACGACCTCAGGTCATGGCTTGTAGAAAATAAACTAACGTTAAATCACAGTAAGACTCAGTTTTTACAGTTCCTAACACACAATTCAACAAAACCTGATGTTTTAATCTCACAGAACGGGCATATGATCAGTGAAACTGAACAGTTCAAATTCCTAGGTGTTCAGATAGATAGTAAGCTGTCATGGAAAGCCCACGTCCAGGATCTTGTTCAAAGACTTAATACTGTCATTTTCACTATTCACTTATGTCGTATGGTATTACGTTTTGGGCTAACTCTTCCCATTCTATAAGGATATTTTTGGCTTAGAACTGGGCGGTTAGGTCAATAAGTGGTGTGAGTTCATGAACCTCTTGTCGACCTCTTTTCACGAGTCTGGGTATTTTGACAATGGCCTCTCAATATGTATATTCCTTACTGTCGTTTCTTGTTTCCAATATTAGTTTATTTCCAACAACAAGCAGCTTTCACTCGGTTAATTCTCGGCAGAAATCAAACCTCCATTTGGATCGGACTTCCTTCACTCTTGTGCAAAATAGGTGTGCAGTATACTGCTGCATCCATTTTCAATAAGCTGCCACTCGAATTCAAAAATCTTAGCAGAAATCCACGCGCTTTCAAATCGAAACTGAAGAGTTTCCTCATGGGTCACTCCTTCTATTCTGTTGAGGAGTTCCTTGAAAAATTAAGGTGATTCTCACTGTATTGCTGATAGCGTTTGCTTAAACTTATGGACTGATTTTCTTTCAGGTTCAGGAACATTTATTTTTATCTGTTATTACTTTTAATGTTGTAAGTTCATGTGCTGACACGTTCCATGACCTTGGAGATTTGATCGTCAATTTGGTCCTACGGAACTTGACATTTAAATATATAAATAAATGTAAAACAAATTATTATTGAACTAAAGACTCCATATTACTTGAACTGTGCAGATTCACTTTGCCTAGGTATGTTAACTACATTCTCTTTTGAACCATGCTTTCATAACATGGCAAGTAATGTGTTGTACAAGCATATGTGATTTGTGAGACTCAAGTGAAGTTGGCTGTGTCTGACTCCAAGAGTATATAACAGAACTGGAAAGTAGTACAGCTGTTTAATGTGGCCAAGGTCTGTTACATAAGTCTTTATCAGAAAGTGCAGACTGACTGGAGGTTGGAAATATGGTCTGTCCATCATATGTACCCAGAAATGAATGCATATCCAAAGGGCATCGTGGAAGTGAACTTCCTGATGTGAAATGATATTTCCACTTTTAAAACAACGTGTGGAATGTCTCTTCCAGAACGTTTCTTGTTTCGACAAGGTAATTGTGTTCAATGTTTATTGTAAACTATACTCACTTTATGTGACTTGCAGTAACAACTAGAAAAATACGTTTAATATTTTTCAGTATTTTTAGTTTTAGTGTTGTTCCTTTAAAGTTGACATATTTTCTTCAGTAGTGCCAGAGTTCATCTTCACATGGAGTCTCTGCATCACAAATTCCAACAGGCAGGAAAAAATGTTGTACCTTCTCTGCGTTGTGTTCCTAGTTGGTCTCATGTTTCTTATTGGCGCGGAATAAGGGTCTTCTGGTTCTAGTTTTTTTTACAGTGAAATCAAGTCTTTTATGAACCACCCCAAATGTTTAGGTATCTTTTCTTTCTGAGTCATCAGTCTTTCCAATGGTTTCATGCCACTTGACATGAAATCTCCATCTGCACCATCTCCTTCATTGCAGAGTAGCACGCTCACTCCACGTCCTCAAGTACTTGATTGATCTGCTCTGTCTTCTCCCACCGTTTTAATCCTACACAGTTCCCTCTAGTATGAAGCAGGTTATTTCTTGTTCCTTTACCACATGCCCTGTCAGACGGTTCTCCTTACTGTCACTATTTTATGTAAGTTCATTTCTTCGCCGACCCCGTGGAGAGCCTCCTCAATATTTATCCTATCAACTTTACTTAATTTTCAGTATTTTTCTTTAGCGCCATATCTCAAACGCTTAGATTATCTTCCTGTCTGGGTGTCTCGCTATCCATCATTCAGCAACATACAATTCTGTACTCCAGCCGTACATCCTCAGACATTTCATCCTCAAATTAAGGCTTTCATTTGATGCCAGTAGACTTCTTTTGGCCAAGAATGTCCTCTTTGCCTGTGCTTGTGTGATATTCATGTCCATCTTACTTCCTCCGTCATGCGTATTTTGCTTCCATTGTAGCAGAATCCCTTAACGTCATCAACTTCGTTATCACCAATTTTATCGCTGTTCTCATTTCTGCCACCTCCCAATACATTCGTCTCTCTTCGATTTACTCTTAAGGCACTTTCTGTACGCAGTAGACTGTTCATTCAGTTCAAAATATCTTCTAACTCTTCTTCACTGTGACTGAAGTTAGCAACGTCATCAGCGACTCTTATCATTGATATCCTTTCATCCCGACTCGTAAATCCGCTCTTGAACCACTCTTATTCCCGTGATAGTTTTTTCGATGTGTAGATTGAATAGTAGAGGCGAAAGATTACGTCCTGTCTTACTGAGCTCTTAGTTCATGGTCTTCAACACCTACTATACTTCTTTATCTTTGCACGTACTGTGTATCACTCGTCTTTCCAAGCGACTTATTCCTTATTCCTTATTCAGAATTTCGAACATCTTGCCGAGTTTTACATCTCAAAAGCTTTTTCAAGGTCGACAAATTCTATTGCACTATCTTGATTTTAATGCTAGCAATTAGTGAAACTGACTCAGCCCCATAATATGGCGTCTTTTACAATAATGAAATGTTGATTTTTTTAAATATTTTTCTCATAGATCGTAGCTCATAGAAAAGGTGTTGATCTAGCAATCCAGTTCACTTCGTAATTAGGTGTTATTGTTTCAGTCGCAGCGATGCCCCTTATGGAGGAGAGGACGTCGTGTTATTTACGACGGGCTTCTACTGGATAAGTGGAATAGCGTTCACAGTGTGGTGTGTGGGCACCGGGATGAAATGCATTGTGACGTCGGAGTTCAGTCCTGAAGCTGTTCTGGAAGACATAGAGAGATACAAGGTTAGTCCAGTAGTTCAAATAATATTACCTGTTCATGACAGAGTGTAGTCAGAACAAAACGGGGAACCAAGGAATCTTTTATGGGTACCTACTACACTTGAGTACCCGCCTTTCCTTGTTGGTTTTTCAAGTCTCATATAAAGTTTCAGGCTGGTCTTTTCCATCCTCATATGGGAAGACTTTCTATAGGTATTATAATTAAAACTCTTAGACATTACTCATCATCTGCCAAACAAGAGAATTTCAGGTTCAGTGACTACAGCTACTTGTTGTGTAACAAAACAGCTCAGTTCAGAACCTATTATCGAACCTTGGTTCATCTCCCGTACTGTGTTATCATTTACAGAGCGTCCGCGTCACATGTAGTACTGCAATTTGTCAAATACAGTGCTTGTGGAGTCTGCACCAGGCTCGGGTCCAAAGGATACGATCTCAAGACGGGCAATCCTGCATTTACTTGAGCAATTTGATCAGTTCATGGCACTGTTCAGACAAGTCTGTTGATGAGGCCTCTGTTATATGAAGAGCATGTACTAGTTATAATGGTTTGGTTCAATCACGAAAAATCCTGGTTGCCATCTACAAACAACTACTGTGGCTTAAGTTTCGAACTAGTTAATAGTCCGTGCTGATTCCATAAGGGATTCATCCAAATCATAGCTCATCACAAACACTTGCATAAAAATTTGCAAACCTCTTGCACGATGAGTGCGTCACGTATCAGGTCTCACTTATTATTTAGTGACTTTTAAGTTGTCTCTCGCTCTTCTATTAATTTAGGTTTCCGTCAGAGTGACATATAATATTTTTATTAGTGACTAATTTCGAAAATTTTATTTCATTCTCAATCGATTACCTACTTTAGAAGATACAATGTCATTAACAAAACATAAAATACAAAATTTTTAGTTACATAAATAATTTTCAATCATTTTGTGTGCACGGTTTACAGTAATACAATATATTTTTATAACATATTTCGATTTGTAATTTTTTACTTTAAATAACAGTTTTTTTTTTGCACCAGGCCAATACAACACCTGCTTTTAATCATATTGTCAGTACCTTGGTGTATCCTAAATTCCACCGTTGTTTTTATTTCTGTATACATTAAAATTTGACAGACGTCATCAGCTGTTTGTTATGTCTTCATAATTCATATCGTCAGCCTCGAGATTTGAATGTACCGAGACAATCGTAGTATAGCGAAATAATGTTTATTGTATTGATCTGATGTTAAAACAAATTTGTTCTGTACAGTCAGATATAACAAATTCAGGTACGTCATAAAATATTTATTGCACTACTAGAGCATAAGCACAAAAAAGTCTGAAAATTATTTATGTAACTAAACGTATTGTATTTCACGCTTTGTGCGCAGTAGAAAGTGCCCACAAATTGACACCTATTTGGTTTATGATTTTAAAACATTTAAAGTAGTAAAACATTGGTTTTTAAAGGAATGTAATATTTAATGTATGAAGTTATACACAATTTACCTTTTACTCTTAAAAAAAACATTAAGAAATAACATGAAAGGCCGGCCGGTGTGGCTCTGCGGTTCTAGGCGCTTCAATCCGGAACCGCGTGACCGCTACGGTCGCAGGTTCGAATCCTGCCTCGGGCATGGATGTGTGTGATGTCCTTAGGTTAGTTAGGTTTAAGTAGTTCTAAGTTCAAGGGGACTGATGACCACAGATGTTAAGTCCCATTGTGCTCAGAGCCATTTGAACCATAACATGAAAGAGCATTTTCAGAAACCTTTCACGCAGAGCGTTCCAAAATCGGATCCCTTCTGAAAATAAGCAAAAATAACAATAATCGAAACTGGTAAAAGGTATTAAATTGGACAAAACACAACATAATTTGAAAGTAGACGTATTATAATATCCTTCAGAAGGGAATCGCATTCCTCAGTATTTCTTTTGCTGAATCCAACAGCCCTGCTGACGGATGTTCCTATAGACTTTCTTTCTGGGTGTTTTGTTTTGTGACATACAAGTAAAAGACTAACCCACTTTCCCCCAGCAACTGCATCTTTCAAAGAGTGTTTCGTTTTTCTTCTCTCTGACAACTGTACGGCCATTTCTCACAATTAAGTATGAGTAAACCAAAAGAAAGACCAGTCCACAGCATAACAACGCGATACAACAACTTTTTCTAGATCCTTACCCAGAATTGTAGGTCTGCCAATTCAGCTTTTGCTGCCTTCTGAGATGTACCCTAGTGCAAGTTGAAAACCCTCATACGTGTTGTTTTGGAACATTAAGCTGTTTACCGGCGTTATTGCAACCCATTTGCTTTTCCTGAACATTGTCAATGGCTTTAGTAATGTTAGAAGGACGCCACATTCATGAACCTTCGGCATAATCTTCTTCAGATCTGCAATAGAATTACAAAAGGATTAGAGTGCGTATTAGTACAGACTTTAATCATGTAAATGTTAGGAGCCCGGTTTCAGAAACTGAAAGGGGTCCAGTTTACGTAACTACTACCCATATTTTGCTAACTAATCATTTTTTACCAAAAAATATAAACGATAACTGTAACTTAAACATTAACTATTCTAGAACGTATGAATGTTGAAAGGTTTACCTGTTAATTTCAAGGAGATATACCAAAAATTAGAGGACAATGTAAAAAGTCTTTCCGACGTAATCAAGTGATAAGTAACAAGAAAAGCGGCTGTCTGTGCATTCCGCTACAGAATGGTACAAGTCTAAATTACAACTTACACTTGGTTTCTACAGATTTCAGGAGACTGCAGAGCCAAGAACCAGTAACACCACATAATTTTTGGGGGTGGGGGTAGGAGAATCCAGTTTAGGAAACTTTCTTTTATCATCGTCCTTAAATTGTAGGTAATCATTTGAGAATGAACGAAAATGTCCGAAAATAGTCAGTAATAAAAATATCACGTGGAAGTGTGGCATAAGACTTAATTAATAAATTACAAATATATTGAATTGCTCATTGCTCATTACACCAACACAATGTTGAAATTCTTGCTCTATAAGACAGAAACCTTTGTCAGAGTTAAATTCTTTGATTTCCTTGTCTTTCTAGTCATATTTCAATTTGGCAATTTATCTGAAATGTAATAATAATAATAATCATTATAATAAGACTATAGTCAATTAGAGGTGATAATGCTCTCCATGTCTGTGTCAAAACAAGAACACTCCTCGGTGATACTGAATTGTGGAAAGAGCAGAGAACATCACATGTAGATAGTAGACACAGCTCTCGATTCAGTAAACAAGTAAACCAAACGTCACATTGTAAATATGACATACATTCATCAGATAATTAATACATTAAATTAAAATTGTACGAGTGAAAAACTCTTACAAAGGTAGATGCGCAGAGAAGATTTTAGTATAGAAAGCACTTTTTCAAAGAGATCAAGAAGGTAGGGTTTCACCACCGGTATCTGTGTCCAAGTAGAATTTTATTTTATTTGCGTTAGGCTGGGGTCCAAGACATAATTCGATGCTTGCCGTTTCGTCTCCCAATCCAGGTACATCATCTGTGGCTATAAGGACTCAAAGAGCAATTTCAGACTTAAGAATCTCAGTAAACCGGACTGTTTTTGTGTATCCATGCTGTCGTCGCATCGTGACGTCAACAGACCACTGCCTCTAGGTGCAGATCCCAGGCAGACGGGCTCAGTGGTGATAAACCGCACGGCAGTGGCCATTGGTAACTAGCTACAGCCGTGAGCTGTTTATCGAAAAGTAGTTTTTTTCTATTGAACTTTATAATTTGTATTTAATTTAACTGGACGGAATTCTTTGCAATGGCATGTCTGAAGCAGTACGACCACAGTGCAGCTAAGCTGCGCGCCGCTCGTTGTTTCTGCTGTAGTTCGAGCAGATGTGGAATAGGAAACGGTTGCGCTCAGTCTTAGGAAAAGGGGAGATGCTGGACAGGCGCACAGCTGCTGCCACGCCACGTGGCTTGTGTCGCGTCAGCCGTCATACTATAATTGCACCCTAAGACTGCCGAGCTACACCACCATGTCTTACGGGGCACGTAATGGGGCAGTATTGGCACTCTTTGTCTTATTGACCGCTTAGACCCACAAACGGTTAATTTCAATCATTTTTTTCTTTGTAAGTTGTATTTGTTCTTTCGATTTTCTATGGCCTCTCTCTTCATCCTTGTGTAGTATCTACTGGATCATGATAAAATAACTGTATCGAAGAAACGAATTTGATGATTCCCTGGTCCCACTACAGTACCTGCTTCAACAGAGGTGTCCCAGACAACTATTGCCCTCGTGTTGCTTAAGTCAAATGTTACTAGCTATTTTTGTAGTTCCTATGTACAGTTGACTGCATATGAAAGAGATTTTATACAGACTGCTGTGGCAAGTGGAGAGCGTATGTCATTCGTAGTGCGAAATATTTACGCATAATTCTTGTTAGTTTAAACAATGTCAATATTACGAATTCTTAGAATCTTTACGATGCTATCTATGACTGTGCCTAGGAATAGGAAAAAAGTGTCCGTTTCGTTGGTTCTTTGTCAGTAGATGCTCCAGATCTTTTAGGCTGTTTGCCCTATTTATCTTAAATGATCGAACTTTTGCTTTCAGTACTGTGGCTTTTAGAATCTTTTAGCGTAACCCACCAGTACTTTAAACATTCCTGTTTTACGTTTGGGATGATGACAGGAATTCACATGACTGGATTTGCTATGGAGTTTGGACCCTAAAGCTCCGTCACGTTTCCTAAGTACTTGCATGTCCTAAACTGAAATTGGATCTTTTTCTCTTTTTCCTTAGTGAGCTTTATATCAGGATTAATATCATTCAAAAAATTCTGAGAATTCTTTTCCCAGTGAGGTCATACAAGGAAAGTATCATCAATATACTGACACCAAAAAAGAGGGTTTTTCTTCATGACCATCTTAGGGCTGTTTATTCGACTTTTTCCGTTATAGAAGACGCAACAACTGCACTTGGTGGGTTATCTATACTCACGACCTCTAATGCTCATGTAAGTTGTGCTGTTCAAAGTAAGTTGATACGAGACAATATTTAAATACATCTCATCCGGAGATCACATAGGCCCTTGTTAACGCAATCTAGAATACATACAAGTACAAAAAGAGGCATTTACACCTGGTTTAAGGAACACAAGAGCAAGAGTCATCTTGGAAACAGGAATAATTCGAAAGTAGGAGATAATGCACAAATACCAAATTAGTTTCTCCGACATTATGGTTCGATCAAGATCGAGTTATTAATGTGTTACGCAATACGAATTGAGAAACACTTTTCAGGGAAAAGAGGAAGTAGTTACGTTAGATAGCGTATGGGCGTTAGGGCTAAATAAAGCACACAGCTCCAAATCTTCCCAGGACAAGCTCGACAACAGAAGTCAGCGCGACTCTGTGATCTTAGACAGTGGTCTGACTACATCACCTGCTTTATTTGCAGTTTTTCTTCCCACTGGTAATTCTTGAATGGAATGGGAAATGGGGATAAAGTAAGTGGTAACAGAAGCACCCACCGCCACACACCGTAAGGTGGTTTGCGCAATACAGATGTACATCTACGCTACCACTCTGCAGTACGCTTATATGGCTGATTCTATTTCTCTACCGTTCCACTCTTGAACAGCGCCGCCGGAGAAACGGACACCTAAATATTTTTTGTGGAATCTGATTTCTCCTATTCATGGGGTCATTTTTATCAGGCAGAGTAGGTTCGAAAGAGGGAGCTGCTTCGTTTACTTGTGATGACGCTGGAAGTCGTATACCGTTTGAAAAAGGGATCACAGCCTGCTTCGCTGCTAATGGTGCAGCGGTAGTACCAACATTTGTTGCTGATAGACGACTTGTTGCAGATTTTGCTCTAATGCAAGCTCTAGAATACTGAAAATATTTTCCAATATTGGGTGAAGCAAGCACATTATTGTTGCCAAATGATCATCTTCAGTTTTTTCAAAACTGCGTTCTATATGCTTATTAAGCTCATCTTTAAAGTGTCTACTACACTGTCGTCAGGATGATCGTTGGGCTTACTTAAGTCATTTCGTTGTGCTTTTATCAGTAATAATAATAATTCGTGTGCCTCAGGGACCTGATACAAGTATTTCAATTGGACGCCACTTCGGCGAATTGTGTGTCCGTAACATAACCCAGTCATCCAGCAGGGAAAGGGGACCCACAACTAAACATGTAGCTCGAACCACGTATCGTTTCTGTTGCCGCCTTACATCGTTGTGACGTGAAAGCTAGGTTAAAACGCAGATTGAAAAATCTTTGGTCCCACCGGGGCTCGATCGTGCTAGCACTCTGTTTCTCTGCAAGCGCTTTGCCGTACGATTTCTTTCAACCATGTGACAACTGATATCATTCTGCTTATGGGCACACACTCCTTAAATGTTGGTATGTTGGTGCTCGTGTGTTCAATTGTTTAAACTGTTTGAAGTGATTCACGTGACCAAAATTTTAGTTTAGTAACAAAAATGTAATAAACTATTACTAGGATCATGACGTACACGCTTACTTATCTAGCTGCCACTGGTCCTACAGGCTATGTCAACAATCAGTTACCATCGCATTCTGTCCGTTGCTGTTTCCCCGTAACTGACTACATTCAAAGCTTCCGCATCTTTCTATACGTCGTCTTCCATCTGTTTCTTGTCCTACCCAAGCATCTTTCTGTCGCAAAGTGGACAGTGAATGCTTGCTTAGGGATCAGATCTGTGGCCTACGAATTACGTGATGTGCCCATTGGAGACTTCTTATCTGTTGATGTTGTGAAACGTTGCTCTTGCTGAATATCTCACAAAATTCGTTATTTTTTCCTGCTCTCCAAGTATCTCCGCCTGACAGCGTGTCCCTAATTCTTATCATCGCGATTCTTTCATGTCTTAGGACTTATGCCTCTCCCTGCGCCACTTGCACACACTTTAACTGATCAACAGACTTGAGATCCTATTAGTCAACTGTGATATGCTTCTGTGCACACTTAGTTCTGCCTGGCTGAATAGTTCTACCTACTTGCATGTCTCCTTTTAGTTGTTAATTTATTCAGTGCGGTACCTGCTTAAAGTACTGGTATTAGTAAGAATATCTATTGAAAAGTATGGAGTAAAAAAAGATATTGATACGGAAGTACTCGATACCAAGCATTATCATACTTTTTCCGCATTTCTACACACATCATCATCACTACAATAACTTCCAAAATCCTTAAACTAAAAGCAAAACTTAACCGAATTTCTAAAATGGAAATTTTTCCTCTACACTGTAAAATAGCTAATATTGGAATGGTTGTCGCCACTGTTATACACGGTATGCAGTGACATACTTTGCTCTCTGTAACTCTATGAAGAGATTCAAGTTCATTACTGTCAGTCGACTGTGTCCCCGAGAGAGATCTGTGTAGGGAATTTAATCTTGGTAGTTGACAGGCTTAAATTATCCTCCCCAATAGAGTATTCACATACAGGAATCAAATTTTATTACCTCTCCGGCGACAACAGATGCGTAAATACCACTAAGATGTAACGTTGATTTGATGGCATGATTGACATCGGCTTTGAATCTATTAACATTTTCTCCGACCCGTCTATCCGTTCCATTATAATCTGAAGTTTATTCCAGAAGCAGATCATGTTCAACATCTCTCATATCTTCTACCAATGTGTCATATTTACAGATCTTTCGTCACATTCCTAAAATGAGGAATTTCTTTATTAAGTATTTTTACACGATAATCAGTTTAAGTCAGTATAGCTCCCCAAGTCATATCAGTCCTCTCCTTGGTGTGTGGTAACACTAGCATGTGCCCCACCTTCTAACAACGAGTAGCACAAATTTTGTAAAAATGTTTGAACGGTTTTAAATATCAGAAGCTAACAGAATGATTTTAAGTTATAAACCAATGTTTAAATTAGTCCTTTGCGAGAGCAGGCATATTTAAGGAAATACAAGTGTCAGGAAAAGGCCTGGCTAAATACGGATAGCTTGATTCAGAAAGGCCACTGAACAAAAAAGTATCCAAACCAAAAGGCCAAAATACGTGTACTCTGAAAAGATCTTGACCCACGCAAACGTATTAAGAAAAGACAACTTAAGCAACAGTCGCCGTGCAGAAGGACAAAAAAATGGCTCTGAGCACTATGGGACGTAACTTCTGAGGTCATCAGTCCCCTAGAACTTAGAACTACTTAAACCTAACTAACCTAAGAACATCACACACATCCATGCCCGAGGCAGGATTCGAACCTGCGACCGTAGCGGTCGCGCAGTTCCAGACTGTAGCGCCTAGAGCCGCTCGGCCACCTCGGCCGGCGCAGGAGAACAGGTTCACACAAGTTTAGGGCAGCAGCGAATCCAAAATGCTGGTCAATAATATCGTGCCGCCAGTGCGCCCAACCAACTGCAAGCGTAGACTGCAGAAATAGTAGCTGACTCACCAGGAGATGCCTAGCCACATCAAAAGGTCAGTTGTTACGACAGCACATTTTCACAAATAGCTGCCTAAACTTGCGTGCGCGATGATGAGAATGAAATGATGATGAAAACAATACAACACCCAGTCCACGAGCTGATAAAATCTTCAAATCGGCCGGGAATGAACCCGGACTAGCTGCATGACAAGCCAACTACTATAATATTATCACCACAATCTCCACACCAAAGGATCACAGTAAGTTACACAGGGCCCTCGCGAACCCCGAGACAGGCAGGCCCAAACAGTTTGTAAAAGAAATACATACCGCACTGATGGTGGATCCAAACTTCTCGGAAAGCACAAATTCACGCCTCACGGTAGAATCACGTAGGGCAGGACAGTAACAACAGAGCTGACTAATGCCGCCCCACTTGATCACACAACACGGCTCGACAACTTGGAAGAGGTGCCAATTCACTGCACCGGAAGCAGCTATTCATAATGGAAGTCGTTCCGATGTAACAGTTCCCTCAGGCCTATTCAGTCAAGACACCGACCACCGGCGCGTGACAACACACATTTTCTCCAACCGACTTCCTTCCTCCTTGCACTCGATGACTGTTCGTTCCACACTCGATCACCTCGAAAACATTTCAAAGTGTCATGCCAGAAGACCAGGCACAAGAGGGCCGCCTGGTGACCAGAGGGAAAACGAAACAGGGATTTGATCTACAGACAGCAATCGATATGAGCCGACACGTCTCACAAAGTATACAGTTTGTCATGTATGCTATTGCTGACATACCTTAGGGAGTGATAATTCTTGTTAATATATAGTGCTCTGAGCACTATGGGACGTAACGTCTGAGGTCATCAGTCCCCTAGAACTTAGAACTACTTAAACCTAACTAACCTAAGGACATCACACACATCCATGTCCGAGGCAGGAATCGATCCTGCGACCGTAGCGGTCGGGCGGTTCCAGACTGTAGCGCCTAGAACCGCTCGGCCACCACGGCCGGCTTCAAGACAATCCTCAGCCGCATTCTGCAGGGGCTATGAAGATGCTCATGCGTCATTTTCAATTGGAAATGTTTGATTACCCACAATACAGCCCGTGATTGCCTTCCTCTGAGTTTCGTCTCTGCTCACATGAACCGCTGGCTATGAAGACAACAATTTGGCACAGACAACGAGCTGTAAGCCAGCCTACATCTACATCTACATCCATACTCCGCAAGCCATCTGACGGTGTGTGGCGGAGAGAAGCACTGGCGGCTGGCTTCTATAACGAGGGTATTGGAATGATGGTACAACACTACGACAAACTTCTAAGTCGGATCGGTGGCTATGGAGATAAGTAGCTGGAAGTTGTAGCTAACTGTTGCAAATAAAACAATTTTGATTTTCACTGTGGTTTCCATTTCGCGACCTATCGTTCCTTACTTTCCGAATAGCTCTCGTATATCTGTGACATGCATTTTTTTGTTGACTGTTGGTACATGAATTTAGACGATACAAAAAAAGTATAAAATTCCAAAATAGTCAAACGTATCACGTCAAATTAGACAATTTTAGATCCAGGTCATAAACTCTTACTAAAATTGTTATTTGGCAGTTTCGTACTTTTTATGTATTATCTCTTGATATAGGCCTACCTATTGTCAAAAAAAGTGTAATTCACATTTGTCGATGTATGTCAGATATATATAAATGCGATGTTAGATTCATCAAAAGGCAGGTAATGCAGACTTTTGACCTCTCAGTTCCATGTTTACTGTTTATTACAGTTATGTCAAACAATATCATATTGTTACTGCCTAAGATTTGTCAGCGGTTATACACTACACAATCTGTGTGCTATGTTACAAGACAGATTTCAGAAACTGTCATTTTAACTGACATGTATGTCATTGCTGTTGAGGTACTTACTATTAGATGACTGATATTAGTGATACCACAAGTATAGTTATCATTTTGTCAACATCGATGGTCATACATTCGTTTGTTCCTATGTATCATATGACAGTGATGATGGGTCACAGGCATGAAAACTGATTTTGGCAAACAAAACATTACTACTGCAGCTCATGGTGTACAGGAGATGTCCTTTAATAAGTATCAGAAAGCTGCAGAGCACCTAGCCTTCATTATTTTTGATTATGAGTACAGTGTTGGTAGCTTTCGTTCGATTCTGTGACCTCGGATGTGTATGTGTGTGTATGTAATTGTGTCTTTTCGCAGCCCACGTGCGTAGCTATGCCGCCCAACCACTGGGTGCTGCTGGTTCGCCATTCTCCAGAAGGTCGGCTGCGGTCGGCTCTATCTCAGGTGCGTGTGTGCATCACGGGAGGCGCAGCTCTCAACGCTAAGGCCCAACGTTGGATTGAGGGACGTACGGGCCGGCCGCTGAAGCAGTGGTACGGCCAGACGGAGGCCTTCCCCGCCTGCAACGTCCTCCTCGGCCACTCGCCTCCGCCACCCGGCTCTGTGGGTCGCCTCGATCCAGGGGTACAGGCCAAGGTACGGCACACCATGCTCAGTGACTAGCTGCGTCTGTCTGCTTTCTTTCGCTTACTTCTTACACACAGTGTGGACACGAACTCAACCGACAAAATCTCAGACTTCGTTCGGGTTATTTTCTGAGCGATTCGGTATAAGCGACCTCAGGAGTCCAGTGGCTTCTTACAGGATAACTAAATTTATTTGTAGCAGAGGATTTGGGTGGAGTGGGGTTTGGGCTGGTGCCGTGCGAGCGATGCTTCTTACTGTTACATTTATATGTATTACTAAAACGGGTGTTCCTGTCTTGCACATCTCCTCCTAAACCACTGAACCGACTGCAACCAAACGTGGTACAACTAGACACAATTTTTAGGTGATCGTTGGGGTGGGGGTGGGGGGGGGGGGAAGAACCACCTAACTAGTAAATGGGGAGTGGGGTGAAAAAGGATTGTAGTGCGTGAGGTGTGAATGTCCAATGTTTGAGACTGAGAGCACTTACCGACTTGCAACGATCTTTACACATTATTTCAGACCTGTACAAAGTTCTTCGTCGCTGACAATTCAAATGAAATCATGAAAGGAGAAATGTTCACTTTTCTACTGTTGAAGCAGTCAAAGTACCTCGCTTGGCATGACGTTATAATTTATTGCGTTTCTACAAAGAATGGCGCCGGCCGCGGTGGCCGAGCGGTTCTGGCGCTGCAGTCCGGAACCGCGGGACTGCTACGGTCGCAGGTTCGAATCCTGCCTCGGGCATGGGTGTGTGTGATGTCCTTAGGTTAGTTAGGTTTAAGTAGTTCTCAGTTCTAGGGGACTTATGACCTAAGATGTTGTCCCAAAGTGCTCAGAGCCACTAGAACCATTTTTTACTAAGAATGGCAGTCAGGACCCAATTTACTGGCATTATTTGCTTATACCATTGAATGTAAATGCAAAATTATATCATTATTCTGCCCACCGTTCAGTATATACGTGATCATAAATAATAAGATGTGTGAAAAATTACTGTCACATGCACGACGTTTAAATAAATGTCGCATGCTGCTGAATGTACCTACAAATTTATTTCATTGTACATCACGGATGTATTTCAGATTCGTTAAGCACACACCCAGACACTGCACAGTATTGGTGCTGACGCACAGCCATAAATAGTGACTGGGCTGTGCCAGGTTCCTCCGCTAGCAATTTTTATTTGTCACCATAGGAGGTCGTACAAAAGGTATTGTCTCCTTTCTTTATGTGTCACCAATTTCAAATGCAACTATGAAAGTGCGAGACCAGAACACTGATAATGAATTTTTGACTATTCAGTACAATCTCTGTCCATTTCTGCAGTTCCACTCCGTCTTTTAACGAAGACATGTAATCCAGTGTGGTAAAAGGCACGGTCCTGTTTCCGAAGCCATTGACACACAGAGTTTTCATGGCCTGCTCATTTTCGAAGTGAATTCCATGATGAGCTTCCTTCAGTGGACCGAACTGATTGAAGTCTGATGGTGCCAGGATGGAGGATGAGGCAAGACTTCCAATTCGGTTTTCATAAACTCTTTAGCGGCTTGACGACAGGTGTGTGATCTTACGAGGTGCATTCAAGTTCTAAGGCCTCCGATTTTTTTTCTCCGGACTGGAAACAGATAGAAACATGCGCATTGTTTTAAAACGAGGCCGCGTTCATTGTCAATACGTCCCAGAGATGGCAGCACCGTACGAAAGACGGAATTTTACCGACAGCGGCGAGAATGAGAACTGTTTTAAAAACTTAAAATGGCGACGTTTTCCGTACTTGAACAACGTGCAATCATTCGTTTTCTGAATTTGCGTGGTGTGAAACCAATTGAAATTCATCGACAGTTGAAGGAGACATGTGGTGATGGAGTTATGGATGTGTCGAAAGTGCGTTCGTGGGTGCGACAGTTTAATGAAGGCAGAACGTCGCGTGACAACAAACCGAAATAACCTCGGGCTCGCACAAGCCGGTCTGACGACATGATCGAGAAAGTGGAGAGAATTGTTTTGGGGGATCGCCGAATGACTGTTGAACAGATCGCCTCCAGAGTTGGCATTTCTATGGGTTCTGTGCACACAGTCCTGCATAACGACCTGAAAATTCGAAAAGTGTCATCCAGGTGGGTGCCACGAATGCTGACGGACGACCACATGGCTGCCCGTGTGGCATGTTGCCAAGCAATGTTGACGCGCAACGACAGCATGAATGGGACTTTCTTTTCGTCGGTTGTGACAATGGAAGAGACGTGGATGCCATTTTTCAATCCAGAAACAAAGCGCCAGTCAGCTTAATGGAAGCACACAGATTCACCGCCACCAAAAAAAATTCGGGTAACCGCCAGTGCTGAAAAAATGATGGTGTCCATGTTCTGGGACGGCGAGGGCGTAATCCTTACCCATTGCGTTCCAAAGGGCACTGCGGTAACAGGTGCATCCTACGAAAATGTTTTGAAGAACAAATTCCTTTTCCACTGCAACAAAAACGTCCGGGTAGGGCTGCACGTGCGCCGTTTCACCAAGACAACGCACCCGCACATCGAGCTAACGTTACGCAACATTTTCTACGTCATAACAACTTTGAAGTGATTCCTCATGCTCCCTGCTCACCTGACCTGGCTCCTAGTGACTTTTGGCTTTTTCCAACAATGAAAGACACTCTCCATGGCCGCACATTCACCAGCCGTGCTGCTATTGCCTCAGAGATTTTCCAGTGGTCAAAACAGACTCCTAAAGAAGCCTTCGCCGCTGCCATGGAATCATGGCGTCAGCGTTGTGAAAAATGTGTACGTCTGTAGGGTGATTACGTCGAGAAGTAACGCCAGTTTCATCGATTTCGGGTGAGTAGTTAATTATAAAAAAAATCGGAGGCCTTAGAAGTTGAATGCACCTCGTACGCTTTCATGCAAAAAGCAGCTGCATCTCTGAAGACGAACTTTAAGCTGTTCATGAGTTCTGACATGCTATACAGAATTTACTGTGCATCCTTGCCCCAAAAATTCAAGCGTTATCCCATCCTCTGCGTATAAGAATACCATAGTCTTAATTTTCCCTGCCGATTGCATTGTTTTGAACTACTCCTTATTTGGTGAGTTTTTGTGAAGCCTTTCAACTGATTGTCTCATTGTTCAGCCTCAAGAAAATGAAAACACATTTCGTCTTCAGTCGCAGTATTTTCCTTAACTTCCTGTCCCTCCAAACAAAAGCGCTGCAACTGTTCGGAGGCAATTGTTTTTCTTGTCTACATATTCTGGTCAGCTGACATTTTGCTACGCAATTTGGACAAATCTTTGAACATACGTTGCTGAATAATCGTCATCACACTGCCTTTACTAAGAAAATGTAGAGGACTATGCTGAGGAACTGATGAGATCAGTTACCAGGGTGGTGAAGGCAGCCATTCCAACCAGGAGGAGCGCTATAGCTGCCTCTCCATCACCATGGTCAGCTGAACTATGGCAGACGCGTGAGTCTGTAAGGAGGCCAAGGAGGCACTACCAGCGAAGTGTCATCTGGGAGGAAAAACAATGTTGGTTGCATCTATATTGGGAAGCAGGAGTTAAGGGCAGTGAGGCTGAGGAGCTGGTAGAGGAATCCATTCGCTACAAACCCACAGGGCGTCCCGCACAAGTTGGTACACGAGAAAACAAGGTCGCCAATGGTGTTGTCCATCGGCAGGGACTGGGACTAGATGACGGAATCTCGGTGGGAGACCGCCGAGGTCCTCCTCCAAGTCCTGTTGCCTGATGACAACGAGGAGAATGATTGAAATGACCAACGCTGAATCAGGATGGAGGACAGACAATAGTATGAGAACAACAGCGTGGTGTATCGCTTCTCAGAAGAGGATGTTTCTGCCCAAATCAAAACCATAAAGAGTGGCAAGGTTCCAGTTCAGATGGTTTTTTAGTGGACGTAGTGCCCCCCCCCCCCCCCTTCCAGTTGGTGGCGCCTCTCACTAGGTTCAAGTAATTCCCCTCTACATGAAAAAGGCAAATGTGGTGATAATGAAGGAAGGTTCAGACATCCAAGGGAGGTAAAATCGTAGAGGCCCATCCGTTTGCTGGACTTGCTGGGGAAACTTTTTGAGAAGCCGCTAGCAGACAGACTGACAGCACACAGTGTGTTGCACAGGATGAGTAGTAGTTGTTCGGCTTTCGGTCGGGATGATCGGCGTCTGGCACAATCCCCCCAGTGGCTAAGGTCTGGCGTGGTGGTGGTGAAGGAGGGGGGACTGTTAGTGTTAATGGGACTTGGTTCGCTTGATATCAAGATCTGAGAGCAGGCAGCATGGTACTGGGGAAAGAAAGAAGAAAGAGAGACAGGGAGCGCCTGCAGCTGAGGTACTTCAAACCAACCAGAGGTCAGCTGCACTTTCTTACCAGACACGATCGTGTTACTGTCACCATATAGGGCACTGCACAGCAGGTGGTACGAGTGCCCCCGTTTTGAAGACGTTGCATCACAACTTAGGTACCATCTGTTCAGGCAACAGGACACATTCCAAACTCTTAATGAACTTGCAAATGAAATATGAAACAACATCTTAAGGTAGTTTCAGAGCTTCAATCATAATTAGAATAACACACAAATCAAGACTCTACGCACCTGAGCTGTTCCGCCAGGGCGTGAACTTGGCTAGCCGCCTCACGGCTGGGATCTGCCACGACTCGGATTTAGGGGACGGGTGCATATATCACCGATTACAACAAAGCATTAAGTACGACCGTAGTAATACAAATTTTGGATTAGATGTAGTTTAAGATAGGGTAAACTGTTGGTATAAAACTGCAGCCCGGTGCCAGGGGCATGCCCACTGGGATTAGCTCGGTGGGCACGGCCGACACCATAGGTTAATATATCACTCTGGCATACGTGGAACACAGCAGGTGGTGCAAGCTACCTTTAATCATTTGTGCAATGTAGTATAAATTTACAAAACAGACACTAGCCTATTAATCCTGGTGATAGTTCAGTAGTGAGGGTAACACGTGGAATGAATAATGACAGCATAAGTAATAGCATGGGATAGTGGAGTAATAACATAGCAAAATACACAACCTGTAGTAAAATAATGTAGCTGCAGTAAGCGTAATGTATATGTATATGTAGAGTGAGTAAGGTAGTGGGATGCTTATATATCACATTGTTCTTTTGAATAATGAATTTAAAAAAAATGTTGTTTGCCCTTTAGTTTCGTTGCACTGACGAAGCTATCGTCAAACAGTGTTGATATCCACTGCCGCACCACTGTCTACATATTTCATTGTTCCATGAATGCGAACAATCGTTTCGCCTTTTCCATTCAAGAATTGTATCACAGAAAGCTGTCTAATACGAACAGCGATGTCGACTATTTTGCTAGCGACTGCAATACTGGCATCTGTTGTTGCAGTGTACCGCTGCAGTGTATTGGAGAAGACGTTTTGCGGAATACCGCCAAAATCAGATTTTTCAATTAACAAAGATTATTTAAGGAGAAAGGAGTAGGAGGCACTACTTTTTGACGTACCCTCATACATTACAACATGGAAGCTCAAACAATAACGCAGATACCTACATCAGTTAAGATCAGATACAAACAGTGATCTCTCTGTTAATAATTCTTACATAAAACGAGTAAAGAAAAATTAATAAAAAAAGAACTTAATATAAAGAGATCTAAATGTTACTAAACAATAGTCTTATTCTAACCAAACGACATTAAAAGTGGGCATGAATCGAGAAACAAATATCACAAAATCATCCTGCAGTTACTTTAAAATTAGGCACACAGAACGATGCTGTTTAAGAATAGCAGTTGTCACAGAAATATGTACACTATATAAGAAATAACATACACGGACTATTCAACTGGTGCTAACCGACGATGTGTGTGTGTATGTGTGTGTGTGTGTGTGTGTGTGTGTGCGCGCGCGCGCGCGCGCGCGCGTGTGTGTGTGTGTGTGTGTGTGTGTGTGTGTGTGTGTGTGTGTGTTTGTGAGAGTGCATAGCCGAAGGGCGTTTACTAAAGGACAATACAAATACTAGGAAAATCATCACAATACAAATAAAACTTAGATCTGTATATAATGATCAAATGATCAAATCACAATCTCTGCTTGAGTACAATTATGGAATGCAATGAAATATATAGAATGGTCCCATAACGCAATACGGAATTTCAGTTCAAATAATCGAGTCGGTTTCAGCATGTTGGAAAACAACATAACATGCACGTACAGACTTCACCACGTTTAGTACATGGTATGCAGTTATTTACTCTGGCAAAACCTACGAGGACGTGCTAAATAGTGATGCCTTCGAATATTTTACGTTAAAGCTCTTAATGACTATTAAACAAAACAAATCTTATTATGAATCTGCGTATTTATTCTTCATATCTATATATTTATTTCGCTATATCGTTATTCAGTCGAAAAACACCTACTTCCCAAAGAGATACAACTTTGTAGAAACCATGACTTCAGAATGTTTGACGTTACTGACGGAGCCATAACCTTACCTCTGATTGCACCGCTTCATCATTATTAAAACGAAGTCTTCGAATGTGTACTTCAAGTTCTGGAAACAGATGCAAAACGTACGGGGCCAAGTCGGGTCTGTATGAAGGGTGATTGCCGACGGTGAACCCAAGGCATCGGATTGTTGTGAATGTCGAAACGCTCGTGTATGGTCTGTAATTTTCATGCTGATGGAGAGGATGCTTGTTGTGTAGACGAATTCTTGGAATTCGTGCTTTCAGTTTCTTCGTGCACAGACATAGTTACATTACGCTAAGTTATGTTACCCACGACAATTTGGAGCCCTCTGGTAGCAGAGGCTTGCAGTTTGCATCAACGAAGCTGGGAGGTTGACATGTAACAACCCGTAATGAAAACAGAATAAAAAAATCGGAAGCATTACTTTTCAGAACGCCCTCATATCAGCTGCCCACTAATAGATGTGTGCCACAAAAGCATAATACTTGGTGCTCTGCACTGTTCTGTAGTAGGTGACGCTCCTCCGTTTGTCGTCTCTGGCTTTGGTCTGCTTTCTTCCTCTGGGCACCAGCAAAAGATAGCGCCAGCTTCACGTCAGCGTAGACCGATGCGGCTCTGCATTTATGCTGTCCGGTTCCGCGACGCTCACCGTTGCAGTATTTCTCTTGCTCGCCTGCTGGCAGTGAACAAACTGTCGCTCACTCCACCTCTATGACCGAGATCGGCCTGAGGGTCGTTTGCATCGATGCCCAAGTACATCAACTGCCCTCTCACGATGAGCGCTTCTACAAACCTCCAGAAATATAGTCACCAGCGGTGGGAAGTACAAATGTCCTGAATCGCAAGACACATCATTTTTCGTCCATCTGTAGCACGCTGAAAATATCTCGACAACATATTAAAGTCGGTCATGCACGCTTTGTGTCTATTGGAAACAATCTCTTCGCAGAGATGCATTTTGTCCTGAGAGCGGGGTGACTACAGCAGTTCTACATCTACATCTACATCTACATCCATACTCCGCAAGCCACCTGACGGTGTGTGGCGGAGGGTACCTTGAGTACGTCTATCGGTTCTCCCTTCTATTCCAGTCTCGTATTGTTCGTGGAAAGAAGGATTGTCGGTATGCCTCTGTATGGGCTCTAATCTCTCTGATTTTATCCTCATGGTCTCTTCGCGAGAAATACGTAGGAGGGACCAATATACTGCTTGACTCTTCGGTGAAGGTATGTTCTCGAAACTTTGACAAAAGCCCGTACCGAGCTACTGAGCGTCTCTCCTGCAGTGTCTTCCACTGGAGTTTAACTATCATCTCCGTAACGCTTTTGCGATTACTAAATGATCCTGTAACGAAGCGCTGCTCTCCGTTGGCTCTTCTCTATATCTTCTATCAACCCTATCTGGTACGGATCCCACACTGCTGAGCAGTATTCAAGCAGTGGGCGAACAAGCGTACTGTAACCTACTTCCTTTGTTTTCGGATTGCATTTCCTTAGGATTCTTCCAATGAATCTCAGTCTGGCATCTGCTTTACCGACGATCAACATTATATGATCATTCCATTTTAAATCACTCCTAATGCGTACTCCCAGATAATTTATGGTATTAACTGCTTCCAGTTGCTGACCTGCCATTTTGTAGCTAAATGATAAGGGATCTATCTTTCTGCGTATTCGCAGCACATTGCACTTTTCTACATTGAGATTCAATTGCCATTCCCTGCACCATGCGTCAATTCGCTGCAGATCCTCCTACATTTCAGTACAATTTTCCATTGTTACAACCTCTCTATACACCACAGCATCATCTGAAAAAAGCCTCAGTGAACTTCCGATGTCATCCACCAGGTCATTTATGTATTTTGTGAATAGCAATGGTCCTATGACACTCCCCTGCGGCACACCTGAAATCACTCTTACTTCGGAAGACTTCTCTCCATTGAGAATGACATGCTGCGCCCTGTTATCTAGGAACTCCTCAATCCAATCACACAATTGGTCTGATAGTCCATATGCTCTTACTTTGTTCATTAAACGACTGTGGGGAACTGTATCGAACGCCTTGCGGAAGTCAAGAAACACGGCATCTACCTGTGAACCCGTGTCTATGGCCCTCTGAGTCTCGTGGACGAATAGCGCGAGCTGCGTTTCACATGACCGTCTTTTTCGAAACCCATGCTGATTCCTAAAGAGTAGATTTCTAGTCTCCAGAAAAGTCATTATACTCGAATGACCCACGCGAATTGTAAATGGTTGCGAAAACACACTTGACCTCTTAGACACAAACAAACCAGAGCTGATAGAGGGCATCATGACTGATACAGGGATTAGTGATCACAAGGTCGTTGTAGCTAGGCTCAATACCGTTTCTTCCAAATCCACCAGAAACAAGCGCTAAATAATTTTATTTAAAAAAGCGGATAAAGTGTCACTAGAAGCCTTCCTAAGAGACAATCTCCATTCCTTCCGAACTGACTTTGCAAATGTAGACGAGATGTGGCTCAAATTCAAAGATATAGTAGCAACAGCAATTGAGAGATTCATACCTCATAAATTGGTAAGAGATGGAACTGATCCCCCGTGGTACACAGAACAGGTCCGAACTCTGTTGCAGAGGCAACGGAAAAGGCATGCAAAGTTCAGAAGAACACGATATCCCGAAGATTGGCTAAAATTTACAGACGCGCGAAATTTGGCACGGACTTCAATGCGAGATGCCTTTAATAGCTTCCACAACGAAACATTGTCTCGAAATTTGGTAGAAAATCCGAAGAAATTCTGGTCGTATGTAAAGTACACAAGCAGCAAGACGCAGTCAATACCTTCGCTGCGCAGTGCCGATGGTACTGTTACCGACGACTGTGCCGCTAAAGCGGAGTTATTGAACGCAGTTTTCCGAAATTCCTTCACCAGGGAAGATGAATGGAATATTCCAGAATTTGAAACACGAACAGCTGCTAGCATGAGTTTCTTACAAGTAGATACCTTAGGGGTTGCGAAGCAACTCAAATCGGTTGATACGGGCAAGTCTTCATGTCCAGATTGTATACCGATTAGGTTTCTTTCAGATTACGCTGATACAATAGCTCCCTACTTAGCACTCATATACAACCGCTCGCTCACCGATAGATCTGTACCTACAGATTGGAAAATTGCGCAGGTCGCACCAGTGCTTAAGAAGGGTAGTAGGAGTAATCCATCTAACTACAGACCTATATCACTGGCGTCGGTTTGCAGTAGGTTTTTGGAGCGTATATTGTATTCAAACATTATGAATCACCTCGAAGGGAACGATCTATTGATACGTAATCAGCATGGTTTCAGAAAACATCGTTCTTCTGCAACGCAGCTAGCTCTTTATTCGCACGAAGTAATGGCCGCTATCGACAGGGGATCTCAAACTGATTCCGTATTTCTAGATTTTCGGAAAGCTTTTGACACCGTTCCTCATAAGCGACTTCTAATCAAGCTGCGGGCCTATGGCGTATCGTCTCAGTTGTGCGACTGGATTCGTGATTTCCTGTCAGGAAGATCGCAGTTCGTAGTAATAGACGGCAAATCATCGAGTAAAACTGAAGTGATATCAGGCGTTCCCCAGGGAAGCGTCCTGGGACCTCTGCTGTTCCTGATCTATATAAATGACATGGGTGACAATCTGAGCAGTTCTCTTAGGCTGTTCGCAGATGATGCTGTAATTTACCGTCTAGTAAGGTCATCCGAAGATCAGTATCAGCTCCAAAGCGATTTAGAAAAGATTGCTGTATGGTGTGGTAGGTGGCAGTTGACGCTAAATAACGAAAAGTGTGAGGTGATCCACATGACTTCCAAAAGAAATCCGTTGGAATTCGATTACTAGATAAATAGTACAATTATCAAGGCTGTCAATTCAACTAAGTACCTGGGTGTAAAAATTACGAACAACTTCAGTTGGAAAGACCACATAGATAATATTGTGGGGAAGGCGAGACAAAGTTTGCGTTTCATTGGCAGGACACTTAGAAGATGCAAAAAGTCCACTAAAGAGACAGCTTACACTACACTCGTTCGTCCTCTGTTAGAATATTGCTGCGCGGTGTGGGATCCTCACCAGGTGGGAGTGACGGAGTACATCGAAAGGGTGCAAAAAAGGGCAGCTCGTTTTGTATTATCATGTAGTAGGGGAGAGAGTGTGGCAGATATGATACGCGAATTGGGATGGAAGTCATTACAGCAAAGACGTTTTTCGTCGCGGCGAGATCTATTTACGAAATTTCAGTCACCAACTTTCTCTTCCGAATGCGAAAATATTTTGTTGAGCCCAACCTACATAGGTAGGAATGATCATCAAAATAAAATAAGAGAAATCAGAGCTCGAACAGAAAGGTTTATGTGTTCGTTTTTGCCGCGCGCTGTTCGGGAGTGGAATGGTAGGGAGATATTATGATTGTGGTTCGACGAACCCTCTGCCAAGCACTTAAATGTGAATTACAGAGTAGTCATGTAGATGTAGATGTAGATGTAGAGGTTTGTAATATAGGGGTCGAGCGGTGACCGCTCCAGTTACCTATTTTTTGACGACCCACACACTCTGTCTCTGTAATGCACAGCATGGCACTGCAGACTTAGAGCACTGTATGCTCAGGAAATGATTTTTTTTTTGCGTGGACAGCTATTAAATTCACACTATTAGGCATAAATGGATTAAACGACGCACCACGAATGAATCATCCGAATGGGACGGAAATCGATGGATGTGATATACATGCACAGATAAACAACTGACTACAATTTCAGAAAACTCGGATGACTTATTCAAGAGAACGAGCTTGACTAATAGAGCAACTCCTTAGTCCAGCGATGACCCTTATCCAAGCAGTTATTCGGCTTGGCATTGATGGATAGGGTTGTCGAATTCTACCTGAGGGATATCGTGCAAAATTCTGTCCAACTGGCACGTTAAACCGTCCAAATCCCGAGACGCCCATAGTGCTCCAAATGTTGGCTGCTGGTGAGAGATACGGTGATCTTGCTGTCCTAGGTAGGGTTGGGCAAGTAGTAGAAGCACTCCCTGTGTGTGGGAGGGCATGCTCTTGCAGAAATGTAAGCCCAGGATGACTTGCGACCCTCTCAAAGATTCTCGTGGTCACTGTCCAGCCAAAACTCGTCGATTAGTGGCATCGCTCCTATTCAAATGTCGAGCGATCACCCGATTATTCGGACTGGCTCCTTTGAGCCAAACTACACGCCGTTTCTCAAATCGTGACATATGTGTACATTGTTCACTCGCCTGTCTGCGAGGGAAAGTTATTGTTCAGCTAAGTACACGGAATTAAATTCACAAAGACCTTATGCCATGGTGTCGACATGACCCCTGTTTACCACACTTGCCACCAGTGCCTTGAAACTGGGCTGCAGCGTCACACATTCATTCATCGGCCGCCAATCTTGAAACTTTTCAAGACGAAATTCTGGTTAAGCTTCTGCATTCCCCTAATTGAGAGTGGCCCGACAATGGCCAAGTTTTCATTCTTCCACCTTTGAGTTTCAAACGAAACAAATGTAAAAATATGATGAGCCAACGACAGAAATATGTGAAATAAATGATAGGAGAGTGGATGCCTCTGTTCTTTGACTATAGTGCTGGTATGGGCTGTCGGCAACTGTAAGTGAGGGTTAAGATGTGTAAGTCATTGAAGAGGGTGTGTAATAAAAGAGGCTGGCGATATGTATCGAAGAAAGTTCTGGTTGGTGGTGTGCGGGGTTAGGACACGAGTAGATCCTCAGAAGACTAAAAACTGATGGGACCGAGCCGCCATTCGAAGCAGAATAGCTGCTGTAGCTAATCGCTGGTAGGAACGGTGAATCTCAGTGGTCCTGAGGAAGGATGTGGAATGAAGGTAAAAGGAAGGCAGTAATTGATGACAGTGGCGTGGCAGCACACCAGGGTCTTCAGCCTTTGATGCAGATGGTATGTAAGGTGTTACGTACAGATGGGGTGAATATGAGAATCGTAGCTATTACTGTAGATGGTATGTACTGTCCCTGTACACTCATAGGGTTGATACTCCAGGCCCCGTTTTCAATATAGGTGGACTGATTAGTCTTTGCAACCTGCTGAGGTGAAAATGGTAAGCATATTGTAGGCAGCGTGCATCGTCCCTATACACAGTTGCGGCGATCATGTCAAGACTAGCCTTAATGCAACTACCATGTATAGTCTCTCCATATTGATAGTATTGATGAAGCTATGATGGTGGTTAATTTAGACAGCATGTTGTAAGTCGTGTGTTATTGCAAGAAGTGAATTACTCCCATGAACAGTGAACAGTAAAGCCTTGAACTTTCCAGCTGCGCATTTGCAACAATACTTCAGTGTTCACAATGAAACAGAAAACGTAATCTGACACATAATGTTTAACAGAATAATCGCACACACACACACACACACACACACACACACACAGAGAGAGAGAGAGAGAGAGAGAGAGAGAGAGAGAGAGGGAGAGAGGGAGAGAGGGAGAGAGAGGGGCAGAGGGGGGAGAGGGGGAGAGAGGGGCAGAGAGCAAGAGAGAATAGGTGACAGAGGGGGGCAGGAGGGAGGGAAACAAGCTAACAAAACTACACACTCCCAAATCCAACGCCACCACAATATTCAAATCTCCCAACCAGAACACCTAGAACAACATGGTGGAACAAGTAAATATCACACAAACAATGAAACAGTGTGTATTAAGATGCTCCACTCAAACACACTGTAAGAACACGAAAACGCAGGGTCTACGAAAAGTCAGTACATACATTTACATAAATTGTCCGACGTCCCACTTCCCCACTCACCAATTAGCAAAGTCTAATCACAATCAGCAAACACTTCAACAAATTGTTTGGAAAAGTAGTACAGTAACTTAAAAACTGCTAGTTAGAGAGTAAAATAGCGAATCTGTGCTTACAAAACCACATGATATAATGACAGTAGTGCTATAAAAACGAAACACAAAAAGGTATAAATGTAACGATATTGTCATTTTAGGCCTAAAATCTGCTGCGGTTATCACACAGGATGCCCATTCGGAAGGAAGGGGTTTCAGATCCGCTTTCGGCCATTCACGATTTCTCCAAATCCTTAAGGTGACATCCGGGATCGTTCTTTAGAGAAGGCACGGCCGTTTTCTTTTCTCGTCTTTCCGTAATTCGAGTTTGTCCTCCGACTCTAATGACCTCTCTCTCAAAGGGACGTTAAACTCTAAGCTTCCTTTCTTTTGTCCTCATTATCTGTCTTTCCGTTTAGCAGAGTACATGGGAGTGATTTTTATTTCTACATATTTCAAGTGCATTAATTACATTTTTCTCCTTCATATCTTTTGGCCCTAACGGTTAGATTATACGAGTGGTGTTAGGGCATGCCATTTTTCTCGGGACATGCCACTGTTTTAAGTGTAGTTGTTCCAATGCAGTGCCTTGTCGCTTACACAGCACGTATGAGAATCTCCGTTTGTCGATTACGTTTGCCGGCCGAAGTAGCCGAGCGGTTCTAGGCGCTGCAGTCTGGAACCGCGCGACTGCTACGGTCGCAGGTTCGAATCCTGCCTCGGGCATGAATGTGTGTGATGTCCTTAGGTTAGTTAGGTTTAAGTAGTTCTAAGTTCTAGGGGACTGATGACCACTGAAGTTAAGTCCCATAGTGCTCAGAGCCATTTGAACCATTTTCGTTTACGTTTGTATATGACTGCTCTGTTCGCAGGTGGTGGACGTAGGGACCGGGAAATGTCTCGGTCCAGGAGTCGATGGCGAGCTGTGCTTCAAAGGGTGGGCCGTCGTCAAAGACTTCGCAGACGAGGAGGGCTGGATCCACACTGGAGACGTGGGCCACTACGACGCTGATGGCAACTTTTACGTCGTCGACAGAATAAAGGAACTCGTCAAATACCGCGGCGTACATGTGAGTTTTAGAGGTTACATCAGTATCCTCGAAAATAAAACTGTTCTCAGTTCTTTGGTGAGTACGCTAAACATAGAATGAGTGACAACGTTGCTGCTACAATACTCCGATTAAGGGGCGTGTTCGTGATTAGAGAACGGTGGGCTTCCGAGTTACGTGAGGTCCTTGTTACGTTCCATTGTATTCTCTCTCTCAGCTCTAAATTGTTTGAACATGATACCATTTTTCGTTTTTCGTATGTATAAAACCAATTGCACCACATCTTCTCTGACGCCGAACACAGTATTTTACAGCATTCGTTAGCACGCACACGCATTCCTTCGTTCCGGTTACGTACAGGCAGAATAACAACTAACTAAATACTTTTCGTTCAAGTGTTCATGACAGTGCTCAGAATCACTTTTCGATGACACGTAGTGGCAATAAAAAACTCTAGAGTACACTGGCAGCAAAACATATGACAACTGATGTATTGAAAATGATGGACGTGTCTGCACTCGCTATTTAATTATACTGTAAAGGCAGAAGGGAACATCAAAGGCAGTTATTGGTTACACCTTCCGTCCACCGCTAATGGTGTTATCAGATTCATTTCTACAGTGCTCCAAAATATCCATCTGGACATTCGGCTCCCCATCCTGACACAGACGAAGTTACAGCTTTGCATTCGACATGCCTCGGTGGGTGTCAGAATGATACCCATTAGTTGATCTCGGCAATAGTCCTATTGCTCCTTACGGACTCACGATCATGTAATGAGAAAAGTGGCGTGCAACAGATAATTAATGAGACAGTGGTGGCCCTAGCAAACGGGAGACCTGGATGCTGTAAATCACACAAGATAACAAACAGTGTTTCCATCTAATTACAAAGTGAAACAGTTGTCTACATTTATCCCTATTTATTGCAATATCCTCTGTTGATATATACGAATAAAAATTTGTTATTGGATCAGTTCGATTAAATGTAATGCAAAGAATCAGAAAACCAACAGTTAACATGAGTCACTATAAACTTACACGTGAATACCTTGGCAAAGACTGGATAATTCAAGTGGATGGGATAAGGCTGGATTCTACAAGTGATTTATCAATAGTTAAATCCACGCTGATTACTCCGTGTTAGGCAGTGTCCACCATGAAAAAGAAAAAAATGCAAATGCAACTAACATTCCCGGTTGATGCATCTGCAAATGTTTGCCAAAGTATAAGATTCTGAAATGTCCCTAGCCCTAATAGCTAGCTGAGAAATGCACTTGCATACTTACACCTGCTCGCCAACAATGTAGTCTCTCACCATACTCAGGTCTCTCGCTTGTGAAGCACGGTGGGTGACGTAAGTGCCACAGGCTGCGATAAAGAAGCTGACATCTCTAAGACAAGTGACTGATTGTATTCTTGGGAAACACTGTGTTAAGGTGAACTTCCGGCCCCCCACGTAGATTGCAGCTTTACTCGACTCTGTGCAGGACAATTTACAGTTTCGTAAAACGGGTGTGCATCTGATTCCTTGAGGAAATTGTGAGAAGTTGTACATACGCCAAGCAACACGCACCGTCCATGAGAGATGTGTGGAGCATCGAATGTACGAGTACATACGCTTATTACAGCCAGACAAGTCACCTGTGGCCGAACATTGTATAGATACAGGGCATTCCATGAATTACAGTGATGTGAAGATTTCGACATCCACCTCTTCCTTTTGAGAATCTGTCGTCAAGGAAGCTATAGACATTACATTAGCTAATAATTTAATAAATAGAAGTAGTGGTTTTATTGGGACACATCATGGAATCCGGCTCTTGGGGTAATTAAACTACAGAGAAGTCGTCATGGTGTCACCGCCGCCGATCATACATCAATAAGCGAATCGAATGTCAGTATGCCTTCGCCACAAGCGGCGCATATGTAAGCGTATTTCTTTGCCGCCGACCAGCATCTGTAACCCGCATACGCAGTATCTCCGTGGTGGAGCATATAAGCCGTGGTTGGCATCTTGTCGTCAGTCTTGGGACTCACTTTGAGGGTAGCCGGACGATATGCGGCCGAAATATCAGTGGAGGAAATATTATTTCCGCGGCTGCATGCCCGAAATTTAATGGACAAGTGATCTGTCTTGAGAACCGAAGCGTAGTCTTGCCTCCATCAAGAAGGGTAGTGAAGTGAGATGTGCTCCCTCCAGAGGACCACCCAGAACTCTGTCTTCTACCACGAATTGTTACCATGTGTAGCCTATCTTTGTATCGAAATCTCTGTTCGTTCTCTATGCTGCAAGTCCACACAATTCTATAGCTAGACTGGTAACGGCGCTGCAAAGAACAGGCCTACTGTACAGTGAATCGCCAAAGAAACTGGTACAGGCACGCGCATTCAAATAAAGATATGTAAAAAGTCAAGAAACAGCACTGCGGTCGGCAACATCTTTGTAAGATAACAAGGGTCTCGCGCAGTTGTTAGATCGGTTAGTGCTGCTACAATGGCAGGATATCAAGATTTAAGTGAGTCTGAATGTGATGTTATAGTCGGTGCACGAGCGATAGGACACAGCGTCTCAGTGGCGATTTTCTCATACGACTATTTCACGAGTGTACCATGAATTTCAGGGATCTGCTATAACATCAAACCTCAGACATAGCTGCGGCCAGAAAAAGATCCTATAAGAACGGGAACAGCGACGACTGAAGTCAATAGTTAAACGTGACTGAAGTGCAACCCCTCCGCAGATTGCTGCAGACTTCAATGCTGGGCCATCAACAACTGTCAGCGTGCGAATCAATCAACGAAACAACATCGATATGGTCTTTGGGAGCCGAGGGTCTACTCGTGACCCTTTATGTCTACACGACACAAAGCTTTATGCCTCACCTGGGCACGTCAACACCGACACTAGGCTGCTGATGACTGGAAACATAATTCCTGGTCAGACGAGTGTCGTTTCATAACGAATCGAGCGGATGGATGTGTATGGGTATGGAGACAGCCTCATGAATCCATGGATCTTCCATGTCTGCAGGGGACTTTTCGAGATTCTGGAGGCTCTGTAATGGTGTGGGGCGTGTGCAGTCGGAGTGATATGGGACCCCCGATAAGTCTAGATACGACTCTGACAAGTGACACATACATGTCCATTTTGCTTTTCGACGGACTTCGAACATTCCAACAGGACAATGCGTTGCTATAGAGTGTCTCCATGAACACTCTTCCGAGTTTAAAGTCTTCCGTTGGCCACAAACCTCCCCAGACATGAACATTATTGAGAATATCGAGGATGCCTTGCAAAATGCTGTTTGGAAGACATCTCCACCCTCTCGTAGTGTTACGGATTTATGGACAGCCTAGCAGCATTCATGGTGTCTGTTCTCTCCAGCTCTACTTCAGACGTTAGTCGAGTCCATGCCACCTCGTGTTGTGGCACTTCTGTGTTCTGGCGGGACCGTTACACAATATTAGGCATGTGTACCAATTTCTTTGGCTCTTCAGCGTATTTTTGTGCATTATAATAAGTATGATGATATACAACTTCGTAATTTTAACTAGTTTTCCATCTGAACCACATCTTTACTATTGTGTCCCTCAGCCAAGTACGTGGGCCCTTTGCTCCCCCATACCACTGTAGAACGGTCATAAAATTGCTTGTGTTATAATAAGCACAATGAAATGTCACTTCCGTGTACAATCTTGTAATTTCAAATCGGCTTCAGCCATGCAAGTGATCCTTAGTTATCACATCAGAGTCATTATAAAATGATGGCGTGCATTACAATAAGCACAATGACATACCATTGGTCTTTGGGATCTTATTTGTGAATAGTTTCCATTGTGAATAAGACTTTAATTTTGGCACCTGATCAAATCACATGGTGGGTACCTTGTAGATCGTTTTTTTGGAGCCTGAGTAACTGCTAGGATTTTCTTTCATCAGTACCTGACTGTAATGTTCATTTGCTTTTGGTAAACGCCTTACGTTTTTTTTTCCTCGGTGGTCACGCCATCGAGCATAGAGACTAGGTTTCCACATATGGTATATTTAAGTAAAAACGCTGCGAAATCTCACCGTCAACTCCTGTGTCCCAGAAGACGCTGCATGCTTAAGGTTAGTAATTTAATGGGATATTACCGGTGGACGTTTAAGTACATGAACGTCCCCTTTGGTGACACAAACACAAACATCGCTTTCATAACAACAACCAGTACTATGCAAGGTTAAATAATTCAAAGTATCTCAGTTTCAATTTATAATAAAAGGCTATTTTTCTCATAAATATTTGTTGTGCATTCAGAATTAATTGTGAGAACGTAAACTTGTAGCTAGTTTGGTTTTTCTTTGCAGAAGCAACTCTCAGCTGATTCATATCTACAGAGCAGCAAGTTAAGTGTTGATCTTCTTCTGTGCTTTCCTCGTAGTACATTTATTAAATTTCGTGCATGTTTTTCTGTTTAAGAGTTTCTATCTCGCGTTTTTGTAAGGATAAATTCACTCAGTCTGTAGCGCAATAGTTCCTCACTGAAGAGCAAGTTCCATAGCTCATTACCGTATCAGCCTCCATCGGTACACATCAGGCAGGAACAAGTTGGATTACTAGGATTCTTTCTGCCTTTATAGTTTACTTCTTCTGTTAGTCTCACTAGGAAGGTTAAGATGTGTACGGATGCAGGAGGAGCCGGCTGTAATTCGCGAACATCTGGACGTGCTTTTGACTCCAGTCAGTCACCTTCAGGCTGCAGCCTCGGGGTATGGCGGTGTCGGAGAATCTGGAACGTCGCATGGGATACCTCAGGTGTCGTTTGTTGTTCCCATGGCTTCCGACGCACCTCCTAGTGTACCCGACACGGTGAATCCGGCCTCAGAGCAGGGTGAGTGGGAGGTGGTCACGCAATCGCCTCGCTCGTAGTGGAGGGCCAGTGTGACTGGCCACTTGGCCTAGCCCATTCACCCTGTGCATTGATAAATAGCCGCTACTTTAGCTGGATTCGAGGAGGCACACTGGAGGGATGTGTTTACTTGTTATCCGGATCTCCAACGTTAGGGCGTTATGGAGCCTCTTAGGCAGACAGTGTTCAGGGATGGAAAGAAAACCAATGTGTGTTCTGCACTTCAGCCAGTGGGCATAGTCCGAGATGTGGAGACGGCCTTACCTGCGGCCACCGAACGCGCAGGGTGCAGTTGTCTGGAAGATATGACTCATGTCAGCATCAATGACGCCTGTCGCATGGTTTCTGAGGCCATTGTCAGTTCATATAGGCGGTTGGCGAAGATGGTGAACACTGCTGGCCTCGCGCGCGGGGTGCAAACAGAACTCGCAGTTTGCAGCATTGTTCTCAGAGTTGATTGGAGTCCTTTGGTTTTGAGTCGAGTGCAGGTCATGATCAACGGTTTCGTTGACTCTGTTACAGTCTTGGTTGCGGATTTCGAATGGGAATTTGTAGGACGCCCCTTGAGAGGTCAGGGATGCACTACACGAAGGAAGCAGGTATTCAGGGTTTTTAAGGCCATGGGTAGTTGAGGTGCACTGAGAACACTCGCCAGTCGATACATAGCAAGGGAAGTCAGATCACGTTGAGAGTAAATATAGTTCGACTGTCAAAATTTTATCAGTAAACTGTCGTAGTATTAGTAATATAATTTCTGAATTTACTGCCTTCCAAGAAAGTTCTCGTGCTTAAATTATTCTTGGGACCGAGAGCTGGCTGATCCCCGAAGTAGAAAGCTCTGAGACATTTAGCGAGTCGTGGAATGTATATCGGAAAGACATATTAGAGGCCGTTGAATGGGGGTGTTCATTGCAGTTGACAATGATATTGTCTCTATTGATGTCGAAGGTGAGTGTCACAGTGAAGTTATCTGGTCAGTTACAGCTGGTGTAGGTGAAACTATGTTCATTGTTGGATTTTTTACCAGCCAAAAGATTCCGTAGTGACAGTTCTAGAATCATTTAAAGATGATCTACGGGCAGTATTACTTAAATAACCAGATCATGCAATAATATTTGGAGGCAACTTGAACCTACAGAGTATATACTGGGCTGTCTATCGATTCATTGCGGTGAGTGCAGAGAGATAGTCGTGCGGTATACTGCTGAACACATTTTCTAAAACTGTCTTGAATGGAAAAGACCCATCGTGGTTTAATAACGAAATTCGAAGATGCTGAGAATGCAGAGGCCATTACGCTAACGGTTCAAAAGAGAACGTACAAATAACGACAAGCAAAGGTTAATAGATCTTCGTGCGTCTGTGAAATGATCTATGCGTTAGGAAAAGATCTGGCAGAGACCCCGAGAAAATTATGGTCGTATGTAAAATCACTAAGAGGCTCTAAGGTTTCCATTCAGTCCCTTGTTGACTACCCTTGTGTGGCAGTTCAAGACAGAAAAATGAAAGCCCAAGTTTTAAATTTCACGTACAGCAAATCATTCACGCGGGAGAATCGTACAAACATACGGTCATTTGACCATGGGACAGACTCTCGTATGGACAACATGGCAATAAGCATCCCTGGCGTAGAGAAACAACTGAAAGATTTGACGGGAAATAAATTATCAGGTCCGGATAAAATCACATAAGGTTTTACAAGGAATATGGGACGGCATTGGCAGCATACCTAGCATGCATTTATCGTTAATCTCTCGCCCAGCACAAAGTTCCTAACGACAGGAAAAGAGGGTAAAGAAGGGTAAAAGAACGGACCTGCAAAATTACAAACCAACATTCCTAACTCGGTTTGCTGCAGAACCCTTGAACATATCCTCAGTTCGAATATAACAAACATGCTTGAGCTGAGAACCTTATGTCCATAGAACAGTAAGGTTTTAGAAATCACAGTTTATGCGAAACTCAGTTTGCCCTCTTCTCACGTGATATACTGAATGCTATGGATGAAGGAAAACATGCTGAATCCATATTTCTAGATGTCTGGAAAGCATTTTATACGGTACCCCATTGCAGGCTGTTAACAAAGGTAGGAGCATATGGATTAAGTTCACAGATATGTGAGTGGCTCGAAGACTTTTTAAGTAGTAGAACCCAGTACGTTGTCCTCGACGGCGAATATTCAGCGGCGACAAGGGTATCGTCAGGAGAGCCCCAGAGAGGTGTGACAGGACCGCTGTTGTTCTGTATATACATAAAGGATTTGGTGAAAAGAGTGGGCAGCAATTTGCGGTTTCTTTGCTGATAATGCTCTGGGCTGCACTAAGGTGTCAAAGTTTAGTAACTGTAGGAGAATAGAAGACGACTTACATAAAATTTCTAATTGGTATGATAATTGGCATGTAGCTCTAGGTATGGAAAAGTGTAAGTTAATTCAGATGCGTAGGAAGAACAAACCTATGATGTTCGGGTACAGTTTTAATAGTGTTCTGCTTGACACACTCAAGTTTTTTAAATACACGGACGTAACGTTGCAAAGCGATATGAAATGGAACGATCATGTGAGAACTGAGGTAGGGAAGGCGAATGGTCTACTTCGGTTAATTGGCAGAGTTTTAGGAAGGTGTGGTTTACCTGCAAAGGAGGTCACATGTAAGACGCTGGTGCGACCCATTCTGCAGCACTGCAGGAGTGTTCGGGATCCGTTCAAGGTCGGATTAAAGGAAGACGTCGAAGTAGGTTAAAGGCTAGCTGCTAGAGCTATTACTGGTGGGCTCGAACACCACGTAAGTCTTACAGAGATGCTTCGGGAATCAAATGGGAATACCTGGAGGGAAGGTGACATTCTTTCCGAGGAACACTGTTGACAAATTTAGAGCTCCGTCATTTGACGCTGACTACCGAACGATTCCACTGCTGCCAGTAATTCCTCCCACGGCGTGACTGACAGCTGCTGGATGATCATTGCTGCATGTGGACGTGTTGTAATGTATCTGCCCAACGCAGATGATGGTATTTAAGTCGGCGGAATGGGCAGTCGCCGAAATACTCCAATTCAAAGAGCTCCGCCACCTGCGCAGCTTGATGGAATAGTGCTCTCTTATCCATAAACATGAAGTCAACATCGATCGCAATCAGGGAAAGGCATACGTGAGGCAAGGAGTACAGTGCCACAATAACGTTTCCGAGTGAGCGTACTCTCGTCGAAGAAGTGGGAGTCAGTACGCTACTGGGTCATTATGGCTCCTGACATGATAAGACCTATCCCGGAGCGATCACGTTCGAGAATGTTCCTATCTGCATTATGCGTTCCTACCTCTCGCTATATGAGGTAACGCACAGAGAGTTGCAGAACATGATAGTCTTGCTAGTCCATATAATATGTTGTGGGGAGGTATAATGATGCATGGGCATACTCACCTTCAAATCCTTGAACGCAGAGTATGTCTTTTTTTATTGATGACAATGCGAGACCGCGTATAACTGCGCTGATGCAGGAGCTCCAGGAATGAGAGGATTTCGGCGAATGGAGTGGCCTGACGGTTCTGTAAACGTAATTGCCATGGAGCAGGTGTGTTGCTTTGGGGAGACGTACTGTAGCGCGTCCATATGCAACAACGGCCGTGCTACACTTGTCAACGGAGCTGGTAGAGGAATGGATCACCCTACCATCAGAAATCCTTACCAACCGTATGACCGGCGTTGTACCGTATTGCAGAGCATGTACTGCCGTCTGTGGTGATCGCAAACCCTTTTAAGGACCAGGTACCGTCTTTTGTAGCGTCCAGGGGATCATCATAAATCGGGGTGACTTCAGTGTGATTATTGTCATTGAATAAAGGAGTAATTTCTGTTTATGTCATTGTCTATTTCTTTCAGCCACCTTCTGGCTGTATTGTAGCAGTTCTTTATTTGTGTGATTTACGTTCAACCGAGCTACGTTACTTGCCAGGGGCACATCATTCGAAAATTACCTTCGTCCATACGTTTTGCACCTCGGTGAAAGTGTCGCTTATAAAGAGAAACTGTAACTGAATAACTGGCGCCAGAAACAGATTTTTTGTGAATGTAAAACTACTGCAATGTACTTTATTTACATTCAAGCTGCTGGTTCACATAATCCCCTTACCTAATTCATATAATTTCAAGCTGCGATTACATTGTAACTAATGAATGTAATCAACATTTAACTTCAGAGCGTGGCGAGCAGCTAAATTCATCACAACAAGATCGACATCCTGAAACAACGCCCAAGATACCTATCGCTACGAGTAAAAACAATTCCAAATTCTATATGAAAGAAGAGACGCCATCTTCATATCGTTAAGGCCAACCGGCCGATGACCTTCTTCAGTGCGGATGCACACGAATTGCCTGAACGCTTACGGGACTCGGTGGATTGTCTGCCGCGAGTAGTGGGTATAACGGCAGGGGCACTACGAATGTAGTGTGTGGACTATAGGTTGAGAATGTGCGTCTCACGGGGATCGGTGGCCCGGTAGCTCAGTCTGTTCGGTCAGAGGGTTAACTAACCCCTACAACAAAAAACTGAGTGAACAGATCAACGGAGAACCTAAATGGGTGTCATCGGACGTCCGCCCCGAACAAATTCAACGAACATTATACAACAAAATGAGATAAAAAAGTTGGATCGAGCATCTTCCATGTAAGCAGGAGATCCCGGGTTCGAGTCCCGGTCGGAGCACCAATTTTCAACTGTCCCCGTTGATGTACATCAACGCCCGTCAGCAGCTAATGCTATTGATTTAATTATAATTCTACATTCTTGTCTGCCACCTTGATTTCGGTCTAGTTTGAGGCCCTCTTTTATTACCCTAATACTGATACACGATATTGTCATTCATAAACCGGTCATTTCATTTTAATAAAAATAAATTCACCATACTTTCGCCCAAAACATTTCTAATACCCTATACTAAAAAGTTTTCACAACTTTGTGACCAAGAACGCAACCACCGTAAATACTATTTTAAAAGTATTTATGTCTATGCCAGAAATGGTTTCGACCTATCACGCCCATCTTCATGTGGCTAACGTTTCCATGTCGTCGTCTCTTGCATTGCGCAAGAATATTTGAATCTCTAGAGCCACTTTATATGTTATTCCGATAGTGAAACTGTCCTAGTCTGATTGCATCTGATAAGACTTGTGTGCCACAGCGATTGTTTAGATTACAGTGTCGAATCAAAGGTACTCAGACTGCTAGAAGTCTTCGTCAACGTGAAGGTAGTACTCTTGATCGCTGGGATGTGAAGCGAAGTTAATATTCCAACTCATGCCAAAGGTGTTTTGTTGCGTTTAAGTTGTAAATCTGTTCACGCCAATCCATTTCAAGAATGTTACCGTCCATAAAGAGTTCCCTCACGGATGCCGCTTTATCACATGATGCGCTGTCATACTGATACTAATAGTAATCGTACCAGAAATTTCCCTCCACTTAACGCACTTCAGAAATGCTCTTAAACATGTTCATATCCTTCCGCCTTTAGCGTTGCTTTAAGCACAACAAGGGGCTCTCACACTAACCACACAAGACACCTATAACAACATTTTATCTTTACTTTTTCACTGACATTACGGACTCCAGGCCTTCGACGAACGCAATCCTTTCCATCGGATTACAACAAGATATAGATAAGGTCATTCATTACGCCATTTCGCTCGTTTCCAGTCATCTACCGGCCAGTGGCATCGCTGTTATACTACAGAAATATGCGGTTACGAGAAGCTGGTCGACCATTTTACCCTATTCTATTAATCTCCTTACGCATAGCCATCGTGCTGTCTGAACTCCGGTAGCACTTTTCCTCCGCTGATAATATGCGATTATTTACAGTCACCTTCCGCAAAGCTCAGCGGTGTCTTTCAACCAGTTACCCAACTGTGCCTGGCCTTGGTAATGCAATGGCTGTTAATTCGCGATTCTAGTTCTCAGTCACATCACCGACAGTCAGCTTGAGCAGCTTTAGAACATTTGAAATATCTCTAATGACTTTATCAATCAGCTGACATACAACGACTACCCCATGTTCGATACCACGGGGCTCTCCTGACCATCGCGTTCTGCTGTTATTTATTTATTTCACATAATCTCATAAGCGGACCATCGTTTCACGCATACACTACTTTTCTTTACATCAGAGTTACTTAAGAAATACCTATTTTCGTATGACAAATAGCATAGGTGTCTATAACGGTAACAGGTGTAAATGATACTGGCTGTGAACAAATAGGGTTAATTCTGGCAGTAGCTGTAGTACTGCTGCTGCTTTTACTTAAAATTGCTGCACCAAGAAGAACTGCAGATGATAAAAGGGGATTCATTGGACAAATATGTTTCACAAGAACTTACATGTGATTACATTTTCACGCAGCTCGGGTACACAGATCCTAAGGAATCAGTACCCAGAACAACCACCTCTGGCCGTAATGACGGCCTTGATACGCCTGGGCATTGAGTCAAACAGAGATTGGATGGCGTACACAGGTACTGCTGCCCATGCAGCTTCAACACGATACCACAGTTTATCAAGAGTAGTGACTGGTGTGTTGTGACAAGCCAGTTGTTTGGCCACCATTGACGAGACGTTTTCGATTTGTGAGAGATCTGGAGAATGTGCTGTCCAGGGCAGCAGTCGAACATTTTCTGTATCCAGAAAGGTCCGTACAGGACCTGAAACATGCGGTCGTGCATTATCCTGCTGAAATGTAGGGTTTCGCATGGATCGAATAAAGGGTAGAGCCACGGGTCGTAACACATCTGAAATGTAACGTCCATTGTTCAAAGTGCCGTCAGTGCGAACAAGAGGTGTCCGAAACGTGTAACCAATGACACCCCGTACCACCACTCCGGTTAATACGCCAGTATGGCGAAGACGAATACACGCTTCCAATGTGCGTTCACCGCGATGTCGCCAATCACGGATGCGACCATCATGATGCTGTAAACAGAACCTGGATTCATCCGAAAAAATGACGTTTTGCCATTCTCGCACCCAGGTTCGTCGTTGAGTACACCATCGCAGGCGCTCCGGTCTGTGATGCAGCGTCAAGGGTAATCGCAGCCATGGTCTCCGAGCTGATAGTCCATGCTGCTCCAAACGTCGTCGAACTGTTCGTGCAGATGGTTGTTGTCTTGCAAACGTCCCCATCTGTTGACTCAGGGATCGAGACGTGGCTGCACGATCCGTTACAGCCATGCGGCTAAGATGCCTGTCATCTCCACTCCTAGTGATACGAGGCCGTTGGGATCCAGCACGGTGTTCCGTATTACCCTCCTGAACCCACCGACTCCATATTCTGCTAACAGTCATTGGATCTCGACCAACGCGAGCAGCAATGTTGCGATACGATAAACCGCAATCGCTATAGGCTACAATCCTTCCTTTATCAAAGTCGGAAACGTAATGGTACGCATTTCTCCTCCTAACACGAGGCATCACAATAACGTTTCACCAGGCAACGCCGGTCAACTGCTGTTTGTGTATGCGAAATAGGTTGGAAACTTTCCTCTTGTCAGCACGTTGTATGTGCGTCAACCTTGTGACTGCTCTGAAAAGCTAATCATTTGCATATCACAGCATCTTCTCCCTGTCGCTTAAATTTCGCGTCTGTAGGACGTCATCTTCGTGGTGTAGCAGTTTTAATGGCCAGTAGTGTACTAACAACACTGTACTCTGCATCTCCCTTTATACTGGTGACTTCGCCTCTATTGAGATTTATCACTAAAGTCTGCATAAGGTAGGAGTGCCCGTATACTTTAGTTCAGATAGAGTACGCTGTTTTCGGTAATATACAGAAGAGTGACTACTCCGTCAGGTGTCGCCGTCAGAGCTGGAGGCGTGGCTGCTGGGACACCCGCAGGTGACGGAGGCGGTGGTGCTGGGCCTGCCACATGACGAAGACCAGGAGCACCCAGCGGCTTTCGTCGTACTGGCCCAGGGCGCCACCGTCACACCCGACGAACTGAAGCAACTGGTCCAAGGTGAGGCCATACCTCTGGATCACGCACAAATACGCGCTCGATACTGCAGAATAATACTTCATAGAAACAGTACTACACAGGATGTCGCAGAAATGTTGTGACAGACTTCGAGGAGTCGCAGGGGGTGTCCTGAGGAACAAACCAAGGATAGGAAGCCGTGTCCAGTAACGCCATCCGACGATGGTTCAGGCGCCGGCAGCTGCCAGTAGGCCACCCTTCGACCGTAAACGTGACATCGTACGCTCACGGGCTGTACATGGAACATCTCGCTGTGATGTTTGTTAATAGTGACCGCCACAGATTGCCACGTTCGTCAGTTTAGAAGATGGAACTAGCTCCTGCGTAGAGAGCCTTGTCTCCTACGTATACCAGGCCCTGTTACCTTGGTGGATGTTTGTTTCAGACATGGTTTCCATCTGCAGTTAATTTTTCTTCTGGAATGCTCTGAAGTCACAATTGTTTTAACTGTCATCCAACGAAGCAACAGCACATCTCCTGTAGGAGACAAGGCCTTCATACACAGCAACTAGCTCCACTGGTGATCATGGCAATCAGTCCAGATCGCTGAATAACGAATAACATTGCGAGACGTTCGTCACTATACAAAGTCACATTTGCTGCTGAAAGGATGGCCTAGTGGCAGGCCCCAGCGTGTATAACTTCGACGCTGTGTAGCGTTCTTGGATGACGTTTCTGGTCACGGTTTCTTATCCTCAGCCTGTTCCTCAAGACACGCTCTACAACCGCTAGATGTTTGTCACATCAATTCTGACACACCCTATAGGTGATTTAAAGCGGAGATAACATCAGTTTCATTTTATACTTTGCCCCACACTTATTTATTCATGTCAAATAAGTAAAAGAGACTGTCGGACTGTGGTGGCATAGATAGCGTTCTATCAGAGTCTTCAGGTAAAAGAAATACCATCAACAATGAGAAAGAAGTACTTAGTGACATCTCAGAACGGGAATGGGATACGCACTGTATGGAAGGCAGAAGTGTTTCTTCACTTTCGTTCAGCCGAATGGTTGTGGTCGATAATTAAATCTACACAGCCAGCGACTGAGGGAGACATCTTCGAAGGTACCGCTTACAAGAAGAACGCTGTGGCCGAGCGATTCTAGGCGCTTCAGTCCGGAATCGCGTGGCTGCTACGGTCGCAGGTTCGAATCCTCCCTCGGGCATGGATGTGTGTGATGTCCTTAGGTTAGTTATGTTCAAGTAGTCCTAAGTCTAGGGGACTGATGACCTCAGATGTTAAGTCCCATAGTGCTTAGAGACATTGAATCGTTGGAATAAGACGAACACGAAAGGAACTGTTTCCTGCAACACACTGACAAAATCGGCCGTCGCAGAACGTTTTCCGAGATGGGAATAACGAACCAGAATTCAGTGAGACGAGCATTTCTGCAAAGTCAACACATTACCACGCGTGTATGTACACAAAGGCCACAGGAATTTGCAAACACCAAAACAATTTTAACCGAAAATAAGACGGTGTTAGATAATTTACGGTTATAGAGTTTGCGCCAGTTGAATGGTGTTAATGAAAGAAATTTAGGAAATTTGCGGTAAGGTCTTATGAGACCAAACTGCTGAGGTCATCGGTCCCTAAGCTTACACTCTGCTTAATCTAACTTAAACTAACTTAGGCTAAGGACAACACACACACCCATGCCCGAGGGAGGATTCGAACCTCCGTCTTGGGGAGCCGCGCGAACCGGGTATTGAGTTAATTTTAACTGAGAACGATGATGCCATCCAGAAGTAATCACTTAATCGGCATCACGTGTCTTCCATACACTTCTATAAATTCCGGACCCCTAAAGTTTAGATGCAGTTGTCGTTTTATCTCCGAAAATATTACTGGCAGGCGTTAATGAAAGCTTATGGAATAGTTTCATGTATCGACCCGGAAATCTGAAACTGGTAATTTTAACTGAAGAAATTAACAGCTTGTAAGCCTACATAATGTTATTGTTGAAGTAGTTTCCCATAGTAGTTTCAAGGGCTGAGTGTGATATGGGTAACATTGGGTCCGTCGTTGATGTCAACGTGGAGAAGTGCCGCGTGTCGTGAATCGTCGTATCCTACACGGAAAGCTACAAGCGTACTCAATTCTAGTAACGTTATGTCTAGCGTGGGCAATCTTACTGAATAAGTGTACGTATCAGGGTAACACAACAGATGAAAGTAAATTAATATTCCCATGTACGGAACTGGAGAAGTAGTAGCATTCCACTCAACGACACGCAGCGCACGCAAAAATGCTGCATCGGATACTATTTGTAACCAACGTCTTTATCAGCATTACGTTGAAAAAAATGGTTCAAATGGCTCTGACAAGGGAACCTCCCCATCGGACCCCCCCCCCCCCCCCCCCCCAAGACTTAGTTATAAGTTGGCACAGTGGATAGGCCTTGAAAAACTGAACACAGATCAATCGAGAAAACAGGAAGGAGTTGTGTGGAACTATGAAAAAAATAAGCAAAATATACAAACTGAGTAGTCTATGCGCAAGATAGGCAACATCAAGGATACTGTTAACTGAGGAGCGCCGTGGTCCAGTGGTTAGCGTGAGCAGCTGCGGAACGAGACTTGTTTGGTTCAAGTCTTCCCTCCAACGAGGAGTTCCACACAACTACTTCCTGTTTTCTCGATTGATCTGTGTTCAGTTTTTCAAGGCCTATCCACTGTGCCAACTTATAACTAAATCTGAGGGGGTGCGATGGGGAGGTTCCCTTGTGAGCACTATGGGACCTAACTGCTGAGGTCATCAGTCCCCTAGAACTTAGAGCTACCTAAACCTAATTAACCTAAGGACATCACACAGATCCATGCCCGAGGCGGAATTCGAACCTGCGACCGTAGGAGTCGCGCGGTTCCGGACTGAAGCGCCTAGAACCGCGTGGCCACCGCGGCCGGTGAACCATTTTGAACTAATCCAATTTTTCAATAATATTAATGTTGACCAACGTAGGCTCTGATCGTTCTTTTTTCTTAACAGATGTTTATGACTCAATTTCAGTGTTTGCCCGATCTTTTCAGATTCTCCCCTCCTACTTGAATGCGCTTTTTATAAGCGTCTTTGCCAGCCCTCGAACACAAGGTGCAGGTCGTTCCCTGTCAGGTCCTTGAGAATCATCCCACTTTTCTTGTGCAATGCTGCAGACCTCCCAAATAGAGCACCCGGGAACTTTGCTTCTTGTGATGCAAAGAAAAGAATTATAGGCTGCCATATCTGGCGACAAGGCGATTGCGGTGGTCAGGTAACGCTGGATGCTGAGCCAATAATTGTATAAAATCATTTGCGACACGAGGCCGCGCATTTTCATGAGGAAGCCGCCACACAGTCCGAGAAAGTTCTGGTCATTCCCTTGCAATATGCTTCCACAGTTTACCCAATAATGAAGTGTGGCATGCTACTGTAATAGTAATGTGAGGAAGAACTGTATGCTTGTAAGTCATTCTATGGCGTCTTCAATAATAGCCGCTTGGCTGTTCTTGAAAGTAATCTATTTAATGATCTTTTTAGTAACCTAGAAGCTACATCATCCTGTTTCATATGGTGCAGCATGACATTCAAATTAAAAATTGCCGGGACCGAACGTGCCTTGTCTAACAGTAAAGGCTATAAAACCAGTCGTCAAATAAATTATGTACAACACCAGCCAAGCGGTTATTACTCTATTTTTGGCGGCCGTTATCCTGTACACAAGACAATGCGTAACATTCTATGATAGTAAAAAAATGTGACCATCATCCCTTTCCTTGCATGCGGAACAACTTTCGTCATGTTTGGTATTGGAGAATCTGGATATTTCCTCACTGCACTGGCTCGTTTACCTTCAGGACCATAATGATGTAGCCATGACTCATTACTGATAGTAGAAACGCATCCTCTCCATCAGCAAAGAGACGCAACACCTGTCACGTCATTCTTACTATTTGGTATGCAAAATGCGAAGAGCGTCTACAAAATGGAGCATTACTACCAACCTATTGACAGGAGAGTGCTACCGCTTATTGACTTTTTGCATAAAAACCAGCTTTTTTATCAAATATTTATAATACAGATAGGAGACTATCACGGATGCTGCGAGTAAGAGTCATCCTCTTTCTTTGATGATCAGTCTCCGTACATTAAGTACGCACAAGATCGGACGTGGTATGGCAAAATACATAAAAGTAATGAATGAACGCAACATCTTTTCTCAAAACAAACTCCTTTAGAAACTATAAACTTTAGGCAACGTTAGAAAAATTGGTGGAGAAAATTAACAAACAGTCTATTAGGAACTGATCAAAGTATTGATGTAATATGTATTTGAATGAATAAATGTAATGCACACTGCAATGCCTTTAATCATAGTAACTACCCGGCCTACACGAGATCAAATTAGCAGCCAGTGGCCTTATTTCATGTGTGTTAACGGTCTTTGATACACGTCAGCGAAATATTCGGCAGTTAATATGCCTAACTCAAGCAGGAAACAGGACTTCCATCTACTCAAATCGTTGCAAACGCTGATGTTGGCGCTGCCTTGTAAAATCTCCAGTTCCTTTCACATTGCATCTCGCAAATTTTGTGTCAGCGCCACTGTCTGCCATGCTCGACGGCTGTTGTTAGTTAATATTGATTGTTTTAGGCAGAATTTCATGATTTTATGAACCACTCCTGGACGTTTATACCAAAATATGAATTCTGTGCACTTCTCCATCGCACTATGACTCGAGCCTTCACAGTCAGTACGCCTGACTGCTCGTAACGGGAAATATTTTATGGCCGACTGTTTCTGAAACTAAGTGACACCTGCATGTTTGTAGGTTCTTGTGACTGGAGTACCCTTCCATAGAATTCTTTTGCTTTGTAGAACATATGATGCTGAAAAATGTTGAACAAACGGTTTGTTCATTTTTGTAGTAGCACTAAACTCTGTTTGAATCCCTTGGTTGATCCATTTATAGCATAACATGATGTATAATCCAGAAGAAGTTTATAGAAATATACGGTATATATCAACATGTTTGTCTGCGCACTCGTTGTCTCTTACGCACTTCATCTTACGTTGGACTTAACAAAAAAAGGACTATTCGTAAAGTAACATCCGATCTATCGCGAAATGGAAATCTCAATGACAATCGAAAACGTTTCATTTCCAAAAGTTTGCTACACCTTCCACCTACTTCACTATATAGTCACCGCACCGACTTGGACATTTGTCGTGGGGTTGTAATAACCTTCAGTCACTTCTCTACGCTGGTCTGCAGTTCGTTGTCTGTGCCAAAATCTGGCTTCATAGTCAGCGGCTCACGTGAGCAGAAACAAACATCAGAGGGAGCGAACCCTGGGCTGTATGTTGTATGATCGAACACTTCCCATCGAAAACGCTGCAGTGGCGTCCTCACTACCTCTGCACTGTGTGGCAGAGAACTGTAAAGAAGAAGGAAATGCATGTCATACATGAAATCAGCCGAAACGTTGCAGCTTGCATTCATACTTGGTGGGAGACGGGATTGCCCTACTCCCCTATACGTTCTCACAGTGTGCTCAGGATTGAAAAGAGGAACGTGACGGGCTGGATAGAAATACTGGGGTCCTGCCCGACACATCTGTGCTAAGCTTTATCAGGTTTTCACTGTCGTTTCAATATGGCAACCTATTGGACCTTACTCTCTGAATAGCCCTCGTATTGCACCATGCAAATAGAAATATATGAAAGCCAAGTTGAAATGGCTGTCGGACAAATGTAAGGACACAGAAACAGAAATGGCAGTGGGAAGGACTGATTAATTATATAGAAAAATCAGAACAATCTTCAGTAAAAACAAGGCCAAGGACGAATTCAAGAAAAAACCATTGACAATTATTGCACAAACAGTTCTCCAAAGCCACGGAAAAAAATCTAGACTGCACTTACATTTACGACGAAAGAACAAACATAAAATTCAGAACAGCATTTTGTACCCCAACAACTAAACTGAAATAAATTATCCAGAGAGTTTAAAGAGATTAGTGAAGGAAAAGTATTTAAAAACGCAGTTAAAATGTTACTGTTAAGCAGTACATTCTGCAAAATGAAGGATTACCTAATTAACACAGAGAATGAGTTTGGTAAAAATGTAACATAAATAAATATTATTAATAACGGTAATAAGGCTTCAGTCATTTCACGTAATAGTCCCAAAATTTTGTTTAATTTTATTTCCATTTATTATTATTATTATTATTATTATTTTGATAAATCTGACTCCCAAAGAATCGCAATGTATGGCACTAACATATTATAATCTTTCTTGGTTCAACACCTAGCTCATTACAGAAGGATTCAGGCTCTGATTTCTAGCAAATAGAAACCAAAATACGAACCATACGTTGCCATTGTGATTAGCTGATAGAATGTATAGTGTTAAATTATATATATATGAAATCATATATGTGAAATCATTGGGCGGTGTGACAAACAAACGAATATTAAACTTAGTTTTAATGTCAGTAGGTCTGAAGGTACAGAATAGGGCTTTCGGAAAAATATCACCACACAGTAGTGAGGTAACAGCGGCAAATAAGAGCCGAAACTACTGCATAATCAGGTAACAGTTATTGTATCCAGGTGGCTAACAAAAATAATAAGCAGAAGAAGGGAAAGATAATAGAGGATTTCTTAGACGATGAGTTTGACTTTAGAAACGATAAAGGCACCAGAGGGGCAGTCCTCATCGGGCACTTGATGTTGGAAGAAAGACTTTAGAAAAATTAAAATTCTTTCATAGCAGTTGTCGAACTATAAAAAAGGTCCAACGTTCGACAACGTAGTGTGGGGCGAAATGCTGAAGTTCTCAGGAAAATAGATGCAAGACGTGCTCGGATTGAAAAGGGTGTGAGACAGGGATGTTCCTGTCTATCAGTGTATAGATCGAAGAAGTAGGGAAGGAAATAAAAGAAAGATCCTTGAGTGGGAGTTAAACTCATGGTGAAATGATATGAACTATATGTTTTTCTGATGACATTGCTGTCCTCAGGAAAATAAGGAGTAATTGCAGGATCTGTTGAATAGTACGAATAGTCTAACGAACATACATAATACATTGCAAGCAAAAGGCAGGAAGATGACACTAATGAGAAGCAGCAGGAACAGATTAGTGGGAAAATTAACATCAAACTTGGAGACTACGAAATAGACAAACTGAAAGCTATCATCTAACTGAGAAGCAAAATAACATACGATGGATGGTACACATGCAAAGATGGTATTCCTGATCCAAACGACTCTACTAAAACTGATGAAACGTCAGCCATTATCTGAAGAAGGAATTTCTGAGAATGTACCTTTGGATCACAGTATTTTATGAACGTGGGTCACAAACTGTGAGAAAACCGGGAAAGAAGAGAATCGAATCATTTGCAGTATGGTGGTATTAATGTTAAAAATTAAGTGGGTTAATAAGAAATGTGGGATTATCCGTAGAATCACTGAGAAAGGCAACATGTGGAAAGCATTAACAAGAAGGAGGAACAACATACCAGGGTTGTCCAGAAAGTAAAAAATGGTTCAAATGGCTCTGAGCACTATGGGACTTGACTTTTGAGGTCATCAGTCCCCTAGAACTTAGAACTACTTAAACCTAACTATCCTAAGACCATCAGACACATCCATGCCCGAGGCAGGATTCGAACCTGCCGGTTCCAGACTAAAGCGCCTAGAACCGCTCGGCCACTCCAGAAAGTAAGTTCCGATCTGTCGCAAAAGGGAAACCACAGTGAAAACCAGAAACGTTTTATTTGCAACAGTTAGGTACACCTTCTTGTCTACACTTACTTGTCTACGTAGTCGCCGCTCCAACTTCGAGTTTTATCGTACTGTTGTATAACTTTCCAGTATCCTCGTCATGGAAAGCAGCCGTCAGAGCTTCCGGCCAGTTATCTGCACTGGTCTGCAGCTCGTTGTCTGTGGAAAAATTTTGTCATCATAGCCAGCGGTTCTTGTGAGTAGAGGTGAGACTCAGGGGGAGCCAATTACGGAATGCATTGTGGGTGATGAAACACTTCTCATCGGAAGCGCTGCAGGAGCGTCTTCATTGCCCCTGCAGTGTGCGGACGAGAATTGACATGAAGAAGCAACTGCTCGACAGTTGTGTTATGTGGGCTGCGTGACACAGATGAAGTCTCTAAGCATGCCCTCATACTTGGCGGGAGACGCTATTATCTACGCATCTTTATGTGCTCACTGTTCACTCAAAGATGAAAAGAGCGACGCGACACGATCGGTGGGCATACTAGAGACACTGCTCAACACACCTGTGGAAAGCTTTACCGGATTTTCACAGTGGTTTCCATTTTACGAACAATCGGAACTTACTTTCTGGATAACCCTCGTAATAAGAAATATGTTAAGATGTCAAAGAATTTCTTCCATAGTACCTGAAGCGGAAAAATATGGTAACACAGTAGAGGAAAACAGATTGAAGAATATCCTACAAGTAACTGAAGAATTTGGGTGTCAGTGTTGCTCTGACGTAATGTGGTTTGGACAAGGGAGTGACTCATGACGGCATGCATCAGACCAATCAGCAGACCAATGAAGAAAAAACACTCAGGGTGGGTTACTAATTTGAATTTTAGTTGTACTGACTTCACTACTGCTATCTACTCTTATGCATATTTAGCTCAACATATTACAGGTCTTCATCACTGACGCAAGAAGGGACGCTTTTTGTACGAGAGCACTGGGATCTATCTGGAGTAAGCTAAACCGCATTATCCATCGCAGTGAAGTAGAGACTCAGGTGTGTTTTTAATTTCAGAGAAAGCGTGTGGCAGCGAGGAGAAGCTGCTACGTGGGGGCGTGTTCGTAGTGGATTCCATCCCTCGCGTGCCTACGGGCAAAGTGAGCAGAGGTCAGCTGAGAAGCAGTCTTCAGAAGAGAATCACAAAGGAGGTCTAGCCACTCGTCCAGCTTATCAGCTGCCATCTGCTAGTGTTTACTGCACACCACACAGTAAAGTACATTACTATGCTACATACCTGTTTACCTGTTTAATTTACAGCTTTCTTTGTATGGTGGTATAAGGCTACATCATAAATAAATTCAAAATGGCTTTGTTAACGGAAATGTATCAAAACTGTATAAGAAAACACGTTCGAACAGATTCGAGTTGAAGACGTTGGACATAAAGAGAAATTGCATATTAATTGATTAGTAATGCATTTTGTTCATAGCAATTAGGGTATCAGCCAAGGAACATTCCAAGCAGAAGTTGTGTTTTAGACAATGTGGATTCTGGCAGTATACTATCACAAGACTGGTCGCAGCTTACTTGTGATTTATCTTTTTTCATTTCTCTTCAGTTAAGATCCATCTTCTAACCACACTATTTTAATCTGAGCAGGTGGCTAAGTTATTGTCATCAGTTAGAAGATGAATCTCACGCTATCGTACACGGTTTGTGACAAGTGGTCAACAGTCCAAACACAACACACTGTTTGGATTGGTGAGAGAGCATGTGAGTATAAAGGTATAGCCCACCTTGGATGACAGATTGGATGTATGCTGTGTTTCTGTGTGTCACCAATACACTGATGGCCACTACAATTGCACCAGGAAGAATTCAAATAACGAAATTGTACTTGTTGTGCACCTACAGGACGTCAAGTTCCAGTTTCAAAACGCTGTAGAAGGAGAACGAGTGCATCGAAATTGAACAGCATATTATTGTCTCGGGGATAACGTAACAGAACAAAAAAAATTTACAAGAATTTTACAAAAAGATTGCGCTATAAGCGTCTTAACGTAAATGGTGTCAGCTACAAGTGACAGATTAACTGTCCAATACCCATTCCATTACCCAGTTAGATATCCTTAGGCGCTTTCTGATGTATCCAGTCTAGTGAGGCTTCTTTTAGTCAGATTGTGATGTAAAACTCTTTTTTTTCTGAGAAACTCGATGCTGTACTTACTCAGTGAATGTCGGTTGTATACTTTAGTCTACATGATTGTTCTGTAACACAACATTTCAAAGATAAGAGCATACACTTTGCTTTAAGAGACAATCTTAAGCTGCCTTTTTAAGTTGGAATTATTGCGATTCAGCTCTGTAATATGATAGAGGAGATCATTTCAATGTTGGGTTCCTGTCATCGAAAAGGATTTAAGGACGGTAGGTGCACGATAGATAGGAGCAGAAAGGGTTTTGTTCTTTTGGGCACGAGTGTTTCTGATCTGCTGTTCGGACTACAGTGTTAGAGCGTCGAGTTCAAGGAGAGGTATATGAGTCTGAATATGTTGACAAGACGGCGAAGGAGTGTACGGAACTGTCTACGATTGTTTGCAGGAAGCCAGAACAGCATGGTGAAATGTGATCAAAACGACACACGTCACGACAGAGTAGGCGTTCATCACCAGATCTGAGCACCATGAGATTTCCTGCGTAAGACTTTGCAGGATAAAACCTGTATAGTCCAACGAAATCGCTTGGAATTTTGCCACATAAGGCTTAAATCTTATATTATGTGACCATATGATGGATGATGTTCACAAGATGATATTGAGAATCTCGGTAGCAGTCATCAATTGGCTTTGCTCTTAAACGTACTATTAGCAGACGATAGATGGAAACAAAATAAATGGAAAATCAGTACTTCATCCACAGCAGTCGGTAAAACTTGTATTTTTTACTATTACTGTGGAGAGAATAGTCGGTGGTAAACGGAGCACCAGAAGTTACTCCTTATGAGTTAGCTCACCACAAAAAACACTGGATCCATCTTTTAATAAGTATGTTACTGTTTTGTGACAAATCGCTGGAACGGTACCTTAGAATAGGTAGAAGTAACCGTCCGGAGTGACCCGAAGTAGAATGACGGCTTAAAAGAAACTACGCGGAAAGCAGACGACCGATTGAGATTCTTAAGGAGAATATTAAGGAAAAAGCTTACAAATTTCAAACTTTTCTTGGGTATAGGGTGTCTGTGTTGTATTAATACAAAATGCTAAAAATACGTGACGAAGAGGAGCACATCCCTTCATGGTATCGTTTAACTGGCGTGAAAGCGTTACCAAAATGTTCAAAACATTCAAGTGCCAGGCCATATACAGGGTTTTTCAAAAATGACCGGTATATTTGAAACGACAATAAAAACTAAACGAGCAGCGATAGAAATACACCGTTTGTTGCAATATGCTTGGGACAACAGTACATTTTCAGGCGGACAAACTTTCGAAATTACAGTAGTTACAATTTTCAACAACAGATGGCGCTGCAAGTGATGTGAAAGATATAGAAGACAACGCAGTCTGTGGGTGCGCCATTCTGCACGTCGTCTTTCTGCTGTAAGCGTGTGCTGTTCACAACGTGCAAGTGTGCTGTAGACAACATGGTTTATTCCTTAGAACAGAGGATTTTTCTGGTGTTGGAATTCCACCGCCTAGAACACAGTGTTGTTGCAACAAGACGAAGTTTTCAACGGAGGTTTAATGTAACCAAAGGACCGAAAAGCGATACAATAAAGGATCTGTTTGAAAAATCTCAACGGACTGGGAACGTGACGGATGAACGTGCTGGAAAGGTAGGGCGACCGTGTACGGCAACCACAGAGGGCAATGCGCAGCTAGTGCGGCAGGTGATCCAAGAGCGGCCTCGGGTTTCCGTTCGCCGTGTTGCAGCTGCGGTCCAAATGACGCCAACGTTTCATGCGCCAGAGTTTACACCTCTATCCATACAAAATTCTAACGCGGCAACCCCTCAGCGCCGCTACCATTGCTGCACGAGAGACATTCGCTAACGATATAGTGCACAGGATTGATGACGGCGATATTCATGTGGGCAGCATTTGGTTTACTGACGAAGCTTATTTTTACCTGGACGGCTTCGTCAATAAACAGAACTGGCGCATATGGGGAACCGAAAAGCCCCATGTTGCAGTCCCATCGTCCATGCATCCTCAAAAAGTACTGGTCTGGGCCGCCATTTCTTCCAAAGGAATCATTGGCCCATTTTTCAGATCCGAAACGATTACTGCATCACGCTATCTGGACATTCTTCGTGAATTTGTGGCGGCACAAACTGCCTTAGACGACACTGCGGACACCTCGTGGTTTATGCAAGATGGTGCCCGGCCACATCGCACGGCCGACGTCTTTAATTTCCTGAATGAATATTTCGATGATCGTGTGATTACTTTGGGCTATCCGAAACATACAGCAGGCGGCGTGGATTGGCCTCCCTATTCGCCAGACATGAACCCCTGTGACTTCTTTCTGTGGGGACACTTGAAAGACCAGGTGTACCGCCAGAATCCAGAAACAATTGAACAGCTGAAGCAGTACATCTCATCTGCATGTGAAGCCATTAGGCCAGACACGTTGTCAAAGGTTTCGGGTAATTTCATTCAGAGACTACGCCATATTATTGCTACGCATGGTGGATATGTGGAAAATATCGTACTATAGAGTTTCCCAGACCGCAGCGCCATCTGTTGTTGAAAATTGTAACTACTGTAATTTCGAAAGTTTGTCTGCCTGAAAATGTACTGTAGTCCCAAGCATATTGCAACAAACGGTGTATTTCTATTGCTGCTCGTTTAGTTTTTATTGCCGTTTCAAATATACCGGTCATTTTTGAAACACCCTGTAAGAGAAGTGTTGTGCATCACGGTGAGGTTCAGTGTTGAAATATTGAGGGCATGCTTTCCCAGGAGAATCGGGAAACACATCACTTTCTTTCAAAAACGTGTTGCGAAACGATCACAACGAGAAAATCAGAGAAAATAGAGGTAATACAGAGGTTCTCCGACCAACATTACTCCCACGAAATACTGGCGAACAGAACATAAAGGGGAGAAAATATACTAGTAGCAGACGTTTACCTACTATTGTGTTTCTTAAACTCTTGTTGTGGAAGAAAATAGCCATCCTCAGCTTTCCATTCTTTAAATACGCATTTATGTATTTTTTCTCTATAAATTTGTATTCTGTGCAAACATGTGTGCTTTATGCCTAAAGAGAGGAAAAACTACAGAGACCAAATAAAATAAAGGAACAAACAAACAGAAGTACCCTCAATATAGAGTTAGGTAGCTTGCGGAGATTGTATGTCTAGAAATTCAACCATGGCTCATTCTCTAGACGTCTGCATCTTCTAAAGTTTACTGAGACCCACACATAATGATCAGCAGGTACACCATAAGACGTTTGTCGATTTCATGTAGGTGGTGAGACATCGCAGAAAAAGAACTACTGTGTCTTTCACTAACTTCCAGAAAACTGGTATCCACAATTTACTGTCGAGAAGCGGCAGGAGTCTGAATGTAGTAGTCTGTCTATGCATATTATGTGGAACATCCTGGCAGACTGAAGCTGTGTGCCGACCCTACGTTGGAACACGGGACTTTTGCCTTCCCGTGGCAAGTGCTCTGCCGACAGAACTACCCCGGCACATCTAACAACCTGTCCTCACAGCATTAAATCTGCCAGTATCTTATTTCCTACCTTCAAAACTTCACAGCAGTTCTCTTGTGAAACTTGTAATGCAACGGCTCCTAGAAGAAAGGTTAGTGCGGAGACATGGCTTAGCTATAAACTGGGGAGGATGTTTCCGGAATCAAATTCTTACTCTGCATCGGAATGTGTGCTAATATAAAACTTCCTTGTGGGAACGTACAGAGTGTCGCGAGAAGAAGTTCAGATGGCTCTGAGCACTATGGGACTTAACAGCTGAGGTCATCAGTCCCTGAGAACTTAGAACTACTTAAACCTAACTAACCTAAGGACATCACACACATCCATGCCCGAGGCAGGATTCGAACCTGCGACCGTAGCTGTCGCGCAGTTCCAGACTGAAGCGCCTAAAACCGCTTGGTCACACTGGCCGGCGGGAGAAGAAGTATCTCATTTCAAAATTAAATACCAGGTCTCGAAAACAAAGATCGGTAGGCGAGTGCAACATACCAATGATGTTATGAAAGCTGTAAAAATGTTATACAGGAAATTCTAAACAGTTCGAAAAGCTTCTCGGAGGTGGCGCTGTAATCGCTACAAGTAGTGTCATTAATGGAGCTACCAGTTCCAACGTTGATACGTGAAAGGATGGTAATGTACCGAAGAAAGGGATTGAGATCACGTATTCCACTGAACCACTTGTTTTTCCAGTACTGGAATACCACAGGTTAGAACACGATATTATGGCAACAAAGCGTAGTTCGATAACACGATTTAATGTTCCAAAATGACCCAAAGCGAAAACCCTTCGAAAGCTTTTCGCTAAATTCAAATGGCAGGCAGCGTGCGTGATTATCTGTCGGTGTCTGTTGGCCACAAGCATAATGTAGATACTCATGAACAAACCACGCCGGTTTTTGGAAGTTTTCAGCAAACTCTAAGGAAATTCGTCCGAGGAATAGCAGGAGAGACTGGTTTGAAGCATTCCAGCTTAGCAGAAATACTGAGATAGAGCCAATACACGTTCCCATTCAGAATTCAAAGTCACCAAGCCATACCTGTACTAGGAGCATAACAGAGGGCTGACTTCACGAACCAGACTGTCTCAATGAATGATAATGAAGTATATTTTGTTAGTTGCATCTGCTTCATCGAAGAGGTAGACTTCCATCTGAGTGGAACCGTGTATAGTAAGACTGGAGGTTTTCAAGTTGCTATAATCAACATTTGTTTGAAGGGAAACTGTATTCTCCAAAAGCTACAGTCTGTGCTACGATATGCAGCACTCATTGAATTCATCTACTTCATGATCGTCAGTCCTCACGCTGTTCTCATATGTGCTACTTTTCATTACTTTCGTATTCTTTCCATTTACCCTCAGTCCATATTCTGTGCTTTTTAGTTTATTCATTACATTTAGCTGAACATGTAGTTCTCCTTCACATTGATATCCTTCCACCTCGAATTTTGATTCCACTTCTGAACCTTTATTTTATTTCTATCATTGTTCCTTCAATGTAATTATTGAACAGTAGGGCGAAAGACTACATAGCGGTCTTCCACACTTTTTATCCCAGCACTTCCTTCTTGATCATCCACTCTTATTATTCCTTCTTTATTCTTATTATATTGTATTGTATTGTATATTACCTTCCTCTCCTTATAGCTTACCCCTACTATTCTCATAATTTCGAACATTTTGCACGATTTTAGATTCCCAAACTTTTTTTCCAGTCGACGGATCCTATGAATGTCCCTCGAATTTTCTTTAGTCTTTCTTCCATAATGAACGGCTACATCAGAATAGCGACACTGGTGTCTTTACCTTCCTTAAATCCAAACTGATCGTCATCTAACAGATCCTAAGTTATCTTTTCCATTTTTCCATTCTTCTGTATATTATTGTTGTCAGCAACTTCGCTGCATGAGCTGTTAAACTGAGTGTACAATAATTCTCGTAATTGTCAGTTCTTGCAGTCTTCGAAATTGCATGGATGATATTTTTCCGAAAGTCAGACGATGTGTCGTCGGACTCATGCACTCTGCACAACAACATGGATAGTCGTTTTTTTGCCACTTCCTCGAACGATTTTAGAATTTCTAATGGGATGTTAGCTATCCCTTCTGCCGTATTGGATGGTAATTACCGTTGCACTATTAATGTTACCACCCTTGCTTTTGTCACCAAAGGTGGTTTAGACTTTCCTTTATGCAAAGTCAGTCCTTCCAACCATAATTTCTTTTTCGCTTTCTTCACACTTTCCATGCGGTCATTTCGTCTTAGCTTCCTTGCACTTCCTGTTTATGTCGTTCCTCAGCGACTTCTGTAGTCCTGAATTTCCCTGAAGGTTTTTGTACCACTTTCTTTCATCTATAAACTGAAGTATTTCTTCCATTACCAAATCTTTCTTAGCAGTTACCTTCCTGGTACCTATGATTTTTATTTCATCTTCCATGACTGGCCATTTTATAGATGTCGATTCCTCTTCAACTGTGCTGCCTACTGACCTTTTCTTTATTGCTGTATCTGTAGCCTTAGAGAGCTTAAAGAGAAACTTGTCCTTCCTTAGTACCTCCGTACTCCACTTCTTTGCGTATTTAATCTTCCTGACTAATCTCTTAAACTTCAGCATACTCTTCATCCTACTACATTGTTATCCGAGTCTATATTTGCTCATGGGTACGCCGTGCAACCCAGTATCTGATTTTGGAGTCTCTTTGTGACCATGATGTAATCCAACCAAAATCTCCCATCACCCAGTCTTTTCCAAGAGTGATTCTCAGATAGAGTATTAGCTACTAGTAGCTGAAATTGGTTACAGAACTTAATTATTCTTTCTCCTCTCTCATTCCTTGTCCCAAGCACATATTCTACTGTAACCTTTTCTTATACTCTTTCCCCTACAACTGCATTCCAGTCCCCCATGAATATTTGATTTTCATCCCCCCCTTACGCGCTGCATTACCATTTCAGTATCCTCAGGTACTTTCTCTATCTCTTCATCTTCAGCTTGCGAGGTCGGTATGTATACCTGAACTATCGTTGACAATAGTGGTTTGTTGTCGATTCTGATAAGAACAACCCTATTACTGAACTGTTCACAGTAAGACACTCTCCGGTCTACCTTCCTATTTATAACTAATCCTACTCCCGTTATACCATTTTCTGCTGCTGTTGAAATTACCCTATACTCATGTGACCAGAAATCCTTGTCTTCTTTCCATTTCACTTCACTGGCATCTACTACATATAGATTGAGCCTTTGCATTTCCCTATTAGAGATTCTGGAATTCCACGCTCCGCCTTGTAGAATATTATCCTTTCGTTGGTTATTCAATCTTTGTCTCACGACCACCTCCCCTGTAGTGGTCCCCTCCCGGAGGTGCAAACGGGGAACTGATCCGAAATCTTTTACCAACGGAGAGATCATCATGACACATGTCCTGTGGATAAACGTTATGTGTCTTTATTCAGTGTTTTTTTCTGATTCCTAGGCCTTAAGGAGCAGTTTCTGACCCCTGGAACAAGTGACTGCCCTGAACCTCTGTCCGCTCCTCCGCCCTAATTAACAAGTCTATTGGCAGAACGAGGGTGACTTCATATACCGAAAGCCTTCGGGCGCCAATGCTGATTATTAATCAAAATTTAAACTGTGGCGAGTATGGAATTCTGCTCCGAGGATGTTTTAATTACTAATCAAGGACTCTGTCCTAACACCACTGGTGGATAAGTTGAGTTTATGACTTTAGTACTTCGACGAAATAAATTGATCAAAGTTAATAGCAAACACAAATGAGTTGTTGACCAGACTACCGTCAATTATTCTACAGTCGTAATATTATGAACGTAAGATTCAAAATTCAATAAACCCTTCTACAAAACTGATGACGCCCAAGTAAACCAGCAAACTATGCCCGTTAAGGAAACCGCACATGTAGGTACCCGGCGTGATAGACACAGAACCGGTCTACGATTTTGTTTCTGCGAACCAATTACTGTAAAATTGAATAATGCAGGTATGTTTCATTCAACCTTCGTCATAAGTAATTAATTTCACGGCCCTATTCCGTTGATGAAGCAGGTACTAAAACTGATTTATATGCAGAGAACTAATGTAATAGATATCCATCAAGTTTAGTGCGTCATCATTAACATTTTAACTCTTATTTACATTTCATTTGAAGCAGATGAACGGAAGAGCCCTAATTGAAAATGACACAGAAGCGTACGTGTACCACTAAATTAAGGGCCTGTATCATCATTAAAACACATTACTCTCGGCTGAGAAATATTGTTTCCGTAGTAATTTACCCCTTTTCAAATACCGTTGGCTGTGTTAGTGTTAATTAACTGGCGCACATTTGACATTGTTTCCCAATTTGGTAGTGTTATTCGGAAGAATGTAATGGACGTAATTACAATCGAACAAGAAAGTAAAATGAATTTCATAATCTACTCTAGGGAAAAAAACAATATTTTTGAGGCAGTTCATGTAAACTGGTAGATCATACATAAAAGCTGAGATACCTTAATGTTAAAGAACACTTTCAAAACGGTAAGAGCACGCACGTCTAAAATCATTTACGCTATGACTGTAGAAGCGCTGGCACTAAATAGCGAGAAAAATGTCTGAATTGCTAATTGAAATGACAGAATCAGCATTCCAATACTCACAGTATAATTACAATTTCTGGAGTGTCCTCTAATAATCAAGATGAGTAGTGAAACTACTCCTCAATCATGTCTTCAATGACAGGTCTTCACATATGATCTAATAAAAGATTTTTATTGTCAAAACCTTCTTATAGCCCATATCGCATAAGTACATTTTTTTTATTTTCGACAAACGGGTTTGTCAGACTTCGCTATCATCTTCTATTTTGTAACTTAGTGCTTATACGTGGAACATATCTCCTATCATGAGTCATGATGTAACATTTGAGAAAAAATGTTTTTTGGTTGACATTACAAGAAACGGAATTGCAAACAGCACATTCACATCCTTTCTAATGCTATATAGGTAATGTTACCGCTTCCGTTTCTGGCAGAGCCAAAGAAAAAAACTTTGTCAAAAATTATGTCATAAGTCATGAAAGAAAAAATATTCTTTGTATGCGCCTTATGTCACAGAATACCAGAGTTTGTCGAAACATGGTATAGAAAATAAAGAAGTATTCATGCCATCTGTTTTACCAGCTAAAACAGACCGCTCCTTCCCATTTCTCAACGTGAGAATACCCAATCAATTTTTTATTGCTGATTATGAAAGACGAAAATTAAGGTGGAGGTTTCAGCAAAAGTTTCTTTACCGTAACTGATAGATAAGTCATCGATACAGAAATCACGTGAGACTTGCAATATAGTAGTCGTATTTATATATTTTTACGAGTTGCTGTTCTCTGATAATGCCGAGTGTTACCTTCTCTGGTTCTAGTTCTAAGCAAAGAAGGGAAAGCAGAAAGGTGGAAGGAGTATATAGAGGGTCTATACAAGGGCGATTTACTTGAGGGCAATTTTATGGAGATGAAAGAGGATGTAGATGAAGATGAAATGGGAGATATGATACTGCGTGAAGAGTTTGACAGCTCACTGAAAGATCCAAGTCGACACAAGGCCCCAGGAGTAGACATCATTGTATTAGAACTACTGATAGCCTTGGGAGAGCCAGCCATGACAAAACTCTACCACCTGGTGAGCAAGATGTATGCTACAGGCGTAATACCCTTAGACTTCTAGAAAATATAATTCCAATCCCAAAGAAAGCAGATGTTGACTGGTGTCAAAATTACTGAACTATCAGTTTAATAAGTCACGACTGTAAAATACTAACAGAAATTCTTAACAGACGAATGGGAAACCTGGTAGAAGCTGACCTCAAGAAAGATCAGATTTGACTTTGTAGAAATGTTGAAATACGTGAGGCAATACTGATGCTACGACATATCATAGAAGACAGATTGATGAAAGGCAAACCTACGTTCCCAGCACTTGTAGACTAACAGAAAGCTTTTGACAACGTTGACTGGAATACTCTCTTTCAAATTCTGAGGGTGACTGGGGTCAAATACAGGGAGAAACAGGCTATTTTCAATTGGTATAGAAACCAGATGGCAGTCATAAAAGTCGAGGGGCATGAAAGGGAAGCAGTAGTTGGGAAGGGAGTGAGACAGGGTTGTAGCCTATTACCGATGTTACTCAATCTATAAATTGAGCAAGCAGTAAAGGAAACAAAAGAAAAATTTGGAGTAGGAATTACAATCAATAGAGAAGAAATAAACTTTGAGGTTTGCTGACGACATTGTAATTCTGGCAAAAACAGCAAAGGACTTAGAAGAGCAGTTGAACGGAGTGGACAATGTTTTGAAAGGAGGATATAAGATGAACATCAACAAAAGCAAAACGAGGATAATGCAATGTAGTCGAATGAAGTCAGGCTTTGCTGAGGGGATTAGATAAGGAAATGATACACTTAAAGTAATAGATGAGTTTTGCTATTTCGGGATCAAAATAACTGATCATGGTCGAGGTAGAGGAGATGCAAAAAGTAGATTGGCTATGGCCAGGAAAGCGTTTCTGAAGAAGAGAAATTTGTTAACACGAGTATAGATTTAAGTGTCAGGAAGTCTTTTCTGAAAATATTTGTGTGGAGTGTAGCCATGTATGGAAGTGAAACATGGACGATAAATAGTTTAGACAAGAAGAGAATAAAAGCTTTCGAAATGTGGTGCTACCAAAGAATGCTGAAATTTATATGGGTGGATCACGTAACTAATGAGGTGTTATTGCATAGAATTCGGAAGAACAGGAATTTGTAACACAACGTGACTAGAAGAAGGGATCGTTTAGTGGGACACTTTCTGACGCATCAAGGGACCACCAATTTAGTATTGAATGGCAGCGTGAAGGGCAAAAATGTAGAGGGAGACCAAGAGATGAATACACTAAGCAGATTCAGAAGGACGTAGGTTGCAGTAGGTACTTGAAGAAGCCTGCACAGGATATAGTAACATGGAGAGTTGCATCAAACCACTCTCTGAACGGAAGTCCATAAGAACAACAACAACAACAAAATGTTCGTAGGCTTAAGGAATCAGCGAACAAGTGAATAATGGTATTAATATTTACTGATAGTTTTGCGGCACTCGTCTTCAGAACTGGTTTTGTGTTCAGCTAGCATTTGTCACCAATGGCATTACAATGTGTAAACCTTTAGATGGCAGACTCTCCCTAGTCCTGAATCGGCAGAAGTCGGTAAACGTCGAGAGGCTTCGGTAGGCACGCAGTTTCGACTGCTGCGAACATTACGTAGCTGGCTGTGTTGTACAAGGTAGCCATTGCCGTCTGCTTCGTTATTGTTTTTGCGCTGTACTGTTCTGCGTGTTTTTATGGTGCATTTGTGGTAAACATTATCAAAATGAGTGAAGAAGCAGTTGCTGGCCCATTTCGGGAGTTGCCAACATCCCCTACCGGTAGGCCTACGGTTAGATGGAATCCAGTATTATGTATCGATGCTCGCAAAATTATATTGCGTGTGATTGAATGCTGTGAAAGGGAGCAGTAAAACGTGCTTCACCCCATTTACAAATCTTCAGTGAGAGCCGCTACATACACAGGACAAAGCATGCGTAGCATTGGAAGATTCAAACAGTATTCGAAGAATCATCCTGCCGTATCGCCACAAACGCCTGACAAGAAAAGGTGAGTTAGCATTTCAGATATTTTGTTCACGATCACTTTGAAGGAATCACAAAAATTTCATCGCAATCGGATGAATGGTTTGGGAACGCACAGAGGGCAGACATACATACATTCATTTTCATATATATAGAGATTGACAGTTACGTTATACTATATGACCTGTTTAAGTATATTTAAATTTTATAATTAATAGTTTAACATTGCAAGGAATGAAATAATATGAAAAAAAGAAAGTTGCGAGTAGTGGGAATCGAACGCAGGTCCGCTGCTTGACATTGCTTTATCAACTCAATTACGCTGCGCATACAACGATGACGTAACTGTTGGAACATTGTCCATTACAGTTTTTGGGCGTTCGGAGAACATCTCACCAAACTTTCATTGCAATAGGATGAATGGCTTGTGAGCGCATAGTAGACAAACATAAATACATTCATTTATATATATGACGATTTCAGTTTCGTTTACGAGCAACATTTAAAGCGAGTCTTACTTCCAAGCCTTTCGTCTGCTTTCGTGTAAGCATGACGCGCAATTTGTAGTGCCAGCACTGCAACTGGTAGGCGTGCCTTGTGTCCCCCCCCCCCCCCAACAGCTCCACACCCCTGGCCAGCCAATGCTTGCTTCCTCCTCTCCCCACACTCCCCTCACAACTCTTCCATCTTACAGTTAACACACTGTACTCTCCTGAGGGCATAAACGAAGGTAATTTCAAATAACAGTGACATTTTCACACTCTGAAACATAAAATCTGTACAAGAGTCGTTTCAAAGCTCTTTTACAGTAAGTACTATTCCGCACCATATATGTGAGTATGTAGAGTGTCCTGGTTATATCCCATTTTACTTAGTATACGCTGTGAAATGCTGTTTCACAGAGTATCTCGCAAATGTTAAGGAATGAGGGAATACAATTTGTTTGCACTGACATGCACATTTATAATGAATACTGAAAAATTCCGTGAGGCGTAACCAATTTATGCACGGACTTGAAAGTAATAGGCAAGTTATTCACACATAATAGGTTCAGTTTTATAGCTAGAAGTATCATACTGGCGCTGGTGAATATTTCTTTTAGGTGTGGAAGAACGACAGTATTGAGACAGCTGGAGGGAAGAGCCTACAGAAGAGCATGCAAAAGATTCAGAATTTGGAGACTCCGATGCAGGTGATGTAAGTATTATTTCTTCTGTGTGCAGTGGTGCCAGGGAAATACAGTGTCAAGTGGGGCTCTGGGTGAAATGTCTAGTACAGATGTAACAGTTAGGGTGGACTGTTTCTCTGTGTTTGAAGAATCATTTCATGTAAGTCGTAAATGTGAAGTAGCTGCAGATGTGGATTTACGTGCAGGATAAAGTTGGTTGTGAACCCCAGTCCGTTGGAGAAAGTGTTCCTCCTCAAGGCATTTGTTTACTAAGGGATGTTGACGTTGATATTTTCCCGTTATGGTTCAAATGGTTCTCAGCACTATGGGACTTAACATCTAAGGTCATCAGTCCCCTAGAACATAAAACTACTTAAACCTAACTAACCTAAGGACATCTCACACATCCATGCCCGAGGCAGGATTCGAACCTGCGACAGTAGCGGTCGCGCGGTTCCAGACGGAAGCGCCTAGAACCGCTCGACCACACCGGCTGGCTTCCCGTTATGTCTTCAAACTTACCAATAAAATTAGTACGTATAATTTTGTGCATCCGATCCAGTTGCACGAATATAAACCACCCCGTGACGCAATGTACACTTAGAAATACGTAATACATTGGACAGTTTTATTTATTACTGTTCCCTAGGAGAATGTAATGTGTTTCATTTTTATGCTAGATAAAACATTTTGTAAATTGAAGGTTAAATGCGTAAAGTATTCTGAAGACCTCCAGGGCGCTATGCCAGCAGGTAGTGACTATGTGTAACGTTGCGCCGTGGAGAGCCAGCTTCCGGGTGGCGCCATGAATCACTCACAGCCACGTACTGATTCAGGGCCCGCGTGATTGCTCCCCGGTCTTTGCTGAAACCCCGAGCTTAATAAATCTCGATGGCGCCGGAGCAGGCCTTCAGTCACACATAATGAGAGAATTAATGTGCGTGTCAGCGGTTGGAGAGGGGGAGCGCATTCACAAGCGGAAGTAGATGCCAGACCCGTGTCAGGGTTTCTCCGCGACCACAAACAGGGCCGCAAGAGCTCCATGTGGATCCAGCTTAGTTCGTGGATACAGAATCTCAAAAACTTGTGCAGAAACGCCGGTGCAAATTTTTAATTTCATCTGATATCTGCTGGAGTCAGTAATATCAAATGTAAGTATTCTGGCGGACCTTGAGTGTAAGAGAGTTAAAATTTATTCAAATGTGTTCTTCAGTCAGTGAATATATGTTTCATTAGACTACTTAAGTTAACCAGTTGTTCGTCACACGCTTCGTCCCATTCTGCACAATGTTAATCGCATGACCCTGATTCTCTCTTCGTTTTATATAACTATTGTCAGCTCATTTGCTATTTGTACAGTGTTCAATATTGATCTAACATAATTTGACATTGTATATTGATCTCTCCTGACCGTAGGTTAGATGTTGTGTGGTACATTATTTTAGCCAGACGTATGGACATGAAACAGAGCTTTCATTGACTGATTTTCTGCTTAGTATCGTTAAGGTACACTTTATTGAAACTGTCGAGTATTACCACTGCGTATCTTGTATTGTTTAAACCTCTTTATTTTTTCCTGACATCCACAATGATGTAGCTAGTCAGCAACAACTGATTATCCAAACCATAAACATTTCGTCCTGGCACTGCATCTTTTGGGATATGTGATGTACTGAATTGTATATTGTACTCAGAAATTATATATATCACATATATTATTGGCAATTTTGTTTTAAGTAAAATTTTTATCACAGTTTAAATTTCTCTCGTGTAATGCATACTAAACAGATACTACATTGTGATGTGCAAATAACATTAAATGTACAAAAAATTAAATCTGATAGTTGATCCTTGTGGTTTGAGTCATCATACCAGTACCTTCTCTTGTACAAATATTACTAATGGCTTATTGTAATCGTTGTTATTAAGGTTCTTTTTATCTGATAATTATCTTCGTGCGTAAGAACTCTTTGCGATGATACCGTTGGGACTGCTAGTACTTCGGCTATTGATGCTGGGTCTAGACAACATATTATGTCCAGTCCCCTGATGTGTGTCGGTATGTCGAAGGATGCTGATTTGAGAAAATAACGGTTCTTCTCTGTTATGAGTCTGACAGCTAATGGGATTTTATGGTTCACAGTGATGGGTGTGTGACTACATTCCACCGCTACGCTTGTAATACCGACCACCCAGTAAATTCTCTGTAATTTTATGGCCAGCCGCCACTTGCATGGTTGCACCTTGCACTATCCAATCCTGCCCTACCCACTCATCTGCCTCTACTGCAACCTTCCCACATCGGTCGACTACGCGAGCTCTCTGATCAAGATGTTTCCGATCCTCTTTGAGATTCTGTACGTATCCTTGGGCTTCCGACCGACCAGTTTATTACTGTGGGTGTCCAACCAGAGTCTCCTCCATTGTTCATTTACGCCATTATTCACCCGCAACGAGTGTTGTGACCGTATGTCATGCAGTGACGTTGGTGTCACCCTTCATTTTCTTATCCTTTCACAATCCTAACCCATTTCAGTTCTATGCGTTTTGAGTAAAGGAAATAATTACATGAACGAAAGGAAAACCAAATGTTCGCAAAGTTGGTCATCGCTACAGAGTTATCAGAAAATTCATGAATCTACGAAGTGATTGTGCAGTAATTCCAAATGCATTAATTGCTGATGCTGTTTAAAAATTTCAGACGATAGAGAATGTGACATTCTGGTCCTCCTGACGAAGCAAACGTGCACATTAAAAGATGAATGCATCACTGCAGCAAAAAGAATTTACGAAGAAAATTCATTGCTTATATTTCAAATTTTTAAAGAGGAACTTTACTGTTTGATAGGTACATGTTTGTATTTCGTCGTAAGTATTCCAAATTGTGAGAACTCAAAGACCGAATTATGTAAAGCAAAAAATGGAAATACCACCCATTAGTTCGGAAATTGAGCGAGACGAATATGTTTTGGAACTGACTGCAGAATTTTTGAAAACGGACGATGGGCCTAATCCTGAATAGTTGTGAAGAATCAGAGAAAAATTTTTGTGAGACTGGAAGTGTTCTTATGGAAAGGACATTTGATAGTTGTTTAAAACAATTCAAGCAACTTCTTTCAAGAATAAAGAGCATCAAGTTAGTAAAGACAATAACCACTATCTAAAAAGACACTACTGAACAAACATTCTGCAACGACAAAATTTATTAGCCGTGACTAATCTGTAATGTTTACGTCACTGCGTACCTGGCCGACCGACGGCAACAGTTGTACATTTACTGTACGATAAATACTAACTGTTGCAACAAAGAGAATTTGGATGTATCCCAGTACAAATGGTACCACTCGTAATCCAAGAATGAAATACTACTCCCTCAGTCCAGTAAGGCGAACATGGGTTCATGGTTAATGACCATGCACACAGACGGAAGAGACTGCTTAGAAATAGCTCTAAATGTATTAAATCTTTTCGGCGGCAACTCCTTAAAGCGTTGGCCAATGTTCCAGGTACTGAAACCTCCATCGTCGTATTGTGTAGTTGGGAACTAAATATCTGGGTTCATTACAACGATAACATTATCTATTGCATCGAGTGCCGCTTCCTTCTTGTTTACGAACAAAATGAGTTATAATATCTTAATCATCAACTTGATCACTGACGTCATGTTTTTCATCACTCAAGCAAATGATGTCTGTACTTTCACCAACACTGTTGAGATCAGCAGAAGTACCTGGTTTATCAGTGAACAGAATGTGTGTGTGATTTTTAGGCTGCAATCGCTACAAAATACTGCTGACAGATTCTGTTTCGGTCACGCATAAGCAAAACGCCAAGATAGCAGTTACCATTTGTTCGGTACGTTGGGCAATCTTCTCATCATGATTTTGTATCCAGAAGAAATAGTGGTTAGGCAGCTTGTTCCTAACGTAGGTGGATATATTCTGGTAAATTATCTTTCCACATAAATCTTTGAAGGTAAGACCATTATGCAAAACTTCAGAAACAGCTGTACTCTATTACCTGCAGAACAAATGAATAATAAATTTGAAGTATACTAGAATGGTCTACTAAGCTAATGGTGAACCACGAGACTTTAACAATTTATTGGTATGTTCCAATAGATAAATTACCAATGCGCTGAATCCTGGACAAAATAGGCTTAGGCAATGAATTGAATTGTTTAGACATTTCTGTATAAATACTATTCAGCAAGCCATCAGCCGACCTATGACTGACGATACCACCGGTTAAGGATCCATCATTACTACCAAACGATATATCTCATAATTTTAGCACTTTACGTCAAACCTGCAGCTGCTTAAACGTATGTAGTAATTCATCAATTACCATAACTCTATCGGATCTGTCTTTTCTGACTTTGTGCCATGGACTCGATTGTGAAATTGGTTAATTTGAACTTACAACCAGTAAATGTGGTCTCAACAAGGGTTACAGCTCAGTTTTTCACTGCGCACCAGGGCTTAAGATGGGGCAAACACACACGGAGGTGTCTTCGTCACTCACATTGGCCATGGTGGCTTGTAGTGGGCAGCCAAACATGCCACGAATCCACGCAGCTCGAAGACACTAACATCCGCCAGCTGATAACGAATCTTCAGCTCATGCTGGTTATGTTCTTATTCAAGACTCGAAACCACCAATACCCCTCTTACCTCCATAATTGGTGACAAAGACAACTGTTGCATTAACTTAGAGGTAAACTCCGCATACAATAAGTCCAAAGAAATTAATTTTTTCTTGCAATGTATGCAGAATCGAGCTTTCTTAACAGGTTTTTGTTGCAACATCCACGCAACCACATTCTCCTACCATTGCATGAGTAGGCAGAGACGTAGGAGCTGGGAAGGCAAACCGCCAGTAAAAAACAATTTACCAAACAAAAGCGGAATTATTTTATTTAACTCGCAGCTAGAGTTGCTCTTTACATAAAACAGTAGAATTTACACAAATTTATTGTATTAGGCTTAACAGGAGCATCTAAGGACTAGAATCACTTGATCCACAGGAACTGAAAGGATTTAGGCCTCTACAGAGTCCAGTCACATTAATGTGACATCCTATCAAAAGTCTGAATAACCACCTCTTGCATCTCGGACCGATGCGAGAGGTGCAGGAAGAGGGTAAAGAAGGTTCCAGGACGCACTAAGCTCACGCCAGTGCTGTGATCAGTTGCGCTAGGTTTATCGGTTAAGGATCATTGGCGCGAAAACCCGATCTAGGCCGTTTGTCCGAGGACTTTGGTGGCTAGGAGAGTACAGTAAACTCATCCTCCTCCACCTCTCTTTGTCCATCCCTTACACTTTTCCTCTCCTTTTGCCCATCACCTCCTCATCCTTTGTCTGTCCATCCTCCCTTCTCTCCCCATCTCCTTCTGTCCCCTCTCCCTGTTCAGCCCATCCTTTTCACCTTCTATTTCATTTTCATCCCATCCTTCTGTCCATCTCCTCTTGCTCTCCCCCCCCCTCCCTGACCCTCCTCTTGCTCTCTCCTCCAACCCCCCTCTCCCTGACCCTGAGCATTGTTTATTCTTATCGCAAATTCAGATGCCCTAGTGGTATTGTAATCATAATCCGGTAAGTTGTAAATTAGATTTCCCTGTTTCCTAACAACCTTTCATTATTATAAATTTTGTATCTGTGTTGGCAGTTCCGAGTCTTAATTATGTTAGAATTACAATTTTTGCCACCCACAACCATTCACTTCCACCAACCGCAACCAAAACGCCATGGAGCACAATGCGAGATTTAAGGCTATTCCTATACATAATAGTCATTGGCCTGCAGTGAATAGCACATGTCCCATAATGATACTGATACTGATCCGCCAGCATACATACTGATACTGATTTGACAAATTGAAACCGTCTATTAAACAAAATCCTATGGAGTTCAATGTTATCAGTACATGTTAGTCAGTTCACTAAAATGTGGAGTGGTCATGGAGATAATCAAGATTATAGCATCATTCTAAAAGAATCCAGAAGCAATTATTAACAATTAAAATCAATGTATGTTTTATATTGTCATTTTTTTAGTTACATACAGAGATACAGCAGAACATCAATGAATGTCTCAGGAAGGCAACAACTAAAATCTGGCTGCAATATGGTTAAAATATTCCGCCCTTGGGTGTCCGGAGCATCTACAGCAGGCTGTTCCAGCTCGTCGGCTCTGTTGTGAGCCGCGGAGCACTCCCTGCTCCAGGGAGCCGTGTCGCTCGCTGTGGCCATTCAAGTGGGCCCGCACGCCGGCAGGTGGCACGGCAGGCTGAGGCAGGCGGCAAGGCAAGCGTTTTGATGTGCCAGTTGCGTCTTACAAGATCGACAACCTCATACCTTTAGCTCCTAAGACGTGGTGACATGCTACACCAGGAAATACGATGTTCAGAAAATAAATAAGAAACAACTGTTTTATAAGAAATTGCATACTAAATTTATTGGGCCTCTGTAGCTTGACTTTTCTTTTCATTACAAGATCGAAAATATCAGGCGTCAAAGTGTTCACAGCGGTAATGCGGAGGATGGCCTTCATTGTTGCATCCTGAAGAAACGATCGTTCCTTACTTTTTACTCTTTTCATTGCTGAGAAAAGCTGCTCACAACAATACGTAGATCCAAACATGCCCATGATATGAGCAGCATTGTTGTGAAGCTTGGGAAATGTTTTTTGCTGTAATGAACGATACCATCATGACAAATCCAACGTGTTGTAGCACCTGTCTTTCAACAAAGTTGAATTTTGCTAATCAATAATCTCCAAATGAAGTGATGATGACAAGTCATCGGGGGAAACTGAAAAAGGAATGCTGAACACCTTAAGTTCCATTTCCAAACTAGTGAGGTCTCGGAATCGTGTTTCAAACGATGTGATGAGCTGCTTTAACTTTGCTTGGTAATCGCCGAAAGTAGTACCTTCAGGTAGTTTTAAAGAAGCAAGACGATTGAAGAACGTTAAATGTCCATTATTCATATGCCTCTCAAATAAACGTAACTTTTGCATGAACGCTTGGATCTGATAGTGCATGTCAACTATTAGCTGCCCTTTGCCCTGCAATGACAGATTTACATTATTTAGATGCATAGTTACGTCAGCTAGGAACGCCAGCTCTGATATCCATTTTATATCTTTCAGAAAACGCATTTCTTCCCCTTTCATTTCGAGAAAAAGGGTTATTTCCTCACGAATGGCAAAGAAAACATCAAGAAATTTTCCCCCACTCAGCCAACGAACTGTACTGTGGTAAGGTATATCCCCATACTCCGCTTCCATATCTTTCAGGAATCCTTTGAATTGGCGATGATTCATACCGTGACGCCGCACAAAATTCACACACTTCACGACATCTTTCATTACGCCACCTAGCTCTATTGTTTCAGCGCACAGTGCCTCTTGGTGAATAAAACAATGAAGAGTCAAAATGTCTTTCCCGAATTCGTCCCTGAGTTTATTTTTCAAACGAGAAGCATAACCTTGGTGACACCCGATCGTTTGTGGTGCACCGTCTGTCGCTACAGAATGGAGCTTATCCCACGGCAAATACATATTGTCCACTGATTCACAAACAGTTTCAAAAATGTCACGTCCTCTTGCGGTGTAATCGAGTGGTACCACATCCAAGAGTTCTTCAGTTACTTGCAGCTCCACACACAAAAACTGCAAGCTGAGCACAGTCCGATATGTCGGTGCTTTCGTCAAGCACTAGCGAAAATGCAACAAAGCTCTCCGCCTTTTTCCTGAGCTGTGTCTCTAAATCTGCTGCCATGTCTAGGATTCGACGAGACATTGTTTGCTTCGACAGGCAAACCCCTTCAATTGCCAGCACCTCCCTTGGAAACAAACATTCTGCAACGGCTACCATGCACGATATTACGAGTGGTCCCACCGAAAACGGCTTGCCACTCGTCGCAATGATTTGAGCCACCCTGCAGCTTGCTCGAGTTGCAGACTCAGTAGTGTTTTCTCCGCTCTCATTCACCTGAAAATTATAAACGCATTACAGATCACGAACTATGTTGCATGTTTTGATACCCCCAGTAGTACGAAACCGTTTTTAAACTTAACGTCTCCTGGTATGTCGTTCTTAAGCCTGGCCACCAGTTCTCTGCATGCAACGCCTTCTACCTGATCGTAGTGCGCTGCGTGAAGACGTGTATAATGTCGTTGTATATTGTACCTCTTCGCAGAATTAATTACTTTATGACATACAAGACACTGCCGACGACCATCCCTCTCAATGAATAGAAAGGTATCCTCCAATAGAGGTACAGGGCTCCCGCGGCTAATCATAGCTGTCATTGAACACGGATTATTGCGTCAGTTGCGGCTGCATGCGGCCAGGGGGCAGTGAGTTCGCTTTCCCCCTCCACGTGGGCTCCGAGCTGCCGCAGTGAGCACTCCGGAGCGCTCCGGCTCCCTGGAGCTCGGTTGGAACAGCCTGATCTACAGGGCTAGTGGCAGACACCGTTCCTGTAAAAGAGCTTTACCAGCAGCGCGCTGTCCTTTATGGATTATTGGGGGTAGGGGGAGCGGGGGGGGGGGAGGGGGAACAACAATGTGCTATGAGACTGTTGGTGTACATATAGTGACTTTTCAAACTGGAACATTAATTGTAATATAGACATCGCATATCTTCATATTTCTCTAAAATTTGCGTAGCAGAGAAAATTAAAGTATGCTTTATCTATGTGTCTACTCTGAAGTTGATCAAAAGCATTGTTGTTTGTTCTGCATTGATGAATTTTCAAGCCATGATTGATGTGAGCGAACAAGAATAAGCTGTTAACGAGCGATTAGAGGCGTTTGTGTGGGTGTATAAACGACCAGAGTGGGCGTACAGCGACAGAGATAATAAACACATTTGGACATCGCTTTCACAAGGCCCCATATCCTAATCTATCACCTGAATGGGACAAACGTGTTTCCGTTTTAGGCAACCACAGTGTGAGCAGTATACGGAAAGAAAAACAGGAAAAACAGCTGAACTTCAATACCGATGTCGAAGCGTGTTCTCAATTTTAAAAAAGTTGGAAATAAAAAAAAATTGTCCCTCGTTCGTGAAATAATAACTCGGCAGTCATAAGGCGCCGCTAATTGTAGGCTACCATGCTTATTCAGCACAACTTGCAAAAGTCGCGTCTCGCTCCAGAGTGTTATCTCAGTATTGACACAGGAGGAATGCGATTTTCCAGTCAAAAGAAAATCCTCTCTTTGTATAGAGTTGATAGGCTGCACATGGACATTGGACATGTTGCAAACGAGGTTAATAGCGCACTTCGACGAGAGAGGAAAACTGGCTATAGCACAACAGAGGTCCAGCATACTTCTATTGAGGTGGGCGACTTCCTTACTTAAAATTATTGAGGCCTGCAGGACTGGGTGTGGTACAGGAGAATTTCCATCACCAGTGGAGTCAGTATATTATGTGATCGGAAAAATCTGAAAGGGGGGATGATCATGTACCATGTGGTTCAACGTCGATACTAAAGTAATCCGGAATAGCGCAGAAATGTTGAGAAAGGTTTTCAAAGCGTAGATCCTGAGGTTATCACTCTGTCTTCTATAAGAAAGTGGAAATTTGTGCTACGTTCATATGGGACCAAACTGCTGAGATCATCGGTCACTAGGCTTACACACTACTTAATGTAACTTAAACTAATTTACTCTAAGGACAGCACACACAGCCATGCCCAAGAGGCGACTCGAACCTCCGACGAGGGGTGCCGCGCAAGCAGTAGCAAGGAGCCTCAGACGGTTTCGAAAAGAACATGTAGATGCATAGAGCGCTATGGAACGCGCGGAATACCTAGTTTTTACATGTACACTATGGGATGAATAGTATCCGGACATCTAGCTGAAAATGACTTACAAGTTCTTGGTAATGCTGGTATTCAACTTGGTGTGCACAAACTCTTATTCTTCATGACAGTCTCCTCCCTCGTAGGCATACGTTTAATCAGGTGCTGGAAGGTTTCTTGGAGAATGGCAGTCCATTCTTCACGGAGTAAAGCACTCAGGAGAGGTATCGATGACGGTCGGTAAAGCCGGGCAGGAAGTCGGCGTTCCAAAACATCCCATAGGTGTTCTGTAGGATTCTGGTCAGGACTCTGTGGAGGCCAATCCATTACAGGGATGTTAGTGTGGTGTAACCACTCCGCCACTATGAACAGGTGCACGATCGTGTTGAAAGATGCAATCGCAATCCCCGAATTCCTCTTTAACAGTGGGAAGCAAGAAGGTGCTTCAAAAATCAATGTAGGCCTGTGCTGTGATAGTGCCACGCAAAACAACAAGGGGTGTAAGCCCCCTCCATGAAAAACGCGACCACACCATAACACTACCGCTTCCGATTTTTACTGTTGGCACTACGCACTCTTGCAGATGACGTTCACGGGGCATTCGCCGTACCCACACCCTGCCATTCTATCGCCACACTGTGTACCGTGATTCGTCACTCCAGATAACGTTTCTCCACTGTTCAATCGTCCAATGTTTATGCTCCTTACACCAAGTGAGGCGTCGATTGGCGTTTGCCAGCGTGATGTGTGGCTTATGAGCAGCCGCTCGACCACGAAATCCAAGTTTTATCACCGCCCACCTAACTGTCATTGTACTTGCAGTGGATCCTGATGCAGTTTGGAATTCCAGTGTAATGGTGTGGATAAATGTCTGCCTATTACACATTACGACCCTCTTCAACTGTCAACGGTCTCTGTCAGTCAACAGACGAGGTCGGCCTCTACGCTTTCGTACTGCACGTGTTCCTTCACGTTTCCACTTCACTACCACATCGAAAACAGTGGACCTACGGATGTTTAGGAGTGTGAAAACCGCCCCTACAGACGTATGACACAAGTGACACCCAATCACCCGACCACGTTCGAAGCCCGTGAGTTCCCCGTAGCGCCCTATTCTGCTCTCTCACGATGTCCAATGACTACTGAGTTCCCTGATATGGAGTACCTGGCAGTAGGTGGTAGTACAATGCACCTAGTACGAAAAAGGTGGCGTGTCCGGATACTTTTGATCATATACTGTATGCACTCCAACATACAATAGTGTTTTCACATATGGGACCTCGTTATATGTATTCAGTTATCGTCACTTTTAGTTTCGATATTCATATAGTCTACGGCCTACAGCTGACTGCATATGAAAGAAAATTCTTTACCTGCGTTTGTATTTCTGTTGTTGACTGTCTGTTCAGATAATTATTTCACCTTCAAGAGGCATCAGTTTGCATTGTAAAAACGTGTTTTGTAATAATGGTGCAGTTCTCATTTCGTGAGACGAAACGCTGTTGACCCAGTAGGTTAGTGAAGAGGTTGTACTATAACGTTTGAGTTAAGGCAATATCTCACCAGAACTCAACTATGAGAAGCAAATAGACCGTACTCTCTTGACGCAACAATACTTTAACTGCTTGTATATGATTGGCAAAGAGGACGAAAACAAAGTAACCAGAGAAAGAACTGAGGATTTCCTCTTCGATGGCGAGTGCCCGGTCTCGACCTAATAGCAGAAACCATTTTCATGATACTAATGCTGTTTATTACATTTTGTCTGAATCATTACTGCTATAATCGGAGTGTTTCCTCAGTCTGACAGCTACAGCAAGTATGTGATGTATATGATCTTGTCAAATGCGTACATGGGGAGGAATTACGTCTGTCTTAAAATACCTATATTTGTGTGTAGAAAGAAGAATGATAGATACGGATTTCCGTTAATGGTCTTTATGATGAAAACTGCTTCATTAATTATATTATTTGTATAGAACAACCACATTTCACGTTTTTAACTGACAGAAGAACCAGTTAACATAATAATGAGTATGTGAAGAAATTTTATATTTTTTTCTTTCAGTAGCCTTAGATAAAACTGATAGTGTGACTGCATGCCCGCGAAGCAGAAAAAACTTCGTAAAACTTTTACAGAGCTAAGTAAACATAGGAACTAAATACACAAAGCCTTACAGAGTGCACAGCTCACATATAAGCTGCACAGCACAGCTCGTTAAAGAGACACGCGAACGTTTTTAGCCCGTTGTTTGAAACACATTTGCTTTTAATTAAATTATTTTAACTCATTTAATCATTCAATTATTTCATTCACCCATCTTGTTTGAAAACGCAGAATGTATGAATCATTCGTCAATTACTGCGGCATTTATTATATATTAAGTTTTGTGCGAATGTAAGCGCTGCTGAACTGATCTGATTTCATTTCACAGCGAATGGAAGTTTGAAAGGTCAAAGGTCAACGAGAATGCAACGACCGCCAACTACAGGAATTCTGTCTTTTGTTTTAAACGTGTCAGAATTGCACCCTTCACATTCATAAGCTTTCTGAAATTGCATGTTATCATTAAAACGATAACATTTAATGTCAATTAAGAGCACACAAAACACATGCAACGTACTTTACACGTTACACAATACACAAGAAGCTGAGGTAGGCGAGATAGCAAACATAGAAATTTATAATGTGCAGTACAAACGTTATACTATAGTATTTTTAGTCATTAAAGAAATTCTAAAACTTCTCCAGTTATACTATTTTGCCTACTTTGCCACTACTTATTCAGTCTTTCCTAAGCTATTGTTTGAAGATGCTTTATTTGTTAATTTCCTTTCTTTAATTCCTCTTTCGATTTAGTTTCAATACATTTCCTTATATTTTTTTGCTGTTCGTAGAATTGGTTCTATTTCATCACGAGGAACTGTAAATAATTTGACTAACTACCAGCAATCACTTGATTGCCTTCCATTTGCAAATGAAGTTCTATTATGTCGTTTCATATGTTTTTCTTGGTTCCTTACTTGCTTTTATGTAATGTGGTTGTGGTTCATCTACGCAGGTAAATGAAAAACTTATTTTTGCCATATACGTTTCGCTCCTTTGCATTTGAGAAGCTGTTTCAGTGGTCTATATATCTTTGTTATATATTTGATCTAACTGACGAAATATTTCTACAAAAACATGTGGAAGTTAATACGGTTAGTAGGAAACGATATTTAGAACATAAATTAAGATATTACAACATTAATTACAATAAGACTAGAAATGACCCAAGCAGGTCCACCTAAACAGACAAAACGAAACGATAAGTAAGTCGCAGAGTCTAGTACATGGATGAGTTTCAGTAATTTACGTTCATTTAGGTAATTTGCTGTCTAAATGGTCAGCATGTCTGGAACTAGACTCTGGTTACGTAAATGGCTAGCATGTAGCCATGTTGCATAAACGATCCACGGAACAATCAAATAACTAACAATACAGTGTAGTTCTTGTATGATTAAAGCTCGATAAAATGGAGAACCGCCTGACAGACGATGGAAAAGAGTTTTCTACTTCTACTTCTACGTCTACATTTACATCTGCTCTCTGCAACCTATCTTACGGTGTGTGGCATAGAATACTTCGTTGTTAAGAATAATGAGTAGCGAAAAGGAGATGAAAGAAAGGAAAGACTAGAAATCACGAGAATTTCACGTGTCTAAAACGAAAATTATGTCGTAAAAGTGCGAATAGACTTGACACTTATCTATATAAACAGGCAGAAGTTGTGCTGACGAACATCGGACCTATCCTTCGTAAGAAACTAGTATGACACAGATGCTCAGAGCTGAAAATCATACCATGAATGTGTCTATAGGGTCATGTGATTGTTATTGGCATGTACTACTAAAGTGACCTTTAATGCCACAAGTATACTAGGTAGCTGACTGAAGTGGGCAGCAGAAGTTAGGAGGTTGGGGTAAACATCTTGGAGGAGAGAATAAATGACGATCATTAATTACCTGACGGGAGCAGAGCTTTGAAAGTTCTCTGAAGAGGACCGATGATTAAGTAACGTACGGCTGGACGCACTTCAAGATTTGTTGCTCTGTCAATAGGCCTGTAGCTGTATGTACTTAGAGAAAGGACGTTGCCACGGTCTAGCATGTTCACAGAACGGTTTGTATGCACCTTGGTTTTCTCTGTGCAGTTACGGGGCGTATTTGCCGACGTGGCTGTGGTGATGGCCGGTACGACCGATTGGGCCTTTCACAGGCTTTCTGTTTCCCATGTAAATTTGAAAGCCTTGACTATACTACGCACTTTTTCTGAAGCATGCAGGAATGCCATGAAATATGTGAGCACCCTTCCTTAGTCGACGATTGTCTAGGAAACAAGTACATAATCTCTAATTGAGCGTACAGTTCGCGACATGTTTTTTCCGAGCACACAAAAGCACAACGACACTGACGATCTCTCAGTCCTCATGGGAGTCAAACTTCCGTTTACAACGCCGGTAAAAGTCTAATCTAATACAAACTACTCTGACAACATTTTATGAAAATCAGCAAAAGACAAACCATAAGAATTTTTCTGAGGAAGAACTTATGGAGCAACTGCAACGCACATGCAAAGACCGTGAAATGATCTGAATCTTACCTTCTAAGCAGTGCAGTAATGGTTCAGACGCCATAAATACGTTTCCCAGTCGCCTTAGCCATCTATGTTTCATGCAAGCAGTGGAATTGCGAAAATGTCTCGTTTCTGATAGACAAGTTCAAGGTAATTTTGTTAGTTGAAATTGTAATGATGCTATTTGCTGAGGCTGTTGTTACAGTAGTTGTCAACCGGACAGTCACCGTTCCCGTTGATCGAGAAGCCACTATACCTTACATTTAAGGTCCATGTTCTCTGATTCACTGTAAGTTCAGAGATCCTCTTTACCACTGTTGTAATCTGCAATTATGAGCGGAATTTACTGACATGAACACGCATACGAAGTATTGACATTGTGTTAATCCAAGAGCGTGTAACAAAGGCGTGACACAAAATGAGTACAGCCGGCTGAAACAAAGTGTAGTATTGTAGCCAAAGTTAGTAACAAGATTATGGATCAGTGTCGTGACGGTTCCATGAGCGCGAGCCCAAGAGAGAGTGGTCTCTCTGGGCTCGGGTGCTCAGTTAACCACAGCCATTGATCACAAAGTCACACCACGTGATGTGACGTGAGGTGTAGAGGCATGCTGCAGGTTGAGAGTGCCACTTGCGATGAAGTCTCGCTGAATGCGCCACTACACAGGTAATGGCCGCAACTGATGGTCGATCTCCCATACCTACGATGATTCCGAATCACTGTCGGTTGCAAGTATGTACTTGTGAACTACACTCAAGCTCATGAATTAAGGATAATTGCAGAATGTGGTGCCACACTACTTGGTACTACACAAAACTGACGCTAATAGCATAGGCACATAGGGAAAACACACGACACAGATCTCTAAGTCCACGGTATTGGTGATAAGTTGCGAAAATCGTCTCGAAACCCATGTGCTACAAAACGCCACTGTTTCCTGCGCATGTACCCCGACATAGATATGGGATATGATCACCATGCACAGGTACACAGGCCGCACAACGGGTTGGCTCCTCTGGATCCGGTGGTCGAGCAGCTGCTGGGGTATAGCCTCCCATTCTGGCACCAGTGCCTGTCGGAGCTCCTGAAGTATCGTAGGGGTTTGAAGACGTACATATATACGTCGACCGAGAGCATCCCAGACGTGCTCGATGGGGGTTAGGTCTAGAGAATAGGCAGGCCACTCCTTTCGCCTGATATTTCCTAAGTACTCCTCCACGATGACAGCTCGGCGGGGACATGCGTTATCATCCATCAGGAGGAACGTGTGACCCACTGCACCCCTGAAAAGGCGGACATACTGGTGCAATACGGCGTCCCGATACACCCGATACACCTGGCATGTTACAGTTCCTCTGTGAAAGATATGCATGGGTGTACGTGCACCAATCTTAATCCCACCCCAAACCATCAAACCACGACCTCCATACAGGCCCCTTTCAAGGATACAAGGTGTTGGTATCTGGTCTCTGGTTCACGCCAGATGAAAACCCGGCGAGAATCTCTGTTCAGCCTATACTTGGACACGTACGAGAACATAACCTGGGACCACTGTTCCAATGATCATGTACAGTGTTCTTGACACCAGGTTTTAAGGGCTCTCCTGTGACCAGGGGTCAGTGGAATGCACCTTGCAGATCTCCGGGCAAGTAAACCATGTCTGTTCAGTTGTCTGTGTGTCTGGAGACAACTGTTCCAGTGGCTGCGGTAAGGTCGCGAACTAGGCTACCTGCATTACTACGTGGCCGTCCGCGGGCACTGATGATGAGATATCGGACTTCTTGTGGTGTTGTACACTGTGGACGTCCATACTGTAGCGCCTGGACACGTTTCCTGTCTCCTGGAATAGTTTCCATAATCTTGAGATCACACTTCGTGGCACACGGAGGTCCCGTGCTACGACCTGCTGTGTTTGACCAGCCTCCAGTCGCTCTATTATTCTGCCCTTCATAACGTCATCAATATGTGTTATTTGAGCTATTTTCTTCACACAGTCCCCATTAGCACGTCTGAAAACGTCTGTACACTTACTCGCTGCACCGTACTATTACATGCACCAAAACACTCTGCGTATGTGAACTGCTGCCAGCGCCATCGTGCGATGACCGCAAGTCAAATTCACCGCATGGTCATAATCCAAGGTGATTTAAACCCGCAAACCACCCACCAGAGCGTTGTTTCACCATGTATCAGCATTATGCTTAATTTATGAGCTTGAGTGTACGACAACATTGTGGGTACATTATGACCACTGCACGCAACGGTCCAATAAGCACTATTATTTACACGTGTTCGATGCAAATTCAGATGTTTCTTATCATTAACCAGTTTAATGCAAATCAATTAAATATTTTCTCTGTCCATTGTAATAGAGCACTCAAAATTAGTCCCTCCTGCTTTACGTCCTGCATTCTAAAACGTTATTGTGAGATCGCATTGCTGTATAAAGCCCCGGTTTTAACTATGTATCTGAGAGGCCATTTCAGTTCATGGCATAGTTCAGATATACTTTCATAGATAATCTGTTTTTAAAACTGGATAGGGAGCTTACAACCTGCAGACCTATTTCCGATCCTAGTTATTTTCAATTTATGTTGTTGTAACGATTTTGACACGGATCAGTGTTACACTCAACAGTGTAAAAGAGGTGGTATTCATCTCATTAACTATCTTTTCTTGACTCATCTCGATGCAAATTATGCAAATTATCTGAATGAAATAATATTACCTAATGATTTATGGTTGGACGAACACCTGTCTTTGAGATGCAATTGCATCAGCTTTCTGATAGTAAGAGCGGTACATGATTATTCAGAATTATGTAGACACTCCCAAGTGACTCGAAAAAATGATATTTATATTATATGATTATTTGTATGGAAACAGCAACTGAACAAGGCTGTTGTCTTATAATGGCCTTCTGAATAGTGGTTGCCTGCCCAACGGAGGAGTCAATGTGTGTAGTTTGTGCCGCAGTTGAAAGACGGCAGTGATAATTTCATTCGTCAACATAATGGTACTCCACTGTAATTGCACAACGATTTTCGTGAGTTATTGGATACTTAGCTACTACGACGATGGCTCTGAATGAGCTGGCATACTCCAGTTGCCGGCATGGCTACCACGTTCTCTGAAACTGGCACAGTGTGATTTTTACCTGTAGGGCTCATGAAAGACACTGTTTCCACTTCTCCACTTTCCCACAACATAGCTGACTTACAGCGGTGGTGTCAGGCCCGCAGTGACTGACATCGATGCGAGCACTGTAGGACGGGTATCAGACGAACTGGCCTATACAATGGACGTGGGCCATGTGACTAACGGTTCACACACTGAACACTTGTTAACATGGCACAAAAAACTTATTGAGAGGAGTTTCCATACGTACTGCGTATAGTACCTAGCGATTTCCATATGTGCTTCATACAGTACCTAACTTACTACAAATATTATTATTACTATTCACGCATGGGCCCAATAGCACCACGCGAGGTACAATTCATCATTGTCACTTTTGATATTTCGCTTTCCTTTGTGTCCAATTTTGTTTCATCTTTCCAGAATGAAATCCCTTTCTTTATCAGACCACGGTATTCAAGTCTTTTGCCTGAATGTTTTCTGTCTGTTACGTCTGCCTGAGTTATACCGGCTATTTTGAGAGCCTCCTTAATCATAGAGTTCCATTTAACTGGCTCAATTTTCGTCTTGTTTCAGTTTTCGTAGAATTCTACTATTTGTTTTGTTAACTTAGTCGATGACATTCCTTTAATGTGCCCACAAAATTTAAGTCTCTGCTTTCTCATCTCACCATGTACGTCTGTGTATTCTTCTATTTCTTTATTGCCTCTCGGCCTACAAGTTTCTTCATCAGTAATTTTGGAGCCTAATATTTTCTTAGTAATCTTTCTTTCTTTCGAATTTCTTCAATATCCCTCTTTGTTTTAAAAATTAAAGTATCTGCTGCATAAAGACATTGAGGTTTGATTACGATTCTGTAATGCCTAAGTTTACTGAATTTAGAAAGTGACTTTTTGTTAGAAATATTTTGTGTTAATCTGAACGCAGTTGCCGTTTTTTGACAGTGATCTTCGTTTGCAGCTCTTTCCAGACTGTTTTCTTGTATGATTTCTTCCAAGTATTTAAACTGAGAAACCGTTTTTATTTTTCCATATAATCCTTTCAAACTCTTTGGTACTTGTTTGTTCCACGTCATATATTCCGTTTTTGCGAATGATATTTGAAATCCTACTTATTCCGCAACTTCTGTAAGAATTTCAATTTGTTTTTGAGCTGTTGGTAATATCCCCAGTTAAAATTTTCAGATCATCTGCAAAGGCGAGGCAATCTACTCTAATATTACACTTGTTTCACTTAGATTGACCTATATTTTGACTCAACATTTCATCTCGCCATTCTGTAATCACCTTTTCCAAAAAATAGTGAAGGGGAGAGTCCATCTCCCTGTCAAACATTAGTCATTAAATTAAATAGTTCAGAAATTTCCCCCATGAATGTAACTTTAGATATAGTGTCAGTTAATACCTCCTTATTCGGTGTTAGTTTTTCTATCTAGCCCTTGCTGGGAAAGAGATTAACGATCAACTGAGTCGTAAGCCCTTTTAATACCACAAATTTATATACGATATTGATACCCGAAATCCTTTGGTGCCTAAGGAGTAGTTTTAAATTAAGAATATATTCCGGATAGGATCTGCTTGGTCTAAAGCCTTCTTGGTATTCACCAATTTTAGGTGCTAATTGTTCTTCGCCTCGATCAAGTAAGAAATGCGTGAGTATGTTATATGTGACCGGGAGAAGAGAGATTCTTCGGTAATTGTTAACATCGGTTCTGTCCCCTTTTTTATGCAATTGATGAATTAGGGTAGTTTTCCAGTCCTCAGGTATTTTCTCAGTTTGCCAGATATGTCCAGTTAGTTGAGTGATTTCATTTATAGTGTTAGGGCTAGCTGATTTTAGTAGTTCTGCAACTCTGCCCTCTTCTCCGGATGCTTTATTATTTTTAAGTCTCTTAATTTCTTTAATTATTTCTCTTTCGTCAGGTTTATTTAGAGTTAGGGTTGGTGTAATTAGTTTTCTGTACTTGGAATGTATTCGCTGGTTCTGGTCAGTTTAATAGTTTTTCGAAATAATAAGCACGTAACCTATATTTTCATGCTTGGTAAGAGCCAAACAGCCATTCTCATTTTTGAAGCACAGAGTTTGAGGTTGGTAACCAGTCAGTTTTGTTTTGAATGTTATATAAAAGTTTGTTGTATTGTTCTTTCGTACGTTTTTTCTGATTGGGCACTTTCGTAGTTTCTCTTAGCCTGTTAATTTAGATGTTTCGTTTCTTACTGTTACGAAGGTGTTGTACATATTTTCAGTTTTGTCGTTATTCCATTTTTTAAGTGCCTCATGCCTAGACTCAACTGCTGTTTCACAGTCTCCTTTCCACCAAAGGTGTTTTCGTTTCTTTCAAAGCGGCATTAAATTTTATACTGTAGTGATGAACTTTTCTGTTAGGATTTGCCAGTTGTTGGACTGTCTTTTCTCAAATTCGCTTGTTGGAGTTGGGGTTACTTTAGTTGTGTCAAATTTTGGGATAACATTTTTTGTTTTGAAGGATTTTTGAGGTTGAAGTTTTACTTTTATTCGCATTAAATAATATCAAAATCATTGTATATATACCCCTTTCCTAACTTGAACATTTAAAATTTCTTTGTAGTTAAGGTATGAGATGGCTACGTGATCGATTTAAAATTCCCCAATAAATATATTGGGTGCCGCCAAGTTTTTGTGTAGAAGGGTCCTTTTTAAAATGTGATGACACGATTTTAAGGTTAAAACTTTTGCACGTTTAAACATGTATTTGGGCATTTTGGTTTGTCCATTTATGCGCAGGAAATCCACCGACCGTTTTCTTATATTTCTTCACTTTACCTACCTGAGCGTTAAAATCACCCATTAAAAATTTAGCATGGTTTGAGGGATTTTTGAAGATGATGCTTTCTGTCGTTTCTCAAGCTTCATTAACTTCTTCTGGTTATATACGGTTGTTCTTATTGACTGGCATATGGGCTTTAATTAAAGTGTATGCCGTATTTGCGCATTTAAGAGAAATTCTCATCAGTCTATTATTAATGGGCTTTACCTCCGTTATTGAATTTAAAATACTTTTGGAGTCTGGAAAAGCAACTCCCACATGTGGTGTATTATGAAGTATTCTTTTATCAGTTTTACATTTAAAAAGGCGATAATTATCAAAATCCATTGTGTTATTGTCAGTCATTCGTGTTTCTTGACGCGCCAAAATTTGAATATTATGTTCTTTTAATGTATCTCAAAATTTATGAAGTTTACCTGGTTCCAAAAGTATTGGCATGTTAAGTGTTTGTAAAAATTGTGTTTGGTTTGCTTTTAAGTTGGCCAGAGGTCTCCGACTTCCTCTGTTGAGTCACACAGCATTTTAACCTGGCCGCCCCAGAAGCCTAAAGACCAGTTGCGTCAGCAACACTGGCTGTGAATTGTCCTCCTGGGATGGTATTGTGATTATCAAAATTCTCCATGATGACTACATCTGGAATCAGGTGGGGTTGAGTAGACTCACTGAGTGAACTCAGGGTGTTAACACGGGAAGGATTAGTTCCAAAACATAAATTACAGCCGCACCACTGGTGAACAGACACTGACCACTATGCCGCTTGTTACAATACAGACGCAGAGTGGATTTGGTTTCATTTTGCCTTGGATGGGGACTGTTTATTCTGTGTTCGCAGCTGTCCACCGTATCTGTTGGAACGTTCACTATCTGCCACCAGTGATCCGTCCTATATCTTAGGCAAGTTCGGCTTCTTAGACTTTTAGTTACAAAGTATTGAAGCCTGGATTAGTAGAAATATGATTTACAATTGCTTGAAGGTGGCTAGATAATTCTGAATAACCCTGTATTATCTACGAAAACCCACAATACTGGATACTACCGTACACAACGTAACACCATCCAAAGACAATTTTCCGTAACCACATCAAATGAAGGAAAGAAAGTCTATTAACTGCTTCTAGGCAAACGTTTATTCCAAGCACAATAAATTTTCAGGTTCCGTGGCCTGATCTTCAGGAGCAAGCACTTTTCAGCAGGAGTTTTCTAAGATCTCGCAAATAAATCGATGTGGAGTAGAACTCAGTGATTGGGACATTATCTCAATGGGTCCTGGTTGAGCCTTCATGAGCCACGCGCGCAGGGGTCGCGGCAGAGCGACATATGGACATGGCCGTTTGCCGTTCACCGGAAATGAGTACCAGGCACAGCGATTGGTTGATTGGGGCGGCCAGGTTAAAATGCTGTGTGACTCAACAGAGGAAGTCGGAGTCCTCTGGCCATTATTGACGCTGTAGATACGCTGAATATGGAACAGAACTACTACGTCACTTTCTGGACTTTAACTTTTGTTGCATATGTGTGTGTGTTTGCTTAAGACGAATCCGTTCACCGCTACTGATTCGAGCTTACTTCTAGTTGAAGTCGGTAACGTTTGCTCTCCAGCGCATTTTTATCTCTGACTGAGCGTCTGTCAAGGTTTTCACACGCTACATGGGTCGTGGCAGTGACCGGCTTACTGTACTGTCTACCTGCAACACTTAAGTCGTGATGGGAGACCATAGCTCTACCGTACATCATCCACACAGATTTTATTAAACTGCAAAAAGGGGAAATGCAGAGATAGTTTGAGAGGCTACAGACCATGGAGGTGTAATAAGAGGAGTACTGATGAAGTCACAAACGTAAAGCTGACGTACCCCACTTCAGTAGACCCAAACACAAGTATATGGTGGTAGTGTTTTGATTAAAAATGCCAGCTTGAATCATTGACAGGTGTACTAGTCATCCTAATTATGGTTCAGATTGTAAAGGAATCACATTTCATTGGTAAGTGGACTCTTTCCAGCAACTCAGATGTTTACATACAGGTCTGTTTCAGGACCTATTCAGGAATGTATTCGTAACTGACGTCAAAGTGAAGGGAATATAATTCCACCAACCATATTTAAGTATTCGTTGTACTGTATATACTGAATCATAAGGAACTGGAAAACCTTACATTGTACTTACTGCTAAATCAGCAAATAACCTGACAGAAAAAAGGGAGTGTTACTTCCTGACAAAGTGATGCTGTTACTAAAGTTAAAACTGATCAATAACCGTTACACTAACGGTGCTAGAGCAGTAATCAAACGCTATGGTTTTAAATTTGAAAAGAAAAAACGTATACACGTTAGATGGAAAAATAATTACTTAGAATGTGGAACAAAACATATTTTTTGTGGATCAATATAAAATTTGTAGCGTGATATTCCGGCTGAATGGCGTTTGGGCTGGAGAGTATTCTGGCGTGAGGTTGAGTACTTTTATTATCGCTGTCGTCACCTGTAAACGAAAATTTAACAAGATGGAACACAATATTATGAACAAAAGATTGCTTGAGTACAGGATAAATTGGAACAGGGCTTATCATATTCAAATAATAGCAACAGATATTACAAAACAATTCAATCTGGCCCTAGAAGGTCAAGCCAAATAACGACGTCGTACTATAAAAGTCATGATATAGAGATATACACATATGCAGATGACGGTAGTATCGCGTACACATGGTATGACTGGTTACTTCACTGGCGGAGCTGTCATTTGTACTCACGTGGTATATCTGAACAGTTTTCAGACATGATTATGGACGCACGAGGGGATTTAACAGATTTAGAACGCGTAGTGGTAGTTGGAAATAGACGCATGGGACATTCTATTAGGAAATCGCTAGGTAATTCAATATTCTGACATTCAAGGTGTCTACAGTGTGTGAAGAATTCCAAATTTCATGTGTCATCTGTCACCAGAGACAACGCAGTAGCCAACGGCCTTCACTTAACGATCGAGTGCATTGGCGTTTTTGTGGAGACACTAACTTTGCTAACAGACAAGCAACCCTACGTAAAATACGCCCCCCCCCTCTCGCTCCCCTCCCGTCGGTGGTTCTAGTCCTCCGTCGGGCATGGATGTGTGTGTGTTGTCCATAGCGTAAGTTAGTTTAAGTAGTGTGTAAGTTTAGGGACCAATGACCTAAGCAGTTTGGTCCCATAAGAACTTATAACAAATTTCCAATTTTCCTATGTAAAATAACCCAGAATCCAATTTGAGACGTCGACGAACGTATCCATTACAACAGTGGAGAAACATATGGTGTTATTAATGGGCTATGGCAGCAGACGACCGTATCTAGAGCTGTTGTTAGAAGCACGGCATAGAGTGCAACTATTCTTCTGACCTCGTAGGCAAATCAGTTGGACACTACACGACTGTAAAATCGTAGTATGATCAAATGATCCCTGATTTCTGTTGGTGAGACCTGATGGTAGGTTTCAAGTGTGACGTGACTTCTCGAAGTCCTAGACCCTTGTGGTAATCAAGGCGCTATGAAAACTGGTGGTGGCATCATCATGATGTGGGCCGTGTTTACATGATATGAACTCTGGTCAAACAGAACTTGCCATTGGCTGGAAATGGTTATTTGCAACCATGCGTTGACTCCATGTTCCCAGACAGTAATGGAATGAGTATGAATGACGATGCGTCGGGTCACCGAGTCAGAATTCTTCGCGATTGGTTTGAAGAACATTCTGGACATGTCGAGGAATGATTTCGGCAGCCATTGGGCGTTTATGGGATATAATGGAGAAGTCACTTCGTGCAAAAAATCGTGCAGCGGTAATTATGGACGGCTATATATGTATCACCCCTCAATATTTCTGCAGAAGACTTCCAACGATTTCTTGAGTTCACGCCACGTCAAGTTGTGGCACTATGCCGGACAATATGAGGTCCAACACGATATTATGAGGTATTCCATGACTTTTGTCATCTCAGTGTTTACGGCCTTCTGTCTTGAATAGTCAAACAGTAGTAACTTATTTTACCCGAAAAATGGCTCTGAGCACTATGGGACTTAACATCTATGGTTATCAGTCCCCTAGAACTTAGAACTACTTAAACCTAACTAACATAAGGACATCACACACATCCATGCCCGAGGCAGGATTCGAACCTGCGACCGCAGCAGTCGCGCGGCTCCGGACTGAGCGCCTAGAACCGCTAGACCACCGCGGCCAGCCAATATTGTACCTGAAATATTCACTTATCTATAATAGAAAATGACTATTATCGGTACTAGCTATTCTGGCTATTACTATCTATCCACAGTCTCCAAGAGACCAAATACGAATATACCACACAACTAGCTACGCTTCCACCTAAGTGATCAGTGCACCAGTTAGATATATAAACAATTCATTCGCAGAAGAGAATATAGATAACAGCATGTGGACGGATTGAGCTATAGTTGACTTAACTTAGGCCGAAGGAAACAGCACTCGCTCCGACACGCCAGAACAGTCCCTGCTGACGTGGTCTGGTGCCAAATCGCACGTCAACTCGCTGTGGGTCTAGGTCTTGACTTCCCGAAGAACTGCGTTCCCTGCTGTTTCTATAGCAGCTCTCCATCACTGACCGGTCACAATCCAGCCATTGCCGCGGTGGTGCTCACAGCGATAACATGTACCGCAACAGCCAACGTCTGGCAGCCCCAGTGCCACACATGCAAGAACAAGATCGCTGGCTACGAGGAAAGCAGCAGCGCCATTCCACACAGCGCAACTGTCAGTTGAAGTGGAACGAGCTCACAAATACACTGACAAAGTGAGTGACATTGACATATTTTGCCTTATGTGTGCATCACCAAAATTTGCGCTAAATGCTCGTATTTACATGTTATAGATATTTAATCTCACGCCTGAGACATTGTAGTTTGGAGACAATATTGAAGCTATAGAAAAGGGCCATACAATAAACAAGAGACTGTAGACGTGCGTGCGTGCGTGTGTGTGTGTGTGTGTATGTGTGTGTGTGTGTGTGTCTATTGTTGACAAAGGCCTTAATGGCCGAAAGCTGTAATTGTGTGAATCTTTTTGTTTTACCAATCGCCACTCACCATCTCCGCTATATGGTGAGTACCAACTTTCCTTCTCTAAATTTTGAAATTTTTGGTAAAGTCGTACAGGGCCAAACTGCTGAGCTCATAGAACCTTAAGAGTACTCACTACTTAAGCTAACTTAAACTAACTTACGCTATGGACAATACACACACCCACGCCCGAGGGAACACTCGAACCTCCGACGGGGGGAGCCGCACGGACCATGACAACGTGCCTGAGACCGCGCGGCCACCACGCGTGGCTTCCTTCTCTAATATTAGTAAACTCCATCCTGGGGTTTCCATTGTTCAACTAAAACCTCTCATATTATACCAGTGAAAGTGATGGAAGTTCTGCACTATACTCTGCAGACTACTGTGACGCTCATGGCAGAGAGTACGTTCCACTCTACTTGTAGTCTTCCCCGTTCCATCCACTTACGGAGCGCTGCCAGAATGATTGGTTTCTTAAATGCCTCCGAGCGTGCTGTAATTTATCTAATCTTGTCCTCAGAATCCGTAAGCGAGCTACACGTAGGGGGTTGTAGTATATTCGCAGAGTTATCATTTAAATTCGGTTCATGAAGATATGTAATTAGGCTTTCTCGGTAAAGTTTATGTCTGTTTTCGATAGTCAGCCCGTTCAGTTTATTTAGCATTTCTATTAAACTCTCTCATGGACCTAACAAGCCTGTGACCTATCGTGCTGACCTTTTCTGTACACGTTCAGTGTCCCCTGCCAGTCCTATTTGGAACGGGTCCCAGACGGTTGGGCCGTATTCTAGGATCCGTCATGCGAGTCATTTGTAAGCAATCTCCTCTGTAAACTAATTGCATTTCCCTAGTATTCTACAAAAAACAAAGTATCATCTATTTGACCCACGACTCAGCCTTTGTCATTATTCCATTTCTACTGTTACACACCGGTATTCGTGTGACCAATTCCCACTGCGACTCATGGATGGTATAGTCATAGGATACTTCATTCTTTTATTTGTTTGCGAGATCCTCAGATCATATCTGAACGTTTAAAGCAAGTTGCCTGGCTTTGCACCACTTTGAAATCTTATCGAGATATGACTGAATCGCTATGCAGTCTCTTTGAGACATATTTAATTATAGGTAACGGCATCATCTGCACAGAGCCTGAGGTTACTGTTAACAAGGGCCACAATGTCATTATTGTAGACAATGAACAGCAATGGTTCCGACACACTTTCTTGGGGCACACCCGAAGTTACTTGCACATCCAGGAAAACTTGTTGAGATGTACCTACCAAAAAATACTCAATCCAGTCAAAATTTCTCTAGTACGATGGTACTGTTGATTATAAGCGTAGATATGGTGCTGAATAAAATGCTTTTTGGAATTCAAGAAGTACTGCACCTACCCGACTGCCTCGATGAAATCTTTCCGTACGTCATTTGAGAAAAGTGCAGGTAGGGCTTCTCAAAGGTGAGCTCAGAATCTGTTGTAAGATTCTACAACAAATCGATGTCACTGGTATTGCACAGTACTTATGTGAATCACTTCTAAGACCATTCTTGAAAACGGGCGTGGCCGACGCTTTCCTCCAACAGCTACCTGAATACTGATACTGCTGCGTTACGAAGTACATTAACAAACCTGTAGTAATTATTACACTAAAAGCAGCATTCGTTGCTATAGAACAAGAGGTAACTTCGGAAATATGGAGCTTCTAATTCCTATCGGGTCACCTAGATTTAGATTTTCTACGATTTCCCGAAATCGTTAAAATCAAACGCTGGGCTGGTTCCTTTGAAAGTGCACTGCCGACCTCCTTCCCCAAATCGAGACTGTGCTAGATCTCTAACAGTCTCGTCGTCAACGATACGTTATACTCAAGTTCTCTTTCTCAACCTAATTAGAAGCAACACTCAGGCGACAACTACCAAGAAAAATTTAACATCAATTAAAAATAGTTTTATCCGACAGAGAATCAATCTAGAACCCGTATTTAAAAGCAGCATGTTTAAGAAAAGCGTTGACCCACCACATACAGTAGAATATTTCTTAAATGGTAAAGTAAAGGTTTTAAAGAAATATTAAGCAAAATTAAAAAAAAAAGTTCTTATGTGTCATTCCAGTGAGCAGTATCAAATTATAATGCTGGATGGAGGACGCATTTCGAAAAAATGACGACAATATCAGACTCCCAATTTCAAATTAGCAATCACACTTTGCAGTCATAATTCACTCAAAATTCTTTGAACAAAAGGCAGTGAGTTATTGAACATCCAAGTAATATAATAAGTAATAGCAATGGTAAAAAGACAGTCATTTCATTATCCATATGAGTGAGCCTCTAACGTTGGATATTTTTACCAAACAGTTCCCCTGCAGTTGTTTGAGACCGACTGCATAGAAAAAAGAAATCCAAATCTATGCTTTTAATTTTTTTCCGCAACGAGTAAAATGTTTTTCGTCAAACTACATCAGCAAGGAATGGAGTTTCTTTTTGCATCTTCCCATAAATAAAGTTGTTCATCGGTGCAGCAGATGACTTCAGTTTAAGTTTTCTGCTTTCTTAGAATCGAATCTAGATACGGCCACGATTCTGCTTGGCGGGGCGGAAAAGTCTGCCACAAAGAATCTTCGATAAAGAACTACGGCAACGAGTACGAACAGTGAATCAGTGCTTACTAAGCTACGCAAGAGGAGTGCTGTCTTGGGCTACAGGTCTATATCAGCTGTGTTCAGGAGACGGTCTGACGAACACCAGCGTCGTGATTAAATAGGAATGGCAGGCAAGGATATGTCGAGCAAAATATGTGCTGTCTTTCTATGCATCACCAGTCATTAAATTACTTGTAGCCCTCATCGCAAGCTAAGCCACACACCACGCTCTGTAGATTGTAAATATTTATTTCTCTTAATGTTAATGACATGTAACAAATACGTATCAAAGGTTTCTCTTCAGATTTTTTCTCGCCCCGAAGTTCCTCGACTTTATGTTTGTAATTGTTATTGTGTGTGCTGCTTTTATTCTATATTGAAAAAATGCATACACGAAACTCAGTTCTGTCACAATTGTGCAGTGATTTTTAGGTCGTAATTGTGAATATACAGAAGACTGGAAAGGAAAATTGTGCATATGTTAGAGGACGATCAGTTTGGCTTGAGGAAAGGTAAAGGCACTAGAGATGCAGTTCTGACTTTGCGGTTGATAATGGAAGCGCGTAAAAAAATTAAAAAAGTAAAAAAAGACACTTTCACGGATTTTGCTGTCCTGGAGAAAGCGTTCGACAGTGTAAACTGGTGACGGATGTTCGAAATCCTGAAGAAAACACGGGTGAGCTGTAGGGAAAGACAGGTAATGTACAAGATGTACAAGAACGAAGACGAAAAAACAACTGGCAGACGAAGAGCGAAGGTCTCGGATTAAAAAGTGTCTAAGACAGGCATGTAGTCTTTCGGCCCAGCTATTCAATCTGTACATCGAAGATGCAAGGAAGAAAATAAAAGTAAGGTTAAAGAGAGGAATTAAAGTTCAAGGTGAAAGGATTTCAATCTTAAGATTCGCTGATGACACTTCTATCTTCAATGAGAGTGGGTAAGAGTTACAGGACCTGTTGAACGGCATTAAAAGTCCAATGAAGACAGAATTTGGATACAGCGTAATTCGAAGAGAGACAAAAGTAATGAGAAGTAGCAGAAATAAGAGCAGTGATAAACTGAACCTCACAATTAATCATCACGAAGTAGATGAAGTTCAGGAGTTCTGTTACTTAGACAACAAAATAAGCCACGACGGATGGGGCAGGGAGGATAAAAAGAAGTAGACTAGTACTGGACTGCTAGTATTCAACACAGATCTCCGTTTGAGCAAGAAATTTCTGAGAATGTTCAACACAGCATTCTAGGGCTGTAAGACATCGACTGTGGGAAAACCGGAAGAGAAGGGAACATCATCACTTAAGATTTGGAGATACAGAAGAATTTTGAAAATTACGTTAACTGATAAGGTAATGAATCGACGAAGAGAGTACTTTATAAGAAACACTGACAAGAAGAAGGGACAGGATCATGGGAGACATCAGGGAATAGCTTCCATGGCACTAGACGTAGCTTTAGAGGGTAATACCTGTAGAGGAAATTAGGTATTTGGATACATCCGGTAAATAATGGCTACTCTGGGATGAAGAAGTTGGCACAGGGGAGGAATTCGTGATAAGCCTCATCAAACCAGTCAGAATATGAATGACTAAAAAAAAAAAAAGAAAAATTATTATTGATATTTTTATGATTACTGCTCAGTGCAACAATGACTACAATTAAGAAAGAACCTTGCTTGAATCCTATCAACTCAGCTATTTATTATGTCCAATGGTCAACGAAAGGCAGTGCTGTAAATTAGCAATTTATCACCCAATATTTCACACATCAATCGGAAGAATCTCATTCAGTTGCTTGTGTTACTCGTCTAGCAGTCAGAAATACGTTGAGAAGGAAGTAAAATCCAAGGTAGCAACAATACATTCACATCACGTGTACGTTGGGTTGATTGGCGAGCTAACGACTGACTAAAGAAAGAAGGTCGAGTGAGCTGATGATTTGGTTGATCCAATAATGATGGAACCGCCCACGCCTACCAAGGGGACGGTTGTGGGTAGATGTCATGGCCGACTGTGTGCGAATTTCCAAATAATGTCCATCATACATCTGCTTTGGCCTCCGCCGCTCCACATCATCGTATTTAACAGTTTTAGAATCAAGCCTACTTTCCTATCAAAAAATTATTAATCTGACGAAGTAGTTGTACTTTATTTTCAATAAAAAAATATACGGAATGGTCCAAACTAAAGAGCCGGTATAGTATTCAGGCGGGATCTGGAGATTTGCCATCTAGTCAAGGAGAGAGTAATTTCTGAGTCATAAAGCACCAATTATATAAACAAATACAGGCCTACTAGAAGCACATAAGGAATACTTGCATTGAACTTCATGTGGTACGACGATAGGCGTTGAGGTGTTGACTGGCATGAGATGTTGTTTAGTTTCTGGCACCGTCCTCCACGAGATATAGCAGTACACCAACCAATGACACGAGCGCAAGGCTGACTGTATTCTCGCCACGGTACAGCGTGAGTCCTTCTGGAAGAAATACAGTGTTTATGGCGATGCAAAGTGAGACTGTTAGAAAGTAAAAACTAAGTTATAAAACCGTTGCAAATTAGTGTTCATTTTTGAAGGAATCTGGACTCTCTAGCCTGATCAAGATCTTCCAGACATCGGAATTACTGTACTAGTTCCGGAGACGCCAGGCCTGGCAAAACCTATATTTCAATTAAAACAAACTAAAATACCCACGCAGAAATCAGTAATAACTATCTTTGTTACTACTGTTAACATATGTACTAGGGTGAAACCCAGGATGTAATGAAAACATGGGGTGCAAGAACTTACTAAGTAGTTAAGGTAGTATGACAGCAAATTTTGTAAGAATTTTGTAAGAATAATAGCCGTCAGGGACTCGGGTGGGAAATTTTATTCCTCTGTAATACGTCAATACTTATAATAAAACATTACAGCTACGGTTTGCTGTGATTCTAGATGGTAACGATATTAAAATTATTATTACTGTAAAGTGCACTGTATTATTTCTCTAATGTTCAATGTAGTTGAGTAAACCAATCACTACTGCACTTGTTACATAACAATACACTGCAGTCAGCACACTAAAGCTAAGAAATTTCAAATTTTTAGTCATGCAGAAGCTTAAACTATAAGTGCTACTTAAAGAACCTGATAGTAAAATTTAAGTTTGACCATAAACATACTTTTACAATGCATAAGAAAATACGTTAGCTGCTTTTATGCAATATGCCAAGGGAAAAGTCGTTGAGCCATGATTGTAGATTCGTAAAACGGAAACAAGAAGCAGAGTAGGTGGTAAGCACATTTAATGAGTAATATATCGTAAGCTTGCAACTCGTGATGTAGATATAGATAAAGAAAACTACTTTTTGGCACTGATAAGCTGCACCATCCAAAGTGAAAGTAATGTTTACACTCACATCAAAAAAAGTTTTCCATCACCTCGGTTCCAAGAGTTTCGGAACATGTACACAAAATTGGAAAAGAGATCAACATAAACATCATTTCCGCCCTTTTCATTGCTCATGAAAACCACACTTTGCATGTTGTACCACCATACAGCGAGACTTACAGAGGTGGTGGTCCAGATTTATGTACCCATCAGTACCTCTGATACCCAGGAGCACTTCCTCTGGCATTGATGCATGCCTGTATTCGTCGTGGCATACTATCCATAGGTTAAATAAGGCACTGTTGGCCCAGATTGTCCCACTCCTCAACGGCCATTCGACGTGGATCGTACAGAGTAGTTGGTGGGTCACATCTTCCATAAACAACAGTTTTCAGTCTATGCCAAGAGTGTTCGATAGGATTCATGTCTGGAGAAGATGCTGGCCACTCTAGTCGAGCGATGTCATTATCCTGAAGGAAGTCATACACAAGATTTGAACGACAGGGGTGCGAATTGACGTCCATTAAGACGAACGCCTCGCCAATATACTGCCGATATGGCTGCAGTAGCGGCCGGAGGATGCATTCACGTATCGTACAGCCGTTACGTCACCTACCACGACCACCAGAGGCCCCACATAATGCCACCCCCAAAACAGCAGGGAACCTCAAACCTGCTGCATTCGCTGGACAGTGTGTCTAAGGCTTTCAGCCTGACTGGGTGGCCTTCAAACACGTCTCCGCCGATTGTCTGGATGAAGGCATATGCTACACTCACCGCGCGACCGCTACGGTCGCAGGTTCGAATACTGCCTCGGGCATGGATGTGTGTGATGTCCTGAGGTTAGTTAGGTTTAAGTGGTTCTAAGTTCTAGGGGACTGATGACCTCAGAAGTTGAGTCCCATAGTGCTCAGAGCCATTTTTTGCTACACTCATCGGTGAAGATAACATGGTGCCAATACTCAGCGGTCCATTCGGCATGTTGTTGGGCCCACCTGTACGGCGCTGCATGGAGCCGTGGTTGCAAAGATGGACCTCGCCATGAACGTCGGGAATGAAGCTGCGCATCGTGCAGCCTATTACGCACAGTTTGTCATAACACAACGTCTTGCGGCTGCACAAAAATCGTTATTCAAGATGGTGAGGTTGCTGTAAGGTTTCCTCCGAGCGACGATCCGTAGTTAGCGGTCACTGACTGCAGTAGTAGCCTTTTGGCCGCCTGGACGAGGCATGTGATTGACTTATCCTGCCTCTCTGTATCTCCTCCACGTCATAACAACTTCGCTTTGGTTCACTCCGAGACGCCTGGACACTTTCCTTGTTGAGAGCCGTTCTTGGCACAAGGTAACAATGCAGACACGATCGAACCGCTGTGTTGATTTTCTAGGTATGGTTGAAGTACAGACAACATGAGCCATGTACCTCCTTACTGGTGGAATGAATGAAAATGATCGGCTGTGTGACCCTCTCCGTCTTACAGGCGCTGCTCATGAATGGATGTTTACGTCTTTGGACGGGTTTAGTGACATCTCTGAACTATCAAAGGGACTGTATCTGTGATACAATATCCGCAGTCAACGTCTATCTTCAGAAGTTCTGGGAACTGGGGTGATGCAAAACCTTTTTTGATGGATGTCATTATGTATTAACTGAAGATTGAAAAATGTATATCACGAACTGAAGGTGGGTGAGAGTCCGAAACGTGTATCAGCATAATTTAAAAAAAGTAAAGAGTCTGGTTGCTGTGTTTCTGTATATCCATAAATAAATAGCTTTCAGCTCACGATCACACTACTACCATGACAGTTTGAAGACATTCAGCAGATACGAAACCCCTGTCCACTGTTTCCACTTTTGTATAAATTGTGAAAGTCTGAATATCTTTATGACCAAGTCTCTTACTGCAGTGTTAGAATACAGACTAATGGACATCATGCTCTTAGATAAATGCAAGATCTATACCCAAGGTATGTATATACTCATTCTCCCCTGCGACAGTGGTTTGTAGAATCACTATCTTGTTACTATTTCATCTAACATCATGCACACCATTAAGTTGAAGTTATCTTCTGAAGCCACATGACGAAGTAAAACGTTTACAGGTCCATTAAAAATAGTGATATAATTTGGTAGCTATAAACGTAAAAAAGTACTTGCAAATGTCAAAGAATAGAATATCCAGGGTGGAGTTGAGAGAAAGTAAGTTACTCTCTCACCTATTTTTCGTATACGGAAAATTATTAAAAATTTTGTTAAAACCTTGCACACCTTGAGAGAGACTCTAGAAAGTTAACGGTCTGAGCAGACGTTGAGGAAGTCTGGTAGGGCGCTAAAAGCGTGAGGTATTTTTATGGTTCTTAGCTCTGAAAAAGGGCATATTGGGAGTTGAAAGCAATTGGCGGCGAGCACGTCACTCAGTAAATCTTGCCGGACAGGTCCACAGTTGTACAGGGCAGAGAGGGCAGCCACTAGTCAAGATAGGTCTCCTGCAGAACAATGCCGAGCTACTCCCGTGGTGCCAGCGGATGGCTGGGCTGGAGAAGACGGAATGAAGGGATGCCTCTACATAGTGGAGTCGTAAACCGGGCATCGTGTGCAGAGCCACGCTTAATAAAATTTCACAAGTTTCCATGTTCGCCGATACTGCTAATAAACCTGTGACCCACTTCCATCGGCCACCTCGGTCTTATAAGAAACTCCTGCGTCTGAGAAATGTTTAGACATACACTCCTGGAAATTGAAATAAGAACACCGTGAATTCATTGTCCCAGGAAGGGGAAACTTTATTGACACATTCCTGGGGCACTGCGTAGGATCCTACGGTCTTGGCGTGCATCCGTGCGTCGCTGCGGTCCGGTCCCAGGTCGACAGGCACGTGCACCTTCCGCCGACCACTGGCGACAACATCGATGTACTGTGGAGACCTCACGCCCCACGTGTTGAGCAATTCGGCGGTACGTCCACCCGGCCTCCCGCATGCCCACTATACGCCCTCGCTCAAAGTCCGTCAACTGCACATTCGGTTCACGTCCACGCTGTCGCGGCATGCTACCAGTGTTAAAGACTGCGGTGGAGCTCCGTATGCCACGGCAAACTGGCTGACACTGACGGCGGTGGTGCACAAATGCTGCGCAGCTAGCGCCATTCGACGGCCAACACCGGGGTTCCTGGTGTGTCCGCTGTGCCGTGCGTGTGATCATTGCTTGTACAGCCCTCTCGCAGTGTCCGGAGCAAGTATGGTGGGTCTGACACACCGGTGTCAATGTGTTCTTTTTTCCATTTCCAGGAGTGTACAAAAGTTTCGGGATGCATCTACTGTCTGACTGTCTGTTGAACGTGAAGTGAACAAAATGTCGCTGAAGTTATCCCTTTTTCCAGATATTACTATTTTGGGTTTGGAGGTGAAGGGAATTATGTTACAAGTTCCATTAGACTGACAACTTTAGAAGGCAGCAGAATTGCGTTTTAAGAAATATTGCAGTGAATGTACTCGAATTCGTGCCATCTTATCCACCGTGCGCGATACTTGCCATTACGCTACTAGCCGAGACATATCTATAAAAGCTCCAGACGTCAACAACAATTCCTCCAGAAATTCTGCATTCCACAGCGATGTGGGATAATGCATATGGACAGGTCAATACTTATGAGAGACAAACAGTTATACCTTTTTATTTGCATTGCACGACGTTATCAACAAACAGATAGTGGAAAGGAACACTTCCTATTTAGATTACTGCATCCTACATTGTTGGCAGTTATGTGTTGGTGGCAGTTACGTGATTTTATTTTGGTGATTACCAAATAAAGATCAACGTATGGACTGGGTAGCCGAGGCAGCTAGCTCATGGTGATTCGGTCAACCAAGTAAATGAATTTACTGAACATGCTGCAAATTGATATAGGGAGCCTGTGTGTAAGAATTCTCCGCCAGTGAGGCACAAAGGCGGTATGATACATATATGAGCCACTGAGAAGTGGGTTTGGTGGTCTGTTGGGCTGATGAGAGGTTCATATATCTATGATCTGGGTTCGATTCCAACTTCGGTCAGTGATTTTAGATAGGGAGAGACAGATTCCATTCTCCTCTGGTTACACCAAGTGAAGAAGATATAATGGCATTGTGGTCTGAAATTCACATTAAAAATGATATTCCTCAAGTAGACGTTACGTTGAGCCACAATCAAGTTCTGTTTCAATTCTCTATCACCAGTAACCTTTCTTATACTAGTTATTTACTTCTAGTGACGAAATAAACGCTGTGTAGGCTCACAGGACACTTATTCCATCTTTTATCTGAGCTTCTGTACGTCGATAAAATTGGTTCTGAACTGGGAATGCAACTCAGACCGCCCTTAACGCGGAATTTGTTCCCATCGTGACAGTACAGCTCGGCTACAAATTATTGTTTGGTCAAAACTGCAGATTCCTCAACATCTCCACATATTGCGCATGAATGGGTTCGAATCCTGGCCCGGCGCTAAAGATTTCATTATGTATTATCAAGATCTAGCACGAGAACACCTATGTGCTGGTGGATAATAATTTCGATTTTAATGTATTTTCATTCATTGTCAACACTAACGATATTTGACGTTTTTGACTCCCAGTGAGACACAGAACTGTTTGCGAGATCACTGTAAGTTCAAAATGTTATTACGAGCTGCTGGTGGAGAAATTTCGGTAGCTGACGTCTCTTTGCGTGTAGTCAACAACGATATGTGTGGGGCTCTCTGCCCAGTCAGCACTGAACTCTTCGTCGTATTATTTCTAGTTCATACATACTCACATGTCGCTGCTGGTGCAACAAACCCATGCTTAACGTTCGTTTTCTATAAAATAAAACAGCGGTAGGTGCCGGGTTGGAGTCCTGCGAAGGAAAAAAATTAATGTTTCGTCTCGTCATTACAGTTAAAACATCTAGCTACTGCCGAGAAAATGCGATATGTCACCGTTGATTGTACTTCGATATCTATCCGACTCGGATCTGGGTTCGAATCCCTGTCCAACACAAAGCTTTACCTCACGGAATTTCAAGTAAGTTACTTGTTAAGAAGCAGGGTGCTGGGTAGGAATTCGGGTCCGTTAAAAATGTTTTCGTTATGTAATTTAAAGTTGATATTTGCTAATTGATACTGTCTAAAATCGAGGTATGTCACTCTCTTTATGCCCAATCAGGAATGACTGTTACTTTCCGTCAGTCACGAAATCTTTGCTTAGTCTACATGACCTGGGTTTGAATCCTAATGCAGAAGGAGACGTTCGTCGTGTCGTGTCATTTGAAGTTCATACATATTCTCAACTAGCTGCTCGTGAATAACTTAAATTTTTAATGTCATTTTGTGTTAAATAATAAGTACGGTATGTTACTTTGAAGAGAAAATCATGAATACGCGAACTTACTACGTGCATTACCTATCTGACGTAATAATGAGAGAGGTAACATTTCAGATATGTCATTTATTGTAATAAATGTGAGCTTACAAGCCTTAAGGACAATCTTACCTGTGATAAGGTGTTCCCTGATATTTGTAGTATCGTAGTATTACTTTACATCTAGAGTTATTGCGATACAGAGTAGTGTTGTCCAGTGGTGACTTGTTGGAACCATTTTCAATAGTCAAACGACTGTACCAAGGAGCGATTAGAGCACCTACTAGACAGCTGCGTTATGTGGGTTGCATGCGAATCAGGCGAAATTCAATTCAGGTTGTTCGGATACTTTTGAGCATGACTGTACCTACAAAATTATATTGTTGTGCGACACATAGTTGAGGAGATATGTTGTCATAAACATCAAGCTGCTTGAAAATGAAAGTGGAGGGCGCTATTCGCTACACTGTAGGTGAAATATGTGTATACATAAGCGTAAATATCCTAAATATATTTGAAACGTGTGTATACGAGCAAAACCACTGGTAGGAATCTCATCCAATACCAGTGAAACGATATCTGTCATATTTGGTACACATATTAGTTGCATTTTGAAGAGAAGTACTGTGGGGGTAAGAAACGCCAGCCTCTTTTGGGGATGGACAGACAGCAAGGGGGAAGGAAGAGTGAAGCACAGATATAAGAAGACAGGAAGAGATAGCTGAGGGCAAATGGACAGAGAGAGGGAAGAGGAGGAGATGGACATAGAGAGCTGAAACGAGATGGACAAAGACTGGAGGGAGGGAGTGACAGGCAGAGTGTTCGGGCAGGAAATAAACAGACAGAGGGGGAGGTGGATATGGACAGGTAAATGGAATGCGAGGAAAGGTACTGAGAAAGGGGATGGGAGAACATGGAGACGAAAAGAAAGGGGAGGAGATGAACAGGGTGAGAAGGAAGTGGAGAGAGAAAAAAATGGTTCAAATGGCTCTGAACACTATGGGACTTAACTGCTGAGGTCATCAGTCCCCTAGAACTTAGAACTACTTAAACGTAACTAACCTAAGGACAGCATACACATCCATGCCCGAGGCAGGATTCGAACCTGCGATCGCAGCGGTCACGCGGTTCCTGACTGTAGCGCCTAGAACCGCTCGGCCACTCCGGCCGGCTGAAGTGGAGAGAGACAAGGACAGGAAGAACTGGAGACGGACAGAGAGAGGAGGGAGGGCTAGTAGAAGACAAGTAAATGAATACCCCGGCAGCTTTGAGTTTCTCAGATAGTGAGTAATACAGAAAAAGAAAGACTGGCCAAATATTTGGTATTGAGACAATTCGAGTGACATACCAAACGATGATCTTAGTGACTACGTCACTACATCTCTTGCCTATCAAGTCCTACTGACAGATATTGTTTACAGAGCCAAAATTCGAACAAAGGTATCCCAGATTTACGATTTAGAAATTCAGCCACACTGAAAGATAGAACTCAGTAAACGGTGCACGCTGGAGGTCTCGGCAGAAACACAATTCATCTTCTCTGTCGGCTGCATATCCCGTTCAGCCTAGCCTGTCAGACGGAAAATGGCCAACCCGTCGGCTGACTGTTAATGAGGGCGTAATTAGCTGCTGTGAAATCAGGGCACGGGGCCTTCTGTTGACGCCGCCGCGCCGGCTCCGCGCTAATTCCGGTTTACGATCACCGAGGGGTGTCCTGAAATGCCAAAGAGCGACAGCGCAGAAATACGGACTTCTGACTCAAGCAGCCGAAGCCGGTAGTTACGGTGCTGGCTAAAGTTTAAAATGTTACTTCCTCTGGAACTTCAGTAACACAGCCCGAATTTTCTTAACAGTTCCTCAGTTTTAATTAAAGTTGTTTAAGGTGTCTTCTGTCTGTTTACCCAGTCGGGCTCCGGCTGGTTATCTACGTGAAAACTGTGTGTCAGAAAACGAAACGCTACTCGCAAAATTCACAGAACTCTGCTTTGGAAAAGAATTCAGCCGGCCGGAGTGGCCGAGCAGTTCTAGGCGCAACAGTCTGGTACCGCGCGACCGTTACGGTCGCAGGTTCAAATCCTGCCTCGGGCATGGATGTGTGTGATGCCCTTAGGTTAGTTAAGTTTAAGTAGTTCTAAGTTCTAGGGGACTGATGACTTAAGCCGTTAAGTCCCATAGTGCTCAGAGCCATTTTGTAATTTCACATGCAAATGATTGTAAAGGTACCCAATGGCAACCTGAAATAGACTGTGAGAGGCACACTGAGCTGTTACAATTCTGTATTGGTGCTTTCAGGCCGTGGAGAAGGAGTAAGCTTCTGCTTCATCATGCCCCATATGTCTTCAATTGGAGATATAACTGATGATATTGCTGACCAGGGAATCTGTTGTATACCACGAAGTTACTCGGCTCTGCAGAAATACCAGGTGTGGTCGCGTGTCGTAAATGGCGCCCCCTCACACCCCTACCCACAAACCATGAAGCCTCGGATGAGACCTGTGTGTTGTGGGCGCATGCACTCTAGAATCGGCAGTTCACTAGGCCTACGTATACACAAACATCATGTGATCAGAAGTATCCGGACACCTGGCTGAAAATGACTTACAAGTTCGTGGCGCACCCCATGCTGGAATTCAATATGGTGTTGGCAAACCCTAATCCTTGACGACAGCTTCTACTGTCTCAATCATATGTTCAGTCAGGTGCTGGAATGTTTCTTGGGAACGGCAGGCCCTTCTTCACGGAGTGCTGCACTGAGGAGACGTTTCGATGTCGATCGGTGAGGCCTGCCACGAAGTCAGCGTTCCAAAACATCCCAAATGTGTTCTATAGGATTCAGGTCAGGACTCTGTGCAGGCGAATCCATTACAGGGACGTTATTGTCGTGTAACCATTCCCCCACAGGCCATGCATTATGAACAGGTGCTCAATCGTTTTGAAAGATACAGTCACCGTCCCTTAATTGCTCTTCAACAGTGGCAAGCAAGAAGCTGCTTAAAACATCAATGTAGGCGTCTGCTGTGACAGTGCCACGCAAAACAACAAGGGTTGCAAGCCCCCTCCATGAAAAACTCAACCACACCATAACACCACCGCCTCCGAATTTTACTGTTGGCACTACACCCGCTGGCAGATGTCGTTCACCGGGCATTCGCCATACCCACGCCCAGCCGTCGGATCGCCACATTGTGTACCGTCATTCGTCACTCCACACAACGTTTATCACTGTTCAATCGTCCAATGTTTACGCTCCTTACAACAAGCGAGGCGTCGTTTGGCATTTACCAGCGTGATGTGTGGCTTACGAGCACCCGCTCGACCATGAAATCCAAGCTTTCTCATCTCCTGCCTAACTGTCATAGTACTTGCTGTGGATCCTGATGCAGCTGGGAATTCCTGTGTCATGGTCTGTATAGGTGTCTGCCTATTACACATTATGACCCTCTTCAACTGTCGGCGTTCTCTGTAAGTCAACACACAAGGTCAAACTGTGTGCTATTGTGCTTTACGTATCCCTTCACGTTTCCACTTCACTATCACATCGGAAATTGTGGACCTAGGGATGCTTATGAGTGCGGAAATCTCGCAAGTGACACCTAATCATCTGACCACGTTCGAAATCCGTGAGTTCCGCGGGGCGCCCCATTCTGGTCTCTCACGATGTCTAATGACGACAGAAGTCGTCGATATGGAGTACCTGGCAGTAGCTGGCAGCGCGATGCACGTAATATGGAAAACGTCTGTTTTTGGGGGTGCCGGATACTTTTGATCACGTAGTGTATATCCCTGTCACTCGCTTACAGACAACATACCGTCGTCACTGAAGACAACAAAGCGCCGTTCCACTATCCAACTGACTTTTTCACGACACCAAAGCATCCATGCTTGGCGGTGATGTGGTGTCTGTGGTAAGCTGACCAGAGGCATAAGTGATCTTAATCCTGCTGCAAGCAATCGGTTCCCAATGGAGTCACATGAAACAGCAGGTACAACATATCCCTGGGTGTCGCACATGGATGATTTTATGGTACGTCACCGCTGCTTAGCTAATACGCCGACGTTTACGCGCATATCTACTACGAGAATGCCCAAAAACTGGTGCACAGGTGTGGGAGCTTTCCGTAGACCACTGTTAAAAGCAGCGAAACTCCACCAATACATTGTTTCCAACATGTACGGCAATCTGTCCATAGGTCCATCCAGCTTTGCTCAGAACCGGACTCCGTTCAAATGGCTGAAGCTGTTCGACAGGAGCACGTATTAGTAGGTAGGACATGGTTGTACCTCATTATATATGTTGCAAACACTGTTCATTTTTAAACTCAGTTCAGTGAAAACAGGAAATGCACTAGTGGGCCTCTTGAGTGTCGTTTGATCGCAGATGACCGAGAAAAATGAATTGTTAATACTACAGCCGCTCAGCATGCCACGGAACTGAGTACTTCTTGGTGTTTCATTATCTTTCGACAGTATTTGATGATGAACCGCTGGAATACAGTATATTATTTTGAATATCTGGAACGTCAGAATTCATGTATTACATCCAATAATCAAAGATTAAGGTTGCACAAATTTTAGGAAGTATTATAAAACGCACTCTCCTCAAGAAAGTTAGGAACGATAACGTGATTGCAATGCGAGTTGTAATACACAGGTCAGGGATTGGGACTGCAATCACCAGTCAATTGGGGAAAATTGAAACAGCAGAAGCAGAGGTGCTGTTTCCAAGATCACACCAGTAACAAACTATAGATGTGAAAATGAATAGGGAAATCCAATATAAACTCGTCTTCCAAAGCGTTCTTCATAAAATAGAGAAGTACAGTAGTAAATGGCATGAATACATTCAAAGGATGTCATATGAAAGAGTACCTGCTTTAATGCATAAATATACACCATAAAAAAAGTAAATGTTGCACGTCTTAAGAAGAGGTAGAACGATTAGTTACAGTCTACTTGAAACTGAAACAGGCAACGATGCCCAGCAAAATTTGGATGTGATGCAGAAAACGTACTTAGTGAATGCACAGCGTTGCCCCATTGGTACGATACGTTAGGACATTATAAAGTGAAAACATGCTTCAGTCAGCTGGATTTCTCCGGGCAATGTAAGCGACCGTGGAGATTATTCTGATAGAGTGTTTGCCGGGAAATTCCGACTACCTTAAACCTACCTGTCGCTGTTTTATATTCTCTATCAATCGATATGCTGCTAGTTGAATAATACACTGACAGTTAAATTTTTATTTTATAGTCGTAGATAATTAGAATATTTGTCGTTGTTAAAGAATATGGAACGTTAGAGAATTAGTCATAATCCCTAGGAAATCTGGACTAAACAATAGTTCACATCATCCGCGAACGCCAAGTATGTGTAATGACAGGTGAAGAAACGTAAGCTCATGTATAGGGAGATGTAAAAGAATTCTTCCAGTGTTACATACTGATATAGAAATGAAGAATTAGTTCCTTATAGTGTACCTTGACCGTCGTAGAATGGTAAAAATTAAGTGGGCAGTAATCTACTAAACGACGGTGTGTAAATGATATGAAAAGGCAAAGAAAGGAGTTCACTAGGAGAAGGAACAGACAGAGTGCTGTACTCCACACCATCTAGAAGTAGCTAATCTTTGACCTGGAAGGAACAGTAGCAGAGGAAATGTAATACAGATAAACAGAGACTATAAAATGTGAAACTTTATAGAGAGTGTTGAATGAGGTAATTTCGTAGAGATGAAAAGGTTACTACAATATAGGAAAAGACTGAGGTAGGCATTAAGGTATTCGAAAGGCTAATAACATAGAAAAAAGGAAACAAGGTTGTGAATTAAGAATATCGGGGAAGTGAGCCAACCGAGCAAAACTGAACGACAATCACGTTGAAGAATAATATTACACACAAATTACTGTTGACAAAACTCGTATGAAGTGATAAAGAAGCTTTGCATTCAACATGCTGTCAAGATCGGAGAAAGTTGACAAAACGTCAACATAGTTGGAAGAGGACAGGAGTATAGTAGTAAACGTACATCTGTGTTCAGTTGAAACACTTTGTCGCAGTGTTCCTTGTGCCGAAGAGTTGTGTTGATTACTCTTAATCTTTCACAAGATGTAGGAAACTGTAACAGCTGTATTCTTCGTTTTGTGAATTTGTACAGTTGCGGTTCCTGTACGAAAAGAACTTGGTTGTTTCGGGGAAGGAGACCAGATAGCGAGGTCATCGGTCTCATCGGATTAGGGAAGGACGGGGAAGGAAGTCGGCCGTGCCCTTTGAAAGGAACCATCCCGGCATTTGCCTGGAGCGATTTAGGGAAATCACGGAAAACCTAAATCAGGATGGCCGGACGCGGGATTGAACCGTCGTCCTCCCGAATGCGAGTCCAGTGTCTAACCACTGCGCCACCTCGCTCGCTAAGAAGAACTCTTTGCAGTGTCGTGCAGGTCAGTGATTTTGAATCTGTTTCATTAAGCCTGTTCAATTCTTAATTATCTGTGCTCGTACTTAATGAATGTGGTCTAGTTATTTTATCAAAATGATCGCGTTAGAAATTCCCCAAAGAACTGAGTTTATAGTTCTGTTTACTGCTGACAATTGACCATTCACGGTAACATCTCTTACATCCACTTTACTACCAGATTATTACCCGCATTTCGCTCACTGGTACTGAAAATTATTGGGTCTTTGCGCATCCAGTGTGCAAACCCTTTACTGGAGTATGATGCATTCTGCAAGTTTCCCAAAAATTTGGTCTGTTAGCACGCAATGTGGCTTGATATAAAATAGAAGTCTCTTTTGCCAGAGTTACACTTCCAAATTTTATTGATGATTTCGAGTTCTCGGTAAATATTGTGGTACGGAATAAGTGGCTTGCCGGCTTTCGAACAATAAAATGAGGTGATGGGGTGTGATGGCCCTCAACTACGCGCCCACAGACTCTGAGTTGCAATATTAAAAGTTTCGGCTGGTTTAGTTGTCTAGGGTCTGGGATACGTAGTTGCCACTTTACAGGCAAAATACTGGAGAGTCTACAGTATACCGTAACAATACACACATGAATCGAATGGTTGAAGGTTGCTATCACTCGGCAATTGCGAATTATAAATGTAACATATAAATTTATAAATGAAAGATGGCAATTAAATGAAATCTGCAGGTACTATTTTAACGACTTTAAATGATGAGTAGGATAGTAGAAGTACCTTTTGAGAATGCGGTATATTTCTGCAAAACACTTATTTGTGTCGATAGGCCAGGAATTAAATAAAATATAAGTTGAATAACAGGAAAACAATAGATTCCTACTTCACGCAATTAGTTATGAACAACAACATAGCTCGCGAGATATTCACTTTCGAAAGCACGCTACTACTCCACTGCAGAAGCCACGGAAATCACGCGAGAGCACAGGTCGGCACTCCGAAATATTTCTATCCTCCGCGTCCGCGCTGTAACTGCTCCCATATCCAAGTCTTTCCATCGACCCCGTATCCGTCGCGCCGTCGCGTCCAGCACTTACCTTGTCCTGTACCACACCGTCCAGTACTGCCCACTACTCAGAACTACCCAACCTCCATACGTCTCTCTTAGTAAAGAGCGCTGAAATTGGCTAGAGAGCTCCCTCCGTGTCTCATACCCAACATGCACTCACAAACATATTGAAACACATACCAAATACTGGATTTACATTTAAATTACTTCGAATTAAATAAATATTCCTACGGTTGTACCATAAACACGCTCTAACACACATTATTAAATACACAAAAATTAAATAAACATATATCAAAGGAATAGTAACAAAGAGTAGGCCAGTAGCCTAATGTCTCTGTGCTTTCTAAAGCACAGTAAATTTTTAACAAATTTCTTCATGAATAGTATATATCGGATATAAACAAAGACAGAGATGAATAAATATATTTATAAGCAAGCTGCTACCGTTTTTTAGTGTAACTGTGGATTAATTATGGCCTGACGCGATCAAAAGTAATCGGCCACTTTGACGTCCAATAACTTATGTACTATTCAAGTTACATGCCTGTAATTCATACCAATTTGGGTTTACACTACTAGCTTTCTAAAGACACGGCGATCGACAAAATCGGGTGAAGCGTTTATATTTTGGATATTCGCAGCTGGGTGTTACTTATCTAATTTACTTTATTTTAAACTAATACAGATATTGAAAATCAGATTACACCATCAGAATCGTCGCGCAAATAATAGTAAGGTACATGTTTTTTTTTGAGGTATCATGATTCATCTAGCTACTATTATTTTCTATATGAACTGTGAAATGTCTGCCATTAAGGTTTCACAAAGCGCACAATCTTTGGCACTACCGGCATAGAAGTCTCCTTCATCGACACAAAGCACCGTCCTCGTCACAGCCTAATTCCCAGCCCCGTGGCTGGACCATGCGCTGGGTCTACCCCTCTCGTCCGGCTAACGTTCGGCACCACGTGTTTGCTGCTGGGCCCCGGCTGGGCGAGCGGTTCGTGCAGCCGCCCCAACTCCAAACATGTAACATTTCCAGGGCGCCACAACTCGCTCGTTACCTCACAGTCTGGATGTGCTAGGTACAGGCGAGTATGACACTTTTCCTTTATTTAAAAAGCTCCCAGTGAAATACAACAATATTAAAAGCCCCCATTCACCCAATCTAAAATAATACAATTTTATACAATCGATTGGACGTACCTTCAAAAATTTGTCAGAAATTACAAAATACAACACCAATAATTTATGGAAGGCTCCTTAATAAGCAGTTTTAGTTTAACAAATTTCCACATCCTCCATTACGCATGAATGGAAAAATACTTTTCTGACTTGAATGATATTAAGTCCCAATAAGATAAAAAATAATTTCTTTTTACATTGACAACAACGATTCACATTTATCAATGCAGTTAATAAAACTTATTACAACTTTTTCCAAAATTGACCTCCAAGGAAGTACAGCTGCCAACGTGATTGGAGCTTCCGCAGTTATAAACCTAAGACAGCCAACTTGCTTCGGGGAAGCCACACCAACGGTTTAGTGGGTAACAGGTACGTCACCCAGCACAATTGTGCATGCCACGAGGTACACCGAGATCAGAACTCCGAACAGGCATCGCTGGAACACGCGATGGTAGGCGCCGCCGTCGACGATACAGTACCAGCAAAACTGCCCGGCCAGCGCTCCGACATAGTCGATTTAATCCACGCTCGCTGCTTATTTGAAGCTAGTGACGGAAGAGAACTGGCGTTCTCATGCTGCAGGAGCTTCGTTATGGAGGCACCACAGTCGTACTGCTCACAGACCTTGAAAGGTGGCTACACTGAGTCACAGCGCCAGAGATTGCGCCAGAGAGTATTATTCAGCCGCCTCCACAGGCAGTAGATGTTCAGAAACGGTGGTAGGCTGTGCTTGTCGTGAAGTCGTCGTGGAGACTTCTTGTCGAGAAGCGGTGGTAGAGAGTGCTTGTGGAGATGTTGCAGTAGCGTGTCGTTGTTGAGAAGTTCCCATGGAGAGTGCTTGTTCGGATGCTGACATATTGTTTTATGGGCTAGACACCAGATGTTGTTGGATTAGGGATGCTGTAATGTGCTTTTCGTCTACATATGTGAAGGTAAATAATTCCTTTTTTTTATTATTTCAATGTCTTAGACAATAATGCCTCTTTGTCACAGGTTCAGTCAACAAAGCATCTGGCTCGCGTTCATGTACTAGACTGTAATTCGGGTTTCTATGTGCAATTATAGTATTTCAGTTTTATTTAATTAATTCAGTCTAAATGGTATCTAAAATATCTTGTCTTATTGAGGAAGTACCGTGCCAGATGTATACGTTGAATCACACTTCCACACACAGAACAGCTAAACTTGTGTTTCGTTGTTTCGTAGGTTTTATAGTTGCTGGGGACTTAATTAATTAATTGTGTTAACGGAAGTTTTCTTTCATTCTTTGTTTTTATTCAATGCAGTCCGATTGTGTACTAATACTAGTCAGGGCCAACTGGTTACGAGGCTGCGTAACCGGACAGACAGTAAAAATATTTGCATAAAAAAAATTTAATTAAGCCCCCATGCACGTGGCGACCCTACCAGGATGGATCGTCGCTTGGAATTCTTTTGATAGTAAAAACAGCAGACAGTAGTATTGTTGTAGTAGTTTGTAGTTTAGTAATTGTAGTCTATATTGCATGTGTAGATTTGGTAATGAACATTTGTACTTGTCTTGTCTTTCTTCTAATGGTATTTTGGCAGAATTTAATTTTTGATGTCTTGTATACGGGTTTGACAATTTTGTGCAATTATGAAGATTTCAATTGTTCGTTAATCGTGTTTGTCAGGAAGCATTTGTTGGAGATAAAGTGTCATTGAGTGTAATTTTCGTACAGTGACGTGTTTTGTATGGTTGTAAATGATTACGCGATTGATGAAAAAGGCAAAAATGATGGATAGTGAGAATGACGTAATTGTTAACACGGTGAACTCGCCAACACAGGAAAACGGCATGATGAATAATGAAGTAGAAAACAATTTAATAAGTCGGGAAAGTAGTCAGTTCAAAATTTTTCACAATCAAAAAATTTTCAGAATACGAGATTAACGGCAGAAGATATGGAGCAGTTGATGAGTGCAATATTAAATTTGGGATCTGAATTAAGAGCAATGATAAGACGGTTAGACTCACAAATAGGAACAAGTAAAACCGAGATGGAAACGATGGAAACACAGTTAGGCTCATGAACAGGGACATGTTTCAAAAACTTGAATGATGAATCAAAGAAAGAAATTAGAGAAGAAGTACAACCGATTTTGAATGCACACAATAATAGATTATTTGCAGTAAAGATTAGACAAGAGGGAGAGGATCGAGAACAGGAAGAAAAAGATCGCGTGATAGTACAGAAATTTTCAGAGTTAAATTTACAATGTGCACAGGATAAGGAAGAAATACTTGAGAGAATCGAGGAGTCCGTATCAAATGACAGATTAAATAACCTAACACAACAGTATGAACAGTTAACTACTAAATGTGTTAATACCGAAACCCGAGTCGCGACACTTACGGAAGACGTAAATAAACAGAGAGAAAAAATAGGTGATTTAGCGGAAAGAGTTGAGGAGATATCAGATAAATTGACAAATCTTAGTTTACATGGGGACAGAGATTCAGATGATACAGCTCCATTGCCATTTTCAGAAACCGAAGAGTACCAGAACATAAATAAGCATGTTGAAAATCAGGGAAAATTTAATGAACGCGTTAAAAGGGAAGTTGAGGCATTACGAAAGCAAGTCAAACAGATTGAAGGCGAAATCGTAGGAAAAGACGGCACAAGAAATTTAGAACCACAGATACCAGAGAGGTTTGAAGAAAATAATTTGTTTCATTTACGGGATGCAACAAGAGAGCGCCAGGCGCGCGAACTTGACAATAATCGGCATTGGGGCTGGGAAAGACGCGGTAGGTCTTTGTCGCCACGAGGCGAAAACTTTGACTGTAAACACTTTTTGACTGTTCGGAAATTTAAGATCTTCCGCAATTCTAAGAATGACATACATCCATGTTCATGGTTAGATCAATTTCTGTACGCACTTCCGCTAAATTTGCCACTAAGTCACAAACTGAAATTTATGTGCAGCTATTAAAGTCCTCAGGGGATTCACTACACTAAGTGAATATGTGCCGTATCGTGCACAAGGGCCCCGAGCTGTAGTGGTGCTATTTCCCTTTTAGTTTTCTGCACTGCTGCCTACTCTTTGACTATTCTTTGCATCTATCAAAACAGCTCTTCGACTATCAATGTATCTAGAGAGACGCTAAAGAATAACCGGATATGACTATTTTACCCAAAAGTGATTTCGGAAATTACCGTTTGGACTTACTGTACCTTCTGCAGCATTCATTCGTAGTTTAAATGAAATATTACCTGTTTATCTTCGTGACAATATTACTTCATATGTTGACGATACTCTTATTGCTAAACGTTCTTGGAGTGAGCATTACAAAATTTTGGATTCATTGTTACGTAATTTAGCAAGAGTTGGCATTGAAGGTGTTGCGTTCGAAAATTTTATTTCGTCTTCGCTCCAGAACATCGCTGAGGAGCAAAATATGGATCCAATCTGGAAGGACATTAAGGAGAAGTGGAAGAGAAAGGAAAGCGTAGCGATCAGACAGTATTATTTAGTTCGCAATGATATTCTTTTTAAACGAAAATCGGTTGACAACTCTGTTTGGTTAGTTTGTATTCCTGATGAGTGGGTTAATAAATTGATTTGGTACACACATTTCAGTTATGCACACTTTGGTCCCAGAAAATGCTTTCATAAATTACGAGAAAATTGCTACTTCAGTAATATGGAAAAACGTATTCGATCTGTTATTGCCAAATGCAAATTATGTCAAAAGGCTAAGCCGCCAACTATTTATCACAGAGCACCGTTGTTTCCTATCATTCCAGCGAAATTAAACGACATGGCTGCAGTCGATTTGTTCGGTCCAGTGGTTCGTTCTACTAATGGTCTTGCGTACATTTTGGTAGCTGTGGAATTGACATCAAAATATGTGTGTTTTACACCTTTACGTAAAGCAACAGCTCGTTCAGTATCTAATGCCTTCATCACACATTTTCTTAAAGAAGTGGGTCATGTTGATAAAATTATATCAGATAATGGATCATAGTTTCGTTCTAAAATTTGGCTTCGTACTCTACGGCGTCGTAAGATTAAACCAATCTTCATTTCACTTTTTCACCCTCAATCTAACGCTTAAGAGAGATGGATGAAGGAAATCAATAAACTGTGTCGTGTTTATTGTCATCAGAATCACAGAACATGGGATCAGTATCTTCATATTTTTCAAAACATTCTGAATGAACTCTCTAATGATTCAACTTCTTTACCGCCTATATTGATATTAAAAAATAAAGCACCGACAAATCACATTTCTGAAATCGTTCCTTTTCCGCCTTCACGAAAACTGCGGCATTCTGAAGTTGAGAACCTGGCTCTGCAAAATATTGCATCTGCGGCTGCCAGAAGAGAGAAATCAGCTAAACGTCCTGGTCGTTTAAAAACTTTATCAGTTGGTGAAAAGGTGTTAATTAAGTCTCACCGTTTGTCTCACAAAGGAAAGGGCTTGTGTCGCAAATTTTTTCTGCTTTATAATGGTCCATATAGAGTTTGCAAAATTATTCATGATAACACTGTCGAAGTAGAAACTCTTAAATCTCGGCGCTCTAAGGGAATACATCACATATCGAACGTTAAAATGTTTGTGGAATGACATACTTTCGAGAAACCAACAGTTATATGTAAACATGCAGAGAATACAAGGATAACGCGCTGTGTTTTCACGGCGGCACATACTCAAACCAACAGTCAAGTCTGCGCGCCGCACAAGGTAGTCGTTGACCGCAAACAATTACTTCCTACGTCACGCATACCTACAGCTGATCGAGCGCTCGGTGCGAATGCACTGACAGCCGTAAACAAATACACAGTCTAATTTCTCCGATTAAATTCAGTATAAGGCTATAGTGACTTGATAAATTATGTTATTAACGTTCAGTATTTTTTCAGGATACAGTTGTATAAAATATTCAAGAACTTCAGGTAAATTCTGTGTGTGTCTGACGTTAAGAGGACTTTCTATCGAGAAATTTTCAGGAAGAATGTAATTTCGAAGAAGAAAGTAATAAACTAAAAAGGTAACTATTAATTGGGTTTATTTTCCAGGTAACATATTTCCCCTTAGGTACGTACTTTAGACGTAATTTGCTGCTCGCGATTATGTGATTTATACTTTGTGTTAACTGATTTTGACAATGATTGATTAATGAACAGGGTTGTTAATTATGTATATCATGCATCGCTTGGCTGCACTGCTATTTCACTGATGTCACATTTTTTTTATTATGTGCCTGCTGTGCTTATTTATTTAAATTATAATTGTCACATGATTAGTTGTGCTGATATGGTTATTTATGTAAGTTATACTTTGTGATTTATTTGCTCGCGCCTTCATGTTTACTTATTAAGATTATATATGAACATTTATTTGCTTATGCTGATATGATGCTAATGACCAGTTTATTATGTAAGATACATATTTGCTGCTTTGCGTATGGATGGCACATTTATAGTTTTGTTGTCATAACTACTCTTTATTTTGGTATATAGAAACGCTTATGTACAGTGTACGAACATGGCGTTTAGGTCACACTATGGTATTAATTATAAGTTGTTCGCTTGGCAGAGACTCGTTGTAGGGATTGTGTTACATCCACTTGTTGACATTCTGTTCTCCACTGGTATATTTACTCGCTATTGCATGTTTTTCTTACGCTTAGTGCCTTATATTTTAAGATAAGAAAATGAACTGCTATAATTCTACGAATGACATTAGTACAAGAAACTTCAATGAACTGCCATGAGCTGGAGGTTTTATAGAAGCTGTATAAATTTATGCTAATAGAAAGGAAGCTAACGACATGACATACCAACTCTAGGTTTAGACTATTGACAGTTATTACACTGCATTCTTCGTAAGCAATTGAATTAGTGACACTTGACACAAGAAATACTCCACATGTTTGCTTCTGTTTTGCCATGATTCTTGAAGTGGTGTACACACTGTGAAATATTACGATCATTCACAATCCGCACTCGTACTTACGTACTGAAAGTTATTCGAAATAAAGGTTGTTAGAGGTCATGTATGCATTTCTTTTATTTTATGATGGACAAGGTAACCAAAATGTATTTTATAATTCATAATGAATAGAAGATTTGGCTCAGGTGGATTACACAGTGGTTGTGTGTGGACATTGTGTCTTCGGATTGTATGGGATGATGAATTGAAGTTTGCACTAGGATTTTATCTGTACCTGTTCGAGGAAACTGACTAGAGGGAAGAGTTGTTATGGAAGTGAAATGATATTGGTAATAAGGTTTATATGTATCGACGTATTGAAGAGCTATTATTGAGGTATTGAGATTGTGTGAAGTTGATGATTATTGGAGGTTTGGTGGACAAGAGGTAAGGTAAATGATATTGATGATAAGGTTTATATGTATCGACGTAAGAGATATTATTGAAGTATTAAGATTATGTGATGATAATGATTATTGGAGTTTTGGTGGATAAGAGGCGAAGTAAGTGAGGAGCATTTTTTTATTTTTGTTTGTTGGTCTATATGGAACAAAGAGGATGAAGATAGCAGACGAGAACACTCAAGTGGAAAGAAGATTGTCTACACACACACTTTGTTAAATCAATAAGCAGTATATATTTTTTTTCGGAGAGAGGAAGTAATTGCATATCTTGGCACACTGACAGTTGTTCAGCAACCGTACATTTTGATTTGGCTTGGCAAACATTGGTCTTGACAAGATGACTACGACGTTGACTAACTATTATTGACTGTTATACATTGCTGCCACTACTACTTGATACACAAGTTGAACATAAAATTTAGGACAGAACTGCATTTACACAGTTAACACTATTCAATTACAGAGTAGTACTTAATGTGGATGAAAGATGAGTGAGTGTGTTTTGTGTGTTTTCCTTTCCTAATCCCAAATAATTGGTAACGACCTATTTCCTGAATATTGTTTTACTTGTTTGTTGTGGCCTGCACTGACACCCATAAATATTATAGGTTTACTGATATTTGTGTCTTTGTAATAGTTAATATGACAATTATCTGATATCAATTGTGTGTTTGTTATAATTTGTATGTTTAGTGTAAGAGCATTGATAATAATTTTGTAAAAGCAATTTTGTGTGCCTTCAAACTGTTGTTCGTGCTTGCACCTATTCAACATTGCTGGGTGCCACTTGGAAATGTTTAATTTCTGGTGATAAACTCTGATGAACTGTCTAATTAGTGATAGTGAATATTATGAACTGTTACCTGCACCTGCTCAACATTACTGGGTGCCACTGATGCAACTGTTTCTACTGACATAATGTCACTTGTAGGTGTCTGCACCTGTTCAACATTACTGGGTGCCACTGATGGACTGCTTCTACTAAAATGATGTCACTTGTTGGTGTCTGCACCTACTCAACATTACTGGGTGCCACTGATGGACTGCTTCTACTGAGATAATGTCACTTGTTGGTGTCTGCACCTGTTTAACATTGCTGGGTTCCACTAATGGAATTGCTTCTACTGAAATAATGTCACTTGTTGGTGTCTGCACCAGTTCAACATTACTGGGTGCCACTGATGGAACTGCTTCTACTGAGATGATGTCACTTGTTGCTGTCTGCACCTGTCAACATTACTGGGTGCCACTAATGGAATGCTTCTACTGAGATAATCTTACTTGTTGGTGTCTGCGCCTGCTCGCCATTCATAGGTGCTACTGTTGAAGCTGTTTAAATACTGTTGATGAAATGTTATGAGACTGCTATTTGCACCTGTTGATCATTGCTGGGTGCTACTGTTGGAACTGTCAAATACTCTGAGGAGTTCTAATTTGTTTACTCAACTATTGAAAGGGTTTTATGTGAATATTTGTAAAAACTGATTTTTTGTGTGTTTACTCTTTATGAAATATTATGAGATTCTTACCTGCACCTGTTCGTCATTTCTGGTGCCATTTATTGAATAATACTTATGTAAACTATTTTGTAAAATCACATGTAGGCAAGCATTTGTATTCCTTACTGTATTTTATATATTAGGATATGGAACGGTCAGTGCCAAGCCTAAATTTATTTAGTTATGTGATATTTACTAATTAATAATACTTTTTAATTTTGGTCTGTATTTTTTGGACGAATTTGCTGGTATTTTCACCACCAATGCTGGCAAAAATACCATCAAATTCTAGCCCGTGGAGGAGGGGCATATGAAAGGTGGCTACACTGAGTCACAGCGCCAGAGATTGCGCCAGAGAGTATTATTCAGCCGCCGCCACAGGCAGTAGTTGTTCAGAAACGGTGGTAGGTTGTGCTTGTCGTGAAGTCGTCGTGGAGAATTCTTGTCGAGAAGCGGTGGTAGGGAGTGCTTGTGGAGATGTTGCAGTAGCGTGTTGTTGTTGAGAAGTTCCCATGGAGAGTGCTTGTTCAGATGTTGACATATTGTTTGATGGGCTAGACACCAGATGTTGTTGGATTAGGGATGCTGTAATGTGCTTTTCGTCAATATATATGAAGGTAAAAATTCCTTTTTTTATTATTTCAATGTCTTAAACAATAATGCCTCTTGGTCACAGGTTCAGTCAACAACAACAAAGCATCTGGCTCGCGTTCATGTACTAGACTGTAATTCGGGTTTCTATGTGCAATTATAGTATTACAGTTTTATTTAATTAATTCAGTCTAAATGGTATCTAAAATATCTTGTCTTATTGAGGAAGTACCGTGCCAGATGTGTACGTTGAATCACACTTCCACACACAGAACAGCTACACTTGCGTTTTGTTGTTTCGTAGGTTTTATAATTGCTGGGGACTTAATTAATTAATTGTGTTAACGGAAGTTTTCTTTCATTCTTTGTTGTTATTCAATGCAGTCAGATTGCGTACTAATACTAGTCGGGGCCAACCGGTTACGAGGCTGCGTAACCGGACAGTCAGCTACAGACAGTAAAATTATTTGCATAATAAAAATTTAACTAAGCCCCCATGCAACCTGACCAAATGCGTTAGCGGAAGAAGCTCGCGTGGTATTTGGAATGCATCACAACTGTGGAGACTTTTGAGTCGGCACATTGTCCCCCACCGAAACAGAAAGCTGAGTGGGGGGGGGGGGGGAGGGGGAGAAAAGGGGGCGAGGGAGATGTAGCTGAGCCTTCGACCTAACCCTAATACTACCTAGCTACAAAAAGTACAGAAGGAATTCATATTACCTAGGTCCAGTTCACACAAAACATTAGTATTGTTAACACGAAAATTGGCAGCTTCGGTCGTTAGAGGTCTGAAATCATTTACTACAGCTAATCGATTTCAGTCACTGTGTGATCGTCTTCAGTGCTAAAAAAGTATAAGGCATAGATATGAAGACCATACGACAAGACGCAGGCATGTGTCTCATCGAAAAGATTACAATTATGATGCATAATACATGCCAAATATTAAAGCCTTCAAGACTCATGTCATGAAGGCGCATGTTACAGCCCAAAGATGACGTCAACACACAAAAACGCAGCAGCTAAAGAACAAAATTTTGCTTGAGCTTGCAGCTGACAGTCACATGCAGTAAACCTCTGTACATGACGTAAGCATCACAGTAACCTCTTTATTTCAATGATACATTAAACGGCTTTTGTTTTAACTAGTTTTAAAAAAGGGGGACCAAGAATTTATATACGAAAACAGTAAAAAACAAGGTGTTAAATTTCTCCTGTAATAATTTGCGTTAGCATCTAGTTCTACATGTTTCATAAAATCAAAGCATTTGTTGCCCTGATGAGTTTGGTATGTATAATAATGGAAATTTATGTTTTTCTTTCTGTGAACCGTACTGTAGATCCGCATTGCACTGCTTTGGTTAAGAAGGCGTCATTTGCAGGTGAATCAAAAATAGATATTAATATAAAACGGTGGTGTGGAAATCCTTATTACTTGATGGAATTCTTAAATTATTAACTGAACTACAGTCATGTAAAGTACGTTAATGCCTTTTGATTGTTTTATTAATGTTCCGTAGGTGGGTATTTTTCTGGTCAATGTATGTAGATATCATATACATTTCTGATTTCTCGTGTTACAAATATTGTCAACCAAATTTTAATTTCTTTTTAAGGTAATTTTACATAAGATATTTTCAATACAATATTTCGTGGGTAAGGTGTTACTTGAATAAAGAAGGCATTGTGATGCCTACGTAATGTACCGAGCTTTGCTGCATGTGATTATAATCCGGGAGCTAAGTTCAGAATTAGTTCGGTAGCTGCAATGTTCTTCTGTATTGATGGCATGTTGGAGCGATTTTGCTTCATGAACCTGTAAGACTTCAATGTTTTATAAGTACTATACAACATAATTGTGATCTATTCGAAGTGACTCATTCCTATGTTTTATAACATGGTCTTCAGGTCTGAGTATACGTTTTGTACTATCTTAGCTCTGAAGTCGGTTACACAGTGACTGAAATCGATTTTCTGTAATAAATGATTTCAAACTCCACTGTCAGTTGACGACAATTTTGTGGTTTAAAATACAAATATTGCAGTCGTTGAGCACATGGTTCTCAATGGAACTCAACCTGAACAAAACATAAGAGCTAGGGTCATAGAGTAAAAATATTTACTGACGTGGGTTCCCTTCAAATTAGGGGTTTGAAAATTCTTTTAATATGGGGGTTCCTTACAAACACGGTGACAAGGCTCACGAAGCAGAGAATCTGAGAAGGCCGTAGCAACTGTGCTACAGTTTTTCCATAACCTCGTCGGCAGCGCTGCTTATCACGCAAGAATTTTTCATCAAAACCTGATCCCCTGGTTTCCGTGAGATTGCCGCCTCCCAGCATTATAAAGCCGCTCCATCCTTTCATGCGTAACCTTTAGTTTTATTTTGGATGCGCTTCTGACTAGCACAGACGGTGTGCATCGTCCACCTTTACCGGAAACAGGTCGTTCAGCGACTATAAATAGGAAAACGAGATGTGTTTAACTGCGAACGTAAGACTAGCATATGTTGCCTTGTGCCTTTCGTGTACCAAGGTAAAGACAAAAATTGGTCTTGAGGAAAAACCGTTTAATTTTACAAACGAATACCTTTTCTACTTTTCAACATGATCCCCTTGAACATTTATGCACTTGTTCCAATGGGCTACAAACTTTTTTATTCCGTCTGCAAATAACTTTTTATCTTGATGAACCAATTTCCTACAAATTGTTTCATGTCCTCGTTGTCCTGGAACCTCTTCCCACGTAATGCCCCCGTCAGTGCTAGGTGGGAGGGGGCCAGTTTGACTGTTAAACAGAGTAAGGTGACATTAGCAAGGCAGCAAGTATCCTTCTTAGGGTCATACAATATCAGGCGAGAGCATTTGTATTGACCAGGAGTGGACTAAGGCATTGAGGGCTCTGCCGCAGCATACTGGTAAACGAGGGATTGCCATGTTTATAGACATGGGGAATTATTTTTGGCGTTTAGTCCCTAATTTTGCTCGCCTGGCGGCTCCTTTAAATGAACGGCGAAGAAAGGGCGTGCGCTTTGAATGGGAACCGGCCCAATAGGCCGCTTTTGAGCACATTAAGGCAGCTCTAGCCTCCGTTTCTCGGAGTGCCTGATTTTAATAAGAAATTTATTGTCCAAACTGACACATCTAATGCGGGAATTTCGTCAGTCCTCCTCCAGCGGTTCGAGGGTCAAACGCAGCCAGTAGCACACGCGTCTCGTCGGTTAACCAGCGCCGAGCTCAAATATTCTGTTAACGAATGTGAGGCATTAGTTGTCTTGTTCGCGCTGGAGAAGTACCGGTTTTATCTCGAATATAGAGTATTTAAGCTAGAGACTGACAATCAAGCCTTGAGCTAGCTGCCAGCCAGACCGCGTAAAACCGGCCGTATCGCGAGGTGGGCGGTACGCATTTCGGCGTTTCAGTTAGAGGTTAAATACATTAGGGGCGTTGATAATGTGCTCGCGGACGTCCTCAGCCGTATGTGTACTGAACATCTGTCTAGTGACGGAGCCCAAGAAACTGAGGTGGGCAATCTTAGTTGTGTCGTGTTAGGCGGTATGCCTCATCTCATGCACAAGCTCTTCTCTCTTCAACTTCGTGATCGAGGGCACTTCCCTGGCCGCCATGCTAGAACAGAGCAGTAGCGAATAAATATCTTGCAAACGAAAGAAAGAGGAAATATTTGAAGCAGTCGAGTGAAAACCGAACACCCGCCACAACGGAACCACGGAATTGTTTCGTTCAAAACAAATCACCACACGTGTTTAGACATTTATCTCGCTGAGAGACGAGATGATCAATTACTTTTTAGCTGAACAAAACTGACCGCTGACAGATCAACAATGGCATCCACTCTTGCACTTCCGAACATTCTTTACCATATGTTAGTGCAGAATTTCTCTATTTACGACACGGAACTTGTCCAAGAGTGATGTTGATGATTATGTTAAACAGTGGATTCCACTTTACACATAGCATTGCAGTGTCTCACTTGATTATCGAAACGTTCTTATTATAGACTAAGTAGGGCTTTATTGCAATTACTATAGCTTTTAAATGAAGATGGGGAAGTACCCAGTGTAACGGCGTTGTTGCCCTATTTTAGCGGCATGTCTTCAAGAATAGAAAGAATGCTCATAAGGCACGACATCAAGCGTGTTCTCAGCCACCAGCAAATCTGTGGAGTTTATTGTGCTCGGTCGAAGACCACCTTGACTTCAGGAAAAGTCGCGTGTATAGGAACCCATGCCAATGTGAAAAATCTGTTATTGGGGAGGCATGCCGACCCGTGCAAGAACATTGCGTCGAGTACCAGCATCATACACGCCTGGGTCGTCCTGGTAAATCAGTGGTGCCGCAGCATTGCCTGGACAAGGAGCATCGCATGACTTAAATTTTATCCCCAGCTTCATTTTTCTGGGACAGTGTTGTTAAGATGGCTATACATATCCGTACAGTGTACAATCTTATCAACAAGCATGTAGGTTTTCATTTAAGTACCGTCTGGAGTCCAGCACTGGCTACCAGTAAATAAAAACAAGCAAAGCACGAACTTCCGATTCGCGATTAAACGGTATGCGCTGCTGGGGTTTAGTTCAGGTTTTAACCACAACACACGCTCAGGACACCTTTCTGTGGCCCCCAGCAGGGGCACCTGGAGCGCCGATGTCCTCCAATTACGAACGTTCTCCCGCGCACGCGTATTGCCTGCTACTGGACCGATGAATTTAGATGACGGCGTGCGATTATCATCAGTCGCATCTTGCAGCAGTGACAGCAGCAGCTACGACCAGCTGAAGATGTCGAGCAGCTGCATCGATGAAATATTGATGGATCTACACAATAACATTTGGCGGCAAACCTGAGAAGTGTTTTTGCAACAGACCCGTAGGGAAACCCTGGAAAGTCACAACGTAGACAGTAATTAAGGCTACGTGTTCATAAAAACTTAGAATCATATAAACTTAACATGTGTATTGAACTTAACAATTATATGAATGGGGAAATCGCGAATAGAATATATTGCTACGAATGCATAGGAGGGCATGCTGAAAGGTAATACCTCCGAATTGTTTATATGAAAACTCGCAAAACTCTTCACATGAAACAAATTTCATTAACATTATTTGTCTGTATTCTTCATATCTACATATCTGCAGCGTTAGCACACTGGTCTCGCATTCGGGAGGACGACGGTTCAATCCCGCGTCTGGCCATCCCGATTTAGGTTTTCCGTGATTTTCCTGAATCGCTGCAGGCACGGCCGATTTCCTTCCCCGCTCTTCCCTAATCCGATGAGACCGATGACCTCGCTGTCTGGTCTACTCCCCCCAACAACTCAAGCACTGTCTGCTGCCCTCTGTCCCCAGAGGAACCGAACTGTAGAGTGTAAAATAAAAGTGGCTAAAATAACTGCCGGCCGCTGGGGTCGAGCGGTTCTAGGTGCTTCAGTCCGGAACCACGCTGCTGCTACGGTCGCAGGTTCGAATCCCGCCTCGGGCATGTATGTATGTGATGTCCTTAGGTTAGTTAGATTTAAGTAGTTCTAAGTCTAGGGGACTGATGACCTAACATGTAAAGTCCCATAGTTCTAGGAGCTATTTGAACCATTTGAGCTAACATAACTATGTCGGTGCGTGACAAACAGCGTGCTGTAAAGGAGGTTAGAATTCTAAGAGTTCGACCACACCGGCCGTTGCGGCCGAGTGGTTCTAGGCGTTTCAGTCCGTCGCCGGTTCGAATCCTGCCTCGGGCATGGATGTGTGTGATGTCCTTAGGTTTTTAGGTTTAAGTAGTTCTAATTCTAGGGGACTGATGACCTCAGATGTTAAGTCCCATAGTCCTTAGAGCCAGCTCGTCCACACAAGGAGCAACTTCTGCTTCAGAATAGCCGGCCGGAGTGTCCGAGCGGTTCTAGGCGCTTCAGTCTGGAAACGCGCGACCGCTACGGTCGCAGTTTCATATCCTGCCTCGGGCATGGATGTGTGTGATGTCATTAGGTTAGTTAGGTTTAACTAGTTCTAAGTTCTAGGGGACTGATGACCTCAGAAGTTAAGTCCCATAGTGCACATAGCCATTTGAACCATTCTCCTTCAGGATAACAATGTCAGACCACACACGTGGACTGCGACATCTGCTAAAACCAGACACCTGGAGTACATTGTCATCGATCATTCTCATCACAGTCCCGAATTGGCCCCATCCCATTTTCAGCTATTTCCAAAACTTAAAGGACAGCTATGAGGACCTTATTTCGACAGTGCTGAAGCGGTGCAAGCACAGGTGAAGTTGCGGTTCCATCAACTAAGTCAAACTTTCTACAGTGATGTTATCAACAAACTGGTCTCACGTTAGGAGAAATTTGTTCCTAGTCAGAAACACTAAATTATGGTGAAAAAAAATGTAGACACGAAGATTAAAGATTTAGAATGTTAATAACGATAGTTTGTTTAAAATACTTCAAAAGATTTAACATGAAAAAATCAGTGACATTACTTTCCAGCTCGCCCTCGTACATAATATTTACACGTGGATGTTTCGTCTCGAATCTATGGTGCTTGCCCAGGGTTTGACGATTCCGACATCAAAAATATTGTAACCACATTTTGCCTCATGACATTTGTTTAAAGCACTAAAGCTGATGTTAAGTTTTTGCAGTTATCAGTACTCCCTTCGTTTCGTACAAACTGCAGATATTTTCTAGCATATGCCAATCTAACTGGAAAGCTACAACTGCGAAGACCGCAACTGAAAGGGCTGTATAGTAACGCATCACTGCAAATGGAGATGAAAAGCAAACAGGTCGCGTATGTTTCCTACTAACATGAATTTACGTGATTCATGTATTCCTTTACACAGACTCCCTTTTATAAATAATACGGGATGGAATCAGCTATTTCCACACGATGAAAGAACTTTTATTTAAAATTCCATTAATCACACGCCCAATGAATTGAGCATTGCAAACAGCCCACTGCTAACGACGTACCCTTGACGCTTAATGGCTCGTATTGGATTCTGTCCCCGTTAATTGAGATCACAAACAACTTTATTATATTGATAACGAGCCTTCCAGCGTCGTACTTCAGTTGCCATCGCCAAGCACGCTATTAAATCCTTTTTATGACAGAACGCGTGATTGCCCCAATTAACAGAATTATATTGGCTTGTCTTCGAAATGTATTCAGCGAGTTGCAGAACATCAAACTGATGTTATGTGGTACACATTACGTGCTTCGGTAACAAAATATCAGGAGATAAATGTAAAACAGAACCAGGAAGCACGTCACCAGCCACGTATCCAGCAGACCACGTCTCATTGGTAGGACCCTGCCGTTGCTCTGAGGATACTATTAACTGAATTTTCTTCTGAGCTTTCAACTGATTCAGTTCCTCCTGATTAATTCAGTTCCTCCTGTTTCCACTTATTCTGTGTCCGGAGTTTAAGATGAAGATAGAGCACGGACGGAGGAAATGGAGCCGACGACCCAGTCTAAGGCACTCACACTGCCTATTGAGGTGATTTTCACGTTCCAAATTGAAAATCCGAGGCTTTGTAGCTAAGGGAAATTCTTGCGTTTCTTTTGTAAATGTGCCAGTCACTTTTCTCGGCATTATACTGCATTTGTTGCGTTTTCACTAGCACATTTAATTACCTATGATATGGAAAAGTAGATCAGAAATACAGTAATATTTTTGTAAGTACACGTGGTCGAGAATCAGTTACTTGTATCGTGTGTCGCCGATATTACGCCCATAATGGGGCACATATCAGCTCCACCACCATTTGAATCAATACCACATACATTGCTGAAACGACAAACACAAAAATTTATATAACACTAAATACCAACTCGTCGAGTGCCCATTACAACTGTTTAATAATGGTAAGAATCCACTATGAGATGTAAGTATGCATAAAAACATTAATCTTGACATTAAAGAATGAAATTAACATTTTATGGGCACATCAAGGAACGGAAATGAACAGACTTAAAAGACGAGGAAGAGTAAAGCAAGAATACAGTGAAATGGACGGAACTTATGGAAAAGTATTTAAAGTTTGCAGTGGCCAAACGACAATAGACCACGAAAAAAGCAGTTCACATGCTACAGCTCAGATACATAAAACGCACAAATAGTGTAAATTTATGGAAGCCGAAGCAGTTTATTTTGAACTGAGGAAAGAAAATGCACAACTAGAAACGGGCTCACTGCATACTATTGATACTCTTAGTCTGTCAACTCGATGTATTATGAAATGATAACGAAACTGTGGAAGAGGTTAAAATAGATGAAGGATTAACAATCTATATTAAATACCTGTACGTTCCATTCATGGCCCATTCCAAATAATGAATAACAAATAACGCATTTCTGGAACTCAGATATGAAAATCTCCGAATGCGTCAGCTCTGTAAACTACTACAGTATTAAAAGAGAAGCTATGTTTTCTAGTGGAAATGCTTGGACGGAGCTGAGGCAGAATGTCAATGTTCAATTAACAACCAATCTTTCACATGGAATTTTGCAGTAGAAAAAGAACAAAGTAAAATATACAGTATTTTTGTCTGACACATACCAAAATAGAATCAAAATCAGTTACGAGTTGGTGGTGGTGGTGGTTAGTGTATAACGTCCCGTCGATAACGAGGTCATTAGAGACGGAGCGCAAGCTCGGGTTAGGGAAGGATTGGGAAGGAAATCGGCCGTGCCCTTTCAAAGGAACCATTCCGGCATTTGCCTGAAACGATTTAGGGAAATCACGGAAAACCTAAATCAGAATGGCCGGAGACGGGATTGAACCGTCGTCCTCCCGAATGCGAGTCCAGTGTGCGCCACCTCGCTCGGTTCAGTTACGAGTTCTCTTCAGTTTCTTACATGAACGAGACTGTATGTTCACAACTAAGAAAATGTACCTATGTAGCGAGGAACTGTAATAGAAGCTTCTATGTTTGAAAGAAAGTTTCGTAATTCAGAAAGGAAACCTTGCAATGAATTATGTGTATTAGCAATGAGTGATATGGAGCCTTTCAGCGTTTTGAAAATAAGTGTGCAGTATTATTGTATTAAGATCTATAATTATATTTACTTATATAAGTGAAAGAAGTTGTGATTTTACTGGTAACCACGTTGAAGATGAGGTGAAACTCATCATGGAGAAGTGAGTAATTTAGACAGAACAATACCACAGTACGTTTAACGGCAATAGTAGGACAGAACCTGTGAAGCTCTTGTGCAAGCTCAATATCTACATCAACGTCTACATAGATAGTCCGCCAGCCACCGTACGGTTCGTGGCGGAGGGTACCCTGCACCACTTATTGTTACTCCCTTTCCTGTTCCACTCGCAAATAGAGCGAGGCAAAACGATCTATTTATATGCCTCTGTGTGAGCCCAATTTCTAACCCGCCACGATAGCCAAGAGCGCTATCGCGCTGCTTCCTGGACTCGGGTAGGCGCGCTGGCCCCGGATCGAATCCGCCTGGCGGATTAAAGACGATGGCCGGTGTGCCGGCCTGCCTGGATGTGGTTTTTAGGCGGTTTCCCACATCCTCCTAGGTGAATACCGGGCTGGTCCCCACATCCCGCCTCAATTACACTACTCGCTCACATTTGAAACACATTCACACTCTTCCACGATGTACACTTGACGCAGACAGCTGGGGTACACTAATTCTGTCCCGGGGGTTATGGGGTGGCGGCAGGAAGGGCATCCGGCCACCCCATCCAAATAACCATGCCAAATCCGTACTTAACCCTGCCGACACTGCGCACAATGCGGGATAAAGGCGGTAGCAAAAGAAAGAAACGAAGAAAAGTATGAGCCCAATTTCTCGCACCTTATCTTCGTGACCCTTACGCGTGATTTATATTGGCGGCAGTAGAATCGTCGCGTAGTCAGCTACAAATGCCGGTTATCTAAATTTGCTCAATTGTATTTCTCGAAAAGAATGTCAAATGCGAGCCATATTATAATTAAAAATAATATCAGACAGTTTTTAACCGACCTGTACGTTATAAGTATTGTTCTGACAGAGTTATTTCTTTCATTATGGGATAAATTAGAGACTGAAAATTCATTGGTTTATGCTAGATTGTCTATAATCATTATCGCACATGTTTACTAACTGTCTCTGTGACGATATCGCTAACGCACGCATATCCTAATCCACGCTCTGGGCTGATTTAGTTGGTTTGAAACCTGATGGTACAAGATCGTTTCCTGCAACCTGTGCATGTAACCAGAACATTTTCAAAGCTGCATGTAACAATATCATTATAGTTCTGCTCTCAAACTCCTAGTGAACTCAAGGACCAGCTATTGTGCACTGAAGAAATTTAACTTTCTCAAGAAACTCGGGTTACATCAGAACCATGTACAATTACGTTGGCTGAAAAGATACTCCACAGTCAGTTCGTGAGTCAAAGTGCGACTGAAGATTTTTCCTACTGTTCTAGATCGCCTCACATTGTCAGTGTAACGAAGATACTTCTTCTGCTGTAAGGAGGAAGATATTTAGTGGTGGTCCTAAAAGAGACGTAAAAATAATAATTACCTCAGATAACAGCATTTAAACGCCAAACACCTACAACAGCCCACATAAGATTGGGACAAGGGTGTTACCCATCACATCTGCATAGGATGAAAATATTGGCATCTGCCTACTGCGTTATTAACATGCTGTTAAGGCTTTCTGAGGATTTTAAAGTCTGGGTTTGCTAGGCATTAATTACCAAAGAGTACTACCACAGTGTTCCAAAAGCTATGTATGGCTGAGTACATTATCATGCCTAAATGTTCGGAACAAGAAGAAACCCAGCTCGAAAGCAATTGTATGAAGATCAAGAAGACTACCGAGTGATAGGTTAATTCCTGCTGAGATATCTACTCCATAAACCATATCCGACGAATATTAAATTAACCGTAATATTTTCACATTGCATTATGCACTGCTTCAGAATACATCAACAGTGAAGGTGTAAATTATTTTAAAATACACATATTGAATTTCAGCCACCACCATCATCGCTAAATATGCTGCGTCACACCTAAATTTGGTCCCGGGAAGATGAAAAAAATAAATTTAGTACTATTGTTGTTTCAAATCCAATAGTGCGATACATTACTTTTCACATGATCTTAGGTGTTTTATTGCCCTGGAAAAAATTACTTTTCTGTTAAACACTATACCCGTTTCATGCACGGTTCTGTATTATTATTTTGGTGCAGTGTCAATTCCCGACACTTGTTTGTATTTTAGTGATAGGAAAATGGAAATATTTGGAGTAGGCGATCTGGTCTACGTAAAATTCATCTAGTTTTACCACAAGACTTATATAGTTGTCTATGTGTTCGAAAGCTCACGCTTCTATGATTGACATTTTTTATTGGAAATCGCTTCGATTGTAAAAGGCAGGTTGACTGACATCCACCTCGGATGTAATTTTAAACTATTATGGTCCAACGCAGGTACAACTAAATCTACAGAAGACATACACTGGGAAGTACTCCTCCAACGTTAGTTGAGTATAAGGATCCTTGTTATCTCACGAACAATTTTAGCATCATAACTGAGAGCATTACTCGAGTAATCAGGCGATGTTTTCAGACATTTAATCCACTTTCCTAAGAGAACAATCCCGCCACATTAAACTCTCTACTATATGCATGTCGGCGACAACTATCTATTAGTAATTTTTCAAGATAATTGCACGGCCAAGTTTTAAACTCATTAGGAATTCTATTGACCTTTGCTTGCTGACAGTTGCTTGAGGTATATGTTTGTTATCAGTAGTCCATACATTTACTTATTAAATTTTGCAAGTGACTCCCATAATCGTATAAAACCAACTGAGAAGTTAAGTTACCGTGCAACTAATTATTTACGTAAGGCAAGTGAATGCACTAATGTCTCATACCCCTCACACCTCTCGCCACTAAATGTTCTATGAAATTACAATGAAATTCAGAACATTAGCTGCTTACAGGTGTTGAAAAATATCAACAGGGACAGTTGAAAATGTGTACCCCGAACAGGACTAGAACTCAGGATTTCCTGTTTACAAGACAGACGCTATATCCGACTGAGCCACTGAGGACACAGAAGACAGTGAGACTGTAGGGATTTATCTCTGGAACGCTCCCCGTGAGACCCACATTTCCAACTTGCTGTCCACACACTACATATGTACTGCCCCTGCCCAATGTACTCATTACTCGCGGCAGTCAATCTACCAATTCCCGTAAGAGTTTGTGAATGCACCCACACTCAAGAAAATCATTGGCCGGTATGCCTTATCTATATATGAAGATGGTATCTGTTCTTTCGGACATGTCCGGGAGAACAGAAGCCATCTTCATATTCATATTAAATGTTCTTGTGTTCTCCCGCAGTCTAGTTACTCCTTCTCTTTATTAATTCTGCTATTGGGTTCAGTGGTCTGGTTCCGTTTGTTCTTTAGCCACTCTACTTAGAGCTCTGTCTCTAGACAAACGTGTATAAACACACCTTAGGCTTGCGAATTTAGTCCAGTCTATCCGTTTTGTCCAGTACACCAAGACTTATGTCTTATTCTTCCAGTTCTGTGCTTGTTTCTCCTCATGTTCGTCGCTATCTGCCGTAAATGGCTCATCTCGAATGAGTTAATCCTCTTCCTTTCCGTATGCAAAATATAGATGTAGACGTAGATATTGTAGGAAATTAGCGCTGGGTGGGAGTTGAGAGACTATTGACTATAGATATCTGTACGACTTCGGTACGACTGTACAGGTCTTCCGAGTTTTCTTGGCTTCTGGTAAAACATTAGAGGACCGTACTGACAAAAATGGAATTATCAACTGTATAAAAAGAACGTACATTACAAAGTTTGTTAATCTCCAGGGGCAGTGATCACAAGCCGTCACACTAAAGTTCAGTGTACAGCGTAAGCTTCTCTATCGTCTTTCCTGTATTGAATACAATTGAAAAAGTAACGTACGCCAAATGCAATTTTATTTTCATAGTGGCTTCTGCCCTAAACGTTTAGCAAAAATGATATGAATACAATGGTTTGAAAATATACTCTGATAGTACCGCACAAAGAAATACCAAAAAACACAAGAATTATTTAGAATGTAAACTGGATTTATTTGCACAACCCAATTTTTTGCAATTAGTTAACTGAACTACGTGTGCATATTGAGCAATTTTTCTTCACCATATGAAACAAAGGACATAGCCTTCGATGTGTTATCATGCACAAGCAGTTATTCGATATTTGGAATTCAACTGTTTACGCCAGTGTCATCTTCATCTGTGTTAGGCGTTGCAAGTTAGCACCAGAGCAAATATATAGTGCTTTCAAACCTAAAACAAGCCTCGGATAGAAGAATGAATTAAACACAAGGCAGGAGAGTTCTTCTAGTACTGCTCGAAGCAATGACGGGCAAATACATGCCGCTCATCGAAGATACCGGAAGACACAAAACCCTCCCAGAAAGAAACAACTGAAAATAGTTACTCTCACCAATAAATGTGAAGAACTAGTAGACCTTATAGATAGGCGTAAGCTCAAGATGTTGGGGCTGAGTGAGACAAATTGGAACAGCTGTGGGAAGAAATTACTGAGAAATGGATATGTGCTATACTGGAGTGGTAACAATAGTAAATCCATAAAAGGAGTTGGCCTCGTCCTCCGTAGAAATATAGACATAATGACAGACATCAGATACGTTACAGGAACTTCGAGATGAGAGTAAAGGCTGGTAATATACATTGCAAGTATACGCACCACAAACAGAATGTACCACAGAGAAGAAAGAGCATTTCCTTAATGAAATTGAGAATCAAATAACAAAGGAGAACACCATTACTATGGGCATTCTGAATGCTCAAGTTGGTAAGGAAAGACTAGGATGGAGGAAAACATCATCGGTTCTCCTAGTTATCGGAAAAGAAACCCAGGAGGAGAAAACCTAATTCTGTGTGCGAAACGACATAATTATAAAATAACGAGATACAGATGGAATGGCAAGATCACGACTATGATAGACCTCATAATTACTGACAGAACAGCTGCTCAGTATGTTACAGATGTTAAAATCATACCCAGTGAGCGCCTAGACAGCGACCACTGATTATTAATTGCTGACCTAAAACACCTCGAAGGGCCAAATTTTAAACAAAAGAGAATGCCAAGGATTAACATTTGGCATTTGAAGAACATGGAAGAGAAAGGAAACTATGAATCACGAATAATAGCCAAAGTACCCAAAACTAACAAAACGGAAGTACATGAAGAATGGTCCTTATTCAAAGAAACCCTTGTTAAAGAGGCCACGGACATCTGCGAGAAAAACTAATGCCACACCAAAACAGGAGGAAACACATTGGTGGAATGGTCGGGTGAAGACAGCAGTGAAAGATAGGAACGTACTGAAATGAAAATTAGGCCATGAAAAACAGGAAAGAGATGGTAGACGAAAGGAATTAGGAATTGAACATCTAGCACAGAAATACCGGAGGAAGAAACTAGTTGTAAACAGACTGATCCAAGAATAAAAGGAAAAGTGTTGGGAAAACTTTGCTATTAGGATAGAGTAAGACTGTCTTGGAAGTAGGAAATTACTTTGCAAAGTACCAAGGAGTAAACAAAATGATCATGACAATCTCCTTACACAGGAAACAGATGACGCCAACTCAATACGAACAGAGGAAGGGATCAGGTATGAAATGAAAAAACTACTTCAACATGTTACTAAATGGAGATGGGGACAACACAAACGTCAACGACTGTGAGATATTAATGAAGTCAAAACCAATGGACACCAATTAACACGGCATGACGTTGAAACGGCATTACAGGGTATGTGGAACGGAAAGACGTCAGGCTTTGATGATCTCATCACAGACATGATCGAGGCAGCAGGAATATTAGGCTGAAATTGGCTATATAAAGTGTTATCAGTGATTTGGGAAGAAAAAAATTCTCAGAAGACTGAATTAATGTAGTCATCATCCCTCAGTTCAAAAGCGGCAATCGAGGGAAATGAAAAAATTAAAGAGGCATCACACTGCTGTCAACATCCCCTGAAGATATTAGGAAAGATCATAGAAATGAGACTTAGGGAGATAGTAGAGCATTTACTTGAGGAAGAACAACATGGATTCAGAAAGGTTGAGGTGCTATGGATCTTATTTTTGCAGTAAGAAAATGGTTCAAATGGCTCTGAGCACTATGGGACTCAACTTCTGAGGTCATTAGTCCCTTAGAACTTAGAACTAGTTTAACCTAACTAACCTAAGGACATCACACACATCCATGCCCGAGGCAGGATTCGAACCTGCGACCGTAGTGGTCTCGTGGTTCCAGACTGCAGCGCCTAGAACAGCACGGCCTCTTCGGCCGGCTTTTGCAGTAAGAGTGCTGACGGAAAAGTACTGGGAATATGGAAGAACTCTTATGATTTTATTTGTGGGATTTGGAAAAGCGTATGACAGTGTTCCTCTAAACAAGAAATGGGAATCTTTGGAAGACCTAAGGGTACCAAAGGACCTAACAGATAAAGCCAAGATGCTATACCAAAAGTATTACAGCTGTGGCCAGATAGGCAACGGACGATCAAAATGGTCTGAAACAAAGACCGGTGTCCAACAAGGAAGTGCCCTATCACCACTCCTGTTTGTAACAGTAATGGGCAAGATCATAAAATCAAACAAGAAAACAGACAGCGAACCAATGCCCTCGTTTCTGTTGATGATTCGATAGCATGGAGAGAGACATAAGCTGAAGCACAGAAGTAACTTAATGATTGCAACCACACATTCAAATACTTCCGACTAAAAGTAGGTGAAACAAAGACAGTAGGTATAACCATCAACAGGCAAGGAACAACCTCAAATATTTCTTGAAGGAGTCGTAGTAGACATCTCAACTACCTAGGAAGTGTGATCTAAAAAGACAACACCATTAAGCAGAAAGTACTCAGAAGGTCAGAGAAAGCATCCAATTCTTACAGTCAATTCAGAAATCTTCTCTGGGACGATAACACACCGCGAAAAGCAAGACCGACCATGTAACACACCTATATCGTACCAATCCTGACATAGGGTTAGAATCATGTCCAAACAAAGATTTCAGTAGAACTCAGGCAAGAGAAATGAGATTAATTAAAACTATGAATCAAACAACTACAAAGGATAAAATCTGGAATGAGGTGAATAGAAAAATAGCTGGTATTGAGGTTAGTTTTAGCAGTGTCATAGAGAAACGCAGGCTTCAGTTGTATGGGCACATAATGAGAATGAACAGTGAAAGACCTGCCAAATAGTATTTCAACCTTAACCTCGTAGGAAGAAGACCACGGGGAAGACCACGAAAACGCCAGATAGAGGCTGTAAGATCAGATGTGGTGGAGAAAGGGCACAAATCGGAAGTTGTTCTGGAACAGAAGATGTATGAAGACAGGAGGAAATGGCGAACTCTTGTGCACCACAGCCGGGACGCTGAAGTTGGATAACGATGAAGATGGTGGTGACGAGTATCAGTTACCTAGTAGAACAGTATCACCACTTAAGGGTTGTTGTAAATTTGGATATATTACACAACAGTATATTGTAATCTGTTCTGTGGAGAGGAATATTTTAGACGGGGATAGTTCTGCGAAGCAAATTTACAACAGGAATATTATGTAGTCTTGTGTAAATCGGAACTGCATTTATTTAGAGTACTCATTCACAGACAGAATGCCTCACGTAACTTAAAGCAAAGGGTTCTACGTAAGCACAGAAGCAATAACTATCCTGCACGTGGAAAATGTGAGAGTACACCTGCTTTTTCTGTTACCTACTATAGTTACGAGTTTGTGGAAAGCTCCAGATGAACCTTCACCTTGTTTGAGAGACTGGCATGCTATGACAGTGCTTTTTCTAGCAGAAATGGTAGGTTTCAAGAAGTTTTCAGATCGCAGATAATTCTGAACATCGAATGAGAAACAAAAATCAATAATTTATTAAATGAAAAAAACTGATGAATAATTTGAATGACCAATTAATTAGATCGTTGAATCACCAGTCAAGGAAAGGAATAGAAACATTATTACTTGATGTAAAATATTTACAATAGTCATAACACTAAAAATAATAATTATTAGGTAATATAGTATAAAATAATTATTATTATAAGCTGTACTCCTATGACGAACTGATAGCCTGTGCAATAAGGAATTGCTTTGTCAGTATTTGGAGATGGTTGAAGGTCAACCATGTCAAGGAAAGCGCTTCGGCTGAGAAACACACCCTAAAGTAGGAAACTGAAGGGCTGATATTTGCTGCACAGGAACAAGTCATCAGATTCAACGCGCTGAAAATCAGAACAGAAAAATCAGCAAAAGACCCAAAGTGCAAACTCTGTAGAGAAGTTGACGAGGCAATCGACCATATCTTGAACTGTCGTAAGGAGATCGCCGACCTAGAGAGCAGCATTCACAATGAAATCTGAAGCTTAGACACTTGATTCCAAAGCTTCAGTTAAAAAGATGACAATTTCATATTTGGACAAACTTGATTTTGTTATATTTCTTATGGTATTTATGCCTATATACACAAACGATAAAGTGAAAAATAGGAATACAGTTAGCTACTAACACTTCAGAATTAGTTTCTAAATGTTTTCCTTCAATGAAACCACTTTACTAAGGAAACCAAGTGAATAAAATGGCACTCGCGTAAGAAACTTTATTCCTTTTATAACTGAAAAGTTACAACTAAGGAAGCAGATAACGTTCTATGTAGACGTAAATCAGAAACTACTGTGCATATGCGTGGTACGCTGGTGATACAGGCGTGCGTACATTCTGATTACCCCGTCTGTAATCAGGAGGCTATAAATTTCCCTTACTGGTCCCGACAGTACAATGCAGCGCCCTCTGTAGTTGGCGGTACGACTACTGATGTGACCATTTAATAGCAACGTATCTCAATTCCGGTATAAAATTACGTACCCAGCACTTAATGACGTCCACTATTTAGTTTTCCGGAATATTTTCTCCAATACGGCAGTGAACGTACTCATTCCGTCACTACGAATTCTTATGTATAAGAAACGAGTAAAAAATTGCCAGACCTGTCTGTCTTTCTGTCAATTTTTTTCTCTATTTCTTCTCTCATCCCATTCAAATTCCCTTCCAACAGTGAAGACGTGAGTCCGATATCCATCCTCTTCCTTATTCGATCAAAAATTCTGCACCAACTGAAGTGACCACATCGAGATAGAACGTTAAATCATAATCTGAGTCCCTACTCCTCTCTCTCTCTCTCTCTCTCTTTTCTCTTTCTTGTTTTCTCTCTGTCGTTTTCTCTGCAGTTCACCTCGTGCAGCAACTGTTTTGTTTTCACCAATAGTTTACCTGATATTATTGCTGTTACTGTTTTGTTTTTACCACATTGCTATTGGCTATACCGACCCCCATCACTTCCGCTGTTGTGTTATGCTTTTTCGTCGTTACATACCTTTGCACCTCAAATCCTCAATAACCGATTTTGCGTTTACCAAAGTTTCTCCAATTCTTATATCGTTTCCCTGGTACACCGTTTTCCAGTGTCTAGTTAACTATTTCTGAATAATAATGGCCCAATACCCACTGGATTTTTTGTGCTTCGCATTCACTTCATTGGTAAGCTCTTTTATTTTTATTATGTTTCTCATACTCACTTCCTTCGTAGTTCGTTTAAATTACATGCAAATAACTCGGGGGATTGAATTTGTGTTTTACCTTTTCTATTGTGTGCTACGCTTATCCTAATGTCCTTCAAGATATAACAGTGTGATAACATGTCACGGAGCTGCGTTATTGGCTTGATAATATGTTTCAAGTAATGTTTCTTGTGTTTCTAGCACGAATTTACATAGCCAGAGTGACATTCTTTCGTTTCAGTTGGGGTTACCGTTTGAAAACCACACCCAGACAGCACCAAACCAAAGCTCGTTAACTCAGGACGCCATTTTGAATTTACTTTCTTCACGCACAAGTCATTGCGGTGTTATAGTACAACATACGTTAAAATATTCGCAGAAAATCGCAGTGGTATTTAGGCAAAAATGTATTCCACATTTAGGATTAATTTATCACTTCTAGTATGTATAATTTACAGTATTTATGAATATTTTTTTTTGAATATTTCAATATCCCAATTTGATGAGCTCGGAAAACAACGCTGAGATAGAATTTTCGGTATGTACAGCTTTATGCATCGAAAAACCAATATCGGAAACAAAAGAAAGGTTAAAGTCTGGAATTAAAATTGAAGGTGAGAGGATGTCGATGATAAGATTCGCTGATAGCACTGGTATCTCAGTGAAAGAGAAGAAGAATTCGAGAGGACCCATTGAATGGGATGAACAGTCCAATGAACAAAAAATGTGCTTTTGGGAGTAGATCGAAGAAAGACGAAAGTAATGAGAACTAGCAGAAATGAGTACAGCAAGAAATTTAACACTGGACAGGTGATCACGAAGTACATGAAGTTAAGAAATTCTGCAACCCAGGCGGCAAAATAACACATGACTGATGGAATAAGGTAAACATAAAAGCAGACTAGCACTGGAAAAAAGAGCATTTCTTAGCAAGAGAAGTCTACTAGTATCAAATATAGGCCTTAATTTTAGTAATAAATTTCTGAGAATGTACTTTAGGAGCGGAGCATAGTACAGTAGTGAAATTTGGTCTCTGGGAGAACGGTAAAAGAAGAGAATTGAAGCATTTGATTTGTGGTGCTAGAGAAGAATGTTAGAAGATTAGGTGGACTCATCAGGTAAGGAATGAAGAGGTTCTCAGCTTAATCGGCGAGGAAAGGAATATATGGTTCAAATGGTTCAAACGGCTCTGAGCACTATGAGACTTAACTGCTGAGGTCATCAGTCCCCTAGAACTTATAACTACTTAAACCTAACTAACCTAAGGACATCCCACACATCCATGCCCGAGGCAGGACTCGAACCTGCGACCGTAGCGGTCGCGCTTTTCCAGACTGTAGCACCTAGAACCGCTGGGCCACGGAATATATGGGAAACTCTGGCAAGAAGTAGGGGCAGGATGGTACGACGTCTGTTGAGACATCAGGGAATAACTTCCGCGTTGCTAAAGGTAGCTGTAGAGGGTACAAACTCTAGAGGAAGGCAGAGATTGAAATACATCCAGCAGATAATTGAGGACGTAGGCTGCTATTGCTACCCCGAGATGAGAGGACTTCGTAGCTGACCCCATCAAACCAGTTAAAAACCAACTAAAAAGCTTAAAAACCACAATACAATTGTAGGAAACTTCACAGAAAACTAATGTTGAAATTAATGGAACAGGAAGTCTAGATGGTCTTCATATGACCAGCGTCAAATTCTGGGAATCCGAGAAAGTCTCAGGAAAGAGAAAAATTTGAAATATTATTCATACATCAAATAATTTATTATTAGTTTTCTGCTTCCCTCATCTTCTGACTTGCCCCATGCGGCCCACTACCAATAGCTCTCCTGCGCCAACATCTTCATCTCAGGTTAGCAGAAAGACGCAACGTCCACAAGTGGTTGTTCCGTATGTTACAGTCTCATTCTTCATATGTAGTCTTTATCCTCTTCGGTTCCCAAATAATTTTCAGCATCCTACTATAGCACTCAGTCTCACACGTTTCGATTCTATTCTAGTCTCGTTTCCCAAAATTCATGATTCACTTCCATCTAAATTTACATTCTTAGAACTTTCTTTCTCGACTCAGGTAGACTTCTCTTGGCTAAGAATTTTGTCTTTGCCTGTAGTCCGCTTTTGCCCATCATATTCCATGGAAGCAGATGTCTTGAACTTCCTCTACTTCGTCGTCACCAATTCCTGTCTGTAGTTTATCACTAATCTGATTTGTACAATTCTTTCTTCTTTCTTCGCTTTGCTCTGAATCCACTGTTCTTTCCAGTCAGTACGTCCTGTAATAAATCTTCACTTTCAATAGACATAGCAACGTCAGTAGCAAATATTCTCATTCATACTGTTTCACCCTCAGAGTTAACCCCGCTTCTGAACACATCTTGTTTCCTTCTTGCTTCTTCTAGGTATATACTGAATATGAGTGACTGCATCCCTTTCTTATAACCATTTGAATCCCAACACTTCAATCATTTTCTTCCAGTCTTATTGCCACCTCTTGGGGTTTTCGTACATATTTTATATAACATGTCTTTCTCTATAGTTTCTCCTATTTTTCTCAGAATTTCATTGTATTGTCGAACGCTTTTTTCTGCTTCGACAGAATCCGTCAACGTGTCTTCACTATCCTTAGTTCTTTCTTCCATTATCCTAACACACCCTTAAATTCCTCTTCTATTCTTGCGTATATAATTCTTGCCATCGACTTGGAGCATCATCTGTTAAGCTGACTGTGATATAGTTCTTTATATTACTTTTGTCAGTAATCTGGAAGCATGATATGTTAAGCTCACTGTGCAATAGTTCTCACACTTATTTGTCCCTGATATTTTTAGGGTTGTGTTGATGATAATTGTCCGAGAATTGTCTTATAGTATTTCACCAGTATCATAGATTCAACTCCGATTGAATAGTCATTTAGAAATTCCGAAGGAATGTCGTCTTTGTCCTTCGTTTGATGTAATTCCCATAAAGCTATTATAAACTACGGCTCTTATATGAGTTCCGTGTGAGAAAGCTGGCGCCCTTCCTTTTGATTTCATCGAAGGCAGTTTTTTCAATAATGAGTCAGATTTTTCGATGAGTATTTCATTTTCAGTTTCTTCATATATTTCCTGCATCCATTTTTTTGCCTTTTTTGTTTACTTCATTCCTTCGTGAATGTAGTATCGCAATAGTTAAGTCTTTACGAAATGTATTTGCGGTTGCGAATTTAAACAACCATCAGGTGTATAAGTGAATGATAACGAAGAAAATTCGTGCCGGATCGGAACTCAAGCCAGAATTTCCTGGTTACGAAAGTGTGCGCCTCAACCGCTTTGGCTATCCGTGCAAGACTCATGGCCAGACAGGAATTTCCATATTTCGTAGTTCCTGCGTTACACCCTGTACTCGTACACATATCTTGTAATTCCCGCACAGGGAGGACATTGTAATTGAAAGTCGATTCCAGGTAGTCGTTGGATAAATAGGATATTACAGTGCCTGTGATGTTAAGAAGAATGATTAAGTGTTCCTTCGGATAGGCAAACACATAGTTATCGGTTGCGCTGTTCAGTGTAAGTGAAATCGGGTTTTACAGGACAGAGCGGATCAGGTTGTGGAAAGGGGCCCAAATCAGCTGCTGATAGTTGCAAAAACATACAAACTTTATTTGCTAATTACACTTAATCATACAATCCATTAAAGAAATCAGAAACAATACGGCTGAAGGCCAGAACACAAGTTATTAAAATTGCGTTAAGGAATACACACGTCTGAAGGCCTTAGTTACAAAATAGAAGAGATGAGGGCTTAAGGCCTGGATAGCAAGAATTCCAGTAAGGAAATTTTAAAAGTTTTTGGGCAAAGACCTATCAAATTTTAATTCAAGTAGGATGAAGGCCTAATCTTAAAATATTTCACGTAAGGTTCGGCTGAAGGGCATACAACGACTCAAGGCTTAAGGCCTGGATAACAAATTAAGATAGAGAGGCAAATTTTTAAATTGGAAAAGATTTATTTTTTTTTACGGCTGAAGGCCGTATCTTAGAATACTGTACATAAAGTTCGGCTTAAGGCCATATAGTGAACATAGAACAACTCAAGGCTTAAGGTCTGGATAATAAATAAGATAGACAGAAAATTACAAATGATGATTTTTTTTACTTGAGACGGCTAAAGGCCGTATCTTAAAATATTTCAAATAAGGTTCGGCTGAAGGCCACATACTGAACATTAAAACACAGCTGAAGGCCTCACACAGTAATTGAGACGAAAGAAAATCACAATCACAAACAACAGAACAGTTGTGTTCAGAAGTGTTCCAAGGGTCGGCCTGGGGAGGGAACCCTAACAACAGTTTATGTGAGACAGGCAGCCAAGAGTACCCCTACATAATCGGGTGGCAACACGACCTAGGGATGTCTGGAGAAACAACCAACAACCTAACCAATTCCCTTCCACCCGCCCAATGACACAACAACCGAAAGTATCAGCGAGGACGATGAACGCAGCAGCACTATGTCTTGATAATTGGCATCTAAACACAATCGAGGCGCAATAACCACTGAAAGAAAAAAAAGAGAACAACATCGCACTATCGAACTACTCGCCGTGCTGGACAGCATCGACACGGGGGGCGAAACACACTGGCAGAAAACTACCCTAACGACCTGGGCAGGTATTGTTGTTGTTGTGGTCTTCAGTCCTGAGACTGGTTTGATGCAGCTCTCCATGCTACTCTATCCTATGCAAGCTTCTTCATCTCCCAGTACCTACTGCAGCCTACATCCTTCTGAATCTGCTTAGTGTATTCATCTCTGGGTCTCCCTCTACGATTTTTACCTTCCACGCTGCCCTCCAATACTAAATTGGTGATCCCTCAATGTCTCGGAACATGTCCTACCAACCGATCCCCTCCTCTAGTCAAGTTGTGCCACAAGCTCCTCTTCTCCCCAATTCTATTCAATACCTCCTCATTAGTTATGTGATGTACCCATCTAATCTTCAGCATTCTTCTGTAGCAGCACATTTCAAAAGCTTCTATTCTCTTCTTGTCTAAGCTATTTATCGTCCACGTTTCACTTCCATACTTTACAACACTCCATTCAAATACTTCCAGAAACAGCTTCCTGACATTTAAATCTATACTCTATGTTAACAAATTTCTCTTCTTCAGAAACGCTTTCCTTGCCATTACCAGTCTACATTTTATATCCTCTCTACCTCGATCGTCATCAGTTATTTTGCTCCCCAAATAGCAAAACTCCTTTAGTACTTTAAGTGTCTCATTTCCTAATCTAATTACCTCAGCATCACCCGACTTAATTCGACTACATTCCATTATCTTCGTTTTGCTTTTGTTGATGTTCATCTTATACCCTCCTTTCAAGACACTGTCCATTCCGTTCAACTGCTCTTCCAAGTCCTTTGCTGTCTCTGACATAATTACAATGTCATCGGCGAACCTCAAAGTTTTTATTTCATCTCCATGGATTTTAATACCTACTCCGAACTTTACTTTTGTATCCTTTATTGCTTGCTCAATATACAGATTTAATAACATTGGGGATAGGCTACAACCCAACCACTGCTTCAACCACTGGGCAAGTAACTGGAACGTTAATGGCCACAAGGCAGAAGATACAGCTTGTACAATTCACTGATAAGTTACAATCATTTTAATAGTTAAAAACCATACAGGAAAACGGCTGCAAAAATTGCCGACTCCAGCACATCATACATTGCTGCTTGAAGGAATGGCCCAGGAAGCAACAACTGGCAATGAACGATGAGATGCCACAGCTGTTGGGGTTTCATAACAGGTTAACTGATTACTCAACTTCAGTTTTCAGCCTCGGTGGGTGACGAACTCTCACAGCTAGTGCCTCCCAACTCCGACCACTCGTGCACGCCGCCAATGGCCCCGGCCTGACCACATGCCGCGAAGACTTCCTCTCTGCTCTGTCGCAACCGACCGACTACCTACAAACACCACTTCACGGAGATACATAGGTCACACCAAAGATGGTACTGCCGTACTAGTATCAATAAACGCTGCTGCTGCTACTGATGGAGGCAAGTGAGCAACTCCTTAATTTAAGTAGGGAGCAACGAGGTGCCACACGATGGTGAGAAAATGCCCAAAAGAAAAAGCGGTATCATAGCGAGCCGACCACGGCTCAGTAAGTGTGTTCTAGTGTGAATAACTATTTTTTTATTTTTTTACGAAGTAATATGGCGTATAAAATTCATTATTAGGTCAAGAGACAAATATCACGAGTCATACCTTCAGTAAATCAGACCTTATTCTAGCTACTTATCCTAGTAAACAAGTTCTATCACAATATCTCTATTGCAAAGTGTCCCACTCTCTTGTAGTAGAGAGCACTGATGGAAACTAGAAGAAAAAAAGACCTGAGAAAATTATATATCTCCACAGGAAGATATATGGTACCTTTGATAACAATTAGTACTCAGTGGTTACATTTCTGAATGGTTTTACTTAATATTGTTCTTGGGCAGTGATACGGTTGCTGAACATTTCGCGGATATCACTTTGAAGTTGTGCTGGCATCGGAGGAGTTTGATAAACTATGATAGATACACGGACGGAAAAAAAAACGATGTACCAAAGAATAATTTGTGTAAATTAATGTCTGAGACGTTTGCCTAGGTAACATATTTCATGAACACAGCAAGATCATAGGTTAACGTAAGAGCCAGGCAAGCCATTGCGTAAGTGAAATGCCGGTACGTTAATAATCGGTGTAGTCTCCAGAACATTGAATGCAAGAATGCAAAGGCGCATGTATTGTGTTGTACAAATGCCGTATGTCAGTTTGTGGAATGGAATTCCATACCTTTTGCACTTGGTCGGTCAATAAATGAACTGTTGGTGCTGTTTCTGAGTGTCTCTGTAATTGCCGTCCGATGATGTCCTATACGTGCTGAACTGGAAACAGATCTGGTGATCGAGCAGGCCAAGGCAACATGTCGACACTCTGTAGAGCATGTTGGGTTTCAACATCAGTATGTGAGTGAGAGCTATCCTGCTGGGAACATTCCATGGAACGCTGCTCATGAATGGCTGCGCAACATGTCGAATCACTACATGAAATACAGGTTTTCAGTCAGAGCTACTGTTGTCATATGAAATTGCACCCCTGACTATAACTCTAGTTGTATGTCTAGTGTGTCTACCATGCAGACAGGTTGGCACGACTGAAGTGGCAAACGGTGGTGGTTGAAGGCCAGTGTGTGCACGCAAGGCGGCGCCTGGCTCGATGCTACGCTTGGTATAACCGATCTATCACTGTGGTGAAAATTGCCGCTCAAATTGCTGCTGCAGGCTCCGCACGGTGCGCCAGCGCCATACGCCTCTAGGTATTACCAAATGGCCTTCTGGAGCCTGGTCTTCTTGCGACCGTACAGTCTCGAGCTCACCGTTGCCAGCAATCATGTACAGTGGCTTTATTCCTTCCCAGTCTTTCTGCAGTAACGAGGAAAAAACATCCATCTTCTCATATCCCTATTACATAACGTCTTTAAAACCCGAGTCTTTGTCGCCATTAAGACATTCTCACGACGACCAATCTCAAAGGTAACTAACGCCCATAACTGTTACAGCGTTTTTTTTTTTTAAAGCAAACCGGTTTTGCATTTTCATAACAGCGCTACTGGTGTCAGTCTTATGCGACTGGCGCGCAATTTGAGCATACATCATCTTTCAGATGTATAAAAACGCCTACTAACTTTCGTGGATGTCGCACAACTCCTTCTTTATGCTGCGATTTTTTTCTTCTCAGGGTAAATAACACAGTCAGTGACATGGAGTGCTAGTCTACAAAGTGGGCAACCCCGGAGATGGTACTCTCCTGTGGTTTAGCCAAGGGATGCGATTGACAGGCACATACCGTTTACGACGAAGTATATCCTCGAAATCGAGTGATTTTGGTGACTTCTTCAAATCGCTACGGCCTGGTGACTGGGAACGGGCAGCACGGAAACGGTGCCGCTGGTCGTCTCTTCTCGTGCTACTATCGGGAGGATCTATGGAAAGTGGTTGAACGATGGTGACGCTAAGTGTGAGCGACAACGTGTTTTACGTAAGGCCAAATCGCAGAAAGTGAGGACGGAGACTCTCCAGCTCTGAACAGCAGAACAGGTGATGTTTCGTGGGAAATCTGACGACAGAGTACAATCAATGGGACAAGTCACCTGGTTGGATGAATCCGGTTTCTTGCGAGCCCGGCCGACGATCGTGGCCAAACACGCCTTCACGCAGGCGAACGGCTGCATGCGACAAATAGACTATTGTGCTACGTACGCGAACTAGTAGGACAATATTATGAGATACTGGATACTCATCTGGGCGTTCATGGGAGCTGTGGCACTAATAGAAGGGACTATAACGGCTGTGGACTTTGTGAACATTATTGTGTACCTCCTGTATAGTTTCATGCTTGATGTGTTCACTGATTGCAATGACATCTTCCAGCAGGTTAACAATCTGCGTCACAAGAACGTAATCGTGTTTGAGTGGCTTGAGGAGGACTATAGTGTACTCAAATTGATGTCTTGGCCACCAAATTCCAATGGTCTGAAGCCGGTGGAACACATCTATGACGCTTTGGCGCGCCAGGTTATTGTCCACCAATCACTGGCCCATAAATGACGAGAATTGCTAGATTTATCCATTTGCCACATACCTCCGCAAACTTACGAAAGACTTGGCGTATACATGCAACGCAAAATCGCTGCTGCATTACATCCAGTACGTACAGCAAAAGCTATGAAGCAGGTAGTCATAATGTTTTCCTCATCAGTTAATCTCCTGTGATAACATGGTGCGCCTATCTTAAATATCTTGTTATAACAGTAACTGTTTTGAATATTACTTCGTAAGAACTCCATTTCATCTCAACTGCACTGATACCGATATACATCGAAGTGACAAAAGTAATGCGATACTTCCGAATATCTGGATTGACTCCGTTCGCCTGGCATAGACCAGCAATGCTACGTAGCATGGACTCAACAAGTCGTCAAAAGACCCCTCCAGAATTAATACGACATCCTTTCTCTACAGCCGTACATAACTGCGAAACTGCTGCCGATGGAGGACGTTTCGCAAGATCTGACCTCTAGATCAGGTCCCATAAACGTTCGATGGGATTCATGATGAGCGATCTGGTTAGCCAAATCAATCTCTGGAATTGTCCAGAAAGTTCTCCAAACCATTCGTGAACTATTGCGACCCGGTGACATGGAGCAGTGTCATCCATAAAAATTACATCTTTGCCTGGGAACATGAAGTTCATAAATGGCTGCAAATTGTCTCCAAGTAGCCGAATGTGACAATTTCCAGTCAATGCTCGGTTCTGTTGGACCATTCCATGGAAGCTCAGCCCACAACGTTACGAAGGTCGTCCACAAAGTAAGTTCCGTTTCTATTTATATCCGTGGCAGCGCTACGATCGCAGTTCCGAGCATGTGTGGCAGTTACTCTGACTGCACTGTAGTGCTTCTTTATAATATCGGCCGTAATTGAAAATGCCGCCGAGTGTGAAATTAGATTTGTGATTCTTTTTCAGAATGCAAAGAAAGTTAAGGCAAAGAAAGTTCATCATCAAATCAGCGAGGTTTACGCACAAAATGCTAAGAGTGATTCAATGGTTAGAAGAAGGGTCAGATTGCTCAATGTAGGACGTCATCAAGCGCACCATGAAGAACAAAGTGGACGCCCGCCTGTGGTTACTGATGAACTGGTTCACACAAGTGGTTCACACAATTGAAGGGAATCTTAAGCACAACCGTAAGTTTACACTTAGTGCCCTTGCTAAGGAAAGTCCGCAAATCTTACGATCACGAATTCACGAGATTGTTGGTTTTCTTCCTCAGATAGTCACGGGGGATGAAACTTGGATATCGTACAATACCCCTGAAACAAAACGGCAATCAATGGAGGCACACTTCATCCCCAACGAAGGTTAAGCCTAAGCAAATCTTGACACCAGGAAACGTCATGTGCACCGTTTTTTGGCACAAAAAATGTATTATGCTGATTGATTTCTTACCTCGAGGCCAAACAATCAATGCACATGGTTACTGCTAGACCATTAAGAAATTTAGCCGCGCAATACGGAACGAGCACCGATGACTACTGTCAAAACGTGTTGTTTTTTCCACAATAATGCCAGACCTCACACGGCGTATGTGACCAAGCAACTCTCTCGGGATTTTAACTGGGACGCGTTTGATCATCTTCCGCATAGCCCGGTCCTCGCTCCTAGCGACTTTCATCGCTTCTTACACCTTAAATCTGTCCCTGGTGGTCAACACTTCAACGATGATGACGAGCTGAAAGAACATATTACCACATGGTTGAGTACACAGGCGGCAACCTTCTATGAAGAAGGCATACAAAAACTTGTGCCACGCTATGACAATTGCCTACAAAATTTCGGAAACTATGTAGAAAATTGGTTTAACAGTTATAGGTTTTTGTACAATAAATGTCTTTTCTGTATCTGTACACGTTTGTTTTATATAACCAAACGGAACTTTCTTTGTGGACATACCGCGAATTTAGCTACCAGCAGCTTGCACAGTGCTTCGTTGTCAACTTTCATAAGGTCTGCTCCACACGAACCCACTACGAGCTCTTACCAACTGAAGCAGGAACTCATCTGACCAGGCCACGTTTTTGCCCAACCGAAATGGTCACGAGCCCAAGAGAGGCGCTGCAGCCACCGTTGTGCTGTTAGCAAAGGCACTTGGGTCGTTAATTTGCTGTCATAGCCCATTAACGCCATATTTCGCCGCACTATTGTAGGGGATACGTTCACAGTACGTCCCACATCGATTTCTGTGGTTATTTCACGCAGTGGTGCTTGTCTTTTAGCACTGGCACCTCTACGCAAACGCAGCTTCTCTCGGTCGTTAAATGAAGACCGTCCGCCGCTTCGTTGTTCGTGGAGAGAGGTGATGCTTGAAATTTGGCATTCGTGTCACAATCTTGATCCTGTGGATCGCGGAATATTGAATTCCCTAGTGGTTTCCGAAAGAGAATATCCCATGCGTCTAGCTCCAATTACGAAACCGCGTTCAAAGTCTGTTAATTTCGCCGTGAGGCCATAATCACTTTGGAGACCTCTCATACAAGGAGACCTTTTCACACGGATCACCTGAGTACAAATTTACCGTTTTTTTTTTACCTTGTGTCGATGATACCACCGCTATCTCATGACTTTCTTCAACTCAGTGTATGTAGTTCATATGGGCAAGAATAGTTTCGAAAACAATAGCCGGCCGCGGTGGTCTAGCGTTTCTGGCGCTGCAGTCCGGAACCGCGGGACTGCTACGGTCGCAGGTTCGAATCCTGCCTCGGGCATGGGTGTGTGTGATGTCCTTAGGTTAGTTAGGTTTAAGTAGTTGTAAGTTCTAGGGGACTTATGACCTAAGATGTTGAGTCCCATAGTGCTCAGAGCCATTTTTTTGAAAACAATAATTTTTCAACAGTGGGAAATGAGCTAGGGCTACATACAATTTACACCACAACTGAGAGTACAATTTGAAAGATACTATGTAAGACACTGCTAGTTGTTACCCGATCTGTGTGCGATTTTTCTTTGGTTACCAAAGGATATATATAAGTCCTCTGAAACAATCCAGAACTTTCACTACCGCTTAAGCTATTAGCAAGGCACAGTATTCGTTCTAGATATATTCCCCTGAAGATATCTGTCGTTAGGTGACGAGACATATTATCAAAGGATGCTGGTTGAAGACCCATAAACTACGCGATCCGCTAGCGCTTCCTACAGGAGACAGGCTTTAGTGTTTTCGTCCCGCGGTCTCCAGAATCCAGCTGACCGTATAGGGCTTCCTGAGCCCCGCAACCAGGCAACGCCCTTTACGAATGCTCCCAGGGCTTCGATTGGAACCCTGCGGGAGATTTTCGCAGACACCGATGGGACTGCGGGCCTGTCGCAGAGGCCTCTCCCTGCCGGATCCGCGCTGAGCTTCCTTCGTACCACCGCGGTCCTACGGGCCCAGTTCCTTCTGCGGAAAAGGCTGTAGGCACCTCGAAGGTGGGGCGCACGCTGGCCGTAAGTCACGCGGAGTTTCCCTCTCAGAACTACACACTTAAAAAGGCAAGAATTACCTCTCGACTTTGTACTTGACAACCGTTCCTTGTATTGGACTGAATGTTATTTGACATGATAGGATTTATACCACCGTGTAAGCTGCTCTAAATTTCAAAAGATAAATGATAACAGTGTGATGACTGAAGCTTATTGTAATAAAGTATTTGTATCAAATCTCGGCGCAATGAATTATGTTGGTTTTTCTTTTTCAACCTTGCTTGTTGTTGTGGTCTCCACTCAGAAGGCAGGCTTCATGCATCTTTCCATACCCTCTTGTACAAGATTCTTCATCCACATGTAACTATTGAAGCTTGCATAAACATTAAGCTGCACTCTGTTGTCAGGTATTAGTATTCCACTGCAATTTTTACCCAGTGGATACCTGTGAATAACAAAGATTTATTTGAATCGTTGCTAACAGCCGTTCGCTCATTTCCTTTCAGGGGTGATACAGCCGTATAGCAACGTTGTTATTCTGAATCTTTTTCTATGCCATTGTTCGACACCGAATCTTATGATTCACAATGGCACGTACCAAGTCAGTCCAAGAAGTTTCAATTCCGAGAATCGAGAATTTTTGCCTGTTATGGACATTGTTATTGGCAAGGTGTTAATCTCAGGGATTCAAGTTTGTCGAGTCGGTTAGCAAGTGATGAAACAATTCTGAGTCAGATAAAAAATCAATGAAAAATCAATTTTCAGTGTGTGATGTATTTACACATTAATGGAGAATCCAGGATGGAATAATGACAATGTTATGTAAGGACAGACTGCTACTCACCATATAGTGATGTTGAATCACAAAAAAGCACAACAAAAAGACTGATAAACAAGTGAGCTTCCTGCTACAGGATCTCCTTCCAAGTAGACAATGCACACAGACACACACACAGACACACACACACACACACACATATATATATATATATATATATATATATATATATATATATATTTATGAACAATGACTCGGGCTGCCGAAGCCAGAGGCAGTAGTCATGTGCGTGTGAATTGCAGTTGCCTGAATGTATCAGATCTAGAAGTATGAAACCAGAATTTGGTTGCAATAATTGCACGTCTGTTGTTTGACACTGGCAAACAATATTTTGTTCAAAATAAGCTTAATTGCTATTCATACAGAGAACCAGTCAGCGAGCCATTTTCTTATATTTTGGTACGAATTGAAACGTTGCTCAGGGAGATCGTGTCCCAGTGATGCAAACAGATGATAATGGGAAGGAGCCAGATCTGGAAAATAAGCCGCATTTGCTAGTATTTCCCAACTGATCGCCTCGATCGTTTTCCTGACCCGTTTTGCTTTGTATGATGGTGGTGTTATCATGGAGAAAGGTGACTTTGTGTTGCCTTTTACCATATTACGGACGTTTTTCAAGTAATGGATAATTTAAATCGATCATTTGCTATTGGCAGTGATCAGTGTTAAAGGTTTCACCAGGATTTAGCAGCCCATAATAGATGACACTCTTCTGATCCCACGAAACACGGAGCATTGTCTACTTTCGAAAGTGATTTGGCCTTGCAGTGGATGTCGATGGTTTGCTTGGATTCACCAATCTTTTACGACGCTTAGGATTCTCAAAATATATCGATCTTTCATCACCTGTCACTATTCGATGCAGAAACGACTGGCGAGCAGAATTTCACAGTGGTCTTTGGAATTGCTTCCTGTCTTTCATTTGGTTCATACACAGCCCATTTTCCACTTTTTCACCTTTCCCATAGATTTCAACAGAAGAGAAACGGCTTTTTTCGTCATATTCTGTTGTTCCGCAAGGTACTGTTGAGTTTGAGTATCATCCAATAAGTTCTGCAATTCGTTGTCTTCGAACTTTTTCGGTTATTTCAAGTCCTCGTCGTTTCTCACTTCAAAATCACCACTTATGAATTTTTTAACCACTAGAAACACTGTGTTTTCCCAACATTTCCGGCGAACAAGCTTCGACAAGCATTCGATGTGATTCTGCAGCAGTTTTCTTCTAATGATAACTGAAAACCAACGGTGTCCACAAATCGTAGTTCATAGACACAAAACTCGACATGTTTACGGGTTTGAGACAGATACCAATGTATGGAACTTGGGTTACTGTGTGCTGACTTTCGTCGTCAGTCCTTATAGGAAGCAGATGGTGCTGCAGTCGCGACCCCACGGGCCCCACATTGGTGGCTAGCACTATCTACAGGGAAATTCCGGTTTCATACATCCACACCTGGTATGCGTATTTGTTGCTTTAAAAAAAGGCCTTTTGGCTGAAAGTTAACTTGTCTTGTAATCCTTTTGCTGTCCCTTTCTACCCGTCAGAATCTCAACTATATTGTGAGTAGTAATCTGTTCTTTTCATAATGTTGTCTTAGTTACAACTTAACAGTTTTCTGATGTTTTTCCTTTGCTTCTACTGAGAAACCATGCTTCCGCCAAATTTCGCTATTCTAGGTCAACGGGAAGTCCCCTGTAGTCCTGCTGAATAATTTTGTGCGCATCAAACTATCTGACATAAATAGCCCTATCTTTTGCATGCACTGACTGATATCACCAATGGAGAGTACATCTTAATATGCGACATCAATTTCAACATTGTATGTCTATCCGTTCCTAAGAAAAAGGACAAACAGGCAACAAAGCGTTCCTATAATGGTTCCGTTTCTACCTTTTGAGTCACGGAACCCCATAAAAAAACAGAAAATCTGTGTTGGTGGTTTAAAAGGCCTGTGATGTTCCACATAGTCTCTTCCGCCCCGCCCCTGCCTCTCCCTACATACACAAACACACACACTTTTGAGTGCAACGCACAGAACGTAGTTCCAATCATGTGAAACAGAAAAGTCCGTCATTGGGATGTTGTTCAACTCGCGTGTTGCATTGGCTTAAGTGTCGGTTACGTCGACAGAACGTTGATCCTTCATGTCAGTTCCCGCACTTTCTCGTTTCGTGGTAGTTTCGTACTGATTACATAAAGTCTCCTCACACATGATGTGTTTATACAGGAAAGAAATATCACGTTTCTCATTTCGATCAAGTCGCGGCAGGCGTCCACGCGTCTTTGGTTTTTGTTCGCGAGTGAAGGAGTACGGGACAAACTCTGCGGATACTTTTCTCTTCTCCTAAGGATTCTGGAGAATGGCGTGAACAGCTGATTTTAGGGGTGTTGCACCACTGTGATTTTCGTCACATCGCGGCCGTACGTCCACTACATAACGCTGCCTGCTCACAACTGACTGGTCGAATACACAAATGATGTTTCCATCTTAACTTCTAGAGTTCAAGTCATACTCGTTTGTATGCCAGGAATACATTCAGCCTCGGAATTTTTTGGTTAGGCCGAAACTGAAATAGTATAATAAAAACACTTGCAACTAAAACCAGGAAACGACATCGTTTAAGGACTTAGTTCACCGGCTGCAACTAATTTGTGCAAGTTTCGCAGACATTTGAACACAGAAAATAAAGTTTAGAGCAATGCAGGTCGGGACCCACACTCAAACAAGAAACACCCCAAGTACCTAGGAAAACAAGTACAGTGTATTCACTAATTTTGCAGTCGATGGGAGATCTGTTCGTACAGCTCAGCACACAGCGCGCCACCTTGCTGAACAGCGAAGTGGGCCACACACGGAGCTAAGCTGAGGGACCAATTAATGGCCATAGGTCTGGTTTAATGGGTAGCTGCAGTGTGGCTTTTAGGTGCTTTCCCACGGTGGTATTGTCAAATGCCGATCTGACTCAGTCGCCACCTCAGAAAATGAGAAGCGTAATTAAAATGAAATACCATACGGTATGAAGCTTATACGATCCGCATACAAATAACACGTGACTTATCTCCCGTGGGTTAATTACAGACTGTGGCGAAAGGAAGGCCAAAATAATAATAATAAAATAGTTGAGTCGGGGAAAATAGACGGCCACATAGGAAGGAATAAATGCTAGCAAAGAGAGATTTACGCTCTACAAGTCTATCTGCTATGTCAACAAAAAGTTCTACCATATGTTCCGTGATTCCACGACCTGATACGAAGCCACCATTGGTTAATCATGTATGCATGCACACACGCCAACCAAACTGAATGAAGTGGGTGATGAAACCTGGTCACTAGAGCAGGTAAGATCAAACGAAATATGGAAACGGAAATTAAGCCTGTTGGCTAAGAAAAACAATAAAGAGAGAATTTTCCTAATCGTAGTCTGCCTAAGCATAGGCCATATTTTCCCCTTAGATGACAGAAATAACTAAGGAATGACAAAATATCTTATAAACAATTAATACAGCGCTAACAAAAAAAGTAATTCAACCACAAAGGGAAGGGGAAAGGAAATGAAACTTCACCGGTTGAGAGGATATATTATGTTATTCCAGTGGTTACAAAATCGACTCGAATTTATCTGTAGGACATTCCATTATTTGTCCCGGGTACATGCACTGATTAGGTTGAGAAGCGTACCATAAAGTGACTGTATCCTTCCTGAGTGAAGCTGGGTAGAGGTGTTGTAAGTGATCCTCGATATCTTTGAGACTGGATTTGGGATGGAGGTGACGTCAAAGCTCGTCTTTCGCATCTTCCATTGGAGACAGATTTTGGGATTTAAAATGTTGAAGAATGCTAACATGGACACTGAATAAATATTAGTTAGTCACATGATGTAAGGGAATTCCTTTATTGATACATTTCGAATACACTTACTTTCAGAGTATCTGGAAAAGGTTACAAAAATCAAGAGTAACGCAGTGATAATGGCTAAAAAACAAGTAAGAAAATACAATAAAAATGGATGAAAAACAAGTACGACGTCAGGAAATGCGTTCATACAAGCAGTATGGGGTCATACGCAAAATAAAATAAATAAATAAAACTGTTGTATTTGTTTGTATGCCAGTTATTTCCTTACGTGCACCTATACCAAACGTATAGTGTCATTCCATGTAATTCCTTGTAATATTTCAGTCTTACTATCATTGTATGTTTTATACGCAACATAATTTTGTAAAATGTGTTTTACACCTTTTTAATTTGTTGTTATGAACTCTGTTGCAAAAGAAATTTACCTTTCTTCACTTACGTTTCTTCTCAGCATCCCCGCCCCTCCCTGCCACAGCATTCAGTTACATTTACTGTTGTTTTTGGAATATCGTATGAACAATGTTCTTTTTGATACATTTTTAGATTTTATTTCTGTTGCTGTGGTTCATAAAATTTGTGTCCATTCTTTTACGTCATCTGTGTATTTTAATTTATTTACTTATTTATTTTTCGTGCGTTCAACGCAAAAATATTGCACCACCAGCACCACTTAATAGCCAGTCTGATATATTACGCATTATGTTACGCCTTGTGCACCCAGTTACGTTTTGATATGTGTCATTTTCACGTGAACCTGTACTGTCTGAATGACGCTCTTCCCTCTGACTTGGTACCTGATTTTCACGGGCTCTTTACTGTATTTTCTTATTTGTCTTTTAAATACTGTCACTGTGCCCCTCTTGATTATAGTAACCTTTTCCAAACATTCTGAAGATGAGTCCATTCGAAACGCATCAATAAAGCCAAACGTTGCCTTACATCTAGTGACTAATTAATATTCGTCGGGCGTCCTTATCGGCACTGTTCGAACTTTAATAAAACGGGCACATACCCTTTGTGTGACAAAGTGTCACACCTTCAAGAGCAGGGGATCGCAAACAAGTCGCAGAGACAAGTGTCGTATGTGGGTGGGCAGCGTTCTATTGAAAAGTTGGTACCACAGTACTGTCACGTGAGAAGTAACACACGAGGATTCGTGACCTACCCCTGCGCCCTCAGAATTCTCTCAAATACTAAGAGCCGTGACCTGAAGTCATATCCGATGTTTAGCACCCCACAACGCTAACATTAGCACTACTGTGCCTCTCCAGAATACTGGAAGAATAGGTTTTGTCACCAGCCCGCCGTCATGCTCGACGTTGATCATCTAGGGTAGTGTAGAACCGTGACTGAGCGCTGAACACAAAGTGATGCCATTCCTATTTCCAGTCACTGTACTACTCCAAATTTAGCCCATCTGTGATGTGATGTATATTGCAGACTGCTAATGGGAGTGTATTTCCCTTGTAGGCGGCATCTAGTTTCAGGTCAATGGTGCGGGATGAATCATTTGTTACAGAAAGTCCACTAATTGGCATCTTACAGGTACAGATGTGAATGGGTTAAGAAATGCTTGGATAACAATACTGCAATACTCCTTTGCAATGGTCAAACATGGTCGACTGGAAGCTTTATGACAAGTATGCCTGCTCTGATGTTCTTATGCAGTCCATGATCGAACCTCTTTTACATCCAAATGGTACTCTACTTTGGACATTGCACGACTGGACCAGCCAGCCATATGTAGACTCACAATCAGGCCCCTTTCAACTTTCGACATGTACTGATAGCTCTATCTCTTACGAGGACGCCGTATCTCCCTGCCATTCACTCATGTGACACTCTTCATGGACTTCACATACCCTAACGGGTATAATAATAATAACAACACTAAATACGAACAACTCTAATACACTCTGGCAGAGGTTCTACCTGTCACAGGGAATTGCAGCTCTAATAATATTTATACCTACCGATGTTGTCCACTTGTACGAATTACATTGACATCGGATCATGTCCTTTAGGTGCTCCACTTTTCTCAGGCGGCGTACTTTTTCACCATGTTTTTTATTTTTAGGAACAAAGAGATGATAACGTAATTAAGTGGCACTACTCCCGAATTTCAGTCTACTGCCTTGATCGCTGCGCTACCTTCTTCAGTTCAGTGTTGCTAAGTTAAACAACTGCTGGAAATTTCTTATCGGGCGCGAACATCAACGTAACACTACAGCTGTTAAATGACTAACGATATTTTTCGACTGCAGAACGACGCATCTTTTTCGAAATCGCAGATGAACAGATTAATGGTTCGGTTGAAGGTAGACTCATAAGAAACTATGAAACGAATGGACGCCAGCCGTAGCACAGGATATGACTCAAGGATAAATAATGCGAACACAAAGCCGATGAGATGCAGGGAAAAGGTGAATAACGACTCCCTTAACACAGAAATTGAGTAAATACAAGAGTGCAAGTAGTGAAGGAATTCTTTCTCGGAAGGCAGATCACACAAGATTACCGACAAGGGAAAGAAAGTAAGCCCTGACATTTTAGTGGTACGAAAAATGAAATACCTAACGCCCAAAGCAAAAGTTTCAAATACTGTCTGACTCGAGAAACATCTGTAAGGTAATCACACAGCACACACTACCATAATTTCTGCGAAACAGGAAGAGAAAAAAGGGCCTGCAAGTCTTAAAGCAGTACTTAATGCATGAATGAACAGTTACGTGAAAGCAACAGGTTGTGTGATTATATACTAGCCCTTCCTTTTCAGCGTAAAGCTGTGCAATGGCGTACTTTGCCCTGCTGTGTATACATACATACAGAATGGAGGAAATAGTCAACTAATTGGTGGACTATTTAACATAAGCCTGACATTCTTTGGGTTGTATACCGATAGCAGTTGAGGGTGGCAATGCTGTCACGTGTCTCATTTCAATGTGCATCAACACAGGATCATACATTGCCTTAACGTGCATAATTCCTGTAGGATAACTACAATGTAGATTGCACTTAGTAACAATAATCTGTACCTGTTCCGCATTTGAGTACTGGCTGTTGGAACTGATTAACAATGATATACTTGAATACCATCACAACACAAGATGCCGGCTCGTTATTACGGAAGTTTTATACAAAATGTGAACAGGAAATTGTGTTTCTGGCAAATAAGTTCGAACATTCAGTTTCAGTTCCAATATATTAGCCAGTAAGAAAAAGACCACATGGTTTACAAATTTGTGGGTATAATTCTACCCTCACGTTTTGTTACACAACCTGTACTCTAGCACGACAAAGAAAATGCAGAAATATCCCAGACAAAGAAACTATAGACTCCATGAATAGTTAACTTAGAAGAATTGAAGATCTATGAAGTTATAAATGACACCGTAATCAGCCTACAAGAACTTGATAATTCGCAACCTCTCCGAAACAATTCCACCCTGTGTTGAAACGCGGAACGGTACCAGAGCGTTGAGCAATACAAATAAACAAACCAAATTAACCTCATACTCCAAATTGTGCTTCACAACAGACCATAAATTGAATAGATCTTACCAGATATCAGCTGTGTAGTGAACACTGGCAATAAATAGCTCTCCATCAAGGAAAAGTGACTTCATCAGAAAAGCACGCACCCTCAAATATAAATTCGAATCAGGCATGTCTTAACATTCCAAACAACTGTACAGCAACGTAACGAAACAAGTAGCGTAATGGCTGACGTCCTTTGTACAAGGAATCCACTAGATTTGCTAACCGCCAAGGAATTCTATTTGGTGATCACCAAATACGTTTCAGAATCATTACTACCAGAGCACTGGCTTGGCAAACAGTTTAAAACGATGTATCAATACTTGTTAGTGAAAGATCTCGAAAACGTACTAAACCAAATAATACAAATCATGAAAAGGAAATAAAATGTGTTGTAAGAAAATAATGAAACTGCCAGCTAAAGCCACCTATGAACTGGAACCATATAAAGTGTAGTCCTGTAGAACAAAGTTACAATTAAAGTAGAAAACGAAGTATGAAATGAAAAGAACAGGATAGGGAGAGTCTACAGAAGATCCTTACAACAAGAAAAGATAGTTTAGAGTAACATCTGCAACAAGTTTCGCTCTGTGGTGACCTAACCCAGGCTCCACATGCCAAACAAAGTTCGTAGGTGGACATAAGACAATATCAGCTTTCCAGAATGAACTCTGGAAACATCCCTCTGTCTGTGGGTAAGCCATGTCACTGAAATATCCTTTCTTCCAGGAGTGCCACTCTCCCAGGTTTTGCAGAAGAAGTTCTGTGAAGTTTGGAAGACTGGTTATGAGGTACTGGCATAGGCATAGCTGTGAGGATGGGATATGATTCGCACTGGGGTAGCTCAGTTGGTACAGCACTTGCTCACGAAAGTAAATCTTCCATGTTCGAATTCGGCTCTGACTCATAGTTTTAATCTCCCAGGAAGACTAACATCCACTTTACTTTAACAAATACAAAAGTGGAAAAGATCCAATCCCTAAATGTTCGTAGCTCTTTTTGTTGCAGCTGCCAAGAGATGATCCATAAAAGACAATCCGCGATACTGTTTGGCAGAGCTAAGTCGTCCAAGTACGGTGATGTTACAGATACCGTCATTAATCAACTGTTTAGCATGCTGCTGAAGCTGCTGTGACCACTGCATGTAGGTAAGCAAATAATGATCGTTGTGAAAGATTTTGTGTTGACCTGAAACATCCCAGTGTCCCAGCATCAAAGTACCATCTGATATAGGTACCAGTGCGTGAACTTGGAGCATGTCTGGACCTGGCCTACAGACATCATTTCCACTGTCACCGTCTTTCCACGAAACTACCCATAATCTATGTGCATCTTCTTGGCAGAGCTACGTACTTCGGCATTGTGTATTCATTTGGCGTGAAATGTGCATTTCGCGTTAATAACACAGCATTGTTCCATCAATGAGTGATTGAACAATTCCCCAAGGTGTAAAACTTCCTGGAAACGTGGCTACCTGAAGTACCAAGTAGGTGCGTATTTTTTTTTCAGGATATGTATTATCTCAGTGGGTTGAGTGGGTCTGGAGCCTGTAAGGCTGCCTGAAAGCTCAACACAAAACACATAGGGATTTCACCAGAGACAGGAGCGGGGACCACGAAGATAGCCACTAGACAGAGTACCAGACACTACAGATTTGTCCTGACACTCTTGAGATGACGACCGTGACCCTAGAGGGCGTCCACGTCGAGCGCGGACGCCATTCGGTACACCAGCGTCCAGAGGGGGCCATGGGAGACGGGCCTAGCGAGCGCGGACCGCAAATTAGACCAGTTACAAAGTGCCCAGCAAAAAACAGGAGACCGAGGAAACAGCCAAGATACAGAGCACCAGACACTGCAGATGAGTCAGGCGCAGACGGCAGTGGGAATACAAGCGACCAGAGTGGGCCATGGGAGCCGCGCCTGGCGGGCACGGACCACAGAGGGAACATCCGATGCGGCGCGGACCGACTGGGGCGCGCCCATCACCTTAAAGGCATAAATTCTGGACTCGATCCGCCCAAGGACCATTCTTGGGCAGTCGAGTTAGTGATGTCGAGCTGCACGGACACGCTACTCTGCGATCACGCGACCGCCGCTTCGGCGACGGCAGCGCCCGCGCCGGCCAGCCGCGGTCCGGTGGGGCTGGCCCCGCCATCAGACGGTGCGCCTATGATGGACCAACCTGCACCGAGGGGTAGTACCCAAGGTGCAAGGCACCGCACGGACGCCGATATGGAATATTCTTCGGATTCTGACGCAGCTTAGTACATGCGCGTGAGCACCGACACCAGCGAGAAGATGGGGCGAGAGGGGCCATCCGTGATCGCTCCCCAGTAAGCCGTTCCTCGAGGGGGGACGCACAGGAGGATGGGTTTCAACAACCACCAGAGAAGCGGCGGCAACGCCTTATCGTGGACAGGAAACTCCCTGTCTCCATTGTTTTCGAACCACTGCAGGGCACTGGGACAGCATTGGACGAAGCAGCCGCTTCCTTAACGGACCGACAATGGCAGCGTGATGGACGAAGAAACGCGTCTGAAGAGGCGCAACAGCAACGAGCCGATCACGACGCCGAAATGAATGACGCCGACCAACAGCCGCCACAGTTCAACACAAGGTGCCGCTCATAGTGATGCACTTTACAGGTGACTATTAGCAGTTTCGTGACTGGCTCTGGCAGCATTGTACGTAGCCTTTCCACATCAAGCGAACCGGCGAGGACACGCTGAAACTCAAAATGTCAGCGACTGACGACTACGTCCTTGTCATGGAGAAGTTGGGACGTGATGGCATCCATAACTACACGTTTCCAGCTGCCCGGCCACCGACTATCAAGGCTCTGATCAAGAAAATCCGGAGATTCCTGCAAAGTCAAGACGTCAAGGAAGAGCTTGAGTCCATGGGGTCCATTGCCACGCGTGTAGATTTTCACATGTTGACTGACACCAATCAACTTACTGGCCATAGGGTGATTATCGTGCCTGATACGCCTCCACACTGAGCAATATTTCAAGTCACACGGTTTTACAACCTGCGTCTGACAATTGAGAAACTGCGGAAATCGAGAGGCCCTGTACAATGCTTCCGCTGTCAGGGATTGGGACACGTTTCCCGGCTGTGCCCTGTGCCTCCCATGTATGTGCGGTGTGGCGGCGGACACACCAACAAGGAATGCACCCGCAAATTTGAAGACCCGCCCATCTGTGGCCTGTGTGGTGGGGCACATCCAGCGAATTACCGTTTCTGCCATAAATTCAAACAGGAGAGCAGACGCCAGCGTGGCATGCCCCCCCCTCCCCTTCTCCAGCTGCAGAGCGTCGTCGCTACCGTCAGCCCCCCGCCGAATATGGACAAGACGACTTGGCCGACTCCGACGGAGTGGCGCTCGGCTAAACTTTGGGAGGGTGTCAGCATAGCAGATGCCGTGCAGCGACCGCCTCCCACAGCTGCATCAATGAACGTGGACACACAGAAACCTGTGTCACCTGTATGTCACCCACCTCTGGCTGCGACTGTGCAGCCTCCCATGCCATCGGAGCCAAAGATTGGGCTCCTTACCCAAGTCACATCTACGTTGACAGAAGTCACGAAACAGCTTGAGCAACTGCCAGCGCTCATCGCCTCCACTGTGGAATCGGTGATCTGCAGAGCCGTCCAGGCAACTCAGGATGCTTCAGCTGTGCCACGTCATGGCTAGATTGCCTCGACTGAACGACCTCTGCATTGCTGCATACAAGGCGGACAATCTGACTTACAACCTGCGAGAAGTTCAGTACTTCCTTACAGACCATAATATTGACATCTCCATGGTCAATGAAACGTTTCTTAAACTGGACATATGCAGCAATACTCCTAATTATTGCTGATATCGAAAGGACAGACCGACTTGGGCCGGAGGCACCGCTACCTTCGTCAAACGTTCCATCAAGCACTATGCTATCCGGCTGCCCACCACACAGTTCACTGAAGCGACGGCAGTCCTTGTCGACACCCACACAGGACTCATCACATTTATCTCGGTGTACCATAGTCCGCGCTGCGTCTTGGACCTGGAAAATTCTCTGGCCCCCCTCCCTCATACTGGGAAGCTCTTCATTGCCAGGGATCTGAATTCAAAGCATGCTGCCTGGAATTTGCTGAACACCAACAATAGCGGCCGCCGTCTCCTCCAGGCTCGCGAAGAAGTCAATGCCTATGCCTGCGGACCTGAGGACCCTACGTGCTACCCTGCGTCCGCAGACCGGATGTGATTGATATAGCCATCACCAAACGCCTCCCGCAATTCCAACGACGCCGAGGTGATTCACGAGTTAAACTAGAATTATCGTCTGAGGGTCGCCCCAGCACGTACCCCAGGACGCCTCATCTTACGCAGAACTAACTGGAATCGATTCCGCGACCATGTGGACTACGCTGTTTCTGTAATGGCCGACGACGAGGAAGTCGCTGGAGAGACAATTGACCGCCTTACGGATGCCACCAGTGATACGCTGCATGTCTCCACCCCACCGTCGAGGCCTCCCGCTCTTCGGACGCCTGCTCTGCCGCAACATATCCTCGATATCATCCGCACTAGAAACAGGTTACATCGGGAATGGCGGATCACTCGTAATGTTGGCTTGAAGAGGAGGATCAACCAGTTACGTCGCGATATTAAGGCAGGAATTGCTGACCACCGCAACCTGCTCTGGCGAGCAAACTTCGGTCCTACACGCCGGATCCTTTAGGCAGGCAGTCCCTCCGTCAACTGACGTATCGGCGCTCCACGATGCCGCCTCTCTCCATCGATGGCAGGATGGCGTACAGCCCAGCGAACAGAGCCAACATGATCGCGGACGTGTTTCAGCAGAATTTTCGCCCCCTGCAGGATCGAGTAGACCCCCAGCGCGTTGTCACCATCCATAGAGACGTCGCTGCCCTCCTTGGAACCGACGATGCCGCAGATGAAGGAGACGTCCCCCGCATCACCCCGGAGGAAGTCCAGGAAGGCATCCGGCAACTACAGACATCTAAAGCTACTGGCAAGGATGAAATCACGGGCAGGATCCTGAAGCACATGCCCTGGTTGATAGAGAACTAACAATGTATTTACATTAATAGTGTTCAAAAGTCATTATATATATATATCAGTTCATGACTTCCAGTCTTACGAATTTATTGTCTCTGATGGACACACGTCCAGATCATCCGCTCTCAAAACTCCGCCATCTCTCTACCTACATCCACCACTGCTGGCGGCTCACCTCCAACTGCGCAATGCTACGCACTGTTAACAGCCAACTGCCCAACACTACAATAGAAAATTCCAACAATGCAAACCAGCCACAGACTGCACACAGCAGTCAGTGATTTCCATACAAAGCACTTCGTGGTGTTACCAACATAAAAACCTAAACAGCCTACTTTTTCATATCGAGCGCTACATGGTGTTACCAACATAAAAACCTAAAAAGCCTACTTACAACCTCTGCAGTCTTCCCCCAGGCCTGGAAACACTCCATTGAAGTCATGGTGCCTAAGCTGGGGAAAAACAGGGAATCGCCCTCCAGTTATCGCCCAATTAGTCTCCTGCATCATGTGAGCAAGTTATTCGAGCGCCTCCTCCTCTGATGGCTCCAGCAGGTCATCCAACAACAAGCCATATTACCGCTGGAACAATTTGGCTTTCGCCGCAGACACTCTACCACTCAGAAAGTCCTTTGCGTGATAGGATACATCACCACAGCTTTCTACCAGAGGGAGTTCTGTGGGGCTGTCTTCCTCGAAGTCCAGAAAGCTTTTGACAGCGTATGGCACGAGGGTCTGCTGTGGAAACTTCACCGCTTTGGCTTCCCGGTCCACCTGGTGAAGCTTGTAGCAACCTATCTCCAGGGCCGCACCTTTTGTGTTAAGGTGGGCGACGTACTCTCAATGGCATGACACATTGCATCAGTAGTTCCCCAGGGCTCGGTTCTTGGGCTTGTCTTGTATACAATATTCACCTCCGATCTTCCAACGGTGCCTCGTGTGGAGAAGGATGTATATGCAGACGACACCATCATCTACTCCTGAAGCTAGTGGAAAGAGGTCTTAGTTCCCAGACTACAGAGTGCCTGCTATCCTCTGGAAGACTGGGCTGCAAAATGGCATGTTGGCTTCAATCCTGCTAAGACTCAAGCGATCATTTACATGTGAAAAAGAATGATGCCCCAATGGCAGTGATGACCTTACAATACCGACCTACCATGGCAGGTGACAGTGAAATACCTTGGAGTCCACCTGGACAAGAAGCTGATTTGGCGGCTGCATATTGAAGAAGTCCAGGCTAAGATCAACTGCCACTTGGTGCTCTCTACCCTGTTTTAAATGAACATCCTGTCTTATCTGTAGGGAACGGCCTTCTTATCTTCCGGTTCTACCTTCGCCCGATTTTCGACTATGCCTGCGAGGTCTTGGGAGGAGCAGCCCCCAGCTACCTTCAGAGGCTACAGACGCTGCAAAACAAGATCCTGTGTCGGATCTATCACGTTCCCTCGAGATTGCCGCATCGGTACCTACATGACGCTGCAGACGAGCTGGAGGTAATAGCCCAGCGATTCCATGCAATACTGGATACGTCTACTAACCCCCTCATCCGACGACTGGGGGAACCAAACCTACACCGCGGGCCGCATTGGCGTCCCCTCGCACTGCTCGACCATTAGAGTTGCCGGGGAAACACCCCCCTGCAGTTAATTTCTGGAAATAGAAGATCCAAACCATCATCCCACACACACCTCTGACAAACACTACAATAAAGATGTCCACTTCCTATCCGTCCCAGATGACCTCATGCTGAAGGAAATGCTATTGATTAAAACCTTCGTTCATTAGCTGTCAGAAGATGACAGCAGAATGTGGGCTGGACCATTCTTGGGTAGCACCTGAAGAAGACAGCGTGTTACGCCATCGAAATATCTGCGACAACTAAGCGAACATCTGGCAGAAGTCCTGTTTCACATCGAAATGTCAACAGATCACAGGGAAACCCTGAAGAATCGCATCAGGAGACTCCATGGGGAGGAGTTGTACCGCAACATCAAGAAGCTCGACAAGCTTTGCCAAAGGAAAGGCAGAATGCTGAGCTTGCTCTCAGTTTCCTGCTGAGATGCTGAGAGGGGGAGGTAGTTCCAGTATTCGCCAGGATCAGGCACCATGTCAATTCCAGAATGGCGAACAAGATCAAACACTGAGCTACCCTCGTGCAGGTAAGGAAGAGAGAGTGTGCTATGCATCATCGACTATATGTGATGTCCAAGGATTGCTGTATCGCCACCTGCCCATAGCAGCTTCCCCGACGAATAAAGGCTGGGACCAAGTTAATGGCGCCTCCTGGTCTCTAGTAGAATGCATCAGGAAGAAGTCAACAGCATGCTAACTAGCCAAGTTTTTGCTCCTCAACAAGGAGCAACAGAATGGGGACATGCGTACAGTGGTCAACATGAGTGACAAGCAGTTTGACGAGACTACCTAAAGAGTACATAGTAAGGGCTTTAGCTTTGTAGTGACACCCAGGAACGTGCCTGTCACAGCTTTCATCAGTGCAGTTGAGCAAGCAACCAACACACTACCATCCAGTGTGGGTGAAGAGATTTACAGGGAGACATGCCGGGTGCTCACCAATACCAACCACCCAAATCCAACATCTCAAGCAATGGAAGGTTGTCGCTCAGGCAACTCTGGGAGGATGACAGCATTGTGGCGATGCCAGCAAACAAGGGGAACTCCACAGTCATCCTAAAGAAGACAGATTACGGCAGAATAGAGCAACGACTTCTGGAGGATCCTGCATACAGACCAATAGGATGTCACCCCACAGACAAACTGGACAAAAAGACCAGGGCTCTGCTGAAGGAGATGGGCTGCCTGAACAAGTTATGAAACAGCATCATTCCAAAGCGCCAGTACCATCTATACTGTATGGACTCCCCAAAGTTCACAAGAATAGGGTTCCTTTTCGACCTATTGTCAGCAAAGTCAGTGCTGCCACCTATCCTACTGCAAAATATCTAAACAATATGCTGGGACATCATGTGGTCAAATGTGTACACCACATTCAGAATTCAGAGGTCTTCCTACAATGGCTAAGGCAACTACACATTGTGGACTCTGGCATAATGGTCAGTTTCGATATGGTGTCTCTCTTCACACAAGTACCACTGAATGACTCACTCTATCTTATTGAAGAGAGGTTCGATGGAGCTCTCCTCAACTTATTCAGGCATGTACTAACCTCAACGTCCTTCCTATGTGGGGGTCAATTTTATCAGCAAATGGAAGGGGAGGTACTGGGCAGCCCTCTATCACCAGTGATTGCCACCCTATTCATGGAAAGATTTGAAGAGGAGGAACTGACATTGGCCACATATCAACCCAAGTGCCGTGGATGACACCTTTGCCATTTGTCCCCATGGCACAGAGAAGCTAGATGGTTTTCTGGCACATCTGAATTGACACCACCTGAATATAACATTCGCAATGGGACTGGAGAAGGATGGACAAGTAACATTCCTGTATGTATTAGTCAAGAGGAAGGCTAATGGCACATTTAGGCACCGTGTGTAATGCAAACCGAAACACACTGACTTATACATGCAACCCAACAGCTGCCAGGATCTGGCACAGAAGAACAGAGTGCTCAAAAATCTAGTACACCGAAGACATACTCTGTCAGACCCCAACAGTTTGGCGAAGGAAATAGAACACTTACAGTCAGTGTTCAGCAAGAATGGATTCTCATCTAGAGATATCCAGAAGCCATTTTGACCTGCCAGTCAACCACATGATCCAATAGAAGAACCAGAAGAGATGAAGAGGGTGGAATACTTGCCAAATGCTGGACCGATCCATGCTAAGAGTATATTTTGTTGGGGAATGTAAAGTATGACCTCGGTTATGGAAGCCAGGCATTTACAACGTACCATATGAGTGTGGGATGTCATACATAGGCCAGACCACCAGGACTGTGGTCATCAGGTGTAAAGAACACCAGAGGCACACCAGACTCAGACAGGAAGCCAAATAAGCCATAGCAGAACTCTATCTGGAGCTCGATCAGGCGATGAACTACACTGACACCCAGATTGTCACACAGACCCCTAGACGTGGGGACAGTGTTATAAAAAGAGTCCATCGAGTTCAAGATCACAGAGAATCTCATCAGGCGTGACACTAGATACCAGCTCAATATGGCCTGGGCTCCAGCTTTTGAATTTCTGCAAGCTCAACGCAAAACACATCGAGATTTCACCAGAAACAGGTGTGGGGACCGAGAAAACAGCTGCGAGACAGAGTACCCGCCACTACAGATAAGTCCTGACACTCGTGAGATGACGACCACGACCCTAGAGGACGCCCACGACGGGCGCGGATGGCATTCGGAACACCAGCGACCAGAGGGGACCATGGGAGGTGGGCCCAGCGCGTGCGGACCGCTAACGAGACACTCGATGAAGTGTGGACTAGTTACAAAGCGCCCAGCAAGAAAAAGAAGTGCAGACGAAGGGAAAAGTCAGGATACAGAGCACCAGACACTACAGATGACGACCGCGATCCCAGAGAGCGGCCGAGCTGTGTGCGGATGTCAGTGGAAACACCAGCGACCAGAGAGAGCCACGGGAGCCGCACCTGGCGGGCGCGGACCGTGGAGGGAACATCCGATGCGGCGCGGACCGACTAGGAAGCACCCAGCACTTTACAGGCATAAATGCTGGACTCAGTTTGGCCATGTAGCACCTGAAGAAGACAGCGAGTTACGCTATCGAAATATCTGCGGGAACGACGCAAACACCGGCAGAAGTCCCTAATTTTTCAAAGTGTCAACAAATCGCTGGGAAAGCCCGGAGAATTACATATTCAGTAGTGTTGGCTGGGCAGCTTGGTGACCAGCGGAGGCCGGCTGGTGTGATAGAGCGGTTCTAGGCGCTACAGTCTGGAACCGCGCGACCGCTACGGTCGCAGGTTCGAATTCTGGCTCGGGCATTGATGTTTGTGATGTCCTTAGGTTATTTAAGTTTAAGTAGTACTAAGTTATAGGGGACTGATGACCTCAGAGGTTAAGTCCCATAGTGCTCAGAGCCATCTGACCAGCGGAAGTGTTTAAACTCAAGAGAGTGTTCCTGGAACCACTATGTACCAGTTCTGGACATATGGTGTGTCGCATTTTCCTGCTGGAATTGCCCAAGTCCGTCGGTATGCACAATGGACATGAATGGATGCAGGTGATCAGAAAGGATGCTTACTTATGTGTCACCAGTCAGTGTCGTACCTAGAAGCATCAATGTCCCATAGCACTCCAACTGCACATGCCCCACACCACTGCGGTATCTCCACCAGCTTGAACAGTGTCCTGCCGACATGCAGGATCTATGGATTCATGAGGTAGTCTCGATACCCAAACACACTATCCGCTTGACAAAATTTGAAACGAGATTCGTCCGTCTGGGCAACTTGTTTCTAGCCATCACCAGTCCAATGTCAGTGTTGACGGGCCCATGCCAGGCATAATGCTTTGTATCATGCAGTCATCAAGGGTACATGAGTGGGACTTTGGCTCTGAGAGCCCATATCGATGATTTTTCGTTGAATGATTCGCATAATAACTCTTGTTGATAGCCCAGCGTTGAAATCTGTAGCAATTTGCGGGAGGGTAGTACTTGAGTCACGTTGAACAATTCTATTCAATCGTCGTTTGTCCCATTCTTGCAGTATCTTTTTCAAGCTGCAGCAGGGTCGGAGATCTGGTGTTTTACCAGATTCACGGTACACTCGTGAAATGGTCACATTGGTGCACATGTCGATACCTTTTTCCTTGGTGCTTCAGTGTAACTTAATTTGCAAGCGTTACACTAAGAAGAGGAGAGGAATTCTTGGTGGGCCGCATCAAATCAGTTAGGAGACCGACAACCAAAAAAGATAAACTCACTATTATTACAAACTGTCTAAATAATGAACGTAGAGGTTTCCTGTAATTATATTACCTATGTCTTGAGTTTATAGCAAACAGACTGAGAGACTAAGAAGCTGCTCATCTCTTGCAGACCATTAAGCTGCTGAGAGAAATTATAAAAAAAATCAAAGAACAGATGTTGCACAAGTGGAAGATTATCTTATTATCAAAATCTTTAAATTCAATAAACTACTGGATAACAAATCCTTGAACATGTGTCCCAGAGGCCAAGTCGTAGAGGTAGATGCTTATTGGTGACTGATGGCTGCTCGTGGTCAGGGATACATGTAGTCAAAGGTGAGGCCCCGGCTATAACTGGGTTGCCAAGGCCATGCAGTGGCCTAAATACAACTCAGGTGGATAGATATGGCATGGCCTACTTGCTGGCATGTGATACGTTGGAAATAATTAGCGCTGTGATGGTGCCGCCTCCCAGCTGTGATATGGTTGCCACCTGTAGGCGAACTAACGTCAGTTGTAGTGGCGGCGGTTGCTTTGCGATCTCTATGAATGGAACCTGGTGAAGCTTTTGTTTTCTTGGTATACGGGAAAGTTGTTCTGGATGACACGTAAGCCAGCAGGTGAACATTTCTGCAACCCTCTTGATACGGTATAGCGGAAAGTCATAGGGACGGAATAAGATATATTGAAAAGATTAGAGACAGAAGAAGTTATAAGAGAGAATTAAACCAGCTGATGCATGATATCTGAAAAAACGGCTGTCAAGGCTGCTACGGGTGACATCGAAGTATTAAAATTTCATTATATACTTCTTTCAGAAAACATCGTCAGAGCTGAACACGATCACAATGATCTGGAAGCCTTGTCTTGCACAGTAGCAAATTTCTAACAACAAAATTTCAGCCGCAATCGTCATTTAATTCACTACTGCCGAAACTTAAACTTCTCTGTACTTCGTATCATTGCGATGGGTTTGCTGACTTCCAGCCGGAGGCCGCACTGCCTCTCGCCAAGCGGATTTAAGTGAATTCACGCTCTCCGCTCAGAGAGTTTTGCTTCCTAATCCACGTTATGGGTGGAGATCCATAACTGTAAAATGAAGGCCTTCAACGGTCGTAAAATTATTGCTTCCCGTGGCCTTTGCGATCATGAGATCGCGTCTTCAGTGTCGGCACGTATCCCATTTCTGCTGCTTCGCAATGTGGATTCATAGCTGCCAATAATTGCTATACAGCCAAGGACTGCCATAGAAAGAAAATGACGAGCATAATATGTTATGTGTCACTAAAGAACAGGTTCAGACGAAAACCACTATTGTTTCAAGGACGTCTTATCGTAGGAACTTATTTCTCGCGTCTAGTTTCGGCCAGGGTCTCCTATATTTATCTTAGCTCTAAATGTGGGGCAGCCTTCCGAGTTACCGGAATGCTGAACCCACTTTTTGCATTTCCTTTTTAAAGGTCATTGTGCTGAAACTGTCACTAAAGGTTAATCTTTTGAATTCTTTGATCCCTTTTAAAAACTAATGGGTTAAATTGCCCCAATTACTTTTTAAATTTAACATACTGAGCGGAAAGGTAAAGACTTACACTGTTCCAGTTAACCTAGGAATAGTCTTGTGAGACCTCTTCGGAGTGCTATCAGTACTTAATTTTTATTTTTGTCGCCTTTGTGGGTACATCGTGTTCACTTTTGCCTGTTTGTGTTTTAGCCTACCTTATCTGAGCTGAATAAAGGAACTGAGCGATGTCTGGACTAAGCTGAAGCTGGTCACTCTATCGTAATGTCTGATTATTAGTCACAAGTATTTATTCTCTGCACTTTGGATTGTGATTTAATGCTGGTAACGCCTGCATGGCTTAAGTATCAAATTGTTCATTTTATTACATCTGCTGAGTAACACAAAACTTGTAACTTCCTTTAATTTTGATTCCGATACACATTCATCGATACAATACACGTCTGAAAATTTTCCTTAAATGTTTAAAAGAATAACTGGGAGCGTCATTGGGTGTTTCATTAGTAACTTTACGGTGGTTCTTATTACGCCTATTTAGACAGAATGTTAAATAATTGTCATAATTGCAGTATTATCTTTGTTAGTAATTCAAATTGTCATTATAGCTGAGGCCAATAAATGTTGTAGAAAACCTTTCCTCTTTCTCGTTACGTTGAGTTCTGCACCTTATCGCCACCAGAGCGATCCTACCCGCCGTTTCACACATTCTCTGAGATAATTTCTTAATATTATGTTTTCTGTTTGGATTACGTCATCATAAAATGTCAGTTTCGATTTGGCCACTATGCTCGTGTCGAAATTACCTTCCTGAAAACATCAGTCTTGGTTCTGCGTTAGAGTTGGACGTTCAGAAACGATGGTCCTACGAGATATAGAAGTATGTTTTCAAAAGCACTTTGACTTTTATCTGTTTATCGGAATTAAATCATATACAGTCCTCTCCTTCTGACAACGGCTGCCTTTGTGTTTCAGCTAACTTCATTGACACCAGAGATAATACCCCGCTCTTTTATCCCAGTGAATGAGGATACTTCGAAATCGTCGGTTTCGTCATCCCACCCTCAACTCACCCTCCTGCACATACATCGCGTTCAGAGACCTCCCGTGCTTATTTTCGTATCGCTCTTGCGGAACGCAGCCTGTTTTACCACCACTCGACTCTTATGTTCGTGGCATGCGAACTCTCTCGAATGTTTGCAGTTGGCGGTTCTCAGTGTCTGCGAACTGGAAAGAACAGAGGGCGTGGAGCACCAGAGAGCCACGAAGGACGGAGCGGAGTGGAGGCCCGCATGTTTTCAAAGCGAGCGTGTGTGTGTGTGTGGTGTGTGTGTGTGTGTGTGTGTGTGTGCTTGTACGTGTGCGTGTGCGTGGGTAGGCGAATGGTGTGAGTGGGTGGGCGGCCTGGTGGGGGCGGAGGGGGTGGGTGACTCGCGGGAAAGCGGATACGTGGGTGGGTGCTCGAGCGTGGGTGAGTGCGTGGTTGAATGGCGGAACGACTGTTGGCGCGATGTGTCTGTCAGAGTAACATAGTAGTGGAACGCAATAGGCGCAGCAGTATGCGCTGTGAGGGTAAAGTTGCATTAGTATTAACACAGCATAAACTCCATTACTATCTGATCTCGCATTTATAACATGCGATGCGATGTTAGTAGTGTAAGACAGAACCAAACAATCGCGCAAGAAAGCAAAAACAAGTAAGGGGACCGCCGTCTGATGTGACAAAATATAATTAAAAACTAAGCTTGAAACACTGTTTTTATTAAAATCTCTCATTCATTAAAAGTAACTTCAGGGAAGAATATGGTGATGAAATAACTGTTTTCGTGTTGGTCTGCCATTCAGTTAAGCATAAAAAAGAAAATGGTGGAAAACTTTGATGTAAAGGTTGTAGTTACGGTCTGAAACGGTAGAGGTCTCACCGCCTAATGAACACCTTTGGAGGATTCGTTATCCGTACCGGTACGACTTAGGTGCTGATGGAAATTAAATACCAACTAAAAAATGCTTCATAAAGACAAACATGGTCCGCAGTAGTCTGTAACGCTATTTTTAACTAATCGTGCGATTAGCTAGTTTCGCCTACCCGTCATTGTCAAGCACTTTGGCAACATATGTAAATTATGTCATTTTCAAATGTCTCTGAGCACTATGGGACTTAACTTCTGAGTCATCAGCCCCTAGAACTTAGAACTACTTAAACCTAACTAATCTAAGGACATCACACACATCCATGCCCGAGGCACGATTTGAACCTGCGACCGTAGCGATCGCGCGGTTCCAGACTGTAGCGCCCAGAACCGCTCCGCCACTCCGGCCGGCTATATCATTTTCAAATCAGGCCCAATTACGAGCAAAAAGTAGCCTTAAGAGTGATCTGAATATGACATGAAATACAGATGCTAAAAAGGCACATGACAATGACCCGTAGTCGAAATTAGTTAATCGCCCCATGAAATAAAAATCGCCTTGCAGCCTGTTGTGTAGCATGTTAACATTTATTAAACCTCCAGAGGCTTAGAATCCCTACAAATACAAAAATTTTAAAATAGTTTGTCTAAGCAGATCAGTATGACGAAGATAGTGTTTAATAAGTAGAAACCGGATGATATCGATGAAACTTTACTGCCGGCCTGGATGGCCGAGCGGTTCTAGGCGCTACAGTCTGGAACCGTGCGACCGCTACGCTCGCAGGTTCGAATCCTGCCTCGGGCATGGATGTGTGTTATGTCCTTAGGTTAGTTAAGTTTAAGTAGTTCTACGCTCTAGGGGACTGATGACCTCAGAAGCTAAGTCCCATAGTGCTCAGATCCATGTTTGAAACTTTATTCAAATGTCGGACTGGTGAAATAGTACTTAATGAAGGATGTAGATGACTCAATATGCCAAACCCGTAAAGTGTAGTCATTTGAAGGAATTACGTACAACATCAAAATTTTGATGACATAATGGTGTGACAGCAGAGATGGAAGATGAATTAGCACGGCTCATAATTAATTTAGAGCCTAGGTCCTTCGGAGTAGTTATTAGTGCATTAAGGAAACTTGCATACCAGCTTGCTGAGATATATTATCTACACCATGGCTGCAATAAAGAAAAAAAAAGTATAGTCGGTAAAAGGTGATATTACAGATTGTTGTAAAATCGTTCCACTTTGCCGTTCCGTGTTCCCGAAGCAATATCGATAGCACAAAACAAAGGGGTCAATAACAGGGGTGTTAACGAATTTTTTCATGAATATGAGGAAATACTAGATGTATACAAGTTGACTGCTGACCTAATACATAATGTGGATGAAACCGCATTACCCACAGTTCACAACCCGCGTAAAGTAATTGCCCCAAAAGGCAAACAGGTATGCACAATCACAAGATAGAAAGAGGTCTCACAACAACATGTGTATGTACAAGAAATGGAGCAGCTGAATTCATACCTCCAATGGTAATTTTTAAGAGTAGCAGAATGTAAGATGTCTTAAAAAGGGGAGCTCCACCAAACACTACATTTGATAGCTCGACAAACGGATGGAGAACATCAGAACGGTTTATTCGATAGCTAGAACATTTCACAAAATGTAAAAAGGTATACAAAAGGGACCATGAGCCAATTCACATTTCACTGGACGGACATAGCACACATACCAAAAATTCAGAAGCCTTTCAGGGGCTCTTGACTTTGGTATCATTTCTTGCTCAAACGACTCGTCGTCCACACCTATTGGACAGAGCGCTCTTTAAAACATTAACAAAAATCAGTTACAGTGAAGCGGTATCTATTCTTTATCACGAGTGTGTCATAAAACACGATAACATTGCAGAACTCCGGGGTAATTCACACCCAAGATGTTTGTACGAACATGCCACTAAACGGCCTGAAGGCAACAGGCTTATGAGCATGTGATTGAAATGCCATCAAAGTAGAGGACTTTGGAGCTGCTGCCATACAGCCACACCAGGAATCGGCTAACGGCTCTGAAGTGACAAAGCGGAAATCTGGAAGGCCGCCTAACGCTGCAACATCACTCAGTGATCAGTTTGGACCTTCTACAATGTCTCAAGAATTGTACCCAAATACAATGTTTGCAACATGTGCCAAAATTAACAGCCAATAAAAAAGTTTTACATGAACACTCATATCCCGTAATTAACACCAGTTGTCAAGAAAAATACGGAAAGACCTAAACGTACAATGGAATTAGTATCACTTTTTATAGAAAGCAAAATGAATCCTAAGAATAGGGAAATGAAAAGAGGAAAACTGCACACAAACGTATAAAAAAGAAGCAGAAAGACGAAAACTTCTACAAGAATGAAATAAAGGACAAGGAGGACTGGTAATGTCAACTGCAAAACGAAGAGCGAGACGAAGACATGATTCAGTGTACGAAATCTAAAGGTTGGATATACGATGTATGCGCTGGCGTTGAAACTAAAATCAAGAAAAATTTGGTTATATCTGAGTTCAGACCAACTGATTTTTGATATGCCAGATTAAGCAATTTAATTTGTTAAAAATTTACATTTTGTTTCCTATGTGTAATTTCATTATGTGTAACTGTGGAAGTAACGTTATGCATATATTTTGGAATTTGTTGCCGTGACGTTTCGTTACATTATTCTATTTATTTACGATGTCGTAGCTGACTTCAAACCAGGCACCTTAATAGTACCGAATGTACAGATTTCAAAAAGGTTGAAACTCATTTCTCTTCGTTGATGTTCCCGGAGACACTAGGCGTCCTTTAGCATTCCTTATGCCGCTGAGAGTGGCAAGGGTGAAGGCACTCTGCAGAGTTCTTGTGTCTTGTGTGTTGCCTATAATCTAGTCGTCTGCTGCGTATGAAAACGGTACGTCCAGCGAAATTAACTTTCCTGATTCGCTTCTAAAATATCTTCCTCCACTTAAAGTGAGGCGTTCTGAGATGTATCTTGTTAAAAATCGCTGTAAGAATTACTGGGGTTAGTAATACGATCACTCCTGGTTAGCAGATACTGCCGATTTGACAAAATCTCGTCGTTCCAGGGCTGGTAAATTTTAAAGGATACCTAGCATCGCCGGGAAGTGTCAGCGAATTTAATGTCTCTAGAAAACTCGTTCCCTATGACGTGATATATCACTCTTAGACCTTTGAAATAAAACTTTCACTTGGGTACGGTCACATCCATCTGATACGTAGAAGTAGATTCTACAGGTAGACCTGCATGTGGTTATCACGCATTCTAGTACGCCATTCCACCCTTCTTCGCAGTGAATCGTACATTTTTTCAAATACGTCTCACTGTTTTCGGATAGCGTTACCTCCATTGGTCATACGCTCCTGTACCGTGTTGTCAATGCGTTCGGCAGTCACCAGTGCCTTTAAATATCCCCGTAGCCAGAATCCAGTACACGTACGTCCAGTGAACGAGCAGGCTATCCTACCAAACGTGGCCTGGTAATTCACGAGACGTAAATCTCATCGAGAATTTGTGAACTCGTGTGAAAAGGTCTCTTAGTGAAGTGCGTTGTTCGACAACAGAATACTTGTTGGCAAATTTGGTAACAGTGTGGATTCATGACCATGAACTACGAATCATTTGCTGTAACGTGGTCGAATCTATACCACAATACGTCTGAAACTCATTAAAGTAAGAGGAGGAAACTTTAGTTATTAATATTCAGTAAGCTACTGACTGTGTTATACACATAGTAATAAATGTGCACAGTTTAAATTTACTCGCCTTGTCCCAAGTAATTTGCACACTACTGCACATAGCCCCGTATGCGCTGTGGTACAACAAACAGCATCCATATGGTGTAAATCTACACTCCTGGAAATTGAAATAAGAACACCGTGAATTCATTGTCCCACGAAGGGGAAACTTTATTGACACATTCCTGGGGTCAGATACATCACATGATCACACTGACAGAACCACAGGCACATAGACACAGGCAACAGAGCATGCACAATGTCGGCACTAGTACAGTGTATATCCACCTTTCGCAGCAATGCAGGCTGCTATTCTCCCATGGAGACGATCATAGAGATGCTGGATGTAGTCCTGTGGAACGGCTTGCCATGCCATTTCCACCTGGCGCCTCAGTTGGACCAGCGTTCGTGCTGGACGTGCAGACCGCGTGAGACGACGCTTCATCCAGTCCCAAACATGCTCAATGGGGGACAGATCCGGAGATCTTGCTGGCCAGGGTAGTTGACTTACACCTTCTAGAGCACGTTGGGTGGCACGGGATACATGCGGACGTGCATTGTCCTGTTGGAACAGCAAGTTCCCATGCCGGTCTAGGAATGGTAGAACGATGGGTTCGATGACGGTTTGGATGTACCGTGCACTATTCAGTGTCCCCTCGACGATCACCAGTGGTGTACGGCCAGTGTAGGAGATCGCTCCCCACACCATGATGCCGGGTGTTGGCCCTGTGTGCCTCGGTCGTATGCAGTCCTGATTGTGGCGCTCACCTGCACGGTGCCAAACACGCATACGACCATCATTGGCACCAAGGCAGAAGCGACTCTCATCGCTGAAGACGACACGTCTCCATTCGTCCCTCCATTCACGCCTGTCGCGACACCACTGGAGGCGGGCTGCACGATGTCGGGGCGTGAGCGGAAGACGGCCTAACGGTGTGCGGGACCGTAGCCCAGCTTCATGGAGACGGTTGCGAATAGTCCTCGCCGATACCCCAGGAGTAACAGTGTCCCTAATTTGCTGGGAAGTGGCGGTGCGGTCCCCTACGGCACTGCGTAGGATCCTACGGTCTTGGCGTGCATCCGTGCGTCGCTGCGGTCCGGTCCCAGGTCGACGGGCACGTGCAGCTTCCGCCGACCACTGGTGACAACATCGATGTACTGTGGAGACCTCACGCCCCACGTGTTGAGCAATTCGGCGGTACGTCCACCCGGCCTCCCGCATGCCCACTATACGCCCTCGCTCAAAGTCCGTCAACTGCACATACGGTTCACGTCCACGCTGTCGCGGCATGCTACCAGTGTTAAAGACTGCGATGGAGCTCCGTATGCCACGGCAAACTGGCTGACACTGACGGCGGCGGTGCACAAATGCTGCGCAGCTAGCGCAATTCGACGGCCAACACCGCGGTTCCTGGTGTGTCCGCTGTGCCGTGCGTGTGATCATTGCTTGTACAGCCCTCTCGCAGTGTCCGGAGCAAGTATGGTGGGTCTGACACACCGGTGTCAATGTGTTCTTTTTTCCATTTCCAGGAGTGTATTTCCCACACGTGGGAATCTCAGCTGGGAGTACATATTCCCATTACTATTCACTTGTTTCTCCGACTGTGCTTGACGATTAGATAATGGTACAGTTCAGTGGACTCGCCAACGCCGTACGTTTGGTGACGGGTATTCGTGTATTGTCACGAGAGCAAGAACACCCAGTGTTATTCTTGTCTCATAAGTGATGTATTATAAAACGTGAATTGCGTCGAATTCACGCATTTAAACTGTAAAACGGCTAAATGTAGCCTCAACAAGTGTATGTTGACTATCAGAGTGAGCAAAGCATTTTGTCTGTAGCTCGTCACGTAGGTAACAAAATCAGTTTACCTTATTCGACCACAGTATCCCGATCTCCTTTCTTCCAATGGTTCAAGAGGTCATCAGTCCCCTAGACTTAGAACTACTTAAACCTAACTAACCTAAGGACATCACATACATCCATGCTCGAGGCAGGATTTGAACCTGCGACCGCAGCAGAAGCGCGGTTCCGGACTGCAGTGCCTAGAACCGCTCGGCCGCAAAAGCCGACGAGCTTCTTTCTCCATAGCTTATTAGTCATTTCATAAGAGTGGCTCTTAGCTTTGATATCTTGTGACTCCATCTGGTGGCAGCAACATTCTGTTAAACCTTTCCTGGAGCTGTAGAACTGCCTTCTTTCAGTTGACACTGAAATACATGCGGTTTCGTCGGTAGCTCTTTCGGCCACACCCGCCGTGCCACACGCCGTTCACAGCTGTGTGGAAGACGGAAATTTAAAAGTCTTATCAGCGCAACACCGGGAGAGCTCGCTCTTCTGTCGCTTACTGTGCCGACCTGGGGCGCCACACATACACCATGCCAGAACATCTACATCTACGTGATTACTGTTATTCACAATAAAGTGCCTGGCAGACAGCTTAATGAACCACCTTCAAACTCTCTTTCTACCGTTCCACTCTCGAACAGCGCGCTGGAAAAACGAACACTTAAATTTTTCGGTGCAAGCCCTGATTTCTCTTATTTTATCTTGATCATCATTCCTCCCTATGTAGATGGATGCCAACAGAAGTTTTTCCCAATCGGAGGAGAAAACTGTTGATTGAATTTTCATGACTAGACCTCGTCGCAACGAAAAACGCCTTTGTTTTAATGATTGCCACTCGAATTAACGTATCATGTCTGTGGCACTATTTCCCCTATTTCGCGATAATACAAAACGAGCTGCCTTTCTCTGAAATTTTTCGATGTCATCCGTCAGTCCCACCTGATGCGGATCCCACACCGCACAGCAATACTCCAGGATAAGGAGGACAAGCGTGGTGTAAGCAGTCTCTTTAGTAGACCTTTATCATCTTCTCAGTGAAGAAATGAAACACAGTCTTTGGTTTGCTCTACTCATAACATTATCCATGTCATCGTTACAATTTGGGTTACTTGTGATTGTAATCCCTAAATATTTAGTTGAATTTACAACCTTCTAATTTGTGTTTCTTATCACGTAATGTAAATTTACTGGACTTCTTTTAGTACTCATATGAATAACTTCACACTTTTCTTTATTCAGGGCACCATACAGATATCTCATCTAAATCATTTTGCGGTTCGTTTTGGTCATCTGATGACTTTACAAGACGGTAAATCGCAGCATCATCCGCAAACAATCTAATATTGTCTCCCATATCGTTAATACAGATCAGGAACAACAGAAGTCCTATAACACTTCCTTGGGAGCGCCGGAAATTACTTCTGTTTTAGTCGATGACTTTCCGTCTATTACTGAGAACTGTGGCCTTTCTGACAGGATATCACCAGTCCAGTCACACAACTGAGGCGATAAGCCATAGGTACGCAGTTTGGCCAGAAGACGATTGTGAGGAACCGTGTCGAAAGCCTTCTGGAAATCTAAAAATTTGGAATCAATTTGACATCCCCTGTCGATAGCACTCGTTACTTCATGAGTATAAAGAGTTAGTTGTGTTTCGCGAGAACGGTATTTTCTGAATACGTGCTGACTATGTGTCAATAAATCGTTTCCTTCGAGTTATTTCATAACGTTCGAAACCGGTATACGTTCCAAAATCCTACGGCTAATCGACGTTAGTGACATGGGCCTGTAATTCAACGCATTAATCCCACTTTCCTTTTAGGATATTGGTGTGACTCGAGCAATTTTACAGTCTTTAGGTAGTGATCTTTCTGTGAGCGAGCGGTTGAATATAATTGCTAAATATGGAGCTATTGTATCAGCATACTCTGAGAGGAACCTGACTGGTATACAATCTAGACCACAAGCCTTGCCTTTATTGATTTAAGCTGCTTTGCGACACGGAGGATATCTACTTCACCGGCCTGAGTGGACGAACAGTTCTAGGCGCTACAGTCTGGAACCGCACGACCGCTACGGCCGCAGTTTCGAATCCTGCCTCGGACATGGATGTGTGTGATGTCCTTAGGTTAGTTATGTTTAAGTAGTTCTAAGTCCTAGGGGACTGATGACCTCAGAGGTTAAGTCCCATAGTGCTCAGAGCCATTTAATATCTACTTCAATGTTTCTCATCTTGGCAGTTGTTTTTGATTGGACGTCAGGAATATTTACTTCGTCTTATTTGGTGAAGGAGTTTCGGAAAACCGTGTTTAATTACTCTACTTTAGCTGCAATGTCATCAGTGACTTCATCATTGTTATCGTGCAGTGTAGGTATTGATTGCGTCTTGCCACTGGTGTGCTTTATGTATGACTAGAAACGCTTTGGGCTTTCTGCCAGATTTTGAGACAGAGTTTCGTTATGGAAATTATTAAATGCATCTCACATTGAAGTGCGGTAGCGTTCTCGCTTCCCGCGCCCGGGTTCCTGGATTCGATTCCCGGCTGGGTCAGGGATTTCCTCTGCCTCGTGATGACTGGGTGTTGTGTGATGCCCTTAGGTTGGTTAGGTTTAGGTATTTCTAAGTTCTAGGGGACTGATGACCATAGATGTTAAGTCCCATAGTACTCAGAGCCATTTGAACCATCACATTGAAGTACGTGCTGTATTTCGAGCTTTTGTTAAACTTTGCCAGTCTAGGGGAATTTGCGTTCTTTTAAATTTGGCATGCTTTTTTCGCTGCTTCTGTAACAGCGATCTGACCTCTTTTGTGTACCATGGGGGATCAGTATCCTCATTTATTAATTTTTGTGGTATATATCTCTCAATTGCTGTTGATATTATTTCTTTGAAATCATTCCACAACTTTTCTACGCTTACATGATCAAATGGTAAGGAGTGAAGACTGTCTCTTAAAATGGCGTTAAGAGCATTTTACCAGCTTTTATAAATAAATGAACTACACGTTTCTTTTAGTTGGTTGTAGATGTTACGGCATTCAGTCTAGCGGCAGCTGCCTTGTGGTCGCTAATCCCTGTATTCGTCACGATACTCACTAATTATCCAGGATTATTTGTTGCTAGTGGGTCAAGCATGCTTTCGTAACCATTTACGCTTCGAGTGGGCTCATGAACAAATTGTTCAAAATAATTTTCTGAGAAAGCATTCAATGATATTTGGGATGAACTTTTATGCCTGCTGCCGGCTTTAAACGTGCAATTTTTCCAGTATGTCGAGGGTAGATTGAAGTCGCCACCGACTGTGACTGTATTAGTGGGATGACTATTTGAAATGGGACCCAAGATTTCTTTGAACTGTTCAGCAACTATATCTTCTGAACTACGGTTTCGGTAAAACGATCCCATAAATAGTTCGTACCGATGGTCAAGTATAACGTTGACCCATACTATTTCGCAGGAACTATCCACTTCAATTTCACTAAAAGGCAAACAACTCCTGTCAGCAATAAATACTCCACCACCAACTGTATTTAATCTATCTTCACTGTTAGAACTTTTGAAAAAATTTCGGCTGAACTTATTTTAGCTTTAGCCAGTTTTCTGTACCTATAGCCATTTGAGCTTCAATGCTTTGTATTGGGGCTTGGAGCTCTGGTTCTTTCCCAACACCGCTACGACAGTTCACAACTACAATACCGATCGTTTCTATGAATAACTTACTGTGTTTTACCTGTCCCTTTTTAGACGGACGCCCGTCCTGAAGTTCTCTGGGACACACTAACCTAAAAAATCCGCCCAACCCCTTCCACACAGCCGCTTCCAGGGTATACTGACTGACATATTAAGCGGAAACCGGAAACCTCCCACCCGATGGCGTAAGTCACGGAATCTGCAGCCTACACGGTCACAGAACCGCCTGAGCCTCTGATTCAGACCCTCCACTCGGCTCTGCAGCAAAGGACCACAGTCAGTTCTATCGACGATATTGCAGATGGTGAGCTCCGCCTTAATGTTGCAAGCAAGACTGGCAGTCTTTACCATCTCCGCTAGCCGCCCGAAACCAGAGATAGTCTCCGCTCATAGAAAGCGACACACGTCATTGGTACCGAAATGAGCCACCACCAGCAGTTGGCTGCACCCTGTACTCTTCATGGCATCCGGAAGCATCCTTTCCACATCCGCAATGATTACTGTGTTATCTTTTCTTAGACCCGATACATCCATATACTTATTTGGTCGATAATGGGAGAGTTTTTGCTGTCAGGTTTTGAAGATTCGCGAATACCTGACCATATTTTCGACAATGACGACTGCGAACAAGTATGAAAGACACGAAAATGTAGAAACACAATTGTGCCGAGGCTTTCCACAGGCGTTGTGCAAAGAAAACAAAAATACCAGTACACGGGGGCCGTGACGCGATTCTTTAAATGTAAAATCCAAAAATAACTCCAAAAAACTGTCGTACATAATGTTGACAGACAATGGACGCAAATGAAGGTAATTTGGCAACCCTGTAATTACATATACAACAGGTACTTCGAATAACTGTGTACCTATGCAACCCAGTTAAAGCTGTGAATGAAGTTTTGCCATAGGATACTAGAGTTTGAGTGTTCAATTGCGTGTCAAGGTGCAATTTTTTGTTCGTTCGTAATTTTAAGCTGAGTAGTATGGCAAATAGTTTAACAAGAATTACAGCAGGTCTTATACAAAATACGTGCCATATACTAATACAGAAACGAGGGAACAGTACTTCTCATTATTCGACTTTTAACCCTCCCAGTACTAGGGTATGTTTGTTCCACTGAGTACCACTGGCGTCGTAAAGACCCCAAGTAAGCTACACAGGACATATTAACAGTATCTTAATGAACTAACATATAAACATAAGATACAACTTTTCAACGTAACAGTCATCGTTCTATTTTGATAAAACCTAGATGCAAGAAACAACACGACATTGAGATTGGGTCACATTGGCCCTAGTGCTATTCATTGCAGAACAAATATGAACTAATTTTAATTTGTTGTAAACATAAAACTGACAAAATCATTAATGAACGCAATTGACTCAGAGTGACAAAATCATACACTGTGTGATAAAAAGTATCCGGACACCCTCAAAAACATGTTTTTCATATCTGGTGCATTGTGCTGCCACCTACTGCCAGGTACTCCATATCAGTGACCTCAGTAGTCATTAAACATCGTGAGAGAGCAGAAGGGGGCGCTCCGCGAAATTCACGGACTTCGAACGTGGTCACGTGATTAGGTGCCACTTGTGTCATACGTCTGTAGCGAGATTTCCTCATTCCTAAACATCCCTGGGTCCACTCTTTCCTACATGGTACTGAAGTGGAAAAGTCAAGCGACACGTACAGCACAAAAACGTAAAGACAGGCTTCGTCTGTTGACTGACAGAGACCGCCGACGGTTGAAGAGGGTCGTAATGTATAAGAGGCAGACATCTATCCAGACCATTACACAGGAATTCCAAACTGAATCATGATCCACTTAAAGTCCTATGACAGTAGGGCGGGAGGTGAGAAAATTTGAATTTCATGGTCAAGCGGCTGCTAATAAGCCAAAAATCACGCCGATAAATGCCAATCGACGTCTCGCTTGGTGTAAGGAGCGTAAAAATTGGACGATAGAACAGTGGAAAAAGTTGTGTGGATTGACGAATCACGGTACACAATGTGGCCATCAGATGGCAGGGTGTGAGTATGGTGAATGCCCGGTGAAGGTCATCTGCCAGCATTTGTAGTGCCAACAGTAAAATTCGGAGGTGATGGTGTTATGGTGTCGTCGTGTTTTTCATTGAGGGGGCTTGCACTCCTTGATGTTTTGCGTGGCACTATCACAGCACATTCCTACAACGATGTTTTACGCACGTTCTTGCTTCCCACTGTTGAAGAACAATTTGGGGATGGCGGTTACATTTTTCAACACGCTCGAGCACCTGTTTATAATGCAGGGCCTGCGGCGGAGTGGTTGCACGACAATAGCATCGGTATAATGGACTGGCGTGCACAGAGTCCTGACCTGAATTCTATAGAACGTCTTTGGGATGTTTTGGAACGCCAACTTCGTGCCAGGCCTCACCAACCGACATCGGTACCTCTCCTGGGTGCAGCACTCCGTGAAGAATGGGCCGCCGTTCCTCATGAAATCTTCCAGCTCCTGACAGAACGTATGCCTGAGAGAGTGGAAGCTGTTATTAACGCTAAGGGTTGGCCAACGCAATATTGAATTGCAGCATTGCCGATGGAGTGCGCCAAGAACTTTTAAGCAATCTTCAGCCAGGTGTATGGATACTTTTCATCACACAGTGTACGATTTGAAAATAATAGTCCTGAAAGCAAGGGAGATATGTATTTCCAATAGACCTAAGCTTATGGGGTCAAATTGACCTCAATGATACAGAAGGATTGAAGATGTATGTTGCCTTTAAACGTTTACTGAGTTTTCTTCCTCGTACTACAGCCGCCCTAGGTCTTCTTCTGCCTCGTTTACCCTAGATACTTCCCCTGGCACTGTACAAATAACATACTCGCATCTTCTAAGTCTACTGATTCATGTAACTTCACAACTACGTTGGAACCCAGTTCCGCTATACTCTCCTGACATTGGTGCTATCGAGTTTTACCAACTCTCATGCTTAGCAGTTACATCACCTGAACTAGCAACCCGCTTCACATTCCGCTTAGCAAGCTCTGTTACGTGTATTTGCGGCGTCCCCGCCGGGCGTTCGAGTCCTCCCTCGGGCATAGGCGTGTGTATTGTCCTTACCGTAAGTTAGTTTAAGTTATATTAAGTAGTGTGTAAGCATAGGGACTAATGACCTCAGCAGTATGGTCCCATACGAACTTAACACAAATAAATCAAGAACTACAGGTATTGCACTTAGTCGTTGAATGTGGCTTGAACTGTCAGGGTGTTTCCATGTTCCTCTTGTAAGCTTGGGCGCAAGACCCATCGAGTCGCAAAATGTTTGGAGACACGTGGGGGTAGCTTTGAGCGTCTGCTCCGAAGACTGTCTGCTTTGTAAATGACATTCTGTAACGGATACCTGTTGCTAAATATTATAGCGGGACGATCGTACTGAACGTGATGTGTCTTTGTCATCTCATACAGTCGTATGTTCCCTTGTTGTTTCTGTTCTCGGAAAGTAATTTGTTTCTGAATCATTATTATTCTTTATGAACATTCATTGGATGTCTGACCAAGAGCGTCATGTTCAATGATTTAATGTAGGTAAATAAATAAAAATTATAGCGTATGTATCTTTAAGAAACACTATACTGCAGCATTATTGAGCAAATTAGAATAAAAAAATTAAAAATTACTTCTAATCCCACTATGAATCTCTATAACATTAGTGGGGGAACTAACAAAGGAATGGTTCAATCCCACTTGTCGTGACATACTCTAGTATTTCTCACGCAGGAAGAGTACGCCGAAAGCCGGCCGCGGTGGCCATGCGGTTCTAGGCGCTCAGTCCGGAACCGCGCGACTGCTACGGTCGCAGATTCGAATCCTGCCTCGGGCATGGATGTGTGTGATGTAATTAGGTTAGTTAGGTTTCAGTAGTTCTAGGTTCTAGGAGACTGATGACCTCAGATGTTAAGTCCCATAGTGCTCAGAGCCATTTGAACCAAGTACGCTGAAAGAAAAGCTCTGTCAAAATTTTTAACTGCTAACGTGCACTGTGAGTATTTCTTAAAAAATGTTGAAACTAATAATTTTTACTGAACGAAGAACATATTACAACAGCGGTTTGCACTACCCTTCCTGCCTAGCACGCGAATGGGCGAACAAGAAGACGCAGCCTGACGCGGGAAAGTGGCTCCACGTAGCGTGAAATTCAAAGTACATACAAGCAAGTTTTAAGCACATATACCATATCAAAAATTACAATTGGCAATTCATATCGACAGGTAAACTGTTGCAGATGTAAAGACAACTTCCATCAATCGTAACTTAAATTTGTTGACATTAAATACTTTGAACAATTATTGCAAGACAATTTTTATGCTAATTTTGGAATAATCCATATTTTTCTTGACTTATATTTTCCCTACAAATGGAACAACCAATATTTATTCTTTTTAGTCGACATGAAAATGCAGAGTGCCTATTGGATCACGAAAACAAATATTTAACTGTCACCAGACACACGCGAAAAAAAAATTTATGCATTCAGGCACGTCACAGCAATTACTAGTTTTATTTACACACATCTGGATTGGAGTAAGGAATTAATGTGGTTTTTTTCATATTGTGGAGAGTAGCAGGCATACTTCATTACAATCGTATAAATGAAGTTTAGCAAAAGTGTTCTCCTAATAAATCTGAAATGACATAGGGCTAACGGAAATTTTGTTGCCTGACCGTTTTCTCAATAATGATTAAGACTGTTGACTCTTTTTTAATAATTGAGAGGCTGAATCATATCATTACTTGCGGGTGAAGTGCGAAATGTATTAAGTTTTTTCGTTATCGCAACGACAGAGGTGTCATTTCCTGGACTAGAGTACCAAAAACGTAAGTAAACAGCCTCTTTTTCTTAATTTTTGGTAATTCGTATGTGTCATAGTGTTCATGGACTACACAAGCGACCCTGTTGTTTCTCTCTAGATGATGAAGTGCGGTTTGCATGAAACCAGACTGATTGTCTCTACATGCAGCTTTTCATGGGAGGACAAGAAGCATCGTCTTCATGACAGCTACGAATTTCTTTATATTATTATCCATTAGTAAGATCTACTGTATACTTCTACTTGAGTGAAACTACGTTGTTTTGTAACGTCCTTTCCCGTGCAAATCCTAAATCTGTATAAAAAGTCTAAAAAGCCTGGAAATCAATAATGTTCGACTCACTTGCAACTCAAAGCGCTCAGTCTCGTACATATCCCTCGGTAATGGTGCATTGACTCTCACGAGCACTTCTAAATCTGTGGAATAGTTTCCATTTCACACTTCTGTGGTTTTCATGTTGGCACACACTTCGTACTTCGTGCAAATATTACTTCCATTTACACAATTCATGTTTAGATCTTACGTAACTAAACCGGCTTTCGACACTGTTTACGTAAAAACGTTTTCTCCCTCCTTCATTTAAGTAAAATTTTATAGCTCTTCTTTCCACTGGAAGCTATTACGTTGCTTTATTTGTGTGAGTTTGGCACGTACTGAACTTTAATTAGCACAACAACCACCGATCGAACCACAATTCATGGAATACACGATTTACTTCCTGTTTCCTCTGTTGTTTTCACAATCATTTCATGTCATTGGGATGAAACTCCAAGAACCTAACTCATAAATAAAACATATGTAGGTCTTCAGTAAAAGTAGGTGAATTCGATTTCATGTTTGCAAACTTGGAAACTTTAATTCCATTCTACATTACTGTGAAAATCTGGAACCTGCAGAAGAGTGAAGTTATTATGAAACATACACAAAGGAATCACAAAGAAATTCAATACAGTTAAATTACCATAGCCACTACTTGGCGATACTGCAAAGCCAACTGCTAATTACTACGGATATTAAATTCGAGATAACAGTAATTGTGAACAGGTGTGTTAGAGGAACTATCAATGGGAACTGAAGTTCGTTTTACGAATTACGATCCTGCTGTCCCATGATATCTGTTTACCTATGTGGCGCCAACCAAGGGTACGTGCCCGCCGTGTTGTGCTGTATGCTACGGCTGCGGCTGGGGTATATACGAGGGCTGTCCAGAAAGTAAGTTACGATCGGTCGCGAAATTGAAACGACTATGAAAATCCGATAAAGCTTTGCAAAGATGTGTTGGGCAGTGTCTCTAGTATGACTCTAGGTAGAATTATGTCGCTCTTTTCATTCCTGAGCTCTTAGTGAACGCGTAAAGATGTTATAGAAAATAGTGTCTCCCGCCAAGTACGAGGGCCTGGTGAGAATATTCCCGTGAAGCTATGCAACCAACATTACATAACTGTCGTGCGGTTTTTTCTTCAAGACAATTCTCAGCCTCATTCTGCAGGGGCAATGAAGATGTTCCTGCATCATTTCAATTGGAAATGTTTGGTTACCCACAATACAGCCCGTAATTGTCTCCCACTGAGTATCATCTCTGCTCAAACGAACCGCTGGCTATGAAGACAACATTTTGGCACAGACAACGAGCTTTAGGCCAGCGTAGAGAGTTGGCGGAATGCACTGGCGGCTGCCTTCTATGATGAGGGCATTGGAAAGTTGGTACAACGCTACGACGAATGTCTGAGTCACAACGGCGACTACGTAGAGAAGTAGCTGGAAGGTGTAGCTAACTGTTACGAATGAAACATTTCTGATTTACACTGTGATTTTCATTTCAAGATCAATCGTAACTTACTTTCTGGACAGCCCTCGTATTTCTCCTACAGCCTGGCGAGCTATGAATTTGGCACGTTCCAATATTTAAAAAATAAAGAAACTTGCTGTGTGCCTTAGCAGCTAAGAGTCAGGCACTAGGTTTCTTTCGGTATCAAAAATTCCAGGGCAAGTATCGATATGCTAGAACGGACAGTTCCCTCGTCAGGGCAGAATTGGAGAGCGGAGCACGACGGCGCTGAATTGTTTTCAGGACTGAAAATTGTTGAATGTATTGCAGTGACACGTAATTATCTCCCTGAGTGAAAGAGAAAGCACGACAGCCATTGGGAATTGCCTAGGAGTATTTGACTTGTAAGTGAACTACCATCGCTCACCTCTCCAATTGTGTCTTTCTGACTTTTGGTGAATTTCAACGCGAGATAAACAGTTAGTTCCTAATAGTACACCCTTAAAATATACGCAATCTTAAATCGTGCGTCATTCACTATACTTCAGTTTTACAATACGTTTAAATCCATCAGTCATTATGCTTCACAGAAATTATTAACCCGAAATGTACTCTTGGGGAGTAATGGGACTAGAAAGCAGAGGGTAGTGTCCGGTTCTGCCCAGTCATTTTCTGATCCACGTGGGTTTTCGTACTACATCTTCCTTTTGTTCCTTCCTATACCAAATTGTGAGAATTTAAATTAGAAGGAATGATACACGGCAGTGGGATATTAAATAGCTCAATGGCAGTCTCAGTCATTTTATCTTCTGAAAAGAGAGTTTCAAAAGTACCTGAGGTGTTGTACGTACCAAAATCAATGCTGGAGGGACACATTCGCAAAGCTAAGAATAATCATAATTATAGAGTTGACAAATCAGATAGCAAATTTAGAAAATTACTTCAGAACAATGTCAAAATGTCGGCAGAACCATCTATTTACAGTATAAAGAAACACAAGAATATTTGAGTTTCGGTCAAGCCTTGCTCTTCCGAATAAGCGCACACGAAACTCTAAAAGTGACCAATATAAAACAAAAACAATCAGAAAAATTGCGTTATAATTACGTGGTTACATCTCTCGCACCAGTGTCCTCTTAAGAGTTACTTTCACATCAAAGTCAACTGCTAAAATAGATTAAACTGGAATCATATATGTTCACCCGAGTAGTGGCAACGTCATAATAACAACTATAAGCGTACATGGTCCGTGTATCTTCCTGAAGGCCAATTCACCAGGCAAACACAGAATTACAGCTAGTGAGTACTGCGTGACTGTAAATATGATGTCCACTAAACAAGAGACCAATCACGTATACCTATGCTGGGTAGTCCGGAATTTAAACAGAAAGCTGTAAATCCACTAAATATTGAAAACATCTGTTAAGTTTCTGAAAAAGTTACTCGTGTCACAACCTTTAAGGAACATAGAGATGCTTTTAGACTCTGCGATTTCCGGAATTCGTCTGTAGCCGTGAATATTCATGAAACGCGCCACCACATACTGGGAATTGATGAAGACATCGACTTCTGCATGTACAAGATAAAGTCCAGGAGCTAGATCTGGTAGTGCAAATAGAGATTACAACACATTGCATGGGATATCACAACATTTAAAGGAACAGCCTGCAGATGCTACAAATAACTTCTTCAAAACTTTTCAGCTCGTTTTTTAATATCTGTTAATTATTAAACGACTTTTCGAGACAGGATTGGAATTCTGGGATATCTAGGATACTTATCTTAGTGCTTTCGGCATTCTATTTTGATTTCATGTTTACATTCTCGACATTCTCACTCGCGGTAGTTCTGTGTTTGCCTGCGGGACATGGCTTTCAAGGAGATATATAGGCCGTGTTCAAATACAGTTGTTATTGCGAGGCTGCCAGTGCCCAGAACAACATACGGAATTTCATTTTAATGCATTTTATCACACAACAGTGATGTGGAAGTACGCCTTAGGATGACGTGCCTGCAAGCATAGTAGCCACATTACTTGTTTATTACTTTTCTTCTTGTTTCTATTTCATGTTGATATCTTTCAGAGATTCTTCTATGGTTAGTCAGAGGATGATGGCTTGCCTTCGAAACTTGTAAATTCTAGTGATTTTTTTACTCGTTAAATAGGTGACTGAACCGAATTTTTAGCACAGATTTTTACAACCACATCTCATATCCATTACGGATTAAATAAAAACGTTAAGTTGTAGTACAAGGTAATTTTTATACCTTTAAGAAGGGTTTCCTTGTTTTCCTCTATTTTACGAAAATTTTTAAACATTACATATCCGCCGCACTAACTGGGCAACTCAGCTGTACAATAATGGATGAAGATACTTGTCAAGACACAAAGGAATTAGTCGTTAGCTACCAGTGGGCACTGATGTAAATCACTGGTGTAAGCTGAAAATTTGTGCTGGACCAGGATTCGAACCTGGGTCTCCTTCTTACTTGGCAGATGCACTGTTATGCCAACTTCACAGAAAACTTCAACATTCCTACCGTCAGATCCAAATTATCAACTTAATCACATACCACTGACGGCCTCATGCCCATTATTGTCACTGCTTGCAGCATTCCGCCAATTCCCGTAAGAGGTCAAGTTCGGTGTGTATCTGCACTGAAGTGGCGACTGGCTGAAAGCATGTAAATAATTATGGGGAGAGCGGCCAACGATCGCTTCAGTGCAGTTCCACACCAAGCTCGAACTCTTAAGGGAATTGGTGAAATGCTGCGAGAAATGAGAATATTGGGCACGGGTCACTACATAAGTAATACGTGATATACAAATTTTCAACTTCCCCCAAACATTTAAAGCAATACCCATTGGCAGCTCCCGTCTTTAATTCCTTTGTGTCTTGATTCTTATCGATTGCAGAATCTAAATAGTGTCTGTTCTTTCGGACATGCCCGAAAGAGCATACACCACGTATATATGTCGATGAAACTTATTGTTCATGTGACTTCAGCATCGTATAATTGTGCTTCTTTTACGTCCAGCTTCTAGCTTCTACCGAAAATATGCACGGAACGAAATATTTTGAGTCGCTGTTTGGTGATATTTTTCGTATCTGAAGTTCATATTTCCGAAAACAAAACGTGAAACGGTTGTTTCGCTCAAATCACGGAGAGGAAATACTTCGTTTTCCAAGTTTTCCAAATGTGCACTACTCTCGAACACTGCTGTTTGTACTTAGAAGCCGTGGGCTTTCTTGCTTCTGACCACTTGTAAAAGATTCTATAAAAACTTCTGTCACCAGTCATAAATCTTTTCTTAGCGACACAGAACTCGAACGTACTTCCTCGATGTACTCTTATTGCTAGTTTCAATGTATTTCCTCTAGTACTGAGACATTGAGCAGTGGTTATCAGTAGCTGTGATGCGGAACTGCTCGCACTCCATTTGTTTTCGACGTCAGATTATGCGTGCATCTTGATAACCACAAATCAGAACTCCGAAACCGATACTTGCTCTAGGCAGAAAACTGTATCACGAATGTATCACAGGAGTAGGTTACACTTCAACAAATGGCAGCAGGTTCATTACTTGCCTCACGCGAAACAACGGCGTAATCACGGCGGCAAGTAGAGGCAGAGTATAACTGAAAGGTCCGTCAACACAGCATCCGAGAGCACGCAGTGCACGAGGACGGAAAATTGAGTAAATTAAACCCTTGACATTAGCGCTTTATGTAGCACTGTGTGCATAAATATACAGACGCAGTGAAATTCGTGCATTCGAGCACGACCGTGAGAGTTCTCTTAAGCAAAAAGTACGAAAACGATTCACAACATTAGTTCCATATGTGTGGGTTTGAGCGTGTGCGTGTGCGTGTGCGTGCGCGCAGTATCCAAGAGTGGCGAAAATTTCCAAGAGTTAGAAAATGAAGTATTGCTAGTATTCCCCGTCCACTATTTGAATTAAGGAACCTTTCAGTGTGTTGTGTTCGGAAAATGAGCTTCAGGTAGAGAAAAGTTCAACAAAAAGAGAGATGATGAAGTAAAATTATAGAACAGCGTCATATAGAAACAATTTCTTCGACTAAAAGAAACGTTGGCGAAACACTACATGGAGTATTTATTCCACTGATTAAGCGTTGAATAGTTTAAATCATCTATGAAGTTTGAATAAACTCCGCCTAAACAGACCACCGACCGACCGACGTATCACTTTCACTTGTGTCACTTGATGCAGATATGGAGAGGTACATGGTCAGCAAACTGCTCTCCCAGCCATTATCAACTGTCATGACTGGAGCTGCTACTTCTCAGTACAGTAGCTCTTCAGTTGATCTCACAAGGGCTGAGATCACCATGCTTGCCAACAGCGCTTAAAACACACGGAGTGTCACCCATGTAAGTGCTAGCCTAACTGAAAGAGCTGAACAACAGTGATCTGACGAGAACCAGTGTTACCACAGCTACAAGACTATTGGCAGAAAGTTTGGTTCATTGGTTTGAAGTGAAAGGGACTAAACTGCTAGGTCATCTGTCCTTTCATCCCCTAAGTGGCAAATCAGGATTAGTTGTGAAAGAAAGGGGGCAAAAGGCAAATCCTGGAAATCCAATTGTAACTAAATTTATAAAAAAACGAAATAAAAGCCCAGAAAAAGACAGCACAGACAAGATGTTAACAGATCAGTCAAGACAAGGCATTAAAACCAAGAAATGAAGCAAAATGAAGAGAGAAGAAGAAAATTCCGAGCTAGGGCCGCCAAGGGACCAGGTGGAGGCAGAAGGGGGAGGTGGGGGGGGGGTTAAAACAGGCCTCCCCTACCAACCATTCGAGCAATCAATGAGCCAAAACGCTCATCCCTTACATGGATGAATAGAAACCACATCCACAGCCAGAAGGTAACACTAGGTCAGCCAAGTTGGCATCAAGGTATCTTGTGAGGAGGATTAACATTCCGCCTTAAAGCAGCTAAATTAGGGCAGTCTATGAATAAGAGGGCCACCATTAGGCTGCTCATAGACTGTGAGGGAAATCCACGGGTCTGAGAATGTGCCCATGGCTCAAAAAAGTATGGCCAATGCAGATGAAACCTACAGTTATGGATAAAGGTATGTAAGGCGAAAAGTCAAGGCCCATGTACCATCATATGTCATTTTGTTACTATCTTATTGACATAAATACCTCTGAAACAGATAGGCCTGTGCGAATCACAATTTCAGTTAGTTACAACACAGATTGCATCCGTTAGATGAGATTACAAAATAGAAAACATGCACGCCTCCTGTAATAACAGCTTCAGTTAAATAAAATCACCAAATAAAAAACAGACAGGTTTCTTTAGTAACAGTTTCAGTTAAGTGAAATTACCAAACAGAAAACAGAGAGGCCTTCTTTAGTAATAGCTTCAGGTACGTAAAATTCTAAAATAGAAAACAGACAGACCTTCAATGATAACAGCTTCAGTTAAACAACTTACCAAACGTAAAACACGCAGGCCTTCAATAACAACAGCATGAGTTAAGTAACATTACCAAATAGAAAACAAGTATGTTTCCTAAATAAAAGATTCAGTTAAGTAACATTTACTCCAATGCAAAACAGGTAGGCCTTCAATAACAAAAGCTTCAGTTAAGCAAATTACAAAATCCAAAACCAGACAGGTCTTCAATTACAACAGCTGCACTTAAGTAAAATTACTAAATAGTGACCAGGCAGGCCTTCAACGATATGAGCTTCAGTTAAGCGAAATTACCAAATGCAAAACAAGCTGGCCTTCAATGATAACAGCTTGAATTGTATAAAATTACCAAATAGAAAACAGGTAGGCCTTCTTTAATAACAGCTTCTGTTATTGCACTGTATGTTAACAGGGGCCGTAGAAAGGACGGAGAGGCTCCATCCCCGGCGCAGCAGCAGTGGTCCACAACCCCACGACGACTACCGCAGTCCACTTCACCCCTCCGCCGCCTCACACCGAACCACTCTGTCAGGTTTATTGTGCGGTTCGGCCACCGGTGGACCCCCCAGGGAACGTCTCACACCAAACGAGTGTAACCTCGATGCTTTCGTGGTAGAGTAACGGTGGTATACTCATACATGGAAAACTTGTTTGCGCAGCAATCGCCGACATAGTGTAGCTGAGGTGGAATTAGGGAACCAGCCCGCATTCGCCAGGGCAGATGGAAAGCCGCCTAAAAACCATCCACAGACTGGCCGGCTCACCAGACCTCAACACAAGTCTGCTAGGCGGATTCGTGCTGGGGAGGAGGCGCTCCTTCCCAATCCGGAAAGCCGTGCGTTAGACCACACGGCTAAATGGGCGGGCAGCTTCAGTGAAGTAAAATTACAAATTAGAAAACAGCCAGGCCTTCTTCAACCACAGCTTCAGTTAAGTAAAATTACCAAACAGAGAAGAGGCAGGCCTTCACTAATAACAGCTATTGTTGTTGTGGTCTTCAGTCTTTAGACTGGTTTGATGCAGCTCTCCATGTTACTCTATCCTGTGCAAGCTTCTTCATCTGCAAGTAATTACTGCAACCTACATCCTTCTGAATGTGCTTAGTGTATTCATCTCTTGGTCTCCCTCTACGATTTATACCCTCCACACTGCCCTCCAATGCTAAATTTGTTATCCCCTGATGCCTCAGAACATGTCCTACCAATCGGTCCCTTCGTCTTGTCAAGTTGTGCCAAAACTCCTCTTCTCCCCAATTCTATTCAATACCTCCTCATTAGTTATGTGATCTACCCATCTGATCTTCAGCATTCTTCTGTAGCACCACATTTCGAAAGCTTCTATTCTCTTCTTGTCCAAACTATTTACCGTCCATGTTTCACTTCCATAGATGGCTGCACTCCATACAAATACTTTCAGAAACGACTTCATGACACTTAAATCTATACTCGATGTTAACAAATTTCTCTTCTTCAGAAACGCTTTCCTTGCCATTGCCAGTCTGCATTTTATATCCTCTCTACTTCGACCATCATCAGTTACTTTGCTCCCCAAATAGCAAAACTCCTTTACTACTGTAAGTGTCTCATTTCCTAATCTAATTCCCGCGGCAGCGCCCGACTTAATTCGACTACATTCCATTATCCTCGTTTTGCTTTTGTTGATTTTCATCTTATATCCTCCTTTCAAGACACTGTCCTTTCCGTTCAGCTGCTCTTCCAGGTCCTTTGCTGTCTCTGACCGAATTACAATGTCATCGGCAAACCTCAAAGGTTTTATTTCGTCTCCATGGTTTTTAATACCTACACCAAATTTTAGTTTTGTTTCCTTTACTGCTTGGTTAAATATACAGATTGAATAACATAGGGGAGAGTCTACAACCCTGTTTCACTCCCTTCCCAACCACTGCTTCCCTTTCGTGCCCCTCGCCCCTTTATAACTGCCACCTGGTTTCTGTACAAATTGTAAATCGCCTTTGGCTCCCTGTATTTTACCCCTGCCACGTTTAGAATTTTGAAGAGAGTATTCCAGTCAACATTGTCAAAAGCTTTCTCTAAGTCTACAAATGCTAGAAACGTAGGTTTGCCTTTCCTTAATCTTTCTTCTAAGATAAGTCGTAAGGTTAGTATGGCCTCACGTGTTCCAACATTTCTACGGAATCCAAACTGATCTTCCCCGACGTCGGTTTCTACCAGTTTTTCATTCGTCTGCAAAGAACTCGCGTTAGTATTTTGCACCTGTGACTTATTAAACCGATAGTTTGAATAACAGCTAACATCCCAAAATCCAAAATTTAACTGGAGTTCAGGAATCGAAGTTGAAGTTTGCCAGTTCCAAAGTGGGTTCAGAATTCAGTACAGCGAACTGGCATCAACTCTCTCATCGGCGTGCTCGTCCTAGGGCTGGCTGGCCAGGCAATGCACGAAACGGCACTCGAAGTAAGCCACGGATTCAAATCGACCCATAAATATGCCCAGCAACCACTCGCTGGGCTCCGTGCCCAAGGCACTTGTGCAAGTCCTCGCCTTTACTCGCTGACCAGGCGTCTCACACCGTCCTCCTTGCTCCGTTACTACTTCCCAGCTTAGCACGCCACAGCACGCCCCACCTTCCATCAACAACCTCGAGCAAAGATCTTAGTTGCCTCAAACCAGAGGAAAGTCACACGAGAGGTCGAGCTAGTGGCGCGAGGAAATCGAAAGGCGTCGCCAGCAACCCCGCCACGGCTCAGCGAAGTCTACAGAGGATGGTGGAGTCCCAGCAAGAAGTACGCAGAGAAGACTCCCATGTGCCGTGGTCTCTTTAACTGTCCTCAGTTTGTTTGAGGGAATCAGAGCAGTCCAATCTGTGTTCCAGATTTCCAGCAGTCGATGGAATATAAACGACCGAATGCCCACTTCTGGGACCCCCGCTTTCAGAATCGGCATCCTGGTGGTCAGCTTGGCCAACCTGTCAGCTCGCTAAAGCTCGTTTATTTCCCAAAATCCTAACATCACCGGTGGTCCAAACAAAAACGACTGGCTGTTCAGCTTCATGGAGGTCAGAGACAAGGTTCTGGATAGCCGTAACCATAGGGTGAGGAGAGTAGCACAGGTCTATTACCAGAAAGCTGCTAACGGAATCACTACAGATTAGGATAGTCTTCCCAGTTGAAGAAAATACGAGACTAAGGGCTAATTTAATGCCTATAAATTCAGCAGTGAAGAAACTGGCAGAGAGTCGAGTTCACTGCACCATTCCAAAAATCATCTTCAAGTGGACACAAAATGGACACATCATACTCACCAGATCCCAGGACAGCGATTGACTAATTCCACACAAAAATCCAACATACCTTGCTTCTGTGGACTGAGATAGAAAGCTATTGCCTTGCAAGTGGGTCTGACGCCGTGGGCTGCTAAAGATCCGGCAGACGAACTCACCCAAACTGATGCTGCAAGTCAGCTTGGGAAAATTAAATTTAGTGTTCCGATGGCATGCCACAAATGTGTGTGCGTATGGAATTACATTCACATCCATAAGATCTAGGAATCACCCAGGTTTAGAAAAGGATACACGACATGTTGAAAGTGGAATATAATGAGAATCAATCAATTTTGTTAACTCCTGCCTCTCCAGTACGATACAATATGAGACAACTCCGATACAGTAAAGACAGTCTGCAGAATTTGATAATACTAAAAAGCACATGAAAGGTTGATTGACAGCCGTCTTTCAATTTGACGTTAGCATATGTCAGTTGTCTGAACACAAGGTAAAATTATTGTATATTGTATTTACCCATGTTGTTAACGAAAATGTAAAACAAGAATTAGCATACAGCATTCTTTGTAGGTGTATTCCACTTAATGTATATTTCTAAAATGTTTGCGTACTGAATGTAGGAAACGAAAATTTTGTGATACTTTTAATCAAATAATATGCCAGGTAGGTTAAAAATAATATCTCTATCGTAATCGATGTAGGATAAATTGATTGTTAGTTGTTGGTGAACAAAGGGTGACGGTTCTACATTAGTGGACGATCGTGTCATGCAAAGGAAAAAAAAGCAGAAATATTTTGAAGCATTATTGAGAGTGAGGTGTGCTGAGTTCCTATGAAAATATTGTAACTAGGAGAATTTAAAGTGAAGCTTTTTTTTTAAGAAAAAAGAAGAGAGAAATATAATCCACGCAATGAAGAGTGTTGTTATGAATGATAATGGCGCCCTGTTACTACGGGGCGACGATCTGTAAGCCGACATATCACATGCGAAAGTAGTTTGAAGACTGCTGAGGCTGACCAAGAAAGAAGATAATCCTATTGGAAGACAGACGAAGGAGAGGAATTAGAGAAAGAAAAGAGAAAAGCGAAAGAGATCGAGAGTTTCTTATTGGCTGACGGCAACTATTTCACTTTCAAAGAATTTTGGATAAATATATGGACTTCTGTGGCAGACGTTTGGGCCGAGGAATTGAGAGAAAAATTTAACAGCTAATGATGTTAGGAGTAGTTTTACTAGCCAGTGAACCAACTCTTTACTTGATCCGTGGCTATTATGGTAACTTTAGTACGCAGTAGACAATTGTTTCATAATTTATGAGATCACAGTCCATGATTTATGGAAAACGGAAGTTTTAAATAAATGTGCAAGCCGTCCTAAATATAGTCATACCGGTGGAAGCACATTGTTGAATTTTTATACGGTGTTATGAAAGTAATTCGCAGCCAAATCCTACCCAAAAATTTTCGATAGAGTACAATATTTCTTGTCATTAAGGTGTTTTCTGGAGCTGCAATTTTTAGTGAAAGTAGTTTTCGGCATTAAGTTTGAAGTGGTCCAGTGAGTTTTGCACAGCATAGAGACACCCAACAGTCTACAACCAGAATTAAGAGAATCTCAGAAATATGTATTTTACAACAGCCAGAGAACAATAACAGGGGTATACTTACTATGGGTCAAAACGTCATGACCATCTCTAAACAGATTTTGACGCATATATTACTTGAAGAAGAAAATATTCATTTGCAGTATGAAATTGAAACTACAAAAATTAAATTAAACTTGCAGTGCAAAACTTTCGAAATGGACTCAGTAACCATGTAAGGGTTCTAATAAGTCGCAAGTTGCATAGTTGCTTTGAATACAATCTCTGTTTATGTAATATATTTAACGACCGCCGTCTCTAACATGCGGGAACATTGTAATTAACAGAACCATGAGAGTCTCCTTTTCTTCATTCTCTGATTTTTCATGTGGATAGATTTCTTCACCGAGTTGAATTACAGCAGCTGTTGTTAGTTTTATTATTCGATTTACAGTTTATAAATTTTGCCGAGTGACCGGGGAGGGGGGTGGTTTCAGTCATAGGAGGCACAACCCCGTCTCATTGGAAACTCTGTTACCATACTGCTGGCTGAAACTTGGCAGCAAGGTTTTTCGGGAAAATAATCATTAGCTGTGTAACCTGTGTGGGTGGTCTAAAACCGAAGAGAAAACAGAAATCTTTAACGATGCTTTGCCGAGATGTCAGACTGCAGTTAAACATCTGTCTATCCACTAAAAATGAGAGCAGTCCATATGGCCCTATCCACATGGACTAGAAGTGGTCCTGACAAAACAAACAATTTTTCCACAAATTAATCAGTTGAAGCTATATTCACTCAAATAATGGAAGGAGAGCCTCTCTTCGTAGTTGTAACGCAAGATATTTTATAAGAGAAGACTGAATTCCTCCATAATATTAGCATCTCTCTCATTATCATCTACATCTACGTTATTACTATACTATTCACAGTAAAATGCCTGGCAGAGGTTTCAATGAACCACCTCCAAGCTGTCTCTCTACCGTTCCACCCTCGAACGGCGCGCGGGAAAAACGAGCGCTTAAACTTTCAATGAGGGCCCCGATTTTTCTTATTTTATCGTGACGATCATTTCTCCCTATGTAGGTGTGTGCCAACAGAATGTTTTCGCAATCGGAGGAGAAAACTGATGATGGAAATTTAGTGAGAAAATCCCGTCGCAACGAAAAACGCCATTGTTTTAATGATTGCCACTCCAGTTCACGTATCATGTCTTTGCCACTATCTCCTCTGCTTCGTGATAATACAAAACGAGCTGCCCTTCTTTGAACTTTTTCGTTGTCATCTGTCTGTCCCATCTGATGCGGATCCCACACGGCACAGCAATACTCCAGAATAGGGCGGACAAGCGTGGTGTAAGCAGTACCTTTAGTAAATCTGCTACACCTTTTAAGTGTTCTGCCAATGAATCACAGTCTTCGGTTGGCTCTACCCACGTTATCTACGTGATCGCTCCAATTCAGGGTATCTGTAATTGTAATCTCTAAGTATTTAGTTGAATTTACAGCCTTCAGATATGTGTGACTTATCGCGTAATTTGGTTCAAATGGCTCTGAGCACTGTGGGACTTAACTGCTGAGGTCATCAGTCCCCTAGAACTTAGAACTACTTAAACCTAACTAACCTAAGGACATCACACACATCCATGCCCGAGGCAGGATTCGAACCTGCCACCGCAGCGTATCGCGTAATTTTCCTGGTAAATTTTTTCGTTCGAGTTTTCTAGGAGGGGAGGACCGGATATCCGCCTCTCTCAATTGTAATGAGCACACATTAAAAATTAACGTTGAGGCCAGCTAAACCAAAAACTCTTACTCGTTCAATTGGCGCAGCAGTTATCCTCGCTGTGTCATTGGCCAGTGAAGGAACATACGCGTTTCTTACAAGGGAACCTCCCGACCGCACCCCCCTCAGATTTAGTTATAAGCTGGCACAGTGGATAGGCCTTGAAGAACTGAACACAGATCAATCGAGAAAACAGGAAGAAGTTGTGTGGAACTATGATAAAAATAAGCAAAATATACAAACTGAGTAGTCCATGCGCAAGATAGGCAACATCAAGGGTACTCTGAGCTCAGGAGCGCGTAAGCACCTGCGGAACGAGAGGTCCTTGTTTCAAGTCTTCCCTCGAGTGAAAAGTTTATTTTCGCAAAGTTATGATCTGTCTGTTCGTTCATTGACGTTTCTGTTCACTGTAATCAGTTAAGTGTCTGTGTTTTGCGACAGCACCGCAAAACTGTGCGATTAGTAGACGAAAGGACGTGCCTCTCCAATGGGAACCGAAAACATTTGATCGCAAGGTAATAGGTCAACCGATTCCTCCACAGGAAAACACGTCTGATATATTCTACACGACACTGGTAACGGCACGTGCGTCTCATGAAAGGAATATGTTGTCGACCCACCTAACTTGTACATTTGGGGAATGGGTTTTACGTTGCCCGATTTAGGTTTTCTTGTGGATGTGACAATCACTCCCAAAAAAGTGATGAAAACATAACAATGTGCCACAAAAACAGCAAAATGTATGCAACAGTTTCACAGTCGCACAGTTTTCCCTGTGCTCTGTCAAAACATATGTTTTTAACGGTTTTTAACGTTTTCAAATTTTTCCTTGTGTAGACCGTCAAATCCTGCATATACGCAAGCAAATCTGAACATATCCTGGAATTTTCGTGAGCGAAGTTGATTATGTGTTAGTGCCTGAACTTTGATAATTGCCTGAAAATAAAAAATTAAACTATTCACTTGAGGGAAGACTTGAACCAAGGGCCTCTCACTCCGCAGCTGCTCACGCTAACCACGGGACTACGGCGCTCCTGAGCTCAGAGTAGCCTTGATGTTGCCTATCTTGGGCATGGACTACTCAGTTTGTATATTTTGCTTATATTTTTCCTAGTTCCACACAACTTCTTCCTTTTTTCTCGATTTATCTGTGTTCAGTTTTTCAAGGCCTATCCACTGTGCTAACTTATAACTAAATCTGAGGGGGGTGCGATGGGGAGGTTCCCTTGTTAGGAGAGCCATAGCGGAACTCAGGTAAAAAAAGGCAGGGACCATTCGGTAACTACAGATGAAAAATGATGACAGCACTGGGAGCCAAGGGCTACATGTGCCACACTATGATGTGAAGCAGTCTTCTGATTGCTGCAGATGCACTTAGAAGAATTCGGGTTATAATGACACACCGCTGAGATTATAGGTGACACTGACTACTTGGTGTTACTTAAGGCACTGAAAGGCATACGCTAAGTTTGATTAGGCTTTCCTCACTATAATGCATAAACCTTTCATTAGATAAATTCCGCAATACCAGCACATTTCCTATTCTTAGTTCACAAATGGAACATGCAACAACTGTAGCTCTGAGTGCCATACCGTCTTTTCGCCAATTTAACGAAAAAGAAGAGGAATAGCTCGAGTGGTTACAGCAATATGAGGTCCACATCATTGCTCGTAAAGTATAAGATACTATGAAACTAGATTACCTTTTGTCAACGGTAGAATGTGCAGTATTTCACCTCATTCAGAAATTATTCTCTAACGCCACTCCGAGTGAACTGTCCTATAATCAGGTTGCAGGTTCTCTAACTTACTATTATGACCGACAAGTGAATGTAGTGGGAGCTCGGTACCAATTCTTTCATTGCAAGAAACGGTCAGAACTAATTTATCGCGAGTGGGTAAAGATTTTCAGGGCATGACGAGGAAATGCAAATTCAGCTGTGCTTGTGGTGCTTGATATTTAGATATTATGTTGTGTGATGCGATCAAACTTAGAGAACAGGTTTTGAAACAGTCAGATCCATCATTTAATCATGTAGTGCAATTTCTAGATCAGTATGATTCAGGTGCCGTAGTGGCCAATAAATTTGAGCAGCCACCAATTTGCCAGGTTGAGCCTATTAGACAGCAACAGCATGCACGCGCCAAGCCACGTCAACAGTTCTCTAAATAGGCGGCTATATGAGTGAATACCATTAAGTCATGCCATCGGTGCTATTCATGGCATAAATGCCAAAATTACTCGTCCAGACGGGAACCGTGTTATGCTTGTGGCAAGAAAGGGCATGTACAATCCATATGTTTGCGGCGGAATAAACATAAAAATACTGCTCACTCACAAAAATATAGTCGTAAGGCTCATGTAATCAGCGCAGTGTTTTCAAAGCCTGCTGCTGACATTAGCAAAACTAGCAAGCAAACAGACCCACCTACGTCAGTCCAAACAACTTTTTATGGATTTGTATCATTGCACATGACACAAGGTGGCTACTGAACTTAATCAACTGCGAGATAGCTGAGTTATTGCGTCAGTACAAGCCAGTCAATAGGCAAGTTCACTGGTTTTGCTCCCCAAACTTTCAGGTCGCATTCGCCTCTGTGTTGACTTGAAGTCTACTGTGATTGATACTTATCCATTGCTACGCCTAGAGAATCTCATGAACAGATTAGGCGCTGGTCGCTACTTTTCAGAAATTGATTTACGAGGCACATGTCTTCAAATAACCGTAGATGAAGAATCTCAAACCGTGTGTGTGGTAAACACACATTTGGGCTTGTCTAAATATTTCTGTTTGCTATTTGGCAGTGCTTCAGCACTCGCCGTTTTCCGACGGTATTTGGAACAGCTTACTGCTCAAGTACCAAATTGTTCAAATTATTTGGACATTTTCTTGCCAGGTCGTACACCTGAAGAACACGTTGCAAATCTGTGTGCTTTATTTCGTGTTATCTGACACAGTACTCCACGAGATGGACCATCGCCTGCGGAATTGCCCCACAGCCGCCGCCATCGGACACTGTTCTACCTGCTCCACCCTCCTCAGCATCCAGCCCCGAAAGAAGGCCGCTTTATGGCTTCGCGCCACATGATATCGTGTTTCTCAGGGTTTGTAGCGGCAGCAGACGGTGGGTACAAGGCGAGATCCTTTGTCGACTTGGCGCATGCATGTATCTCATTTCATGTTCAGACGGACTGCAGCGCCGACATCACAATCCAGTTCGCCCCTGTCATGTACTTAGTGATTCTTCTGCATCTCTTCCCCCAGATTCTTGGACGCCGGGAACAGCACAGCCACAGCAGCCGCCAGAAGGTGTCATAACGGCACCGCGTGATGACCACATGGAGACGGAGCCTTCGCCTCCTCCGCCACCTCTCGTCCTACCGATGGAGCTGCACCCGCCCACGCCGCTGCAGCCGACGCCTACTATCTCTTGTTATGGGCCTCAGGGGGTGGACATGTACCATAATGGGCGCACTCCGAGGGATTTCAACCAGAGCGAAGGCCAGATGGTGCGCTATGACTGGAAATCTGGCATTCCCTGCAGCCACATCTCCTGATCCATCAGAGCGTCCACGCTTCTGCCTCCCCCCTCGACCCCTCCACAACTCATCCGCCATTGTCATGCTCCGTATATGACGACGTTCTCTGTCGCTCTGGTGCCGCGGACGGGGGGGGGGGGGTAATGTTATGGCGTAAAGTCAGCGCCGGCACGCCAGTCGGGAATGAAAGAGAAGAGACGGCTGTGAGAAGAAGTCAGCCAATTACACTCTGACCGACGTCCCTCCAGGAAAACGTCTCGACAGCAGCACCACCTAAGGGAAGACGACATAAGCGCCCGACTGGTGGGAGCCTTTGGGTTAGCATGCAGGAAGTCGAGGATTCGATGCGGGGTTGGGGCATATTTTTTTTATTTGCTGATTTCATTCTGACATTTCATACTGTAACATACACAGTTTCTTAGGTCATATGTACCCTAAATTTACAACATTTTGTAACGCTGAACATAACAAATCCTTGGTGTGACAAATAAGAAAGAGACAGTTGAAACAAGTGACCTGTCATAGGACAGAATACCTGCAAAAATAATATCAAATACGAGATACTAAAGACGATAACACAGTACAATAACACAACATCTACTTGTCATTTATACTTCAAGAGCAGCATGAACAAACACTACCAAGTCCTTCACATTCGTCGGCGTAGTAGAGTACACGTAATCCTTGAGGTGTCCCCACAGCATGAAATCCAGGGTATTTAGGTCAGGCGAATGTAGTCACGTCTGACCCATTTCCCTGGAAATGTTCTGTCCAAATACTTTCGCACACTTATTCCAGAGCGTGGAGGTGCACCATCATATTGGATCATCCTCTGCCGAACATGTAGTGGAACAGCTTCCAGCGCATCAGGCAGAGTGACTGAGAGGAATGGCAGTCAACTGGTCTTGCAACATGTAGGGGGCCCGTTACCCAGCTCCCAATATTCTCGCTCTGACGTTGATACCAAAGCGAACTTGAAATCCACAGTCGCATGTGACATGTCAATGGTGGGCATTGTGCATACTAAAGGCTGCTGCTTCATCAGACCATATTACGGTCTTCACGAAGTCATCATTGTCCTCTTGTTGGAACCATTCACAGAATTGAATCTGCTGATGGCCACCTGCAGGATACAGATGTTGCGTGAAAGGATAATATAGGTGTGCGGCCCATGCTCGTGCATCACGTTAACGACCGTGCTTTGCGAGACACGTAGCAACCTTGCTACGCTATATGTACTTTGGTTCAAAATGGTTCAAATGGCTCTGAGCACTATGGGACTTAACTGCTGAGGTCATCAGTCCCCTAGAACTTAGAACTACTTAAACCTAAGTAACCCAAGAACATCACATACATCCATCCCCGAGACAGGATTCGAACCTGCGATCGTAGCGGTCGCGCGGTTCCAGACTGAAGCGCCTAGAACCGCTCTGCGACTCCGGCCGGCTATATGCACTTTGCTGAGGTTCTTAGTGTATGATTTCCAGAATAGCTTCCTATGTAGCTGGATTAGGGCTAGTCCGTGGATGACCTCTATCACACAATGGTGAAAGGAGAGAACCTGACTCCCGAAAGAGAAGCTCCGGACAACGAAACAAATTTTTATCTGGATGCCGTCGACGAGGATATATAGCAACATATTCACGAGCGGCAACACCAGCCCTGTTATCAGATTCACCAAGGACGAGAAACATATCCACATATAAATCGTTTGTGCGTGTCTTACGTCCGCGACAGTGGTTTAGAGGTTTACAACGAGAAAATTTGGTATAATAATTATTATTATAATAATAATACAATGACATAAGTACTAAACAGCGTGGGCTCACCCGCTTCTTTTTGTGTTTTTTGTTATGTTGAGTCGCGTGCAGTTGTGGTGGTAACTCCGTCCAGTGACTTACTAAGGCCTGGTTGCTTCCGTGCCACGACGCGTCGCCACTGTTTTTCGTACCAAAGGTGGAAATACCATCTGTTAGGTTTTGGCTGATCAGTGCTTAACATATACTGGTAAGTGCATAAACTGTATCTGATATAGTAATATTATTATACTACGTTGAACTATTGGAGTCTGTATTGAGTGTGTTCACGCAAGCATTGTCTATACAATAAGGGTGAATCAGTCAAACGGAGAAAGTTGTTGATCTGTGTATATATTGATCTATGCAGGAGCTATGTCAAACGACAGCAATTTCGTTCAGCGTAGTGAACACCGAAATAGTAAACAAGTTTTGGGCATAGAGACAATAACCTAGTTAAGCTGAAAGTAAACACTGGTAAACGAGTAGCGTAGTACGGAGCAGAAACAGATTTTTAACTTTATCTGATAAGACAGTAGACGAATCGTTCAATTTTTCATCATTTTTGTGCTTACAGCCCCAACCGTTCTCGCTAAAAGCTTACAGCCCCACATCTCAACAAGTGTTTTCTTTCCAAGCTAGTTTTGATGTTTTTCCTACTTTTGACCAGTACTGCAACAAGACGATATACATTATTTAAACGCCCTACACATGATGGGACCCTCGCGGTCAACACAGTGACCGGCAATAGTCCTCATACACTACCTTATGTAACTGTTGCCTCAATGGCATGGAATTTAGTAAATTCTTGCGACGGTATTATTTACAGGACGCCGTATTTCGGGATAGCATGAAATATTTGTCTAACTCCTGTCCCACTGGTGCTGTCATCGCAAAATGAAAGCTATATTATACTTGGTCCTACTCACATAGTGGACCGATGTCTGGACACTGTTGCCTAGATAGAGATACATAATTTCACGAACTACATAAAAAATTCTGCTACACTCCAATGTCTGAAGAATGATACAGGAAACTAGGTTGTTCTTATCCCAAAATTTTCTAGATATTCGTGCAAATTTGGCAAAATTAAATTGACACGGAAACTATTTATAAGAGTGGCATGCAATGGACCTTTGTTAATGAACAGGAGAACTTTTAATTGCAGAAAATTTTTGAAGCTGTGATTTACCTGCACTAGTTGCTTGTTGTCACATATGCCTATCTGCGTATGCGCGTCTCCAACGTGCTCTGTCTCGAGCACATTGCAGTGCCACTAAGTTTGAGTGAGTGACAGGAACAGACGTGACTAGTGACTAGTTGAGTGAACACAAAATGATGCTCGTGAGAAAGCAGCGTACGTTCATGGTCAAAGATTATATGAAGCACAGTTAGTGGAAAACGTGTGCGGTAACTTTTGCGCAAGGCTTTATGACTAGAAGTCTCCGGCAAAACTGCCAGCAAAATTTTCAGCGCCAAACATAATGACAAAATGGCACAAACAGTTCCGCACGCGTTTTCAAGGAATTGTGTGCGGCATAAGTTAAAGCGTTCAAATTAGTTTTGCATGCTGATTTCTGCCGATGGTTTCTGAGGGGAGTGGAATCAGAAGTCTTCGATCCTCACTTCGAAAATTTATTTAAGTGAATTCTGATTCAGCCTGTTATACCTAAACTCACAGCACATACGCAATTATGCGTCAAAAATCGCCATCAGTACTCTGACGAGCCATTGCATAATGACTGATGCTTAGTGTGACAAGTGTAGCGTCAGCATCGGAATACAATTCTTTCACAAAGCTGCTAATGGTAACCACTACGTCCAGAAGCTACGCAATCGAAATGCGGATCAACTCGCAAAAGATGAAATGCTGTATCACTGTTTTCGGCAAGATGGAGCAGCAACACACAACCTCCTGACAACCTAGTCACCAGTGTGTGAGGTGTTCTGGGGAAGGACATTCAGTAGAGATGGTGCGATCTCCTGGCCACCTCGATCGCCTCATCTCTCTGCTCGTGAGGCAAGTCGTAGGTCTGCTACTGACTACACCTCATCTACTGAAAGATTTACAGGACAGTACTGAAACGCTATTGCTGCTGTCAGTCAGGGAAGAGCTGTTACGCATAACTGACAGGTTGATAAATTATGTGCATTGCTGCATATACGTGAGTGGTGGTCTTTTATAGTATTTTCAGTGATGTTCATTAACTAGATTCAGTCCTACGTCATTATCGTAAGTATTTTCCGAGCCCGTTGTATTCAGACCACCCAGTATTAGGGACTTCAACACATCTCGCTTCTTAGCTGGATCGAAACACACCTTCTGAGACGCAAACCGTTCCTTTGTCTTCCAGTCAATAGGTACACCTATGAAAATTCGGCTCCCATCCTTCTCCATCTTCGCTGTGAGTCTCAAACACAGGTGAATATCTTTCTTACGGAGAGTGAGAAGAGGTTGCTGAGCCAGATCATATTTTAACAGCGTTCATTCACTTCTGCAACAGCGCAGTTGTGTATCGAGTGCCAGAACCCGTTATACCTTCCTGATTAAAGGGCTTCTTTGTAAAAGCAGTCGGAAAGGTTAAGTTTCTTTCTTACGTGTAGGCAGGTACATACACTGAAGAGCCAAAGTGTGCAACCAGTGTCCACCGCGAGACAAAGCCACCTGGTTGCACAGCAGGCACGTGCGTCACTAAGCAAAGTATACAGAGTGTTTATGTAAGTGCGTACAAAACTGTAACAGAATGCTCCACTCAATAATGTGAGGTAGAGACGCCAGCTCAAGGAGATATGCAAGTAAGCTCGACTACCGCTTTGTCTAGTACCACAGTTTCCTAGGTTAGAGATATGCAAGTAAGCTCGACTACCGCTTTGTCTAGTACCACAGTTTTCTAGGTTATTTGCAACAAACATGCATACAAGTTTACACGTACTGTGCTGTTCATTTACATGAACATTCTTTACTTCCTGGGAGGAAACAAGGAGGACGAGCCTGATTACTAGGAAGTCTAACTGGCCGTCTGAATGATCACCAGTATTTGAGATTCGTGCAAAGAATTCTGAGTTGGAGAACGTACCCTCGGCTGTTCGTGAGAGGATGTGGATACAACATATTGGTGAAGCGCCTCACTACTTTCTGGTTGCTGGATTCAAAGACTATTCTATAGTCTGTCAGGTCATCTGACCTAAATCCACCATGAACGTCTCGTATGGGGGTATATGAAGTCACTTGTGTATGAGAGCCCAGTGGATAAGGAGATGAAATTAGCTGCTAGAACTGTAGCTGCTAGTGATGTTTCTCAAACCACACCAGGGATATTTACCAGGGTGTGTTGGAAGCTTGTTCACCGATGTCATACTTGCATTGAGGTTGATAGCTGTCAGTTTAAGCACTTTCGTAGGATACAGTACAAATGGTACGTTCATTGTGTCGGCCGTGGTATTTGCAGTTAAAAAAACACACGGTAATGTGATTTTACTCCTATTATCTCCTTAAGCTAGCTTCTCCGACACCATGTTCCCTACCTCAAAATGTTCAGTGGAGCATCTTCTACAGCCTGCTACATTTTTCCACTCTATTACGGAAAAACCCAGTGTTACCAGAACGATGGCAAGTGGTTAATCATCGTAGCGACAGCACGAAACACAAATGGCGAACTCCACTGCCATGAGCGACTTTGACGAATGGCAGCTTGGTCCGGTCCACTGCCTAGGTACGATCATCTCTGAACGTCTAATCTGTTTGGCTGTTGGCGTGCTACTGTGGTGAACGTCTACATACATCTGGAAATCTTTGAAGGACCTGTGGAATCCGTGTCACGCAGAATCGCAGCTGTATTGTGTTCAAAAGTGGACCAACATATCATTAAGCAGGTGATCATAATGTTTCGGCTCATTAACGTGAATCGCTGATGATTATTGTAGTGGATGCCTTAAACAGGTAAAATTGTCCTTCATACATAATTCTTTTGACTTTATACGACTAAGGTCCCATTTCACCGCATAGCATTACTAATATCATCACCGCAGAAGAGTTTCATCGTAGAATGTACGCATTCACGGCCGTTATTGTCTTCGCTTAAAGCTTCCGGGCTGATAGGCCGTGGTCGATGTATAAAATTCAACCCTGACGATTCGTCTCCGACCGCGGGAAACATCCTCCGAGGTAAAGCGGCGAACTGCAAAGAGAACTCGAAGAAGCGCTGATTTTACTGTCAGTGCAGAGGGCACAATATTTGTGAACCTGTTTATTTAAAAGATGAGGCTGAACATCTACGGTCGACGTTCGTGAAGAATGGCTATTCTGGCAAGGAGATATATACACATGGGGTGTACTTTGTGACTCCAGTACCACGTGCTTATACAATTGTTTGACCCATCAGGTTAATAGTAAGACGATCGTAACCAGTTCAAGGTTTTGTTTTGTAAATTTCATTTCTATGCAATTTATTTTAATTATCAAAATTATTGTAGAGTTACACTCTTTGTGTAAACCAAGTTGACCACGTGAAGCATGTGGTGTAATCATCAAAATAGCCCTTAGCTATTCTTTTCGGGAAGATTTCACACAGAGTTAATATGAATTTAGTATACCAGTGTGTGGTAATTTCATGTCGGACAGGATTGCGCTACGAACGTAACTTCTTTGGGTGATAATTGAATCGGTTGGTTGTGGTTAATTTCCTCTTGCATATCTTTCAACGTTCTCCGTGTGTTATTTATGAATGCAGTGTTGTATGCAGTCTCCCAATCTTGGCTCCATATTTGATGTGTTCCGTAAGAATACAAACTGACATTTTCACAATCCTAAATAAGGTACCAGTTTGGTTATGAATCGAGTTTAATATGCTGAAATTTTAACGGAACAATGATCAATGTTAAAATAAATGTCAAAGTATTAACTGATTTATTTCTTTTTATTTAAATTCTCTTCATATATATATATATATATATATATATCACCGGTTGTCGTAAGATGATTATTAAAACATTATAATTAATGTTAGTCTTGTTGGGAATTTGGTAAGTTAGACTGGATACCTGGTGAAACAGTTGCTCAGTAACGCAAGGTTAACTTCCCTAGATAGCTCAACAGATTTTAACCCCCTTTTATTGTCACGAATATCAGCAACGCTTTCAGAACAACTTACTGCATCAACAATACAAGGTCACAGCTCGCATTGGGAAAGTGTTAAATAAGTATGGGTTGGAAACTATTTAAAAAAAAAAATGGTTCAAATTGCTCTGAGTACTATGGGACTCAACTGCTGTGGTCATAAGTCCCCTAGAACTTAGAACTACTTAAACCTAACTAACCTAAGGACAGCACACAACACCCAGCCATCACGAGGCAGAGAAAATCCCCGACCCCGCCGGGAATCGAACCCGGGAACCCGGGCGTGGGAAGCGAGAACGCTACCGCACGACCACGAGATGCGGGCAACTATTTTCAAAGGCACCACGACAATAAAAGAGTATTTAAGATCGGCAAAAGATGCTTGCCTACAACGGGAACATGTAAAACATCTTGTAGCTGTGGACAGGTTTATATCGATACCACAAACAGAAGTGTTAAAAAAAAAGGGGGGGGGGGCTCTGAGCACTATGGGACTTAACTTCTGAGGTCATCAGTCCCCTAGGACTTAGAACTACATAAACCTAACTAACCTAAGGACATCACACACATCCATGCCCGAGGCAGCATTCGAACCTACGACCGTAGCGGTCGCGCGGTTCCAGACTGGAACGGCTAGAACCGCTCGGCCACTCTGGCCGGCGAAGTGTTAACAACCTTCTTGTTGAACATAAGAGGAATTGCTCTCTGGTTCACATGGATAAATCGCTCTTAACAGAACCTCTTTACCAGGAAGGTAATCCTGAAATAAAATTCAGCGAGACGAGCGTCATATGTAAAATCTCTCATTATTATCCGCGCGTTTGTAGAGAGGCTAAAACCCGTAATAGCTTTAACGGGAGAGAGGAAGGCGTTACACTGGATAAAATTTGGATGTCAGCGTTGCACGGGAAGCGTGACGTCTCATAGCCGACGCCACGTGATTGGCAGTGGCGCCCTCTGCTCTGCCTATATAATCAGCGCATTCTCCAGTTCTCTTTGCAGTTCGTCGCTTCACCTCGTCTCCCGCAGTCGGAGACGAAATGTCTGGGTAGGGTTTTATACATCGACCGAGGCCTGTCAGTTCGGAAGTTTTAAGTGAAGACAATACCAGCCGTGAAAGCCCACATTGTATGATCAGTCCTATTTCTAACATCCATCGCTCACATTTCTTTACCACATACTCTACACTTTTCAATTTAAGCTACTGATCTTCCAAGTTACTTCCACATTCTATTACCGTATAAATAAAAAACAATGAATTCGAACGATTCAGCTGGAAAGAAAATTTTACAAATAGTTTAAAAATATATAAGTACACAAAAAACATTCATGCTATTTATAAGTTTGTAGTTTACTTATTCCCATTCAAGAATGTCACTTTCACACAAAAGGAACGTTTAAGCAGAACAAGTTATACTACATTTGAACATTATTCTGATGGATGTCATGTATTTCATGTCCATGAGAAGATTGTCGCAGGGTTTTATAGCAGTGTAATTTACTCCTTTCTATATCAAATACAGGGACATTTATCATTCTAGCAAAACACTGTTTCTTTTAGTCTCAAAATTTCATTACGTGTACCATTAGACAGCAAATTTCATGGGTGAATAAATCTGGGAAGAATGTCAACAAGATGTTCCAAACTCAGTAACATGATTTTCAGTGAGTAAGTTTCCTCCTAGGCTATGGTTGACAATTATAAATTCAGAAACATACGTTCAAGATGACGCACCCCAGAGTTACTAGAGAGTTGTTTGCGAGGCTCCATAAGATATCGTTATCGACTTCCCTAGATTGTATATTTATGGGAACAGTTTAATTATTTCACCTTGTCGCACTTATATATGGGAGATGGGAACCAACTTTCTGAAGTATCTGCTCAAAATACGTGCCCGTAGCACTGTAGACAGCTTTCCCTCGTCTCCTAAGCGACATGTGTCACTACCTACTGCTTACATATTTCTACGTCGCCCCGTTGTCGTGAAGTGTCAGGCGCTACATCCATCGAACCATTATAATCTGTGTTACACAAGTCGTTTCTCTGCTTGTTTGTTGCATGCCAACTTTCAGCACTTTTCATGAAAGCTGACCAGACGGCTGGTATTTTCCATATGAATAGATCCTGAATCTCTTTATTATAAATCTCACCAAAAATTGTTTCCCATTTAAGCTACACATTGCCAAACGTGTATCTGATTTCCGGAACTATTGTGCCTTCGCCGTCCGTTCAACTGGCCTACCCGAGGATATTTTTCTTTGGCTAATCTGTAGCTTCGATTTTAATGCTGTCTGTATTTTTCTGTGTCTTTTGATAGGTATTGAATCTTTTTAATACTAAGGTGTAGTCCGAACTTTTAATGAACGTCTTCCTTGTCTTCAGTAGCCAGTAGACCACCATCATAACAGAGCAGTCTCCAATATGCCAATTTACGAATAAGTCTGGAGATCGTATTCATAATTATGATCAAGAGAAGGCAAGCAACAGCAATGCGCTATCTGGACCAACTTGAATTCCACTGAGAACCGTTGTGCTCAGCGTACGTGAAATGATTATAGTTAGGGATAAATACAACACACAGTCACGTCTCAACCTTTTTTTTAATTGCAGGTTGAACTAGGTTTCAGCCAATGTATAAACGTCATCAGTGCGTTAAGTAGCGAGTCATGAATACCCAGAAAATCTGTAGAAGCACGTGTTGGTAAAACGACCTTAAACAGTCCGTAGCTCAATTCACACCGAGGGCCTTAGAATCAATTAGAGCTGTGGATAGTTCACGGTCATTTTAACAACACACGCTTGTGCAAACTTTCTAGGTGTATATGATTCGCTACTAAACGCACCAATGACGGCTACGAAGTAGCTGAAGTCTAGCTAGATCTACGATGAAGTGCAGATTGATGCGCGACTGGTTGCTGTATTGTTCCGTGATTATAGTACGCTACCTGATTAAAAGTAAGAGGACACGTGTATGTTATACAGTAAGGACCACTGGATACCACAAGAAAGGGACCTACCAGCAAAACGAGGCGGGAAGTGTTGTGTTGTACAGACGCAGCAGTAGCAGAATGGTGCGGTCAGGAAATCTCAGAGAATTCGAGCGTGGAGTAATCACTTGATATTGCCTGAGTAACAAATGTATCAGGGACATTTAAAATGCCGGCCGAAGGGGCCGAGAGGTACTAGACGATACAGTCTGGAACCGCGCAACCGCTACGGTCTTAGGTTCCAATCCTGCCTCGGGGATGGATGTCTGTGATGTCCTTAGGTTAGTTAGGGTTAAGTAGTTTTAAGTTCTAGAGGACTGATGACCTCAGCAGTTAAGTCTCATAGTGCTCAGAGCAATTTTTGAACATTTCAAACTTTCTGAAGTTGCAGTCTTAGATAAGTGAAGAAATATTTTTCTTTTTGGAAAGATAAGGAATTAGCAAAGGAGATAAGGAATTTTTGCTGTCTATAATACAACATACAGTCACCAGTAATCTTTATTTTACAATTGTTGTTGCCTACTTTGGCCCATACAAACAGGTATTCGTCAGCATTCAACTTTTTCATTCTTCTTGTCGACAGAGTAAAGGGCTTGTCTGGAACGAATGTACCATAGGGAATCTTAGCTTGTAGGGCTGTACCCTCCGCTACACTCCACGTCTTCCAAGCCGCAATGTTTGCATCTAGAAAAGCTTCAAGGCCACCATAGTCTGAATGGTTCCCCCATACAATAGCCAAGGCCAAACACGTACTGCCTCCAATAACAGCATTAACATCAGATTTGAACTGCATTCCCAGTCCACGGAAGACATTTGGATCACCAATAAGCTTCTGCTTATTGAATTGGCCAGCAAGGTCACTGTCTATTGCTTTTAATGACTTGTACACAGGAACACTGCGCCGCCAACGGTGACGATTACCAAGTCGCGCAGGCCAGTGCCGGCAGGCCAGAAGTGTGACTTTTATCTCTTCCCCCCCCCTCCTACGAGCAACTGACTCTCGGCCAGCTGCAGCCCACTTATCAACTTCCGGTCGCGGAGCAGTAGTGCGCGCCTGAGGCTAAGTCCGCTCTCTTAAGGTAGCCAAGTGCCTCGTCAACAGACAAAACACGTAAGCTGTCTCAAGGTCACACTACTGTAGTGTCGCGGAATAGTAAAGCGTTGGAAACGAGGAATATTGTCAAAGTTTCGTTGCCTATGCCGAGAACCAGAGGCAGTAGCTTAGCCAAGAGGTAAGAGGATTGCAGATGCACCAGAATGTGTCGTCACGAAGGGGCAGTGGCCTGGTTACACACAACAGGCGAGACAGAATTGCCTAACACGCGGGTTTGTGTTAGACGGAGACTTTCGTAGAGTGTAAGAAAGAGGTATAGCGTCAGCTGTACTGCATTTCATAACTTCGCGTAAGTCTGCTGTAACAACATGTAACTCTGTCACAAGAACTCCTAAGGGGAGAGTACGACAGATAAATCAGCAGTATAACTGGAACGAATGCATTCATTACAAACGAGCATGACGTCAGGAAGCCGCTCGTGCTTCCTTTAAATACGCCAGCCTTAATAGCAAGAAAGAACTCTCAGTTAGACTTGCAGTTAGATGTGTACTGGGACGCTGCGTAGCGCTCCGCTTGGTGATTGACATGTTAATCTTTATTAAGGGGATGTTGCAGTAAGGGTGGCCCATCCAGCAGCAGAGTTGATGGGACAGTACCAGCTCTGGTTCTCTCTGCTGCCGCTGTCAATCATCAACCCAGGATTAGCAGACATCGCAGCAGACTCGCTCGCCGCCAATGCTGACCACATCAGTGAGCCGTCGTCCAGATCGTGCGGGGCCTAGTACCCGTGCATCTGCCGTCACAATCGGGTGAGACGACATTGCTGGGGGATTGCAGCCCGTTCCGCCCATCCACCACGGACGAGCCACCACGAGGAGCAGGGAAGAAGACAGGTTGGGATAGAGTACACTCCGCACTACAAGAACGCCTCTCGTGCCCACAGCGCCGGGACTCCAACCCGGAGCCTCCTACGCGCAGCGGCCTGCTGTCCGCCGCTGATCCGGCCGGCCAGCCAGGCGCCACCAGCCATGCGCAGCCGAAGTAAGGGCATTCCACCACTACGTCACAGCACCCGGCACTGCACTAGCAAGACTGGTGCAGCCCAGAGATGGTGTCATCGCTCCGAGTCAGCGAGGACTCGGGGAAGGTCGTTGACATCACCAAGCTCAGCCAGCCTGTCTTATTGGGCCACATTGTACTCAGCAGGAATAGAGGTGTCATCAATTAATAATGTTTCTTTGGCGTTTCTGACGCGTCCACAGTCATTTCCTAGCATCCTGACAACTCGAGAGGTCACCGCTCGGCTTCCAGTCCACCGTAGGCGACCGGGACCACCAGGGCACCTACACTACTCCTAGCGCGTAAACAACAGCTAAAAGCGTAGATAAGTTAACGTACCACTGCAATGCCTGTGCTACGTGATTATCACTACAGTTGGCGGCACAGTGTTTGTGTGTACAAGTCATTAAAAGTAATAGTCACTGACCTTGCTGGCCAATTCAATAAGCAGCATCTTACTAGTGGTCCAAATATCTTTTGTGGATTGAGAATGCAGTTCACATGTAATGCTAGTGCTGTTTTTTGAAGAAGTACATGATTGACCTTGGCTGTTGTATGCGGGAAACCATGCAGACTATAGTGGAATTGAAGCTTACCCTGATGAAAAGGTTTTGGATTGGAAGACATGAAGTATAGCAGAGAGTACAAGCCTACTAACTACTGACTGACAGGTATCGGCGAGCAAAGCGGAGAATGGTTGTAAAATGACTCAAGAAATCAGCGGAAGCAACGACTCGTGTTCTGCAAAATGCTACCAGCACTCTAGACAGAGCAATGACTGTGGTTAGGGATCTTAAAAGAATGGGGCACAATGGTCGAGAAACTTCTCGTAAGTCTCATATTTATGTAACCAATGCCAAGCGACGCTTGAGTTGGTGTAAAAATTGGCGCCGCTGGGCAGTGGGCCACTGGAACCGAGTGGATTGGTATGATAACTCACAGTGTGCCCTGTGGCAATCAGATGGATGCGTCTGTGTTTAGCGAATGGCTGGAGAACATTACATATCATCATATGCAATGCCATGGGTATTCTTTATGGTTAATGTGTGAATGATGAATTGTGTCTGAGAACACCCTTAATGTGGAATGATATGAACACATTTTGCAGCATTCTATTCTGTAGAGAAACAATTCGGGCCCAATGATTGTTTATATAGGCCTAACAATGCAGCCTTTGATAAAGAAACATGTGTGAGGCAATGGTTTATGAACAATGACATTCAATTAATGTACGGGCCGGCCAAACGTCGAAACCTGAATTCAGTGGTACTCCTTAGGGGTGAATTAGAATGTGAGCTTCCCACCAGACCCCGGCGTCCATAACTACCCTCTCTGGATTCGGCTCTTGACGGGAATGGGCTGCCACACTTCCACAGACATTAAAGCACCTCGCTGAAAGAATTCCAAGCAGAGTTTAAACCATCATATTAACGTCCACTAAGAGGTAGCGCCTGCCCATGAGCTACGTACCTTGCCGATGATGGAGAGGCTTGCGTTACTCAGCAATACAGATGGCCGTACCGTAGGTGCAACCACAACGGAGGGGTATCTGTTGAGAGGCCAGACAAACGTGTGGTTCCTGAAGTGGGGCAGCAGCCTTTTCAGTAGTTGCAGGGGCAGCAATCTGGATGATTGACTGACCTCGCCTTGTACTTGTAACACTAACCTAAAAGGCCTTGCTGTGTTGATACTGCGAACGGCTGAAAACAGGGGGAAACTACAGCCGTAATTTTTCCCGAGGGCATGCAGCTTTACCATATGGTTGAATGGTGATGGCGTCCTCTTGGGTAAAATATTCCACAGGTAATGTAGCCCCATTCTCATTACCGGGTGGGGACTACTCAGGAGGGCGTTGTTATCGGGAGAAAGAAAACTGGGGTTCTGCGGATCGGAGGGTGGAATGTCAGATCCCTTAATCGGGCAGGTAGGTTAGAAAATTTAAAAAGGGAAATGGATAGGTTAAATTTAGATATAGTGGGAATTAGGGAAGTTCGGTGGCAGGAGGAACAAGAATTCTGCTCAGGTGAATACAGGGTTATAAATACAAAATCAAATAGGGGTAATGCAGGAGTAGGTTTAATAATGAATAAAAAATAGGAATGTGGTTAAGCTACTGCAAAAAGCATAGTGAAGCCATTATTGTGGCCAAGACATATACGAAGCCCACGTCTACCGTACAAGTTTATATGCCAACTAGCTCCGCAGATGACGACGAGACTGATGAAATGTATGATGAGACAAAAGAAATTATTTAGATAGTGAAGGGGGACGAAAATTTTATAGTCATGGGTAACTGGAACTCGATAGTAGGAAAAGGAAGAGAATTAAACGTAGTAGGTGCATATGGAATGGGGGTATGGAATGAAAGAGGAAGCCGCCTGGTAGAATTTTGCACAGAGCATAATGTAGTCATAGCTAACACGTGGTACAAGAATCATAAAAGAAGGTTGTATGCATGGAAGAATCCTGTAGATACCGACGGGTTTCAGAAAGATTATATAATGGTAAGACAGAGATTTAGGAACCAGGTTTTAAATTGTAAGACATTTCCAGGGGCAGATGTGGACACTGACCACAATATATTGGTTGTGAACTGTATATTAAAACTGAAGAAACTGCAAATATGTGAGGATTTAAGGATATGGGACCTGGATAAACTGACAGAATCAGATTTTTTTAGAGAGTTTCAGGGAGAGCATTAGTGAACGATTGACAGGATTTGGGGAAAGAAATACAGTAGAAGAAGAATGTGTAGCTGTGAGAGATGAAATAATGAAGGCAGCAGAGGGTGACGTAGGTAAAAAGACGAGGGCTAATAGAAATACTTGGGTAACAGAAGAGATATTGAATTTAATCGACGAAAGGAGAAAACATAAAAATGCAGTAAATGAAGCAGGCCCAAAAGCATACAAACGTCTCAAAAATGAGATCGATAGGAAGTGCAAAATGGCCAAGCAGGGATGGCTAGAGGACAAATGTAAGGATGTGGAGACGTATATCACTAACGTTAAGATAGATACTGCCTACAGGAAAATTGAAGAGACTTTTGGAGAAAAGAGAACCACTTCCATGAATATTAAGAGTTCAGATGGAAATCCTTTTCCAAGCAAAGAAGGCACGGCAGAAAGGTGGAAGGAGATTATTGAGGGTCTATACAGGGGCGATGTATTTGAGGACAATGTTATGGAAATGGAAGAGGGTGTAGATGAAGATAAAATGGGAGATATGATACTTCGAGAAGAGTTTGACAGAGTACTGGAAGACCTAAGTCGAAACAAGGCCCCTGGAGTAGATAACATTCTATTAGAACTACTGATAGCGTTGGGAGAGCCATCCCTGACAAAACTCTACCATCTAGTGAGCAAGATGTATGAGACAGGCGAAATACCTGCAGACGTCAAGAAGAATATTATGATTCCAATCCCAAAGAAAGAAAGTATTGACTGACGTGAAAAGTACCGAACTATCAGTTTAATAAACCACGGCAGCAAAATACTAATACGAGTTCTTTACAGACGAATGGAAAAACGAGTAGAAGCCGGCCCCGGGGAAGATCAGTTTGGATTTTGAAGAATGATGAAACACGTGAGGCAATACTGACCCTGCGTCTTTACTTAGAAGAAAGATTAAGGAAAGGCAAACCTACGTTTCTAGCATTTGTAGACTTAGAGAAAGCTTTTGACAATGTCGACTGGAATACTCGCTTTCATTTTCTAAATGTGGCAAGGGCAAATACAGGGAGCTAAAGGTTATTTACAATTTGTACAGAAACCAGATGGCAATTATAAGAGTCGAGGGGCATGAAAGGGAAGCAGCGGTTGGGAAGGGAGTGAGACAGGTTTCTAGCCTATCCCCGATGTTATTTAATCTGCATGTTAAGCAAGCAGTAAAGGTTCGCCGATGACATTGTAATTCTGTCAGAGACAGCAAAGGACTTGGAAGAACAGTTGAACGGAATGGAGAATGTCTTGAAAGAAGGATATAAGATGAACATCAACAAAAGCAAAACACAAATAATGGAATGTATTCGAATTAAGTCGGTTGATTCTTAGAATATTAGATTAGGAAATGAGACGCTTAAAATAGTGAGGTTTGCTATTTTGGGAGCAAAAAACTGATGATGGTCGAAGTAGAGAGGATATAAAATGTAGACTGGCAATGGCAAGGAAAGCGTTCCTGAAGAAGAGAAATTTGTTAACATCGAGTATAGATTAAATTGTCAGTAAGTCGTTTCTGAAAGTATTTGTATGGAGGGTAGTCATGTATGGTAGTGAAATGTGGACGATAAATAGCTTAGAAACGAAGAGAATAGAAGATTTCGAAATGTGGTGCTACAGAGGAATGATGATGATTAGATCGTTAGATCTCGTAACTAACGAGGAGTTATTGAATAGAATTGGGGAGAAGAGAAATTTGTGGCACAACTTGGAGGCATAAAGGGATCACCAATTTATTATTGGAGGGCAGCATGGAGGGAGACCAACAGATGAATACACTAAACAGATTGAGAAGGATGTAGTTGCAGTAAGTACTGGGAGACGAAGATGCTTGCACAGGATAGAGTAGCATGGAGAGCTGCATCAAACCAGTCTCTGGACTGAAGACCACAAAAACAACAACAACAATAGGTAGCGAACTTGACGGTTGTCAAATCTACACCTTGGTGTCCGTATTTGTTACTTGTGATTAAATGGATTGAATTTTTTTTATATTGAGGTTTCAACTAGTAACAGCGTATGCTCTGTTCAAGAATCAGAAGAGGAGGAGGTATACTTGGAAAAGGCCAGGTGATACGATAAGATTTCCGTTGGATTACTTCATGACCAGACAGAGATTCCGAAATCAGATAACGGACTGTAAGGGGCACCTAGGAGCAGACATAGACTCCGATAATAATATGGTAGTTATGAAGAATAGGCTGAAGACACTGGTGAGGAAGAATCAATACGCAAAGAAGTGAGATACGGAAATACTAAGGAACTATGAGATACGGTTGATTTTCTCTAAGGGTATAGATACAGCAATAAGGAATAGCTCAGTAGGCAGTATAGTTGAAGAGGAATGGACATTTCTAAAAAGGGCCATCATAGAAGTTGTGAAGAAAACATATCTACAAAGAAGATATCAGCGAAGGAACCATGGATAACTGAAGAAATACTTCAATTGATCGATGAAAGCAGAAGTACAAAAATGTTCCGATGAACGGAGGAATAGAGAAATACAAGTCCCTGAGGAATGAAATAAACGGGAAGTGCAGGGAAGCTAAGGTGAAATGGCTGCAGGAAAAATGTGAAGATAAAGAAATTACTGTCGGAAGGACGGACTCAGCATACAGGAAAGTCAAAACAAACTTCGGTAACATTAAAATCAAGGGTGATAACATTAAGAGTGCAACGGCAATTCCACCAATGAATGCAGAGTACAGAGCGGTTAGGTGGAAACAGTACATTGTAAGGCTCTATGAGGGGTAAGATTTGCGTGTTGTGATAGAAGAGGAAACAGGAGTCGATTTAGAACAAGTAGGGTATCCAGTATAAGAATCAGATTTTAGCAGATTTAAGATCAAATAAAGCAGAAGGAATGGATAATATACCATGAGAATTTCTAAAATCACTGGGGGAAGTGACAACAAAACGTCTATTTACGTTGGTGTGTGCAATGTATGAGCCTGGCGACATACGATCTGACTTTCGAAAAAGCATCATCCACACAATTCCGAAGACGGCAAGAGCTGACAAGTGCGAGAATTATCACACAATCAGTTTAACAGCTCATGCATCCAAGTTGCTTACAAGAATAATGTAGAGAAGAACGGAAAAGAAAATTGAGTTTGCGATGGATGACGATCAGTTTGGCTTTCGGAGAGGTAAAGGCACGAGAGAGGCAATTCTGACGTTGCGATTAATAAAGAAAGTAAGACTAAAGAAAAATCAAGACACGTTCATACGAGTTGTCGACCTGGATAAAGCATTCGAAGATGTAAAATGGTAGAAGATGTAAGAAATTCTGAGAAAAATAGGGGTAAGCTATAGGGACAGACGAGTCATATAGAATATTTACAACAGCCAAGAGGGAATAATAAGAGTGGACGACCAAGAATGAAGCGCTCGTATTAAAAAGGGTGTAAGACAAGGCTGTAGTCTTTCGCGGCTACTGTTCAATCTGGACATCGAGGAAGCAATGATGGGAATAAAAGAAAGGTTCAGGAGAGGAATTAAAATTCATGGTGAAAAGATATCAATGAAACGATTCGCTGATAACATAGCTATCCTGAGTGAAAGTGAAGAAGAATTACGTGATCTGCTGAACGGAATGAACAGTCTAATTAGTACAGAGTAATGCCTGAGAGTAAATCGAAGAAAGACGAAGGCAATGAGAAGTACTATAAATGAGTACAGCGAGAAACTTAACAACAGGATTGATCGTCACGAAGTAGATGAAGTTAAGGGATTCTGCTACGTAGGTAGTAAAATAACTAATGACGGACGGAGGAACGAGGACATCAAAAGCAGATTAGCAATGGCAAAATGGGAATAACTGGCCAAGAGAAGTCAACTAATATCAAATATCAAGATTCTGAGAATGTACGCCTGGCGTACAGCATTGAATGGTAGCTATAAGCTATAGGGACAGACGGGTAATATGCAACAAGAGCCAAGAGGGAATAATAAGAGTGGAAGAATAGCAACGACTTGGTCGGATTAAAAATATAATAAGACAGGGATGTAAACTTTTGCATCAATCCGTATATAGTGGAAACAAAGACGGAAGTAAATGCAAATTTCAAGAGTGGGATTAAAATTCAAGGGAAAGGATATCAGCAATAAGGCTGGCTGATGACATTGCTATCCTCAATGAAAGAGAAGAAGATTTACAGAATATGTTGAATAGAATGAACAGTCTAATGAGTACAGCACACGGACTCGGAGTAAATCGAAGAAAGACAAAAGTAACGAGGAGTAGCAGAATTGAGAACAGCAAGAAACTTAACATCAGGATTGATGGTCACGAAGTAGATGAAGTTAAGGAATTCTACTGCCTACCAATGACGGACGGAGCAAGGAGGACATAAGAACCAGACTAGCACTGACGAAAAGGGCAATTTATGGCCAAGAGCAGTCAGCTAGTATCGAACTTAGACTTTAGTCGAGGAAGAAGTTTCTGAGAATATACGTTGGAGCACAGCACAGTATGGTGATAGACTGTGAGAAAACCCGAACAGAAGAGAATCGAAGCATTTGAGATGTGGTGCTACAGACTAAATTCGAAAATTAGGTGGACTGATAAGGTAAGGAATGAGGAGGTTCTGACAGAATCGGAAAGAAAAGGAATATGTGGAAAACACTGATATGGAGAATGGACAGGACGAAAGGACATGTGTTATGAAATGAGGGAATTACTTCCATAGTACTTGAGGGAGCTGTGGAGGGCAAAAACTGTAGAGGAAGATAGAGATTGGAATACATCCAGCAAACAGCTTTAGGACGTAGGCTGCAAGTGCTACTCCGAGATGAAGAGGTTAGCTCGGGGGAGGAATTCGTGGAGGGCCGCATCACACCAGTCAGAAGACTTAAGATAAAAAAAAAATGTTGAATCTGTTCAAGGTGATTCTTCCTGCGTTGGAATTGTTGAAGGTCGTTCTTGTCTTCAGTATCGAGTAGAGCAATAGATATTAGCGCCTTGGACACTGCTGTCCTATGAAGACCTCTGGTGACTGTGTCCATTACTATTGCGAAGAGAAGGGGAGATACAGTAGTATGTGGTATGGGGAATATACAAGGTGTTACAAAAAGGTAAGGCAAACTTTCAGGAAACATCCCTCACACACAAATTAATAAAAGATGTTATGTGGACATGTGTCCGGAAACGCTTAATTTCCATGTTAGTGCTCATTTTAGTTTCGTCAGTATGTAGTGAACTTCCTCGATTCTCCGCTAGTTGGCCCAATTGAAGGAAGGTAACGTTCAATTCGGTGCTTGTGTTGACATGCGACTCATTGTTCTACAGTACTAGCATCAAGCAAATCAGTACATAGCATCAACAGGTTAGTGTTCATCACGAACGTTGTTTTGCAGTCAGTGCAATGTTTACAAATGCGGAGTTGGCAGATGCCCATTTGATGTATGGATTAGCACGGGGCAATAGCCGTGGCGCGGTACGTTTGTATCGAGACAGATTTCCAGAACGAAGGTGTCCCGACAGGAAGACGTTCGAAGCAATTGATCGGCGTCTTGGGGAGTACGGAATATTCCAGCCTATGACTCGCGGCTGGGGAAGACTTAGAACGACGAGGACACGGGAAATGGACGAGGCAATTCTTCATGCAGTTGACGATAACCCTAATGTCAGCGTCAGAGAAGTTGCTGCTGTACAAGGTAACGTTGACCACGTCACTGTATGGAGAGCGCTACGGGAGAACCAGATGTTTCCGTACCATGTACAGCGTGTGCAGGCACTATCAGCAGCTGATTGGCCTCCACGGGTACACTTCTGCGAATGTGTCATCCAACAATGTGTCAATCCTCATTTCAGTGCAAATGTTCTCTTTACGGATGAAGCTTCATTCCAACGTGATCAAATTGTAAATTTTCACAATCAACATGTGTGGGATGACGAGAATCCGCACGCATTTGTGCAATCACGTCGTCAACACAGATTTTCTGTGAACGTTTGGGCAGGCATTGTTGGTGATGTATTTATTGGGCCCCATGATCTTCCACCTACGCTCAATGGAGCACGTTATCATGATTTCATACGGGATACCTCAACCCTCTTGACTTTCATTTGTGGGGGCATTTGAAAGCTCTTGTCTATGCAACCCCGGTACCAAATGCACAGACTCTTCGTGCTCGTATTCTGGACGCCTGTGAAACAATACGCCTTTCTCCAGGGCTGCATCAGCGCATCAGGCATTCCATGCGAGGGAGGGTGGATGCATGTATCCTCGCTAACGGAGGACATTTTGAACATTTCCTGTAACAAAGTGTCTGAAGTCGCGCTGGTACGTTCTGTTGCTTTGTGTTTCCATTCCATGATTAATGTCATTTGAAGAGAAGTAATAAAATGAGCTCTGACATGGAAAGTAACCGTTTCCGGACACATGTCCACATAACATATTTTCTTCCTTTGTGTGTGAGGAATGTTTGCGGAAAGTTTGGCCGTACCTTTTTGTAACACCCTTTATAAATTCGCAGTGGCAGAGGTACATTCTGAATTTTTGTTCTTCGAATGAAGGATTTTGTTCCGCTTAAAGTGATACTTGTGGTGCCAATTGCGCGCACCTCGCGGCGCGCAAGCTTCGGCAGCACGCGGCCCGCCGCCCCCTGAGCCGCCAGGCAGCGCTGTGCGCGCCTCAGCAACCTCGTCAGCCGCCCTCAGGCGCGCAGGTGGCCCGGACGAGAGCCCGTTAGCCACTCCCTGCGAACTGCCGCCTCATGGAAAATAAAGAGGCGCGGACGCCGCCGCCGAGTGCCTCTCGTGGCGGGACGGGGCGTGCTGGAGCGTCGGTGGTGCTGCGCTGCGGTGCGTGCTGCCTCGTGCTCCCTCCTCAGCGGCCCGCCGCTCCTCGAGGAACCGCGCCAAGAAGCGGCCTGCCGTGCTGAAAGCGGCTGCTGCGTCCAGTCAATGCCCCATCCAGCACTAGGGCACTCCACCTTACGCGCCACGTGTTAGCCCGAGAGCTGCTCCATAGTGGGAGGCAAGGAACAGGTGGAATGCGGGCCGGGGTGGCCGTGCGGTTCTAAGCGCTTCAGTTTGGAACCGCGTGACTGCTACGGTCGCAGGTTCGAATCCTGCCTCGGGCATGGATGTGTGATGTCCTTAGGTTAGTTAGGTTTAAGTAGTTCTAAGTTCTAGGGGACTGATGACCTCAGTAGTTAAGTCCCATAGTGCTCATAGCCATTTGAACTATTTTTTGCACAGGTGGAATTTACTCTCTCAGGTCGTCATCCATGGCGTCATACGTCTACGTATACAGCCCACAGATTAGCTGAAATCTGACAGGCTATCACTAGGCGTATATTTACAATATGTGTACTAATGTTATCGACTGATGTTCGTTCACCAAATACACTACTGGCCTTTGAAATTGCTACACCACGAAGATGACGTGCTACAGACGAGGAATTAGCCGACAGAAAGAATATGCTGTGATATGCAAGTGATTAGCAATCCAGACCATTCACACAAGGTTGGCGCCGGTGGCTACACCTGCAATGTGCTGACATGGGGAAAGTTTCCAATCGATTTCTCATACAAAAACAGCAGTTCACCAATGTTTCCTGGTGAAACGCCGTTGTAAAGCCTAGTGTAAGCGGGAGAAATGCGTACCATCACGTTTCCGTCTTTGATAAAGCTCGGATTGTACCCTATCGCGACATTGCTGCTCGCGTTGGTCGAGATCCAATGACTGTTAGCAGAATATAGAATCGGTGGGTTCAAGAGGGTAATACGGAACGCCGTGCCGCATCCCAACGGCCACGTATCACTAGCAGTCGAGATGACAGGCATATAATCCGCATGGCTGTAACAGATCGTGCAGCCACGTCTCGATCCCTGAGACAAGAGATTTTCAAGACAACAACCATCTGCACGAACAGTTCGACGACGTTTGCAGCAGCATGGACTACCAGCTCGAAGACCATGGCTGCGGTTACCCTTGACGCTGCAACACAGACAGGAGCGCCTGCGATGGTGTACTCAACGACGAACCTGGGTGCACCAATGGCAAAACGTCATTTTTTCGGATGAATCCAGGTTCTGTTTACAGCATCATGATGGTCGCATCCGTGTTTGGCGACATCGTCGTGAACGCACATTGGAAGCGTGTATTCGTCATCGCCGTACTGGCTTATCACCCGTCGTGATGGTAAGAGGTGCCATTTGTTACTCGTCTCGGTCACCTCTTGTTCGCACTGACGGCACTGTGAACAGTGGACGTTACATTTCAGATGTGCTACGACCCGTGGATCCACCCTTCATTCGATCCCTGCGAAACCCTACATTTCAGCAAGATAATCCAAGACCGCATGTTGCAGGTCCTGTACTGGCCTTTCTGGATACAGAAAATGTTCGACTGCTGCCCTGGCCAGCACATTCACCAGATCTCTCACCAATTGAAAACGTCTGGTCAATGGTGGCCGAGCAAGTGTTTCGTCACAATACGCCAGTCAATACTCTTGATGAACCGTGGTAACGTGTTGAAGCTGCATGGGCAGCTGTACCTGTACATGCCATCGAAGCTCAGTTTGACTCAATGCCCAGGCGCATCAAGGCCGTTATTACGGCCATAAGTGGTTGCTCTGGGTACCGATTTCTCAGGATATATGCACCCAAATTGGGTGAAAATGTAATCACATGTCAGTTCTAGTATAATATATTTGTCCAATGAATGCCCGTTTATCATCTGTATTTCTTCTTGGTGTTGGAATTTTAATGGCCAGTAGTGTATTAACGACCAACGCCACAGGTAAGGGAGAGTTGCACATATTGTATGAATGACAGTTATAGCTGAAATAAGAGGTTTTCGGTCATACGGTGTTTTTTCGTCTCTAGTTTAACGTAATTGCTAAAACCACTCAAAATAAATTCTTTCTGAAATAACCGATTTTCGACTTTTATTGCTGTTTTTTATGGTAATAAATGTAGACTTGAAACAAATGTTGAAAAATTCTAATGCAGGTGAAGGAGTAGATCTTCATCGATATATAGTTGAGGTTGTAACAGAATATGTCTCGTGGCTCCAGCTTAGATATCATAGTTGAAGGAGACGTGTGCGGTGATGGTGAGCGCGAAAGGTCACAATCTGACGACTTTCCCATTTCTCACCTTTGATGGTACCAATTTTTCATCGTGAAGGAACCACAAAATTAAGGGTTCAGTTATAATCTCAAGTTTACAGGATGCCGAAAGAACTATCTGTGCATCAATTAAATTTGCCTTCAATTCCAAGGACAATATGGGTGTTTTCTCCTTACATGTTGTCGTAAGTTCGTTGGGTGTCGTCCCTTTTTTAATCTCTTAAAGCAAATGGAGCATTGTAGTCAATATTTGTAAACTAGCGATGGTGCCATTCTTTAATTCGACTGATGTCCATGGAAGTCAGTGAGGAAGTACCGTATACATCAGCACATAAATGCTTACCATCTAATAGGTCACAGTTAGAGCATTGGTTCAGCAATGCTGTACAAATCCGTATGTAATGTGTTTCTTGCTAGTTTGTGTCACTATAGTTCCTAAAGTAGCACTGATCGTCTTCCTGATTTTCTATACTATCCCAACATTTCAAAGCTGTGGATATTACAATTAAATATCGCCCTTTAGAAAAAAAAAAAGTTTAATTATAAAACCCAAAACCTTAGCACTGCTTTTGATATTGTATCGGTATTGGATTGCTGGAAACAGTATGTACCGTAAAATATCTGGTTGTATCTGTCTGGTGTCACCGTAAGCGGAATGATCACATAAAGTAAATAGCTGGAAAAGCAGATGGCAGGCTGGGATTCCTAGGAAGAATATTAAGGAAATCTAACTCATTAACGAAGGTAGTGGTCTCTAAGGCGCTTGTTCGAGTGATTCCTAAGTGCTGTTCATCTATAAGGGATCTTTACCAGGCAGCGCTGATAGAAGAGATAGAGGAGATTAGGTCATTAGAGACGGAAAACAAGCTTCTATTAGGGAAGGATAGGGAAGGAAATCGGCCGTGCCGTTTCGAAGGAACGATTTCGGCATTTGCCTGAAGCGATTTCGGCGAGTCACGACAAACCTAAATCATGATCATTGGACGCGGGTTTAAACCGTCGTCCTCCCGAGATAGAGAAGATCCAACGACGAGCGGTGCGTTTTGTCACAGTATCGGTTAATGGTGCAAGAGCGTTGCCTTGAATCCCAACAAATTCAAGGGGGAAACGTTACAAGAGAGGCATTGTGTATCACCAAGAGATTCCTATTGGTCTTACGAGACAGAACTTCCCGGAAAGATTCGGACTACATATTACGTCCTTCGAATGCATCTCACGAGATGGCCACGACATGGAAATTTGAGAAATTAGATCTAATGCAGAGGGATCCACAATCATTCTTCCCACGTAGCATTCGTGTGTGGAACTGGGAACGGGGAATCAGTTAGTGGTACCAGAAATAGCCTCCGCCACACTCTTTTAGCTGGCTTGCGGAGTGTGACGTAGATGTACATGGTACAATTTAAGAAATTTGCTCGCATTGTGAGCTTTCGACAGTTCATTTAGCATTATTAGTGCAACAGACTAATTAGGAGCGATGTAGTGAATTGTCTAATGCGTTCTTTATCCTAATTTATTAATCAAATAATTATTTTTGTTTTGCAGTAGGTGTATCAGCGGAAAGCCGTTATGTAAAGCGGAGCACAGATGGACTGAATTTCGTTGTACCTGTATATCTAAGTGGTGACGATGGATTAAATGAATGTGAACAAAAGCAACATACCAACGCCAACATTTGAAACCAACAACGAAAATAAAAACATAACTGCAAGTGGGGGTACAAACAATTTTATGTCACAGAGAAGTGTTTTTGAACGAAGTTGAAAAAGAAGCAAAAAAGCTTATTCTTACATCTGAAGAGATGATTCAGTGTAAGCACGTCGGACGTAACAAAACTTGCGTTCGACGTAGCAGAACGAAGCGGATGCTCCTCCCGTAATTTCACTGTAGCGAAACTATGACATGCAAAATGTGAGGTGAGGCTGTCCATCAAAGAAATATCGCAGAATCCGAGGGAAATGGTGGAAGCACCAAGCAGTACTTCAAGGCCAATCCAGGGATCCCTAGAGACGAGCAGCCTGTGAAGAAAGACGTAACCGTATCAAAGGAGACGTTATCTGGAACTGCAGTTCCATTTGTGAAAAGTAAATGTTTTGGATATTGTGGGAAATCCATGAAGAAACTCATTTGTAAAATAGGGGAATGGTATAACGAGATGTGAGAGGAAAATGAGATGGAGGAAATAATTGGTTGCATAAAATGCAAATTTTGCATTAACGTACAGGGTTGGGGAAAATAGTGAATATTTTATATTGAAGTATCTGCAAATAGTAATGAAAGAACTAAAATATGGATAAAGGGGAGAAGGTTGTCAATCACCCTTTGTCGGAAAATGACATTTACGTTTAAATTTAAGTAATGCAGTGAAGCACGCCTATGGAGGCACCTTTGAAGAACTCAAGGAAGGGCTGTGAGCTGAGAAGAGCGCCCCTAAAAAAATGAAAAACAAAATTTAATCTGCTGGTTTCATGTCATCACACACTCCGCTGCAGAGTAAAAATTTCATCCTGGAAGTTAGATGCACTCTGTTTATTTTTCTTGGGATTTCCACTCTCCCTTCTTTAAATAAAATGCCAAGTACAGCATCGTTCAGTTGAGGATATCACTGGCTAAATAGTTTTGTAACTCCTTAGACTACAACAGATAAAATCTCAAAAGAGATAAAATTTAGGCACCTCTCCCTAGGAATCGCGATGAAGGTGTTACAACCAAACAATAATTACACTTATATGCGGCGCGTGACATCAGTTCAACAATGTCGTTCACGTTATTCTTCCGAGTGTCCTACAGTGAAACTGGAATATGCCTGCTAGGACTGGTTGACTCATGAAGTAAAGTTACGAGTAAAAATTTAAAATAAAAGTAATACGACGGCGTGCTGGACAGTAATGCCTACAAATCTATAATGAGAAAACTCATAAAGCTTTTTTAAAGAAAATAAACGTCATTACCATTCTACATATTCTTCATGTCTAAATATTTGCAGTTCTATGCAGGTAGAGGGCTCCGAATCCTATGGTGAAACGTGGCGGAGTGTAACAACTATGTGGTTGCGTGTAAAACAGTGTGCTGTAATCGTACAGAATTTCAAGAGTTCGCCCACACATGGAGCACCCTCTCCTTCGCCGGCGGTTGTGGCCGAGAGGCTCTAATCGCTTCAGTCTGGAATGACGCGACCGCTACAGTCGCAGGTTCGAATCCTGCCTCGGGCCTGGACGTGTGCGATGTCCTTAGGTTGGTTAGGTTTAAGTAATTCTAAGTTCTATGGGACTGATGACCTCAGATGTTAAGTCCCATAGTGCCCAGACCCATTTGAATCCTCTCCTTCAGGCTGATAATGCCGGACTACACACGAGTGATGAGACATCGGAAACAATCTGGCGCCATAATTACACTGTCATGGACCATCCCTCATGAAGTCCCGACTTGGCCTTATCCTGTTTTCATCTGTTTCCTAAACTTAAAGAACACCTCAGAAGACTATACTTTGATAGTGATGAAGCGGTGCAAGCAGAGGTGAGGTTGTAGCTCTGTCAACGAAGTCAAATATTCAACACAGTTATCAATAATCTAGTTTATCGTTTGGTTGGGAGGAATTTGTGAGTATGTTGAGAAATAAACATGTGGGCATGAAGAATAAAGAGGCAGAATGTTAATAACTTTAGTTTTATTAAAAAATCTTTAAGTGTTCACGCGAAAAATTCGGAAGCATTACTTTTTAGCACGCCGCCAAATATTGTTTGAATAAACACAGATATTGTATTGCCTGTTAACCGTCTAATAGGCGATTACTGCTATTGAGCATTACTATGAGACAGTCTGTGCAAAACACTCCATTGAAGTGTCAATACTTGTTGTACTTTGAATAAGAGTTTCGGAGGATCAAATCTTCACTAAAGTTAACTACACAGTCTCTTGACACTATCAAAGTTCTTCTCCCGTAAATATACAGTATTTTCCGACCTTCATTCTGTTACTTCAGGCACCATACACGGCAATGTTGATGATTATTGGTCGTCAGGTATGTACTAGTCCTAACTAATCTATACTGCACAGTTCTACATTAGTTACGAGGCACCCCGAATGCGCAGACAAAGCAGACGACAGTAAGTTTCGTTTCGACGCATCAATTGATACAAAAAAGGCGTGATTTCCGAATGATATGTTTTTTGCGCGGTACACTGATGACACACCATCCGAATCTGCTTGCACTGCAACCTCTCGAGCCTTAGAGGAGGTGGGAAGTTATAGATACGAGACGCGTACGCACTGTATAAGAAGTGGAGCAGAGTATTTCGTAAGAATATTGACGAATTTATGGCCTACTTCACTTGAATATTGATCAACAAAAAGTGATTACACGCCACATACAATGATGTAAGCATTATATTCACAGATGTCCTCGGACTCCGGTTCTTTAAGCTTCCCAGACAGATTTTCATTAGATCAACGTCGTCTTCTTTCAAGCATTAAACCCCCCCCTTTCCCCTATCGCAGACCTTCTGTTTCATTTCGTATGATGTTCACGGCTCAGTTACGGGTCGTTCGATTTCTAGTATGTTTTCTACCTCATAAGACTGCAAAGGCTGAATCAAAAGTCAACTTCTGTAGAATCAAGCCTCTCGTACGTGCTCTCCTTCACTCATGCGCAGTGCTTTCGCAGAATCCTCCCAACAAATATGTCTTCACTTCGCCTTGACTACTGCAAAGGTTCCATGTTTATCTTATTCAACTTCTTTTCTTAATATGGCTCATATTCAAACGATGCAATGAGCTCCAAATTTTGGACACTAATATCTTAATCGAACACTACGCCGACTGCCTTTCTACTTTGTTATCGAAATTACCAAGCTCTCGTCTACTTTTAAGAGAAAAGTGGTTCATTACTACAAGTAGGAAATTTGTTGAAGTCTTTCTGCATTTTATTACGATCGTTCAAAGAAATGCTCTGCGCACTATGGGACTCAACATCTGAGGTCATAAGTCCCCTAGAACTTAGAACTACTTAAACCTAACTAACCTAAGGACATCACACACACCCATGCCCGAGGCAGGATTCGAACCTGCGACCGTAGCAGACCCGCGGTTCCGGACTGCAGCGCCAGAACCGCACGGCCACCGCGGCCGGCTTACGATCGTTCAACGACGATTGTTTCCAGTACACAACTCCACCGTCATGTATAATCTGGCCCTGTGTAATAAATATTTTATGTATAATGGGATTGTGTTGTGTGGGTATGTGATCGTTTTGTGTGTGAGTGTATGTGTGTGCGTGTGTGTGTGTATGTGTGTGTGTGTGTGTGTGTGTTAAAGTGAACATCTTGTGAACCTCCTTTCAACTAACAAGATGAAGCTTTAAAGCGGCATTCACACCCAACATTCAGGATTATTTATTGGATGTATTTCAGTGTATTCCCTCAACTAAATGCAGTATTTACCCTCTAGTTCCTGGTGCATGTAACTAAAGAGCAGTAACTCACGAAAGACCTGTGTGGGCTGCAGTTATCGTATGACAGCGGAATTTGGTTGACAGGCAATGCGTTCGTGCAGAAACGATGTCCTCTGGAAAAAAGTTAGTTCACGTTTTTGCTACCAGGTGCAAATTTAGCTCTGTGAATGCAATTAAGACGTATAGATATGTTTCCATATATAATGTATAAGGAATAGGACTTGGGCATGAAAGATCTGACAGGTGAGAAAAGCGTAAGTTTTACTGTTTATCATCTTGCGCGAAAACAGTGATTTCCACACAGCGGCGCACTTCCAGAGCAGGAACCACATGCTGAACATGGAGGTCTCGATAACGATGGGACATCATGATACACCTGAGAGCTCCTCTGAGTGCATTCTTTACAAAGAAGAACGGGCCAAGAATACAAGTGCTTGTGAATCGCACCACCCAGTCACAGGCGGTGAGTGAAATGGCTCATCGTGGACAAAACGGATTTACTTCAAATTCGGCAGTTCTATGTATTCACTGCGCCTTGTAGTGTAAAATATGCCTCGTCACTCCATAGAAAATTTCCTGGCCGTATGTCAACAGCTTCGATCAGTGCCCGAAACCAAAGAGAACGTTGCTGCGGATCGTAAGATTTCAGTTGCTGCACATTCTGGATTTTGTACGGGTGCCGATGTAATACTTCTCGTATTGTTGATAATGTGCCACATAATTTCCTTGACACTGCGCAAGCTCTGGCACTATCCGGGACACGCGTCAATTCCAGCAACAACAACTTCGTCAGTAACTTCCAACGGGATAGGACGCCTTCGTATTCCAGGTATAACACCAAACCAATCCGTGAATTTTATTGTCATCTTCTTTTAACCATTAACGACACTGGGACTCTCCTGAAACCTTTCAGTCGATGATACTCTCGCAGCACAGCACTGTAACTGCTCCCGTTCGCATGAAATAATTTCACTAAAAGTGTAAGATCTCTGCTCTCTACATCCATTCTGTGCACTTAACTTATAACTTGTCAAATGACAGTGTGGGTTCCAAACAGTCATACAAACAGTGTACAGCGCAATATTTGATCTGGTGACCGAAATTGGATCATAGGCCCTATTTGTTTTCAGCGTTGATCTGTTCCATATTAACGCATTAACTTATCTACCAAGTTTCGCTAATACACGACATTTATAGTAGACACTGGACCTCCGTGAGTCGCTGCGCATTAATTATAACCACCCGGTACTATGGAAGTCATTGAAATGAAATGCTGTGTGGCTAGAACCTCCCATCGGGTAGACCGTTCGCCTGGTGCAAGTCTCCGTGAGTCGCTGCGCATTAATTATAACCACCCGGTACTATGGAAGTCATTGAAATGAAATGCTGTGTGGCTAGAACCTCCCATCGGGTAGACCGTTCGCCTGGTGCAAGTCTTTTGATTTGACGCCACTTAGGCGACTTGCATGTCGATGGGGATGACATCATGATGACAACACAGCACCCAGTCCCTGAGCGGAAAAAAATCTCCGACCCAGCCAGGAATCGAACCCATTCCCCTTGGCATGACATTCCGTTACGCTGACCACTCTTCTTTTTTTTTAATTCTTTGTTGATCTCATTTTTGTTCTATTTTGTTCGTTGTATATGATCGGGGCGGACGTCTCATGACACCTGTTGAATTTGTTCCTTGAACCGTTCACTCAGTTTTTTTATTACAGAGGGTAGCTAAACCCTCTGACCGAACACGCTGAGCTACCGTGCCGGCTGTCCACTCAGCTACCGGGGCGGGCATGGAAGCCGTTGCATGATGCTTTAACACACATCCTGTCGTCCCTTCCATTATCTCCGTCAGTATTTTCCACATACTGCGACCCTGACCGATACTGAGCAGAACCTCTTCGTTTTCACGTGATTTTCACAATCCATCTGTAGCGTCAGTTCTTTTCTTTTTAGTCTTTCCACAGAGAACGCTTCACATCCACATTCTTCGGTGTCCCAGACGCACGTTATCAGAAATATGTTCCATACTTATGGTCTGTGTTGTACTCTAGTAACCATTTGTAGTGATAAATGCTCTCTTTACCTTTACTAACCCGCTTTTTATAAAACATTGTTTAGTCAGTCATGCGTTATTCGGTTACCGAGTTAGCTGAATTCCTCCACATGCGCCATTAAGTTGTCCCACAATATTGATGTCATATTTATCACTTGTTTCATCTCCAATACTTTTCAATACTTTTATCTTTCTTTGGTTTACTGTAAATCGGTATTTTGTAATCAGAAGACTGTTCATTAAATTCAGAATGTTCTGTAATTTTTCTTCGTTTGCGCTGAGAATTGCAGTGTCATTAGTTAAGTATTACACTGATACGGTTTCACCTTAAATTTTAATCACAATTCGCAGCTACTCTCTTGCTCCTGTATTCTAATCGTTACCTTTAGATTCCTTGACACAGCGTATACAAGGTGATACAATAGCTCTAACCGGAGTCGTTTTATGCAACCTACAATGACATACCTCGCCTTCAAAAACCTCCGTAAGATTTTCATATCCTTTGTCTCCCTACGCCCAGACTACTATTACTACACCAAAAAAATGAACAGAACCCTTTGTAGGAAATTTAAATAGTTACATTTTGTCCTGGGATACGTATTCGCTGGAAGCCCCAGTTTTCTGGATATACAAGAAAAACGTACGAAAGTGACCTTCGAACACACCTCTAACCGTATACTCATCCCTCACCAATCAGGATTTCTAGTATGCGTTTTGAGGCATCACGTCCTAGCCCTGTACATAAATTTCCGATTACACGAACTTTTCGTGATATTCGACCTATTTAGCTCTGTATTTATTGTGCTATTACACTACCGGCATAAGCTGCTATTTCGTTAACATCATTAATTTAAACTTGTCCGCGGGGGTAATGTAAGAAAAGCAACATTTGTAGTTACGCTAAAACCAATTACGTGCACCATTCGTTCCGAACTTAACCTTTACAAGCACAGCAGGTACGTAGTCAGAAGACCTGACGAGTGTAACACTATGCGAGTTAACGAGCATTGTGCCCTCATTGAAGTATATGGCCGAACGAGTCAGCCTACGGGAATTGTGAAAAGAAACCCTGTCGTCCAGGATAGCGTGGCACAAAGGGGGGGGGGGGGGGGGGTGGCATAAGCACCACGAGATGGGAAAATTCACAGGCGTCTATTGTCTATTGATGCCTCAGCGCTGTAGTGTGTGAATGAGACAGTCAAGAACCTGCGTCATGGGGAAATCCAGTAGAAGGCTTTTGTGGCCGAGGAGACGTAGCAGTGATAAATATGGCGGACCCAAGATCGGCAACAAAGGAAGACATTTATGGAAACTATTTTATTCTGTAGTACTTCAGGGAACGAATCCACAGTAATTTTAATCTACCATCCTCCATATATTTTCATGGTGAACGCAATAAAAGCGGAATATTGGCCATATCTATAATAGTTTAGAATTTACTGCTTAAGTTTTGTAATAGTGACGTGAATGCTAAAATCTGAACGCTTTGGTCGATCTTAATGATCGACATTTCATATTGAAGCACATCATTAACATGACAAACGTTGTAAATATCAACTCACTAACTTTATTTGTTTAAAAGATATAGTAAATTTAAATTATCATTATTTTCAGTTAAACATCAGATCATCATTTCCTCTACACACAAAACACATTGAACGATGACAGCATGACGCCTTATTGAATTATTAGGTAATAGAATATTTGTAGTCAACTTTAGTGTATAATAGTTATCTTCGTTCTTTATTGAATTATCAGAAAGCACATTGGTGCAAGGCTACTGGCCATGAAATTCAAATTTAAGAAGGAAATTGTATTGATTTTATGTATCTACATCTACATATATACTCCGCTAGCCACCAAGCGGTGTGTGGCGGACGGCACAACTCACGCCAAATTCATATTCCCCCCTCCCCCCCTGACACACCCTTTGTTCCACTCGCGGATCGCGCGAGGGAAAACGACTGTCAGAACGCCTCAGTACGAGCTCTTATTTCCCTTATCTTTGAATCGTGATCACTGCGCGATTTGAAAGTTGGTGGTAATAATATATGCTCTACATCCTGGCTGAAGATCGTATTTAGGAATTTAGTGAGCAGCCCCTTCTGTTTAGCGCGCCGCCTATCTGCAAGTGTGTGAAAGAATTTAGCAATGGATATTATTGTTACTTTATTTAGAACGTGAAAGTGCTCAAACTTTGATTATTTAAACATCTTAAAATGTAAAGTAATGTAGAATGAGCGGTAACCAAGCAGACAGACGGCTTCAAGAAAGGGAACTGCGTTAGTCAGTTGAGCGAAGATGTTGGGCGTTCGTGAAACGCGGCCAGAGACCGACTGAGGGCAGTTTTGGTCTAGACATCAAAGGTATAGTCTGTCTGTGAACTCAAGAGCGAGCAGTGCTTTTGGTGGGGGAAGCGACCTTTCCCAGAAGAACCCTGCCACTGGCCTACAGGGGCACCCAAAATCAGTTGCCCGTTACCTGCCTAGCGGTGTAGATCAGCGAGCAGTGATACACGTCGTTCTGTTCGTGGGATCTTAATTGCCAGTGTCAGACAGTTAATTTTGTATGCTTACTGATATACTTCGGTATCCGGAAGTGATGGATAATCGCCCTGCATTGCAAGAAAACGTGCAGAATATGGAGAAGAGGAGGTATTTATGGAGTAACGAGCGTTCGATTGTCTGTAATGTAACAACATCATGTGTTAAAGAGGCGGCACAAAAGAACTGTGGGCTAATATTACCAGTCCCAATCAGAGGGCTGCAATTTATGCAAACGTCAGCCTCGCCACAATAGGACGCATAAGGAAGAAACGCGTGGTTTACTGAAACCGCCACGAAGGAAAACTGATAATTTTGGGAGGAAACCCTTCGTTATAGGCAGTTTCACAAAATCGGTCATTCGACAAACGATGGAGGACTTTCACATAAACAAAAAAATAATGACGACATTATGGACATTGCTTACTGCCGTAAAAAAAAATCTGTTTTCTTTGACAAAAAGATGTTTTACGTAAGACACAGCGTAAAATGGGATTTACCTGGATATTTCTAGCTTTTAATTGAAACATAAAGTAAGAACAAGCCTTAAATTCTACAGATTGATTGCACCATACGGGGTTCGTTTTGCGAATAGCAGTAGCGGGTACATACATTCACATGAACAGGCATTCGGTTCTGTATTTGTAGCAGAATCCTGACTTCCGTTCCTACATTAATATTACTTACTTTATAATGTTGTGTTTCGGAAGAAGCTATCGTCTTTTGGATTCATTATGGTCTTAACGCATTTGTCTAAAAATAAACGCTGCCAGGACGTATCTGTACACGGCGTCGACAAAGATTTAAAACGCGCGCCGCGGCAGGACCGGTACTAAGTTGTGAAACAGCCTGTAGAAGCGCCTCGTGACGTAGCTGGGTAGGCAGAGTGGGGACTCGCTCGCTCGCTCTTCAGTTTACCGACAGACTATACAGTTCGGCTGGCAACACCAAAGGGTATACAGTATATCGCATTTAGACGCGAAAGCGGACAGATGGCCTTTAGCCAGCTAGGAAGTCAAACGACGTAGAAAATGTCGCGTTGTGTGGTATCGCGGGACTTAGTCTCTGAGCGGTGAACAGCAGCGCACCTGATGTGAACTCAAACTTTTCGCGTAGTTAACGAGGTTCAGTATCGAACTTGTAACTCGTGATGAGATTGTGAATGCTCAAACTGTGTGAAATGGATATGCGCTCGAGTGTAATAGTAATTCTAAATAAGACCACATTCGCTATTAGTTTGCGTTCTGAATAAACATTATTCTAACCAAATCGCAACTGTGTGGCCTACATCATTTATGGGTCGTTAAATTACTTCCCGATATTTTTATTACTGTAACTATATGTTACGTAACTTTGTATTTCGTATAGACAATTTAACCAAAGTGTCACAAGTGACTAATTTAGGGCGTGTAATGCGCACGTACGGTTCAACCCCTCGATGAGTTTAAGACGAGACATTTCGACGAGGAGGAACCGCATGTGAGCCCGAACGTCTTCGGGATGTTAGCTCGCATGGCAGACCAGGGACTACAACTAGGTTGTATAATTCTGTCTCTAAGTTGCTTACCTAAAACTGTTCCATAATCAGTTGTAAATGCCTTGGAACACGATACGGCTGTTTGTAGATGAGTGCTTCACTTCCTCCAGGAATTTGTTGTTGAACAAGTGGTGTTGAAGGTAAAGGACAGGACGGACTAAATAATTCCACCAACTCACTCAACACCTTTTCCACTAATGTGATTCCAGATGTACCACCTTACTACTCAGCTCCAACCAGTCGACAGACCCTCCCGGAATTGCGTAATTTGCTGTAAAATCACGGTCTAGTTCATCCTCATCCAACACTTCTAAATTCGCAGCCAGTGTACCCTGATACAACTTTACCTCCTCGGGGCCAAAATTATCAGTTCTGAGAGGTACTACCGTCGTGCAGTGTACACCCAAACATAGGACACGCTACGTCGTGTAAAACAACTAACTGCATCTAGTACTTCGTAATTTGCCAAGGGTCAACGATACACAACGACTTTACTGACAGGTCAGTACCAACATCAATCCAGACTGCCTTTCCTGTACCTTTCGGTATGCGGTCCTGTGAATTGACGTTAAGGGAGCTTGTGCGCAGTTTAATTGGTTACCCCTTGCTATGGGGCGGACCTTGTGACAGTAAAGGCATTCCGGCTGCAGAGCCCAGCTGAAACACAGTTCCATCCATTTCTACCATACGCCATTCCAGGTCAATTATGGCGCTATGGGCAATCAGGCGATCAAGTCCGAGAAACACGTCCTACCCACCGCTAACCATGGGAAGTACTTCAGCAACCGCTTGTGAGCTAACATCCCGTAATCGGAACTTCAACCTTCCAGCACGGATTGAATTTACACGTAATCCAACTACACCAATTAACGTCCAGTGTAGTGCACATAGCCTGTTTGCCCCAAATCGGTGTCCAACAACATTTTACATAATTTATCTCACACATAGCTGGTTATAAAAAAGGTTGCAACTGCTTTCATACATGCGCTAAACCTTAGTGGGTGCTTTGGCACCGGAGACGCACCGGACTGGGCGCCGTTTGACTGCTGCCAATAGGATTGTAAGACGTATGCGTTGCCGGCTATGGGCGAGGCTTGGCAGAGTCTCTGACCAGAGAGCAGTATGTAGTTAGTTGTAGCTTGTCGCTAGTCGGCAGTAGTCTTGAGTAGTCTGCAGTTGTCGACAGGAGTCGGCGCGTGCCTGCGCGTGTCGGCAGTCTGCTCTGGTCGGGACTCTGGAGGATGAGTATTATTATAGAAGGTAAAGAAGCAGCCTTGCGCATATTTAGTAATGTATATTAACTGTCATTATTTTCTTTTTAAAAAATGCCCCCAATAATAATTTTTATAATTTAAAGTAATTTTTTTAAAAGAAAAGCATTCATTTCAATTTAAAAAATATTTCCAATGCATGATCATTCCTTCCAAGAATCAGAAAAAAATATAAGCCAGCATTGCACGAAGCTGTGCCAAAAATTTTTTACGTAAGAGCAGATATATTCGCAGTTTTTATTGAGGTAAAAATTTTTCCCTTTTTTCACTCAGAATACAGGGCCGAGGCGCAGCGCTGCTGTCGTCATAAAATTTACCAGGATACTGAATTTTTTTATTATTTTGGTGTTTAGGAATTGAATTTTGTGGTTACATTAAATGTGGATGCATTTCTGCACAGAGATTATAAATGGGAGCCAATTTTGTTCAGAGGTTACAATATATAAAATTCATTCAATTATTATTTCTGTGCGGAGGTTACATTTGCTTCATGGTTCATCATTTAATAAATAATTTTGTGCGGAGATTACACTTGGCGACATCCGGCCAGGATCGTATTTGGCTGGTTCAAATGGCTCTGAGCACTATGGGACTCAACATCTATGGTCATCAGTCCCCTAGAACTTAGAACTACTTAAACCTAACTAACCTAAGGACATCACACAACACCCAGCCATCACGAGGCAGAGAAAATCCCTGACCCCGCCGGGAATCGAACCCGGGAACCCGGGCGTGGGAAGCGAGAACGCTACCGCACGACCACGAGATGCGGGCAGGATCGTATTTCTTTGTGAATCTTCTGTTAAGTAGTCATATATCTGCTCTTATTTACTTAAATGTAGTTTGCATCTGGCGCAACGCATTTACTAATTTGTCACTCTTTCTTTCACAGATCATCGGCAATTTGTTGCTCTTTATTGTATTTGTGTTTGTTGCATTTTTTGCATTGTCTTTGTTTCATTTGTGCTTAATTCTGATTTGTGAAAAATGCCTTGAAAAACTGTTAACAGTACATCGCGATGTGTAATGAGTGAAATAGCCGACTCGAATAATTTGTCCGATAGTGCTTGCGACACTCAGTGTAATGATGACAATCCTCCATTTATAGACAATCAGTGCGTACCGACCACTAGTAATTATTTTAATGCTAATGAGGAACAAACAAATTCAACTGTGTCCTCTGTTAATTTAATGACAATTGATGACGCGGCACGTTCCATTACAATGAACGCTGCCCAGTTTGACCCACCCAGTTTGCAAAATTTATGTAACGAACAGACAAATTTTTCTAACGAAAATGAACAGTGTAATCAGAACACGTCAGATTTATTTAATTCCGAGGTGGTGACCAAGAGTGCACATCCGATTAGCAAACATGTTCAAGAATCACAAAATAACCAAATGGTTACACAAAGCGTGACACATGCAAATACACCATCACACACTACAGAGAATTGAGCCGCTAATTTTAGCTTGGATCAAATTATGGTATTGTTGCTACAAATTAATGAACATAATAAAAAACAAGACGAAAATTCCAAACAACAGAATGAAAGACAAGACAACAACCATAAACGACTTAATGAAAATTTCAAACAACTTAATGAAAAACAAGACAACCTTAATGAAAATTTCAAACAGTTGAATGAAAAACACGACCACCTAAATGAAGAGAACAAACACCTTAGTGAACAGATTGCAGCCGTTGCCGCGCAATGTCATGATACTAAAGAACAATTATGTGAAGAAATTAAGGCTTGTGCTAGTAAAAGTAGGGAAGAAATTAGATCTGTTGCACAAGAATTAAGTAATATCAAGCAGCCACAACAGAATCACTTAGACACGAAATTAGTGCAGTCGCTAAACAATGCTCTGAAAACACAACACAGTTACGCGAGCAGTTTAAATTAATGTCAGCAGAACTTTCGCGCACATTGGATGCAAAAGTAGAAGCGAAATTCGACCAACGGAACAGTCAAATTGACGAACGTTTTAATCACCACCTACAAAACAGTGAAACGCGTTACCGTAAATTCATACAGGAAGAAAATAAAGTAAAACGACAAGTAATGGAAACAATTACCGCACAGGGACAGGAAGATAAACGCAAATTGTTTACGAAAGCAAAAACATACGTAGACAACAATATTGCTACAGTATCAGACGAAATTAATACAATCAAACCGTTGAACACCGAATTGCGTGATGAAATTTCTGATCTTAAATCAAAAGCAGATGCACATACAGTAGACTTTCAGACAGTGACCGACAGACTTGAACAATTAGATTTAATACAGGATCCTGATGCCATCAAAGCAGACGTTAAAAAATTGGACGAAACCACACGTAAAACACAAAAACAAATTAGTGCTTGTGACCATAAAACCGATGATCAGGTAAAAATACTGACTGAAAAATATAATGAATTGGCCAGTCGTATTGACGTTATTGAAAGTAATAATGACAGCAAATCAGACGATACTTCACCGGTTTCGTTTAATCAAACACCTGAATTCCAAAATTTACAGCAGACGATCAGTGAGACAGATTCGTCTAATAATACATTACGTAGAAAATTGTCAACTTTACAGCAAGAAGTAACAGAGATGAAAAATATTTCAGTCAATAACACGTCACAGCATACGGCATATTCCGAACATTTGTCACACTCACACAGCCAGTATAATTTAGGTAATTTACAGAGTACGTGACTTAGATTCCGAACAATCACAGACAAACAGATTCTTATGCAATCCTGAACCTGTTCAGCCGTACAGAGACGATATTTTTTAATAACAAACATTTTCTATCCGTGAGAAAATCTAAGGTAATGACATACCGCAGGTACACGCTTTGAACTGGATACGACAATTAATTTTTGTACTTTCACCGTCATTGCCTGTAATGCAGAAACTAGAATTGGACTGGGTACAACAATTTGCTTTTGAATTTTTACCGGCATTGCCTGTAACTCAGAAGCTAAAATTTATGTGCAGCGCGTAATTGACCTCAGGGGATTCATTACACTTAGATGTAATGTATAGCATCAGCTCCAAGAAATAGTAATGCACAGCAACAAGGAAACCAGTACGTCCAGAAAACACACCATTTCAATTCATATCGCAATGCAACGTATAGAAATGACTATCATGACAGACGTAAAAGTAATGAGCACAATTTTCAGCGTACGTTTAATAACAGTCGGTCTTACCAAGAGCAAAATCATCCGCAACAACATATTATCATGAATGAACCAGACAGTAGATATCATCCCGAACGTAATACGTCAGGAAGAAATAACAGAACAGTACAAATAGTGGAAATCCCACAGCATCCTCCCGCAAATAACAGCACGTTAGAAAGAATTTGACTAGATACAGTATAGGTTGCATCTTCCAGCAACGTAAGCAATACTTCAGATACACAGAATCTTGTTCACGAAAATGTTATTTGAAACATCCCTTGTTCAATGCACCTCTTTTATCACATCCAGATCTTACTAGAAATTTTTCCATTGCCACCGACAGTTCTAACACTGCTTTAGGCGTACATATTTTTCAGGAAATTTAAGAAGATGGTTCTACAGTAATTAAAAACATAGCCTTTGTGAGTCGCATTCTGTCACCTGCTGAACGTAATTATTCTGTTACAGAACTTGAAACATTATTACGAGATTTCGGCATTTCCTTTATAGAAGACATACGACCGTTTATACAGACCATATAGCGATACAGTTTTTACTTTCCGCTAAATTTACACACGACAGATTAAGCAGATGGAAACTTTATTTACAGGAATTTAATTTTACAATTGTTCACATTCCCGGCACACAAAATATTGTAGCAGACGCACTATCCCGTTCTCTCAGCAACAATCAGCAAGACATCGCAACCAACTTCTGCAAAGCAAATTTCAGCGTCATGTACATTCAACAAGTTGCATTTGAAAATTTCATTTCGTCGTCATAACAAGTCATAGCACAAGAGCAGAGTAAAGACAACGTGTGGAAAGAAATTAAACACCTTTGGCAAGATAAGAAATATGTTACCATTAGAAACCATTACACTGTACGCAATAATATTCTGTTTCGCCGCTCTCACCCTGACAGCAACAATTGGTTATTATGCATTCCTGACGAACTTGTTAACAAATTAATTTGGTATATTCATTTAAGTTACGCACATTACGGAGCCAGAAAATGTTTTCTTATACTGAGACAGAACTGTTATTTTACCAACATGGAGATACGTATTCGACGAGTTTTAGCGTCATGTAAAATCTGCCAGAAAGCTAAGTCAGATACAACTTCACATATACCTCCATTATATCCCATTGTACCTGTTAAATTGAGACACATGGCCGCTGTAGACATTTTTGGTCCGATTCCCAGAACTAATAGAGGTTTTTGCTACATCTTTGTCACTGTTCAACTCACTTCAAAATTTGTTACCTTCACTCCGTTACGCCAAGCTACTGCTAAAACTGTTTCGAAAGCATTTGTAAAACATTTTCTATTTCAAGTAGGGCATGTGTTGAAAGTAATTTCCGACAATGGACCACAGTTTCTATCTGCTATATGGACACGTATGTTACGAGCTAGAAACATTTCTCCGATCTATATATCCAGGTACCATGCTTCTTCGAACCCTTGTGAACGATTAATGAAAGAAATTGGTAAACTGTGTAGAATATACTGCCATAAAAGACACATTGATTGGGACACACACACATACTCTCATTCCAGGATGTAATTAATTCCATACCAAATGAATCTACTATGCTATCTCCGTCTGTTATACTGAAAAATGTTGAACCACCTAACAAAATTAAAGAATTAGTAACATTTCCTACATCTCGTCGACTACGACACCATGAAATAATTGACATTGCGCTGAACAACATCAAACGTGCCGCAGAGCGCCGGAGAAGACAGCAAAAACAGGTTTGTACACGCCGTGACTTTCACATTGGACAGAAGATATTAGTACGTACACACTATTTATCCAACAGAGGTAAGACTAGATGCAGTAAAATTGAGCTTCTATATGCAGGTCCATATCGAATTCGCAGCATTCCTCACCCCAATGTAGTACACGTCGAAACTTTAAGAACCAGAAAAAGCAAGGGCAATCACCATGTCTCCAACATCAAACACTTTATTGAATGAACATACTTTATGATGTGTCACACTGTAACGCCATTTCCTAATTTTTTTACCACTTATGCAATTATATTCACATGAACACTTACTGATGATTATCGTATTTTTTCTTGGCAAGTGCCCGGCAAGGTAAGGTTAGTAGGTCGCTCTTCTTGTCGTTACACATCAGACGGTGCATATTTTTCCAGATGAACTTACACATTTTATAACCACTTATGCAATTATACACTCCTGGAAATGGAAAAAAGAACACATTGACACCGGTGTGTCAGACCCACCATACTTGCTCCGGACACTGCGAGAGGGCTGTACAAGCAATAATCACACGCACGGCACAGCGGACACACCAGGAACCGCGGTGTTGGCCGTCGAATGGCGCTAGCTGCGCAGCATTTGTGCACCGCCGCCGTCAGTGTCAGCCAGTTTGCCATGGCATACGGAGCTCCATCGCAGTCTTTAACACTGGTAGCATGCCGCGACAGCGTGGACGTGAACCGCATGTGCAGTTGACGGACTTTGAGCGAGGGCGTATAGTGGGCATGCGGGAGGCCGGGTGGACGTACCGCCGAATTGCTCAACACGTGGGGCGTGAGGTCTCCACAGTACATCGATGTTGTCGCCAGTGGTCGGCGGAAGGTGCACGTGCCCGTCGACCTGGGACCGGAACGCAGCGACGCACGGATGCACGCCAAGACCGTAGGATCCTACGCGGTGCCGTAGGGGACCGCACCGCCACTTCCCAGCAAATTAGGGACACTGTTGCTCCTGGGGTATCGGCGAGGACCATTCGCAACCGTCTCCATGAAGCTGGGCTACGGTCCCGCACACCGTTAGGCCGTGTTCCGCTCACGCCCCAACATCGTGCAGCCCGCCTCCAGTGGTGTCGCGACAGGCGTGAATAGAGGGACGAATGGAGACGTGTCGTCTTCAGCGATGAGAGTCGCTTCTGCCTTGGTGCCAATGATGGTCGTATTCGTGTTTGGCGCCGTGCAGGTGAGCGCCACAATCAGGACTGCATACGACCGAGGCACACAGGGCCAACACCCAGCATCATGGTGTGGGGAGCGATCTCCTACACTGGCCGTACACCACTGGTGATCGTCGAGGGGACACTGAATAGTGCACGGTACATCCAAACAGTCATCGAACCCATCGTTCTACCATTCCTAGACCGGCAAGGGAACTTGCTGTTCCAACAGGACAATGCACGTCCGCATGTATCCCGTGCCACCCATCGTGCTCTAGAAGGTGTAAGTCAACTACCCTGGCCAGCAAGATCTCCGGATCTGTCCCCCATTGAGCATGTTTGGGAATGGATGAAGCGTCGTCTCACGCGGTCTGCACGTCCAGCACGAACGCTGGTCCAACTGAGGCTCCAGGTGGAAATGGCATGGCAAGCCGTTCCACAGGACTACATCCAGCATCTCTACGATCGTCTCCATGGGAGAATAGCAGCCTGCATTGCTGCGAAAGGTGGATATACACTGTACTAGTGCCGACATTGTGCATGCTCTGTTGCCTGTGTCTATGTGCCTGTGGTTCTGTCAGTGTGATCATGTGATGTATCTGACCCCAGGAATGTGTCAATAAAGTTTCCCCTTCCTGGGACAATGAATTCACGGTGTTCTTATTTCAATTTCCAGGAGTGTAGTTATTTGACTACTTACTGATGATTATCGTTTTTTTTTTCTTGGCAAGTGCCCGGCAAGGTAAGGTTAGCAAGTCGCTTTTCTTGTCGTTACACATCAGACCGTGCACATTTTTCCAGATAAACTTACATATTTTATGAACAATTATGCAATTCTATCTAGTGACACATTAATTTTATCAAATTCTCTCTCCATTAAAGTCTTCAATTCTCGCCTCTATTAACTACACAACATACAAGCTGAACACATAGAAAGTCATTTCTTGTCGATATATATCAGACCGTGTACATTTTCCATTTTTTATGTATGTATGATTGTTTTCCTGTTTTGTTTGTCTGCACTATGAAATATTTAAGATATAACAAACACCAGTTGACTTTAACATTTTGCCTTATGATATCTCAACATCGTGAAAATTTTACATTTTTTTTTTTTTTTTTGCTGCTACATTGTGATACTCTGTGTACATTTTTGCACCTGCACACTGTCTGTGTTTTTGACATATTACGTTTTCCTTAATGCTATGCTGTATGCTCAATTATATCACTAGAAACCAGTTTTTATTTAATGACTATATGATTTAAATGCAAGACATTAATCTTTGTTCATCATTTTCAGAAGGAAATAACGTGTAAAAGAAATAAATTAAACAAAAATGGGAATTTCACCTTCGGAATGAACGAAAGAAGATGCAATACCTCGTCACGAAGAGTAAATGGATCCGAATTAACAAGCATTAACAAGAATATACTATACACATCGGATGATAGCAGTCTTAACTAATTTTTTCTTTCGGAATACGAGGCGATTGATGCTGGCTGTCAGACAGAACTACAAATCTTAGTTTTAGTGATGGAACATTCTAGAAATAAGGAATAGTTGTATGATGAATAATGAAGTGACTTTTTTGCAGATGATAATGAATGGTGATGAATAATGATGAAGAATATGTTAATATAGATAATGAAGTTTTTCTTTACAGGTGATGATAATAATGGAATTATGATGATATGGATAATGAAGTTTTTCTTTGCAGATGAGGATAATGTTGAAGTTTATGTAGTTATGCTATGTAGTTATTTAAGTATTTGTTGCAGTTCGTTTTGACAGTATGTCTTATGTCGCATGGTATGATGACTGAAGGTTTTGGAAAGGACAGCTAGAGAACATATATATTTAATACACATTTCACTACCTGTTAATTCGAAGTTCACTACTTTTCAGCATAATATGCGTTTCAAAAATGGCTCTGAGCACTGTGGGACTTAACATCTTAGGTCATCAGTCCTCTAGAACATAGATCTACTTAAACCTAACTAACCTAAGGACATCACACACATCCATGCCCGAGGCAGGATTCGAACCTGCGACCGTAGCAGTCCCGCGGTTCCGGACTGCAGCGCCTAGAACCGCAAGACCACCGCGGCCGGCCATATGCGTTTCTTCCTTCAGTTTAATAATCCATTTTGTATTTTTTTGCAGGAGAAATTATTCATGAAATTAATTTACTATAAGCAGTTGGTCATTGAACCTGTGTCATTCATGAATGTGATCACATATACTCTATTTGTTTCATAACCTTGCTACAGCTGACTCATGACAAATGGCGTTACACATCTTAATTTGCAGCAATAACTGAAAAGCAAATATTGCTATGCCCCAGTAATTAATTAATTAACGCAATGCATTGCTGGCACAAAAGAAATGTATTACCAGTCCCAAATAATGCTACCAGTTTAAGAGAGTTCTGAGTAATACTGAATGATGTTTTCTAGTCACAGACGTTGAATAATAGTTACAGTATGTTACATTTTCAATACGTCCTATGTCATTGGAATGATCAGTTCTGAGTAATATTGAATGATGCTTTGTAATAATGCATAAATACTGTGCCAATAATTTCGGTAAATAATATTTTGTTATACTCTATAAATGCTATGCCAATAATTGACTCTCATTTTGAATGATAACTTCTGAATAATACTGAATAAGGTTTTATAAAAACATAAGAATACTTTGTAACTGGCCAATGAGTGCCAATAATTATTTTAAATATGTCGTATGTCGCTTGAATGATGAAAAATGTTTTGTACCATTTAATGCATGCTGTATGTTTTGTAACTGGCCAATGAGTGCCAATGATTACTATAACTAAGTGAATTATGTTAATACTATGCCATTCATTAGCTCATGTTTTCAATGATGACTTCTGATGGTTTGTAACTGGCCAGTGAGTGCCAATGTTCACTGTAATCAGATGATTTATGAACATTATTCTGTAATACTTCATATATGGAACAGAAATGTTCAGTAAATGGGCGATGAGTGCCACCAATTACTCAAATCAGTTGATAGACTAGTGTAATTCTCAATGATGACTAGCATGAGACCTAAAATCCTTCACCTTCTGACCTAATTACCAGAAATTACTGCAATATCCGTTTGTCCTGTCTATCCTCATGATCATGGAGCACTATATTTGGTTTTTGCGCTAATTCTACGTTGGTGTACCTTACAAGAATGTGGTGTTGACACGACATGCTGTCCACCACCTTTAGGGATGGAGATGTTATTATGGTCCCACTGTTTGGTGTACCTAATGTACTACCAAAATGATAACATGGTATATTACTACGACATTTCAGTGTCTTGGCTACACTGATTAATACTTCAAGGAAAAGAACTTCAGATTGTCTCACTTGGTGTTGTGCTTCTGTAGAAAGATATGGACTTTCAGTGCAACTGCGTGCAACCTAAAGTGCTACAACCATGATGCAATCCTTCCCTTTCCTATCCTAGTTCTTGTAAAATAGTAAAAAAAAATATACAGTGCGTGTGCACTTTTGTCATTTTGTTAACATGATTTGTATTCATTCCGTATACATTTTGTGATTTGCTGATATGTTCTGTACTACAGTGCGTGTGCACTTTTGTCATTTTTTAATATGATTTGTACTCATTCCGTATACATTTTGTGATTTGCTGATACGTTCTGTACTACAGTATTATTGTAGAAGGTAAAGAAGCAGCCTTGCGCATATCTAGTAATGTATATTAACTGTCATTAATTTCTTTTAAAAAAATGCCCCCAATAATAATTTTTATAATATAAAGTAATTTTTTTAAAGATTTGAATTCATTTCAATTTAAAGAGTATTTACAATGCATGATCATTCCTTCCAAGAATCAGAAAAAAATATAAGCCAGCATTACACGAAGCTGTGGCAAATTTTTTTTACGTAAGAGCAGATATATTCGCAGTTTTTATTGAGGTAAGAATTTTTCCTTTTTTTAAATTCAGAATACAGGGCCGAGGCGCAGCGCAGCTGTCATCATAAAATTTACCAGGATACTGAATTTTTTTATTATTTTGGTGTTTAGGAATTGAATTTTGTGGTTACATTAAATGTGAATGCATTTCTGCACAGAGATTATAAATGGGAGCCAATTTTGTTCAGAGGTTACAATATATAAAATTCATTTAATTATTATTTTTGTGCGGAGGTTACATTTTGTTCATGGTTCATCATTTAATAAATAATTTTGTGCGGAGGTTACAAGATCTACCCTGTGATTGAAACTTCCGTTGCTGCTGTTTTCCGTTACGGCATCAGAGTGATCAGAGCGATCAGATGTTTTACAATACTTGCAACGTTGCTCGCTGCAATCTCTTTGCACATGACCCATTCGTCCACACTGACAAAAATTTATATACATACTAAAAACTGTCCGACATTCACTTGACCTAGCCAGTGACTCTATGTCCTCTCATTATAATGTAATATCCATCGATTCACTCAGATACTTAGGATATTACAGACAAACCTTCCTTGATATTTCTTTTTGCAACCTCCTCAAAAATGCTTCAAGAGCCTTCAGCTATGCTTCTCACGAAATTGCCGAGTTAGCCCTATCATCATCTGTGAGCTCATAGGTACCTACATTGATTTTACGAACAGGCTCGGCGAAACTTTCAATAGATTCGTCCTGCTAACGAAACAGCCTAGTAAGTTGTTCCCGACAATATCTTGCCGTAATCTTTTTCCGATATTTCTCTATTAACCATTGACTAAAATCGTGAAATTTTTCAACCTCTCTCAGATTCTCATTACACATAGCATGCGCTGTAGCAACCCGTAATAAAAACCTGTTTCCGTGAAAACAGCGTAGCACATCCCGCAGCAGTTCCATGTTACGGAAGTTCCTTCGCCATGACTACAATCAAGAGAACAGTATATGCAAAGAATAAAAAAAAAGCATCCAGGAAAAGAGATAATCCAACAGACTCGAAAACAAGATAACTGAAATCGGCTCTTACTTTCTTTACTACGAGGCACCTCATCGCCTTAGGTACTCCAGACTGCTAACTCCTAATTCCACGAGTTCCGACCTCCACGACGCCTTAGCAGTCTTCCTGACACCCTATACAGTTCATCATACGCTCCCTTAGCTTCTGTCGATGACTCGGCATGAAGAACGACAAATATTGGTGTACCGTATTTGGTGACATGTAATCATTTGATATTTCAACGCTTCATATCACCTCGTAGCAACCAGCTTATACTGACTGCTGTCAGTTTCGTACTACTGTCCTGACCACTGTATACAACTTGTGATAAAAATTACGTTGGTGAAAAATACTTTTGGTTTCTATAGGTTGAAACCCGTTTTCTGAGGTGTAGCCACATGCAAAATGCAGTGGCACGACTCCTGTTATGATTAGAACGATTGCTGTCGTGTTTTAATTTTTAACTCGGTTGGAAACTGTCCCAGGTCTTTGGGCTGCTTATGTCTAATGAGTTGTTTGAATTATTTGCTCGATCTCTTTACTTCCGATGTTCGCAACAGTAACAGGTTTTGCAGCTAGATTTCCTTATCCAAAGCTGTGGCAGTCTGTGTCAGCAATCCGTCTACCTCGTACACTAATGTCGACAAGCTAGCTGCGACATATTAGAAATGGAACAAGGAAAGTAGAGCCCTCGATATGACTGCAATCAAGATTTTAGCATAACCCGCAACTGTGGCAACAGCGCTACGAAGAAGAACTGCAGGCTTCGAATATGCATGTCCCTCGAATGTAACGACAATATGTACAATGGACAAGAAATGTCATGGAAATCTTAACTCAGATCTCCTCGCTTTTTCAGACTCCTCCTAAGCTTCATTAAAGTGAATAAGACTGTGACATCAACTTCAGAAAATTTGAAGGTACCACTAAGTGTCATTTGAGACCTTCGGTGACCCTTCTGAGACACAAGAAATATGAAAAATATGATCTGTAGCAACAACTCCAAAACAGGGGCAATATATGTGCTTACCTCCACAACGAATGCCTAGTGGGTTCACAAGACAGCTGATTGTAGATCTTAACACTGACTGGGTGCTCGACCACTACAGCCGTGTATCACCGACCAGGCGGCCCTCAGTTGGTGACATTTTCGTGGAATGTCAGAGACAATCTCTTACGAAGAGACGTCACGTTGATGCAGATGAAATAAATGTGTTCTTCACAGATGAATCTCGGTTCATTTTGCAGAAATGTTATCGTTGCATAAGCGCCCCGTTGGAAACTGCCTTAAATACTGTAGATACTTAATGGCGAGAGATTTTCTTATTTATTTGATTTATTCTGTTAATCTGTTCAAATGGTTCAAATGGCTCTGAGCACTATGGGACTTAACTTCTAAGGTCATCAGTCCCCTAGAACTTAGAACTGCTTAAACCTAACTAACCTAAGGACGTCACACACATCCATGCCCGAGGCAGCATTCCAACCTGCGACCGTAGCGGCCGCGCGTTTCCAGACTGTAGCGCCTTTAACCGCTTGGCCACCACGGCCGGCCTGTTAATCTGTTACCTAGGTATAAGATCACACCATATGTAGCACATGAACTTACTTGAATGAAGCACATACTTCACTAACATAATTTCAAATGTATTAATATAACTAAGCGTTATATTGTTTAAGAGGAATAAATCAACAACAAATATCTGCATTAAAATGAAAAAGAGTAAACGAGTCTACGCACTTCCATATTGCCATCTGGCACATTTAGAATGTACATTTTGTTTCCTATTACACTGTGCCGCAATGATAGGCCACGAAGTTGGTAATTTGTGTTTGCAGATTACGGTACCATACACATGATACCAGAACCAAGTTAGATTTCTTATTTGTGTGGGTAGTTATTCCATGGCACACAGAGGTACATTCAGCATTCACAGGGGCTGTGCTGCTATGCCACCAAAGGTGTGGAAATTGGAAGGTAGCTGTTAGGATAGCAGGAAATCCTTCCTGGTCCTCCTCGAGGCTCATCTCCACACTGTTTCCGGAAGGTTGTCGTATGTGGTTCTTATGCCGTGGTGCCTCTCGTTTTCATGACGTGTGGTCCTTCTTCGCACACTCTCTGCCATGTGGGTTTTGAGTTCATAAACTGATATTTTATCTTCAGTCGAGCTCAGCTGATGCCACAGTTTTATTATTATGTTAGAGGCTGTTGTATTACCAATGACGATGCTTCAGTTATAAGCGGCATCCAGTTTGATGGAACATTCTTAGACGATGCTATCCGGCTGCTGATTGCTCCACATTAATATCTGTATGAGTACGTGGAGCGTTGTCGTACTTTCAATAAATAGCTAGCTATGGACCATGTCCCTACAGGAAGTATATAGTTCCTTTGATCGGAAGGAAGTACAACACTCTCGTCCTTCATTTCATGTTAGGAAGGGATTTGTAAGTTTTCCTTTCGGTTCCTGCCATTTCCAAGATTTCTTGTCATTAGATACCAATGCATGCTTTTACATCCTTACACGGTAATGCTCTTATGCCTAGTATCATTTTTACCTTACCACGTTCGCCCTTTTTGGGCCATTGTTGTGAACATTTCTTTCTTACGGTAGGTCTGGAAGTAGCAAGATTAGTATCATTAGCAGCGCCGCAGCCGCTGCTTATCTACAAGCGAGTGTAAGGTGCAGTAGTACGTACCCATACCTGTGCTGGCCATAGAGTCTTTGTTGTCCTAAGCGGCCTGGCTCCATGAGCCCAAACGTTTGACGTGTAAACCTCAACACCGATTAAAATTACATTTCGGTATGTTCTTACCGGTGTCGAGAAAGCTGAAAACTTCTTTGGCCAACTGCTGCTACTTCGCTCAGGATTTTATTGCCTCTCTGCCAGACGATTAATGTATGAGCAAAAAAGATTTGCTTTTTGTCGATGTTGGTATCAAAATATAGGGACGGTCATGATTAGGACCTGACAGGAGAAGGCATTACCCTCTGTGGCTGTACAACTTTGTTGGTTAGCCACGACAGAGTGGTTAGCCACAGGAGAGAAGCTGATGGTTAGAGGTGCCTACAGATTTGAGATACTGTACCCACAAGCACCATTTTTTCCTTTGTACAGTCGGCCATACTTGCTGCGCGATTATCTATTGTTGCCTCTCATTGGTGACAATATCTGTTCTCATCGAACTGGGATGGGAGATAACATTTACGTAACGGAAAATATTCACAACCTAAAATGACAACTATGTCTCTGAATCTGAGAGACATTGGCCGAAAACGTAACACGGCAGTAGACAGCCAGGGGGGATAACCACATACCATAAAAATTGTTACGTTGTTAATGATTGAAATTTACTGTATGTACTTATATCTTTCGGATGCGCAATTGCGAATTATGAATGTGGTTCATTACAGGTTTCTGATATATCTCTAAGATGAACATCATGTGATTAAGTTCAGGCTGTTCCGTAGCTCTTCAAACAAAGAGTTAAAAGCCTTCTGTCACTTGTTGATTACTGTCAACTTTTGGGTACAGGCACAATTCCTGAATTGAAACGTATTCTGCACCTTTCGGCCTGCTACATTCCTTTTCCCTTAATATGAAACGACCTCATTGATTCAGTTACTCCGTTCTCACCCATTTCTTCAGGGACGTTAACCCCAGTCTTCTTTATTTCTTTCTTTTCACTTTTTTCGTACCTTTCACACACTGCACTCTTCGCTATTTTTGACTTCATTAAAACAGCAAATACGAGTAGTTAATACTTTTAGCCAGAAGGCCAATACTTGTTTATAAATAATGATTAATGTATAATGAGGCGTCGCATGGCGACGGTGGAATTTTCTAAATAATGTACTTCGTCGTCTTTGGGCGGCAATATAAACAGAAAAATACGGATAGATATGCGATCCTTCACTATTTTGTTCGCTGGAGAACAAATGAAGCCTTGAGCGCTAAAAAAGACTTGTACTGTTTTTCTCGAGTAAGACGGACGCAGATTTGTGGTAGTCTGATCTAATTTTTACTAAATGTATATAAACGTGTTATGTTAAGTTTGAGTGAAGTGTAAAGAACTGTTATAACTTACCGTGACGACGCACGAGCGACTCAAAGAAGACAATTGCTATATAAAAGAGCGCTCAATGGACATGATACGGACATAAAAATCTACCGTCATTGTAGTATTAAGCTTAAGGTACGATATATGTTTTAGTTATAATAAATATTTGTTCTGGGAATACTGAATAATTTAGCAGTGCTCATTTCTATTATCTCCTCAGTATTATTTTCATTTTAATTATGCATTTTGCTAATTTTACAGACATCAAGATCAGCAGTCCAATGTGCGTGTTACACTGATAAAAAGAAAACTGTTTTATCGTCATCTTGCATCAGCTTTAATATTGATTTTCCCTTTTGTGTGATGTTACAGTTGTTTTTGCACCCTTAAGAACTTTCTGGTCCCTTAGGAAATTGTTTTGTCATAACAATAACTTCACAACCGGGTATGATCGTATCTACGATCATGAAGTAATTAGAAAGACGATAACGCAATTTCTTAATCAATAGCACGCTAGTTATGACTGCCTCAAGCTACACGAAACTGCAAGTAAAAACTAATCACGTCTCATAATGCAATATTTTATGACAATGGTCAATCCATGATTCTTACGCCAATTGTGATTGATAAAACAGTAAGCTAAATCTCAATTTTCAACTTTCCATTGAATAACAACATCACTTTTATTTTGTAACATCACAACATCATGTGATTAAGTTCAGCCTATTCCGTAGCTCTCCAAACAAAGAGTTAAAAGCCTTCTGTCACTTGTTGATTACTGTCAACTTTTGGGTATAGGCACAATTCCTGAATTGAAACGTATTCTGCACCTTTCGGCCTGCTACATTCCTTTTCCCTTAATATGAAACGACCTCATTGATTCAGTTACTCCGTTCTCACCCATTTCTTCAGGGACGTTAACCCCAGTCTTCTTTATTTCTATCTTTCTCACTTTTTTCGTACCTTTCACACACTGCACTCTTCTAGAAAAGGATACATAGACAACCCATTTGTATCATTTTTGTATTAGCAAACGTTTCGCATTTAAGGTCTCAGTCATATGGGTATATTGTATTTTCTGAGAATGATACACTCCTGGAAATTGAAATAAGAACACCGTGAATTCATTGTCCCAGGAAGGGGAAACTTTATTGACACATTCCTGGGGTCAGATACATCACATGATCACACTGACAGAACCACAGGCACATAGACACAGGCAACAGAGCATGCACAATGTCGGCACTAGTACAGTGTATATCCACCTTTCGCAGCAATGCAGGCTGCTATTCTCCCATGGAGACGATCGTAGAGATGCTGGATGTAGTCCTGTAGAACGGCTTGCCATGCCATTTCCACCTGGCGCCTCAGTTGGACCAGCGTTCGTGCTGGACGTGCAGACCGCGTGAGACGACGCTTCATCCAGTCCCAAACATGCTCAATGGGGGACAGATCCGGAGATCTTGTTGGCCAGGGTAGTTGACTTACACCTTCTAGAGCACGTTGGGTGGCACGGGATACATGCGGACGTGCATTGTCCTGTTGGAACAGCAAGTTCCCTTGCCGGTCTAGGAATGGTAGAACGATGGGTTCGATGACGGTTTGGATGTACCGTGCACTATTCAGTGTCCCCTCGACGATCACCAGTGGTGTACGGCCAGTGTAGGAGATCGCTCCCCACACCATGATGCCGGGTGTTGGCCCTGTGTGCCTCGGTCGTATGCAGTCCTGATTGTGGCGCTCACCTGCACGGCGCCAAACACGCATACGACCATCATTGGCACCAAGGCAGAAGCGACTCTCATCGCTGAAGACGACACGTCTCCATTCGTCCCTCCATTCACGCCTGTCGCGACACCACTGGAGGCGGGTTGCACGATGTTGGGGCGTGAGCGGAAGACGGCCTAACGGTGTGCGGGACCGTAGCCCAGCTTCATGGAGACGGTTGCGAATGGTCCTCGCCGATACCCCAGGAGCAACAGTGTCCCTAATTTGCTGGGAAGTGACGGTGCGGTCCCCTACGGCACTGCGTAGGATCCTACGGTCTTGGCGTGCATCCGTGCGTCCCTGCGGTCCGGTCCCAGGTCGACGGGCACGTGCACCTTCCGCCGACCACTGGCGACAACATCGATGTACTGTGGAGACCTCACGCCCCACGTGTTGAGCAATTCGGCGGTACGTCCACCCGGCCTCCCGCATGCCCACTATACGCCCTCGCTCAAAGTCCGTCAACTGCACATACGGTTCACGTCCACGCTGTCGCGGCATGCTACCAGTGTTAAAGACTGCGATGGAGCTCCGTATGCCACGGCAAACTGGCTGACACTGACGGCGGCGGTGCACAAATGCTGCGCAGCTAGCGCCATTCGACGGCCAACACCGCGGTTCCTGGTGTGTCCGCTGTGCCGTGCGTGTGATCATTGCTTGTACAGCCCTCTCGCAGTGTCCGGAGCAAGTATGGTGGGTCTGACACACCGGTGTCAATGTGTTCTTTTTTCCATTTCCAGGAGTGTATTTTACACAGAGCTCTGCTATTTAGTACTTCAAAAGCCTAACCCAAGCCAGACAGTACAGTCTAGAAACAACTGCATGCAGTACTCTTTAGTAAATCATTCACTCTTCTTAACATGACATTTAAGCCTCAAAATCAATCGTTCTTGCTGCTCGCCCAATTGAGTGTCGCTTGCTTTTTCCTAAACCTGAAATAAAACTCCACACATTGCAACGCACTGTAGAATGTCTCGTTGCTTTGGTGCATACATTTACAAATTTCACGGTGAATGCCACCAGTAATCACATTTTGGCTCATTGTTACCACAGTTTCACAGTATGCATACGTTTCGATCTGATCATAATCAAATTAACCGAAGAACGTTTCTAGTCAAAGAAACTGCAAAACATGTGCTATTTGCTGAAGGTCTCTAATAACCACATATTTCCAATTACATTCAATATTTTCGATGATGAAGATATGAATTGTTAATGCTATTTTCCTTTTGTACGAGAACTTTCGTAATGGATAGCCACGACTATGAAAACGAAAGATCTCGAATGGTCAGAAAAATAGGTTTTTTTCTGTCGCAAGCTATGGTAACTCCTTTGCATTGTTCCGAGGCGACGCTCATAACAATGAAACATCGCTGAGCGTGCTGCGTGCGTTGCCTAGCATTTGTCTGTCTGGTGAACTGAGGTTGTTCGCGTGTGAATAGGAGTTTGTAGGAAGCGAATTTGGTGAAAACTCAGGTGTGCTGCATATCGTCTGTAGGAGGAGTTGAAGTCACCGCCGAGAGAAGGTTAACTGTTGAAGACAGGCAGATATCAGAGTTAGAAAGCCATGAAGCCAGTGGAGGTAAGTGACCAATAATCACTTTTACACAGCGATCAACGTCCACGCAGAAACCCCCTACTGTGTTATTCAACTATAAAAACCTCTACTCTTGAATACTGTGATCTCATACGTCATAATCACAATAATACAGAGCTTCATTCCGAGGTCCATCAAAGAAATTTCGGAGGTTGTTAACAGATATTTCCTGAGTGCCTACCATGTGAGATCACTGCCTCCAGTGTGAATCGCGTGTCACTATATATAGAAATCTATACTCCGCAAGCCACCTTACGGCGCGTGGCGGAGAGTGCTTCTGCCTTCCCACTTTTATTGTTGTATTAGCGAGAGGTGTTTGAGAAGATCGCATAATAAGACGCTATCGTAAGGGCTCTGATTAGTCTGAGTTTCACGTTATTGTCAGTTTGCGAGAGAGCTTTAGGGGAGGAATAATATGCTGCCTGATCCTCTCCGGAACTTACTCTTTCGGATTTTGAACGATAGATTCTCCATCGTGCACAACAACGCCTGTAGCGACTACTACTGATGTTGAGAATTTCCATATAGCTTCCGCGCCTACTAAACAGTCCCGTGACACCTATCGATCTCCTTTGGATTTCCTCCAACTCCTGTATTATTCCAAGCTGGTAAAGAGCCCAGACTAATCAGTAACACTGAAGATTTCGTCAAACAAGCCTTTTGAAAGCATCATTTTCGTGGATGATTTACACTGTCTCAAGGCCCTTCTAGTGAGTCTCACCTGGGTATCTGCTTTTCCTACAATTGCTTGTTTATCATCATTCGACTTCAGGTGGCTTCGGATTGTTAGGCCCAGGTATTTTATCGTTGTTTCAGTTTCCGTTGATTTATCGCCAGCGTCGTAATTGAACAAATGTTGTCTTACTAATTGACTCTCCGCAGAAAAGTTCTCCATTTAGCTTAAAGTCTTTAGACACTGCAACCTTCCTGTAGACAACACCGTCATCTTCGTGTAGCCTCATCGAACTTCCGACGTTAACCACTAAGCTCATTAACATCTGTGTTTTCAGAAGACTTTACTTTCAATTTTCTTTCTGCAAAAGCTTCGTTATGTGTGAACATAAAACGTGTTTCACTATTCTTCAACAGATCGTCGTTGCAATACAGGGACATACTTAGGTGCATCTATTCGACAACCCTTCTCATGCGCTTTTTTTCGAATCCAATGGTACCCTCAGTTGCTCCTGCGACCAACGATAAAGTCGTACTTGGAGGGTCGTAAGTTCTTCGAATAATGTCTATAGAATGTCTCAGAATCTCATCTGGTCCCAATGTGATCCCTGCCGTGAGCGATTTTACTGTATTTTCTATTTCGTAATAACTTATCTTGAAACTACCGCTAAGGCGTTTGTGCAGCAAGTGAAAGGAGGCATCGTATTACGATATCTTTTAGGGAAACGTTTTCTAAAAATCGAGTTCATTATTTTGGTTTTCTCTTCACGACCTATCATTTCGATATCAGGATGGTCAACTGAACTACCGAATACAAGATATCGATTACTTTAGAGGATTGGCGATGAACTCACACATCTCGAAAGGGTTAACACTTAAGGCAGGCTCAGCATTGGCCTTTTGGTTTTCACCGAACTGCCGATGTGAGCAACGTTTGCTATTTGCGCTAATTCACGTGAAACTTATTTCATCAGTCCACAGTGTGGGCCGGCCAGAGTGGCCGAGCGGTTAAAGGCGCTACAGTCTGGAACCGCACGACCGCTACGGTCGCAGGTTCGAGTCCTGCCTCGGGCATGGATGTGTGTGATGTCCTTAGGTTAGTTAGGTTTAAGTAGTTCTAAGTTCTAGGGGACTTATGACCGCAGCAGTTGAGTCCCATAGTGCTCAGAGCCATTTGACATTTTTCCACAGTGTGGATGCAGTAACTGGCAATACAGATTGCTAAATTTTAACTCCTATGGCTCCGTGTGTGGTGTGCTGATGTTCCTCCCAAATTTACGAATCTTTGTCCGAAGGAAATAAGTCTTTTAAGTGATTCATCCGCAATTCGCCGACATAACGCCATCACATATACGTTCTTTGTCGTATGTGCTATTCAAATAGATTCCCTTATAACCGGTGTCAACCAACTTAAAGTTTTGAGAACCGGAGCTGACTGAATGTTATCCAAAGATTATGTAATCACATGTAATATGAATGTAGTACTACTATAGTCAAACGAGCATCCCAATTAAGCATTTTTCACTAAGCACGAACCCGTCGTCTCATAACCCCAAGTAGTTTGTGTTAAATCCACAAGAAGTTGCGAGTGAGTGGATAGTAGAAGGTTTCCCGGCTTTAAATCATTATCACTCCAGTATCACAATATCAGAATTTTGTTTTTCCACTGCTTAGAACCGTATAGAGTGGAAGACAAAACTTAAACTTTGCGCAGTAACTACGTCCATACTGAATTCCATCATCAGCTAACCAATAACATTGTCATTTACCTGAAGTGTTTCGAAATATTTTACGTTGGTTGACATGCTCAGTAGAAATAAGTCAAATATGCTTATTAGCCGTTGGAAAATCCATTTTCAGTCCAATGCACGTCTGTACCAAGTAGAATCTGCAATACGTAAACTCACCATTCCTTTCATAGCATTTTATAGCTGAGTACTATGAATAAGGGGACAAATTAGATTTCTAAAATTTTATATCCGTGTTCCTGAAACCTCGACCTCCGATGTTTTATTCGGACACAACGATATATCGGCCGCCAATAAGGTCTGTATGTAACAAAATGAGTTAAATGCGGCTAAGTCTGTTGTGCAGATACACTACTGGCCATTAAAATTGCTACACCAAGAAGAAATGCAGATGATAAACGGGTATTCATTGGACAAATATATTATACTAGAACTGACATGTGATTACATTTTCACGCAATCTGGGTGCATAGATCCTGAGAAATTAGTACCCAGAACAACCACCTCTGGCCGTACTAACGGCCCTGATATGCCTGGGCATTGAGTCAAACAGAGCTTTAATGGCGTGTACCGGTACAGCTGCCCATGCAGCTTCAACACGATACCACAGTTCATCAAGAGTAGTGACTGGAGTATTGTGACGAGCCAGTTGCTGGGCCACCATTGAACAGACATTTTCAATTGGTGAGAGAACTGGAGAATGTGCTGGCCAGGGCAACAGTGGAACATTTTCAGTATGCAAAGAGGCCCGTAAAGGACCTGCAACATGCGGTCGTGCATTATCCTGGTGAAATGTAGGGTTTCGCAGGGATCGAATGAAGGGTAGAGCCAGTGGTCGTAACACATCTGAAATGTAACGTCCAAAGTTCAAAATTCCGTCAATGCGAACAAGAGGTGACCGAGACGTGTAACCAATGGCACCCCATACCATCACGCCGGGTGATACGCCAGTATGGCGATGACGCATACACGCTTCTAATGTGCGTTCTCCGCGATGTCGCCATACACGGATGCGACCATCATGATGGTGTCAACAAAACCTGGATTCATCCGAAAAAATGAAGTTTTGCCATTCGTGCACCCAGGTTCGTCGTTGAGTACACCATCGCAGGCTCTCCTGTCTGTGCTGCAGCGTCAAGGGTAACCGCAGCCGTGGTCTCCGAGCTGATAGGCCATGCTGCTGCAAACGTCGTCGAACTGTTCGTGCAGATGGTTGTTGTCTTGCAAACGTCCCCATCTGTTGACTCAGGGATTTAGACGTGACTGCATGATCCGTTACAGCCATGCCGATAAGATACCTGTAATCTCGACTGCTAGTGATACGAGGCCGTTGGGATCAAGCAGGGCGTTCTGTCTTATCCTCACGAACCCATCGATTCCATATTCTGATAACAGTCATTCTATCTCTACCAACGCGAACAGCAATGTCACGATACGATAGGCCGCAATCGCGATAGGATACAATCCGACCTTTATCAAAGTCGGAAACGTGATGGTACGCAATTGTCCTCCTCACATGTGGCATCTCAGCGACGTTTCACCAGGAAATGCCGGTCAACTGCTGTTTGTGTATGACAAATCGGTTGGAAACTTTCCTCATGTCAGCACGTTGTAGGTGTCGCCACAGGCGCCAACCTTGTGTGAACGCTCTGAAAAGCTAATTATTTGCATATCACAGCATCTTCTTCCTGTCGGTTAAATTTCGCGTCTGTAGCACGTCATCTTCGTGGTGTAGCAATTTTAATGGCCAATAGTGTATATTGAAAGATCTATGAACATAATGCGCGCCACCGTATTTTTATCATTTTGCTACAACTGCATTTTCTGCTCCAGAGTGTACTGACAACGCAACGATACATAGTAAAAGCAACTAGCAGCTATTTTTCGATTCGTAGAAATATTTACGGAAATTTGTGACTAATGTAATGAAGGAAAGTGTTTAACTCTGGAACTGGATGTTTACTGTGATTCATTTATTTTACGGGGCGTTAGTAATCTTCTTCAGTCTAAATTTCCATTTAAAATAGTGAATGATTTTCGTGGGTTCCAGGTACGATATAGGAAGACGCAAACGTTCTTACCAGGACGCAAACTATCGAATAAGGATCCTAAAATTTGCCACGAGACTAAAAGGATATCTAGAGCTTTGTTGCAACTCCAGCCTATGCACTGAATCACACGACTGCAGAAACGAAAACAATACTTTGACATCGGTGACGTCCAGACCAGACAAAGATGTGTCACCAAATGGATCATATCCTACTCAGGTGTACTATTCTGGCATCCGCCTGAAGTGACGTAAGGAAAAAGCGAGTGTGGTGGAGTAGTGGATGGAACACTGGACTCGCATTCGGGAGGACGACGGCTCAAATCCGCGTCCGGCCATCGTGATTAAGGTTTTCCGTGATTTCTCTAAATCGCTTCAAGCAAATGCCGGAATGGTTCCTTTGAAAGGGCACGGCCGATTTCCTTTGGTATCCTTCCTTAATCTGATGGCACCGATGATCTCGCAGTTTGGTCCCGTCTACCGAATCAACCAATCAACGAACGCAAATCAACCAACCAAATTAAGGAAATGAAATAAATTTCCAACACGTTAACCTCTCCGCCAACATGTCCTGCATTTCATTTCCTACTCGTCCACATTCAAAATATACGTCATAGCTGACCAAGAAGGTTCGTGTGGGCACCTGGAAACAGATACATTTGCAAAACCTGTTTCCTTCCTCTTTTGGCGTCGTTAATCTCAGAAAATTTCTGGTAGTTCTCTCATACGAATGCTATTCCTTTATGAAAGTCTGCTATGTCGTGAAGACTAACCCACACTGAAAATCCTATGAAACCTTGCCCGAATGTCTGGCCCAGCGTTCGGCCTATGACCGGTGATCGCGTCATGTCACTCTAATCAGTTTTGAGAGAGCAAGTGAAAATGCCTGTAAAATATTGTGTCACGCCAAGTAAAGGTATCTGCCGAGACATTTCGCCTCATTACTTGCAGCTCACGTACCTTAAACAGTCAGACACTTCCGTCACTTCTGGCCACACAATGCAGGGGCAGTGAAGATGCTACTGCAGCGTTTCCGATGAAAAGTCTTTGACCACCCGCCTTACGGCCAGGAATGTCTCCCTCTGCGTTTCATCTCCGCTCAGCTGAACCGGTCTCTATGAAGGCAACATTTCGGTAGAGACAACGAATGCAGACCACCGTACAGAATTTTTTGGGGAGCGCAGGAAGCTGCCTTCTATGAAGTAGTAATTGGAAAAGTAGTACCGAGTGATAAAAAAGTCAATATAAATTTAAAAAGTGAATAAATCATGGAATAATGTAGACAGAGAGGTACAAATCGACACACAAGCTTGGAACGACATGGGGTTTTATTAGAACTGAAAAATACAAACGTTCAGAAAATGTCCGACGGATGGTGCTTCACCTAATCAGAATAGCAATAATTACCATAACAAAGTAAGACAATGCAAAGTTGATGTTATTTATAAGAAATGCTCAATATGTCCATCATCATTCCACAATAGTAGGTGTAGCCGAGGAATAATGTTGTCAACAGTACTGTAAAACATGTCCGGAGTTATGGTGAGGCATTGGCGTCGGATGTTGTCTTTCAGTATGTCGGTCGATCACGATACACACGCGACTTCAGGTAACCCGAAAGCCAATAACGCACGGACTGAGGTCTGGGGACCTGGGAGGCCAAGCATGACGAAAGTGGCGGCTGAGCACACGATCATCACCAAATGACGCGCGCAAGAGACCTTTCACGCGTCTAGCAATAAGGGGTGTTTTTATTTTTTGGTTCTAATAAAACCCAATGTCTTTCAAAGCATGTGTGTCAATTTTTATCTATGTTCATTATTCCGTGGTCTATTAAGTTTTCAAATGTATACTGACTTTTCGATCACCCTGTACAACCTTACGACAAGTGTCTAAGGCTGAGAGTCAAATACGAACAGAAGTAGTATAAGGGTGTAGCCATCTCTCGCAAATAAATCATTTTGTATATCTCCGTGGTTTCCATTTCGCGACCAATCGGACCTTAATAAATGCACAGCTCTCGTATATTAAGGTCCCAAGTAAGAGGAAAGCACTTTAGGTGCAGAGCAAGCAATGTATTGAGTTATTTGAGAAAGGCATAAATATAACACGAAACACCCACTACGACTTTACTTTGTAGGAGTTTTATTACTAATACTTTTTGACTTGGGTTTATTGAGCCATGTTGGAAAAAGCTTGATACAAATAAAGAATAACATCTGCTGAGAAAGCAGAGTATAAGTTGTAGCTACAACGATATCAAATTATTCTACAGTTTCCACATTTGACCAATGTAGGTAGTTAAAGAATCCTAACATATTAACTTTCAATAGAATATAACCAAAGAGAACACAGGAGAGAATGAGAAGCATACATATGCCTTGAATCAAGATTAGATATTGTGAGTGAAAATTGTTTGTACACTCCTGGAAATTGAAATAAGAACACCGTGAATTCATTGTCCCAGGAAGGGGAAACTTTATTGACACATTCCTGGGGTCAGGTACATCACATGATAACACTGACAGAACCACAGGCACATAGACACAGGCAACAGGGCATGCACAATGTCGGCACTAGTACTGTGTATATCCACCTTTCGCAACAATGCAGGCTGCTATTCTCCCATGGAGACGATCGTAGAGATGCTGGATGTAGTCCTGTGGAACGGCTTACCATGCCATTTCCACCTGGCGCCTCAGTTGGACCAGCATTCGTGCTGGACGTGCGGACCGCGTGAGACGACGCTTCATCCAGTCCCAAACATGCTCAATGGGGGACAGATCCGGAGATCTTGCTGGCCAGGGTAGTTGACTTACACATTCTAGAGCACGTTGGGTGGCACGGGATACATGCGGACGTGCATTGTCCTGTTGGAACAGCAAGTTCCCTTGCCGATCTAGGAATGGCAGAACGATGGGTTCGATGACGGTTTGGATGTACCGTGCACTATTCAGTGTCCCCTCGACGATCACCAGTGGTGTACGGCCAGTGTAGGAGATCGCTTCCCACACCATGATGCCGGGTGTTGGCCCTGTGTGCCTCGGTCGTATGCAGTCCTGATTGTGGCGCTCACCTGCACGGCGCCAAACACGCATTCGACCATCATTGGCACCAAGGCAGAAGCGACTCTCATCGCTGAAGACGACACGTCTCCATTCGTCCCTCCATTCACGCCTGTCGCGACACAACTGGAGGCGGGCTGCACGATGTGGGGGCGTGAGCGGAACACGGCCTAACGGTGTGCGGGACCGTAGCCCAGCTTCATGGAGACGGTTGCGAATGGTCCTCGCCGATACCCCAGGAGCAACAGTGTCCCTAATTTGCTGGGAAGTGGCGGTGCGGTCCCCTACGGCACTGCGTAGGATCCTACGGTCTTGGCGTGCATCCGTGCGTCGCTGCGGTCCGATCCCAGGTCGACGGGCACGTGCACCTTCCGCCGACCACTGGCGACAACATCGATGTACTGTGGAGACCTCACGCCCCACGTGTTGAGCAATTCGGCGGTACGTCCACCCGGCCTCCCGCATGCCCACTATACGCCCTCGCTCAAAGTCCGTCAACTGCACATACGGTTCACGTCCACGCTGTCGCGGCATGCTACCAGTGTTAAAGACTGCGATGGAGCTCCGTATGCCACGGCAAACTGGCTGACACTGACGGCGGCGGTGCACAAATGCTGCGCAGCTAGCGCCATTCGACGGCCAACACCGCGGTTCCTGGTGTGTCCGCTGTGCCGTGCGTGTGATCATTGCTTGTACAGCCCTCTCGCTGTGTCCGGAGCAAGTATGGTGGGTCTGACACACCGGTGTCAATGTGTTCTTTTTTCCATTTCCAGGAGTGTAGGTGGTCAACGTTTAGTTCTGGGGCTAAATAAGACAGAAACATGAAATTACGAAGATTTCTTGTGATTCACCTAGCTATTAACACACGAAGCATATTCTCTAGAGCAGGACTCACACACGTTTTTCATCCTAATAATGACACATTACCGCGAATTACTTTGCTGCAATTTATTTGTAAACTGACAACCGTAAAACTTAGATGTATTTGTGTCAGTACCACAAAATGTTAGCTAATTACAACATGTGATGCAAAGTATCTGGACACCTGCCTGCAAATGACTTACAAGTTAGTGGCGCCCTCAAGCGATAATGCTGGAACTCAATATGGTGTTGGCTCACCCTTAGCCCTTATGACAGCTTCCATTCTCATAAGCATACGTTCAATCAGGTGCTCGAATGTTTCTCGGGGGTTGGCAGCCCATTCTTCACGGAGTTCTGCACTCAGGAGAGGTATCGATGTCGGTCGGTGAGGCCTGGCACGAATTCGGTGTTCCAAAACATCCCAAAGGTGTTCTGTAGGATCCAGCTCAGGACTCTGTGCTGGCCAGTCCGTTATAGGGATGTTATTGTCGTGTAGCAACTCCGCCACCGCCCGTGCATTATGAACCGGTACTCGATCATGTTGAAAGATGCAGTCGCCATCCCCGAGTTGCTCTTCAACAGTGGAAAGTAAGGAGGTGCTTAAAATGTCAATCTAGGCCTGTGCTGAGATAGTGCCACACAAAACAACGAGGGGTGAAAGCCCCCTCCATGAAAAACACGACCACGCCATAACACCACCGCCTCCAAATTTTAATGTTTGCACTACACACGCTGGAAGATGACGTTCATCGGTCATTCGCCATAATCACACACTGCCATCGAATCGCCACATTGTGTACCACAATTCGTCACTCCACACAACGCTTTTCCACAGTTCAATCGTCCAATGTTTACCGGCGTGATGTGTGGGTTATGAGCAGCCTCTCGACCATGAATAAATCATTTCTGATCTCCCTCCTACCTGTCATAGTACTTGCAGTGGATCGTGATGTTTGGAATTCCTGTGTGATGGTCTGGATAGATGTCTGCCTATTTGATATTACGACCCTCTTCAACCATCGGCGACCTCTGTCAGTCACCAAACGAGGTCGGCCTGTACGCTTTTGTGCTGTACGTGTCTCTTCACGTTTCCACTTCACTACCACATCGTACACAGTGGACCTAGGGATTTTTAGGAGTTTGGAAATGTTGCGTACAGACGTATGACACAAGTGACACCCCATTCACCTGACCACGTTCAAAGGCTGTGACTTCCGCGGAGCGCCCCATTATTCTGCTCCCTCACGATGTCTAATGCCTACTGAGATCGCTGGAATGGAGCATCTGGGAGTACGTGGCAGCACAATGCACCATATATTTAAAAAAATCGTATGTTTTTGGGGATATGCGGATACTTTCGATCACATAGTGCGTTATACCAGGAAATAGAATGAGAAAATACTGCGTGCTAGGAGCACAGAAAAGTAAGCTAGACATTTGCCGCACGCTTGGCCGTGCGGTCTAACGCACGGCTTTCCGGGCGGTAAGGAGTGCCTGTTCCCCGGCACGAATCCGCCCGGCGGATTTGTGTCGAGGTCCGGTGAACCGGCCCGTCTGTGGATGGTTTTTAGGCGGTTTTCCTTCTGCCTAGACGAATGCGGGCTGGATCCCCTTATTCCGCCTCAGTTACACTATGACGGCGATTGTTGCGTGAACAAGTTCTCCACGTACGCGTACACCACCATTACTCTACCACGCAAACATAGGGGTTACACTTGTCTGGTGTGAGACGTTCCCTGGAGCGTCCGCCGGGGCCCGAACCACACAATAACCCTGGATTCGTTGTGGGGCGGCGGAAGGGTGATGTGGACTACGGTAGTCGTCGTGGGGTTTTGGACCACTGCGGCTGCGGCGGGGACGGAGCCTCTCCGTCGTTTCTAGGTCCCCGGTTAACATACAATACAGTACAATACAAAGCTAGACTTTTCATTATAGGCCAAACTGCCACAAGTACATGAAACACTTTTGGAATATAGTCATCAGCCTGTGTAAACACCACTCGGAGCCTTCTATAAGTCGCTCCATTAGCCAACGATAGAAACCTGCTTGTTGGTCACGGAGCCATTCCAGAACCGTTGCGTGAATATCTTCACCACCGGAAAAGAGTGATTGCTGTGAGTTAGTTAAATGATTGCTTCAACATTGGTGTCTGTGGTCGATGTTGGTACCAATGGCCTTCTTTTCTGAACAGCGTCACCCATGTCTGTTCTGCGTTGGTCATTTCAGTACGGCAGGACGCCATATTGCATTTTGTCCACAAGCCGCCAGAACCGACTGTCAAAGTGTACGCAATCTAGACGTTTTGCTCACACGAATCGTACTATGTCACGCAGCTCATCTTTCGAGCACCTTTCCAGTCGCAGCCCCATTTCAGTCTCCCACTGTGACACAGTTATTACCCTTACCGCAGCGGAGCTCTATCTGCAAGATATCCAGGATATGTGCTCTCTTCTGACAACATACACCTTTCGTTTCGCAGTGACCTTAGCAGGAACGACATGTGTAACTTACCTTATAAAGTCGCTGCATATATTGGGCATTCGGCTATTTTTTATGCAAATGCAAAGAGAAGCACCTTTTTTTCTGTGGAACAAATATATTTATTGAACTGCATAACCTGAAACCCTTACATCCAGGCAACACACATCTGAATCGACTATTCCGGGTTATATTCAGTACCTCAGGTGGAGAAGATACATGGCATGGAATACCTTTGTTGTTAGTATTGGCTTATTGTTTGGTGTTCGGGAGCATTTCCTCATTCGAAATGTATCACCTTCGTCATCACATTCTGCCTCTTCTTCCACACTTTCTTCTACGTCTTATATCTTATAGCCTGTATTGTGACTGTGAATGTATAGGTCGTTATTGATTGTATAGCTAGTATTACGAGGGCGTACTGGAACGCAATGTCTCTGGCATTTTAATCTGAAAGTGTCACAGATTTTTAAATAAAACATACGCTGTTAATGTTCCATATGTGTATTTATCGTGCCTACATATTTCTTTCTCATCGTAGTCTCCCCAGTGACGAAGGTATTTCTCGCAACGAGAGACCAGTTTGTTGACAAAATCACTGTACAATGATTCGCTTTGTTGACGGAGCTAAAACCTCACTTTTGCTTGCACCTTTCCAATACCATCAAAGTGGAAGCCTCGAAGATAATCTTTTAAGTTTTGAAAAGAGCTGGAAATGGGATGGGAAATAGTCGGGACTCTATGGAGGATGGTCGATGACAGAAAACATGAGGCGACGGATTATTGCGAATTTCGTGGCGCTCGTTTCTGTGGAAGGATTTTTAGAATTGGTACTTTGGGTTTTCTGAGGTTCTGTTTCTCACGCAACGACATAGTTATGTGACACACAACCACATTACACGCGAAAATTCGGAGCACTCTAGTGCCAGAGAGAAGCAACTCACGTCAGTGAAGTGGAAAAGTCGGCTGAGTAATATACTGAGAACTGATAAAAAAATTCGTTGTCGTTAATATACATCACACCATCACAGTCTCGTACATCGAAAAAATATATCGCTTTATTGTTGTCAGCCAGTAAACATTCCCTTATTCTCTAGCAAAGGATGTATACACTCATACAACCTGGAATTACCTTCATTTATCCAAACCATGCAATCATTTTGATAAACAGCAGTCTCCTATTAGATACTGAAACTAATTGGGAGATTATAGAAAAGGAAACAAATGATGAACAGAAAACGTATGGTGTAAAGTATAACCTACAATCAGGCACAATAACTTCTCTTAATTACCTGACTCAGAAAAAAATAAATAAAACGTCGATGCAGAGTATATAGTTCTTTAGAACGGTGAAGGATATTTGAGGATCTCATGATACTGTAAAACAGGAGCACTTGAAGGGACATCTTCTAGATTTTTCAGTAAATATTTAGCTGTGTTTCGATGTAATTGTAGGAAAGCTCAAAGCTGCATATATATATTGTTTCTATCTTGTGAGAGTCACGTGAAGGGCGATACTTGATACTTATCCGACGTACATAGGAAGGAGTTGAACTATGATTTGTACAGTTATCAGCTTCCTGCATTCTGAAACTTCCGAAACCAGGTGGAGCTTCTAACTAGTGCTTGTATCGTGGTGAAGTATAGACTTCTATAGTACACCAAAAGGCCCCAATCCTCAGCCCATTGTTGCTTGGCCAGTTCCCACATCTATAATCTGAAATCTGACGATAGTAAAATGTCATTCACTACACTGCCAGAAATACTAACGTTCTGCGGAATCTATTAGACTTTGTCATTGTAAACTAATCTCAAATGACCGCGGCCCAACAGCAAGATGATTTTCGTACCTCTTCGCTCATTTTGCAACGTAATTTTCAGGACCTCAGTATTCATTTTACTGATCCACAGTCAATGTCGAATACATTGGTATACGCTTTTGGAGTAAGATGCCACAGGACGTTCTGGAGCCCCGCAGGACGACCAGATTTGAGAATCTCCTGATTCACTATCGCCTTTGCTGTAAAAATTGAAAACTATGATCACAGACGAAATTGCTTGGAATATTTCAGCTTCGTGACAAGAAATATTCGTTGTATTGCTGAAATCTCCTGAAATCACAAGCCGTCGATATAAACATGAACATTGGCGTCCAGTAAGTATTAACGTAAGCATAGAGACTAGAACTGATTGTGCCAAATAAATTATTCATAAAACTATAATAAGGAATCTATACTTTTTGCAGAATGGTGTAGGAATGGAATTCCATATGGATCCATACAGATATCTGTTTGAAGCCAAAGGTAGGTGATACACACCGAGTCTAATGCTGAAACCAATAGAGAATAAAGACGACACATATCCGATGTGGATCGTATATGAGGAAGAGTTTCTTTCATTTCCCGTAGGTGAGAGATTAATCTACAGCTGGACTGAAACTTTCTGACAGGTTAAACCTGTGTGCCGGACCGAGACTCGAACTCGGGTTCTTTGCCTTTCGCGGGAAAGTGCTCTACCAACTGAGCTCCCAATTACGACCCACGACCCATGCTCAACGCTTCAATTCTGTCAGTACCTAGTCTCCTACCTTCACAGAATTGAAGCTGTGAGGACGGATCGAGAGTCGTGCTTGGATAGCGCAGTTGGTAAAGCAATTTTGCGCAAAAAGAAAAAATCCCGAGTTCGAGTCTCAGTCTGGCACACTCTTTTATTCTGTCAGAAAGTTTCATCTCAGCGCACACTTCTCTGCAGAGTGAAAGTCTCATTCTGGATACAGTTGGACTACTGTATCTCAAGGTCAATAAATTTTCTCGCCAAGTTCTTAGCTGTCAAGCACAGCATCTAACAAGTTCTCGTTGATCTGGGTTCCAGAAATGATTTCTGAGTGTCCTTTTTGTAAGGCACACATCAGACATCTCAATATCTCTAGCTATCGTTTTACAATAATTTATGCCGTTAGGAAACTTACGTCTTTTTTTACAATCCGTTAGTCTTAGTATCTGTCTTCCAGCAGCGCAGGTTGTCTTCTGAGCGTACGTAGATTTCATATTGCATAAGGATACACGGTACTTATAGTTGGGTGGAAAAGACGAAATTTTTAATGACTTTATTAAATTTTATAGTCTTTCCTGATTACATTGATATATAGGGTTTCAAATGAATAATGATATATATATATCAAATTTAAAAGTTACGGTCATGTATGCCACCGCGCCCCCTTTCTTTGTGTTACAGAAACCAGTATTATTTCGAAAATAAATGTGAACCTTCTGTTTGCAGCGATTATACGTACAATACATTGTTTATGTTCGTAACAGTGCAGGTTTCTAATGTCAGCAGCTGATTATCTTCGCTAGTATGTACTTTTGTTTCGCTGAAACAGTTTGTTAACATGTTACTGAATGTTTGTTGCTCAAGTGCTACATATATTTGCGGCAGTACATATCCTTTAGTGTGGAATAAATACGAACTACGTCACGCATCAAGAAATTCAATAAAAGGGAATGCAGTGGTAACCAGTTCACAAACAAAGCAAACCACAATATTGAAAGTAACCTATGTATCAGATCTTCAGGGATGAATCTCCCACATGGCACGCCTCCTAGTGATTCAAATTTTTATCCTAACAATGACGCTGTTTGTAGTGGATTTGTTGTTGTTTATGTGGACATCTTATCTCCTTTGATAAAGGAAATGGCTAAATGTAAACAATGTGATGATGTAGATTGTCTGTAAATAACTGAACAATAAAGTAGCAGGAAGGGTTTCAAATCGTTCAAATGGCTCTGAGCACTATGGGACTTAACATCTATGGACATGAGACCCCTAGAACTTAGAAGTACTTAAATCTAACTAAACTAAGGACATCACACAACAGCCAGTCATCACGCAGGAAGGGTTTAGCGTCATATTAGTTCTCTGTGTAGATCCTGCAATAAATCTATCTCGTAAATGACTTCGAACTTTGTGCATTATTCATACGATATGAATTTTAGGTTAGTGTATGCAATGGGTGCACTACGAAAAGGAAAAAAGTGTGCTCAAACGTTTTGTGATTTGATGGACCTTCTTCCTCCTCCCAGTAGGTTCAGCTAGTACATAAAATTACTTTTAGGTGCCTTGACGCTTGTGTCTAAGCCATCTATGAAACGTGCTATAGAAGAAACTGTAAATATTAGTGGAACCAGGGACATTGCTGTTTCACTTGATGGGACATGGCAACGTCGAGGAAATCGTTCCTAGAATGGTGTTGTAACTGCTACTTCTCTGGAGAATGGAAAAGTTGTTGATGCTGATTGCTTATCTAATTACTACCACACCTGCCATGATAACACTGAAGGACATATTGAAAATCAGTGTACTAGGAATTGTGATGGAGGTATGGAGTGTGATAGAGCTCTAAAAATATTTCAGAGACGGTGCCTGTTTATAGCGTTGCAGATATGAAGCACCTAGGCGATGGGGACTCTAAGGCTTTCAATAAAATTAGTGAGTTCAATGTTTATGGTGATACCTTGGTAACAAAACTGCAGTGTTGTGGATAGGTGCAAAAGAGGATGGGTGCTAGAATGAGGACGCTACGACGAGAAATTAAAGGAAAGTTGCTATCTGATGGAAAATCGCTATCTATCATAGGCAGATTGACAGAAACTGAAGTGGACATTCATCAGAGTTATTATGGAATGGCCAGTAGACGAAATGCATCTCTGAATGATGTTACAGCAATGAGAAAAGCTGAAGGAGCAACTACTTGCGTAAGTTGTCCACAGATGGCCACCCAGTTCACAGACTCTTGCCTAAAGAAGCAGATTCTTGGTGTGGTTACCAAAAAGGAAAAGAAAGGTTGACATTTCCCTTTGCAGTCTCTTCCTGAGGTTGTAATGAATGAAATAAAACCAATTTTTAGAGACCTGGGTGACTCTGTTTTGCTTAGTAAATGGCTTCATGGGGGCACTCAGAATACAAATGAAAGTTTCAACCATTGCATATGGGAAAGATTGCCTAAGACTCTTTTAGTCGGACTAAATACATTAAAAATTGGTGTACTAGATGCAGTGATATGTTTCAATGATGGAGTGATAGGAAGGTTGGAGGTCCTGAGAAATTTAAGATTTGTTCTTTAAGTCCTGTGTTCTTCTATTATGTGTATCCAAAAAGGAGCATCGTGTTAGTATTAATAAGATAAAGTACAGGGTCTAAATATGAACATTACACACTTCAAAATTGTTATGGCTTCCATCGCCACCTGTTGACAAACTGCCTGTAGGCTTCTTTCTAGGGCACTTCCGGCGACGTTGGTCTGATGATTTTCTGACGTTTCGCCAGTACGAGTGGCTGACATCGTCGTAGCTTCACCTTCCATTGCTGGTGGTGGACTTGAGCCGAGCTCGCGACCGCAGGCAGTATGTAAGTGGTTCGCCAACGACCTAGTGTTTCGCTATGGTCATTTCCGGGGCGCTTCTTCTCTTGCTATCTGCTAAGGTCATACGCTGCAACACGGAAGTCCAGGATCCGTTTACCTTGAGGATCTGTTCATTCTTGCTGAATCTAGTCTCGCCTTTGTGTATTACTATAGCTCCTCTGAAAAACCGGGTGTGATAGCTATTTTCTACAGCCAGAACATCCCTGTCGGCATATTTAACTACGTTGTCGGTCTAACAAAGCGCGTGCTCTGCCATGAGCTATTTCTCCAACTGCCTAAACCTGCAATGTTGGTTCAGGTATGTGATCCTGGCGTTGATAGAGTGTTGGAATGACTGGACGACCCGTCAACACCAGGATCAAATGGGTCTTAACAAAACTTTCAAGCGTTCGTCTGGCTCAATACGACGTTGTACTTCCGGCATTGCTTTAGGTCAAAGAGTTGGAGGCATTATTTGAATTGTTCAGTGAAGAAGAAAAGTCCCAGACAGATACTTTTGAAAGTTTATAGAAATGTTGTCAACGCACGATTTGGCATGTTCCACAGCGGAGGATGGTTATTATGATCCACTCCTAGGAAAGAGTCCATCGAGGACTTTAGCATTCACGTTAGCTATTTCAGCTGAAACGGTGATCACAGGATATGGTCATATACTACGACTAGTGGTGGAATAGGGGCACTAGAGTCGTAAGAAAAACGTCGTTGTCAACATCAACATCTAACATCGTGTCCGGGTTCCAATTAATATTTAAGAGTTATCTTCTTGTATTCCAAGCAGCGGACAACTTAATTGTATTCATCGTTTCACAATAATTTACCCAGTTCAATTTTTTTGCAGCCTGTTAGTTTTAGCATCTGTCTTACAGCGGTGCAGGATGTCTTCTCAAGATAAAGAGATCTTATAGTGCATATGCGCTATTCAATTCTGCGCAATCATGTGTGAGGATTCCGTATTCTGCCATATCACAGAGCTGTTAACCTGGAACGAAGAAGCGGAAAACGGTGCGAGCCGATGACGTAGTTTATAAAATAGCATAGCTCGGTTAAGGTTTCTTCATTGTCATCAGAAGAGTTCTGGGAAGGTGTGAATAAGGTAGGAATAAGTGCCAAGTGGTAAACAACTACAGCGAGGGTAAGCAGTAGTAGTAGAGCAGAACGAAGGAGTAAGTGGCTGTGAGACATGGGACAGTGACAGAGATACACAAAGAGATAATGTCAACGAGCTGGGCTGCATCAGACAGTGATTACGAGTAAGTGGTAGTGAATGAGTATGAGCGGTTACAGCGAAGGACTAGTGGGTGTGAGCGAGTTACAGTTACATTATGTTTTGTCAATGGGTGATGAATTGCATGCTAAAAGGAGTGCCTTTATCATCCCACGCGAAACATTTGGGAAAAATTTATAGGTGCTGAGGAAAGTATAATGAGGCAACTGGTACATCACACTTCAGTCAGAGTCACGTAAAAGAGGAGCGTATTCGTCTTTTTGTGCTTAGATAGGAAGTTTTCCTCTGGAACGCATTTCCCCAACTTGACATGTAACCGTTGAGAGTCCCAGAGAACACCAGAGATTTATACAAGTATTTCAATCCGCCTCGTTTATATTGCTTTACAGGGATCAATGTGCCGATAACGGGCTGAATGATACAAAACGTAATTGTATATGTGCTACCGATATCTACAGTCTTACAGTAGAGGTGTGATCTGTGCTTCCGAAAAAGTATCTTCTTTCCACGGCATGACAGGGACACCGCCTTTCCACTCTGGACTGCTCGACCTGATAAAAAAGAACGCTCTACAGTTCATATGTACCCCTACGTCTACATCATGCTCCGCAAGCCACCTAACGGTGTGCGTCGGAAGGTACTTTCGGTACCACTATCCGATCCCTCCAACCCTGTCTCATTGGGAAGAATGATTGTAGCGAAGCCTCTGTTTTGGCTATAATTTCTCAAATTTTCTCCAGTGGTAAATACGCGTGATGTGTTTGGGGGGAAGTAATACTTTGTCCGACTCCTCCTGAAAAGTGCTGTCCGGAAATTTCAATAGCAAATCTCTCCGTGATGTACGAGTACAACGACGCTCTTGTAACGTCTGCCAGTGGGGTTTGTTTAGCATCTCCATAACGCTATCTCGCCAGCTAAACGATCTCGTCATGAAACGTGCGGCTCTTCGTTAGATCTTCTCTATCTAATCTATCAGTCCTACCTGACAGGGATCCCAGATAGATGAACAATACTCAAAAATCGGCGAAGAGCGAAATCGTGGAAGAGCTACATTTTATTAAGATTCTTCCGATACGCCAGTCTACCGCGAACAACGTTTCGAAAACACAAGTTGCGGTTATATTTGGATACGATATCTCTTGGCAGACTCTCTTTATTGTCTATGGACGAATGAACACTCCACTGAATGATCTTGAAAACCCAGATAAGTAATAATGCCTAGAATACCATTTCTTAAATCTCTCATGTATAACTCTGCTTTGGTGGGTGACAGTACCTCGTATGTTTATATGATGCTTCAGATGTTTTGTGTGTCTGATAGCGTCCGTCATTCGTCGTGAAATTCCTGAACACCGCTGGTGTGGCTGCCTCACGATATGACAAGAAAGATTCATTGCTCGCCTGGAATAGAGGAAGTAGGGGAATAGACCGTGAGCTGCCGTCAGTCTTCATGTGGTATTTTATTGTTGTTTTTTCCGACAGACTGAGGAAAGAATCAAGTCAACAAAAAACTACCAACTTCTGACTCCCCTGCATTAAAAGTTTGAGGTAGCGTCATTTTGCTGACTTAATGTATAAACTCTGAATCACATGTATTGTAACGTTCTTTTGTGTTCGCAGGTACTATACAGCATATTATGCTGTCTGTGTCTTCCCTGCAGGAAGAAGACACATGGTTTTGGGGGCAAATCAAAGAAAGCGCATTTGACAGAAGTCTATGATGACCGTAAAGTGGACATGGAGAAGGTGAGCATTGAGCAACTCTAAGGTGTATGAAAATCCCAGACCCACAACGTTTCCTTATATCGCATGTTATCCATATTTTCTATGCTCGCACATTGAGATTCATGCACAGGAGAGAAAAATTTTTGCAATTGCGATTTTGGTCCATTGACACAAATATAATAATCATTTACACAATCTGTGTTCGTACGGAGTCTGTATATTGTATTACATGTATGTAGATGTTAACGGTCTGAGGGAAGAAGGTTATACACATAAAGTCGCTGTACTAGGAGGCAGTTTCTATACGCAATGTTACGATCAGTTAAAACGCTGGGGACAGCTGCATGTTGTCTTTGAGAAATAGTGAAACAAGGTGCGTCAGAACGCAGCCGAAAATTACATTTAGACGTTACTGTTACAGATATGTGAGTCAAATCGTTAAAACATCAGTGTGGAAGGATTAAACACCGTTCGTTTTAACAGTATTTAGGAGTAGCAATTGACGAACGGTCAATTGTTATATTTTCGGGAAACCTTATACTTTACATCGGATACTTTCACATCTCTTAGTACACATGACTCAGACAAGTCACATTGCCGCAAACTAAGCGGTCATAAAATAGTGGCACAGTAGATTCTAATACGTCTAGGCTTATTTACGTTATCACTATTCTTCCCAGAGTGCATCTGAGAGGAGTGTAACGTGTTTTCCTATTTCTGACATCATAAATTTAACCAGAGTTATTGGACAGATCATTCATTTCATTACGTCATTAATGAGAATCTGCGTTTAGTGAACATTTAGTTTTCTGCAGTCTAGGGTGGCCTGCAACTTTCATGTTCTTTATGAGCCTTCGGATTCATCTCATTCGTCAATAGCATACGAGATGGCAGCAAACTGAATCTAGCAAACTTTAAGGAAATTATAGTACTAATGGGAGGGTATTCTCATGGATTGATCTGTGGGCTCATTTATGAGTTCTATGCGTAAAACCCCTCTCGCTCCCGCCCACCATCATGCTTACTTGATGGTTTCTGGCCATTCCACGACTGATTCGAGGATCAGACAAATACTTCCTTTCGCCCAATAGCGAGATGAAGCTGCAAGAGTAAATGGAAATGAACAAGTAACAAAATACGTGACAAGCTCTTCACAGTCATCTTCTAGAAGCTATACCAGACACTGTTACAATTCTCCCCTACTTTGTGTTGTTCTTTTCATTTATTGATAACTTTGGAGTTTTATTATTATCTTTGAATTTTCATCTACTGGGCTTCTGTGCCTGGACTCGAATTTCTTTCCACCTCCTTCGTTCTTTCATGTTGATAACTTGTTTTTCCCTCAACAAATGTCAAACGCCATATCTCTTCCTTTTTTGGGTGGTCTCTGAGGGGTATCTCTGTTCATTGGTCTCTTGCAGAACATATTCTCTAATTTCTCTATCTGTCCAGCAGATTATCAGCCTCTTCTACGAATTTCCACACTGCATTCGGTTCGAAGCGCCTTCTGTCTGAGTTCCAGAATGATCAGCTTTCCAAGTCATATAGGAGCACATCCAGAATGAACGCCTTAGCAAAGGTTTATTTTCTTTTTTGGTTCTATTCTGCACTACACGACTACAGAGGATCGTCTTGACTTATACCTCATTTCTCTTCTATAATAAACGATTTTTTTTCTAGTACTTGTCTTCTTCATCGATAGCAGCTTTAGCTGAGACTGTTATTTTTTCCTGTTACTATCATTCATATGCTGCCTTCAGAAATTAAGGTCCCTAAATAATAGTCATGCACTCTGTTTAATATCTCTCATTTACGATGCAAGACGACCTCCAATTTTCTGGCTTGCTTTTTATGATAGATTTTGTTTTGGGCTATTTATTCATCTTCAGCCTTTCTTACAATTGCTGAAAAATTTTAAAGTGTGTTTGACATAAGGTTTTCACTAATTGACTTTGATACAGTATGATCTTTAAGTGCGATACAATGGAGAAATTCCCTCTACTTTAACTCCAGATTTTCTTCCTTAGAAGTTCCTCATACCTTTCTGATGATATGGTTAAACAAATACAGAAACAATGAGCAAATCTTCTAGACCATTTATAATTTGGTATTTACGTTATTTTCGGTCACTATCTACCCCTAAGGTTTTGTTTTTTGTACATGTTTGATAATGATTTACTACCTTTCCTGTCTCAGTGTATCTCTTACAAGATCTTGCAGAGAGATATGGATTTGGTTTGTCTGTTCTAGACCTTAGGTAGCTCCCTTATAGACTTTGTTTAATGGACGACTGTAGCAGTGGGTGAATTACCATGTCAGGTTGAGGCAGATCTCCGAGGCGGTACGGATATCTGATGATGTTGCTTACAGCAACATTTCATTTTTCGACGTTACCCAGGACGAACGTTGGAATCATGACTCAAGGATGGAAACAAACCGGAAATATGATACGCCGCAGACTCTTTCTTGACTGTGGGCGCCAAACAGCGAGGTGCTAATTTCAAATTGCGAAGTCTGACGACAGCGAACCAGAGCGATGAAAGGTTTGTAGGCGTATATCCCCGCTGAATGCCTTAACTACGTCTCAGACAATCATTCCTTGTAACCAGTTTTGACATTACCAACGTAAACAGAGCAAGTGCGCTCATTTAACAGTTATAAGGGTGTAATCAGTTTTCAGAATTTACGTGATCTACCTTAAGGTGGTAGACAGGATACGAGCGTTTCATCACAAATATGACATTGACTGTCTCAGTCCACAACTACACCACGCCAACTTTGTGATTTGTGTGTGATGATATCGTGAACTCAGCACGAAATGCGGTCTTAGAGGGACGTAGGATGAATGAAACTTTTGATTATAGCCTTAGAATTTAGCGTTGTGTGGTGGCAGGGGTGTGGGGGGAGGTGTTCCAACATAGTTTATCTGAAATCCTACCTACGGGAATTGGAACCATCTACTGGCTAAACATTCATGGCGTATACATCAGAACGCTCCTTGAGCTTGTGAATGGAGATGATTTGACTGAATGAACTGTCACTTACCAATGTGTTCACGTTGTTCCAGCTGACAGCGCGACTACACTGTTTAATGGACAACTACAGCACTTGTTTCACTGCAGCATAGATGCTGGAACGATACAAAACATGATGATGATGATGAGCGTTTGGCGTCATTGGCCGGGAGGCCCCTCGCGGGGCAGGTCCGGCCGCCTTGGCGCAGGTCTTATTACATTCGGCGCCACATTGGGCGACCTGCACGCCGGATGGGGATGAAATGATGATGAACACAACACAACACCCAGTCCCTGAGCGGAGAAAATCTCCGACCCAGCCGGGAATCGAACCCGGGCCCGGAGGACGGCAATCCGTCACGCTGACCACTGAGCTACTGGGGCGGACGATACAAAACATAAGATGATAGACACTTGGCGCGAAAATGGTATAAACAAACTGATAGCGAATTACGTATTGGAAAGCAATTCTGTAACTGGCAGACCAGAACACATTCCTAGGGACGCACCAAGACTACGAAAATGGCATATAACAGGACAATAACTAAAAAAAATTACATTGTCCATAGACAGAAATGTGTCTAATATTACGGGTGTTAACTGGCAAACGAAAAGTACAATTAATAAATTTGGAGCAACTGCAAACGAAGAGATACTGACATAGAAAAGCGTATGATGAGTCTGAATGTATTACACGTGGCTTCATACTTTTCTTGCAGCAATTAATCTCAGAACATCTGACGTATATGTTGTTAACAACTGCATAGGATGCAGTGTTAATTCAAATTTAATCCCAGAGAATTTAGAGTAGTATTATCACAAAAAAAGCTACATCATCGTTAACAAGCTTTTATGTTTATAACTGCTACATATCTGAAATTTAGTGGCAAATTAAAATTGTCTGCAGCAACGTGACTCGAACTCGGGAACTTTGAATTCCGTGGGCACATGCTATCTCGTCAAAACTAACAAAACACGACCCACGACCCGTCCTCACAGCTGTACATCCACCAATTACTCATCTCCTACGTTCCGAATTCAAAGGACGGCAAAGGTCCTGTATTCGATTCTCAATCTAACATATTCTGGCCTTCATACAGGGTGTTACAAAAAGGTACGGCCAAACTTTCAGGAAACATTCCTCACCCACAAATAAAAAAATATGTTATGCGGACATGTATCCGGAAACGCTTAATTTCCGTGTTAGAGCTCATTTTAGTTTCGTCAGTATGTACTGTACCTCCTCGATTAACCGCCAGTTGGCCAAATTGAAGGAAGGTAATGCTGACTTCGGTGCTTGTGTTGACATGCGACTCATTGCTCTACAGTACTAGCATCAATCACATCAGTGCGTAGCATCAACAGGTTAGTGTTCATCAAGAACGTGGTTTTACAGTCAGTGCAATGTTTACAAATGCGGAGTTGGCAGATGCCCATTTGATGTATGGATTAGCACGGGGCAATAGACGTGGCGCGGTACGTTTGTATCGAGACAGATTTCCAGAACGAAGGTGTCCCAACAGGAAGACGTTCGAAGCAATTGATCGGCGTCTTAGGGAGCACGGAATATTCCAGCCTATGACTCGCGACTGGGGAAGACCTAGAACGACGAGGACACCGGCAATGGACGAGGCAATTCTTCGTGCAGTTGACGATGACCCTAATGTCAGCGTCAGAGATGTTGCTGCTGTACAAGGTAACGTTGACCACGTCACTGTATGGAGAGTGCTACGGGAGAACCAGTTGTTTCCGTACCATGTACAGCGTGTGCAGGTACTATCAGCAGCTGATTGGCCTCCACGGGTACACTTCTGCGAATGGTTCATCCAACAATGTGTCAATCCTCATTTCAGTGCAAATGTTCTCTTTACGGATGAGGCTTCATTCCAACGTGATCAAATTGTAAATTTTCTGAATCAACATGTGTGGGCTGACGAGACCCTGCACGCAATTGTGCAATCACATCTACAACACAGATTTTCTGTGAACGTTTGGGCAGGCATTGTTGGTGATGTATTTATTGGACCCCATGTTCTTCCACCTACGCTCAATGGAGCACGTCATCATGATTTCATACGGGATACTCTACCTGTGCTGCTAGAACATGTGCCTTTTGCAAGTACGACACAACATGAGGTTTATGCACGATGGAGCACCTGCACATTTCAGTCGAAGTGTTCGTACGGTTCTCAACAACAGATTCGGTGACCGATGGATTGGTAGAGGCGGACCAATTCGATGGCCTCGACTCTCTCCTGACCTCAACCCTCTTGACTTTCATTTGGCATGGGGGCATTTGAAAGCTCTTGTCTACGCAACCCCGGTACCAAATGTAGAGACTCTTCGTGCTCGCATTGTGGACGGCTGTGATACAATACGCCATTCTCCAGGGCTGCCTCAACGCATCAGGGATTCCAGGCGACGGAGGGTGGATGCATGTATCCTCGATAACGGAGGACATTTTGAACATTTCCTGTAAGAAAGTTGAAACGTCCCCTTTGAACAATTTTACATATGAAACGTCCCCTTAGAACAATTATACAAGCCTGTGCTTAACCTGACACACAATATTATTTAGCGCAACGCAATCTGACTTTCAGAAATCCCTACAAAGGAATGGCCCTGAGTAACATTAAACTACACCTTTCAGAAATCACTTACCTCACAAAAATCTTCGCTACTCAAGCTACTGCAAAACAGCGAGCGCCACTACTGCCAGCTAAATAAGAGATTCAAACTACTGAAGGTACTAACTACTGATAGGGATAGTTAGCAAATGAAAGATATTAATAGAGAACAAACAATGTATTTACCTTAATATTCATAATTGACATTCAGTCTTACAGATTATCAAAAATCCGCCATCTCTCTCCACACGTCCACCACTGCTGGCGGCTCACCTCCAACTGCCCAGCGCTACGCGCTGTTCGCATCCAGCTATAGCAGTTCATGACAACAATGGCAGGCAACAATGCAAACTAGCCACATACTGCACACAGCACAGCCAGTGATTTTCATACAGAGAGCGCTACGTAACGTTGCCAATAAGAAAACATAAACATCAAACTTACATAAAGAAAACATAAACAGCCTACTTACATAGCCCCCATGCTCCCCACAAAAATTTTTACAAATGGTGTTGGGCACTGGCCAATACAGATTTGACAAAAATTTTTCACAATTACAGTAACAAAGATATAAAATGCACACACTTATTTATACAATGTTGGTCAACAGCTAAAATTTTCTCACAGTCCATAAAGACAGTCCAGATTGTTCATCATAATAGTAATTACAGGTGTTTGTTCACAAAGTCTCATTAGTAAAAAAAATTGCACACAGAAGTAGTGGATTTCCATGCAGTCTTGAAGAAGTAGTGTTGTCCTTACAACGGAAAGACAGTGCTGACTCTTGACATGCTGACAGGTAATGGGCCACAACAGAGCAAACCCACAGCAGAGTCATTCAGCGTTTTGAAGAAGATTGGTAGGTAGGTCATCACAGAGCAGACCCACTGTAGTCCTGGTAGAGAGTATGGTATTGGTGGGCCACCAGAGGAGCAGACCCACTGTTGTCCTTGTAGAGATGGCCAGCAGCCATCTGTTGTGACTGTGCAGGTGCACAATCACCATTGAAGAGTCTTGCGGATAATAGAGCAAGTCCATAACCACCACTTGTGCATTCACAAAGTTTTTGGGAATTGTCCTTAGAACCAGCAATGCTGTTATCCAGTCCCTTGCTGAAGTACTAACACACGTGCAAACACTAACAGTCCCAACTTCTCACATAGTGTCCATATAGTATGACCAACAGAAAAGTGACCAGTGAAATGAATGCTTACAAGTTAATAATATGATGAACTGGTGTCAATTACAATTTTATGACGTAAGAATACAATTACAAAGGTACAAAATACATCATTAAAAACATAACAATACAGATAACATTTGTAGTAATAGGGGCTTTACAAAAGAATAGAAATAAACATATACATCAGTGTTACAGGAATTATGACATGAGTACATACATAAAAGATCAGAATAACTTTTGAAACGTCAACTTCACACATGAGCATTAAAACAAAACAGAATAAATAAAGTCTAAGCATCTTTACAAAGAAAATAACAGAGTATTAGAAAAATTCTACAACATAGCTCTCATCAGCTAAACACATAAAGACAGGAAAACACAAATACACAAGGGTACACAAACACATAGTGGGATAACACAAAAGGAAAGGACAACACACAATTACATATTGGGAAAAAGCAGCAAAGAGGAAAGGACAGGGTTTGTTTTACTGCAGTATTTTGCTTGGAGATCTCCCTTCATTCCATAGATTGTTCGTCTTATTTCAACCTTTGCTTCCACCAAAAAAAATCCTATCTAAGCATGCTTTCTGTATTTATATGTTCACACATTGCTTACCTCATCATTTATTTCCAAGAAAATCCTACCTATACCTCGTTCCTGTATTCTATTCATATTTCTTTCAAAATAATTATTTCTGATTGTACAATACTCATTGGGGCCCAAATCTTTCTTCGCAATGCATTCTTTACCTATTCTCCATAGTCAGTTTCTTATATAGTCTACCCCCTCTTAAGCTAACTTAAATCTACTGAGCTCAGATATATATACCAAAGGACGAGGCAATGCAGCATCACAACAAATCAACACAAACAAAAATGACAAAAAATGCAAATTGGCAAAGCTAGCAGCATAAATTAGCAAAAGTCAAATTCAATAACACTATGCCTTGCAAACAGCAGCAACTTATACCTAAACATGACATAGCGCAAGCAGAAAAAATATTACAGTAAAAACAACAATGCAGACAAGGGAAATGCATATTCACATCTTAATGTCTATGTAATTAAAGTGGTCATCTTAATGTCTATGTAATTAAAGTGGTGCACCATAACAACTTATTGTAAAAAAATATTACCATGTACTTGAAAAGAAAATTTTGTTTTACTGTTGCTAGTTCCGTCTTATTGTTCTTTCCTTTCCAAGTGCTCCTTTTTTTAAAGAATGTGGATCATAAAATAATAATTTAATAGATCTGTTGACAGAAAGAGTTCACATTAGCAAATGCATTTTATTTTATAAAAGCAATGCTGCAACACAGCTGGAAACCAGATATCAAATGAAATAAGCAATTACGCAAACCAAAGCATAAAAATGTCATTCAGTAGTCATGTGACATTTTATTTCATAAGTTAATTGCTCTCAACTCTCGTACAAAGACTCTTGTCATAATCAGGTGTGCAGATGTAAAAATATTTCTTGTCAATTCATAAGCATTTCAATAATTAGCACAAAGTGCGAGTAATCATATGTTTTTTTAAGTAACGAGGGTGTCGCATTAGCGATGAAAGGCACGCCCTAATGGCTTGTTCTCCAGGTGTTTGACACAGCTGTGTGCCCACAACGCATTACAAAAATCATATGTTTTCAAGTAACGAGCGTGTCGCATTAGCGATGCCCTCTACAAAGGAATGTCATAAACAGAGGTATAGGCCTCTCTTTGTCCTTCTCTTCCACCTGTGCCTCTGGCACAACCTAATGGCTTTCTTTTCTACCTGAGCGTCTGAAAAGGCTTGTTCTCCAGGTGTCTGACACAGCTGTGTGCCCACGACGCATGTGCAGGTGGTCACTTAACATTCTTATGGAAATATTTACGACAGCAGTTTTCGCTACAGTGACAGTCTCATATAAAAACATTTCACAGGTCAAGAATTTTATTGACATAAACATACCTCAACAGCATAATACACATCGTCGTCGTAAAAATAACATCATAACACCTCAGTCAAATGTCAAAATCGTCGTAGCTTCCTCCAATAATTTCAAAACCTAACAAAATTCTCTGCTCATGTCAAAAGTGTCATCCGCCTCAAACGTACTTTAAAATCATGCTCCCTTACCAAATACATCATTCAAAGCTCTCATAGTATCACAATGGTTCTGAAAAAATATGAACAGTTCACAAAGTACAGACCAAATACAATTTCTTAAGTGTGAAGTTATCCAACGGTGTAATCACGTAATCATCTGTCACTGACGAAATAAACAAGTTTGTCTCTCTCAGTTAAATGATCAGATAGCTGTGTAATTTATGTGTTAGAGAAATATGGTACCGATGTGTTAAATTGTATAAGCAAATACCATATTAGCTAGGGCTCCTTGTGCTTGCCAAACACATGGTACACAAAGTAGGCGTGTACCCCCCTGAGGTTTATTGTAATTGTATCCTCAGGTATTACAGCTTACAGCAATGAAATGAAATGTGTCACGAAAAACTTTCTTTGTAATTCAAAAATCTCTTTAAAAATAAATGTTTTAAGTACAAAATTAATCACTCAAATACATGTCCAGTAGCGCTAAATATGCGTCTTGCTGTAAGATAATCTCTGGGAAGTGTCGTAGTTATTGTCCTCCGAAAGCTAAGTTCTGCAGAAGTCAATGTACTTACCTCATGATACACAAAAGTGAAATGCTTTGCGTATAGATAACTTAGTTATTATGCTTATTGTTGCGATGAAGAAATTAGTGTGCTGTAAAGTATTGTTGTGCTACGGAAAAGGCTGTCTCATTGTAGCTATACCACAAAAGTTACTACTAAAACATGTTTTACTTTCCAGAATAATTCAGAAAAACTGTGCAGATAAAAAACAGATACACCACAAAAGCAACATTGTAAATTGTCACTCATTAGTAACGTCGTGATATAATCGTGTAGCTGTCACACAAACCAACCACTGTGTCATCTGGCATTTCACAGAAAGCACCTCAAATCCAGAATCCACTCGTAAGCAAACCAAAATGTTGCATGTTAACAGTTTCTTAAGTCTGACAAATTGTACAAGTAGCGTGAAGTGAAAATTGCAAAGACTAAGTTAAAAAGCAGATTATCTGTCAATAAATGGTTTTACATGAGAAATGTGGTGTAAACCTTTACTCTTCCTAGTACGCAGAGTTTCAACTTCAACGCAATTATCATGCGGTATTCGTCCGTAAAGAATACTGGAACTTTGCTCAAGGTTAGCGTCAATGTTATTTTTCCCTGAGCCAGCGGGCACACGCAGCTGCCTGCGGTGCGAGTCATTGTCTGTTTCTTTGTTGGTGCGCGCCGTTACTGGGGTTAGGAGGCCTAACTTCCACAAATTCGCCTTGCCCAGAGGGCCCAGCTCTGTTTAAATCTCGCCAGTTCTGATACAGTTCAGGTCTGTCGTTACGATCATATCGCCTGTCGTCATGTCGGTAGTTTACATAGTTTCTTTCTTGTCGGTCACATGGTGGAGAATTTCTCCTTGAATCGTAACTACGCGCTGGACCGTTGCGTCTAAAGTTATTCTGTCTCCCTTGATAATAGTTATATTGGTTCCCATATTGTCTGTTTCTCTGATTGTCTCTGTGATAGTCATTACCGCGGAAAGGTGATCTTTCCCTGTAACTATTACTCTGCCAACGGTTGTCATACGGGTGGTGTCTGTTTTGGTCACGATTTGCGTTGTAAGAATAGACTTGTCGTGTCCAGTTATTATTTCTGTCGTCACGGAATTGTGACGGATGTGCCCTGTAGTGATTGTTTTCCCGTTTTCGCATCCCGCGACTGTCTGTGTCAATTTCCAGTTCTTGTAACAGTCCCTGAAAAGCTTCAATGTCGTCTTTGCAACGTCCTGCCAAAATAATATGTCGTAAATGTTCAGGCAGTTTGATTAAGCAAATGCGGATGAGTTCTGAGGGGCTGTATGGGTTTGATAGGTACTGATTCTTGTGCAACATGTCTTCAAAATATTTGACAAGACTGGAAAATTCAGATTGTTCAAAGTGTTTCATCATCATGATGCTATGTTTTACGCGATCTTGTGTAGCTTGTGACCAATATGCTGAGAGGAACGCATGGTAAAATTCTCCTTCACTGTGACAATCGTGAATGACCGATCGCATTCTTACAGCTGGTTCATTTTCTAAGTAGCCACACATAAATTCTAATCTGTGTTCTAATGACCAGTTGGGAGGAAAACAATGAGAGAATTGATGGAGCCACGCTTGTGGATGAATGTCGTTGGCAGAATTCTTGAATGTTTTGAATTTACGTGTAGTAATGAACAGCTTATAGTCAAAATCATCATGTCGGCGAGTCACATATCGGTCATTGTTACGTCGTTTCGGCGGTTCCATCTCAAAATTCGGTGTACCTTGCCAATTTCTTTCATAATTACCGAAATGCCCTGTGCTATTATTTTGTGGCTTTTCCGTATTTCTAAGTTCCTCTTCCCGTGTTGGAGCGCGAGTATCCTCTGAAATATGTAATTCTTGTATTACCTGTGTCAACTGATCTTGTACTTCCCGGATTTCTCTTTTGTACTGTGTATTGATTTGATTTTGATTTCGTTTGAATTTTCTAATTTGTTCATAGTCTTCTGTGTCAGTGAAGGCTACGGGTCTTGTGTCATTCAGATCATCATCTACCTTTGTAGATAAGTTAGTGACCTGATCCGAAAGTTCGGCTACTTTCTCCGATAGTGAACACATTTCCTCAGTGTGTTTTTCTGAACCAAGTTTCAGAGTGTCCATTTGTGTTGAAATCGAATCTACTGTGTTCTTTAAGTTTTCCTGAGGTTTTGCCAGTTGCGTAACCGAATCGGTAGATGCAACTGAGTCAATTTTAGCCCACAAGGTCTCATGATTTTCATGAACAATGGTTTGCAGCTCTTTTATGGCTGCTTCGTGATTCTGTAATACATTCTCATGACGCGAAAAAATAGGTTGGAAATGCTCACAAATTTGTGTTTTTACGTCATTACAGACTTTCTGACATTTCGATTCTATGTTATGTAACTCAGTAGTTAAATCTTCACGTGTTTGTTCAAGCATATGTTCCACTGAGTCTAACTTTTGAAGCTTTTGTTCCATTGTGTCTAACTTTAGAAGATTTTGTTCCATTGTGTCTAACTTTTGAAGATTTTGTCCCATCTGTCTCTGATTTTGTTCCATTTGTTGCATTAATTGCAATAATAATGTATTAGTGTCTGGAATCTGTTTCTCTATGCTTTTTAGCAGTGCGTTTTCACCGGCAGCATTCACATTTTGACAAGCAGAAAATGTGTCTTGACTCATTTGAGAAAACGGTGAGGACGCAAAACCTGAATCTACAGTATTTGCAAAATTGTGTCCTGTCATTTCGGATTCCTGAGGCGAGCTGTTGCCGACCGATCGATCGATAATGCTTCCCTGTTCACTACCTGTTTCACTGCCTACGCCATTGTCTGACGCCCGCTCCATTTCCCTATGCACAGTTACCAAATTACTACTTTGAATATTAGTTAACTCATTACATGGTGGGGCCAACACACTGCTTTCGTCTTCACTGTCATTTCTCAGTTTACTTTGGAGTCGAGTGTTACGTTTTTCACACGCCATTATATTCACAATATTTCACACGATAACACAGAAAAGCACAATTTGAATAGCAAAAATAAGAGAACACATTAACATAGCACTGAAAATAATATCTAGTTAATTGCAGCTGCGAAATACTTGGTGCAAATCTACATGCATGCCACAACTGTTTTACTGTGCAACAATGAAAGTCTGCAACTACCCAGGAGATTCTCTCTACAATTACGCACTAGCAATAAACAAAAGCTACATTAAATACACAAACTACAAGAAAAAATCAGAAGATTCCAGTGAGGTATCCTGGCAGGGTCGCCATATGAAACGTCCCCTTTGAACAATTTTACATATGAAACGTCCCCTTAGAACAATTATACAAGCCTGTGCTTAACCTGACACACAATATTATTTAGCGCAACGCAATCTGACTTTCAGAAATCCCTACAAAGGAATGGCCCTGAGTAACATTAAACTACACCTTTCAGAAATCACTTACCTCACAAAAATCTTCGCTACTCAAGCTACTGCAAAACAGCGAGCGCCACTACTGCCAGCTAAATAAGAGATTCAAACTACTGAAGGTACTAACTACTGATAGGGATAGTTAGCAAATGAAAGATATTAATAGAGAACAAACAATGTATTTACCTTAATATTCATAATTGACATTCAGTCTTACAGATTATCAAAAATCCGCCATCTCTCTCCACACGTCCACCACTGCTGGCGGCTCACCTCCAACTGCCCAGCGCTACGCGCTGTTCGCATCCAGCTATAGCAGTTCATGACAACAATGGCAGGCAACAATGCAAACTAGCCACATACTGCACACAGCACAGCCAGTGATTTTCATACAGAGAGCGCTACGTAACGTTGCCAATAAGAAAACATAAACATCAAACTTACATAAAGAAAACATAAACAGCCTACTTACAAAGTGTTTGAAGTCACGCTGGTACGTTCTGCTGCTGTGTGTTTCCATTCCATGATTAATGTGATTTGAAGAGAAGTAATAAAATGAGCTGTAACGTGGAAAGTAAGCGTTTCCGGACACATGTCCACATAACATATTTTCTTTCTTTGTGTGTGAGGAATGTTTCCTGAAAGTCTGGCCGTACCTTTTTGTAACACCCTGTATATCACTAGGTGTTTCGTGTATATATCTATGCAAATTAGCATTACATATCTTAAACTTTTTGTAAACATACAATTCCTTCCTTTTAATTCTCTGGTTAAATATTACAGGATTCCGTAGCAGTAGCGACATTAACGTGCCCATCATTCTGTTTAGCGCTTTCCATAAAAATCTTACCTCACTTTTTCATTTTGTTGCTGTCAGTTGTCCAACTCATTTGATGTCTTAATTTTCTTAATTTATAACCGCCTTACGTAGCACCACATTTCGCACTCTAAACGTCACAGCTATGGATTGCTTACTTTATAAAAATCTGTTGCTTCGTAAGACAAGTGTCTAGAATGTTTGCATTTATTACAAATATACCATCCCATATGAGTCGTAATATTAAAAACAAACCACCCACACTTTCAGGTGTATGCCCGCTTGAGAAAGAGGAGGGTGACGGAAATTCCGTCTGTCTTCGAGATATTTCCCTGCCAATGGACCCCAGAATCCGCCAGTCCCATCAAGGATGGAGAGAAGAGTGTGGACCGTACGCTGAAGGACGGCTTTACAGAGGTAAGTCAGTATCAGTACTACTAGATAAAGGTCAAATTGCATCCTTTGCAGAATCAATGACTCTGTTGGATAACTTTTATTTGGAGATGAAGGACTAAATAAAAATTGCGTCTGATTACAATCCAGTATGACTATAGCGCATTGTTTTACAAGAATCTAACGTAAATGTAAGGTGACACGCAATTATAGTACTCGGGCACTAAGCTTCCCCTGTAAAATTGCTGGAGGTTTGGAATGCACACACGCTTGACACGTAATACGGTTCTTCGGAGCTCGGGCTTCACAAATGAAAAACGAACGGTAACAGTTAATAAAGTCCTCCGAGTTCTCCCAAGGACATTCGACGCGATACCTCAACGTCCGGCACACAAGATAGGGAGAGTTAGTTTGAGTACCTGTGCATAAAACTAAGCACTTCCTTACACTTGTATAAATGCAAAAGACGAAAAAAAAAAACGAAATCGAAATTTGTGTGCAGTAACCTCAAGAAGTAGTACGAATACATCGTATAAAAATTTTCACGTTACCAGTGTGATGTAACGTAGATTACAGTTCAGAAGTCTGTGACGCTTACGAAAAGGTCATGCAGGTGAAGGTTTAGAAATTTGAAAAATAGTTGATAATAGTTGATAAGAAAATAAATAACGGCTGCAGACCACACGGAGAGGTGTTAGACAGGGTCTTAGAGAATGGGGACTCTTAAACTAAAGATTACAATGCTGCAGTAGAGTCTCCCTGTAGTTTTTCAGAGTCGGAATTCAATGCTGAAAGGTCGCCATCAAAAACGTGACTTCACGTGATGATGGGGAGAATAATCTAAGAGAAATTACTGTGGAAACAGGGAGAGTTATTAAAATAAGTTTACATTTTCGTTAGTAACCTCTCTCACTGGCAATTCCCTGCGTATTTCAGAATGTACTTGCCTTTCAAATTTATATGGTGTAGTGTCGTAACTATTAAACAAGAAAAAAGCGTCACAAACGATACATTTGAAACATACCATAAGCAATTAATTGCGTTTTTAGATCACAAGTTTCCTGACTATTATCATTGTTCGTAAGGGTTTAATCATGTCACGCTACGTCGGCAATAAGGTGACTCTTCTATTCTAAGATTAACATATTTTCTCAGTTTCACCTTGCAAGTGCCTGGTTAACTGTTCCTGGATGCCTTAGCTGGGGTCTTACCAAAGTACACCTAATTCTCCTAAGTGTGCTCCATAAACATTTTTTCTTGCCTTTTCACACTTGTACCTATCACTTCTCTACCTTATTCGATAGGTTAACTTTTAGCACACATGAATAGCACCATGATCAAATTCTTTAAGAGCTACATTTATCGGCTGCTTATTTAATTTATAATCTGTTTAATTATTACAGGTCACATATCTAAACCTTTATTTACGCAAGGTCCGTGATGTCTTCCCTTAATTTATGAAGGTAAAAACGAAACTTCCACAGGTTCGTGTGTTTGGGCGCTTCAAGGTACAAAATGTGGCAGAAGATATTCCACCGTTTGTAGCCCACCACAGCCAGCTGCCTGCACAAGCTCGCAACCGTAGGAAGAGACGACAGAAGAAACTCGAGGAGCCCGTTTATGTAAGTGAATATCATTACTGCCATGAAAAATAAGCAGTATGTATCTCAGATGCACTGCTGATTTAGATATTCTGCCAGATAATATTATTGAGAAACGCTCAAGGTCCATAGATGCTTTCAGGGGCAAGAGAGACTACAAGATACACTCAAGCGTAAATAAAGAACAATGTGAGGGATTCACTCTATTACAGACCAATAACACTACCCTAAACGTTTTAGAAAACCCAACATTAAATCTAAGGTCGCACACAAGGATATAACTGTGGGAAGGGAAGATTAGCCATAAAATTGAACAACAAGGAAGACGAAGAACAACATACGTAATGAGATGTTACTCTCACTTAAAATAATTGGTGTGTACTAGTCAACGCCCTGTGTGTGCATTGCTCTGCTTATTCTATGCGAAACTGCCCATATCTGTACAATTTTAATACACATTAAAAGCACTGTATGTCACGTTCATAGCATCCTATTCTTAAGAGTTGTTTTCTTTATATGTAATCCATTTACAAATGCCCAGTTAGGTGTCTAAAGATAACTGTCCTTTAGACATAAGCCATTCTAGGTGAGTCAGTGATGATAATCTCAAATCTCCCACAGGTCGATTTTGATTGGGACTTCGGCGAGGAAGAGGGGGCTGGAGATATTCCACTTTCTGAGAACCACACTTGCGAAATGTGTGCTGAACCTGAAATTTTAGCGACGAAACCAATGATAGAATTGCAGGATGCGCCGCAGGAGGGCCGTACTGAGGTAAGTCAGTATCATTACTACCATGAATAGCTAGCAGGAAGAAACAACCTGACAGGGTGACACCGGAGTAAAGCCAATTACACCTCCATTGCATGCATTGCAGATGCACCCACTCTGCGAGTTTTTTTTCGAATCTTTTTCGCTGCAGACATGGATTTATGACTTTAAAATGGAGTCGACTGTCATATTTACAGGAAGGACTGTACAACGGATTCACTATATTACAGTCTAGTAATATTAACAGTTATGGGTTACAAGACGTTATAGTAAACTTACACTCGAACGCAATAAGACTACAGAGATACAGTAAGCTTGAGTTGTAAAAATGCCATGAGTTCGGAATATCACTAGCGTGACGCATGTCAGTCTATAAGAACTTGAGATGCACTGATTATAGACGACAGTCTTGGTGATTCACAACTGACCGAACTCTACTGCTGGTATTCTCTCCATTGGTGTCGTAAGCTCGAGGTAAACGTGTTAAGATTAGTAGCTGACGTTCAGTCTGTGTTGAAGGCATTATACACGAAGTGCGATTTCGAACTATGACTGGCATCGGTTGTCTTAGCGTTAACGCGACTAAGACGAGAAAAGTATTAAGCGATTAACAGAAACCTGGAAAACTTAAATACGGGTGGCAAAAGCGAAATTAACAGAGTGCATACTGATTGCCAGTCCTTTGTTTGAACCAACTCATCAAGTTGCAGTTTGTTGCGGAAATACATCTTTGTTTAGCTTGTGTCTTTCTGAAAGATGTAATACCTTACTCAAACATACGACTGCACCAAATTTGGACTTATGTTGCTTGCAACTAAGCTTATGTTGATCTGTTGTTATCAGTGGATTGCGTCCTTTTCCATTTTATGGAGAGAACAGAAGACGTCGGCTACTGTAAAAGTAGACCGCAGATGCAGAGACTCGTCTCGCCAAACCCACTAAACATAGATATTACTGAGAAGAGCTATAAGTGTTGTTGTTGTGGACTTCAGTCCTGAGACTGGTTTGATGAAGCTCTCCATGCTACTCTATCCTGTGCAAGCTTCTTCATCTCCCAGTACCTACTGCAACCTACATCCTTCTGAATCTGCTTAGTGTATTCATCTCTTGGTCTCCCCCTACGATTTTTACCCTCCACGCTGCCCTCCAATACTAAATTGGTGATCCCTTGATGCCTCAGAACATCTCCTACCAAAAGATCAATTCTTCTGCTCAAGTTGTGCCACAAACTTCTCTTCTCCCCAATCCTATTCAATACTTCCTCATTAGTTATGTGATCTACCCATCTAATCTTCAGCATTCTTCTGTAGCACCACATTTCGAAAGCTTCTATTCTCTTCTTGCCCAAACTATTTACCGTCCGTGTTTCACTTCCATACATGGCTACACTCCAGAAATGACTTCCTGCCACTTAAATCTATACTCGATGTTAACAAATTTCTCTTCTTCAAAAACGCTTTCCTTGCCATTGCCAGTCTACATTTTATATCCTCTCTACTTCGACCATCATCAATTATTTAGCTCCCCAAGTAGCAAAACTCCTTTACTACTTTAAGTGTCTCATTTCCTAATCTTATACCCTCAACATTACCCAACTTAATTCGACTACATTCCATTATCCTCGTTTTGCTTTTGTTGATGTTCATCTTATATCCTGCCTTCAAGACAGCATCCATACCGTTCAACTGCTCTCCCAAGTCCTTTGCTGTCTCTGACAGAATTACAATGTCATCGGCGAACCTCAACGTTTTTATTTCGTCTCCATGGATTTTAATACCTACTCCAAATTTGTCTTTTGTTTCCTTTACTGCTTGCTCAATATACAGATTGAATAACATCGGGGAGAGGCTACAACCCTGTCTTACTCCCTTCCCGACCACTGCTTCCCTTTCGTGTCCCTCGACTCTTATAACTGCCATCTGGTTTCTGTACAAATTGTAAATAGCCTTTCGCTCCCTGTATTTTACCCCTGCGACCTTTAGAATTTGAAAGAGAGTATTCCAGTCAACATTGTCAAAAGCTTTCTCTAAGTCTACAAATGCTAGAAACGTAGGTTTGCCTTTCCTTAATCTTTGTTCTAAGATAAGTCGTAAGGTCAGTATTGCCTCACGTGTTCCAGTATTTCTAAGGAATCCAAACTGATCTTCCCCGAGGTCGGCTTCCACTAGTTTTTCCATTCGTCTGTAATGAATTCGTGTTAGTATTTTGCAGCTGTGGCTTATTAAACTAATTGTTCGGTAATTTTTACATCTGTCAACACCTGCTTTCTTTGGGATTGGAATTATTATACTCTTCTTGAGGTCTGAGGGTATTTCGCCTCTCTCATACATATTGCTCACCAGATGGTAGAGTTTTGTCAGGACTGGCTCTCCCAAGGCCGTCAGTAGTTCCAATGGAATGTTGTCTACTCCGGGGGCCTTTTATCGACTCAGGTCTTTCAGTGCTCTGTCAAACTCTTCACGCAGTATCGTATCTCCCATTTCATCTTCATCTACATCCTCTTCCATTTCCATAATATTGTCCTCAAGTGCATCGCCCTTGTATTGACCCTCTATATACTCCTTCCACCTTTCTGCTTTCCCTTCTTTGCTTAGAACTGCGTTTCCATCTGAGCTCTTGATGTTCATACAAGTGGTTCTCTTATCTCCAAAGGTCTCTTTCATTTACCTGTAGGCAGTATCTATCTTACCCCTAGTGAGATAAGCCGCTACATCCTTACAGTTGTCCTCTAGCCATCCCTGCTTAGCCATTTTGCACTTCCTGTCGAATTTATTTTTGAGACGTTTGTATTCCTTTTTGCCTGCTTCATTTACTGCATTTTTATATTTTCTCCTTTCATCAATTAACTTCAATATCTCTTCTGTTAGCCAAGGAGTTGTACTGACCCTCGTCTTTTTACCTACTTGATCCTCAGCTGCCTTCACTACTTCATCCCTCAAAGCTACCCATTCTTCTTCTCCTGTATTTCTTTCCCCCATTCCTGTCAATTGTTCCCTTATGCTCTCCCTGAAACTCTGTAAAACCTCTGGTTCTTTCAGTTTATCCAGGTCCCATCTCCTTAAATTCCCACCTTTTTGCAGTTTCTTCAGTTTTAATCTACAGGTCATCACCAATAGATTGTGGTCAGAGTCCACATCTGCCCCTGAAAAAGTCTTACAATTTAAAACCTGATTCCTAAATCTCTGTCTTACCATTATATAATCTATCTGATACCTTTTAGTATCTCCAGGGTTCTTCCATGTATACAACCTTCTTTTATGTTTCTTGAACCAAGTGTTACCTATGATAAACTTATGCTCTGCGCAAAATTCTACCAGGCGGCTTCCTCTTTCATTTCTTAGCCCCAATCCATATTCACCTACTACGTTTCCTTGTCTCTCTTTTCCTACACTCGAATTCCAGTCACCCATGACTATAAAATTTTCGTCTCCCTTCACTATCTGAATAATTTCGTTTATTTCATCATACATTTCTTCAATTTCTTCCTCATCTGCAGAGCTAGTTGGCATATAAACTTGTACTTCTGTAGTAGGTGTGGACTTCGTATCTATATTGGCCACAATAATACGTTCACTAAGCTGTTTGTTGTAGCGTACCCGCATTCCTATTTTCCTATTCATTATTAAACCTACTCCTGCATTACCCCTATTTGACTTTGTGTTTATAACCCTGTATTCACCTGACCAGATGTCTTCTTCCTCCTGCCACCGAACTTCACTAATTCCCACTATATCTAACTTTAACCTATCCATTTCCCTTTTTAAATTTTCTAACCTACCTGCCCGATTAAGGGATCTGACATTCCACGCTCCGATCCGTAGAACGCCAGTTTTCTTTCTCCTGATAACGACATCTTCTTGAGTAGTCCCCGCCCGGAGATCCGAATGGGGGACTATTTTACCTCCGGAATATTTTACCCAAGAGGACCCCATCATCATTTAATCATACAGTAAAGCTGCATGCCCTCGGGAAAAATTACGGCCGTAGTTTCCCCTTGCTTTCAGCCGTTCGAAGTACCAGCACAGCAAGGCCGTGTTGTTTATTGTTACAAGGCCAGATCAGTCAATCATCCAGACTGTTGCCCTTGCAACTACTGAAAAGGCTGCTGCCCCTCTTCAGGAACCACACGTTTGTCAGGCCTCTCAACAGATACCCCTCCGTTGTGGTTGTACCTACGGTACGGCTATCTGTATCGCTGAGCCACGCAAGCCTCCCCACCAACGGCAAGGCCCATGGTTCATGAGTATTACAGCGAAAACTATGATGCACTTCTATAATTGAGTAAGCGACATTAGGCAGATCTGTTAGTTGAACTAGCCGGCCGGTGTGGCCGAGCGGCTGTAGGCGCTGCAGGTTCGAATCCTGCCCATGGCATGGTTGTGTGTGATGTCCTTAAGCTAGTTAGGTTTATCTAGTTCTAAGTCCTAGGCGACTGATAACCTCAGTAATTCAGTTCCACAGTGCACAGAGCCATTTGAACCAGTTTTTGTCAGTTGAGCTACTCCCTTGAATCGGATATGTCATGGGGTATGAAGCCAAGAGCGGGAAACAAATGAGTGTAAATACCATAAATTAACATATTATGTAGGAGTAAGGGACAGGTAGAGCGCACAGAAATAATGACAACACTACAACGATTGTTGCCGACGAGAAGGTTAATGTGCCACTTAAAACCGACGATAGAAACGGAATCACTATTACACCAATTCAGTATGTTTGATAACGGCTACGATTGTTCGATTCCTCGTAAAAATTCAATAAGTTTCGAAATGAACTTATGAAATGTTCTACGACAGTCACAAAGACACTGCACGGGATCTTTTGATCTACCTTCGAAAATATCTCACACACAAAGTGCTTCAGTTACACATTGGTGCAGTCTGTTTTGCCCTATTGTGATACTGAGAACAATTGTTCTAATGTTGAGATTGACGTGATCCTGTAATCACATAATTGATGCAGAGTACGTGGGTGAGTAGACTGCCAGAGTATAAGAAATTGTAAGAGCATAAGAGCAGTTGGGAAAGGCCAAGTGGAATCAATGGCGAAAGCCATAAAGAAAGAGCGAATGAAGGGCAGTGTAGTCATCTCGGTACAGCTTCTGACAAACTTACCAGCAGAACTGAACCATGTGCCATCCAGTCTGTACGTCCACACCGGTATTCATCATTGTTGATACCGAAGTTAAAGATGATTACTGTGGTATTACGACATTATTATTGAATAACATGTTATAACAAGAAATAAGGCATATATTTTGTTTTCTCCTGAGAATAATAGTCTGCCTTCGATGTTAAAATGTTTGAAGTGTGGATGTAACAATGTTGTGGCTTACCTTCTGTCACAGCCCGAGCAACGTCTTAGGGGCAAACTCTATAACGAACTTTATAACCACGTAATCCGAAGAATACTATCTGCGAAATAGGACGTACATGGCAATCTTTGCTAGAGGATTGCGCTTCTTCGCCGCAGGACAGTATTAGGTGTGAGCAGTGTCCACTTCAAGGACTTAACCAGTGTAAATGATTAATTTAGCAGAAGACGGAAAGTTGTGAGATCAGTATTACGGATTTCGCTTCTTCTGTTATGCTATAGCCAGGATGCATCCAGTAGGAAAGAACACATTCTATTTCACCCATCTTCCATTTCCATATCTAGAACGATTTTTATAATGACCACGTCAACGATGGTACGTTACGTCCCATAGCAGCTGACATAGCAGGCACTTTCCACGTACTATTGTGCCTTCCCACAGTTGCGCTGCTAGAGAGACGTCGGATAATACCTTTTGAGATTAATAACTGTGTGGGTGATGAGGATACATTGGCTAGCTGATATCCTAGGGAAGTCAACACTTTACGGAATGAGGCGATCTGGAACACATGCGGTAAGACTAAAAACGCTCCTCATACTTATCAGCCAACGATTTGACTGAAGAGGCTGGCACGTATAAATGTACACAAAATAGTTCCATGTGGTAAAACAGCGATGTCGCTAGATGAACATTGGTTGAGTTCTAAAGCGTGATATAAATGTAAACAGAAAAGGTTTATTAAAAGAGAACAGTTGATGAGAAATAAACTACTCCACAAGGTGAATACCCATAATGCATTACGAATCAATTCTATTTCATTGAGATAAAGCGTAAGATTTCAGCGTTATTAGAAAGTATCAATTAAGAAGAGGAACAATATATGCAGGGACAAGCGGATGTAACGTTTTTGGAGTGGATTAAAAATACACCATTAAAAACTTCATAGCAATCATACAAGTTCGGGTTCTTTGAGACAACGGACTGAAAGGCATATGAACCTCTTAAAAGTGATTAAACACTTTTTTAAAAAAGAGTGATTAATTATCTGGATAAATGATAAATATACTATTACTAACTCCCAACAATATAACCATTGTTGTACATATTATATAAGTTTATCACATGATTCAGAGTAGTAATAAATAATTAAATCAACATTTTCTTGAGCAAATTCCCTTGTTTACTGTTGACTATGTACTTTACTATGTATTTGGTGTACGTCTGTATGTGCTTTATTGTATACAGTAAACGAAGAACCATCACAAACATTGCATACCAAACAGATGACAGACGATGCCTCATGTTTTTAGATCATCGTTCTCTTAGCTGGTTTCATTCTTCTGCATAGTAGAATCATTTTGTATCGCTGTGTGCATGGGAAATAACCTGTTTCTTATACTCCAACTTCAGCATATCTTAAAAATTTTTACTTTCAAGTACCCGATTAACTATTTCTCGTTGCCTCACCAGTAGTTGCGTCAAGCCACATACAATTCTGATGAGTGTGCCTCATAAAACGTTCCCACGCCTTCACATTTATGGACCTCTCAGTTCTCTACCATATGTGATACCTCACTTTTTGACAGACATCTGTAGCACACTTCTCCACTTTTATTATAAATTACACATAGGGACGCTTACTTAATTATAATCTATTTAAGAAAATTATGTCATTGTGGAAGGTCCTTTATGTGTCAGACACATGCCTTTGTAGCTGAGTCAGTGATGAAAGTGAAACCACCCACAGGACCGTGTCACTGGGCGCTTCATTGTGACGGTGGTGCCAGAGGAAACTCCACCGACTCAGGACGACGCTTCTGAACTGACTGTGACAACTGAGATAACTGCCAAGAAACCAGAGATCGAATTCGTTGATCCGCAGCAGGAGGATTCCGCTCAGGTAGGTTATTTTTATTATTAGTGTAATGAAGTACTAGCAGGAATAAACGGTCACTCAGTTTGGAGCGAAGAAAAGGTAGTTACATCTCAGACTGTCTCTGTTGCTGAACGAGCCAATCTGCCGGACTTTAATTTTCACGAACCTCTCACAATCTGGACATCTTCCATGACTGTAAAATGTAAACGACTGTCTTCTTTGCAAGAAGGACTAAATTAGGGATTCACTATATTACAAACCAATTATACGCTCTTAGACGAAAACGACACACCACAAAGGAACTATCTGAATGGGACAGAAATCGGTATACGTGATGTGCATGAGCAGGCAGTAAAATAATCACATATTCCTAAAAATTGGATAATTCATTCAAGTGGAAGACCTTAAAAAATTGCGCAAGTCAATAATGCATTGGTATACCTCTGGACTATTTGCAAGCAATTATTGGCCTTGGGATTGACTGACATGCTTCTTGGATGTCCTCCTGAAAGATAACGTGTCCAGTTGGTGCATTAGGGCGTCATAATTTGTGAGCTGGTTTGAAGTCCATGGCCTTCATACTCCAGACGTACTCAATTGGATAGAAATCCGAAGTCTTTATGGTCGAAGTTGGGTTTGGCAAGTACGAAGACAATCAGAAGAAGCTCTCGCCCTGAGCGGAAGAACACTATCTTGGTGAAATTTAAACCGAGGATGTCTTCCTACGAAGGCCAATAAAACAGGGTGTAGAATATTTTCGACGTATCACAGTGGTGTAAGGGTGAAACGAATGACGACCAAAGGAGTCTTGCTATAAAAGAAAATGTTACACGTAGCATTATTTCCGGTTGTCGGGCCGCACATCGGGTGACATTCAGGTTGGCATCTCACCGCTGTCTGGGGCGTACCCAGATACCTTTTCGGATTGGAATCTCACAGACTGGAGTGGAATTGTCTTCAGAGAAATGTCCATCTTTGCACTGAACGCCGACGACCTGTAGAGACCCTGCTCAAGACGCATCTGACCGTTGCCATACACTCTGAAAACCGGGAGTAATGTTCTGGAGTGTCATTTCTTTTCGTAACTTGAATCTTTAGATTTCATTCGCGGCACATATACCGCACAGCAGTACGCCGATGATAATCTACGCAACGCTTTGTTGTTACTCATGGTACGCTAACCAGGCTGAAGCGCCAAAGAAACTCGCATAGGCATGCCCATGCTATTACCGAGATATGTAAACAGACAGAACACGGCGCCGGTGTTGGCAATGCCCTATATAAGACAACAAGTGTCTGGCGCAGTTGTTTGATCGGTTACTGCTACTACAATGGCAGTTGATCAAGATTAAAGTGAGTATGAACTTGGTTTATAGCCTGAGCACGAGCGATGGGACACAGCATCACAGACATAGCGATGAAGTGGGGATTTTCCGGTAAGACAGTTTCACGAGTGTACCGTGAATATCAGGAATCTGGTAAAATATCAAATCTCCGACATCATTGCGGCTGGAAAAGGTTCCTGCAAGAACGGCAGCAACGACGACTTAAGAAAATCGTTCAACGTGACAGAAGGGCTACCCTTCCTCAAATAGCTACAGATTTAAATGCTGGGCGATCAACAAGTGTCAACGTGCGTATTATTCAACGAAACATCATAGATATAGGCTTTTGGAGCTGAAGGATCATTCGTGTACCCTTGATAGCTGCACGACAGAAAGGTTTACGCCTCGCCTAGGCCCGTCAACACCGACATTTGATTGTTGATGACTGGAAACGTGTTGCCTTGTCGGACGAGTCTCGTTAAAAATTGTATCGAGGGGATGGATGTGTACAGGTATGGAGACAACCTCACGAATCCATGGATCCTGGATGTCGGCAGGAGACTGTTCAAATTGGTGGAGGCTCTGCACTTGTGCACTTTTGTGTGTAGTTGGAGTGATATGGAACCCCTGATACGTCTATATACGACTCTGACAGGTGAACATACGTAAGCATTTGTCTCATCACCTGCGTCCATTCATGTCCATTTGGCATTCCAACGGACTTGGGTAATTCAAGCAGGAAAGTGCTATACCCCACACTTCCAGAATTGCTACATAGTGGCTTGATGGACAGCACCGCAAGATTCATGGATCAGCGCCCTCCAGCACTACTTCAGGCATCATTCCAGTACATGCCACGTCCTTTTGCGGAACTGTTGAGTGATCGCTGGGCCCTACACGATATTAGGCAGGTGAATCAGTTTCTTTGGCTCTTCATTGTAATTAAGCAAGACTACACCCTGTAACAACTTAGTTGTGCTAGTTATAGATTATAGTCCTTGCGAGTCACTATCGACAATATCTTACTGGTGGCTGGAGTCACATCCGTTCATCCATATGGCAGGTTCGAGCCAGTGGTGTAAGGCAAGCAGTTAACTTTTAGTTTGCAATGAAGATGTTATCTACGTAGTGTGATTACTAATTGCGAAATGACAAGTACTCATATAAAGTGACTCATTTTCGACGCATATATGACGGTAAATGAGCTATGTAATTCATGGAAACGTGGACGTAGAAAATCTAAATCCGGAAGGCCGATGTAAATTTAAACGGACACATACTGAAGGCAGGTATGGCGTCTTAGCCTATTCACACCTTCGCTTGGTTGCAATTTTCTGTGGAATACGATCTGTTTCTCTCTTACGGAAATGTAAGACTTCGCCAAAGAATCCGACTCCACCATAGCTAAACTATTCTACTACTGGCAAGGAATGTTAAGTACCTCTTGCTTCAATGAGGTTGCGTCCTTACCCATTTGCTTGCAAGAAGAGAGGATATTAGGAGCCTACTCCACAGTAATGTAAACCGAGATCGCAGTAGCACACGGTCGTCTGCTCAATTACACACTAAACAGAAGTATTACTCAGAAGACGTATCACTGTCAAAGGAAAATATTTCGATGCACTCACGTGTATAAGCGACATAATGAAACCTTTTAGAAGAGCAGCGTGTGCTAGTGTAATGGGGTATGTAACAAGGAGTTAGAATTGTCCACGAATAAGCATCTTATGAAGCAGAATGCCACGGGTAGTGCAGTCAAACCAGTACAGCTCTCCAACAATTGATACCGACCAGAATGCGACGTGCAGTTTAACACAGATGGCAGAAACCGACAGACTTACAACATCAATTTAGTTCTCTTGCCAACAAGGACTTTGGTTCCATCGACAGTTATATGTGAGAGTGAGTCGGATGACAGACGGAACATTCATTGATATTTTTATAACCAATCATGATACTAAGACTTTTGGATAAAATCTCCCATGCAACTTCAGTTTATCTTCTCTCAGATTTGACGTCTGTGACACAGTGATAATTCACTGAATGTTACAGAAAAGGAGATTGGTAACGTTTCATGTTACCATGTACCATGTGATATGACAATAAGAAGTGAAAATAATGAATTTAAAGGAAAATGGGATAATGACATTGTGTTGAATGTTAAAATGTTAATGAATCTACTGTTCGTGGGGTTGTAAGAACAGCGCCTATATTACTCACGTTCAGTTGCCACTGCGAGCAGAATGTAGTGTACTGAATTTCTTTAGTGTAAGGGTGTGTCTGTTTAGTCTCATCCACTGTTTTGTTATGAATATCAGGAAACTGTTAGAAAAACAATCCGTGGAACAGCTGTAGCTCTTATAGTGACCTGTCTGAAGGTTGTCGTCATGCAGTTCGACAAACTACTTTCGCCTGTGAAAACATCATTGTTTCTTCATAACTATGACCAGCAACTTTCATTTGAGTCCACTTATTGTGCTGAAGATTTAATCTACCTGCACAGTTTTACATCCCCTCCCCCCTCTATGTCCACACTCACAAATGCCTTTTTTACCTCTCTGATGACCCCTGAGGCTTCATGAAGCATACTAAATGGATCCAACACTTTATTTACTATTTGTCATAAATTTTCCTCCCCTTTCTAGTTCGACTAAATTCATCCATGTAAGCCACGCACTCCCTCCATTTAACCTTCAGCACTCTCCTGAATACCTCATTTCAAAACAATCTATTCTTTTCCGCCCTGAGATGTTTACCGTTAGCGTTTCATTCATCTATAACGCTATACTACGGGCAAATACCTTCATAAAAGACCACCTGACATGAAAATTTATATTCTTTGTTAACAAATTATTGCTATTGTATTTCTCAATTATACATCTTATGTATTTCAGCATCCGTCTACTGTTTTGTCTCCGTTTGATCCTACGCTTCTCTCAGTATTTCATCTCTCAAAACCAGCCATTCGCCTTCTTTTGCAATACTTTCTCCTTTCCAGTTGGTGGATGCCTGAAGTTTCCTTAGAAGTAAAAGACACCGAAGAATTTTTAACTGATTTAGTTCGGATTTCCTTCATCTCTTACCTTTCTGCTAATTCTTCCACTTCTATATGCAGTTAAAATCTGGTTCCTAAACATCTGTCTTATCACACACAACCTATCTGATGCAGTCTAATATCTCCAGGTCTCTGGAAGATATACATTCTCAGTTGAAGTTTTGTTAACCCAAATTCAACTGATTTCTGTGCCAATTTTAACCAGGAGTCTTCCTCTTTAATAGTTTTTCCATAGTTCATGTTGTCCTACGTTTTTTCCTTCTCATGATTATTTTGATGCAATGAATAATTTCTGTAACTCAATCTTCGTTATTCCCGTCTCTTAATGATCTACAGAGCAAGTAGTCTGTTGTACTAACAAAATGTAGGTGTGGGATTCGTGATTATCTGGATACCATATCACGTTCACTAAGTTTTTCTGCCGCATTCCTATTTTCTTACTCGTAATTAGATCACCTACTGAGAAATTTCCCTTGCTTTCAGCTTTTGACAGTATTCAAACGACTAAACTCACCCACTAACCAAGTTAATTCACTCGAGCAGGAATACATCTATCAGGGGCCAGGACCTAATCAGGACGCAAATAATGACTTTGTCTTGCCTCGCTGGCGGGAATGAGCCTCGTTTCACCCAGGCAGTGGGCTTCATCAGCCATATCCAGCTCGTCCTCCTCTCAGTGACATGGGGCTCTGCGGCTCAACAGTGAGGCAGCGCCTTACAGTGGCACTCTACAATGTGTAGACGCAGGCGGTGTGTGGTCTTTCTCGGCTGCTACGTCCATAATTTAATTGAATCAGAATCCCTCTTGCCCTGATACTTAGCATAAAAGCACATATTTTCATATTTGTTTTACAGTAAGTTGGGTGTCCTGAATGGGATGAAGTAACTTTGTACAGAATGTACTGAATGAGTAGCTGTGCACCGAGGGAAAGGCGAATTTTGGATCAGTCATAAGAGCTGAAATCACGTAATGCTTATAACTGACACGTAGTTCTTCATCGAGTAACAGTACACCAACGAGCTGCTCAATTCCCAGTTAGAAGACTGCTTGGAAGGAGTTGAGCTATCCCTACTACATTAACATGATCAACATCAGAAACGAGAATTCCATAACACTAACCTCGCCCACATCAGACCGATCTACGAAGTAGGACTTGCACTGAAAGGACAACTTAACTGACAATGAAACACAAAATTATTTAGTGTTTCGCTAGTTACAGCTTCATAGGCAATAGGATGATCTCCAGCGGTATCACATTGTACTGTATGCGATAACTGAAGACTACTGTTTTTAACCAATTATTTTTCTTTCATTTTTTAAAAGCTATAAGATGTGCTGCCTCCATTGAAGGCTGGACTTGTTGTTATGTCTCAGTATCACTTTAGCGCTTGTCGGACTTTATCAGGACATTGGTCTCCAGTCCTATTGCACGGCTTTATTGCAATACTTTATTGCCATAACTTGAAAGCTTCTGTCATTGCTTGTGGAACTCTTGCGTAGTGCCATATTTTGGGCTGGACTGTTCGTGTATATTTCAAATGTCGTGATTAATAGAAGATTTTCAACTTCTTAGAGCAGTTTGCTGCTACTCTGTTCAGTCAACTCATGACTGTATTAAGCTCACTTTGCATGTCCCTGGTTCTAGTCGAACAGGGTTCTTTTGAAATGAGTCTTAAGCATCTTTAAGAGTTTTTTATATTTGTCTGGCATACTGTGCCGAAATTAACTCCGTATTTCATGGTCTTAATCATGAGTTCGTTATAATGAGTTCGTTATAATGTCTTATTTTTGTATTGATGTTCACGTTTCCGTTTCCTAGTGATGTATTTAGGCACGAATTAGTCAGATCATTTTCTCTTTGTTCGCTTGTATGTGTGACTTGAATGTGAATTCATTCTCTAGTGAGACCTGGTTGGTCTGCCGTATCCGTGTATTACTGATTCGCATTTGGACCATCAGGCCTGGTCTTCTTCTGATGAACACGACTGAGCGATTTTGATCCACACTTGGACGTATTATGTTACATTTTGTTTTGTGACAATTAGCTGCCTCTGAGGGCGGCCTGTCACTGCATTCGCTCTGTCTCAAACCATTTACTAAATACCTCAGATTTTATGTTATAGTTTGTAACGATCTTGAGAGGCCATATGTAAGTGTTTTATTTATTAGCTATTACCTATTGCGAATATTGCTCAATCTTACCTTTCTTTGCTGCACCACATAAGAAATGATGAGCATGGCGGCCCCTATTAAGTCTTTGTTCGTCACGGTGTCTGGATATAATATACTGTTGTTATTTTGTTACGTAAGATATTGGTTATGAATGTTTTGTCGCCACTATGAAAATCATGTTTTTTTTCCTAGGTGGACCCTGCTGACAAGCATGGAGATTCGGAGGAGGGGGCAGCCAAGGATCCTAGCAGCCTTGCTTCAGGGGCTGATCCGAACCACTGAAGAATCAATTAATTTGTTCTATCAGTTTTCGTTTGTTCCTTTTTTTCGTTCCAGTTATTATTTTTGTTCACTTTCTTCGTTTTGATTTGTTCAAACTATTATTTGTTCCATTTTCTTAGTTTGTGTTGCGTTCAAGTTGTTGTTTGTTCAGTTTTTATGTTTCATTAACAATCTTTGGATCAGTTATAAAAAAGTAAATCTTTGGTTTTTCGTCAGCTGTTGCCTCGTTTTTTAAGTGTGTTACTGTAAACTGATAGTTCTTGAATAGACTTTCTACAACGTTCTGTTTTCCAGTCCCTATTAACAAGCAACAATAGACGCTACACGTTTCGAAATGTTGCCTAAGTTAGCAATAATAAAGAAAATAGCCTCTGGACTCAGGGATGGCTCTTCAACTCTTATCCTTTTGGAACTGATAGTCTCATATTCACCTCACACCTTAAATACACAACTAATCAATGTTGGGCATTATTCTGTCGCAATCACAGCTGGCTGTCAACCGAAAGGTAACATGCAAGACTAATGTCGACAGGACCACACACTATGACACCTCACTGCTGGGTCATTTTTTGTGGTGTTGTGTGTGTAGGTCTAGGGCACTTCTCATTCGATTGTCATCTATCTGCAACCCAGGAAAATAGTATTCAGAGAAACAATATTCAACATCATTTCGATGGACAGATAAGGTGCCTGTGAAGATAAGAATAGCAGTTCCAAAATCAATCATGTAATAGAAAATAAAATGTATAACACTATCCTCGAAGCCACTGGAAACATTATTTATAATTGCTTATCATAAGCAGCTGCACTCCCACCATTCACTACTACGTGTATTCAAGATAAGGGTCAATTCTAGTGTGAGATTCCACACGCCAGCTTTGAGCAATGGCGTCATACCTAAGGCAGAGAAGCTACATAGACGCAATCTCTAAAAGCGACTGTTCATATTCATAAACAAACGAATGTAGCGTACGATAAAATTACACATTTCACGTTATGAATAACATAGCCCCAAAATTGTACCGACAATAATTATAGGTAACTAAAACAAATAAGATTAGCAAAAGAGGAATATACATATCTGAAAAAAAATAATTATCATAATTTGTGCCAGTAATAAAAGTACAGGGAGCCTTTAATTCCAGTACAGTATAGTGCATGGTGAATCAGAGTTAACTTTCAAGACTAATTGTTAAATCTACACAAGTAATGAGATTTCACAGAAAAGTAGGTTCCAACAAATACTGAAATCGGTAATTGTAACTGGCCTACATAGGTTAATACTAGTTACTGATTCCAACCATTCCACGACACGTTACTTAGATCGTTTTAACAACAAGTGTGTTTACAAAAGTGTTACAGGATTTCTGCATATGGTATTACAATCTTCATTACTATGAAAAAGAGAAACATTTGGAAGCTGTACTTACACTACTTATTACTTTCTGTAGTATTTCTGCGATCAATAAGAAAATGGTTCGTATGGCTCTGAGCACTATGCGACTTAACTTCCGAGGTCAACAGTCGACTAGAACTCAGAACTAATTAGACCTAACTAACCTAAGGACATCACACATATCCATGCCCGAGGCAGGATTCGAACCTGCGACCGTAGCGGCCGCTCGGCTCCAGACTGTATCGCCTAGAACCGCATGGCCACGGCTTCAACAAGAAATCCTACATAAACGTAGTCCACAGATTTACTGAAAAAATGTCCAAAATTACGAACCATTAAAAAACTGGAATCGGTAAGGAGAACTGACCTCCTATGTAGGTCAGTTCTAATCACAGATTCCCGTCAGTCGATGATTAATTAATTACATCTTTTATCAACACGTGTGTGTAATATATGTAGGCTAATATGATTTCTGCATTTGTAATTGCTCCTTGAGCTACTGGAAAGAGTTACTAATATTGGAATCAGTAATTAGAAATGATCTATAAAGAAGGTCATTTCTAGTTACCTAGTGCAGTTTTTGTTATACTCCGCAGTAGTTTTACAGCGTAATTACAAATGTAGAAATGCTATTACATTTCACTGCATATAAGTGCAAAAATAATTTACGTGTGAATCATGGAGCCGTTGGAAACCTGTACTGGAATTTATCTACAGTGGTTAATTCTAATTATCGATTCCAATATTACTTATTTTATGTAGATATTCGTTTGTCATGTACTGGCTTTTCTTTTAGAATTTAGTGTCGGTTTCTCCACATTTTGTGCTACTCTTTCGTATTTGTTGTGATTCGTTTTATTTTGCCGTTTCTCTGGTACATTCCAGTTTCTCTCCACTGAAAACCCCAACATCCCTGCACTTCTCCCATTAGATTCAATAATTAATATAAAATTAACGCTTCTTGTAACAGTATGACATCACCATGTGCTTTACTGTAATGCAATGTAAGGCTTCTCTGTTATTTTCTAATGGCATAAATTACGAGAATACTTCTTAACAGAAATGAAAATTTGTTTTTAATTCTTGTTCTTAGTTGTTTTCGTTATCTTCAGGTCGTTTCGATCTAATTCATGACTGTGTAAATAACTGTGTGAATGTAATTGTAATTTTATCGTATGCTACATTTGCTTACTTTCATTGATTTTTTTATGTAGCGTCTTTGCCTTAGGTATGATGTCATTGATCAAAGCCAACGAGTGGAGTCGGACACTAGAACTTGTCCCAAGATAATCTAATCTACTTGAAACGTCCTACAGTGCCTTAGAAAGGGCAGCAATGTACCTCCACCTGTGGCACATAGCTGAGCTTAGTTTACATCATCATATTCACTTCAGAATTTCACACTTCATATAACGCTGACGAGCTCAGTTTCATTTTGTAATTCTTAAACTTGGTTAGATAAGTGTGTGTAACGGCATGTAGCCGAGTATTGTCGCCGAATATTTCTAATAATTACGGACAATATCATTGACCCGAGACTTGTCCACACTTCTGGACAATTTGTTTGAGGGTATAAACTGGCCATAAGCTGTTTAGGTCTCCGTTGGACAAAACATTAATGGAACTTTGTGAGGAATTAACGTATTCTGCGTTCTCCGACGAAACTTATTTCCAGTTAGCAGATGTGTACATTTCTGTAGTCTGTGCATTCTATACAGATATAAAACTGCGTCTTCAGTCTCATGATTGAGAGACTGGTAACATAGTTTTTGTGGTGCACCTTACGCCTCTCTTGAGCATCTTCCTAGTTTGTTTAGGAATGTCGTCGTTCACTATCTGTACGAATATCTCACCCCCAACCGCCGTTGATACACGGGGCACCCAGGTTGCGGAAAGGCAGTTAGAACAAGTTAAACTGTCAATAACAGATAGTCGTTTGTCTCGGATTATTTTCAGGTATGGATAGCTGTATGATTCAGTGTGCTATGTGCGTAACACATATGCGTTAATGTGAAACTGCCATTTTATTCCATAAAGACTTTGAAAGTTTTGGTTTTTTGTTGTCGATTTGATTGATTGTACCGTTTCCTTCCAAGATCATTCCCCAATTGTGACTTTATCTTTTCTAAGCCACCAAGGATGTCTCTGCGATACAGAACTCGGTAATTTTGTACCACAAAATGGGTTTACCTCTGTTAACTCCGGATGAGTACGCCAGCTGCACTGATCCCATTTTGTTAATAATTTAAAATTACACTGATGTCGATTGCGTACACTTATTCTATTATTTTCACTCTACAGGTGCAGCAAAAATTGAATGCAATCAGAAATCGACGAAGCAGAAGTTCAAGAATTTCGCGCGCCTGTCACTGACGGCATCTAACAACTGGCAACCCACTAGGGGCGTAAAGGGAAAACAGCGACCACCACCTCTTCGGCAGCCATGTTTCGTTCAAACTGTGACGGAACATACGAATGGACGACACCAGAATGCAAAGTTCACAGAAATATCTCTATCGCTGGAACAAAAGTACAAGACGAAATGCGGAGAAAAACTATAGTAAGCAAACTCTGAACTGTTGGTTCGTTGATAGACTAATGACACATCTCCCTTTCGCTACCGAAAGTACACAGAATACATGCAGTGAATGTTAAATACATTTACGCACCAATATATTTCTGATGTGATGCTTATTCATGAGCCAAATCAGATTACAAGGCAGACGAGAACATTTAGGTGTTATAAGATATGCTTTCCCCTTCGAGCTCCCTCAAACAAGAAAAATACATGATGCTAGATAAGAAATTGTAAGCAATCACCACTTTCTGAGCATTTACAAGTGGTTGAAAGTATAACATAATGTACAGTAATCATATGTGTTGGAAGAATCATTCGGATATTCAGGATGAATGCCTTTCTTTGGTAACCTATCGAATGAAAAGCTCTTCTGACAGCTCATAATGTCTAACTAATCGCAATAACGATACAAAGAACAATATGATACGAAAACTGTCTCTATCCTTCACCAAGTGTTAAAGTCTAACTTTAAACAAACAAGAACTGCAGGTGAGTCATATCAGGAGAATATAAGATGACTTGTTCTTTCAGTGAACAGTGGTTCAGAAACCATCCAGGAAAAGGGAAAGAAAGATGTGCCAACAACCTATCCGGACCAATTCCCAACAGTAAGCAAAGTCTACTGTTATGGATGATAATAACCTAGAGATAATCATCGTAAGTTCGCACAACCATAGCCAAGAAACTGCCGGAACTGGTATGCACGAAATTTTAAAGAAACGTAATACATCAATAAATCATTACATTGTGACAGTTGGAGGTGTGTATGATAATTACAGGAAAAAAACTGAAGGAGTCATCTCAAACATTGAGAGTCAATCTGACTAAAGAAGCCAACAATTATTGTGACAGGCATGCTTCACCAGAATCATGTAATAGGTTCCTACTGAGTAAAAAACAGTCAAAATGCATGTCAGTATCTACAAAAATATGTGCTAGTCAACTGCAAATGTATTTTCTTTTCTGCGTGTTTTAAATCTCCTCTGTTTACTACAACAGCCCATTAATTTTTTGTTTCCTTAGTTCATGGTAATACTGTAATGAAGATCTCCTCTGCCATAAAACGCAGCACGTTTTCAGTGATTAACTAATTATGTAATGATAATGTATATAATTTGTATGCTATTATTAGTTTTGTTAGCGTGTGTTTAAATGTAAATGAAATTGATGTATTTTACGTGTTGTTGTGTTTTAAGTAACTTGCACAGTATGCAATATACGTTTATAAAAAACCTTTTGGTCTCGTATGAAAAGCTTTATCTATGAAAAATTATTTTAAGAAGGAAGCAAAATATGAAAAGAGTCTGTCGATGATACGACTTGGTAATGTAAAGACGAACAGGCAAGACGTGTTGCTTAACCAGTACAGGGTCGCAGAAGTTTACAAAAAGCTACTATTGCCATACCGTAGCAGTAAAATGCTATGTTGTAAGAACAGGTATATGTCTAAATGATTTTAGCGAAGAAGTGGAGGTGCAAGGGAGGAAGATTGCTAGCAAAAAGATAGAGAGAAACAATTGAGGAAGAAAGAATTTTCAAGACCGTAATATTTGGAATTGATTCAATGCAGAGGGACAGAAGAACGAAGACGCCGAAAATATGAGAAAGGTCCAGCCATCTCCACAAAAAGTAGTATACATTAATTTTCTGAAGCTGAGTATACTTAACTGTTATCAGCTCTACTTTGATTGAGAAAAGACTGTGCACGTCAGTATTCATATGAAGGGCGTTAGGGAAGTGACTGTACAAAGGCCTCTCGTATTTACAGAACTTGGACTATCAGTTGTAATTTACAGTGGGGACCAAATCATACATTATTTGAAGAGTGAAAGTATAGATAAAACTGTAAATATTTACGTAAATGATTTGTTTGGATATTAACTGCTGTTAGAGAAATTTAAAAGAAATTGAAGTTTAGAGACTGTTAACTAAAATGAAACATAGATTTCTCTAGCGATTAAATGATGATGTCACGCTACTGTTCTTGTTGCGGTCTTCATTCCAAAGACTGGTTAGATGTAGCTGTCCATGCTACCCTGTCCGGTGCAAGCCTCTTCATCTCCGAGTAACTACTCCAATCCACATCCCTCGAATCTGCTTGCTGTATTGATCTCTTGGTCCTTGTCAACAATTTTTAACGGCTATGCTTCCTCTAGTGCTAAACTGCTGTCCCTAAATGCCACAGAATGTGTCCTACCTACCGATCCCATTTTTTAGTCAAGTTCTACCACAAATATCTCTTCTTGGCTGAACCGTTTATCGTCCATGTTTCACTCTATACATGGCTACACACCATAAATATACTTACAGAAAGGACTTCCTGACACTTAAATCTATGCTCGATGTTAACAAATTTCCCTACTTCAGGATTGCTTTCCTTGATATTGCGTCTTCATTTTACGTCCTCCCTATTTCGACCATCGTCAGTTATTTTACTTCCCAAACAGGTAAACTGATTTACTGCTTTAAGTGTCTATTATGCTAATCTAATTCCCTCAAAAACACCTGATTTAAATAGACTACATTCCAATATTCCTTGTTTGACTTTACTTTATGTTTGTCTTATATCCTCCTTTCAAAATACTGTCCACTCGGTTCAACTGCACTTCCAAGTCCACTGCTATCTCTGACAGAATTACAATTTCATTGGCAAAACTCAGCAATTATATTTCTTCTTCCTGAACTTTAATTACTATTCCCCCACTTTAGGGTCTTCATTCCAACAAAAACATTTTTCGGTAAGCGAGTCCATATAAGATTATTGAACGACTCATTGGGATTATGAGTCTGACCATGAAGACGCTTCTTCAGTGATTCAGGATATGCCAGGTCTCTCTAAATAGGTTTTATGATATCCATGACTGCTGCTGGAATGGAATGTTTATGGCTGCATGAACTGTTTGAGTACTGGGCATTGCGGTAATTCCACCATAAATCAGGTCCAATAGGGCAAAGCTGATGTACTGGTTTTTCATCAGTTGACAGTCTGTGGAAGAAGGCAGCCCATACTGCCTGCTTCATTTTCAATAAATCCTCAGTATTATTTCTAATGGCCATCCCATAATACTACTATAGATCATCAATGATTTTGTCTATCTGCCTGCCTCTTACGTTTTTACCATTACAAAATTTCTTGTCTCTCAAACTTTGTTTCAGCTTCTTCTGGCCATGACCAACACATTTCAGTTTTGTGATAATCTTCTCACCTTAAGGCCGAGGGGCTACTACAGTGTTATTTGCTTTCGAGTCTCCATCACCTAAGAACTTAGTGTAACACGCTCGCCTTTCGTTCACAGATTGACTAAGAATTTCAATAGTTGCAGAGGCCTCCATAACACCACTTGTTCCTTCATGATTTCTGTCACAGATATGCCCTTCTTCATTCCCTGATCTACACTTATAACAATGTTTGGTTAAAATCTGGAAATCTATTAGCTTTCCAGTATCCACACTGGTCACAGTAGCAACAGATTCCTTAGAACTGTAGCCAAGTGCCATAAAATGTTACTGGTGTGTAAGTCGTACCATTATTTACTTCAACAGCTTCGTTTGGAGCACTCTTCATTGACTCACATAACACAGATTCCACAGCAGCTCCAATAAATCTTGCATACTTGTCGGTTTTACAAGCTGGGTGTGGCATATTCATAACGGCACACATAGTTTCTGCTGCAGTGTATCCTTCGCCAATAGCTCTCAATCCATAAAACCACCTAACAGTTACTTCTAAATAATTATCAGAATTCCAAAATGAATTAATGTATTTACAACTGACACAGTTAATGATAAATTTCCTGGCTAGTTCATTTGATACCTCACTGTCATCATGAAAATGAACTGGCTGTCCACATATACCACCTAACACCCTTGTTAGGCTCTGTAAATCTATTAGAATATAACCTAAACTACTATTTGCATCACTTTCGTTTTCAGAAAACTGTGAATCACAATGCTTTATTTTAATCTTCGAGGACTAATGGCTGTTCCTTTACATACTGACGAGTTTGAATGTATTTCATGGTCTGTAACTTCACACGTCACATGTTGAACACAATGTTTCCCTTTATAGAAAATCTATTACCATGAAACCCACTTTCTTAAAAACACTTCGTCTGGGCTTCTTACTTTGCTTTTTGAGGGATTTAGTAACCTATTCGTCACTTTTCCTCAGAAAAACGTTAGCACTTCGACATGCAACGCGTGTTTATACTATGAAACGATACGATACTGTTTTCGACAGTGCTACCAATACAAACACATAATTTAACATTTAAAATCAGCAATTCACAGATTTCTATATAAAAGATTACCGATTTTATTAGATCTTGCAGTAATGCCCGTAAAAATTTTAACATTTTCACCTGGTGTAGATCATATCTAAGAAAATAAAGTAAAATACTTCCCATTTGAGTTTATAAGTGATATATATATATATATATATATATATATATATATATATATATATCATATTTGGAAAATTACTTATTTTATAATGCCTTGACCATTTGTGTCATTCGCGTTCTTTGTAATTTTCTATTTTGCATCTCATTCCGAAAGGTAGGGTACCTACAACCGCGTTTTGTGCGCGTATAGAAAGCCTGGTGTCCTAACCCCTTCAGTGTAATTATTTCTATTATTCAGATCACTGGGCCCACATGTAAGTGCCTGACCGGTATATTACACAGCTGGATACACAGTCAATATGTAACAATATTAATACTTAAAAATCTATGTGTACCTTATTATTATACTTTGTAAAAAAGGCATGATTCTGTGAAAGAGCTTTGTACATAGAGATTGTTACGAGCCAGAGACGAGAATGAAAGAAATGATAGTTCTGGTGAAGAATACGACGAGTGCGTAAATGCAAAACTATGTACTTCAGCATGACACTTTCGATGGACGGAATGGGCGTGCTATAACGCTGTGTGAAGGAAGCTGTCTCACCGATGTGACAATAGAGTGCCAGTGAGAAATGTGACCATAGATGTTAAGTCCCATAGTGCTCAGAGCCATTTGAACCATTTTGAGATATGTGAATGAGCACAATGAAGGGGTGCTCAGGTCTACCCAGCAGTAAGTAGAGTGGATAAGAGAGGTGACTGCGGCAGTAACACAAAACCCTTTGAATCTGTAGGACACTAGTAACGCAGACGGTGTTGAAAAGATCACACGCTACGGCTCTGTGTAGTATTCCACGAAGAGGTGGTTTTGGAAATCGACAGTTGACATTAATTGTTGCAGAGATGTGCTAGTATGCCGAAAAGTTTCAACTTATCGCTGTGCGTGGGTTATACCTGTCTGTCATAAAAGGACACTCCTGTAGTGATTTTGGCGAAGCCTTGCAGAAGGGCAGCTCTCGCAAAGCAACAGGCGCGTAGTAGGCCACAGCAGCGGAAGGTACACAAAAGTGCTGACGCGCCCTAGTCGATACTAGGCAGCTAGTAAACAACGATACGCCGCAGTCGCCGCTCAGTTTCCTATTGGCCAATTACCACCAATGGCAAGCAATAAAGGAAACTCCAATGGAAAACGCCTATTTCCGCCAACGACAACACGCAATGCAAAGACCAATGAAAGAACACCTACTACCCGCTTCGTACCCCTACGCTCTGTCAAGAAGCAAGGGACTTCATTTAATTTCCAATAACCTTCCTCCTCACTCTCATATCCAAGCACAGCACTCTTCCACAGTACATAAGTAACCAAACTAGTGCTCACTCAGCAGTTAGCAGTACACCCTGAAGAAGGCGTCTTCCATTAGAATTTTATAGTTGACTATGCGGCCTCAAACGCAGAAGAATTGTATTGACTGTGACAACGGTAAGACAGAGATTTAGGAACCAGGTTTTAAATTGTAAGACATTTCCTGGGGCAGATGTGGATTCTGACCACAATCTATTGGTTATGAACTGCAGATTGAAACTGAAGAAACTGCAAAAAGGTGGGAATTTAAGGAGATGGGACCTGGATAAACTGAAAGAACCAAAGGTTGTAGAGAGTTTCAGGAAGAGCATAAGGGAACAATTGACAGGAATGGGGGAAAGAAATACAGTAGAAGAAGAATGGGTAGCTCTGAGGGATGAAGTAGTGAAGGCAGCAGAGGATCAAGTAGGTAAAAAGATGAGGGCTAATAGAAATCCTTGGGTAACAGAAGAAATATTGAATTTAATTGATGAAAGGAGAAAATATAAAAATGCAGTAAATGAAGCAGGCAAAAGGAATACAAACGTCTCAAAAATGATATCGACAGGAAGTGCAAAATGGCTAAGCAGGGATGGCTAGAGGACAAATGTAAGGATGTGGAGGCTTGTCTCACTAGGGGTAAGATAGATACTGCCTACAGGAAAATTAAAGAGACCTTTGGAGAGAAGAGAACCACTTGTATGAATATCAAGAGCTCAGATGGCAACCCAGTTCTAAGCAAAGAAGGGAAGGCAGAAAGGTGGAAGGAGTATATAGAGGGTTTATACAAGGGCGATGTACTTGAGGACAATGTTATGGAAATGGAAAAGGATGTAGATGAAGACGAAATGGGAGATAAGATACTGCGTGAAGAGTTTGACAGAGCACTGAAAGACCTGAGACGAAACAAGGCCCCGGGAGTAGACAACATTCCATTTGAACTACTGATGGCCTCGGGAGAGTCAGTCATGACAAAACTCTACCATCTGGTGAGCACGATGTATGAGACAGGAGAAATACCCTCAGACTTCAAGAAGAATATAATAATTCCAATCCCAAAGAAAGCAGGTGTTGACAGATGTGAAAATTACCGAACTATCAGTTTAATAAGTCACAGCTGCAAAATACTAACGCGAATTCTTTACAGACGAATGAAAAAACTGGTAGAAGCTGACCTCGGGGAAGATCAGTTTGGATTCCGTAGAAATGTTGGAACACGTGAGGCAATACTGACCTTACGACTTATCTTAGAAGAAAGATTAAGAAAAGGCAAACCTACGTTTCTAGCATTTGTAGACATAGAGAAAGCTTTTGACAATGTTAACTGGAATACTCTCTTTCAAATTCTGAAGGTGGCAGGGGTAAAATACAGGGAGCGAAAGGCTATTTACAGTTTGTACAGAAACCAGATGGCAGTTATAAGAGTCGAGGGGCATGAAAGGGAAGCAGTGGTTGGGGAAGGAGTAAGACAGGGTTGTAGCCTCTCCCCGATGTTATTCAATCTGTATATTGAGCAAGCAGTAAAGGAATCAAAAGAAAAATTCGGAGTAGGTATTAAAATCCATGGAGACGAAATAAAAACGTTGAGGTTCGCCGATGACATTGTAATTCTGTCAGAGACAGCAAAGGACTTGGAAGAGCAGTTGAACGGAATGGACAGTGTCTTGAAAGGAGGATATAAGATGAACATCAACAAAAGCAAAACGAGGATAATGGAATGTAGTCAAATTAAGTCGGGTGATGCTGAGGGAATTAGATTAGGAAATGAGACACTTAAGGTAGTAAAGGAGTTTTGCTATTTAGGGAGTAAAATAACCGATGATGGTCGAAGTAGAGAGGATATAAAATGTAGACTGGCAATGGCAAGGAAAGCGTTTCTCAAGAAGAGGAATTTGTTAACATCGAGTATAGAATTAAGTGTCAGGAAGTCATTTCTGAAAGTATTTGTATGGAGTATAGCCATGTATGGAAGTGAAACATGGACGATAACTAGTTTGGACATGAAGAGAATAGAAGCTTTCGAAATGTGGTGCTACAGAAGAGTGCTGAAGATAAAGTGGGTAGATCATGTAATTAATGATTAGGTATTGAATAGGATTGGAGAGAAGAGAAGTTTGTGGCACAACTTGACTAGAAGAAGGAATCGGTTGGTAGGACATGTTTTGAGGCATCAAGGGATCACAAATTTAGCATTGGAGGGCAGTGTGGAGGGTAAAAATCGTAGAGGGAGACCAAGAGATGAATACACTAAGCAGATTCAGAAGGATGTAGGTTGCAGTAGATACTGGGAGATGAAGAAGCTTGCACAGGATAGAGTAGCATGGAGAGCTGCATCAAACCAGTCTCAGGACTGAAGACCACAACAACAACTACAACGTCCGCGGAAGCCTACGTTTCCACATGAAAGAAAGTTGGCAACATGTTTCTACATCTGAAAACCAATGTCTATTGGGGCACTCGCATACCGGACATCAGAGGATATCGAGTCTACTTTCAATTTTATTCTGTCAATAATTACTCAATTAAAAAACTATTGCCTTCTCATTTAAAGATATCAAGGCTGTTTAGCAGTATACCCTGATGGAAGAAAAGTCAGAACACCAAGAAGGAGTTCAGTCACACAAAAGAAAGCTGGTAAGCGTGTTTCTACGCCTGAAAGGCGATGTGTATTGAAATTCGGGACCGGTCGCGTATGGGCGGTGTTAATAGCGTTACTATTACGAAGTAAATCAAGTTTGCTTTAAATACGCGCTGAAACTGCCGTGGGCGTTAGTTTCCTTTGAGACTGGACGGTTCAAGTCAGTTAAGATTGCTTTTGAGGCGACAAAGACGTCGTTATCAACACCTCAATGTGTTTGAACGATGTCGTGTAATTGTGCTACCAAGCTCGATATTCCTTCTGCGATGTTACAGAAATACTTGGCACGAATGTAGCCACTGTAAATGATTGCTGGAATGAGCAATATCAGACAGAGTTGGCATCACAGTGAGACGAGATGAACTGTCACAAATTGGTTATCTCAATGGCACCTTTCGGCATTCTGTGATCCAATGCTAATCGTTTTAATGTATCTTGCAACCATTCAATGCAAGAGATTTTACTGATAATTTCGTTATTGGTCTCCGAATAATGATGCTGCTGGTCCTTGCCCGTGTCAGACACCGGCGCCATTTTTAATAATTAGATGTTTTACCTATCTTAAAATGACGAGTCGACCTCCCGGAGAAATACGTGTAATCTAAAACTTAAGATAAAATTAGAGGTGCAACTCGTCATAGGTGATTGACGAGGGCCTCATGACGATAGCCCGTTCATCTGCAGTCGCCGATTCGACGCCACATGCCAGTAATAAGCTCGAAGTCTCACAACACACGATTATGCATATGACCGAAAAGAACGGGGATAAATTAAATAGTATTTACATATGAGCATGCACTGCTATTACAGAGGTTTCAGGGAGACAGACATCCATCATTGATATTGAGAAAAAGAGCAAATTATTTACCTGGTGAATTACGACATTTAAGTTGCAACATAAGGAGATGTTATTCAAGATGACAACTATATGAACATCTCTTTTTGTATCAGTCTTCAGAGTGGTCTGATGCGGCCCTCCAAGATTTCCTCTCCCTTGCCAACCGTCTCATCTCAGGGTAGCACTTGCAACCTACGTCCTCAATTATTTGCTCAATTCCAATCTTTGTCTTCCTCTAAGGTTCTTACCCTCTACAGCTCCGCTTATGGCCTGATGTCTTAACAGATGTCTTATCATCATGTCTCACCTAGTTGTCATAGTTTTCCATATATACTTATCTCGCCAATCTCGATTTTCTTTTGGTTCGGTTTTCCCACATGTTTCATGCTGAGCTGCAAACGTACAATCTTATAAATTTGTTCCTCAAATTAAGGCCTATGTTTGATACTAATAGACTTCTCTTAGCTAGAAATGTCCATTTGGCCTGTAGTCCGCATTGTATGTCCTCCGTGCTCTGTCCGTCAGGGGCTAATTTTCTCCCTAGGTAATAACCCTTAGCTTCGTCTAGTTCGTGATCTTCAATACTAATGTCAAGTTTTTCACTGTTCTCATTTCTGCAACTTGTCATTACTTTCGTCTTTTTTCCATTTACTTTCAATCCATATTCTGTACTTATTAGACTCTTGATTCCACTCGAAGGTTCCAGCAATTCTTCTTGACTTTCCCTCAGGACAGCAATGTCATTAACGAATCTCGTTATTAATCTCCCGTCATCCTGAATCTTGGAAACAGTCTTGAACTTTTATTTCCGTCATAGCTTCTCCGATGTACGAATTGAACAGTAGGGCTGAAAAACTGCATATCTGTCTTACATCCTTCTTAAACCGAACACTTCGTTCTTGATCTTTCACTGTTATTATTAACTCTTGGTTCTTGTACGTATTATGTATTACCCTCAATCCCTAAAGCACACCCTTGTTTTTGTTGGAATTTCAAACATCTCGCACAGTTTTGTATTTTGGATCCTTTTTTTCAGCTCGCCATGTAGCGTCGCGGGTTAATCCGCGACCGCCGTTTTTGCAGTAAGTTTTGTTACATTATTACAAACTGTATTGGAAGCGTGCAGTTTAGTAGCATCCAGCGGCGGCCTACTTATGGCCTGCCGATTGTGTCTTCAGCCACCCCGCCCTTCTGGCCGAAAGTGGGAATGCTTTTGTGTGCCACTTATAGAGTCCACTTATTCACCTCACCTAATAAACTAAATAACTCTATTAAATATTCCAGAATGAGATTTTCACTCTGCAGCAGAGTATGCGCTGATATGAAACTTCCTGGCAGATTAAAACTGTGTGCCGGACCGAGACTCGAACTCGGGACCTTCCCCCCAGGCTGTGGTTAAACCATGTCTCCACAATATCCTTTCCTTCGGGAGTGCTAGTTCTGCAAGGTTCGCAGGAGAGCTTCTGTAAAGTTGAGAAAGTAGGAGCCGACGTACTGGCAGAATAAAGCTGTGAGGACGGTGCGTGAGTCGTGCTTGGGTAGCTCAGTATATTAAATATTGTCTGTTTTATGCCAAAAGTGGTAAGGACCTTTTGTTATTCAGGCGAACAGTGTGTCATAATTTGATACTGCTACCTATAATAGTTTAGGAGATATGAAAAACCCATTACAAAATACTTGATCGGAACTTACGAAAGTAAATTCAAATAGGAACCACAGCAGTTTATATTTCTTTTGGTATTTGAAAACAGTAATAGCACTCTCGTGTAGCGATTTATTTTATAAAGATTTTCATTTCTAAACTTTCGATAATTTTTCTTTCGTTATGAAAATTACAGTTTAAAAGTTAATATTTATATTTTGTGTTTGGGTGCGAGTAAATAAGAGTGAATGTGAGTGCGTATAGGAGACATACGTCAAATTTAAAGTTTATATGGTGACACCTTAGGTAACTAGCAAGTGTTACGCCACCAGGATGTCACGAAAATTGTAAATCCCCCTAACTGGTGGATGATGTATAACTATGAGTGTTTGATTATGTAATAAAACAGCCAAAAAGTCGGTAACGATATAATCAATTTTCTAAAGTATCTCAAGTTGAATTTTAGTTTAGTTTAAATTAATAAACATTATAGTAATAATCTGCTTGCCGAAGTGACGCCAATGAATCTGATGTAGTGATTGGTTCAGAACAGTTTTGGCGCGAGTATGATCTAGAACGTGTGTTCGGATTGGCTGGCCTTTTCGAACTGCCAGTCGGAAGTCAGTATGCTTCCCGCGCACTGTGAGATACTTAGGTTGCATCAGTATCTGGACGGGAAGAGTCGTGTACTAGCTTTTCAGACGCGAAGGTCACGTTAAATGTGTCCGTTAGTAAAATGTGTAAGATGAAGAAATGTTAGGTCCTTCGCGTTCAAATGGATTTGAAATGGTAGCTTTTGTTGCTACGAACATTTTGTAAAAGTTTGACAGTCCTAGGATACTTTGTTCAGGAGATATATGCGTGTGAATTGTTGAACTTAGAAAATTCCGCGTGGCGATGTTCTGTGTTCTTCTACAGAATATATTCGGCGAGAAATCTTTGTGAAAGAAATCCACTGAATGACTTTCGTAACAATTTAACGTTATGTGTAGAAAGTGACTGTATATTAGCGTGATTATTTTCGAAATAGACTTAGGAGAATTCTAGCTGCTTTATGTATCACAAATTGGGAACTAATAACAGCAGTTTTGCATATTAAATGTGGGCTGATGACATATGTTTAAGCAAAGAAAATAAAACCTACTTTTACCAGATTTCCAAACTTTCAATGAACATCAGGACCCGAAAATTTATTATGAATATTTACGGGAACCATCATAACGAGAGCCGCCCGTTGTGGCCGATCAGTTCTAGGCGCTTCAGGCCGGAACCGCGCAGCTGCTACGGTCGCTGGTTTGAATCCTGCCACGGGCATAGATGTGTGTGATGTCCTTAGGTTAGTTAGGTTTAAGTAGTTCTAAGTCTAGGGGACTGATGACCTCAGATGTTAAGTCCCATAGTGCTCAGAGCCATTTCTCCCTTTTTTTTTCATAACGAGATTTACGCGGCCTCAGTAACTGTAGATATTAGGCGCTGTTTTCATCAACACTGCTTTTTCATCACCTTGTAAGTATCTACGTTGCAGAGTGAAGGGACGTCGATCTGAGGTAGGTGAATATCAATTTGCAGCTTGCTTCAGTGACAGTGGACTACGACACATTTCCGTCGCACCCAGATTTTATGAATGTGTCTTGATCTTTCTTCAGTCCTGCTCTCATTATAACCGCAACGTCAGAACTGCCTCTCTGCTGCCTTTACCTTTCCTAAAGCCAAACTAAGTTTCAACTAAGAGATGTCCATCTTCCTTTTCCAGTCTTCTGTGTATTGCTGTTGTCAGAAACTGGGATGTAGGAGCTGTTAAGCAGGTTGTGCGATAATTGTCGCACCTTTTGCCTCCTCTAACTTCGAAATTGTCTGATGATATATCGCCAGTCTCTTACATTCTACAGAACATCATGTATTATCATTTTGTTGCCATTTCTCCCTATCTTTTTACTAATTTCGATGGAATGTTATTTAATTGATCTTAAGCGTTTAAAAGCTCTTTAAATTCTGATTCTAACACTGGACCCCTTTACCCTAACCAGTCCACTCCTATTCGTCTTCGATCAAACAGGTCCTGCACTGTATCCTTTCCACATATCCACTCTCTGTCTCCTCTGCACGTAGCAGTGGAATTCGGATTGCAGTTTTAATGTTACCATCCCTGCTTTCCGTTTCACCGAAAGTTTTTTTCACTTTTGTGTATGCTGTGTCAGTCCTTCCGGCAAGGCTTCCTTTTCGATTTCTTCACTTTTTCATGCACCTAAATCGCCTTAGCGGCTCTTCACTTCCAATTTGTTTCGTTCCTAAGTGACTTGTACTTCTGTATTGATAAATGTCCAGCACATGTTTCTGTTTCCTTCTTTCGTTGATCAACTGAAGTATTTCTTCTGTTGTTCACGTCTACATAGCAGTTAGCTTCCGTGTACCAACGTTTTCTTTCCAACTTCTGTGGTGCGCTTTTTAGAGTTATCAATTTCTTTTCAACTGAGCTGCCTACTGAGCTATTTGCTATTGCAGGATCTACAGGTGCAGAGAGTTTCAAGCGTATCTCTTCATTCTTTAGTACTTCTGTATCCAATTTCCTTGCACATTGTTTCTTCCCGACGAGTCTCCCAAACTTCAGCAGATTCCTTACCGTCAATCAAAATCTAAATATGCTCCGGGGTACACCATACAGGCCAATGTCTTATTTCGGAATATTTGCCTTACCATGACGTATAGTAACTGAATATTGCAGTATCTCCATGTCTTTTCCAAGTGTACTTCCTGCTCTTGTGACTCTTGAACAGATTATCCGCTATCACTAACTGATATTTCTTGAAGGACTCATTCGTCCTTCTTCTCTATCGTTCCTGCTACCAAGCCTAATCATCCTGTAACCCTTACTTCTTGTCCCTCTCTATAACGACACTTAAATCACCCATGACTAATAAAGCTTCATTCCCCTTTAATTACTGAATTACCCGTTCAGTATCCTCACATACTTTCTCTATATTTACATGCTCTGCTTGTGACGTCGACAGGTTTACCTGAACTGTGTGGTTTAGGCGTCGATTCTTACGAGAACAATCATACCACTGAACTGTTCACATTAACTTACACTGCGCTCTACCTTGCTACTCGTAACACATCCTACTGTCTTTGTACCACTTTCTTTTGCTGTTCATATTGCTCAATATTCGTCACACCTCCAGTCTTTATCTTCTTTCCATTTTACTTTACAGATTCTCAGTAATATAGATTAAGATTTTGCATTTCTCTTTTCAAGTTTTCTAGCTTCCCTACCTCGTTAAGTCTTCTGATAATCCGCGCCTCCATTTGTAGAACGTCACCCTTTTGTTGGTTATTCGATCTTTTCTCATGGTCACTTCCACCTTGAAAGTTGCCTCCCGGAGATACGAATCGGGGACTAGTACGCAGTCGCAGAGAGATCACAATGACACTTTTTCAGTTTCAGGCCACATATCCTGTCGATACACACTGTCTCGATGAAATGGTTTCCTTTGGCTTGTGCATCTTCATGCCGCTGATCATTGCAGATTTTTCAGCCTTTTAGGGGCAGTTTCTCAACCCAAGGGTAAGACCGTGCCCTGAATCTCCGTCCGGTCCTCTGCTCTAGTTGACAAGGCTATTGGGAAGAGGAGGATGACTTCTAATGTTGGAAGTCTTCGGCCAACATTGCTGATGATTTTTATTCCAAATCTTAGCACTGACGAGGCTCGAACCTTGGATTGATGTTGATTTGAATACTAGTCAAAGACTCTACTCCAATACTAGAAGTGAATCATCTGACACACACAAATTTAGATAAATGTGAAGGTATTCATTCTCGAGGAGTGTCATGAGAATTTATCGATTTGTCAGTCTCCTACAGGAAAACATTATGTACTCAATGCCCATGTTGTAGTTGGTACTAGACAGATTGGCAAGTTTAACCTGCATTAAGATTCACAATACAGAAATACCGTTAAATTGTCCAAAGTGGAAAGCAGAATTTTCCGATAATTTGTTGAAAACAATCAGTAGCTACTATGTCCTAGAGGTCTTACTTGATGCTAACTATGTGCAAGAATTACTCTCATTTTTAAAAATAAACTGTTTCATTATTCAAGTCATGCGTTACAAGAGATAATTAATCAATTAACAAACATGGAAGCAAGTCCTCAACCCAACTTATATGGTGCTGAAAACATGGTTCAGCATCAGAACCAGCCCGATATACTGACTCGTAAATATTCCTGTTTAACAGTCTTTTCAGTATAAATCTCTTGACTGATAATTTAAGGACACGCAATGATTACCTACTTTCAAGCAAGAAAAGCTCCACAGTAAAAGTGAAACTTATGCTGGACATACTTAAAACATCACACTGTAAACACAACTTCGTCCTCATGAAGAGATTCCTCTAAAATGTTTCTAGCTGCCATATTTAGCCGCCGTTCTTGACCCCTTTTGTGTAAGGTTGGACTGTACAAGACCATCGGTAAAAGGTTAAAAAAGGCACCTGATGCTTTCCAAAACGAAAGTAAACAAAAGAAGGCCGGCGGTCGTTGTTCTGTACCATGACAGTTTACCGGACAAATATTTGAACAGTAGTTTAATAGAAAATTTTCACTAGTTCACATGGTGGAACTTTATACGGTGGGTGCTTGCAAGTCGCTAAAAGAGCCTGGTGTCCGCTGCTCAATACAGCACTAGGCTTCAGGGCATACAAGAACAGGACTCATTGGAAAATTTACGGCTTTTTTCGCAGAAAAGAAGTATAATCACCGCCAATGCTACTGCTACAAATGCATATTGAATTGCCTTCGCAACCACATGTTACAGAGCACATTAATGGTGGGGATTACTGAACAGCGAAAAGGTTGCTGATTTGGAACACAAAATTTAACAATTTGCTCCCTGTGAATTCTTTATCCAACCACAGGAGAGAAATACATAAAAAAATCTGGCCTGAACTGATCGCTTACAATCGCTTTGGAAAATGGGTACAAACTTAATATTAAATATGTTGTACACTTATTCCCAGTCAAAAACTTTTGAACTTTATCTAAGTATTCCTTTGCTTCCCTATTTATTAACTTCATTACTTTATTTGGATGTTTGTGGAATGTCCATGGAGACAAACTCTATATCATTAACTGTGCATCATGATTTGAAAATACATTTATCACAGAACAGGCATGTATTTCTCTAATTTTCGCATGTTTTGACAATATATTACATGCAAGCGTACTACTGTCTTAAGATATCTGAATAGGGTAGCAGCAAACTGTGCTACCCTGCGGGACCCCTCCTTGTTGTAGCCCTGAAAGTGCCGGCGGAGAAACACGTGTGTCCAGAGGAAGCTGAAAACTACGTGGGTAGTACCAAGACACTTGGTAGGACCTGCGAAGCCAGACCATTCGCAGAGGATTAATTTTCTGCTGGCGCTTTAAGTTCCTGATACGAGCGGAGCCACGTTCGCTCAGTCGTCTTAGACATGTCGTAACGCTAGTATTACTCTCTTATACACTGTTAACTATAGCCTTTGCTCATTACGATCAGCTTTTGATTCCTCAGTTGTAACGTGGAACAGAAGAACACTACCACCTTTTGTCCACCACACACATACAGGCTCACGCACACACGCACTCACACACACACACACACACACACACACACACACACACACACACACACAAACCTGCAATAAGTAGAAACTACCTTTTTAGCCACGTCACCTGTCAGAAAATTGGGCCGTTAACAATCTCAGTACCAATAAGGAATTGTGCAACATAAACTGAAGTCGATAGGAATGTTTCTACAAATTAAATATGATGGCTATTCAAATTTCAAACCTTTCGCATAAGAGTGCAGCGAATAGCGCCACTGTGAGGATCCAAATCCGGTCCTCAAATGCTTCAAATGACTCTGAGCATTATGGGACTTTGCATCTGAGGTCCTCAGTCCCCTAGTACTTAGAACTACTTAAACCTAACTAACCTAAGGACATCACACACATCTATGCCCGAGGCAGGATTCGAACCTGCGACTGTAAAGGTCGCGCGGTTCCTGACTGAAGCGCCTAGAACCACTCGGCCACACTGGCCGGCAAATCCGGTCTGCTTTGTTCACTCATTGTAACGGTCGTGAGCGTTAGTTACGTATGAGATTGTGCGTGGTGACTTGATGTTAGTCAAGAATGCCGTTATCAACACCTCACTGAGTTTGAACGAGGTCGTGAAATAGTGCTACGAGAAGCTGGATGTTCCTTCTGTGATATTGCTGAAAGACTTGGCAGGAATGCAGCCATTATACATGACTGCTGGCAGCGGCGGCCGTTAAAATATAGTTGCAAGAAACCGGATGGACACGTAGCACTACCGGCAGGTAAGACCTTTGTATTCGGCGTATGGCACTGGTGCATCATACTGCATCTGCAGCAGAAATGTGAGCTGCAGTTGGCCCCACAGTGGCGTAAAGGTTATAAATCAAGGACAGACACGAGCTAAACGTCCTGTACCACGCATTTCACTGACCCGAAACTACCACCATTTTCGTCTTCAGTGATGTGAAACGAGAGCTCAACTGAGGGCACAGTAGAGGTATGTTGTTTTTTTCTGATGAAAGCAGGTTCTGCCTCGGTGCCAGTGAAGGCCGCGAGTTCGTTAGCACGAGGCCAGGTGCGCGCCTGCAGCCAAACGGTTTTCGGCCTATACACGATGGATCTACACCTGGAGTTAAGGTCTAGTGTGCTATTTCGTACGACAGGAGGAGCACTCTAGTGACTATCCCACGCGCTCTGACTGCCCGGGAATAGACAACATTCAATTAGAACTACTGACAGCCTTGGGAGAGCCAGTCCTGACAAAACTCTAACATCTGGTGAGCAAGATGTATGCGACAGGCGAAATTCCCTCAGACTTCAAGTAGAGTATAATAATTCCAATCCCAAAGAAATCAGGTGTTGACAGATGTGAAAATTACCGAACTATCAGTTTAATAAGTCACAGCTGCAGAATATTAATGCGAATTCCTTACAGACGAATGGAAAAACTGGTAGAAGCCGGCCTCGGGGAAGATCAGTTTGGATTTCGTAGAAATATTGGAACACGTGAGGCAGTACTGACTCTAGGAGTTATCTTAGAAGAAAGATTAAGGAAAGGCAAACCTACGTTTCTAGCATTTGTAGACTTAGAGAAAGTTTCTGACAATGATGACTGGAATACTCTCTTTCAAATTCTGAAGGTGGCAGGGGTACAACACAGGGAGCGAAAAGCTATTTACAATTTGTACAGAAACCAGATGGCAGTTATAAGAGTCGAAGGACATCAAAGGGAAGCAGTGGTTGGGAAGGGAGTGAGACAGGGCTGTAGCCTTTCACCGATGATATTCAATCTGCATATTGAGCAAGCAGTAAAGGAAACAAAAGAAAAGTTCGGAGTAGGTACTAAAATCCATGGAGAAGAAATAAAAACATTGAGGTTCGCCAATGACATTGTAATTCTGTCAGAGACAGCAAAGGACTTGGAAGAACAGTTGAACGGAATGGACAGTGTCTTCAAAGGAGGGTATAAGATGAACATCAACAAAAGCAAAACGAGGATAATGGAATGTAGTCGAATTAAGTCGGGTGATGCTGAGGGAATTAGATTAGGAAATGAGACACTTAAAGTAGTAAAGGAGTTTTGCTATTTGGGGAGCAAAATAACTGATGATGGTCGAAGTAGAGAGGATATAAAATGTAGACTGGCAATGGCAAGGAAAGCGTTTCTGAAGAAGAGAAATTTGTTAACATCGAGAATTCATTAAAGTGTCAGGAAGTCGTTTCTGAAAGTATTTGTATGGAGTGTAGCCATGCATGGAAGTGAAACATGGACGATAACTAGGTTGAAGCTATCGAAATGTGGTGCTACAGAAGAATGCTCAAGATTAGAAGGGCAGAGCACATAACTAATGAGGAGGTATTCAATAGAATTGAGGAGAAGAGGTGCTTGTGACACAACTTGACGAGAAGATGGGATCGGTTGGTAGGACATGTTCTGAGACATCGAGGGATCACCAATTTAGTATTGGAGGGCAGCGTGGAGGGTAAAAATCGTTGAGGGAAACCAAGAGATGAATACACTAAGCAGATTCAGAAGGATGTAGGTTGCAGTAGTCACTGGGAGGTGAACAAGCTTGCACAGCATAGAGTAGCATGGGGAACTGCATCAAACCAGTCTCAGGACTGAAGACCACAACAACAACAACTCTGACTGCAGATTCGTACGCCAGTCGGGTGATTCGACCTGTCGTGCGGCAGTTCATGAACAGCATTCAAGGGGATGTTTTCAGGCAGGTTAACACTCACCTGGCTACTGCTGTTGCTCTACAGAGTGTCGAAATGTTTCCTTGGACAGCTTGATCACCAGATGTGTCTCCAGTGGGGCACATGTGGGACATCATCGGATGACACCTCCAGCGCCTTCACGACCAGCATTAACCGTCCCTGTATTGGCTGACCAAGTGCAACAGGAAGGTCACTCGAACACACAAACGGACATCCGGCGTCTGTGCAACACAATGCAGGCACGTTCGTATGCTTACACCGGTTATTAATGTATATTTGACAATTACAGTGGCTTCTCTCAAGCTTACATTAACCTTTCTACACTCCTGGAAATTGAAATAAGAACACCGTGAATTCATTGTCCCAGGAAGGGGAAACTTTATTGACACATTCCTGGGGTCAGATACATCACATGATCACACTGACAGAACCACAGGCACATAGACACAGGCAACAGAGCATGCACAATGTTGGCACTAGTACAGTGTATATCCACCTTTCGCAGCAATGCAGGCTGCTATTCTCCCATGGAGACGATCGTAGAGATGCTGGATGTAGTCCTGTGGAACTGCTTGCCATGCCATTTCCACCTGGCGCCTCAGTTGGACCAGCGTTCGTGCTGGACGTGCAGACCGCGTGAGACGACGCTTCATCCAGTCCCAAACATGCTCAATGGGGGACAGATCCGGAGATCTTGCTGGCCAGGGTAGTTGACTTACACCTTCTAGAGCACATTGGGTGGCACGGGATACATGCGGACGTGCATTGTCCTGTTGGAACAGCAAGTTCCCTTGCCGGTCTAGGAATGGTACAACGATGGGTTCGATGACGGTTTGGATGTACCGTGCACTATTCAGTGTCCCCTCGACGAACACCAGTGGTGTACGGCCAGTGTAGGAGATCGCTCCCCACACCATGATGCCGGGTGTTGGCCCTGTGTGCCTCGGTCGTATGCAGTCCTGATTGTGGCGCTCACCTGCACGGCTCCAAACACGCATACGACTATCATTGGCACCAAAGCAGAAGCGACTCTCATCGCTGAAGACGACACGTCTCCATTCGTCCCTCCATTCACGCCTGTCGCGACACCACTGGAGGCGGGCTGCACGATGTTGGGGCGTGAGCGGAAGACGGCCTAACGATGTGCGGGACCGTAGCCCAGCTTCATGGAGACGGTTGCGAATGGTCCTCGCCCATACCCCAGGAGCAACAGTGTCCCTAATTTGCTGGGAAGTGGCGGTGCGATCCCCTACGGCACTGTGTAGGATCCTATGGTCTTGGCGTGCATCCGTGCGTCGCTGCGGTCCGGTCCCAGGTCGACGGGCACGTGCACCATCCGCCGACCACTGGCGACAACATCGATGTACTGTGGAGACCTCACGCCCCACGTGTGGAGCAATTCGGCGGTACGTCCACCCGGCCTCCCGCATGCCCACTATACGCCCTCGCTCAAAGTCCGTCAACTGCACATACGGTTCACGTCCACGCTGTCGGGGCATGCTACCAGTGTTAAAAGACTGCGATGGAGCTCCGTATGCCACGGCAAACTGGCTGACACTGACGGCGGCGGTGCACAAATGCTGCGCAGCTAGCGCCATTCGACGGCCAACACCGCGGTTCCTGGTGTGTCCGCTGTGCCGTGCGTGTGATCATTGCTTGTACAGCCCTCTCGCAGTGTCCGGAGCAAGTATGGTGGGTCTGACACACCGGTGTCAATGTGTTCTTTTTTCCATTTCCAGGAGTGTATTTCAATAATTTATGTCACCTAACAAACGTATTCCTGACATTCCATTACTATAGGTCAATTACTTTTCGTGTTGACTTTTTCCATCATTGTGTATAAGTAGTAAGTAAAGTGGGAGGAACGTTATTTACTCGTGAAAAAATTGTTTACAGAGGGGACTACTTATTTTATAAAACTGCAGTTGCAGTTGTGATTTGCTACACTGTTTCTCCCACAGTGAATAACAAGCTTCCTACTGGGCTTAAAAGTACGTTACTGTGACGTTACAGGTAGCCTATGGGTATCAGTACACGACCGCAATGCTGCTACAGTGACCGTAGAGGAATTTGCGAAGATCAGAGGGAAGCCTAAATCGTTCAGCCTCGACGCACCCGGAAGGCGGATGCCTCGTGCGGTAGCGTGCCTCATCGTGGTGAAGCAATTGCGTTTCGATCTGCCGCCAATTTAAATAGCATTCTCCGTGCCTCTGCCGTACCATAAATTATAGAAGCATGGGAATGTTCGAATATCGATTATCAATTTTGCAGGCACGCCTCGTTCACTTAATGATGTTTACGCTTTGGGAACGGCGACCGCAATTGCGTTATAAATGCGTTGTGATCAGAGCGACATTACGTAAGGGCAATAATGTCATTAAAAACTGCCGCAGCGCGATGGGGCGTCGCACCAGAGGAAGCATAACAACCGCTGTCATACGGTAGTCATAGACAGGATCACAGATCTTCTGAAGTACAGATAACATTAGAGCTTTATTTTGTCGTGGGAAACATTGTCAGTATTTAGTGAATTGTTTTTGTGGCTACTAAAATAGTGATAGAGTGTTAGTATTTCATTACCTTCCCTAAATAGCAGCAATAAAAGAAATAATGTTGTTTGTTTTTTCCAAAACCAAAACCTATATTTCATCATTTCTGGTAACGCAAAACAAATTATCATATAGCTTCTTAAGTTGTAGAAAATAAGAAAACGAACAGAAGTCACCTTCATGCTAGGTTGCATTATAGTATACGTTAAGTGAAGTAAAATATCCTAATTCCGTAGTGGTTTGCAAACATGATTTTTAGTCAAAATGGAGAATATAACTCTTTACACGGTCAGATTGGTTTCATTATTAAATTCTACAATACGTTGCAGAGTACTTACGACAAACAAATCGGGAAAAATCTGCAAACAATAGTGTCAACAGCGATTTTTCACGGAGGTTGGGGTAAAGTTGGAAGCTGCTTGTGATAAAGCCACGCTCATAAAACACAATAGCATAGAATACACACAGACTGCACATTTTTAAGTATTGGAATTGCTTGGAACTTAGCAAATGGCTCTGAGCACTATGGGACTCAACTGCTGAGGTCATTAGTCCCCTAGAACTTAGAACTAGTTAAACCTAACTAACCTAAGGACATCACAAACATCCATGCCCGAGGCAGGAGTCGAACCTGCGACAGTAGCGGTCTTGCGGTTCCAGACTGCAGCGCCTTTAACCGCACGGCCACTTCGGCTGGCGGAACTTAGCAAACCATGGAAGCATGTTCATATTACACTTCAGCAAGTAGATGTAGAAAGCAATAAAGAAGGTAAACTTACCAGTAAGCGCTAATCAGTGCCGTGTGTGCACAAATTCAATTGATTGTGTAGAGAGCATACATGTGCTCGCCTCTGAGGCTGGCATCCTATATTACAGCAATACAAGTTATATGAACGGATATTTTGGTCTGTAAACCAATAACATGTGGTCTAGTGTTAATCGTAACCACGCAAAATCTTAGGTAATAACTGCCATAGAAGTGAACATATTGGTTTGACGCAGCAGCAACTTTCCACTGCTCATGAGAACCAATTATCACACGACACTACACTTAGTCAACGTAGTGCGTCACTGTCATTCGGTTATCCTAGCGGCACCTAAGTTACTAACTGACTATTGCGGAACCCAGAATCCAATCCAGTTGTACGTTGCCTAAAATATGTTTGATTTTCAATATTTCACTTGATTATTTACAGAATTTAAAGATTTAAAATGCTGCCATAATCTACTCATTAAGAGATATACTCTTAAATTAAAAATTTAAGACAAGTAAGGGAGCATTACGGTTAGAAACTGTGTGTGAGGCTGACAACGTACGAGTCTACGTACTCTGTTCGTCAAGTACACTCCTGGAAGTGGAAAAAAGAACACATTGACACCGGTGTGTCAGACCCACCATACTTGCTCCGGACACTGCGAGAGGGCTGTACAAGCAATGATCACACGCACGGCACAGCGAACACACCAGGAACAGCGGTGTTGGCCGTCGAATGGCGCTAGCTGCGCAGCATTTGTGCACCGCCGCCGTCAGTGTCAGCCAGTTTGCCGTGGCATACGGAGCTCCATCGCAGTCTTTAACACTGGTAGCATGCCGCGACAGCGTGGACGTGAACCGTATGTGCAGTTGACGGACTTTGAGCGAGGGCGTATAGTGGGCATGAGGGAGGCCGAGTGGACGTACCGCCGAATTGCTCAACACGTGGGGCGTGAGGTCTCCACAGTACATCGATGTTGTCGCCAGTGGTCGGCGGAAGGTGCACGTGCCCGTCGACCTGGGACCGGACCGCAGCGACGCACGGATGCACGCCAAGACCGTAGGATCCTACGCAGTGCTGTAGGGGACCGCACCGCCATTTCCCAGCAAATTAGGGACACTGTTGCTCCTGGGGTATCGGCGAGGACCATTCGCAACCGTCTCCATGAAGCTGGGCTACGGTCCCGCACACCGTTAGGCCGTCCTCCGCTCACGCCCCAACATCGTGCAGCCCGCCTCCAGTGGTGTCGCGACAGGCGTGAATGGAGGGACGAATGGAGACGTGTCGTCTTCAGCGATGAGAGTCGCTTCTGCCTTGGTGCCAATGATGGTCGTATGCGTGTTTGGCGCCGTGCAGGTGAGCGCCACAATCAGGACTGCATACGACCGAGGCACACAGGGCCAACACCCGGCATCATGGTGTGAGGAGCGTTCTCCTACACTGGCCGTACACCACTGGTGATCGTCGAGGGGACACTGAATAGTGCACGGTACATCCAAACCGTCATCGAACCCATCGTTGTACCATTCCTAGACCGGCAAGGGAACTTGCTGTTCCAACAGGACAATGCACGTCCGCATGTATCCCGTGCCACCCAACGTGCTCTAGAAGGTGTAAGTCAACTACCCTGGCCAGCAAGATTTCCGGATCTGTCCCCCATTGAGCATGTTTGGGACTGGATGAAGCGTCGTCTCACGCGGTCTGCACGTCCAGCACGAACGCTGGTCCAACTGAGGCACCAGGTGGAAATGGCATGGCAAGCCATTCCACAGGACTACATCCAGCATCTCTACGATCGTCTCCATGGGAGAATAGCAGCCTGCATTGCTGCGAAAGGTGGATATAGACTGTACTAGTGCCGACATTGTGCATGCACTGTTGCCTGTGTCTATGTGCCTGTGGTTCTGTCAGTGTGATCATGTGATGTATCTGACCCCAGGAATGTGTCAACAAAGTTTCCCCTTCCTGGGACAATGAATTCACGGTGTTCTTATTTCAATTTCCAGGAGTGTATTTGAGAATGAGATCACTTAGCGACTTAAAACGAACTTTCTAACCCATAAATAACTTTTTGTTTGTGATACCGCCCTTTCTAAATGAAGAAGCGAAAAAAGTTTACCTCTTACTACATTTCCGTTGTTCATGCAGTGAAACTTCGGCTTCTGAAAGGACGTTTTAATTTCATGTTTGTTTACTACGACTCCATTGACAACAAGTTTTGTAGAACGTATCCAGATATGCTACTCAATGTACTTGCAAACCTATATCACTGAATGACAGATAATTCAGGAGATACTAGGTCGTATCCAATAAGATGCTGCAAGAAATGAGCTTCTTCTTAAAACGGAGCGCAGAACAGGTTGAACATCATTCATGGCGTTTTAATTTATTACTTCTGTTCACAACATACTTTCTAGACAGTGTCTATATATGTCACAGAATGTAACAAAACGCGCAAAATTATAGTACTGAGAAGATGATTAGTAATTTTATGACCATCTCGAAATTTCCACAATCTAATACGAGATTCATTACTTGCATTTGATTTAAAAAACGAAACCTGGTCAACATTTGGTTTGGTTTCCAGCACACTGGATGACACAGATCGTTAGGATATCATACCACATGGTGACTATAGTGTGCTCCCTACCCGTAAGCAAACGTCGATTCTCTTTACTCATACAAATAGTGATTTCTACGTAAATGATAGGGATCAGTGCTTAGATTATATATTTTCCAGTTCCTGTGTGGTGCGTTCTAAAAGTGAAACCGGCTCCAAGTCTGTTTCAAATTAACAAGGAAATACAGGGAGAACACACTTTGTGTAATCCCCCTAACGCCGTGTGCTGCGTAAACTTTTCTTGTAAATATTCATTGCATTCTAAACTTCACTGCATTGCCGCAAGAGGTTTCCGATTTATCGTTGAATGACATATTACCAGACTTTAATATCAGGGTAACTACCTTCGTCAAACATAATCTCTGTGTCATTCTCCATCTCAGCCATACGACTATGGAACGCGCTCCCCTGTGATCTGCGTCTTATCCAGAACCACTTAACATTCAAGAGGGAATTCAAGACTTACATATTAGGGACGGTATAGCCACCATTGTCGTGCCCCTCTCATCTTTTCCTTTCTCCTCTCCATCATAGCTTCGAATTTTACCATTCTATTTCTCTTCCTCTAACCTATCTACCTCTTCTATATCTCTTTCACCCCATTCTATCGTCTTATGTCTCTGCTTGATGAGAATAACTCACAAGCTGCAAGAATATAACGAGAAAAATCCCAACTAGCAATAGGACTGACATTCATAAAAGAAAAAATATGTTTACTTTCCTATACATAGTCATCATTATTATTATTATTCTTGACTGTTATAATTACTTTTTGATTGTTATAATTATCATTGTACTACTTTTATAATCTTTAATTTTTTTCTCTGACATTAATACTGTATAACATGTTATATGTCCTTAATGTTCTGTAGAAACTGAAATTTGTTGAATCTGAGTATGCCTGGTTAGGTGTAAGAGAGGGCCTGAAGGCCCTAATCTTGCCAGGTAAAATAAATGCATAAATAAATAAATAAATAAATAAATAAATAATTTAGACACTCTCTTGTGTACATACTTCTCTGTACGAGGTGTGGCTAGAAAAAAACCAGACTAGTACTGGTGAAACAATAAAACGAATGCAATAAGGCTGAAAGTCGCGTGGCCTGTCACGTCACTCTCGCTCCGCCTACTGCTCGAGTTTCATCTGCCTCCTGCACTCAGTCTGCCCGTGGCGTCTGTTTTAAGTAGTTGACGTTTTGTCTGTGCGTCGGAAAATGTCGAGTGTACAGAAAGAACAGTGTGTTAACACCAAATTTTGTTTCAAACTAGGAAAATCTGCAAGTGAAACGTTTGTAATGTTACAACAAGTGTACAGGGATGATTGTTTATCGCGAACACAAGTGTTTGAGTGGTTTAAACGATTTAAAGATGGCCGCGAAGACACCAGTGATGACACTCTCACTGGCAGACCATTGTCAGCAAAAACTGATGCAAACATAGAAAAAATCGGTAAACTTGTTCGACAAGATCGCTGCTCTGCTCTGATTGTTAAACGGCGATGGCCGCGAAGACACCAGTGATGACACTCGCACTGGCAGACCATTGTCAACAAAAACTGATGCAAACATTGAAAAAATCGGTAAACTTGTTCGACAAGATCGCTGCTCTGCTCTGATTGTTAAACGGCGATTTTGTCGAACAAGTTTACCGATTTTTTCAATGTTTGCATCAGTTTTTGCTGACAATGGTCTGCCAGTGCGAGTGTCATCACTGGTGTCTTCGTGGCCATCTTTAAATGATTTAAACCACTCAAACACTTGTGTTCGCGATAAACAATCATCGCCGTACACTTGTTGTAACATTACAAACGTTTCACTTGCAGATTTTCCTAGTTTGAAACAAAATTTGATGTTAACACGCTGTTCTTTCTGTACACTCAACATTTTCCGACGCACAGACAAAACGTCAACTACTTAAAACAGACGCCACGGGCAGACTGAGTGCAGGAGGCAGATGAAACTCGAGCAGTAGGCGGAGCGAGAGTCACGTGACAGGCCACGCGACTTTCAGCCTTATTGCATTCGTTTTATTGTTTCACCAGTGCTAGTCCGGTTTTTTTCTATCCACACCTCATATATGTGCTACAAGTAAACTGCACATGATTGATTAACATATAATAATGAAGTACCGAGTATATTCACTACGCTAAACATTTCGGTGGGTACTTACAAATAATATTATAACGAAATACAGTATTTCAAGCATTCACAGAACGAGGCGACAATGTCTATATGCCTCTTTACATGCACTAACAGCCCCCTGTTTATACTCATTAAATGTCAGTGGATAATTTGTTCTGTGGAAGCGTTCTTCAGCTGTCTCAATTTTCTTCAGAATTCTTCCTGTCTTCAGCGTGTCTGTGTAACCTTAATTTCCATACAGGATAACTATTTCTGCCCTTTCACAATTGTGTCAATGTTAGATTGGATGTGAAACGTGTCTTACTTTTCCTTTCTGCTATTTCTCATCGCATTTGTCCCCTACTTTTCAGATTTAATACTTATTCTGTGCTGAATATTCTGTGCATACTTTCCAGTATGTTTACTAGATGTTTCATAAATTTTGGCAATAGTAGTAGATAAAGCTCAAAAGAAAAGAGGTCTACGATATATGACTAGGAAGGGAGCATATAAAATTTACTGAATGTGTGCACTTTGGAAAGGTTTTCATGTAATGTTTACCAAAATGAATGTTTCTGCAAAACTAATTTATTAATTCCAAAAATAATAGTAACAGTGCAATACTATTATGTATGAATCAGATCCTCTGGCTTTGTAGTGTTTAACACAGGCAATTCATGATCAATAAATATTAAAATCTTTAATGTTTAATTTCTTTTGTGACTAAGAGTATCAAATTCAACAGAAGAATGATGTCCAACTTCAACTCTGATTCACATTTCAACACTTCATGTTATAGAGATTCATTCACGGTATGGATTCTACCTTGAAATTAAATATCTTTTTGAGGTACAGCAGATATTACAGAACTATTATCAACAATTCCTTACTTATAAAATTATTAAGATCAATAGGTCTAATGGACTTTGCTTCAGATAATCTCACATTCAATTTATTAGGTGTATTCCAGTTTGCTTATCTGCAACCTTAGCCGTAATCCACTTATTCTATACCCCAGAATACAAGATTAAATAATTTTCTGGATCGACTAAAATCCTCTTTCTCCCTTACATCAAAAGACGTTTGATGTAACTACATCTTCATAGATTACATTACATGCAGTTAATCTCTATCTTTTATAAAGTTGCGACTTTGTTTACTGTTAGCTTCAGTTCATATTTAACAAAAATGATAATTGTATTGGGTTAAATAAATTTCTGATTCTTTTAAAGAACTGCTGAATTAATTTTTAATTAAAAGTTTTAGTAATGTCTTGTTTTGTAATAAAATGTCTTTAAAGATATCCTTTTCACCCCATTAATCAAATTTTGTTTTGAATTATGTCACACTGATTTTATGAATATAAACAGATGTGAAGAGATCACCAGTAGAAAAGCATATTATAACAAAAATGGTCCAAATGGCTCTGAGCACTATGCGACTTAACTTCTCAGGTCATCAGTCGCCTAGAACTTAGAACTAATTAAACCTAACTAACCTAGGGACATCACACACATCCATGCCCGAGGCAGGATTCGAACCTGCGACCGTAGCGGTCGCCTGGTTCCAGACTCTAGCGCCTAGAACCGCACGGCCACTCCGGCCGGCATATTATAACAAGAGGAACCTGAAAAATTATGTGCATTGCATCCATTCTAATGCAATTCCAGTAATAAAGTTCATGGCATAAAATAATTAAGAAATAGTAATTTAAATATTGGTTAATTGATTTTTGAAAACATAAAACTGGAAGCTTCACTCTTACATTAACTTCGTAATTCTTAAGAAATTTCACTAAATAAATGAAATTATAATTAACTATTTCTACAAACAGCTTTAAAACATATTAATGTAGTAAATTCCAGAAAAAGAATAAGTAAATTTTTCACTATAGACATGAGTTAGAAGTCTACAAATGTAAAAAAACCAGAAAGTATTATAGCAATCTTGATTAAAAGTAGAAAAGACTATAAATTGCCAACTTGAAAAGTAAAGCCATTATAATACTTGTAAAAGAAAGTAATATAGTCAGAAAATACGAAATACCACATTCAATACTATAAAATGTTAGCAATTCCGGTTTTTAAACTGCATCTAATGGAATATGATTTGTTTCTCCTTAGCAAGGAGCAAAGTGACCTACCGCTTAAGGAATTTAAGTTATAGTATAGAAATAATAAAGCCTTTGTTGTGTGAAATAATTTATATTGAAACTAATAATACGAAGTAGTTAAAACAACAACTATACCTCTATGATTACCACCGTTTCCGATGACATTTCTGACGCCATTGGCGATATGAACTCTCTTAAAAGCTAGATTATGGCATTGTTTCTGTATGCTTCTATTGCTGTAATGTGCTCATTGAAAATTCCTTTAATTTCTGGTTACTACAGGTGGTTAGACTCGCGGCGCTTAGCGTTCGACCGCCGTGTCCTAATTCCCACCTCTCGGCTCCTGCAGACCGCAACTGCAGAACGGGCTCCGGAATGAGCAGTAATTGGCGAGGGCCACCGGGCTCTGGAGCTGCAAATGCCGCACGCATGCGGCTGCAGCGTTCCCACGCAGGTCGCACGCAACGCTTGCAACGGGCTGCGATCGCTCTTTTAACCTCACTGATGCAAAGTCCATTCTAGCAGCCACGTTCCTGGTTTCCGGAGCTTAACTTTATCCACCTGAAAATGTTTTTAACTGGTACGAGTCATTAGGCACGGATTAGACTGCGGAAATTTTACATTAAGGGGTCACATGAAATTTCAGTCAGGGAGAACGGTAACGGACACTAATTTTGATTCTGGGAAAGTATTGTCAGTCGGAATGGTACTTAAGACTTTCCGTCAATTACATTCCACAAAACCTGTTAATGTAGCACAAAGAGATAGATGCGAACACAAAAATTGATTATATTCATTTAAGAACAGATGATTCCACACACTGGATCTCATCTTAGTTGAATTATTATCGGTATGTGATCACATCATGATATGATAAAACTATCTGGCTTGGTTCAAATGGCTCGGAGCACTATGGGACTTAACTTCTGAGGTCATCAGTCCCCTAGAAATTAGAACTACTTAAACCTCACTAACCTAAGGACATCACACACATCCATGACCGAGGCAGGAATTGAACCTGCGACCGTAGCGGTCGCGCAGTTCCAGACTGTAGCGCCTAGAACCGCTCGGCCACTCCGGCCAGCTAAACTATCTGCTTTTCAGCTGCTATTGGAGCAGCCAGCTTGAGTCATGGTACTACGTATTGTGATTTATGGTTACTGTTTTGTAAATATTTTTGGGGCCTATACCTCCACTTGGAACATAACTGGACGTCCTGATGATAATATGATATGTATTGGGGATTTCACACGTTGGTACCCAGCGTCGGTTTATGCTTAAATGTGAAGTGAGAATACTGGATGTAATTCCGAACAACAACAGTTTTAAAAATACAGTTAGGTATACGAGTCAGTTACAAGCTGACTACGAATCAGAGACATACTAACATTGAATGAAAATGTAGTGTAAGCCTTCGGCCATGACGCTTTAAACAAGGGGTGTCAGTTAGACGTGGTTAAGAGATTCCGTAGGAGACATACATAATTTTTAGGAGACTGGTTGTCACCTACTGAGAGAGAGGAATTAGGAAGCTTAGAAGGAGTTATGGAATTGGTAATAAATGATGAGAAGTTCTAGTTAAGAAGCTTTTATGCTAGTACATACAAGACATATTGAATGAAACTATAGAACAAATAAATGTGCTAAGGAAACAGGTATGAATGCGAAAGTTTTCACACGACTCTGTCAATGTGAATTTTATGTAAAGAAGATATAGACCCTCTGAAAGGAAAGGTCGGCATACTTTGGGGGAAAAAGCTAGTATGGAAGTGATGTAGAGTTGTAGAAAGGGGCGGAAGGGATGTGTTAACGTCGGAATGGTAAAGTACTCGATAGTGAAAGAAGTTAAGTAATTTTCTTGTGTAAGTAGTGCAGAGTATTCAACTTAAAAGAGGTCCCGTCTTTCAGTGGTTTATACTAAATGAATATTGTTGTTAAAATTTCTTTTTTCTGGCCTGAGATGGGGAAAAACGACGTTTATGCCGTTGGCACGACTGCAGCTGAAGAGGGAGGGCTGTTTGTTGCCTGTACACTTAAGTTGTAATACTCAGTGCTGAGTATTGGCTTTTGAACATGGTTGCATAATTGTGTCGTTGTTTCTTAAAATGCGCTTGACAGTTGAATAACCTGTATTCGTGATATAAATTTATTTTACTATAAAATTTCACGATGTGCGTGTAGGTGAAAGTTCACGGTCAAATGTGAAACTGAAGTCCCAGTGAAAAATTTTCTTCAGAATTTAGTTATAAACCACGGGAAACAGATTCAGTGTTAGACAAGAAAAATGCCGGACAAAGATCAGTTTTAACTATGCAGGTCATTCGAGATATTAAAACAGTGGTTACAACATCTCCCCATAAATATTTGCATATACTAAGCCAGAAAAAAATAATTACCTAGGTGTAGCCCACAATGCAGGGAGAAGAATACTTAAATGTAATCCGTGCCATGTGCAGTTTTCCATGGGCTGAATAATGCTGATTATGTCAGAAAGATTCACTACTGTTAGTGGCTTAAGGCCGTGGGTTACTGACAATCCACACACTATCTCTGAATCTCCCCCACATTCACAAAAATTGGTGTATGATTTGAAGATTCAAAACGACGAATAATAGTACTTATTTCTATGAACTGTAGATGCAGACGTTCCCCAAGACATAACCCAGCAGTTCATTGCCTTATTGCTAGAGGATGAGAGTGACTACTGGTAGTAACAGGATGTCGTCACGTACCACACAGCTCAATCTTCTATGGAGATGCTACACGACTGTTATTGCGAAATACTTATTTCGACAGAATTGTGGCCACCACCATCTTTTGATCTTTGTAGTCCAGACTTCTTCCTGTGGTGCTCCCGCCAAAATACGCACCGAGCGAAGTGGTTTGTGCTGTACAGCCTAGTCGGTAAGTATAAGCCATACGGCAGACTTCAGTTTAACTTGACGAAGATCTGAAATGCACGCCGTTTATAACGATTTTAATAAATCTCGATTCAGCGAGGAATGCAGAGAACAGTGTATAGAACATGTAAATTGATTTGTGACTGTAATTTCTACGCCGTATTTCGTATACCAGGATCATGTTATATACATTAACCGTGTTACATATGACTGTGAAGGAATATATTTTTGAGACACCCCGTTAGTATTTTCTGGCTTTAGCACATTCGTGGTTTGTGTATAAACGAAAAGCCATTCACATCCGAGTCAACTGTGGCTACTCCCTTAGCAGCACAGTGAACTTTAGCCTACTTTCTGATAAACTTCACAGATTCATCTCAAGAACAACGCATTCGTAACCTGATTGATACTTCTGTGCAGGGGCCAGGACATCTATAGAACACGTCGGGTGGGTGAACAGTTACAGAATATGGTAAGGAACCGTTTGAGTTCCACTTTGAAGAAGGTCAACGATGTGTACGCCATTCAACGTCCCACATATTGTCTACCATGCAACCACAATATTGGCTGCTAATGGCCAGAGGTGGCGGCACTGGTGGTATCCAGTGGTAAGCGCAGCATGAGGCTATGGAGCGTAGTTGAACTGCTTTGTCGACGAGTTACTAACAACTGTGCTACAGTGCTAGTGGCGTTTATACAGAGCAGATAAATTGTATTGATTAAAAAAAAGCAAACATTTCATTATATCCACAAAAGTTCCCAATGTTGAAATTTCGTCAGAAAGGATTCCTAGGAATTTCGCAGAAAGATGAAGAACAGGCAATGAAATATTTTCGTTTCGGCAAGACGAGTCAGTAGCATGTGGGGCATCGTATACGCTCGGCAATGAGGACTATGTACATGAGGAGTACAATGATGACGATAAGTACTTAACAAGTGAAAGTCGTACTGAAACACGTGTGAATTCATGTGTCCTTGTCGGAATAGGACCTACAAATCCCGTCTCCAGGGAAACATAGTAAAGAACACTCCTTGTCCGAGGGTTATATACAAGGAAGATCATCCGCAGCATAGAAAAATAAGTACTATGAACACATTTCGAATAAATCCACAGCAATATGACTTAGTAGTGGATAAGAATAACTACAGATATTCAAGGAAGTACAAGGCGCACATGTAATAAAAGCTGGCGTTTGCACGCTTCACAGCTGCTCGTTAAAATTTACAGGATATCCATGTTAATGGCCGACTGCATTATGCACATCAATCTGCACGCTGCGTATATTACAATGGTTTCAAGGGAAGCAATGGATGTTTGCAAAACTTCAAACAGTGCTACAAAACTGGAATACGAACATCATGAAATTTCAAGAAAAGCGTTAACTTGACGATGCGCAGCGGATGAGGAAGCGGCCAGAAAATATGTAAATGAGAGAAATAAGCTTATCGCATCGTTCAGTAAGGAATTTGTTGTCTTCTCGGATCAATCTGGGTTTGAAGAGGAAATGCATATAAAAAGAACCCTGCAAATTAAACGTAACAAGAGTGTTGTATCGAGATGAAGTAGCACCAATGCCTTAACACATTCGTATGCCTTTATGCCGACTGTTAATCTGGATAGTAAATTGGCTGGAAAGTTATTTATTGTGCTGCGAGCAGCTGGACCCTATGATTCTTTCTCACATGAGCGATTTTCCAAATTTTACGTCACAGCAAGGAAGAACGGAAAAATGGGGGTGAGACAAGTACAGCTTTGGGGTTAACCACTGCTTTTGGTTAATAGCTGGTCAAAATAACATGCTTTTGCTTGAACCCTGGTTTGCGTAAAAAATCATACTCCTTTAGAGCAAACTATCCCTCCTAGGACGTGTGTGACATTGCAAATCATACCACCTCTGGACATTTCTTTTGCCGTGGCTATGAAACATATCATCGCACTATTTGCAGCTACGCCTCAAAGGAACGCTAGCTTCACGATAATCTCTACGACAAACTGGTTCGCCTTCGGTTTCATGCCATCAAATTCCAGCAGTTCTCTTCGCCCCGTTGCAGAAATGTGGTTCTATAGGCATTCTTTATGGGTTGATACGTAGCTGAATGTCTGAACGTCCTGCACGGTTTGTTTCTCCCAAGAAGTAGGCCTTCGATCTTTATGGTACGAACCTTTGTGACCAATGTGACGCGCCATTTTTCATTCGGTGTTCATAGAGGATGATAATGGTTTGTACAGACATATGTTGAACGTCGACGTTGTCCAATTTGTGAAGTGTAACACACACATCCCATAGAACTTTGGTCTCTGCACCTACTGCACACTCATATTCTCTCACCCTCCTGATGCACATGGTGAGTCATTAGCAGCTATTATTTTTCCTGTCATAATTGTTAACATAACACTTACAAATGAGTGTTACTAAAGACTGAACTTGCGACCTCGCTCTCAAAAGATTCATTGTGAGTGTTCTGCTTCGATGTGCCAGACTAGAAAGATCTGTGACACGTCCTGTGGTCCCAGTAAAAATGGGAACATTTACGTATACTGAGGTGACGAAAACCATAGGATACCCCCGAATATCGTGTCTAAATTCCTTTTGCCGTGCGTAGTGCAACAACTATAAGAGTCATTTACTCAACAGTCGTTGGAACCCCCTGCAGCGATATTAAGCCCCACAAATAATCCGTAGAATTCATGTGGGGCGATATGGGTGGCCAAGTAATTGGCTCGAATTGTCTTTAATGTTCTTCAGACAAGTCGACAACATTTCTGGCCCGGTGACATGGTTCATTGTAATCCATAAAAAATATATTGTGGGTCTGGGAGCATAAAGTCCATGAATCTCTCCAAACGGTCACCAAGTAGTGCACAGTGCATTGTTGACAACTTGGGTCCACGGTTTTGTGAGGTCTGCGTCACAGGCGAAATATACCACCAGCTCTTACCAATTGAAATCAGGAATCATCTGACGAGGCCACGGTTTCCCAGCCACCCAGGGTCCACCCTATATAGTTACGAGCCCAGGAGAGGCGCTGAAGGCTATGTCGCGCCGTTAACGAAGGCACTCGCAATAGTCGTTTGCTGTCATAGCCCATTAACGTCAGATTTCGCCGCACTGTCCTAGCGAATACGTTCGTCGTACGTCCCACATTGATTTCTACGGTTATTTTAGGCAGTTTTTCTAGTCTCTTTGCAATGACGCATCTACGCAAACGCCGGTGCTCTTGGTCATTAAGTAAAGGCCGTCGGTCACAATACTGTACGTGGTGAGAGGTAGTGCCCGAAATGTGGCATACTCGTCACACCCTTAACACTATGGACCTCGGAATATTGAACTACCGAACGATTTTCAAAATGAAACGGCCCATGTGTCTAGCTCAAACTCCAATTGCCCTTTCAGTGTCTTTTAATTCTCTACGTGCGGTCATAATCACATCGGAAAACTTTTCATGCGTATCACCTGAGTAGAAATGACAGCTCCACCAATGTACTGCCCCATTATAGTTCGTGTACGTGATATTACCATCATCTTTGTATATCACTATTGCTATCCAATGAAATTTGTCATCTCAGTGCAGTATTTGTGGTAACAGAAACGAGGGAATGGGTCCGTAGTGCGCATGTTGCAGTAAGACTAACTGTCATCACGTTATACTGAAATGCACCTCTCGTATTTTAGTCGTCATAGCTGTTAGGAGAAGAAAAGAGGAAAAAGAAACAGGATAGCGGACTAGAAAATGCAGGACATTGCAGAGTATGTTGGGTGAGGGTCAGCAAGGACGTTTATATTTAAAAAAAATCTAGCACGCGATACGAAAAACTGGAAGACAGAAACTAAATTATGACCTAAAAATGAAGTGGTAATGTTGCAATAAAACTCTCGCTCTTGTCACACACAATGAACTTATGTTTCCGATATGATACACCTGCGTTACAAAGGACATGTACTGAAAATGCGCTCGATGAGAAAATCGCCTGTATCTCTATATTTGTCCCAAAGTTGTAGTTCTCTGAAACTGCGCTGAGGCAATAAAACAAAATTGGCATTAATCATTTTAAATAAGGCTTTCAAGTGTGGAATTAGAGGAGACTGTTGAATATCAGGAGAATTTTTCGAGCAAGGAAAGAAGAAATTACGCAAGAAGGAATAATGGCTGACAAATAACACCTTGGAAAAGGAAGGTTATGGTTCAATGTCTTGTCAACGACATGTCACTAAAGAGAGCGCGTAATTAGTGTAAACGTTGATACTGTAGTGCACACCCAATCTTCTGCATGTCTATTACACTAACCAAGAACAATATCCACATAAGACTTAAATAACGTTGATACACGGAAAATCCTTATTTTCATTCATTACATGTCTTAAGACTTTCAGGTATCTTACCGCGAACCCTTACAACTGCCTCGCATTGATGGTACATCCTTTTCACCTCTATTACTGCATCATCTATTCCAACATCTTCCAGTGCTGTACAAAAAAAAAACTTCTTTGACTCAGTATCATAAGCTTTATCTTAGATCAACGAACACGAGAGGCATAACTTGAATTTTTGCGATCATTATCTGACTCATCTGGCGTACACAAAAGATGGTATCGACGTAGCTCTTCCCAGCATCAAACTTTTCCGATCTGTTTTTTACCACACTGCTGAACAGCCTACACACCGAAGCCAATACATTACTGAACAACTTGCTCTCCGAAGCCATTGCACTTATTCCCCTAGCATTAGAAGGATCTCTCCTGGTACCGTTCTCACATATGTCTGTAATATATGATATCTTCCATTCTTGGGGTACTTCTTCTCCTTGAACTATTTTATTCCAAATTAAAAAATTATATTACTATGTATACCTCCAGTACCGGCTGAATTTCCATTTTGTGCTTTTTGAAGGGCCTGATAAATCATTGCCAGCCACCTCTTCCACATGATAATGTCCATTCGACTCTTCTTGAAACTCTCCCCTATTCCCTGTAAGAAGAACTTTAAAATGTGTCTTCCATTCCGAAATGGGAAGGATTCCTAGCTAATTTTCTAATTTTAGCAGGAGTTCTCACTTGGTGTACAAATCGCCGAGCGTCTAATACCCTACTGCACTCAGTCACGGTTCTACGTAGCCACGACTCCACCTACAAATCCATGCTTATCACTTCTCTCTTAATTTATTTGTAGTGCCCTGTATCTTCCTTTCTTGTAGAGCTTAACCCTTACTCCTGAACCATTTTCTTTTTTTACTCGTATCTCTTATGGTCTGAGTCAACCACTCAGCACTCTTTCTTCTTCACTAATCGATAAAAGCGACAAGTGTGAAGTGGACATATCCCACAGGATAAGTCAAGCGAGTCCATAAAATGTATCTTATGGAGTCGGCACATATCCAGACGTACGAAGAAGTAGTGCTACGTGCTGTGGTGTAAAGTGTCCAGATATATGTCTCGGAGTGTTGGATATTGAACAAGAGACAATAGAAGAAAATGGACGGGTTCGGGTGGAGCATGTGAGCGATTCGATTCGATCGAGTGAGGACTGGAAATGTAAGAATATATATGGATGCCGTGGAACTAGTGAGAGATTGGATTGATGCTCGAGTATTGGGATGAAATGGACAAGTCCGATAGAGGGAGGAACAATGATGGCCGCAATGTATCTACCGATTTCCGCTGGGCAGAAGAGACGGTGGAGGGCGAAGGCAGATTGAAGGGCGGCTGTAGCCAAAGCCATGGAAAGCAGGGGTCTATCGGAAGAAGACTGGTGAGTGGAAACTCATGCTAAACCAAATAAGTAAGTAAATTTGTGATTATTGTGTGCTGAATATTTTTATACAGAGAGAAAGCTGACTTGAGGTGAGGGATCAGCCAAATGCTAGACACTGGTGGTGTACAGCTAGTATGAGTAAAAATTCCTCGGAAGTGCGAGGGCACACGTGGGTTACTACCTACTATTAAATGTGTACACAGTGTGTTGCAATTTACCTGTTATATGGTAGAGCCACTTTAATCCGAGTTAATAAGGAATTCATCTACCTCGAACTACAAAAATACTCGGATAATACGGAAGTATTACTAAATCAATGGATAAGTAATAAATAAATGTTTAATGAGCACAATAAAGACTAAAAATAAATAAAAATCAATATATTACATATTTGTGTGATGTACTTATATGGACATACGTTTCCAAGTTGCAAAAATATAAGTTATGTTTTAAAGAAATTGTCCACAGTCCCTTGTTTTAAAATAGAAGGTCGTTTTTGAGTGGCAGTGTCTCGCCATATTCTAAGAAGCATGGTGTTAGTTGGAGTAGCTTCCGCTTGCTACTCGATTTCACGCAATGTCACATCTAGCTCAGCCAAACCCTCGATGTGAGTGATCACTGTTACCATTTCTTCTGTAAATTCCTTATCGTCACTGTCTTCAGCTGATTCACTAACCATTTCAACCAGATCGGTCACTTCCAACTGGTCTGAAACATCACTCGCATTCGCATTTTCACATCCGGCAAGCTTCTTCTTCTGTTCTGCCAATGGTGTATCATCTTCGTCTGCATTGTAGGGCCAGCCGTTGTGGCCGAGCGGTTCTAGGCGCTTCAGTCTGAAACTGCGCGATCGCTACGGTCGCAGGTCCGAATCCTGCCTCGGACATGGATGTGTGTGATGTCCTTAGGTTAGTTAGGTTTAAGTAGTTCTAAGTCTAGGGGACTGATGACCTCAGATGTTAAGTCCCATAGTGCTCAGAGCCATTTGAACCATTTCGTATTGCAGGTTTCCGTTTCATTCCGTAAAATCTGGTTAAAAGACTATTTTACTGTTTACGCCTTTATTACAGACCATGAATCTGCAATTCAATAAAATACCAATTTTATCGTTTCTTTTTTCTTAATTCTTTGGTGGTTCATTCACTTTCTATAATTTGTAAGAGCGTCTGAAGCAAACTAAGGAGATACATTTTTCTCAAGGATCGTAAAACGCAATGGTCTATTGGTTGTACTAAACGGATAGTTTTAACTGTGCTGTACATGGAAAATTGAAAGAAAGTTAAAATGTATCACATTTAAAAGCGATTAAAACGTAAATTCGGGCAACATATGAAAACGAGGTTTTACTTTAATTTTATGTAAAACTTTTATTTTCTTAATACCAGCTCGAATTTGACGGAAGCTCGAAATATCAGGGCTCGAATTACTTGGTGTCTACTGCACTTCTAACGAGTTCTGACAACACAAAATAATAAATTCATATAAATTAAATGTTGATATAAGTTTACGATGCCTAATGGAAAGAAGGAATCACCATAACTTCTACCGAAATTTCATCCAGTTTATAATATATATTAGTGGGACAGTTGATTCACTGCTCTGATATGAACAGCTGCAGCACTTTCATCTTTCTTTTCCTGGTAGTAAGCCTAGTGGCTACAGTCTCATTCGCTATACAGGGTGGTCCATTGATAGTAACCGGGCCAAATATCTCACAAAATAAGCACCTAACGAAAAAACTACGAAGAACGAAACTCGTCTAGCTTGAAGGGGGAATCCAGATGGTGCTTGGTTGGCCCTCTGGATGGCGCTGTCATAGATCAAACGGAGATCACCTGCGTTTTTTTTAAAATAGGAACCCTAATTTTTATTACATACTCGTGTAGTACGTAAAGAAATATGAATTTTTTAGTTGGACCATTTCTTTTCGCTTCGTGATAGATGCCGTTGTAATAGTCACAAACGTATAAGTACGTTATGTCGCGTAACATTCCGCCAGTGCGTACGGTATTTGCTTCGTGACTCATTACCCGTGTTAAAATTGACCGTTTACCAATTGCGGAAAAGGTCTATATCGTGTTGACGTATGGCTATTGTGATCAAAATGCCCAACGGGCGTGTACTATGTATGCTGCTCGGTATCCTGGACGACATCATCCAAGTGTCGGGACCATTCGTCGGATAGTTACGTTATTTAAGGAAACAGAAAGTGTTCAGCCACATGTGAAACGTCAACCACGACCTGCAACAAATGATGATGCCCCAGTAGGTGTTTTAGCTTCAGTCACGGCTAATCCGCACGTCATTAGCAGACAAACTGCGCGAGAATCGGAATCTCAAACACGTCAGTCACGATAGAATATATCAACATCGATTGCACACGTACCGTATTCCTATGCACCAGGAATTGCATGGCGACGACTCTAAACGTCGTATACAGCTCTGCCACTGAGCACAAGATAAATTACAGGACGATGACAGATTTTTTGTACGCGTTCTATTTAGCGACGATGCGTCTTTCACCAACAGCGGTAACGTAAACCGGCATAATATTCACTATTGGGCAATACTCCACGATGGCTGCGACCTTGGCGGGTTAATGTATGGTGCGGCATAATGGGAGGTAGATAATTGACCCCCATTTTATCGATGGCAATCTAAATGGTCCAATGTATGCTGATATCCTACGTAATGTTGTACGGCTTTTACTACAAGATGTTTCACTGCATGACAGAATGGCGATGTACTTCCAACATGATGGATGTCCGGCACATAGCGCGCGTGCGGTTGAAGCAGTATTGAATAGCATATTTCACGACAGGTGGATTGGTCGTCGAAGCACCATACCATGTCCCGCACGTTCACCGGATCTGACGTCCACGGATTTCTTTCCGTGGCGAAAATTGAAGGATATTTGCTATCGTGATCCACCGACAACGCCTGACAAGATGCGCCAGCGCATTGTCAATGCATGTGTGAACATTACGGAAGGCGAACGAACTACTCGCTGTTGAGAGGAATGTCGTTACACGTATTGCCAAATGCAATGAGGTTGGCGGACATCATTTTGAGCATTTATTGCATTAATGTGGTATTTACAGGTAATCACGCTGTAACAGCTTGCGTTCTCAGAAATGATAGGGTCACAAAGGTACACGTATCACATTGGAATAACCGAAGTAAAATGTCCAAACGTACCTACGTTCTGTATTTTAATTTAAAAAACCTACCTGTTACAACTGTTCGTCTAAAATAGTGAGCCATATGTTTGTGAATATTACAGCGCCATCTATCACAAAGCGAAAAAAGTGGTCCAACTAAAACATTCATGTTTCTTTATGTACTACACAAATATGTAATAAAAAATGGGGGTTCCCATTTTTTAAAAACGCAGTTAATATCCGTTTGACCTATAGCAGCGCCATCTAGCGGGCCAACTATTGCGTCATACGGTTTCCCCCTTCAAGCTAGACAAGTTTCGTTCTTTGTAGTTTTTTCTTTTGACGCCTATTTCGTGAGATACTTGGCCTGGTCACGATCAATGGAGCACCCTGTATACAAACATCAAAACAAGTTTTGCATCACCCGGTTCCGAGAACTCCTGAAGATAGACGTTGACTGTGGATATTATATCACAGACACAGTCCCTTTGACTGTTCAGAGATGCCACTTAACTCGCCCAAACATGTAAATAATCATGCATGAGCAGCGTCTATTCGACAGAGGGGTCCGACAGCCGATCAGTTCCACCCCTTCCACCAGGAAGAAGGTACACGGTTCGTGATGTATGAAGTTCAAACATCCCTAGTCGGTTAATACCGCGGTTAGATCGCGTCAGCATTGTTACTTTGTGCCAGGAAGGGCTCTCAACAAAGGAACTGTCCAGGCGTCTCGGACTGAACTAAAGCAGTGCGGACATAGAGGAGATACTGAGAGACAGGTACTGTCCATTACATTCTTAGCTCAGGCCGCCCAAGGGCTACTACTGCAGTGCATGACCGCTACCTACACCTGATGGCTCGCAGGAACCCTGACAGCAACGTCACCATGTCGAACAATGCATTTCGTGCAGCCACAGGACGTCGTGTTATGACTCAAACAGTTCGCAGGAGGCTGCATGACGCGCAACTTCACTCCCGACGTCCAAGACGAGGTTCATCAATGCAACCACGACACCTTGCAGCGCGGTACAAATGAGACCATCAACATGCCGAATGGACCGCTCAGGATTGGCATCAATTTCTCTTCACCGACGAGTGTCGCATATGCCTCCAACTGGACAATCGCCAGAGATTTGTTTGAAGGCAACCCAGTCAGGCTGATCGCCTTAGACACACTGTCCAGCAAGGTGGAGTTCCCTGATGTTTTGGGGTGGCATTAAGTGGGGCCTATGTACGCCGCTGGTGGTCAGAAATAACATTTATATTGATCTCTATTGCGAATTTCTGTACAGGTTCCGGAACTCTCTGAACCTAGGTGATGCAAAACTTTTTTGATGTGTGTAATTTGTTCGAATTTCAGTTACCAGTTGACTCGCAACAGGATCTCAATCAATCCGTAATTTAGGAAGCTGTGCAACAAGTCGAGAAAATTCAACCCAGTAGAAGAACTGGTAATGTGAATGATAATGCATAACTAATCCCCGTAATTCACTGACGCCACACACTGAAAGTGGATATTTCGTTTCCAAGTGCTTACTTGTCAATAACCATATCTACAATGTATAGTTGATGAAGAATTTACGTTGCTCCAGTACCTCAGAATCAGTTCCTCGTTCAGGAAAAGGGTGCTTCGAATAGATGCGGTTGTTCCACACTGCTGTCCTTGACAACATTTACCTGCGGCCTGTAATGACATGGTAGATGTGTGTGTCTGTGATGAGAGTTTTGTGCGTGCAGTAACAATTTTGGTTATGTTAGAAATGGAGAACGCTATACCAGTTGGCGTCACGCAGCCTACTCATCTATAACGTTATCAAATGCTCCACCGAGCCTAACACCCCTTTCTCGAGAGACCAGTCACTTCAGAATTGCATTATGTTTTCATTTTGTGAACAAATCTGAGGGATTCGAAAATTAGCAAAGACCGTTGACGCAAAGTCTGTTCATCAGAGACAATAGTCATGCTCTCTCCTCCTCCTAGCTGTCCAGTGGTGGTTGTTAAAATTTCTTTCGCCACCATTTTGCGAACCGGCTACCTCTGAGTCCAGTGTCAACGGCTATTTCGTTCACTGGTACATATTCATTCGTACTAAATAACTGAAAAACGACGGATTTTGCTACTGAAGGGAGAAATACGAGTCATTACATTAAATAAGGTTTTGTTTACTCGAGGCATCCTGTCACGGGATGGTCGGTCTGCAGCTGTTCAGTACTTAGGAAATTGGATAATTTTTTTTATTTGACAAACTGTTTATTTGCCTCTGTGCATCTCAGTGACACTGGTATAAAATTCCCCTGTAGTGGTTATCGGTTTCAGACTGCCATTCTCAACCCACACACCCTAAATTACAAAGTACACGCCTTACACTAATGTGTACAAACAGAATGCTTGTCCCTACTACGGCCGATGCTAAATTTCCGATCCCACAGACTTGTTCCAGGAGTGAAGATATGATGAAGTGCTGAAAGTGATTGGTCTTTTGGGAAAGGAGTTTTCAGCTCGACGGAGCATTTGATACAGTTGTAGAGGAATAGGCTGTGTGACATCAGCTGGTATAGCATTCTCCCTTTCCAAAATCACCAAAAACGTCACTACACGCCCAAAACACACATCACGGATACTCACCTGACATCATGTTATAGGTTGCAGGAAGATTGTAACTAGGACAGCATTACAGAACCGCCACATCCGTCCCAAACACCCATTTACTTAACGGGGGACTGATCCTGAGCCATAGCTGCAACGAGAACTCTTCATCAAATATGTGAGTTGATATGGTTCTTCGTATGTGGGCACTTAGAATTGAAATTTCCATACTGAGTATGTGGTGTCAGCGAATTTTGGGGGATGGTTATACCGGGTGATCAAAAAATCAGTATAAATTTGAAAACTTAAGATTTCACGGAATAGTGTAGATAGAGAGGTACAAATTGACACACATGCTTGGACATGGGGTTTTATTAGAACCAAAAACTACAAACGTTTAAAAAATGTCCGACAGATGGCACTTCATCTGATCAGAATAGCAATAGTTAGCATACTAAAGTAAGACAAAGCAAAGATTATGTTCTTTACAGGAAATGCTCAATATGACCACCATCATTCCTCAACAATAGCTGTAGTCGAGGAATAATGTTGTGAACCGCACTGTAAAGCATGTCCGGCGTTATAGTGGGGCATTGGCGTGGGATGTTGTCTTTCAGCATCCCTAGAGATGTCGGTCGATCACGATACACTTGCGACTTCAGGTAACCCCAAAGCCAATAATCGCACGGACTGAGGTCTGGGGACTTCGGAGGCCAAGCATGACGAAAGTGGCGGATGAGCACACGATCATCACCAAACGACGCGCGCTAGAGATCTTTCACGCGTCTAGCAATACTTTTTTTTGTTCCAATAAAACTCCTTGTCATTCCAAGCATGTGTGTCAATTTTTATCTCTCTATCTAGATTATTCCGTGGTTTATTAAGTTTTCTAATTTATGCTGACTTTATGATCACCCGGTACATTACAGATATACCTTGCTATTAAATGTAATTATTCATACAACATGGCGCCAAGGCACGAACAGCTTTTCTGCTAAAAAGTATTCAGTGGGCAACAGGTACTCTCATTGATCTTAGCCTTGTGTCTGTTGCAACTGACTGCCACAACCAAGCTGATATTACCTACATCAGTAAACAGGACATCTCGGTGGATGAAACTTCCTGGCAGATATCATTCTATCTCGGTGGATGTCGCACTGACAGATATGTGTATACGCATAAGGCTGCCTATTAGTTTTCTATAGTTCCGCGGCAACCACTGTCACTTACTGATAAGATTCCCAAGAAGTAAAGAAATATCAGTTTGACATTACAGAAAATGTTGACAGTTCCCTTTTGCAAAATAAAATAGCATCTAAATGAATATGTCAATGTCACATTACGCGCAATGTTAACAGTTTTGTACACAAAACAATGTCTGTCCAGGTGGAACACACAAACCCAGGAGGCGACGTAGTGCACTCTTCTGTATACAACCCAGTATTTTGCAGCAGGATATAGTACCAGTCAGTGCTAGTTTGCGTACGAGGAGTTAATCCTAAGACCTAAATTATGCTATTCATAATTGTATGTTAGTCACACACTGTCTAAGAATTAGAGCCTTTTATCGTTGTTCCTTTTTGTGAACGAAAACCATGTTTTGTTTAGTTGCTACCGCGTTTAGGGTGTGCGCATACGTAATCGTTTGATACACTTGAGCCAGCCGGTGTGGCCGAGCGGTTCTAGGCGCCTCAATCTGGAACCGCGCGACCGCTACGGTCGCAGGTTCGAATCCTGCCTCGAGGAATGGATGTGTGTGATGTCCTTAGGTTAGTTAGTTTTAAGTAGTTCTAAGTTCTAGGGGACTGATGACCTCAGATGTTAAGTCTCCTAGTGCTCAGACCCATTTGAACCATTTGTTTGACACACTTGAAATGTGTATGTCTAAAATGTGCACGCCTCGTGATGGTGCATATTACTTGTAACATGCTCGCTCATAATGTAGCCATATGTAATGATATGTTAACAGCATTTTATATATCACATTTAGCTATGATTATTAGTATATGTGATCAATGCACAAATAAGGACTTGCTTTGCATGCAGCCTTCGTGCCGTGAATAATGGTTCCGTCGGAATATGCTCAGTTTGGTGTAATGTTTATTTAATGCGTTACGGTGGGTTTATGGTACCAAAGATTACACTAATAGTATGTATAATTTGTAAAGCTGTAACTGTTTTATGACTTTCGCCTTATTTTATTTTTAGACAAAATGTTGCTAACATACAACAATGAAAAGCGCATTTTAGGTTTTAGCACTAACTCCCTTTATGCAAGATAGTAAAGCTTAGTAGTATGCCCTGCTACAAAAATACAGGGTTGTATACAGAAGGGCGCGCTATGTCTCTCCATTCGGACATTTATTTTGTATAAAGAAGTTGTTAACATTTCCTGTAATGTAACATCCATATTTTCATTTGGATGTTATGTTATATTATAAAACAAAATCGTCAACAACGTATGTAACATAAAATTGATCTTTCTGTACTTTTTAAAAATCTTATCAATAAATGACAATGGTTGCGGCAGGGCCATAGAAAACTAACGGGCAGCCAGATGTACATGTGTGTATGCATGAGGGTGACATCTAAAAAATTGTCCTGTTGACTACTGCAGGTAATATTTGTCTGTTAGGTTGTGTCATTTAGTTACAACAGATATATTGTCTATGATCAATGAGAATGAAAGTTTCATATCAGCGCACACTCCGCTGCAGAGTGAAAATCTCATTCTGGGATCAATGAGAGTACTTGGTGCCCACTATATATTTGCGTTACAGAAGCTGTTCATGCTTTTTGGCAGCATATTGTATGGATAGTTACGGTTAATTGCAAGGTATGCCTATAAGCCTATGAGTATCTGTAATATGGACATATATACTATTTGTAGACATTATTGTGAGACATGTACTTCATAATTTTAGATGTCTTGTTTGAGAATGATAGCTCTAAACCGGTAGCTACTACCACTCAATGTTGTATCAGTCAAATTGAGATGAACGAAATAAAAAATTAATCGAATTCCCCATAATGTTTTGTGGTTAAATGAATAACACGGAGGCATTTTCATTCTTTCCAGAGTTACTAATGTTAAAAAATAAAGAAGAGGCTTTCTGAATGTTTAAAAGCAGAGAACCATACGTGATCAAGAAAACGACATTCCTTCTATAGTCAGGGAGAAATGGCTTCTTCCTTCCATTCAAACCAAAGAAGAAAAATGAAGAAACGTATTCCGTTAGACAGGCGTCCATATAATTTGAACCGAATACGTGGTAAAACTGTCTTCACATAGTTTCGAAACTTAAGCCAAAGCTGTGCGAAAGCTCTCATCTCATAGTTTCGGAAGTGTCGTTAGCATTTGCAAAGCGGTTTCTCCTGGAGATGGCAAGAAATCCAGCGCAGCCGGGAGTAATTAGCTGGTTCCTGAAGAATGTTTCGGGTACTACAGGTACACAAGTGAGTGCTTGGTGTGATAATATCTGGTCGTACTGCACACGAGTATGGCAGGGCTGGCCTTCTTGAGGTACCTAGTGAATTCAATGGAAGGAGCACTAGCAGAAGGAACTGGGCTAAGTGAGAATTCAGTGATTATTGCTGTTGGATTTCATTACTTGTTGTTGTTGTTGTGATCTTCAGCCCTGAGACTGGTTTGATGCAGCTCTCCATGCTACTCTATCCTGTGCAACCTTCTTCATCTCCCAGTACCTACTGCAACCTACATCCTTCTGAATCTGCTTAGTGTATTCATCTCTTGGTCCCCCTCTACGATTTTTACCCTCCACGCTGCCCTCCAATACTAAACTGGTGATCCCTTGATGCCTCAGAACATGTCCTACCAACCGATCCCTTCTTCTGCTCAAGTTGTGCCACAAACTTCTCTTCTCCCCAATCCTATACAATACTTCCTCAGTAGTTATGTGATCTACCCATCTAATCTTCAGCATTCTTCTGTAGCACCACATTTCGAAAGCTTCTATTCTCTTCTTGTCCAACCTAGTTATCGTCCATGTTTCATTTCCATACATGGCTACACTCCATACAAATACTTTCAGAATCGATTTCCTGACACTTAAACCTATACTCGATGTTAACAAAGTTCTCTTCTTCAGAAACGATTTCCTGGTCGTTGCCAGTCTACATTTTATATCCTCTCTACTTAGACCATCATCAGTTATTTTGCTCCCCAAATAGCAAAACACCTTTACTACTTTAAGTGTCTCATTTCCTAATCCTATTCCCTCAGCATCACTCGACTTAATTCGACTACATTCCATTATTCTTGTTTTGCTTTTGTTGATGTTCATCTTATATCCTCCCTTCAAGACACTGTCCATTCCGTTCAACTGCTCTTCCAAGTCCTTTGCTGTCTCTGACAGAATTACTATGTCATCGGCGAACATTAAAGTTTTTATTTCTTCTCCATAGATTTTAATAACTACTCCGAATTTTTCTTTTGTTTCCTTTTCTGGTTGCTCAATATTCAGATTGAACAACATCGGGGAGAGGCTACAACTCTGTCTCACTCCCTTCCCAACCACTGCTTCCCTTTGATGCCCCTCGACTCTTATAACTGCCAAGTGGTTTCTGTACAAATTGTAAACAGCTTTTCGCTCCCTGTATTTTATTCCTACCACCTTCAGAATTTGAAAGAGAGTATTCCGGTCAACATTGTCAAAAGCTTTCTCTAAGTCTACAAATGTTAGGAACGTAGGTTTGCCTATCCTTAATCTAGCTTCTAAGATACGTCGTAGGGTCAGTATTGCCTCACTTGTTCCAATATTTCTACGGATTCCAAACTGATCTTCCCCGAGGTCGGCTTCTACTAGTTTTTCAATTCTTCTGTAAAGAATTCACGTTAGTCTTTTGCAGCCGTGACTTATTAAACTGATAATTCGGTTATTTTCACATCTGTCAACACCTGTTTTCTTTGGGATTGCAATTATTATATTCTTCTTGAAGTCTGAGGGTATTTAGCCTGTCTCATACATCTTGCTCAGCAGATGGTAGAGTTTTGTCAGGACTGGCTCTCCCAAGGCTGTCAGTAGTTCTAATGGAATGTTGTCTATTCCCAGAGCTTTGTTGCGACAGAGGTCTTTCAGTGCTCTGTCAAACTCTTCACGTAGTATCATATCTCCCATTTCATCTTCATCTACATCCTCTTCCATTTCCATAGTATTGTCCTCAAGAACATCGCCCTTGTATTGATCCTCTATATACTCCTTCCACCTTTCTGCTTTCCCTTCTTTCCTTAGAACAGGGTTTCCATCTGAGCCCTTGATATTCATACAAGTGGCTCACTTTTCTCCAAAGGTCTCTTTAATTTTCCTGTGGGCAGTATCTATCTTACCCCTAGTGAAATAAGTCGCTACATCCTTACATTTGTCCTCTAGCCATTCGTGCTTAGCCATTTTGCACTTCCTGTCGATCTCATTTTTGAGACGATTGTATTCCTTTTTGCCTGCTTCATTTACTGCATTTTTGTATTTTCTCCTTTCATCAGTTAAATTCAATATTTCTTCTGTTACCCAAGGATTTCCACTAGCCTTCGTCTTTTTACCTACTTGATCCTCTGCTGCCTTCACCACTTCATCCCTCAAAGCTACCCATTCTTCTTCTACTGTATTTCTTTCCTCCATTCTTGTCAATTGTTCCCTTATGCTCTCCCTGAAACTCTGTATAAACTCTGGTTTAGTCATTTTATCCAGGTCCCATCTCCTTAAATACCCACCTCTTTGCAGTTTCTTCAGTTTTATTCAACAGTTCCTAATCAATAGATTGTGGTCAGAGTCCACATCTGCCCCTGGAAATGTCTTACAATTTAAAACTTGATTCCTAAATCTCTGTCTTACCATTATATAACCTATCTGAAACCTTCTAGTATCTCCAAGCTTCTTCCATGTATACAATCTTCTTTTATGATTCTTGAACCAACTGTAAGCTATGCTTCGGTTGTGCTCTGTGCAAAACTCTACCAGGCGGCTTCCTCTTTCGTTTCTTACTCCCGATCCATATTCACCTACTACGTCTCCTTCTCTCCCTTTTCCTGCTGACGAATTCGAGTCACGCATGACTGTTGAATTTTCATCTCCCTTCAATAACTGAATAATTTCTTTTATTTCACTATACATTTCTTCAATTTCTTCGTCATCTGCAGAGCTAGCTGGCATATAAACTTGTACTACTGCGGAAGGCAAGGGCTTCGTATCTATCTTGGCCACAATAATGCGTTCACTATGCTGTTTGTAGTAGCTTACCTGCATTCCTATTTTCCTATTCATTATTAAACCTACTCCTGCATTACCCCTATTTGACTTTGTGTTTTTAACCCTTTAGTCACCTGACCTGAAGTCTTGTTTCTCCTGCCACCGAACTTCACTAATTCCCACTATATCTAACTTTAACCTATCCATTTCCCTTTTTAAATGTTATAAGCTACCTGCCCGATTAAGGGATCTGACATTCCACGCTCCGATCCGTAGAACGCCAGTTTTCTTTCGCCTGATAACGACATGCTCTCGTGTAGTCCCCGCCCGGAGATATGAATGGTGGACTATTTTACCTCTGGAATGTTTTACCCAAGAGGACATTGCTTACCGCTCCGATATTGTGTGTGCTGTAGAACATAGGGAAAGTTAGCTCCACGGTGACTCTCGTCTATCTTGTCTTGTTTGCTTAGTATTAAGTATAGTGTAAGCGTTGGTTGAGTACTTTTGGAATTTGGTTTTGGAATGATTCCTGCTAATGAATGTCTTGTATTCTTTGACTGTGCATTGCTTTTTGTTAACCTCAATTCATACCCTCATCGTAGCCTGAATGAACTGATTTATTGGCGTTTTATGTTCTGTATAAGGTACTAGTGTGTTGACTATATATTCACTTGTGGCCCTTTATTGTATTGTTGATCTATTATATCGGGCAAGTTAATCAAAGGTGAAAATCTGCATGAGATGTCACATTTTGGCTTTCTGAGTGCGTTATTTTGTTGATGATTAACCTGCGTGGACTCTGGATCGTTTATAGAGTATTTAAGAATACACTGATTTAGCTATTCTGATCATTGCTTACTCTGCATGCACTCAGGATTGTTCATAACTATTAATAAACTGAGTCACATTTGCTTAAGAAGTTGCGCCAACACAATCCCCTGCCACGAACAGGTTCTAAAAAGACCTGCACAAGTAATGCTTAAGGTACAAATAGCACAAGGCAAAACCGACAGGACAACAGAACAAAGGTACTGAGCGCAGTGGCTGCTTACTCCTAGAAGAAAGTCAGTTTGGGAACTGGTAAATTCCTGTGCTACTGGGTGGTTATAATTAAAGTACAGCTGCCCACAGAGGTCGAGTGAGGGCAGTAATTTTTGTGTAGTAGCGCAACTTCGTAGATACTCTAAGGCATTAAAGCAGAATCGATATTCCCTGGAAAAAAATTAATTGCAATTTTGGCCAGCAGGTACAGATCTGGCACTGTGAAACCAAGAAAGACGTTGTAACCTTTCGTTACATATCTGACCTTTTTTGAAACTAAAATTTATTCGATTTTGTCATGAACAATTATCATATTTCATGTAAAATCACGAATTCCCATTTTAAAGTAGAGAAAGTTAAATGACTAATAAGACCCAATGAAACACAGAATTATATGCAAAGTACCGAGGGACTTTATTCAAAGAGATTCTAACGAACGTCCCTCTTGTTTCGGGACTACTATAAATCCAACGCATATTGTTAACGTCTTTACCGTCTAGGAGTCTTTAGCGTATGGGGTTTTCTTGCATCTAGGAGTCTTTTTGTTCTATGTTTTAGTGTCCGTACTTTTACCATTTGAGTTCAGAGTATTTGCGTCTCTTAAGTTTATGCGCCACTGCGTGAAATAGTTAACTTAATTGGAAGGCGGGCTACTCAAAAGTAAATTTCTGTTCGTTTTATTTACGAAAAGTGACAAAACTGATATAACGAAAGCACCCAGCGAACTTCTCAATCAATAAAAGATCCATATCATTCCAATTTAAGAACTTCAGTTGTTTCTGAAGCTACTATTCAAAAATCGCACACAAAATGATTTTTGATTATATACACTGTCTGGACATTTGTTATCTGGCTAAAGTGTGATCATTCATAGTATTGATTCATATTAAAGAAGATACGTTAGTAAAAACGGAGTTAAGGAAGAACTGTAGTGTCCGACGATTTCGAACACATTATCACGAGAAATGAACCATGTTTTGGATTATCTCTGGACTATATTAATAACAATAATAATAATAGCAATAATACTTTACTTCGCATTAATATTAAAGGGAATAACCGACAAAATATCGTATTGTATTAAATGAACCCTGTGGCTTTTGAAGGAACTAATTTTGTATACATGTGCTACGCTAATAAAGATATCAATTCCTTTTGAAATGCGAATCGGCCGCCTAGTAACAGTTAATGAGAATCTTTGACAGCAACCGCTAAAAAAACGAAGTTAGCCGATAGTAATAATTTGAATCTAAACTTATTAAAGAAACATTCTGAGTCACATTAGTACAAAGAGCAAACACAATCAAGAAATACTGACCGCAATATCGGATAGTGTTGCGTCACCTCACTTCTGGTTGGGCGTAGAAAAAGGATGATGATAATGTTTCATTCGTGGGGCATTCAACTGCGCGCTTATCAGCGCCCGTACAAATTCCCAAACTTTGCTCAGTCCAATCTCGACACTTTCATGAATGATGATGAAATGTTGAGAAAACACAAACACCCAGTCATCTCGAGGCCCGTGAAAATCCCTGATCCCGCCGGGAATCGAACCCAGGAGCCCGTGCTCAGGAAGCGAGAATGCGACCACGAGACCACGAGTTGTAGACCGTAGAAAAAAGACATTACGTTTTCACTGATAGCGGAAGTGTCAGTAGGCAGCAACAGGACGCATCACAACGTATGGAAATGTTTCCGTATGTAATGGATTACGAATGGGACAAGGGCAGAAAAAGTAAAACAAATGAGTCAGACATCCTTTTTATGTTATTATTTACCTCCGCTTACAGCATTTTTTATTATCAGCTTCGGACACGTCGACAATATGCGGCATGTGTAAAACGACGTGATCAGCATTTGCTCGAAGTGGTTCCGGGGGAAAATGAGGTACGTGTTCCGGTTTACTGACCTTCAGATCTGGTAGAGAAAGAGCGTGTCCCTGGTAAACGCATTCTGTTAGATATCTCCAGAGTCAAAAGTCACATGGATTCAGATCAAGTGACCTTGGAGGATATGAATCCCGAAACCCTCAAGAGATAAGCAGATCCTTGACCGAACAAACGATATAGTATATTGCCCCAGCTTGCATGAAAACAGAGGTTTCCGTAGAGTTGCGCTCTTCGAAAGTAGGGCTCACATTCTGTACAAAGAGGTCTCGATAACGAGCAGACGTTAAGATACACCTGACAGGCCCTCTGGGTGTATTCCTTTCAAAGAAGTACGGATTGAGAATAAAGGTGCTTGCGAATACACACCACAGAGTCATAGTGAGTGCAGTAGGTCTTCGCGCGGTTCAACAGTACCCCAAATTCGGCAGTTCCTTTTATTAACTGTACCGTGTACTGTAAAATGTGCCTCTTTACTCCACATAATATTGCCTGGCCACGTGTGATTAACTGCAGTTCGTGCCAGAAAGCGAAGAGTAGATTCAGTACAATGTTTTGGATCGTAAGGTTTCAGTTGCTGCATGTTCTGGATCTTGTACGGGTCACACTGTAAAACAGACTGCAAAACAGTCCATACTGTTGACCGTGGGATGGACAACTCGCGTGATACTGCACAAGTACTAGCAGTACATGAACCACGTGCTGCACGGTCAGTTACAGCAACAGCTACCTCGTCAATAACTTCCACCAGGATAGAACACCTTCAACCTACAGGTGCCACACCAAGCTAAAGCAAACCTGTGTGGCTGAGCGGTTCTAGGCTCTTTAGTCTGGAACCATGCGACCGCTGCAGTCGCAGGTTCGAATCCAGCCTCGGGCATGGATGTGTGTGATGTCCACAGGTTAGTTAGGTTTAATTAGTTCTAAGTTCTAGGGCACTGATGACCTCAGATGTTAAGTCCAATAGCGCTCAGAGTCATTTGAACTATTTGAACCAAGCTAAATTATATTATCGTTAGTTATATTATTGTCTTTTTAGCCCTTTAATGACACTGGGCCTCCCTTCAGACCTGTTAGTTGGCCTGCAGCACTTAGATCTGCTGTTCTGAAATAAGTTTTACTAATGCCGCACAGTCTCTTTTCTCCATAGCCTTACTGTTCACTTACGTTATTGTTAGTCATATGACATTTTTATTGTGGAAATGTTGTGGAAGAGTGACTGGAGGTGTCATATTAAAACACGACCGAGCTTTTCAAATGATTTATTCGTTTCCACTGCTATGTTGACCTCGGTCCTCATCACAGGCCCTGCAACTCTGAGGCCATTGCCCCAGCGACCTGTCAACGCAGTGCCAGCCTTGTTCGCCAGCTGCAGAGTACCGATTACGTCAGGATGGCTGCGCTAGCAGCCGACTCAGCGGCCACCGTCCCCGTTGATTCCACGCTGCTCCGGCGGGAGCCTCAAGCCGGCCCCGCTGCTGCTTCTTCCTCTGCTGGCATAGCTGGGAACGCGGCGGCAATGGCCGCCCGCGTTGCGTCGTCGGAATCTGCGGCCCCTCGCCACGAAAGTCTCCGGCGTGTGTCGGGAGCCGAGACGACTGTCCGCAGTAGTGAGCTGAAGAGTGGCCTGCCCTGGCTGGCTGTGGACCCCGCATCGACCTCACAGGGTCGAACCAACGACCCGCCGTGGACTAGGACGTTGTCGCCCCATCTATTGCTGCATGAAGCCTGGCAGAGTGTCACGCCCCGCGGTCCAGGAGAGCTGCCACACTTGAATGAATCTCGTTAGATGGTGGTGGTGGTGGTGGTTAGTGTTTAACTTCCCGTCGACAACGAGGTCATTAGAGACGGAGCGCAAGCTCGGGTTAGGGAAGGATGGGGAAGGTAATCGGCCGTGCCCTTTCAATGGAACCATCCCGGCATTTGCCTGAAACGATTTAGGGAAATCACGGAAAACCTAAATCAGGATGGCTGAAGACGGGATTGTACCGTCGTCCTCCCGAAAGCGAGTCCAGTGTGCTAATCACTGCGCCACCTCGGTCGGTGAATCTCGTTAGAAAACAACACCTGTTTATCCTCGGCTGTGTGGCTCTGTTTCGCTAACGCACCAATTAGTGTCACGTGCGCCCCACACCCCTGTTGCACCAGTGGGCCCCTTCTGCCTATAGATTGCGACATGCGAAACGCTGCGTTAACTCTTTTCAACGGTTCGACGGCCCTGTGACCACCATTCCACTTTGCAATCGCTGGTCAGCGTAAATTACTGCAATCCGGCCAGCACCTGGCTGTAACTTACGTTCAGAATATCGCACAAAACTAATTTTCCCTATCCTAAACGGTGGTGCCGCTACAGTGTGGATGTCACACCGTCATACTAACAGTGTACGAAGTCAGATTTTCACCTAGTGGCCACAACTGAAACCAATTTGTCTTCCAGCGTAAATCGGTGCAGCTTTAGCACGTGTAGCAAATTTCGCTACCATACAATTGTTACAGCCCACATTGTACCTCCGTGAGTAGCTGAACTTTAATTATAGACACCCGGTATATAAGTAGTATGAAACGTAAATTTATATATGTTGCTTATCAAACTGTGAGCGGTGTTGCGGTTTGCTTTGGTGCTGTTGGTAGGTTGGCATTGTGTAATAGGGATAGTGGCGTCTCGTTTTCTTCGCATGTTTACTGGCGCCACTACATTTGCTAGCATTGCCTGTCCACGAGTGGCAGCAGCTGCGGTTATCTATATCTAGTATTCTAGCACTATCTTTGGAGAGGCGTCAAGTGTTTTCCGGATTGGTGTGTGTTGAGGAGTTTGCTTGGGATGGAGCAGCAGTGAGGTCTGGCAGGGCAAGAACATGCCGGGACCGCTAGCGGCACATAGGCACTGCTGGATTAAGGGGCTGTACTTGCGAGGGCCACAGCCTCGCTGTCCACCGAACCCAGGACGTTTGAGTTGAGTGAACATTAACCCAATAGTGAAACCTCTACTATTTTGAGATCACGTCATTTGTTTGCGCATTGCTGCTCGCAGGATCGCTGAGATGAAGAGCAACGAGTCGAGTGTTTGGAGTTGGCGAAATTAATTAGCCATCCTCCACCTTTTGTTATTAATCGCTGGATTCCTTGTGTTTATGGATGAAGTTCAACCGGCAGTATTTTTCTGCCTAGTGGCCGCTAACGTCCCAGTTACCTGCCCTGGAGGTTAGCGTATTTTCGCGGCAGTATACCTTTCCTTGCCTTGCACTGCTAACTGGTAAGCCTCCATAACTGTGGTTAGGATATTTTGTTCTTTTCGACTACTTTGGTCATAGTGGTTCCTTCTGCTTTTGGATATTCTAAACACCGGATTCTGAAGACGCAGTGCTGTCCGCCAAGATCCGCCTTGCCTGGGTTATTCCATTGTTGTTTTAGTTCCCGGACGTTAGGTAGATTTTGCAAGAGTGTTGATCTGCGTTAAACTGTCACTATTTCGAGTTCCCATACGGTTAAGTAAATACAACTCTTGGCTGCCTGTCTCATTGGTTAGGAAATTGAGCGACTTTCCCAAACCGATACTTGGAGCACTGTCTGAGGCAAGGTTCCCTCTTGGTTTGATCAGATTGTGATGATTCTATTTTTAATAATTTAATTTTGAGTTATTACTGTTGGGGCCTTCAACCAACTAGTAATTTGATTTTCTTGTCTATAAGGCCTCCAGCCGTGAATGCAACTTGACCTAAGAATGTTTTATTAGATATTGTCTCTTAATAGTGTACTGTTAATGATTGTGTTTTTTTTAAAATAATGTTTTTATATCTCTTAGAGAAATTTAACTCCTTTAAGCATTTGCTATCCAGGCCTCCAGTCGTTAAATTGTTTTTGAGTAATTACTATTGGGTCCTTCAGACAACAAATAATTTGAGTTTCTGGTTAATAAGGCCTTGAGCCGTGAATGCACGTGAATGCAATTTGGCTAAAGAATTTTTAATTAAATATTGTCTCTTAATAATGAAATTTTGATAACTTTTTTAAATGTTTTAGTATCTCTTGGAGAAGTTTAAGTGTTTTTAAGAATTTGCTATCCAGGCCTTCAGCCATTAAATCGTTTTTGAGTTATTACTATTGGGGCCTTTAGCTGATATATCATTCAATTTCTGGTCAATAAGGCTTTCAGTCATGAATTCAATTTGGCTAAAGAATTTTTTGTCAGATATTTTCTCTTAATAGTGAAATTTTCATAATGTGTCTTTTTAAAAAACAATTCTGACTATCTATTTGAGAAGTTTAACTGTTTTTAAGAATTTGCTATCCACGCCTACAGCCGTTAAGTTTTTTTTTTTTGAGTTTTTACTATTGGGGGCCTTCAGCCGACAAGTAATTTGAATTTGTGGTCAATAAGGCCTTCAGCCATGAGTGCAACTTGCTTAAGAATCGTTTATTAGGCATTGTGTCTTAATAGCCAAATTTGATAGTAGGTCCTTATTGTTAACCTCATTGCAACTGGTTCCAAATAAAGTGTACATATTTTTTTTTTAAAAATGCAACCAATTGTAACTGAGCAAGACCCTGTCCCCACTGAATCCTGCGTTTCCAAAAGCCCCACGTCTCAATCTGTAAATCTGTGATATATAACTTAATCTTCACAATATATGTCATTTGCAATGTACTTTACAAACTGCTCCTGTGATAATTCTCATTAACTGTCCCAGTAACTCTAATCATTCACCTGACAACTTTATTCATGAAGAACTGCCATCCGACTTTTGCAGCCGCTCAAGATCTTGTGCAAAGCTGGGTAGACATGCACTCTTTGTAGCAACGACATTGGCGAACAACCTCAGACACAAGCCGTGCGTGGTTTCCAGAATAAGCCTTGTGCTGTGATGGTATTCCATGTGGGATCACTTACTGGCAGATTAAAATACGAGTTTGAAAAATCACCCAGCATTCACGGGCAACTTTCGGACAGACTGAGATGTCCAACTCAAATTTTGCTCTTCACAACAGTTATACCACTTCTGGACACCAACTAACTAATTTTCGACTAGTATTGCAGGACATCCAAAATTACTAGTTAGGACCCATCCACTGGTATCTTCATTCAAACGAAGACAAAGAAATGACTGTGTGCCACAAGGGATACTCAGGATGACTCGAATTTTGATGACCCAAAGAAGCGGCGTGTTTGAGCTGAGTCGTTGTCGTGGATTGGAACCTAGAAGGCAGGAGATGAAAACTGATACATTACTGATTTTCACATTTTCCTCAATTATCTGGATGGTGACACACCAGTCTTTGAGCACCAGGGCCTCCACTTCTCTAGCGATTACAGGTTCTTCAGGTAGAGATGGCCTGGCACTTTGTTCTTTTGAATGCTTGTCTATTTCAGTCAAAATAACAGTCTGTGACACAACCGTAATCTGTTTCTTCCCACACTTGTGTGGGAGATAAAGAGAAGTTCATAGTAAGGAAATCTATGACATCCTTCGGCAGAAATCGACTTTTTGTCAAAATTTCGTTCCTCATTTAGATCCTTTTGACAAAATGAGGAGGATGTGGATCACCTAATCACTTTCGAGGACGGTTCATTGTTATCGCCTATTTCCTTGATCTCAATATAGATTGTTGCACTGCATAGCCTTCAAATATAGAAAACGAATTGCCACACATTAACTCACTTTATCAGTCGCCTGTGAAATAATAAATACCTTACGTAGCTTTATTTCCTTGATTTAAACTAATAATTTATTAGTACCTCACGGACCTGATGAAATAGGCTTCAGGAAACTTATAGTTAGTCTACTTGTTTCAGTACGCGTCGTTTATCATATACGGTCATTCTTACCCTATGAAAAAGTCGTATTCCTCAGCAGAAAAACAAAGAGCAATTACAGTGCCAAGGTTGGTTGAAGATCAGCCCCGATTTCACCCTCTCAATAATTGAGTCAAGTGGTACACGCAGTAAGAGCAGTCATTACTTTGTAATATCTGCTCATCATGAAAAATGCGCGATCTGTCCGTTGACTAACAAGGAAAAAAAATCTTAAAGTTCTTTAAAAAGCTATTAGAATGATCTAAAACACTTTCTGGTAGCTGCATTACCTGTTATCAGTTCCTTTGTTACAGGAAGATACATAACCGGTTTTGCGATGATCTAATCTAATCTTCAGGTGTACACATACAAGTAATTTATCGTAGTTCATTAAAATGCGTGGTGGTCCAACTTAAAGATGCCTTCCTAATGCCAAAATAACATAACTGGATAGTTACAGGAGGAAATATCTGATGGGAAACCATCCTAAATTTAGGCGGTTCTGGCAATTTGGCCTCCATCAGAACCTTGAGAGACCGTGTACTTAACGAACCAATGTCAAATTAGTTAGATGTAAACACCTGAGGATGAGATTAAATCATTGCGAAAATGGTTATGTTTCACTGTGTAATAAAGGGACTGTTGAAGTCTAATGTCACGGCAAAAAGGTTTTGATAAGATTTTAATATCTTTCTAAATTATAAAAGAATTATCTTGTATCTGAACTTGGATGCCCAAACCTTAAAATATTATACAATAGAAAGGATGTATTTAGCAAACACTTTTGCAGCCAGTCCGCAGCACGTGGTCGTGTGGTATAGTTCTCGCTTCCCGCGCCCGGGTTCCCGGGTTCGATTAAAGGCGGGGGCAGGGATTTCCTCTGCCTCGCGATGACTGTGTGTTGTGTGATGTCCTTAGGTTAGTTAGGTTTAAGTAGTTCTAAGTTATAGGGGACTGACGACCATAGATGTTAAGTCCGCTAGTGCTCAGAGCCATTTTTTCTTTTGCAGCCATAGCACGCCTTGTTGCAATGATACATATGTTGGCACAACTAGTGGCGCCCTAGTGACATAGCACCACTTGCAGTCATGGCGTACCTACGGTGCCCAGCCTGGAGGCAGGTGTGGCGCGGGCAATGGAGCGGCTAGGCGCTGGCAGCGCAGGTAGCCTACTCGCTACGGCAGCCAGGCGTCGTAGACGGAGGTGGAGGGGCGGGGGAGTCGATAGCGGCGGATAGCAGGGAGGCTCAAGAGGTCGGCGGGCGCGCCCAGATTTAATTTACAGCCGCCGCTATGCATCACCCGCGCTGACGCTGCATTAATAGAGCGCAGTACAGCCCCCGTCGGCTTATTAAATTCTCCGGACCTCTGCTGCGCGAGCGGCGGCGGCTCATTTAGCGTACTTCCCGCCCCCAGATGCTTCCTTGTTCCCACGTGGGACCACTCCAGCCAACCCCGCCAGCCTTCCTGTGATGGGCTATCGACCGTCACGTTACTGCTAACATGTCCATCTCAATTGCGACAGCAACACCTGCATTTACATACAACACCCGGAAGTCGAGGTACTGAATGGTTGTGTCCTGGGTTAGACGAAATAATGAAATGGTCGGTCAGTACGCAATTCCATTACCCTTTAAGATCCCAAGGGAAACTATTTACTCCACATAAAAGTTCCTGATTAGTACTTCTTTCCTTAATACCGTATATGTCCTCCTCAACATTTCTTCGTCTTTGAAGAAGGACACATATTCCAGCACCATCAAAGTAACTAAATGCGTCCTGCAGCCATTGATGCACGTAGCTTTGAGGATCCTCCACATCGTCAAAACAGTAAGATTTCTGTGGCTGAACTATTATCTTATTTTTCAACTCAAGGACTCGGTGTATACGCTTATTCTCTCCGTCTTCACTAATTATTACCATTTGTACTTAGCCTTTATCGTATTTCTTCATTCATCAAGTATATAATCTAATTTGGAAAATCTTCAGTTGTTTTTCTTGTGATTACACAATAAGGGATTGCATGTATGCCATTTTTTCGATTCTTTGTACGTTTATTATATTCATAACGACGTTATACTAAGCTGAGGACACTGGATGGCTCTCCTCGTCAGTGAGACAGCAGTCAAATGACTGAGAATGTAACGCTATGAAGACGTAATCTTAATTTTACCGTTGATCTCACTTTGTGACGTAGCTTTAGGTCATTCAGGCTGTTGTTAGATTTCATGTTAGCTATGGTGGGATAAGTCACCATCTACTGATGTGCTACACAACATGTTAAAAAAATTCCTTCAGTGACTCCTCACTAATATTTTAAGTAGACTGGCCCCAGCTTTATGTATATCTGTATATTTTTATACCCATATGAAAGCTGCAAACAAAGCAGTTGGATAACAGTATTTCCTTTTTGCACTCTAAATAAAAGTATAAGTAAGGTATTAATTATATGCTTATACGCCAATGTCCTTCTGTGACTGTAAAATGTACACTTAATACTTTTAGGAACGCAAAAATAGTATTTATTCATTGCAAGACTACAGCATTTGTGCACGATAGCACCATCTTTTATATAATTTGCACTCAAAGTATTCAAGTAACATAATGTATGCTTCAGGTTAGGTGTTCTGTGCTTAAACGAAAGTATGAATAAGACTTTAAACGCACATTACAAGTTAAAGTACTCATATTATTGTAAAACGTAAAACTTATTTTGTAAACGCAAAAATATCTTTTCGTTGCAATATTTTGCCATTTTTGTACGTTAGCGCCATCTGCCGGTGCTGCTTGCCTTGCTGTTCTAAGGCCCCATGTGAGCTAGTTTATACATACACCTCCTAGAATTACCTTCTACCCAATACTTTGAATAAGTACTATTTGTGAGTGCAAGCTCTCCTATGTTCATGTTGTATTCCAGTTGTATTTCATACATTTTTCGCAATGTATGTGTTTGTTTATTCTTATGGCTTGTATGTTTGTCAATGTATGCTACATCAGCTTCGTTTATATGCTCCGAAAATGACTCAATGCCAATACTTGTATTGATTAATGAAATGAAAAATGTTGATCAAGACAGAAGTTTCATTCTATTTACACAAGTTGTTTCAATACTTTGTTATTTTCTCCTGGGGTCTCAAAACCATTGGTTCCTGCAGCACTATTTAATTTCTTATATGTCATCTAAAGTACGCAGGCAGTTGTACATAAGGAAACTTGCTAACGGAAATGTTGCTTCATTTTCATATTACTACTCTGAACTGTGCGATAAAGTTACATATAACGTAAAATAATCGTCGTGTCGTGTGTAGTTAGTAAAAATATCTTCGTCATTTGTCCTGATAATTAATTATTTTTAACTATATAAGAAGTTAGTTACATATAAAACGTTCATATGCGTCCACGCTCTTGTGCCATAGCACCTGAACTCGGATGAGTCCTTTGACGTTATTAATGCTGCATTTCGTAATTCAAACCAATACCATTACATGTGCTTCTTCCGAAAAAACTGCTGTTCTGTTACACGATTAATCACTTACCTAGACTCCAAATGCTTTACCTCCAAGAAATAGAATTACTTCCTAACGTGTTACCTGTATTATCCCTGTGGAAAAATTTATTTCTGATCAGCTATATTTTTTGGTAATAAATATTTTCTATTTAACTTCATATCAGGAGCCCGTACTCATTCAGTAGCAGTACTTGTCAGTCTAGCTGTACGGCTGTGTTTTCACCTGGAACCATTTTGCATATGTTTATATGCGCCAATGCTTTCAATCAAATCATCCACATTCATAAGCGCGAGGAGAGTTTTTCGCTATACTGCACTTCCTGCCGCCACCCCATACTCCCCGGGACGGAATTAGTGTACCCCAGCGGTCTGTGTCTAGTGTAAATCGTGAAAAAGTGTGAATGTGTTTCAAATGTCTGAGAGTCGTTTAACTGAGGAGGGACGTAGGGACCAACCCGGTATTCATCTAGTAGGATTTGGAAAACCGCCTAAAAACCACACCAGGGTGGCCGGCACACCGTCCATCGTCGTTAATCCACCAGGCGGATTCGATCCGGGGCCGGCGCGCCTACCCGAGTCCAGGAAGCAGAGCGTTAGCGCTCTCGGCTATCCTCGCGGGTATAATTCTTCATTCTACATCTGATATTAATTAGTGAACGTAATACATAATTATGTCTACTGTAGCTGCAACGTCAGTTGCTAGATATGAATGCTGAAATATATACAGATACAGAGCTTTACAATTTAGGCAGTGTTGAGAACAATGACTATTACGTAGAGGTCGAACCCCAAACGCTATGAATGTCTGCAAATGTTATGAAATGGTAACTGCCGTGGCGCGCACAGTCACACGAACGTAACGGTCGGCTACCGCGGCAGAGTTAAGTAGCGCCTGAAACGTAGTACCGGCGCGTTCCGCCAGCCGGCGCTAGAGGCGACCCATTCCAACATTCAATCAGCCGCGAACTACGCACACGCTCGAGCCTTTTTCCGGCGTGGATGGTCACACTATGATATCACCATCCACCAATGAAGGAATGCCAACGGCCTCCAATCATCACTCCGGAATCAGCGGAGGAAGACTGGAGCCGCCGTGTTAAATAGCCGGAAGAAAGGGAAGCAGGCGTGATCAGAGGGTTGGAGTTCCTCATTCGAAGGGGTCAGATTGCAACGCCTGGGCTACTCTCAGGTTGGAATCTCCGTCTTCGAAGTGTGTGTCTGTCTGTCTGTCTGTCTGTCTGCCCGGCGCTTGCTGCTGTAGCTGTTCGTTCGTCTGTTCGTCCGTCCGTCCGCCTGCCTGCTCGCTGTCCGTCCGTCTGTTCGCCGCCGCCGCCGCCGCCGCCTGGTCGCCGCCAGCCGGTGCTCGCCGCCGCCGCCGCAGCCGCCGCCGCCGCCGCCAGGTCGCTGCCAGCCGGTGCTCGCCGCCGCCGCCGCCTGGTCGCCGCCGCCGCCGCCGCCGTCGCCGTCCTGACCCTGGTCTACGGCCGTCTTCGTCTTCATTCGTCTTCGTCTTTGTCTGTCCCCAGTTTGTGTCCTTTCCTTTTCGTTCTGTTCGTTATTGTTTCTCCGTATCGTCATGTCCGCCCCCACCACCACCGCCACCGCTACCACCACCGCCATAGTTTATACTTCCCCTTCCGCCGCCTCCACCACTATAACTTGGTTTGCCCAGTCCCACCCCCCTCCTTCCATCCCTCCGCTTCTCACTCTTCCTTCGCCCTCGCTCTTTGTCGCCCCCTCTCCAGCTTCTTCCTCCCGCTCCTCTCGATCTGATCCTTTCCCCCCACTCCCCCAGCCTGTCACTGCAGCTCCGGCTCGGGTGGTGGCTCGTCCGGCCACTGTCCATGCCCAACTCTCCCCATCGCCTTCGCCATCACCGCCGCCGCCGCCACCGTCACCGTCGCCGTCGCCGTCACCGTCACCGTCACCATCTCCGGCGCCGCCTGCTGCGTCCACGCCAGGACCTGTCCCTTCCCACCACCTCCCTGTAGCTCCCGTTCCTATTGTCACCACCAGCCCTTCCGCCGCCGTGAAGCGCCCTAGTGGCGCCGCCACCTCCTCCGCCCCCAAAAAGGCCCTGCCCCGTCCTCCTTCCCCCCCCCCAGGGTGCCATGGATGTCTCCCCTCCTCGCCCTGCTCCCTCTGCCTCTTCCTCCTCCTCCTCCTCCTCCTCCTCCCCCCCTCTCTCTACAAATACCTCCTCTCCCATCCCGATCCTTCCCTTCTTGAGGCGCGGAATCTCTCCCTCCTCCTCCGCCAACACTTCCCTGGTGCACCCATCTCTCTCCTCAGACGGGATTCCGTTCTCATCTCCTCCCCCAGTCCCACCCTCCATACTGACATCCTCTCCCGCCTCCCCATAACCCGTTTTGGCCCCAACGCCTCCCTCACCCCTGCTCCTTCCCCGTCTCCTACCCACCAACCCCAACCCCCGCGTCGCCCGCCGCCCCTCACTGCCGTGATCACTCGGCTCAGTCCGTCGATCACGGAGGAGGAGGTGTTGGCGGAGCTCAAGGCGCATCCCCTGCTGGAGGTGCGGGCGGTCCGCCGCATTTTCAACTCGGCCAGCCCCACCCACCTTATGCGGGTCTTCTCTGAGGACGCCCCCTCCATTGACTGTCTCCTGAAGGAGGGTGCCCCCCCTCTTCAACCAGCGTTACAAGGTCGACCCCTCCGGTTCCCCTCCTCAATCCCTGCACTGCCAGAGGCGTCTGCGCTATAACGCGCATCCCACAGCTGAGTGCCTCGAGGCCCCCACCTGCCTGCATTGTGGGCAAGCGCACTTCCACAGGCAGTGCCCTAACCTCCAATCCCCTCCTTCCTGTAATACCTGCCATCTTCCCCTTTCCCACCTACTCCCAAAAGTGTAAAGCCCGCCCCCTCCGACCACTCCTGAACTCACCGTCCCTGTCCATCCTCTGGACGCCCCCACCCATCCTGGCAATTCCCTTCGTCACCACCCCCCGCTGAGGACATCATCCAGTTCCCTACCATCGTCCTCAAGAATGTCCATCCCTTTCAGCGCCCCCACACCCTTCAACAGGTATCCCTCGCTGCCCGTTCCATTTTCCACCTCAAAATGTACGCCACCTATTCCAACAACCAGGCCCATTTCACCTTCTCCCGCCTTGACACCCTCGTCTAAATCCCTGCCATGGCGCGACAGCAACGTATCCTTTTCAACAACATCCGCTCCCTACCCGCCAACAAGAACCTCTTCCTGTACACCCTTGCCACCCACCGCGTGGATGCCTTCCTCCATAATGAAACCTTCCTCCAACCCCACCACACCGTCCACACTTCACCCTATCTCCTCCACCGCTCCAATAATCCCCTCCCAATTGCGCGTGGCGGAGTTGCTATTGGTCACCGCCGTCAGATCCTCGTTCGGCTCCAACCTCTCCTTCCTGACCCCACCGAACACCTGATCCTTAGTCTCTTCTTCCCCAGCCTTACCGTTACCTGCTCCACCATCTATGTCTGCCCCAACGCTCCTCTTCCCTTCGGCTTCCTCTCCCACGTCGACCGTACCTTCTCCTCCTACGTGATCGCCGCCGACCTCCACATCCATAGTCGTTCCGCTGCCCAGTTGCGGCGGTGGCATCGGTTCCTCTCCACCCTTCAAGGCGACCTCATCCCCATCCAACAGCACACCCGTCCCAAACCCAACTCCACTCCTGATGTTATTCTCTCCTCCCCCAACCTCCTTGGTTGCATAACGGTGGATGTCCTGGAGCCTATTGGTAGTGACCATCTCCCTGTCCTCCTCACCATTTCAGACGGACGTCGCCCCCGACCCGACCCTCGTAATGACCCTCCCCCTAAGTATGTCCATGACTATTCCCGTGCCAACTGGAATGCCTACTGGAATACCCTCTCCACCCAGGTCGATAGCTACCCTTTCACCTACCACCACCCTGATGATGTCACCCATGCTGCCTCCTTTCTCCAGCAGACCTTGTCTGAGGCCGTGGAGGCCCACGTCCCTACTGTCGCCATCCACCCCCACCGTCCTACCTTACCCCCACAGGACGTCCTCCTCCTCCATGAATCCCGCCGTTTCTACCGTGCCTTCCTCCACACGCGTGACCCGGACACACTACGACGCCACCGGAAACTCCAACGACACATTCGTAATTTGCTCGCGGCTAAGATACGCCGGGACTGGCGACAGACATGCTTCCGTTTAAATGCTACCCTACCAATCAACTCGTCCAAGTTCTGGTCAGCCTTCCGTCGCCTTACCGGAACTAAAACCTCCCCCTACTATCCTCTTCTCCACGATGATCACGCCTTCCCTGACACCCTTAGTAAGGCCAATCACTTTGCCTCCTACCTCTCCAATGTTTTTTCCATCCCCGATGATCCCCAGTTCGATTACTCCCTCTTCCCGGATATCCGCAATCGAACTGACACCTCTGTCAACTCAATGCCCCTATCACTACACAGGATGTCATTGATACACTCCGCACAAAACGCAACACCGCTCCTGGTCACGATCATGCCACCTACCGTCACCTTCGTGAAGCTCCTGTCTCTTTCCTCTCCACCCTGGCCAGGCTCTACAATGTAGTCCTGTCCACCGGTTACTACCCCGACCTGTGGAAACCTCCCGTATCCTCATGTTCCTTAAACCTGGCAAACCGCCGTCCGCTGTCTCCTCCTACCGTCCCATCAGCCTTACCTCAGTCTTCAGCAAGGTCCTGGAATCTATCCTGACCCGACGCATCCACCAGCATCTCCGCCAGCACCGCCTCCTTCCCGTTACCCAGTGTGGCTTTCGGCCGTCCTTCTCTTCCGACGACCTTCTCCTTCACCTCACTCATCTCCTTTCCGAACAGCATAATTCCCGTCGCTCCGCAATCTTCCTCTCCCTGGATCTCGAACGTGCCTATGACTGCGTATGGCATTCTGGCCTCCTCTTCAAGCTCCAAACCTTCGCCCTTCCCATTAACTACGTCCGTCTGATCGGCTCCTTTCTCTCCCGCCGTCCTTCCTATGTCACCGTCCATAACACAGATTCCTACACCTTTTTCCCCTCTCCCGGTGTACCCCAAGGCTCCGTCCTCTCCCCCCTTCTGTACCTTTTGTACACGGCGGACATGCCGCAAGCGTCACCCCCCATCCACCTCCTCCAGTTTGCCGATGACACCGCCTTCCTTGCCCTTGCCCCCACTCTGCAGCGCTCCCAACACCTTCTCCAATCCCATCTTGACCGGTTCACCGCTTGGTGCAACCAGTGGTTGCTCAAGGTCAATCCCTCCAAAACCCAGGTGATCATTGTAGGCAAAACCACCCCTTGCTTCCGCCTCCTTGATTTCTATCTCACCATCTATGGCCGTCCTATCGCCCTCACTCCCACCCTTAAGTACCTTGGCGTCACCCTCGACCGTCGCCTCTCCTGGACTCCCCATCTCCGGACGATCCAAGCCAAGGCACGCTCCCGCCTCAGTCTCCTCAAGCTCCTCTCCGGCCGTACGTGGGGTCTGGACCCCTCCACCATCCTCTACACCTATAAATCCCTCATCCGCCCTATCCTTTGTTATGCCCATCCGGCTTGGATCTCCGCCCCCCCCCCTACCTTTTACAAATCCCTCCAAATCCTTCAACACCATGCTCTCTGCCTCGCCTATCGCATGCGTCTCCCATCCCCCACGCGGATCCTCTACGATCTCATCCCCTTCCCCCACCTTCTCCTCTTCCTTGAAAGGATACGGATCCTGTACACCTCCCGCAAACTCGATCCTCCTCACCCGCTCGTCTGCCCGCTCCTCTCCCACCCCCTCCCGCTGCTGCGCCTGTATTCCCACGTCCCACCCGGTCTCCATCTCTCCACCCTCCTTACCCTCTCCCGAGGTGGCTTCCGCCAGCTCCCCCTCCCTGATGATGTCCTCCATCCTTCCATTTACCCCTCCTATCAACTTTGATCCTCCCCCCCACTCCCTGTTTCCTTTCCTTTAGGCACCCTCCCTCCCTTCTCTTTCCTTTTTCCCCTGTCCCCCGTCCTCCACCACTCTTCCCCTGGGCTTCCCCTCCCCCCTCCCCCTCCCCCACTCTCCCCTGCCCATGGCACCTCTGCCCTCCCCTCTCCCTCTCCCACTCCCCCTCCTCCTCCTCCTCTCTTGGCAGGTCCCCGGACTCGCACACGCTCTGTGAACATTCGCGCGCTGGAGATCGTCGCCATCAGTGTCTCGTGTGTGTGCCTTCGTCTGTGTTTAGTGTTCTTTCGTCGTCACGCCTCCTCTGTTCACGTGTTCCGTCGCAGCCGTCCGTGTTTTGTGCGCCGTGTCAACTAGTGTCAGTGATGTTTTTTCGTCAGGCGTGAACGGCTCTGTGTTTTTTTGTTTTTTGGTGTCTACATTGTTATGCCTACCATTTTTGATTGTATTCTCTGTGTCCCCTCTATTTTATTGTAAATCTCAAGGCTGAAGAGCGGCGTGCTCAGCTGCTGACAGCCCGCCTTGTGTAAGGTGATAAAAATTACAATAAAGAAAAGAAAAAAAAAAGGAAGCAGGCGTCTTTCGACCCGCCGCGGACTGCCGCCCGGAAGATACTTCGACGCAGCCGGAACGTCCAGGTGCCACGTCTTCGCTACGCCGGCCAACGATCTCGGACTCTGCGCCCGTCTACTTCCTCGGCATCCGCCGGAAAGCGTCGAGAGAAAACCCGACAACGGAACGTACTTTTTCAATTCATTAAGGTGGCCTCATTCTTTGGGTTGTTATAAAATTTTGGCAGGAGAAGAAGCCTTTTGTTTTTGAAGGAAGTTTATCTTTTTGTAAAATTTTGCGGTGGCGTTCCTCCACCTAATAAAAGTTTTTTTAAAACTTCCTGGCAGATTAAAACTCTGTGCCAGGCCCCGACTCGAACTCGGGACCTTAGCGTTTCGCGGGCAAGTGCTCTACTAACTGAGCTACCCAAGCACGACTCACGCCCCGTCCTCACAGCTCTACTTCTGCCAGTACGTCGTCTCCTTCCTTCCCGAGTTCGAGTCTCGGCCTGGCACACAGTTTTAATCTGCCAGGAAGTTTCATATCAGCGCACACTCCGCTGCAGAGTGAAAATCTCATTCTGGAAAAGTTTTTTTGTTCGCACATGTGTGTTAATCTGTGGATATAACAGTAACCACATAAAATGGGCTCTTTGCAACGATGTTTGAACTTCAGTAGACCCAGCGCGGGGGTTCCGGAGAGGAAATGCTTCTATACCGTTGGCAGCGCCTAAGCGTTCGTGCCAACGACCTCATGCCCCTGCGGCGGCTGCAAGAAACACAGCGTTGTGTCTGGCGGCGAGAGTATTTGAAAGTGAATGGCGGCCGAAACCTAGGACGTCGTGTGGCCCCTACCAACTACCCTTTGCTCTTGCACTCTCTCACGCTCTTGCAATCTATTCATGCCAAAGAGTCGAAGATCGTGTCTCAAAATTCGAACAATCTTTGGCAGTATCGTAATAGGGCAAACACACTCCACGAGAGTGGAACAGAGGCATTTAATGTGCGAGGTATATCGAAACTACCGTAATTGTTAATAAACGTTCTGAATTTATGTAGTAGTCATTCCGTTTCCCCCGTCTATGTTTGGCGGTACGTCATTTTCTTACGGCATTTTAGTAGTTTCTGATTGATTTATCCGTCCTCTACTGCTTCATAAAAGGTCAATTTATGCTATTCATGGAGTTATGCAAACGAGAGCTGGATATACATACGCCCTTGATGAAAAGTGTTTATGCATCTGCTGTCTACGTTTACAGTACTGCGCATCGTGTACCTAACTCCGCCTATTTCTTCCACAAAATGACTAAAAAGTATTACATCTCTCTGGAAGACACAAGCTAAAAAGAGCTTCATTTCAGCCAGTCGGGGTGGCCGAGCTGTTCTAGGGGTTACAGTCTGGAACCACGCGACTGCTACGGTCGCTGGTTCGAATCCTGCCTCGGGCATGTATATGTGTGATGTCCTTAGATTAGTTAGGTTTACGCAGCCCTAAGGTCTAGAAACCCGTGGTCTAGGGGTAACATCTTTGATTCATAATCAAAACGTCTTCGGTCCCAGGTTCGATCCCAGCCAGTGCCAAAATTTTGATAAATAATCAGCATTGGCGGCCAAAGACTTCCGGCATGAGAATTCAACCTCATTCTGCAAACGGCCTTGTCAAAGAGGGCGGAGGAGCGGATAGAGGTTCAGGGCACTCTCTTGTCCTAGGGGTGGGAAATTGCCCCTAAAGGCGGAAGAATCAGCAATGGTCAACGACATGAGGATGCAGAAGGCAATGGAAACCACTGCCTTGAAGACACGTAACGTGTATCCACGGGACATGTGGCCTGTAATTGAAGATGTGTCATGATGATCTCTCCATTGGCAAAAGATCCCGGAATAGTCCCCCATTCTGATCTCCGGGAGGGGGCTGCCAAGGGGAAGGTTACCATCAGAAAAGGTTTGAATAATCTACGAAAGGATAACGTTCTACGGGTTGGGGCGTGGAATGTCAGAAGCTTGAACGTAGTAGGGAAACTAGAAAATCTGAAAAGGGAAATGCAAAGGCTCAATCTAGATATAGTAGGGGTCAGTGAAGTAAAGTGGAAGGAAGACAAGGATTTCTGGTCAGATGAGTATCGGGTAATATCAACAGCAGCAGAAAATGGTATAACAGATGTAGGATTCGTTATGAATAGAAAGGTAGGGCAGCGGGTTTGTTACTGTGAACAGTTCAGTGACCAGGTTGTTCTAATCAGAATCGACAGCAGACCAACACCGACAACGATAGTTCAGGTATACATGCCGACGTCGCAAGCTGAAGATGAACAGATAGAGAAAGTGTATGAGGATATTGAAAGGGTGATGCAGTATGTAAAGGGGGACGAAAATCTAATAGTCATGGGCGACTGGAATGCAGTTGTAGGGGAAGAAGAAAAGGTTACAGGAGAATATGGGCTTGGGACAAGGAATGAAAGAGGAGAAAGACTAATTGAGTTCTGTAACAAGTTTCAGCTAGTAATAGCGAATACCCTGTTCAATAATCACAAGAGGAGGAGGTATACTTGGAAAAGGCCGGGAGATACGGAAATATTGCAATTAGATTACATCATGGTCAGACAGGGATTGCGAAATCAGGTACTGGATTGTAAGGCGTACCCAGGAGCAGATATAGACTCAGATCACAATATAGTAGTGATCAAGAGCAGGCTGAAGTTCAAGACATTAGTCAGGAAGAATCAATACGTAAAGAAGTGGGATACGGAAGTACTAAGGAATGACGAGATACGTTTGATATTCTCTAAGGCTATAGATACAGCAATAAGGAATAGCGCTGTAGGCAGTACAGTTGAAGTGGAATGGACATCTATAAAAAGGGCCATCACAGAAGTTGGGAAGGAAAACATAGGTACAAAGAAGGTGGCTGCGAAGAAACCATGGGTAACAGAAGAAATACTTCAGTTGATTGATGAAAGGAGGAAGCACAAACATGTTCCGGGAAAATCAGGAATACAGAAATACAAGTCCGTTGAGGAATGAAATAGATAGGAAGTGCAGGGAAGCTATGACGAAATGGCTGCAGGAAAAATGTGAAGACATCGAAAAAAATATGATTGTCGGAAGGACAGACTCAGCATACAGAAAAGTCAAAACAACCTTTGGTGACATTAAGAACGGTGGTAACATTAAGAGTGCAACGGGAATTCCACTGTTAAATGCAGAGGAGAGAGCAGATAGGTGGAGAGAATACATTGAAAGCCTCTATGAGGGTGAAGATTTGTCTGATGTGATAGAAGAAGAAACAGGAGTCGATTTAGAAGAGATAGGGGAACCAGTATTAGAATCGGAATTTAAAAGAGCTTTGGAGAACTTACGGTCAAATAAGGCAGAAGGTATAGATAACATTCCATCAGAATTTCTAAAATCATTGGGGGAAGTGGCAACAAAACAACTGTACACGTTGGTGTGTAGAATATATGAGTCTGGCGATATACCATCTGACCTTCGGAAAAGCATCATCCATACAATTCCGAAGACGGCAAGAGCTGACAAGTGCGAGAATTATCGCACAATCAGCTTAACAGCTCATGAATCGAAGCTGCTTACCAGAATAATATACAGAAGAATGGAAAAGAAAATTGAGAATGCGCTAGGTGACGATCAGTTTGGCTTTAGGAAAAGTATAGGGACGAGAGACGCAATTCTGACGTTACGGCTCATAATGGAAGCACGGCTAAAGAAAAATCAAGACACTTTCATAGGATTTGTCGACCTAGAAAATGCGTTCGACAATATAAAATGGTGCAAGCTGTTCGAGATTCGGAGAAAAGTAGGGGTAAGCTATAGGGAGAGACGGGTCATATACAATATGTACAACAACCAAGAGGGAATAATAAGAGTGGACGATCAAGAACGAAGTGCTCGTATTAAGAAGGGTGTAAGACAAGGCTGTAGCCTTTCGCCCCTACTCTTCAATCTGTACATCGAGGAAGCAATGATGGAAATAAAAGAAAGGTTCAGGAGTGGAATTAAAATACAAGGTGAAAGGATATCATTGACACTATTCGCTGATGACATTGCTATCCTGAGTGAAAGTGAAGAAGAATTAAATGATCTGCTGAACGGAATGAACAGTCTAATGAGTACACAGTATGGCTTGAGAGTAAATCGCAGAAAGACGAAGGTAATGAGAAGTAGTAGAAATGAGAACAGCGAGAAACTTAACATCAGGATTGATGGTCACGAAGTCAATGAAGTCAAGGAATTCTGCTACTTAGGCAGTAAAATAACCAACGACGGACGGAGCTAGGAGGACATCAAAAGCAGACTCGCTATGGCAAAAAAGGCATTTCTGGCCAAGAGAAGTCTACTAATATCAAATACCGGCCTTAATTTGAGGAGCAAATTTCTGAGGATATACGTCTGGAGTACAACATTGTATGGTAGTGAAACATGGACTGTGGGAAAACCGGAACGGAAGAGAATCGAAGAATTTGAGATGTGGTGCTATAGACGAATGTTGAAAATTAGGTGGACTGATAAGGTAAGGAATGAGGAGGTTCTACGCAGAATCGGAGAGGAAACGAATATGTGGAAAACACTGCTAAGGAGAAGGGACAGGATGATAGGACATCTGCTAAGACATGAGGGAACGACTTCAATGGTAATAGAGGGAGCTGTAGAGGGCAAAAACTGTAGAGGAAGACAGAGATTGGAATAGGTCAAGCAAATAATTGAGGACGTAGGTTGCAAGTGCTACTCTGAGATGAAGAGGTTAGCACAGGAAAGGAATTCGTGGCGGGCCGCATCAAACCAGTCGGTAGATTAATGACCAAAAAAAAAAAAAAGGTCTAGGGGACTGATGACCTAAGATGTTAAGTACCATAGTGCTCAGAGCCATTTGAACCCTTTTTTTTTTTTTGAAAGCTTCATTTCCGCAAGAGACTGCAACGTTGCTATGAGGTGAGTTGGTTAAGGCACAGTACTCTAAATCAGTATGTGCTCCGTTAATGTCCCTTCGGACCCATGTTAAATTTTCCCACGTTATTGTCACAGATGCGTCGACAGTGAGGCAACTGATTTCAGTTTCCGTCGGTCCACAATTCGAACCTGCAGTATTTGTATAACGCTTTAACACCTCCGTCGCACACTGAAAGTCAGCTTCTAGTCTTAGACGATTGCTTCGAAACTTCCACACTGATGGACAGATGAGATTGTGACCAGCAGTAGTCTTCGGTTAGTTGTGACTCGCCAGGGCTGCGATCTACAGTCGTCCCATCTCAAGTATCTTTAGAGTGCCTTATGTCACGATGCTGACATATTCTGAACCCAAGGAAATTTTACATCTGATAGTACCGTCTCCCAGTAAAACTATCGCGTTCGGTCATAAATTTGCCTTAACGCTTCGTAACCAATAGACGTTAGTATTTTGGACCGTAATAAAATGTGATTCCCTTTTATAGTCCTTCACGTAACTATGAGAGTCGTCTGAATTTTACTGTCATGAGGCTATGTCTGTAGCGTGAGACATTCGCGAAAAACATCACCACACAGATTGGGTGATGCTACAATGCATACAGCCACTGGAGTAATTGACTTTTCTGCGCTTTGCCCTGTCTGGCCGTTTCTTCCTGCTAGCTGTTCATGACAGTGATGATACTGATTTAGGTCAGTACGGCCCTCATGCGACGCATCGACCAATTCCACCTCCGATGTGTCGCTGAGAATGTTAGGTTACGCACTCACTTCATAAGTGTGGTCCTCAAAACGTGAAATATCTTCAGCCACCTCTTCCACCTCGCAGTCCCAAGTAACATCGATCTGTGAGCGGCTTATCATCACTCACTGACATATCTCTAAAGGACAGAAAGTTTTAGACACCTGACTCAGCATTCTTAAATTGAATTATATGTTAAATAAGCAAGATGTGGCTGTAATAAACATGAAGTATAGTGCTTTTAATGTATATTAAAACTGTGAAGATATGAACAGCTTAGAATGACAGCTGCAGATTATTGCATATACTCTGCATAGGGCACATCACGATATAAAATTATTACGCTATGCAGAAGAATTAAACCACTCAAGAGTAATTTAAGCTAAAAACATGATGCCTGTTTTGTGGTCCTTATGGTATGCATCGCCTTTGATGTTTTTTGCTTCCTTCTTACGTCATTACATCACACACACACATACACACACACACACACACACACACACACACACACACACACATATATATATATATATATATATATATATATATATATATATATATATATATATATATGAAATTGTAAAAATATTTTGTTATTACAATGCTGAATCCAAGGTTAAATATTAAGTTATGTTGATTTATTATCTATATGTACGTCAGGGTTGTGATCACAAATTATTTTTGACAGTAAAACGAATCAGTGGAATATTGCAAAATCATACTCGTATTATAAGTTCATACTGCTTTCACGCTATCCGATTGCACTACAAAAAGCAGTATAATTCCTCTGAATTTGTTAATCCATTATTTTTTGATAATTTAAGTACAGTTAAATTAGATCGGCGTCTTCGCATGTATATTATTTTTCATCTTCCTTGTTGTTATGTTTTATGGCTAATCTTTTATCTAGGCACCCATCTAAAAGCTTTATCTGTCATCATAAGTTATAGAGTTAGTCCCAGAGATGTGGATAATTCTGGAACAGAAGTTTATTCACACTGTTGTACCTACCGTAACTTAAGCTTTTAAGCTCGAACGCAGTATATTGCTATCGGTAGGAGAAAAGGGAAATGCCGCTTGTTTGTTTATAAAATGTTAGCTAATACAGGTGTTGTAATGTAATACTCATTATCTTTAGGTTCAAAATATTCAGTATTGATTGTGATCTAGACTAATGTGGACGCACGGACTGGAAAGCATTCTGTTCGGTTTCGTAGTAAAATGAGACACATTGACAGACTTGGCGTCTGATATACCGAATTCTCTACCACCACCTCATACAAATGGTCTGAATATATGTCTAGTTACGAGATTACGCTTAGCCTACCATGTGCAGTATTGAGAAGTGCCGACGTCTGGATCGTAATTGATCAGAACAAAGCCAACAACAGAGAGGTTGAAGCTATTACTGTATAGAGTGTTTTGGAATAAATGTGAATTTTCTTTGTTGCTGGATCTGCAGCATATCTTATGTTACATTAGGACAGTATGCAGAGAACTGGTAGACTGTATGCTGCTTGATTTTGATTTTAGTATATAAGCTTATTTCGGCTTATTGCCTTTCTTAGTATATGTCCTCACGTTGTAGATGAACATTTGTCCGACAATTTTGAATAAATTATTATTGGTGGCTGCAGTTTTTGGACTTTATATATTTTCAGTAACGTTTCAAAGTTGTTCGATAATTTATCTTTGTATGTATATTATAATACGTTATTTACTCTCTGACAGTCTTAGATATTCAAGTTTGACAGATAATTGTTTACTCGATCGTATTTGTTTTGTTTGTCTACGTTACTCTGCTAACTGTTCTTGCTTCTTTGTAGTTCCAGCACAATTGCTGCAATGGAAGAAGGAAAGTTGTCCATCGAACATAGTAGCCGCTGTATCAGTTGGAATATCAAGCAAGTATTGTTAACTCATCTCTATTCATAATCGCATAGAGCGTTCTAATGTATACCTCACAAACGATTAGCCATAAGATTGACCCCAGAGGGCATCGTTTCGAAATACTTTCGGTTTCCATAAGATTTCCAATAAGCTTTGTTCAACCAGTCTCCTACAGAAAATTCTAAGGCTGCTGTCCAAAGTTTCACTCAAACAGCATCTCCATTAGAGCGAACTGATTGTGTCATCACAGACAGTCAGTATGGGGATATATGTTGACTGAAACAGTCAGTGCCACATTTATGAAGACGCACTCCATCCATTCACAAGAAAATAGTTCGCACTGTCTGTGACGTCTGGTTTTGTATCGGTTTGATGGTGACGGTTGCCCCAGTCGAGATGACGTGGAACGGCGTCTATCGATCACGGCAACGCCAATCTGTAACTATTAGAAAAACAAATTCCCCGCGGGGTTTGGTAATTTTTCAGATACTGTCTCTCAAAACTGATATTAACTTCTCGATGGAGCAGCACGACGGAGTGTGTGCGCTGCCCTTGCTTGTAATTAAAGCAATGGTGTTCGATGTCCATCCATCTTCTCCACTTATAAATGTAGCGACTGCACCACTCGATGACGCGATGACCGCCTTGATCTGAAATGATAACCAAAAGTCCTTTAGGTGTTCGCGACAGACTTTACAGTTCACACGAAATTGCTGACTGTACTTCTTATGCCTGGTTTGTGAATAGGTATTCAAACGTTGAAAATATAATTTATTGAATCATCAATCCATCATCCAAGCCGATGCCATATTATGATTTTGCGAGGATATTGAGTTGTTAATTATTATTCCATCGTCATGGCGTCGCTACGACAAGTATTCAACAACTACAGAAATAAAATACATTTGAGCAATGTTCAGAATGCGTCATATTAAGATGTAAACTTAAAGTTTTGCAGTTAAATTGTCACTAAATCACTTTTCACTTTTATGTTATCCGAAGAATCAGTTAACTCCACAAATACACTTTAAATGTCCATTAAATTATGTATGCTACAAGAAGAATTAAAGCTGAATTAAAGTTTATTGTTCTTTGTAATTATTTGTCCCTACACTGACCACTAACACCGACATATCATTCAGGGAATTGTGTCTGTTAACATCAGCAATACTAACTTTGACGATAGCTTCAGACAACGCGACGCAATTGTAAGTTCTGCGTGCTTGCGTTTATCTGTTGCCTACTCAAGTCTAATAACTCAGTTTATGTCGGCCATCAGTCTCTTTCTGCGTCCTTTGATGTTCTTGACTATTAAGTATCACGAAGGGTAAGTCCTATGACAACTCAGCAATCACAAGTATTATTTTTCTGTCACTTATCAACTATCCCTTTATCTATTTAAGCGGTAAAGATGATTTTATTTCAGTTCGAGTTCTGACTACTACTTCCAGTCGTAAAATTTTTAAACTTCAGATATGTTTTAAAACGATCTAGTGGCGCTTAACATGCGTACTACTATTCCAAGAGTACAAGAGAGAAGTGAAGTTAACATCTCCATTGCCGAGTTACATTGTAGTCACAGCGAACTTACAGTTGGATGCGGCTACAACTCTCTTCTAGGATAAATGTTATCTTTGGTCAGTTTATGGTGTGAACTTTAACCTTCGTAAATAATAATTTTTTTATTCTTTCTTTAATGTTTCTGTTTCCTATCATGTGGTATTCTTTCATTGAGTCCTTTCTTTGTGATAAGCAATTGTATCTACATAACATTCTTCTTAGTCAAACTGTCAAGAATGTAAATTGTGTTGTCGGTAAGTGTCATCACTGTCAGGATGACAGATTTTCCTACTTCTTTTTGCAAAAAAAGGGTGTTCATTATGGGTTCTATAACTGGGGAGTTACACGTCATAGTTGTTAAATTAGACACTTGCACTCTTTATTATTCTGAGATCAAATTGGTTGCACGTAACGGTTGTCTGAGACATAGCTAAGGGATTCATCATGGAAATACGCTTTTAGACCTTACATAGCGCTGGTTCTCTATCTTCAGAATTCATGGTTCGAATTTTGCGCCTAGCTGTTTGATACGTGTGGCTAGGAAAGAGCATCTGGTGTACCAGGTTTCCTGTCTGTTTAAACCCTTGAGCCATCATTCCATAGTTCGTCTCGAGCCACATCATATATATATATATATATATATATATATATATATATATATATATATATATATATATATATATATATAGTTAGCAACGTTATCAGATTTTCGGATCGCCTCGGAGATATGCCTCAACCTGACCATGTTATTCACCCAATACGACAGTCGTCCATTAAACAATTCAGTCTTGAAGGGAGCTTCCTACTGCAGTGAGCAGAGAAACGAAAATCCTTATGTCTCGTTACACTTACCTATCCGACAATGATGTCTTCATATCATAGTCCCTTTTCTTGTATACAGTGACATTGGTATTCCTTATGACATAGCAAGGACATGATCTTAATTTGACCACATGTTAACTCGAGCAGAACATTATTCAAACGTACAGATCCGCTCGAATGATATGCAACTCTAAGCCTCTTGATTTACCCCATACAGTTCTTGTGTGCTACCTTTAGCTCTTACTACCTCTTCTTCTCTTCGGTTGCTGTACCTGTCATTGAGTTAGTCTTCTACATCTCTTCTTCCTTGGCACTTATAATTTGTAACGTTCTAGTAGAGTCTCTCTCATTTGTTCCATTTTCCTCTGTAATTTGCATTATTAAAATTGGAACCAAAAACATTGTAGTTAGTCTCTAATCTTTCGATTCTTTAGTTTGTCTTCTGTTGTGAAACATTTAAAACTTCTCAGAAACTGAGTTTCTTGAGTATAAATGCGGCTTTCTTACGTTTTGGCAATCTCCCAAGTATCGCTTCCATACAGCAGTGTGTGGACTACTACATTTTTCTAGAGTTTGAGTTGTTTTCCTAAATTTATTTTCAATGTTACTCTGGACTTTTCCACATACCCGGCTGAATTTACTAACCTCAGTATCTATATTAATAATGTAGCCATATGTCACCTCACATCCTAGCTTACTGAGGTCATTTACATGTTCTAAAATCTTCCTTGTATCACTGTTTTGGCTTTAATACACTTTTTCTCAATAAACGATTCCTGTAATATAGATACATACTTTTTTGAAATTCTCTTCTCCATAAAGCGTTACTTCTTGCACACTATTGTTGAATAAATCTGGAGAGATATAGCAGACTTATCGTACTCCGTTATTGGTTGGTATCTACTTATTTATTTTCCGTTGAGTTCTAGAAAGACTGTCGTATTATAATATAAATATTTTATCACATTTATTACAAGGAAAGCATATCCACGATTCGTCATTTTCTACCATAGGTTCTGTCCATTGCCAACGTAAAACGCTCCTTTTCAATCAATAAAAGCAATGTGCGTATTTTAATAATATTCTCCTTGTTCTTGTTTTATCTGCTGTAAAGAAACATCTGCATGTGTCTTAGAGCGTCCTTACGTGAGACGCAGTTAACCTCATGTTTACTATTTTCGTTACGTTTTTAAGTATTGTCTTCAAACTCTTTGCATATTGCACTTACGCCATGTATAGTACGCCTTTTCCTGTGTTGTCACTGCATAAACGTATATCCCCACCTTTTTTTTTAAAAAAAAAAGGAAAGATTGATTTCACTTAAGCAATCTTCCCGCCTTTGACAGGTGAAGGAGTCGCAGCTGTAGCACCAATTTTCCATATTTTAGCAATTTAGCATAAATGCCGCCTCTCCCTGTGGCTCTTCTGTTCTTAAGTGCTGTTACGGCAGACATTATTTACTACTGCCAGTTATAACCTTTCTAGATAATGAATCTGTTTAGGAAATCACGCTTGTCTCAACTAGTCACAAGGTCCTTTATTATACTCCATAACTGTTTCGAAAATGTCAGCGAGCAGACGGTATCGTAGAAGCATCCTTTTTTGCTCCTCCAGGTTCCCACCTATTCCTCTACCCTAACTGTGTCTCGCCGCTGACAGCCTTGCAAGAAACGTCATACTACATTTTTACCGCCGGATTTGAACTCACATGGATGTGGAATATATTGCAGACGTTTCCTGCTCCCCATTTCTCTTTGACCATTTCCTCCCTCTCCTTCCTCTATCCGTCTCTCCTGTTACTGTCTCACCTCGTATTCAAACCCACATCAAGTCATGGGAGGTGGTTCTTAGCTCCCATGGTACTTCTTAGCAACTAATGATGTGATAGTATGGTTGAAATCCGTCCATTGGATAGGAGGAGATGCGGAACACACAAACACCTATACATGCATATTAATAATCCATATACATACATTGTTGCTATTCGACACATTCTTTCCCTATTGAATTGATATGTCTTCACAATGAAATATCCGTATAGCGTCCGAGCAAAGAGAAAGGCTTGAGCTACTGCGAGTTATATGAGTAAGACAGTGCACTGTTTTGCACTAAACATCGTGTATTCTTACCTCAAATTACCATCTAAAATTAGAGCACTTTTGAGTTCCGTTAAGGATGATCTTGGACTGCGTAAGGCGGGTGTATATCGTGTCCCTTGTAGCTGCGGCATGGCATATATTGGTCAAACTATCAGGACCGTGGAGGACAGATGTACTGAGCATAAACGGCACACACGATTACAGCAGCCAAATAGATCTGCTATTGCCGAACATTGCTTGGATACTGGTCACCCCATGTTATATAATAACACCGAGATATTGGCATGCACGTCCAGCTATTGGGACAGTGTGATTAGGGAGGCAGTTGAGATTAAATTAGCGAGCAACCTCATTAACAGGGATGGAGGTTTCTGTTTAAACTCTGTTTGGAATCCGGCTCTCTCCCTTGTCAAAAAACAGAGGAACAGAGTCAATGCTGCCTCACCTGCGAATTCATAGTCTCACTATCGATAGCTCTGACTTTGGTCATCTTTGGTGGCACTAGTATTCAGTGTGTGTGTGTGTGTGTGTGTGTGTGTGTGTGTGTGTGTGTGTGTTATCTTTCCTGCTTCGGTCCGAGAACCGAGGTATTAAATTTGCATGTACGCCGCCTGTCCATTGCAGTTTGCCTTGAAAATGGCGGGGTGTTCTCCCGCCGAAATATCGGCGGTCGCTGAAAGTGTTACCTGGCTGAATTCCCGGAAGTTATTTGAAAGTTGTATACGCCAGGAGAAACGCGGGTCTCACATTGTAAGTACTTATCTGTGTCTCTTCTACATATTTTGGGATATGTCTTTCGGGTACTCGCGATTGCCCAGAGTACCTGTACTGTGAATCGTCTGCTTTCAACATCACTGACTCAGAGTGACTGTCATCCAAAGCGAGAATAGGAAATCGACTCGCATTGCTAAACTAATATCTTATTAAAATAAGCATCCCATAAATTTCGTGACTTAAATATATTTCGTCCTTTAGAAGACAGTGTTAAGAGATCTGTGAAAGTAGAAGACTAAAGGACACAGACCGAAAAGGCCGAGACAGTTTTATGTGGAGCAGTCTCACCACAAATTTGTACAGCTTAGCTTTACTCTGTCTTCGTCAACCGAAAGTAATGTAAGAAGCAAATGTTGGGGGGATGTGTGAGAGTATGTAGGGACTACAGTGAAACAAACGGGCTATAGACAGTGCTTGACACAGTGTGATGGCAATGAGGAAAACATTATATCAGGTAGGCAACAATCTAACAGCCCTGAGATTGATGACCTGGAAACGTGATGCACTGTGTATTATCGCATTAGTCTTTTAATTAGTGCTTACGACAGTGCAAGTCACGCTTTGTAAAGCATGATTGTAGCAAAGTTTGTTGGCTACGAAATTCAAATATCGTAAACATAAAAACAGTTTAAAATTTCTACCTCCAATTACTTTGTTGTGTTTTAGTGTAGAAATTATTAATAGCATTGAATAGATATTATATCATGTGCAGTAATTAATAATGTATACGTCAATGGCTCCTAACAAAAACACATGTCAGTAGAATGGAGAGAGGTGTTTATCAATAACGAATTCATATTACTATTATGCTGTTCCATATTTGCATCCTTACTTGGCTGAAGTTATTAAAAATATGTTTTCCTGAATAATGGACAGCCATTTTATTATTGCCTTTATTTTATTTCTGTGTTTTGTTTTACTTATTATCATTTCTCCTACTGTAAAACAATAGACCGCAGCCCCTCTCATACAGGCAAATGCACTAACGATGAAAAAAAATTGCCTCTTGTAGGTAAAATGTAATGGTGATGTGAAATTTGGTGGGAACTTATCAAGAACAGCACACAGCAAGCAGATATGCATTGTGAATCACCAACAACAGAACAGATTATCTACTTGAATGTTGAGAGGAACCTGACATGGTGATCACAAACATCAAGTTCGAAATGTGTAGAAGAAGGAATTACACGTGGATATCTCCAAGTGATAATAACAGTCACCATTTGATACTCATATAGAGAGTCTATAGAAAGCCACAGTTAGACGTAGACATCGTTCATGTGACGATATTTGTAAACCCTTATTTAAGATTTAATATAAACCAAAGCACTAGTACAAAAATTTGGGGTACTGGAAAAATCAAAGAAGTAAAAATCATAGAGTATGCTGTTAAAATAAATATTACTAATACTATCAATAATGATTTAACATAACTGATTAACATCAAACAAATTGCTGAACACCAATTGCTGAAGTAAAAAGAAAAAAAAACATGTGTTATATAGAAAAAAGATGACTCATTGTAGACTAGATGTGCGTCACGAAACGAATAAATACAGTAAAATAAATAAATAAATAAATAAATAAATTCAGTCGAAATATACTGAGTCATAAAGACCACCACCAACCAAAAATCAGAGGGGCAAATGATTTGTGAATAAGTAGTGTACATATGAATATAGTATCAGGTGTAAGAAATGGAGTAAATGATAAAGAGTACTTAAATATTAATAATGTACAGTTCAAACCCGGCAGGGAAACACCTGTGGTAAAAGCTAGACAACGAAAATGTTACTCAGTGCAGGTGTGAAATGGCCAGCAGATGGAGGGAACATCTAGAAGAACTCAAGGAGGGGAACGACTTCACCAAGGAAGAAAAATACACCAAAGAAATACAAGAAGAGCTGAAAAATCGTAATACCTAACAATACCGAAAGACCTGAGACCAAAGATAGCTTCTGTCCCACATGAGCTGCCAGATGAGGTTGTGAGAACAGAAATGAAACAGGAAATTTTCTTACTTATACTACTTACGATTATATTTTTCTTCCCGTAGAAAGAAATGCAACATTCATTCATTTAAAACGGGATACAAAAGATTCCTCCAACTGAAACTAAATAACTAACTAATTAATGAAATCATTTTGAGCAAAGATAAATATGTCAAAATACAATTTAAATTTAAGTATTAAGTCGTCTCTTTGAAGGTATTTGACTGGGCTGTAGCCATTAACAAAATAAAAGTTGAATGATAAGAGGTTCAAACAAGAAGAGAGTAGAACCTTTTGAAATGTGGTGCTAAAGAAGAATGTTGAAGATTAGATAAGTGGATTTGGTAACTAATGGTTAAGTAGTGAATCGCTCTAAGGAGAAATCTAATTACGTCATGAACTGATTATAATAAGGGATCAGTTGATATGACACTTTACAGGGGGTCAACGAATTGTCAATATGATAATGCAGGAAAGCGTAGGGGAGCAATAAAGGTAGAGGGAGAACAAGGGATGAATATAGCAGGCAGGTTCAAATGGTTGTAAATTACAGCTAGGATTTGGAGACAAAGACTCTTGCGCAGGATAGAATAGCGGGAGAGCTGCATCAAATCAGTCTTCCGACAAAGGACCACAACAACAACAACAGCAAAAACAACAAAGTAATTTCACAAGCAGCAAAAGTATTCATCTCCATGATTTAAAACAAATTGAATAAAATACGCAGTAGCACTGCATCTTCAAGGAGACAACACCTAGGCCAAATTCCATAGTACTCAGAATTCATCATAGTACTCACGAACTTCCTACAGAGAGGATTTAAACAATGGGTGAACACTCATGTAACCACTATTAGCCTAGTAAAGGCGTTTGACAGAGTTAGTGGGAACCGACTCTGCAATATCTTGTAAGACACGCATTTAGACAGGAAAGGCACGTGATCATTATCAAACAGACATGAAGAAAAGCTTGGGAACAGAAAGTGACGGTAAATAATGTAAATCCCAAATTCAAAATGGAGTAAGCACTAGTGCTCATTATTTCTGTATTTGTTTACAGATTTCATAAAAAACTATAAGGAACGTCAAAGGAAAAACATCTGAGGTTAAAAGAGAGGGAATTTTTGCACTGGACAGGATTTGCAGATGTTATTATATTAAATACAGATAGCGAAAACCATATGCAAAACAGCCTTTATAATTTTTCATCAATTATAAGAAAGTTTAAACACAAATAAATAGTCAAGAAACAAAATTACTGTAAAAATATCGGTCAATAAAGAGGAGAACAACGCGCGTCGTAAGTGAAAGAAATCAAACATATTGAGTTAATGCATGTTATGGGGTTTTCCATCTGCCTCGGCGAATGCGGGCTGGTTCCCCTTATTCGGCCACGCAAACGTAGGGGCTACACTCGTCTGTCGTCTGGCGTGAGATGTTCCCTGGGGGTGGACACTGCGGCTGCGGTGGGTACAGAGCCTCTCCATCGTTCCTAAGTCCCCGGTTAACATACAATAATGCATGTTATGTACTAAACTCCGTCCGAACAGGCCTTGGAAGGCCCAACGTTACCGACCGGCCGCTGTGTCTTCCTTAGCCCACAGGCGTCACTGGATGCGGATATGCAGGGGCATATGCTCAGCACACGGCTCTCCCGGCCGTATGTCGGTTTCCGAGACCGGAGCCGCTACGTCTCAATCACGTAGCTAATCAGTTGGCCTCACCAGGGCTGAGTGCACCCCGCTTGCCAACAGCGCTCGGCAGAATGGATGGTCACCCAACCAAGTGCTAGCACAGACCGACAGCGCTTAACTTTGATGATCAAACGGGAACCGGTGTTACCATTGCTGCAAGGCCGTTGGCTGAATGTTATTTAGGGACTTTAATTACTGAAGGCAACATATGAACGATTAAAATTAAAAAAAGAAAGATTGCCACAGTTAACGTGCATTCAATGAACAAGACGAGTACAAGAAAAAATTTGTTTACTATCGAAGAGAAAAGAAGAATAAGTCCTACGTTCCTCTATAGTCGTTAGAACTGAAGAGGAAGAAAATGGAAAACAATAAAAAAATAAAAAAATAAATGAACTCTTAGTTAAAGCGTTCATACAGGATGTGCTCATATAAGACTGTTAAAGCTGATCGTCCTTGAATACAGAAGGCGCTTAGAACCGAATTTAATGTGGAAATGTGTAGAGGAAGCTGATAAGATGCTGAACAGTTAGAGTAACGAGAGAAGATGTTCTAAAAGATCAATGACCATAGAAATCTCATAGGAAATAACCGAAAATGGAAAACGTATGTTTTTGGACATTTGTTGAGACAAAACAAAGTTTTGACGTGCTGAAAGGGAGGACATGGAAAGAAATTCGAGTGCACGTGAAAAAAAAAAAAAACAAGTAGGCGAAAATTCAAAGGTAATAATAAAGTGACAAATTTATCAGTATATGAAAAGGGCAACAAAAAGCAGGGAAGAACGTTAACAGTGGCGTCTTATAGCCTTTAGAAGATGACTGTAAGGAGCTTAGAATCTATTTTGTTACTTATTCATTTTCCTTTACTGCCGCAGCTTCACCTCGCTATTCGACCAATAACATATTAGCTTCATCCTTGACTCAGCCGTGGAATAGTTGCAAAACTCTATCGGCTCTCAGCCTATGTCACCAAGGTATAATAATCTCATCGTCGTCTGTAAGCATTGAAACGTCCCCTTTGAAAAATTATACATGACTGTGCTTAAACTGACACACAATATTTTTAGCGCAACGCAATCTGACTTTCAAAAATCCCTACAAAAGAATGGCCCTGACTAACATGAACCTATACCTTTCACAAATCACTTACCTCATAAAAATCTTCGTTACTCAAGCTACTGCAATACAGCGAGCGCCACTACTGCCAGCTAAATAAAAGATTCGAACTACTGAAGGCACTAAGTACTGATAGGCATAGTTAGCAAATGAAAGATTTTGATAGAGAACAAACAATGTATTTACCTTAATAGTCATCAAAAGTCATAATATATACAGCAGCTCATGACATCCATTTTTACAAATTTCAAAACTCCGCCATTTCTCTCCCCACATCCACCACTGCTGGCGGCTCACCTCCAACTGCGCAACGCTACGCGCTGTTAACATCCAGTTGCCCAACACTACAATGGCAGACAACAATGCAAACTAGCCACAGACTGCACACAGCACAGCCAGTGATTTTCGTACAGAGCGCTACGTAACGTTGCCAATAATAAAACGTAAACAGCCTACTTACAGCATGAGTGCGGCTTTTACACATAGAACTCATAAATGTGCCTTCAAATACATCCTTTCTTTAAGACTATAATTTTCTTGTACTTTCCTATATTCGTGCTGCTGCCATCGTCTCACGGTTATCTTGTATGCTACTGACGAATGAGACGAATCCGAAGGCTTTTTAAACATTGAAAGCTACCCTACTTTTCACCAGACGCCTGCCACATTGTACATCGTTTAAGTAGCACATATCAGTGGTTATGTGTAGACTAGACGAAGATGCTCATTAATGACATCATGTAATTAATGCACCATCACATAGCTATGCTTAAGGCTATGACGTCACAAGTGAAAAAGCACGTGACGTTCCCCACAGACGGGACGCTGGGAAGAGTATTGATGATGTAAATAAATGTAGACGAATTACATGTTATGACTGCTTAGTTTTCGGTATAATGACTCGTCTGGGTTACAAGTATTAAGGGAAACGGACTTATCTGTCTTAACATGTACCGTTTTTTCAAATAACTGAGCCACTCGTCCATTGCCACTTCTAAACACTGCCAAAAGCAACGGTGTTTTATCCTATCAGACTGATGCTTTTACTGTTGCTATCTCACTGCCATGTTTTGCCATTTCTGAAAGACAGAACACTGCTGCTTGAAACAGCGTTGTAACCGAATGTAACATTCTGCGTAGGCACTGCCTCCTAGTACAGCAAACGTCCACCTCACATCTCAGATTCTTCATGCATGCATGCATGTTTGACGGACATCGTAATGTGATATACAGACATGCATGCATGTCTGAAGGAAACTGTGAAGTAATATACAGATAAATTATAAATACAGACATTGTGTAAAGTATTAATGTAGTTGCCACGATGGGCACAATAACGACAGCAAAATTTTGTCCCTCCCTGTGCGGGTATCACAAGGTGCGGGAATAGAAAATATGGACAGTATGTGACATACGGAAGTTTTGGTCGGTCCGGGACGCATACACGGATAACCGAAATCGTTAGCCGAACGCTCGCGATAACACGTAAATCCAGACTCTAGCACCGGACCAGAGTGGGTTTTCATGTGTCACTATAAAATGAACAGCTGACGCCCAACTGTATTCAAAATTTAATATTAAAATTCTTTTCTGATTAGATCAGTTTATTAGCTTACTTCCAACCATTATTGTTATTACCGCTTGTTATCAATATTATGAATTCTTATGTTAACAGGTATAGTTGTGGCGTTGATCTGAAGACCGAAAGAAAGTGAGCAGTCAATCTTATGTGGCTGTTGGACAAGAAAGCGTATGTGTGCAATCAAGTAAAGTACCTCGATCAGCCGGCCGTGGTGGCCGAGCGGTTCTAGGCGCTTCATTCCGGAACCGCGCGACTGCTATGGTCGCAGGTTCGAATCCTGCCTCGGGCATTGATGTGTGTGATGTACTTAGGTTAGTTAGGTTTAAGTAGTTGTCAGTTCTAGGGGACTCATGACCTTAGATGTTAAGTCCCATAGCGCTCAGAGCCATTTGAACCATTTTTTAGCCGGCCGCGGTGGTCTAGCGGTTCTGGCGCTGCAGTCCGGAACCGCGGGACTGCTACGGTCGCAGGTTCGAATCCTGCCTCGGGCATGGGTGTGTGTGACGTCCTTAGGTTAGTTAGGTTTAAGTAGTTCTAAGTTCTAGGGGACTTATGACCTAAGATGTTGAGTCCCATAGTGCTCAGAGCCATTTGAACCATTTTTTACCTCGATCAACATGTATTTCAGTGTCGTTACCAATGTGTTTATAGAAGCGTGCAGCCAGTCCACACTAAATGCCGAGCTGTCGTTTGATGATAGCTTGCTTACAACAACGAGTACTGATGACAAATTTGCCAAATGCAGAAGCTGAGTCAGCGCGACTCAGTATGTTGTTAAGGCAGTAACAACATTAAGTTGAATCTAGCTGCTGTTGGCCTCATTGTGGTGTTTATCATACGCTCATTGGAGTTGCTCAATGCTCACTTTCTCCATGTACACTTTTCTGAGATCACAGACTTTCATCTAGCGTCTTCCTTTGACTTGTTCGCCACATCACAGGTCTTCTTGCTGCAAGGAAGACACAGGCAGCATCTACGAGGGTAACAAAAACAACATGTGTAATTCAGAGTTTATACATTATGACAGTGATATGACGACGCAGAGCAGTTATGAAGTTGGAAATTTTTTGTAGAATGGTTTTCACACGAACTTGATCCTTTCCTCAGTTTGTTCAAAAATAGCCTGAAACCATATATAGGGCGATTCACGAAGATATGCAAGTATTTTAATATGTTATTCTACAAGTAAAACTAAAGAAAAAAGTTAACATAAACACAGGTCCTCAAATGTTTAGTTACGGAGTTACGACTAATAAAAGATTTTGCCTCAAATTTAGCAACTTCGCTAATATGAAGCGATCGCAAAACTGTACGAGGTTAAAGTAAAGAACGATTTCCATTTGTGTTGTTGTTATTGGTCTGCTGAATCCAATAAGACATGTCGCAGACGTGTATCTGCAGTAGTTTTTCAGAATATCCAGAGAAACAAAGATTATTTATAATACAAGTAAATACGTTTTCGCTCCATTAAGAATGTAGAAACGTTTATGTCAGTGTTGTCAACCGTTAGTAAGTTGTTTTAGATGTTCCAAACGAGTTAGTTTTCTGTATTGTTCAGTGAAAGAACATAATAACAACAGTGTATTTAAGTGAAACAACATACTAACTGTGTAGTTTGTAGATTATTTATGAGATAGGGACGCCTTTCAAATTTACTACAGAGGACTACGCCGATATGGTTTTATTTACGGCAAATGTGATGGTAATGCGACGGCTGCTGTTAATGAATATCGCGTACGTTATCAGACTCGGAGGATTCCGACTGCACGAACCACTAGTGGAGTATTTAGAATGTAACGGGTGAATGTTCTCTACGTAGATTTCATAATCTGGATGTTCTGGAAAACTCCTGAAGACACGTGTTCGGGACATGTTTTATTAGATTCGCCAGATCAGTAACAACAAAATAAATGGAAATCGTGCCTTACTTTAACCTCGTACAGTTTTGCGATGGCTTCATATCAGCGAAGTTGCTAAATTTCAGCAAAATCGTTTATTGACTGTAACTCCGTAACCAAACATTTGCGGACGTATTTTTATATCAACTTTTTTCGTAAGTTTCACTTGTACAATAACTTATTAAAATATTCGCACATCTTCGTAAATCACCCTATAAATGCTGTAGTAAAGGATATCTTTTTCCAAACGTAAAGCAAGTAATAAATTATAAATTACGTGTAATGCTGCACGTTCAATGAGACTATGGGTACCAAAACTGATCTCGGTCTATATTCTGTTTTAACACATGAAGAGTGATGGAGACTCACAGACGCCAGTGGTGTTCAGGACGTTCACGACGAATGATGGCTGCTATCAACACGCCCGTAACATCTGCAGCTATACAAGAGAGATTTTAGAAATCGAGTCGTAAACATTATTACCTATCATGGTGTTCAGTGTCTTTCGCTTCGGTCAGCCATAGATATTACAGAGAGGTTGCTAGGAGAATTCATCTCCAAAAATGCCTGCAGCTTCCATTTCCGAAGCGTTGTTCGCGCTAGACAGACGTAAAGGGTTCTTTGTTATTAGGTCTGATAGACCAGTGTGGAAAGGCGGTGTCCCTGTCCCGCTATGGAAAGAGGTTTCTCTTTCGGAAGCACAGATTAGTTCCCTAATGAAACACTGTAGAGATCGATAGCGCGAATATACATTCTGCATCATTTAGACTTGTATGCTACATTCCTCTCTACAAATCAATATAAGCGATGCGAAGTGAAGTACGCTATTGGCCCAATCTAAACAACCTCTGGTGTTCTATGGTGATCTCAACGCTCACATCGCGAGTTGTGGAAATTCGTACCAGATGAAAAAGCCCATATCGGAGCAAAACGTTACCAAATTTTTTTCCATGGGAATATACTCTCGGTATTGTTAACATACAACTCATCTCTCATCCCCAAAAGCTCCTCTAATTTTATCTCGCACACACCCACTAATCAATCACTCCCAAAAGCTCCTCTAATTTTAACTCTCACACACTCACTAATCAATCACTGTAGTCGCTCGTACACATCCACTCCCACTAAGTCATTCTCACTCATTGATACAGCTCAACCCATCGTCATTATCTCTTTGTGCCTCTCTTTCACTGTATCCCGTCTCACAGTCACTGTCTTCTTCGTTCTGCCCTGCTACTAGTGTTCAAATGGCTCTAAGCACTATGGGACTTAACATCAGAGGTCATCAGTCCAATAGACCTATAACTACTTAAACCTAACTAACCTAAGGAGATCACACACATCGACGCCCGAGGCAGGATTCGAACCTGCGACCGTAGCAGCCGCGTTGTTCCCGAATGAAGCGCCTAGAACCGCTCGATCACAGCGGGCGGTGCTACTATTGTTTCCCCTTATTGTCGTTGTCTCCCTTTTTTTCTTACTGCTACTGTCTCGATCATCCCTTGTTACTGCTCCTATCTTCTCACTGTAACTATCCTTCACATCCTCGTTGCAGTTGTCATAGTCTTGTCTCTCGTTGTCACTGGCTCTCACCCACCTCCACATAACGCCTTCTCTTTACTCCTGTCTCACTGGCGCTCTCTCCTTCACTCTTTTCCTAGCACTGTCAACTACCTTTCACTGACACTGTTTCACTCTTTTTGGGTGCGGAAGACGGTAGAATGAAGCAGCTGGTACCCCACTCTACGGTCAGGAGCATATTCATCATTTGTCCTCCGGTAGGAGCATTTTTCCTCTGGTTCCCCTCTTTCACAGATATGATGACTGCTTTATGGATTAGTAAAATTTTAATGAATCACTTATATGAAGCTGAAATAACGCACATCTGTTTTTGCACCTCAGACAGGAGTTACTGTGCACAAAAAATTCTGTGTGCTTCAGTACTCCAACGTGGGGTTCCCAGAATTCTTACGATGACGGTGAAGACATTTTATGTGTATTTATCAGTACTACGCTACTTGATAAACTACGATTTCACCTCACACCATATTATGGTTCTTCGTTACAGATTAATAACTCTGTGATACGGCGGTGCCGGCCGTTGTGACCGAGCGGTTCTAGGCGCTTCAGTCTGGAACCGCGCCACCGCTACGGTAGCAGGTTCGAATCCTGCATGGATGTGTGTGATGTCCTTAGGTTAGTTAGGTTTAAGTAGTTCTAAGTTCTAGGGGACTGATGACCTCAGATGTTAAGTCCCATAGTGCTCAAAGCCATTTGAACCATTTGATACGGCGGTATGCGGAACCCGCACAAATGATTGCGCAGCGTGGACTACCGTTTAAGCAGTATGAGATCTCCTTAACTTGAGAAGACAACCTGCACTGCCGGAAGACAGATGCTAAAACTAGCAGGTGGGATAAATTGTTGTGAAACGATGAGTAGAGATATTAAGACGTCGGATGTACAGGGCTATTACAAATGATTGAACCGATTTCATAAATTCACTGTAGCTCCATTCATTGACATATGGTCACGACACACTACAGATACGTAGAAAAACTCATAAAGTTTTGTTCGGCTGAAGCCGCACTTCAGGTTTCTGCCGTCAGAGCACTCGAGAGCGCAGGGAGACAAAATGGAGACAGGAGCCGAGAAAGCGTATGTCGTGCTTGAAATGCACATAACAGTGCGAAGACACTTCAGGACGAAGTTCAACAAAGATCCACCAACTGATAACTCCATTCGGCGATGGTATACGCAGTTTAAAGCTTCTGGATGCCTCTGTTAGGGGAAATCAACGGGTCGGCCTGCAGTGAGCGAAGAACGGTCGAACGCGTGCGGGCAAGTTTCGCGCGTAGCCCACGGAAAATTGGCTCATGCCACAACTGGAGACCGACAGCGCCGACTTCATCTTTCAACAGGATGGTGCTCCACCGCACATCCATCATGATGTTCGGCATTTCTTAAACAGGAGATTGGAAAACCGATGGATCGGTCGTGGTGAAGATCATGATCAGCAATTCATGTCATGGCCTCCACACTCTCCCGACTTAACCCCATGCGATTTCTTTCTGTGGGGTTATGTGAAAGATTCAGTGTTTAAACCTCCTCTACCAAGAAACGTTCCAGAACTGCGAAGTCGCATCAACGATGCTTTCGAACTCATTGATGGGGACATGCTGCGCCGACTGTGGCAGGAACTTGATTATCGGCTTGATGTCTGCCTAATCACTAAAGGGGCACATATCGAACATTAGTGAATGCCTAAAAAAACTTTTTGAGTTTTTCTATGTGTATGCGAAGCATTGTGAAAATATCTCAAATAATAAAGTTATTGTATAGCTGTGAAATCGCATCAATCATTTGTAATAACCCTGTATGAAGTACAATAAGGTAACTTGACGAACTCTGTCCTAGGAGTGGATCATGTTCGCTTAGTGTGTGTAACCCGCCAAATCGTGCATTGACGACATTTTTTCGAACTTTTAACGCTATCTTCCTCGCTGAGCAATTCCAATAATGGTTCCAGATCCGTGACCCAAAGCAATCCCTAGATGTACAACCTCGTCTTGAGCCAGAAGAACACTTGAAAGGCTTATAGAGACCCGTTGAGAGTGGTGGTTGTGTTCGGAATAATTGCTTTCAGTAAACCATTTTTGATTACCAAAGGGTAACGGGACACTAGACAATTTTTGTAGTGTATAATCTGAAATTATTCTAGCGTTCATCAACAGGTAACGTTTTGCAGCAGGATTTATCGACGTTAATACTGCTAACCTCGATCTTTAAATTCCACTTCTACTTCAAAAATTAGGCTATGTCTGTATTCCAAATATATTAATGTTTGGTTTTCAAACATTCCTAAAATACGTTATTCAGCATGTAAAATTCCAGAACAAATTGCTCCTACAGCCTCAAGAGGACTACCTCTTCACCCTATCCCAAGTCTTACTTTGCTTTGAAAGTACACAGGAGATGGTGATTACGGACTACATCATTTCAAGAGGCGTTGAAACTCCTCGGTTTGCAGCTGATTAATACCTTTCTTCTATACATCATGATCTTGAATCACTTTGCCTAACTTCAAACTGAGTCGTTTACGCATGAACACACTGGTTTAATGCCAACCACCTAAAAGTTAGAACTGTGGAATACTCAGTACATCTCATGAACCGCAGAAGGCTACGACAGTCTAATTAACCAATATTATTGTGAAGTCTGTCATTCCTGTAGGTGTCTGAAGTGAAATTGTTACGTGTGGTAATGGGAATGCACTTAAATTGTGCTGATCACTTAACTTGTGTAATCTGGGAACAGCATTAACACAATGAGATTTCCAACTTGAATCTGGTGGAGAGCACCTGGTGGATAGACGATGTAGAAGGACATAGCACTTAACGAACAAAAAACTATTCATTAACTGCTATGTTCTTCTATGTTGACCCCGTGTTGTAGTTGTAATACGTGCAATAATTAAATGAGTCTCCAAGACTTTAGTATTTGCACTTAAGATGGGCGCACAGTGACTGTGGAGACGCTTACGTTATGCTCGTCACCAGATGCCTACATTTCTACGTAAGATTACACGGCGAATTAAGAGCAGATAATTTCCCTAATGTTCCGAATACAAGATGACAGATATAGACGTAAAATTCTCTCGCAACAGTCCTTGGAATACCAACAAAGGAAATTGACACTCTTTCAAACATTAATGGAGGATACGATAGCCATGAAACCAGAAACGGTTCCAGCGCATATATCCTACAACACATTTAATGTGACCGACCTCTGTCCGAGAAACGACACGCTACTTCGTTACAGGTTAAACATTCTGTGGTATGGGAGAATACGAAATACTTACAAAAGACTGTGCAACGTCGACTAGCGCTTAAACAATATAGGATCTGCTTATCTTGAGAATACAAACTGCACTAATGGTGCACAGGTTCTAAAACTAACAGGTTGTGAAAAAAGTAAAAACGTCTTAACTGCATAAATTATTGTGATATGATAAATAGAGACATTAGGATGGCTGATGTGTGGAGTACAACAAGGAAGCTCAGAAATCTTAACTGGAACCCGGACCAGGGAGAACTTGTTAAATATTGTGCTTGACGATAAGTACCTGGCGAGAAAATTTATTGGCCTAAAGAGACAGCAGTCCAAAAATTGATTAATCACCTTCCTACGGGAAATAAGAGAAATTCTTCCGCATGTAAGGTCTAAATAGGTTACATTCTGTCTTTTATCTCTACTAGTTTAAGCATTAGACTCGATGTGTATCATCTACAGATGGATTCAAACAGATACCTACATAGACCGATTTGGAATTCCATTCCTATACCAGTTTGTAAAACTCGGAATTCTCTATTACAGTTTTACTAAAAATCGCGTTGGCACAATGAGTTTAAGAGTCTTTGCTTACGTTAATCCTTACTGGAGGTACAAAGTTCATTCTTATACTGATGGCTTGTGGTTCAAAGAGATTTCATTTATACGGCTAGTATATGCCGAGATGATATATTTCAGGCAATTTCTTCTGCCCCAAATTTTTCAATTTTTACAGTAGAGACGATAGCTATTCGACAGACTCTCAAACCTGTCGTCCTGCGGTGCTACTGAACGTTCTGTAGCGTCACTACCCAAAAGTGTATACGAATGTACTCAGAACCGACCAGAAATCAGTAAAATGAATGTTCATATACTGGGAATTGTGTTTCAGTATAAGCGAAGAGGTACGAAATCTCCCTGCTGTGGACCCAACGTCATCTGGGATTAGTTTACAATGACAAGAGCGAACAAATGGCGAACAATACCAGTTTTCCTTGCCCTGTTATGGATGTCATACTACCCCTCTCAGATTTCAGGTTGGAAACTGGCTAAGGAAGACTGGAGCCTTTCAGTGCACTGTAGAAGTCAATGCTACACTGCGATACAAGCACTAACGAGAAGCTCCATCTGGTTTCGAAAATTTCAGGAGAGCAGGAAGCTGACAACTCAACCCATAGTTCAACTACTTCCTCTGTACGTAGCATAGTTATCAGATATAAACCTTCCAGTGATTGTCTGAAGATAGAAGCAGAAGAAGTAAGCAACTTGCTGCTTTCCTACAATGACATCGAAACATAGCGAAACCATTACTGCAAAACAGTGTCCCTTTCACAATGTGCTCCTGTAACAATTCTATCATAAAGATCCTCAAATGTCCTTCTCAGTTCGCACGAAGCATAAACTCTACGCCTACGTTTTATTTATATTTTTCTAGGGTAGGTAATTAACTGAATTTGCTGTGCCTGATCGTAGGTTGTACTTTACACTATGTGTTTTCCGTTCATCACTTGCTACCCTTTCTCCCATCTCTTATTAAGTTTCAGTGTCTGATTAAAGGAAGCTGTCCTACGCTCTAGAATAAGAGATTGTTTGCTTGCTGACCACGATATAACGATACATTTTTCTCGATGTACGACAGCATGCTGAAAAGTAATGCCTCCAAATTTTTTATTCTATTTTCAATATCTGTTGAGATGTTACATATCATTCATATTACCCGTACGACTTTTCCTTTTCGCTGACGCAAGGTGAAACACTCTGGCACTAGAGTGTTCCGAATTTTAGCGAGTAACATCACTGGGTGTACGTAACTACGTCGTTGCGTGAGAAACTGAATATTAGAAAAAATCCATCGCTTTGTGTCCACTGTCGTCGATCATCCTCCATAGAGCATCGATTAGATACCATCCCATTTCCGTATTTCCAAAACTTGATTGCATTCGAGGATTTCACTTTGATAGTAATGGAACGGTTCAACCAGAGGTGAGGTTGTGGCTCCGTCATGCGAAACATTCTACACTGTTGATATTAACAAAGTGGTGTGGGCGAAACGTATAAATTGCGCGCAGACTGATGGTGAAGCCTGGCGGTATGTGAACAAAATGCAATGTCATGTCGAGTTTAGGGATCGTGTAGGTTATTCAGGGCTACTCAATGTGAGGCAGATGGGAATTTTACGACTTGGTATAGGATCCTTGTGGGAGAAGGTAAGAGCAAGCGGAAAGTGAGGCAGAGAGCATAGCGTTCGGGAATCGGGAGTGACTTGTAGAATTCGGAGAGGCAGATACCCATGTGACATTTGCGTAGTAAAGGATGGGGTAGATCAGGGATTTGTACGTGTGAAAGACAATGAAGGGATGTAGTCTCAAAGTTCAGCCGCTTAGTTGCTTTTCTAGTTTTGGTCTATTGTGGGCATTTGTAAGTAGGCTGTTTAGATTTTTATATTGGTTTATGTATGTACTCATGTTATAATTCCTGTAACACTGATGTATATCTTATTTCGATTCTTTTGTAAGGCTTGTACTGCAAATGTTATCTGTATTGTTATGTTCTTTAATGATGTATTTTGTACCTTTGTAATTGTATTCTTATGTTATAAAATTGTAATTGACACCAGTTCATCATATTATTAACTTGTTAGTTCCATTTCACTGCACACGTTTCTGTTGGTCATACTATATGGACAATATGTGAGAAGTAGGGACTGATAGTGTTTGCACGTGTGTTAATAATTCAGCAAGGGACTGGATAACAGCATTGCTGGTTCGAAGGACATTTCAAACAATATTTTGTGAGTGCACAAGTGGTGGTTTCTGGACTTGCTATATTATCCGCAAGACTCTTCAATGGTGATTGTGCACCTGCACAGTCACAACAGATGGCTGCTGACCGTCTCTACAAGGACTACAGCGGGTCTACACCTATGATGACTCACCAGTACCATTATTTCTACAAGGACTACAGTGGGTCTACACCTCTGGTGGCCCACCAATACCACAATCTCCACTAGGACTACAGTGGGTCTGCTCTGTGATGACCTACCTACCAATCTTCTTCAAAACGTCGAATGACTCTGCTGTGGGCTCGCTCTGTTGTGGCCCATTACCTGTCAGTATGACAAGAGTCAGCACTGTCTTACCGTTGGAAGGACAATACTACTTCTTCAAGACTGCATGGAAATCCACTACTTCTGGGTGAAATTTTTTTTACTAATGAGACTTTGTGAAAACAAAACTGTAATTACTATTATGATGAATGATCAGGACTATCTTTATGGACGGTGAGAAAATTTTAGCTTTTGACCAACATTGTATAAATAAGTGTGTGCATTTGATTTCTTTGTTATTGTAATTATGAAAAATTTTATCAAATCATTATTGGCCACTGGCCAAAAAAATTTGTAAAATTTTTTGTGGGGAGCATGGGGGCTATGTAAGTAGGTTGTTTAGATTTTTATATTGGTAATGCCACGTAGCGCTCTGTATGAAAATCACTGGCTGTGCTGTGTGCAGCCTGTGGCTAGTTTGCATTGTTGTCTGCCATTGTAGTGTTAGGCAGCGGCAGCTGGATGTGAACAGCGCGTAGCGTTGCGCAGTTGGAGGTGAGCCGCCAGCAGTGGTGGATGTGGGGAGAGAGATGGCGAAGTTTTGTAATTTGTCATGAACTGCTACATATATTATGACTATTAAGGTAAATACATTTTTTGTTCTCTATTAATATCTTTCATTTGATAACTATCCCTAACAGTAGTTAATGCCTTCAGTAGTTTGAATCTTCTATTTAGCTGGCAGTAGTGGCGCTCGCTGTATTGCAGTAGTTCCAGTAACGAAGATTTTTGTGAGGTAAGTGATTTGTGAAAGGTATAGGTTAAAGTTAGTCAGGGCCATTGTTTTGTAGGGATTATTGAAAGTCAGATTGCGTTGCGCTAAAAACATTGTGTGTCAGTTTAAGCACAGTCTTGTATAAGTTGTTCAAAGGGGACGTTTCACATTCTGTTGGATGATTAATAGGTGAGATCGCCACGTCTGTTGCTAGTCGCAGGTTAGTCCGAGGTATTTGTGTCAGATAACTGAATGGAAGGTCGTAAATGTTTACGTAGAAATCATGGAGACGGATAGTGCAAGTGCTGCGTCCTATAATTATTGTCCCGATTTGGAGGGGATGATCTTAAGGAGTCCACGTTCATAAAATTCTACATGAAGCGGTGTAATATTGGACTCAATACTCGTGTGAGTAAGCAAAAAAATTCAGTGGCGCTGGCAGTCGTGACAGAAAAATAATTAACGTGTGAGTTTATTTGTCTATTTTCATTGCATTCCCTCGTTCATTTATTAGCAATTCCAGACAGGAATGAGATGGCACAGTATCTGTCTCCTTTCACGTCTATTCTCGTGGTACTGTACCATTCATTTGAGCATACTCAAGCGGTCGAAAATTTTAAGATTTTGCCTGTAGTTATGGTTTGCAACGGTAGAGTTCTCACTGCCTAAGACGGACCTGTGGAGAATTCATTAATCGTACCATTACGACTTAGCTTTGACGGAAATTACATATCATCTAAAAAGTGTTTGCATCAGCTGATCCGGATGACGAAGAGAACGTTCAAAAAGGGGAAGCAGGAAGATATGGATGAAGCATTACTGGAACATCTGGAAAATGAAATTGTCTTTAATGAAGAATGCGGAAGATATAATATTCCAAAGCATACAGTTCGTCGTCAGTTGTAAGATTTCGGTAAATCATCGAAGCGTGGAAAGTGTAATGAACTGAGATGGAACATGTACAGCTACAAGTGCAGCATACAATTAATTTAGGGTCCACATTCTTCAGAGTAATTATTACTGACTGAAGGAAACTCACCTATCAACTTGAGGAGAAATATCAGAACAGTCATTAACCATGAATAACGAGAACAAGATATCAGGTGAAAAATTGCAGTAAAGGTTTATGAAAAATCATCTCACTTTGTCCTTGCGAGTTCACGAAGCAATATCGATGTCCTGAAGGGAGGGCTTTAATTAAAAATCGATTAATGACTTTTGATAAATATGAGGAAACAGTAGATGAATGTAGGTTTACTATTCATCAAATACATAAGTTGTATGGAACCCCATTTCCGCAAATAAAAACCCGTGTAAAGACATTGTTCGAAAAAGTAAATACCACGAGGAGAATGATGTCTTCAAACGTCATGTTTATGTAAAGTGAATGCAGAAGGTGAATTTATACAACTGATACTGATATTTAAGGGCAGCAGAATGAATGATGCCTTAGAAAAAGGAGTTCCACGAAACACACCATTTGGATGCTTAACAAATGGATGGATAACAAGGGAATTGTTTGTCCGACGGCTAGACGTTTCTTAAAATGTACAAAACTAGAAAAAAGAGAACAGAAACAAATTTTGCTTTTATTTGCACCAAAAATTTAGTGACAGTTAATCTGGCTCTTGACTGTGGTGTAATCATACCATCATTTACTACACACATCACTCATCGTCTATTGTCATTGCACAGATAGCTCTAAACACCAGAAGAACAGCTGCAGTTAAGAGGCCCGTTCGTGGCTACCTTTAGATCCTGGCAGTGTTATGGAACAATGTGGGTAATGAATACGTCAGATCAATTTTTATGGACATAACACTAAACGGTTTTAAGACCACAGAGCGTGTGTCCTCATGATAGAAATGAAGTCAAAGAAGAACACTTTCTAGATAGTACTACATGTATTGTTGGCCAATCACACCAAGAATCGGCTGATGGAATTGGAGCAACAACGCGAAGATCTGGATGGCTGCATAACGATGCACCAGCACTCAATGATCAGTATGGACTTTTTATGTCTCAAGAATATCGACATGGAAACAATTGCTGAAGTTCCTGAATTTCACTGTGAACAAATAATGTCTTATTTGAACACTTTGTCACCTATGTCGCGTATAACAAAAGTTACCAAACAAAATAAGAAACTTCATAAATCAATAATCGAATTAGCGACAATCTCTTACTGAAAGGATATACAAGCCAAAGAAAAGGCCAGTAAATTGAAGGAACCTGTGCGCAAATATGTAAAAATCTGAAAGGTAACGGAAACCTTAACAAAAGTAAATAAAAAATAAAGGTAAAAATTAGCTGGTTTTTCAACTGTGTAAAGAAGAACGAGAAGAAAACCTAATTCAGAGTATAAAATATAAGGTAAGGGTTGGATATACGACCTATGTGCTGGCGTGAAAAGTAAATTCAAGAGGTATTTCTATGATACCTCTGTTCATACCAACTGATATTTGTTAATAGATATATTAATAGATACATATCATGCCATAGATACATCATACCATAGATATATCATACCACAGATATCATAAATATATCATACCAACTGATATTTGTTAATAGATTATGTTCTGTTCCCTATGAGTAGTTTCATTACATGTAACTATGGAAATAATTTTACTGTGCCCTGAGTCAAAAGCTTCAGCGAAGTTTGGTATTTTACGGCTCTGTGTCTCTCTGCTTGTGTAGAATCTCTTTGCCTGAGAGGCTTTTGGTGCGAATGTGGTCCGCTAGGCAGCGTGGCATGGGTAGAGCAGGAGTTGACACCGGCACGAGGAAGGTGGCGAGCGGGGCCCTGTGCTGGGAGCAGCCCGTGTGTGTCCCGGATAACGACTTGGCCGCACCATGAGTGATGGCGCCGCCTACTTTTAGTTGAGAGCCGTTTTTGGGAAGCTGTAATTTGGAAAGGCGCTCCCCTTGTGCGTGCATGAGAGCTTAAGTTGCAAAATGCTGGTGTTGCCGTAAGGAGATCGGTGGTTAAAGCAACGGTCAGAGGACTGTGCAAACGTTACTGTACAGTCGCTGCACTTTGGATGCAATAACACACGAGTACTAGGTAATTCCACGTGGAGCAGGGTAACTTCATTCCCGACCACATGCCCATCTGTGTGTTGTAGTTATTTGTCTATCAAAATAGTAATTAAGTATGTCCTTGTGGCGAGCCCTTAGTTCCAATAATTCATGGAATTTCATTTGTCTATTTTAAGTGTTCATGTTTCGAGTTGTTATTGAGTTTTCCATGGTGGGAGGCCATTATTTGTATGCATGTGTGGGAACAGTGGTAACTGATTTATCTTTCAGCTTTTACCACGCCAGTGTAATGATGTGTGTAGTGTACTGTCAGGAAGGGTGTGTAAGACTGACATGTGAAACAAGATGACAGGATTACTGCTCTGCAAACTCATTTATATAGCAGTTGATGCAGATTTGTTCTTGAGTTAAGTATTTACCTTTCGTAATTGGTTCGGCATTCTTGTAGAACAATTGAGCAAATTTTAAATTGTAACACGAGAAACTGATATGTACAAAACCTTTGGTAAAGGGGCTTCGCTGTAACTTGTTCTTTTTCAAGCGTTTTTGTTAAACTGGATTTATCTGAATACTTTTCTTAGGTTTGATTTGCTTTCAGTCTGTTTTCTATATTTGTTTAATGGTTGTTACATGCATTGTGAAATAGGCTTAGGCATTTAAAACTTTTTTTGACAAATAGTTATCGGGTTTAAGTTGAAGCTTTTGACTGATCATATAATTTCTTTGCGGTCGGAAAATATTTTCTAATAATTGTGGAATAAGCCTTGTTAATAAATTTTTGCTAAAGGATGTCTCAATTCATGTTAGCTCAGCACCTTGCCACTTCTTAATAGCTCCTACCATATTAGTTACGTTTATGGCTTGCAAATTTTTATTGTAACGTGTCGTCGCATAATTCCAAAGATTTATTATGTCATCGCTGACTCTTTATCCTAAGTACGATTTAGCCTACAAGCCGCACTGACTAGGAAACTAGACGCCTTAATCTTACAGAAGGTACAGATTTTAAAAAGGCTGAAATTTCATTTAGAGAGAATGTTTTTCTGTCTGCGTGGAAGCTGGCTGATTGCTTCCAAAATGTATTCCGTGCACTCAAAAGAAACCGTGTTATTAAAATTACCCTACCACATACAGTAATTCTCCTTTATAGGGTGCGGCTTAAGCGACCTTCCCGTACAACATATACGAATGTGGTATTTGCGCACTGGCTCATTACTGACTGCAATAAAAGTTTGTTTCTGCGTGCTCATGTGCAGAGATGTGCTGTCACATGTTTTCACAGCTCGAGCTTAATTGGCCATTGTCGATAGCTGCACTCGCCATGATACCGCGACACGGTTGAAGAGTAGTACACATCTTCTATAGCAGTGGAATCCAGATACCATTCAGTTTCATAACCGCCTCCAGCCTCATAGAATTATTGGTGCCCTTAGTTACCCATACCGTCTCTCTGCATATCACTCGTGAAATCCATGTCATAAATTTTATCAAACAGAATGTGATACTCTCCTGATTGCAGAACATTTTTGGCGACAGCTGATATATGCGTGTTTCATCTGACAACGCCATTAATAACCCAGAATACTTTGACAAGTGCGACATTTCCGGTCATGGAAGCTTACAATTAGCACCCTCAAATTGGTCAGCAAAGGGAGGAAGCTCATTAAGATAGCTCAGAGAGGATTTGTATTTGACAAAAATTGAAAAGAGGCTCTTTCATTCTGTGTGAAGACAGAGAATATCAGGAAATTGATGGAAACTATGTCATTTCATGTATCGGTGAGAAAAATAATTCACCAATTTTCAAAGACAGATTCTAGCGAAACATTTATCAAGAAATTGTAGGACATCCAGAACAGGTTAGGTTCAGATCGACAGTTCTTACATCATCATCCGTGGATGATCCTGCATTGAAACTCAGTACGACAGTAAGTAAGCCAAAATAATAAATTTGTGTTGAGTGGTATCGAAATATTTGCTTCCAGCATTGAGGATAACTGAGCAAAGAAATAGTATAGCCTTCATTCCAATTAGGTTTTGCGAAGAATACTTTCTTCTGTCATCGATTTTCCTACCTAATTATCATCTGTACACAGTCTAGTGCAACACAGGTCTTCGTTGTTGTGGATAGCAGTTCGAAGGTTGCGTTATGCAGTTCTCTGCGTTGGTGTGTTCTGAGAAAAGCTGTTCATCTCTGCGTAACTACTAGAACTTACAACCATTTGAGCCCTTATTACTGTACTCAATTCCTGGTTCTCTACTGTACTTTTAACCCTCTACAGTTTCTTCACTTCCAAACTAACGTTCCTCAATTCCTCTTGGTGCGTAGTATCAAAACGGAAGTTGCCTGTTATATTTGCACATTGACAAACTTTATAGCTTCACATTACTACGTGTCTACTATTCGCAACAAAGTTCTATCGTTTTATCAGAACTCACTGATCGACTTTAACTGCAGTGTGTAGTACGTAAGACAACGAGAAGAAAAAGGGTGCTGACGGTAGGCATGCCTTATCAGATTTCAAAGGAAAAAGGAGTATGCGTCTTCTTTCTTTTCGTTCGACGCTGTGATAAAGCGGAAGTGTACTTTGCCGGCCGCGGTGGTCTAGCGGTTCTGGCTCTGCAGTCCGGAACCGCGCGACTGCTACGGTCGCAGGTTCGAATCCTGCCTCGGGCATGGGTGTGTGTGATGTCCTTAGGTTGGTTAGGTTTAAGTAGTTCTAAGTTGTAGGGGACTTATGACCTAAGATGTTGAGTCCCATAGTGCTCAGAGCCATTTGAACCATTTGGAAGTGTACTTTCCTGCAGTGTAAAATGGTGTACCGTTGAAACCGACTGTATATGTACGAGAAGCGTTCAATAAGTAATGCAACACTTTTTTTCTGAAGTCGGGTTGGTATTATTACGGATACCAATCACACTGTATTATTCCCTAACGATTTGGCTAGGAACTCTGTTTTTCATCATAGTCTCCGATCAACGCCACGGCTGTATGCCACCTTACTGGAAAGGCTTGTAAGCCCGCATGGTACCACTGTACTGGTCAATGTCGGAGCGACACGTTGTGTTGCATCCATAACCTCTCCTTCACCCACATACTGCTTCCCGCAAAGTCCATCGTTCATTGGACCAAAGAGATGAAAGTTGGAAGGTGTGAGATCCCGGCACATATGTTTGTGTGCCGCAACTGGTGGAAGAATGAGTCAGCACTACCATCAGAGACATACAGTTGTACAACAAAGATGTTTGAATATGTCCATCGATCACTTCGAGAAGGTCCACACGTTCAAACACTGCAGGAGTCACAGCTGTGTGCAGCCAGCCAGGTCGATGGTTATTGGACAGTTTAGCGCGACCTTGTTGAGACGATTACAGACCCTCGGCCAATGACTCACCGGGGTTTTGTTCACTCTTTGTTTCCGTGGACATTCTGCAAGCTGCTTTGAATACCTGCGATACTCCATGTCTCCCCTAAAAGAAGCTCAGCAACAGATCTCTGTCTGGAACGCTCCTCCATTACACACGTCGTTTTGAAGGCCACGTTTAGCTCCACCACCTATCGGGATTTTATGAAACTAAGGCGGCTTAAACGGAAATACTCCACGATGTCACACAACTGATTCCACATTTTTTCAACCTAACTGGTGGAGTAAACAGTGTGTTGTATTACATATTGAACGCTTCTCCCACATGACGAAATGGCAGGGTATGAGCGATATTTGAAGCAGCAATGGGCCTGTATGTGTGAAGCACTTGTGCGAAATTAAAGATGTTCTTATACGACTATTCTGGATGAGAGATTACCATTTTCCCATTATTAAATGATTGGAGAGCAATGCTGACTTGTCGAAATTTATCTGAGTCAGGCACAGAATGGTGTGGGAGAGTGCCTTTATGCGATTACAATTCAATTTGGCATTAGCGTATCATTTGCCATCATGGTAAGTAAGAAGGTATTTCATTCACAATATAAGTTGTGCACCTTATACTCTCTTGAAAGTCATGTTACATAATTGGTTCTTGTATGCTGTGCTGATTCCTGGAATTGTTTCAAGTTTCCTTAATTGGATTCGTCTATGTTAAAAGATGGCCATTACTTACAAAATACTGAAGTCGTCTAAATTTTGATAACTGAGTACACTGTGGGACGAACTTTCGCCATACAACATGGATGTTATCGAATTTGTGTGTTCCCTTTTGCACAAACAACGTGTATCATTCTCTAACACCTACTGCGCCAAACTGACTGAAGTCACACGACAAGTTAATTGAAGTTGGGCTCAAGTATTTTTGTTAAATTAGGAAATGGGAATTCCTACTCAGAGTTGAGAACGGTCGATGAGGGGATAAAATTTAAACATGTGCCTTCTCATACATTTTCATTACAGGGCAATTGGAGTTAATGAGCCCAGAAATATTGCATGCTGTGCTGGAATGTACCTTAGGGAGAAGTATGGCGTAGTAGTTGATTGCAAGTCATATTTATTTACATAGTGTAGTGAAGTACTCAACTTTAGTAAACACTTAATATGTACAAAATCCTTTCACTCTAGATCCAAAACGGGTGTCTGCTTTAACAAATTATGTCAGCAGTATTCAGTGAGGATTAGTTAAGCGAAGAATGCAACATGGACACTCAAGTGATACAAAAATCCAGACACTTAAAGAGCGTAGAAGGAAAAGTTCATTATCTCTAGCGCAGACGAGTTGTGAAAACTGGCTTGGGTCCACAATGGAAAGACGTCAAGAAACTTAATCAGGATCGCAATGCACGAGGTAAGTTATGACTGGTTGAGAAACAAAGCATTTCCTATCTGAATCTAGTTAAACGACAAGAAAATACACAAAAAATACGCCCGACAAATGAATTAACAATCATGGAAGCTTCCTAACACGGAAATACCAACTCACCCCAAAAATCACATTTCAAGTGCAGAAGGTAGATGCACACTCACCAGACCCTCAACGGCGACTGCTGACTTTGAACTAAATTCAGCCCGCAACAACTCCGTGGACGGAGACAGACGAAAAGTTGGAAGTGGCGAAATGACCAATCGACAAAGCGACTCTGCAGTGGTACCACATTTCTCCTCCAATCAGGAGGTTGCAGACAAAGCACCTAGTTTCTGTGTCCAGTATTTCCTACCAACTTAGTATCTAAAATCTGAACAACCGTTATCCCTGCTCAGGGATCTTCAAGTGAAAAGAACCAATAGCGACGCCACTCGTTAAGAAGCAACATGTAGACAGACTACCCCCTCCCCCCAAATTCTGCTCCCACCCACTAGACGTACAGCGCAAGGTAGCCTCGGAGAAAAAACCCACTAGGAAATAATGCACGTGTCTGCTACTTTAAGTTTACAAAAACAAGCTCATGTCTTATACTTCCACGTGTTGCAGAATTCTTGTGAACTGTTATGTGGCACATGACACTTATAACTTCGTCTGTTTTCTTTGAAAAGGACAATGACCCATTTATATACACACACCTTGCAATTTTTCTTATAATTCTGTAAGTATTAGAATATGAACAATATGTTCTTAGGCCATTAGCTAAGTAGGTGAGGCAATATTTTGTATCATTAGGCATTACTAGAAGCCACTTCATAATCCTATGCAGTTATATGATTCATGCGAAAATGCTTTTGTTTCTTCTCCATGGGGCCACGAGTGGCAGGACGTCGCTAGTTTACATCGTCATTTTGTGATTCTCAAGGCTTATCAAGTCACGAGCATTATGACTCGATTGTCCTTTTGTATCTGTATGATCTTCGTCCACTTAGTGACTTAAACGTTTAAAGTGTCTGTGATGTAGCGCTGACGAAGTTACAGAAACAAATAACTTTCTAACTTTTGTAGGTAAGGATTATGCGTAGGGCGGGTACTCAGATTTATAAATTAGATAAGCTTCTGCGTGTGAATTACATACCTGCAAGTTAGTTATTGAGAAAGTCTGCTCTCAGATTTGGAGTGAGTCTGATGGAAATTGTTCATTATATTTGGATTTTGCCATATTCTATGTATTCAGTTGTTTCCATCTCGATTAAATGCAAGCGAATTTTTCTCTTACCCTTTAATCCACTAATTGACTTTCATTATCGGGTCTGGTATGACAGATACCTGCTGAGGTTAATAAGAGCGAGAAATCCCTAGCCCGCAGGCTGCTCACAAACACAGTCGTTGCCCATATCAAAGGGGAACAGTAATGATGCCTTCTTATTGAATCGTTCGTCAATATATATATATATATATATATATATATATATATATATATATATATGTGTGTGTGTGTGTGTGTGTGTGTGTGTGTGAGAAGCAGCAATAGGTTGGACTAGACAAATATTATACTGAGAAAAGGCTCCCCTCAGGAAATGAATATGGACAAACACTAACCATAATGCAGTACTAAATGATGGCAGCCGGAGAGCCACGTTGGCTTGTCGAGATCTGTCTGCCTCAGATATTTGATGTTGTCGCAGAGTGACTCCTATGAATAAGATTCAGTGGAGTAGTTGGCATTCAGTTTATGAGAAGCATTTATCTTGTAGTAGGTTTTAGCATGCCACTATTTCATTCACCAACTAGGCTGTAGCTTTATATGATCTTACAATATACGCTGGACAACTGATTTTTGTATACGTCTGCTAACGTCAACATGTGTATCGTGTTCAAATGGTTCAAATGGCTCTGAGCACTATGGGACTCAACCGCTGAGGTCATTAGTCCCCTAGAACTTAGAACTAGTTAAACCTAACTAACCTAAGGACATCACAAACATCTATGCCCGAGGCAGGATTCGAACCTGCGACCGTAGCGGTCTTGCGGTTCCAGACTGCAGCGCCTTTAACCGCATGGCCACTTCGGCCGGCTGTATCGTGTTACTTGAGTTGATGACGACTAGGGGACTGTGTATACATGAGGCACAATAATAGTCAAAGCTGTAAATCTTATACCTTTTATTTTAAATCCATGATAGATTCAATTAAATGAAGTACAATTCTTGTGAGATAATATGTTTTAGATACTATAAAGACTTTCTCGAATTCTTTGAGTGAATTTGAATGTAACAAAGTAACTACTCTCAAGGACAATTCAATTCACATTTCATACAGAACCAGTTTTGCCCATAATGAATATTCAAAAATTCGTTACTCTTCCTATTATCAAGCTTCTTACTTTGAGAGGAAAGGTGCACCACCTTCTGCTCACAAGTTTTGTGGTATTACAAGCTCGCCATAGAGAGATAATCATGTTATGTATGAATGCACCAACTTCAACCCATATGTCACTAATCAGAGGAATGGTAGATGTTACGTAGATTCAATGGTCTTTCAGAAAGAGGGAAGTTAACCAGTGGTAAATACTTTAAATTGCTCAGTTTGTCAGGAAGTTCCAAGACATGTTCTTTTATTTCTGGCTTTGCAATACTAAAAACGATCAAATATTGTATTATGTTACGTAATATGTGGGTGTACTTGAAATGACCCTTGCCATGTATCCGTGCAAACTCACGATGGGGCAGGGCTGTGCTTAGTAACACACTGTTTGGGTACTTGGCATGTTAGTTACGATGACAAAAAGTATGCTGACTGTGAGCAAAGGCCGGCCGGCGTGACCGAGAGGTTCTAGGCTTTTCAGTCTGGAACTGCGCTAACGCTACGGTCGCAGGTTCGAATCCTGCCTCGGGCATGGATGTGTGTGATGCCTTTAGATTAGTTAGGTTTAAGTAGTTCTAAGTTGTATGGGACTGATGACCTCAACTGTTAAGACCCATAGTGCTAAGAGCTATTTGAACCATTTTGTGAGCAAAGAGAGTACATTAAGTTCTCTGTTAAGATCGGGAAAACCTCTAGAGAAATTAGGAAAATGACTAAGCAAGTATTTGCAGGCGAGGCCCTTTCAAGATCACAAATGATTTTGTGAAGACAGAGATTCAGTGCAAGACGATCCCGGAGCTCGTCGCCCGTCCATAGCACATGCCGATGCTAATATGTTAGGTATAATACAGTAATTTGCAAGCGTTGTGTAATTGTGCATGTGCACACAATAACAGACGAACAGAGAGAGGAAAGACGAAACATTTCTGCTGAAATGCTGGGCAGTCATATATCATCCCACATTTCTGCCAAACACTGTTGCTGAGGATTAAACTTGGTGCTATCAATAATACCCTCACACGAAGCATCAGAGTGTTGAATGGAGGAATCCTGGATCATGAGCCTCGAAATTAGTCAAACGACAGCCTTCGAGAACAAAGGCAATGTTGATCGCATTCTTTGGTTAGTTCACCATGATTATTTTCCTCCAGATCAAACAGTGAACCAAACTATTTACATCGAGGTCTTGACACGTTTGCGACAATTAATTCGACATCGTCGCCCTGATATGTGGCATTCATAAGACTGGATCTTATTGCATTAAATTGCAAGACCACATACCGCTTTATCTGTTATCTAGTTATTGCTATCCCATATCCACAATGTTCTACCTCGCCTTGGGATTCTTTCCCTGTTTTCGCGGGTGAGGAAGTGACGGAAAGGAAAGCTTCATGAAGATAGCGTAGATATCCAGTGAGAAATGACCTTGCATGCGTCACAGCTGAAACTTTCCCTATTTGCTTCCAAGACTTAATCACCATCAAGTGTTGTACTTTAAAGTACAAGAAAAGTCTTTACTATGCCGAGATCATAAAAGCTATAATAGCATGGTAACAACAATTAATTGTAAGACAAATCTTTGTTTCAGTGAATATAAAAATATATAGAGCCTAGCAATAATTCGTTAGAATAACATCCTGTAATTTTCAAAGTATCTTAAATATTTTCTAACTATTATTAACGTCTACACAAAACATGAATTGCAAAATCAATATCCACAATTTTATTCAGGCTTCCACTCTTCAGATAATGTGTGCTTATTATAGGTAATTTTGAGGTACTCAGACGATTCATGGACAAAATGGTCTTAACACGGTGGGCCAATAGACAGTCACTTTTTATAACACCATCCACATTACTGCTGACGTTGACAACTTTTCCTCAATCACACTACAGCTATCAATGGTATACTGGTGTACTCTGCTTCAACACATTCACTTTATGCTAGCTTTATGTGAACACGTCTGGTTCTTTTCATACTTTTGATGTCTTGGTTCTTCTGTTCTCTTATACTGACTCACTGGCAAATTTTACAGTCATGAATTGTCTTATTTGGTATTTTGTTTCTTACTATCAATTTGCTTGACATCTTCTTCTCTTGCTTATCCTCCTCTTCATTGCTAGCGTTAAGATCTGTGTCTCTTCTTAAAACGTAGTATTATTATAACTTTCTGTAAGCTCCTGCACTCTGCTTGTCTCTTCGTTATCAAACTGCATTCTCCTACTCGTTGCAGTTTATGCCCTTCTCTACAGAAAAATCATCTGACTTTCACCTAGCAGATGCTGCCTCCCTTTCCTCAAAATTATTGCTCTTTCTCATTGATTACACGGCACGTCTTATCTGTTCGTCATTATATTACAGAACCACATCATCGACTGATTCCCGTCATTTTGTCGTTTCCTCCTTTAAAAAAATTGCACACATAAAACTTTTCCTACTACAGCAAAGCATTTTGTATACTTATAAAATGCATACAGTCCAAGGCATTGATAACACTAGAATATCTAAGATACATCATCTTTCGTTTACACTTAAATATTAACTGTCAAAAGAATTAGTGGTACAACTTATATATCAGTATCATTAGATATATTTAATTAATCACTGAAAATGCGCTACGTTATGTGCCAGAGAATGTCCATTATAGTATCATCACGAATTAGGAAAAGAGAACTGAATGGGCATTTGTGGTAAACAGAGATGTAAAACACACAGGGAAAAATACGTTTTCCGTTGACTAGCAGATATTTCTTCATATACTGCCCTGCTTTTTCAATATCATTGACACAGGAATAATGTATTATATGATTTCTGTAAGCAATGTCTGTCACGATAATTGTTTTCTACTTCACGTTACTCAGGTTTACGTTCAGAGTTGTAGGTGACTGTTTTAGTTTGTGCTTGTAAGCATCATACGCACCACCAAGTATTGAGGTCTATTGATTTTACGACGCTTTACACTTCATTAAAATTTCAAGCATCCCACAAACTGTATTTTCTTGTAATTTTTGTAAAACTCTGGCAATCTCTTTGCCGTGGCAGTCTGAATGTGTGATGCTTATCTGTGTTTTATTATGTTTCGGAACAGAAGGCTTTGTTTCGGTTCCGATATTACGGCTAACTGTAGTGACTTTTGGGAGTGTTGAACAATCGGATGCAACCTGTCGGCTTTGACCAATGACGTCATAGTTTCCTTCTAGATACTAATGTCTTCATTTTCGAGCCATAGATAATAAATCGGTCATCCTCTGTGGCGCTGCGTCATGATTGTACATTAAAATAAATGAATGTGTTTTTATAAAACAGCGCTAGACATTGCCTACGGATTTTGTCGTTTGTATTAATTTGTTCATTCCAGTTCATTTGGTATTTATTTTCATTATTAGTCAGTCTGAGACATTGTTTTTAGTTCTGGTCAATTTTTACTTTTTGTTTTCGTTTGTAGGTACGGATTGATCAATTCATATCAATATGGAAGACGTGAAGCAGGATTCGTCGACAGTTCGGTATAGAAATTTAACAGTTGTACCATTTTTCCTCCTTTACTACGATATTTTTCACTCGATACTGGCGACCGACATATGAAAAATTTATACCCAGTATTTCAGTTCATGTATATAGGTCAACTGAAGTACCAGATACTAGCAATAGCAAAGACGAAAAAAGCTACATACTGTACGTGACACTGGTATCCTGTACCTAGGCTAAAAGACGATGGTAGTTCCTTGTTCTTCAGTTTAACCATTAAGTCAACTGGGGTACGGGACACAAATCTTAGGTATGTTGCTATTTTTCGCCTGCGTTTGTACTGGTATCCTCTTCTTCAGTTAACTTATATGTTTCATTGAAATATGAGATACAAATTTTACTGTTGTAGGTTTCTTCGCCGTCGGTAGCACTACTACTAAAACTTTCAGTCGATACTAGTAGTAGCGAAGACGAAAAAGAAAACGTGTCCCATCTTCACTAGCATTAGTATCTTATTCTCCTGTTGACCTATAGAAGTGTAAGCTGAAGCATGGGATAAAAAATTTTACGTAGGTCGTTCTTCTCGAATTCGCCAGTACTAGTATCAGATGAAGAATAGGATTCTAATAGTAGCGAAGCGAAAAAAGGAACAGCTGTAAAATTTGTATCCTGTACGACAGTTGACCTACATAGGTTAACTGAAGAATACGATACTGCTACTAGCGAAACCGAAAATTTGACATATGTTACATTTGTATCCCGTACTCCAGTTAACCTATACAGATCAACTGAAGTTCGGAAAACAACTCATTCATGTCCACTGAGGTATTCCATGCTAACGTTACTTTTGTCCCTTTCCTTCTTTCTTTTTTACACTAGCATCCCATTCCTGAGTTGGGCTATACAGGCCAATTGAAGAATCGGATAGTACGACTCCAAGAAGCGATATACTTAACTTCATGTTCAAAACGAGATATATGTCTTAGCATCTGTTTTCTCTGTCCTCCATTCCTTTGTTCCTTAACATTCGTCTTTGCTGTCATATCTGTGTAATACATCATCTCTGGTAACGTCTGACGTTATTGGTCAAAGCCGATGTAATGTATCACATTCTTCAGTAATCCCCCTCTTATTTTAGTTGCTTACTGAAGCACAGTTAACTGTAACATCAAGTACCCTTAGATAGTTAGAGTTTTTCTGTCTAAGGATATTAATAATTACAGTGGTCCAGGGACAGTTTTCTTGCGATATTTGCTCATTTATGTGGCTACTGTTGTTAGTTAAACATTAACAACACCAAGAAGCGTTTGTTGTTCGTTACGTTAAACAAGAATAGCATTCAGCTTGAATCTATAAAATACTCTGCAAAAACATATGATTTCGGAACTTTTCCTTGTGTCTTCAAACACTTTTTGACCACCACAAACGGACGAGTGCTTACTATTTTATGCTTTCTTTTTTCACTTGACGTGCAAACTATTCTTACACGGCCTAGATATGGAGTTTGGGTTCTTGTTAGTATAGTAATTTGTCGCATGAATGCTTCTGAATGAGTTTCACAACAGAATTACGTTGGTCCTTAAATATTTTTTACATTCACTCTATGCATCTCGTGTGTTTTAAGTAGCATAAGGAATATGTGTTACTGGTCTAGTAAAGAACTAATAGCTTAAAGAATGTTTACAACAGTCTTGCTGCGAATTTAATCTTGTATTTTTGTTTTAGTGTTTCTGCGAACTTTGCATTCTGCTATCGTCCATTCTTATGTTGAATTGCTGTTTGAACGATACTCCGCGGATTTCTGATTGCATTGAATAAATGCTGCACCTATAGGGCGGCGATTGGAGAACAGGTGTATGTAAATAAACTTTGTCTCATTTTAAATTGTTAACATCGGATCTGCGTAGCTGTCAGACTCACTCAACAACAAATTATTCAAATTTTCAGTTACATGATCCACTTTGGAACTGCTTGTTTCATTTTCACTTGCGCCTCAAGTACACATCGAATGGATGTTGGGTATTATTTCTCCGAAAACTATTTTTCTCGAGCACATCTGGCCTTCAACTGAATGGGAAGGGTGCTAGACCCATATTCACAACACCACATAAAATGTTCCTAGAGTGAGGTGGTATTGTGTGTGGTGCTGTGGACATGGGGCTTCCAGCTGTGATTTGAAAGACTGATACCTAATAGCGATTAGATGTGTATGTAAGGTGTGCCAGAAGATGAGACTAGTAGTTCAAAAGTGTATCACGTTAATGAGGATCACAGTTAAGGAACCATCCTTGCGGCCAGAAGCTATTTTATTTATAATGTCTTAGCTTACTTTTCAGAATGTGCAGCATCCGTTTTTACTTAGTAGTAAGGAGGGGAAAATGAACTTCTTAGAGAGTCTATTCGTCAACTATCATTTTACAGTGACATACTTAAAAAACAAGGCAACAGTTGAAGAAAAAATATCGATTTATTTTTCGTTTATAACTGAACCAAAGATTCTTAATGAAAACACCAAACAGAATACAAAACTCGAACACAAGTGAAACACAGAAAACTGAACAAATATCTTGAACAAAACAAAAAAGGACGAACAAACGAACGAACGAACAATAACTAGTAGGACAAGGAAGTTTTTTTTCAGCAGTTGGCAGCAGCACGTGAAGCATGGCTGCTGAGACCTTCGGCTGCCCCCTCCTCCACATCCTTACGAGGTTTGTTCTCGTCAGCAGCAGCCACCTAGGCAGCCATGATTGTTATAGTTGTGACAAAATCAAGATACTCTGATAAATAAAAAGTTAACTAGGACTAGCATCCTGGGCATTATGTGCGTGCTGCAAACACGAGAAAAAAGAAAATGAAACCTGAGGCATATTCATAATAGCTGAAAGCTTATCAGTAAAACACGTGTAAATGGCCTCTCAGAACTGTTACGAATTATAAACTTCAACCCTGAGTTATCCAACCGGGGGAGTGATTTATATGGCACGGAGACTCCTTACAACTGCGAGGAACAGATTATCTGTGACTCGTGATTTAAAGACTTGGTGGATATAACGTGTAACATTACGTGTACAACAGAGCTACTTCTGATTGCAAATTGCGGAGAGTACGACAGCAGTAGAACGATAAATAGCGGCACTGTTATAAGGAAGCTGCATCTTGAATACCGAATGTAGTTTGATGAATTATGATAACATTTAGTCTCATCGAGGATGACGTGTACTGAAATGTAGCTAGGAAAATCGTTTATGGAATATTATAATTCAATAAATGAAGAAGATAATTCAACTCTCTGCTTATTTTAACTTCTCCCTTGATTATGGCTCGGAATATTATCTGGTGCGTCATAACACGTAGGGAATTCTATATCCTAAGGAATCAGTAGTGCCTCCTCTACGGTCGTTTATGCTCTATTTAAGAGATTAAATTTTGGACTTTATTGAGACTGATACAAAACTTGGACACTGCTTCCTGTGTCTGTAGAGTGAGTACGTCATAGCACGTAGGACGGCATCACCAGGGCGTACGACTGAGCCGCTGGTTATTTTAAGAATTTTCAGAGTCGACGATAGCCATAATTCTACAGAGCCACAGAGATTTATTCCCGGTGGAGTAATTAATTTTATACCTGGTAGGGTGGGATTTAATTGTGTAAAAATATTGGGGAAGTGACTTGCTTCACCCACAAATTTCCATTCAAGTAAGTACATACTACTCATTCATAATAATTTATCTTCAGCTTTCAGAGTTGGATGGAAGTTAAAGTGTTCATCCGAAGAGCAGGCCGAGGGTTTAGCTGTGAATGAGTAAAACACAAATAAAGTGTGCCAACCAAGTCACACACTGGGTGTATTATTAGACAATAAATGTATATTCAAGTCAAACACAAAGGCGAATAAAGACAAGATGATCAGACTCATCCATGCCCTACATCCATTACGAGGAAGCGAAAAAATGGACGTCAATACAAAAATAAGGCATCGTAAGGCACTCATGTATAAGACGATGCAGTACGGAAGTTCGTATAGGGGCACAATATGTCAGCGAAACATGCTTCAGATTCACTTTCAAAGAATCCAAATCGCCTTGATCTCGGGACCGGCGTAAATAAATACAACGTAGTCATGAGTTGATTGAACAAGGTAGCAGAAAACTGCTTGAAAAAGTTGAAAATCTTAGACCAACCTCACGAAATTCACCAAGGAAAACGAGGTAAATATTCCTGAATTGCAATCAAGGACAACTGCCAAGATGAGGAACATAGAAGTAGATATCCCTGGTGTAGCAAAGCAGCATAAATCAGTTGATAAAGATAAGGTCTGCGGTCCAGATGGTATACGAGTCAGGATCCTTTCAGAGTATGCTGATACAGTACTCCATATTTAGCAACTATATACGACCGCTCGATCACAGGAAGTTTCGTACCTAAAGACTGGAAAATTGCTCAAGTCACACCAATACCCAATGAGGGAAACAGGAGGAATTCAGTGAATTACATGCCCATATTACTAAAGTCGATTTTCAGAAGGGTTTTTGATTATATACTGTGTTCGAACATTATGAATTACCACGAAGAAATCTAATTATTGACACATAATCAGCACGGATTGAGAAACCACCGTTCTGGTCAAACAAAACCAGCTCTTTATACGCGTGAACTGAAGAGTACTATCGACACGAGATGCAAAACTGATTCCATGTTTTTAGATTTCCAGGATGCTTTCGACAGCGTTTTTCACAAGCGTCTTCTCACCAAACTGCGTATCTATGGAATACCGCCTCAGTTGTGTGACTGAATTAGTGATTTCCTGTCAGAAAGATCACAGTTCGTAGTATGACAGAGAGTCATCGAGAAAAACTGACGTAATATCAGGCTTTCCCTAAGGAAGTGTTATAGGCCCTCTATTGTTCCTCATCCGTAAGTATATTAATGACTTAAGGAGACAATCTGAGTAGCGCTATTACATTGTCTGCAAGTGATGCTGTCATTTACTGTCTTGTAAGGTCATCACATGACCAAAAGGAATTAAAAATGACTTAGATAAGATATTTGATTGGTGCGAATGTGGCAATTAACCCTGAATAAAGAAAATAAGTCTGAAGGATAATAAGGCAACTGGAGAAGGTGGTATAGCAGCCGAGATGATAAAGTGGGGAGGCAACAAAGCAATAGAGAGCATGACCAGCATAATTCACCAGATCTGGAGAACAAAGAACTTGCCAGAAGGATGGAAGAATGCAACTTTAGTACCAATACACAAGAAGGGGGCAAGAGAGATGCGAACAACTACAGAGGATTATCGCTACTAGAGGTCGGATACAAGGTGCTGTCAAAACTATTGCTCAAGAGAGTAGAAGAGCAGGTAGAAAGTACAGTTGGCGACTACCAAGCGGGATTCAGCAAGGGAAGAGGTTGTGTAGAACAGATATTTATCCTGAAGCAACTGATTGAACATCGGCCTTAAAAAAAAAGACAGTAATAACCTTCGTGGACTTCACAAAGGCATATGACTCCATCGACAGACATACTCTTTTTAGGATCCTGAAGAACAGAGGACTTGATGGAACTACTCCAGAACTCATAAAATAAATTCTGACGTACACAAAAGCAAGGGAGACATTCAGAGGAGCACTGTCAGAAGAATTTGAGATCAAGACTGGTGTTAAACAGGGAGATGGATTGTCACCATAGTTGTTCAATATAGCACCGGACGAAGTGATCAGGCAGTGGGGAGCAATAAACGAGGAAATGGGAATACCAGAGACCCATGTGGGGGACAAAAAGGACAACAGGGCTCAGCTGGACTGCCTAGCCTTTGCAGATGACATAGCAATAGAAAGTGAGACGGAAGAAGACGCAAAGACAGAACTCGACAACTTAAGTAAGGTAGCCAGAAAGGTGGGACTGAGGACCCCCTATAACGAGACAAATAAATTAAACACCACTGCCGACTGGGAAACATTGGAAGGCAGTTGCAAATGGTGGACAAATTTAAATACCTGGTAGAATTTATAACAGGAATAAACAGGAGCAAGGAGGGAATAACAGAGAGGATAAAGAAGATGAGGTCAGCCGTCTGCATGAGGAGAGAGATATACAATAAAAAGAATATATCCACAGAGGCAAAGATAAGCCACTACAAGGCAACATTGGGGAATGCAGTATTATATGCTGCTGAGACGATGACACTAGGAAGAAATGGGCAGAATAACTAGAGAAAGAAGAGAGAAAAATACTGACAAAAATACTAGGTCCCAAAAGAGGTGGAGAGAGGTGGATGCGAAGACCTGGAGAAGAATTGTACCGGGACATGAGAACAGTTCGCGGGGAAATCAGACTGAAAAGAGCAAGGTTTGCTGGGCATGTAGTTGGGATGAGTATGGACAGAATTACGAAGAGAGTGTGGGAAACAACAGGGAGGACAAGGGGAAAGACAGGAACCAAGTGGATTGTTGAACTTCGGAAGAACTGGTTGGAATTGGGGATAAAGGTGGAAGGAAAGGAAAATTGGAGGAACAAATGTACACCGATAAATATGCCCATAGATCAATGACAGAGAAGGATACAGGAAAAGATTAGAACGTCAGCAGTGGAGCCGCCAGGACAAACGGAAACTGAAGATCTCGGAAGAAGAGCGGGAGAAAAGAAGAGAAAGAATGAAGAGGTTCTGGGAGAATAAGAGGAAAATGTAGTCAACGAAGTGGCTACCCGTGGTCCTACAGAGGCCGTAACGCAAGAAGAAGAAGAAGAAGAATAAAGAAAAGTGTGCAGTTATCCACGTAAGTTCTAAAATAAATCTGCTAAATTTCGATTACGCGATAAGTCACACAAATCTGAGAGCTTTAAGTTCAACTACATACTGAGGGACTACAATTACAAGTAACCTAAATTGGAACGATCACATAGATAAAGTTGTGGGTAAAGCAATCCAAAGACTGCGATTCATTGGCAGAATACTTAGAAGATGCAACAGGCTACTAAAGAGACTCCTTCCACCACGCTTTCCCACCCTTTTCTGGAGTATTGCTGTGCGGCGTCGGATGCGCATCAGGTGGGACTCACAGATGAGATCGAAAAAGTTCAATGAAGGGCAGCTCGTTCTGTATTATCGCGAAATAGGTTGGATAGTGCCACAGACATGATACGTGATTGGGAGTGGCAATAATTAAAACAAAGGCGTATTTCGTTGCGATTGGAACTTCTCTAGAAATTTCAATCACTGATTTGGAAAACATTCTGTTCGCACCAACCTACATAGGGAGAAATGATCATTACGATAAAATAAGAGAAATCAGGGCTCGAACAGAAAAGTTTAAGAGTTTCGATAGTGGTACGGTATAGACACTGAGCCCTCTGCCAGGCACTTTATTGTGAACAGCAATCACGAAGATGTAGATGATGTAGATGTAAATATGCGGGAAAAGTTCAGCACAAAAGATGGCACTGCACAAGAGTTACATGAGTAATGAAAGAAGCTATCAAGTTATGGCAGTAAAGTTGAACACAACCAGATCAGGGCATTAAGGTGGGAACCCATTGTCGAGTTAACCTCCAACAAGCGTTAAAATGGTAGACATAACCTTCAAAGAAGACAGACATCTCATAATTTTTTTAAAAAAGAAAAGAAAAATGAATTTTATACAGCAGCAATCTTCTGCTATCGCATTCTGTACAATGTGATAACGCTGAAAATCCTTCTATTTGTTGTGAAGCTGTAACTAGAGAAACATTGAAACAATTTCTTGTAGGTTATCAAATGAGTTGTCTTTTCTATGTAATTTTTTCTTTGTAGGACTGTCTGATGTGGGTGTGGTTAGTGTTATGGAATTCTCTGATCTCACGTTGAGGATGATCATCTGAAAGAGATAACTCAACTCCTTTCAGTCTTCCAACTGTGGAATACCCAACTCGTTGGTGTACAGCCACTCAAGAAGATCTATGTGTCGGTTATAAGAATTATGTGATTTCTGCTCTTATGAGTGCTCAAAATTTCCCCATTTCCGCTCATTCCCTCAGTGCACAATTACTCATTCAGTGCACTATCCACACAGGAAGTTTATTACATTCAGGGCCCGCAACATCATTCAGAACAAATAAGGAAATATATAAAATTATGCTGGGTATCATGGTACGAGGGAATCTGGTGCGCTTAAATTATGGATGCGGCAATCAAGATAGCCCACACCCTGCGTGCCATTGCAAAGTATGAAGTGTCAGTGACTGCTGAACCACAGAGTCCCGTGTCACTTTGAAGAGGTCTAGCTGGTTATGGCCGGTGAAGCCTACTACCTGGTTAATGCGTGCCTCATCCCTGCCAGCGGGGTGAGTAAAGTCCTGATTTCTGTCCTGATCGGGCACTGTTTCATGATACCTGTATTCTTCCTCAAGTGAGTTAATTTGGTCAGTGAGTGGGGGTTGTTGTCGGGGTACTTCCAGCAGCAGAGAGAAAGAGGAAGTTTCTGAGTGGATGATCTAATTATGAAATAGGAAGGAAAAGTAGTAGAACAACATGGACAATGGGAAAGTTATAAAAGAAAAGTCTTCTGGTATAAATTTGCATAAAATCAGCTGAATTTGGGATAAAAAATGTGAAAGAAGGCCGCATATCTTTCAGAGACCTGGAGATACCAGAAGACCTCAGATACGTTATGCAGTGATAAGACAGATGTTTAGGAAGCAGATTTCAATATACACAACTTTTACAGCAGCGCCTATGAGCTCTGTCAACAATTTTTCGTGTATTAACTTCTTACTGGAAGAATTAGCAGAAAGATAAGAAATGAAGTATATGGGAAATAAATTGTTAAAAACTCTTCGGTGTTCATTGTTTCAAAGGGAACAGTAGGCAACCGCTGAGTAAGGGGAAAGTATTCCAAAAGCACACGTATGGTTGGTTTTGAGAGATTAAATAGTGAGAGTAGCGTAGGATCAAATGGAAAAAACGACACACTGTACAGTACAAATCCTTTGACTACTAATCAATACTGTATTTTATTCGCGACAGAAGAAAATGCTAAAACACAGAAAATTAAGCAGACAGATGTGAACACACAAGGCTAAGAATAATGGAGATGAAAGTCTAGCTGGACTCTAGGAAAGATGGATGCAACACTCAGTAAAATTTGAGAAATCTTTGGAGAAAACTGTGTCTCATGAGTGAATATCTAGAGCTCAGATTGCAAGAAAGCATAACACAAAGAAGGATAGACTGAAACTGAGATACAGTGTATGGATAGATACAACGAAGAATACCAACTTGAATTGCATATTATCGAAGTAAAAGAGGAATTATATTAGGTTGAGTCAAATTACAGAGTTACTATTTGAATTTGTGAAGGTAGGAGAGGAGAATGAATCGTTTGTTGCCTATTCCACATGTTATTCAGTGTGGACATTCAGGAAGCAACGTGGAAAGGAAACAGAAACTCTGAATGGAGAGTTTAATTTTGAGCGGAGAGAATAAAGCTTTTAGTCTAGTCGAAGACAGTGCAGTTCTATCAGAGACGACACTTTACTAGGGATATCGGTTGGACAAAATGGGTAATGTCTTGAAAAGTTATTATTAGGTGAATATTAAAAAAAGGAAAAGTAGGGTACTCAAATGCAACAGAATGAAATCAGGTGTTACAGATGGACATGGATTAGTAAATGACTTTGAAAGTAGCAAATGAGTTTTACTGTTTTGGCGAAACAATAGCAGAAGAATGCTGAAGTACAGAAGATGTAAAATTGAGAAAGACAATATCAAAAATTTGCTAACGAAGAATGTATATTTCGATATCAACTGATCTTTTCTAAAGGTATTTGCCTGTAGTTACCCTCGTATAGGAGAGAAACACTGACGTTAAACATTTCAAGGCGGAACAGAAGAGACCGTTTCCAGAATGAGATTTTCACTCTGCAGCGGAGTGTGCGCTGATATGAAACTTACTGGCAGATTAAAACTCTGTGCCGGACCGAGACTCGAACTCGGAAAGTAGGAGACGAGGTACTGGCAGAATTAAGGCTGTGAGGACGGGGCGTGAGTCGTCCTTGGGTAGCTCAGTTGGTAGAGCACTTGCCCGCCAAAGGCAAAGGTCTCGAGTTCGAGTCTCGGTCCGGCACACAGTTTTAATCTGCCAGGAAGTTTCAGAAGAGACTGTTGTAAAATGTGGTGTTGTAGGAGAGTGTTGAAAATTAAATGGACGGAACGAGTGGCTTACATGGGCGAACTCAATCGAAATGGGGGGAATAACAACTTTATGACAAAAACTGAATAAAAGTTGGGTTCTGTTGATAGGATGCATCATAGAGTCTCAGGGGTTATCAGACAGATAAAATAGAAATGAGTGAGCGTGGACATAGAGGTGGAAGTGTATGTAAAATATTGCTGGCAGATGTAATCTTCAACACTATAAGTGGACTCAAATGTTTGTCATAGTTATGAAGAAACGAATATTTTTTGATAGTGATACCTCTTTGCATTGATATTTCAGTAGAGTGCGTAATTGGGGAGACAAGCCTATGCGACTGCTGTCATGTTTACAATACTGTGCAGCAGTTAGCTAACTTCCTCTCTTCTTGTAAGCAAATGGGTAAGGAGGCAATCTCATTGAAGCTAGAGGTACTTAAGGTCGTTGGCAACTAATGTAACAGTTAAGCTGTGACGGAGTTGGATCTCCGGCGAAGTCTTACATCTCTGTAAGAGAGAGGGCAGGCATAGATGGTACACGGCTGATCTCGTATGCTTTACCTCCGAGGTATACAATTACATTGTTTTTTTTTGTCATCAGTGTACTGACTGGTTTGATGCGGCCCGCCACGAATTCCTTTCCTGTGCTAACCTCTTCATCTCAGAGTAGCACTTGCAACCTACGCCCTCAATTATTTGCTTGACCTATTCCAACCTCTGTCTTCCTCTACAGTTTTTGCCCTCTACAGTTCCCTCTAGTACCATGGAAGTCATTCCCTCATGTCTTAGCAGATGTCCTATCATCCTGTCCCTTCTCCTTATCAGTGTTTTCCACATATTCCTTTCCTCTCCGATTCTGCGTAGATCCTCCTCATTCCTTACCTTATCAGTCCACCTAATTTTCTACATTCGTCTATAGCACCACATCTCAAATTCTCCGATTCTCTTCCGTTCCGGTTTTCCCACAGTCCATGTTTCACTACCATACAATGCTGTACTCCAGACGTATATCCTCAGAAATTTGTTCCTCAAATTAAGGCCGGTATTTGATATTAGTAGACTTCTCTTGGCCAGAAATTCCTTTCTTGCCATAGCGAGTTTGCTTTTGATGTCCTCCTTGCTCCGTCCGTCATTGGTTATTTTACTGCCTAGGTAGCAGAATTCCTTAACTTCATCGACTTCGTGACCATCAATCCTGATGTTAAGTTTCTCGCTGTTCTCATTTCTACTACTTCTCATTACCTTTGTCCTTCTCCGATTTCCTCTCAAACCATACTGTGTACTCATTAGACTGTTCATTCCTTTCAGAAGATCATTTAATTCTTCTTCACTTTCACTCAGGATAGCAATGTCATCAGCGAATCGTATCATTGATGTCCTTTCACCTTGTATTTTAATTCCACTCCTGAAACTTTCTTTTATTTCCATCATTGCTTCCTCGATGTACAGATTGAAGAGTAGGGGCGAAAGGCTACAGCCTCGTCTTACACCCTTCTTAATACGAGCACTTCGTTCTTGATCGTCCACTCTTATTATTCCCTCTTGGTTGTTGTACATATTGTATATGACCCGTCTCTCCCTATAGCTTACCCCTACTTTTTTCAGAATCTCGAACTGCTTGCACCATTTTATATTGTCGAACGCTTTTTCCAGGTAGACAAATCCTATGAAAGTGTCTTGATTTTTCTTTAGCCTTGCTTCCATTGTTAGCCGTAACGTCAGAATTGCCTCTTTCGTCCCTTTACTTTTCCTAAAGCCAAAACTGATCGCCACCTAGAGCATTCTCAATTATCTTTTCCATTCTTCTGCATACTATTCTAGTAAGCAGCTTCGATGCATGAGCTGTTAAGCTGATTGTGCGATAATTCTCGCACTTGTCAGCTCTTGCCGTCTTCGGAATTGTGTGGATGATGCTTTTCCGAAGGTCAGATGGTATATCGCCAGACTCATATATTCTACACGCCAACGTGTACAGTTGTTTTGTTGCCACTTCCCCCAATGATTTTAGAAATTCTGATGGAATGTTATCTATACCTTCTGCCTTATTTGACCGTAAGTTCTCCAAAGCTCTTTTAAATTCCAATTCTAATACTGCTTCCCCTATCTCTTCTAAATCGACTCCTGTTTCTTCTTCTATCACATCAGACAAATCTTCACCCTCATAGAGGCTTTCAATGTATTCTCTCCACCTATCTGCTCTCTCCTCTGCATTTAACAGTGGAATTCCCGTTGCACTCTTAATGTTACCACCGTTGTTTTTAATGTCACCAAAGGTTGTTTTGACTTTCCTGTATGCTGAGTCTGTCCTTCCGACAATCATATCTTTTTCGATGTCTTCACATTTTTCCTGCAGCCATTTCGTCTTAGCTTCCCTGCACTTCCTATTTATTTCAGTCCTCAGCGACTTGTATTTCTGTATTCCTGATTTTCCCGGAACATGTTTGTACTTCCTCCTTTCATCAATCAACTGAAGTATTTCTTCTGTTACCCATGGTTTCTTCGCAGCTACCTTCTTTGTACCGATGTTTTCCTTCCCAACTTCTGTGATGGCCCTTTTTAGAGATGTCCATTCCTCTTCAACTGTACTGCCTACTGCGCTCTTCCTTATTGCTGTATCTATAGCGTTAGAGAACTTCAAACGTATCTCGTCATTCCTTAGTACTTCCGTATCCCACTTCTTTGAATATTGATTCTTCCTGACTAATGTCTTGAACTTCAGCCTACTCTTCATCACTACTATATTGTGATCTGAGTCTATATCCGCTCCTGGGTACGCCTTACAATCCAGTATCTGATTTCGGAATCTCTGTCTGACCATGATGTAATGTAATTGAAATCTTCCCGTATCTCCCGGCCTTTTCCAAGTATACCTCCTCCTCTTGTGATTATTGAACAGGGTATTCGCTATTACTAGCTGAAACTTGTTACAGAACTCAATTAGTCTTTCTCCTCTTTCATTCCTTGTCCCAAGCCCATATTCTCCTGTAACCTTTTCTTCTACTCCTTCCCCTACAACTGCATTCCAGTCGCCCATGACTATTAGATTTTCGTCCCCCTTTACATACTGCATCACCCTTTCAATATCCTCATACACTTTCTCTATCTGTTCATCTTCAGCTTGCGACGTCGGCATGTATACCTGAATTATCGTTGTCGGTGTTGGTCTGCTGTCGATTCTGATTAGAACAACCCGGTCACTGAACTGATCACAGTAACACACCCTCTGCCCTACCTTCCTATTCATAACGAATCCTACATCTGTTATACCATTTTCTGCTGCTGTTGATATTACCCGATACTCATCTGACCAGAAATCCTTGTCTTCCTTCCACTTCACTTCACTGACCCCTACTATATCTAGATCGAGCCATTGCATTTCCCTTTTCAGATTTTCTAGTTTCCCTACAACCTTCAAGCTTCTGACATTCCACTCCCCGACTCGTAGAACGTTATCCTTTCGTTGATTATTCAATCTTTTTCTCATGGTAACCTCCCCCTTAGCAGTCCCCTCCCCGAGATCCGAATCGGGGACTATTCCGGAATCTTTTGCCAATAGAGAGATCATCATGACACTTCTTCAGATACATTGTAATACATTACTGGTACTCAGCTTTTGGAATAATTTATTCCTCATAAACGGTTCTTTTAGTAATTTTTTTCTACTTAATTTCATATCACGATTTAGTATAATTACGGTGGCAGTACTTATCAATTTAGAAATATCTCTGTGTTATCACCTGGAGCTTATTTGGGGACGTTAATATGCTCCATATTCTTCACACCGCATCTGTCCCACTTCTTCTCATTCAATAAAGTGTTCGAATCCCTTAGGATATCAGATAACCATTGTATCATCACCAACCACAAATTGATTAATCTCAAAAGGTATCATGCTGCAAGGCACCATAATATGTATAGTGCCTGCTATATCAGCCGCCATGAATGAAGCGTGGCTGTCTGTGACATACATGTACTATCGTGACGACGTCATTGTGAAACTCGATCTGGATATATGAATGGATAATGCGTGAAGCAGCCTGTGTCCTTTTTTTATTGGATGCATCCTGGTTATAGCTTTTAACAGGACTAGCCAAATGCATAATGCTGATCGCACAAATTTCCATATCCAGCTAAATCATTCATTTACAGTGATAAGTTCCTGAAGTGGTAACTGGTCACACGTAATGCTCTTCTGCAGCTAAGTAGCGCATCCTTCTGATAAATACTACTATCTGTGTCGTATTTCGCAGATACTTTGCTTCCGGATTACGTGGTTATAAATTTCGTTACAGAGGTTGCCCATGAGATGTTGCTCAACCTCTGACAGAAGATAACTCACAACATTGTTACATCCACACTTTAAAAAGTTTAGCCTCGAAGGTAGCCTGCTACTCTCATCACACATCAAAATTGATGGCTTATTTCTTTTTATAAATTTCTATCCAATAATTATGTCGTAATACCATAGTAATCACCTTCAACTTCGGCATTAACAATGATCCATACCGGTGTTGACTCACAGACTGGATGACGTATGGTTCAGTTCGCCAGGTAAGTCTGTCAGGAGCTATGCCGAAATGACTGCGCCACCCTTCAATGTCCCTTTCCTTATGACTTGTACCATTAATTTCACGTGGCCTCTTCCAACTGTTCTTATGATCTTATAATTTCTTACACCATTTCAGTCTACTTCTTTGGAAGGTGCCAATAACATCCACACTGCACTCTGCCGAAATCGGGACACAATAGCTCTTGCTCAAATTCGTCATATGCCTGGTCTTTTAGTAGCTCTCGATTGGGTCGATCACGACAACCTGGAAGGGGTGCTCCGCATAATGCGATAACCTGATACTACCGTCGATGTCGTAATGCGACTCCTTCGTCGAGCTATGTCTCGTGTACTCTACAATGGCCGTCTCACTCGCCCCCCCCCCCACTCCCCCCTCCCCATCAATCCGTCTATCAGTCCGTCATGGCTGCCCATTCTCTGTACTGTTGTATGCTTTGACCAAGGAATCGTTGGTTGCTCTGTGGCCTCCATCAACACCTCCCTGCGATGTCTCTTGGTGACTATGAATTGAGCTGCATCGCTTATGCAGACAATCTCATAATCGATCTTCGTAGCTGTGTTGAGTTCAGGGAGTCACTGGTATGAGTCACAACACACGGCGAAGTTTCTGGTTGTTGTTGTTGTGATCCTCAGTCCAGAGACTGGTTTTATGCAGCTCTCTATGCTACTCTATCCTGCGCAAGCTTCTTCATCTGCCAGTACCTACTGCAGCCTACATCCTTCTGAATCTGCTTAGTGAATTCATCTCTTGATTTTTACCCCCCCCCCCCCCCCATGCTGCCCAACAGTACTAAATTGGTGATCCCTTGATGCCTCAGAACATGTCCTACCAACCGATCCTTTCTTCGATCAAGGTGTGCCACAAATTTCTCTTCTCCCTAATTTGATTCAATACCTCCTCATTAGTTACGTGATCTACCCACCTAATCTTCAGCATTCCTCTGTAGCACCACTTTTCTAAAGGAATTCCCTTCTTGTCCAAGCTATTTACGTCCACGTTTCACTTCCATACATGCCCACATTCCGTACACATACATTTAGAAACGACTTCCTGAAACTTAAATATATACTCGATGTTAACAAATTTCTCTTCTTCAGAAACGCTTTCCTTGCCGTTGCCAGTCTACAGTTTTTATCCTCTCTACTTTTACCATCATCAGTTATTTTCCTCCCCAAATAGCAAAACTCCTATACCACTTTAAGTGTCTCATTTCCTAATTTAATTCCTTCAGCTTCACCCGATTTAGTTCGGCTACATTCCACTGTCTTCGTTTTGCTTTCGTTGATGTTCATCTTATATCCTCCTTTCAAGACACTGTCCATTCCGTTCAGCTGCTCTTCCATGTCCTTTGCTGGCTTTGACAGAATTACAATGTCAACCTTACAGTTTTTTTTCTTCTCCATGGATTTTAATACTCATTCAAATTTTTCGTTTGTTTCCTTTATTGCTTGCTCAATATACAGATTCAATAACATCGGGTAAAGGTTACAACCCTATCTCACACCTTTCCCAACCACTGCTTCCCTTTCATGCCATTCGACTCTTTATAACTGCCATCTGGTTTCTGTACAAATTGTAAATAGCCTTTCGCTCCCTGTATTTGACCAATGCCACCTTCAGAATTTGAAACACAGTAATCCAGTCAACATTGTCAAAAGCTTTCTCTAAGTCTACAAATGCTAGAAACGTATGTTTGCCTTTCCTTAATCTATTTTCTAAGATAAGTCGTAGGGTCAGTATTGCCTCACGTGTTCCAACATTTTTACGGAATCCTAACCGATCTTCCCTGAGGTCGGCTTCTACCAGTTTTTCCATTCTTCTGTAAATAATTCGTGTTAGTATTTTGCAGCTGTGTATTATTAAACTAATAGTTCGGTAATTTTCAAATCTCTCAACACCTGTTTTCTTTGGGATTGGAATTATTGTATTGTTCCTGAAGTCTGAGGGTATTTCGCCTGTCTCGTACGTCTTGCTCACCAGACGGTAGAGTTTTTTCAGGGCTGGCTCTCCCAAGGTTATAAGCAGCTCTAATGGAATGTTGTCTACTCTTGGGTCCTTTATTAGTCTTAGGTCTTTCAGTGCTCTGTCACACTCTTTATACAGCATCATATCTCCCAGTTCATCTTCATCCACCTACTCTTCCATCTCCATAATATTGTCCTCAAGTACATCGCCCTTGTATCACCCTCTATATACTCTTTCCACCTTTCTGCTTTCCCTTCTTTGCTTGGAACTCGATTTCCATTTCAGTTTTTGATATTTATAAAAGTGTTTTTTTTTCTCCAAAAGTCTCTTTAATTTTCCTGTAGGCAGTACCTATATTACCCCTAGTGAGATAAGCCTCTACATCCTTATATTTGTCCTCTAGCGATCCCTGCTTAGCCATTTTGCACATCCTGTCGATCTCATTTTTGAGACGTTTGTAATCATTTTTGCCTGCTTCATTTACGGCATTTTTATATTTTCTTCTTTCATCATTTAAATTCAATATATCTTCTGTTACCCAAGGATTTCAACTAACCCTCGTCTATTTACCTACTTCATCCCCTGCAGACTCCGGTAGCTGCCTTTTTTTCTGAGTCATCAGTCTTCCGACTGGTTTAATCCGGTCTGCCACGAATTTGTATCCTTTACCAAGCACTTCATCTCCTAGTAGCAGTTGCAACATGCGTCCTCAATCATCTGCTGGACGTATTCCAACCTCTGTCTTACTCTAAAGTTTTTGCCCTCTAAAGCTCTCTCTAGTACTATGGAAGTCAGTCACTGTGTCTTAACAGAAGTCCTATCACCCTGTCCCTTCTCTTTGTCAGTATTTTCCACGTATTCCTTTTCTCTCTGATTCTGTGTAGAACCTCCTCATTCCTTACCTTATCAGTTCCACTAAATTTCAACATTCGCCTGTTGCATCACACCTCAAATGGTTCGATTCCCTTCTGTTTCAGTTTTCCTGCAGTCCACGCTTCACTACCATACTACAAGGCTATGCTCGGAAATTTCTTCTTCAAATTAAGACCTATATTTGGTACTAGTAGAGTTCTCATGACCAGGAATGCCCTTTCTGCCAGTGCTAGTCTGATTTTGGTCTACTCCTTGCTCCACCCGTCCTTGCTTATTTTGCTGCCTAGGTAGCAGAATTCCTTAATTTTATCTACTTCATGAGCATCAATCCTGAGGTTAAGTCTCTCGCTGTTCTCATTTCTGCTACTTCTCATTACTTTCGCCTTTCTTCGATTTACTCTCAATCCACACTCTATACTGATTAAATGTCTATTCCATACAGGAGATGATGTAATTCTTCTTCACTTTCACTGATGATAGGAATGTCATCAACGAATTGTATCATTGATTCCCTTTCAGCTTGAAATTTAATTGCACTCCTGAATCTTTCTTTTATTTCCATCATTGCTTCTTCGCTGTAGAGACTGAACAGTAGGGGCGAAATACTACATCCCTGTCTTACCCACTTTTTAATACGAGCATTTATTTTTCGGTCGTCCACTCTCATTATTCGCTCTTGGTGCTTGTATAGTATTTTACCCGTCCCTCCCTACAGCTTACCCTTACTTTTCTCAGAACTTGGAACATCGTGCACCATTTTACGTTGTCTAACGGTTTTTCTAAGTCAACAAATCCTATGAACATGTCTTGATTATTCTTTAGTCTTGCTTCCATTATCAAACGCAACGTCAGAATTGCCTCTCTGGTGGTTCTCCCTTTTCTGAAGCCAAACTGATCATCATCTAACACATTCTCAATTTTCTTTTCTATTCTTCAGTGTATTATTCTTGTCAGCAACTTGGATGCGTGAGCTGCCCAACTGATTGCTCGATAATTCTCGCACTTGTCACCTCTTGCAGTCTTCGGAATAGTGTGGATGATATTTTCCCGAAAGTCACATGGTATGTCGCCAAGCTCATACATTCTACACACCAACGTGAGTAGTCGTTTTGTTGCCACTTCTCCTAATAATTTTTGAAATTTTGACGGAATGTTATCCATTCCTTTTGCCTTATTTCATCTTAAGTCCTCGAAAGCTTCCTTAAATTCATTCTCTCATACTGGATCCCCTGTCTCTCTCCTTCTTAATCGAGCCCGCATCTCGTGGTCGTGCGGTAGCGTTCTCGCTTCCCACGCCCGGGTTCCCGGGTTCGATTCCCGGCGGGGTCAGGGATTTTCTCTGCCTCGTGATGGCTGGGTGTTGTGTGCTGTCCTTAGGTTAGTTAGGTTTAAGTAGTTCTAAGTTCTAGGGGACTGATGACCATCGCTGTTAAGTCCCATAGTTCTCAGAGCCTTCTTAATCGACTCCCGTTCTTTCTTCTGTAACATCAGGCAAATCTTTCCTCTCGTAGAGGCTTGCTATGTATTCTTTCCACCTGTACGCTCTTTCCTCTGCATTTAACACTAAATTCAGATTGCACAGTTAATGTTACCAAAATTGCTTTTAATTTCACTGAAGGTTAATTTCTTTCCTATATGCTGAGTCAATCAGACCGACTATCATTTCTTTTTGTCGATTTCATAACATTTTTCATGCAGCCATTTCGTCTTAGCTTCCCTGCACTTCCTATTTATTTCATTCCTCAGTTACTTCTATGTCTGTATTCCTGAATTGCCCTGAACATTTTTGTACTTCCTTCTTTCATCTATCAGCTGACGTATTTCTTCTGTTACACAAGGTTTCTTTGCTTTTTTACTTCTTTGTACCTATATTTTTGTTTCCAACTTCTGTGATTGCCATTTTTAGGGATATCCATTCCTCTTCAACTACCGACTGCACTATTCTTTATTGCTGTATCTACTGACTTACAGACCTTCAATCCTATGTCGATATTCCTTAGTTCTTCCGTACGCTACTACTTTGCATATAATTTTTTGCTGACTAATCTCTTAAACGTCAGCCTACTCTTCATCACTACTACATATGATCCAAGTCTATATCTCTCCTTGGTATGCCTTACAATCCAGAATCTGATTTCGGCATCTCTGTCTGACCATGGTGTAATCTGTCTGCCATCATCCCGTTTCACCCGGCCTTTTCCAAGTATACCTCCTGATTCTTGAACAGAGGGTTCGCTATTACTAGCTGAAATTTATTACAGTACTGAATTAGTCTTTCTCCTCTCTCATCCCATGCCAAAAGCTCAAGTTCTCCTGTAACATTTACTTCTACTTCTTCCCCTACAACTGCATTCCAGTCCCCCAAAACCGTAACATTATCATCTCCCTTTACATACTGTATTACCCTGTCAGTAGCCTCGCATACTTTTTCTGTCTCTGTATATTCAGCTTATTACCTAGTCATCTCTACCTTAACCATCGTTGCCGGTTTTGGATTGCTATCGTTTCTGGTAAGAGTAACCCTATCACTGATATGTTCACATTAACACACTCTCTGCTCTACCTTCCTATTCATAACGAATCCTACTCCTGTTATACCATTTTGTGATACTGTTGATATTACCCTACACTCATCTCACCAGAAATCCTGGTCTTTTTCCCATTTCAGTTCACTGATCTTAACGTCCACAAATCGAGCGCCATGGCTTTAGATGCGGGGTTCCTGTGGACGTGCTGCTTCTTTGTATGTAGCTGAAACTATCCGATTCTTAGCACTCGATGTCACAAGTGATCAGAGGCAGACAATTGTCCTCAACTGCCGACGTTTACTTTCCCAGCTACGAATTGAGCTCTCGACCTTCTGCAACGGACGAAATACGTAAATGTATATTGGCGTCACGTATCCCTCACGTGGCAAAAACACTTCCTATTCCGCCATCCATGGCATAGCGTAAGCTAGCGCCATTAGGTTCATTTGTTTGCCACAGCTTGCTGTTAAAGATAAGGTACGAGACACTCACCCTCACGTGAAGCAGGGACGGACTGGATCTGTATGATGTGCCTGTCAGAGCGATTGCCCTCTTAATTGGCTCTCACATGACGTTGTGGCGCCTAAGTCCTATGTACCATACCAGCCTGTTGCTGGAGGACCATTCAAAACACACTCTCAGCACCTATTCGGCTTTCGGAAGTCCCACCGCCATTCTTTTACTTCCTCCACTTTGTCCTCCAACTTAGCTACTTCCTTACTGTAATACTGCCACGTCCCTTTACATCCACAAAGGCGGTATATGGTTTCCTTCAGTAGCACAGGTCACCGAATGTGGTCGATGGAAAGCCGTTTTGCGATCGGTATGCCCTCCTTTTCTTCAAAAGTCCAGTTTGCGTGGTAAATGAAGCAAGTATGCCGGTCGTGCCTTCACAAGATTTACATCGCAGACACCCCTTTGAGTATCGCGTGTGATGTTGTGATACAAGACGAGCACTGCCTGATGTGCAGATCGGCAAGCGGTGTCTGGTTGTTGGAGCGACAGATGTTGTTCCTCATTACCCGTATGACTCCTCATCAGATACCACTCAACTGCTCCTCTTTCTGGACGCGGGGTACTTCCCGCAAGGGAAGACGAGCTCTGTGAAGTGCATTTGTGGACAGCTCACTACTGCTTTGCTGATGACGAGATAAATATCCTTCACTACCTTAATGAACACAGCTGTGCAGTGGTCAGCAATCCAAAACACACACATTTTTTCTCCAATTTCCTTTGCAAAGTCTTCCTTAATCCACGCCACAGTTGCAGTATTGCTATCATGAAGAGTTGATTCCCGCCTCTTTCACACTTAGAACTGATATATTCTCTGGTTATCGGGATGTTCCTCTCGGGCAAACTGTATTGTAATAGTCACAATGGACCTGACGTCTTGCTCCGCCCTCCTCCTACAAACGCCGGGTTCCTGCTAATCTCGGTGGTATTAATTTTAAAGAATATTTTAAAAAAGAAAGAAAAGAAAAATAAATACATAACGACGTTCATCGTGCTTCTACTCCACGTTTCGTCCGCAGCTCGTGGTCGTGCGGTAGCGTTCTCGGTTCCCGCCCCCGGGTTCCCGGGTTCCATTCCCGGCGGGGTCATGGATTTTCTCTGCCTCGTGATGACTGGGTGTTGTGTGATGTCCTTAGGTTAGTTAGGTTTAAGTAGTTCTAAGTTCTAGGGGACTGATGACCATAGATGTTAAGTCCCATAGTGCTCAGAGCTATTTTGAACTCCACGTTCCCTGCGCTCTCCTATGTTACTGGAGGGTGGGAACATGGCTCTGAGCACTATGGGACTTAACTTCTAAGGTCATCAGTCCCCTAGAACTTAGAACTACTTGGTGGCCAGGCCTCGGGTTGAGACCCCTGGCCACTATGCCCCCACCCTTCCTTTTGGGTGCCGGGAAGGTCCCTTTAAAAATGGTAAAGTAGTCGCTTGCGATAAGCCGAAATCTTGGTTCGAGTCTCGGTCCGGCAAACAGGAAAAAGAAGATGGTAGAGCACTTCCCTACGAAAGGTAAAGGTCCCGCGTTAGTATGTAGAAAGATAGGATAACGCTTCTTAGTATAGACTGCAGCCATACGAAGTTATCGGCCAGCCCAGTACCCGGGACACGCCCACTGGGATTAGCTCGGTGGGCAATTCTAACAACAATTAGGTTTATAGATCAATGGCACACCTGTAACGCTGCAGGTAGCATAGGCTTTCAGGAAAAAGTGGATGCATCATAATACTAACATAATTTAGAGAAACATATACACTCCTGGAAATGGAAAAAAGAACACATTGTCACCGGTGTGTCAGACCCACCATACTTGCTCCGGACACTGCGAGAGGGCTGTACAAGCAATGATCACACGCACGGCACAGCGGACACACCAGGAACCGCGGTGTTGGCCGTCGAATGGCGCTAGCTGCGCAGCATTTGTGCACCGCCGCCGTCAGTGTCAGCCAGTTTTCCGTGGCATACGAAGCTCCATCGCAGTCTTTAACACTGGTAGCATGCCGCGACAGCGTGGACGTGAACCGTATGTGCAGTTGACGGACTTTCAGCGAGGGCGTATAGTGGGCATGCGGGAGGCCGGGTGGACGTACCGCCGAATTGCTCAACACGTGGGGCGTGAGGTCTCCACAGTACGAGGGTTAGTCAAAAAGTAATGCCTCCTATTTTTTTTCTACGTTTAATTGTCAGGAAATTTAAATGCAATTACATAGGTTGAAAACCACAACATTGAGGATCATTTTGTCATTTTTCAATGTAATCTCCGCCCATCTCTACAGTTTTGGTCCATCTTTGAACAAGGGCATGTATCCCAGCACGGTAAAAATCACAGCTCTGCTTCCTAAGCCATTGACGCACGGATGTTTTGACGGCCTCCTCATCTTCAAAATGAATCCCACGATGAGCTTCTTTTAGTGGCCCGAACAGATGGAAGTCTGATGGTGCCAGGTCAGGGCTGTATGGGGGATGAGGCAAAACTTCCCATCCAATTTTGACAATCTCGTCAGAGGTGTGACGACTGGTGTGTGGTCTTGCATTGTCATGCAAAAGAAGAACATCTGCCATTGATTTTGTTGGGCGAACTCGCTGAAGACGTGCTTTAAGTTTGTTGAGGGTTGTGACGTATTGAACAGAATTTATTGTGCATCCCTGCTCCAAAAAATCAACCAGAATCACACCCTCTGTATCCCAGAAAACTGTTGCCATAACTTTCCCTGCCGATCGCACAGTTTTGAATTTTTTCTTCCTCGGCGAGCTTGTGTGACGCCACTCCATTGACTGCCTCTTTGATTCGGGTTCAAAAAAATGCACCCATGTTTCGTCCCCGGTCACAATTTTTTTCAGAAACTCATCTCCCTCCAAACGGAAGCGCTGAAAGTGTTGGGAGGCAATTGTTTTCCTTGCCTCTTTATTCTGATCGGTTAACATTCTTGGAACCCACCGTGCACAAACTTTTGAGTACCCCAATTGTTTAATAATCGTGATCACACTGCCTTTACTAAGAGAAATAATGCGACACACTTCATCTGCAATCACCCGACGGTCACCACGAATGATGTCATCAACTTGCTGAATGTTGTGTGGAGTCACTGCACTCACCGGCCTGCCGCTCCGCTTTTCGTCAGTCAACGGTGTTTGCCCTTCAGCTTCCTTACAACGACGAACCCATCGTCTAACAGTGCTGACATCCACTGTCACAACACCATACACCTTCTTCAGTCTTTCATGAATGCGTATGGGCGTTTCACCTTCTGCATTCAAGAATTCAATCACACAACGCTGTCTCAAGTGTACATCGATGTCGGCCATCTTACAAACTTCTGCAGTGCTGCCACCTGTTGACACAGAAAGTTACTACTGCAGTGGATTGCAGAAGAAGGTTTGAGGAATGGCGCCAAATTCAAATTTTTCACTTAACTTAATTTCTTTAAGTAGAAAAAAAATGGGAGGCATTACTTTTTGACCGACCCTCGTACATCGATGTTGTCGCCAGTGGTCGGCGGAAGGTGCACGTGCCCGTCGACCTGGGACCGGACCGCAGCGACGCACGGATGCACGCCAAGACCGTAGGATCCTACGCAGTGCCGTAGGGGACCGCACCGCCACTTCCCAGCAAATTAGGGACACTGTTGCTCCTGGGGTATCGGCGAGGACCATTCGCAACCGTCTCCATGAAGCTGGGCTACGGTCCCGCACACCGTTAGGCCGTCTTCCGCTCACGCCCCAACATCGTGCAGCCCGCCTCCAGTGGTGTCGCGACAGGCGTGAATGGAGGGACGAATGGAGACGTGTCGTCTTCAGCGATGAGAGTCGCTTCTGCCTTGGTGCCAATGATGGTCGTATGCGTGTTTGGCGCCGTGCAGGTGAGCGCCACAATCAGGACTGCATACGACCGAGGCACACAGGGCCAACACCCGGCATCATGGTGTGGGGAGCGATCTCCTACACTGGCCGTACACCACTGGTGATCGTCGAGGGGACACTGAATAGTGCACGGTACATCCAAACCGTCATCGAACCCATCGTTCTACCATTCCTAGACCGGCAAGGGAACTAGCTGTTCCAACAGGACAATGCACGTCCGCATGTATCCCGTGCCACCCAACGTGCTCTAGAAGGTGTAAGTCAACTACCCTGGCCAGCAAGATCTCCGGATCTGTCCCCCAATTAAGCATGTTTGGGACTGGATGAAGCGTCGTCTCACGCGGTCTGCACGTCCAGCACGAACGCTGGTCCAACTGAGGCGCCAGGTGGAAATGGCATGGCAAGCCGTTCCACAGGACTACATCCAGCATCTCTACGATCGTCTCCATGGGAGAATAGCAGCCTGCATTTCTGCGAAAGGTGGATATTCACTGTACTAGTGCCGACATTGTGAATGCTCTGTTGCCTGTGTCTATGTGCCTGTGGTTCTGTCAGTGTGATCATGAGATGTATCTGACCCCAGGAATGTGTCAATAAAGTTTCCCCTTCCTGGGACAATGAATTCATGGTGTTCTTATTTCAATTTCCAGGAGTGTATAAATAACCAAAATTCAGACATAGGTAGAAACAAAAAGCTAGAAGACTAGAGATCCCTGTAGTGGTTGAGTAATTATAAGTACTTACCTGTAGTGTAGAAATAACAGCTGCAGACATGTAAAGTATGAAATTAGAACCACTTAGGTAGTGGGTTGATATGTATAGATACAATAACTAAATGGAAAGAATTTAAAGGTCCCTCGTTCGAGTCTCGGTCCGGCACACTGTTTAATCTGCCAGGAAGTTTCATATCAGCGCACACTCCACTGCAGAGTGAAAATTTCGCTATCGAAATATTAAATTACTTCAGGTACTAAATAAAAAGTCTGTTGCACCATTTGAGTATCTGGTTCTGAGAACCATATCTAGGAGTAGTCAGATTCCACTATACACACTGAGGTTTACTTATTTCTGTACCCATGGCAGCGTTTATGTTGGACTTAATCTCCACCATGTGTTGCACTTTACAGAACAACAGAAATCCTAACTACACAGAAACCATACATGTTTTAATAGTTTAACTGTGCCCCCCCCCCTTCCCCACCCCATGAACCTTGGACTTTGCCGTTGGTGGGGAGGCTTGTGTGGCTCAGCGATACACAGACTCGTACTGTAGTTGCAACCAGAACAGAGGGTTATCTGTTGATAGGAAAAACAAACTGTGGTTCCTTAAAAGGGGCAGCAGCCCTTCCAGCAGTTGCATGGACAATCATCTCGATGGTCGACTGATCTTACTTTGTAACATCGACCAAAAGCGGCCTTGCTGCGCTAATAATGCGAATGTTTGAAAGCAAGGGGGAAACTACAGACGTAATTTTTCCCCGACGGCATGCAGCTCTACTGTATAGTTAAATGATGATGCCGTCATCTTGGGTAAAATACTCTTTAGGTAAAATACTCACCCGGATCTCTGGGGAGAGACTACTCAAGATTTCGTCGTTATCAGGAGAAACAAAACTGGCGTTCTACGGATCGGAGCGTGGAATGTCGGAACCCTTAATCGGACAGATTTGTCAGATAATTTAAAAAGGGGAATAGATAGGTTAAAGTTAGATATAGCGAGACTTTGTAAAGCTCGACGGCCGGAGGAGCAGGATTTCTGGTCACGTGAATACAGGTTATAAATGCAAAATCAAATAGTGATAATGCAAGAGCAGATTTAATAATGTGTAAAAAAAATAAGAACAAGGATAAGCTACTGTGATTAGCAGAGTGAACGCATTATTGAAGCCAAGATAGTCACGATGCCCTTACTCACCGCAGTAGTACAAGTTCATGTGCCTACTAGCTATGCAGATGAGGAGGATATGGAGGAAATGTATGATGAGATAAAAGAAATTATTCAGATACTTAAGAGAACAGAAAATTTAATAGCCATGGGGGGCTGGAATTCGATAGTATGAGAAGGAAGATGAGGTAAAGTAACCAGTGAATATGGGCTGGGGGAAAGGAATGAAAGAGGATGCTGTCTAGTAGAATTTTGCACAGAGCATAATTTAATCATAGCTAACACTTGGTTGAAGAATCGTAAGAGAAGCTTGTATACGTGTAAGAGAGCTTGAGACACCGGAAGGTTTCAGATTGATTATATAATGGTTAGACAGATATTTAGGGCCCAGATTTTATACTGTAAGACATTTACAGGGGCAGATGTGGACTCCGACCACGATTTATTGTTTTTGAACTGCAGATTAAAACTGAAGAAACTGCAAAACGACAAGAATTTAGCGAGAAGGGACCTGGATAAACTGAAATAACCAGAGTTTTTATAGGGCACTGTAAGGGACGATTCGCAAGAATAGGGGGAAGGAACGTAGTACAAGAAGAATGGGTAGCTTATAGAGATGAAATAGGTAAGGGAGCAGAGGATCAACTAAGTAAAAAGACGAGTTATAGTAGAAATCCAAGTGTAACAAAAGAGATACTGAATTTAATTGATGGAAGGAGAAAACATAAAAGTGCAATAACTGAAGCAAGCGATAAGGAATACAAACGTTTAAAAATGTGATCGAAAGGAAGTGCAAATTATCTAACCAAGAATTGTTAGAGGGAATATGTAAGAACGTAGAAGCATATATCGCTAGGGATAAGGTAGATACTGCCTACAGAAAATTAAAGAGATCTTTGGATAAAAGAGAACCACCCATTCGAATATCAAGAGCTCATATGGAAAACCAGTTCCAAGCACACAGGGGAAAGCAGGAAGGTGGAAGGACTACACAGAGGGTCTGTAGTAGGCAGATGTACATGAGGGATATATTATGGAAACGGAAGAGGACGTAGAGGAAGGTGAGAAGAAAGATACGATACTGCATCAAGAGTTTGACAAAGCACTGAAAGAGTTAAGTCGAAACCAGGCCCTGGCAGTAGACGACATTTCTTTACAGCTACTGATAGTCTTTTGACAGCCAACCATGACAAAGTTTGTAGATCTGATGAGGAAGAAGTATGAGACAGGCGAAATAACCTGAGACTACAAGAAGAATATAAAGATGCCATTTCCAAAGAAAGCAGGTGCTGACAGGTGTAAAAATTACCGAATTATCAACTTAATGAGTCACGGATACAGAATACTGACACGAATCCTATACAGACGAATGGAAAAGCTGGTAGAACCTGACCTAGGAGAAGATAAGCTTGGATTCCAGAGAAATATAGGAATACGCGAGTCAGTACCAATCCTACAACTTCTCATAGGAGATAGGTTAAGGAAAGGTAAACCTATGTTTATAGCATTTGTAGACTTAGAGAAAGCATTTGGGAATGTTGACTGGAACACTCTCTTCCAAATTCTAATGATGGAAGGGGTAAAATACAGGGAGCGAAAGGCTATTTACAAGTTTTGCAGAAACCAGATGGTAGTTCTAAGAGTGGAGGGACATGAAAGGGAAGCAGTGGTTGAGAAAGGAGTGAAACAGTGTTGTAGCCAGTCCCTGAATTGAGTAAGCAGTAAAGAAAACAAGAGAAAAATTTAGAATAGGAATTAAAGTCCAGATTAAGTAAAATCGCTGAGGTTTTCCGACGATATTGTAATTCTGCCACAGACAGCAGTGAACTTGGAAGTGCAGTTGAACCGAGTGGAGAGTCTCTTGAAAGGAGGATATAAGATGAACATCAACAAAAGCAAAACGATTATAATGGATTGTTGTCTAATTAAATCAGGAGATGTTGAGGGAATTAGATTAACATATGAGACACTTGAAGAAGTAAATCAGGTTAGCTGTTTGGCAAGCAAAATAACTGATGATGGTAGAAATAGGGAGGATGGAAAATGAAGACTGGCAATGACAAGAAAAGCGTTTCTGAAGAAGGGAAATTTGTTAACATCGAGTGTAGATTTAAGTGTCAGGAAGCCGTTTCTGTAAGTATTTTTATGGAGTGTAGCTATGTATGGAGTGAAGCATGGACGATAAACGGTAGACACAAGAAGAGAAATTTGTGGTACAACTAGATTAAAAAAGGGGATCGGTAGGCAGGATACATTCTGAGACACCAAGCGATCACCAATTTAATACTTGAGGAAGCATAGGCGGTAAAAATTGTAGAGAAAGACCAAGAATGATACAGTAAGATGAATACAGTAACCAGATTCGAGGGATGTGGATTGCAGTAGTGACTTGGAAATGAAGAGGCTTGCTCGGGGCCGAGTAGCATGGACAGCAGCATCAAACCAGTCTTACGAATGAAGACTGCAACAAGAACAATAGCGTGACATCACCTTTTAATTGCAAGAGAAATCTGTGTTTCATTTCAGTTAATAGTCTCTAACCTTCAATGCCTTTTAAATTTCGCTAACAGCAGTTACTATCCAAACAAATCATCTGCGTAAATATTTAGATTTTTATCTATACTTTCAATCTTCAACTAATGTATGCCTTGGTCCCCGCTGTAAGTAATTTGTTAATTGACGGTCAACTGATAGTACAATTTCTGTAAATACGAGAGGCCTCTGTACAGTCACATTACAGTATTACCATGGACTGAGGGAACAAAGAATCAATGGGCACTTGTAGTAAACAGTGGAGATTTAAAACACACAGGAAAAAAAATACATTTGCAGTTGGCTAGCAGATATGTGTGTAGATACTGACATGCATTTTGAATGTTTGTTACACAGTATGAACCTATTAGAAGATTCTTGTAAGGAAGGTCTGCCACAATAATTGTGGGCTTCTTTACTTTAGTCAGATTGAATCGAAATGTTTGAGATGACTCTTTGAGTTTTTTCCTATAGAACTCATACGCACCCCAACTATCACAATGTACCGATTTTTGATGCATTACGTTTATTTAAAATTTCGTGCTTACCACCACCAGAATATGCTTGTAATGTTTGTAAAGTTCCAGCAGTTTCTTGGCTATGGTTGTGCGAACATACGATGATTATCGCTAGTTTATTATGATCCATAACTGTAGTCTTTGCTTACTGCTAACTATTGGTCCGGATAAGTTGTTGGCACATGTTTTTTCCCCTTTACTAGTTGGTTACTGAACCACTGTTCAATGAAAGAACAAGTCATCTTATAGTCTCGTGATATTACTCACCTGAAGCTATTTTTTGTCTAAAGTAGGACTTTAACATATGGTGTGGGATAGAGACAGATTCCGTTTCATATTTGTTCTTTTGTGTCGTTATTGCAGTTAGTTAGACATTATGAGCTGTCAGAAGAGCCTGTCATTCGTTAAGTTACCCAAGTAAGGCATACATCCTGAATATCTAAATCATTCTTCCAACACATATGATTACTGTACATTATGTTATGCTTTCAACCACTTGCAAATCGTCAGAGAGGGGCGACTGCTTACAAGTTTTTAACTAGCATCATGTATTTTACTTGTTTGAGGGAGCTGGAAGTGAAAAGCATATTTTATAACACCTAAATGTGTTGTCCATGTCCTCGTTTGGGTAGTAATCTGATCTGTCTCATGAGTAAGCGTCACATCAGAAATATGTTGGTGCATAAATATATTTCAGATGCACTGCGTGTATTCCGTGTACTTTCGGTAGCGTAAGGGAGACGTGCCATTAGTCTTACAACCAACCAACACTTGAGAGATTGCTTACTATAGTTTTTCTCCACATTTTGTCTTGTATTTTTGTATCAGTGACAGAGATATTTCTGTAAACTTTGCAATCTGCTGTCGTCCATTCGTATGTTCCGTCACAGTTTGAACGAAACATGGCTGCCGAAGAGGTGTTAGTCACTGTTTTTCCCTGTAAGACACTATTGGGTCTCCAGTTGTTAGACAAGCGACGAAAATCCCGGAAATCGTACTTCGTCGATTTCTAATTACGTTCAATGGTTGCTGGACCTGTAGGGTGAAGATAATAGGATAGGTGTACGTAAACGACATGAGTGTAATTTTAAATCATTAACAAGATAGGATCAGTGCAGCTGGCCTACTCATTCGGAATTAAAAGAGGTAAAATCATTTTGTGGAACAAAATTACCCAGTTCTGTATCGCAGAGACATCCATGGTGTCATAGAAAAGATAAAGTCACAATTTGGGAATGATCTTGGAAGGAAACGGTACAATCAATCAAATCGACAACAAAAACCCAAAATTTTCTATGTCAATATGGAAGAAGAATGGCACTTTTACATTAACGCATATGTGTTACGCACATAGTACAATGAATCATACAGCTATCCATACTCGAAAATAATTCGAGACAAACGACGTCCGTGGAAAGCTGTCTGTTATTGACAGTTTAACTTGTTATAACTGCCTATCCTCAACCGGGGTGCCCCGTGTATCAAAGGAGGTTGGGGGTGAGAAATTCGTACAGATAATGAATGACAACATTCCTAAACGAACTAGAAAGATGCTCAAGGGAGGCGTAACGAGCATCACAAGAAATATGTTACCAGCCTCTCAATCATCAGATTGAAGACGTACTTTTATATCGGTATAGAATGCACAGACTACAGAAATGTATACATCTGCCAGCTGGAAATAAGTTTTGTCAGAGAAGGCAGATTACGGCAGTTCTTCACAAAGTTTCATTAATGTTTTGTCCAAGCTTATGGCCAGTCTATACCGCCAAACAAGTTGTTCAGAAGTGTGGACAAGTCTCCGGGCTATGATATTGTCTGTAATTATTAGAAATATTCGGCTACAATATTCGTCTACGTGTCGTTACACACAATTATTTAAACCAGTTTAAGAACAACAAAATCAAACTGAGCTCCTTATCGTTGTACTATGTGTGCAATTCTGAAGTGAATGTGCTGTTGTAAACTAAGCTCAACTATGTGCCACACGTCGAAGTACATGACTGCCCTATCTAAGGCACCATTTGAGGTTTTCAAGTAGGTTAGAGTATCTTGGGATACGTTCTAGTGTCCGATTCCATTCGTTGGCTTTGATCAATGACGTCATGCAGAAGGCAAAGACGCTATGTATAATCAACCTATTAAAGCAAGCAAATGTAGCATACGATAAAATCACAATCACATTCACGCAGTTATTTACTTAGTCATGAATTACACCGAAACGAACTGAAGATAACTAAAACAACTAAGAACAAGAATTAAAAATAAATTTTCATTTCCGTTAACAAGTATTTAGGTAATTAATGCGACTAGAAAAGCACAGAGAACCCTTAACTTGCATTACACTAAAGCACATGGTGAAATCATACTGTTATAAAAAAGCGTTAATTTTATATAAATTATTGAATCTAATGGGAGAAGCGCGGGAAGTTCGGGGTTTTAGTGGAGACAAACTGGAATGTATCAGAGAAAAGGGTTAATTAAACGAATCACAACAAATACGATACAGTAGCATAAAATATGGAGAAACCGACACACTAAATTCTAAAAGAAAAGCCAGTACATGTAAAGCGAATATCTACAAAAACTAAAGAATATTCGAATCGATAATTAGAATTAACCTCTGTAGGTAAATTCCAATTACAGATATCCACCCGCTCCATGCCTCACATCTAAATTACTTTTGTAGTTATATGCAGTGAAACGTAATAGCATTTAATTTTGTAATTGTGCTCTAAAACTAATTTGGTGTATATAACAAAAACAACATTAGGTAACTAGAACTGACCTTCTGTATAGGTGAACTCCAGTTACCAATTCCAATATTAGTAACATTTTTGCAGTAGCTCGGTCAAATACAGATGCAGATATCATATTAGCCTACATTTATTACACATACGTGTTGAAAAAACGATGTAATTAATGAATCATCAACACACTGGAATCGATAATTAGAACTGGCCTACATAGGAAGACAGTTCTCCTTGCCGATTCCAGTTTTGCAATGGTTCGTAATTTTGGACGTTTTTTCAGGATCTCTGTGGCCTACGTTTTTGTACGATTTCTTATTGATCGCACAACTACTACAAAAAGTAATAAGTAGTGTAGGTACAGCTTCCAAATTTTTCTCTTTTTCATAGTAATGAAGATAGTAATACCATATGCAGAAACCCTGTAACACTTCAGAACACTTCAGAATACAGACTTGTTGTCAAAACAATCTAAATAACGGACCGTGGAATGGCTAGAATCAGTAACTAGAATTAACCTATGTAGGTCAGTTCCAAGTACCAATTTCTGTATTTGTTGGACCCTACTTTTTGTCACATTTCATTACTTGTGTACATTTAACAATTAGTGTAGAAAGTTAACATTGATTCAACGTGCAGTATACTGCACTGGAATTAAAGGCTCTCTGTGCTTTTCTTACTCGCGTAAACTACGATAATTATTTTTTCAGTTATCTATAGTCCTCTTTTGCTAATCTTATTTATGTTAGTTACCTTTAATTCTTGTCGTTACAATTTCTGGCTAAGCAATTATTAACGTGAAATGTCTAATATTATCGTACGTTACATTCGTTTGTTTATGAATATGATCAGTCGCTTTCAGAGATTGTGTCTATGTAGCTTCTATGCCTTAGGTATGACGTCATTGCACACTATAATTGATCCTTATCTTGAATACACATCGTAGTAAATGGTGGGAATGAAGCTGCTTATGATAAGCGGTTATAAGTAATGTTTCCTGTGGCTGCGAAGATAGTGTTATACATATTTTTTCCATTACGTGATCTATTTTGGAACTTCTAGTCCCTTCTTCACAGGCACCTCATCTATCCATCGAAATGATGTTGAATATTGTTTCTCTGAATACAATTTTTCTGGATTTCAGCTATCTGTCAATCGAATGAGAAGTGCCCTAGACCTGCGCACACAGCACCACAAAACATGGCCCAGCAGTGAGGTGTCATTGTGTGTGGTCCTGTGGACATGGGGCTTGCATGTTTACCTTTCGGTTGACAGTCTGCTGTGATTGCAAAAGAATAATGCCCAACAATGATTAGTTGTGTATTTAAGGTGTGTCTGAAAATGAAACCAACAGTTCCGAAAAGGATAAGAGTTGTAGAGCCATCCCTGAGGCCAGAGGCTCTTTTATTTATTATTGTTAACTTAGGCAACTTTTCGAAACGTGTAGCAACTGTTGTTGCATTTTAGTAAGGACTGGAAAACAGAAATTTGTAAAGTGTGTTTAACAACTATCAGTTTACAGTAACACAAAAAAATGAGGCAACAGCTGACGAAAAACAAAAGATTTATTTTTTTTATAATTCATCCAAAGATTGTTAATGAAACATCAAAACTCAACAAACAATAACTTGAACGCAACACAAACTAAGAAAATGGAACAAAATAATAGTTTGAAGAAAACAAAATCGAAGACACTGAACAAAAAGTAATAATTGGAACGAAACGAAAAAAGAAAAAACGAAAACTGATAGAACATATGAATTGATTCTTCAGTGGTAGGGAGCAGCACCTGAAGCAAGGCTGCTAGGATCCTTGGCTGCCCCCTCCTCCGAAACTGCACGGGGATCGTGCTTGTCAACAGGGTCCACCTAGGCAAAAAAACATGATTCTCATAGTGGCGACAAAACATTGATCACCTATCACTTAGGTAACAAAATAATTGTAGAAAAGTATATCCAGAACCGTAATGAACAAAGAGATAATAGGGGCTACCATCGTCTTCATTTCGTGTGTGGTGCACCAAAGAAATGTTAGATTGAGCAACATTCACAATAGGTAATAGCCAATAAATAAAACACTTATACATGGTCTCTCAAGATTGGTTCGACCTTAAATTTCAAATCTGAGATATTTAGCAAATGGTTCTGAGTTAGAGTGAATGCCCTGACAGGCGGCTCTCAGAGGCAGCTACCTGTCACAGAGCAGTGGACAAAATGTAACACACAAGTACGGATCCATATCGCTCAGTCGCGTTCACCAGAAGAAGACCAGGCCTGAGTGTCCACTTGGGGGTCGGTAGTACACGGATACAGTGGATCAACCAGGTCAGGTACTTAGGTGACTTACTAGACAAATGAATTCACATTCAGGTCACACATACAAGAGAAGAAAGATAACATGATAAGACTAATTCCTGCCCTACATACATCACTAGGAAGCGGAAACGTGAACGTCAATAAAAAACAAAGATATTATAACGCACTCATGATTAAGGCTATGAAGAACGGAAGTATTTACGGCACAATATGCCAACATAATACAAAAAACTCTTGAAGATGCTGGAGACTCATTTCGAAAGAACCCTGTTCGACTAGAACCACGGACCTGCATAGTGAGCTTAATACAGTCATGAGTCAACTGAAAAAAGTAGCAGAAAACTGCTCGAAGAAGTTGAACATCTTAGATCAGCCTCACAACATGTCAATACACAGGAACAGTACAGCCCAAGAAATGGCACTAGGCAAGAGTTCCACAAGCAATGATAGAAGCTTTCAAGTTATAGCAATAAAGTGTAGCCAAACCAGAGCAGGGCAATAGGACTGGAGGCTAATTTCCTGATAATGTCCGACAAGTGCTAAAATGTTACTGAGACATAACAACAAGACGTCCAGCATTCAAAGAAGACAGCACGCCTGATATCTTCAAAAAAGTGAAAGAAAAGTAAATGGTTAATAATAGTAGTCTTCTGTTATCGCATACAGTACAATTTGATCCCGCTGAACATCATCCTGTTGCCTATGAAGCTGTAAATAGCGAAACACTGAAATAATTTCTGCTTCGTTATCGATTAAGTAGTCCTTTCAATGTAATTCCTTCTTAGTAGGTCTGTCTGATATTAGTATCGTTAGTGTTATGGAATTCTCTTTTCTGAAGTTGATGATGTTAATCTAAAAGGGATAGCTCAGTTCATTCCCAGCACTCTTCTAACTGGGAATTTCACAGCTCGTTTGTGTACTGCAACTCGATGAAGAACTACGTGTCAGTTATAACCATAATATGATTTCAGCTCTTATGAGTGCTCTAAAATTCCTCATTATTCAGATACTTAAGAGAACCCATTCCCTCCGTGCACAGCTACTCATTCAGTGCATTTTGCACAAAGTGACTTCGTTCAATTTATGCCACCAACATAATATGAAACAAATATGGAAATATGTGATTTTATTCTGGGTGTCAAGACAAGAGGGAATGTGATGCAATTAAATTATGTAAGTAGCAACCAAGAAATACCACTCATTGCCTGCGTCTACACATTGTAGAGTGTCACTGTATGCCGCTGCGTCACTGTTGGGCCATAGAGTCCCATGTCACTAGGTGGAGGACTATCTTGGTAAGACTGATGAAGCCCACTACCTGGCTGAGACGAGCCTCATTCCCGCCAGAGAGGCAAGATAAAGTCATCATTTGTGTCCTGATTAGTCACTGGCACCTGGTACATGTATTCCAGCTGAAGTGAGGTAACTTGGTCAGTGGGTGGGGTTTGTCGTATGAATAATTTCAACAGCAGAAAGCAAGAGGAAACTTCTCAGGAGATGATCTAACTATGGATAAGAAAATAAGAATGCGGCCGAACAACTTAGTGAACTTGATATCGTATCCAGATAATCACGTATCTCACACCTACATTATGTTGGTACAATAGGCTCCTTGCTCTGTAAATCATTAAGAGATGGAAATAATGAAGGCTGATCTAGAAAAAATTATTTATTGCATCAAAAGAGGCAGAAATGCAATTGTTTTGTAAGGCAGGAATTCGACAGTAGGAAAAGGATGAGAAGGAAAAACAGTAGGGCAACATGAAGTATGGGAAAATTACTAAAGAGAATGTTGCCTGGTAAATATTTGCTCAGAAATCAGTGGAATATGGCTTAAAAAACGTGAAAGAAGTATGTATATCTTCCAGAAACCTGGAAATATGCGACAGCTTCAGATAGGTTATGTGTGATACGGTAGATGTTTAGGCACCAGAATTTAACTGCGTATAGAAGTGGAAGAACTAGCAGAAAAGTAAGAGATAAAGGAAATCTGGTCTAAATAAGTTAAAAATTCTTGAGTTTCTATTGTTTCGAAGGGAACCTTAGACATCCACCGATTGAGTAAGGAGGAAGTACAGCAAAAGAAAACTAATTGTTTGTTTTGAGAGACGAAATACTGAGAGAAACGTAGGATCAGATAGAGAAAGAGACACAGTGCTCATAACAAATCCTTTGACAATCTATTAATACTGAATTTTACGCACGACAGGAAACAATACAGAAATACAGAAAATTAAGCCGTCACATGTGAACACACATGGCTAAAAATAACTGAGAAGAAATTCAGAGCTTGACTGTGGAAATTATAGATGCCACACATAGGAAAATTGTCCGCCGCTCGTGGTCTCGCGGTAGCGTTCTCGCTACCCGAGCACGGGGTCCCGGGTTCGATTCCCGGCGGGGTCAAGGATTTTCACCTGCCTCGAGATGACTGGGTGTTTGTGTTGTCCTCATCATTTCATCATCATCCAGGAAAGTGACGAAATTGGACTGAGCAAAGATTGAGTAATTGTACGGGCGCTGATAACCACGCCGTTGAGCGCCCCACAAACCAAACATCATCATCACACTCATAGGAAAATTGAAGAAAATTTTCGAGAAAACTGTATCAAGCGAACGAATAACTAGAGCTCATTTTGAAAGACAGTACGAAGCAAAGAAGGAAAGACTGAAACTGGGATACAGTGTATGGGTAGGTACAACAAAGGGTAACAACTTGAAGTGATTATTTATCGAAAGGAAAGGGGAATTACTTACAGTACACAGTTAGCATTTGATTTTCTGAATGTAACGGGGATAAAGTACGAGACGGAAAGAGAAAAGCTTTAAGCCTATTCCACATGTCATACAGTGTCTACATTCAACAAGCAATACTGAAAGAGAACCATGGAACGGAGATTATAGTTCTGGGAGGGAAAAAAAACTGTATGTTTACTGAATGACAGCGTAATTCTATCCAAAACTGCACTTGCTGGGACTATCCGTTGAATGGAATGGGTATTGTCTTGAAAAGTTATTGTTAGGTGAATATTAAAAAAAGTAAAACTAGGATACTTAAATGCAGTAAATCAAATCAGGAGCTACGGTGGGAAACGGATTAGAAAATGATATTGAAAACAACAAACGAGGTTTGCTGTTTGAAAGACAAAACAGCGGACGGATGTTGAAGTACAGAAGATGTACAATTGAGAACACCAATCGCAAAATTTTGTTAACAAGAAATAAAATATTTGATGTCAGGTAGTCTCTTCTGAAGGTATTTGTCCGTAATCTAGCATTATAGATGAATGAAACGATGACGATAAACATCTCAGGGCGGGAAATCATAGATTGTTTGGAAATGAGGCATTCGAGGACGATGCTGAAGATTAAATGGACGGAGCGCTTGGCTTACACGGGGGAAATCAATCGAACTTCTGGGGAAATTAACTTTATGACAAAAAGGGAATAAAAAGTGGTATCTGTTGATAGGATGCTTTATGAAGCCTCAGGAATCTTCAGACAGGTAAAAAAGGAATGTGTGAATGTGGACATGGGGGGGGAGGGAATGTAAAATTGTGCAGATATATTTAGTCCTCAGCAAAATAAGTAGACTCAAACGAATGTCGCTTGTCATAGTCATGAAGATACGAAGAGGCTTTCACAGGAGAGGCTAGTGTGGCGAGCTACATGACGACGTCCTTCAAGCAGAGAGAATGCAGATTCAAATGGTATTCCACAGAAGATTGCAACGAGGGCGAGGTATGAGTTGGCTAAGATACGGTACTTTAAATCAGTATGTGTCCTTTTGAACTTACGCCGGTCATCCGTATTTAGATTTTCCACGTCTCCATAAAATGCATAACTCATTTATCATCATAGTTGCGTTGGAAATGAGTCAGTTGGTATGAATACTCTTCATATCGCAATTAGTAATCGCACTGTGTAGATAACATATTCGGTGCTAACTAGAAGTTGACTCCTTATCTTACACCACTGGCTCGAACCGGCCATACAGATATAGATATAGATGATCGGATATGACTCCGGCCACCAGTAGCATACTGTCGATTGTGACTCGGAAGGAATGTACTCTATAACTGACACAACTCAAGTTGTTACAGTGTGCTGTGCAACATCATCGAACCCGTGACAATTTTACAATGAAACCGCACAATCCTTAGTGACACCATTGCACTAGACCTTGGACTTACGTTTGCGTCTCGTAATGAATGCACGTGAATACACGCTGAGACAAAAGAAAAACATTTGATGTACGTTTACAGACAAACAACTATTACAATTTAAGAAAAATTTGATGATTTATTTAAGAGAAAGACCTTCAAAAGCGAGCAAATCAATAATGTTCTAGTCCTCCTCTGGTCTATATTCCAGTAGTTTTTCGACGTGGCACTGATTAACTAGCTATTGAATGAGGGTCATCTGGTATATTCGGCTGAATCGGCATGTTAGATCGTCAAAATCGTGAGCTGGATAAAGGGCCCTGCCAGTAATATTTCAAATTTCTTAACTGGGGAGGGATCAGGCGAAATTAATGGCCAAGGTACGATCTGTCAAACGCAAGGGAGGCAATAGGAATTCTCGCCATGAACGAGTATGTATTATCTTGCTGAAATACAATGAAGAGCTAAAGAAAGTGGTACATCTGCCTAATATCGTGTAGGGGTCCGCGAGCATTCAGAAGTGCGGCAGCAGGACGTGGCATGTACTCGACAAATGTTTGAAGTAGTACTGGAGGGCACTGATCTTTGAATCTTGCAGCGCTGTCCATAAATCCGTAAGAGTACGAGGAGATGGAGATCTCTTCTGAACAGAACATTGCTGGGCATCCCAAATATGTTCAAGAATCTTCATGTCTTGGGAGTCTAGTAGCGAGCGGAAGTGTTTAAGCTCAGAAGTGTATTCCTGCAGCCATTCTGTAGCAATTCTTGATGTGTGGGGTGTCGCATTGTCCAGCTGGAATTGCTCAAGTCCGTCGGAATGGCAAATGGACATGAATGGACGAAGGTGATGAGTCAGGATGCTTACTTATGCTCACCTGTCAGGGTCGTATATAGACGTATCTGTGGTCCCATATCATTCTATCTACACACGTCACACACTACTACAGGGCCTCCACCAGCTTGAACAGTCCCCAGCTGACATCCAGAATCCATGGATTCATGAGGTTGTCTTCATACCCGTACACGTCCAACCAATAAGACTCGTACGACCAGGCATTATGTTTCCAGTCATCAACAGCCCAATGTCGGTGTTGACGGGCCCAGGCGAGACGAAAACCTTTGTGTCGTGCAGACAACAAGGGTACACGAGTGGCCTTTGGCTCCGAAATTCCATATCGATGATGTTTCGTTGAATGGTACCCACGGCAACACTTGTTGATGTTCCATCATTGAAACCTGCATTAGTTTGCGGAATAGTAGCACTTCTGTCACGTTCAACGATTCTTTTCAGTCGTCGATGCTCCCATTCTTACAGGATCTTTTTCCGGCAGCAGATATGTCGAAGATCTGATGTTTTACCGAATTCCTGATGTTCGCGGTACAGTCGTGAAATGGTCGTACGGGAAAATCCCCACTTCATTGCTACCTCTTAGAGGCTGTGCCCCATCGCTCCTGCGCCGACTACAAAACCACGTTCAAACTCAATTACATCTTGATAACCTGCCATTGATGCAGGAGTAACGGATCTAACAACTACACCAGACACTTGTCTTATTTAGGCGTTGCCAACCCTAGCGCCATGTTCTGCCTGTTTACATACCTCGGTATTTGCATATGCATACCTATCCCTGTTTCTTTGGCGGTCCAGCGAATAAGCCCCGGGTAGCGTACCATTTGTAACAACAAAGCGTTGCGTAGACTCTCGTCCACGTACTGCTATGCTGTATATGTGTCGCGAGTGAAATTGAAAGATTCCATTTATGAAAAGAAATATCCCCGAACATCAGTCATGGTTGTCAGACTGTATGGCGACAGTCAGAGGCGTGTTGAGCCCTTTCTTTACTGGTCATCGGCGTTCAGTTCAATGTCGAACTGTTCACTGAAGACAATTCTACTCCAGTCTGTGAGATACCAAACAGTAAAGGTATACGGTACGCCCCAGACAGGGGTGAAATACCAAACTGAATCTCGTACGATGTACGGCCTGATAATAATGCTGAGTGTGACATTCCCTTTTGTAGCAAGACTTCTATGGTCGTCATCTGTTTCACCGTTATAGTACTGTAATACGTCGAAGATATTCTACACCCCGTTTTATTGTCCTTCGTAGGAAGACACCCTCGGCTTAAATTTCACCGAGATAGTGCTCTACCGCACTGGTAGAGAGTTTCTGCTGATTGCCTTCGTACATGTCAAAACCTAATTTGACCAGGAAAGTCGCCGGATCTGTATCCAGTTGTGTACGTCTTTAGCATTATGGCCAGGGACCTCAAACCTTCTCGGAAATTATGATGCTCTAACGCGCCAACTTTACAGAATCTCTCACGATATCCGTCAGGAGGACATCCAACAAACATGTCAAACAATCCTAACGCATTATTGCCTTGCACAATTTTTAAACCCCTCCTCTTGAATAAATCATCGAATTGTTTGGAAATTGTCATTTGTTTGCCTGCTCATATACACCACGTCTACCGATTTCCGTCCCATTCGGATAATTACTTTGTGGTGCGTCGTGTTTGTCTTAGAGCGTATAATTGGTTTATAAGATAGTGAATACCTCGTTTAGTCATTCATGTAAACGAGACAGTCATGTACATTTTACAGATGTTTAAGATTTCCAGATTGTGAGAGGTTCGCGAAAATTAAAGTCCGGAACAGTGGCTGGTTTAGCACTACAGATACTCTGAGATATAATTGCTTTTTCTTTGCTCCAAACTGCGTGTCCGTTTATTCCTGCTAGTTCTTCATTACACTAACAATACTAACTTACCTCAACGGGATCCTCGCGTGGTGGATCAACGAATTCCATCTCTGGTTTCTTGGCTGTAAGCTCAGTTTCCACAGTCACTTTACAAGCGTCGTGCTGAATCAGTGGAGTTTCTTCCGGCACAACCGTCACGTTGAAGCACCCAGTGACACGGACCTGAGGGTGGTTTCACTTTGTCATCACTGACTCAGCTACAAAGGCATATATCTAACACCTAAAAAACCTTAGACACCAATATAACTTTCTTTAATAGATTATATATTAAGTTATCATCCCTAAGTGTAGGTTGTAATAAAAGTGAATAACGGTGCTACATATGTCTGTCAAAAGGTGAGGTATCACATATTGTAGAGAACTTAAGAGGTCCATAAATGTAAAGGCATGGGAACGTTTTCATGAGGCTCATTCATTAGAATTATGTGTAAGGTAACGTGACTGCTGATAAAGCAACGAGGAATAGTTAATCGGGCACTTGAAAGTAAAATGTTTTAAGATATGCTGATGTTGGGGTATAAGAAGTAGGCTATTTCCCATTCAGATCAACATTCTCTTAGCTGGTTTCATTCTTCTGATATGAGGCATTTCCTGTGATCTATTTGATACGCAATGTTTGTGATGGTTTTTCGTTTACTGTTTACAATAAAGGACATACACATACACAAAATACGTAGTAAAGCACGCAGTCAACTGTAAACAATGGAACTTGCTCAAGAAAATATTGATTTCCATATTTATTACCACTCTGAATCATGTGATGAAGCTACATAATATGTACAATAATGGTTATGTCGTTGCGAGGTAGTAATAATATATTTATCAGTTGTCCAGATAATTAATTACTCTTTTAAATAAAATTGATTAATTACGTATAAGAGGGTCATACGCCTTTCACGCCGTTGTGTCATGGAACTCGAACTTGTAATATTGCTCTGAAGTTGTTAATGCTGTATTTTTTATTCACTCCAAAAAATTTACATCCGCTTGTCCCTACATTTATTGTTCCTCTTCTTAACTGATATTCTGTCACACAGCTGATCTCTTATGCATTATCTGCATGAAATAGAATTACTCCGAAATGTATTTTGGGTATTCACCTTGTGGCATAATTTATTTTTCATCAACTGTTCTCTTTTAATAAATCTTTTCTGTTTACATTTTTATCATGCTTTAGTACTCATCCATTGGTCATACGTGTTCATCTAGCAATGACGGTATGTTATCACCTGGAACTATTTTGTGTACATTTATACGTGCCACTCTCTTCAGTCAACTCGTTGTCTGGTAAGTGCGAGGAGCGTTTGTAGCCATACCGCATCTGTTCCAGATCGCCTCATTCTGTAAGGTGTTGACTTTCCTAGGATATAAGATAACCAACGTATCATCGACGACCACACAAGTATTAGTCTCAAAAAGTATTATCTGACGTCTCTCTAGCAGCGCAACTGTGGGAAGGCACAATAGTCTGTGGAAAGTGCCTGCTATGTCAGCCGCCATGAAAGAAGCGTGCCTGACTAGGACGCAACGTACCATCGTTGACGAGGAGATTATAAAACTCTGTATAGATATAGGAATGAATGGAAGATGGGTGAAACAGCATGTGTTCTTTAGTACTGGATGTATCCTGGCTATAGCTTAATAGAACGAGCGAAATCCGTAATATTGGTCACATAACTTCACGTCTCCTGCTAAATTATTCGTTTACACTCATTAAGTCATGGAAGTGGACACTGGTCACACATTATCCTCTCCTGCGGCTTAGAAGCGCAATCTTCTAGGAAATAGTACTATGTATCCCTTATTTCGCAGATAGTTTTCTTCCGATTACCTGGTTACAAAATTCGTTGCAGAGGTTGCCCCTGAGACGTTGCTCAGCCCGTGACAGAACGTAATCCACAAGATTGTTACATCCACACTGTAACCAATTTAGCCACGAAGGCAGACTGCCGGCCGTGGTGGCCAGGCGGCTAAAGGCGCTACAGTCTGGAACCGCGCGGCCGCTACGGTCGCAGGTTCGAATCCTGCCTCGGGCATGGCTGTGTGTGATGTCCTTAGGTTAGTTAGGTTTAAGTAGTTCTAAGTTGTAGGGAACTGATGACGTTAGAAGTTAAGCCCCATAGTGCTCAGAGCCATTTTAACCATTTTTTTGAAGGCAGACTATTACTCTCAAAAGAAAACAAAATTTATGCCTCATTTCCTTTTGTAAACTGCTTTCTATGAAAGATGTCGTAATACCATACTAATCATGTTTAACTTCGGTATTAACAATGATGAATATCGGTGTGGACGTACAGACTGGATGGAATATGGCTCAGTTCTGCTAGTAAGTCTGTTAGAAGCTGTACCGAGATCACTACGCCAGCCTTCATTCGCTCTTTCTTTATGGCCTGTTTCATTGATTCCACTTGGTCTTTGCCAACTGCTCTTATGCTCTTACGTTTTCTTATACGCTTGCAATCTACTCACCCACATAGTCTGCATCAACAATTTAATTACAAGATTACGTTAATCTCAACATTAGAACAATCGTTCGCAGTATCACAATAGAGCAAAACAGACCGCACGAATGTGAAGATGAAGCACTTTGTGAGTGAGGTCTGTTGGGATGTAGTTGAAGCGTTCCCGCGGAGTGTCTTTGTGTATGTCATAGAACATTTCATAAGTTCTTTTCGAAACTTTATCCTGTTGAATTTGTACGAGGAATCGAACCGTGTCTGCAGAGTGGGTGATTCTGCAGTATATGCAATAAACGTGCAATTGGCTTTTCTCCGCTGTCACCCTATCAGGCCGTTTCTCCTTGCTAGCTACTCATGATAGTAATGATTCTGACTTACCTCAGTACGGATTTCCTGCGGTGCATCGAGCAATGCTATCTCTGGTTTCTTCGCGAAAATTTCAGGTTCAGAACTCAGTTCGCAAGTGTGGTCTTCAAAACGAGGAATCTCTCCAGTCACCTCTTCCTCACCGAAGTCCCAATCAAAATCGACCTGTGGTAGATTTAAAATTATCATCACTGACTCGGCTGGAAAGGCTAATCTCTAAAGGACAATTATCTTTAGACAAATGACTCCGCATTCTTAAATGGATGATATATTACGTAAGCAAGCCTGAACTATAGGTTGTAAAGAACGTGAAATACATTGCTTTTAACTTATGTTGAAATTGTGAAGATGTGCGCAAGTCAAAATAAAAGCAGAAAATCTTTGGCCATACAGTGTTTAGGGCGCATGATGATATAAGATAATCAGGTCATGCTGAAGAGTGAAGCCAAGCAAGACTATGATGACCTAACAATATGACGTATGGTTTGTGGTCCGCATGATATGAAACGTTTTCGATGGTTTTTGATTCCTACTTGCGACAGTAGAGCACACACATATGTACAGCGTATAGATAGTAAACTATGCAGGGTGATTTAAAAAAGGGAGATTGCTGACGAAAATGTAAATATTTTGATATTCTTACGCTGAATCTTTTGCCAAGATTAAAAATTACGTTCAATCAACATGATACCAAGTAGAGTTTTTATTGTATGTAGGTCAGGGCCCTGATATATTACTTTGTGCAATAAAAATAATTAGTAACGTATTTTAAGTTTATAGTTGTTTCATGCTGGCGGACAGTATTATAAGAAATTTTATAATTGCTCTAAACTTATTGAAATTGTAGTTTTTGACCAATTTAAATGAATTATGTTAGAGCCAGGTCTCACTATGTGTATTGTTCATCCCATCTACTTTGTTGTTCAGTTTCATGGCAAATATTTCCTTTCCGCAGTTATATCCTCGTGTACGATCTTAGATTTACCTTTGAGTTTTGTAAAAAGTCGAGGTATGTATTATTGGTCTGTAATAGAGTGAATGTCTTAGATTGTTCTTCTTCATGTATAGTTGACTGTCAATTGAAGTATCTCATGTCTTCAAAGCATCTATGTGGCTTGAGCATTCCTCAAAAATATTATCTACCAGAGTGTCTGAATCCGCAGTGCATCTGAGATGCAAACTGATTATTTTTCAAGGCAGTAATGATATCGACTTACATCAATTGGCTCCTCGTGTTTCCTCTGTCGTCTCTTCCGGCGGTTGCGACGTTGTGGAGGCAGCTGGCGGTCGTTCGCAACAAACGGTTGAATTTCATCGGCCACATTTTTTACCTTGAAGCGTCCAAAAACACGAACCTGTGGTAGTTTTGTTTTTGCCATAATTAATTCTGGCTGGACGTCATGGAGCAGGCGTATATGAAAGTTTATCTATCTGACGTGTAACTACTAAACACATTATATATTAAATAAAGAGTAAATAAGTATAGCATTTAAAGAATTTGAGCGCTCTGCCATTGATGTGTGCTAAAAGTTAAGTTATTGAATGAAGTAGAGACGTGAGAGGTAGAAATGTGAAACGCAAAGGAAAGATTTTTTGGAAAATACTTAGTAGAATTCAGTGTACTTTAGTGCGAATCCTGCTAGGGCATCCAGGAACAGTTAATAAGGCACTTGAAAGGTGAAACTGTGAAAGTATGCAAAGCTTAGAATAGAAAATCAGATTACTGCCGATGTAATGAGGAGTATGACATAATTAAACCATGAAAAATAATTAAAACAGTCAAGAAACTTAGGACCTGAAAACAAGATAGACGTGCGGTATGTTTCGTTGTATCGTTTGAAATGCTTTTCTCTTGGTTATTAGTTACGACACTACACCAAATAAATTTTAAGTGCAAGTACATACTAAAATAAGCAGGGAATTGCTAGAGAGAGAGTTTGCTAACGAAAATGTATATTTCTTTCTATAATTCTCTCCGCTCACACAGTAATTTCTCTTGGCTTAATCTTTCGATCGTCATGTGAATTTACGTTTTCGATGGCGCCCAGTCATCCTTGAATTCTGATTCTGAAAGACTACAGGGGGACTCTACGACAGCATTTTCAGAGTCTCTGCACTCCATGACCCTCTCTTAACACCTCTCCGTGTGGTCCATTACCATTATTTATTTTCTTATTAACTGTTTTTCAAATTTCTAACCCTTCTCTTGCATGGTGTCACAGACTTTGGAACTGTAATTTACGTTTCATCACTCTGGCAACGTGTACATTTTTACACAATGGATTCGTACTACTTGCTCAGACTACTGTGCCGGCCGGTGTGGCAGAGTGGTTCTAGGCGCTACAGTATGGAACCACGCGACCGCTACGTTCGTAGGTTCGAATCCTGCCTTGGGCTTGAATGTGTGTGATGTCCTTAGGTTAGTTAGCCTTAAGAAGTTCTAAGTTCTAGCGGACTGATGACCTTAGAAGTTAAGTCCCATAGTCCTCAGAGCCACCATCCATCAGACTACTGTACAAAAATTTCGTCTTGTTTTTAAACTGAGGCATAAGCTAATACCAGTGAATGGAAGTGCTTAGTTTTATACCCAGACACTCAAACTAACACTCCTTACGCAGGTATCTTGTGTACTGGAGATGAGGTATGCGTCGGAGGCCCTTGACCTCACAAGACTGAAGCAACTGTTAACCTTCGTTTTTCACTTGGTGAAGGTCGAGCGACAAGGAACGCTACTGCGTGTCAAACGAGTGATATATTCCGAACCTCTGGCAGTTTTACAGAGGAAGGTTAGTGCCCAATTACTGTCATTGCGTCTCTCCTTACATTTACCTTAGGTTCTTGTAACCAGTGCACGATAGTATTACCGGATTGTAATAAAAAGCTTTTCTAATGTATTCATTCATGTACAAACTGAAGTGTTGTCCGACAGAGTAATTTATTCTGCAATGGATAGGGTTTGAACTTTATTTGGTCATTCTTGGTTCTCGTCCCCTCTTACACTTTCTCCGCGTGTACTTTTCATGGTTGTACTGATATCGACTTACCTCTGCACTGCCGTCCTTCAGCGTACAGTCCACTCTGTTCTCTCCGTCCTTGCTGCGACTGGCGGATTCTGGAGTCCGTTGGCAGGGAAATATCTCAAAGACAGACGGAACTTCTGCCACCCTCTTCTTTCTCAAGCGAGAATACACCTGAAAGTGTGGGTTGTTTATTTTTACTATTACGACTCACGTGGGGTGGCATATTGCTAATAAATGTGAATATTCTAGACACGTGTCTGACCATGATGGAAAAGATTTTTAGAAAGTAATTAGTCCATAACTGTAAAGTTACAATGCGAAGTATGGTGCTAAGTTTGGTGGTTATAAATGAAGACATCAAAAAAGTGAGAGAACTGTCAGGTGCAAGTATGAAAAGGTGACGTAAGACTTTTATGAAAGATGGTAAGCAGAATTATAGACACGTTAATGTGGTTACTGCTAAGGAATCATGTAACGGTTAACCAGGCACTTGAAAGGAAAAAAAATGTATGTATACAAAAAGTTCAGAACATGTAAAACAAATATGCGTAAATACATACACGAAACACCTAGTGAAGTATGAGGGCAAAAATAAGCCCGGCCGAGACTCGAATACGAGACCTTTTCCGTTCTGTGAAGTTTGGAAGACAGGAGATGAGGTATCGGCGGACATACAGCTTTGAGGACAGATCGTGGGTTGTGATATGTTAGTTTAGTCGATAGATCACGTGCCCGTGAAATACGAATTTCCCGAGTTTGCGATAGTGCGGCTCATCTAGCTTACGTGTACTAAGGGAGACGATATAATACTTAAAGTTTTCCTAAATAACTGAGCTGTCCGTCAAATGATACTCCTAAATATAGTCAAAAGGAACAGTGTTAAATCCTACCAGACTGATGTTTTCACGGATTCACTCATACATCTATAACAATATCGACTAAATGTAATTTATGTTTGCCTTCTGACGTACCTAATTTTGCTGTTTCTCAAATACAGCATGCTGCTTTCAGAAGCGCTGGAACTGATCGTAACATCATCTATAGGAACTGCCTCCTAGTATAGCGAATTTAAGTACATGCTCTTCTTCCCACACACCGTTAACGTCTGCATGTACGTCTGAAGAAAACTGTAACGTAATCTATAGACACCTATAAACGCAGATTGTGTAAATGATAATTATATTTCTCTCGATGGGCTAAAATGGCGACTGCAGAAATTTCTCTCTCTCTGTGTATGGTCTCGATGTGCGAACATGGAAAATATGGAGAATATGTGACATATGGAAATTTTAGTCGGTTGTGGAGGCGTACATGTATAACCGAAATTACAGTCGCGACCACTCACGATGAGCGACAAGTATGGCATCGAGCCCCGCTCGGGTACAGATTTAGATGTTTCACCAATAAAGTAAACAGCTACCGGCAAACCGTATTCGAACGTTCTGAATCTTGTTCGTAAGTATAACGTTCTGTTTAATCAGCTCATTTTACCAGCGTACTTTGAAATATTACCGTGTTATCGTTTGTTATCAATGTTTATCAGGTCTTAATGTATGCTGGTATAGCTACGAGAGTGACCCGAAGATCACAGGAAAGTGAGAGACCAGTCCCATGGGCATGATGGATACGAAGGCGTGCGGGCGCAATGAGACAACGTGCCTCGATCCGCATTTATTTCATTTTCGCTGTAAATGTATTTATAAAGCTGTACAGTGAGTGTACTTTAAACGAGGAACTGCCGTTTGACGATGGCTCGTTTATGACAACGAGGGATTACGACACTTTTTCCGAGTGCAAGAGTTGATTCTCCGAGATTCAGTATTGTATTGGGGAGTGACGATATTAAGGTGAATGTAACTAGTCGTTGTCCTCAGTGTGGAGTTTTTTGTACACCTTGGAGTTGCTCAATGCTCACCTTCTCCATGTCCACTTTTCTGTCATCATAGTCTCCTGTCGAAAGTGCTTTCTTTGATTTGTCCCCCAAATCACGTGTCTTCTTTCTGCAGGGAAGACACATACAGCATATAATGCTGCAAAGCACCTGCGAACACAAAAGAACATTACAACACCTCCGATTTAGAGCTTATACATTAAGACAGCAAAATGACGGCGCCTCAAAGTTTTAATGCAGAGCAGTCAAAAGTTTAGGATTTTTTTCTGAACTGGCTCTCACAGGGACTTGACCCTATCCTCAGTACGTTGGAAAAATATCCTAAAGCTGTAAAATACATCATGAAGAGTGATGAAAGCTCACAGACTATCGCCCTCCTACGTTTTCCCAGGCGAATAGAGTGTCCTTCTTGTCATCTCGTAAGGAACGCACGCAAGTTGTGTTGATGATGTACACGACGCATGACAGCCGCTATCAACACACATGTAATATTTGCAGTATCATATTAACAACCGAGATACTGTTCCCCACCAAAACAGAGCCAACATGTGAGAGGTTTAAGAAATGGTATTGTAGCCATTATTTTGTATCGTGGTTTTCAGGCCGTTCATTGGAGCGTTCGGTCATAAAGGGTTCTTTGTTATCAGTTCGAGCAGACCAGAGCGGAAAGGCGGTGTCCTATCCAGCTGTGTTCAAATGGCTCTGAGCACTATGGGACTTAACATCTACGGTCATCAGTCTCCTAGGACTTAGAACTACTTAAACCTAACTAACCTAAGGACATCACACAACAGTCAGTCGTCACGAGGCAGAGTAACCTGCTGTGGAGAGAAGTTACTATTTCGGAAGCACAGATCAGTTACCCTGCTGTAAGACTAAGGATATGCGTAGCAAAAGTAAAAGTAAATTCTGAATCATTCACACTGTTACGAATATACTGCTCCCAGTAAAGCAATATAAGTGAAGCCATTTGGAATATACTGTTGGTCCAACTTGAACGAAACAATTTTTCCCAAAATGTTTTGGCGTGGAAACATATTCGCAGTCTTGTTAACATGCAAATCATCTCTCATACCCAGAAGCTCCCCTAACTTTAACTCGCACACACCCACTATTCCATCGCTGTAAGCGCCCATGCGTCTCCAACCGCACTTACCCATTCTCATGCACTTAATTGGCCCTACGCATGGTAATTATCTGTTTGTGTCTCCCTGTCACTGTCTCCTGTCTCACAGCCACAGTCTCCTTCGTTCTGCTCCACGACTACTGCTTCCCCTCACTGTCATTGTCTCCCTCCTCCCTCTTACTGCTGCTGTCTCATTTATCCCTTCTTACTGCTGCAGTCTTCACACTGAAACTATCTTTCTCGTCCTCGTTGCCATTATCACTTCCTCTCACCCACTTCTACTCACACCTTCTCTTTACTCCTGTCTAATTAGCACTGTCACCTTCACTCTTTCCCCAGCACTGTCAACAACATTCCACTGCCACTGTTTCTGTATCTCACATTAGAATTATCTCCTTCCCTCTTTCTATACCACAACCAAGTTTTACTCTCTAACAGAATTTTTTGCTTGACTGTATCTTTCCTACTGTTACTGTATCATTACATCTCTGCATTAAAAGCGTGCAAATATGTTCGCATTCCCATTTTTTCGGAAATTCCTAAAGCTGCTGATGATGGTAGAATGACGCAGCTGGTACCTCACTTTTCAGCCAGAACATCTTTAACAAGAGTATTTTTGCCCTGGTAGCCCTCTTATGCCGGTCACAGAAGGGCACGTCACTCATATGAAGAGAACTTGATGGTTCAGTAAAATTTTGATATAATAATTACATGGAATTGAAATATCGTACATCTAACTTTACACCTCACACAGGATTTAACGCGCACAGTACTACAATGTGGGCTTCCAAGAACTCTTCTGATAATAGTGAAGACCGTTTATCCGTGTTGTGCCATTTTACAAACTATGTTGTCGGCTCACACAGTATTATGCATCTTCGTTACAGATAAACAGCTCTGTGATATTGCGGAATACGGAATCCTCACAAATGACTGGGCGGGGCCGACTAGCGCTTGAGCTATGTAAGATCGCCTTATCTTGAAAAGACAACCTGCACTGCTGGAAGAAAGATGCTAAATCTATCAGGTTGTAAAAAAGATTAGAACTGGATAAATTATTGTGAAACGACGAGTAGAATTATTAAGTTGTCTGGAGTGTGGAGCACAACAAGAAAAATCGCAAGTTGTGACTGGAAGCTAGACCTTATGTTAGATGTTGCGCTTGAAAACAAGATTTTTCCACCTCTTCCCCCACTGGTCATCGTATCTAACCATATCTTTCAGTTGAAAGAGCTAAAGAAAATGCTGAAGTCATCCACGAACTCTTTCTTGGCTTGGATCATGATCACTATCCTACGTTGTGAGACCCGTAAAATCGTGCGATGACGATATTTCTACGAAATTTCAATGGTACATGGATGAGACTCTTCCTCCTCACTCAACAATTCAAATAATGGTTCCAGCTCCGTGCCCCAAAGCAGTTCCTGAAAGTACTACGTCTTGAGGTAGAAGCACCCTTGAAAGGTTTATTAAGACCCATTTCATCCTGGTACCGACTGATCTTTAAGTCATTCCAACAATCACCGCCAGAATCACAGAATATAAGCAACATTGCTGGTTCGAGTGGGTGGAGAAATAGGCCATGGAAGAGCACGGGCTGTGTTAGACCGACCACATAGTAGAATTCGTCGACACTGAAATTTTGGCTGTAGTCGACACTGAAATTTTGGCTGTAGAAAATATCTACCACACCCGCTTATTCAGAGAAGCTATGGTAATACACAAATACGAGACTAGATTCAACAAGAAAGAACAAATCCTCAAGGTAAAGGCTTCCTCGATTCCCGTATTGCAGCGTACGATCGTTCCAGGTAGCAAGAAGAGAACCATACCGGAAATGACCGCGGGAAGGCACTTGGACGTTGACTCGCCAGGTCATATTGCCTGCAGCCGCGAGCTTGGTTACAGTCCACCACCAGCAATGAAGGGTGAAGCTTTGACAATGCCATCCACTCGTGCTTGTGAAACGACAGAAAAATCATCAGACAAACGCAGGCCGAAGAACCCGAGAAAGAATCCAACAGGCAGTTTGTCAACAAGTGGTCACGAAAGCCTTAACAATTTTGAAGTGAAGTGGGCAATATTCATATTCCGAACCTGTACTGTAACATAGTGACATTAAGACGATGATCCTGTTGGGTAGACAGTACAGAAAAACGCACAACTTAACGAACGAATCTGTTCGTTAACTGTTATGCTCTTCAATGCTGACAACGTATTGAATTTATAATATGCTCTCATATCACATGAGTCTTCGAGACTGTAATATTTGCACTGGAGATGTACGCAGTCAGTAAAATCGATGTGCTGTAATAAATTATATCAACCCACATACAACCGATGCTGCCGATTTTGTTCTTTACGTATTCATAATCCTGGACGTAGGCTGTCCTATCCAAATATCTCTTCCCCACAAAGGCGGCTCTCTTATAGCCCTCATGTTATGATTGTCACCAGATACTTAATGTTTGCTTGACTCATTAAGGTCATGTCAGGTACCTAATGTTCGGACGACAAGTCGACAGCAGATGACGTGAAATCTTTCTTAACAGTCCTTCAAACATCTACAGAGGAGGGTGGCACCCTTTCAAGAAATAACTGACTATACAGTTACCGTGGTGCCAGAAACGGATCCAGGGCATGTATACTACTACACATTCTTCAGTGTGAGCGACCAATCCATCAAAAAAAAAAAAAAATCTGTTACATGGTGGATATGGCATCCTTATAATTGATTGTGCAACGTCTACTGGTGCTTAAGGAATATTAGATCTTCTTATCTCTAGAAGAAAATCTGCAGTGCTGGGAGGCCGATACTAAAACTAACGGGATGTAAAAAAAAAAAAAAAAAAAAAAAGAAGAAAAATCTACTTAACTGCACAAATTATAGTTAAACGACGAATAGAGATATTAAGATGTTTGATGTGTGGAGTACAACAAGGAAACTCAGAAATCGTTACTGGAACCCAGACCACGGAGAACTTGTTAGATTTTGAGCTTGAGAACTAGGTACTTGGCGAGGAAATTTATTGGTCCTGAGAGACAGCACTCCGACTATAGATTAATCACCCTCGTACGGAAAAAAAATTCTTCCGCTTGTGAGATCTACATCGGAGTTGTGTCGTCTTTGACTTTTAATGGTTTAAGCACTATACATGGTGTGCATCATCTGCCTTTGGATTCAAACAGATACCTACATAGACCCATTTGGAATTCCATTCCTGTATCAGTTTATAAGACTCGAAATTCTGTATTGCAGTTTTATGAAAAATTACTTTAGCACAATGAGTTCAAGTTTCTGTGCGTACGTTAGTCCTTACTGGACACACAATGTTCATGATTATGTTGGTCATTCGTGATTTCAAGGTATTTCAGCAATATGAATTGTATTTATTGTCCTGAAGCTGAAATACTCAAAGCAGTTTCGTCTGCCCCCATATTTTCCATTTTTTACAGCAGAGGTGACAGTTATTCGAGAGACTCTCAAATCTGGTCTTCCTGCGGGGATCCAGAACTTTCTGTAGCGTCACATCCCAAAAGCGTTCAGGAGCATATTCAACAATGACTACGCAAGGGTGAAATGAATATTCAGGTGCTGGAAATTATGTTGCAAAATAAGCGAGGAGGTACAAGAATCACATTTCTGTCAACACCAGGTCATTTGGGATTAGTTTACAATGACAAGGTCGAACAGATGGCGAATGTCAGTGTAATGAATGTCTTTTTACCACTCTCAGATTTCGGGTTACGGATATGGAAACTGGCCAAGGAAGAATGGGCCAAATGATTGGCGCCTTTCAGTGTACCATAGAAGTCAATACTACACTGCGATATAAGCATCAATTAGAGGCTACACCTGGCTACAAAAATTTCAGGAGTCCAGCAAGATGATAACTGTACTAATCATAGTTCAACCCCTTCCAATGTACGTTGGATTGGTATCAAGTATATACCGTCAAGTGAATGTCAGAAGATAGAAGCGAGTGTTCTAAGCAGCTTGCTGTTTTTCTACAATTACCTCGCAAGACAGCGAAACCATTTGCTGCAAAATCTGCAAGGTGTCCTTACCATTAAGTACTTCTGTTTCATTGGGTCATGAGATCCTCAAAATATCCTGCTCACTCCCCTCGAAGCATATACTCTGGATCCACATTTTATTTATTTTTTCTATGTCAGGTAATTAACTGAACTTGTTGCACCTGTTTGTAGGTTATATTATAAACCATGCGTCTCTGTTCATCACTTGTTTCCGTTTTTGCAATCTCCCGGGTAAATTTGAGTATCTGACTGAAGAAAGCTGTTTATCGCCGTGTTAGCATGGTTTCTGGAGAAACGAAGGTAAATCGAGGATGTATGTGTGTAAAACAAGGGATTTTTTTTTTTTTTGCTGAGAACAACAAACGTTTTCTCGATCTACAAGAAAGTGACTCATATTAAGCCTCCGAATTTTTAATTCTGTTTTCAATATCGGTTGAGGTATTACACGTCATGAGTATTACTCGGTTGACTTTTCCGCTTCACTGTCGCAATTTGCAACACTCTGGAGCTACAGTGCTCTGAATTTTAGTGTGTAACGCGGCTGTGTATAATGTAACTATGTCGTTGCGTGAAAAACAGAATCGCAGAAAAAATGAAGCACCAATTTAAAGATTTCGGCCACACATGGTACGCAAACGAGCACTGCAACATATGCAACAAGCCATCGCTTTGTGTTCACTGTCGTCGATCACCCACCATATAGTCCCGATTAGGTCCCACCAGTTTTCCATCTGTTTCCAAAACTTGATTACATTCGACGATTTCACACTCAGAGTAACGGAGCGGAGCAAGCAGAGGTGAGAGTGTGGCCCCGTTGACAAAGCAAAATATTGTACAGTCACAGTGTCAACAAACAGGTATATCGTTAGGGTTCAAATGGATCTGAGCACAATGGGACTTAACATCTGATGTCATCAGTCCCCTATAACGTAGAAATAGTTAAACCTAACTAACCTAAGGACATTACACACATCCATGCCCGAGGCAGGATTCGAACCGGCGACCGTAGCGGTCGCACGGTTCCAGACTGAAGCGCCTAGAACCGCTTGGCCACACCGGCTGGCTGTCTCTTTAGGAGTAATACGTTCGTCATTTGAGAGACTGAGATGACAAAGAGATACGTAGGCATGAAAAATACACATTTCTAACGTTAATAACCTAAGTTTTATTTAAAAATCTATAAGAGATTCTGATAAAAATATCGGAGGCGTTACGTTTCAGTACGCCCTCGTAGCACTAGCTGTACATTCACCAAACAACGTATACATTTACATTCACATCAGAGAATGCTAGACGCAGAATACGGTGAGGAATAAGAGATGCAGTGTGATGACACAGGTGATGCATTTCGAATGATGAAATGCCCCGAACACCAAACCATGAGCTAGCAGTAAAGATGTTCCATGACATGAGTCGTATCCACCTGAGACATTGAATAGATTCCTGAAAAGTCGATTCGGGATGTGTATTGCCTGGATGTAAGGGTTTTACTTTATGTAGGGCTCTAAATTATTTGTGTCACTGAAAAAAGTAACTGCTGTTTGAATTTTCGTAAAAAAATAGCAGAATGTTCTATATACGCTGTGGCTTCAGATAATAAGCTACAAATACTGTCCTACGCTACGATCACTACACAACAAGAGCTCTGCACTGTCAGAAGACAGTACGAGTCCGGAATCTCCTGCAGGCACGTCTCCGCCGCGGCACAGATAGTCACTGGTTAGTGGAAGAGTGAAATAGCGCGGCGACTGGAAAGCTGCTCCAAAACTGAACTGCGCGTGAGCAAATCGTCTAAATTGCGCACAGACTGACCGTGAATTCTGGCGGTATGTGGACGAAATGCAATGTCCCGTCTACCGGTATTGAAATTCTGTCAGTTCAACCAACGCTGCACAGCGGTGGGTGACGCTGGTCGGAAAGGAAGGCATGCGATATCGACATCGACCACAGACGCCAATGTCCACGCCATGGGGAAACTGGTTCAGTGCAGTAACATATTTCCGTCGATGAAGACATTCACATGACCGTTCTGCAATGGCTCCACGACCATAAGCGGATTTCCATCGTCGAGTAATTGAATGACCTACAGAAGACTCGGAGGGACCTTTACACAGACTTGATGACTAAGTTGCAAAATTGTCTGTGTCAGTTTCAAGTGTAGGAAAGCATTCAATAAAAGTTACTAGGCCTATCATGAAAATGTCTAACTTACTCTTTGAGGGTTGCCGGCACGAATAATTTACTCGTTCTATTTCCACATTTAATAATAAACTTACATTTTGCCGTACTGACACAAATACATCTATGTATTTCAGTAGTCAGTTTACAAATAAACTGCAGCAAAGTAATCCTCGGAAATATGTCATTACTAGCATGAAAGACGTTTGTGGGTCCTGATATAGTGTATACTCTTCGTATACTAATATTTTGGTGTATCACAAGAAATTTGTAGTTTAGTGTTTCAGTCTTATTTTGCCCCAGAAGAAAACATTGACCACCAACAAAAAATTTTCGCTCACAAAATCTAAGCTCAGGACTGAGGAGGATACACGCCTTTTTTTCATGTACACGTGGTAATAACGTGTTTGTATGAAACTTGGTGTATTATCTGCGGTTACATAATATGATAATATCCGTGTGTATCCTTCCCATTTTCGCCTGAATTGTATTTGTTAAATTCTGTCCGTAGCTGATATGTTAAGAGTTCTTAGTTACAAACATTGGTCCTGAATGAAAATAGAGAAATAACTTGAAATCACTGTATCTACTGCTAGTATTCTACTTTCTCAGGCTATATTACTTTGTATTTGTACCAGACTTTTTGCAGCATGGCTCAATAAGCACAAGCCAAATAGTATTAGTAATAAAACTCCTACAAACTAAAGCCGCAGTGGGTGTTGCCTGTTCTGCACTTTCCGAAAATTCTATACGCTGCTCTGCATTCGTTGTCTGCAACGAAACGTTGTCATCATGAAGAGTGGTTCATGTGAGCAGAGATAAAACTCATAGGGAGTTATTTCGGGTCGGAAGGTGGCTGATCAGAAACTTTCCACCAAAAACGCTGCAGGAGCATCTTCATGGCCCCCACAGTGTATGGCAAGAAATGGCATGAGGAAGGAAATATATGACAGTTACATTACGTGACCTGCACGTAACAGGGCGAATTCTTCCAGCAGGCACTTCTACTTGGCGTGGGACACGATTCTGCAGGCTGTTTTACTTGCACTCTCTGCAATCAGAACTGGAAAGAGTGACTTGACGTGTTCGCCGGACATCGCCCGGACACTGCCTGAGACATCTGTACAGAGGTTTCAACGGATTTTCACTGTGGTACAGACTTCGCGACATAGCAACTCTATACAAAGATTAGCGTTCGTATCAGAGGACTACCAGGAATCTGCTGAGATTAAAGACGCCAAAAGAGGAAGGCATAAGGTTTCGCAACGTGTCTATTCCCTAACGGCCCACCAAACTTCTTAATCAGCTATAACGTATTTTTTGATTTTGGACGAATAGGAAGAGAAAGATATATTGGTGGAAAGGTTAACGTTCTAGAGTTTCCTACGATTCGAACTGTTCTCAGATGGAATTTATTTCATTTCCTTAATTGTACTGACTGATTTTCGGGAGGGGATTAGACAGCAAGGTCATCGGTCCCAGAGGGAAAATGAAGGTTGGGGAAGGAAATCGTCCGTGCCTTTTCAATCGAACTATCGCGGCATTTGACTGAAGGGATTTAGGGAAATCACGGAAAACCTAGATCAGAATGGCAAGACGGGTGTTTGAACCGTCGTCCTCCCGAGTGCGAGTCCAGTGTGCTAACCACTGCTCCACCTCGTTCGATATTACTTTATGTCACTTAAGGCGGATGCCAGAATGGTACACCTGATAAAGATATGATCCATTTTGTGACACATCTTTGTCCGATCCGAACGCCACCGATATGTCAAAGTAATGGTTTCGTTTCTGCTACCTTGTGATTCACTGCATAGGCTGGAGTTCCAACAAGCTCTGGATATCCTTTTAATCTGGTGGAAAATTTTAAGATGCTTAATGGCGTCGTGATAATCAGGTCTGCATCGTGCTAAATCGTATCTGTAGCTCACCAAAATCACTCACTATTTCAATACGAAGTGTAGACTGTAGAATGTTACTGACACCCAATACATTAAATAGTTCACACTGAACATCTATTTCCACAAGTCTTTTTAGAGTCTATAATGTCTCCCTTGGTAGCGAACGTATTCTAATATAAACACCACCAAACACTCACCTTCACTACATTAGCCACAAATTTCCGTAAATATTTCAACGATTCGAAAAATTGCTGCTAGTTGCGTTTACTGTGGGTCGTTGCGTTGTCAAATTAGTGCTGAGCATAAAATGCAGCGGTAGCAGAAGGATGAAATACGGTATAAAGTTGCCGCGCGTTTCTTATGACAATTGATGTTTTAATAAATAGGCGCAACAGACTTCGGCACATTTAAGTAATTATATTTCATGTATACCTCTTTGGTGATTGACATTGTGTTGCGTCCGAATAAAAGACTAAAGATCGATTTAATTTCATCCACATTTCGCAGCTTCAAACATTTCTGTATTCAGTACACTGGAAGTATGAATCAAAAAACGCCTTCAGTCACAACTTCTTGGGTTTTATTACTTAAACTCTTGTGCTTTATAAAATACCAAAAGTTGTGACTGAAGGCGCTTTTCAAATCACACTTGCAGTGTACTAAAGATTGTGGTTTCAGGAACATGGAAATAAAATTATAAAAATGTAAATTATCTTCTTATTCATAGTACTTAGCTAGAAAATGCTATCAAGGGAAGGAAGATTATGATGTACTGCAGACGCAATATAGTACCGACGTGCGTCGTACTGGAACTTGATTTTCCAAAGGCTAGTAAACATATTTAACTTATTTTACTAAGCACGGCAACCTGTATAAAATATTTCTAAACACTTCATTTAAATGACATGTTACTGCTAAACTGATCATGACATTCAGTATGAACGTAGTTATTGCAAAACGTTCGAGATCCGTCGTCCACAACATATGGTTCTAAGTAGTGAAAAAAGAAAATTCTTATACTGTGTCGGAAGAGTGATAATGATTTAAAGCTGGGATATCCTTTACTGTCCACTCACTCCCATCTTATTGTGGACACAGTTTTGTGCTTAATGAAAAAATCTTAATTGAGATGCTCGTTTTACTACAGTAGAGTTACATTCACATTCATGTTATTCCAGAAACTTTGGATCGCATCCAATCAATCGTAGTTCTCAAAAAGTTTCATTTGGTTGAGCCCAGGTATAAGGCAATTTATTTGCATAGCGCATACGACAAAAAAACTTAACTGTGATGGCGGTAAAGCGGAGAACTACGGATGATCCATCTAAAAGACTTATTTCCGTTTGACAAAAATTCACTACTGTTGAGAGCAACATAAGCACAACAGAGACGGAGACACAAGAGTTAAAATTTGGCATTTTGTATTCCCAATTACTTCATATACGCTGTGGACTGATGAAACTAGTTTTTCCTGAATTAGCTCAAATAGCATACGTTGTTCACGTCGGCAGTTCGGTGGAACCCAAAAGGCCAATGCTTAGCCTGCCTTAAGTGGTAATTCTCTGGAGACGTGTGAATTCATGGCAGATACCCTTAAAGAATTGAAATCTTGTATTCGGTCGTTCGGTTGACCATACCGGAACAGAACTGGTAGATCGTAAATAGAAAACCAATGTAATGAGTTCGGTTTTCAGAAAATCTTTCACCACGAATGATCGTTATACGGTTCTTCCTTTCAGTTATTCTACAGACGCCGAAGTGGTAGTTTCGAGACATTTTACAACGAAAAAAAGTCAACTAAAATCGCTCACCGCAGGAAGCACATCGGCACCAGATTTATAATGGGACATTCTATAGTGATTATTCGAAGAACTTGCGACCCTACAAGTACCACTTTATCGTATCTCGCCGGAGCAGCTGAGGTTACCAATGGACTGGAAACGAAGCGCAGGATAGTCCCGTTTTCGAGAAGGGTTGTTGGATAGATGCACATAAATATATGCCCTTATTGCCACAACAATCTGTTGTAGAATATGGAACATGTTTTATATCCACGAATTACGAATCTTTTCGAAAGAAAATTCAAAAAGCGTCTTCTGAAAACGCAGATCTTGATCAATTTTGTGGTTAAGGCCGAAAGATCCTCGAGGCTATACGGAGGCTAATCTGTTGTCTACAGGACGGTTGCAGAGCATAAAGACGGTAAGCGAAATGAAGAAGTTTTTACGGAGAATCGATTAGCAGCACAAGAATAGGTATGACACTAAAAATCCAAATAATTATAACACATTGTGTGTAAACAGTTACAGAAGTCCACCTTTTTTTATTAAGATGTTGGCGATAAATCAACGGAATCTCAAACAACCATAAAATACCTGCGATTAACAATCCGTAACGACCTGAAGTCGAATGATGACTTAAATCAATTTAGGAAAAGCGGATGCCAAGCTGAGATTCACTACAATAGTCCTGAGGTAATGTAATTCATCCACAAAAACAGATACAAAAATCTCGTTCGACCGATTAGTCTGTTGTAATAGAGGAGTTGGAGGTGATACAACGGAGATAGATATGTGCCATCATGGGATTGTTTTGTTGGATCGAGAGTGCTATGGAACTGCTCAACTCCATTGGCAGATGCTACAGAATTTGTTACGCACCACGAAGAAGCTACTATTGAAATTCCGATAGAGTATTTTGCGAAAAGAAGCAGGCAGCGTACTATCTCCTCCCTTATTGCTCTCGCGAAATGGCAATGACGAGAAACTGAGAGGAACTGCAGCCCTTATTACGCGACCTTTTCAAGCATCTCTCGCGAATACAACAGGAAAGGCGAGAAGACTAAGGCACTCTTCGTAACACGTCGTAAGGTGGATTGCGAAGTATAGATTTATACATGCAGTGATACCCAATTCACACTGGAGACTGCGATTCCACACACCAGGGACTCTGGAAATATCTGTTAACAATCTAAGAAATTACTCTGATTCAAGCTTTATATTATTTCGATTATAACCACAGCGTTCAGCATTAGCGGTTTTTATAGTTGAAGTACACAGTAGGGGGTTTCTGCATGGACGTTGATGATGGCTGAGATAAATGATTATTGGTCACTTACCTCCACTGGCTTCATGGCTTTCTAACTCTGATATCTGCCTGTCTTCAAAAGTTAAACTTGTCTCGGCGGTGACTTAAACTGCTCCTACGAAAGATATGTAGCACACCTAAGTTTTCACCAAATTCGCTTCCTACAAACTTCGATACGCTCTCGAATAGATTCGACTCACCAGGCAGACAATTGCTAGGCAACGCACGCACCACGTCCAGCGATGTTTCATTGTTATGAGCCTCGCGTGGGAACAATGCTAAAGAGTTACCATAGCTTGTGACTCTAAAACCTGTTATTCAGGCTGTACGTAATTTGTTTATCCCTGTCGTGGTTATCCATTACAACTTCCTCATACGAAAAGAAAATAACATGAACAGTTTATTTCTTCGTGACCGAAAATCCTGAACGTAATTTAAAGTTCGTCCGAATGAGCAAAATAAATGGATAACAGAGGCAATTCCCATATTTTTCGCGTTTACGTCGACTAGAACGGCCCCTCTGTGTATTTTATTGTGATCAGATCGGAACGTATGCATATTGTGATATTTTCGGAACAATGAGCACGAAATGTTACTGCTTGAGGCATTGCCCGCTAAATTTGTAAGTCTATGCACCGAAGCAACGAGACATTCTATCGTTCGTTGCAGTGTATGGTAATTTATATCTGGTTTTGGAAAAACTACCCACAATGAATGGAGCGACAATACCGAGAGATTGTGATACGTAAATGTCATGTAACGAAGAGTGAACGAACTAACTAAGGAGTACTGTATGCAGTTGTTTATAGACAGGAGTGTCTGCCACGTTTTGGGCTTGTGAAGTAGTAAACAGCAGAGCTCCGTCTGAAGTACCATTCTCAGAAAATACAGTGTACACGTACGACTGAAGGTTTCAAATGCGAAACGTATGCCAATACGAAAATGCTACAGATCTTTGGTTTACGTGCCCCTTTCTTGAAAAGTGCAGTGCGTGAAAGGTACGGAAAACGTGCAGAAGAAAGAAGGAAAGAAGACTGAAAGAGGGTGAGAACGGAGTAACTGAACCAATAAGGACTTTTCATATTAAGGGAAAATGAATTTACCAGGGCGAAATGTGCCGAATATGTTTGATATCAGAATTTACGCCTGTACCCAAAAGTTAAGAGTAATCAAGAAGAGACAGGACGCTTTTAACTCTAAGACTGAAGAGCTACAGAATAACCGAACCTAATCGAGTGAAGTTTATCTTAGTAATATATCCAAAACATATAATGAACCACGTTCATAATTCGCAAATACCGATCCAAAAGATAGAAATATGTATAGGAAATTTCTCCGATTATCAACGTCGTAATTGTTATGGTATGATGTTATTTACCGCCGCTTTCTAGTCGCGTATCACGTTGTCGGTCAATATTTTCCATATTCAGAGACATAGTTGTCATTTCAGGTCATGAATATTTTCAATCGCGTAAATTTTATCAGTCATCGGAGTTTCTACATCTACATCTACATCCATACTCCGCAAGCCATCTGACGGTGTGAGGCGGAGGGTACCTTGAGTACCTCTATCGGTTCTCCCTTCTATTCCAGTCTCGTATTGTTCGTGGAAAGAAAGATTGTCGGTATGCCTCTGTGTGGGCTCGAATCTCTCTGATTTTATCCTCATGGTCTCTTCGCGAGATATACGTAGGAGGGAGCAATATACTGCTTGACTCTTCGGTGAAGGTATGTTCTCGAAACTTCGACAAAAGCCCGTACCGAGCTACTGAGCGTCTCTCCTGCAGAGTCTTCCACTGGAGTTTATCCACCATCTCCGTAACGCTTTCGCGATTACTAAATGATCCTGTAACGAAGCGCGCTGCGCTCCGTTGGATCTTCTCTATATCTTCTACCAACCCTATCTGGTACGGATCCCACACTGCTGAGCAGTATTCAAGCAGTAGGCGAACAAGCGTACTGTAACCTACTTTCTTTTTTTTTTCAGATTGCATTTCCTTAGGATTCTTCCAATGAATCTCAGTCTGGCATCTGCTTTACCGACGATCAACATTATATGATCATTCCATTTTAAATCACTCCTAATGCGTACTCCCAGATAATTTATGACCACCAGGTCATTTATGTATATTGTGAATAGTAACGGTCCTATGACACTCCCCTCCGGCACACCTGAAATCACTCTTACTTCGGAAGACTTCTCTCCATTGAGAATGACATGCTGCGTCCTGTTATCTAGGAACTCCTCAATCCAATCACACAATTGGTCTGATAGTCCATATGCTCTTACTTTGTTCATTAAACGACTGTGGGGAACTGTATCGAACGCCTTGCGGAAGTCAAGAAACACGGCATCTACCTGGGAACCCGTGTCTATGGCCGTCTGAGTCTCGTGGACGAATAGCGCGAGCTGGGTTTCACATGACCGTCTTTTTCGAAAACCATGCTGATTCCTACAGAGTAGATTTCTAGTCTCCAGAAAAGTCATTATACTCTCGGTGTGAACAGATATTATCACAAATCAGAAGCAAGAAGCAACTGTGCAGTATTTATGGTCAACCATACAAAAGGAAAAATTGTGCTAGTGGGTGCGTTATCTGAAATCTGCAGGCACCTCTAGTCATCAGCTTCCCTCTTGCGACTGAACACTCTCTTGCGGCTAACCAAGAACGATGTATAGCCACGGAGGATAAAGCCTTCCCCTACCAGGTCCTAATCAAGACCGGCCCTGTATTTTCACATCAACATCGACGAATAGCAAATCTCTCATGGTCATATATCAATCGTCTGTAAGGGAGGCAATAAAATCCTGAAAGAATTAGCAATAATTGGCCAAAGAAGTTTTCAGCTTTCACTTAGACCAGTAAGAACATATCGCAGTGTAATCTTAGTCGCTATTGTGGGCTACAGGTCGAGCGTTTGGTCTCATAGAGCCAAAAAGGTTAGGACAACAAAGGCTCTACGTCGAGACCGTACAAGTGTACTACTGCACCTGACAAGCGTGTGTAGATCAGCACCGTCTGAGGCGCAGCTCGTGATGTTAGACTTGCTGCTCCTAGACCTAGCAGTAAGACAGGTCCACAACATTGGCTCAAAAAGGCGAACATGGTAAGCGAAAGAAGATACTGGGTGTAAGAGCCACATCGAATAAGGAAATAAAGGCATGCATTGATAGAGAATGACAAGCAACGTAGGACAGGACAGAAACAGGGAGAACTTACCAGTACCCGCCTAACATGAAAGGAAGGACCAGAGAGTCACTCTTCCTTTCGACTAAAGAGGCTGTACACTGCCAGCAATGTCGTCTTGCACACGTTACCACTCACTGAAGGAACGAAAGAACGACAACGCTCCACAGACTCATACAGATTTTAATGTGGAGCAATCAGCACCTGAGTAGCATCGTCTAAGAATGTACTACACACTAGATGCTACAGATAATTAAAGCATCGTTTTTGGTAATACAACAGCCTGTAAGATAATATAGAAAGTGTGGCATCAGTTGAGCTCGACTGAAGCTAAAATATCAATTTATGAACTTCAAGCCTACGTGGCAGAGAGACAACGAAGAAAAGGCCACACGTCATGAAAACGAGGCGTACCACTCCTGGAGATTCACCAACGACATCTTTCCGGTAACAGTGAGGAGATGAGCCACGAGGAGTACTGTGGAAGATTTCCTGAGACTCTAACTGCTACATCCCAACTTCCACGCATTTGGAGGCACAGTATCGCAGCCCCTGTGATTCCTGAGTTGTAACTCAATGTGCCATGGGCAAATAAGGAATCTAACATGGTTCTGACACCAAGTATGCAGTAGCGTAGTCTGCAAACATATATTACAAACTTCGTGGCCCAACAATGCAGTCCAGTGTAACAGACAATTAGTATATGCCTTCTCAATTCAGAATGGACATACACTCCTGGAAATTGAAATAAGAACACCGTGAATTCATTGTCCAAGGAAGGGGAAACTTTATTGAGACATTCCTGGGGTCAGATACATCACATGATCACACTGACAGAACCACAGGCACATAGACACAGGTAACAGAGTATGCACAATGTCGGCACTAGTACAATGTATATCCACCTTTCGCAGCAATGCAGGCTGCTATTCTCCCATGGAGACGATCGTAGAGATGCTGGATGTAGTCCTGTGGAACGGCTTGCCATGCCATTTCCACCTGGCGCCTCAGTTGGACCAGCGTTCGTGCTGGACGTGCAGACCGCGTGAGACGACGCTTCATCCAGTCCCAAACATGCTCAATGGGGGACAGATCCGGAGATCTTGCTGGCCAGGGTAGTTGACTTACACCTTCTAGAGCACGTTGGGTGGCACGGGATACATGCGGACGTGCATTGTCCTGTTGGAACAGCAAGTTCCCTTGCCGGTCTAGGAATGGTAGAACGATGGGTTCGATGACGGTTTGGATGTACCGTGCACTATTCAGTGTCCCCTCGACGATCACCAGTGGTGTACGGCCAGTGTAGGAGATCGCTCCCCACACCATGATGCCGGGTGTTGGCCCTGTGTGCCTCGGTCGTATGCAGTCCTGATTGTGGCGCTCACCTGCACGGCGCCAAACACGCATACGACCATCATTGGCACCAAGGCAGAAGCGACTCTCATCGCTGAAGACGACACGTCTCCATTCGTCCCTCCATTCACGCCTGTCGCGACACCACTGGAGGCGGGCTGCACGATGTTGGGGCGTGAGCGGAAGACGGCCTAACGGTGTGCGGGACCGTTGCCCAGCTTCATGGAGACGGTTGCGAATGGTCCTCGCCGATACCCCAGGAGCAACAGTGTCCCAAATTTGCTGGGAAGTGGCGGTGCGGTCCCCTACGGCACTGCGTAGGATCCCACGGTCTTGGCGTGCATCCGTGCGTCGCTGCGGTCCGGTCCCAGGTCGACGGGCACTTGCACCTTCGGCCGACCACTGGCGACAACATCGTTGTACTGTGGAGACCTCACGCCCCACGTGTTGAGCAATTCGGCGGTACGTCCACCCGGCCTCCCGCATGCCCACTATACGCCCTCGCTCAAAGTCCGTCAACTGCACATACGGTTCACGTCCACGCTGTCGCGGCATGCTACCAGTGTTAAAGACTGCGATGGAGCTCCGTATGCCACGGCAAACTGGCTGACACTGACGGCGGCGGTGCACAAATGCTGCGCAGCTAGCGCCATTCGACGGCCAACACCGCGGATCCTGGTGTGTCCGCTGTGCCGTGCGTGTGATCATTGCTTGTACAGCCCTCTCGCAGTGTCCGGAGCAAGTATGGTGGGTCTGACACACCGGTGTCAATGTGTTCCTTTTTCCATTTCCAGGAGTGTTTATGTGTGTAGGAGGTGGCCATAGGGTAGTGCATAGACTTGTTTACTCTTTTTTTTTAAATTTTTCTGTTTATGAAGATGTTTAATGTCAATTTTCCCCTTTAACACCATAATGCTTATTTACATTATCACATTTGCAACTATATTAGTATATTAGGTGCTAAAGTCAAGCCAAATCATGTGCTACGTATAGTCCGATCTCATCTCTAGATAACAGACCAACAGGGTATATCAAATAAATAAATACACCTCTCACCAATATGTACCTATTAAAGGCAGCATCGGTCACTTCCCCACGAGACCCATATGAAACGACAACATATTTGAAAAATGAATAGCGATTCATCTGTGAAGAAGACAGTTCTTCGTCGTAAGAGCCTGCGTCCAACATTCCATGAAAACGTCACGCCCTGAGGGCCGTCTGTTCAGTGATACACGGCTTTACAGGACAGGCACTCAGTCATAGTTAAGCTCTACGGCCAGCTGTCCTGCGGACATACTTGGTATCCGTTATGGCGTTAAGCCTAGATATTGCCCCTGTTTTTGGGTCGTTGCTACAGATCTGTCTTGCCATATTCCTTGTGTCTCTTAACGGTCGCCGAAGTTCTCAAATGACACTCGGTGGTACCTTCGACTTTGCTGAAGTTTATGCCACTGGCTCATTCGTAGTGCACCTTGCGAGAATTCTGAGACAGAGAGGAGACTTGAGCTGCGATTTTCAGTACACTTAATGTTCGTAGTAAATTTTCTCGTTACATTCGAGGGACATACACACGCGATGTCTGGAATTCTCCTTTGCAGCCCTGATGCCACAGTTGCGATTTAGGTCAAAATCTTTATTGACGTTATAGAGACTGCACAAATATCCTTGTTACTTTTCTTTTACTTCGCATCTATCTTCCCGACATTAGTGTCTTAGATAGACATCCGGGATGATGATGGCATTGAAACAGAGGATGACAAGCGTAAAGCTGAAATACTAAACACCTTTTTCCAAAGCTGTTTCACAGAGGAAGGCCGCATTGCAGTTCCTTCTCTAAATCCTCGCACAAACGAAAAAATGGCTGACATCGAAATAAGTGTCCAAGGAATAGAAAAGCAACAGGAATCACTCAACAGAGGAAAGTCCACTGGACCTGACGGGATACCAATTCGATTCTACACAGAGTATGCGAAAGAACTTGCCCCCCTTCTGACAGCCGTGTACCGCAAGTCTCTAGAGGAACGGAAGGTTCCAAATGATTGGAAAAGAGCACAGGTAGTCCCAGTCTTGAAGAAGGGTCGTCGAGCAGATGCGCAAAACTATAGACCTATATCTCTGACGTTGATCTGTTGTACAATTTTAGAACATGTTTGTTGCTCGAGTATCAAGTCGTTTTTGGAAACCCAGAATCTACTATGTAGGAATCAACATGGATTCCGGAAACAGCGATCGTGTGAGACCCAACTCGCTTTATTTGTTCATCAGACCCAGAAAATGTTAGATACAGGCTCCCAGGTAGATGCTATTTTTCTTGACTTCCGGAAGGCGTTCGATACAGTTCCGCACTGTCGCCTGATAAACAGAGTAAGAGCCTACGGAATATCAGACCAGTTGTGTGGCTGGATTGAAGAGTTTTTAGCAAACAGAACACAGCATGTTGTTATCAACGGAGAGACGTCTACAGACGTTAAAGTAACCTCTGGCGTGCCACAGGGGAGTGTTATGGGATCATTGCTTTTCACAATATATATAAATGACCTAGAAGATAGTGTCGGAAGTTCCATGCGGCTTTTCGCGGATGATGCTGTAGTATACAGAAAAGTTGCAGCATTAGAAAATTGTAGCGAAATGCAGGAAGATCTGCAGCGGATAGGCACTTGGTGCAGGGAGTGGCAACTGACCCTTAACATAGACAAATGTAATGTATTGCGAATACATAGAAAGAAGGATCCTTTATTGTATGATTGTATGATAGCGGAACAAACACTGGTAGCAGTTACTTCTGTAAAATATCTGGGAGTATGCGCGCGGAACGATTTGAAGTGGAATGATCATATAAAATTAATTGTTGGAAAGGCGGGTACCAGGTTGAGATTCATTGGGAGAGTCCTTAGAAAATGTAGTCCATCAACAAAGGAGGTGGCTTACAAAACACTCGTTCGACCTATACTTGAGTATTGCTCATCAGTGTGGGATCCGTACCAGATCGGGTTGACGGAGGAGATAGAAAAGATCCAAAGAAGAGCGGCGCGTTTCGTCACAGGGTTATTTGGTAATCGTGATAGCGTTACGGAGATGTTTAACAAACTCAAGTGGCAGACTCTGCAAGAGAGGCGCTCTACATCGCGGTGTAGCTTGCTCGCCAGGTTTCGAGAGGGTGCGTTTCTGGATGAGGTATCGAATATATTGCTTCCCCCTACTTATACCTCCCGAGGAGATGACGAATGTAAAATTAGAGAGATTAGAGCGCGCACAGAGGCTTTCAGACAGTCGTTATTCCCGCGAACCATACGCGACTGGAAAAGGAAAGGGAGGTAATGACAGCGACACGTAAAGTGCCCTCCGCCACACACCGTTGGGTGGCTTGCGGAGTATAAATGTAGATGTAGATGTAGACTGTTAACACAGACTGCCTCAGCTTTGAATAGCGAAAACCAACAACACAAAATGTTGTTCTTGCAAACATCGACATTAAAGGAGTTTTTTTAGCTTACAAAACTCCTCCCTTGGGATCAAAGACGATTTGCCGGTTAAATCGGCCACAGTGACCTCAGAGAACCTTGGCCCTCGCCGATCGGAGAAAGAAGAGGTTAATAAATTTTAGTTAACTGCAGGAGCATCCAAGGAAAGGTCCCACAATTAGTATCGCTCACTGAAGACTATATTGCTTAGATAGTGTTGGGAACAGAAAGGTGGTTGGAATCAGACATCAATGACAACGAAACCCTAAGTTCAGATTGGAATGGTTATCGTAAGGATAGGTTAGTCGCCAATGGTGACGTTTATTGCAGTAAAAAATTCGATAAAATCTAGCGAGGTTATCACGGATTCCGAATGTGAATTAATATGGGTGAAAATGAGTAAAAAAGAACGGTCCATAATGGTGATCAGATGCTTCTATAGACCACCTGGATCAGGGTCTGTTGTTGCAGAGCGCTTCAGACAGTGCTTGCAGAATATCATTAGTAATTTTCCTGACTATGCCGTTTTAATAGGGGGTGACTTCAACTTACAAGGTATAGATTGGGAATATTATGCAATCAAAACTGGTGCCAGAGAGAGGGATTCGTGTGGCATTGTTCTGGATGTCTTGTCGGAAAATTGCCTTGAGCAGATAGAGAACCTCCGTGTGAGAGTAATGCCTTAGACCGACAGGCTACAAACAGACCTCGACTCATTTAACTTAGAAGAATGTGTCAGTAGTCATAAAGCTGTGACAGCGTTTATGACGACGGATTCTACAAGGAATGTTAAGAATGGTAGAAGGATGTATTTGCTCAGCAAGGGTGACAGCATAGAAATTTCAGGATATCTCAGCACTCACAACCAAATATTCGGTGATAAGGATGAAGATGTGGAGAAGAAATGGAAAAAATGCGAAGACTTCGTTAATATGCCCTTGAGAAGTGTGTTCCAATTAAATTTTAAGGTATGCGAATGATCCACCATCGTATAATAGCCGTGTTAGAATAGAGATGCGGAATCAAAGATCACTTCATCTCAGTTTCAAGAGAAGTAAAAAACTAGCTGACAAACAAAAGGTGAACGAAGCGAAAATGAGCATAAGGAGAGCAGTGATAGAAATGTTTTGTGATTTTGAAACCAAGACGTTGTCAACCGACCCGAGTAAAAACCTCATGAGATTTTGATCGTATCTAAAATCATTAAGTAAGCCAAATCATCTTTCATTGTCTCAGCGAACACACTGGCACCGAAACGGAAGGTACAGAGAGAAGGACGAAATACTGAATTCTGTCTTCTGAAGTTGTTTCATCGAGTAACACTGGATGTTGAAATGGCAGATATTGAGATAACCGATCGCGGAACTGAAAATCAGCTACAATCGCTTAATAGTGGAAAGGCGTCAGGACCAGATGAGATACCTATAAGATTCTATAAAGATTATTCGAAAGAACTTGCTGCCCACCTAGCAGTTAATTATCGTAGATCGCTTGAGCAACGAAAGATATCTAACAACTGGAAAAAGTGCAGTCCATTATCGTTTTTAGGAAATGCCGCATGCCGACCGCGGTGGTGTAGCGCTTCTGGCGCTGCAGTCCGGAACCGCGGGACTGCTACGGTCGCAGGTTCGAATCCTGCCTCGGGCATGGGTATGTGTGATGTCCTTAGGTTAGTTAGGTTTAAGTAGTTCTAAGTTCTGGGGGACTTATGACCTAAGCTGTTGAGTCCCATAGTGCTCAGAGCCATTTGAACCATTTGAAATGCCGCAGGACAGATCCGCACATTTATACTTATATCATTGACGCCAGTCTGCTGTATAATTATGGATCATGTTTTATGCTTAAGTATTATGACGTTTTTGAAAAGTGAAAATCTCCTTTATATAAATCGACATGGGTTCCGCAAACAGAGATCTTGCGAAACTAAGCTCGCTCTATTCCTCCATGAGATCCACAGCGTAATGGACAACGCCGTTTAGGTTGATGCCATGTTCCTTGATTTCCGTAAGGCATTTGACATCGTCACTCATTGCCGTTTAAAAAAAAAATACGAGCTTACGGAGAATCGGACCAGACTTGCGATTGTATTCTAGACTTTCATGCAGAAAGAACTCAAGACGTCGCTCTTAACTGAACAAAATCGACAGATGAAAAGGTAATATTCGGACTATCATAGAGGAATGTGATAAGACCGTTGCTGTTTTTAATGTATATATATAAGTGATCTAATAGATATGGTCAGATGCTCTTTAAGGATATTCGCAGAGGATGCAGTTGTCTATACCAAAGCAGCAACGCCAGAAGTAAGTAAGAAGTTTCAGGACGACCAGCAAAGAACTGATGATTGGCGCAGGCTCTGGCAGTTGATCCTGAACGTAAATAAATGTAACATATTGTGCATACATAGGAAAAGAATTCCACTGTTGTATAGCTACACTATTGATGACAAACAGCTGGAGACAGCGTCAGGCGTAAAATATCTATGCGTAACTATCCAGAGCGACCTTAAGTGGAATGACCACATGAAACAGATAGTGGGAAAAGCAAACACCAGACTCAGTTTCATCGGGGGAATGTTAAGGAAATGTTACTCATCCACGAAAGAAGTGGCTTATAAGGCGCTTGTTCGCCCGATTCTTGAGTACTGTCCATCTATCTGGGATCCCTATCAAGAAGGTTCTGGTATAGGAGATAGAGAAGATCCAACGAAGAGCGGCGCGCTTCGCCATGGGATCGTCTAGCTGGTGAGATAGCGTTACGGAGATGATAAACAAATTCCACTGGCAGACGTTACAAGAGAGGTTTGTGCATCAGGGAGAGATTTACTATTGAAATTTCGGGACAGCACTTTTCAGGAGGAGTCGGACAACGTATTACTTCCCTCCAAATACAACTTGCGTCTTGACGACGAGCTGATAATTCAAGAAATTAGAGCGAATACAGAGCCTTAACGACAATCATTCTTTCCACGCACTACTCGCGAGTGGTACAGGGTTGGAGGGATCAGATAATGGTACCGAAAGTACCCTCCGCTATTAGGTGGCTTGTGGAGTATGATGTAGATGTAGATGAGGCCGAGCAAATAAGTCAAACAACTGGTAGTCATAAGCCGCCCAAAAGTGTGGGATCTTTTTCACGCGAAGTAAAACTACCAATATCAAAAAATTGTTCAAATGGCTCTAAGCACTATGGGACTTAACATCTGAGCCGGCCGTTGTGGCCGAGCGGTTCTAGGCGCTTCAGTCCGGAACCGCGCTGCTGCTACGGTCGGAGGTTCGAATCTTGCCTCGGACATGGATGTGAGTGATGTCCTTAGGTTAGTTAGGTTTGCGTAGTTCTAGGTCCTAGGGGACTGATGACCTCAGATGTTAAATCCGATAGTACTCAGAGCCATTTGAACCATTTGAACTCAACATCTGAGGTCATCAATCCCCTAGACTTAGAACTACTTAAACCTAACTAACCTAAGGACATCACACACATCCATGCCCGAGGCAGGATTCGAACTTGCGAGCGTAGCAGCAGTGTGGTTCAATCTGAAGCGCCTAGAACTTCTCGGCCACAAGGACCTACCATTATTAATAGTTCTAATCTTAACAGAAGTCGTCGCACTGCAGTCCGCTAATGACTACACCATTAAAAATGATTTGCAACCTATAGAAACGAAAATCATTTTACTCCAGCTTTACTCTGGTCAGGAAGTTTCATACCGATATCAAGACAGTCGGAAGAAAGTCACGTGCAAACAGCACAGGCAAGTTGCTAGGAGATGATGAAAAAGAACTGAATTATCAAATGAGGACACGTCACCGAAGACATTGCGACAACATTTGTCGTTATTCATGGAGAGGCATCGTCAGAAGTAGCGTAAAATGTGCTGTAGAGGGTGTTAGGGAGAGTGCTGAGGCATCATGGAGGACGGAGCACGTGGAGTTAGCAGTATGGATCACTTACAACGACGGCGTGCCACGCATCAAACGAAGCAAGTGGCGACTTCTGTCATTTTGTTTGTCCCTTTTCCTGGTTCATTATTTATATTCCAGGGATATATTGTGCTCTTGACTAAATTGTAGTCATGGCGAAGAAACATTAGGCCGCTGAGGTTATCGACAAACTTAGCGATCAGATAGATAAGTTACAGATAGAGGTAAATAAGCCCAAAGCCGTGGAGAGGGAGACGTCACACCCCAACTTACCCATCCTGGATGTCACTGCTGCGGGATTGGTTATCTTATTTTCAGGGAAGCAGGAGGAAGATGTATTTGTCTTTTTTGGCAATTTGGCCTCAGCCACCAAATTAAGGGGATGGAATATGGAGCATTTATTGTGTGTTCCTAGAGGACATATTGTGGCCTGCCGGTGTGGCCGTGCGGTTTTAGGCGCTTCAGTCTGGAACCGCGTGACCGCTACGGCCGCAGGTTCGAATGCTGCCTCGGGCATGGATGTGTGTGATGTCCTTAGGTTAGTTAGGTTTAAGTAGTTCTAAGTTCTAGGGGACTGATGACCACAGATGTTAAGTCCCATAGTGCTCAGAGCCATTTGAACCCTTTTTGACATGCTGAGTGTAACGAGAATCTGAGGGAGGCTGAAACATTTTAGGAGCTTCAGGAAGAGTTAATAGAGAGTTATAGAAAGAAGAAAACAGCGTGCTAGGGTTTCCGTAAGCAGAACGGATCGATTTAGTTTTGCCGGCCCTTTTCGTAACATCAATGTAAGGCACCTATGAGCTCTCGGATGATGATAGGGCTAAATCGCTAATTTTGCGGGAACCATAGCAGAGGGCTCTTGACGCATTTGTTAGAGGACAACAACCCGAAATTAAATCTAATTCCGCAGCATTCCGAGCCATGTTAAAACGTATGTATGAATTGCCCCTTACCAGATAAGCTCAAGTGGTAGTACAAAACGCTTATAAACCAGAATTTATTAGCACAATTAATAGATATATACTCAGAAAAAAATATCTTCCTTCCAGTAGCAGATAACAGGCAAATTTTATAACTCGTAGACCAGTCGAGCAAACAAATGAAGGCTCAATTTTTTTCAGTATATCATATCTGCGTGCAATATCCAAAAATATTGGCAGCCGTATGAGATCCAAAAATTTTATTCCAGTGTAATTTACATTTTCACATCCAGGCAGAATATTCACGCAGAAGGAAAAAGCTGGGGTGAATAAATGTACTGAAGCCGATGTATACGGCATTACATGCAACGATTGCCCTATAAAATATATAGGACAAACCGGTAGATTATTTCGAATTAGATTTCAGGAAGACCTTGACCAAAAAAATCCCCGCTCTGCGTTATCAGGGCACTTACGCGAAGAGGGGAACCGCATCACAAGTCATTTAGAAAATTTAAAACTGCTTCACAAAAACAGAGAACCCATATTTTGAATATACTGAAGGAAGTCGAAATTTTTAGACTTAAAAAAGAAAACACGCAGTGCACGTTAAATAACCAGCTAGAATTAAAGCACCCTAGCATTCTTACTAATTTTGATTGTTTGTATGACTACGTACTATCATGTAAAAAATTTCTGTACTGTTCGCGCTTGTAAAGATAGCGACTCAGTCATCGCCATCCAGCCATTCTCTGTCGCTCTTGCGGGGCGCCTTTGCCTTGCTCTGCACTGAGCTGCCCTGCTGTCTTACTGGTAAGACAGATCTGATTCATTCCCCATTGTAATTTGCATGTGCCGCGACTAATCATGTTAGCAGTGGCAATTCTTTATCGCCAATCCAAAGTCATTTTTTTTAAAAAAAATATCGTCCGCTCACTATAAAATATTTTCTTTTGTTCTGTTTAGATGGAGGCAGATTCTAAAGAATGATGCAGCGCCGGGTAGCCGCGCGATCTAGGGCGTCTTGTCACAGTCCGCGCGGCTTCCCCCGTCGGAGGTTCGAGTCCTACCTCGGGCATGGGTGTGTGTGTGTCGTCCTCAGCGTAGGTTATTTTAAGTTTATGGACCGATGACCTCAGCAGATCGGTCCCATAAGACCTTACTACAAATTTCCAAATTTCTAAGGTATGTGTCTGTTTTTCTTTACCTTTCGCTCGCCATAGTATTTACGATAATCTCTGAATGGTAAATTTTGACTGGGAGCGATTGATGTGAATACTATCCTTTAACATTGTGAGTTTACTTTAGACATTCCTTTACTAATTTCAATATCCGCAAAAAGTGGTGACACCGTACTCCTCTTTTTACCAAGTACGTTCGCCTGACAATGTGGCTTAAAGCCGCGAAACGGGTCGGCAAATGTCAAGAAAACTTCGTCTGGAATATCCTAATTATTTGAATGAAGCGTTGGATATTGTATTTTTCACTAAAGGAAATCGAGTCATTGACTAGGTCACGTGAATATCGGACAGTTTTTAGAATAGATGTAAATAGTTTTCAGTATGGTCGAAAGAGTCTTGTACAAAGAGTTTGCAGTTATTGTAACACATTTTGGCACTCGGATCGGCAATGCCGTAACAGAAATTAGCAACAACGGAAGTTGCAGTCGCAGTGTAGACCTTACAGGCAGCAGTTAAATGGATCAGGTGGCGAAGTGTCCACTGTGCCAATCTTCCTGTAAAAGTTAGCTCATGTAAGATAGCAGAGGAAGACTTTTTCAAATGATTCAAATTGCGCTAAGCATTATGGGCCTTAACATCTGAGGTCATCAGTCCTCAGACGTTTTCCTAACCGGCTATGTGAGGGATAAATTACGTAAAATATTATTGGTTACCGATTCTCAGACATCGATTGCAAGTGAGGGAGTATTTCGGGTAAATATGTTACGTGCACCACGCTGGATGTTAAGTGACTAAGGTGGAGGGCGTGTTAATTCACTCGGTGCTAGAGTGCTCTGGGTCCTAGTAGGGAAGGTTAACTCCCAAGTGGACACAGAAGAACCTCCCGTAGTTAGCGGTACATACGACGTGATTCTCGGACAAGATTCTCGGGCTGCACATTGCGCCATGATTGACCTGGGACAGCTTACGGTAGAACTGGATGGAACTTTGTTTCAGCTAAATTCTGGAACCAGAATACGTTTACTGTCGCAAGGTCCACAGCACGGAAACCAATTCAGCTGCTTACAAGGTCCCTTAAGGTCAATTTGTGGGATCACATACCGAAAGACACTGGAAAGGTAGTTTGCATTGATGTTGATACTGACCTGCCAGTGAACTCGTTGTGTATCGTTGAACCTCTTGCAGATAATGAAGTACTAGATGCAGTTAACTGTTTTATACGACACAGCGTGTCCTACGTTCGGGAGGTAGACGTCACTAGGGTAGTGCCTGTCAGTAATGATAATTTTGGCCCCGAGTGAGTAGAGTTATACCAGAGTACACTGGTTGAGAATTTAGAAGTGTTGGATGAGGATGAAGTAAACCGTGATTTTACAGCAATTAACACAACGCGGGTGTTCGATCACCTGTGTGCAGTAGGGTTAATGTTGAGTTTGGAGAAATGTCATTTTGTATTGCAAGAAGGACGACATTTGGGACACATTATATGGGAGGATGGAATTCGTACCGATTAAAACCTAGTTGATGGCTCTGAGCACTATGGGACTTAACTTCTGAGGTCCTCAGTTCCCTAGAACATAGAACTAGTTAAACCTAACTAACCTAAGGACATAACACACATCCTTGCCCGCGGCAAGATTCGAAACTGCGACCGTAGCGGTCGCACGGTTCCAGACTGTAGCGCCTAGAACCGCTCGGCCACTAAAGCCGGCTCAAATCTAGTTGAGCCCGTTCAAAGATTTCCAACTTCTGCCAATACAGAGGAATTGCAATCTTATTCGGGATTCGCGAAATTTTACCGTATAGTATGTTCCAAAGTTAGCAGAAATTGCAAGATCTCTCACGCAGTTGCTACGGAAAGCAGTGAAATTTCGTTGGACAGCTGCGTGTCAAGCGGCGTTGCAGAAGTTAGATCTGTTGACATCTAGTCCCATCTTTTTCTATCCGGATTTTGAAAAACAGTTTATTCTTTCTAGTCATTCCAGCGATTTTGCTCTAGAGTCATTTTGAGTCAGGAAGAAGATAGACAGGAGCGCCCTTTGCGTATACTTCATGGCAACCCAATAATGCTGAACGAATTTATTCCACTACGGAGAAGGAAATGCTCTTAGTGATTTTTCTGAATTGGATGCTTTCGTTTTTACCTATACGGTAGACGATTTAAAGTGGTGACTCATCACGTAGCGCTAAAGTGGCCTTTTGATATTAAAGATTCGACTAGTAGTGGATTGTCAAGATGGGTCTTGCAGTTAAGGGAGATCCTTTGTGAGGTAGTACGTCAGCGCGAAGGTCGCACACTAACGCTAACGGACTCAACGATAGGGTGTATGCTAGGGAATGCACAAGCACTGATGTACGTGAATGGAGGGCACCACAAAGGGCTGGTCTTGACTGTCGGCGATTTGTTAAACAGCAGCAGTTCTGCACAGAGGACAGAGTGTTGTCTCAAACGAGGCAAAATGTTTACTAGTACCGCAGACATCGTGTGACGAAGTGTTGAGGTAAGTGCACGATTCGATTTTAGTGCACCAGACAGTCTAGGCCAGGGACAGTCGCTTACACCGGACACTGACATATCCCGCCGCCACTTCCCCAGCCACGATCACAACAAGGCTACAGACGCGTGGCTCCACCTGTCGCAGTATGCGCAGTATGATCCAGCAAGGCCAGAGCGCCGAAACCGAGGCGGCAGATTCCAGTTAACTCCAGCGCAGCTACAGTCACCACAGTGGACGATCGTGTGAGCAACTGTCGGGCGCCTTCGTCGCCACCGACAATATTACGAGCAGCAGCAAATCTCGCCCAGAGGGCCCACAACCAATGTATTGCTGTTGATCAATAAAGGTTATTATTCTGCCATCATGAGCCATCAATGGATACATCCCAACCATGCTCTCCCTCACACCTAGCAGGGAACCCACGTCTAATCCGACGACCGGCAGTGGAGTCCCGTACCTGTTAACACGGCCTATTTACAATGCCTCTTTTTAGAAAGAGAGTGCCGCCATTCTTCATAGTATACAGCCATATCGGTACACTCGTGTGTAATGTGGAATAGACCATTAGTTGTCACGAGAGGCGGACCCGACAGTTGAAAACTAGGTAGGGAGTCGTGGATTGTTAACAGAAAAGTAGTAATAGTAGAAAAGTAGTAACAGTAGATTGAGTACATGAGGAGATCTCAGCGACTGTCACACGGAATTGCCATTGAATGCCACCTGAGTATGAAGGAAATGCTGTTAAGGTACGAGGGTGTCTTTACAATTAGTTTTTGGTCCCATTACAACGGTTAATGGAATGCTAAATGCAGAAGGATATGACCTGATATCACATAAGTGTATAGTGGATACAGCAGAGGGCTATTTCGTAACGATGGCTGCTCGTTTTAGCATGACACTGCACCCTACCATAAAACAACTTCCTTGAGTCAAAGGTTTGTGGACAATAACATCACTGATACGGGCTACGCCGCCCAGAGTCCTGAAATTATTCCGATGTAACACATGTGGGATCAGTTACAACGTCGACTTCGCTCCAGATTCAACTATCCAAAGTTACCGTCTTTGCTGGAGGGTAATTCTAAATTTCAGATAGTTGTTACTGTTAGTCAGGCAACAGCGACGGGCTGAGACAGACGGGTCACCAAGGAAGTAACCGACTGTGTGACTCTTACGATTTCCTAACCAGGAGCGAATTGTATAATTTCATCAATGTGCTTTGATAGTTTTGTTTATTGAGTTCCAGCCTTTTAATTTAATACCTAATAGCCACAGTTCCCTTGTTTTCGTTTGCGTCGGAAAGTAAAACGATTTTGTGACGTATTACAAGTTCCTAATCAGTGGCGCATTATTTACTTTCACCTAAGTGCTTCGATAGCTAAGTTTTGAATCTCTGCGTATTAATCTAATTTATTAGACACAGTTCCTGTGTTTTCGTAAGCGTCTACAGAAGAGTTTTGCAGCGGGAATCGATAGTCTCTTTACATAGGAAGTACGAATACCGACTGTGATTGTTGTGCGCGGATGCGAGCCGAGTTGGTGACACTTAGCTCTCAGCTCCTGGCTGTGATGGCTTCGGTTACACAGCTTGAAGCTGCAGTAGATAGGAACCACGGTTGTGGGCCGGCCGTGGTGATCCAACGGACTTGTAGCACGTCAGAGTCCTCCAATCGGTCCTCACCGGTGGCCAGCCAAATTACTGCTCGCACGGAGGTTGACCGATCACCCATGTTCGCGTAGGAGGTCGACCCAAGGTTTAAAATGTGGCAAAAGACTTCCTAGGAGGCCGGACGTAAGGCTTCTCCAGTTAGTCCGACAAACGGATTACCGGTGATGGCAGTAGCTGACACTGTTACTCAGCCAGATGCCATCGCCTATCCTGTGTCAGAGGAAACCTCTCACCCTGCAAGATCCGGGCAATCACAGACGGTGGGATTATTGATAGTTGGGACTCCAACGTTAGGTGCGTTATGGGGCCCATTGGGGTTATGTCTGCCAAGAAAGGAAAGAAATCCAATGTGCACTCCGTGTGCATACTGGGTGGAGTCATTCAAAACGTGGAATCCGTCCTTCCTGGTACCATGCAGAGCACATGGTGCAACCAGCTGCAGGTGGCGGCTCACGCCGGTACCTGTGGTGTGTGTCACTTTGAACTGGAAGAGATTCTCTCTGGTTTCTAGCGACTGAAAGAAGTGGTAAAGGCTGCCACTCTTGCTTGCGAGATAACAGCAGAGCTGAGAATTTGGAGCACAGTTGACTGGATCGTTTGCGGATCTCTGGTTCAGAGCCGAGTCTAGGGTCTGAATCAGAGGCTCGGGCTGTTCTGCTACCGTGTAGGCAGAAGATTCCTCTATATGCGGCTACGCGAGTAGCAGAGGCTGTGTGGCGTGGACTGGCCGGTTTTTACGTTAAAGGGCTTCAGTCACAAAAGGTGCAGGCCGAACACAGGAAGAATGTAGATAGAGGAACCATCGGTATAAGAGTTCATAATTTTTGTAGCTTTGTTGGGAAAGTACCAGATCTCCAAGCGCTAATAGAAAGTACAGAGGCTCAAATCGTTATAGGCAGTGAAAGCTGGCTAAAGCCGTAGATAAGTTGAGCTGAAATTTTTGCTATGAACCTAATGGTGTTCCGAAAGGAAAGGCTGAACACAATTGGCAGTGGCGTCTTTGTTGCTGCTAGAAGTAGTTAATCTTGGCGCGAAACTGAAGTTGATAGTTCCGGTGAGTTAGTACGGGCAGAAGTAATTGTTTGAAATATAATAATTGGATCCTTTTACCAACCTCCCAATTCACATCATACAATTGCTGCAAGGTTCAAAGAAAACTTGAGTTTGAATTTAAAAATGTACCCGACTCGTACAATTATAGCAGGTGGTTACTTTAATTTACCCTCGAAATGTTGGCGAAAGTATAAAGGGCGTTCAAAAAGTCTTGCACAGTCGTCTCTATTTTTTATTTTTTTGCGGGAGGAGAATAAATTTTTTTGTGAACGTACTTGGAACATTTAGCTATAAAGTGAGCCTACTCAATGTAGCTTCCATTAGCTGTGACGCATCTCGCTGAAAATTATTTCGATGATGTAAAAGCACTTTGGCAAAATTCTGTTGACTGACTTTTACACCATCGCTTGGCACAGGAAATAAGGTCTTCCTCTCTATCAAATGTTTTACCACGCAGGTGGTCGTTCAGCCGATCATATAGGTAAAAGTCAGACGCAGTGAAGTCCGGACCGTAGGCAGGATGAGGAACAATTTTCTAACCTATTTTCATGATTTTCTCCTGCGTCGTAAGGTCTATATGTGGTATGACATTGTCATTGTGTAGTCTGATAAGCTGACCCTCAAGCTGTGGCCTGTGGGTCTTGGTGGCACGTCACAGCTTGTCCAGTGACAAACAGTAACGGTCCCGGTTAATTGTGTAGCCAGGTTCCAAAAATCCAATGAAAATGGCACCACACTGATCGCAGAAGTAGGAGGCCATCACCTTTCGACCTACTGTTCGTGAAAGTCTTGGTTTCTTCTTCCGAGGGGAACCCGGATGACGCCATTCCGGGTTTTGCTCTCAGGTTCGGACAAAAACAACCATGTTTCATCCTCGGTAATGACGCCGTCAAAACACTGTTTCCACTCTTCAGTAAAGGTCTTCATGAGACCCTCGCACACACTCTTCCTCATCGTTTTCATTTATCTTGTCAATAATCTACGCACCCAACGTGCACAGATTTTCCTGTAGCCTAGTGACTGTACCAATGATACCACACAACCCAATGACAAACGAGTCATTTCAGCAAGCTGTCGTGTCGTCACACATCTGTAATTTTGGATGATTTGATCAATGGTTTCCTTATTCATATCACTCACTGCCGTCGATTTTCTACCGCGTCGGGGATTGTCCAGTACAGAGAACTCACCTTCTTTAAACCTCTCCAACCACCACTGGATACTGCTGCGATCCACTGTGTCTTCACCATAAACAGGGATCAACTTCCTCTCAAACGATGTGGCAGAGTCATCGCCGGTTTTGAAGAGGAACTCCATCACCGACCGTTGCCGCAACCCGACATCTACTTCATGGTCCATTGTAAATAAAAGAAAATACTTCTATACGCCAACACATAGAAAAATGTTCCCACTATGTTCACACAAAATTTCATTGTAATCCTGCACACCCCCGTCGGAGTTTCGAATCCTCCCTTGGGCGTGGGTGTGTGTGTTTTCCTTGACGTAAGTAAGTTTAAGTTAGATTAAGTAGTGTGCAAGCCTAGGAACCGATGACCTTAGCAGTTTGGTCTCTTACAACTTATCACAAATTTTCAAAAATTTCCTCCTGCACAAAATAAAAAAAAATAGAGACGACTGTGCAAAACTTTTTGAACGCCATTTGTGTATGTTTAATTCCGGAGGAATGCATAAAACATGATCCGACATTGTGCTAAATGCATTCTGTGAATATTGTTTCGAGCAGTTAGTTCATGAGCCCACGCGAATAGTAACCGGTTGTGAAAACACATTTGACCTCTTAGCAACAAATAATCCTGAGTTAATGATGAGCATCAAAAGGAATAGAGGGGTTAGTGAACACAGGGTTGTGTTGCCGTAGCGAGACTCAATATTACAACCTCATAATCCTACAAAAATTAACGAAAAATATACCTGTTCAAAAAAGCAAATACAAATTCACTTGACGCCTTGCTGAAAGACAATCTCCGCTCTTTTCAAATTAACAATATAAGTGAAGAGCAGTTGTGGCTTAAATTCAAAGAAATAGTATCGTCAGCAATTGAGAGACATACACCAAATAAATTAACAAATGACGGACCTGATCCTCCTTGGTTCACAACACATGTCAGAACACTATTGCAGAAACAACGAAACAAACATGCCAAAATTAAACAGACGCAAAATCTCCGAGATTGGCGATCTTTTACACAAGCTCGAAATTCAGCGCGGACTTCAGTGCGAGGTGCTTATAACAGTTACCACAACGAAACTTTTGTCTCGAAACCTGGCAGATAATCCAAAGAGATTCTGGTCGTATGTGAAGTGTACTAGCGGCAAGACACAACCAATGCCTTCCCTGCGCGATAGCAGTGGAGATACTACCGAAGATAGTGCTGTCTAAGCAGAGTCACTAAATACAGCCTTCTGAAATGCTTTCACAAAAGAAGACGAAGTAAATATTCCTGAATTCGATTAAAGAACAGCTGCCGACATCAGTGACGTAGAAGTAGATATCCTCGGAGTAGTGAAGCAACTTAAATCACTTAATAAGAGCAAGTCTTCTGGTCCAGACTCTGCACCAATTAGGTTCCTTTCAGAGTATGCCGATGCAATAGCTCCATACTTAACAACCATATACAACCATTCGATCGACGAAAGATCCGTACCTAGTAACTGGAAAGTTGCACAGGTCACACCAATATAAAAGAAAGGTAGCAGGAGTAATCCACTTAATTACAGGCCCATATCATTAACATCGATATGTAGCAGGGTTTTGGAATAAATATTGTGTTCGAACATTATGAATTCCCCCCAAGAAAACTGTCTATTGACACACAGTCAACATGGATGTAGAAAACATCGTTTATGTGAAACACAACTAGTACTTTATTCGCATGAAGTGTTGTGTGCTATTGATAAGGGATTTCAGATTGATTCCGTATTTCCTAAAGGTGTTTGCCACTGTAACACACAAGCGACTTGTAGTGAAATTGGTTGCTTATGGAATATCGTCTCAGTTATGTGATTGGATTTGTGATTTCATGTCAGAGACGTCACAGTACGTAGTAACTGAGAGAAAGTCATCGAGTAAAACAGAAGTGGTTTATGGCGTACCCCAAGGTAGTGTTGTAGGCTCTTAGCTGTTACTTATCTACATAAACGATATGGGAGACGATATAAACAGCAGTCTTGGGTTGTTTTCAGATGACGCTGTCGATTATCGACTAGTAAAGTCAGCAGAAGATCAAAACAAACTGCAAACAGATTTAAAAATAGATATCTGTATCGTGCGAAAATTTGCAATTGACCCTAAATAATGAAAGGTGTGAGGTCATCCACATGACTGCTAAAAGAAATCAGTTAAACTTCTGTTACACGAAAAATCAGTAAAATCTAAAAGTCGTAAATTCAACTAAATACCTAGGAATTATAGTTACGAACAACTGAAATTGGAAGGAACACAAAAGAAGACGAAGTAAATATTCCTGAATTCGATTAAAGAACAGCTGCCGACATCAGTGACGTAGAAGTAGATATCCTCGGAGTAGTGAAGCAACTTAAATCACTTAATAAGAGCAAGTCTTCTGGTCCAGACTCTGCACCAATTAGGTTCCTTTCAGAGTATGCCGATGCAATAGCTCCATACTTAACAACCATATACAACCATTCGATCGACGAAAGATCCGTACCTAGTAACTGGAAAGTTGCACAGGTCACACCAATATTAAAGAAAGGTAGCAGGAGTAATCCACTTAATTACAGGCCCATATCATTAACATCGATATGTAGCAGGGTTTTGGAATAAATATTGTGTTCGAACATTATGAATTCCCCCCAAGAAAACTGTCTATTGACACACAGTCAAAATGGATGTAGAAAACATCGTTTATGTGAAACACAACTAGTACTTTATTCGCATGAAGTGTTGTGTGCTATTGATAAGGGATTTCAGATTGATTCCGTATTTCCTAAAGGTGTTTGCCACTGTAACACACAAGCGACTTGTAGTGAAATTGGTTGCTTATGGAATATCGTCTCAGTTATGTGATTGGATTTGTGATTTCATGTCAGAGACGTCACAGTACGTAGTAACTGAGAGAAAGTCATCGAGTAAAACAGAAGTGGTTTATGGCGTACCCCAAGGTAGTGTTGTAGGCTCTTAGCTGTTACTTATCTACATAAACGATATGGGAGACGATATAAACAGCAGTCTTGGGTTGTTTTCAGATGACGCTGTCGATTATCGACTAGTAAAGTCAGCAGAAGATCAAAACAAACTGCAAACAGATTTAAAAATAGATATCTGTATCGTGCGAAAATTTGCAATTGACCCTAAATAATGAAAGGTGTGAGGTCATCCACATGACTGCTAAAAGAAATCAGTTAAACTTCTGTTACACGAAAAATCAGTAAAATCTAAAAGTCGTAAATTCAACTAAATACCTAGGAATTATAGTTACGAACAACTGAAATTGGAAGGAACACAAAAGAAGACGAAGTAAATATTCCTGAATTCGATTAAAGAACAGCTGCCGACATCAGTGACGTAGAAGTAGATATCCCCGGAGTAGTGAAGCAACTTAAATCACTTAATAAGAGCAAGTCTTCTGGTCCAGACTCTGCACCAATTAGGTTCCTTTCAGAGTATGCCGATGCAATAGCTCCATACTTAACAACCATATACAACCATTCGATCGACGAAAGATCCGTACCTAGTAACTGGAAAGTTGCACAGGTCACACCAATATTAAAGAAAGGTAGCAGGAGTAATCCACTTAATTAAAGGCCCATATCATTAACATCGATATGTAGCAGGGTTTTGGAATAAATATTGTGTTCGAACATTATGAATTCCCCCCAAGAAAACTGTCTATTGACACACAGTCAAAATGGATGTAGAAAACATCGTTTATGTGAAACACAACTAGTACTTTATTCGCATGAAGTGTTGTGTGCTATTGATAAGGGATTTCAGATTGATTCCGTATTTCCTAAAGGTGTTTGCCACTGTAACACACAAGCGACTTGTAGTGAAATTGGTTGCTTATGGAATATCGTCTCAGTTATGTGATTGGATTTGTGATTTCATGTCAGAGACGTCACAGTACGTAGTAACTGAGAGAAAGTCATCGAGTAAAACAGAAGTGGTTTATGGCGTACCCCAAGGTAGTGTTGTAGGCTCTTAGCTGTTACTTATCTACATAAACGATATGGGAGACGATATAAACAGCAGTCTTGGGTTGTTTTCAGATGACGCTGTCGATTATCGACTAGTAAAGTCAGCAGAAGATCAAAACAAACTGCAAACAGATTTAAAAATAGATATCTGTATCGTGCGAAAATTTGCAATTGACCCTAAATAATGAAAGGTGTGAGGTCATCCACATGACTGCTAAAAGAAATCAGTTAAACTTCTGTTACACGAAAAATCAGTAAAATCTAAAAGTCGTAAATTCAACTAAATACCTAGGAATTATAGTTACGAACAACTGAAATTGGAAGGAACACAAAAGAAGACGAAGTAAATATTCCTGAATTCGATTAAAGAACAGCTGCCGACATCAGTGACGTAGAAGTAGATATCCTCGGAGTAGTGAAGCAACTTAAATCACTTAATAAGAGCAAGTCTTCTGGTCCAGACTCTGCACCAATTAGGTTCCTTTCAGAGTATGCCGATGCAATAGCTCCATACTTAACAACCATATACAACCATTCGATCGACGAAAGATCCGTACCTAGTAACTGGAAAGTTGCACAGGTCACACCAATATTAAAGAAAGGTAGCAGGAGTAATCCACTTAATTACAGGCCCATATCATTAACATCGATATGTAGCAGGGTTTTGGAATAAATATTGTGTTCGAACATTATGAATTCCCCCCAAGAAAACTGTCTATTGACACACAGTCAACATGGATGTAGAAAACATCGTTTATGTGAAACACAACTAGTACTTTATTCGCATGAAGTGTTGTGTGCTATTGATAAGGGATTTCAGATTGATTCCGTATTTCCTAAAGGTGTTTGCCACTGTAACACACAAGCGACTTGTAGTGAAATTGGTTGCTTATGGAATATCGTCTCAGTTATGTGATTGGATTTGTGATTTCATGTCAGAGACGTCACAGTACGTAGTAACTGAGAGAAAGTCATCGAGTAAAACAGAAGTGGTTTATGGCGTACCCCAAGGTAGTGTTGTAGGCTCTTAGCTGTTACTTATCTACATAAACGATATGGGAGACGATATAAACAGCAGTCTTGGGTTGTTTTCAGATGACGCTGTCGATTATCGACTAGTAAAGTCAGCAGAAGATCAAAACAAACTGCAAACAGATTTAAAAATAGATATCTGTATCGTGCGAAAATTTGCAATTGACCCTAAACAATGAAAGGTGTGAGGTCATCCACATGACTGCTAAAAGAAATCAGTTAAACTTCTGTTACACGAAAAATCAGTAAAATCTAAAAGTCGTAAATTCAACTAAATACCTAGGAATTATAGTTACGAACAACTGAAATTGGAAGGAACACATAGGAAATGTTGTTGGGAAGACTAACCAAAGTTGGCGTTTTATAGGCAGGACATTTAGAAAATGTAACAGATCTACTAAGGCGACTGCCTACACCACGCTCGTCCGTCCTCTTTTAGAATAATGCTGTGCCGTGTGCGATCCTTACGGAGAACATCGAACAAGTTCAAGGAAGGACAGCACCTTTGTATTATCACGAAATATGGGAAGTGTCACTGAAATAACACGGGATTTGGGATGGACATCATTAAAACAAAGGCGTTTTTCGTTACGGCGGAATCTTCTCATGAAATTCCAATCACCAACATTCTCCTCCGAATGCGAAATCATTTTGTTGACGCCGACCTACATAGGGAGGAACGATCACCATGACGAAATAAGGAAAATCAGAGCTAGGACTGAAGCATATAAATGTTAGTTCCACTAAAATACGATTTACAGAGTATCCATGTAGATGTAGAGAAAAACTAAGCACCTACAAAATGCTTTACAAAATTTGAGGGAGGAATATGAAAGAAACAAAAGTGGTTTGTCATGCAACCTTGAGAGAAATTAAAGAGCAAATTTCGATCATGCTGCATTCCTAGAGTTCGTAGAAAAGAATTGGGAACATTTGAGGGTCAGTATGGTGAAGGAAGAAGTGGAATAAACAGCCAAGAACACTGATGGTTGTGGTGGTTACAACTGTGAGGAAATATTTGGATTTGGGAAAAATGGTTTCTCATCCACCAAAGAGATTTCTGCTTTTGGAAATTCAGTAAACGGCATTAATCCTCGTGCTTGGCTGAAGCAATTTTATTTTTCACACCCACTCTCTCAGCCTGTAATCGTAAGATTGAATCTGTGTTGTTGAAAGTGGCTGCATTTACACACACTGGGAAATGTTGCTGCTTTCAAAAACACTCACCCACTCAAAAGCTGGCAGTGGGCGATACATATTGGCTTGTTGAAATCTGTCTCAAATACTGAATGTTGTGACAGAATACGATTCATTGGAGTAATTTTCTTTCTGGTTACGAAATGCATTTATTTTACGTTCGGCTTCAGCAAGAAGGTATTTCATTCACCTTGTCAGCTATGCCCTACGTGATCTTCTAGTATACTTTGAGAAACAAATTATTGAATGAGTCTGACAAGATGAGCACGTTTTTCATATTACTTTAGCTGTTATGGACTGTGGAGATTTTGTATACGAGATGTACAATAACATTCAAAGTTAAAAACTATACCGCTTATTTTCAATCCATACTAACGGCAGATTTATTTAAATGAAGTACACTTCTTTCTAGACAATACGTATTAACAACTATAAAATGTTTCTTTAATGCTTTGAGTGAAAGTAACAAACTGAATATTTAGTCGCCTATTCGATTTACATTTCATACAGAACCGCTGTTGGCTATAATGAATTTTCAGAGATAGAACATTCTTTGTATAGTTAAGCTACTTATTTTGAGAGGCAGCTATATCACTTTCTGGTTACATGTTTTGTGGTATTACAATTTGCCACAGATAGATAGTCACGTTGTGTGTGAATGCACAGACTTCGACACATATCTTCTAATCAGAGGAACGATAGATGTTACGAAGATTCAATCTAGTATCAGTAAAACGAAAGTTAACCTGTAGGAAAAATTTTAAAGTATTTCAAGTACGAAATATCAAGTCCATCGCACTGTTTGGATATAAAGATCTGAGAATCATCACTGAGAGTAATTACACTCAATTATTTTAATTGAGGTTTATTCACTTTTATAGGGAGGACAAACTTTGCACTTTAAAATGCTAGAAAAATTTTGGCTACACCGAATTCATAAAGCCTTTAATATTGTGACTAAACACTTAATTGCAAGACAAATCTATATTTCAGTGAATATATATATATATATATATATATATATATATATATATATATATATATATATATATATATACACTAACAATTGTTTTATTGGATAACAGTCTCTAATCTTCGAAGTGTTTCAGATTTCTCTAACTATTATTACTGTCTGCAAAAACATGTTTTGCAAGACCAATGTACACAGTTTTATTTCAACTTTCACTTTTCAGATAGTGTGTACTTTGGTTCTCGTTATAAGTAATTCTTTAAATACAGTCACAGTCCAATTTCTCTAAATAAACTGGGCCGCCAAACAGTCACTTTTCACTCCACTGTAAACAATTCTGTGGACGTTCACAGTCTTTATTCAATTAAAATAAAGCTGATAATCGTTCAGCGTACTCAGCCTCAGCAAATTCACTTTATACTGTCGTTTTCTGAACACAGCTGATTCGTCTAATACTTTTGATGTCCTGATTCTTCTGTTCTTTTGCATAAAATTACTGTCATATCCTAAATCTTGAATTGTAATTCTTGCTATCTTCTTTTTTGCTCTGTTCTTTCTAGAAATCCTCTTTCATGGAATCCTCTTGTATTACATCTCCTGTTCTTTGGCGATAAAAACTTTTCTAACCAGAACGATCCGTTTTTTATACTTATGAATACCATACAGTGTGGTATTTACAACATTACAATTTTTAAATTACATCATAGTTCATTTACACTTAAATACAAACTAACAAAGCATTAATGGTGAAAAAAATTATGTACCATTATCGTTATATATTTAACTAACCACTGAAAATGGGCTGCGTAATGTAGCAGAGAAAATTTGTGTTACATTATCAACACGGAATGAACAAAAAAGATATCAGTGGGCACTCTAGGAAACAAAGGGCACATGAAAAAGTACATCTGCAGTTGAGTAGCAAATAATTCTTTTTACATTACCACGCTTTTTGAATGTCTTTAACGCAGAATAATCTATTAGATGATTTCTGTAAGGGATGTCTGTCACGATATGAATTTGCTACTTCACTTTACTCAGACTCACTCTCAAACTTTTAGGTTACTGTTTTAGTTTCTTCCTGTGAACGTCACATGCATCACAATGTATTGCAACGTATTGATTTTTAGACGCATGACATTACTTTACAATTTCACGCATACAAAGAGCTGGGTTTTCTTGTAATGTTTATAAAATTCCGACAGCCTCTTTGCTGTGATTGTCTGAAGACATCATGTTTATCTGTGTATTATGATACCGAACACAAGGCTTTGTCTCGGTTTCGATACAACAGCTAAACGTTCTCTTACAGTCCACTGTAAGAACAAATTGCTTTATAGTCTCATGACACTCCACAGCTACAGCAGTTTTGTCTAAAGTAAGAGAATAATATTTTACTCTGGAATAAAGACAGTTTTCTTTACATGTTTGTTCTTTTATTTCGTCATTTTGTTAGTTCTACATTATGAGCTCTCAGAAGTTCTTGCTATTTGATAAGTTATCCAAGAATGGTCTTCAGCTTTAATCTGTTAATGAGTCTGGATACCATACTTTTTCCTGCGCCATCAAACACTCAAACAGTCGAGTTCCTACGATTTTATCTTATCTAGCGTATGTGCTTCTTTTTTCCACTCAACGCCAAAAATAATTTGTACACCACATAATTATGTAGTCTGTGTTCATGTTAGTGTTGTAACTTGTTTCCTGAATAAAGTGCACATCAGAAATATGGTGCCTAAATACGTTTTACATTCACCGTATTCGTTTCGTGTATTTCGAGTAGAACAAGGGAGAGGTGTTATTTGTCTAGTAACGAACCAGTTGTTCAAACAACGTTTACTGCAGCCTTTGTCTGGACTCTATCTTGAATTTTGTTTCAGAGACAGAGGTGTTTCTATGAACTTTGTGGTTTGCTGTGGTCCATTCTTACGTTCCACAGCATTTCGGACGAAACATATCTGTCCAAGTGGTGTTGGCCATTACTTCTTTTGATCACGCTCTCTTGGGTTGGCAGTTGTCGAAAGCCATCTACGCCAAGCAACATTTCCACTACTCTGCTCCGAATGCTCTGATCACGTTCAATGGATGTTGTATCTGTACGGTGAAGATTGCAGAACAAGTGTACGCAAATGACCTCGCTCTAATTTTAACTTATCAGCAAGATGGGATCCGTGCAGTTAGCTTACTCAACGAATAACAAAGAATTATCAGAGCTAGGATTAAAAGAGGTAAAATAATTTTGTTCCGACTTGTGACCCAGTTCTGCACCTCGGCGACATCCATGGCTGCGTACAGAGAATAAAATCACATTGTGGGAATGATCCGGGAGGGAGGCGGTGCAGTCTATCAAATCGACATTAAAGAGCCAAAATTTTCCGAGTCTGTATTGAGTAAAAATGACACATTTTCGGTTACATAAATGTATTATGCACACTGAATCATACAGCTATCCATTCCTGAAAATCATCAGACACAAATACCTTCTGTGGCAGCATACCTTTTATTGGCCATTAACTTGTTCGAACTGCCTTTCCGCAATCTAGGTACCCCGTGTATCAACGTAGGTTGAGGGGGGAGGGGGGAGAGGAGTTGAGAAATTCGTACAGATATTGTATTACAGTATTCCTACAGAAACTAGGAAAGTACTGAAGGGAAGCGTAGTCTGTATCACAAAAATAGGTTATAAATCTGTCAGTCATCAGACTTAAGGCGCCGATTTATATCAGTACAGTATGTTCAATCTACAGATACGTACGCATCTACTACACAGAACGATGAACGTAGAATGATGAATAGTACCCGTCGAGAATAACAAATATGGTTCTATTACTTAAGAAGTCTTCGAGCCACAAACGTATCTGGGAACCGATTGAATATGATCGTACTTTCTGTTCCGGTGTATCGACAATCGCCGGCACGAACATGAAGAACGCAATAGCAGAGAAGGCTGTGAGACGTCGTCCGTCACTGGTTCTCCGACTGGGACCGCACCACGACTGGAGCGGCCCCCATCCGAAGAGAATATAAGCGCCGCCCCTGTCAACCTCGGCCGGACAGTAAGGGGACGACTAACAGAGAGGCCTAGATGAGCAGTGATTTTAAGGATAGCAGTGATTCATAGGAACGAGTGTGAACGCTTACATGGACACTGTATGTAGTGAAGGACACTGACTGTCTGCATGTCGCCCATCGCTTGCGACAACTCGCTGTAAATCTAAAGTTAAGTATTGACTATCTTTGTTGTAATAAAACCTATTAATGTGATTTGCTTGAACTGTTGTATAGCTATCCAAGAAAGCAGCATGCTTTAGGCACCCTATAAGCGACGAGTGGGTGGGATCACAACCTTTCTTTAAAAATCCGCACTGGGACACGTTGTCAAATGCTTCATGGAAATGTAGAAGCATGAAATCTGCCTGTTGCCCTTCATCCATATGTAAGCGTATTGTCATATCGCTGGCTTAGTTGTGGTGTGTCTTTGCGGGCAGCCGCGTCTGTAGAGTGTCGAGCACGGGACATGAAACTGTTGTGTTGTGGGTAGCTCTGCATCTGAAAGGCACTGAAGTTGAAGTGTTGCTACAAGTGCTATTACAGTAATGTGATGAAATATGGAAACGATTAAGAGGAAAGTGCGTCAAGAAGTAATTAACAGATGAGCAGTGCCGCCGATAACGTATTTGTGTATCCTCTCGTTGCGTGTCGTACCGTACGGTATCAATCATCCACGCCGTGTTCTGTCTGCAAGAATGAACTAATGTAAATCAGTAATACTATATACCACAAAACGGAGCATTTAAGTGCCAGTGTCTTCTGGCGAGCGTGAGTACGTGCATTCGATCATCGCGTTTCCGCATCATCAACAATCACCCGCGCCGTGTCGGTTACGCGTACGCTCGTCCGAATGATATTGTGGACTGTTAATACCCTGCGACTTTCTTTTATCGTCTCAGAATATAGTTGTTCATACAAGACGTAGAACGGTGTTGTGTTTTGATGTTGAGTGGCTCCCCTAACTCGTTGCGTATTTCGATTGTTTCTAAAACAGTGTTGATTCGTGGACACAAGCTTTTCAGTCTCTAGGAAATTTAATATATTCCTATTGACAGTATGGTCAAGAATTCTGCAGCAGATCAACGTTAATTATAATGGTCTATAATTTTGCAAGTCCGTTCATTTATCCTTCCTATCTAAAGGAGTCACCTGCGCTTTTTTAAAAATGGCTCTGAGCACTATGGGACTCAACTGCTGTGGTCATCAGTCCCCTAGAACTTAGAACTACTTAAACCTAACTAACCTAAGGACTTCAATCACACCAATGCCCGAGGCAGGATTCGAACCTGCGATTTTTTCCAGTCTCTTGGGACCTATAAATGGGCGAGAGATTCGCGATAAATGCAAGCTAAGTAAGGTGCTACTGGCGTAGAGTACTCTTTGTAAAACCGAATTCTGATTCCATTCGGATCTGAGAGCTTAGTTCTTTCCAACTCTATCAATAGCTTCTGTATGCCAGGGATGCTTACTACCACGAGAATGTGGTCTATACGGGAGTCTGTGCGATGGTGAAACGACGGTTATGTTTGTACGATTGTCCTGCGTCAATGATTTCTTAAACGCGAAATTTAAAACCTCTTCTAGTGCAACGCAGTACTGATCAATGAGTAACCGGATGGAATCCTTAGGGCCCAGAATTTTCTCGGGTTATTGGCCAGATCTCTTGTAAAGGAATAACGGTGTTTGTCGTAGTATGCTTTGCGCATAGATATTTATTTTTGCAGACGCACGAATCTCTACTAACTTTTGCCTCTCGTCATTTGCGTTCTATTTTGAACCGAGGGTGCAAGAGGCACACACTTGTCCAGAGCAGCATTTACAATCTGTTTAAACTTTGCTCATAATTCCTTTCGTCCAGCATACGGGACTAAATGATGTAAATAAGTTGTCTAAGTAAGGTGATAACAATGGCTTTCGTGCTCTTTTTTGGAGAAACCTTCTCCTAGACATTTGTCAGGTTTTTTTAGATATTTTCCGTTCTTGCTAATTATTCACCGAATTACGAAAGATTCTCCTGCACTCGGCCGTTATTAGGGCCAAAGATGCTGCACCTGTAACCTCCAATACGTTACAATACCAATGAGCAAGTTTTTTCACAATGGATGCTAGCACTTTTTCAGACTACTGACCACAAACTGAAGTCAGCTTTCGGCAGCGTTACAACTGATCGTATGTCTTCCTTCCAGTTCAGAGCACCCCTTAGAATTAAGGCGGGGTATTCAGTTCAAACTCGCAGACCATATGACTGTATCTAGCACAGTGGACAATTCTGTCGTACGATGCCGACGTTCTTGGGAAAATGAGGAAGACTGAGGGAGTATTGTGCTTCATCTATCGTATGCTAAATGTTGTTTATGGCAAACTCTTCCTATGCGACAAAGAAGTCGTAAATTCCAAAGCCGTTGCATCCGAAACTTTCCTTCCCGCAGTAATATGCTTGCGTGCGACCTTGTATTTACCTTAGGGTTTTGAAACAAGAAGAGGGTAATAATAATGTTCTGTAATGGTCTGAATCAGTTATATTGTACCTCATGTAGGCACGAGTGTCGATTGCAGTCTCTCGTGTTTTGAAAGAATCTATGGTGCTCGAAAGTTTCTCGATGAAATGGGCATATGGCATGTTGGTCGGGTGGCCCCATCCGGGGAAGTTAGGCCACCAAGTGCTAGTCTTAGTTCAGTGGACGCCACATTGGGTGACTTGCGTCCCGGTGATGAGGGTGAAATGATGATGAGGTCAGCACAACGCCCAGTCACCGAACGGAGAAAATCTCCAACCCAGCCTGGAATCGATCCCGGGCCCGCTTGCATGGGAGGCGAGCACATTACCACCCAGCTAAGCAGGTGGACTCTCGATGATATTATGTGGCACTGTGGTTGATTCGGCAGTGCATACCACATGTGATAAAATTGGTCGATCTTCCCTCTCACCATGTCTGGTCGTTCCCTCCTGCTTTCAAGGCAGTAACGGTACTGAAGTACATCAACAGGTTCCTCCTGCTTCTTCCCTTGTCTCCTGTGGCGGTTGCGAGATTGTGCAATCAGCTTGTAGTCGTGGGCGTCAAACAGTGGAATTTCTTCGTCCACATTTGTCACCTAGAAGCGCCTAAAAACATGGAGATGTGGGAGTTTTGTTTTTACGGTAACTAACTTAGCAGGACGTCGTGTACCTATCACATGTAACGCTTTAGACATATGACTTGTAAGAATTAAACAGATTATTTATTAAATACGTAGACTATGAGTGTAGCCGATAAATATTTTATAATACGGTGCTGTATGATGTCAGGTAGAAGCTAAGTTATCATATAAGGTAGAGAATAGAATTAAGGGTAGTCTGATGCGACTCCTGCTAAGGCAGCCGGGAATTGTTGACTAGGAACTTAAAAAGAAAAGTTGTGAAAGTATGCAAGGGTTAGAATGAAAGCAGCAGAGGATCACAAATGTAATATGTTGTATAAAATGAATCACCCATCAAGAAGAATAAAACAAGTCAAGAGACTCACAATATAAGAACGCCATGCACTGTCTGTGATTCGCTACGTATGTAATATTTATGGAGCTTTTGTGTTTACTACCCCCTTCTGCGTGGGTTCCTGCTGTCACGGTCACTGGAACTGTGATCGACATTGCATATTGCCGGCATCGTGAACGTTTTCCCGCAATAGATTCGTACCACTTCCACAGACTACTGCACAGATATCGCAGTCATCTGTCATTTTCTTTACTACTGATAACAAACGCATATACCACTTTACGGAAGTGCTGAGTTTCACCCACAGAAATTCAAACTAACGCTCCGTATGGACGTACCTCTCGTACTGGGCACTGAGGTAGCAGGTCGAGAACACTTGGTAGGTCATGGAGGACTGAATCTAGTGTCAATCTTCGTTTAAGTCGAGAGCGAGAGAACCATATTGTGTGTCAGGCAAATGATATATTCCAGAAGCTTGGTGAGTGTATACTGGAAGCATACTTTCACGACTAATATCATTGCTTTCCACCATATATACATCTCACGGTGCAGGATAGCATTACTAGATTATAATGAAAAGCGTTTGTGCGCATCATACTGCTCCAGATTTATTTGGTCATTCTTCGCTCCTGCGATTCCTTCGTGCTTTCAGATGGTAATACTCATACTCATCATAGCTGTACTTCGACGGAAATTCTATTATCTTCTCTCTCCTCTTGATGCGAGTGGCAGGTTCTGGAGTCCGTTGGCAGGGAAATATCTCAAACAGAGAAACAACTGTAGCCACCTTCCTCTTTCTGAAGGGTCCAATCACCTGATAGTGTGGATTGTTTATTTTTACCATTACGACCCACATAAGAAGGCATGTATTTAACATATGCGAATCCTCTGGACGTTTGACTTTCCACGATTTTCCATAACATAAGCACTTGATAAGTGTAGCGTTTAAAGAATGTGAGTTATCGTGCTGTATATGGCTGTTGTAAATTAAGACATTAGATAAGGTAGAAAGCTGAGAAGTACAATAATGAAAAGGTGAGGTAAGATTTTTATGGAACACCTTCAACAGAAGTAGAGGCACGTTAACGTCGCTACTGTTAAGGCATCCTGGAGTAGCTAAGCTGCCACTTGAAACAAAAAATTGTGCTTATAAGCAAAGGTTATAATATGTGAAGATTCTAACAAGGGACTTTTGCCTTCCTGGGCAGTTTTCCAGATAGAGGATGAGGTATTAGTGGAAGAACAGCTGTGAGAATTGGTCGTGGGTCGTGCTCGGATATTTCAGTCGATAGGCCTGATGCCAGTGAAAGGCAAACGTCCCGACTTCGAGTCATGGTGTTGCTCACAGTTTTAATGTGCCACGGAGATTAAAATATGTGGACGATTGTAATCATAAGAACTAGTCAACGAAAATGTAAATTTATGCTGACGGTACTATCCTAAATCTTCTGACGAATTAAATTCAGTTGACATCATATTCTGTGTAATCGTTAATAACATATACTTTACGTGCACTCATAAATTATTTGTTGAAATGAGACCATTTAGCCACTTACAATAATTCGTACTCATGGCACTTTGCTTTGTATTAAAACCTGAAATTGTGTTACTCCAAATTTATTAATTCTACCTTTCGTTTAATAATTCACACTACCAATAATAAGGCATTTCTCTCTACGTTCATTGTCATTACTTTTAGTGGTGGTCCTGGGGTATAGCGATTCCTTCGTCCAGGTGTCTCCTTAAGTATGCATACTTTTCTGCCACATGTAAAAAAATTTTCTAACGCCTATCTGTTTAGCTGTTCCTTAATAACATCTCTGTTCCTTTGGTAACTGTTCTTGCTTCTTTATAGATCCAGCTACTTTGCTACAATGGAAGAAAGGTAGTTGTCCATCGAACAGCGTAGCCGCGGTATCAGTTAAAAGATGAAGCAGATATTGGTAAGCGCCAGTTCATTCAATCAAATCACCTCTATTTATAAACGACCGCTTCCATAAGATTTCCAATAAGCTTTGTTTTACCACACTCCAACACTAATTTCTAAGTCTATAATCGAAAGTTTCACTCATCCTAGGTATCCCTAAGTTTGAACTGATTATGTCATCATAGGAAAATCACAAAATCGGTTTGGGGATATATGTTGACTTAAACAACATTCAGTGTGAAATCTGTGAAGAAATACTCTAGCCTGTCTGTCACAAGAAAACTGTTCGCATCGTCATAATTGTTGAATGACACATTTGCACTGTTTGCTATTCTGAAGTAAATCAAACTGGTTACGCGTTATGGTTGTCTGGGACATAGTTAAGACATTGTCCATGGAAATACGCCTTTAAACGTTACACAGTGCTGGTTTACTATCTTCATAATTCATGGTTTGAGCATTGCGCCGCGCTGTTTGATACGTGAGGCCAGGAAAGAGCATGTGGTGCACCAGGTTTGCTGTTTGTTTCCATCCTTGAATCCTCATTCCACAGTTAGTCTCGAGAAACGTCAGAAAGAAATGCTACAGTAAGCTACGTCATCAGATTTCCGGATCGTCTTGGAGATCTGCCTCAACGTGACAAGATAGTTCACACAGTGCTACAGTCGTACCTTAAACAATTCAGTCTCGAAAGGAGCTTCCTGTTGTCGTGACAGAGAAACCGAATTCTCGTTACACTTTTGTATCCAATACTGATGTCTTCATATCATGGTCCCTTTTCTTATATTCAGTAACGTCAGTATTCCTGATGACATAGCAGGGACAGCATCTCGTTGGGACTACACATTAACTCCACCAGAACATGACGCAAAAACGTGAGCAAACTCTGATTCGCCCGATGATGTACAGTTGCAGATCTCTTGATTTACGCCATGGAGCCTGTGTGTGCTACCGTTAGTTCTTACTACTTCTTTTTCTCGTCCAGTATTGGGAGAAACTGGTGTTACTGTAACAATTCTTGCCTTCGTCCTTCTATATCTCTTCTTCCTTGACACTAACAATTTCTAACGTTTAAAGGAAGCCTCTCATGCTCCATTCATTCTTGGTATGTGTTCCAGTTTCCTCTATAATTGAAAATTTTGTCATTCACACGAAAAAATTTGGTTCCTTAGTCTGCCTTCTATTGTGCAACATGTAACTCTTCTAAGAGACTTCACTTCTTCAGCATGACTATGGCTTTCTTGCGTTTTGGTAATCGCCCAAGTCTCGTTTCCACAGATCTGTGTGGGGACTGCTGCAATTTGCTGGAATTTAATTTATCCTTCCTAGATTTAATTACAATTTTCTTGTTGAATTCTTAATATAACTGGCTGAGTTTACTAATTTTAATTTCTACATTACTACTGTAGCTCTACATCACCTCTCATTCTATACAACTTAGATGGATTACTTGCTCTAAAATCTGCCGATCGATCATTATTTTGATGTTGATGCATTCTTTCTCCATAAAGGTCATTGCGTTACTTTTTCTTTTGAGATCAGCATGACAAAGGTCGCACTTTCTAGAATGAGATTTTCACTCTGCAGCGGAGTGTGCGCTGATATGAAACTTTCTGGCCGATTAAAACTGTGTGCCCGACAGAGACTCGAACTCGGGACCTTTGCCTTTCGCGGGCAAGTGCTCTACCAACTGAGCCACCGAAGCACGACTCACGGCCGGTACTCACAGCTTTACTTCTGCCAGTACCTCGTCTCCTACCTTCCAAACTTTACAGAAGCTCTCCTGCGAACCAGGAGAGCTTCTGTAAAGTTTGGAAGGTAGGAGACGAGAACTGGCAGAAGTAAAGCTGTGAGTACCGGCCGTGAGTCGTGCTTCGCTGGCTCAGTTGGTAGAGCACTTGCCCGCGAAAGGCAAAGGTCCCAAGTTCGAGTCTCGGTCAGGCACACAGTTTTAAACTGCCAGGAAGTTTCTTGTCGCACTTTCTGTTTCATTAAGCAAATTCCTTGAGGAAGATCCTCTTTTTTTAACTGCTAGGATAACTCCATCGTCAACATACAGCAAGTTATTGAGAGGAGTTTCCTTAAGTAAATACATAATTTTTTTAAATTATGTTCTCCGTATATGCGTAAATTCTTGAACGCTAATGTTGGATAAATCTGGGGAGATACAGCAGACTTTTCGAACTCCGTTATCGTTTGATACCTCTTTTCTCATCCTTCTATAGAGATCTAGAGTGACGGTCGTTTTCTAATATAAACTTTTTATCATATTTATTAAATGGAACGCATTTCCATGAGTCGTCATTATCTTTCAAAGTTTCTCTCCGTTGACAATCTAAAAGACCCTTTGTTTTAATCAATAAAAACAGTTTACGTTTAGTTTAAGAATGTGCATCTTACCGCAAGGACGAAGGACTTCAGCTGGTGATATATATGAGAAAAATGTACCACAGTTGTATCTTGAGAATGTTTTTATTCTATCACGCGGCTAGTTTCGGCGGCACATTATATCCATCCTGAGGTCCAACCACAGAGAGAGGAGAGTTCCATTCCCTTGGCGCATTTTCTGTGGCATCCTTGTCGAGTATAGACTGCTAATGGAAGCTAGCAGTCGTGTGCCGGTACCAAGGATCCCACAGTAAATTCGTAGTGGCGGTAATCTGCTGTGTGACAGAATAAAGACATTCTAAAGTTACGGCTGTGATGGTACATTTTCCTCATAAAATATACAGTATTTATTATATTCTCCGCGTTTTTGTGTTATCTGCTGTAAAGGAGCAACATGTATCTGAGACCCTCCTTTCCTGAGACGCATTTGTCCCTCTTGCTATTTACGTTAGATTTTTTAGTCTTGCCTTTAAAATCTCTGCCCAAGCCATGTATGCTGTGTCCAGTAAGCGTTTTCTTCTGTAGTTACTGCAAAAACGTGTATTTCATTTTTTTTTCTTAAATTGATCTCACCTCAGAATTATTCCAGTCTTTGGGTACACTGTCGCGCTTCCAGCATTCGTTTAAGAGAACACTCGCAACTGTAGCATCGTTCTTCCATGTTTTAGCAATTCAGCATTATCACCATCTCTTCCTATGGATTTTCTGGCATACGTTATTTACTACATTCTTCTATAACCTCTCTAGAAAATGAATTGTTTACGCGATTAAGCTTGTCTCAACTGGTCACAACGTCTTTTTGAGAGGAAGACTGCATTGTACTTCTTTCCAACAAAACGGTATCGTAAAAACACACTTCTTTCTTCGCCTCCAAGTTTCCACCCCCTCCGCTACCCTGATTCCCATAATGAATTGTATATCGCCACTAACAGCGATGCATAATACGTCATATTGCCTTTTTACCCACCGGCATTGCCAGCATACATATGTATGTGACATACTGTAGAATTTCCCCCTCCCCTCTCATTCCGACTATTTCATCCTCCTCCTTTCTCTCTCTCTCTCTCTCTCTCTCTCTCTCTCTTTTTCTCTCTCCCCATTACTGTCTCACCCCATTTCCAACCCCACAGCAAACCCAGTTGGAGATGGTTCGTAACCCCCACGGTACTTTCTACCCGCTAATAAGAGGTAAATGCTTTGAGATCGATCCAGTGGTTTACAAAGAGATATAGAACACTTAGTACATAAAGATACACTGTTGCTATTCGACACTTTATCTCCCCATTGCCTTGATATGTGGCCACAGTACCATCTCCGTTTAGTGCTTGAGTGAAAAGTAAAGCTTGAGATACAGCGTGCAACATGAGGATGACAGTGTACTGTGTTGCAATAAAAATCCTTTATTTTTTCCCGCAAATGAATAAGGGAGGAAACCCATCGACAAAAAAGCTGACTTACAACCAGTGGATCGATTTATCCATCACTGCCCACATCTTCAGTGTGACTGGATGCAATGACGAAGACTTAATGGTCTGTGAGGGACCAGACAAGAAAACTATGACATTCCACCAAAACGTGAAAGGGAGTGAGGAGGCGCAAGGCAGAAAATGATGTCTCTCCGCCACTTCTGTTCGCACGCTTTGCTTGTTTCTGCACACAAGTGTTACCATTGTAAGTGGGTATCTGTGCATTTTCTAGATATTTTTGGATGTGTCTTTCGGCCCCTCGTATTCGACCCGAGTAGCCCATACTGTGAACGGTTGACTTTCATCACCACTGATTCGGTGTGACTGTCATACAAAGGGAGAAAAGAAACTCGACTCGCATTCCTAAAATAACGCCATATTAAAATAAGCAACCAATAAATCTCACGACTCAAATATTTCGTAATTTAGAAGACAATATGAAGACATCTGTGAAAGTAGAGAACTAAAGGAGACAGTTTCATGTTGCGCAGGATCACTACAAATTTATATAGGTTAGCGTGAATCCATCTTCGCCAAACGAAAGTAGTGTTAAGAGCATATGATGCGGAGAAGGGTGAGAGTGTGTAATGTAGAGACTACAGTAAAATTAACGGACTAAAGCCCGTGCTGGACGCAGAGTATTCGAAGTCAGGAAAACATCAGCTCAGGGAGCGAACTGACAAACAGACCTATTACTGATAACCTGAAAACGTGACGCACTATGTATTATTAGTTACGGCACTGTGTACATGAAAGTCTTTTAACTAGTGCCTACAGCAGTAGAAGTCACATTCTCGTAAAGCGTGTATGTAGCAAAGTTTGCAGGCAACGACAGCGAAATATCGTCAAAACAAAAAAACTTCAAACATGAATCTTGAATTATTTTATTCCATATTAGTGCAGAAATTTTTAATAGCTTTGAATAGACATTATATCATGTGCAATAGTTTACAACGTATACAGCGATGGCTCCTGAGAAGAATTTTGTCGATATAACAAGACGAGGTTACTTGTTAGTAATTCTCCTATTGTAAGACAATAGACCAAAGACCCTCTCTAAAACATAGATGCATTATCGTTGTGAACATATATTTATTTCCATACGGCGTAATATGATGGTCACGTGAGAATTAAACGCCTTGGTGGGAAATTATCATGAATGGCGGACAGTAGGCAGATATGGATTGTGAATCACCAACAAAACAACAGAGCGTCTTCTTGAATATTGAGAGGAACCTGACATGGTGATCACAAACACAAATATCGAAATGCATAAATAAGGAATTACACATGCATATCTCAATGTGATAATAGCAGCCACCATTTTATATTGGTATAGAGAGAGAGTATAGAAATCCACAATTAGACGCAGACATCGATCATGTATCGATCTTTGTAAAGTCTAATTTGAGATTTAATATAAACCAGTTCACAATACAAAAAGTTGAGATACAGGAAAATCTAAGAAGTAAAAAGAACATACTATGCTGGCAGAATGAGATTGTCACTCTGCAGCGGAGTGTGTGCTGATATGAAACTTCCTGGCAGATTAAAACTGTGTGCCCGACCGAGACTCGATCACAGTTTTAATCTGCCAGGAAGTTTAACATACTATGCTGTTCAAATAAGTATTAATAATAACATCGGTTGTGATTTAACATAATTGCCTAACGTAAAAAAAGTTATAGGATAATAACAGAGGAAGTAAACAGAGGAAAAAACATATGTAATATAAAAAAAGATGGATGATTGATAGTAGACTAGAGGTAAGTCACGAAACGAAGAAATACAAATACAGGAAAAAATAAATGGAGCAGAAAGTAAAGGAATATGCAGAGTCATAAGGACCACCGTCAAACAAAATTGCATAAAGGCGAAGGGTTTGTGAATAAGTAGTATACGTACGAATATAGGATCAGATTAAGAAATGGAGTGAATGATAAGCGTAGATAGAGTTTAAGAAAGGACACTTCAAACCAGGGAAGAAAACACCTGCGGTATGTGCTAGACAAGGAAAATGTTACTTAGTGCAGCCCCTAAATGGCCAGCAGATGGAGGGAATATCTAAAAGAACTCAACGAAGGGAAGGACTCCACCAAGAAAGAGAATTCACCGAAGAAAGACTAGATGTTCTTTCGAGATGTTGAAATATGTCCACGATTGGTGAAATCAGAATTCCTGTCAATACTGAAAGCCCTGAGACTAAAGATAGCTTCTGTCCCAGATGAGCTGTCACATGAGGTCTACCACTGTCGTGGCAGCAATAATGAAATACCAAGTTATCTTATTTATACTTCTTATGATTACATTTTTCTTCCCATAGAAAGAAATACAACATTATTTCATTAAAAATTGGATACGAAAGATTGCTCCAACTGCAGATCAATAACTGACTGTATCAATGATATCGTTTTGGATCAAGACGAATATGTTAAACTTAATTTAAATTTAAGTATTAATTCGTCTCTTTGAAGGTGTTAGTCTGGATTGTTGCCACGTACGAAACTGAAACTTGAATGATAAGTGGTTCAGACAAGAAGAGAGTAGGAGATTTTCATGCTTGGTGCTACGGAATAATGCTGAGGATTAGATAAGTAGGTCGCGGAACTAATAGTTAAGTAGTGGGTCGATCTAAGAAGAAAACAAATTTACGTGGGAACTTGATTATAAGAAGGCATACGTTGATAGGACAGTTCCAACGAATGAACGTATCGTTAAGCGATCATAGTACTCAGGAGCTTCCTACAGAGAAGGTTTAAACCATTACTAGCCCTGAAAAGCTATTTCATACCGTTAGCTGGAACAAGTTCTGCAAGATGTTGCAAGATACACACTTAGACAGGAATGGCACGTTATCATTCTCACACATACATAGAAAACAAACGTGGAGATACATAGTAATGGAAAATGATGTAAATCCCAAATTTCAAATGAGGTAAGAACACGTGCTCATTATTTCTGCGTTTGTTTAGCCATTTCATCAAAAAGCTATGAGGAACGTCAAAGGAGGAACGTCTGAAGTTGAAACAGAGAGAATTCCTGCACTGCATAGGATTTGCAGATGTTATTGCATTAAAGACAGGTAGTGAAAACCATATTCAACATAAACTTTCTAATTTTTCAGCACTTAAAAGAAAAATTGAATATTACTAAATATTCAAAAAACAAAATTACTGTAAAAAGCAAGTCAAAAAATGAGGGAAATAAAAAAAATAGAATTAATTAACGTTATTTAGAGACCTTAAATTCTGAAAGCAACATATGAACGATTAAAATAAAAAAAGAAAGAATTACCACAGCTAAACGTGCATTCGATGAAATAGACATGTACAAGAAAGAAGGTTGTTAACTATCGAAGAGGAAAGAGGCCTAAGTCAAGATGTTCCTCTGTAGTCGTTTATAATCGAAGAGGAAAAAAGTTGAAAAAATGAACTGTTTGTGAAGGCCTTGAGACAGGTTGTGCTCCTATACGGCTGTGAAAGCTTAGGTGCTTAGAACCGAATTTAATGCGGGAACGTGTAGAGGAGGCTGATGAGCTGCTGGAAAGATAGAGAAACGAGTGAAGGTGTTTTGTAAGAGATCACTGAGCAGAAAGACCTCGCAGAAAATACCCAATAAAGGAAAACAAATGTTTTGGGCTTTTATTGAGACGAAAAATGTTTTTAGCCTGTTGGAAAGAAGAAACTGGAAGTAAATTCGAGTGGACGTAAGGAAATTAATTAGACCCAAATTCACTGATAATAATAAAGCACCAAAGTTATTCAATAAATGAAGAGGACAACAGAATACAGGGAGCAATGATAACAGTGGCGTCGTATAGCATTTACAAGTTGACTATATGGCCCTTGAGAACTGTTTCATTAATTGTTTCTTTCCCTTTAGTGCCGCAGCTCCATCTCGCTATTCGACCAAACAAAGTATTTTCTTCATCGTCGACTTAGCCATGGATTGGCTGGAAATCTCTATCAACTCTCAGGCTATGCCGCCAAGGTGTAATAATGTCAGCGTTGTCTTTAAGCGTGAGGTTTTACCACACAGAACTCATAAATGAGCTCAGAAATCAGTCATTTAATTTCCTTATGGTTTCCTGTATTAATTGAATGAGAGGACTCCGAAGGCTTTTTAAGAACATTTTATAAGCAGTACATGACTGTGCTTAGTGTAGACTAGACGGAAATCTTCATTAATGACGTCATTGAATTAATGAATAATCCTACAACAATGCTTAAGGTTATGAAGTCACAAGTGCGAAAACACGCGACGCCGGGAAAAGTAGTGACGATGTGAATAAATGCAGACGTATGTGCTCCTATTTTAGTGTGCTCTATCAACTGAGCTACCCAAGCATGACTCACACCCCGTCCTCACAGCTTTAGTTCTCCCAGTATCTCGTCTCCTACCTTCCAAACTTTACAGAAGCTCTCCTGCGAACCTCGCAGAACTAGCACTCCTGAAAGAAAGGATATTGTGGAGACATGGCTTAGCCACAGCCTGGGGGCTGTGTGCTCCTATTTTATGACTGCTTAGATTTCGGTGTTGTGATTTGTCTGCGTTACATATATCGAGGAAAACTGGCTTATCTGTCATAAGATGTACCTTTTTCCAAATAACTGAACCATCAGTCTATTATCACTCCTAATCACTATCAAATGCAAGGGTGCTTTATCCTTCTAGACTGATGGTTTTACGGCTACCATACTGGTGGTTTCACGGTTTGATCCACATATCTGTCACGATATCGACTAAATGTAATTTTCGGTTGCTATCTCACGTATCATGTTTTGCCATTTCTCAAAACAGCATACTGTTGACTGCAGCGTTGTAACTGAATGTAACATTCTCTGTAGTCACTGCTTCCCAGTAAAGCGAACGGTGTTCTCACTCAGACTCTTAATGCATGCATGCCTGACGGATGTCATAATGTAATTTCCATAATGTAATTTCCATAATGTAATGCTTGCATGTCTGAAGGAAATTATAAGTAATGTACAGACAAATTATAAACACTGACATTGTGTAAACTATTAGTGTAGTTGCTTCGACAGGCTAAAATGACGATAGTAAAAATTTGTCTCTTCCTGTGCGGGAATCACGAAGTGAAAGAATAGAAAATTTGGACAATATGTCACATATGGAAGTTTTCTCGGTCCGGAATGCATACATGCATAACCGAAGTGGATTAGTCGACCATTCGCGATAATCGGTAAATCCGGGTTCGAGTCCCAGTCCGCTACAGGTTTTCATGTGTCACTAATACAATGAACAGGTGACGTCCAACCGTATTCGAAATTTGCAAATATATTTCATTATATTAAAGTTATCTTTTCATTAATTTCGTGTATTAGCTTACTTCCAAATTTTAGTACTGTCACCGTTTGTTATCAATGCTATGAATTCTTATGTAAATAGGCATAGATATGGCCCTGATCCGAAGACCAAAGGAAAGTGAGCGGCCTATTGGGCCGGTAGATACAAAGGTGTGTGTGAAATCACGTAAGCCGAGCGGGATTAGCCGAGCGGTCTGGGGCGCTGCAGTCATGGACTGTGCGGCTGTTCCTGACGGAGGTTCGAGTCCTCCCTCGGGCATGGGTGTGTGTGTTTGTCCTGAGAATAATTTAGCTTAAATAGTGTGTAAGCTTAGGGACTGATGACCTTAGCAGTTAAGTCCCATAAGATTTCATTCGCATTTGAATATTTTTTTGCAATCAGGTAAAATGCCTCGATCAACATTTACTTCCCTGTCGCTAGAAATGCATGTATTCATGTGTGCAGTCCGTGAACACTAAACGCAGAGCTGCCATTTGATGATCGCTTGTTTATAACGAGTGGTTAAGACAGTTTTGTCAAGTTCAGAAGCTGATACACTGAGAAGTAGTATGATGTTACGGTAGTGACCACATTAACTTGACTCTATCTGCTCGTTAGCCTCACTGTGGCGGTTTTCATACATTTTGGAGCTGCTTAATGCTCACCTTCACCACTTTTCCGTGATCATCTTAACTTGTCCCACAGATCATTTATTTTCTTCAGGGATGACACAGGCAGCATAAGATGCTGCGTAGTACCTGCGAAGAAGACAAAAGAAAATCACAACATGTATTATTCAGACATACAATAAGACAACAATATGAAGACACCTCAGAATGCAGTTATGAAGTTGTAATTTTTATAAAATACGATAGTAAAGTACATCATTGGCCACACGTAAAACAAATAATAAGTTATTAACTGAGAGGTATGCTGCACGATCGTGAGACTATGGGCAAGTACAACAATGCGGATATCCTAAATTTATCGGTGATAATATTCTGTGTAATCACATGAAGGGTGATGGAGGCTCACAGTCTGCCGCCTGCTTCCTCTATCCCAGGCGAACAGGGCGTCCCCCTTGTCGTGTCATAAGACAGTCACTCCAGTAGTGTTCAGGACGTTCACGATGAATGACGGCTGCTCTAACACACATTTGCGGTATCATATTAACAGTAGAGGTACCGTTCCCTACCAAGCAGAGTGACACATGAGTGTTCTTAGAAATAAAATCGTAAGCATTATTACCTATCACTGTTTTCAGGGTCGCTCAGTAGAAAGTTCGGTCCGCTGTAGATGGGGATAGTAAAGAGAGTTTGCTAGGAGAAATCATCTCCAAATATGTCTGCAGCGAGCATTTGCGAAACGTTCGCACTAGACAGGCGTATCAACTGTAAAGGGTTGTTTGTTATAAGGTCGGGTGGACCAGAGTGGAAAGGTGGAAAGGCGTTGTTCCTGTGCTGCTATGGAAGGAAGTTACTTTTTTGTAAGCACAAATTAGTTTTCCTACTGGAAGACTGTAATCGGTACATTGTTCGCCGTAATGAAACATATGCGAAGCGGAGGGGAATGCGTTGTTGGCCCAATCTGAATAAGCGCTGGTGTTCTATGGGGATCCCAAGTTGGCGAAATTGGCACCACATGAAAAAATTCCTATCTGAGCACAAAAAAGCGAATATGGTCCTGTTCTAAATGACTCTGACTGAAATGTGATGTACCAGCCGCCTCATTCTACCTTTCTCAATACCTTTAAGACTTTTTTAAATGTTTTTGCATGAGAACATATGGGGAGGGGGCTCTTTTCTAACATGCAATTCATCTCTCATGCCCACAAGCTCCACAAATTGTAACTCGCTGACATCCACTATTCCATCACTGTGAATCGCTCATACACGTCGACTCCCACATACCCATTCTCACTTACTGATATAGCCCAACTCATTGTCATTATCTCTTTGCGTCTCTCAAACTGTCACTGTCTCCAGTCTTACAGCCACAGCTCCTTCGTACTGCCCTACTACTATTGTTTCCCCTCACTGTCACTGACTCTTTCATTCCTCATACTGCTACTATTAGAAAACTGCTGCGGAAGCAAAGGGAACTTCACAGCAAACATAAACATAGCCAAAGCCTTGCAGACAAACAAAAATTACGCGAAGCGAAATGTAGTGTGAAGAGAGCTATGCGAGAGGCGTTCAATGAATTCGAAAGTAAAGTTCTATGTACTGACTTGGCAGAAAATCCTAAGAAATTTTGGTCTTATGTCAAAGCGGTAGGTGGATCAAAACAAAATGTCCAGACACTCTGTGACCAAAATGATACTGAAACAGACGATGACAGACTAAAGGCCGAGATACTAAATGTCTTTTTCCAAAGTTGTTTCACAGAGGAAGATTGCACTGTAGTTCCTTCTCTAGATTGTCGCACAGATGACAAAATGGTAGATATCGAAATAGACCAAAGAGGGATAGAGAAACAATTAAAATCGCTCAAAAGAGGAAAGGCCTCTGGACCTGATGGGATACCAGTTCAATTTTACACAGAGTACGCGAAGGAACTTGCCCCCCTTCTTGCAGCGGTGTACCGTAGGTCTCTAGAAGAGCGTAGCGTTCCAAAGGATTGGAAAAGGGCACAGGTCATCCCCGTTTTCAAGAAGGGACGTCGAACAGATGTGCAGAACTATAGACCTATATCTCTAACGTCGATCAGTTGTAGAATTTTGGAACACGTATTGTGTTCGAGTATAATGACTTTTCTGGAGACTAGAAATCTACTCTGTAGGAATCAGCATGGGTTTCGAAAAAGACGGTCATGTGAAACCCAGCTCGCGCTATTCGTCCACGAGACTCAGAGGGCCATAGACACGGGTTCACAGATAGATGCCGTGTTTCTTGACTTCCGCAAGGCGTTCGATACAGTTCCCCACAGTCGTTTATTGAACAAAGTAAGAGCATATGGACTATCAGACCAATTGTGTGATTGGATTGAGGAGTTCCTAGATAACAGGACGCAGCATGTTATTCTCAATGGAGAGAAGTCTTCCGAAGTAAGAGTAATTTCAGGTGTGCCGCAGGGGAGTGTCATAGGACCGTTGCTGTTCACAATATACATAAATGACCTGGTGGATGACATCGGAAGTTCACTGAGGCTTTTTGCAGATGATGCTGTGGTGTATCGAGAGGTTGTAACAATGGAAAATTGTACTGAAATGCAGGAGGATCTGCAGCGAATTGACGCATGGTGCAGGGAATGGCAACTGAATCTCAATGTAGACAAGTGTAATGTGCTGCGGATACACAGAAAGATAGATCCTTTATCATTTAGCTACAAAATAGCAGGTCAGCAACTGGAAGCAGTTAATACCATAAATTATCTGGGAGTACGCATTAGGAGTGATTTAAAATGGAATGATCATATAATGTTGATTGTCGGTAAAGCAGATGCCAGACTGAGATTCATTGGAAGAATCCTAAGGAAATGCAATCCGAAAACAAAGGAAGTAGGTTACAGGACGCTTGTTCGCCCACTGCTTGAATACTGCTCAGCAGTGTGGGATCCGTACCAGATAGGGTTGATACAAGACATAGAGAAGATCCAACGGAGAGCAGCGCGCTTCGTTACAGGATCATTTAGTAATCGCGAAAGCGTTACGGAGATGATAGATAAACTCCAGTGGAAGACTCTGCAGGAGAGACGCTCATTAGCTCGGTACGGGCTTTTGTCAAAGTTTCGAGAACATACCTTCACCGAAGAGTCAAGCAGTATATTGCTCCCTCCTACGTATATCTCGCGAAGAGACCATGAGGATAAAATCAGAGAGATTAGAGCCCACACAGAGGCATACCGACAATCCTTCTTTCCACGAACAATACGAGACTGGAATAGAAGGGAGAACCGATAGAGGTACTGAAGGTACCCTCCGCCACACACCGTCAGGTGGCTTGCGGAGTATGGATGTAGATGTAGATGTAGATGTAGATTTCGTTCATCCATTCCCACTGCTGCTGTCTCTTCTCACTGCCATTATCGTGTTCCTCCTCGTTGTATTGTCATAGTCTGTCCGTCATTATAACTGGCTGGCACACAGTTCCACTTGCACCTCCTCTTTACTCGTCTCTCTTTGGCACTGTCTCCTTCACTCTTTCCTAGCACTGTCAGTTACGTTCCACTGTCACTGACAGTCTGTAGCCGAGCGACCGCTACGGTCGCAGGTTCGAATCCTGCCTCGGGCATGGATGTGTGTGATGTCCGTAGGTTAGTTAGGTTTAATTGGTACTACGTTCTAGGCGACTGATGACCTCAGACTCAGATTCATTTGAACCACTGTCACTGTGTCACTTTCTTTCTTTCATGCTACCATTCTCTCCTTCACTCTTTCTACGCCACAAACACCTTGCACTATCTTCCACTACTTATTACTTACCTGTTTCTTTCCCAGTGCCACTGTGTCGATGTGCCTCTGCATGGGAAAGCAAGAGAATATGTTCGCATCCCAAACATTTTGGGAAAGTTTTTTAAAGTGCTGAGAAAGGTAAGAATGGTGCAGCTGGTACCCCACTTTTCAGTCAAAGTCTTTTAAACAGGAGCATGTTCGCCTTTATTTTGCTCTGATGTTGTTGTTGTGGTCTTCAGTCATGAGACTAGTGTGATGCAGCTCTTCATGCTACTCTATCCTGTGCAACCTTCCTCATCTCCCAGTACTTACAACAACCTACATCCTTCTGAAGACCAAAACAACAGCAACAACATCCTTCTGAATCTGCTTAGTGTATTCATCTCTTGGTCTTCCTCTACGATTTTTACCCTCCACGCCGCCCTCCACTGCTAAATTTGTGGTCCTTTGATGCCTCATAACATGTCCTACCAACCGATCCTTTCTTCTTGTCAAGTTGTGCCATAAACTCCTCTTCTCCCCAATTTTGTTCAATACCTCCTCATTAGTTATGCGATCTACCCATCTAATATTCAGCATTCTTCTGTAGCACCACATTTCGGAAGCTTCTATTCTCTTCTTGTCAAAACTATTTATCGTCCATGTTTCACTTCCATACATGGCTACACTCCATACAAATAATTTCAGAAACGACATCCTGACACTTAAATCTATACTCGAAGTTAACAAATTTCTCTTCTTCAGAAATGCTTCCTTGCCATTGCCAGTCTACATTTTATATCCTCTCTACTTCAAGAATCATCAGTTGTTTTTCTCCCAAAATAGCAAAACTCCTTTACTACTTTAAGTGTCTCATTTCCTAATCTAATTCCCTCGGCAGCACCCGACTTAATTCGACTACATTCTATTATCCTTGTTTTGCTTTTGTTGATGTTCATCTTATATCCTCCTTTCAAGACGCGATCCATTCCATTCAACTGCTCTTCCAAGTCCCTTTCTGTCTCTGACAGAATTACAATGTCATCGGCGAACCTCAAAGTTTTTATTTCTTCTCCATGGATTTTAATACCTACTCCGAATTTTTCTTTTGTTTCCTTTACTGCTTGCTCAATATACCGATAACATCGGGGAGAGGCAACAACCGTGTCCTACTCCCTTCCCAACCACTGCTTCCCTTTCGTACCAATCCACTCTTATAACTGCCATTAGGTTTCTGTAAAAATTGTAAATAGCCATTCACTCCCTGTATTTTGTCCCTGCCACCTCTAGAATTTAAAAGAGAATATTCCAGTCAACATTGTGAAAGGCTTTCTCTAAGTATACAAGTCCTAGAAACGTAGGTTTGTCTTTCCTTAAACTTTCTTCTAAGATGAGTCGTAAGGTCAGTATTGCCTCACGTGTTCCAACACTTCTACGGAAACCAAACTGATCTTCCCCGAGGTCGGCTTCTACCAGTTTTTCCATTCGTCTGTAAAGAATTCGCGTTAGTATTTTGCAGCTGTGACTTATTAAACTGACCGTTCGGTAATTTTCACATCTGTCAACACCTGCTTTCTTCGGGGTTGGAATTATTATATTCTTCTTGAAGTCTGAGGGTATTTCGACTGCCTCATACATCTTGCTCACAAGATGGTAGAGTTTTGTCATGATGGGCTCTCCCAAGCCCGTCAGTAGTTCTAATGGAATGTTGTCTACTCCCGGGGCAGATCTTTCAGTGCTCTGTCAAACTCTTCACGAAGTATCGTATGTCCCATTTCATCTTCAGCTACATCCTCTTCCATTTCCATAATATTTTCCTTTAGTACATCGTCCTTGTATCACACTCTATATACTCCTTCCACCTTTCTGCTTTCCCTTCTTTGCTTGGAACTCGATTTCCATTTCAGTTCTTGATAATCATACAAGTGGTTCTCTTTTCTCCAAAGGTCTCTTTAATTTTCCTGTAGGCAGTTTCTGTCTTACCCCTAGTGAGATAAGCCTCTATATCCTTACGTTTGTGCTCTATCCATCCATGCTTAGCCATTTTGCACTTCCCGTCGCTCTCATTTTTCAGACGTTTGTATTCCTTTTTGCCTGCTTCATTTGCTGCATTTTTATATTCTCTTCTTTCATCAATTAAATTCAATATTTCTTCTGTTACCCAAGGATTTCTACTAGCCCTCGTCTTTTTACCTACTTGATCCTCTGCTGCCTTCACTATTTCATCCCTCAGAGCTGCCCATTCTTCTTCAACTGTATTTCTTTCCGCCATTCCTGTCAATTGTTCTCTTATGCTCTCCCTGAAACCCTGTATAACCTCTGGTTTAGTCAGTTTATCCAGGTCCCATCTCCTTAAATTTCCACCTTTTTGCAGTTTCTTCAGTTTTAATCAACAGTTCCTAATCAATAGATTGTGGTCAGAGTTCACATCTGCCCCTGGAAATGTCTTACAATTTAAAATCTGGTTCCTAAATCTCTGTCTTACCATTATATAATCTATCTGATACCTTCTAGTATCTCGAGGATGATTGTATACAACCTTCTTTTATGATTTTTGAACCAAGTGTTAGCTGTGGTTAAGTTATGTTCTGTGCAAAATTCTACCAGACGGCTTCCCCTTTCATTTCTTACCCCCAAAACATACTCAACTTCTATGTTTCCTACGCTCCCCTTTCCTACTCTCGAATTCCAGTCACCCATGACTATTAAATTTTCGTCTCCCTTCACTACCTGAATAATTTATTTTATCTCATCATACATTTCATCAATTTCTTCATCATCGGCAGAGCTAGTTGGCATATAAACTTGTACTACTGTAGTAGGCGTGGGCTTCGTGTCTATCTCGACCACAATAATGCGTTCACTATGATGTTTGTAGTAACTTACCTGCACTCCTAGCTTTTTTATTCATTATTAAACCTACTCCTGCATTACCCCTATTTGATTTTGTATTTATAAACCTGTATTCACCTGACCAAAAGACTTGTTCCTCCTGCCACTGAACTTTACTAATTCCCACTATATCGAACTTTAACCTATCCATTTCCCTTTTTAAATTTTATAACCTTCCTGCCCGATTAAGGGATCTGACATTCCACGCTCCGATCCCTAGAACGCCAGTTTTCTTTCTCCTGATAACGACGTCCTCTTGAGTAGTCCCCCCCCCCCTCACCGGAGATCCGAATGGGGGACTATTTTACCTCCGGAATATTTTACCCAAGAAGACGCCATCATCATTTAACCATACAGTAAAGCTGCATGCCCTCGGGAATAATTACGGCTGTAGGTTCCCCTTGCTTTCAGCCGTTCGCAGTACCAGCACAGCATGGCCGTTTTGGTTAGTGTTACAAGGCCAGATCAGTCAATCATCCAGACAGTTACCCCTGCAACTACTGAAAAGGCTGCTGCCCCTCTTCAGGAACCGCACGTTTCTCTGGCCTCTCAACAGATACCCCTCCGTTGTGGTTGCACCTACGGTACGGCAATCTGTATCGCTGAGGCACGCAAGCCTCCCCACCAACGGCAAGGTCTATAGTTCATGGGGGGTTCCTCCGATAGACGGAGTTTTTCTGCTAGTTACCCTCTTTCGATTCCCAGAGCAGGGCACGTCACACATATGAAGAGAACTTTATTTTGATAGATTACTCATACGTAACTGAAATAACGCAAATTTAATTTTACGCTTCAAACACGATTGGGTGAACGTGCAGAAAAATTTCGGTATGCTTTAGTACTACAACATGGGTTTCCCAGAACTCTTCTGGTGATAAATGAGATACTTTACACCATGTTTATCCGTTATATGCCACTTTATAAAATTCCTTTCCGCCTCACACCATGTTGTAGATGGGTAATGCGTATTTTATGCGTATTTTACTTTTGGAAGTAGGATAAATCTGGACCTCTGTTTCTCGGAAACGGATAGATATGAAAACAGTTTTCAAGGTGTTGTTTGAGATTGAGATCGTAGGGAATACGTCGTAAAAAATAAAGAAGAGCCGTTTGCTATCCACGTCCATCTTCAAATCCGCTACTTTGTTCAGGTGCAAAAGAAAAAAAAATAAATAAAGAAAAAAATTGAGAGAACACTTTTCAGGGCTTTTGTGAGGGACTGCCCGTGAACTAATGGTGCTTCCATAAACCCCTTAAGGCCCACCGTGCATCACATAAAATGCAAAAGACACCATACGAGTTGCTCCATTTTCTTCTGCGGGTGTGATATTAAGACGATGCTGCTGTTGCGTGTACAATATAGAACAGCATAACACTTTACGAACAAATGTGTTCGTTAACTACTGCGTTGTTCTATGTTGAGGTGATGCTGAAGCTGTAACTGCACTCTTATTAGAAGAGTCTTCAACACTGTAATATTTGCACCGAAGATGGTCACACAGTGACAAACATCGATTTGCTGTAATAAATGATTTCAAACTTCATACGACCGACGCTGCCAATTTCATTGTTTTCATATTCTTAATTCTAAACGGTGGCTGACCTATCCTGATATCTTTTTCCCCACAAAAGAGCCTCTGTTGAGGTCCTCACGTTATGCTCACCAGATGCCAAGGTTATTACTTAATATTTCCTGAAACATTACGATCACATCACTTACCTTTACACCTTCGGCGGCACAGCAGCCAGGTCGTGTGAAACCTGAATTGTACCTCAGAGCGCCAGGCGATATCTATCCGAGCAAACTATAAATGTAGCTTCGTTGTGATACCAACTGGTGTGGTTTGCACTGGGGTGACAAATGTCACGGGTTACCTCCCAATACCGTGTCGGACCTCCTTTAGCCCGGCTTGGTGCAACAAGTCGACGTGGTATGAACGCAATTAGTAGTTGGAAGTCTCAGCTGAAATCTTAAAACATGCTGTTTCTATAGCCGTCCATAATATCGGAAGTTTTAGCGGTCCAGGGTTTTGTACATGAACTGACCTCTCGATAATGTTCCATAAATTTTCGATGGAATTCATTTCGGGCTAACTGGATGGCAAAATCTGGCTAGAACTCTCCAGAATGTTCTCCAAAGCAATCGCGATTACTTGTGGCTATGTAACATGGCCCATTCTCATCCCTTAAAATTTTATCATTGTTTGGGAACATGAAGTCCAGGAACGGCTGTAAATGGGCTCCAGGCAGCCTAACATCCAGAGGACACAGTCCATTCTACGTAAACACGGCCCACACCATTATGGCGCCACCATCAACTTCCTTAGCGCTTGTTAACAACTTGGGTCCATGGTTTCTTGGGGTCTGTTTCACTCTATAACCCTGTCATCAGCTCTTAACAACAGAAATTGGAACTCACGTGACCAGACGACGGTTTTCCAGTTGCCTAGAGCCCAGACGATTCGTCATGGCACCAGCAGAGACGCTGCAGTTGATGTCATGCTGTTAGCAAAAGCACTCGCGATGGTGGTCTGTTACTATAGCACAATAACGCCAAATTCCACCGAACTCCCCTAACGGATACGGTCATGATACGTACCGCATTGATTCCTGTGGTTATTTCACGCTGGGTTTCTTGACTTTTTGCACTAACAACTGTACCCAAACGCCTCTGCTCTCAGTCCTCAAGTGAAGGCCGTCGGCCACTGCGTCGTACGTGATTAGAGACAATGCCTGATATTTGGTACTCTCGCCACTGAGTATTTCGGAATATTGAATTCCCTAACGATTTCCTACATGGAACGTGCCGTGCGTCCAGCTCCAGGTGCCATTTGCCTTTCATAGTCTGGTAATTCCTGTGAAACGGCCATAATCACCTCGAACAACTTATCACATCAATCACTGAGTACGACAGACTGCTCCGCCAACGCACTGCCCTTTTACACCCTGTGTACGCAATACAACTGCCATCTGTATAAGAGCATGTCACTATTCCATGACTTCTGTCGACTCAGTGTGGTGTAATGTCGTGCAGTACGGTGCTGTGCTGTGTAGTATAGTTTAGTAGCGTACTTCAGTAGCGCATTCCATCTATATTCAGGATGGGTCTGCGTACCTGATGGCCATATTGTAGAGCGTAGACCTTTTCTCTTTCTTTAAAATATGTTTTATTTTGTTTTATATAGTATTTTATGTAAACATTTTTCCTTTTAAACATAATAGTGCTCAGTTCTATTGATAGAGTTGCAATTATGTCCGTCCTCGTTAGCTGAGTGGTACCGGCACGGTAGCTCAGCGTGTTCGCTCAGTGGGTTTAGCTACCCTCTGTAATAAAAAACTTGAGCGAACAATCAGCAACGAACTGATACGGATCTCATGGGACGTCCGCCCCGAGCAGATGCAACGAACAACAACGAACGAAATGAAACAATCAAGCCGGCCGGTGTGGCCGTGCGGTTCTAGGCGCTTCAGTCTGCAACCGCGTGATCGCTACGGTCGTAGGTTCGAATCCTGCCTCGGGCATGGATGTGTGTGACGTCTTTAGGTTAGTTAGGTTTACGTAGTTCTATGTTCTAGGGGACTGACGACCACAGTTGTTAAGTCCCATAGTGCTCAGAGCTGTTTGAAACAATCAAGAAAACAAAGCCGTCACAGTAGCTCAGCGTGTTCGGCCAGAGAGCCGGTTGGCCTCTGTAATAAAACACTGAGTGGAAGGATCAACAAACGAACTTGAACGGATGTCATGTGACGTCCATAACGACCGTACACAACGATCAACAACGAAAAAAAATGGGGAAAAAAAGTGGTCAGCGCGACAGAATGTAAATCCTCCGGGCCCGGGTTCGATTCTCGACTGTGTCGGAGTCTTTTTCCGCTCAGGGACTGGGTGTTGTGTTGTTTTACTCATCATCATTTCATGCCCATCGACACCAAAGTCACCGAAGTGGCGTCAAATTTCTCTGAGCACTATGGGACTTAACATCTGTGGTCATCAGCCCCTAGTACTTAGAACTACTTAAACCTAACTAACCTAAGGATATCACACACATCCATGCCCGAGGCAGGATTCGAACCGGCGACCGTAGCGGCCACGCGGTTCCAGAATGAAGCGCCTAGAACCCCACGGCCACACCGGCCGGCCGAAGTGGCGTCAAATCGAAAGATTAGCACCCTGCGAACGGTCTACCCGACGGAAGGTCCTAGACACACGACATTTACATTTTATTTGAAATTATGTTAATATACGATGTCCTACATTCATGCTAATTAATGTGCAACATTTGGTTTGGGCTAGTATCTAGACAACAGACTACAAGAAACAAGTTAATAAATCACTCGCCATTATGTACCAATTAAAGGCTGCATGTTATACTTCGCCACGAGATCTATATACAGTCGTAAAATTTCCGGAAACTGAAACGAGATTAATCTGTGAAGAACACATATTATTCTCGTCTATTTTATATTTTCTCATAACAATTCGTCTCTGACATGCCATGAAAAAGAAACACATCGAGCACCGTCTGGTCAATGATACACGGCTGTAGAGGGCGTGCACCCTGTTAGAACTCAGTTCTCCAACCAGCTGCCGTGCGGACATCATTGTCATTCTTTGTGGCCTTGCGCCTAGATGTTGCCCCTGTTGTGCAGCCGTTCTGTAAGTCGACCTGATCATATTCCTTGGGTGTCGGAACGGTCACCGAAGCTATCTAATTTTTTGTGGTTCTTCTGCTTCCCTGAGACTGTCAACTAGTAACGTTTCCTAGGATTCTGCGATAGGAACGAGGGTTCCAGGGCATTACCTGGCACGTTCAGTGTACAGATTCCAGTTACATTCATGTGACACTCTTATTAGTGGCTTGCAGTTCTCCTTTGCAGCGCTGTTGTTACAGTTGTCTTCTATGCCAAAATATTGACATCCAGTCAAAGCTACTGCTCACCTTTCCTCTTTACATGTCTGTTACATGTTGTGGGTAACTTTCCAGCACTAGTGTATTAGACAAACGGATTGCTGACACAGATTACTGTAGCTCTGGCTAACGAAATCCAGCAGCAAGACCTATCTTTATTGCAAATGAGGAAAGTAATGAGGGCGGTCTAACAACTGAAACTTCTCATTGCCCTACGTAGCCCACAAAACTGGGACTGCTTTCACCTGAGAGAAATGTAAAATTGCAGACACTAACAGTTCTACTATTAACAGAAGCTGTGACACTGCAGTAGAAATCTCATGGCACATCTGTTATCACCACCCTTGGTTTCAATTTCATCAAAGGTTATTTTGAAATTTCTGTCTACTAAGTAAGTGCTTGCGAGAATCACTTTTTTTTCGATTTCTTCACAAGTCTTTCCTGTATTTCGTGATAAAAGGAAACGAGCTACGCTTTTCTGCTTTCGATGTCTTTTTTGTTCTCGATGTCCTCCATCATTTACATTCCATAAGGATGCTAACCCGTGGAGCAATACTGCAGTGGAGGACGGATAAGTGGCTGTCTCTCTCACAGGCGTGTTGCATCTCCTAGCTGTTTTGCCAATAACGCGTCATCCCCATAGCATTTTCTATGCGATGATTCTAATTTCAGTTGTTCGTAATATTTATTCCTACATATTTTGTTGAATTGAAAGGATATAATTCAGTGTGAATTATAGTGAAACCGAAAGTTAATGCAGTTTTTAGTACTCTTGTGGAAGACTACACACTTTTAGCACCACACAGATATCTTGTCTAAAGTGTTTTGTAATTCGATTTGATCTTCTGATGACTTCGCTAGACGATAAACGACACCATTATTTGCAAACTATATATGATATCGGCTTATTTTGTGTCCTAAATCGTTAATGTAGATTAAGAATGCAGATGGCATATACAATTTGCTTGGGGAACCCGATATATCAGTTCTGTTTCACTCGATGTCTTTCCGTCAGCCTTTACCGGCCGTGATCTGTCTGACTACGGATACAGTAGCACAACTGGGATGATACTCCGTAGACACGAAACTTGATTAGAATACAATTGTGAGAACGGTATGAAAGGTTTTCTGGAAATAAAGAAATATAGACTCTATTTTAAATCCTCTGTCGATAGGATTCATTTCTTCACGTGAATAAATGTCGAGCTGTATTTCACAATAACGAAATGAAATGGAGCTATAATTCAGTGGCTTACTTCCGTTTACATTCCGTCTTGGATGTAATCGGTGCTGCTTTTCAGTCTTTGGCTATGGATCTTTCGTCGAACAAGCGGTAGTGTATGATTGCTAAAAATTGAGCTATTCTATTAGCATACTCCGAAAGGAAGCTAATTAGTATACCGTGTAGACCGGAAGACTTGTTTTAATAGGAAGGGACTTAGTTACTTCGTTACTCCGACAATACCTACATCTAAATAACACATGCTGGAAGCTGCGCCAGGTTCCAACTCTGAAACGTTTACTGAGTCTTCTTTGGTGAAACAATTTCGGAAAACAATGTTTCGGAGCTCTCCTGTGCTGACACTGTCGTCGATGAAACTACCATAGCTTACACACTGAAAGTAATGACTGTGGCTGGCCCCTAGTATACTTTACATACGACCAGAAACCGTTTGCACTTTCTGTCAAACCTTGAGTTCGAATACGTGAAATTCTTGTAGACTTACGACTTAAGGTTAACTTTAATGCTGCTCTTCCCTGAATAAAGAAATGGCACTGACTCATATCTGACTTTACATCTAAATTTGAAACAAAATTCCTCCTATGATTTCCATACCTTCGCCTTAACCCGTGCCACATCAGGGGAGAGAGTTCTCTGTAGCACGAATCACCATCTACTAGTTCGTTGTTTTCATTGGTAAGCAATTATGGACGTCCTACTGATTATAACTTCCACAACACCATTCAAATAAAAACCAAAGATCCTCAACATCAAGTAAGATGAGGATGAATCAGCATCTGCCATTTTGATGTTTACATTAATGAGCAGATATGGACATCCTGCTGACTCAAACTTTCACAGGGGTTTAGAATAATAATCTAAGATCCATAATACAAAGTCTCTTGAGAATGACTCAGCATCTATCAGTTCGTTGTTTACGTTGGTGAGCCAATAGGGATATATTACCGTCTGTAGTTTCCACAAATTTTTTCGAATATAAATCGAAGATCCTCAATACAAATTCTAATGATAATGAATCAGCAGCTGGCAGTTCGATATTTACATTAATGGGCCACTATGGAAATCCAGCTGGCCTTAACTTTCATAAAATGTTTCGAATAATAATCATAGATGCCTACTACAAAGTCTGATGATAAAGAATCAACATCCGGCAGTTAGTTGTTTACAATAGTGGGAAACTATGGAAATCGTACTGACTAACTTTCACAACATTTTTCAAACAGAAATCTAAGATCCTTAATAGAAAATACAATGAGCATGAAACAGCGTCTGAAAGTTCGTTGCTTACGTTGTTGGGCAATTAGGAACATCGTGCAGATTAACATACACAAAATTTTTAATTAAAAATCTGAGATGATTAATATAAAATCTGCTGAGAATGAATCAGAATCTTTTAGTTCGTTGTTTATATTCATGGCAAACTATGGTCGTCCTATTCACTTTAAGAAAATTTTTCTAATACAAATCTAAAATTCTGAATAAATACTCTGATGAGGAGACACTCAAAACTTTCCAGAGTTAATTCTTTTACATTGTGTTTTATACTAATCAGAAACAGAAAAAGGTAATGAATGAAGTATATAGTACAAATCAGAAAGTGAATGCTGTACCAATGTTCTTATCCTCTGCGATACAAATAACGATATGACAATCTCGATAAATAAAACTAATCCGAGATAATTTTATAGTATTCTATGTTACTCTTACTGACATACAACATATAGCATACATTGAGCAAAATGAAATTAACTACGAGAGTAATTGTTACAAGTTACGTATTGAAAATGTAGTTAAGTGTATGAAGAAGCAAACTACAAAATATTTGTTTACCTTCTCAATAAATACTTACATGAAAACTAGGTAGTGAAATGATTAAAACGTATATTAGTCCTTGGCCAATAGCTGATTAGGTGCTCGCTGCTTTACTCTTCAACAATTACCAGTTATCTGAATACATTGCTAAAGGTAGAGGAAGTCTAGATGCCTCAAATACAAATCTAAGACTGCTGCTATAAAATCATGTGAGGCAGCGACAACGTTTTCCCGTTGCTCGCAGGGTCACATTTGTTGGCCCGAGACGGGGATGTAATCGGCGAATGGTGAAGCAGAGGAGTGGCCGTGAGATCGTTCAAAAGAGAAAAACTTTCGAGGCCAAGTTCTTACGAAATTTTAACAGCTTCCCTGAAAAGTAATTAAGGGATTAATCTCTCCGCAATTTAGGACCCATTCTTCTCCAAGACAAAGAATGCTCTCAATAACAGGTCTATAAGTCGGATATTGTTTCATGCATCCAGTAACCACAGATGTTAATTTCTTTAGCGCATTCCCTCCTGACTTTGAAGACACGAACACTACTTAAAAAACAATTTTCTTCAGAAATCTTATAGAGGTAGTTTTGTAGGAATTTACAGCTTATGAAATATTTTATTTTCATTTGTCAAGAATAGTGCAGGGAATGCGAGTCTCATTTTATACCCACATCTTCTTTTCACTCCGTTAGGTGACTGTGATGAGTGCTGATGTGGTGTAGAGTCGTGATGGTGTAGTTACGGATGATTATGCACGTGCAGGCTACGGATAACGTGGGAAATTGTGCTCATAAATAGCTTACGCTTCTTTACAAGGTCCAAAGAGGGAAAAAGTAATGGTGTATACTAGGTGCGATACCAGGCTGCGAACGTTCATCTACTAATTCGTCATGTAACACTGACTTAACGCCGACGGATCATATGCGGGACCGAGCGAGGTGGCGCAGTGGTCAGCACACTGGACTCGCATTCGGGAGGACGACGGTTCAATCCCGCCTCCGGCCATCCTGATTTAGCTTTTCCGTGATTTCACTAAATCGCTCTAGGCAAATGCCGGGATGGTTCCTTTGAAAGGGCACGGCCGACTTCCTTCCCCGTCCTTCCGTAATCCGATGAGACCGATGACCTCGCTGTCTGGTCTTCTCCCCGAAACAACAACAACATCATATGCGGATCTCCATGTACTGTATACTTTCAGCTAACGGGATAGAGTGGACATACTTCAGGATTTGACACTTGCACGTTGTTCTTCCGGTGTCGTTCTGCTCAGGTAACTTACACCAAACAGACTGTCTAGAGGTCGACAGACTAAATATTACGAAAGATATAGCTGTTTTAACTGTGATAAGATATAAGACTAATAACAATCGAGCCACATCAGTGTGTAACGCCGGAAATGCATATCCTCCTATTTCCATCTATTGTACTATTTTTTTTCCTTGCTTTGTTACCTCAAGATATGACATTTCTGTCTCTTTGTATATTGTAATTGTTTTACTATTTGTATATTTATGCATTTATGTCGATGTATAATTGGTTTGTTTCGTAAATATTATTTGTATTTTTACGCTGGGTCTTGCCTAGGGAAAACTGCTATCGTACGATTACGTCGATAGGTCGTGTGAAGAATCAAAGTGTGTAGGATCTTTGGTAGTGTTAACTCTGCCACGTGGAGCGCGGGCTGAGAGAAGAGTGTGGCGGGAGTAGCGAGTGGAGCAGGTGTGGTGTGACGCTCCCGCGAGTTGCCGCGCTTTCGGGGTTTGGCAGCATGTAATTGCGCTCGACTTGCGATGATAGTTTCTGACATGGTGTCGCGGACGGGAAACATTAACTAGCGCACATCAAGAGCCCGTTTCGTCTGGTGACCGTGTCGGGAAGAAGGCGTGCCAACATCCAGCTTCTGCAACAGCGACGGCCGACAATGAGTGACTGTCGCCACCTCCTCGATCGACGGCTTCGAACCTTCAATCAACCAACAAGGAAGACTGGAAGCACGTAAAGTTTTAGAACTGTATGGCAGACCTCAGCTTTTAATCTTGTTCCATTTGCCTCGCAAAATTACAGGAACTTAGCATGAACCTTTGTTGCTCATTGTCCCAATTGCATTACCAAGCAGGGTCCCTTCCTTTTCCGGAATGAACCCGAGTGTCGTTGAAATTCAGACGCCAGCATTAAAGTAACATCATTTCACTGCTTTAATCTCAAAGGTATTCATAGCTGGCTTCAATATTCAGGTTACACAAGCACAAATTAAGAGTGCGAGTTTTGTTATCGTATTTTAGCTTACCTGTGACTGCAGCTCAGCTTGGTACGTACTAAATTTTACTATTGTTAATTGTTCAGAATCATTTAATTCAGGCTCAAAGTTAAATCTCTTCTTTCTAAATTGCGTAGATTCAAGTAGCTTTTGAAATGATTGTTGAGGTAGTCCAAGACTAACCGTATTTTACTGAATTTCGATGTGCTTCAGAAAGAAAGCTCACTATTAACTTCAGTCACTAAATTAACTTTCGATTTTCCGGTTTTATTAATTCTTTTGCTAAATTAAGTCAGGGTGTAGCGAAATTTATTACTTCTGACAAACTTTCAGTTTTCACACTACACGTGTCAACCTTCAGTTGCCACGCTTCTAGTGCTAATTATATGTCTAATAACCTTTCTTTTTCAGTTACTATAGTAATTGTCCTTAGGACTGGCGACCGTGATTTCCCCCAAATCTCAAATACCTAATTACCGCTAGTTAATTGTTAACGTAACGGCTGCACATTTACTTTCTTTATTAACTTTACCCCTTTTCAAAATTAATTTCCACCAGTTTCATTAGCACATTTCCTTTCATTTAGATGTAACCCTTTCCTCCCTCTTTACCGACAGGTTAACTTCGGTGACGATTGCTTTTCCAAAACTCCCATTAGGTACACGCGGTTTCATTTTTCTCTGTCATTAAGGTCGGTAAGTGAGGGGGAGGTTACACGTGATCTGACCATTTGAAGTGTAAATGACAGGTGAGGATGTCACTAAATTCCTCAACACGCTAATTTTCAAATCTTGCAGCTGGACAAGGAATTAATTAAAAGTTTATATGCGAAATGGAAAAACCCTAATTACTACACAACCGCTATAGAGTGTGGCTACCCAAAATCAGTTATTTGATATGATTTGATTGGCTGATTATGTAACTGGTCATTAACAAGAATTGCATAAATCCGCTAGAAAGAAAAGTGTTGTGACGGACGCAACAGGAAAACTAAAAGACTGACCAACTAAGGTGCGTCTCTTGCATTGTGAATTTTGCTGACAATTTATTTAACATTGTTTTGTTAACGAAGGTCTCAAATTGAACTTAATAATTTTAACAGTACTTTAAAGTTTTATACTTATGTGCAAGTAGATTTAGATATCAATTATGGTCACTATTTAAGCATCTAACACGAACTCAGTAGCGCGTGACGTCACAAAATATATTTAATGTTCTGCTGTAGGTTGCAGAGGGACTTCTCATGTTCAGGGGTTATTTTGCTTTGGTCGGTCGTTGTTGGTGAATCAGTACGGATGCCAATGTTCGAGTAACTACATGTTAGATATTTCCACTTCTCATTCCACTTGTATTATTTGACCCTGTCCTTGAAGACTGACGTTGCTTGACATAACAAACGAGATCTGAGTCAGCTGTGAACTGTAATTATATGGTGCAAGTGATGTTTACATTCGTCTGTGATGGGTCTGTTGCATACATCCCCAGTGTTGGTCAGGATAATAAGCATTAGCTGTTTATGTCACGACTGATAGTGGAAATCTGTACTTCCACACTTCGAGTGTTTGTTTGATTTCCAGGAAGAAATGTGCAGTTAAATGAATTTTCTGACACGTGCTGCTTTATTCGACACTCTGCTCACATTAAATGTATTATTCACTATTTAGTTGTTTCTTACTTCAATCCGAAATTTGTGTAAGACCACCATTGATACACATGTGAAACTAAAATACTCTAGCGTTGACAACATTATTAGTCTTAAGGGATTATCCAAATGTAGTAAGCATTGCTTCATGCAGTGGAGAATGGCAAAACAGAGGCAGCCAGCGACCGAGGCGTTGCGAAGTAAGCGCGGCAAGATAGCCTTGCTGACAGAAGAGTCTACCAACTGGCTGGCGCAAGGACGCATGAAGACCAAGCGCTGAGCGAAGCCTGGAGAGTGCTGAGTAAGGGGAAGTGAAACCAGCACGCTAAGTTACGCTGCAATATACTGCGGGAGTAATAACAAAAAGCTACCACCGTGGGTAAAAAAACGTCCTCCTGCCGAATATAAATAGTGGAGCGAAGGCAGCAACAGACAGAAGCCATTAGGAAACAGTTCGTATCTGGGGACGGACGTGGTCCGTGTCCGAATGTTCAGTCTTCCTAGGTGACGATTTCGGAAGTCTGTTCCAGCTCGCAGATGTCAGCTTCAGCTCTGGGGGTGGTCCCGAGTTCGGTCGGCACCTTAGCTGAGTAACTACAGCGAGAACGTCCAGCGGGACCGGACGCAGTGGGATCTTGTTCACAGGCGCCGCCGGGGACTGACGCTCGGACTTCACGGCAACCCGGTCACGGCACGTGGTCCGTCCATAACGGGACCTCGCGGACATCGCGACTGACGACTTCCCAGCCGCCAGTGCAGCAGGCGTCGGTAGCTCACCTCATGGCAACGCGGCTCCGTGGGCGTGCCCGTACTGGGGCATCCTGGCTTCAGCAGTGGCGACGAGTTCATCTCAACCACAGGGCATCCTGGCTTCAGCGGAGCACTGGTGGCATGAGGCTCTGAGTGCGATCAGCGGCGCGCGTTGCGTGCATTGTCGGAGAATCTACACAGCAGCAGCCAGGCGGAGGGATCCGCAGGGCTGGGCAGCGACGACGAGGGACAAATTGTAAAGAAGGTTCAATAAATAAATGTAAAACTCCACGCCGTCTCAGTCTTTGGCGCAGACATGTGTCTGCTGCTAACAAGTAGCAAAGTGTCCATCTGTCGTAACAATATATATTGTTCCGGCGTAACGACAACCGTCTGCACGACGATGAAGAACAGAAGAGCAGAGAAGGCTGTGAGACGATGTCAGCCAATAGTACGCTGACTAGGACGACACAAAGACAGGAGCAGCACGTATACGAAGAAAATATAAGCGCTGCACCGCCTACGGCCACTCATGCAGCGTTTTTTTTTTTTTTTTTTCATGTCCCACACCTTCAAATATCCACTACTGTGATGTCTTGGGAATGCCATCACTGTCGAATGTCGAATGGAACACTTTTATACAGCAGTGACTTAAGAACTACCCATAACAAGGGCCTTAAGTACTGTTTTGTTTTGGTTGCATTGAAATTGTACATACCGAAGGACATTGATTACTTATATGTCACCATTTGCTTGCGACACCTGTTATGTGAATACGCAGGGTTAAGTATTGTCAATTTAACTTACTGTAATAAACTCCATTAATATGATTTCCTTGACTTGTTGTGTAGCTATCCGAGAAAACAGCTTCCTACGCACCCTCCATTAGACGACTGGCCAGGATACTATATATATAATAATATATTTATAATGCGGAGTATTGCAGTATATATATATATATATATATATATATATATATATATATATATATATATATATATATATATATATATATATATGTAAAGGTCCTTCTCACCCCCTGTCTCTGTCCCTCTCTCCATCCGCCTCTCTTTGTCCATCTCCTCCTCCTCCTCCCCCTTTCTCTGTCCATCACCTTCCACGTCATCTCACTGATCATCTCTTATTTCGCATTCTCTATCTATCTCCTCCTCCTTTATATCTCTGTTCATACCCTCCTTTCCTTTTTTACATTTATTTTCTCCCCCTCCCTCTGAACGTCTTTATTGTTGTTGAAAACGGAAACTTGATTCGGAATACAAAATGAATGGGAAAATCAGTTGGAATCGTTACTGCACGGGGTTTGAGGGAGACCTTTCCAGATAATGGATGTGTGAGGAAAATAGTTTTAACGCAGTATGTCGCATAGTTTTAATCCAAGAGCAGATAGGATTATATAGTTAGCCACAAACACAAATCTCCTGTTTTCCTTTAAAAACGGCAGCGAAAAGGAAAACAAAAAAGCACATTTTCGCAGCACAGTTCACCACATTTCTTCTCACAGCCGGTTTGACAGGAAGTGTTTATTGTATGATTCTTATTCGATTTTCCTACGACTGCCGTCTACGCTCTTTATCAGTCTCACTGACTCGACGATCATGTGGTTTTCCTGCGTTGTGTGAATGTCGATTCATGTTTGGACAACTCACCGGTGACATTTCTTCCAAAGAAATAAACCGCTAACTGAATTCAACTAAATATCTGTAGCACGCCAAATTACCACGAACTGAAATCAATTCAGTCGTTGCAACGCACCAAAGATACGATTACCACAGTTAACAGACTGAAATACTGTTTTAGACTGTATTCTTTCTCGCAAAATATCAATATTCAAAGTGGAAATTGTTGTTTTTATGGAAATATGCGACGGAAGAGCTATCACAGTGAACGCCACATCGATTTTTTTTTTTATGGAAACATGTGACAGCAGGACTGACAAACCGAACGTCAAATTTCTTTCATTCAGATTTTCGTTCAAAAATACCATCCTAATTTTCGACTTTTCTGGTGGATTTTCCAAAAGTTTACTGTTATAAAAACATTTTGCTGACAATCACCAACACACACACACACACACACACACTCACACACACACACACACACACACACACACACACACACACACACACACACACACACACAGCCACTGGCTGTGCATTATGAACAGCTTCTCGGTGGTGTTGAAAGAAACAATCGTCGTCTCCGAATTGTTCTTCAACATTAGGAAGCAAGAAGGTGCTTAAAACATCAAAGCAGGCCTGCGCTGTGATAGTGCCACGCCTAACAACAAGGAGTGCAAGCCGCTCAATGAAAAACACGACGACGCCATAACAACACCACTTCCGAATTTTACTGTTGGCACAGGCCGCCAGATGACGTTCACTGGGCATTCGCCATACCCACACCCTGCCATTGGATCGCCACATTGAGTACCGTGATTCGTCACTCCGCACAACGTTCATCCACTGTTCAGTCGTCCAATGTTTACGCTCCTTACACCTAGCGAGGCGACGTTTGGCATTTACCGGCGTGAAGTGTGTCTTATCGCTCGATCAAGAAATCCAAGTTTTCTCACCTCCTGCCTAACTGTCATAGTACTTGAAGTGGATCCTGATGCAGTTTGGAATTCCTGTGTGACGTTCCGAATAGATGTCTGCCTATTACACATTACGACCCTCTTCAACTGTCGGTGGTCTCTGTCAGTCAGCAGACGAGTCCGGCCTGTAAGCTTTTGGGCTGTACGTGTCCATTCACGTTTCCACGTCACTATCACATCGCGAACAGTGGACCTAGGGATGTTTAGGAGTGTGCAAATATCGCGTACAGACGTATGACGCAAGTGACACCAAATTACCTGACCACGTTCGAAATTCGTGAGTTCCGCGGAGCGCCCCATTCAGCTCTCTCACGATGTCTAATGACCACTGAGATCGCTGATATGGAGTATGCACGTAATATAAGAAAAGGTATGTTTTTCGAGTGTCCGGATACTTTTGATCACATAGTGTAGATCCGCCGGATTATCTACACTCCTGGAAATTGAAATAAGAACACCGTGAATTCATTGTCCCAGGAAGGGGAAACTTTATTGACACATTCCTGGGGTCAGATACATCACATGATCACACTGACAGAACCACAGGCACATAGACACAGGCAACAGAGCATGCACAATGTCGGCACTAGTACAGTGTATATCCACCTTTCGCAGCAATGCAGGCTGCTATTCTCCCATGGAGACGATCGTAGAGATGCTGGATGTAGTCCTGTGGAACGGCTTGCCATGTCATTTCCACCTGGCGCCTCAGTTGGACCAGCGTTCATGCTGGACGTGCAGACCGCGTGAGACGACGCTTCATCCAGTCCCAAACATGCTCAATGGGGGACAGATCCGGAGATCTTGCTGGCCAGGGTAGTTGACTTACACCTTCTAGAGCACGTTGGGTGGCACGGGATACATGCGAACGTGCATTGTACTGTTGGAACAGCAAGTTCCCTTGCCGGTCTAGGAATGGTAGAACGATGGGTTCGATGACGGTTTGGATGTACCGTGCACTATTCAGTGTCCCCTCGACGATCGTCAGTGGTGTACGGCCAGTGTAGGAGATCGCTCCCCACACCATGATGCCGGGTGTTGGCCCTGTGTGCCTCGGTCGTATGCAGTCCTGATTGTGGCGCTCACCTGCACGGCGCCAAACACGCATACGACCATCATTGGCACCAAGGCAGAAGCGACTCTCATCGCTGAAGACGACACGTCTCCATTCGTCCCTCCATTCACGCCTGTCGCGACACCACTGGAGGCGGGCTGCACGATGTTGGGGCGTGAGCGGAAGACGGCCTAACGGTGTGCGTTCCGTAGCCCCGCTTCATGGAGACGGTTGCGAATGGTCCTCGCCAATACCCCAGGAGCAACAGTGTCCCTAATTTGCTGGGAAGTGGCGGTGCGGTCCCCTACGGCACTGCGTAGGATCCTACGGTCTTGGCGTGCATCCGTGCGTCGCTGCGGTCCGGTCCCAGGTCGACGGGCACGTGCACCTTCCGCCGACCACTGGCGACAACATCGATGTACTGTGGAGACCTCACGCCCCACGTGTTGAGCAATTCGGCGGTACGTCCACCCGGCCTCCCGCATGCCCACTATACGCCCTCGCTCAAAGTCCGTCAACTGCACATACGGTTCACGTCCACGCTGTCGCTGCATGCTACCAGTGTTAAAGACTGCGATGGAGCTCCGTATGCCACGGCAAACTGGCTGACACTGACGGCGGCGGTGCACAAATGCTGCGCAGCTAGCGCCATTCGACGGCCAACACCGCGGTTCCTGGTGTGTCCGCTGTGCCGTGCGTGTGATCATTGCTTGTACAGCCCTCTCGCAGTGTCCGGAGCAAGTATGGTGGGTCTGACACACCGGTGTCAATGTGTTCTTTTTTCCATTTCCAGGAGTGTATTTACGTGCGTGAAAAAAGGATGAATTCCGCAGCAAATGTATGGGCGTTAAAGAGACGGTGTATTGTATCCGGTCCGTACAAACTTGCCAACAGTGAGAATTGTAATGTCTAAATAGCTAAAAGAATCGAAACTAAACTGATGCCAGAACATCAACAGAATGTGACAAGAAAGTAGACCGAGACAAGAACACCGTAAGTACGCAAACGACTAAGTTTGGCAGAATATCCGCAGGTCTGGCTTATAAACTAGCAAAAACACAAGTGACATGTGTCGGCGGCCGCCGTAACTCCTCGCCTCCGAAAGCAAAAGCTGTGTCCAGCACACACGAAGCGGGCGCGTCGTTGCAGTAGGCGCCGTAACAACCACGCAGGCGGTCGGCACCGTCGGTTGAGCGTCCTCCGTTCCTCTGGCATTATCGGCACACGCTAACAAGTATCGGTACATGTCAGATCCCTATGACTTCATAACGAGTCGAACCTCAATTTAGGTCGCACACTTATAGGGTCTGATAGAACCTCATATGCGCTCATACTAATTCACAGTTCTACTCAGTACTAAACTCTGCTAATGTTACGAACTGCAAGCTAATTAAGTGTTATTATAATTTTCGGGTGTGCAGCCGGATCCCGCCGACATTCTGCCACGATATTTCGATCCAGAAACGACCGGCCATCTTCAGGTGAGTAGACAACTACTGAATAACCCAGGTGCATTCACGACATTGATGGCGAATCTCTGGCGTGTAAAATGTGCTGCCGTCTTTCGGCGCATGCGTGAGGTGGTGAGATGCGCGGGAAAGCGAGTTGTGTGTGCTGGCCTCTGTGGTATAAGTGACAGATGATCTAATCACTGAGCAGCAAATGACCATGTCGATTCCACTGTGACTGGACTATTTCAGTTATAGGATTCCAATCTTTACCCAGTTAAAAGCCGTTGTCACGATTTATGAGACTATCGACAAGAAGCATTTCATCCGATTCTTTGGTTACTGAACCCCAAAAACTGGGAACAGAAGCAAAAATTTTTGTGATGTTGTATTCCATTGAACGTCCCATGGAAATAGTGCCCTGCTGCTGCTGATTTTATCGGTTCCATGAGAACATCAAGTTTACGATGATGACTGAGAAAGATGGGACTTTGCCTTCTCTAGACGTGCTAGTACGCTTTAGGAATGATGGGACTTTCTGTGTACAGAAAACCCATGTACACAGATCTATATCTCCAGGCTTCCAGCTCCCATAACCCGGCACAAACCGCGGGAGTTCTCGGTGCCTTAATACATCGGGCGCACGTAATATCGGACGATGAAAACCTCCACGCATAATTAGAACACTTGGACTATGTTTTTAAAGAGAATGGATACGTTTCACGCCAAATAAGGATGCCATGCAAAGCTGTAATAACAAGAACCAAATCACTGAGGATGACGACAACAAATCATTTCATACGGCGGGAATATGTCTTATAAAACAGACAGGTTGCTTAGAAAAATAAAGTCAAGGTTATCTTCCGTTCACCAGCAAAGAACAGACCCTGGTTGGATCCGTTAAAGGCGACTTATAGCTGAAAAAAACGGGCGTTCACAAGATTCCCTCCGAGTGTCGTGTTGCGTATATAGGCCAGACGGCAAGAACTCTCGAGGGGCGTAGCACAGAAAACGAAAGACACATTCGTCTTCCCAACACTTAAAATCAGCAATAGCAGAACACTGTATTTCCGTGGAACACTCAGGGGAATACAACAGAACATAAATATTAACTCCTGTTCTTAGTTTTTCGGATTCAGTAATCAAAGAATCGGTGGAAATACGTCTTGCCAAAAAGATAAATCGTGACAACGGATTTAAACAGATCAAAATTGTAATCCAATAATTAAAATTATCCACTCACGGCGGAATCGACGGGGTCATCCAATAATCAATGATTAGAGCATCTCTGACTACCACCCCCGAGGGCAGCACACACAACTCGGCTGTCTCGCGCATGTCACCATCTGATGCATGCACCAAAAGACGCAAGCATATTTCACATGCGCGAGATTCGACATAAACACCGTGAATATACCTGGTCTGTTAAATAGTTGTCTACTTACTTGAACATGACGGGACGTTTCTGGGCCGGAATATCGTGGCAAAATGTCGACGGGATCCGGCTGCACACCTGAAAATTATTGGGAGAAAAAATACGCGGGGAAAATTTCAGAAATTATTAATTATTCTCTCTTGTACATTGTTGTCTTAACCAAATAGCGGTCACTGGAGTACTCAGGCGTAGTTAAAGAATCACAGATAATCTAACGTAATGTTAACGCCCTGCTATCGTCAGTCTGTAATTCTCTTCAGTTTCTTTTAAATAAAGCAAACAAAACTTTCTTTTTTGTATAGACTTAGCATACTGTCTTGGAGCAACAAAGTATTCCTTACTGTATAGAAAACATAATGTAATCAAGGAGATATATATGTATTGGCTTGACCAATATGTGATGTTCTGTACTGTACATGCAAGATTTATTAGACCAAATAAATACAAATTCAAATACAAAAGGCATAGTGGTCGCCTGACCTCTGCCCATTGTGTCCATATAGGCACTAGAATTTATTCCACTACACAACACCTTCCCTGTGTTGTGTGATCTTTTTGCAAACGGCCGTAGCACCTAAGTTTTTGTTGTTTCGTAATATAACTGGATTTGCTTTGGAAAATTAGTTCAGTAGTTGCACTAGATCCTATTTTATATTTTATTAATTACTGGGATTCAGACTCACTACAGCTGAAGTCCGATTGCTACTAACAACTAAAGACTCACGGTGCCTAGTTAGAGCTGGCGCCCGCACTGCTTATGATACTAACAGCTACATCCATACTGCTTTCAAATTATAACGTTTTGTTATCTATGCGTATTTTATTATTATAGAGTATTTATTACTATATACAGCATTAGTTAATCACGAGATGAATGTCCTTTATTCCTGTTACCTTCTAGCAACCCTCTTTGTTCATAGAATTCTCCATATCTACAACATGATGCTTCATTATTTTGTGGATACGGTCTTTCCAAGGACTTTGTGGTCTGCCTGCGTTTTGTCTGCTATGTGGTTGGCATTCAAGTATTTTCTTTGCTATCAGGGATCCGCTATCTACAATAAATGTCCATAAAAGTTTAATGATTTTCGTTCAATCCTACCTCTGTTTAATTTATCTTCATACTAGTTCTCACTTTCTCACCTGTTTCTCTTTTAATTGTTGGTGATCTAGGCATCCTACTAAAATATCCACATCCACTCCATTCAGATTTTCTTTTGAGGTCAGCATATAAAATCCGTAGTTCTAATTAGTAACAAACGACCAGTTCTAAAATTATCCACTGCAATTTTTTGTTACTGTTATTGGAAATGCCCTTGTTCCGCCAAAACGGATCCAAACAACCAACTATTTTCTGCTATTTTGGATGCATTATTTTTCTTCTGTATTTCACAGTCCACTTTTGACAACAAATATCTCTTGATATTTAAGTTCTGACACCTGTCTTGTGACTAATATGCTGTTGATATGTACTTCAAATCTAGTGACACTGGTGAATATCAAACATTGTACGTAACACTTTTTTCCAAGGAAAATTATTTTCGCCTCATTACTATTTTAAAGACAGGATTAAAACTTGCACATCCTCATTATTACAGCAACATTTTTCACTAAGCTTATAATCATGTTGGACCACTGTACTCAAAATATACAAAACTTGACACATGTGGGACAATTTATTATCATCAATCAGACTGAAGTGTTTTGCAGTATGTAGGAAGCCCTACTGATGAGAAGATTGATAAGTGGTGGAGGGGTCTTGGTGGTGAGTTACAGTGTCACAACCCATTTGGAGACAGTCAACTCCACTGTCATCATTGGATAAGCAGCGTATGCAGTGTAGCTTAAAGCTTGCATATCACTTACGTTAATTATTTGTATTAAAAGTGTCAACTGCAAAACGTGGGTGAATTATTGGCATTGGGAGGTAATAGGAAAAGTGAACAGTCATGTATGTGAGGGCCAGGGGAAATTGTGGTAAACAGAGTAAAACTTTGCTAATATCATGAGCTGTAGTTTGTATAAATTTGTTCACTGCTCCGAATATTTTTTGATAAAGTGTTGTTAAGTATTATTAGATTTGTATGACAGTGATTTACGAGGATGAGCTATGTGTAAACATTTAATGTGTATCCATATGTAGCAACACTGCTGTGGTAAGACTTACAGCACAGGACAAGACATGCCACTCCTAAAATCAAACTAAAGTACTCTTTACGGAAAAGCAGATCCTCGAAACTTCCTGACAGATTAAAACTGTGTCCCAGACTGACACTTCAACTTGTGACCTTTACCTTTTACGAGCAAGTGCTCTAGCGATTGCGATACCTAATCGCGACTCGCGACCCGTCCTGATGGCCTTACTTCCAATAGTGCCTCGTTACCTCGTCTCCTACGTTCCAAACTTCACAGAAGCTCCCTTGCGAGAATTGAAGAACTAATACTTCTGGAAGAAAAGATATTTCGGAGATATAGCTTAGACACAGCATGGAGGATATTTCCAGAAAGAAATTGTCATTATCATTATGCACTTAGAGCCCCTAATTTATCTTCAAACTAATATATCAAAAAGAGTATTGGCTAATAATAGAGAAGTAATTGAATCAAATGAGCTTCAAGTTACTGAATGTTGAAGTTAGTGATGTTCAGTTAATTGAAATTAGTTATGGTGAGATATTGAAAGGCATAAGCGAACTAAAACTTGTCAACTTTCACATGCCCCACAGTGCCTCACAGTATAAAAGATTCACAAAACATCATTTCATGTAGAAGTTAGCAGAGATCTGTTAATGAAAATGTAATTAGAATGCAAGTAAACTTCATTTCAATCCGAGAGTTTTGTGGTAAAAGTAAAAGCAGACTTGTTGAAGATGTAGGATTGCTGACCGTCATTGCCAGTTGTATTAAAGTAACAGTACTGACAGTAATGACACGTGAGACGTTATGCAAACATGGAATAATGCAGTGCTACTGAAAATTTATGAGACGTAAGCGTGGAAGACGCCTTTCAGTTTAAATGGAGAGAAAGATCATAGCAGTAGCCTTGTAGGCCATGTATTGTGGAGACCTCAGGGTGTTGTACTTTATAGACTATAAATTTGATGAATACGAGTTCCCACGTTAGTAGAAATACTTATTATACTACATTTTATGTAGCACAAGATGATCTTCTACCATTCCATCAATTTTTTGAAACGTGAAGCTAATTTTTGTCAACATTACTTCAAACGAACTAGGTGTAACACAACACTCTATGAAGCAGCGTCAGTACCAACCAAGTTTTACAATACCAAATAAAATTAGTCATAACATGAAAAGGAACTTACACGAAAGAGTAACATGATCAGTAATAAGGTAAGTAGAAAAGGTGCAGAAAGTAATAGATAAGGTGAACAATATCTACATCACACTAAACATGTACAGTATGGGACATTACCTACGGGATGGGAGAAAGTTACATCAGACATCTTCTTTACGTTTCTCAAGCTGTCAAAAGAGTTGCAAAAGAGAGATACAAGCTTTGTTGGCACTTTGAACCCGACTGAAGATGAAATGACATCATATGTGAGAAAAGGACAAGGTGTATTTCATTAAACTGTTATTTATAAGATTTGTAAAATTATTCTACCACCTTAAGAAGAGAAGACTACAGAAACGCGTTTATTTTTAGTGTAACAGTAAATGAAACTGTAGAGATTAAAACTCCAGAAACCGTCAATTCCTATAATAACAACAAATTCGTCATTGATGTTGTAGATCAAATGTCAAGCAGATACCGCGTAACAGTCATGACAGAGCACTGTCCCGTACCTGATTTCTGTAACATTCCACATCTGGCTGTGATCGTTGCCCCACGTTGCACAAATTGATAACTGGCACTATCATTTGTCGTCTGTCTTCAGTAACTATATCTGTATAAGAATCAGTCGCACCAAACAGGAATTCTCATCCTCAGCAGTTTCAGACTCCACCCATTTTGACTGCTAACAGAGAAGAAGAAATACATAAAGGTGCTTAACAAAAAACCTACTAAGTTTAACTGTGTGAGAAAAATAGAAGTAAAGATAATTGTTTAGGACATAAGAAATTTGTATGCAGTTCATTCATGCCTATGTTAAATGATAAGAAAAAGTGTGTCTGAGATTCTCCAAGTAATCAGGGTTCTACATACAGATGTTTGGAGTAAAACACAAATCATTTGTTGCTGTAAAAAGTATAATTAGTAAAAAAGTAGGTTTACAGAGTGAATGTGTTGAAAGCTTCCTAAATACTTAAAAATTCAATTTAAAGTTAAATATTATACTACAGTATTAAAAAGATTTCTGATAGTTAACTAACCAGTATTTTCAGAAGAAATTTTATATTTACGTAGCTAAACGAAAACTTGGTTCCATAACAAAGCTACCTGCCCCTTAGCAATAACAATTTTAAATTATGTAGATAATGTTTTCCAGTTATCTAGGGTCTAACGGTTAAGGTCATGAGTAAAGGAGGGGCGCTGCAGTTGATGTCGTGCTATTAGCAAATGCCTAGCGTAGGTCGTCTGCCACCATCGCCCATTAACAGTAGGTTTCGTTCCTCTGTGCAAACGGGTATGTTCGTCGTACGTCTCACACTGATTTCTGCTGTTTTTCAGGCTGTGGTACTTGTCCTTCAGCACTGATACCTCTACGCAAACACAGCTGCTCTCGGTCGTTAAGTGAAGCCACTGTCCGACATTTGGTATTTTCGGCATACCCTTGACATAGTGGATCTCGGAATATTGGATTCCCTAAAGATCTCTGGAATGAAATGTGCCATGCTTCAAGTTCCAACTACCTTTCCGCGTTCAAAGTCTTTCAGTTCCCATCTTGTGGCTATAAATCACATAGGAATCCTTTTCACATGATTCACCTGAGTACAAATGACACCTCCACCGTTGCATCGCTCTTTTGTACCTTGTTTATACAATACTACATACATCTGTATTTGTGCATATCGCTATCCCATTACTTCTGTCTGCTCGGTGTAGAGTCACTGATTTGAAGTTTCTCTTTGTTGAAATAGATTTCAGCCTCGTAGCCCGTCTTCAGTAACCTAACTCCACGATATTTTGACTGAGCCTCTGCCAGTTAATCACAAATGAGCCACTGAAGACTGACAAAGACGTCCCGCCTTCCGCAATTTATTAGCATACTGTAAGTATCCTCACCATGGCAGAATGACAACACCATTCGATGAGCTGCGCTGCCGCACCCCTCTCCAGCCGAAAGAGGTTGCGGAATTGGCGGCACTCAGGTACCCTAAGGGTTGCCGCTCGCCTCCGAAGTCGACCTACGGGGGTCATCGACTAGAGTAAATCGAGGAAATGATAGGGCTCCATGCAGTAACTAGTTGGTAAACGGTATCACGGTTCATCAGATTTTTCGCAGTGCGTATTCCACGGAATCCGAAATAAAGCAGTCTCCAAATTACATACTGTTTCGAAAATTATTCCTTTATCGTTTTTTATAGTACTCCATTACATATATGGAGGAAAAGCAATGTTCGGAAATAGCAAACTTGCTTGGGTGCAGAAGGCTAGAGCTGTGTTGACATTTGGTGCAGCGTTCTTCCACGGCACGTGTGTTCTGGCCTATATCAGGATACCACATTGGCAAGCTATTTTCTAAAATTTCATCCTTCCGCAATAAATAATCGTCAATTACAGATCATAAGTCTTTAACTTTAGATATTTGACTCAATACCACGATCTCTTAATATTTGCTGAGTATTCCTGGCTAAGTCTTTAACTTTAGATATTTGACTCAAAACCACGATCTCTTGTGATTTGCAGAGTATTCCTGGCGTCCTGCCAAAATATTACTAACGGAGGAAGTCCGTTTCCTCTTAACGACTTCCTGATTCCTGGTTTTGCTGGGCGTTATCCTGTTAATCCGCTGGGTGTAATATTAAATTCTCTCCTGAATACTGTCCTTAGGTGGACGAGCAACTAAGATGACCTTATGAGTGGACTTGTGAAAATCTTAATGCTCCAGAGACCTACAGTTTCATCTAAAAACATTCAGGAAATGGAAATTTAATTCTATAATTCAGCTTACTGTAATAGCTGTAGATGTACTACCCAAAGCACTATATGAAAATCTGTGCCGGACCAGGTTTCACACATGAATTTCCCGTGCCTTACCACTCAAGCTATCTGAGCGGGCTCCCCAGATAGACTCAAAATTCCATGTCACGCACCTGTCTGTATCCTCCCATAGATTATTAATTAATTAACTTACACTCGCACATTTCGTGATTCTTGTGCAGGCTTTAAAATCAGTACAATGGACAGTCATGGAGTGTCGTTGTCATTTTCGTCACAGGTCCATCTTCGCCTTACATTCACGATGTAATTAATATGAGTGCTGGTATTTTTATACGCAATACCTTAATATGCATCTATATCAGTGTGTTGGCTGTTTCTTTCTCTGCCTCTAACAGTCTTCCTGCAAACACGTCACGTAAGTTACTACCTGAAGTTTTTTTCATAGTCATAACTGCTCCTCTAAGCGGACTACGCCTGTCATGAAGGTTCACCATTTTGCATCCATGCATCCACACTTGAACATTTCACCTCCTACCCAGGGGAAAATAAGCAGTAATGGGCTGCTATAGCTGCATGCACTTGGAGGTACCAGCTAACATAAAACCATGCTACTCCTATTAGGTATAATTATTAATCTACAAAAGAATTAAATACTTATATAATGTTGTTTGGTACATTGTTCTTAATCACCAATAGAAACGTCTGCACTTATACCTAATGCACCCTGCATATTTGTATTTGACGATGAACTACAATCGCAGATATTGAAATTTATTGCTACAATTCAACGTAACTGTAGTAGGTATGAATGTACTGTTGTTGTTGTTGTGGTCTTCAGTCCTGAGACTGGATTGATGCAGTTCTCCATGCTACTCTATCCTGTGCTAGCTTCTTCATCTCCCAGTACCTACTGCACCCTACATCCTTCTGAATCTGCTTAGTGTATTCATCTCTTGGTCTCCCTCTACGATTTTTACTCTCCACGCTGCCCTCCAATACTAAATTGGTGATCCCTTGATGTCTCAGAACATGTCCTACTAACCAATCCCTTCTTCTAGTCAAGTTGTGCCACCAGCTCCTCTTCTCCTCAATTCTATTCAATACCTCCCATTAGTTATGTGATCTACCCATCTAATCTTCAGCATTCTTCTGTAGCACCACATTTCGAAAGCTTCTATTCTCTTCTTGTCTAAACTATTTATCGTCCACGTTTCACTTCCATACATGGCTTGTATCACCATATCCCTAATACTCTACTGATTTAATTTTCCTTTTCGTTTTATTTAATGTTACATTGTTGAGCTTCTGTAAATGTGTTTGATTGAATGGACCACACAAAATTGTATACTCCTTTCTTTGTAAAAACTTTGATGTGATGATTTGATTCTATGCAATGTAGTATATCTGTCATTTAAATTCTTTGTCCTAATTGGAGGGAACAAAACTTACTGTATATAATTGTAATTTCTATGTGAATAATTTTTTGTAGAAATGTCAATATGTGCAAATGTTCTGTTTTGTTTAATGCATTTGGTTGCTGTTATGTAAACTGCTGATCCTCACTTAGGGTTCTTAGTTATCCTGTATGCAAAAGATAGTGTGGTTCCCCTCGGGAACGGAACTGTGTAGCGCGCGCAAATTGTGGTTGGCATAGGTAGAAAAGGTGGTACAAGAGTCAGTCGGGGACGAGCTACCAAACTGTGCACTGCCATGTAAAAGGTTTATATTGTGCTGGTTCCGAGACAGGCTTTTTCCGATACTTTCCAATGCCTCGGATGGATGGATGGATAAATAGCTGGAACGATTATGGAATTGGTATTCATCATCGCCACCAAGAAAGGCCAGAGTCCAGCAATTCTGTCTGCAAATCCGCCTACCAACACGCAGTTGCCAGCAACATTGCGCAATCACTGCAAAGGAGTACTATAATAATGTACAGTGAAGGATTAGCTTATTGGGTGATTTAGTGTGCAAAAATATAAGGTAACTTATAACTGAATTTATGTACCTACCTTGATTTTTTTTTCCTATCACAACACCTCTCAGGTTCCTCCCCATTTGAACAATGATTACCGAGTGTCCTAGTTTGTAGAAAAAGTGAAAGCCTCAAAGTTAGGCAGTTAATTACTTAATGTTGTTTGATCTTTGATGAGAAGGGAGTATTCAGATTTACTGTGGATATAGTGAAATTGTTGGAGGCAGTAAATGTAGTTTTGTGAAGTTTCAAAGTCACCTATTTAACCATTTACTCGAAAGTAGAAGACTATGGTAATAAAGACAATTTGCTGTTTCTTTTATAAATTAAAGTTCTTAAAATAGAGTCTTATAAAGTTTTGCTTAGTTAATGATCATAGTGCTACCTGTAGTAAATTTCAAAAGGTGAGTCAGTTTCTTGCAAATTTTTCAACATTGTATTTCACTGTAGTAAAAGTGGAAAACTGCAATAGTAGAAAATCATATGTTCATGATGCTAAGTGTTTGTATCTCTTGTGTATTGGAAGTGCATATTAATAGTATAACAGGATCCACCGTTTGTCGATTGTGCTCATGCTAGGTAACAAGTAATGGGAAGTCCACTATTTTTGAAAACCATAATTTCTTTATTCAAAAGATAGTGAGAAGTAACCTGTTAGTGAATTCCATTTAACTTCCATTCTAAACAGAATAGTATTTAGTTGAGAGATACTTAACCTGTGACCAGTTCATAAATTTGCAGTAAACTACATTTATTATTTCATGCCAGCTAGGAAAATGTTTGAACAATGATACTGAACCTATGTCCAATTAATGATTCTGTAGTGAATGTTAATAGTAATGTTATAAAGACCATTCAGGTTGAACAAGCCGTGAAAGTAATAGTGTGTATCGGTATCTGTTATATTTTTGCAAATAGTTTGTGCTGCTCTAGCTGTTAGCCTCAATCTTACCGTAAACATATGTATGCGTGAGAGTTCATTGCACTAGCTTGTGGCCAAGTCTACGTTTTGTTTGTCCCATAAGGTTACTCAGAGCTACTTTCTTAAACGAGGACGTTAATCTTTCTGTTGCCTATTTAGGCTGGCGACCGTTTTCTTTACACTTTGAACAGTATAGCTAAGTAAAATATTATTTGTTACTGTTCAAATATTTACGTAACTCTGACTTTCACTTCCGATAAGCCACCTCCGTTAGGTACAACACGGTCAGCATAACAAAATTCCTCTCAGAGGGTAACACTGCTCTGTGGCTTTATACAATAATTGTTTTAACTAGATAGTTACATTTCATGACCTGCCTCCAACTTTAAGGTTATGGTACAGCAGTACCAAACGGTAGTGTTATAGGCTACACTCCATACAAATACTTTCAGAAACTACTTCCTGACATTTAAATCTATACTCGATGTTAACAAATTTTTCTTCTTCAGAAACGATCTCCTTGCCTTTGCCAGTTTACATTTTTAATCCTCTCTACTTCGACCATCATCAGTTACTTTGCTCCCCAAATAGCAAAACTCCTTTACCACTTTAAGCATCTCATTTCCTAATCTAATTTCCTAAGCATCACCAGAATTAATTCGACTATATTCCATTATCATCGTTTTGCTTTTGTCGATGTTCATCTTATACCCGCCTTTAAAGACACTGTCCATTCCGTTCAACTGCTCTTCCAAGTCCTTTGCTGTCTCTCACAGAATTACAATGTTATCAGCGGACCTCAAAGTTTTAATTTGTTCTCCACGGATTTTAATACCTACTCCCAACTTTTCTTTTGTTTCCCTTATTGCTTGCTCAATATACGGATTGAATAACATTGGGGAGAGGCTACAACCCTGTCTCACTCCCTTCCCAACCGCTGCTTCCCTTTCGTACCCCTCGACTCTTATAACTGCCATCTGGTTTCTGTACAAATTATAAATAGCCTTGTGCTCCCTGTATTTTACCCCTGCCACCTTTATAATTTGAAAGAGAGTATTCCAATCAACATTTTCAAAAGCTTTCTTTAAGTCTACAAATGCTAGAAACGTAGGTTTGCCTTTCGTTAATCTTTCTTCTAAGATAAGTCGTAGGGTCGGTATTGCGTCACGTGTTCCAACATTTGTACGGATTCCAAATTGATTTTCACTGAGGACAGCTTCTATCAGTTTTTCCATTCGTTTGTAAAGAATTCGCATTAGTATTTTGCAGCTGTGACTTATTAAATTGATAGTTCGGTAATTTTCACATCCGTCAACACCTGCTTTCTTTGGGATTGGACTTATTATATTCTTCTTGAAGTCTGAGGGTAATTCGCCTGTCTCATACATCTTGCCCACAATTCTAATGGAATGTTGTCTACTCCCGGGGCCTTGTTTCGACTTAGGTTTTTCAGTGCTTTCTCAGACTCTTCACGCAGTATCATATCTCCCATTTCATCTTCATCTACATCCTCTTCCATTTCCATAATATTGTCCTCAAGTACATCGCCCTTGTATAGACCCTCTATATACTCCTTCCACCTTTCTGCTTTGCCTTCTTTGCTTAGAACTGGGTTTCTATCAAAACTCTTGATATTCATGCAAGTGGTTCTCTTTTCTCCAAAGGTCTCTTTAATTTTCCTGTAGACAGTATCTATCTTACCCCTGTTGAGATAAGCCTCTACATCCTTACAATTGTCCTCTAGCCATCCCTGCTTAGCCTTTTAGCACTTCCTGTCGATATCATTTTTGAGACGTTTATATTCCTTTTTGCCTGCTTCATTTACTGCATTTTTATATTATAAATGTACTACCTAAATCAAAATAAGAAACCTTGTGCTGAACGGGAACCCAGAGTTCCCACTTATCACCAAAGCTTGCCTTACCACCGAGGCAGTCTGAGAATGTTCCCCGGACTGACCCAAACTTATAAATGTCACACACCAATCTATCTCTTCTCACAGTTTATTGATTCATTTAGCCACGTTTGCACACCTCATGATGCTCATGCACGGCTTACAAACAAATCTATAAGAGCTCATAGACTATCACTGTCTCTATCATCACCGGCTCATATCTATCTTCTCTCTCTCTCTCTCTCTCTCTCTCTCTCTCTCTCTCACTACATATATAGAGGATAGTCCATTGATAGTGACCGGGCCAAATATCTCTCGAAATAAGCATCAAACGAAAAAACTACAAATAACGAAACTCGTCTAGCTTGAAGGGGGAAACCAGATGGCACTATGGTTGACCCGCTAGATGGCGCTGCCATAGGTCAAACTGATATCAACTGCGTTTTTAAAAAATAAGAACCCCCATTTTTATTACATATTCGTGTAGTACGTAAAGAAATAGGAATGTTTTAGTTGGACCACTTTTTTCGCCATGTGATAGATGGCGCTGTAATAGTCACAAACGTGTAAGTATATGGTATCACGTAATATTCCGCCATTTCGGACGGTATTTGCTTCGTGATACATTACCCGTGTTAAAATGGACCGTTTACCAATTGCGGGAAAGGTCGATATCGTGTTAATGCATGGCTATTGTGATCAAAATGTCCAACAGGCGTTTGCTATGTATGCTGCTCGGTATCCTGGACGACATCATCCAAGTGTCCAGACCGTTCGCCGGATAGTTACGTTAATTAAGGAAACAGGAAGTGTTCAGCCACGTGTGAAACGTCAACCACGACACATTGCTCGCGTGCGGTTGAAACGGTATTCTATAGCATATTTCATGACAGGTGGATTGGTCGTCGAAGCACCATACCATGGCCCGCACGTTCACCGGATCTGACGTCCCTGGATTTCTTTCTGTGGGGAAGGCCGAAGTCGCCGAGCGGTTCTAGGCGCTACAGACTGGAACCACGCGACCACTATGGTCACGGGTTCGGATCTTGCTTCGGGCATGGATATGTGTGATTTCCTTACGTTTGTTAGGTTTAAGTAGTTCTACGTTATAGGGAACTGATGACCTCAGAAGTTAAGTCCCATAGTGCTCAGAGCCATTTGAACCATTTTGTGGGGAAGGTTGAAGGATATTTGCTATCGTGATCCGCCGACAACGCCTGACAACATGCGTCAGCGCATTGTCAATGCATGTGCGAACATTACGGAAGGCGAACTACTCGCTGTTGAGAGGAATGTCGTTACACGTATTGCCAAATGCATTCAGGTTCACGGATATCATTTTGAGCATTTATTGCATTAATGTGGTATTTACATGTAATCACGCTGTAATTTCTCAGAAATGATAAGTTCACAAATGTACGTGTATCACATTGGAACAACCGAAATGAAATGTTCAAATGTATCTACGTTCTGTATTTTAACTTAAAAAACCTACCTGTTATCTACTGTTCGTCTAAAATTGTGAGCCATATGTTTGTGACTATTACAGCGCCATCTATCACATGGCGAAAAAATTGGTCCAACCAAAACAATCATATTACTTTACGTACTACACGAATATGTAATAAATGTGGGGGTTCCTATTTAAAAAAAAAAAACGCAGTTTATATCCTTTTGACCTATGGCAGCGCCATCTAGCGTGCCATCCGTATCGCCATCTGGTTTCCCCATTCAAGCTAGACAAGTTTCGTTCTTTGTAGTTTTTTCGTTTGACGCTTATTTCGTGAGATATTTGGCTCAGTCACGATCAATGGATCACCCTTCGAACATCTGCACTGCAATCACGAGATGTGCAAATGTGGGTAAGTGAATTAGTACTCAATATGATAAAATAGACAAATGTGTGACATATGGAAATTTGGGTTGGTCCAAGAAGGATGCTCGGATTGGCTAAATGGTAAGATGACTTCTCACGATAAGCGGAATGTTCGGCTGTAAATATTGGTGTGACGCAAATTTTCCTATGTCGCTTTAGGTAGTACATCTATACGAATTACAGTTAAGTTTAATTTCAGAAATAAATTAAAATATTTAAGACTGTAGTTCCCTGTCAAATATAAATACACCCAGGAAAGGGAGACAACCGTCTGTCTCCACTTGCATAGTGAAACAGAAGTTATTCTGCACGGAGGTTTAGAGAAGCTATTCTTGAAAGTGTGCCTTTTGTATGCTTTTGACCATCGTCCGTTATTTTGCTGCACAGTTAGGAAAAGTCATCAACTACGTTTTGTGTGTCACTTCTTACTGTAATCCCTCAACGTGACCTGCTTTTAGCTGACAACCTTAAATTATCCTTTTTTAAAAATCATATCTCATTCCATCGCTCTTTAACGGTCGTGAGTCCAGTGTCGCCAAAAGTGTTGTGTACGACTTTGTACACAATGGTAAGGAGAGGTGGGCTGCAGGGTGGAGCGGCAATTGTCATCGTAAAAGTAAAAGTTTGGACTGGAGTACAAATGATTACCGAGCGAGCTAACAGAACTAACAGAAGATTTACAAAACTTGTATTTCTGCGAGTGTGCGAAGAGTCGTTGAACCGTTGCGCGATCGATAGCTCGCGCCACGTCTCCTGTCACACGATCTTTGGCGCTGAAGGGGGCGTGGCTCGTTTCCCGCTAGTGACGTTGAGGCCGTTTCGCCGGGGAGGCAATGAGTGAAGCAGCACGGACATCTATGGTCCGCGTGGAACAGGCTAGCTGCTTGTTCTACCACTCGTGTAGCTTCCAAGTTTGTCTGGTTGAGTACCTTCCGAACACGAGACATGTACACTGGCAATGGGAGTGGACAGATTACTCCTTTGGCCGACCAGATTTGGGGCGGACGGTCGGTCGTCGTCATCCACGCATCTTCTGGCGACTGTAAGCTTTCCCATTATTTGTCACTGGACAGCGGCTTTCGATGTCTTGGTTAGCTATTTCATTCTTTTGGTGCCGAGACCACACGACATTGGTAAACAATGATCTTTTTCACCACAGTCAGCATGATATTTGTGACTGGTTCGGTTCCTGTGCAAGTTTGTGTCTTGCTGCTTTTATATCGGACTCGGTTCAGCCTTCTGTTGTTGCAGTTCTCTGTTCCTGTGTCCGGCAGTACGATTTGAGAAGCATGTCATTAGTATGAAAACATAATAGCGGCAACTTGTTAATTGTCATAGAGTTGTGATTTGACTGCGTGTTAGAAATAGTTGGGGTTTTGGAGTAGCTGGTATTATATAATTATTCTACGTTGAGTGTGTCATAATTTGTGACATTCAGTTCCTTTCTTTTCATGGTACGTTGTGCACTAAATCGCCAAGTTGGCTTCTGTAGTTATTTGCAGTCCGTAAGCTTATCTATGTTATGGAGGCAATCTTGTAGCATGTATTTTGGTACGTTATACTTCCAAGCAAAGCATGTGTTTAACGTAATTGACGTTCACCAGCCAACCGTTCTCGTCACCCTTCTATCTATGCATTCTGTCCTAAACGACGAATAACACCATTTCCAACTCGTGGCGAGATGTGCAGCTGAATCTCGAAAATGGTTCAAATGGCTCTGAGCACTATGGGGCTTAACATCTGAGGTCATCAGTCCCCGAGAACTTAGAACTACTTAAACCTAACTAACCTAACGACATCACACACATCCATGCCCGAGGCAGGATTCGAACCTGCGACCGTAGCGGTCGTGCGATTCCAGAATGAAGCGCCCAGAACCGCTCGGCCACATCGGTCGGTAGCTGAATCTCGGCTGGCGAGTGAACTTCTTTACAACCAGCTGTAAGTGAGGGCCGTTTAATTGGCCATTTCCTTATCTATTACCGAATTATCTCAATTGTTTCGCCTACACAGCCCGGAAGTAATATGAAGTTTTTATTCGTTTTACGTGAAAGGTACTTCTCTGTTCATCAGGCTACCACTGTGTCTTGTGCCTTGGGGTGTGTCTCCACTTGCTATTTTGGAGTGGGGTGTAGTGAGCAGCACATCGGGCCTGCCCTAAGTAGTTTCGGGGCTATGTGTTCGGATCACATTGCCCGATTAGTGCTGATTTCATATCAAGAAGCTATAACTGATTTTCTTTCCTTTACAGAACTTCTTTTAAATAAAACATAATTATTTATTGTTCTTTAATCTAACGCATTTTAAAGATCTTTGATGTCTGTCTGTTTCGAAGATTGTTTTCCTGTTTTCCTATCATTTTACTTGTTACCGAACACTGCTATTTGGGACGTTCTTGAGTTTTGTGCTTAATCGTTTATCCTGATAACAAGGAAAATGAAAATTTGTAAGAACTGTTCTATCGATTATCAGCAAGCAGTCTTCAATTGTTTCATCTTATTGGATGGTTTTGTTTTAATGTGTCAAGTGCTGTTGACCTGACAAGTAAAGATCTTTTTCTTGAAAAGTGTTAATAAAAATCTTGCTATGAATGATATTCAGTGCTCATTTTGCCCGGCTCTCCCACTCCCACGCAGCCTTACTGATTACCTAGAATGTGGTTGTTTCTGGAAGTTGAAGGACTACATTGAACATCATCTGCATATATATACGTTTAGGTATACATTAGTACTTTTATTGCGTCTCGTTAGGTATAATAGATTGTTTTCTTGGCTTTGTGTTTGAGGTGCATTCGTCTGTGACAGAGCCTCGGGTCGTGGGTTGCCTTCACAAGAACCAGTTGAGATGCAAGAATATAATACGAGGATTGGCAGAGGATATCGAGTAAACTAACTAATCCCTGCTTGAATGGGATGCGCGGGTTAGAACGCCTTGCTATCGATACTCAGCAGGAACTGGTTAAATTTTTGTGGTTTACCCTAGAACAACAAGTTAATGATTTCAAATGTCCTGGGACACCATGTTTCAGTTGATGTACCCTTTTTGTCTAGGGTCCTTCGCCGAAATGGTCGGTGACGTCTTAGCGAGGAAGGGCTCTTTGAGAGAATAACATGGCTGCTAGCGAAGGGAGTGCGTGTCTGTCAGGGTTAAGAGCAACCTCCTTAATCAGTATTATTATTGCGTACAACAAAGTAGAGTATATTTGTGAAGTATTCACAGCAGCGCGCAGCCTTTGATCTGGAGTTGGCTGAGTGTGAGATTGTTGACACTACTTTGCTGGGGATCAAACCGGAGGATCGTTCCAGGGTCTCGTTTGCAGAGAGACCTACTACCTGTCACGACCTAAGTAACTTACTCACTCCTTTGACGAGAGGCTGTGAGAAGGCATCATCTCTCTCTTACGCCAAACCCACCTCAGGCCCAGTTACCCCCAAGGGGACCTCTCAGTGGGTCCACAACTCTTTTGTGGATACGTGCGTGGCGAGCATGGGATCCTGAGCTATTCTTGCTCTCTTTCCTTTCTGGGCTGCGTACCTTCCTTTTCCACATCCTTCCCCATCCTTTATCACAACCCCCCTCCTCACCTCCGCCTCTTCCCATCCCCTTTTCCTTCTAATGGAGCATGTTTCCTGCCTACATCCGGAGAAGACCGCTTGTAACTGTAAGACAAAGTACTCTTCTTTGCTTTCTATTCTGCAAAGTCTCTGTCCTCCCTTTGTCCTTCTCTTTTCCTTGCCTCTTCTCTTTACCCTCCTATCTGCTGCGGCTTTTGAGATCTCTCTTCTCCCCTTTTCTTTGTTCCTCCCTTTCTCTTTCTTTCCTCCCCATGCATGTCTGAAGGCCGAACCACGGGTTCCCACGCGTAGCTGATGATGGGGTAACATGTAATTCCCCATGGTAACCCCCAGGCCCAGGGAGGGGTGATTACCCGAGCCGGTACCTTCCAAATGTGCCGATTGGTCCCTCCGCCCATTTCCCTGGAGGTGTGACCTGAGGCGTGAACAATCACCCAAGGTGGGCGTGCCATTAGAGAGGGCCCCCACAAGGAAGGAGCGCGCCATTAGAGACGCCAGTAATCATTATAGATACTTCCGTAATGGTTTCCTCGTCATTTACAATTTATGCTCACAAGCGAAAGTTAGATGAGTCTTAGCCACGGACAATTCTTCTATCAGTGCCACAGTTCCTTATTGTTCCTCGGTCAGATGAAGGTCAAGACTTCTCCACAGTCATCCCTTTCATTATTCAGAAAGGTGTCAATGCAATTGCAGGTCCCGTAAAGTCTTGTTCCCGATTACGAAATGACACCTTGTTGTTAGAAACAGTCAGCGGCCTCCAAGCACAAAAATTGCTGCTAAATGAACTGCTTCACATCTCCCCTGTCCAAGTGGAAGTGCACCACACCTTAAATTCATCACGTTGTGGGGAGGCGGATGGAATAATTGAATAAATTATTTGTGTTTATGCTGTTTGCCGTTCTCAACACTGGCTCTCTAACTACAATATTGGCAACCAGAAAGTGATTAGCAAAACATGAAGCCTGCAATTAGAATTCCTAGTGCCAACTTCATCTGAGAAATGCATTTATAGCTACAGCTTGTAGCTCTGAGGCATTAGGAGATTGTCTGGGATTCATAATCAAATACCTTTCTCTCTAAAATGTTCACTACATTCTGAAAGTCACAGACCAAAAAGAATCCACACAATCCAACTACCAGAGCAGCTCAGGGTCTAATGCGCTGATGCCACTATAACTGTTCAAATTAAATGTTTAAGTGAATGCTCGCCATAATTTGATGATAATGTTCATCAAATGCCACGCTAATAATGGTAGAATGCCTGCCCTGCGGCAGCTCGTGAAAATACGACATATGCAAACTAAAGATAGATCATTAACGTCATCCCAAAATTACTTCACTCGAAAACGATTTCATGGTTACGCATATCCCGAGTAACTTATTACTGCATCCGAGGCTGTTTATATCAACGATACCGACGTGACGCGACTCCCGGCACAGGTGGTGCGCTAATCAGCATCTGGAGAGAACTGGGGCCTTCCTCTTACTTGCACGGCGTTCTTACATGTAAAGCCGCGGTGCGGACGGCTAAGGGAACACCTGATCAAATCTGCTCTCCCGACTAGCCCCTGGGCTGGAAATGCACCACTTTAAGTTATCGAATATATCATTGCTTCCTTTGATGATGGGCAATGAAGCTCTCAATTTAAATGTGCAATCAACACACAGGTAAGTAATCATAATAAAAGTCTGACGTGGCTAAGTCAAATATTTTTGGCGAGATAATTAATTTAATTACACTACACGCAGTAGAGAAGCTCTGAACTAGCCCTTTGGAGACACGCTATCGCTATAGTTTTATAGTTATTCAGTTGAAACTTCTCACATCTTTATGATTATAGCGGATCTCCCTTCTACGTAAATTTAAACATCGTAGCTTTATTTATTCGCCTACTTAATCTATCTTGCTTCCTTAATTTCTATGAATAAAACCGGAAAATCATGAATTTCAACTAAAATTTTAATTTGTGAGATCCAGAACAATGTTTCCACTAAGTTATTATGCAAAATGAATCTAAATATAAATTTTTAAGTCTCTAGCTCTTTTCTGTTGCGCCAATGATTTTTACAGAAAAACAACCAAATTTCGAAAATGGTTAAAGTTATTGAACTGATATATGACACATATTGATTTAGTATTACTCCTGACATGCTAGAAACGTTTCAGGTTATTTACTTGATTTTTAAAGTATTGCGCAACATTTATGACGTCAGAGCTAGTTACAGTGGACTGGCTGTCACACAATGGAAAGACTGATGTGAATTTTATAAGGCGTCAGTAGGCTGCTTCCCTACATTACCCTCTACTTAATTTTTTTGAATTTAAATGAAAAAATTTATTACAATAAGGGAAGCAACAATACAGTTTCACTCCCTATGAAAATTAAAATTGAAATGTAAACATATAGAAATATTAAAAGAAAACTTGTTACCTACTTCAGTTATTGAAATTGCTGGCATGTTCACTGCCTCTTAAGCAACATTATCACTCAGAAATTAAACAAAATCAATTAAACACTTTGGCATACATATTGCCTTAGACAGACAAAAAAATAAAAATATCTAAAATTATGAAAATCTTAAATCCATTAAATTGTCTCTTATTCATGATACATAAACAGATAATTATATCTTAGCAGTCTTTTCTAAACCTGAAAGAAAATTTCACCAATCATGACAATTTCATTTTTACACACATGGTGGTAGTCACTTTGGCTGGCTTTCTACACTTCCATTCACAAGGGTAGAGGAGGTGAAGTTGCTATGATGTGCGTCCTTCACGTTCACTCTAAATTACATGGGGAACGGGGAGGGGTCACTGTGAGTTGTGTCCAAGTCACTCCACGCTTTCACGCAGCTACCAGGCGGCCATTATCTGGTTTGTCCTGTAGAACAAACAAAAAGAGTGCCTCAGACTCAGTTCACTTAATATCTAAGGGTTGATCACAATGAAATTGGGATTTATACATTTTGTCTTTCAATGTGTTACTGGAACAAAGTTAACACAACTTTTTCAATTTTACTCTCGCCGTTACTTAACTGTCATAAAATCGGTAAACAAATGGTTCAAAACGCCGTTAGTCATGTACTAGAGAAAATTTATGCTCAAGGCATACAATCATAAATCCTATTTAATCTCAATTTATTATTTCTGGGCCGGAACACTGAACCAATGCTCGGTACATTCCTGACAAATCTGTATTTTATTTACTTAACTGACTCATCCTCGATTACCTTATTCTTAGAGATAGTATGAGTATATTTGATTAGTCTTCTCAGCCTCTTTGTACATGTGAGTAACTTATGGTAATAGTACAGTTCTGAGTGTTCAAAACACACTACGTTTAGTTGACTACTAAATCCACTTATTGGTCCTCTGCTGCTGTGTCAGTTCCACATCTCCCATCACGTACTTACTTCATCGAAGTAAATTTTTGCTGAGCTATAAATAATGTTTCACGTCTGCCATTATGTTACTCAATTATGTTGCTAGTGTATGTACTTATTTAACACTCACTCTATTAACATTTAACGCATAGGATAGCATATTTATTTCATATCTATAGTGTACTGCAGCTGATCAGTTTGCTGACGTCGCAATCCATTTCCACTTGATTGGATGCTGAAACCACACGTAGTCTCTCTCGACCTACCACTAAAGAGCATTAAGTAATTGTGGCTGAGCGTAATGCTAAATTCCTTAGACCCTCTGTCTCATCTAACATAAGGGTACCTATGGTCGCATTCATGCCTCCAACTCATAACCTCAATACGTGTGGGTGTGTCCTGTCACACACTACACCAAATAACGTCCAGATCCAACCTTATAAATACTTCAGGGACGTGTCCTTCATGTCTCAACAAAAAACACTGTGCATTTCTATTACACTGCCATTCCTTGCTACACAAGGTGAGTACATTCTTACAACTTATCTGCATATTTTTCATAACACTAAGCAATCTCTTTTACTATTAATTAGTTAGCTCTACAGCATACAATAGGTTTCACTGCCACTTCAGATCCTGCTTGTACACGAATTTGTATACCTTTTTAAATTACTGTTGGTGGACCATTTCCAATGAAACAACAACTTTGTACTTATAATATTACCAGGGTTCTATACATACTTGTTACTCAAATACCTTTATATCTTAATTACATCATACTTCTCTGTTGTTTATGTCACTGTTAGGTTTCTCACATTAGGTATTTTCTTCACTAATCGGTGGATAGAATGGTTACAGAACTCATGGCTTGATAGCCATGACGGAAAATTTTTGTATTGCAAAGAAGGAGTCGAAACTGGTGGATAGGAAAGATGAAGATAGAGTGAGACCTGAAATGTGAAAGAAGATCTCACCCAGCTGGGACTGCACAGCTGCCACACTGTGCAGAGGTTACAGAACAATCTCCTCCCTACAGAATTCATTAGCTTAATGCTGGCTTGGTAGTCATACCGGAAGATTTTAGTATTTGAGAGTAAGAGCCCAAATTTTGGTGGATAGGAAAGATGAAGATTGAGTGAGACTTGAAAAGGAAAGATCTCACACAGATGGGACTGCACAGCTGCCATACTGTGTAGAGGTTACAGAACAACCTCCTCCCTACAGAATTCATTCACTACCTATGAACTTCTTTAGGACGATCACGTTCCTGACACCTAACAGCATTTTACTCTTAGGGTACAGTAGCCTATATGCATTGGCATGTGGTTTTCCGATGATCCTGAAAGGTCCTTCGTATACGAACATGAATTTCTTTGTTTCTGCATTTATTTTCTTTGATTTTTCCTTGGTTTTGACAAGGACTGACTGACTTCTTTCAAAACCGGTGGGTACAGCTTTTGCGTCATGACGCTTCTTTCTTTCTAATGTTCTTTTCCTTATATTCTTGGCCATAACTTCTTTTCGTCTGTGGATATTTGCGTTAGAATAGGGAATTCTACCATATCTGCAATCACATTGTGTGGTTCTTTGCCAAACATCAATTGGCAAGGCGCAAAACCAGTTGCATCATGCCTTAAGTTGTTAATTACATTCTCAAAATACTTCATGTGCTCTGCCCAACTTGAGGGTTTCCAAGCACAATAAGTCCTGCAAAGCCTATTCAATTCTCTCATAATACTTTCACTCATATTTCCTTGGGGGAAATACGCAGATATTTTCAGATCTTTCACTCCGGCCTTATCCAGAGATTCTTTAAATCTATAAGAAGTAAATTGAGGCCAATTGTCTGACAGCAAATTCTTCGGAACGCCAACGTTCACGAAGAAATCTTTTTCCAACTTTTCTACCAACGTTTTTGCATTTGCTCTTTTAATTGGGTATAGCTTGACATATTTACTAAATCCATACACAACAACAAAAACATAGGTGCACCCACCTCTCGAAGCAGGAAGAGGGCCAAACAAATCACAAGCCAGTAATTCTAGGGTTACAGTTGGCTCTACTGAATGCATATCCCCTTGTATTCTGGTGTTAGCAGCACGGACTTTCTGGCACACTACACAAGATGCTAGACGCTAGGCAACACGGCGGTACATGTTGTCAAACACAACCTTCTCTTTTAATTTGGCAATGCACTTCTTTGCACCGTAGTGCTCATACCTCAGGTGTACATAGTCGATTAGTAAGTCTACATGTTGTGAGGGAAAGCACAGCTTCCACTCTGAAACTCCTACATTTTTCCTTTTAAACAGTATACCTTTATGCAGACAATAGTATTGCGAAACCTTAAGATAGTTCGCATTTCCTAAATAGCTCTTCACTAATTTCAGCTGGTCATCTGCATTCTGCTCACGTCTCAAGTTCTTAATCACCCTCTTTAATGCACTTTCTTCCTTTACTTCGTGCAACGCAAACATTCGTACTTCACTTAGGTCAGTTGCTATAATTCCCGCGTCATCACATAGCTCTGCACTTCTAGATAACCCATCAGCTACCAGATTGTCTTTCCCTTGAAAATATCTAACCTCAAGGTCAAACTGCTGGAGATACAATGACCATCTTACCAAACGAGCATTCCTCAACTTACAGGTCTTTAAAAAGGTCAACGCCTTATGGTCACTGTAAACAATTATCTTGTGACCTAATAGATACTGCTCAAATTTCTGTACCCCAAATACAATTTCCAATGCTTCCAGTTCTGAGATGCCATAATTTCTCTCTGCTGCCGGTAAAGATCGACTTGCGAAAGCTATAGTCTTGTGCACTTCATGTTCGTTCTCTATTTCTACTTGGAATATCTCCACAGCTATACGATACCCACTAGCATCAACAGTCATACAGAATGGTTTTTCAAAATCAGGATGATGTAAATTAGGACTATTAATTAAAGATTGTGTAAGCACCTCGAACGCCTGTTGGCATTCTGCTGTCCAAACCCAAGGGGTATTCTTTTTCAGCAGGAGGTGAAGACAGGGTGCATTAAAGGCCTCATCACTAACAAAACGCCTATAGAAGCCGAAAACACCGAACATCGATCTCAACTGCTTCTTGTTTCTGCGAGCCTCAAATTTTTCAATGACTTCTAGCTTGTCTGGGTCAGGCAGATTACCTTTTCCACTTATCATATATCCCAAGAAACCTATTTCCTCTTTAACGCACTCTGTCTTTTCAATCTTTAGTTTCGTGCCACCTCTCTCAATAGCCTCTAACACTTCCTCTAATAAAACTATGTGTTCTTCCCAGGTAGGAGTTGCTATTAACAAATCATCTACGTAGACTGTTATTTTATTACTTAAGGCTGGTCCTAAAACATGGCACATCACACGTACGAATGCACAAACAGAGATATTAAGTCGAAAGGTATCACACGGTATTGGTAATAAACTCCTTCGTATAAGAAAGCTGTGTACTTCCTTGAACTTTCCGCCAGTGGCAAATTTCAATATCCACACGTGATGTCCATACAGGTTAAGAGTTTTACTACCCGGAATTTTTGCAATAACTCGTCCATGCTCTGTGGTCTATCACTTTCCCTAACCACTATTTCATTCAACCAACGAGCGTCCAAGACCAATCTGACACTCCCGTCTCTTTTTGGTACTACAACAAGAGGATTACTGTACTCACTGACCACTTTTTCAATCACACCCCTCTCTAGCATTCTCTGTATCTCCTTTCGAACCGCCTCCTTCCTAGCTACATATATTTGGTATGGCTTCCTGAAAAACACTTGGCCATGTTTCACCTTTAATTGACATTCATAACCTTTGAGTACGCCAGGTCGATTTGAAAATACCTTATGATGCCTTTTTAAAACCTGTCTCAGTTCTGCCTTCTGATTAGCTGAAATTTTATCGATTTCCTGCAATTTAGCTTCTATTTTCTCCAAAATAATTGCTTCTTCTTCTTCTGTGTTTAGCTTACGTTTACTAAGATTAACACCCTCGTCCCAATATCTCCTATTTTTCAGAACTCGTATAGGCAGCTCCCAAGTTTCATGATTAGTTATTACATGTTTATCAATAAAAGGTACCCTAATTACTCCGGTTATCGGCAAGACCAATTGTAACTGGCTTCTTTCAAAGTCAGCAACACTCTGATATTTCGACAAGAAATCTATGCCAATTAAAACCTCAATACTGAGATGGTTTACAACTAAGCATGGCTGATCAATTAAATTACCATTAATATCAAAGGGCAGTAAAGCTTCCTGTTTTACCATTTTTGACACCTTGCCAGTAGCACCAATTATTCTTAGCCCTGATAACCTCATTACTGTAAGCTTGTCTTTACCAGGTAATGCAACAAAGAAGGAGTGAGATATCGCACTCATCTCACTTCCACTGTCTAAGAGACAACGTATATTGATACCCAACATATTCACTATTATTATAGGGTGGCTTATTCTAGGTTGTACAGGTGGTTCCTCAAACTCATCCAATTGTTCCTTTTGGATTTGTCTCCAACTAAAGTGATCGACATCTGTCTTCATTACATTTAGGTCAAAGTGTGTAGGGGTTTCCTGAACTACATTTTCAGCTGCCTTTTCCAGTCGGTCTATTAATTTCAAATCGAAACACCGCACGACTTCATTACATTTAGTTTGCTGAACATGACCCAAATTACTGTAGTCTGAGCAATTCTTCGCCTCCAGTCCGGGCATAACCCTAGTTACAGCTAAACCACTTTCACTATTATCGTCAGGTTCCTTCTCCAGTGACAACTGGTCACAGCTACTGAGTTCATCGACCCCCAACAGGCTATCCTCTACATTTTCACTTACCTCCTGTCCTAAATCTATTGGTACAGTATCAACATACTGCACAGGCACTTTAGATAAGAGCAAATCATCCTCATCGTAAATATAAGCATGAATTTCTTCTGCTTCTTCACCTGACAATTCAGTATTTGTGATGTAGGCTGCTTCCCTACCGTTACACAGCTACGCCTTCTCTTTTTCTTCCCACTTAGAAAGCGTCTCTAACACAGTATCTATCAAATACTGTGAGTGGTTTAATATTTCTGCAGTATCATTGGATGCTACCGACCCATCATCCGAATCCTGAGTTTGAGTATTCTGATCTGTCATACTAATTACTGTAATTACTGGCTTAGGAAAAGCAACCGCCTGGTGAGCGCCAGTATCCTCATAGACGGGAACTAGTTTTCCAGGCTCTGCCTACTACTGTTACCTTTATTTGCATTATAGTTAACTGGCACTGCATTGCTTTCAACACTGTTGTTTATTTGCACATTTTTGTTAGGAACAAAATTACTACTGTTACCTTTATTTGCATTATAGTTAACTGGCACTGCATTGCTTTCAACACTGTTGTTTACTTGCACATTTTTGTTAGGAACAAAATTACTACTAGTGTTATTAGCATTTCTGTTATTACGTGCTTGCTCCTCATTGGCAGCCACACGCTCTACATGTTCCAAATATTCAATGAAACGATCCAGATTGTCTCTAGGGGCAGATATAATTCTAGTTTGCCAATACCATGGCAGTTTGGCTTCAAGACCTAGTATTATCATTTAGCTTTTAGCTTTTCGGCCAAATGTGACAAACGTGAGATCCATGACCTGGCAAACTATTTAATAGATTCCGTGCCTGCATTGAAGCGTTTACCACTCCAAAATTCTCTCAACACTTCATTTTGCTTATTGCTATACCAATACTCATTAATGAAAGCTGTTTTAAACTCCGCTAATGTTTTACACTTCAACATAACATCAGCTGACCAACGCATGGCGTCACCCGCTAAATGGCTTCTAATATATGAGATTTTCTCTCGTTCAGACCAAGTTGGTGGAATCACATCTTCAAAATCGTTCCAGAAATCTAGCGGGTGGATATTTTTATCTGGACTGAACCGCAAGAACTGCCGACACCCGATAAAAGCGGCGTTTGCAGCTACAACTTGTTGCATACTACCATTAACAGAAGTTACTGAAGCTACTTTACTCTCAATGTTAGCAATATTATTACTAATATTTTCAACTCTCATTTCAACATTATCTACTCTTTGCACAATATGAGTAGTATCAATTTTAATTGCGTCTACTTCTGCTTGACATATGTTTACTTTTATATTAACATCTTTAAACCTATCTGAGCACAGTTCAGATTCCCCCTCGATCTTTTCTGTTAACTTGTGCTCTAGCATCGCATCTTCCATTTGGAAGCAACTTCGGATTTTACTGTTTTATACAACTCAGATAACTGCTGAGCAACCTTTTTCTTAATATCCTCATGGTTGTAACCAATTTTATAATTTAAACAGTCCAGATCCTCTTTCAATTTATTGCAGCCAGTCTTGAAGGAAGTTTCTAATTCAGCTTTAATGGATTCTAATTTAGTGTCCATTGCCTTAAACCGTTTATTAAAAATGGTTTGGCTGGCCACAATCCTGTTATTTACCTCATTTATATCAGATTTTAACTCAGCTGTCATTCTAGCATTACTGGCTGACATTTTTGCATTACTGGCAGCTATTGCTTGTAATATTACATTTAAATCAATAGCCCCAGTATCTTTTTGTTGCTCACTGGCTGGCTTTTTATCACACTCAGGTGACGAAAAACTAGCTCCAACACCAGAATCATCAAAACTAAATGAAACTTCTGATTCATCAGTGATATCTAACTTCTCCTTTTTATACTCTACCATCTCTGATGACTGTTTCATTTTTAATTCATCAGAGAAATTATCATCCAGTAACTTAACACTTTCTGATTTCTGCTTTACTACAGGGGTCTCTACTATTGAATCGTTGCCCTTTATCACACTACTGTCAGAAGACACTAGTTCGGATGTCACTTTAACATTACTATTTTCATGCATATTTACACTTGAACCGTTGTCTGAACTTACAGTTCCTTCAACAGACATAGGTCGTGATTTGGGTTTAACTTCTGTTTCTTTTTGCGATTCAATCGCCGACAATCTTTTAGTGCAGGTTAGTACAAGTTTTAACAGCTTTTCACTTAACTTAGTTCCTTCTGCACGACGTATGGCGTTGCCGGCTCGGCGTAACAGGATTACTGATGTGACGCGGCGCGTTGAACTGCAGGCGGCACCTCGACAACTGCCGTGTTGTGGGCGTAGCCCGCAACAGCAGACGCGGCTCCGGTGGCTCCGACGGATGAGTGCGGTGTGGCGAGACTGACTTCTCGCGATGCCAGGAGTGCAGATGGACTCAGCGCCAGCTCCGTCAATCCTGAAGCGCTGTTAGTCCAATTGCGTCGTCCACATGCACAGGTAACACTGTCTATCACTGTTCCATTGCTCAGTTGTGTGTCGATTTCACTTCCGAATCCAAATATTTAAAAACCACTTTCACTTTTACTCAGTTTGTTTCCCGGCCGATTAGCAACATATGTGGGGCGGCGGGTGGAATAATAGCATAAACGTTTTGTATTTATGCTATTTGCCGTTCTCAACACTGGCTCTCTAACTACAATATTGGCAACCAGAAAGTGATTAGCAAAACGTGAAGCCTGTAATTAGAATTCCTAGTGCCCACTTCATCTGAGAAATACATTTATAGCTACAGCTTATAGCTCTGAGGCATTAGGAGATTGTCTGGGATTCATAATCAAAAAACCATTCTCTCTAAAATGTTCACTATATTCTGAAAGTCACAGACCAAAAAGATTCCACACAATCCAACTACCAGACCAGTTCAGAGTCTAATGCGCTGATGCAACTATAACTGTTCAAATTAAGTGTTTAAGTGAATGCTCGCCATAATTTGATGGTAACGTTCATCAAACGCCACGCTAATAATGGTAGAATGCCTGTCCTGCGGCAGCTTGTGAAAATACGACATATGCAAACTAAAGATAGATCATTAACGTCATCCCAAAATTAACACTTCACTCGAAAACGATTTCATGGTTACGCATATCCCGAGTAACTTATTACTGCATCCGAGGCTGTTTATATCTACGATACCGACGTGACGCGACTCCCGGCACAGGTGGTGCCCTAATCAGCGTATGGAGAGAACTGGGGCCTTCCTCTTTTTCACGCAGCGTTCTTACATATAAAGCTGCGGTGCGGTCGGCTAAGGGAACGCCTGATCAAATCTGCTCTCCAGACTACCCACTGGGCTAGTAATGCACCACTTTAAGTTATCGAATAAGTCATTGCTTCCTTTGCTGATGGCCAATGAAGCTTTCAATTTAAATATGCAATCAGCACACAGGTAAGTAATCATAATAAAAGACTGACGTGGCTAAGTCAAATATTTTGGGCGAGATAGTTAATTTAATTACACTACACGCAGTAGACGAGCTCTGAACTAGCCCTTTGGAGATACGCTATCGCTATAGTTTTATAGTTATTCAGTTGAAACTTTTCACATCTTTATGATTATAGCGGATCTCCCTTGTACGTAAATTTAAACATCGTAACTTTATTTATTCGCCTACTTAATCTATGTTGCTTCCTTAATATCTAAGACATAAACCAGATAATCATGAATTTCAACTAAAATTTTAATTTGTGAGATCCAGAATACTGTTTCTACTAAATAATTATACAAAATAAATCTAAATATAAATTTTTAAGTTTCAAGCTCTTTTCTGTTGCGCCAATGATTTTTACAGAAAAACATCCAAATTTCGAAAATGGTTGTTATTGAACTGATATTTGACACATATTGATTTAGTATTACTCCTGACATGCTAGAAACGTTTCAGGTTATTTACTTGATTTTGAAAGTATTGCACAACATTATGACGTCAGAGTAGGTTACAGCGGACTGACTGTCACACAATGGAAATACTGATGTTAATTTTATAAGGTGTGAGTAGGCTTCTTCCCTACAACGTGGTGTGGTTTATACACGGTCACACGACGGATTGTCCAACAAGGACATTCAAAAATACCTGTCTGACCAAGGCGTAACGGCTGTATATCGAGTCATGAAAAGGGTTGACAACGACTTGGTACCAACCCATACTATCTTGTTGACATTTGACAGAGTTCAACTTCCATCGGACATTAAAGCGGGCTATGAGATAATTTCAGTTCACCCTTACATCTCCAACCCTACGCATTGCTATCGGTGTCAGTGGTTTAATCATACCTGCCAGTCGTGTTCCAATCCGGCCAAATGCGTTACGTGTGGCAAGGATGCCCATGAGGGTGCTTGTTCACCTCCACCCCCTTGTTGCATCAACTGTATGGGCGACTACGCAGCTTCCTCTAGAGATTGCCCCATTTTCAAAGATGAACGGCTTGTTCGGGAAATCAGATTGAAGGAAAAGGTGTCCTCATTTGCTGCTCGTACGTTATTCACCAGTAGAAAGCCCACTGTGCCTCCATAAGATTAATAAATCACTGTCCTTGCATCTCCTCGGCCTACTAAGGAGGCAGACAAAGAGACTTGTAAGCTCACCGTTAGTGCCACGGTCGTCAGATCGGCCGGCGCAAAGATTTCCTGTTCAACCTCCCCACTGTCCCCCTTCATCAGCTCCTCCTAGATCACGAGTCCCAAAATCAGACACCCGGACTTCCAAAATAGAGCCTACTCCCAAAGGTCTTTTACGTACCCCGACTTCACAACCATCGATTCCTTCCTCATCTCAACGTCCTGTTTCCAAGAAGGCTCATAAGAAACCAAGTTCCTCTCCTACCCCAAGGCGTGTCTCATCTACAGCGCCACCTGGCGGTAACCGCCCACGGCCGTCTTCCGTGTCACCAAGGCGCTCTACTGGCAGCCGATCAATCAGCCGGTCGCTGGTGGCAGGAGCTGCCCCCAAACAACCTATGGATCGTGATCTTCTGCCTTTGGCTGACTGCCGTTCCACGCTGTCGGCCACGGCTCTCAGCAGTCGTTGACTTGAGAGCAACTGTGGTAAGATTCTTCCCTTTTCTGTCTACGCTATGTCAATAATCCATTGGAATATCCGCGGCATTAGAGCCAATCTGGATTAATTACGATCCTACTCGCCAGTCATCTTCTGTCTTCAGGAAACAAAGTTGCGTCCCCACGACCACTTGTTTTCTCTCATTTCCAGTCAGTCCAGTTTGATCTCCCCTCTGTTGATGGCACTCCAGCACACGGGGGACTTATGATTCTTCTCCATGATACTGTCCATTATCACCCAATCCCCTTAAACAGTTCCTTCCAAGCTGTTGCTGTCCGTCTTTCCCCTTCTGGAAACACCTTCTCTCTTTGTACTGTATACATTCCATCGTCCACACTGATCGCTAGAGCTGGTCTCCTCCTTGGTCAGCTCCCGTCCCCCTATTTGCTGGTTTGGGATTTCAATGCCCACCACCCGCTTTGGGGGTCTCCGTGTCCTTGTCCGCGAGGCTCTCTGTTGATTGACCTCTTCCATCAAGCGGATCTTGTTTGCCTCAATACTGGGGGACCTACATTTTTGTCAGCCACCACGACAAATTTCTCTCATTTGGACTTTTCGGTCGGTATGGTTTAGCTAGCTCGGCGCTTTGAATGGTTCGCTCTTGCTGATACACATTCGAGTGACCATTTTCCATGTGTCCTTCGATTGCAGTCACAACTGCCAGCTATGCGCCTGAGACGCTGGAAGTTTGCCCAAGCCGTTTGGATACTTTTTTCGTCTCTAGAGACATTCGATGACCGTCACATTCCTAGCGTCGACGATCAGGTCACTCATGTTACATAAGTTATTCTTACAGCAGCGGAACGTTCTCCTCCGATTTGCCCCGGCGCCCCCCCCCCCCCCCCCCCCCCCAGTTCCTTGGTAGAACGTGGCGTGTCATGACGCAATACGCGAGCGGCGAAGTGCCCTTCGCGTTTTCCGCCACCTTCCTACTTTGGCCAACTGTGTCCGCTATAAGCAGTTACGGGCGCGATGCCGTCGCGTCATCCGCGTTAGCAAGAAGGCAAACTGGGACTTCTTTATTAGCTCTTTTAACACCTCCTCTCCCTCCTCAGAAGTTTGGAGCCGAATTCGACGGTTACCTGCCTCGCCTAGTTTCTCCCCGATCTCTGGGCTCACTGTCGCACATGATAACTTAGTGGACTCAGTTGCAAATTCTAACTCATTAGGTCAACACTTTGCCGAGATTTTGAGAACTTCAAATTGCCCGCCAGCCTTTCTCCCAAAGAAACGTGCAGCGGAAGTGCGACCTCTTCCTTTCTCCTCTCAAAGTAATAATACTGTATCCTCCATGCAGGAACTCCAGCACGCACTCACTTCTTCTCGCTCTTCCGCCCTAGGACCGGTGGCCACATCCAAATGTTGCTGCATTTATCGTATCATAATCTGCGTTTCCTCCCTCCCCTTTTTAATGGAATTTGGACATACAGTACTTTTCACAGGAGATGGCGGGAGGCTATCGTCGTTCCTGTTCCGAAACCTCGAAAGGACAAACATCTCCCCTCTAGCTATCGCCCCATTTCTCTCACGAGTAGTGTAGGTAAGGTTTTGGAGCGTATGGTGAATTGCCGTTCAGCCTGGTGGCTGGAGTCCTGAAGCCCTTTAACACCTGCCCAATGCGGTTTCCGAAAGCATCGTTCTGCAGTATACCATCTTGTTGCTCTCTCCACTTATATCATGAAAGATTTCTCAGGAAACGCCAAACGCTAGCAATATTTTTTGATCTGGAGACAGCATACGATACCTGTTGGAGGACAGGCATCCTCCGCACATTGGTCTCTTGGGGCTTTCGAGGTCGTCTACCCTTTTTATTCGTGAATTTATGATAGAGCGCACATTTAAAGTGCGGGTGAACACTACTCTCTCCCGTACTTTCTCCCAAGAAAACAGGGTGCCCCAGGGCTCCATGCTAAGTGTTGTACTGTTTGCCATCGCCATAAATCCAATTACGGATTATCTCCAACCCGATGTCTCGGGCTCCCTCTTTGTGGATGATTTTGCGATCTACTACAGCTCTCAACGAACCAGCCTTCTTGAACGACGTCTTCAAGGATGTCTCGATCGCCTCCACCCTTGGAACATCGAAACCGGGTTCCGCTTTTCTCCCAGTAGGACCGTTTGTGTCAACTTTTGGCGTCGTACGGAGTTTATTCCGCCTTCCCTACACCTAGGGCCTGTCAACCTTCCATTCGCGGACGTCGCTAAATTCTTGGGACTTACGTTTGAAAGAAAACTGTGCTGTTCCTCCCACGTTTCCTATCTTTCAGCTCGCTGTTTGTGATCCGTTAACACCCTCCGAGTTCTGAATGGTATCTCCTGGGGAGCGGGCCGAGTGGTCCTTCTCCACCTATATCGGGCCTTAGTGCGCTCGAAATTGGACTATGGAAGCATAGTTTATTCCTCTGCTCGGCCGTCTGTTCTTCGGCGTGTCAACTCTGTCCACCACCGTGGATTGTGTTTAGCGTATGGAGATTTTTACACCAGCCCTGTGGAAAGACTTTATTCTGAGACTGCTGAACCTCCGCTGTCCAATCGGCGAGCTGTCCTTCTGAGTCGTTATGCTAGCCATCTGTCTTCCATGCCTGCTAATTCGGCCCATGACCGTTTTTTCGACGCCTCCTTGGACTTAGGGTATGCATGCCGCCCTTTCTCTCTACTACCACCGGGAGTCCGCTTCCGTCAACTGCTGCGTTCTCTTTCCTTCCCCTTTTCTAAATCTTTCTTGACAACTGGGGCTACAGCATCGCCTTGGCTCCGCCCCCGGACCTGCCTGCTCAGCTTCCCAAGGATGGTACCCCTTCTCTCGTTTATTGTCGGGCATTTGCTCCTCTGCGCGCACAAATGGAGGATGCCACATTTATTTACACTGACGGCTCAGAAACATCATTTGGTGTTTGGAGTGCCTATATTGTTAGGGGCACCCCTAATAGATTTCGGCTTTCCGATCAGTGTTCGGTATTTACTGCGGAGCTTTACGCTGTTCTCCAGGCTGTCCAATACATCCGTCACCATCAGCGGATGCAGTAGATTATACGCTCAGATTCGCTCAGCTCCCTCCTCAGTCACCAAGCTCTTGATCCTGTCCACCCTCTGTTCCACGGGATTCATGACTGCCTTAATTTGCTCCACGTGGGGGGCGTCACTGTGTCATTCCTCTGGATCCCAGGACACGTTGGTATCCGTGGAAACGAGGCGGCCGATATAGCGGCCAAGGCTGCACTCTCTCATCCTCGGCCTGCTGTTCGTATGGTTCCCTTCGCCGATCTATAGAGTGTTTTCTGTCGTCGTGTTGCTCCTTTATGGCACGCACATAGGTCTTCACTTTCCAATAATAAATTGTGGGACGCGAAAGCTCTTCCCTGTGCTTGGACCTCTTCCCCCCGTATTCGTCGTTGGGAGGAGGTAATTTTAACTAGACTCCGGATAGGGCACTGTCTTTTTAGCCATCAACATCTTATAAGTGGTGGTCCTCACCACTTTGTCCCCACAGCTCTCAACTGTGAACGGTGAGACACCTTTTACTTCAGTCCCCCTATTTTACTCCGCTACGCACCTATTTACAGCTGTCGCCTGATGTAGCTGCCATTTTAGGAGATGACACGCGCTCAGCTGATTGAGGCTTCGAGTTTATCAGTGTCTGTGAGATGACGTCTGTCATTTGAAGCTCTTTTTGCGGAAAACAGCCCCCTTTCTATAGTGGATTTCCTAAGCTCTCCTTATGTTTTTTTTAGTTTCCCCACTTTTTTGAGTTTCGCTCCCATTGCTGAGTAGCAGTTTAGCTCCCTAAAACCATAACAAAAAAAACTAGTAACAAAAGGTTCCCCCAAGGTAGGTGTTATCGCAGTGCTTGGCAGGGATCATTTGCTCGACGGTGCGAGATCAACAGAAAAGGCACTTCGACAGCTCATTATTAAGTTCGCTGGGAAGGCGTGGCATGTTTCCCAGGGCATGTAATAAAGTAAAAGGGGCAACCCAAAATCCTCTTCCATTTGTATGTGTACGTCAATCATGAAGCACTCTGTGTGTTCTGGCAGCACTCTTTCCCTAATAAGTTGTAGGTGATACTCCAGATCCGGATCATTTGTGTGTTTCCCAATTATTAGTACTTGGGTAGAACTTAGAGAACTGTTAATGGTCGCCGCCCGAGGTGGCCGAGCGTATAGGCGCTACAGTCTGGAACCGCGCGACCGCTACGGTCGCAGGTTCGAATCCTGCCTCGGGCATGGATGTGTGTGATGTCCTTAGGTTAGTGAGGTTTAAGTAGTTCTATGTTCTAGGGGAATGATGACCTTAGAAGTTAAGTCCTACAGTGCTCCGAGCCATTTGAACCATTTGTTAATGGTCAAGCTAATCATTTGGTAGGGCCTACGGGCATTTACCATTTCGATGAATTTTCTTTGCCCATGGAAGTGTTGGTGGCGGAGGGGTTTATGCACTGACCTCCATTTGTAGTGTCATTTTGTATGTTAAACGGGCATAATTTGAATTATGCCTTTGGGGAAACTGCATTGCGGATTTCGGCCTGAGGTGAAGTTTATCTCAAATCACGATTTTAGGAGGGCACATCTCTGTGGTACTAATATTAGTGGGATGGGGTTCGACGTTCCACACTCAACTACTGATCAGGCTGTGGCACTCTTTCATATGATGCATGGTTTCCCGGGATTTCTGACAGGTAAATTAGGTGTGATTAATCGCACTGAATATCAGATTTTACGTTATGACCATCTTCCAATCAAGTAACCACCCTACGGGCCATCTCCACCTAAAATCGAGGTATTGTGTTAGTTGATAGACAAAATTCTCGTTGATGAGGGTTATAAGACCGTCCACGTCGCTGTACGAATCAGCGATACTTTTGGTACCTAAGAATAACGGAAAGGGGAATTTAAAACCCATTGTGCACAATCTTGCCCTTATCATATAGTCATCTAGAGATCTGTTCTTCTTCCTGATACACGCAGGTTTCTTTCATGGTTTTACGGGCCCAATATTTTTCTGCTACTAGGCAGCCATTGCATTTTCCACTGACATGAACTTACATGAATTCAACTGGATGCCTTTCGGCCTTTCTACTGGTGGGGAATTTCTATGTTACTCGACTCCTTTCTTGGCGATCTGACGTTCAAATGTGTATGTAACAATTTGAATGATGTTGTCATTTACAGTGCCTCCTTCTCCAAGCATATGCTGCATTTGCTTCCCGTTTTGTAGCGTCTGAGGCAAGTGAGGCTAATTGTCAAACCGTCTGAAGTTACCTTAGCACGTACCTTTCTTGGGCATCTAGCCTCGGCCAAGTGGATCGGAACTGGTCATTCTAAGACATAATTATTTAGTTTCCAGTAGGTCGTTTCGTTTTAATAATTAACTTCTTCCGAAAATTCGTTCCAACCTTACTGACGTAGCTGATCTGTTAAACGTACTGCAAAAGAAGGGCAAGCCACTTGTCTGGACTGACTTAGCAGTCTGCGTTTGATGTGCTTAAAATCTCTTTCAGTAATGTCCCTGCTCTGGCCATTCTTGACTTCAATCCTATGTGGTCCGAACTGACTATTCTAACTCGGGGTTTGGCGCCACCTTACTTCAGAAGCAAGGTGGCGATTGGAGGCCCGTAGCCTACGCGTCTAGGTGCCAGTCACCGGCTGATAAGAAATACTCGACTTCTAAGGAGGAAGCAATGGCTGTTCACGCAAGAGAAATTTAAATACTCTCAAACACCGCGAATTCACAGTACTGTCAGACAGCCAGGCCCCTAGCTGTTCTGGCTTGCCTTCCACCTTCAGTGTGCGATGTGAGAGCGGGTTCTTTAACGTTGTAGCAGATACCTCGAGCAGAATGCTCGATGTGGAGGAAGAGGGTTCTTCTCCTCATAATGCCCAGGAGGTATAAGGTCATGTTAATTCAGCGCTAACTGAAGTTTTGGTACTGCTTGCTGACCTTGTGCAACAACAAGAGTACGGCCCCAAGTTTTTCTCCATTCGGGATCAATTGAGAACGGGTCAGAAAGTTCCCGGGTACGAATTATGGAAGGACATTCTCTACCACCAAAGGCATCAGAAAGAAGAGCTTAAAATGTATCTGCATGCCTCGCTTGCCACAGCTGTTTTCAAATACTATTATAATTCTGTTTTGGGCGGTCATATGGGGGCATATAAAACCATACACAAGATCCATTAACCTGACTGATCCTGTTTCACGTTAGAAAAACGATTAGTTAGTGTCGAAAACGCGAAGTGGCTAAGCCGAATTCCAAAAGGTGTAGGAGCTGCTTCAATACACTCGTATGACGGTCAACCTGGAGTGTCATTTCATTGATCATGTCAGTTCCCCTTCTGTAAACTCAAAGTGGGCAGCACTAAACATTTGTGGTGGTTGATGCTTTACTCGATTCTGCTGGTTGCTGTCCAGTAGTTGTATTACTGCCAGATAATGTACTAGGCATTTGAGTAAGGTTTTCTCTTGATTTGGTCCTCCAAATGTCATTGTTGGCAACAGTGTGCTTTATTTCTCTTAGAGAGAATTTCAAAACTTCAGCCTCTAATCAGGAATCACCACTACACCGTATTGTCATCTACCTTCATTCAGGGAGTGGATTAATCGTAAACTAGAGTGTACTCTGACTGTTTTTTACTGTAAAGCTGAAACTAAAAGTGGTGTTTCTTAACCATGATTGAACCTAGCCTTTAATACTGCCAGACATGAGGCCCTCAGAGCTACCCCTTTTTGCCTCATGTACGTCTACCCCTTTAATTCCCTTTATCAAATACCTGGTACATATATGAATTTTTGCTCAATGACACCTCTGAGTTACTCCAGGATAATAGGCATAGTGCCAGGGCAAATATGCAGAGCGACCATAAAAGGGAAGTGGAGCAGTGTAACCAGCGTGGCAACCTGGAGTTCATTCAGGTCACGGATATAGTCTTCATGATAAATTTTTGGGGTAGAGACTACGCATTAGGAGTTTGGAAAACTGTCATCTCGCCTTGTTGGCTCTCATATTGTGTTGGAGGTACCCACTCTGATCATGCTTAGGTTCCATAATGAAAAGAGTGGAATCTAGTCACAGAAGCACCTTAGCGAAGTTAGGAGATGTAGTATTATCACTTGTGACCTCTGCCCCGCCAGCCAGGGTTACTCTTTTGGAGGGGGAGATTGAACCACTGCCCAATTGACAGCCGTGCCACGTCTGATGGAATGCGCTTTTTGTTGAGGAGCGGACGTGGCACAGTTGCTTCAAGTGGTGTTTAAAACGTTTCCCGGGAGAGGCAGTCAGTCAAACAGTGTGGACAGTTCAGTTCTGCAGGCTAACAGCCTGGCTGTTCGTTCCACCACGTGCGTAAAATCCAAGTCTGCCTGGCTGAGCATCTTCTGGACATAAGGGATGTACACCAAAAATGGTTCAAATGGCTCTGAGCATTATGGGACTTAACTTCTGAGGTCATCAGTCCCCTAGAACTTAGGACTACTTAATCCTAACTAACCTAAGGACATCACACACATCCATGCCCGAGGCAGGATTCGAACCTGCGACCGTAGCAGTCGCGCGGTTGCAGACTGCAGCGCCTAGAACCGCTCGGCGACTCCGGCCGGCACACCAAAAATGGGAATGGACACATTACTCCTTGGCCGAATGTTCTGCTGGTTCCAAGCTTTTACACTGTTTGACACCACTCAGCGGCTTCGGATGCTCCGTGAGCTCCGTTTAGTCCATGGCTTCAATGCCTCGAGGCAAGGCAACACAGCATTCGCAAAGACTGATAACATGGCATTCGTAATCGCTGATATTGCTCTCCACCACGAACCTGATCATTTTGATTGGTTAGCTTCCTGCAGGTGTTTGTGTCTTGTAGCTTCTATATCGGACTTGGTGCAGCCTCCTGGTCTTGTTGTTCCCTGTTCCTGCGTCTGGCCAGGCGATTTGAGAAACGGGTCGCTAGTATGGAAACATAATACATTCAATTTGGTGATTGTCAGAGAGTTGTGATTTTTGTGTTTTAAATCGCTGAGGCTTTGAACTGCTTATAAATGGTTCAAATGGCTCTGAGCACTATGGGACTCAACTGCTGTGGTCATAAGTCCCCTAGAACTTAGAACTACTTAAACCTAACTAACCTAAGGACATCACACAACACCCAGCCATCACGAGGCAGAGAAAATCCCTGACCCCGCCGGGAATCGAACCCGGGAACCCGGGCGTGGGAAGCGAGAACGCTACCGCACGACCACGAGGTTCGGGCGAACTGCTTATAGTTATGAATATTTTACATTCAATGTCTCATTAATCAGGACGCTCAAAACATTTTCTTTTTGCCGGGTACGTGTGCACTAAATCGCCAAGTCGCTTTTAGTTATTTGGGACTCGCAAACTGATGCTTCTTACGAGGGCGAATGTTACATGTATTTTAGTCGTTATACTTCCAAGCCAAGCTTGTACTTAATGTAGCTGATTTTAAGCCGCCGCCAACAATTCGTCTCCTTTCCACCTATGTTTTCTGTTCCACGTGACAATTAAGTATTTGCCATTTCTGCCTCCTGGCGTGATTTTCGTCAGAATCTCGCTTGGCCAATGAATTTCTTTACAAGGTCGTTGCCTTGGCCAGTTACCTTATTATCATTTAGTGACTTATCACAAGTGTTTTGTCTACACTGCCATCGTATACTCTTATGACGTATGTTTTTACTCGTTTTATTTAAAAATTACTTCTCTGTTCATCAGGCCATCATTGTATGTTTGTGCCTTGGGGCGAATACCCACTGGTTGTTTCGAAAAGAAGTAGTGTGGTGAGCAGTGTATCGGGCTTGACGCAATTAGTTTCGGGATTGTTCGTCTAGAACACACTGCCCGATGTCTTGTGGTTTGTTTTTCTTTCCTTCAAGGAACTCCTTTTAGGTAAACCTGAATCATTTGTTGTATATTAGTCACACATTGTAAAAGTGTTCATTGCCTACCTGTTTCGAAGACTGTTTTCCTATCAAGTTACACTTGTTATGGAACACTGTTATTTGAAGCCGTCTTAAGTTTTGTATTTAATCGTTTTCCCTCTTAACAAAGGAAAAGCACCTTTGAAGGAATGGTTTTGTCGATTAATAGTAACTCTTCTTAAATTGTTTTACGTACCTTGATTGTTTTGTCTCTATATACTAATACACTGTTTATCTAATTAGTAAAGATCGTTTTCCTGAGGAGTGTTAACTAAAATCTTGTTACGAATGATGTTCAGTTCATAGTTTTTTGCCCGGCCTTTCCATTCCAAGGCAACCTTACGCTAGTAGTGCATATCGCTCATTACAAGCAATGTAGCAACAAATAGAAGCTACAACAAAAACTAGGATGAAGCTCGCTGATGTGTGCGTGAACGACGATGACGCAACGTAGAGGCTCCAAGTGCCATCTGTATTCTGGCGGCAGAGGGCGCTCATAATCCAGATTAGCTGGAGGCATGGCTCAGTGCGTGCGCCCCACTGGGTCCGTCAGAACCCGCATAACTGCTGTTGGCGTCTAACGGAAACTTGAAATTCTCCTGTTACCAACTGTAGAACGCCGGTGTTTTGCTACCGATACATGATACCACACAAAGCACCTGACCCGATAGCCACCTCGACTACGTAGGCGGACGAAACTTCATTCTTTGTATTTGTTCTCCACAGCAGCCACCTCGACATCCGAAACTGGATGGAGCCCATGGGAAGTCAAGGAGTGAGAGCGGTGTTCGTCCACACGTCAAGAGGCGTATCTCGCAGTCGATGCGGACGTATGTGCTAGAGGCAGGGCGCCACGGGCCTACTCCCACTCCATCAAGTATTAACACGGGTCATGGAGCGCCGAGATCTCATGCAAGATGCAGCGCCCCGCAGTGGCGCTACTGCTGCCAGCCACGCAAGCATCCGGCGATTGGGGAGCCCTCCGTCTCAGCGGCAGTAGACCACACGCGAAAGCGAATGTCATTGCCGACGCAGCAGCCCGAGTACGAGAGGTCATCGAGATTCTACCCTCCAGATATGTTGTACTTGCGGCCCCTCCAAAAGAGAAGAAATGGATTGGAGCAGTCGAAATAACTTTCGGCATACACTTCAGTTTCAAGAATGACAGTCTACTCTGCGGTTAAAAATTATTGTCACTGAGCTCAACTGCTTAGTCCAGTCTGATAATTTGGGGATGACTAGGATAACGACAAGTCACGGTCTGTATCACTCACAGTGCAACAGCGTGCAACTAACTGAAACAAGACGATGAAACTATAGCTGTCATATTTATTACGACACACTGAGGTCACAAAGGACTTGATATAGTGACATGTATAGATAAAGATGGCGATAGTATTGCACACAAGGTATAAAAGGCACTGCATTGATGGGTGCGCCATTTGTACTCAGGTCATTCATGTGGAAAGGGTTCCAATGTGATAATGGCCGCACAACGGCAATTGACAGTCCTGGAACGCCGAATGGTAGTTGGAGCTAGACTGTGGGAATTTCATTTTGGAGATCGTTCAGGAATTCAATATTCCGAAATCCTCAATGTCAAGAGAGTGCCGAGATTACCCGACTTCTGGCAAGAGCTCTTACCACGGACAACTCAGTGGCCGAGCTTGTGTAGAGTTGTCCGTATTAACAGACAAGTAACAATGCGCGAAATAACGGCAGAAATCAATGTGGGATGTACGATGAACGTATCCGTTAGGTGAGTATGACGAAATTTGGTGTTAATAGGGTATGGCAGTAGACTACCATCGCGAGTGCCTTATCTAATAGCATGACTCCATCAGCAGCGCCTCTGCTGGGCTCGTGACCATATCGGTTGGACCCTAGACGCCTGGAAAACCGTGGTATGTGCAGATGAGACCCTATTTCAGCTTGTAACAGCTGACGGTAGGGTTCGAGTGTGGTGCAGATCCCACGAGGCCTCGGACACATATTGTCAACAAGCCACTGTGCTAGTTGAGGTGGCTCCAGAATGGTGTGGGCTATGTTTACATGGAATGGACTGGGATTGTACGTCAAACTGAACCCGTCATTGACTGCAAATGATCATTTTCAGCCATTCAAGGACTTCATGTCCCCAAACAGTGGTGTAATGATATTGTGCCCTGTCACCGGAACACAACTGCTCGCGATTGTTTCAGAGAACTTTCTGGACAGCTCGAGATAATGATATGGCCACCCACATCACACGACATGAAACCCATCGAACATCTGTGAGACATAAACGACAGGTCATTTCGTGCACCAAACCCTGCACGGGCATCGCTTTCGCAATTATGGACAGCTACAGGGACAGCTTGGCTCAGTATTTCGGACTTGCAGTGACTTGTTGACGCCATGCCACGTCGAAATGTAGCACTATGACCGGCGAAAGGAGGTCCGACACAATATTAGGAGGTATCCTATAACTTTTGTTACCTCATAGTTAGTAAAACTAGGACAAGGGAATGTAGTCGGATTTGATGAAACAGTATATATCGAAAAACACTTGGAAATAAGCCCTGGAAAAAGTTACTATTTAGGCACAACGTAACTGACGATGGCCGACGTAAGGACATTACAAAATACATACTGGCCACTGCAAGAAAACATCTTCTGAGAAAGACAAATTAGCTGATGTTAAATTTAAGTGTTAGTAACTGTTTTCTGAATTTACTGCTCTAAAGTGTAGACTAGTACAATAGAGTAATGTGGGTAAAAAACATAAGAAAATATATGATTTACAATACGGTGACAGAGAAGATTGCTGAAAATTAAGTGGGTATAGTGTTTAACTGATGATGAGGCATTAACTCTAAATGGCGGAAAATGAAATTAATGACACAACTTCACTAAAAGAAGAGTCCGATTGGCAGGACACATCAACTCGGTGATGGAGGGAAAAATTGCAGAGAGAGACCAATCCTTGACTGTGGTAAGCAGGTTTAAGTGACTGTAGATTGCAGTGAATTAGCAGAAATGGTGCTTGTACAGTGTAGTCGCGAAATAATAAGGTAGTCAAGAGCTAGGTGGTTATAACAGAACATTTGAAACACCACGAAAGACCAAAAATAGACAATATAGAATCAGAAGCATCAACGAACGATGCTTATCTATTCTCTTTAGCATAAAAACCCTACATTACTCTTACAGGTGAGAGAAACCCTAGTTCATATGAAGACGTATCCTCATTTTATTTGCATACCGTTACTCAATATGTCGTCTGGTTGCGTTTTTAACGTTGTGACATCTAATTCTAATATATCAGCAGCGGTGAAAATACATAGGTGATAGATATATACATTATTGTGTGCATCATAGATTATATCGTGATATTTTGCTTTGAATAAGAATAGGTCTTCATATGAACTAAGGTTTTTTTTTCACCTATAGCAGTTAAGTAGATTTCTTACAGCAGTTAAGTAAATTTCTTGTACTGATGGCTGACGAATGTTACTTATTTATCAAGGAAGACCGGGAAACAGCCGTACTTATTTGGGAACCTATTTTATTTTATTTTGACTACCAGTTTCGCCATTCCAGTATGCCACCTTCAGACCCTCGCAAATTAAAAGGGGTATGCGTGTAGCGTACATTACTACAACTAACTTTGCCGGAAGTGAAGCGTAGTAATAAAAGTTTTTAAAACCTACAAAATGCAATTATCAGCGTTAAGGAAAGTACCATCCTGACGCGCAACGACCAGATGAGCTCGCGAGTGGTGGTAACGCGCAGATTGCTATCATGGGAGACCGAAATTGTCTCATGTGTTCCGGGAACACGAATAGATAGTTACATCAACAACGTACCACTGCTCAGATCTAAGGAGCTCCTCTAAAGTTTTCTAAAGGAAACATACTTCATTGTCGACATCAACGCAACAATTTTTTGAATTCGACTACATCGGCAGAGTCTGTAGGAGTAATTTGCGATGAAGTACTTCGTTTGCACGTCCCTCTGACTCACTGTTCATATTATTTTAAGAGTATCATTTTTCTTCTCAAATTGTGTAACAGAAAACATTATCGAGCTAACAAGTTAATAGCCACTTTAGAGGGCTGGTTTCTTAGTTCCTATTTGCTCGATATGGAATTGTTTCATTCAAAGAGAACGTTTAATGCTTTCAATTTTTAAAAGCTGTTGTGGTACAGAACACAAAATTTTTAAGTTAAGGTGAAGGTAATTTGAGTTTAATCCCGTTTTAAACGCTGGCAGGCATTCAGTCTTCTGTGAAATTACACAAAATGCCTTGAAGATGATATCTCTTCTAAAGTTCTGTCAATCTTTTATGAACAGAAGTGTAAAGGGTAATTCACAAATAGTACGTCTGTTCTTTCAGATGATGGCAACACAAAAGCTACAGGACACACAGAAAAAGTCAGAATCAGTAGTATAACATCTCTGCAAGCTTCTATACCTAATATGCGACGTGGTGTAGGTGCACTAGAGGACAGATGTATCAGAACATGTAGACAAATAATCATTGCACATTGTGCCATCGTATTACTCTGTACCTCCACAGAGGCAACCAAATGTAGTGATTTCCAAAGCAGACAGCTGTCGCGCCTCCGCGGGTAATATGTTTCAGAGACTTTGACCAATTCCACGCTATAATTAACGTTTACAACGTGACAAACGGTGACCAAATTGTGTACCTATAATGTCAGTTCAGCAATTGTGGAGCTGCTCTCTCGACTGATGGGCGTCATTTTATGTACGTCTTGTCACTTTCGCACAGTTGTTTTCTGAATAACGGAAGGTATTTATGGATGACACTGTATTCTACACAAAAAATTGAACGGAATACTGCCTTTTCCAAGACACCAGTTTTACTTTTGTTATAACTCTGACATGTTCCAGTATTTTACATGCTACCTTCAGTGGGCTTCTTATTTATTTTCATTCTGAAAAATTGGTATATATTAACTCCTCAAGTATTTATAACGAATTTTGGATCAGCATTATTTACATTTTGAAAAGGAGAGGCTGTTACACGTCGAATAGTTTCCATTGATTTAGATACTGTGTGTAGTTAAGACATACATTATGTCACTGAGTTGAGTTTTATATTATATCGTTCATTTAAGGTCTGCTTAGGTTTTAGTTTAAGATGCTAAATTAGGAAATAATACATATACCGTACATATTTGCTCACACAGATCACATGACTGTCGGATGCTGGAAGGTTTATGTTTAGAATACATTCTACATCTTGCACCTACAAACTATGAAACGTTTTCTGTTATTCTTGTAAAATCTTATTTAAGAGAGAGATTGGCTATATGCCATTTTATTTAGTGTGTTGTTCAATTTTTTTTTTCATGTAGTGGCCTTCGTATCGAAAAACGTCACAAAACAGTAGTTGCCATATCTTTACTGAAACACTGAGTCAACATCCCTGCAGTAAAGAACGAGATTTTAATATTAGGAAAACATAAGGAGAATCCGCTACAAGTTCTGTGTACATTATTTTACTGTACATGCATTCTATTGTCACTGTACGCTGCAGCATGACACAGATACCTATTATTAATGTATGTTATCACTTATTTCATGAATTTCTACCTCGATGCCCTACACAAGCATTTAAACTATAATATTTATTACTTAAAAATATATACTTTAGTAGCCTTTTTAAATAACTGAATATCATTAATTAATATTTGGACAGTTTAATCTAAAAAAAATTTCCCTGTTATGAAGTGGGATTTTGTGCTTTTTGTAAGTCTTTTATAGATAAATTAAAGTATGAAAGTATTGTGGAAGCTTCCGATTATGTGACATCTTCTGATTTTCTGCTTAATGTACATTGCAAATTTGTAGCGGTGGCCACACGTTGCAGCTAGAGTTACCAATTCTTTAAATCAATCAATACATTAAGCGTTCTTACAGCTTTGTATGCTTATAATCTTTAGTTAGAAAATAAGAATTCGGGTAGACTATTCACCTGGTGCAAGCCTTTCGATTTCAGGCCACTTCGGCGACTTGCGCGTCGATGGGGATGAAATGATGATGATTACGACGACACCCAGTCCCTGAGCGGAAAAATCTCCGACCCAGCCGGGAATCGAACCTGGGCCCTTGGGATTGCATTCTGCCGCACTGACCACTCAGCTACCGGGGACGGACATTTAGAAACTGAAAATATTTGCATTGTTTGGGAATAAGTCGTCTGAAAGGATGTTGTAGCTAAGGATCATTTGCATGTGGGTCTATACCATATTAATTAAATCGTTAGCTATATAATCAAGTAATTATAGACGTAACAACTTCTTGTGGAGTTGGTCACAGGTATCCATCTGACCGTCTTCGGTCAGTTTTTTATGGTTTTCCTATATTACAACCAGAAATCTACCAAGCGGTGTGTTTACTTTGGGATTCTTGAATCACGTTAATAAACTCGAAAAAGATGAGAGTTAACTCAGGTCTTCCTTTCTGCACTTTGAAAATGATTTTGAAACACCACCTTAAGCTCTTTTGGATTAAAAATTTACTACTGACGTTAGCAGATTAAGATTTCGTTTAAAGATATCCAAACCAAAATAAGCCATAATCATCATTAATGTGTGTCCAGTATGCTAACCAACGTACCTATTCAGTCACCAATATCATTATTCGAGGGATCTGAAATGGAGCAATATTTGAGTAGGAAAAGGATGGATAAGTGTAATATTCAGTAACTCTATAGTTATCATAATCTTAGAAAAAATGTCTTGTGTACCTGTATGGTTAACTTACTTTTTATCTTTCAAGATCATTTTAGCAGTTTTATAAATACAAGACAGTAAAAATAAAGTATGAAATTACAATCACACAGATACGGAATGCTGCTAAATAACGTCTGTCTGAACAAATGCTATAAACGAACATAGTATGCTGTTCAGAAACTTTCTTAAGCCATCAAGTTTTGGAATGTAACATAGTCATCAGTAAAGTGGAGGAGGAAAATCTGAGAGAACTACACAATTTTTTAAACTAGTTACGCAGGAGTGAGTTATAAGATGGTACGCCGCCTGCAGAAATTAACTTCTATGAGATTTCAGGCGTTGATGAAGTTTTCAGATTTGCATTCGAGAACTATTTTGGGTATAACATAGTTCCAGCTGACGCTTCTAATTAAAAGGGGAGATATTAAATTTGAGTTTCTCAAGTCCTTCAGGTTGCTTGCTGAACGGCGCTGTCAGATATAACACAGGGTCTTCGTCCTTCTTCTTCCTCCAGAGAGAATAGGTAACAATTTCGAGACATTGAAAGTAGTTTATGTAAACTAAGGATGAATTCCTTCGCTAGGCTAACGATTTCAAGTAGTGTATGACTTAATCTAAATATCGAATCTGCTCTTTTTAATGGCCAGTTTAAAAATTCTTGTGTGAGGATCCATTCCAGCTCATAGGGTTCTGAGCTTCATATGTCTTCCGATCCCAGTATCAGTGTAAGATATTGCAGTCTCCATCCATAAAATATTTCCACACTGATGCCTACATCAGTGAGAAAATAATTCATTTAGGATTGTATACAAGATGTCTGATTAACCAGTTTGGATATGGTTTTTTATTTTCATTTATTCTTGCGGCTTCATTTCTGATTTTATCTGCTCAGTTAATTTTAGGGCTTCTATCACTAATTATAGATCTTAAACTATAACCAATCAATTAGTCCAACTCAGTGCCTCTCAAGTGTTCATTTGGCATAGTAGTTTGTAATTGTGATGTAGTAGTTTATAATTCTGATTTTCCTATGTGTTTCTTTCATTCAGTTATTACCAGTATACGACGAAACAAAACCTTTTTCACAATTACAAGTAATTCTAGACTCTAAAGCTGGAGAATAAAAGTCTGTAGGAAGGTAGAAAGATAAAGATCGCTCACGCAGAAAGTGAGAACATAAAATATGGTAATACGTATAGGAATATTTCCATATACGGCAGTATCTCAAACAACATGTTCATTTCCTTACGTTTCACCATATAAAACCGAATAGGTAGATTTTTTAAGAGCGGTATCTACGCGCAAAAGGTAAAAGGCTTTACAGCTATAGACTAAGAAAATGAAAATCGCTTTTGAAACTATACTATTTACCAAGGTCATGTAATTATGTACTTCAAGCGAACATACACAAATGACAGTATGTGCTGAATTAAACAAAATTATTCGGAACATGAGAAAAACAGTTAGACATCCCGCATCTCATGATGTACAATGGCCTATGCTACAGTTACGATCAACAGAGAGAAAATATATTTGTGTAGTTCAAGACACGTACAGAAACTCAGGTGTATACTAATGAAAATGAATCGTGTTACATTATTCGACAGAGGAAGAAAACAACAGCGGTTGGAAAAGATGCATGAACAGATCTGTATAAAGATGGACACAGAGTACTAGAATACCATCTTGCAAGGTTATTGAGAGAGCATGCGGGTCACTACAACAATGCTACTGTGTATAATTCTCATACCTGTTTATAACGGAGTTCGAAAATACATAAAAAAAACGGTACACTAGGATTCGCTCTGTGATGTACACGACATTCACTAAAATTAATAGCAACAGCATTGTACAAATATATGATGCGGTAAAGATGCATCCTGCCATGGTAATACTAACCAAACGTAATTCATAAATGAAAATATAGAACGGTGCACTGAGTTTCAAAATTATTATTTTCGCTGGGTTTCATGGATTTTAAGAAAGCTTTTAAATCACTTTCAACGATGATACGTACAAATAGGCTTTTAAATACAAGATAATGATTCACTTTATGAAAATATGATTTAGATCCCTTCAATACTTCATACTAAAATTGTGAAACTCTAGATTTTCAAAGGGTCTTGCAAGAACATTCTCTGACAGCATAACTAGACTCAGTTGTCTAACAAGAAATCCTTAGATTCCTAGACTTGTCAAACTAAGAAGATACGTGTAATACCAAAACATTTATGAATCACGATTTCTTCTCTCATGACGTTGTGCTCGCCTTATGCCCAGACTTAGTTCGACAACATATTGTAGAATTCGCTTGCCTTAAAGGCATTAATCCATTACTGTCCGTGCATAATGTTTTCTTGCTGTACAACATTACGGAGCTCTTATTTGATTATCGACAAAAAATGTCATTGTACACACCAAGTCGGAAAATTCGTGAATTTCAGGAGAAACATACACACACTGTTATGAGGAGCATAATACCGTGGGAGACAGGGCTACTACGGTTATTAACGGGAAAGGAAACAGTATCTAAATGTATTGTACTCATGAATCAAATGTAACGCAAGTCGAAGAGGTACAAAATTTACCACGGCAATGGCACCTGTAATATTGAGTAAAGTATTTACAGCTGCATTATTACTCTGAAAAATACTGTGGAGTGTGTGGCAGAGGATACTTTTTATTTTACGGTGTAATGAGTGACCTCTCTTGCACTTTTTATGTGCAAATGGAGCGTGGGAAGTAGGACTACTCGCTTGTGTGCAAGATGTTGCTGGTGTTATTTCTTCTGTACGACCTATAGGGGTGAAAAATATTTGCAGTTTTTTTCAGAAAAGACAGTTACTGAAATTTGGTCGCCATGCTCTATCGATTTTGACGGTTTTGATTTCTATCATTACTATTACATTTTCCGTCTAACAATTCTGTGGTCAGCTCTCCAGTCAACGTCTACATGGTTACCCTGCATTTTATTCTTAAATGGTTGGCACAAGGTCCTGGTACCACTTTTAGACTCTCGACCATTTCACGATCAAACGGTATGGTGTTTGATGGCTAGCATCTACAATTCAATTACCCTTCAGACAGTCGTGTAGTAGAAATCGCCTACATTCCTCGCCCGCTAGCTACACGAACTCCGGCGGACACAAGGCAAAAATACATGGTAAATACAGGGTGTCTCAAACCTTTCAGGTCTTATTGAAACATGTGGTAGAGGGTATACAATAGACTATATGGAGACGGGGATCCAATGGTCGGAAATGCATATTTATTGTGTTTTGGCATACACAGCGTAAACCGCATAACAAAAACTAGCTCACAGAAAGTGTTCGATGCGACGAACGTCAATTTGAGTATATGTACTGCAATAGCTCATGCATTCTCTCAAAGATCCCTGGTATCTCTTGTACGCAGGAAAAGGCAGCAAGTGATAAACACCTTACATCCCTGACCACCAAAGAGAGATACTGTATACAACTTAACACATAGCACATGTGTCATGTAGCAACCGCATGCATCACACCGGCGCAATAACATGTGGCGCCCGCACGCTACTATTCCTGGTCCTTGAAGTGAGCAGCCCATTGAAGCAAACAGCTTATGATGTCTCCACGATGAGGTATGTTACAGTGTCCACAGCGTGACGCTCAGTCGAAGAAGAAACCTTACTCTCGTGAGACACAACGCACGGTGCGACAGGACGTAGTGCTCTTAAAGCAGCACGAATCTACAGGAAATGCGATCCCAGCAGGCGTCATTTTAATTGGAAAATATTCAACTCCGCGGATACTAAGTACGAGTGACGAGATCGTTCAAGCGACAGGAAGCTGGTCACTGTTCTCGCGGAAGACATGTCCGAACACCAGACTTTGAGCACATGGTTATGGATCGTGTGATCGACCATCCAGCTATAAGCACCGGTCAATTCTCTTGTGAAACGCACTCTTCGAAGGATACAGCGTGTAGAATACTCGTGGAATAGATAATACACCCCTATTATGAAGAACGTGTGCAATATACGAGACCGACGGATTTTGACCCCATGTTCACTTCTGCCAATAGATTATGAAAGCAGTCCTGTATTGCAGAACTTCATAAAGCTTGTATTGTTCTCGGCTGAGGCCTCATTCACCCATGCTGATGTTTCCAACAGCCGCAACAATCATGTTTGGAGTGAGGACAACGTCCACGCCTCTCACAACGGCTGCCGCCAATAACGATTATGTATCAAAGTTTTGGCGGGCGCCGGCCGCTGTGGCCGAGCGGTTCTAGGCGCTTCAGTCCGGAACCACGCTGCTGCTACTGCCGCAGATTCTAATCCTGCCTCGGGCATGGATGTGTGTGATTTCCTTAGGTTAGTTAGGTTTTAGTAGTTATAAGTCTATGGGACTCATGACCTCAGATGTTAAGTCCCATAGTGCTTACAGCCATTTGTACCCGTCTTTGCGGGCATTGTCCAAGATCTCTTAATAGGACCTTCTCTGCTGCCAACCCCTTTGACTGACCCGTGTTATCTGATGTTGCTGCGAGATATGTTGCCACAGTTCTTGGTGACTGTAGCCCTTGTTGTCCACAAGAGGTATTGGTTACAACACAACGGTGCACCAGCCCAAATTAACGTGCGCGAGCACCTGAACAACACGTACCCTAATCGTTATATTCGAAGGGGCGCTCCTGCCCCATTGCCAGCGAGATCGTAATATCTCAGACTTCTGAAATTTTTCAACTGGGTTTAGGTAAACATGCATGAAAACGCTGAAGAAAAGGGCGAAGACCTGCTTCCTGGCGTCTGAAGTTGCCTGTCTCCTGCTACAACACACACAAGGGCTCGTTAAGAGAGTGCGGCAGAACTTCACGTACCGTTACCATGGGTGCACTGAAGCTGCCGGCCGTCGCTTTGACAATTGCTACGGGATGCATTGTTGTTATATGGTGTGTACTGTGTACGCGTTTGTCCACGACACGTTAAAAGTGCACTTCCAACTACTGGTTCATTATCAGACCCCGAAAGGTCTGAGAAACCGCTCATGAAGCTGCGGGATTGTTTTCCTTCTACTCTCCAGTGGCCGCCAACCGTCCTGGGGAATGCGTCTCGCCAGAGGTGTCGCTGGCAGCGCTGGTACTACACCGCCGCCACCGGTCACGAGCCAGTGAAATGCTGGTTCCTCTTAGCTTCAGTTACAGAGGTCGCAGGTCTTCCATTCTGCGGTAGTTGCACACAGGAGCAGCTCTTTGGTCAGTCGTAGACCGTTCGCGGTTTCTCAGTACGGAACTCTCCACACCGAGCGGAGCTGAAACCCATCGGAAGTAAAGCAGTGCCTGTGTCGCCGCTGCTCCTCAGCAAGAAAATTACGTCACCGGGAACACCCGACTCGTCTGAATGACGGCCGCCCACATCCGCCGGCCAAAGTGCACAGCTGCACCGCATCTGAACCGCTGGCCGTCAAGGAGGCTGCCTCTACATCACGACACTGGACATAACCACGGACATCAACTGCAACCAGTCGAAGGACATTCCACCACACAGTGACGGACACTTTGCTAGCACCAAGCCTTGCACTGAAGAGGTATTGTTTTGTTTTTCGCTGCGACTCAACAGAATACTGTGCTGTTTCTTAGTAGACTAAATAAACTTCGAATGTTCCAGCGGCATGGCTTTCCATTTCTAGTAGCGTACTCGTTCACCAACCGGAAACTTGAATAACTACGAGGGTGAGTCAAATGAAAACCTTAAATTTATTTTTGAATATTATTTATTGTGCAGAAGTGGTACAAAGCTGTATCACTTTTCAACATAATCCCCCCAACGCTCAATTAAAGTCCTCCAGCGCTTATAAACTGCATAAATTCCTGTAGAAAAAAATTTTTTGGTAGTCCGAGCAACCACTCAAGCAGTGCGTGGCGTACCTCTTCATCAGAACGGAATTTCTTTCCTCCCATTGCGTCTTTGAGTGGTCAAAACATATGGAAATCACTTGGGGCAATGTTTAGTGAGTGTGGTGGATGAGGAAGTGGTTGGTGGAAGTGAACTCAGGTTTCGTCCCCAGTAACGATTCTTACAAGGAAGGCATCACCTTCTCATTCAAAGCATCGAAGAAGTTTTTCACAAGCATCAACACGTCTTTCTCTCATTTCAGGAGTCAGCTGCCGTGGCACCCATGGCACCCATCTTGCAGACACTTTGTGAAACTGGAGCGCCGGCCGCGGTGGTCTAGCGGTTCTGGCGCTGCAGTCCGGAACCGTGGGACTGCTACGGTCGCAGGTTCGAATCCTGCCTCGGGCATGGGTGTGTGTGATGTCCTTAGGTTAGTTAGGTTTAAGTAGTTCTAAGTTCTAGGGGACTTATGACCTAAGATGTTGAGTCCCATAGTGCTCAGAGCCATTTTTTTTAAACTGGAGCACATCATGCACAATGTGGTGTGCTGACCCATGACTAATCTGTAAACATGCTGCAATGTCATTCAGTGTCACTCGGCGGTTTACCTTCACTATGGCTTCAACTGCTGCAGTGTTCTGTGGAGTCACAAGTCGTTGTGCCTGACCAGGACGAGGAGCATCTTCCACTGAAGTCACACCATTTGCGAAGTTCCTACTCCATTCGTAGACTTGCTGCTGTGACAAATATGTATCACCGGACTGAATCTTCATTCGTCGTTGAATTTCAATAGGTTTCACACCTTCCCTACCAAAACACCAAATAACAGAACGCTGTTCTCCCCTGGTGCAAGTCGCAATTGCAGCGGCCATCTTTATACTGATACTGCGTCGGTATGTGTTCATCTGCACTATGCTGCCACCTACAGGCCATTCTGCACGCTGTTTGGAGCACGCTTACCAACTTACAGGATAACGGCGCGAAATTTCGATTTGTTATTACAGTTTTAAGGTTTTCAAAATGGTTCAAATAGCTCTGAGCACTATAGGACTTAATATCTGAGGTCATCAGTCCCCTAGAACTTAGAACTACTTAAACCTAACTAACCTAAGGACATCACACACATCCATGCCCGAGGCACGATTCGAACCTGCGACCGTAGCGGTCGCGCGGTTCCAGACTGAAGCGCCTAGGACCGCTCGGTCGCTACGGCCGGCTTTAAGGTTTTCATTTGACTCACCCTCGTAATAGTGAAACTTATCCGTGCGAACTCACATTTATCTTATTTAATTCTCCCTCGGGCATGGGTGTGTCTGTCTGTCCTTAGGGTAATTAAGGTTAAGTAGTGTGTAAGTCTAGGGACTGATGACCATAGCAGTTAAGTCCCTTAAGATTTCACACACATTTGAAAATTTTTCTTATTTTATTACAACGGTCGTTTTCGCTATGAAGGTGGCAGTTAACAAAGTATTTTGGCATTCGCAAGAGACAATTCGTGATCGAATTTTTGTGGGAAGTTCCAGCCGCAAAGAGAAACAGCTTTTTTTCTTATGATTACCACACAAACTCGATTATTACATACGCGACGTATTTTCCCCTATATCCCGATTGTACAAAACGTGCTGCCTTTTTTCCAACTTATTTGACGTCATTGTCATTTCTTTCTCAAAAGGATTTCACATCGCGAAACAATTCTCCCGAAAGGATGGAGAATCCCTGTGTAAGCAGTCTCCTCAGCAGACCGCTGACATATTCCAAATTTTCAGTAAAAAGCTGTCTGGGTGTGCCGTCTCCACAATATTTTTTCATGTGACGGTTTTAGTTTATTATTCGTGATTTTAATCCTTCTAGTTTCATAATGTAATCGTTAATCCTTACCTTCGTATGATGTTCCAAATGTAAATGAAATTTAACGGCATTTTTAGCCTTGCGGTCTGAGGCGCCTTGTCACGGTTCAAGCGGCTGCCCCTGTCGGAGGTTCGAGTCCTCCCTCGGGCGTGGGTGGGTGTGTTTAGCGTAATTTAGTTCAAGCTATATTAAGCAGTGCCTAAGCTTAGGGACCGATGGCCTAAGCAGTTTGGTCCCATTGGACGTACAGCATATTTCCAAAAAATTCCCAGAATATCAAGAACCAGCTATAACAGTATTGGAGATGATACAGTGATTTTAACACACCCACCTCAACCGAACTAGTGCATACTTCGGTTCAGATGGGTGCAGCACCATTCTAAGAAATGGACTCATACAGCGAAGTTACTTGTAATTTTGACTAAATTTTGCAATAACTGAAATAACATCATATATACTAACCAGTAAAGTTTCATTTCGTTTGCCGGCCAGTGTGGCCGAGCGGTTCTAGGCGCTTGAGTTTGGAACCGCGCGACCGCTACGGTCGCAGGTTCGAATCGTGCCTCGGGCATGGATGTGTGTGATGTCCTTAGGTTAGTTAGGTTTAAGTAGTTCTAAGTTCTAGGGGAATGATGGCCTCAGATGTTGAGTCCCATAGTGCTCAGAGCCATTTGAACCATTTTTCATTTCGTTTCCTCCTTCTGTTCCGGATATTTCATTTTTTGTCAGGCGGTAGATACAAGGGGCAGTCAAATGAAAACGAGACAGATGGAAAATATGAGTAAATTGTTTGTTATTTGTAAAGTAATCGCCATAACTGTTAATGAATTTATTCCACTGAGAGACAAGACGAGCAGTCCCTTCATCCGAAAATCTTTGCAGAGCTTACGGAACAATGATTGAAGCCAGGTGCTCCTCTTTGTCTCCAAAGCAAAGCGACGGCTATGAATGTCTTTCTTCAGGCTTCCTAATACAGGGTGTTACAAAATGAATAGACGGGTTTTAAGGCTTGGTAGCATTTATTATAGTCAACTTATAATTATAAATAACCCATCAAATGAAAGAGCAACCCAGTTTGTTTTGTATACCTGTGCGGAGAGGAAAGAACATGGAACGACGAAGAATGAATGAAAAACATCTTGTCGAGTGGCAGTCTATCTAGCGTAGTCCCAAGAAATCAGTTCGTCCTTGTCGTTCGTAGCTGTTACAAGCTCTAAAGCCTACATACTACGGCCTACGTGCCAGCCTCAGAAACGAAATTTTGCTGCAAGAGATGAAGATTTTCTAGATTGTGACGTCTTCAGTGGTGAATCGACATTTCACCTAAAGGAAAATGTGAAAACACGTAATGTGTGTATCTGGGGTAAGCAAATCCCCACGAGATAGTACAGCTGCAACGAGATTGCTCTCGAATTTTTCGGCGAGTTTCTCAGCAGCAATATAGTGGAGCATCTCACTGGCATAACTCAGCACGCAATTGGACTGACCGCAAGGCGCTGGATGACAGAGCTAGTTTTATATGATCTTCATGTTCAAGTGGTTCAAATGGCTGTGAGCACTATGGGACGTAACATCTGAGGTCATCAGTCCCCTAGACTTAGAAGTACTGAAACCTAACTGACCTAAGGACAGCAGACACATCCATGCCCGAGGCAGGATTCGAACCTGCGACCGTAGCAGCAGCGCGGTTCCGGACTGAAGCAACAACGGCCGGCTGATCTTCATGTTCACACACGATCTGACCCCAGGTTATTTTTCCCTTTGGGGCTTCATAACGAAGATGTTTATTTGTTCCACTACCAGGTGATCTATCCGACTTCAGAAACAGCACTGTTGCAACAATTACTATAGACAAAGTGATCAAGGCTTTGGAGAAACTTGAAAGTTGGCTTTTATTTGGGACGTTCATTTCGCAGATTATTCTGCATATTTGGAGTAAATAAACCCGCATAATGGTTAATTAGTCTTATTAGGTGGATTAGAAAGAGAGATACGGGATGATTAGAGACATGTCTGAAATAAAACGGGCTTTGGTAATGATAATATTTAGTAGCATGCTGTAGCTGTAAGCAAAGTAAATTTGCCAGTGCCAGTGGAGGCGAGGAGTGGTTGGGCACAGCCGGGTAGGCAAAGGCCGGCGAGTGCCGGAAGAGCATTGTGCAGGGGCCAGGGTCCCAGGGAATGCGGCCACTGACCGGCAAGCATCAAAAGGAACGCCGCCGGGTGCCAGGTGAGAGAGAGAGGGGGGAAATGTCGAGCAGACAGAGAGCGTCCAACGTACGTGCTGGCGCCACCCGGTCGCGCGCTGTTTTAGTGGCAAATGGGCTGAGCTCTGATTGGGCAGTTCATAAGAAAGTGCGGGAAACGCTGAGGGTCAACGCCCGCTGTTTGAACAGAGAAATTTTTGGATAGGTGGAGAAATTGTATCACTCCACCAGGGAGATGTGGGAGGCCTTTGCAGCGTCGGAATTGGCTGATTAGAGTTTTGCGGCAAGATTGTCGCAAGAGCATCGTGCAGAGGCGACTGGAGGGAGAGCGTCTTGTGCCGTGAAAGCGGACAGTCGCCAAGTTCGGTAGCTCTGAGATAGGGACTTACATTCTGAATACTGTGCTGTGTATGATCTAGAGTCTGCAGCTACAGTAGGACATCAGCGTCCTCGATAGGCATTGCATTGACTACTAGTATAATTGCAGTTGATTCCGCCTGATACGCTGGCAGTCACCATTGAACGTAGTCAACCAGTGCACAGAGCTGTCATACTGGTATTCCACGTTAGTATAAGACACAATGGGCTGCACCTTAAAGGTTGTTGAGCCAGTCTTGAAAGCGTTGTATACCATTTAGAGGAAATATTGGACTTGTGGTATTAGTAGTTTCTGAGTAGTTTATTCTGATCAAGACATTTGAGAGACTTATCTTAATTCAGCGACTACGCAGCTGCAGTCGTCACCCCAGCAGTATCGACGGAGCCAGCACGCTGGTAGACGGTATAGTAAAACTTGCAGCAGTGGCAGTAAAGTTCAGAAATAGTTGTTGGATCGTGTTCTTGCCATCCACTGAGCATCCGTGCGGTTTTGCTTACGATTCGTTATTGGTTATTTGTCTTTTAGCATGTTGTTTGGTTTGTTTCTTGGTGGTGGTGTCTGAAGTACCTATTATTTCAGACACAAAAGAGATTATAGGAACGCAGTCAGATCGCATTTACCATTTGCTTATCCAGGGGCATAATTACATCTAACTTTGCATCAACTTAACATTAAGAGCTGAGAGCCAATCTTACCAGTGTCGTATATCTAAGATCAGTGTACAATTTGTTTAATTTGTTTTCATTCATGATTTGTCCAATATGATGTAATTCCTATGGTGAGATAATTTACAATAAATACAAGTTATTTACAATATCGCTTTTGATTCAGTAGTAGGTGGTAGTTAGCCATCACTGACACATTAAAAATATTTTATTCTTGTTTAATAACGACCACTATTCCCAATATGAACACCTCCAAACCTGCCTATTGACTCGATGTGTGATGATGGTGCTCACATTGAACACTTTTAAGAAAAACTATTATAGTTGATCTTTCATCTGATGTATTATTTATGACTATAAGTTAAATGTAATATTATACGCAAGCTGAATGGGGAGGCATCACGTCGTAAGAAGGATGTGAAAGAGTTTCACAGGAAAACTTCTGCAGTGCGCTCGAATCAACTTTGGGAACATGTGGGAGGGCATCATAATGTCATCATGCAACAGAATAATGTCTTCCACCAACGTTCCTGGGTGTCTGGACTTGACCGTGCACTTCAATTTTATGCAAACTGTCCACGCATCACGATGTGGTATTTATGGCGCCGTGTTCCAGAAATACAATCAGCAGCCGCCCCTTTCAGTCAAAGAAAACGTCATTATTTCTTCCCCGGAGCTGGTGTGCACAGCTTTGGAATTCTTTCGGTGTGACGAATCCATGTGCGTCCATTGTTGCCTCTGATGCCTTTTATGGCTCAGAATGAGGACACCACGTTTCATATGCCGCGGCAGTACAAGACAAGAAACGGTATTCTGCATCGTGATACCGTTCCAGATACTGCAGTAACGTCGACATTTTGTTCAAATTCTGTACCTCCGTCACTCCGTCGGAATGTGAAGAACCCACTGCGCAGACATTTTCCGGAATTTGATTGGCTGTGTCATGACGTGAGCGGTACGGCGGTGACATGCTGTCCGTCGTCGGTCATTTCTGATGTCAGGTACCCACTGCACCAATGACAGAAGGGGTAATGACACGATATGCCTGTCCCAGCCGACACCTGACCTTCTCCAAATCGTTTATTCCACGCAAACACACGCGCATGCGCACGTGACGTTCTGTTTTCGCGCCGTAAACAGAAGACATTCGGGCAAGAGTTTCACTTCCTGACACTCCTTCTTAAGTCAAACGTATCACTACACCTCGCTGCCACTCTTTCCCAGCATACAGACATACCACTGTGCTCTCCTCGAATCAGTACTCAGCTTCCCAGTAAGCACATGGCACACAGAATAAAGCTGGTAACCAACAAATCATCATTCATTATGGTCAGAGAAGTGTCCTGTTTAGGCTATCAGGAGCTTTCGGCACCACCTCAATGTGTAGTGCTTCGATTATGTTCAACAGATATCACGGTCAAATATATCACTATCAAATACAGAGCTGAAAGGTAGTGTTTAGAGATGCGGGGACTAAATAATCTACACACAATAACTGGCGTACCGATACAGACGACAATTCAGCCTAAACCTGGCATTTTGATACATGGCAAGATAAGTGTGAGGCGAAACAAGCGCTATATGATTGTAAGAGGTACAGAGGCGAGCGAGTGCGCCGGGGATTACCCCAGTTCACTGCTACCAGCGCCACGTCATCATAGTGTGCCTGAGCTTAACATACGAAGGACTCCACCATAGTTTAAGATTGAAACAAACATTATAATTCCTCTGAACTTCGTCAATGTATGCTTACGCATATTAATGTTAACATCGCAAAGTCTCAGAATGATCAAATGAATATGTTAGGCAAAATACAAGATTGTTAAGGCTTTCGTAGCCACTTGTTGACAAACTGCCTATTGGCTTCTGTCTCGGGTTCTTCGGCGGACGTTCTTCTGATGATTTTACTGACGTTTTGCCAGCAGGAATGGCTGTCATTGTCAAAGCTTCACCACCGGCAATGGCACCAGAGACAGAATCCAAAAGGCAGTTTGTTAGGCAAAATACATGACCTTAAGAAAAAATAAGTGGAACTAAATTATTCAATTAGAAAGCTAAAAACTGGTCAGAATCTTCAAAAGTACATCACATTTAAAAGTTAGTTCAACTGATCAGACCAATATTTTCGTTAAAATCGGCGTTTTTACGAAAATTATATACAAGAAGCTACCTTACCAGTTTTCAAGCCATGTACTAAAAACCAAATTTGGAAAGTAAACGTCCTTATTCATGGTAGATTAAATGTCATTCGTATTTGTAAATTCTAATTGCAGCCCTAAACATTCATGAATTAACACAGCCGTATCAGGTTTCAGGACTGTACTGTAAATAAGGATGATTACAAGGAATCTTAAAGAGGCAATTCAGAAGCCCTGTTCTACTGTAGGTTCCGTTCTAAAAATCATACCCAGAAAAGTTTAAATGCATTCAAGCCAAAACTTTCTCAGTAGCTAAATCATTCTTAATTTTGTTTATATAAAAATTCAGAGGACTGTAAATTGTTAAAGGACAGAGCTATTATTTAAATACATGTCCGAGAAATGGGCCATTTAGATACTTCCACGTGTGTGTAGGACGATTGATAGCAGATATTCGGTTTTACTGTGTGATACGCTCCTATATAATTACAGCCAAAGTTGCAGGAGAGAAAACACTTCTCACCTAGATATCAAACTGTCCGTGTCACTGAAACACACGCTTACACTATGCCTCCGATGATATCGGAGGTGGGCTGACTTGAATGTGGTTTCGATAAAAGCAGCCGGCCGAAGTGGCCGTGCGGTTCTAGGCGCTTCAGTCTGGAACCGCGAGACTGCAAAGGTCGCAGGTTCGAATCCTGCCTCGGGCATGGATGTGTGTGATGGCCTTAGGTTAGTTAGGTTTAACTAGTTCTAAGTTCTAGGGGACCAATGACCTCAGAAGTTGAGTCCCATAGTGCTCAGAGCCATTTGAGCCATTTGATAAAAGCAGAAGGCGAACTCGCGAATAGTGTACACCGTACTGAATCGCTTACATTTGGTGGAAGTATCTGTTTGTGTGCTTCCCGTAATGTTGACAGAACCATGTGGCAGGTGGCGAGATTATTTTCCACTTTTAAGGCGATCAATTAACGTTTCGTGATTATAAGTCAGAGAGATAGACCATTTTACTTCGAACTTGCGGTAGAGGTCGCCTCTGAATTGTTAATAGTGCTGTTTCCGATACGGATATTTTTTGCGTGTGAGCTTTTACGGTATATATCAATCAGTTACACCTCATAATTTCTGATCCCGCTGTGTAAATAGCAAGTAGGAACACTTTCTTTCAGTGAGCACAAAGAGTAATGTGGACTTGCAGACTGGAAATTATAGTCAGTATGTTTTCCAGTGCTTTCTGGTTGACCGCGAAAATAGTTTTCAGGCTGTGAAAGACGGCCAGGGTAGGTGGAAAGCACGCACAGACAATGAAGACTCTTTTCATAATGACATAACGAAGTAATGGCCATTTCACTATTAACCGCCGCCCCACAAGTAGGATGTAAGTGATAAGAGATGTAGACCGTACGACTTCCTCCATGACATATGGAAGCGCTTGAGAACTAAACACATCATTCTCAGCCGCGTTATGGTACATTTCTTAGCTGGATACGGACCTTGCCCCATGCACTTAAACCACATGAGTCTGAAAGAGACACCTACACGCACATGCAGGGGAAAAGGTTCCCCAGAAGACACTGTCTTCTTCTGCGCGCAATACGCGAACAATAGACATACACCGCACTAAAATATCCATACATAGATTCCAATAAGAGACCAAGAACAATGGGTACAATTAAATGCATTAACAAACAATATTTCAGATACAACATATAAAGTGTACCTGTGGACACGACATGCATGTATCCAACGTAATAACAAATGGATAGCAACACCCACAGTGACAGCGAAAACAGTGACACTTAAGAGGAGGAGGAGGAGGATGAGATGCAATATTAACAGAATTATGAATCAGATGCAATGACAAATTCTACATCTCAGTCTAATAGTAGTTTAGAACAGCGAATACTAGAATAAAAGTAGTGTGCTGAGGGTCTAGCCAAGAAAGTCACCAAAGCTGTACCAGGAGAATACCTAATATTAATGCATATAATTAGCAACAATATTTCTCTACTAGTAACGATAAACTTTTTTTTTGTGAGAAGCGGTCACCAGCTCGAAAAAACTCTTCTGAGGCATTCATCGCCAGACAATCGGTAATGGCACTAACAAATATCTCCTCCATCCCATCATCTTTTTACGTTCTTCTTAAAACAACCAAATTTTATAGGTATTTAAACATTAAATTATTTGTAATTTTTTTGAAAAAAGGTATTTATGATGTGTCAAACGTTGCAGATAAAAACCAAACAAAGAACTACTAAACAGATGACAAACGAAAGCTGTAATATGTACATGTTTTAAAATAACAGATGACAAGTCTTTAAATTTGCATTAAATAAATAAATTTCCTAGTGTCAGTAGTGAAATCAGACGCAAATACCAACTGCTGACCTTCAATCGAGGGCGTCTAATAGAGGAATAGTGCAGTGAGTAATGTTCGCGTTGTTCCTTCCTGAATCGCAATAGAGCGCACTTGTATACACACACACCTACCAGCGCAATCAACTTCTGCGTTTAGCTCGTTATGTAGTCCATCTAGATTTCATTTGATCTAAAATATTTTCTTCTGTAAACTAATGTCCTCACAATTCCGTGAATGAATGAGTTATGTATTTAATTGCACCTTAACAAAACGCTCCCCTCCCTTTCCCATGCCACCCTTCTGTGTCTGTGTACTTCCTTCTGATATGCCTTCCCTCTCCATCTCCCAACCCGCCCATCTCCTGCCTCTTGGTGTGCCCCCTGATCCCCCCATTTGCCTTTTCCTCCCACTCCCTCCAGCCCCCTCCCCCACTGCATCTTCCTCCCCACTTCTTTTTCCTCCTCTCAGGCCCCCTTTCCCTCGGCTGGTTCCTCTTGGCAGGTTTTATTCTTCTTGAGTCCTCCATCGCTTCCAGCCGTTTTTTAATTGTCTCTTGTTCTGTGTGTTTCTATACTGCAGCCAGCTTTTAAATTGTGCATGTGACTCCAGTGTATTTTAAGTGTTCCACTACTCGCCAACTGTGTTCTTTTTAACTTTGTGTCAACCTTTTTTGTAACTGTCCCACAATGAACGTACCCATGTTACTGTATATTTTAACCCTATTGTCTCCATTTATTATGTTTTTATGTCCCCCTTCTTCCGCCTTTATGTGTAGTTTCCGCCTTTTATTTTAATGTAATGTCACTTGGCTGAAGAGCGGCGGATTGTGCCACTACCAGCCCTCTTCCGCCCACGTGGGGCAGGGGAATGAAATGACAATCAAGAAAAAGTAAAACCAAACAATGATGTCAAAGTTCAAAACGGAACTACTACTTCACTTTAAATCTGCTTTTAATCACACCTTTAACCCCTCACTCCACTCCATCTTCTCCATTCCCACTACCTTTCCTTCAGTTCTCCATTTATTTTATTTTATTTTATTTTATTTTTTTTTTTTTTTGCAGACATGCGTAAGATGTGATTACATATCACCATTTGTAGGTATAAAACTGCAGGATGAGTGAGCTCACTATTGAATTTCTTTGGCCATTGTCTTGACACATATATCACACACCATCATAAAGTGTGACATATTCATATCAGTATTAATAATATTTCTAATTACAATTCATATAATTTACAGGAAATTGATCAGATACGTTTCAGATTATTTAAAAGGGGATTTGAGAGGCAAAATAAATTTATTACACAAAGTGTACAAATCAGAAGTAAAGCTAGTTATTGTAATTCGCTTTACCATTTCACAATAGAATCTGATCTAACTGGATATCATCTCACCAGTGGTATCTGTTTCAATATGGAATGATGTAAATCGATTAGATAGGGAAAGGGGAGCATCTGTCGAAGCTTGACCATTGCGGAAGGAAACTTACTATTGTGCTAGCAAAGAACTAGTCATAATAAGCAGGGGGACTATGTCGATTGCAGAAATTGCTACGTGACGGTTAAAACAACAAAGTGGCCTGCCATCCCTGCTTTTATGTAACTTCAGGGTAAAAGATTTTTCACACGATTTTCTATTATTTGTACTTTCACACACAAAGACATTTAGAATTGAATCCCACTATAACAACGGATCAGCCATTGCCAAGTGAGCTCAAGATCGTGCACAAGGCAACAAGATTCTATCTCCGGAAAATTTACTGGCTCAGAGGTGTTCATTTAGCACACGAATTAAATAACGGTAGGGGCGGGGTTGGGGGCATTCATTAGAGATAAAACTGATCAGTTCGAAAGATGTCACTTAACGTGGGTACTCAGTGAGTCCCCGTGTATGAAATATGAACAACAGACAATGCACGAACACAAAGTCCAAAATCGCTCAAAAAATCTGAATTTCACTCGCAGTAAGTACAAGTATATGCAAAGAATTTACAGAGGAACAAGAAAGTGCTGAAGCCTTCAAGATTACTCATATCCTAACTCAAACACATCGCGATTTAATCTAATGTTAAGTGCACTGGGAACGCATGTGGCCACGACCAACGGCTGGAACACTATTACTCATCATGATGTCAGCCTCTGTCCCTTCTTCAGACCGGAAGCCGGATATTTTAGGAGAGGGAGGTTTCGCCCGCTTCACCAGCCAGTGCGGCTGGGCAGAAAAGCCGCAAGAATTACTTGCTGTTTTAGCGAGAGAAGCGGACGAGGCGGAAAGATCTGAGATTGAGATTCTCTCAAGAGGCATTAGGGAAGCCTCTTTGCGACTCCCAGCAATATGCGAAAAGCGAAATTCAGAAGGTTGGTACTGCTGAGTCGTGGCAGGACTGGCACCAGTAGTATCTATAGTATAAATACTATTGATTTCCTAGTGCAGAGGTTTGTCTTTGGCTTGGGCCGACTCGAGATATAAGGGAGTGCCGACCGCGAGTAGGGGACGCCATGCGCTCCGCCTTGCCTTCCGTATCCGTCTTCCTTCCCCCCACACGGCTCCTGTATGAACTGATCCCTTTCCCCCACCTCCTCCTGTTCCTCCAACATGGAGTAGTGCTCAGAGCCATTTGAACCAATTTGAACTTAACTTCTGAGGTCATCAGTCCCCTAGAACTTAGAACTACTTAAACCTAACTAACCTAAGGACATCACACATATCCATGCCCGAGGCAGGATTCGAAACTGCGACCGTAGCGGTCGCGCGGTTTCAGACTGTGGCGCCTAGAACCGCTCGGCCACACCGGCGGGAGAAAACATTATGACTACGTGAGAGAGACTGCTTTATTTTCAGAAAATAATGAAACTATATGCCTTGTTCCCATCCTACGTCAAGCATCAGTGCGGTTTTTACATAGCAAATTAAGAGCAAGACCATTATTCCATCGCAAGATTAAAAATAAGTAGCGAAAGCAGTGCTAAATAAGCAGACGTGTTTCAATCATTAGATCATTCCTTCCGGAAACATAAAATGGCCGCAGATTTAATACCTCTCCACTTTCATCATTGGGAAATTTTGAATAATAGGCCTGCAACGGAAATCAGATGTCTCCAGAAAACACAAAATTGCGCATGACGCTGGCCGTTTTTGTGACATCTCGAGATCAAATTTAGTGTGTAAAAATATCTGTCTGGAATAGTTTCACACTGCACATAAGAGGTAAAAAAAGACCTTTCCTAAAACGCGTTAGCATCCGCCACTGCGACACAAAAGTTTGAAATTTGGCTCAAAGGTGCCTACAAACCCTATTCTGTAATGGTGCGAAAGAGTGGCACTGTACGACGCCGTCCATAGGCCTGACGTCGCTTCAGACAGCAAGGTGGGCCATAGCTCAAGTGAGGTGAAAGTTGGGCGAATAATGTCGCATTGGCACAAAATTTCACCATAGCTCTGCCCAACGCCACAGTGGATGCGACGCACATTGGAAAAGCTGTCCACCTCACCTCACACCCACCGCCCCTCTCCCCATGCCCACATCTCATCCCTTCTCTTGACGCCTGTAAGGTGGAATTCAGAACCGCGTCCTCTAGCGTTGAAACTGAGATCTTCTCGTGAGTGGCCGAAGGAAATATTTCAAACACACCGTCACATCCCTTCGACACTCCTAAAATGACGTCTGCCACAAGCGGGTGCTTCAGCAGCAGCGTAGCGATATTCAGCTATTTAGGTTTCGAAGGGGTAGCTCGCCCTCAAGTACCTAGAAATAAGTCTAGGATTGTCTCTGAACAGGTACTTTTTCAAACAGTCAACAAAAGAGCAAGGATGATTCCAGCGATGTTGCGTAACTGCATGGCCCTAGAGCTGCTCTTTGCTATTTTAGTGACGCATATGTCTGTGTCGCACTCTCTTATGAACACGCCACAGGACGATGTGAAACCTGCGGGGGGGGGGGGGGAGGAGAGAGGGAGGCTGAAAAAGCGTAATACCCTTTGCTGCTTCAGATCACGTTCAGATTTCGCCGAATCATTTTAAACGGTCCATAGTGGTTTCATCTTGTATAGCAGACCAAAAGTTAGTATCTCAATACATTCCACAGCGGACAGATCATATTCAATTGTTTTGTTGCAAGGCAGTGTTCTTAAAGAAGGTCTGAATCGTCCAGGGGGCGTCGGTAGTTTCCGAAGGTGTTAAGGATGTCATCCTGTTGCACGTAGCGCTGCAAATTGTTGTATCCGACCGCGAAATGTGTGTAAATGAACACTCCAAGGGAAGGGGCCATTACCTCTTACAGCTCCTCCTGAGGCCTCTTCGTAGCGACTCTGGGCGGCGGTTTCTCTGATACGTTTTCCTCGGTTACCCACAAGGAAACGGCGTGATGTCAACACTGGGTGTCGTGGTTGTGACTTCAGTAGCAGCGGCGTCAGGACAAGGGGTAACACGTCCCTAAGTGTGAGTGCGACGACCATCTCGCAGTGTGACACGTTCACTGTGGCGCTGGCCAGACTAGTGATGAAATCTGGTGCCAATGCGACCTCACTTACCCTCTTTACAGCTCACTTTAACTTCTGAACTCTAGCCATATTTTTGCATGCTTCGACAGTTTGGCACGTGACGCGTCGCCGAGCACGAGGGTGACATTGTACAGCTGCCACCCTTTTGAACCGTAACAGGGGTAAGTTGTATGCACCATTGAGCCGAAATTCACATTTCTGGGCCGTAATGGGGAAAATAACGGAACTTCCAATATTGAATCCCTTCAGTGCTAGCTCTTTTCTTGAATAAACGAAGGTCAAAATTTTGAGTGTTTTCGCATGACAGTCGTAACAGTCAAGGCAGAACAAAATTATTCTCTCTATGCCTCTGTAAGCAACCCAATGTCTCTTACCTCATTAACATGATTCTTATGCGAGATATGATATGGTGGCAGCTTAATGGTCTTACTGATACAGCTTAGAGTTCTCTATCTCTATGTGCAGAATGAACTACATTGCCTTTCTCTACAAATATTTCCTTTTAATTTCCCCAAGCAAGTTTTTGCAAATTAATTTGCGCTATACCGACTGCTTTTGAGCATGGAACCGCCTTTCTAAATCGATTGGTTTATGTCTATGCCCACTTGATCAGGAGTCCAGCCCTGGAACATTCGAGGTTTGGTCCCTCTACCGTCACGTACATTATTACCCGTATAGACACACTAATCTTGCATTGGCATCCCTAATAGTGATAATATCCCTTCGGACAATTAAAAGTTGCTTCTTAATATGACTCCTGAATATTACGACGATGTGATGGGCTCCAGGTATTCGCCATTAATCTTGTAGTTGAAGAAATTCGAGCTATCACCAAAAATTGCTTTTGCAGAGTACACTACTGGCCATTAACATTGCTGCACCACGGAAATGACGTGCTACAGACGCGAAATGGGGTGATATGCAATTTATTAGCTTTTCAGAGTATACACACATAGTTGGCACCGGTGGCGACACCTAGAACGTGCTGACATAAGGAAAGTTTCCAACCGATTTCTCATACACAAACAGCAGTTGACCGGTGTTGCCTGGTGAAACGTTGTTGTGATGCCTCGTGTAAGGAGGAGAAATGCGTACCATCACGACTTTGATAAAGGTTGGATTGTAGCCTATCGAGATTGCGGTTTATCGTATCGCAACATTGCTGCTCGCGCTGGTCGAGATCCAATGTCTGTTAGCAGAATATGGAATCGGTGGGTTCAGGGGGGTAATACGGAAAGCCGTGCTGGATCCCAACGGCCTCGTATCACTAGCAGTCGAGATGAGAGGCATCTTATCCGTATGGCTGTAACGAATCGTGCAGCCACGTCTCGATCCCTGTGGCAACAGATGGGGACGTTTGCAAGACAACAACCATCTGCACGAACAGTTCGACGACGTTTGCAGCAGCATGGACTATCAGGTCGGAGACCATGGCTGCGGTTACCCTTGACGCTGCATCACAGACAGTAGCGCCTGCGATGGTGTACTCAACGACGTACCTGGGTACACGAATGGCAAAACTTCATTTTTTCAGATGAATCCGGGTTCTGTTTACAGCATCATGATGGTCGCATCTGTGTTTGGCGACATCGCGGTGAACGCACATGGAAGTGTGTATTCGTCATCGCCATACTGGCGTATCACCCGGCGTGATGGTATGGGGTGCCATTGGTTACACGTCTCGTCACCACTTGTTCGCATTGACGGCACATTGAACAGTGGACGTTACATTTCAGATGTGTTACGACCCGCGGCTCTACCCTTCATTCGATCCCTGCGAAACCCTTCATTTCAGCAGGATAATGCACGACCGCATATTCTAGGACCTGTACGGGCCTTTCTGGATGCAGAAAATGTTCGACTGCTGCCCTGGCCAACACATTCTCCAGATCTCTCACCAATTGAAAACGTCTGGTCAATGGTGACCGAGGAACTGGCCCGTCACAATACGCCATTCAGTACACTTGATGAACTGTGGTATCGTGTTGCAGCTGCATGGGCAGCTGCACCTGTACGCGTCAGCCAAGCTCTGTTTGACTCAATGCGCAGGCGTATCAAGGCCGTTATTACGGCCAGAAATGGTTGTGCTGAGCACTGATTTCTCAAGATCTATGCACCCAAATACATGTCAGTTCTAGTATAATATATTTGTCCAACGAATACCCGTTTATCATCTGCTTTTTCTCCTTGGTGTAGCAATTTTAATGGCCAGTAGTGTATTATTGACGACTAGCTGCGGTAGCAAGTACCGTTTTCAAGTCGACGTATGTTAACACGTAAAACATTATTTTCAGGTCAACAGTTGTCTTGGTCAAGAAAATATACATTAAAACATTCCTTGGCTAAGAGATCTGTTAACCAGGTTATGGTGTTTATTTTTAACATTCTCTACCAAGATGTTTCCGTTTCAATGTACCGTGGTGTACAAAAAAGTGGAAATACCAAAAACACAACACATTGCCGTGCTCAGTATGGCGTAGGATAATCGTTGCCATTCGAAACAACTCCTAGTCGTCTCAGAGTGGATGAATACAGGTCATGTATCGTATCTCAGGGAATGTAACATCTTTTTTCCTACAAAAAGTGGCTATCACAGATCGTTCTCTCCAAAGTAGATCATAAAGGTGCAATAATATCGACATCTGGTGACTGTGGTGGACGGAGTAAATGAGAAAATTCATCCTGGTGCTCACAAAACCAGTCCCGGTAAAGTGAGGTGTGTGGGAAGGGGTCCTGTTGTCTTGGAACACAGCATTACCATCGGGGAACAAACTATGTACCATGAGAATAATGTGATCAGCAGAAGATGGTCACATAATTCTTGGCAGAAAATGAGAGCTTGCTGGGTAATCAAGGCACCCATGGCATACCACTCAAGCGACGTAAACTCGCCCACAAGTTGGAAACAGTGTGAAAGAAGATTTATCCGACCACATAATTTCTCCATTGCTCCGTAGTCCATATTTTACAGTTTATGGCTTCGGCCTCATGTTTTCTTGTTACGGGCGTTCTATCAGTGATTAGTGGATTTAGAAATCTATCTCGCCCTGCAGTTCCCCGCTCCTGGAGCAAGCTGTGTTATTTTGTTACTGACATGGTTCATGGACGCGACATACAAGTTTGTAGCTGTGGTCTTCTTATTTTTCGTCGAAATCTTCTTCAACGACCGACTGTCATGATCATTTAAAACTCACTTTTGTTCGCTTTATGACTCAGCGAATTGTGTTTCCTGCTTTCTTTGTATGCGACGTAAATCTTCGACATGGTGCCTCTTGAAGCATCAAACACTGCGGCTACAGTGGTTACGGAAGCACCTATTATACGAGCATCAAGAATATTCCAACATTTGAATAAGAGCTCCCGCCTAACATTCTCAAACTACGCAGCACACGATTCTGACCACAACTGACACTTGCAACGCATTGACGACACTGCACAGGCGCAGTTCGTGGTCGGCTTGACAGTGTGGCCGAGCGGTTCTAGGGGCTTCAATCTGGAACCGCGCGACCGCTACGGTCGCAGGCTCGATTCCTGCCTCAGGCATGGATGTGTGTGATGTCCTTAGGTTAGTTAGATTTAAGTAGTTTTAAGTTCTAGGGAACTTATGGCCACAGATGTTAAGTCCCACAGCGCTCAGAACCATTTGAACCGTTCGTGGTCATACACAACAGCGCAACACACACCCATGGCTGGCAGTTGCATTTATGTTGAAGCATGCAATTCTCTCAGTGTTTATACAAACCCTGTATTTTTACGTTATTTTAAAATGGTACCTACTGCCGAAGCTGATCGTCAATAAAGTAATGGTTACGAAACAGAGTTTCTGGTGGTACAGGGACATTTTTGCATTTATAATTTAACTTTCGCTGCTTGAGAGTTGATCATTTATAAGGACATGCGGGAGAGACATAACAAATAAAATGATTGAAAGAAAAACATTTCAGTTTCCACACTGCACTTAAGAAGGTAACATATCTTAATTGCTAACCAAGTTTAGGTCCTAGTTTACGAACGTTCCTCAATGTGACGACCATCTGCATTCACTATAGTCTGGAATTTTGTACGGATACTATTTCAGAATTGTTCACAGCACTTTAGCAATGGTGGTCCATGGAATGTTGAGCTGATGTGACGCACCTCGTGCACTGTTTCAAGATCGCATATTGCTTCCAGCATACCCAGCCATTGCCACTTTAACTTCTTAATCAATTTATGGCTAAATTGGCCTTCGGCCTCTCCCAGGAGCAGTTTTCAAATCGCCGGTTAAGTCGAAGTTCGAAATCATGTTCTTCAATGCTGGTACGGAAAGAGCAGCTCTCCGAATAACTTAAATGCGTCCGATACTCACAAAGCGCTGCAGCACTCTTGCTGTTGTTTTGATAAAACAGCTTTGAGAGTAAATCCCTGTTTACCTTGTCCAGAACCATGTTGACTTTTCGGAGCTGTTAACCACATTGATGCTTGTGTTCCGGCCGTGGTGGTCGAACGGTTCTAGGCGCTACAGTCTGGAACCGAGCGACCGCTACGGTCGCAGGTTCGAATCCTACCTTGGGCATGGATGTTTGTGATGTCCTTAGGTTAGTTAGGTTTAAGTAGTTCTAAGTTCTAGGGGACTGATGACCTCAGAAGTGAAGTCCCATAGTGCTCAGAGCCATTTTGATGCTTGTGTTTCAACCTACTTTGCGTAGCAGTAATGGCACCAAATGGCATCTCGTGACACTTCCAGTAACGCATATAGTTGGGTACCCATGCGGTGAAATTTTTTCTGACTGCACTGGCTAGAGTAGCGAAAGTTTAATTATAACCACGCTGTATATTAGAGCGGTGGAGCATCTTTTGCAAATGGTGTTCTGCACCAGTCTCGAAGCTCTTTCTCTTTTGTTACGATAAGGGGAGGTAAAGCCCTGCATGGGCTTAAAACCTGCATTGGTATTTGAACTGACTGCCGTACAGGCAGGTTTGTGGAATTGTAGTTTATTGTCCTATGGAAGTTCGTACTGGCAGGTCATTGGAGGTGTGAGAAAATAAGGTTAGTCTCTTTGTACCTATTGAATGTAACTTTTCTGATGTTTTACTTGAACAATGTCTAGTTTATGGTTTGAAAAAAGAAGAAAAAACTAACTGTTATTGCTAGTAGTATATTTAAGCTCCACTTTAGTGTCGAAATATTTGATCCAGCTGGGCTCCAAATTCAACAACCGCGCATTTGTCAGAAAATGGTGAAATGGGACAAGTCCTCGCAGCCGCTTTGGAGTAAATACCAGCAACTCCAACACTGTGACGACATTTTTTTAATGAAAATCCCCTCAAAAGATGTTGTTCAGCACACGCTTTATGAGATTATCTCATCTGAACATATAATTTCGCTGTCTAGCTTTCTGAAAATACATTGAAATCCGTGCAGAGGGAGAGATGTGTCAAAGAAAGAAAACAGCGTGCTACAGAAGCAAAACGACGTAAGCTAGATTTCATTACACCAGTGTCAAAAAGGAAGATAATAAAATCAAATAGCCACTTGACTATTGTTCAGAGTCAGACTGAGACTTCTCCCATCATGACAGTAGCTCAGATATACAGCGTATTTTGGAATTCTCGTTACAATCTTCTAGGACTTGTAGAGGGGGGTGAGTACATAATATTTCGAATAGGTATGCATGTCCGGAAACGAACCGTTTGAAAACATGTTTGCTAGATGGTTATCAAAAAAATAGTTCAAACGGCTCTTAGCACTATGGGACTTAACATCTGAGGTCATCAGTCCCCTAGACTTTGAACTACTTAAACCTAACTAACGTAAAGACAACACACACATCCATGCCCGAGGTAGGATACGAACCTGCCACCGTGCAGCGGCGCGGTTCTGGACTGAAGCGCCTACAACCGCTCGACCACAGCAGTCGGCTAGATGGTTACCTAACAGGGTAGTTAAGGAAGGGGGGGGGGGTTCGGTGTTCACGTTGGTTTGGCTGATGTCGTTTGCTGTCTCTCCTACCTCTCGGGCCTGCTTCCAGCGTCATTCACTTGCCGGAAGTGTTTCAGCAACGTATTTGAGTACATGTTTGCAGAATACATCGACATGAACTTTCTGAATGGCGAAGCTCATGTAAGATAAGAGCTGCTCAATGCTCATCATTCTCAACAACGTCTGACTCCATCGCATGAGCTATCCGTCATAATTACGCATCAGCTTCTAGAAAGGGTACCTTCACCGTAAGTAAGCATGACTGTAGCTGCTCCAAGGAGACGCAGCACACCCAAATTCGAAGAGGTCGTACAGCATCACGTGGAAGAGAACACGTCAACTGGTACTCGAGCAATTTCGTTAGCTGTTAACGAGTGGAACTGTAAAACAAGTGGTGTACTGGGTCACGCTTAATCAGGTTCTCGTTCTCGTAAAGAGATCGCGTTACCTACATGTTTTCAATTGGTTGTAGCGCGGAAATGGTACGTTTCCTGACATGGGTTCCTTTTCAAAATATTATCTACTCGTCCCCTTCTACAATTTCTAGAAGTTTCTAACGAGAGTTTCCGGATACCCTGCCGAAATTTAGTTACTTTTTGGCTAAGTAGTACCGGAAGAAGAAGAACAACAACAAAGGCCTGGGCTATCAAGGAAGAATCTAACAAAGTCCACTAGTAACAAAGTACCTAGACAGCACAGCCTTAGTAATTGAACTCTTTCATGTTACCCCACTAATGCTCCTGACGTGGAGAATACAGTTTTTCTACATTTTTTAAAGTCTTATCTTCAAATTGACGAGACATATCAGTTACGTATTGTGTTGGGTAACTCGACCACAATACAAATATTGTACAATCGAGAACAGCTGCCAACATGAGTAACGTAGAAGTAAATATCCTCGGAGTAGTGAAGCAACATAAATCACATAATAAAAGCAAGTCTTCTGGTCCAGACTGTATACCAATTAGGTTCCTTTCAGAGTATGCTGATGCATTAGCTGCATACTTAACAATCATATACAACAGTTCGCTCGACGAAAGATCCGTATCCAAAGACTGTAAAGTTGCACGGGTTATACCAATATTCAAGAAAGGTAGTAGGAGTAATCCACTAAATTACAGGCCCATATCGTTCACGTCGATAAGTGGCCGGATTTTGGAACAGATATTGTGTTTGACCATTATGAATTACCTCGAAGAGTATGGTCTATTGACACACAGTCAACATGGGTTTAGAAAACATCGTTCCTGTGAAACACAACTAGCTCTTTATTCACATGAAGTGTTTGTGCTATTGACAAGGGATTTCAGATCGGTTCCGTATTTCTGGATTTCCGGAAGGCTTTTGACAATGTACCACACAAGCGGCTTGTAGTGAAATTGCGTGTTTGTGGAATAACGTCTCAGTTATGTGACTGGATTTGTGATTTCGTGTCAGAGAGGTCACAGTTCGTAGTAGTTGACGGAAAGTTATCGTGTAAAACAGAAGTGATTTCTGGCGTTCCCCAAGGTAGTGTTATAGGCCCTCTGCTGTTCATTATCAATATAAACGATATGGGAGACAATCACAGCAGCCGTCTTCGGTTGTTTGCAGATGACGCTGTCGTTTATAGACTAATAAAGTCATCAGAAGATCAAAACAAAGTGCAAAACGATTATAAAAAAATATCTGAATGGTGCGAAAAGTGGCAGTTGACCCTGAATAACGAAAGTGTGAGGTCATCCACATGAGTGCTAAAGGGAACTCATTAGACTTCGGTTACACGATAAATCAGTCTAATCTAAAAGACCTAGGTATTACAATTACGAACAACTTAAATTGGAAGGAACACATAGAAAATGTGGTAGGGAAAGCTAACCAAAGACTGCGTTTTATTGGCAGGACACTTAGAAAATATAACAGATCTACTAAGGAGACTGCCTACACTATGCTTGTGCGTCCTCTTTTAGAACACTGCTGCGCAGTGTGGGATCCTTACCAGATAGGACTGACGGAGTATATCGGAAAAGTTTAAAGAAAGGCAGCACCTTTTGTATTATCACGAAATATAGGAATGTCACAAAAGTGATACAGGATTTTGGCTGAAAATCATTAAAAGAAAGGCGTGTTTCGTTGCGACGAAATCTTCTCATGAAATTCCAATCACCAACTTTCTCCTCTGAATGCGAAAATATTTAGTTGACACCGACCTACATAGGGAGGAAAGATCACCGCGATAAAATAAGGGAAATAAGAGCTCGTACGGAATGATATAGGTGTTCATTCTTTCCGCGCGCTATACGAGATTGGAATAATAGAGAATTGTGAAGGTGGTTCGATGAACCCTCTGCCAGCCACTTAAATGTGATTTGCAGAGTATCCATGTAGATGTAGATGTAGAAATACGCTATGAGCGTTGCACTGCGGGGCTTTACCCTATTTTGTGCGATAAAACCCCGCAATTTTTGTCTCAGCTAAATTGTAAATTTGTCTGTGATAAATAATCAGACAGCGTTGGAACTGCCTTCAGTTTGGAACCGCTGGAAAATCTATCCGTCATTAACCACAATAAAAGAAAAACTGAAATTTTCGGGCATTACCTTTCCTGCCTTGTAGGCATTATGTCTGTTACAGGGATTATTCTAATTTTAGTCCATCCGTCAATCATTCTACCAGGTAGAAGTATTATCGAAGTCAGTCTGTATTTCAGGAGCATCGCTCAATGGTAAGCTCCTCTGTACCCGCTGCAGATGGTAACTGCAGTGCTACGAGATGGGAACAGTAGCTGTGCTGGCTTTGGGTACCGCTGCAACCCAACTCCGCGGCTATTCCGAGCGGCTGGTAGTGAACACGATGACGTCCGCGGGGACTGGCCGTCAGCATAATGAGCAGAGGAACCGCCCCACCCACCGCGGTCCCGCTGGTCAATACGACCTGCCTCACAACCCGGATGTTTCCCGTTGGTGCTGCTCGTGTACGCCAGTGTTAAGCTCGCTATAAGAAGGGAAACACGGCAAAGCGAAAGAAGGGCAAGTCGCAGAACCAATTTACTATTTTATTTCTTTTCGGCACATGCACGTACATTTACACTCAGAAATACACCGCAGAGTGCGTGGCGGAATGTGTATACTTACTATCTGCCTACCTATAGCTTACTCCACTCGCGAATGGTCTACGGGAAAAGTTATTTTGTTTTGGAACCATATGTTTCACATCTGCACTCGTTTCGTTCTACAGTTGTAAGTTGGCTGTTTAGGTTCAAATGGTTCAAATGGCTCTGAGCACTATGGGACCTAACTTCTAAGGTCATCAGTCCCCTAGAACTTAGAACTACTTAAACCTAACTAACCTAAGGACATCACACACATCCATGCCCGAGGCAGGATTCGAACCTGCGACCGTAGCGGTCGCGCGGTTCCAGACTGTAGCGCCTTTAACCGCTTGGCCACCCCGGCCGGCAGGCTGTTTAGCTTTCTATATTGGTAACACCACGTTGCACTCTGTATGAAAATCACTGGCTGTGCTGTGTGCAGTCTGTGGCTGGTTGGCATTGTTGTAATATTCGCTATTGTAGTATTGGGCTGTTGGATGTGAACAGCGCGTAGCGTTGCGCAGTTGGAGGTGAGCCGCCTGCAGTGGTGGATGTGGGGAGAGAAATGGCAGAATTTTTAGAGCGGACGATCTGGACGTGTGTCCATCGGAAAGAGTAAATTTGTAATATTGGATATCATGAACTGATATATGTATGATGACTCTGGAACATTAAGGTAAATACATTGTTTGTTCTCTATCAAAATCTTTCATTTGCTAATATGCCTGTAATATCTCTTTATATTCGATGAATTATTCTGATACAATTCTACCCTAGAATGACGTTTACAAATTTTCTATCTTCATACTCGCAGAATCCATGCGCAAAATAGTTTCATACAATAGTATGCCATGAGCGCATAAGTATTCTTTGTAGTACTCTCTCTGGTGGTTGTTAGAAAAAAAAGGAGAAAAGGGAGCTTCCGAGATTGTCTTCGTGCCGATTAGCATGAGCTTGGTTTGGAAGAACTGTAATTTGATTATTGAGATTTATCACAAAAGATAACTGATACGAACTGTACGATTAAAAAGGAAATATATATATAGATTGCTCCTTCATACAAAGGTGTGTATTTTACATTTGAGAATTAATGATATTTATCGATATATTGCGTAGTTGTTAATCAGAAGGGACTTCCGAAAGACTGGATACGAACCTGCATTTAATAATCCAAGAGCTCCATTACTTCTTCGGAAGGTTAAACTTCATCAAAGCCAAATATCCGCTTGATCTGAGGTTTCCCGACTGATTATACAACGCTCCCAAAATTACGACGCATTTTATTTGTACAGATTAGCAGACTGCCGTAAAGCACGAGCCTGCAGAGAAGAAGAATCATCGCCTGATTTCCTTCTAACAGGTAAAATTTCAGAATCATTTTGGAGTGACTGAGCTATGACTGTGTGTCCTATCATGAATGATTGATTGCTCGAACGAATTGAGAGCTACAGAATTACGTAGATAGGAGAAAAGATTACATGCCTATCAGTAGTTAGTGCCTTCAGTAGTTATAATCTTTTATTTAGGTGGCAGTAATGGCTCTCGCTGTATTGCAGTAGTTCGAGAAACGAAGATTTTTTTAAGGTAAGTGATTGATGAAAGGTATAGGTTATTGTTAGTCAGGGCCATTCTTTTGTAGGGATTTTTGAAAGTCAGATTGCGTTCCACTAAAAATATTGTGTGTCAGTTTAGTGTTGATCAGAATAGGTAAAGAGCGAAATGTCTGAGTACGTTCAGTTTTCCTCAGCTGTTTGAAAATTAAATAATGTAAGAGGTTTATCAGCACAGTCATTCATAAATTTTTCTAAGGGGACCTTTCATAGTGAGTTGACAAAAGTCATCGCAGTGGGATGGGCATATGCATATGTACAGGAGGCGGCAGTATCGGGTACACAAGGTATAAAAGGGCAGTGGATTGGGGTAGCTATCATTTGTAATTGAGAAATTCATGTGAAATATTTCCGATGTCATAATGGCAGCACGACGGGAATCAACAGTGTTTGAATGAGGAATGGCAGTTGGTGTTCGACTCAAGGGACATTCCATTCGGATATGGGGAATTTAATATTCCGAGATTGGCATTGTCAAATGTAGAACGTACGACGAACGTATCTGTTAGGACAATGAGGCGACAAGGTATAAAAGGCCGGGCCCTGGTGAAGCTGTCAGTTGTACTTTGTGATTCATATGAAAAGGTGTCCGACGTGATTATGACCGCACGACCGGATTTAACAGACTTTGAACACGGAATGGTAGTTGGAGAGGGAGGCATGGGACATTCCGTTTCGGAAAACCTTAGGGAGGTCCACATTGTCAAGAGTGCTACGAGAATACCAAACTTCAGGCATTTCCTCTCACCAAGGACAACGCGATGACTGATAGCCTTCATTTAACGACCGAATGCATGCGGTGTTTGCCGCAGTCTAAGGTGCCATGCCACGGATTGTGCTGACCCTCCCGCCGGAGGTTCAAGTTCTCCCTCGGGCAAGAGTGTGTACGTTGTTCTTAGCATAAGTTAGTTTAAGGTGGTTTAAGTAGTGTGTAAGTCTAGGGACCGATGACCTCAGCAGTTTGCTCGCTTAGGCATTCACACACATTTCAACATGCAGCGTTTCGTAGAGTTGTCGTTGCTAACAGACTAGTAACATTACATGAAATAACCCAGAAATCAATGTAGGACATGCGACTGGCGTATCCGTTAGGATAGTGCTGCGACATTTGCCGTCAGCGGTCTATGGCAGCAGACGACCGACTCGAGTGCCTTTGCTAACAGCACGACATTGCCTGCAGAGGTTCTCCTGGCCTCGTGACCATATCGTTTCGACCGAAGACTACTGGAAAACCGTGGCCTGCTGAGTCCCGATTGTAGTTAGTAAAGGCAGATGGTGGGGTTAGAGTGTGGCGAAGCCCATGAGGCCATGTGCCCATGTTGTCAACAAGGCACCGAGCAAGCAGGCGGTGGCTCCATAACGGTGTGCGCCGTGTTTATGTGGGATGACTGGTAGCGGCTATGTTCGTCTAATTGGAGACCATTCGCAGCCATTCAAGTTGGAATTTCTATTGATGAGAATGCACAATCTCAGCTAACATTCGTTAGCAGCTGGTTCGAAGATAATTGTGGACAATTCGAGCGAATGATTTGGCAACCCGAGCGGCCCAACATGAACCTCATCGAACATCTATGGGGCGAAATTCGGAGGTCTGTTCGTGAACATCATCCTGTGCTGGCAACATTTTTGTTAATGTTAATGGTTATAGAGGCAGCAATCCTCAATATTTCTGCAGTGGATTTCCAACGAATTGTTGAGTCCATACCACGTCAAATAGCAGCAATACTCCGGGCGAAAGGAGATTCGTGCGATATTAGAAGATATCCAGCGACTTATCACCTCACTATATTTACTTCTCTTTCCCTCCTGCTACTAACTTCGGTGTGGTAGCCATTCCTGTCTCAACCAAGACATTAGGATGCTACCCTGTATCATAGCCAAACTGTGCAGAACCCACTGAAAGAAAAAACTGTTGGTATGTATGTGTGTGAAGTTTCATAATTTAGCCATCATGTGCATTATCCAGGACGCATGTTGAATGGAATTGTTCATTTACTAACTAATTAAGGAACAATGGCTCTCTGAATATTCTGAGTAAAATTCAGTGATGCACAGGGTCTTACTTCTAGCGTCCCAAACTATAGTTAGTTGAACATACTTTGATCTTGTCAGCACAGTGACCAAACAAAGTTGTGGTAAAAATTACCTTTATCTACTTTGAAATCTTTCTCCCTCTTCCGTTAAGCTTACTTGTCGAGGACCCCATGTTTTCAAGCAGTAACCCATAGTTGGTTCAACAAAGATCTTGCGAGTGGCATCCTTTCCGCGTAACTGATTTGCGTCCTGCATCCACTTTCAGTATGACCCTCTTTGTGTTACTGTCCCATTTTAAATTTCTTCAGCTTGTAATTGAATCTAGTGATTGGTTTCTAATGAAACAGCCAATCGGCATCGAATCGTTTCGTCGGTTTCCAAGGATTATATTACATTTATTTAGGTTCAGCAACAGCTGCGAATCTTTGCACCTGGTGCTAATTCTTTTCACATCTGACTGCATTTCGTAGCAAATTGTTAATAAAGTTATCTTGTAGTGTTTTTGGAACGTCAGAGGACATAACCCAAACAAATAAGCGTCCAATATTACAAATCAAAAGATAAATGCACAACGAGCTGTTAAATTATTTTTTTTATTCCTTGTTGTTTCTGTCTCATCTTTAAAGACAGCCAACGTAGGTAACAGGTTTTTCAGTGCTCAAGTATATATTAATGAATACGATATATCTGTCAATGGCTGCGTATGATTCGATTATTTATTATAGTTTACCATTAAAATTATTCATACTCGCTGATCAAACACACTGCCGGAAATTGGGAACGGAGATTCCTAATTCATCCCATGAACAGAGCGCCCTTGTGAACCACCAACACTTACTGTCATTAATTGAACATAAACACGGGATAATAAGTTCCACATGAAAGAGATAAGAGGTGCCTTTTTACTTTATTTATTTTTTTATTTTTTTAATCAACAGTCTTCTGACTGGTTTGATGTGGCCCGCCACGAATTCCTCTCCTGTGCCAACCTCTTCATGTCAGAGCAGCACTTGCAGCCTACGTCTTCAGTTCTTTGCTGAATGTATTCCAAAATCTGTCTTCAACTAAGTTTTGCCCTCTAGAGATCTCTCTACTACCACGGAAGTGGTCTTGTCTACATATCTGTTTCCTCCCCGATTCAGCGCAGACCCTCCTCATTCCTTACTTTATCAATCCACCTAATTTCCAACATTGGTCTGTATCTCAAATCCTTCGATTCTCTTCTGTTCCGGTTTACCCACAGCTGATGTTTCGCTACCATACAATGCTGTATATATTGTAAATATTGTATATTACCCGTCTGTCCCAATAGCTTACCCCTATTTTTATCAGAATTTTGAGCATGTTGCACCATTTTACATTGTCGAATGCTTTTTCCAGGTCGACAAATCCTATCAACGTATCTTGATTTTTCTTTTATCTCAATTCCAATATGAACCGCAACATCATAATTTCCTCTCTGATGCCTTTACCTTTCCAAAAGCCAAACTAATCGTCCTCTAATACATCCTCAGTTTCCTTTTTCATTTTTCTCTATATAATTTTTGTCAGTAACTTGGATCCATGAGCTGATAAGCTGACTGTTTTACAATTCTTGCACTTGCCAGCTCTTACTGTCTTTGGAATACTGCGGACACTATTTTTCCGAAAGTCAGATGGTATGACGCCAGAATCATACATTTTACACACGAACGTGAACAATCGTTTTGTTGCCACTTCCCCCAATTATTTTAGAAACTGTGATGGAATTTTATCGATCCCTTCTGCCTTATTAGGTCTTAAGTCCTAAAAGCTCTCTTAAATTCTGATTCTAATACTAAATCCCCTGTCTTTCCTAATCGACTCCTATTTCTTCTTCTATCCCATCAGACAAATCTCTCCCCTCATGGAATTCTTCAATGCACTCTTTCCACCTATCCGCTGTGTCCTCTGCATTTAACAGTGGTACTCCCGTTGCACTCTTAATATTACCAACCTAGCTTTTAATTTAACCGATGGTTTATTTGACTTTCCCATAGGCTAACTCAGTTCTTCCGACTACCATTTCGTTTTCGATTTCTTCACATTTTTCATGCACCCATTTCGTCTTAGCTTCCTATTTATTTCATTCCTCAGGGTCTTATATTTCTGCATTCCTAAATTTTCCTGAACCTTTTGATACGTCCTTCTTTCGTCGATCAACTGAAGCATTTCTTCTGTTAGCCATGGTCTCTTCGCAGTTACATTCTTTGTGCCGATGTTTTGCTGTCCGACTTCTATGACTGCCCATTTTAGAGATGTTCTTTCCTCTTCAACCGTACTGCCTACTAAGCTATTCATTATTTCTGTATCTATGACCTTTAAGAACTTGTAGCGTATCCCGTCATTCCTTAATACTTCCGTATCGCACTTCTTTGTGTATTGATTCTTCCTGACAAATCTCATAAACAATGGCCTACCCTTCATCAATACTACATTGTGATCCGACTCTATATCTGCTCCTGGGTACGCCTTACAATCCAGTATTTTATTTCAGAATCTCTGTCTGACCATGATGTAATATACCTGAATTCTTCATCTGTAACCCAGCCTTTTCCAAGTATACCTCCCCATCTTGTTTTCTCGAACAGAGTATTAGTAGCTGAAATTTATTACAGAACTTAGTCTTTCTCCCGTCTCATTCCTTATCACAAGCACTTTTTCTCCTGCAACCTTTTCTTCTACTCCTTCTCCTACTCCTTTCCATTCCAGTCCCCCATGACTATTAGTATTTCATCTCCAGTTACATACAATATTACCTATTCTGTATCCTCATATACTTTCTCTATCTCATCATCTTCAGCTTGCGACGTCGACTGTCGTTGTTGCTGTCGGTTTGCTGTAGATTCTGATAAGAAGAACCCTATCACTGAACTGTTCACAGTTACACACTCTCTGCCCTACCTTCCTACTCGTAATGACGCCTACTTCCGTTGTACCATTTTATGCTGCTGTCGATATAATGATGATGATGTGATGATGATGGTTGGTTTGTGGGGCGCTCAACTGCGTGGTTATCAGCGCCCGTACAATTATCCAATCTTTGCTTAGTCCAATTTCGCCACTTTCCTGGATGATGATGAAATGATGAGGACAACACAAACACCCAGTCATCTCGAGGCAGGTGAAAATCCCTGACCCCGCCGGGAATCGAACCCGGGACACCGTGCTCGGGAAGCGAGAACGCTACCGCGAGACCACGAGCGGCGGACAGGATATAATGCTTTACTCATCTGCACAGAAATCCTTGTCCTCTTTCCACTTCACTTCAGTGACTCCTACCATATCTAGATAGAGCCTTCGCATTTCCCTTTTCACATTTTCTAGCTTCCCTACCACGTTCAAGCTTCTGGCATTCCACGCCCCGAATCGTAGGTTGGTTATTCAGTCTGTTTCTTATGGTCACCTCCCCCTTGTCTGAGCCCTCCTGAAGATCCGAACGGGGGACTATTCCGGAATCTTTTGCCAATGGAGAGATCATCATGACACTTTTTCAATTACAGGGCACATGTCCTGTGGATACACGTTACGTGTCTGTAATGGAGTGGTTGACATTTCCTTCTGCATCCTCATGTCGTTTATCGTTGTTATTCTTCCGCCCTTAGGGGCAGGTCCCCACCCGAAGGACAAGAGAGCGTCTTGAACCTCTTTCCACTCCCACCACCCTCTTTGGCAAGGTAACTTCTTATGCTAGAAATCTTCGGCCGCCAATGCTGATTATTAATCAAAATTTAAGCGGTTGTGGGTTTCGAACACGGGACCGAGGACGTTTTGATTACTATTTAAAACACGCAGTTCAAGCATTTATTTAGCAAATACACAATTTCCCAATGCAGAATCAGAAGCTCTGATGCACGGGGGGAACGCATGAGACCAACACACAAGACTGTAAGGAGCCCACGCAACATTTGAACGTGTCTGAAACTGAGTATATTTCGTTTATTGTTTCTGGCGTTAGAATGGAAAGAGAATCTAGCTTTTAATATTAGTACAGTGAAGCTGGGAACAATGTGCGGGAAGACACTTGTTACCTAAGGTGAACGAAAGATTTGAAAATTTAATAACCACAGGATAAACCAAAGAATGACGATAAGGATCTAAATGCAATTCGTATTCCTCATTCCTCAATCGGCGGTCATTCAAGACTTCTAGTCGGATCGGGAAGTAGTAGCATAGGGCCTAGTCACCAAACACTAAAGTTAGCCCTACACAGCTTACTAAACTTTGGGACGAGAGTTTTTTGTTCATACTATGAAATTCTAAACTGCAGTTCTGGTGCTTCTTAAAAAAAATATATAGCAGGCTGGCTGCATCAGGTTATGAAATATTCTCGCTATGATCCCCTATGTGCGTCAAAGTAAGTGAATGCTACTAGGAATCCAGATTTGTCTGATTTGTGGATTATCCATGGAACGATCGTAAGTGACACGTTTCAGAATTTTTAGTTCTATGGTGCAGCCTACAATTTCTGGTGAGCGTAATCCCCATTACTTGGGATACTCATTTTATTAAAACGAAACTCAAGAACTGTGAAGTATACATGACAGTTTCTATCTGAAGTAAGATACGCACACAATTATTATTAGCACATGAAAACTGTGTTTCGAGTATGTTTAATGATTGAGTTATTTCGTTGAAACTCAGCCTAAATGCATTGAACAAGTATGAGCGCGTTCGGTAAATAACGTAACACATCTTTCTTCTGAAAGCAGCCTTCTGCCACCTTACAGGAAGGGCCCCAAGGGCCACAAGGTACCACTCTACATCGGAGCCAACGTCTTGCTGCATGAACAATCTTCCCATCATCAACATACTGATACACTCGGAGTGCACTCTTCATTGGCCCAAACAGACAGAAATCGGAAGGTGTGATATCCGGATTTATGGTGGATGTGGAAGACCAATTCGACGAAGTTTTATGGGCTTCTCTCGGATGCGCAGACTTGTACGAGGCCTTAGCTTGGTTTGGAGAAGGAGGAATTCGTTTGTGTTTTGTGGCGACGAACATGCTGAAAAAGTTTCTTCCATTTCCTGGGAGTAGCACAATACGCTTCAGAGGTGACTGTTGCACCATGAAGGAGGACATCAAACAGAACCCTTTAAGAGTCCCAGGAAACCGTCGCCATGGCTTTACTGGCTGAGGGTGTGGCATTGAAATTTTTTTTCAGAGAAAGTGTGACGCCACTCCATGCGTTGAATTTCCGATGTAAAATCGCAAATGAGGTATACTAATAGGAATACTTGAATAGCTGTTACGGACGTTAAGATAACAGTAAAATGCTGCATTTATTTTTGTAACCGCACTTTTTAAAGGCGCATTTAGAAAATATCATTACTTAAGTTGACTGAGTACATTATGTGGTGTCTGTTCCCTTAATAGAAACTGATTATGATACTTTAGAAACGTGTCATTAAAAATAGTGCTCACGAAAATAACTGTGGCTGTTGTATTATTATCATAGCGTCCATAATAGCTACTTGTATACTCCTATCTACTCCAAGCGTTGCCGTTTTCCTTTCAGTTCGAAGTGAAAAACCAATGTCTCATCGCCTATGACTATGTTTTGCAAAAAGTTGTTACGATCAACCTCGTAACACAAAAGCAATTCCTTATGGTCAACGGCGGCGAGGAACCCAGCGGGAACACACCTTTCCGTATCCCAACTCGCGTGTCAGCACTACCACCAGAGACGTCCAGTTGGACGCGAGATGTTTGGTTGTGATCTGTTGATCACCTCGAATGAGAGTGTCTGCACGATCCCACACTGAAGTAATCACAGTTGGCCAGCAGTCGAGAAGTCGGACAGGATTGTGCAAACTTATTGGGATGATGACAAACGCCTCGCTCAACGACTCACCTTGCTTTTGTTCACTGTGTATGTAGGCTGTTTAGGTTTTTATGTCAGTTACGCCACGTAGCGCTCTGTATGAAAATCACTGACTGTGCTATGTGCAGTCTGTGGCTGGTTGGACTCATTGTTGGAATATTCGCTTACGTAGTGTTGGGCAGTTGAATGTGAAAAGCACGTAGCTTTGGGCAGTTGGAGGTGATCCGCCAGCAGTGGTGGATGTGGAGAGAGAGAGATGGCGGAGTTTTGAGAGGTTACTATAAGCGGACGAATTGGACGTGTGTCCGCCAGAAAAAGGAAATTTGTAAACATGGTTGTCATGAATTGATATATATGATGAGTTTTGAACATTATTAAGGTAAATACATTTTTTGTTCTCTATCAAAATCTTTCATTTGCTAACTATGCCTATCAATAGTTAGTGCCTTCAGTAGTTAGAATCTTATTTAGCTGGCAGTATTGGCGCTCGCTGTATTGCAGTAGTTCGAGTAACGAAGATTTTTGTGAGGTAAGTGATTCATGAGAAGTATTGGTTATTGTTAGTCAGAACCATTTTTTTGTAGGGATTATTGGAAGTCAGATTATGTTGCGCTAAAAATATTGTGCGTCAGTTTAGTGATGACCGGAATAAGTAAAGAGAAAACTGAGTACGTAGAGTTTTGCTCGGCTGTTTGAAAATCAAATAACGTAAGAGTTTCTCCAGCGCTGTCATTCATAATTTTTCTAAGGGGACGTTTCAACTGCAGTCACCTGCGAATATCTGTGCACTCTGATTTTTCGCCAAAAGAAACTCAAAGGCATCTCTCCTCCAGTGTAGACACTTTGAAGGCTACATATAGCGTCGCTACCTATCTGAACTTCCGGCAACCATAGGGACTGAAGCGGGTGTATTCCGCGGTGTCTCACAAAGAAGTCTGCATTTCCTCAATCGAAATTGGCTCAGAAAGAAAATGTGTAGGATGTCTTATTGGACGCCCCTCGTAGTTTATTACAGCGAGCTAAACATTGCAGCAAGGGTAGGGTGGGGCTGATGACATATTTAAATTGTTGTACTGCTGGGTTTGGAGTATTACTTGCAGCTTCATTGTTGTTTGACCTTACGTAATAGCACAATGTAGAGAAAATTTATTTTAAAACATATAAAATTTAACGAGGTTTCTCTGTTAACGTCAAGAGTATTTAGAACAATCTGCTAGAACAAAATGGAGGATAATACATTTGAAATGTGTAGCTCTCCGGATTGTGATTCTAGTTGCAAGCAAATGGTAGTCCAGAAGAACGATGTAATGAGTGAGGAAACATCGTTCGGCTGAGAGTGAATGTGGAAAACTATGTCGTGTCAGTTCCTCACCGTAGGCAAACAAGAGTGGGCTGTAAAAGCAAACACAGCAGTAGCAAGGCCGTTGATACTGTTCATGTCAAGCAGCCAGAAAGGCCTAGAGTCATCGAATACGACAGCGTCTAATTGGCAGCACCATAGCTACATCTCACTGTGTTAGTAGGTGCAAGAGTGATGGGTGAGCTGAAGGTATTGTTATATCCTTCATTTCGAAGACTGGTTTAATGCTGCTCTCCATGTCTGTCTAACCTGCGCAAGCCTCTTCATCACTGAATTACTGCTACAACCGTCTTCCATTTGAACCTTCTTACTGTTTTCATCCCTTTGTCTCCGTCTACAGTTTTTGACTTCCACACTTTCTTTCACTTCCAGGTTGGCAATTCCTTGATGCCTCATTATTTGCCCTGTCAACTTATATTTTCTTTTAGGTAAGATGTGTCATACATTTATTTTCTCCTCGGTTCCACTCAGTGCCTCTTTATTAGTTACCCAACTATTCTTCAGCGTTTTCTTTTTTCTTCTGTTCCATCACATTTCCAAAGTTTGTTCTCTATCTGAACTACTTATAGTCCACTATTCACTTCTGTGCAAGGCTACACTGCAAAGAAATGCCTTCAGATAGGACTTCCCCAAGAAATTCCAATTTTTTAGAAACGTTTGGTTATAGTAGTCAATCTGCATTTTATATCCTCTCTACCTCAGTAATCGTCATTTATTTTGCTGCCAAATAACGTAACTCGTAGTCTCATACCCTCAGCATCGTATGAATTAATTCGCCTTCACTTGCTTTATTTTTCTTGCTGTTCGTTTATTTTTGTTAATTTTCAGCTCGTTAGCTCTTTTGAGAATACTATCAAACTATTCTTCCGAGTCCGCTCCTGGCGGCATTACCATCCCATGGGCAAACGTCAAAGTTTTATTATCTTGTCCCTGAACTTTAATTTCCTTCACAGATCTCTCGTTGGTTTCTTTTACTGCTTATTCAGCGCATACTGCATAACATCATTAACACTGTCCAACTCCCTTCTGTACCATTGTTCCCCTTTCAAGACTTTCATATCCTGTAACTGCAGTTTCGTTTCTATACAAGCAGTAAATAACCATTCGTTCCCATTTACCTTTAGAATTTCAAAGAATTTATTCCAATCAACATAGTCAGTAAATCACAAACCTATAAACCTAGAAACGTCGGTTGCCTTTCTTTAACATCTGAGGTAAATCACAGCGTCATTATTGCCTCGAGCTTCGTGATTTTGACTCGAGACATATTTGCTGAGCTGTGGTAATGGGACCGAATTAGTCAGTGTGGGCCTCGAACGCTTGCGTAGGAAACAGCGAACTTCGCAGCGGTTGTGGTGTTGCCATTATCGCGATGAGTGTGATCACAGACTCTGATACTGCCACGAGAGACAGTAAAGAGTGGCCCTTTTTAATCTCGTGGCAATGAACATGACATTCAATGAAGCTAATTTGTCTCCCAGGCTTCTAATCCTTTCGTGCGTTTACTGAGTGCTGTCCGTGTAATCTCACGTGGCAGGTGGGGCTTTACAACCTTAATTAAGACTGATTGACTGCAGTTTTCCACTTTGCACGGAATATACTCACTGTTCTTTTTTTTTTTTAACGTGTGATGTACATTGAGTGATTTACGAAGTTTCGTTACTTTTGTCTTCTGAGGTACTAGTAGCAGCTTTTGGTCTTATGTTTTATTTTGGTATATATGTTTCTATGTTTGTAAATTCATTTATATTTTTGATTGCAATGATCTGAAATTGAATCTCCTTGGGAGTTGGAAAAGTACTCAATCTCTTCGCTATAATCTAGCTCTTTTTCTGCTCTAAGTTCTTTCAGTATGTTTCCAGGTTTGAATCGGTGAGGTCACCGAAAAGCCGCTTCCTTGGGATGAGTTCCCACCATTGATGGCCATTTCGACGAACTCATCTAGTGGATAATCGGAAAATTTCATTTTGATAGCAAAATTGTTTAGTAATCAGTAAATGAATACCATGTAGCCATCTGGTTGCAATTAAACGAGATTTTTTTTCAGTTTTTGATCACGGTTTAGACGGATGCAAACCCATCTTCTTCAGAAATATATGTAACCTATTTCCAGTTTCCTGTACATTTATTTAGAAGCAACCTTAGATACGTTAGAGAGCCAAAACATCAATATTTTGAACACGGCTACTTTTCGGCGACGGTTAGAGTTGAGTAAACGAATGTAAAGGAGCCAAACAGTTGCTTTGAATGTCAGTCTTCTTCAAAAACAGATACAACCTGTATTTTAATTTGCTGTCTATATATTTCGAAACAGCGTTAGATCCGACGTCAGAAAAAATATCTATAATTTGAACACGACTGCGCTTCGGCAGAGCTGGTCTCTAGCCGTGGCTCTATAATACACAGTGGAGAGTCCTTACAGATTCTAACAGTGTGCAACACTGTATTTAGGCTCTATCCAAAAATGGTTCAAATGGCTCTGAGCACTATGGGACTCAACTGCTGTGGTCATAAGTCCCCTAGAACTACTTAAACCTAACTAACCTAAGGACAGCACACAACACCCAGCCATCACGAGGCAGAGAAAATCCCTGACCCCGCCGGGAATCGAACCCGGGAACCCGGACGTGGGAAGCGAGAATGCTACCGCACGACCACGAGATGCGGGCAGGCTCTATCCTTTCACTAGAAGTGACATTACCCAACTACCTAGGTTTGTCTTAAGACTGGACACAAAGCATCCAAGTTATTGTCCCGCATGCGCCACTAAAATTTCGCTACTACAGTGAAAGCACATTATTTGAAACGGAGTATGTTCCCGAGCCAATATTTCTCCAGTGGTTCGTACCGAAGTAGCTCCTCTCCAGTGGTCTGGCTCCGGAAGTTCGGGAACCAGTGCACCAGCCCTGTGGTAGTGGTAGCGGTAGACCAGACCGGAGGAACGGCAGCAGAGCCCGCATCGCGAAACAATGGCGGGCCTCGTTAGGCTGTGCCGCAGCCGCATTCAAATTATAATTAAACAGCGGTCGCAGCGAGGCGGGGGTGGGAGAGTCTGGTGGGGGCGGAAGCGGTGGGTGGTGTCCGCTAGCACGCGCTGCCCGCCTTTGAAGTTCCAGCTGCTCTCCTTATCGCCATCTTCCGTTAACTCGTCTGCCCGGCTTCGAGCAATGCCGGGCCTTCTTGTTCTGTTCTGCTTAGTTGGTGGCTATAATTTCACCCAGTTCCGCATCCCAGCCCCCAAACTCACGAAGTGTAAGCACTGAGGTACGGGATACTGCAACAGTGGAGTGAGGACAGAGACGAAGTAGTGGTCACAGTAGGCAGTTGAAATGTGAAAAAATTTTAAGACGTGTATATTTCTATTGTCTATTGTCAAACCACAATTTATGAAAGACGTTTATATTTTATTAATAGGATTAAGTAGGAATAATTAATATTTGTCATGTTGGAAATAATTGTGGTAGCAGGGAATGTCTGCACCAAAGTATTGTTGGCAAGAGAGAGACCGCGCATTGATATAATTTTAAAAAGGGCGGGAGGGACCGCGTATGGAAACATTTTAAGAAAAGAGCGGGGAAGACCGCGCATTGATGAAGTCACTAGTAAGCGAGATGTGAAGCGAGCCGGTAGCAGGTCTGAAGCGAGAGGTTGCGAGGAGCAGTGTGCCTGCCAGCCACCATCTACAAGATATACAAGTTATTGTAAACGGATCTACAGAGACATCAGCTAACTATTACCTTAAGAGGAACTAATAATATTGAATTATCTCCTTTGCGAAACTAAAGACTACTGAAGTTATGTTTGCGCAATGCCAGTTGTAAGATTATTGTAAAAATTAAGTCACATTTGAAGACAAACGTCTTCAGAATATAATTTTTGTCAGCAGTGTTGCATTACAGATTATAATCAATCCCAAAAACCATCAACGTAAAACTTTGCAAAAATTTTATTGTTGTCAAGAAAAAGAGTAACTATGAATTACGTAACTTCAGTCAAATTAATTAAAGAATGATGTCAGCTTTGGTATTAAAGAATAACGACAGCCTTGGTAATAAATACAGTGAACCAGACTAAGTATATTCATGTCGCAGTTCGATGTAGCAGTCAGATGGCGATCCACTAACAGTAAAACAGGTAAGGAACAGTTTTGGGTTATTGCAGGTAACGACTGAGGGCCACGACCACGACACATTCTGTGTTACGTCGGAATAATCAGAAAATCACTTTTAATAAGCAGCATTTAAATTTGTATGCGAAGATTGAGAAAGAGAATAAATTTCAAAGGGAAGATTTCATTTGTTATTATTAAGCAAGAGATAGGAACCCTAAGGAAAGGTTTCATAGGTTACTGTAGAAGGGAGCAAAAGAGATATAGAGGAGACGGTTATTACGTAACAACAAAAGAGATATATGGAGGAGATGGGAAGATTTAAAAATGCGTAATGAAAAATTGAGTTATGAAGATCCTCTTTAGGAAAGGTGACAAGCTCAAATTCCTGGCATAGAGAAACAACTGAAAGAGTTGAAAACAAATAAGTCGCAAGGTCCTGTTGGAATCCTAGTTTAATTTTACAAATATTACTATATAGAATACGCCACTTACTGTGCTTGCATTTATCGTGAATCTCTCGTTCAGGAAGTATATAGCGACTGGGAAAAGAGCAGCTGACCTCTATGTATAACAAGGGCAAAAGAACGGACCCGTAATATTACAGAGCAATATCCCTAACATCGATTTGCTGCAGAATCCTTGAATATATTCTCAGTTAGAATATAGTAAATTTTCCTGACAACGAGTAGTTTATGTCCACGAATCCTCATAGTCTTAGAAAGCGTCGCTCGTGAGTAACTCAAAAAATGGTTCAAATGGCTCTGAGCACTATGGGACTTAACTTCTAAGGTCATCAGTCCCCTAGAACTTAAAACTACTTAAACCTAACTAACCTAAGGACATCACACACATCCATGCCCGAAGCAGGATTCGAACCAGCGACCATAGCGGTTCCGCTGTTCCAGACTGTAGCGCCTAGAACCGCTCGGCCACCACGGCTGGCTGGGGAACTCAGCTTGTCCTTTTTCCACATCATGTACTGCTAGCTATGGAAGACTGATCATGGGCATATCCCACATTCTTAGATTTCCGGCATGCATTTGACATTTTTCCCAGAGAAAGGCTCGACGACTTTTCCTCGATACCAAGTGTGCATCGGAGACAACGTAATCACCTGGACGACCCCAAGGAAGTGTGATGGATTTGCTGTTACGAGGAGTGTCCAGAGAATATATTCCGATTGGTCGCAAAGTGGAAATCACAGTGAAAATCCGATGACATTTTGCACAGGTGTGTTTGGCAGTGTCCCTAGTATGCCCGTCAATCGTATTACCTCGTTCTTTTTAGTTCTGAGAGCACAGGGAGCACATAAAGATACCTAGAACAGTGTCTCCCGCCATGTACGAGGGCCTGGTGAGAAATTTCGCCTGAAGCTATGCAGCCAACAGTACATAACTATCGTGCGGTTTCGTCTTCAAGGCAATTCTCAGCCGCATTCTGCAGGGGCAATGAAGACGCTCCTGCATCGTTTTCAAGTGGAAATGTTTGATTACCCACAACACAGTCCATAACTGTCTCCCTCTGAGTATCATCTCTGCTCACATGAACCGACGGCTATGAAGACAACATTTTGGCACAGACAACTAGCTGTAGGCCAGCGTAGAGTATTTGCGGAAAGCACTGGCGGCTGTCTTCTGTGATGAGGGTATAGGAAATTTGGTACAATGATACGACAAAGGTCTAAGTCAGAACGGCGAATACGTAGAGAAGTAGCTGGAAGGTGCAGCTAACAGTTACAAATAAAACATATCTGATTTTCACTGTGGTTTCCATTTCACGATCAATCGGAACTTACTTTCTGGACAGCCCTCGTATTTTCTATGTACATAAACGATCAGGCGGGCAAGGTTGGTAGCAATATTCAGTTGTTTGATTTGATTCTATTTTGTACGGGAAAGTGTCGCAGATGAATAACGTACGATAATTTAAGAGGACTTTCACAAAAAATCTAGTAGGTTTTATGAATGGCAGCTGGATCTAAATGTACAAAAATATAAGTTAATGCAGATTCAGATCATCAATAAACTGAAACACAATATTTTTAGCGCAATGCAATCTGAATTTCAGTAATCCTTACAAAAGAATGGCCCTGACTAACAATAACCTATACCAATCATGAACCACTTACCCCACAAAAATCTTCTTTACTCGAACAACTACAATACAGCAAGAGCCACTACTGCCAGCTAAATAGTAGATTCTAACTACTGAAGGCCCTAAATACTGATAGACATAGGTCGCAAACGAAAGATTTTGATAGAGAGCAAACAATGTATTTAGCTTAATAATGTTCCAAAGTCCATATATATATATATATATATATATATATATATATATATATATATATATATATATATATATATGTGTATATATATATATATATATATATATATCAGTTCATGATATCCAATATTAAAAAATTCCCATATCCGCAATGGAATGTCCCTTGAGTCGAGCACCAACTGCCATTCCTCATTCAAAGTCTGTTGATTCCCGTCGTGCTGCCATAATGACATCGGAAACATTTCACATGAATACCTTGTGTACCCGATACTGCCGCCTCCTGTACATATCCATATCCCCTTCCCACTCCGATCGCTTTTGTCAACTGACTGTGAAACGTCCCCTTAGAAAAATTTATGAGTGACTGTGCTGATAAACCTCTTACATTATTTGACTTTCAAACAGCTGAGCAGAACTGAACGTTCTCAGACATTTCGCTCTTTACCTATTCTGATCAACACTAAACTGACACACAATATTTTTAGAGCAACACAGTCTGACTTTCAAAAATCCCTACTAAAGAATGGCCCTGACTAACAATAACCTATACCTTTCATGAATCACTTACCTCACAAAAATCTTCATTACTCGAACTACTGCAATACAGCGAGCGCCAATACTGCCAGATAAATAAAAGATTCTAACTACGGAAGGCACTAGCTACTGATAGGCATAGTCAGAAAATGATGATTTTGATAGAGAACAACAATGTGTACAAATTTCCTTTTTTGTGGCAGACACACGTCCAGATCGTTCGCTCTCAAAATTCTGCCATCTCTCTCCCAACATCCACTACTGCTGGCGGCTCAACTCTAACAGCGCAACGCGACGTGCTGTTCACATCCAACTGCCCAACACTACAATAGTGAATATTCCGACAATGTCAACCAGCCACGGACTGCACACAGCACAGTCAGTGATTTTCATACAGAGCTCTACGTGTCGTTACCAACATAAAAACCTAAATAGCCTACTTCCAAACTGTAAGGGAGACCGCATTTAGGACACTAGTGCCATCCATTGTTGAGTACGGTTGGAGTGTTTGGGATGTGCAGCACTTCGTATTAAAGGAAGACATCGAAGCAACTCAGAGGCGGGCTTCTAAATTTTAGGTTCGAGCAATACGCAGATGTTACGGAGATGGTTCTTTACGACGAGCACTACTGCGAACATTTACGGACTCGGCAATCCAGACTGACTGCAGGACGATTCTACTACCACCAACGTATAATACGGTAAGGACTACAAAGATAAGATTAAAGAGGTTAGCCTCATACGGAGGTACACAGACTGATGATTTTGCGAGTACGTCACAGGGTATTCGGGTTACCCTCCGCCACGCGCTGTACGGTAGTTTTCGAAGTATGTATGTATATTTGTAGACACAGAAGTCTCAATTTCCTGTTGAATACCTCTTATGAGTATGTCCTCCTACGCCGTGGGGAGAGTTGTTGTGGAACACTTTTAAGACTTTGGCCTCAAGTGCACCCTCTAGTACACAGTGGGGAAAGTGACCCAGACGAGAGGATACGATTGGACCGCGTATAGCCAAACCCCGTGACCCGCACACCACGAGTACGCCCTCAACGTGATCTACACGGCTTCAGAGCGTAGTGCGGCCTTTGTCAGTGAGAGTGGAACAGCGCTGAGGGGACGGTGGTGCAGTGGAGGAGCGGGTGTTCGTTGTGGAAAGTTACGTGACAAAAAAGTCGTTGAAACGGTGTGGTCAGTTGTTTGCTGAGATTTTTGGTGTTGTTAAAGTGCCAGCAAAGAGTAACGTGCAACGCTCAGATCGAAAATGGCTTCAGAGTCTGTTTTAAACAAATCAAAAAACATTCCCAAAAGTGTCTACACACCAGAAAATGTATCAGCAGTTTACCAGAAAATGCTTCAGAGTCCTACCAAATCAACTAGACACCTGCCGCAAGGGACATGCATATCACGTCGATCATGCGGACGAATACTCCACCTGGACCTGCACATGAATCCCTACCGTGTGTCTGTTGTTCATGCATTAAAGCCAGCAGATGCTCCTAAGCACCTCCTGTTTTGTGAGTGGCTGTTCACTGACATAACAATGAATTGGTTGGACATGAATCTGTTCTTTACTGCTGATGAAGCGTGGTTTCACAGGATTGGTTATGTCAACTCACAGAATCACAGATTCTAGGAAGCAGAGAATCCGCATCATTTCGAAGACGGTTGGGGTTTGGTGTACAGTGTCTGCAGCCCGCATTTTTGGTCCCATGTTCTTTCATCAGACACTCGCTGCATTAGCAATATTTTGAAGCCGTTTGTTGCAACACTAACGGAGGAGGAAAAGACCTACCGCTTTTTGCAACAGGATGGGGTAACTGCCCATACAGCCGGCCGAAACTTGGAGCACATTTACAAAATCTTCACGCCTGTCAGAGTTATAAGCAAGTGTCAGTATGGTCATCCAGGCCACCCGATCTGTCAATGTGCGATTTCTTTGTGTGGGCAACCGTCAAGTCTCAGTTGTATCGCAACTACCCTCATAGTGTTCAAGAACTGAAGCAGAATATTTCGGATGAGACTGCATTTATTCCAGCAGTGCATCTTCGATCCGCCTTCAGAAACGTGCTGACCACGGCCCAGAAGTGCCAAGAGAAGAATGGTGCTCACTTTCTACATAGGCTATAGTCAGGTTAGTACTGTATTTCCTTTCCTCTGCTGTGTTTCTTTGTACCCTGGAACTCTGTTCTCCGTGCCACTTTTATTTGCTCCACCCTGTGCAAGTTTAATATACTTTCCACTCCATTTTTAAATGATAGCATCCACTTGTGTACGGCAGACTTTTCTGAAATTGTAAAAATTACTCAGGAAAAGAAAATTTTATCCAAATGCGAAAAGCTCTTGTGTGGGCGGTACCTAGCATCAATAACTCTCGTAAAGCAAATCTTGTCAGTACTGTACTAAGTAGTGTATTTGTTACATTACTATTCTATTAAGAATCAATAATCAGAAAATGAAATTAAATTAAAAGAGGTATTATGAAAAAGCACTTACGAGTTAGAAAAATTAAATAACAACTATTGGTAACGAACACAGAGACAGAGAAAATTGTCAAGGCCTTAAAGAAAGTCAGTCCATTTTCCATTTTCCATGTTGCGCGCCAGAAAACGTTCTTCTGTTTAAACGTCTCAAATGGTGCACAATCGACGAAGTATGGCTTAACTGTGCACACGTTATGTAACTACTTTTAAAAATATACACAATTTTACATTCCACGAACTTAATAACTAAAAAATAAGCAATATCGTCCAAATAGCTTTAATATACAGCACTTAATTATGTTGAACTCATAGAATTTACAACCCCTACACAAATCACAACCTCATACCTCACAACAAAATAAGTAATAATGGTGGAAATCGCGTACGGGTGTTTCTAGCTGGCATTCCTCCATGACATTGTAAAATAAATCACTAGATTAAAAAGCCGACCACGAAACGTTAAACTTTGCTAGGTAATCTATCCACCAGGAAGGACGCCCTCCCCTTCTGAATGCAGAACCAGCAAAACATGTAACCTCGAAAAGACCGTAAAATACTTCTTGGGAAACGTAAACTCAGAGACGCAATGGAGCGCGGCTTCAACAGCAAATGAAGGTTGCAGCGGATTAGACTGGAGGATAGATTGTGTTTGGTGTCTCTTACACTAAGAGGTTCCCCAGAAATCAGTCCTCAGTCCACCCTTGAATCTTACAACAAGCGCAGCTGTGACCATTTGACATTTGTTGCTATGTCTCTAGACTTCCTGTTTTCTTTGTACTGAGAAATTAGTTTGGAAAACTTTATGTCGTTTACTAAAGGCCTCCAGCTCTCTTACAGTCTTGTGTTTATTTCTTCTGTAGCCCATTAAGTTGTCATCATAAGCAGCATAATATGTAGAAACTCATCTAGAGGTTCCTTGAACTTATCGTTAATTTCTGCATTTATATTCGCGAAATGTTGCTTACACATAATTATAGCCTTATTGTGATATTCAGTAATACTTTCAGATTTGCTATAGTACCTTCTTCAGTTCATTATTCAATCTCATCTGCATTAGAGTCAAACACTACAGTTTCGTTAACATTTCAAAACTGGGTCAAGTATTTCAAATGAATCTTGAGAGGCACCCACCTGCCTTGCTCATACTGTGGCATCAAGCAGTCAGGCCTGCAAGATGAGTGGTCTGCCAAGCGAATGGATTCATTCTTATTTATCGAGTAACATGAACTCTCGTACTCACAATTAAGTTACAAATTATCCTCCTGTATGAATAATACGCAACGGAAACACGCATCTGACTATCAGTAATTTACAGAACTCTGACTGTACACTACGCACTGGAAATACCACATTTTCTTTCCTTTCTTTATTTAACGGCTTTTGTCTACACGTGGCCACCGCACTGAATATGAATGGCGCACACATTATAAATTCGGGACATTATGGCAACATACAACTCAATGGAAAAGTCCACCAATCTTTTTCTTTTCACTATCTTATTTATTCCGATAAATTCTCTAACCTAAACACACAAATTCTATAACCTACAACAATAACACATGAGAAATTCCGCCCAGTGGGCATGACTTTACATTGGTGAATCTCTATATTATTGTCTCGTAATTACTTAACGCTACAGTGCACTTTCTGGATAGGATGGTGGATCTTTTATTATACCTCACACTTCGACTCTCACAATCATCATCACGAAACTTTCCTCCAGACCAAGCGGTACAGAAGGAACAAGCATAACCCACTAACCTTTTGAAACTACCTCGCTACACTCCCATGCAAACCACACATACCCAAATTACATGACATACACCACACTACAATATGAAATACAAGACAGTGAATAGTCACCACATTATCACTTTCAGCTTTCCCACTTCAATTAATATGTATCCCAGTTTCACACGACATTGCCCCACTTTGTAATTCTACTTTCCTACTATGAACTCTGGAGATATATGCACGTCTTCCTGTGCAATGCAAGCCATGTGGCGTTGCTGGATAGACGGCCGACTCACCTTGCTTCTCTCTCAGAGTTTGAATCTAGCGTCACACGGAATCATTTCACGCAATGTAATATTAAGAACTTATTCATCACACACGCGAGTCCACAACTGATACCATGGACGAGTACTTCTCTTTATCTTTTGTCTCATACACAGTTTGAGACTCACACAGTACTCACCACGTGGAAGTACTCGTCTCTAATTTCAAGTCCTGCACATGCCATTTCTTAAATATTTCAACTTATGGTGCACACGCTATTTCTTAAATATTTCAACTTATTGTACACACGCTAGTAAATCAGCTTAACTTAAGTACACGGAAGTATTTCAATTTATTTCTACACGTGGTTTCATTGTGACCGTTGGTCACTTCCGAAGATTACTACAATCCCATTAATATTACCTGCCTGACATTTAATTCTCCCCACAAAAGTTCCTGAAATAGAGAAATTATTATTTCAAACTACTCTTAAATATTCCACATGCATACCATGACTCCACTCTTTCGTCGTTACGGAGCACAACTAAAACAGGTGTTAACAGCACAGGATCCAGCGGCAGAGTGCTGAAACATGGCCGTTCTCGAGGTCCTCTCACACCTCTGTCAAAGTGGGGGAGCACCTTACTACCCTATTGGTCAGCCACATTTCAGGCACTCAAAGCTCAGGTAAATTTCATCTCTTTGGTCCCACCAAAGGTGGCCAAAGGATCGACTCAAAGATGATCATATATTCACATTCACTATCTGTGGTTAGCAGACGACCATACATTCATTCATTTCAAAAGATCTCACCAAACTGGACGTAGGGATTTACTTTGTGGGAGTGCACATGTGATCAATTAAATAAATAAATTGTCATTTTTTCCCACACTGGTATCCGGCTTCGCTGTATTAATTGAAATTGAGTTATTTTACAAAAAAATGTGTTGTTCTGACAAAAATAATGAAGTATGTTCTACCTATTTTCAATGTCGGGCAGTACTGTACCCTTTCACCACCGGCTACCCATGTAGAAAAAAATGGCACGGTACTATCCTTGCAATGCGAGGGTAGTTCCGAACATTTTTTTAAGAAAACTGTATTAGAACAAACATAGCATGTCATCAAAATAACCAGGAGGAGACCTTAGCCCCTGGTGACCTCAAATTGACGACCAAATGTCGTTACTTTACCAAATTATTGACACAGTTGTTGTATTATTGTACTCTCCACATCCGGAGTAGCGTACACATACAAATTTACAACAATCCACATGACAAATAAAACATTACATCATACAAATAAAAAATAATGGTGAGATAAAAATTTGCTTATTTACTGGGATCTTCGTTATTTTTATGAGTAATCCAAACTTCACTAATTCTATGACAAATAAAAATAATACTAATTGTACTCATGAAATTTTAAATAGCTCACCGTCCAAACACAGAGCAACTAATCTGACATTCATAAATTGTGGGGTAAAAACCTTTACACAGCAAAGTCTAAATACAAAACAAAATCAACAAAAGAAAAACAGCGTACACCAGTTACATGTAGAATGTCAGGCTCCATACCATTACTCTAAAATATACATCAAACGTACAGAGAAATAAAACTGAGAAGAAAAACAATGAAATATACCACAAGTTACATACTGGTTACGTAATATAGTCAAACTAAGACATCATGTCATACCTCGTTAACTATCATCACTTAAGCAATTGCCACCACTACTCGACTGTGAGTTTAACCTTATCCTTGTCCACCAGTACAAATACCTGCTGCTGAGCCAGTCAGTCCATCAACTTTGATCAATACACGCAGTAAATAGTTTAGCAATAAGTGCTTGAATCCACCAGTAGCTCTTGTATCTTACTCTACTGCTCATTTCTCCGTTGTAACACATTTAGACGACAAGAACTTGCATTTCGACTAGCCTTCGTTACACTATAATGTGAAATATCACCACTGTGATAATAAAATAAGTGGCTTCAGTCAACACACCAACAAGATCATTACTGTCCACGACATCAAAATGCATCAATTAATTCCGATATTTGTTGTGCAATGCAAATTCTTCTCCCCTGTGACAACCTTACTGACCATTGCAACAAGAGCCGCTACGTTACTATTACGCCACTGGCTAATAATTAAAGCATCATTGTACCAAATATTCTAATAAACATGTTACGTGTACTTGATAACCCAGAACAAACACAAGAAACACACTAACTATTCTACACACAAATGTTAATAAAATACAATTACACTTGCTGTCCCTTCAGGAATGAAACATATAATAAAAAAAATTCACACAATTACAATTACAAATACATTATTCCCTGTCTTGCGAGTCACACGGAATCATTTCATTCTGTGATTTTCTTGGGGTCTAAAAAGTTGCTGACAGGTTCCCTAGAAACACTGTCTCGATGTCAAAGCTCTCCCATGGTTACCCGGACGAAAGTCTTTAAGTCACTCAAATCGGCATTTTGAACACGCACTGAACTGTAAACTGTATCTCACATCAAACACAAATGTCATAGTCACAGCATCTACACGAATCTGGTCGTCCAGAAAATGGCCCTACAACTACTATTACCACGGTTCTGTCCTTTCAGTTCATGGTGTAATTAAAAGTCGTAAGTTCCAACAAACAGCACTTATTCCCGCACCAATTCAAGAAGTGTCTCCTACTACAGACGCAAATGTCAATGTCCCACTTTAGTTTCTTGCGTTCATACAATAATTAGTCACCAAACGCCAACTGTCCTCTTTAAGTATACCAAGCGTCCCACATGCAATTCACAAAGCACACTTAACAAGTCACTGCCAAAAGTTTATGGATCCCACCATTCAGTGGTCAAAACAAAACAAAACGATCGTCCTGTCTGCTAAAGACAAAATCTTTTCCACCACTCACAACGTGGATACACCAGTCCTTCACTTTCCACCTTATGGAGACATACGAACAGTCGTCTTGTTTCACGGCTCCACAGTCCAGTACTAGTTAATAGTTGCTGGTAACAAATGCCCGCCGGGCTCTGCCGCGCGTCGTCCATTCTGCCGTGGCGCCGCTGCACGCCCCGTTGCACAGAAGAAACCACCCGCTGTTGCCTCCGCGGGATACTTTCCCCAGTTGTAAGGGTGGCGGAACTTATGAATGGCCAGTGGTACGTGCGTGTCGCCCCAGGCCGTTGACCTGCTGTAGCGGGCGCGTGGAGCGTACCCCGACCGGCAGTGGAGTGGCGAGTGCTGCGGTTCTGTTGCCGACGTCTGCTTGGCTTATGTGGTACGGGCGTGTTCGGTGTAGCCCTCAGCGCTACGACACCCAATCAGTCAGACCCTTCCGTGCAACTCGCAACATTACAGACAAAAGGATATTCTTACAGTATTTAAATACTCATTGATTACATGTATGATCTACACTCCTGGAAATTGAAAAAAGAACACATTGACACCGGTGTGTCAGAACCACCATACTTCCTCTGGACACTGCGAGAGGGCTGTACAAGCAATGATCACACGCACGGCACAGCGGACACACCAGGAACCGCGGTGTTGGCCGTCGAATGGCGCTAGCTGCGCAGCATTTGTGCACCGCCGCCGTCAGTGTCAGCCAGTTTGCCGTGGCATACGGAGCTCCATCGTAGTCTTTAACACTGATAGCATGCCGCGACAGCGTGGACGTGAACCGTATGTGCAGTTGACGGACTTTGAGCGAGGGCGTATAGTGGGCATGCGGGAGGCCGGGTGGACGTACCGCCGAATTGCTCAACACGTGGGGCGTGAGGTCTCCACAGTACATCGATGTTGTCGCCAGTGGTCGGCGGAAGGTGCACGTGCCCGTCGACCTGGGACCGGACTGCAGCGACGCACGGATGCACGCCTAGACCGTAGGATCCTACGCAGTGCCGTAGGGGACCGCACCGCCACTTCCCAGCAAATTAGGGACACTGTTGCTCCTGGGGTATCGGCGAGGACCATTCGCAACCGTCTCCATGAAGCTGGGCTACGGTCCCGCACACCGTTAGGCCGTCTTCCGCTCACGCCCCAACATCGTGCAGCCTGCCTCCAGTGGTGTCGCGACAGGCGTGAATGGAGGGACGAATGGAGACGTGTCGTCTTCAGCGATGAGAGTCGCTTCTGCCTTGGTGCCAATGATGGTCGTATGCGTGTTTGGCGCCGTGCAGGTGAGCGCCACAATCAGGACTGCATACGACCGAGGCACACAGGGCCAACACCCGGCATCATGGTGTGGGGAGCGATCTCCTACACTGGCCGTACACCACTGGTGATCGTCGAGGGGACACTGAATAGTGCACGGTACATCCAAACCGTCATCGAACCCATCGTTCTACCATTCCTAGACCGGCAAGGGAACTTGCTGTTCCAACAGGACAATGCACGTCCGCATGTATCCCGTGCCACCCAACGTGCTCTAGAAGGTGTAAGTCAACTACCCTGGCCAGCAAGATCTCCGGATCTGTCCCCCATTGAGCATGTTTGGGACTGGATGAAGCGTCGTCTCACGCGGTCTGCACGTCCAGCACGAACGCTGGTCCAACTGAGGCGCCAGGTGGAAATGGCATGGCAAGCCGTTCCACAGGACTACATCCAGCATCTCTACGATCGTCTCCATGGGAGAATAGCAGCCTGCATTGCTGCGAAAGGTGGATATACACTGTACTAGTGCCGACATTGTGCATGCTCTGTTGCCTGTGTCTATGTGCCTGTGGTTCTGTCAGTGTGATCATATGATGTATCTGACCCCAGGAATGTGTCAATAAAGTTTCCCCTTCCAGGGACAATGAATTCACGGTGTTCTTATTTCAATTTCCAGGAGTGTATTAGATACATTGGTAATAAAAGAATGTTTGTTCTAAAAAACATAAAACTATACACCCTAGTTTTCTACACATACAACATCAACATTTATCTCTTTTCTTTATACAGCCCACACTCGTACTATTCATTGTACCTGTCGTCCCTCCTACAAAACATGAAAGTGCAAAAAAAAAACGAAAAGGAGTAATAAGCAATCTATACTGCTCATAATTAGAATATCAAATAGTAGGCTACTCTAACATCCTACCACAGTGAAAATATTAGAAACTGTTTATTGTAAAACTACAATATACAGTGAACCTTTGTGCTTGTGATAGACTGAAATTAATACCCCTTGAAAGTGTTCTAACAAAAAAATAATAAATAATCTACACAGCTCACAATTACCTACCACATGTTATTAAACAGTAAACTACTTTAACATCCTAACACAATAAACATTTTAGAAACTGGTGACTCTAAATCTACAACATACAATGCACCTTTGTGCTTGTGACAGACTGAAATTAGTATCTTTTTATATATTTTACCTTTTTATTATATATAACAACATTTCTAGGACATGTATGAACCATGCACATGATGTCAGATAGTAACCTGCCATCGAGGTTCATCCCAATCAAACAATAAAACACAATAATGTTTTAGTTATGGATCGGTAGCATCCCCTTTACAGGAGTGTGCGCATTGATCACACTAAATTCTACGACTCTCACTCACCAGACATCACATTTTCCTTCTCATTCAATCCATTAATACACTAACAGAATAGGTCTAGAAGTCAGCTAACCTTAATACCACCACACTCGCGACAACATACCATACCTTTCCTCCCTTATACTCAACCTCATAACACATGAAGCTGTTTCAGAGATAGCTTTCCAGTCTCCGAATTCGTCCTTTCACTATGGCACCTCTCTCCATCGGCTTACCTCTGCATTCATTTCACCGATTATTCATTCTGCTAAATATCACTTAGAATTGCGACATTTCATCTAAGAACAAAAAATACACAAATTATTCATCCTGCAAAATAACTGTACACATTCTTGGTACCGTTTTGATTAGTTATACTGGTACCAGGCTTCAGCAACAACAACAAAAATTATTTTTTTCACAATGCAACTGTTATGGTAAGAATTAGATTTACACTTATATTACATCTTATGTCAGTATTCCACAACGTTCACCATCTGGATCTCATACTCCCTTCATGTCCCTTCACATTGTGCAGTTGTCCTCATCTCTTCATTCGTATTTCGACTCTCCGTCCGTCCATTACTCCATCATTTCCTGGTCTTCCTTCGCCATTGGCATCAATCTCTATTGCAGCATACACAGGCCTCTCTGTAACATACATCTAAGACATCTCCACATTATTGATTCTACTCACCTTTATTTACCACTGTTTCATGACGTCGAATCTCTTTTTATTAATCACACTGCTCCACGTCGCTTCTCTCCTTCAATATCACCTTTCTCCACTACTATTTATCACGTCGCTTCCCTATCTACCATCTTTATCCACTCATTAATCACCACGTCGTTTCTGCTTGATCCTTATACATATGACAAAAAATACGTACATACACCACTCTGTCGACTCCTGTTCATGACTCATTCGACCAGTCTATTCTGTCATACTTCCTTACATCCCGCCTGAAAATTCTTATGTTCGATTTGCCCCTGCACAACATTACACACCACAAATAAATACACTGACTATCTACCATAAATTGCCTACTTTCGATCTATCCTCAACTTTTCCATAATTTGATGTTAGAAATGTGATGAAGCCCACGAGATTGTTTTCCCTTGATCGTCTCAATCAGTACAGTAGTTTCCTGGACAATCCGCCTCACTCTGGATGGTCCACTATACACAGTAAAGAATTCGCTAGTTAGGAATCTGAGCTTACATGAAAATTAAATGTGTGCAGAGAATATACAAGCTGGGAGAAATGGGCAGCCCAAGTGTTAGAAACTTAGGTGCTAGTGGCCTCTTTCTCTAACACCAGACTCCGAACAACCACACAGCACTTCATTATAACTGTCACTATGACAATGACATATTACCGATTAGATGGCAGCTAATCTAAAAACTTCGATCACAATGTTGACTTTTTACATTACGTGTTAAGTACCTGCAATAGTCAAATCGCACTAATTAACCTGGACTCATTGGCATTATTACGTAACATATTTTTTAGCAACTGGTTTGTTTTGAGGATACAGTCCTTTTACTTTACTGTTCGAAATAAAAATTTGCAAATTTTGCTCTGAGATACCAGCCTAACAGATTCCATTACTGGTGTTTTATTCTGTGATCAGAAGTATGTGTGGTATTTGCACTCCTACATATCAGTAGAGTTTGTCTGCTACATAGACAATTTTCAGTGCCAGCTGCATGTGTTTTAAGGCAAGATGCTAAGGGCTGATATGTTGGATTAGTTTTTCCTATTCTTCAATCCATTATGACAAGAATGAAATGCCAGGATTCCACGCTCTCCTGTCATTCTGATAGTTTCTGCCGTTCCTATCCTCGCCACTATCTGACCTATGAGTCGTGTTTCCGTTCACGATATTGCTCTCATTACCCAGTTCCTGTAACAAGTGCTGAAGTGACGCTGACTCGTCTAAGCCTCTGCTTGCCATCACTATATCTCTGCGCAATTTCACTGGCAACTTCGTTATACAGATCCTAATGAACTCCCCAGTTTCGTATGGCACATCCAAATACCTATTTCGTCTCAGCATTTCCTGATAGCACGCCACTGGATCCCTTATACCACCTTTGTTACAATTTGGCATCATCAATATGCTTTGCGTAACCTGGTCCTGCTTACTTTTCGTCCATAATTCATTCAAATAGCTATTACAGTCTTTAATAACTTCCTGCATTTTCGCTCTAGCCTCTTCCCTCAAATGGTTACACACAAACTTCATTTTGTGGAGCGGTCCCCATGATGAAGGTAATGAATCTTGAAATTGAGACAGCCTTGGACTATACCCAGTTGGGTTTGCCACCTGTTTTATCCGACACAACCGTTCTTCTGACTCTCTGAATTCGTCTTCCTCTTTCTGCCTATTTTCGCTTTTTGAGTTTATCTCACTCTCCCTCTGCAATCTACCTGGTGGTGTGTCACCTTCGCTACTGCACGCTAATTGCAACTGTGCTAGTTCTTCCCTATGTTTCCTACTTACTTCTAATTGCGCCTCTTTAAGCTGTAATACTGATTGTATCTCCCCCTGGTCGGCATAAACCTCTCGCTGCGTACTGTCAGAACCTGTCTCGCCTCTTATACTGAGCTTTTCTACATCTGCACTAATCGTATTCATTCTGACCACTACCTCTTTGATTCGCTCATCCAGCAACACGTCCCTACGCTCAGTAGTATCACTCTCTATTGTAAATACTTGTACCTCCAAATTATTAGCTTTTTCTTTCACGGCATCACATACTTGCTTCAACACACCCAGATTCTTCTCCCCCTCTTCTAACCAATTATTAACTGCGGGCAGACGCTCATCGATAACTGAGTCTAGCTTCCTCATTGCCTCTTTATTTCCCTTATCCAATGCCATCATACTTTCCTTACTACCTTTATCCATCGCTTCCCATCTTTCCTTATTATCTCTATGCATCGCGTCCAATATTTCCTTAAACTCCCTATCTCTCTCCTTAGCCTCCCTATCTCTCTCTTTAGCCTCCCTATCTCTCTCCTTATTATCTCTATCCATCCTCTGTAAAAACTGCAGTAGCACACTGTCATTTGCTACTTTCGGTGCGCTCACCTCGTTCGCCTGAGAAACCGTAGCTTTGCTAAGGGTAGCTGCACTTTCACTGCATACCTGACCTAGTCCCGGTTCGCCCGCGTCGTCGGGAAAAGCCCCCGATTGTGAACAATGCCCGCCGCTCAAAGGATCACCTTGCAGCGGTCCACTGAACAATTCAGCCCCTTTCGAGTGTTTGCCGTCCCCGCTCATTAACAAATGGTCAACAGCTACTTCCTGCTGCACTGCTACGTTCACCCCAGAATCGCTATTCTCCATGGTGGCTACGCTTTTCGACTGCGACCTAGTTACTACGGACATTACGCAAAAAAAATTATACAACGACCTTCCAGCCTTGGGAGATATAGCAATTAATTACAAAAAAAATAAAAGAACCTCACCAATCCAGAAAGAAATTGCAAACAAAAAATTTTTTTTTACTTCTTAGAGCTATCACAATACATTCCATTAAAAATTCTTAACAGCAAACCCTAACAGCAGAATATCCTGGCAAAATAAATCCTGGCCAAATTATCCTGGCAGGGTCGAAATTATGAGAGGCACCCACCTGCCTTGCTCATACTGTGGCATCAAGTAGTCAGGCCTGCAAGATGAGTGGTCTACCAAGTGAGTGGATTCATTCTTATTTATCGAGTAACATGAACTCTCGTACTCACAATTAAGTTACAAATTATCCTCGTGTATGAATAATACGCAACGGAAACACGCATCTGACTATCAGTAATTTACAGAACTCTGACTGTACACTACGCACTGGCAATACCACATTTTCTTTCCTTTCTTTATTTAATGGCTTTTGTCTACACTTGGCCACCGCACTGAATATGAACGACGCACACATTATAAATTCGGGACATTATGGCAACATACAACTCAATGGAAAAGTCCACCAATCTTTTTCTTTTCACAATCTTATTTATTCCGATAAATTCTCTAACCTAAACACACAAATTCTATAACCTACAACAATAACACATGAGAAATTCCGCCCAGTGGGCATGACTATACATTGGTGAATCTCTATATTATGGTCTCGTAATTACTTAACGCTACAGTGCACTTTCTGGACAGGATGGTGGATCTTTTATTATACCTCACACTTCGACTCTCACAATCATCATCACGAAACTTTCCTCCAGACCAAGCGGTACAGAAGGAACAAGCATAACCCACTAACCTTTTGAAACTACCTCGCTACATTCCCATGCAAACCACACATACCCAAATTACATGACATACACCACACTACAATATGAAATACAAGACAGTGAATAGTCACCACATTATCACTTTCAGCTTTCCCACTTCAATTAATATGTATCCCAGTTTCACACGACACTGCCCCACTTTGTAATTCTACTTTCCTACTATGAACTCTGGAGATATATGCACGTCTTCCTGTGCAATGCAAGCCATGTGGCGTTGCTGGATAGACGGCCGACTCACCTTGCTTCTCTCTCAGAGTTTGAATCTAGCGTCACACGGAATCATTTCACGCAATGTAATATTAAGAACTTATTCATCACACACGCGAGTCCTCAACTGATACCATGGACGAGTACTTCTCTTTATCTTTTGTCTCATACACAGTTTGAGACTCACACAGTACTCACCACGTGGAAGTACTCGTCTTCAACTTACGGTGCACACGCTATTTCTTAAATATTTCAACTTATTGTACACACGCTAGTAAATCAGCTTAACTTAAGTACACAGAAGTATTTCAATTTATTTCTACACGTGGTTTCATTGTGACCGTTGGTAACTTCCGAAGATTACTACAATCCCATTAATATTACCTGCCTGACATTTAATTCTCCCCACAAAAGTTCCTGAAATAGAGAAATTATTATTTCAAACTACTCTTAAATATTCCACATGCATACCATGACTCCACTCTTTCGTCGTTACGGAGCACAACTAAAACAGGTGTTAACAGCACAGGATCCAGCGGCAGAGTGCTGAAACATGGCCGTTCTCGAGGTCCTCTCACACCTCTGTCGAAGTGGGGGAGCACCTTACTACCCTATTGGTCAGCCACATTTCAGGTGCTCAAAGCTCAGGTAAATTTCGTCTCTTTAGTCCCATCAAATTTGGCCAAAGGATCGACTCAAAGATGATCATATATTCACATTCACGATCTGTGGTTAGCAGACGACCATACATTCATTCATTTCAAAAGATCTCAGCAAACTGGACGTAGGGATTTACTTTGTGGGAGTGCACATGTGATCAATTAAATAAATAAATTGTCATTTTTTCCCACACTGGTATCCGGCTTCGCTGTATTAATTGAAATTGAGTTATTTTACAAAAAGTGTTGTTCTGACAAAAATAATGAAGTATGTTGTACCTATTTTCAATGTCGGGCGGTACTGTACCCTTTCAATCTATCTGCTACACATTTTTTACGTCAATGTATTTGAAAACATCTTCCAGGACTGTTGAGAATAATTTCAGCCATATGGAACATTCTTCACTGACTCCTCTTTCATCTTCGAATACCTCACCATCCTGTGTAAGTATCTCAGCTATACCAATGATTTCTCAAAAGCTGCCAATATAGATTTTGTTGGAACTAAGTTAAATAGGTTTGTCAGAAGTTATGAACTCAAGACAAAATGCTAATCCTTACACATTGCTCCATTCCATAATTTCGTCCTTTACTTGCAAACAATCCAGTGTGCAATTTTCACTTTTCCAGTCAGTTTCTCCATCTGGATACAATTTAATGCTTCTTTTTCTGTGTAGTGGTTGCAAAGTTAGCGAATATGTAAGTATCTAATGTCCTGTAGGATATCCATTTACATCTTCACTAATAAAAAAATCGGGACGAGATTAGATCGTTCTAGCACTAAGCTAAGAAAAGCAGCATATCTGTTGGACCAGTCAACATCAACAAATCCCTAGCATCACAAAAATTATGGTGCAAGCGAAAGCTATTTTTGTATCGTCAATGAGTAAAAAAATCTTCACCGCCAAATAAATAGTCGAGTCCATTTCGTAATAAAGGTTTTGCATGGTAATTAAGTGGAGCTGTTACTCAAATATAAACGCAACCAGCGGAACAATACTCCTGTCAGCGCACAAAAATGTGAGTGTGTTCCTCTCTAAAGGACTCTGACAGAAATTAAGTGTCGCTGCTAATCGAACAAATATACAGCTGGTGGAAAAATGATTCTGTATCAGCAAAAAGTGAAAAAGAAATAAAAATTAAAAAGTAAAAAATAAAAGTGACCAATAAGTTCCTCTGTAAAAGAGACATCAAGTGGCTCTATTACTCGAACAAATATGCAACCAGCAATAAAATGCTCCTTTCTGAGTACATTAAGTCGAATATGTTCCTCTTTAAAAGATTCTGAAAGAAAAGCGGGGAGCCAGCAACCTCAACCCGTCCTTGACAAAAAAATTTCGCCTGATGAGAGAACGTTATAAATACATTTATGAGTCTCTTTATGTACTTAAGTCTTCGTACGAAACATCTCCCTATCACTGTCAATGTCTATATATGTTTCTCTCTCACTATTCCCCCCCACTGATTGGCATTCTTAGCAGTTTGTCTTCATCCTTTTCTCTAGATCTTCCTTACCGCTCTCTTATTTTCACTGTCTGTCTGCCCCACTGCTATTATCTTTGTGACATTTTTTCTCTCCCTTTGCCGTCATCTCTTTATTTCTCAAAAAAAAATGTTTCATATGGCTCTGAGTACTATGGGACTTAACTTCTGAGCTCATCAGTCCCCTAGAACTTAGAACTACTTAAAACTAACTAACATAAGGACATCACACACATCCATGCCCAAGGCAGGATTCAAACCTGCGACCGTAGCGGTCGCGCGATTCCAGACTGTAGTGCCTAGAACCGCTCGGCCACTCCGGCCGCCCTTCATTTCTCGATTAGAGTCTGTCATCCATCTCTTCAACTACCACTGTCTCCTTCCCACCCATGTCCTTGGAGAATGTTTGCTCCGTGTTTGAGCCATAGTCTGGGAAAATTTAACACGTGAGTTCTGCGGATGGCGGAAACAGGGAAACTACTTTTAGCATTTCGATATACGGCGATAGGGGAATATTGAAAATCAATATCTCCTCTCTCTTTGGCTCCTACTCCTATTGTCTTCATTCACCTATCTCTATCTTTCACTGCCGCTTTATCTCCCCACATGCAGTAGCTCCTCTCTCTTCCACTGGCACTGTCTCCTCTCTCTTCCACCGTCTTTCTGCTGGTCTGTTTCCGTCCAAGAAGTTGCGAAAATACTTGTAAGGCAAAATTTTTGATGAGAAATGCAGGATAACGTTAGAGTTCACTAGTTTCCGATTTTCCTGTTGGAGTAAAGATATTAGCCATTTTTGTGTAATGACAGAGGAGCTTTTGCGTTGGTTCCCTTCTTTTTCCTCCCACAGGAGGGTTTGTAACAACAACGACTCTATACTATTGTACATACACTCCTGGAAATTGAAATAAGAATACTGTGAATTCATTGTCCCAGGAAGGGGAAACTTTATTGACACATTCCTGCGGTCAGATACATCACATGATCACACTGACAGAACCACAGGCACATAGACACAGGCAACAGAGCATGCACAATGTCGGCACTAGTACAGTGTATATCCACCTTTCGCAGCAATGCAGGCTGCTATTCTCCCATGGAGACGATCGTAGAGATGCTGGATGTAGTCCTGTGGAACGGCTTGCCATGCCATTTCCACCTGGCGCCTCAGTTGGACCAGCGTTCGTGCTGGACGTGCAGACCGCGTGAGACGACGCTTCATCCAGTCCCAAACATGCTCAATGGGGGAGAGATCCGGAGATCTTGCTGGCCAGGGTAGTTGACTTACACCTTCTAGAGCACGTTGGGTGGCACGGGATACATGCGGACGTGCATTGTCCTGTTGGAACAGCAAGTTCCCTTGCCGGTCTAGGAATGGTAGAACGATGGGTTCGATGACGGTTTGGATGTACCGTGCACTATTCAGTGTCCCCTCGACGATCACCAGTGGTGTACGGCCAGTGTAGGAGATCGCTCCCCACACCATGATGCCGGGTGTTGGCCCTGTGTGCCTCGGTCGTATGCAGTCCTGATTGTGGCGCTCACCTGCACGGCGCCAAACACGCATACGACCATCATTGGCACCAAGGCAGAAGCGACTCTCATCGCTGAAGACGACACGGCTCCATTCGTCCCTCCATTCACGCCTGTCGCGACACCACTGGAAGCAGGCTGCACGATGTTGGGGCGTGAGCGGAAGACGGCCTAACGGTGTGCGGGACCGTAGCCCAGCTTCATGGAGACGGTTGCGAATGGTCCTCGCCGATACCCCAGGAGCAACAGTGTCCCTAATTTGCTGGGAAGTGGCGGTGCGGTCCCCTACGGCACTGCGTAGGATCCTACGGTCTTGGCGTGCATCCGTGCGTCGCTGTGGTCCGCTCCCAGGTCGACGGGCACGTGCACCTTCCGCCGACCACTGGCGACAACATCGATGTACTGTGGAGACCTCACGCCCCACGTGTTGAGCAATTCGGCGGTACGTCCACCCGGCCTCCCGCATGCCCACAATACGCCCTCGCTCAAAGTCCGTCAACTGCACATACGGTTCACGTCCACGCTGTCGCGGCATGCTACCAGTGTTAAAGACTGAGATGGAGCTCCGTATGCCACGGCAAACTGGCTGACACTGACGGCGGCGGTGCACAAATGCTGCGCAGCTAGCGCCATTCGACGGCCAACACCGCGGTTTCTGGTGTGTCCGCTGTGCCGTGCGTGTGATCATTGCTTGTACAGCCCTCTCGCAGTGTCCGGAGCAAGTATGGTGGGTCTGACACACCGGCGTCAATGTGTTCTTTTTTCCATTTCCAGGAGTGTATAAGTAAATATCTTCATCTGATTTTACGATAAACCTGTGTAATTGATGTTCTGATTTCATTTCTTTTTGTTTCATGGCTTTATGTAAAGAAAACTGTATATAAGTTTCAATGTGAATATTTATGTTTATGTCAAATGTCAAGCAATATTGTAATAGAATTGAAATGTAACAAATGTTGAAACTGTTGTAAGATGTGTAAATTTGTAACTGTGCGTCTGGTCCATACGTACACAATGTGTTAGGATATGTAGAATGTAAAACCTCGGGTGAATACCCGGTCTCTCAGGGAGCGGTAAAAGGTGGATGGCAGGCGAGCGCGGGAAAATGCATGCGGGCACTGCACGGCACGACGGGCACAGGAGTAGTTGGAGTTTGGGACTGGCTTGAGCAAAACCTTCTGGAGGGAGGAGGCTCTCCTGGAAGACATAGCTTCACTGAGCCTCGGGCATGCCGTTCCAACGCCCACACAGCATGGGAAAATTTCATAGGCACTAAATGGAAAAGTATTGCGACGCTAAGAAGATTTAAAGTGCCGATACGTCAAGAGCCATAGATGTGGTTGTATGTGTGCTCTTTGCCTGCCCAACTAGCCGCACGCCAACCGCAGCATCGATAATAGCAGGTTGAAACATTTACTACTGTATTCGTATGGATCAGAGAGTGAACTGTGTTTGTGCAATAGTAACCTAAATTTTACCGGAACTTTCCCATCATTTAATTATCTTCACAACTAGCCTATACAGGGTTCTTTGCTAATGTTGTGCAATCCGAGAGTCCCGCAATGAAAATTATTATTTGTGTTAATAATAATTATTTACAGAAATAGCTATATTAGAATGATGTTTAAAGAAATGCTTCATTAATGTACCAGTAAATGAATAGCGAAGGTCTAACGAAGTTGAATGATAACTTTAGTATTGACATACTAATGAAGTTTATTATTTCGAGACAGATTTAAATGCATTTAAATTAGCATTAAATAAGATGAAATAAGCAGTAACTTATGTACTGAAAATCTTGGATGCATAATAAATTCAGTAATCAATTTCTTTAAATAGAGCGATCATAACAGTTTCAGGGACCTCCCCTCATTCATTTGAATTCTGAAGTGTTCTAAATTGGTTTGACTACCAAAAGATAACGTTAATATAAAAGTTAAAATTTATCAGTTTTTTATCTTTATTAAAATTGACACTTTTTGTGTGGCACGAAACTACAATTTCTTGGGTAACCTATGCCCGATTTTAATTAGATTAAGAGACAGTATAAAGTTTTGTAGTAAACATTATAATGTAGTGTTACGTATTCATGATTTTCCACATCAGTACAGAATGTGAAACAATCAGTTGAATAGATTTTCTGGTTCAAAATTCTATTGTATTATGCAGTGTTACAAATTGTTGTTTTGCATGAATCTATACCAACTGTTATAGGGAAGAAACTCAGTTAATGCCTAATTAGGCAGGCGACCCTATTATTATCACATTAGTAGCATCTTCTGGGTCTGCTTTTGATCCATCCTGACTCGTGATTACATTTCGAACTTACGTGACGTATCATTGTTATTACAGAGTGGATGTAAGCCTGATTTCCCACCATTCAGGTACACGCAGTCGATGTCTATGCGAAAATCCTTTCTCATAAGGTGAATCCCGCTCACTTACCATAGCACAGGCTTTAACGAGTACTGTGTCACGGATGTTACAAGTGGCTTTCCGGTGTCACAACATCCAGTTGTTTCCGGTCACAAATTAACGTGAATACCGAACTCTAGATGTTCAGTGGCACGAACTGCAATAATATCCAGTGAAGTAAATAGCAGTGAACGTCAAGTACGGTAGTGAGGTGTAATTTGCGTTCGGTATGGACAAGAACGTAAACACAGTAGATGCGCCGATCTTAATAAAAGATGGGGCTGGCAATGACAGGAGTTTACGCGGCCAGATAACAGATTGCGTTACCGGTAGACAATTGGCGTACATACAATACCACGAATATGTTAACGAACAGATTGAAATGTCGAGATCGCCTCGAACACAGCAAGGAATAAAGCAGGAATCAGAGGATGACTTTGTAGATGATAGTGGGTACGTGAACGAATCCACTGACATGTTTGATTCACCACAGATAAAGAAAGAACTGAAAGAAAATTTTGAAGTAGGATCGGAACACACCGATTCCGTAGAACAAGACAGCAAGACAGTATGAAAATTTTAAGCATGAACCACTTATTTGAACGGTCAACCAAAAAAATTGCAGGACAGAATGATCAGCGTGAAACACAAGTCAGTAATCAGGTTAGGCAGCTTGAAACACACGTTGATCTGCTCAGAACACATGTCGATGTTCAGCTCAAAACACAGGTTGGTCAGCTTAAAGCACAGGTCGAAGAACAAGGAATTAAAATTAGTAAAAAAATCGAACAGGTAGAACAAAAAGTGGGTAATTTAAGTTCTGCAGTAAATACTATGAAATCTGAAATTGACACAATTAATAAAAATATGAATACTATGCAGGGGGAAATTGAAGACATTGACAGTAGGTTTGATGTTGAAATTCTCAACATCCAAGAGAAAGTAGAGCCTCTAGTTGATACAAATGTAGACGATAAAGTTTTCAGCCTTAAAACTGAGATCGTAAAAGAATACCAACATGGAATCTCACAGTTGAAAAAGGCAGTTTCAGATAGTGAAAGAGATTTAGGCGAAAAAGTTACCGGATGTGTAGAAAAGTGTGAACAAAATACATCGAAAATTAAAGGCAAAATTTTCGATCTCGAGAGTAAAATCAAAGATAGGCCTGGTGTTGTCTGAAATGGCACGCCACTTACGAAGCTGTTGGAAGGTGAGGAACGCTTCGATCCCGACAAAAACCGTAACGGATGACATCCGTTGTATTTCATCAAAAATTGCGAGACGATTTTTCCTAAACACTTATCTGGACAGGAGAAGATAAACGTAGTAATTAGCGCCTTAGCAGGTGACGCTATGCGCTGGGAATTAACTTGAATACCGAACCAATGACGTTCGAAGAGTTTAAACAAAAGTTTACAGAAGAATACTGGTCCGAACAAAAACAGGATCATTTGTGGCGCGAGTTTATCATGGCCAAACTTCGTGATAACAGGGCAGGAATTCTTTGAAAGATTTCAGCGAATATTGGTACCGAAAGTTGACACACATAAGAGGGAGAAGATCCGATTCTGAAATCGTATGGGAGCTATATAAAAAGCTTCCATAAGATTCAAAGAGATATGTGGGAAGCAATCATCGCAGCTTCCAAGCGTTTCTCGAAAGGGTTGAAGACGAAACCGCTGGCGCGAAAGTCTTGCCAATTATCAGAATTTTAGTAGCAGGAATAACCGCAATAATGACGAGAGGAATGACGGCGATGGTTTTCGCACCAACATGATACAGAAAGGTAGAGGCAGAGAAAGAGAAAGAGGGGGTTGTCCAGGTCGCGGTAGAGGGTACACTGCGCAAAATAATAACGACTCGGGAAACTGATTTCCACGAACGTTGCGGGCGAAACGGAAGCGGACAGAACATACCGGCCCCGATTTAAGAAACAATACCAGACTAGCAGTAAAGTTATGAGACAGGTTAGGGACAGGCATGGAACGACGCAGCGTGTTGTTGTGAAACAAGTGTCAGGTGCGTGCGCAGATGATTCATCTTCACCGCACAGTGCGCTACATGTTAACAGGCGATTGGAGCATCAGAGAGCAACGGCCCAGCCTAGCAGATCAGCTGTTCAGAGAGAAGTCGCTAGCAAGGCTGCAGAATTAGGTACGATCATTGCCATAAGAGGTGGCGAATACATCACAAGTGGTAATTTCGTGGTGAAGGAAATAGTGGACGGAACAGTGGATACACAGAGGTGTGGTTAGCAGTGTTAGCAATGAAGTAAATGGCGAGAATGAATTAGCAGAAGTAACTGATTGACATGTGCAGATCGATGATCTGTACAAGGACCTCAAGCAATGTGAGTGGGAGGATTTTAAGAAGGAATATGAGGCAAGGAGGTTAATTAGTGAAAAAGGAAATAATGGGGACATCGATAATGTGACGTGGCTCGAATTTAAGGAGGAGAGAGTAAATATCGCTGTGCAAAGTACGCGTGCTGCTGATAGGATGATGGTTAAAGATAGGAAGGAATTGGAGGATGAAATCCTAAGCTTTGTCGAGGAAGTGACTTCTGTTAACGATCCACCAACAGTACAAGCTCTTACCGAAAGGCACCATGGGGAAGGGGCAGGTAATTACCTACGAGTAACTGAAGTCCACGATGATTGCACTAAATATGAAGTAACATTGGATGCGAGGAAAGCTGATAATGAGGTCGTTTTGCCAAAAGAGGATATTGCGTTAAAATTAAAGCCGGACAAAAATGCAGAGGAAGAACTTATTGCCTGACTCAGAAAAGCTTTTATGTTAGAATCTGAAAGCGATCCAGAATGGCCAGATTCTGACAACAGTTCAGATGACGAGTATCTCGGTACTAGTGAAAGCAATGGAAATACGACTAACTGCAATATTGTTCCTACTGATGACAAAGTTTCAAAATAAAACCCAGATATTGAGACAGAACACATAAAAAAGGAGCCACCGGACGACTCAGTGTCATTTTGCAAAGAGGTCAAGTAAGTAAAGACTTTGAACTCCAGAAACCGAGAAAGCCACCAGATATAAATGGTTCAACGGTCAGGAACGTATCTTGGGATGATGTTACAGTCGACCAAGGTGCGTTGTGGAGAAAACAGGAAGGGGCATGATTTAGAGCCTGGGGCAGATATTTATTGGACATTGAGAATGTCATGAACACCTTACATTAGTCTACTTGCTTCCCTGCGGAAGAAATTTTGTTAGGCAGCAGAAGTAAAAGTTTAATTGAGGAGAAACTAGAGTTTCCGCCTTGTGCAAGCTTGGGGTTCAGTCAAAAGAAAGAATTAATCAGAAAAAAAGCAAAGCAAACAGCTGAATCTAGATCTAAAAGACATGATAAAAATTTGAAAGTTTCAAAAGTTAAAATTGGGGATTATGTTCTTTAAAAAAACCACAAAAAATTTAGTGAACTGAACCATGAAATTTCCAAATTTAAATATATTTATAATGGACCGTATATAATACAGAACATTCCACACGATAATGCTTACTACCTGATCTACCCAAAATCCAAGAGACCAGGTCCAGAAACGTTGTGGACCTGAAATTGTATGTTCCTAGGAGTGAGTGACCTAAGTACAATCAGAAAGCAAACTGCAGTAAATGTACTGTATCTTAAGATGGAACTATTTTATTCTAAATGCAACAAAACTTTGTAAATGTATCTATTCTAATGTCAGTGTGCTAATGTACTTATGTAAGTTTCAGATTACCAAATGCACTCTAAATTTAAGATGTATGGAAAAAAGGGCTGGAAAGAAGAAGCAAATGCTGCAAGCCAAACATAAGATGGGACTGCCAAAAATCAAAGTGAGCAGTACATGAGTCATGATATAAAGGGCTGCCAAACACCAAAGAAGGCAGATAAATAGTCAAAGGAGAATTGTAAGTGTGGTACAGGTGAAGTGTGGAACAGGTGATGTGATGAAATGATGTGAAATGAACTGCCCAAATATGAATAATAGGCAGCAAATATATGTAGTGATTTTTCTAAATAGCGTTGTGTGTTTATTAGTAAATAAGGAAATGGACTGCCATTCAATGCAAGCAGCAACAAATTCTTTTATAATCTATGTAGGTATTTGTATATGCTTTGTACTTAAGTGTTAGTGTTCCTAATTTTGATTTTATTTATCTTACAAATGTAATAATAATAAGTAATTTGCTACTTAAATCATGTTGTGATAGGAGGTTAGGTGTGTGCCAAAGGCAATTAAGTAAATGATAGGTAAATTTTCTTGATATATTACAAGGTGTGAGTGAAGGAAAGTTTAGTGATATAAAAATTTTATGATAGTACATTCACACAGAGATTCAGAACCCCTATATAAAAATACAGTTTAGTGTTCACATCAAATTTGCACTTAGTGAAATTTACTGGAAACAGGGGCATGTGTAACAACAACAACTCTGTACTATTGTACATATAAGTAATTCCTTTCATCTGATTTTACAATAAACCTGTGTCATTGATGTTCTGATTCCATTTCTTTATGCTTCAGGGCTTTATGTTAAGAAAACTGTAAATACGTTTCAATGTGAATATTAATGTTTATGTCAATGTCAAGCAATATTGTAACAGAATTGAAATGTAACAGATGTTGAAACTGTTGTAAGATGGTTAAAATTGAAACTGTGCATCTGGTCCATATGTAGGCAAAGTGTTATGATATGTAGAATGCAAAACCTCGGGTGAATACCCGGTCTGTCAGGGAGCGGTAAAAGTTGGATGGAAGGTGAGTGCGGGAAAATGCATGCGGGCACTGCACGGCACGATGGGCACAGGAGTAGTTGGAGTTTGGGACTGGCTTGAGCAAAACCTTCTGGAGGGAGGAGGCTCTCCTGGAAGACATAGCTTCACTGAGCCTCGGGTATGCCGTTCCAACGCCCACAGAGCACGGCAAAATTCCATAGGCACTAAATGGAAAAATATTGCGACGCTAAGAAGAATTAAAGTGCCGATACGTCAAGAGCCATAGCTGTGGTTGTATGTGTGCTCTTTGCCTGCCCAACTAGCCGCCCGCCAACTGCCCCATCGATACTAGCAGATTGAAACTTTTACTATTGTATTCGTATGGATCAGAGAGTGAACTGTGTTTGTCTGGTGCAATAATAACCTAAATTTTACCGGACCTTTTCCATTATTTAATTATCCTAACAACTAGCCTATACAGGGTCCTTGGCAAACGTTGTGCAATCTGAGTGTCCCAAAATGAAACTTAAAATTTGTGTTAATAATAATTATTTGCAGAAATAGCTATATTAGAATGATGTTTAAAGAAATGCTTTATTAATGAACCAGTAAATGAATAGGGAAGGTCTAACGAAATCGAAATATAACTTTAGTAATGACATAGTAATGAAATTTATTATTTCGAGACAGATTTAAAGGCATTTAAATGAGCATTAAATAAGATGAAAAGAGTAGTAACTTATATACTGAAAATCTTGGATGCATAATAAATTCAGTAATCAATTTTTTAAATAGAGCGATCATAACGGTTTCAGGGTCCTCCCTCATTCATTTGAATTCTGAGGTGTTCTAATTTGGTTTGACTAGCAAAAGTTAAAGTCAATATAAAAGTTAAAATTTATCAGTTTTTTATCTTTATTAAAATTGACACTTTGTGTTTGGCACGAAACTACAATTTCTAGGGTAAGCTATGCTCGATTTTAATTAGATTAAGAGACAGTATAAAGTTTTGTAAAGTAAACATTATAGTGTAGTGTTATGTATTCATGACTATCTATATCAGTACAGAATGTGAAACTATTAGTTGAATAAATTATCTGGTTCAAAAATTCTACTGTATTATGCAGTGTTACAACCTGTTATTTTGCATGAATATATACCAACTTGTACAGTGAAGAAACTCAGTTAATGCCTAATTAGGCAGACGACCGTATTATTATCACATTAGTAGCATCTTCTGGATCTGCTTTTGATCCATCTTGACTCGTGACTGCATTTCAAACATACTTGACGGGTCATTGTTATTACAGTGTGGATGTAAGTCTGATTTGCCACCATTCAGGTACACGCGGTCGGTATCTATGCGACAATCCTTTCTCATAAGGTGAATCCCGCTCACTTACCATAGTACAGGCTTTAACGAGTACTGTGCCAGGGATTACAGGTTCACTGCTTATATAAAACAAATTATCTACTTAAGTATAATTTTGATATTTTTCTTATATACACATTTCTATGCTTTGAAACATGCAAACCACAAATAAGTATGCAAAATAATAGGTTAACACAAAATCCTCACCTTCACATTTTTCTGAATACTTTGTTTGTAGATTGCAATTAATTAAGAATGGGATTTGCCGTCCGTTTCGTTCAGATCTTGCAGCGGTGTACCGTAGGTCTCTAGAAGAGCGTAGCGTTCCAAAGGATTGGAAAAGGGCACAGGTCATCCCCGTTTTCAAGAAGGGACGTCGAACAGATGTGCAGAACTATAGACCTATATCTCTAACGTCGATCAGTTGTAGAATTTTGGAACACGTATTGTGTTCGAGTATAATGACTTTTCTGGAGACTAGAAATCTACTCTGTAGGAATCAGCATGGGTTTCGAAAAAGACGGTCATGTGAAACCCAGCTCGCGCTATTCGTCCACGAGACTCAGAGGGCCATAGACACGGGTTCACAGGTAGATGCCGTGTTTCTTGACTTCCGCAAGGCGTTCGATACAGTTCCCCACAGTCGTTTATTGAACAAAGTAAGAGCATATGGATTATCAGACCAATTGTGTGATTGGATTGAGGAGTTCCTAGATAACAGGACGCAGCATGTTATTCTCAATGGAGAGAAGTCTTCCGAAGTAAGAGTAATTTCAGGTGTGCCGCAGGGGAGTGTCATAGGACCGTTGCTGTTCACAATATACATAAATGACCTGGTGGATGACATCGGAAGTTCACTGAGGCTTTTTGCAGATGATGCTGTGGTGTATCGAGAGGTTGTAACAATGGAAAATTGTACTGAAATGCAGGAGGATCTGCAGCGAATTGACGCATGGTGCAGGGAATGGCAACTGAATCTCAATGTAGACAAGTGTAATGTGCTGCGGATACACAGAAAGATAGATCCTTTATCATTTAGCTACAAAATAGCAGGTCAGCAACTGGAAGCAGTTAATACCATAAATTATCTGGGAGTACGCATTAGGAGTGATTTAAAATGGAATGATCATATAATGTTGATTGTCGGTAAAGCAGATGCCAGACTGAGATTCATTGGAAGAATCCTAAGGAAATGCAATCCGAAAACAAATGAAGTAGGTTACAGTACGCTTGTTCGCCCACTGCTAGAATACTGCTCAGCAGTGTGGGATCCGTACCAGATAGGGTTGATACAAGACATAGAGAAGATCCAACGGAGAGCAGCGCGCTTCGTTACAGGATCATTTAGTAATCGCGAAAGCGTTACGGAGATGATAGATAAACTCCAGTGGAAGACTCTGCAGGAGAGACGCTCAGTAGCTCGGTACGGGCTTTTGTCAAAGTTTCGAGAACATACCTTCACCGAAGAGTCAAGCAGTATATTACTCCCTCCTACGTATATCTCGCGAAGAGACCATGAGGATAAAATCAGAGAGATTAGAGCCCACACAGAGGCATACCGACAGTCCTTCTTTCCACGAACAATACGAGACTGGAATAGAAGGGAGAACCGATAGAGGTACTGAAGGTACCCTCCGCCACACACCGTCAGGTGGCTTGCGGAGTATGGATGTAGATGTAGATGTAGATACAAATTAAATCCTATGCCAAATTAAAAAAAAAATACCACTGCCGCATGAGAAATAAAAATAAATTTTAAAGTATAAGTTTTCTATATAAAGTAAACACACCACAAAATAGATGCTTCCTGTTGTTTAAAGTGAGAACCGGACTCCCAATCAATGCAAATTCATTTTTCATTCCTTGGATACAAATTCACATCATTTTTACGTCTCTCCTACAGTATAATAATAAAGTGACGTTTCATTTGCAATTAAAATGAATTTCGTATGACAATATACACGGTCAAGTCACATTAATGTGACCACCACGTACGTTCGACGTCAGCGTGTAATAACCTCTCACAGACGGCAGACGGCAGCACTTGCAATGGAGAGTATAAAAAGAGTCTCAGGGGAATGCGGAAAAAGTGCAGTCGTTATCGTAATGCCGATAAGGAGCGATTTATCTGACGTCCGAAACGGCATTTCCACAATGGCTAAGCTTTTAAGCTGCACTGGTGCCGCCGTTGTTAGGGTATGCCGCGCATGGGAAAATGGCGCCACCGAAAACTGGCGCCGAGGGAACTGTGGCCATATTTGACGGGGGTAACGACGGCTTTGAAGATGTGTATGGGCGAATACATGGGTAACTGTTAAGCAGCTGACAGTTCAAATGAACGAAGGGACTACCAACGATGGAGGGACTTCTAACAGTGTCTCCACAACGACTGGCCAGTGAAAGTAGCCGCACACGGGGCTCCACAGCAGGCGCCTGGTCCATACACCCATGCTTACTGTTGTTCATCGGCAACGAAGGCTGGAATGGTGACGCCAATACCGCAACTCGACGTCCGCTGATTGGCGACAGGTGACCTTTCCAGATGAACCACCGTTTATGATCCATCAGGCAGGTGTGCCTTGGCCCGTAAGGCGTGAAATGTGCGAAAGAAAACACACTGTAACAAATGTCAGCAGGGTCCAGGTCGGAAGAAGGAGAGTTAGGGTTGGGGAATGTTTTTGTGGCGTTCTGTGGGTGATCTCGTTATTCTGGAAGGCACAGTGGTTCTACACGAGTATTCATCTAGCCTTGGGAACCATGTCCACCCCTACATGCAGCCGTTTTCCCTCGGTACAAAGCATCTACCATCAGGACAATGTAACGTGTCACACAGCTCGCAGTGTGCTTGCGTATATCAAAGAGCATCAGGATGTGTTACCGGTCACCTCTTGCCACCAGAAGCTCCGATTTAAGCCCAATCGACAATGTGTGGGACTACCTGTATCGGGCTGTTAGTGCCGTGGATATTCAACCGAGAAACCTTGCGCGGCTGACCATGGCACGGGAGTCTTCTTGGCTCCACATCCATGCCAGAACCTTCCAGAACCTCAGTGACTCTCTCCCTGTATGTCTCTCAGCAGTCCGTGCTGCAGAAGGTACGAGTAATTTGTCGACGCCAGCCTCAGGACGGATATATTTTGCGAGCATAAGCTTGTAACTTCGAACCTCTGGATATTAGTAACAGATAATGATATGGAATAAGTTTAATGATTCGACGAGAACCTCTTCTCAACAACGTATGGTAAAAATTTCGACGTTTTGCTGTGAACAGAAATTACAGAAGTGCACATTCCTACAATTGATACTTCCGGTACCCAACATTCATGGTTTTCCTGGTGTACCTTGATGACGGATAAATATTTTCCAAAATGGGAAAACGGCGTTTCTAGATAAGTGTCTAAGGAATACACAGTCAAAATTTGAGCCATTCGCTGTGGTTAGTTATCTAGATAATTGAGACAATGGCTAAAAAACAGTTTTTTGTCAATTTGCCTCAATTGGAGCATATACGTAATGTTTAAATTTTGACCGTATACTGTAGGGTAGCTACAATATGCCCATTCTTCCGATAGGTTTATAAATCGTCGCTAGGCCAATGCTTTCCAAAACACTTGCCCCTTTAACCCTGTGACCAATAGGTTCAGAGATATGACCACCTGAAAAATCAAAATTTGTGCGCAACTTTTTGTGACATATTGCTAACGTATACTGTTGTGCATGGACCGACCAGGTAGAATGAAGAATTACGGCACTTTCTTAGGGCGCACGAGATCTACAATGGAGCGTGTTTATTCTATATCATTTTGCGGTCTATAGAAGCGTTCTCGTGTCACTTTTTGGTCCAAAATTGACAACAGATCACGAATATCTGGTCCATGCGGACGTCAGACTGAAATATCCCACGGAAAGGGTGCATTTTAAAGATGTTGAACAGAATGTGATGGCAGTTTTATGCATCATTCGAGTCGGAGCATTTGGCCAGTTGCTACATAGCCTCTAGGATCGTATCTGTAAGTGTGTGGTAAGGGAAATTTGTCTTGTAATCTAGCAGATCGTATCTGTAAGTGTGTGGCAAGGAAAATTTGTCTTGTAATCTAGCACCACGGTAGTTTTTTCTCTTTTTTTTGTATTGCAGTTATATATAGTTAAGAAACTTATTCCAGCTGCTGGGTGCAATAAAATATTACACATTCTGTACTCTACAATCACTTTATTATTTGTCTATTGCGTGATTTGCAGTACGAGATACGAGACAAATAATAAACCCACCTAGTACGAAACGGTAGTGAGCAAACTAACCGAATATGCATTCACCGAAATCATAACGATGATAGAGACTGAATGTCGTTAAATGTGTTTGTTTCACAATTGTGTACATTCCGAGGAAAACTGACAGGTATAATAAGAAAAAGCGAAATGCAAACTGCAAATGTTTTCCAATGATAATACTGTCTATACCTAATGACCAGAACTCCCAAGGAACGATTTTTAATAAAGAGAGGTTGTCATGTCGAGGTTTATGTTTTGAATCTCGTGAAAAAATTGTGAGGGACAAATTCCACGAAAGAACCAAGAAGCGCATAAACTGCGTTACTCAGTTCGTGTAGGACACTTAGCTACATGGTTTGTTACAGATGTAAGACGAATAAGGAATAGGGAAACTAATGTCCTGCAGTGAACTCAAAGATCAAAGTATAACTGAACATAATGGCCAAGCAAGATTTCAAGATTTTTAAGTTCGTCGCTTTCACATGTATACGAGGAAATGATGTTCGCTGAACTCTACTGCTAACACTTATGTACAATAAGACAATGAACACAGTGTTGTTACACCAGACGTGAGCGCATGGTATATGCGCGGAGACAATGTTAGACATTCTCATATTGGAGGTACACAATTCTGCTCTCGAAACATAGGCACGTCACTGCAAACACCCCATATCGTGGAGGACAGAAGAAAGTTAGGTAGTGTAATATGGAAGATTATAAGTAATTCTGAGGTCGTTTCCACTAAGCAGAATTACTAGCACAAAATGCTGCGCCTATTGAGTCTACTAGGTTACTAAGACTACCCTCTTAGCACAAATATTTCTGCCGTTGTTTTCAGAATTTAAATACGCATACTCGCAAGGAGACGAGAGAAGAACAGGATTTCGTCCAGCAGGAACGCAGAGGGCGTGGTCCGGTCGGCTCCAAGCAGAAAGGTGACGAGAAGTAGGAAGTGGAGGGCGGGAGGGAGGAAGCGATAATGGCCTCTGGGGCGGAAGCCGGCGCCTCCCTGGCCGGTGCCTACCGCTCCCCGACGCGCCCCCATAAATCAGTCCAGCCCATTGGCAGCCGTTTCCTCCACACGAGTCATAAGTAATGTATGCCGACGACCTCCACACTCCTGAAGAAAATTACAAGATCGTCGATACCAAAGACGGTAAAGGCTACCGGTAATTAGTGCTTGGGTGGTTTTTGCATTTCAGTAAATGTCGCACAAAGTTATGTGTCTTTCACATGATCTCAAATTTTAGTTTGTGCTTTATACACAGAGTGTAGAATAATTGACAGCGAAAACAGGATTATTGTGGAAGCAAAATCGTTAAAGTAATGTGTAAATGAGCCATTGACTTAAGTGCTGAATCCTTGTTAGTGGAAATGAATTAGAAATGTACACTTTCCGAAGAAATCAGCATCTAATCAAGTTCATGTTTCACCCATAATGAAATGCAGTACTGCTTCATCACGTTGTATCTTATCTATATTCGTATCTGTTAAAGGAGATCTTCCACATATCATCACATATTTGTATCTAATACCGCGCCCTTTTCTGCATATTCTGTCAAACACATTCCAGGACGATCTCGTAAACATTGACATACAGCCGGGCGCTGTGACCGAGTGTTTCTAGGCGCTTCAGTACGTAGCCGCGCTGCCGTTGGTACGGTCGCAGGTACGAATCCTGCCTCGGGCATTGATGTGTGTGATGTTCCTAGATTAGTTAGGTTTCAGTAGTTCTAAGTATTGGGGTCTGATGGCCTCAGATGTTAAGTCCCATAGTGCTCAGAGCCATTTCAACCACTGACATACATATACGATTCATTGTTCTAGTTATTCAAGAGTGCTGCAAGCTTCACTTTTGAGATGACCCTAGAGAGAAAAATCTGCAAGACTGAAGCTACGTGGTCTTCGTGGTGAAGGTACTGGCTTCACTTGACCTAAACATCTCAGTCCATATTAGCATCTTAGATGTCTTCCATCAGCAGCTAAATATATGAATGGGCAATTACCCATCTACCATATTCCCCAAACAAAGTCATCTTCCTTTAAAGTAATATTCCTGTCATTAAAACTAAAATTCTTCCTTCCCTAATTTTTAAAGATTTGAGTTCCAATATTACTCTTAGATCTTTTATTTTTGCGTATCGTCTGACGCCACAAAAGTGTGAAATTTTACACTTTAAGGAAAAAAGAAGCGCTACGCACCATCTAGAACTTATCCGAATGGGACGGAATTTAGCAGATGTGATGTACATGTACAGATAAAGAAATTAGTACAGTTTCAGAAGAATTAGGTTATTTATTCAAGACAACGAGCTTCAGGAACCGAGTACGTCAGTAATGCGTTGGTTCACCTCCGGCCCTTATGCAAGCAGTTACTCGGTTTGCCATTGACTGAAGGAGTGGTTGGATGCACCTAGATGTATATGGTGCCAATGTCTGTCGACTGGCGCTTTAGAGCGACAAAATTCTTAGCTGTTTGGAAGGCTCCGCACATAATGCTCCCAAAATACTCAATTGTGGAGCGATCCGCCGACCTTGCTGGATAACGTGGGGTTTGGCAAGCCTGAAGACAAAACCCGAGATGGTTTGAGGGCACTGCTCATAATGCTCCAGACATTCTCAATTGGGGAGAGATCCAGTGAACCTGCTGGCCATGGTAGGTATAGGCAAGTATGAAGAGAAGCAGTAGAACCTTGTCGTGTGCGACGGCATTATTTTGTTGAAATGTAAGTCGAATATGGCTCGCCATAAAGGGCAACAGAAAGGAGTGTAGAAAATCATCGACATATTGTTAAGCTGTAAGAGTGCCCTGGAAGACAATCTAACTGGCACTGTTATGAAATGAAATAGGACCGCAGGCCACCAATCCTGGTTGCGGAAGTCAGGTTATTACCCATATTACCCATATTAATGGTCGGAAGAAAGCCGAGATGGTGCTTTTGTGCGGGCAGGCAGATGGAAACGGTCGAGAAGCAACGCTGCTTTATCAGAATAAGTACCCTCACAGACACCAAGCTCATCACACTAGATTTCAAGCCCTTTTTGACCTCAGTCTGAAAGGATCCACCGTCACACAAACGCCCAAAAAGGGCTTGAAATGTTGTGTGATGTGGTTGTGTCCATGAGGGTACTTGTTTTGATACAACAGTGCTGCCTCTCGAGTGATTCCATCTACCTGACCGTACAAAAACATCATCTCGGCTTGTTGCTGACACAAATACTTGACCATTCTGATGCTTACAGTACGCTCCGTGAACATTCAGCCAGAAACCCCCAAGCGAGACAAGGCACGTAGTCAGAGGAACTTTCATTCGTCAGCGCCATCTACTGCAGCAACTATCCATGTTCATAGGTCCTTCTTCTTCCATTTCCAGTCAGGCATTGGTTTTATTAATGTTCTCCCTGTATTTTATAAAGCGCCCTCATGTTTACCCTGTCGCCAAGTAATGGTAATTTTCTATTCCTATCCCGGTGTTATGGAAACTCGCTTAGTAGGCTGTCATCTTAAGTTACGGGCACATCTGGCAACGCTTTTGTCCTTGTGCTACCTTTGCACCTGCCTAAGTAGGAAAGCAATATTTGCACTCTTGTTTGGTGCTGGCAGGCCAGTGTGGCCGAGCAGTTCTAAGTGCTTCAGTCTGGTTCAAATGGTTCAAATGGCTCTGAGCACTATGGGACTTAACATCTCTGGTCATCAGTCCCCTAGAACTTAGAACTACTTAAACCTAACTAACCTAAGGACATCACACACATCCATGCCCGAGGCACGATTCGAACCTGCGACCGTAGCAGTCGCGCGGTTCCGGACTGAGCGCCTAGAACCGCGAGACCACCGCGGCCGGCGCTTCAGTCTTGAACTGCGCGGCTGTTACGGTCTCAGGTTCGAATCCTGCCTCGGGCATGGATGTGTCTGATGTCCTTAGGTTTGTTAGGTTTAAGTAGTTCTAAATTCTAGGGGACTGATGACCTCTGATGTTAAGTCGCATAGTGCTCAGACCCATATGTTTGGTGCTTGTTAGTAATTACTAACTAAAAGTTGTGTATTTTTGTATACCAATCTGTTTGTTACCTTTAATTCTGAGCTTAATCATCTATAGGCTGTTTCTCTACCATTCTACTCTCGAACAGTGCGTGGGAAAAATGAAATCATAAATTGTTCCTCTTATAGGGAATTCTCTTATTGTATTATGACGATGATTTCTCGCCATGAAATTTTGCTTCAGTAAAGTGTTCTCGCATTCAGAGAAGAAAGGTGGTGACTGAAAATTCGTGAAAGGATATCGTCACAAGGAAAAATGCATTTCTTTTAGTGATTGCAACACCAATTCGCTTACCACATCAGTGACAATCTCACCCCCCTTTTGCGATAATGCAAAAGGAGCTGCCTTTCTTTGGAGCTCTTCGATGTCCTTCGACAATGCTATCAGGCAATGATCCAACACTGCACAGCAACACTCTAGCAGAAGAGGGACCGGCCTAACGTAGCCTCACTCTTTAGTAGACATGTTTTCTTACAATAAAAAGTAGTCTTTGGTTAGCCTTCCAAACAAAATTATCTACGTGAGCCTTCCAATTTACCAGTTGTTCGTAATTGTTGCTCGTAAGTATTTGGTTTCTACTGTTGTCAAGACGGTTGAGCAAGAACAAGGCTAATCGAATTAACAAAGCTAATTAATTTCAATTACATTATTTGTAACAAGCGATTGGAAATTACTGTTCCCAAAGGACAAAATACTCAGATTATATCCCTGAACAGGTGGAAATGGCGGTCGTTCCGCTTGCATAAGATCTAACAGTGTACTATCGTCTGTCTGATACCCAGAGCTCTTTGATTATACCGAGCTGCTTGATTAACAAGGGTAAATGAAATGTATTGAGATTTGATATTTCTACGCTGTGGCTCCTAACTGCGTATGAGCAGATGAAGATGTCATAGGAAACACTGCTGTAATATACTTACCTGCCTGTGTAAGTAACTGTTAACGGAGAAGGCTTTTCTTTATTTGATCGATATTTCTCATATTTTTATTTCTGAGGATGTTCTTCCGAGCTGGAAAGTGTCGCTTAGGTTTCTCTGCTTCTTACATGATTCCACTTATGATTACTGTTGAGTTCTTTTTTACTGCAAAGTTGGGTACCCTGTGTAACTGATAAGCTCAACTTTTCCAGTGTACCCTGCACCGTGAGGTTGAGGAGATAGCTAGACTGTTCGGATGAGACCACCAAAGTGGGTAGTATTGGTATGTCGTGTTGAATAGACGTGTTTACTACAGTAGATACTATGGAGAAGTCATGGTGAGTATATTTCACCAAACCAGATGACAGGGAGTACACATGATTAATCGGATATTTTACCCAAATCAATAAACTGAAAATAATAATATTTCTATGCTATTGCTTGGACAACAAAGTACTTAATCGATGATTCATTTATTGCTATACTCTTATTTCTTGCGATGCATATGGCATGCAGATCTCATAGTAAGCAGATGTGTTTAACAAACCAGGTGGCGTAGACACATGGTGCTGTACCTCTATACTACATCAGACAACATGGAGACGTCGTGGTAAGAAAACATCTTTACCAAAGGAGGTAATTTGGAGGCGTAAGGAGGGCGAATGCATTGTTTAGCGACTCCGGGGCTACCTCTGCTATAGGATCTTTGTAGGAAATGAAAACGTCATATTTGTTATAAAATACACTACAGGCCATTAAAATTGCTACACCACGAAGGTGACGTCCTACAGACGCGAAATTTAACCGACAGGAAGAAGATGATGTGATATGCAAATGATTAGCATTTCAGAGCATTCACACAAGGTTGGTGCCGGTGCCGACACCTACAAGATGCTGACATGAGTATAGTTTCCTACCGATTTCTCATACACAAACACCAGTTGACCGGCGTTGTCTCGTGAAACGTTGTTGTGATGCCTCGTGTAAAAAGGAGAAATGCGTACCATCAAATTTCTGACTTTGATAAAGGCCAGATTGCAGCCTATTGCGATTGCTGGTTATCGTATCGCGACATTGCTGCTCGCGTTGGTCGAGATCCAATGACTGTTAGCAGAATATGGAATCGGTGGGTTCGACAGGGTAATACGCAACGGCGTGCTGGATCCCAACGGCCTCGTATAACTAGCAGTCGAGATGACAGGCATCTTATCCGCATGGCTGTAACGGATGATGCAGCCACGTCTCCATTCTTGAGTCAACAGGTGGGGACGTTTGCAAGACAACAACCACATGCACGAACAGTTCAACGACGTTTGCAGCAGCATGGACTATCAGCTGCGGTTAACCTTGACGCTGCATCACAGACAGGAGCGCCTGCGATGGTGTACTCAACGACGAACCTGGCTGCACGAATGGCAAATGTAATTTTTTGGGATGAATCCAAATTCTGTTTACAGCATCATGATGGTCGAATCCGCGTTTGGCGACATCACGGTGAACGCTCATTGGAAGCGTGTATTCGTCATCGCCATACTGGCGTATCACCCGGAGTGACGGTATGGGCTGCCATTGGTTACACGTCTCGGTCACCTCTTGTTCGCATTGACAGCACCTTGAACAGTGGACGTTACATTTCAGATGTGTTACGTCCCGTGTCTCTACCCTTAATTCGAACCCTGCGAAACCCTATATTTCAGTAGGATAATGCACGACCGCATATTACAAGTCCTGTACGGGCCTATCTGGATACAAATAATTTTCGACTGCTGCCCTGGTCAGCACATTCTTTAGATCTCTCATCAACTGAAAACGTCTGGTCAATGGTGGCCGAGCAACTGGCTCGTCACAGTACGCCAGTCACCACTCTTGATGAACTGTGGTATCGTGTTGCAGCTGCATGGGCAGCTGTACCTGCGCACGCCATCCAAGCTCTTTTTGACTCAATGCCCAGGCGTATCAAGGCCGTTATTACGGCCAGAGGTGTTTGTTCTGGGTACTGATTTCTCAGGATCTATGCACCCAAATTGCGTAAAAATTTAATCACATGTCAGTTCTAGTATAACATATTTTTTTCCAATGAATACCCGTTTATCATCTGCTTTTCTTCTTAGTGTAACAATTTTAATGGCCAGTTGTGTATATTTTTCTTGCTTTCAACCTATGAGTGTAAGTAATCGGAAATTAGAGGATTGTCTCACACCGCACACTCAAAGACGAAGTGAACCAATACAGGAGAAAAAATCCTTCAGGTTAACAACATGTACATTTGCCACACATAAAGAATGTAGAAACAAAATTAGTCGAGGCACTCGACATCCTGCAATGTAGCAGACACATTTCCTTGAGAGTTGGTTGTGCTTGTTTGCTTCACTCTTAAACAGAATTCAGTTAAAGATAAGATCAAATTTATTTCCCTAAGCATCGATGTAACCGACATTTTCCTACGATGGTCAATAGGCGCATATCTCGTTATCAACTTCTGGGCACATTGAAAATATTGCTTCTCTTGTGACCACTGTATAATTGTTTTGTAGTATTTTAGACGCCATTTAAGAGTTCAAAATAAAATTTATGTTTCATTGGTCCCTCTTGATATACTGTATTGGAGAAATTCCTGGTGGCTGAATGAAGAATTCAGGAAAATTTTTAGAAAAACATTATGTTTAGGTCAGTGACTGCTAAACCTTTTATTTCCACTATTGTAATCTCGGCCTTAGGCCATTTTCAAGTGCAGATGTTTTGGCTTTAAGCCATTTCTACTTTATACAAGCTGACACATTTGTATGTCGTTGTCATTTGCAGTTATATACATTCGTAACACTGCTAAGCAGTGCTGAGTAGTGCGTTAAGAATGTATATAACAGCAGATGACAACAGCATATATGTGTGTCACCTTGTATATGGTAGACCTGACTTAAAGCCAAAACATCTGCACTTGAAAATGGCCTAATGCCGAAATTACCATAGTGGAAACAAAAGGTTTAACAGTCACTGGCATAAACATGATGTCTTCCAAGAAATTTAACATGACTGTGAATTCCAGTTATGAAAAGTTAATTCAGGAAAAGTACGTTTTCAGTTGGTGTCGTGGAATCAGGCAACGACAGGTAAATCTGAAAGGGCACAGAGCCCTGTCACTGCAGCGCACCAGGCCACAATCAATCGCGAGATCTTGTTAGCGAGTTAGCAAAGCCCTGTAGCCTGGCGTCAGCTGTGTAATCGGATTAAAAACCGGAAGTCTTTCTGAACGAGATGGAGCAAAGAGTTTGAAGCTGTGTTGGAAGGTTGCTGGAGCGGCATCGTTTCTCTTCACTGCTCACAGTTTCCGTCCGTGGCAGAATACTAATGGGATTCAAATACGAGACTCGTTTTACCAAATGCAACAGTAATATTTCTTAAAGTTGTGTTGCTGCCTCAGGACAAATAGTTAATTGCTTCAGTTACTGTCTTCATTTATAAGATGCCTTTAGGAATATCAAACACCTTAATCATAAGGTAGGAAAGAGAATGGTACAGTTTCCCTGGAGAGTTAGCGTCACAAAATTGTACTAGATCGGTGCAGCGTTTGGCGAATGTTGCTTATAACCACGTGCAAAACCAGATTTCTCATAAAATGTGTGACATTTTCATAAAGAGGAATCCACAAGGTTTTTTTTATGCTATCCATGTCACAAAGGAAACACTAATTTAAACAGGAGACAAATATTAGTGCGCTGCACCAGAAATAGTAAAGTTATTTTTATTGATCGAAACGACTGTGGCTCGCGTTTCCAATAATTAAAAATGAAACACTTCTGTTGATTTAGTTTGCAACTTTTCTATACCAAGTTGAAAAAGCAGCATTTGCGGATGTCTGGATCAAAAAAGGAAGAAGAAACGTCATTTCATCGGCACAAATCATTCACAAGTTCTTTTGCCTTGGAACTTCGAGCCTCTGTGTATTGTCTGAAAGTAAAAACCATCTTGTGGACCATAATTTTATTGGAACAAGTGGCACTCAAAAGCACTCCATCTTCAGACGACAAGTGGCCCATTGGGACCACCCGACCGCCGAGTCATCCTCAGCTGAGAATGCGGATGGGAGGGGCGTGTGGTCAGCACACCGCTATCCCGGTTGTTATGATGGTTTTCTTTGACTGGAGCCGCTTAAATTCGGTTGACTAGCTCCTCAATTGGCATAACAAGACTGAGTACTCTCCGAAAAATTGCAAAAGCGCATGGTGGCCCACCCAAATGCCGACCACGACCGTCAGCGCTTCACTTCGGTGATCTGACAGGAACTTATGTATCCACTGCGACAAGGCCGTTTTCGGAACATGTGGGACCAGCACATTATTTTAGAACACAAGCAAGAATCGACCTGTGCTCGTTTCAAATTGCACATGTACATGGGTTACGCATCTCTGTCATCCTATTTAAAGTGAAATAATATTTCATGAGAAAAGGAATTTATTCTAAGATGATAGGCAAGTAATCAGACAACTATGGTTGTTATTCATCTGAACATTAATCGCAATTCCGAGTGGGTATAACTTTAATAGGTGTTTCGTTGTGTGTTACCCAGATGCCTGATCTTCTCCTATTAACGGTGACTATCTCCTTTTCCTCATGGTGATTTGCTGTGTGATGTTTGATAACAAAGTACGAAGTCCCTTTGCCATCAATGTGTCCTCATTCCGTCATGAAGTTTCGTACCTTTCGGGTTTAGTATCTCCCGACTTCATCGTTTTGGCTTTCATTTTTAGTAGATTACATACTCAGAAAATTATTTCTTCCTTAGTGTTACGCAGGGCGATTCAGTTGCGCTCTTCATCTCTGTACAGGTAAAAGGACAGTCCCAACTCACAGACTGGCTGACTCATCGTTGCCCAGGTCAGACTTCGAAGGAAAGCAACTTTAAATTCAGAAACGATGATCATCTCATACTGTAGGCATCTTCGAAGAAGAGATGGCTCTGGTTCAAACGGCTCTGAGCACTACGGGACTTGACATCTGAGGTCATCAGTCTCTAAGAAGAGAATTCTTGAAATTCCACCCCAAGAGAAAGAAATAGCGGATGACAATAAGTCCTATTAATGCAGGTTTGAAGCTAGAAGTACGAAAATAGCTATCTGGTTTCTCAGTCAGATATTAAGAAATATGTATTTCAACATTTTTGAGATTTAACACATACTGGAGTTGAAATAGTGGGTGGTATTTCTTGTTTTGTAAATGATTATTAAAGTATTACTGAACTATTTTTAAAGCTATATTTTCAGTGTGTTTAGAAAGTTAGCTCTTAAGGAGGTCATATATGGAATGAAAGTTTTTAAGAAAGTATTCCAATTTGAAGCATTATTTAAGGTAAATCTCTGAAAAATTGTATTTACCTTTTGAGGTAGAAATAAAAAAATTTGTGTTCCACCGTTTTTGCAAATTCAGGCCCTGAGAGGGTGAACTAGGGGATGGAAGGTTTCATGAAAATATTTCCTTATGAAGGTATTATTAAGGACATATCTACGAAATTTGTAACTTGATTCTCGATTAGAAATAACAAGATATGTGTTTAACTGTTTAGGGAAATAGGCCTTACCGATTCACTGACTGATCATCATCCAGACCAAAACATCAAGAAAGGCGCTCCAGTCTGGAGCCGCGCTGCTGTTACGGTCGCAGGTTCGAATCCTGCCTCGAGCATGGATGTGTATGATGTCCTTAGGTTAGTTAGGTTTAAGTAGTAGTAGATAGGATATGTATGTTCTGGACCAACTGCCAAAATCAGCTATTTAAAGCCTATTTTATGGCTATTTTTAGACCATTTTACATGGAAATCAGATATTGTTCATATTTTTACAATGATACAACCACAAAATTAGGGAAATCCCAAAAAGAGACACTTTTATAATTTTTAACTGTTGATAGCAATGAAAAATATATACATATATAAAACTACTAATAAGATGTTTAAATAGTAAATATAATATAAAACAACTAATAATTATGTACATATTTATATATACAATTACAAATATTTATGTAAATATAATATATACATATATACAATATTTACAATAAACTATAATGTCCAAGTGGTTATGTATTTATTCCGTCATTCAGAATGTGTCTTTTATCATCATTTGCACTTAATGCTATTTTATTTAATTTCACTGTATATATTTCATGTTTATAGCTTCTAATTAAATTCATTGATCTATATAATTCAGTATTGTTGAATAAACAGTCATTATAGTCATCAATGGATATTTTATTCATTACTACTGATTTCTTAACACCTTTAGATTTTTTATTTTCTTTTTCACCTACACAATATGCATACATTTTAGCTCTCAAACCAACAAATTCAGTCATTATTTTACCAATACTTTCATCTTTCATTTTGCATAATACCTTTTTGTTCATTTGTGGTATATTGTACACATTATTTGCTGCATAATCACTTGTATTAAAATGTTCAATCATATTTTTCATATCTTCATAAAAATCATCTATTTTTATATTGTATATATAACTATCAGTATCTTGATAACATAACTCAATATTTGTACCAGATTTAGGTTTCATTACATCATAATGGAAACTATACATTAATTCTTTTGATAAATCTAATATACTCATTCCAACATAAATTGGTTTATTATATTTAATTTCAGTTTTATTCATATGAATAGCTACCAGATTTTCATTAAATATTGTTCTATGTTTGAAATTTGGTTTAGCTATTAATTTATCACATTTATTACCATCTCATACTAATTTTATATGAACTCTGTTTCTTATATTTTGCATTGTTTCTCCAAACACACTATTATTCAATAGTTTAAAGAAATCTTTTTCAAAATCATTTTTAGCTTTTGTTCTCATATCTGTATTTAAGTCAATGTACTTTTTCAACCAATCACTTTGTCTGAATTTTAGTGCACGATGTGTTTTTGTTAATTTCAATCCTAATTTTAAATACTGTTTCAAATTTCTGTAATGTACAACATATTTATGTTTATTATTTAATGTTGTTAATAATTTATGTCCATTTTCTGGTGCTAATGGTAAATCTTTATGTAAATCAAGAAATTCTTTTGGATATTCTAAATCACCTTCTAATATATATCCATATTCAGATTTATCTGGGATGTTCATTACATCAATATCTAAATTATTTTCACATTCAAATCCATCATACGGCAAATATTGACTCATAGCATAACCATATAGATTATTAGCATCGAGATACATTAAATAATTTGATCCTTTTTCATCATCATAATCTTTCATGTATTTATTATTTGCTTTAACATATCTTTTACAACATTGTGCTACACCACCTCTAATGCCTTTTTCAACCATTAATATCATATCATAATCATGTAATAATTCAAGTGGTTGTTTAGTCATTTTTAACATTGCATCCCATGATATACCAGGTGCTGTATAATACCATGCTGGATCTAAATCGTATTATTTCATACATGTATCTCTAAAGTTCTCAAATACATCAGCTAATAATAAGACATCTGTTTTCAATTATAAATCATGGTATTCACCCATATTTTTTTATATTAAATTTATTCCATACTAATTTTGCATGCTCATAATCATCATCACCTATATTACATTCATTTATCTTACTATAGAATTCATTTTTAGGTGGTAATTGTGTTTCATTGAATCTATCCCAATTATCCATATAATGATATGTGTAAACATCTTTTCTAACAACTAGATCTACTTTATCTTTTTGAAAGAATAATTCAATATTTTTCATTTTATCTTTTGACAAATTAGATGATAGTTTATCTAATGATGATGCCATGATTCTAAATGTATCAATAAATCTCATTTTTAAGTTGTTTGTTTACCAAAACTTATATATTTTTCTTCATTATTTGGTATCAATTCTATTTCCTTATCATCATAACCAAGTTCTTTTACAAACAAATGCGAATCATAACCAGTTAGATTGTGTAAGAATATAGGCACAATTGTTGGTTGTTGAAGTTTAAGATTACATTCATTACATAATGGTGCTATATAATTACCAGTTAAATGATCATGATGATGTACTTTTTTATTATTTGGTGTATATATATGTATATTCACATAATGTACATCTTTTAGATTGGTTATGAATTTTTATTTGATTATGTGTTAACTGTTTCATTGGTTCTATTTGTGAATATATATGTCCTTTTTCTTCAACTTCATTTTTAATCATCTCAATTAATTTAGTTTTAGCATTTGGTCCTCTATGAACAACAGGATCTTTGTTATGATTATGAATGTATTTCACATAGTAACAAAATCCAGATGGCTCATGTTTTTGATATTTCATTGTGTACGATTCATTTGGATTTGGTTCACATGTGTCCATTTTTAATAATAAGCTTTCAAAATCAGCATATATAACAAATGGAACAGGCATTGTATGTTTATAATTCTGAAATGTTATGTATTCATCTTTATTTGGTATTCTAATTTTAACTGATTCATTTTAGAACAATCTTCTTTATGTGTATTTAGTTTACTTTCTGAATTAAGGTGTTGTAGGCACATTTTACATAGGTGGATATTTTCAGTGTGTTTTGTACACTGAGATCTAATTAATCGAGATAGATTCTTAATCCAACAATAATGTGAGTTATTATGATTTTTCATGTATAATAAATCAATATGTGTTGAGTTTTCATCTTTAGTTATCTTTAATGGATATATTTCATACTTTTCATCATATGCATACACATTAATCGATATATTAAGTTTACATTCATATTTCGGTATAGTATCAGTTATAACTGGTTATTCTATTTGACCAATTTTAGTTTCTAATTGTTTCATACATTCTATACAGTTACTAGTTCGATCGACATGTTTTTCAGCTGGATTTAGTGCTGATGCTATAGACCACAAGAAACATTTTTCATCATTATTTTTAACATTTATACATGCTTTTTTATCTTTTATTGTTTTAGGCAGTTCAATATATGATGAACCATTAAGTGGTGTATATTTGTAAATTCCTAATTGTAAACCAATTACACTATTTAACATCCAGCCTGATCCTCTATCTTGAAAATTTTTCATGCGTATTAATATTTGTTGTTTACCTTCTGTATAAAATATATTTAAATATTTTTCATTTGTGATTGTACAATTGTAGGTTGAGAATCTAAATTATTTTATTTCATTAGTAGTATTCAATTTGAATTCACAGTACAATATTAGATTAACCTTTAATCCATTGTATATTTTAAGATTATCTTTTTTTAACTGACATACAATAGATTTTGCTGATGTCATAATGTGTTGTGGATCTATAATTTTTAAGTTGTTTTCAATATTGTATGTTTGTAATCTATTTTGGAATGCTTTTTCAGTTGAATGATAAACATGAATTGTTCGTTCATTAGGATGTTCAAATATATCTGTAGCAAATAGAAATAGTGTTTGACTATTTTGAATTATATTCAATAGATCACTTTTTCGTAATTTAGAATATCCACTTACATTTAAATGTTTAGCTATAGTTTTCAGTTAATTAATATTTATTGTTGATGGATCTTGATCTTCTATATCAGCAATAGATACATTTTTAGCTCTTATTTTTCTTTTTGGTTTGTTATTATCATCAAATATATCTGTAGCATATGGAAATAGTGTTTGAAATTGAATATACTCTATCAACTCATTTTTACATAGTTTAGAGTATTGTTTCAGATTTACACTCTTAGCAAAGGCCTTGAGTTCAATATGCTTCATCGATTGTAGCTCCATTTATTAAGGATAAAAACTATTATTTTTGTTGTCTATATTTGTTGTCTTTTTATATAAACAATATTCAGTTAGATGTTTATATTTATGTACATATTTATTATTCAGAATATTTAGTAATAACTAGATGTACATTTTTATATATATAATTATTAGTCCGAATTTTTAAGTGCCATGATATTGTTATGAATTAATGTGTCTAAATGTCTTTTTAATAAACATTTAACTAATGATCTACCACATTCACATGTTGCCTTTTCCAAAATTTTATCCTTATTGCTATCATAATAGTTTTTACTATAATAATATGCACACTGATTGACTCTACGATGTCCATCTTTTTGAAATTTATCATAATGAAATTCATTAATATTTTTTACATTTTTACATCGACTACACTTTTTGATAGTATCCATTTATTATTGATAAAAATCATTCAATTATTGTTGTCTAAATTCCAATACATGTACCTTTTTATCTGATCTGTCAATCATTCCTTTATATACAATATTCCAACGAATTATAGTTGTACAATCATCCCAACCAATCATTTTTGCATATCAATCTGGTAATATTATATTAAATTCATTATTAAATTCAATAAATATTTTATAACCTAATTTAGTATTTTTGATTTCTACATTTGTAATATGATACACTTTATTCCACTTCAATGTCACATAATTTCAACAATGGTGTAATTTTATTAACACTATTAAGGCTAGTTAATACCTCCAATATATAGTAGAAAAATATTCAAGTATATGTAATGTGTTGTTTAGTCCTGATATTATTGCACAGTCTATTCCAAATAACGACAAATCAGTTGTACCTACTCTTATTACCTATTCGTGAATTCATTATATTCATAAAATGTCTCACCTTTGAAAAAATACAATATTCCAAAAATGTACCTAAATACTGAAGTTATATCTGCTGGTAATCCTGAAAATTGTCTGCTTATTATACCATGTACTTTATATTTAAAATTACATTCATCCAACTCAGCATAGATAAATTCATTAAAGAATAAAAATGTTCTACCTGAATATGTGTTGACTATTCCATTTAATTGGAAATTATTACGTAATCCTGTGCTAGATAATGGTTTTGTATATCCTGAAATTTATTTCAATGTATCTAAATACATCATATAGATCATATTGTCAACAAATATTACAACTTCACCACCAGGTCTTTAAAACATCCCATTTACTTTTTCTAAACCTTGTGGTAAAAAGTTTAATCAATCGTTTATTAATTTCGGTTTCATATCATCACCAATCCATACCCATTTCTGATAAAATGTATATAACATTCCATTTGCGAACAGTAGGTGATCGAAATGTTTAATTTCACATAATGATGCAGCTGGTTCAATTGGTGTAGATGGTGTAGGTATTTTTACACTTATTTTTGGTGTAAAGTTTGTTGTGACATTTTACCATACAAACTTTCAATAGCATCAATATCATCTTGAGATAATTCTAAATGCGATCCATTATAGTATGCATACATTATTGAACCATAATCATCTGAATGTCGTAAACCTAATGTATGACCAATTTCATGCACTAACACTTCAAATAGATTCGTTTGATATTTTGGTGTATTTTCATCAATTTCCAAGTACCACAATTCATCATCATCCATATGTATTTCTACAGGATTATTATTCATATCTGGAAAAAATGCATGTCGTAACACATTACCTTTTCCATCTAAATCTCTTGAACAATGGGTATTTTTACTAATTTCAAACCTATGTTTTTGTCTTTTATTTGTAATTAAGATATCAGGATTATTGCTATCATGATGAAACTGAATATCAATATATTTTTGCCATAAATTAAATGCTGCATCAGGTACATTTAACACTTTTTTAGTAGCACCTTTATAATGCCACTTGATATGTTTCTTATTCCATTTATACAAACTAGTTCTATAGTTACCAAATTCATCTTTTTCACCACATCTAGGCATGTTCATAAAATTTAAAGTATCATCACTTACTTCACCACTTATTTCAAGATTATATGTTAACTGAAATAACATTACTGTATCTCTAAATGCGTCATCACTAACATGAGTATTATCATTAACATTTGTAATATCTAAATGTCCATTGTCACTGAAATATTTTATAACATCATTTTTATCATTGGCATATATAATTTTAAACAACAATAAGAATATAATTATTTTCATTTATATACACTTAAAAAATTCAATCTTAATATTCTCATTCTTATCACTAAAATATAAATCAATAATATGGTTATCTATAGTTGAAGAAAATTCGCAATCAGATGATGTAATTGATTCTTTAAAATTTATAAATACCTTTTCATCATAATTAGAAATAATGATTCTATAAGTCGTATACAACATTTTTTTTCATATTTAATGTAACCAACCCTAAGATTATTATGTAAATAAAAATCAATGTTTAATTCTATCAGCCCCATTTGTTATATAAAAAATTTATTTGTACCAATGGACCACAATCCATAATAAATTTTTTATATATAAATGGAGTCAGCTGTAGATATCATAATCAACAAACTTACATACAATAATAAACAAGGTCATATTTTTGTTGATAAAGAAAGTAATCCATGGTTTAAAGGAAAAGATGTGGCTGAAATATTAGAATATAAGAAGTCTGATAAAGCATTCAAACATATTGATGATGATGATAAAACTATATTAGAAAAGTTAGGACCCTCCAATTTGGAGGGCCTTATATACAACTAAAAACAAACCATATTTATCAATGAATCAGGATTATATTCACTTATTTTGTAATCTAAGAAGGATGAAGCTAAAAAGTTTAAAAAATGGGTAACTAGTGATGTGTTACCATCAATTGGAAGACATGGTGAATATAAATTTTAGAAATAAAATGAACAATTACAACAACAACTAAAACAAAAATATGAATAATGTTTATAACCAAGAAATATAATATCTGATGTAGTAGAAATGAAAAAAGCTCAAATCATATATATTGCTACATCTAAAATATATGCTAGAAAAAATTACTTCAAAGTTGGTGGTGTAATTTCTAAATTGCATCTACAAGGTAGATTTTCTATGTATAATAGTGGTAGGCCAGATGGTGATAAATTATTTTATATTTTTATTCACGAATGTTATGATTACAAACTAACTGAATGTATAGTTGAGAAATATTTAGGTGTACATCGAATTGATACAAATAAAGAAATGTATCAAATACATTTTAAAGATTTATCTCAGTATATTAAACTATTTTGTCAGGATATAGATAAATATGTTGACATGATAAATTCATATAGAAGTACTATATACAGCAATATTTTAACTAAACCACCAATCTATTTTGATCCAATTGCTATTGAACAAGAAATTATACTACAGTTACAGATTGGAAATAAAATGCATAAAATAAAACCTATAGTGTTAGATGACTTAAATCACGATCAACTAGTTCTGATAATTTCTGAATTGTATGAAGACTATCCTAACAAAGCAAATGTAATTAGGAAATCATTTCAAAAATTAATTCAATCAAAAGGATATGAAATTAAATCAAAGAAGAAGATAGGGAATGCATGAATTGATATTCTAAAAGGAATAAATTCGGATATAGTTTTCAAGTACTAGGAATACAAATATCAATTAAATAAAAAGGAATGTTAGATATATCAATCAGCCTCATTTACTAAATTCAAAAATAAACAGTTTGTTTCTTAAAATCTTCAGAAACAACACATATTTCCTCATCATTCAGATCATATACATAATTCAAAGATTCATCATTTAACTGATTAATGATTATAGATAAATCATCATCAGGATAACAGACAGATAGAAAAAACAGAAGTGCAAACTTCTTCATTTATATATATATATAAAAATTATTCACGTAATTACGTTGTCCTTACTGACCCAACTATTATGTGAATTATCAAATTCTAACCATTTTACAAATACTTTATCACCTTTTTTTCTTAACACTTTTTCAATAAGATATACAGCTGGATATTTTGTTTTCTGTAGTTCATGTTCATAAAAATTTCCTTTAATATCTTTCAATTTGTATGTAATTGGATATGAATATATAACATCGTGAATTTCAAATAATTCTGTTGACCAATTAGCAGTATATCCTTTTTCAAATATTCCTTTTAGTTTGCTTATTCTAACTTTATCACCAATAGAATTTTTTGTTTTACTTGGATGTATAACAGTTACATTAGGTTTATAATTTTTATCATTAACATCAATTGGTTTCATTTTTATAGTTCGATGTATTGTATTATTTTATTCATCAACTAATTTTGAGAACATTTCTATCCACTTATAATTGCCTTGAAGGCTAAATTTTCTCAACATTTTTTCTTTTAATGTCCTATTGAATCTTTCTACAACAGATGCTTTTAATTCACTAAATGTCGAATAATGATTGATATTATATTATTTCATTAGTTCTTGAAAATCTTTATTATAAAATTCTTTTCCATTATCTGTTTGCAAATTTTTTGGAGTTCTGTATTTAAATAATTTTTCAGAAGCATCAGCAACATTTTTACCTGATTTATCGTTAACTGGAATAGCCCAAGCATATTTGGAAAACACATCAAATACAGTCAATAAATACTTATAGTCTTTATTTATTTTTGATATTCCTTTGAGATTTCCTGAATCCATTTGAACTAAATCAGCTTGCCTTAAATCGTCAATCCCAAATGATACTACATTTCTTCTATTGTAATTTTTTCTCATAGGTTTATGTAATTCATTTATTATTTCTTCACGAACATTAGGTTTTATTCCTTCACCTACAAATTTTTTAACAAATTTACTCTTTTCAGTTTTACATACTGTGCAAAGACCTTCAATTCTTTGTCGTCCATTTATTGTTGTTACTCTGAGAGGATAATGGGTTTCTGTAAATTTTTTGCACTTTAAACAATATAAGTGATCATTCATTTATATAGTGGGAAAATGTTACGGTTCTAAACTGTCATCTTCACATAAATCCAACAGTTCACCAAATAAAAATATCTATACATCTACTGGAACTGTTTTAATTGTTTGATTCATAGATATCAGCATTTTATCCCTCCATTTCATTTCATGTACTTTATATAGTTGATCAGTATATACATTTTGTATCTTATCAGTAGTTCTTTTAATTTTACTGTAAAGTTAACAGGATACACTTCACCATTTATATTGGCTCCAGATATAATAATTTTCTTAATTTTTACATCGTACTCGATCTGATGTTCTATTACTTCATTACCAGTCAGAAAAGTAGATTCAATTGTTTGTTTATCACAGATTTTATTTTCAAGATTATTTATTTTATTTATGTATGGTGATAAATCTGACTTTGAGAAATAATGTGACAAATCCTTTTCAATCTCCTTTTTTGTAAAGTAATTTGTTAGATCTGGTACTTTTTCATTAAATTCTGTTTTAGTAACATAGTTATTAAATTGTGTTAAAATAGACATGTATTCAGGTTTCATAACATATTCTTTCTCTAAATACTGTTTTGTAACTGCATCGTAACCACTAATTGAATCTTTTATATTTACTAATCGTCTACCTTTAAAACTAATGTAAGTATTTGTAACTTTAAAAATCTTAATCAAATCTTTTTGTAATTCCTTAACTAAATTATTTATTTTTTCATTATTTTGCTCATTTTTAGGTCACAGTTTGTTTCCAAAAATGTCCATTTATTAGATTCAATATATCACTGAATTTATAACCATCTGATAGTAGTTTTAGCATAAATACATATAAATGACTACATACTACTTCATTAAATTTAAACTAGTTGATTAGGTACATTACCACCAAATGAATCAAACACGAATTTCTTACCATTATTCTTATAGTAACAAATCCAATGTGTACCAAGATGATCAGATGTGTCTAGTTTAACTATTCCACATCCTACAATTTGTGTTTTATTTGGTAATTCGTCAATCATGAAGACACTTCTAAAGTGTTTAATGTTTAAATGTTTTGCAAGTTTTTCGATGTCAAAGTTACTTAATGCATTTGGATACTTATCGACTACTTTTTGGAACGTTTTTTAACCCTGCACCTTTCTTTTCCATTTGTAAATTGTGTCTTTTCTGTTCTTCTAATTCAGCATCATTTTTCTTTTTATTCAGAACTGCAGTTGCTACAGCAGCTGTTCCACCAGCTAGTGTACCAATACTGGCTAAATATGGCAATACTGCTAATAATAGTGGTACAAATCCACCTTCATATTATGTTAATCCTTTACCTTCTTTCTTTTTTGTTAGATATTCAATAATCTTTTTCACAACTGGAATACCTAGTGTAATAAGTAAATTACCACCAGTTTTTATCTCTTTCTTTTGTTTCTGAACATCAGTTAAAAACTGATCAATACTATTTAGTTGATCATTGGTGCTTTAATTTTAACTGCTTTTGGTTTATTTTTTCCACAATGTAGTAAAGTATAGTCAATACTAAATGTATTCATTTATATAGATTAAAAATTATGTGCATCATAAGCCCCATCTATCTCATCAAGATAAATTCCCATTCCTAATTTCCGTTTTCCATACATTATTCCTCTAACAGCTGTTGCTGCAACTTTTTCACCAAATGAAGCATCAGAAGCATGCATTCTTTCTTTTGCAGCTAATTGAAGTTGTTTATCTGCTTCGTGTCTTTTTTCTAAATCTTTGCGATCACGAAAGGCAATGTCATGTTGTTTGCAAGCTTCATCTAATTTATTTATTCCTTCATCTCCACGTGCTAATCTTTCATCTAATTTGGTTCCTGGACCGCAAAATCTACATCCTGGAAGATGCATTTCAAGTGGAAGTTTGTTAATCAAAGTGTTGACTAATCCTTTACCATATTTTTCACATTGCCTGAAAGTGTGTGGTAAATTGTTTGAGAAACGAATCAAGTATGGAATTCCTTTTGGATTGTTGATGATGAAATCACTAAATTTGTTTGTTAACATCTGTGTTTGCCAACTTTTTCATTATGATAATTTTTATTTCCAGCTAATTCTTCACCATGAATTACTGCTAATCTATCGATTAATTCATGTACATCATTCATCCAAACATATTCAACTGGTTTTTCAGTATATTTTTTAACAAATCCTTTACCTGTTTTTTCAGGTGAACTATCTATAGTTGGTTTTCTTAAACTTGGGAAATAAACATCAACAATATCTTTTATCAAATTATTGTATTTAACACCTTTACTTGATTTGATTTTATTAGGATTTTTATCGGAATATAGTGCATGTGATTCGTATAGTATATCTGCATAATTTGATAAATCAACAGAATTAAATTTATCATTCAAATCATCCATAGTAACATGTTTTTTAGTTAAAAGTGTCATCAATCTATCTGTTCCTTCATACTCCTTTCCACCAATAATTAATTTATTTCCATCAAATTTTACTGGTAACTTATGAATATACTTAAACATACCAACAGGCTTTAATCCAAAGACTGTATCTTCACTATGATTGATAAATTTTAACATTCTTTCACTTACATTAATTTTTTTCGATTTTTCGATTTTTGCTCTTCATCATATTTATTCAATACATCGTATATTTCAGACTCATTTAAATCACTATAGCTATCATATGTTTCGATTTCTGGTATATGATATGGAATCATTTGTTTTTCAGCTTCTCTATTTCCTTCAATAGCTTTCAGAACATTATCACCTACTCCTTCAAGTCCTTGTTTTACTTGTTCTATAGCATCAATAACAGGTTGATCTTTTTTTTATATTTTTCATATTCTGTAGGTGGTTGTTTTTTCCATTTTTTAAATTCTTCTTTTAATTGTTCTTGTTTCTTTTTGTTTCGTTTAGCTTGTTTAACAACTTCTGGATCATACACTGAAAGTGTACTAAGTCCTTTAGGACGATCGTATTTTGCAAACATTTATAGAACATAAAAACGTTCATGTGTATGTTTAACGTTATGTTTATGTTTAATGTTTATGTTAATGTTTATATTTAAAGTTTACGTTAATGTTTGACGTTTATGTTTATGTTTCACATTTACATTTATGTTTGATGTTGGTTGTTAGAAAGTCTTTTATTTGTGATCTGTATTTTCCATCATTTGATTTACGTGTCATGTCTATCGTTATAAAACCAAAACCATCACTGTTCCAACAATGATTACACATATTTCTATATTCATCATATCGTAAATCACCACCAACAAATTCATTATAAATATGATGCAGATTTGTGTCGTCCTGTCAAAATATATTTAAGAAATTGAGACAATATCTGACTAATTGTTTAGGTATTTTTGAATATGTTTGAGCTAGATAAAAACAATCTATTCCTTTATGTCTTCCTCTAGTAAAATATTCTCTTACAACATCTTGATTTTCCAATATAAAGTCATCAAATACTACAACTGAATTATCGAGACATTCATCTAATGGTATAACTTCGTCATTGCTACTGATAAATGATGTCAAAGAGTCACCTGTTGATTCTTCAATTTTTTTACATTTTTTAATAAATTCTTTATATTTTGGCTGATCTAGACTTTTAGAATAGATGTACAAATGGTTAATTGTATTCCAGTTTAACCATCCTGGAGCTATAATATAATTATCAATCATTAATGTGGTTTTTCCACTGCCACTTGGTCCTATAATTGCACATCTAAAGGAATTAGGTAATAATTTACCATGTTTATTTTTTAATTTCTTTTCTGGAATTCTTATTTTTGGTTCCCAATCTGTCTTGTGACAGCTGGAGGAGTTTCGTTTGTGACTCATTTAATTACCAATAAATGAGTAGAATAATTCAAGTAAGTGATAATTCACCAGTACTCAAAAAACGATTAACTGTTCCTATGGGAAACAACTTTAAAAGTGTAGCATTGGTTGGATTTTATACTACATTTTTAACTCCAAATGTTACAATAAAAAATAATAAATTATACTGTGATGGTGCAACAATAATAATTCCAACTGGGCAATATACTCTGGAAAGTTTGGAAAAATATATTCATACAAAGAATCCTAATATCCATATTAAAGCAGATGAAAATTTAAATAGAGTTACAATTGAGAGTGATGTTAAACTGTATATGGGCACTGAAAAAGAGGATAATACAGCAAGTTTGCTAGGATTTAGTAATCAGACCATTAACGCAAATGAAAAGACTGTTGCTAAAGATGTTCCTAATATTATTCCATTTCAATTAATAAATGTAAATTTTAAACTAGCTGATGGAATGTATGTAAAGCATAATGATCATTTTCATCATGAAACAAATATTATCGCTTCATTTAAGCCAAATGTTGAATTTGGTGTGCCAATAATTTATGATCCTTATCATCCTTTATTTGTTCCTATCCATGATAAAATTCAGGATTTAGTGGTAACTATAACAGATGAAAATGATAATCTAATCGATTTCAGTGGTGCTACTGTAACTGTCATTCTAGAATTTTATTTTTAATAAATGAAGAAAATTGAAAGCTACCAATTTCAATCATTCCCAGTGAATGAGAAAACAAAAAATAACCCAAATATTCCCAATAAGGATATAGAAATTAACATACATGTTGGTGACGGATGGTTGCATCCTAATATGACTCAATTGCACATGAATTTTAGTATTATTAAAAATGATGGAACTGATTATCCAACATATGATGGAAAATCCAATAAGATGCTAATTGATAACGATGTAGCAAAACTATTTGACTTTATAACCATAAAAAAGGGCAATCATGTTTTATCTAGAATTGAACATCCATTTATGTCATCATCAGTTCTGTTGCATTTAACATCAAGTGTTACTGATAAAATAAGTATGGAAGGACATATAGTTAACAATGGAAAATTAAGAAAGAAGACAAATGAAGTATTATATCCATTTGAAATGTTAGGCAGATTTTTTAAAGATTACGAAGAAATGATGTTTGAAGGTGATCTTACTGTATGTTTCACATGGTCATCAAGTGCAAATGATTGTATTTTGAGATGGGCTGATTATAATAATGCTGGAGTTGACATTAAAGATACACTTCCAAGTGAAGGTAAAATCATAGTCGAGAATATGGAAATTCGTGTACCTGTTGTTAAATTTGAACCTAATTATGAACTTGAACTACGAGAAAATATACTGAAAAATCCAAAAATTCTGATATCATTCTATGAATTGCAAACTGTAGAAGTAGCTGGATTAAATGGTAAGAAAAAATTCGAATTAGACATCACAAATTATTATAACTCAATGGACTTTGATATGCCTTACTTTATATTTGTTGTATTTCAAACTAATCGTAAAAATAATCAATTTCTTGATTCATCATTATACAATCATGTTATGTTACAAAACCTATATCAGAAAAGTGGAAGAAATGAAGTATTTCCTCACGAAATGTGGAATTTAGATCCACCATACGATTGTTTGAAAGCTTATGATTCATTTCGTGATTTTAAAAGGCTAAAACAATATGGAGATGCAAGTGTTGATATTAATCCATATAATTATATAACAAATTATCCTATTTATATGATTAATATGGCACATAGAAAAAATACAGTAGTTACACAAAAAACAACTATGAAGTTATATGCTAGTTTTAATGATAAAATACCTGATAATACACTAGTCTACATAGTCATGTATGGAAAGAAAAATCTCACTTATGATGCACAACACAGAATACTGACAGAGAACTTTTAATCCCATATATCAATATCTTCATCTTCATCTTCTTGTTTCTTATTCTCATTTTCTTCATGTTTCTTTTTCTCATGTAAAAATTGTTCCCATATACTAATATTACGTTTTGTGTTTTGTATTTTTATTTGATGTTCAATATTTAATAGTTCAGCTATCTTTGCAATTATAAATTGTATGGTAATGTCTTACCTTTGTAATAGTAATTAAACATTTCAAATAACGCTATAATACGATCCTTTTCATAACCAGTAAACATATCTACTATTGCACCATTTTCTATAGTTATACATAAATTCATTAAATGTTTATTAAAATATTCAAATCTATATTTTTTTATTATTATGAACACTTACTTTATCAGAATTACAAATATAACATCTTGTACCATCAATACTCCATTGTGAACAATTTTGACAATATTCAGGTGCATAATATTCAGATGGATAATGTATATTATCGGGTATATCAATTTGAACTGCTTTTTCGAATTGTTGAACTAGTCTACTATCATCATTTTTTACATTATTCTGAATGTTACTGGTTTTCTTTGCATGATATCTATTTTTTCTATCTTGATTAATACATTTCTTACTTATAGATCTTGGTTTACCTAATTTCATTCCATATTCTGATATATCTTGTATCATCTCACATTTAGTACATTTTTTTACTGTTTCATTTTGAATGTTACTAGTGTTCTTTGAATAATATCTATTTTTCTATCTTGATTTATACGTTTCTTACATATTGACCTTGGTTTACCTAATTTAAGTCCATATTCAGATATATCTTTTACCATATCACATTTGGTACACTTCTTTGATATGTTGTCCATTTATTATAGAAAAAAATGTAAGTATTTGTTGTCCACTATTTGTTGTCTATGTTTTATATATGTAAATATATTGTGTATTATTGTTTCATCATCATTCATTGTATATATGTATATGTTTAGATTAACCAACACCATCTATAGTTGTATATATGTATACATTTTTCATTGCTATCAACAGTTAAAAATTATAAAAGTGTCTCATTTTGGCATTTACCTAATTTTGTGGTTGTATCATTGTAAACATATGAACAATAGCTTATTTCGATATAAAATGGTCTAAAAATAACCATAAAATAGGGTTTAACTAGCTGATTTTGGCAGTTGGTCCAGAACATACATATCCTATCTACTAGTAGATCTAAGTTCTAGGGGACTGATGACCACAGGAGTTGAGTCTCATAGTGCTCAGAGCCATTTGAACCATTTGAACATCAAGAAAGGATACGCAAAATCTAAAGAGGCCGTTCATGCTATACTGTAGGCATGGTTTAAGGAGAGATTGTTCGACATTCCATTCCCAAGGAGGTGAAACAGAGGATGTAAGGGTATTTGGAAATGTGTTGCTGCTAAGTCACTTTTGAAGGCTGAGCCATGGAAATTGGGATACCCTTTCTCAGTAAGAAAAAAGGTAAGTGTTTCAGCGTTTTCGTAAATTCACACGCAGGAAAAATACTAGCGAGTTAAAGTTATTTCGAAAACAAAATGTAATCAAAGAACTACAAAATCATTTTTAAAGCTACATCTATGAAAACTGCTGTATGAATGCTCTGTTAGAAATAAAATAATTCGAGTTTCAATGTTTCTGGGATTTCAACCCCTGAGGGAGTGAAACAAGAGATTAAAAAATTGACATTTAACTTCTTGGTTAGAAACAGACAAATCTTTAGTGATCAAAGTTTCTATGGGAGTATCAACAAAAGAACTCAATTGGCAGGATTAACAAATACCTCTGACTCCATCTACCAGGACCGCTTTTTTGGTCAGAAGTAGATTTGGAAGAGACCATGCTTATATTACCTTAATTATCTTGAATAATTTAGAAGCTGTTGCAGTTTTTTAATAAGATAAAAATTCCATTAGAGAAAAGCAAAGGAATCTGTACAGACCATACAGTCTACATGAGCAAAGCAGCAGGCACTGGGATAGTCTAAAAGTTTCTTTGGGTCTGTTTAAGATACCGTATTTTTTTTCCCAGATGAATTGTGCAGGAGTCATCATGAAATGAGATATAGCCTTGTAAGGTGTCAAACAAATAACATACCTTCCACTGAATTCTTGAAACAATTCTGATTAAATCTTTATGTTATACAACATAGTTATATGAAAATGTGATGAATCTTATTGATATGCAAATCGAATAAGCATTTCGCGAATATAAACCACCAACACTCACACTAGTAATCCCACACAAGTAATTTCTGAGACACGAGCTATGGGATGCAGTTCTGAGGGAAGTAGAATTTCACTACAGTAACGGCCTGTCCCAATGTTAGGCCGAAACATTCACAGCAGGACATCTAGCAGACGCAAGGAGATGCCGACAGTGTAGGCCAAAGCCGCCCTTGCCTCTCTTCTTAAAGACCACCCTTCGGCAAGCTTTTTACAGAACATGACTGGAGATGGCAGATAAACGTCCTGAGAAATCCAACTCAAGACATTGGTGAATCACTGTGGCCACCTGCTTAAAAGCCATGTGGAAAGAAGCTGCTTATTTCACTATTACATAGCAAAAGGTAAACTGTGCCTTATGAAAGAAACAACGCCTGTGACAGGCTACAGAAACTCTAATGGGTGGAGTTATAAGAAGTACAAATTCTCTGATTGGCCAGAAAGAAAAATCGTTGCCATCACCTTTGACACAGGCAAATTGTAGGCAGAGAAATGCGCTCCTTCTCTTGCAGCAAATCGTCGAGTGTTTGAACAAGGCGACTCGCACCACACTGAGACAATTTCGAGAGTAATCATGTGAACACTTGTTCACAGGCTCGTATTAACTCATAAGGAGTTAAGCTGTAAAGTCTCCTAGTATGGATAATTGCACACAGCACTGACAGTTAAAGCACGCGAGCGATTTGAGGGCAACGATGTATTCGCTATTCCAGCCAAATAGCGTGTATTGTACCAACTAACTGAGCTATGGTAAAAGTAGGAGTCTCGGCTTTACCAAAAACGTAGGAAACATATCAGACTGGTGTTTAACAGTTGAGGGAAATTTAGAATAGATTCTCAGGTACACAGCTAGTGCCGACAGCAGCCACTGACGCTGCCGACAAAAGGTAAACACACATGCTCACGCTACATCATCAAGTGATATTCAATTAACACTCAAACCTGTGGTTGTCTCCATCACTCCTTCTTTTTTTTTTGTTCATTCAACAATGACCTGTAATTAAACATATTCACAACTTTTGGGCTTAACTGAAGAACAAACACGAGATATTCTATTTAACAAAAAGAATTAATCAGGCACTGTAGAGCGCTTTATATCCTGAAGTTATTGAATTGATTTGATTGTGTATTTCTTTCTGATTGCTCTTTGCCGACCCCCACATGTTATTTGGTTATTTTAATTGTACATTTTTAGCTTAATTGATATCTCTTTCCTCAATTGTATTTACTTAATTTATATTTTATCGACCCCCAGACATGGTCATCAACCATCTTACTATTAAAGAACCTTATAATAGTTCGGAATTTTGCATCACAGTTGTGAACACCGAATATCAATATTTTAAGATCCTGTGTATATAAAAATTATGACTGATACGTCATGAAGTCAAACTTAGAGTAAAAATGAAACTTAATCTAAGATTTTCATATTTTGCTAACATATAATTACGCCTGAACCTGTACACTAATTTCTGTTAGCGATAATGATTCCTTTACAGAGAGTGTGGTGGCTCTGACACTGAGATCATTGTCGCCTTACATCACTGTCCATCCTGCTGCACTCTTTTGAACTCTGCACGGTGAGCTAGAGGCTTCCTACCTTCCAAGCCGTAGGTTTAACACGAATTCCTAATAACACTCACAAAGCACCCTTGCGGAACTGTGGTAGGAAGATAGATCAGATCCAGTGTGACACACGTTAGACCCTCTTTTCATAGCTCTGCTAATTACAGATCCATAAGTATCAACTTTGCCTTTTCAATTCGGAATACTGTAATTTTAGAATAGACGAATTCAACGATAATTAACTCATAAAATCATATTATTATTTGCAGGGATTATTCATTTTTAACACAGAACAGCCTGCCGCCTTATGCGGAATTTCGTAATTTCATAGTCAAATAAGGAAATAAGTTATTTTTTGTAAGAAGGAAACAGTATTTTGCACCATGGTGATGTACTAAATGGAGCACCGAAAAAACCAAGCTTTGATTGTGACTGGGTCGTTCATGTGTGTCGAAGTGCTGGTCGATCGAAAAGATGTACTGTATGTTCTCTATGAACCAAGAGAAACTAACACCCAAATTTCCAGATGTCAGATACTCAGATCGGTGCCAGAAGTTGTACGTAGATACAGTACCAACAAAAATTCCGATTTAGTTTGTGCTTTGCGCTGTCGCCCAGTAGAACATACATAAAAGGTAATTAAAAGCAACACTAGAACTGCCTACCACAGGAAAGGCTTATCTGTGAGTTACAGTTTTGAAAATTTTGCGTGAGTGAGTTGGTAAAGCAGGAGATCGTCCTGGCAAAGATTCTGGGTTAAAACCCGAGAGGTGACTATTTGTTTCAAATGTTTATGCGTGAAACTGTTATATGGGAGAACACTTTCCGGATATGTAAAAAGATATTTTGGAGTTTGTGGCAGTGTTCTTTAGGCAATCTGCTTTCGCTTCGTTAGTTTCGTTAGTTGAAAGTAGCAAACCTATAGTCTACATTTGTAAAGGTAGGTGTGGTGCATTGTCAAACATGTGCGACAGTACAGGCACCACTCATGATGAAGCAGCTAGTGCATTTGTAGTTTCACAGAATAAACATAAACCATCAAGCAGTAGAATAATAAAACAATTGCATCGCTCTTGCGGAAGTATTAATAGTACCATATAACAATTTCACACATAATACACGAAAAATATTTCATCGTTGGAGGATGAACCCAGTACCCTTGGTACTATGGTCTACTAACTTGCCCACTTAAGCTGTACGTATTAGTAACTCACAGTTGTACTTTTCCGGTGCTCTGTAGTTCTGGTGTTACTGTCAATTAACGTTTACACTCGTTCAGATGGACGGCAGCTCACACTACGAACTAAATCGGAGTTTTGGTTGATACTCTATCGACATACAACATTTGGTATCGATATGAGTGCCTAATAACTGGAGGTTTGGGTGTAAGAGACATGATTCACTACTAAGAGCTGTTGATAAGAGTTTCTTTACTATACAACCAATTTCAGCCCACAGACCATTTATAAACCAGCATACAAACCGCAATAAAATCAGTGGTATCAAATAATACAAAATCCATACATTATTTGTGGCCTTTAATTTCGCTGCTCCTTGAATGCTGTTGTAACTGTTTTATGATACCTGATGATGGTCTAAGGACCGAAACGTGTAGTACAAAAAAGACATTCTTATCAGTGGCTCAAGGCAATTACTCATGACTTTCTTTTTAAATATTTACGAGCTGTGGGGCACCACTTCTTCAAAATACATCAGGAGGAACTGGATATGCTATCTCTTTGCGGAAAATGCATAATAAACGCAAAGAGTTTAAATGTAGCACACATGTACTTTAATGTAATTAAATAAAGTATGAGCCGTGATTTATACAAAAAAGAAATACACGTTAATGCAATGGCTCAGCGTAAAAGAGAAATAACTAATGCAGGAATATTATTAACAGTGCAATATGTTGTTTAATTTAGCCCGACGTGTATAAGCACTCAGTAAACTAGCTCAGTTCTCAGGGTAGTTACGTAATCGTCTATAATTAATTATCCTTTTCTTATTTATCCAACACTAGGTTTGTGAGAAGTCGTGTGCTTACTGCACCAGAGAATATTTGCCAAGTCTGTTCGATGAACACTACTGTACTACGTAATTTAATGTCGTGTTTTCGTCTCGATTCCCAATATAAGACAACAAGAGTAGCATCTACAAATGAAATCCTATAATGGAACTGGAATCCTGTGACCATACCTCTTCTGCCGCAGTCCACAAAATCAGCTAAGGTGGCAAAGTGATTCAAATATGCCACCGATAAGAAACATCATTTTGAATTCTTGGCAGCTGAAAAATCAAGTGAAACCGTATAGTCCAGAGCGATGTATATTACTGACACTTGAGCGCAAGACGGCGTGCTGGTAACGGCTGCTACTCATCAGCGGTCACTGCTTAGAGATATGATCTGCCTTGGAGACCGATCGAAGCGTGAGCACGAAAACCTAAGTGTATTAGGAGACCAGAAGGCCTGCCACCTTGCACCCACTTTTATGACACAACTGATATAAACGGGAGTAGATCCCTCGTAATTTCATCTTCCTGGTTAATCTTATTATGAACGCAGGTTATCGTTATGTAGAGTGTTATTGGCTCATGTGATTTTTGTTTCTGTTGGAACCGAAAAAAAGTTATCCTTGGAGTCTTAAGCAAACTCTGTGTCTTCTATTTTGCGAGCCATGTCCCATCCAGAGCCATTCACATACTATTAATGAATAACGTACTTTGCTGAAATTTAAACAGAAAATGTTCCATTTCAGTTGCTTAAATTAACTTTAAATCTTGATAAAGCATGATTTATGGTCAGTAATAGTGAATTTCTGCCCATATAGTAGCAAGATGTGTTAGGACACAGAGATAAAGTTAAATTTAATGAGAATAGGCAAGCGGCATATTTCACTAGCTCATACGTCTCAGGATAAATGAAATTTTCTAACCAGCATCAAGCAGGTACAGTTTTCAGTACGGCTCAGAGAATGTCGAAGGTGACCAGCTTAGCTGAACTATCGTGTATATTTTAGCGAGAATTACTTCTCTGAATATTTAAACAAACAAAATAAGAGAACGAATACAACGATTGAGAGTTGAAGAGAAATGCATTTGGAATTTACACTCCATGTTTAATCTCTTGTTTAGCGCCCCAGCGCATTTAATTGCGCTGCCGATGCCTATCTCCCTGCTTTGCAATGTTTTCATTCCGTGCTCTGTTTATCTCCCAGAGCGATGTATGATTTCCCACAGGTGCCGATAATTAGAAATGCAGCATGTGTGAATAAACGATGTGTTTTTCATAAGATAAACATACAGATAAAACAGATGTTATCGGATATGTTATCCTGTATTATTGCTGACTTTGAAAGAAGATAATATTTTGATATTTGTTTCATACACAGAGGACAACCCACGTATAAATAAACGCTATCCAAGTAACTCACCACAGTAAATTAAGGCATAAATCACATATAACTGAAAGAAGATAAAAAAAATCTCTACTTGAGACCTAACTCATCCATCAAACATATCCTCAGGGAGAAATGTTTAATCCTGCACACGTATCTGACACCTTGGGCTCTAACCACTTGCTTCTATCTGGAACATCGTTGGAGCTAATTAAAGCTAACTTCACAGCTTTCGCGGTAGCAACGAATCATTTCTTCCTATTTTACTCAAATTTAACTCCACAGAACTAAATATCAGACCTGTGTCGCACTATGTCGCTCTGCCAGTACCACATCCCTTACAGTAGCTATTACTGTTAACAGTTACTGCTCTTGGAGACACTAGGAGCAAACTAGACAACATACAAATTTTAACGGTGGTAATGAACTCTCATTTAAGATTATTTTCTGATTTTCAGTGAGCCTTCGTTCGTTCCGAGCTGAATCTAGATATTAAACAGCTTGCTGTCTCAAAACACTTTAACAAAATTAATATAAACCGTCTCGATCGCACTGTCACGCATTAAAAATACGGCCAGTGTCGGTTTCTAGTAGGCCATCTTTAGACAATGCGACATCCGGCTCACGATGATGACGCTTGGAACAGCTGTGCTGACCTCAGTCGCAGTTTTACTACCAGTTTACATTACTAATTAATGATTGTGTTCGAGACGGTTTCTAATAATTTTATTTATCCGACCGATCGCTGTTTTCCAACAATGTTATCTAAAATCATAAAAAAGTTAGCCGTCCGTCGAGAATCAGTCAGTTTTTACAGAAGCCTTTCTGGACTTAAATCAGCAGCCTTAAGACCATTTGATCTCTGGAGGTACCGAGACGATACTTTCATAGTACGGCCACTAGGAAAAGAGAAGTTAATAGGGCTGTAACATCTAAACAATTATAAGAATAGCTTGACGATGGAGACACAGAATGGCGGCTTTTGCTGTCCGTAGATAGTCTGATCATACGGAATAATGATGGTTGCCTTCAGCGTTGATGTTTATCCAATGCCCGCTCACTTTTTCGTGTTATGGTCTTCAGTAGAACTAAATCAAAGAATACTGAGGGAATTAGATTCGCAAAGCAGACACTTAAAGAGTTAGAAGAGTTTGTTATTTGACAAGTAGCTAACGACTAGGGAAGTAGAGAGAAGTTAAAACACAGATTATCAATGACAAGAAAAGCAGTTCTTACAAAGAAAAGTTTGTTAATATTAAAAATCTTTTCTAAATGTATTTGTCGGAAGTGTGGCGTTCTATTGAAGTGAGACGTGGACGTAATCAGTTCTGACAGGAAGAAAATATATGCTTCTGGTACCTAGTGCTATACGAGCATAATGATTAGATGGGTAGATAAGCCAACTAATAAGAAGGAACTGGATGGTATTGTGAAGAAAAGAGACATTTACGGCAAAACTTGACTAAAATAAGCAGTCGGTTGACAGGATGCATATTGAAGTATCAAGGAAGTCTCAATTCTGTAGTAGAGAAAAGTGCGAGCGATAAAAAATTTAGACTTAATCCAAGGTTTCACAACAATCAAAAAGTCAACTGTATGTAGATTACAGTAACAGTACAGAGATGACGAGGCTACATTACATCCGTCTTCAAACCGATGACCGCAGCAACAACATACAAAAATTTCACCGTTCTTCAGAAGCCATCGGCTTGTTTAATGTTTTGCACACATCAAATATTGCGAGTTGCCGGGGCTAGCAGTGTTTTTAACACTCAATTCTTCTAGAATTTACATATGTACATGATGCTCTAAGCCCCCCCTATTCTAACTCCAACTTTTTCTGTTGCACAAGGATAAAAAAAATATGCGAACTGACTCTAATCAACCCTGCCAGTGGAGTAGAAGAGAGTTTGGCACCTGCAATAATTTAATTTGATAAATAAGTTAAATAAACGAAGGTTTCATTAACATAGTGAGGAATGATGGGGTTGCTCTACCGATTAACAGAATGACAGTTCGGTCCAAAATAACAATATGATTTATTAAGACTAAACACAAAATAATAAACAAAGACACATGAACATTTACAATACATCAAATTGGCTCAAATGGGATACTCAAACAAACGCTGTGAAGGTGAAGTTGTCCCTAAACTAGATTGCGAGGATTATGACGAAGTGGTATGTGCAGCCAATTCCTTCCAACTCAAATCTTAGAGAAAACACATAGCCAACCCAACATTAATTGCTGCTACCCATGACAGAACAAGGTTAGAAAAAAGACGAACAGGCGCGCTCTGCTGAGCTCTGATTATCACCTAGGAAAATCCCTATCTGCCGGTGCTGCGGACATACATTACCAAACTGTCTTCTTAACTGCCAGGACACGATCTGGCGTACCGGAGCTGTTGGCTGGTTGTTTCGACGTCCTCGATCGAGAGGCGAGAGCCGACTACTTACAAGAGCACCCGTACAAAAACCGAACACAGAACATTCCCACCCCCACGACAGTGGCCGTGGTTAAACGTTCCAATCAGCAACTCGAAAACCGGCGGAAAATTCCACTCCATTGCCGGAACGCTACCATTCCACCAATGGAGATTCTTGGCGCCAATTTCTGCGCCGATCTTGCTACGTCACGGAGCTATGCCCTGAGCAAGCCAATCACAGTTACTATTTTGCAGAAAGTGCGGGAATTTTCCCGCCACAGCTGCCTGGGTACACAAGTCATTCCCACGCCTCGCTGGTAGCCCGCCAGAAAGTGTTTTCGCTAAGTTTCTGCGAAGTAACGGAACCTCTAGCCCAGCCGCTACTTCACGCTCTGCGGGCGTGCCTCTTGACAATGTCGGTGTCTGCAAAGCATTCACTCGACTTCCTCATACCCGTCGGCTTAAAGCTTTCCAGATCAGCAGAGCCCGCCTGTCACCGGACCACCCGGGTGACGAGAGACGCTGCGTGGGAAGTCCGCGTGTGAAGGAATAGCAACTTTCCACCGCATGCAATTAGAGAGGAGAATCGTAAGATAGAAATATGAGAGGGGGCTCATGCCACCTCTCATAGCCCCTACGCCATTTTAGATTGTAATTGGTGAGCGGTTGGCTCACTTAGGAGCAAGGTAGTGAGTCAATCGCCCAAGAACAATCTCGCAAACTGGCTGCACATGCCGCACTCTATAAAGAAAATAACTGCAACTGAAAAATGCAGCTCATAGAAGGAGGATTATTTATGATGTAGCCAACTTCACCTTCTTAATATGGAACACTAACACTCACATCACACATCCATACCTAGGGAGCCCCTTCCAAATACCGATTCACACAGACATTCACTCTCTAAATATGGCCCGGGCATGTGAGCCAAATATGGAGCAATTTATTCTTTACAATCAGAGTTGGAGTGTTCCGCAATTAAATGCCCAAGATGTTACAACAATTTTAATCATTAAACTAACCTGAACTCACTCACACATGATACTATTTAAGTTAACAATCACTTTGTGAGCTTTCAGAATCTAATTACAACCTCCGATTCATTCTGTCTCCCTGCAGCAAGAATAACCTTTACAAAATGTTCCCTGAACTGATGGTCCATTCACAATGACAGTGGTGGTATCTGCTTCAGTTTATGGGGACTTCAGGCACACTGTTTCCATACACTCAACAATAAATACAAGATAAAAAAAATGGTGTGGAGAACAATACAGTAATTTGTAATAAGAATTACAGTGTAAAACAAACACATACAAGGTATCATATACATTACAAAAACAACACTAGAGAAAGAAATTTAAAAAAACAAGGTTCATGGGACATTAAGTTGTGCATGCACATTGCACACTGTTCACGACTGTGCTGAGAATGAGGCACTAAATCACATTGTTAGAAATGTTCGAAGCACTTCACAAATTCATTAGTTTCTCTGAGGGGGTTGGCATGTTGAGTCATATGCATTGATGCACGTGGTTCCATGTCTTGAGCATTGGAGGGGGGCTTTTGGGATGGGGCCACAGTACTGACATCACATAGGGCTAAACGTCGGGTGTTGTTGCTACGTTGTTGCAACAGCAATAGGGAGTGCTGGAGCGTCTGCAGTACGCTGTTGAGATTGTAGTCAGACCCACGCATATGATCACGGCAGTACGGTAGGAAGACACAGTGATAGGCTCTCCTCATGTCGATTAATTGTCTCTGAGGTCTATGTGCTGGGATACATCACTAGTCTAGGTCTCTTCTCTCGCTGGACAGTACTTTACGTTTCCCAATATTGCAGTTCGACGAGGGATGATGGCACGTGGAGTGACTCCACAAGTGTGTGAGGTCATTCATACAGGATCGAACTAGGAGCGACGATTGCTAAAACTGCTCTCTAACAGAGAGGAGAAGTTAGAAATGAGACCATACATTTGTTAGTGTGGCACGATACTGCTTTGTGTATGCAGATCGGCCAATGCTAGTGAGTTGTAAAAACCCAAACAGGTGAGTATATAGCGTCCCTTTCTGTCCTGAGGCACATGAGGCGCAGGTTCTGACACGATATGTGATCTTCTTCGTGTACTCACGACAACGTGGCCTGCCGCAGGGAATCCCTCCAAACGGCCGCCGCGACCGGAGAGCTAGCGGGCTGTCGCGCGTGGGTCGCGTGCCAGTGTCAACGGCCAGCCTCACTTTCGCTTGTGGCCCGGCGAGGATCCCGCCTAATCCCTCAGGTACACGGCCTGGTGACTGTCAGCTTGTAGGACCGGACGCCCTCGCGCCCCTCACGTCAGGTAGCGCGCCGACGCTCTCCTCCTGCAGGTAGCTGATGACCTCCGGCTGGCCTCTGGATTGCCACGATCCCCGTCATCTGCACAATTCTTACAAAAATCCTATGCCTAACTTTTCCCCATGACCTTCTATTTTATAATAAATTTACATAACGATACATTGATGGTCTGTCATTTCAGACACTGTAATTTTAATTTTATAGTTATTTATCTGTAGCTATCATAACAAAAAATGGAAATAATTTATCTTGATATTTGTGTAGAGACCAATCTCACTATTGTACATGGTGCGTGACGCTATATTGGATGAAGAACTAAATGTGCGGGCCCGCACTAATATTACTATTAATTATATAGATCGACAGTAGACATGCTCAGGAATTAACTACCATTTGCCAACGATCTACATACAATGTCTTTTAATTAAATTATGTTGTTACGCAGGTCTAAGTTTTACTGAGCTATAAAGAACATGCAACTATGCTACTTTCGCTCGCCAGTCTTCCCTCCATCTCGGGTCTGTGGTTTGGTGACCTGAAAAATAGCATCTCAACAGGCGCGCTGTGCTGAACACTAGTGGTAGAAAACCGCCACACTATTAAGGATCTAGTTATTGTTAAATCCTACAGTTTAACTTATCCTAGTATAACGTACTTTCCCTTTTATTTATTTATTTATTTATTTTATTTATTTATTTTTTTGTTTACTTTATACAATACTGTTACATAATTCCTGTTACGTTGAGATGTCTCGCTGCTCGCCGCTATTGACGACAGTGATGTGCGCGCCGTACGACATGACCTCCAAGTTTTCATTACGCCTCACTGAAACTCCGGAGACTGGGTTAGCCATGGCTATACAAGACAATAAATTTATAGTTGAACTTAATTTTGTATGTGATGCAGTCTTAGCAATGAAAGTGCACCTTTCCAGAGGCAATGTAATTTGACCCAGCCAAGTCTGGTTCCTGTTGAGGATTCAGTCGCCCACCACACGCCAGCTACACAGTATGTCACGAATATCCTAGTATGAGTCACTGGTTATTCATCTGTGACAGTCGCAAGCAGCATGCTAAATCCCCAACCAGCACATTGGCATGGTAGGCTTTATGCCCGCATTTCTACCGTCTAGGCCCTAGGGCACCATTGGAGTCAAACGCTCACAGGTTCACCCCGACTTGCAAGACAACGATGTTGGCGCATCACTGTAAAACTATACTGCCAATATTCATCCTCGAAATCACGCAATATACCACAATCTTGCAGTGCACTGACGCGTGCCTGCAAGCATTGGTATGAACGTCTCACGAACTGGCTGTGGCCGCTATGGAGCGTATCACGGCTTCTCAGAACGCTTCTAAGAGCACGTTCTTGTATGCGCTCGTTTGTGCGACATCTCGTCACTCATCCTTATCCCTCAACATGGACACCAGATAGGAAAGGACAAAAACATTTCTCATGGAAAGGTAGTGCCTTTTATCGCAACGACAGAGGAGATCCAGAACATAGACAAAAAATTAACAGCAGTACATTCTTATGCGAGAAAACGCAGCGTGTTATTACTTTAATTAACAATCTTAATCTATTAATGCGACGAGTATTGTTCCCCGAAGAAAAGTTCATATCTTTGCCTATTCTACTATGTACACCACTTACACTACTACTATAGCAAGGTTCATGTATTTGCCCATTCTACTATGTACACCTCGTACACTACTACTATTCCACGAACTCCTTTATGTGAGAGATGTGGTGGAGTCCTATGGACTTCTTTCCTTTCAGCGTCTCCAATTCATAAGCATTGTGGTGAGCTGCTCTCCTTATACGGTACGGGCCGTTGTAAACAGAATAGAATTTTTGGCATTTCATTTTTTGTTTGTTCGAAAGTCGGAAAGATTTAACGAGCACCTTTTGTCCAATTTGGAAGTGTCGTAGACGAGCTCCCCTGTCGGCACGTCTCTTCCTGACCTCTGCTGCAGCCCGTATCCTCTTGAGAGCCAAATCCACTATGGCTTGGTGCTGCGTTCGCGATCTTGGTGGGAAGTTTACGACCTTGGTTATCAAGTCCTTAGGAATCCGGTTTTTCAGTACTGTAATGGGTGCCAATTTTGTTATCCCATGGGATGCCTCATTGATCACCTCCTGGAAGTCTTTAAGGAAAACGTCCCATGTCGTGTGCTGTTTGTTACAGTACAACCGGCACAAGTTTCCGAGTTCTTTAATAACCCGTTCTGCAGCATTCGAGCTCGGATGGTATGAAGATATAAAGATGGGATCAATTTTACATCGACGCAACGTCTCCTTCCATGTTTTTGACTTAAACTGTGGCCCGTTATCAGAAATAATTCTACTCACATGACCAACCTGTGGTAGGAAATCCCGGATTAGGGCTCGTGATACGGTTCGTCCTGTCGCCCTCTTCAGTGGCGTAAAGGTAACGTATTTGGACGTTAGTTCAACAAACACTAATACGTAAGTATATCCTCTTCTTGTTCTTGGCAAAGCTCCCATCAAATCTGTTGCTGCTAATTGTCTTAATTTGGTCGGTACGATTGGGTATAATGGTGCCTGCATGCTCACAGTGGTGTGCTTAGCCTTTTGGCAGTCTTTACACACCGACAGTACCCTCCGAATTCGACGCTCCATGTTTCGAAAGTAACACATGGTCCTTAGCTTGAGATTGCACTTGCGTGGTCCGAAGTGTCCATAGCTGAGGTGAGTATGCCATATAACCTTGTTTATTAGGTGTTCAGGGATGCATACCCCCCATTCAGTGTCATTGGCATAATTTCGGTGGAAAATTATGCCTTTCCGCAAGAGGTAGAACTGCCTGATGGTGGCGTGTCTTCTGTCTATCCATTTCTGTTTCAATAACACTAGGGCAGGGTCCTTGTCTTGCTCCTTCTTGATGTCATGCATACTACAGGTAATAAAATTTTCAAAGGCTACTTTCTGCATATAGAAAAGGCAGTAGTGATTTTCCTCCAGATCTTCTTCCATGTTGTGCTCAAATCCGATCGGTGACCGTGATAAGGCGTCTGCAATAATGTTCTGACTGCCGGGGATATATTCTATCGAAAAGTTGTACTGCTGCAGATATGATGCCCACCTAATGAGCCGCCTGTGATTAAGCTTTGCAGTCATCAAGAACTCGAGTGCCTTGTGGTCTGTGTAGACCCTCGTCTTGCGACCAAACAGAAGGTATCTGAATTTTTCAAACGCCCATACAATAGCCAGCGCCTCTAACTCGGTTACTGAGTAATTCCTCTCACTCTTGGCTAGTACTCTGCTACCAAACGCAATTGTCTTCCACACCCTGTTTCCTTCATGTACATAGTCTTGGAACACCATGACACCCAGACCTGAGTATGAACTGTCCGTTACTATGCAAAGCTCTTCTGCTAAGTTAGGGTGTGATAGGATGGGTGCTTGTAATAATGCGAATTTTAATGCTTTCCATTCGGATTCGGCCGCCTCATCCCATTCCCAAGGAATCTTCTTTCCTGTAAGTTGATGCAACCTAGGACTGCTCTGAGTTTTGACATGTATAAAGCGGTTGTAAAAATTTATGATCCCCAAGAACCCCCTTAACTGCTTCTTTGTCGTAGGAATGGGAAACTTTTCAATCGCTTCGATCTTTTCGGGATTTGGCGCAATGCCCTCACCCGTGATGATATGTCCTAGAAATTTGACAGAGGACGTCTCAAAATTCGATTTTTCGATATTGATAGTCACTCCGTATTCCTTGAATGTCGCAAGGAGTTCACCGAGGACCGCATTGTGCTCTCCCCAAGATTTCTCCGCGATCAGCAAATCGTCCACATAGCTGGTGACATGACGTTTCAAATTATCGCTTAGTATGCCGTCCAGTCCCCGAATGAATGCGGCAGACGAAATGTTCAAACCAAATGGGAGACGACGAAACCGGTAACATCTTCCAAATGCTAAAAAGGCTGTGTACTGTCTGCAATTTGGATGGAGCTCGATCTGCCAGAAACTCGATTTTAGATCAACTGATGAGAAGATTGATATTCCATGGAAATTTTGTAAGAGTTCCTCCAATCGTTCCGGTCTGTCTGTTTCAGGTTCTATTATGGTATTAATTTGTCGCGAGTCCAAGACTAAACGAATACTACCATCTGCCTTCTCGACTACTCTTAACGGGTTATTATAGGCTGAAGCCGTAGGTTCTATTATTCCTTCACTCAGCATTCGCGCAATTTCAGCTGCTACTTTCTGTCGATATGCCAAGGGGATTGGATAGGGTGGCACACGAAACTGGTTGTGCGGACGTACACGAAATTCATATTGGAAGTTCTTTATTGATCCTGTCTTGGGAAGGAGGACCTCCGCATGTTCTACTAGTAATTTATGAAGTTCTTTGCGGTGGTCGCATCTTATATTCTTTATTGCTTCCACTTTTTCTCCTATTTTCTCCTTTATTTCTCCCATTATTCCGACTTCATTCTCATCCGTGTCCTCTCCCCTACCCGCAACGTCGACCTCTTCTTCCTTTCTGTCTTTCAGACACGCATAGTTTATCCATACACAGTTAGACGGTAGTTGAGCTGGGATCAGTGTGGACGGGATTCCCTTTCCTCAAAACCACTTCACCTCGTCCTAGATCAACTATCGCTTCATGTTCATTTAGGAAGTCCGTTCCTATTATCATGTCGATCGCCAGATTTGGCACGATCCAGAAGTTAGACTCTATTTCGTGTCCTTGGCAGGAGAATTCCAGTCTTGTTTGTTGGGTGACCTCCGTACATTTACCCGCTAATGCCCCTTTTATTTTGGTTTTCTTAACCGATAGGACAGGCCAGTCCATCTCCTGAGAGCACCTCTTGTATGCTGCCTCAGATATTGCTGTTATGTAGCTTCCACTATCTATTATCGCATTCATACTCTTTTCAGCTATTGCTACTGTGATACGAGGCTGCCGTTCTTGTCGAGGAGTTGCTTTATGTTCCTCGAGCAGGATTTCTGATAAATCTTCGTAATGTATCATCCGTAGTTGGCCAGGTCCGAGATTACGTGCGAAATTCCGGCGGCCTGTGTTCGCACTAGTCTGGCGTCAATCCCTTGTTAAGATCCCCCTCCTCTTATGTGCATTAGGATTTGCGGGTCTGGTTTCAATCTCCTGGTTCCACTGTTGTCCTTGGTTTCGCTCTCTCCAATTACAGTCGCTTTGCCGTTCGTTATTCCTCCTATCCCAGATTCCTAGTCTAGATTGACCCTGCTCCCTGACGTTCTGGTTTCCGTGTCTTTGGTTTCCATAACCTTGAATAGCGTAACCTTGACTTCCGTAACCCTGGTTTCCTAACTGACCAGTGCGATTATGCGATCTGTTGTCGTCTTCCCTTCCTGGCCCGTGGTATTTGTTACTTTGCCCCTTCTTCCTGTCCTTTGCGTCTTGTTTATCAAAGACTACTTCGAGTTCGCGCAATAGACTCTTGAATGCTTCTATGTCAGATCCACACTTGCCGACAAGTGTCTGTTGGTACCTAACTGGCAATTTGGAAAAGCAAAATTTAATGATTTCTCCGTTGCTATATGGACTATCTAAAAATTGATTCTTCTTGAGTAACTCATCAAGAAATTTGGTTGCGCTCCTATACCCGGACGCTTCCAGTTCAGGACAAAATATTATTTCCTCTTTAATCCTGTCCTGCGTTTCCTTTGACCAGTAGGTCCGCAGGAATGCACCAACAAATTCCTGATAAGTCCGACACGTCACTGCTACACCCCGCATCTTTTCCGCGGCTTGGCCTTCGATGTGTCCACACATGAATTCTAATTTTGCCTGGGTTTGCCATGATGCCGGTAATGAATTTGTAAACTGCATCACCCAGCTCTTCGGATGCATCGACCCTCCATTTTCTTTGAACTTCTGGAATTTTAGTATCGACAGGAAATGATTCTGATCAATATCCTGTCCGATCCTCGCACTGGTGTTGTGACTCGTTTCCGATACTTGCACATCTGTTGAGTGTCCTGTTCTAGCCTGCTGATAACTGTGATGTGCTACCTCTGTATCACAGTGGAAGTGGCACTCAGAATTCACAAGTGGGCTACAATTATTGGAGCTATTACTCGCTGTTTCTGCGTGTGCATTGTTAGTTCCGCACTCGGTCATTGGGCTAGAGCACGGCGGGCTTTTCCTCGGAGACACAGTTCTGTGTACTCCATCATTGGTATCCGAACGCGCAGTGCTCGTGTGCCCGTTTTGCTCTAGTTTTGCTATCCGACTCTCTACTTCTTCCATTCGTTTCGTGTTGTTCGCAACCGCGATATTACCCTGAGTTTTTAAGAACGCTAGGGATTTTGAGTGGGATTGAATTGTACGTCGCAAGCGCCCTGCGAGTTTAGAAGTTGCTTCCGCGACTTTCATTGCCCCTGTTGCTGCCGTTTTGGCTAGGCCGGCTACTTTTGGTGCTACCAGTGACATTTGTTTTGCTTCTCCACATTCTTTCTTTATTGTTAGTAATTCCCCACGAATTTTCCCTATATGCGAAATTATCGCCTGAGTGTCCTTCTTACGCTGTTCGTCAGCTTCTTCCTTCTCCTTCTTACGTTGTTCGTCAGCTTCTTCTTTCATTGATCGTAGGAAGCTCAGTATTGGGTTAATGTCATCATTTTGATCCTCGTCACACATGGGTGACGTAACTCTGGACACCTGGGCGCTAGAGCTCTGACGTGGCCGAGCTGGCCCCTGTCTGCTCTCGTTCGTTTGATTATAAACTTCTGCTACCGTCTCGACCTGTATGCCTCTCTCTGTTTCATCCCTTACCTCACTATCATAATCACGGCCGCAACGCTGCATTGAGATCGCGTCCAAATCACCTTCCTCATCAATGACCCTGGCGTCCTGTCCTGCTAAAAATGTGCCCATCTCATCTCCGAACCTATTCCCGTCAGTAAACTGCCCCTTATCCATTATGCTATCCTCTTTTGTTTTAGCTTCGCTCGATAATAGTCGTGCCTTCCTTCTCGTTAACATTCATGAAAAACAAATTATCTAAAATGCACAAAAAATTAATCTACTCCATATATTTTTTACACATAGACATAAAATTTCAACAACGCCTCTCCAACACTGTAATTATACGCACGATTTGTTGTGGTACAGAAACCGCACACAAACCCGACAAAGTGTGATGTGATACGGACACACCATCAAAGGAACACAAAAACAATGAACAAAAGAAATATATACACTGAAAACAAAAACTGTAATCATGCGCCGCTACTTAAAACTAAACGCGGAACTACCAGAAAAAAACTTGGGTATTAATCAATAAAAAAATAGAGAAAAAAATTGAATGTTCCTACTAAGAATCCTGTTTGCTTATCAGAGATTCACAGGGAAGATCCTGGCAGGGTCGCTATTTTATGTGAGGTGCCGGGGCTAGCAGTGTTTTTAACACTCAATTCTTCTAGAATTTACATATGTACATGATGCTCTAAACCCCCCCCCCCTATTCTAACTCCAACTTTTTCTGTTGCACAAGGATAAAAAAAATACGCGAACTGACTCTAATCAACCCTGCCAGTGGAGTAGAAGAGAGTTTGGCACCTGCAATAATTTAATTTGATAAATAAGTTAAATAAACGAAGGTTTCATTAACATAGTGAGGAATGATGGGGTTGCTCTACCGATTAACAGAATGACAGTTCGGTCCAAAATAACAATATGATTTATTAAGACTAAACACAAAATAATAAACAAAGACACATGAACATTTACAATACATCAAATTGGCTCAAATGGGATACTCAAACAAACGCTGTGAAGGTGAAGTTGTCCCTAAACTAGATTGCGAGGATTATGACGAAGTGGTATGTGCAGCCAATTCCTTCCAACTCAAATCTTAGAGAAAACACATAGCCAACCCAACATTAATTGCTGCTACCCAAGACAGAACAAGGTTAGAAAAAAGACGAACAGGCGCGCTCTGCTGAGCTCTGATTATCACCTAGGAAAATCCCTATCTGCCGGTGCTGCGGACATACATTACCAAACTGTCTTCTTGACTGCCAGGACACGATCTGGCGTACCGGAGCTGTTGGCTGGTTGCTTCGACGTCCTCGATCGAGAGGCGAGAGCCGACTACTTACAAGAGCACCCGTACAAAAACCGAACACAGAACATTCCCGCCCCCACGACAGTGGCCGTGGTTAAACGTTCCAATCAGCAACTCGAAAACCGGCGGAAAATTCCACTCCATTGCCGGAACGCTACCATTCCACCAATGGAGATTCTTGGCGCCAATTTCTGCGCCGATCTTTCTACGTCACGGAGCTATGCCCTGAGCAAGCCAATCACAGTTACTATTTTGCAGAAAGTGCGGGAATTTTCCCGCCACAGCTGCCTGGGTACACAAGTCATTCCCACGTCTCGCTGGTAGCCCGTCAGAAAGTGTTTTCGCTAAGTTTCTGCGAAGTAACGGAACCTCTAGCCCAGCCGCTACTTCACGCTCTGCGGGCGTGCCTCTTGACAATGTCGGTGTCTGCAAAGCATTCACTCGACTTCCTCACACCCGTCGGCTTAAAGCTTTCCAGATCAGCAGAGCCCGCCTGTCACCGGACCACCCGGGTGACGAGAGACGCTGCGTGGGAAGTCCGCGTGTGAAGGAATAGCAACTTTCCACCGCATGCAATTAGAGAGGAGAATCGTAAGATAGAAATATGAGAGGGGGCTCATGCCACCTCTCAATATTGTGTACGATTCAGATAGCCTGCCAACACAGCTTGTCCATATAAAAACGGTATTCAGGGAAAACCAATATACCAGACACCTAATTAACACGCCGTTGTAAGTCAACGATGAAAGCCAGCCTTTAGACACAAAGGACAGTACTCCAACAAAATCCACGGTCTTTGTTCCGAATGTTGGCAGTTTATCTAATACTGCAGGCATTCTGGGAGAGATTATGAGTGATTTATACTGCGGAAGTTTGGAGATCATAAAATAACACGAGAGTGCAGTGTCGTAATAAGGTCAGAACAAACGCAACATGCAAGGGTGTTCAAGTAACCATGGGGCTGCATTTGCTTTTTGCATCCCAAGTCGGATACTGCCGGACTCTGTATCTTCGTCGAACTTCCAGTAGAATTTGAGACAAAGAGTAAATTTGGCAACAAAAGCGGCACTTTAGGAGACACAGATTTCAGATTATCTTAATGACTGACAGATAACTTATTGTACACTATATCTCATTATTTCCACAATCTGCTCTAAGACTGAAGACGTCGAAAGTGACAGCGAGTGGCAAACAGTAGGTCAATTAAATTTTACAAGTCGACTATGGAGTGTTTGTATTGTTGGGCACTGTAATTACATCAGTAGCATCGATAATGACACACATATGAAAGTGGCAAATCGCGTTGATAATGAGTTCGATGTAGAAAGTTTTTATTACTCGTCCTTGTTCTACACTTCCTCTGGCACCGAAACTTTGAACCAGCCTCAAACAACGAAGTCCAGTCTGCGCAACTCCTTTTTTCTTCATTACAGCAACGTTATACAATAAAGTTTTGTGTTAAACTTAGGGAATCCGTCAGTTGACTTTTTAAAAATTGAAAAAGGCCAATAGTGAACATTCATTGTCAAGAGCACAAGTTTTAGCTGGGTCAAATCATTTTTGAAAGGCCAAACAGTTGAAGATGAACCTTGCTCAGGTAGACCTTCAGCTTACAAAAACCGACGAAAATTTCGAATACGTCCGTGCTCTGGTGAGAGTAAACCGACGTTTAACAAAGACGATGAAATCTGTCAAACACGTTCACCGTACGTAAAATTTTGGCCGAAAGTTTGCACCCGAAAAAGATTTGTGCCAAAATAGTGCGAGAGATATCCTAACTGAGCAGCAGTAAAATCGAAGAAACGTGTCTGCATATCATCTAGAAAGTATTGCCAATTATTACAATGGTTTAATCATGTGATCAGAGGTGATGTATTCTGGATTTTTAGTACATTCCTGAGACAAAGCGCCAAAGTGAGGAGTGGCACACTGAGACATACCCTCGACCGAAAAAGTACAAATGAGCCAATCAAAGATCAAAACAATGCTGGTTCACTTTGTTGACAGTAGGAGTATCATGCATACGGAATTTGTTTCTCCAGGACAAACCGTCAATCAAGTCTTTTACAAAGGTTTCCTAGAAAACTCAGGAAAAGGGTAAATCGAGTGAGACCAGAAATTTCAAACAAGTGGATACTGCATCATGATGACGCTCCATGTCATACAGCCACTTCCATCATGGAATTTTTGATCTCAATAGGCATTCCACAGCCCCCTTCCCCTCCATTCAGCTCATCTGAGTCCTTGTGACCGTTTTTCTTTTCCATAAATTGAAAAAAATGTCTTAAAAGACATCATTTTGGGAAGCAGCAGAACATTCATAAATTGTGACCAACATGTTAAAAGCTCTACCTGTTGACGCTTTTCAGCGCTGCTACCGAGACTGGCAACGACTCTGGATGTGTTTGGCTGAATAAGGGAACTAAAAAAAAGAAAGCAGAAATTTTGATAGATAAAATATTCTGACACACATCTTATGTTATCTTGTTTGGAGATGGTGTTTTTTACCTATCATGCTTGTTTGAAATTCCGTACAAGACAGAATATTTGTTGGCTTAGAAGCAAACTGATTCTTCTACACTCCTGGAAATGGAAAAAAGAACACATTGACACCGGTGTGTCAGACCCACCATACTTGCTCCGGACACTGCGAGAGGGCTGTACAAGCAATGATCACACGCACGGCACAGCGGACACACCAGGAACCGCGGTGTTGGCCGTCGAATGGCGCTATCTGCGCAGCATTTGTGCACCGCCGCCGTCAGTGTCAGCCAGTTTGCCGTGGCATACGGAGCTCCATCGCAGTCTTTAACACTGGTAGCATGCCGCGACAGCGTGGACGTGAACCGTATGTGCAGTTGACGGACTTTGAGCGAGGGCGTATAGTGGGCATGCGGGCGGCCGGGTGGACGTACCGCCGAATTGCTCAACACGTGGGGCGTGAGGTCTCCACAGTACATCGATGTTGTCGCCAGTGGTCGGCGGAAGGTGCACGTGCCCGTCGACCTGGGACCGGACCGCAGCGACGCACGGATGCACGCCAAGACCGTAGGATCCTACGCAGTGCCGTAGGGGACCGCACCGCCACTTCCCAGCAAATTAGGGACACTGTTGCTCCTGGGGTATCGGCGAGGACCATTCGCAACCGTCTCCATGAAGCTGGGCTACGGTCCCGCACACCGTTAGGCCGTCTTCCGCTCACGCCCCAACATCGTGCAGCCCGCCTCCAGTGGTGTCGCGACAGGCGTGAATGGAGGGACGAATGGAGACGTGTCGTCTTCAGCGATGAGAGTCGCTTCTGCCTTGGTGCCAATGATGGTCGTATGCGTGTTTGGCGCCGTGCAGGTGAGCGCCACAATCAGGACTGCATACGACCGAGGCACACAGGGCCAACACCCGGCATCATGGTGTGGGGAGCGATCTCCTACACTGGTTGTACACCACTGGTGATCGTCGAGGGGACACTGAATAGTGCACGGTACATCCAAACCGTCATCGAACCCATCGTTCTACCATTCCTAGACCGGCAAGGGAACTTGCTGTTCCAAAAGGACAATGCACGTCCGCATGTATCCCGTGCCACCCAACGTGCTCTAGAAGGTGTAAGTCAACTACCCTGGCCAGCAAGATCTCCGGATCTGTCCCCCATTGAGCATGTTTGGGACTGGATGAAGCGTCGTCTCAGGCGGTCTGCACGTCCAGCACGAACGCTGGTCCAACTGAGGCGTCAGGTGGAAATGGCATGGCAAGCCGTTCCACAGGACTACATCCAGCATCTCTACGATCGTCTCCATGGGAGAATAGCAGCCTGCATTGCTGCGAAAGGTGGATATACACTGTACTAGTGCCGACATTGTGCATGCTCTGTTGCCCGTGTCTATGTGCCTGTGGTTCTGTCAGTGTGATCATGTGATGTATCTGACCCCAGGAATGTGTCAATAAAGTTTCCCCTTCCTGGGACAATGAATTCACGGTGTTCTTATTTCAATTTCCAGGAGTGTAGTTCCAAAAACGAAGTGTTGCTTAGGATGGGGTGGAGAGGCAAGAGGAGGAGGAGGAGAGAGACATGTGTGGCGTCATTATCTAATGCATTCAGGTCCAAGTTGACAGTACAGTGTCATTGTACATGTCATCCATCTACAGCTGCCAGCTCCTCACTGCAACCTTGTCCTCACCTCCACCTTCCTCAGTCCGAGTAACAATTGGTGTGCATATTTGGTCCAGAAACGATATTGCATTGTTCCTCACGTTAAAAAATATCGGTTTTTGATAAGTAATCGAAGATGATTAGCAGATGTACAGTTGAAATATCATGCTCAGAGTTAAAGGATGACGGCTGCTATACCTAAACATCCCCTACTTTCGACGCTGAGAGAGAAGCAAACTCTCCATCCAGTCAGTCAGTCTGTCGGTCGATAATTTCGGGTTTTATCCACACAAATACCTCCCAAGGACCTAACCAATGATAGAGAATTTCCGTCGCCTTCTACTGAGCGATGACTGTCTAAATGCCGCCGTACCATCCTAGTTCTACTTATCGTATTCTCACGACCTCTAACCAAGTTGTTCCGAGCTGGGAACAGAATTGCTTCACAGTCTTCCTCGAACATCAGTCCTCGGGATATACTCAACGTCATTTCGTGAGGGCAAAGCCACTTTTCTTCCTCGGGCATTCTTGTATAGGCCTTCGTTTGTGCTATACTGGCCAGTAAGGACCCCAGCAACATGGCTGCGAGTTCGCTCTATGTCTACTATCCTTGACTGCCTCACATACATGTTATGGGGTAAACTCCTAGCGATATGCTTAGAGGGTGTTTCAAGGCACTGAAGCCTACTCGGATGAATTTCTCAGCGTGTGGTGATCCTAATGCGGAAACGAAAGCAGTAAAATTTATAAAAGACCCTACTAGCTTGCCACCAAAGAGCCTGGTAAGCTGCATCACACTTGTAACGCCCCTAGCTACTTGCATTGAATTCCGCCATCTTTAAAATTAATTCCTAGATATTGTTACCTTCTAATCGTCTGTGACTTTTCGATATACCATAATATGCTTTCAGTTGCATTTCAGTCATTACCGAAAGTAAGTGAATAATACAAAACTAAAACCTTATGAAAATGTTAAGGACATACAACCTCCGTAGCTGTATTTTCCACTGTGTTTTTATGTTATCTTATTTTAATAGGCAGACTAGCTGTAGAACAAAAGCACGATTCTTCAGTTCTTAGTCATAAATTCTGCTAATAATTCAACAGCTTCAAATGTTGATTATAGGATAATTAACATTAAAATAATAAACTTGCTGGCAGATTAAAATTGTGTGCCGAATCGGGGCTCGAACCCAGTACCTTTGCCTTTCACGGGCAATTTCTCTATCAGTCTTTTTTCTTTTTAGCATTGATTTCCTGATGAGCGTGGGATGTCACGTAAACCACTTTTCTTCTTTTTTTGCTTGTTAACATAAGGGGAAAAATGCTCCTTCTTAAAGATATTCAAAGGAAATCCTCCCCTTGGTAATGGAAAAACAATAATGTTAGAATAAACTGAGCGTGAAGTCTCTCATAATCATAAGGAGAGCATAAAATCTTGTTTCTAATTGAAGTTAAAAATTTTTAGAACATAAAACTTCTAATGAGATAGGGTGATTACAAAAAAAATTTTTTTGTTTACATTCGTCATGAGGATTTCTTGCCAGGGACTTGATTACGTTTCTTCAGTGCCTCATGAAAGGATCTAAGACATTCTTGCACAAGTTATATGGAAACCTGCAAGGTTAACATCTATGAAGTCGATCCCAGTTTTCTTCTATTACTGTTCTCTGAACCCTTTTATTCCATGATTCTAATTACGAAGCAAGTGCAATTATTTTTTATATTTTTCTTGTCTTTATGATATGATGGTGCTGAGTCGTTAGGTACACCCAGTGCTTTTACTTTCTGCCTGCAAGATATAAGCAGCGTGTGGTCTTTTAGCCACAAAATCTGCGTCGGTGAAGATGTTGGGAGATATTCTGTTGACTGCCGCTTGACTATATGCCAAATATCTCTTATTCTTTCACTCACAAACCTTCTTCAGTATCAAGAAGGTTGCATGACGCGCACATGGGCGAATTTGTGTGATGTATAGCATGCAGTTTGGAATTAGCTGCTGGTGCGAATCCCATTTTTTCCTTGATTCCGAGGAGATACATATGGTCTACTCAATCAAACGCCTTCTCGAAGTCTAATGAAACTATTGCACATTATATCGGCATACATGTGCAATTGAGGTTGCATCCCTACATTCGCACATATTCTTAAGGCTGTTTCTGTCTTTGCCTACACATATTTGGTACAGACCAGCTGTAGAGGTAATTACCATTTTCATTCTCCTTACATAAGCTTCTAATCACTGTTGAGAAATGTTACCGGACAAAGGTTTTCAATTCATTTCCTAACTGAGTTTGTAGAAATTAGAACCATGATCCCTTCAGCAAATCCTTTGGGTACCTGAACATTTCCGTTCATGAGTTCGTTGAACATGCGTAGCAACTTGCTTTTTCATTTGTGACAAGACTACTTGGTAGAACTCCACAGGGATACCATCAGCTCCTGGAGATTTATTCTTAGGACTCTGTGCAGTTGCAACTTTCAGTTGGTTCTCCTCTATTTCAGCTCTGAGAGTTTCTACCTTCTCTGCGCTAAGCCGGCCGGAGTGGCCGAGCGGTTCTAGGCGCTACAGTCTGGAACCGCGCAACCGCTACGGTCGCAGGTTCGAATCCTGCCTCAGGCATGGATCTGTGTGACGTCCTTAGGTTAGTTAGGTTTAAGTAGTTCAAAGTTCTAGGGGACTGATCACCTCAGCAGTTGGTCCCATAGTACTCAGAGCCATTTGAACCATTTTTTGCTCTGCGCTAATTCTGTCTGACACGTTCCTAACAAGATCTTGCCGCACCTTGTCGTCGGTAGGTGTGTTGGACATCATATCAGAGATACGTTTGTGAACTGCGTCTTTAATTTTACTTGGTTTTGTGAGACTGGTCCCATCATGTAATTTAACTTCTGTCACTGTTTTTCTGTTTCCTCTGTTATTCTCACGCATTTCATGTTACATAGCTGTCTCTTTCCCTTCTGACTGTCGCCGCTCCAGTGCTAAAAGTTTTGCTTTGATTTTATGACTCCATGCATAGTTCTCCATTATTCTTGTATCCAGGTATATAGGTCTCTAAGAAAGCTAAAATAAAACTCATTCATCTTTTTAATCCAGAATCTTTTCTGTCGTGAGTAGACGATCAGTATACTTCTTATTTTAGGCTTAGCGCAGTGCAGCCACGTAACTATGGCAAATTGAATAGTGGGAATCGTTTTTCGCATTCTTTCCATACATTAGTAAATGCCACTTGACATTCCTCATCTTGTAGGTGTGAAATGTTAAGTTTTCATATGCTACTCACTAGGTAAGTCTATGATTTTTCCAAATTTATTGTGGTGCTTGAGCCGTGTGTGGCAGACGTTCATGCTGTTTGTTGTTTGACATTTTGTCTCATCGAGTGGCGTCTTGTTTCTTCCTTACTTACTGGCGTAGCGAAGTTGCTGGCTTGCCTCCTTGAGTGGCAGCAGCAGCGCTTATTGATACTAGTACTGTCGTACTATATTTGGTGTGACCGCTAGTATTTACGGGTGGTAGTCAGTTGGTTGGCACGGAGCAGCGATGAAGTCTCCTGGGTGAAAGGCCAGCGTGCACGCGCTGTCGTATCGTGAGGCGCTAGCTTAGAGAGCGACAAAGTTCGCTGCTCTCCGAACCTGGACGCTGAAGATGAGTGATCAGTTATCCTGTTATCAAACCTCAACAGTTGTGACATCTCTTCGTTCATTTGTGGATTGCTGCTCCCTGGGCCGTTCGAGCTAGCAGCAACGTATGATGTGTTGGAGTCCGTGAAATCTTGCAGCCGTCTTCCTATATTGTGATTAATTATTAAATTGACAGTTACTTGCCAGTGAAGTGCACCAGCGGTATTTTCAGCCCTTTGCCCGTTAACGCCCCAGTTACCTGCCCTGGTCGTTAGCGTAGGTTTTTGGCAGTGTGCCTTTCCTCGTCGTGTTGATGCTGTCCAGCACAGCCTGTAGTTCGACAGCCTTTTAAGTTGTTTGGTTCATATTTTGATTAGAGTGGTTATTGCCCCTGGATGTTTTTAGACCCCAATTTCTGAAGACGTAGTGGTGTTCGTATCCTTGTCCCCGGCCGATATTTTCCATCGTAGTGCTGTTGGTCGGACGGAACGGAATTTGTTAAACTGTTGGTCGGTCCTTGGGCCGTCCATAGTTTGGGTTGCCATCCGATTACTTACTTCACCTCTTGGCTGCCTCTCTCACCTCACCTTAAGTTTGAGCTACCTCCTCAGGTCGACCCTTGGAACACTTCTGAGCACTACTTGTTCAGTTTGTTTTAGATTGTGATTTTCATTTTTGTTTGAAGTATTGTTCGAGGCCTTCGGTGTGTATTAATTCAGTTCTCTTTAAATTTTACATAAAGGCCTTGAGCCGTGCTAAATTAAAATTTTCAAGATTGATTTTATTTAATTTTCTCCCCTTAAAATTTGTTCTATGTGAAATTGTTTGTAATCCAGGCCCTAAGCCGTTAGTGGTTCGATCTGTTTTGTGTGGCCTTCAGCTGAGGATTCATGTGAACCACTTTTAATAAGGCCTTCAGGCCTCTGTACTCTTCAAAGGAGAATTTTTTATAAGAAGGAGGGGTTTATTTTAAATTGTTTGTCTGACTTGTTGTTCAGGCCTTCAGCCGTTGTTTCAAATTTGTTTGTGGCCTTCAGCCGTGCAATGAGTTAATATTTCATTAATTAGGCTTTTGGACTTTCTGTTGTAAATTTAAAAAGAAATTTCTTGGTTAAAAAAAATTTATTAATGTGTTTTAATTAGAGTTGTCCTTCAGACGTGTAGTGTAGGACTTCAGCCGCTAATTGTTTTTAGTTGAATTTTTTTTAAAATTTACCTTTTATTTTTAATTGCTTTTAATTTCTAAGCCAGGCCTTCAGCCGTTCTTATTTTTGATGTGGTTTTTGGCCTTTATCCCAGGAAGCATCCTAAGTTTTCTTTAACTAGGCCTTCAGCCGTATCGTCTGACTGCGACTTTTAAAAAATGTGTAAATAAGTAGTTCTTAGAAAAATAAAGTTGTGTGTTTGACTCTGCAACTCACAGTAGATGTTTACGGCCCCATCCAAAATCGTATCCTTATCCTTTGCGCTCTCTGAGTACCTACCAACCAGGTTTCAGTGCTGTACGCAGCGTGATCAGATAACATAGTGGGACAGACCTCAGTAGATGGTTCTTTAGGTTGGACGATACGTAGATCCTGTCCAGCCTGCTTGCTGATTGGCTGGTAAAATATGTGAACCCGTGATGTGCCCCATGGGTGTATTCCCTCGTGTCGGTTAACTACATTTGGTGGTCTGTTGTTTCCATTTCCATAGACTTGTTGAAATTCGGTGTTTAGTTTTTTGGGCTGAGGACAGAATTAAAACCAATGGCTAGAATTATGTAATCTTGATTCTTACCGAATAGAGGAAAGATTTAATTTTTAAAATTTCCAGTCTAGCCCGTCATTTATTGTGGCCAGACACTGCATAAACGTTGATGATGCGGGCGTTGTTAACAGGTCCGGTGTGCGGCCAGCCGGTTGGTGGTTTTTAAGGCGGTTTTCCATCTGCCTCGGCGAATGCAGGGTGGTTCCCCTTATTCCGCCTCAGTTACACTATGTCAACGATTGCTGCGAAAACACTGTCTCCACGTACACGTACACCATAATTACTCTGCCAAGTAAACATTTGGGTACACTCCTCTGGTATGAGATGTTGCCAGGGGTGGAGGGGGTGGGGAGGGGGAAGAGGGGAAGGAACAGCCAATAACCCTAGGTTCGGTGTGGGGCGGCGGTGGGGTGACTGGATTGCTATGGCCTATTTTGGGGTTGTGAACCGCTGAGGGCTACGGCGAGGATGAAGCCTCTCCACCGTTTCTAGGTCCCCGGTTCAATACACAATACACACACCATTCTACCTGGTGAACCTGTGGGCAGAAGACTACTTTTCTGCAAAATTACCGATTATTCTTCCGTAAGGAGCTATCACAGAACTGATCAGTTCAGCAGTGATTTTAAAAGATAGCTCAAAGAAACGAACAGTCCTTATTCTAAATCCAGCATCTGTAACAAAAACCTCACTATCATTGTCGTCATGAGGTTTGTACTTGAATGTTCCGCCTCTAGATTCTACAATTTTGTCACAAAATTCTGTGTTTTTAAGCTCTACATACACTATACTGCTCACAATTGAAAGATGAATACCTACAATATTCTCATACGAAATTTCCACAACTTCCACTACCCATGTCTCAATTTCCAACGAATTCGCTCTCTGAACTTTCTGGTCAAGCATAAATTTCAACGTGTCTCTTCTATCAGGTCGATCCACCTCTGCTTCTAATATGAATCCTTCAAGAGTGCCGAATAGCGCAGCTAACTACTGGAACAGGCGCTTTGACTTAACCGGAGGTCCGCTCAACACGGCCGCCAAAATCAGAATAAGTAACTCAACTACCCAAGCAGGACTCATCGTCCGTTCTTACAGCTTTAGTTCCCCCATTAACTCATCTTCCGCCTTCCAAAATTCACCGAAGTTTTCCTGTAAAACTTGCACAATTAGCGCTCCTGGGAGAAATGATACTGTGGGCGCATGGCTTAGCCACAGCCCGGCCCATTGTTGTAATTATATTTACAATTACATGAAAATTTAAACAACATTGCCACTGTAATACGAAGTTTCTGTAAGCTGGCGTTAACGCCTTTTTTAATGCTAAATATGAAGCCGATTTATGAAATATTAGTTCACGAAAGGTAGCATATAAGTGACCTACATACTTATGGATTCCATTTTAAGAAAGAAACATCATTCTTCTTTCTAAATAACTGGATACACTTCTAATTGAATCATCAGTTCTGGACAATTAAGTCCAATAGCCGGCGACGTTCACTTTCAAAATTACAAACACACTGCTTGATAAAAAAAAGGTGAAGCATGCATAAGACATATTCGGTTGTCAGTGTACCTTCATAGACGTGCACGCCATCTGCGGGTATGTAATCCTCTGTGGCAGGTATAGTGGACACCATAGTATATTAATGTTGGCAGTGTTTAGTGTTTTTGCCTGCTCTGGCAGCGTGTGCAAAGGGCGTGAACAGCGTCAGATTTTGACACGGAGAAGTCGCGTATTCGTTTAAAACCGGTTTATCAGCATCGGATAAAATTTGAAAATGGTGAAATTGTGGGTCTCCATTAGCTTGGCTGGTCTAATTATACAACTTCCAAATATGTGGGGCATTCGAATATGACAGTGGCCCGATGCTGGACTGCGTAGGAGCGAGGGGGCAGACAACCGTTTCAGAGTTCCGGTCGACCAACCCTGACCACCAGAAGGGAGGACCTCGTATTGTGGATCAAGCACATCTTAACCCCTTGGCAGCTGGATTTGCCATCCTAGAACAAGTAGCGGGCTTCGTGCAACATTCTACGCCATCCCGCATCATTGGTCGCATTCCAGCAGCCACTGGTCTTGGGTAATTCCATCCCATGCATAGGCTGCCTTAACACCACAATGCCTGTATCTGTAGTGGTGCCTTTCTCGGGAAGCCCCTGCTGATGAATGGCGCTGAATTGTGCTCAGTGATGAGTCCTCGTTCTGCACTATTCTAAATGCCCAACGTCGGCAAGTATGAGGACGACCTGGCAGGAGGTCCCAGTCTTTCATTGTTCTGGAAGGGCAAAGTGACGTTATCCCTAAGGTAACGGTGTGGGAAGCAGCGAGTACGGCGCCACCGAACTACCGGTAATGACTGGGGGAACTCTGACGTCACAGTGGTACGTAACAGACATTATGCGCCATCTGCTACCTGTCATTTGACAGCATCGTGGTGCTATTTTTCAACAAGACACTGCTCGTCAACATATCAGACGTGCCTGTATGATGTCGATGTACTTCAGTGGCCGGCGAGATAGAACATGTATGGCACCAGCTCCGTCCCGTGCCAGTATCCACGATATGAAGGACCTGTTACAACAGTTGTGGACAGGGCACAACGACTTCATTACACCATTCCCAACCGAATCGGTGCACGTCACTTAGCCAGACGGGTTGGGACGTCGAACTGCCAAAGTTTTAGTAAATTTCACTCGATTGCGTCATCACTGAAATAAGCTTAGATAAATTCTCAGTACATGAAGTATCACTTCGTTTCCTCCTCCCTTTCTGGGTGCTTGACGCATTTTACTTGTACATAACATGCATGCCCACTTTCAACCAATTACTTAACCTGATTTAAAAAACAGGCTATTTTTCCGATACGTTTTACTTACAGCTGTTGCTTTCATTTCTTAAGCCGTTAAATACAATATTTTCTTGTAAAGTTTTTAGTTCAACTACGTGAAACAAACAGTCACTCAAATTGAAATTCTACGTGGAGTACAATTCCAGTTCAATAAGATGTATGCATCACATCATTCAAAGATATTCCTTTTCAAAGAAATGCTTATTTATAATAACTCAATGATCTGCTTGTCAAGACAGCATAAGTCAATGAAGGGCCCGATTTACCATTTCTAAATACTACATATAACAAAGAAAGTCAATTACCTCACAGCTTCATTATAGTTAAGCAATGAAGGGAATCTACAATTGAACATCAATCTCTTAACGGCCAAGAAACGCCGGACTCTACGACGAAGATCTCAAAAAATGGTTGAAATGGCTTTGAGCACTATGGGACTTAACTTCTGAGGCCATCAGTCCCCTAGAACGTAGAAATAATTACACCTAACTAACCTAAGGACATCACACACATCCATGCCCGAGGCAGGATTTGAACCTGCGACCGTAGCGGTTGCGCGTTTTGAGACTGAAGCACCTATAACCGGTCGGCCACAGTGGCCGGCGAAGATCTCACTCCGTCGGCGTAAGTGGTCGTACTTTCACGAAAATCTTCTGTGTTTTTGTTGTTGCACGTATCACGGCTTTCAGAGTTACGAAGGCAAGCCTAGTTCCCTTAGACCTCCACGCGCTGTATGCGGTATGACTCCTTATCGTCAAAAGATTATTGGGCTATGGTAGAGACGTGCAATATGACACAGTCTCTATTATGCTTCAGTTGATTTAATACAATTATTTATTTTCTACAGATTCTATAGTTCGAAACTGCTGCAATTAGGAATTGGAATGTTAATCAACAATGTAATCAGAACACTATTTCAACACCATCTCTGGATTATGTGCGCTCTAGTTTTATTGTTTAGCTCCAACGAATTTGCCACGGGCTGCTTCGGGGAGAATCATATTCAAAGTATACTAGTCTGTCACTAGAGTTTGTTTCATCTGAGTGCAATTTTTCTCCAACTACTTCATTCCTGCTTTTATATTTTGTTACAATCGTTGTTACACAGCTGATCGTTGTAGCTGTATCTTCTCTATAATATTGCAGCCGTAGTGACGACAGCTATTTGGGGCAGAATGGTCTTTTTTAACATAACGCGCAAAGTTACTTGATGCAGTAACGTGATCTTGTATACCCAGTTCGAAACTTGTAGTTTACGCTAATAAATTCTTGGACATCAATCGCGAGTACAATGCACCTGTGCTAATATTTCTTAAGTTGATTTCGTTACAACATAGTCTAAGTAATGGATTTGGCATACGCTTCAACTTACTCCGATCGTATTTACATATTTGGAGTTTCTATTATTACTGCTTTTATAATTCATTGTATCTCGCATTTAGAAGATGGTACTTATATACTGATAATGGGTTTAAATAAGTACATATCATGAAGTTAACTACGTTCTCGGACAATCGGACGACCTATTCTGCAGGTGGTGAATGCACGTACTTTTGCAGCGGAAGATACAGTTTTCTGTCTTGTAAGCTCTTCCGTCTCTTTCGGGATGATATTATTACGAAGGGAACGATGTATACATTGAGCCGTGGCGGTTCTAGCGCCAGTAGTATCTCTGACATGAGTAAGATCGATTTCCTAGTGCAGGAGTTTGTCTTTGGGCTTGGGCCGGCTCGAGATGTAGGGGAGTGCCGACCGCGAGTAGGAGGAGAGGACACAACGCTTTGAGAACGGAACGCGGCGGTGAGCGAGTCGGCGATTGGCTGGCGAACAGAAGTGAAGACGGCGTGCCTGCGGCCGGGCGGTGGTTGTCACGTGGTTGTACTGGAGTTGGCGGGAGTTGGCCGGCGCTGTGCATTCTCCGGCAACCTCGTGAGCTGTGGATGTGCCCGCTTGCTTGGAGGGACGCGCTGTTATGGTCTCGCGAAGTGATGGTCTGAAATCTTCGCAAAATCGCCCCATCATCTAGAAGACCAGTTAAGTACGCTAATTACTTAGAGCGCTCAGTTAACTGTGATTTTGATCGCTTTTGTTATAGTAAGACGTGGCAATACGTGTCATGTTATGTTTGTTCGACTTCATTTGAGGCCTCATATTAAGTGTGCGCTCTGCTTTCGCGTAACATTGATGTATTTGCAGATGTGTGTCATTAAGTTCTAGTGAGCTTCGGTTCTCGGGGGCCAGTTCATTTCCCACTCTTAGTGTTTGTTTATCAAGTACAGTTTTACTTAACAGAAGCACTTGCGAGTGAAATTAGTAGTTGTTTAGCCTTGATTTTGTAGAGTTAATTTACTGGTCAATCATAAGTGTTTAAGTTAATTATAGTTATTCTGCCTCCTGTTGTCGGGTATGGTCTGTGTTTCAGTGAGCTGAGGCAGTGGGCAATCGAAGCACTGGGCTTTGATTTACATTACAAGTTTGGCTTATGAGCGATGGACTTCGCCTGAGCTCGTGTGTTCCTCTTCAGTAGCGTTTGCTTGGCTCACATTTTGGTTGCCTACTCGACGTGGGGTTGCAAACGTAGCCACGTCTTGGTTGGAAGTTAAGTATCACTCCTCTCAAAAAATTGTTGAAATGGCTCTGAGCACTATGGGACTTTGAATCGTCCCCTTAGAAAAATTTATTAATGTCTGTGCTGATAAACCTCTTACATTATTTGATTTTCAAACAGCTGAGCAGAACTGAATGTAGTCAGACATTTCGCTCTTTACCTATTCTCATCAACACTAAACTGATACACAATATTTTTAGCGCAACGCAATCTGACTTTCAAAAATCCCTACAAAAGAATGGCCCCGACTATCAATAACCTATAACTTTCATAAATCACTACCTCACAAAAATCTTCGTTACTCGAACTACTGCAATAGAGCGAGCGCCAATACTGCCAGCTATATAAAAGATTCTAACTACTGATAGGTATAGTCAGCAAATGAAAGATTTTGATAGAGAAAAAACAATGTATTTACCGTTATAATGTTCCAAAGTCATCATATATATATATATATATATATATATATATATATATATAGTTCATGATATCCAATATTACAAATTTACTCTTTCTGATGGACACACGTCCAGATCGTCCGGTCTCATAATTCTGCCATTTCTCTCCCCACATCCACCACTGCTGGCGGCTCACCTCCAACTGCGCAACGCTATGCGCTGTTCACATCCAACTGCCCAACACTACAATAGAGAATATTTCAACAATGTAAACCAGCCACAGACTGCACACAACACAGTCAGTGATTTTCATATAGAGCGCTACATGGCGTTACCAACATAAAAACCTAAACAGCCTACTTACCACTTAACATCTGAGGTCGTCAGTTCCCTAGAACTTAGAACTACTTAAACCTAACTAACCCAAGGGCATCACCCACATCCATGCCCGAGGCAGGATTCGAACCTGCGACTGTAACGGTCACGCGGGTCCAGACTGTAGCGCCAAAAACCGATCGGCCACTCCGACCGGCTTACTTCTCTCAGTCGGTTTCATCGTTCGTAGTTAAACTTCGGCCTTACGAGCTTGGACCTTGCTTCTGTTGTTACACATTTATCACTGTACAAAGTTGTAACTTTCAATGCCCTAACGTCCATATTACAAGTGAATTGGCATATGAATAATTTCGGGTTCGCCCTGCAAGATTGCCGAGTTCACGTTTAATAAATATGTTTTAAGTATTCGTGATGAAGTTCAGACTGAGTGTCCACTGTTATTTTGCATGTAATGTTGAAGTTGAAATTGAAAGGGTCTTAAATAATGTGTCTTAACTAGAGATGTTTGTCAAAGTTACGATTAAATTCGGCCTTAGTGGGTTCTGTCAGTTTTGGTGCGAGATCATGGAAGATGATTTATTAACTTGTTTTTGACCTTATGTAATGAGAGTTTCTTAAATATTTTGCCTGACTGGCGGTTGTCAGTGTTTGTGGAAGATAATTTATTAACGTACTTATGATTTTATGTAATGAAAGCCTCTTAAATAATCTTGCCCGAGTGGCACCTGTCAAATCTTATGTCATTGCTTTGGGTAGCTAATAAACCCATTGGAATTGAAATGTTCACTTTATTGTGTCAGCCCTTTCGCCCCCTTTAGATGTAAAGGTCAAACAAACAGCTGTTAAGTAAAAACGTACCATACATACTTCAGTTACGACATGGCTCTTATCTCATGTGGCAGACTTCTGTATTTGGCCATCTCAATGTTTCTTTGGTAATTTTGTGTGTTAGTTGTATCGACATGAATGAGGAAGGTGACTTTTTCAGTCTTCCTAGTCACGGCGCGTTTCCAATATGAAGTCAAGGCAGGACCAGTAACTTGAAGGTGACTTTCTCAATCTTCCTGGTTACGGCGCATTTCCAACATTAAGTCAAGTCAGGACGAGCCACTTGGATAATAATTTATTGTAATTTATTGTAATTCTGTCACAGTTGCGTTTCATTAAACTGGCGAATAATTTCGAACTATCAATTTCATTTTCAAGCCAGGCGTATTAAAGATGCACAAGTAGTACTTGGTTAGGCCACAGAGAAATAATACACACACGAGACACAATCACATGGAAGCCAGACCACTTTCTCAGTGTTGACGTATTGATGAAGTGCAGTTGCACTACACTCTAGTTCCCGCCGGGGTCTAGTCTATAGTCTGGTTGAACTGCACTTCGTGAATATGTCTACATTGCAGATTGGTCTGGCTTCCACATGACCGTGTGTTACTTGTGGGTTACCTATGTGTCACTGCTCGGCGTGGCCGCGCGGTTACGCGCCATGCCACGGATGGAGCGGCCCCTCCCGCCGGTGGTTAGAGTCCTCCGTCGGGCATATGTGTGTACGTTGTTCTTACCATAAGTTAGTTTAAGTAGTGTGTAAGTCTAGGGACCCATGACCTCACCAGTTTGGTCTCTTAGAAATTCACACAAATTTGAATAATTGAACCTATGTGTCGTCTAAGCAAGCACTATTAGGTCTGGCTGGAAAATGAACTTGTTAGTTCGTAACTAGTAGCCACTTTAATGAAATGCAACTGTGGCAGAGTTACAGCACACAATTTACTGATTATTGTTACACTGTATGATCAACAGAATCGGGACACGCTTGTGTAATGCGGAACTGAGCGCTACATGCCACGAGAGATGGAGTCACCAATTTAGAAAGAGTACATTGTTCTCAGCAGAGAAGCAGCAAGAGCAGAGTGGCCAGTCTGTAAATCTCAGTGCTTTCTGATGTGGACTAGAACGTCACAATTCAGACCTCCTTAGACTGCCCAAACAGACTCCTGGTGATATGACTGTGAAGTGTAAACATGAAGGAGCGACCACGGCTAAGTCAAGACCGGCAAGACGTGATCTACAGACGAATAGCGACCGCCGTGCATTGCAGAGCGTGGTTGTAAAATATAGAACGATATCATCGAAAGATTTCATTGTAAGTCCCAAAGTTCCACGATGAGCTGCGACGAAGCGGAAAATAAGTGCGGTTGAAGCGTTTACACGAATTTGCATATACAAATGTTGGTTAGAAAATGTTAGCACAAATTTTGGCTCTAACGCAAGTCTCAGGGGATGATTTCCACACTTGGTACATTAGTACACTGTTCCACACCCGCGCATTAGTTATAGTTTTTAAATTAATATTCACTCAGACATGAATACAATTTATGCTAGGAAACAAAAATTAGGCGATTATTATAGCAAAATAATTTTTCTCGGCACAGTTCAATCCCATTTATTGGCGTCGTCATTTTCATTCACACAATGTAATTAGCACTGGTGAGACGGTTTACAGTTTTACTTTAATAATAATTTGACTCCGAGCCCACAACAGCAGTAATGTAGGCTGCTATAATCGAGAGTTACTCAATCAACTCAAACAGAACCACAAGTCCCACTGTCCTCTTTGTTCTAACAGTTTTCGCGCGTAATCACAGACCGCCACATGTTCACTTACGCCGATGTATATTGTAATTCGTACTCACACAAATAATCATTGCACTTCCACTTCACCAAATATGTGCTTGCACAGTTGCACTATTAAACAATACTCTTTGTCGAAATGAATCGGCGCGAAAAATTCTTACTCAAACGACCACATGGGCCACCCTCAAGTGGGGCTCGCTCGCCACCCACCGGCCAACTCCCCAACGACTGACCTGTGGCCAGGGGTGAGCCCCTCCACGCTCGCACAAGCATGGTGACCAACTCAAAAGGTCTACTGTCACCTCTGCGTTGTTAGTAATTACATCGAGGAGATCGCAGGAGCGAGGAGCTGCGATGTTATCCGTACGTCTGGGTAGGGTTATCCATTAATACGGGCGCATCTGGTTGATAGAAGTGGTCGAAAAAGCTCGACAGAGTCAAGCTTGAAAGAAGAGCGGTTCTAAGGGCAGAGGGAAAAAAGTGCCAAGGCAAGTGCCAAGGGAAAAAAAACCTCTGCCACAGTGTCAGGTTGGGTAGTAAGGGCAGTAGCGGTTCCTTGCTATCTGCGACAGATCGTGCAAGGTAGGGTTATGTTAGCGGTTGCATATCATGCATCAGTACCATAGAAGTAATGCCAGATTGTCATAGAATGATCAGTCCTGTCGAGGAGGTAAGCGCGGCTGCTGCTGGGCCGACGATCTCTCCTGGGCCAGCTGCTGCTGCCGCTCCTGTAACATAGCCATGTCGTTTTAGGTTTGTCAGTTCGATGGTCCTCAGAGGAACTGGCAGGGTGATATGTGTTGCGAGTTTGTTTGTGCGTCGTGTGTGGCTTCCCTGCGATTGCCAGTTCTCATGGCAGAGGCTCAGCTAGCATGCTAGTCAGTGGCTAGTGTGCAGGGGCTCGCCTCATTGTGTCGTTTGCTTAGTTACGAAGTTACCGTAGATGGCTAGTCCCTAAGGAGTGTCTTTGGGCGCTTGTGTTTCCATCTATGGTTGTGATCGTAGTTGCCCAAGTGTAGGGCGTGAGGATTGTTCGAGTGACTTGATTTCTTGTACAGTCGTGTGGCGAGTTTTTTGAACACCTCCTGGAGAGTCTCCAGCCGGTATTCTCGGTGAAGGTCCGCTGTCCGGGGAGCATTGCTTATGATACGTAATACCTTGTTCTGTATTTTCTGGAGGCGGTCCAGGTGTGTGGACGCTGCGTATCCCCAGACAGGAGCTGCGTATATCATCCGCGGTCTAATCATTGTCATGTTTAATGTCCTACACATCCTCCTTTTTAGTGTACTGTTCCTGTTGAGCATAGGATAGAATTGTTTGAGTCCGCAGCTCGTGGTCGTGCGGTAGCGTTCTCGCTTCCCACGCCCGGGTTCCCGGGTTCGATTCCCGGCGGGGTCAGGGATTTTCCCTGCCTCGTGATGACTGGGTGTTGTGTGATGTCCTTAGGTTAGTTAGGTTTAAGTAGTTCTAAGTTCTAGGGGACTGATGACCATCGATGTTAAGTCCCATAGTGCTCAGAGCCATTTCAACCATTTTGAGAGTTGTATGAGCCTCGCGTTTGCCCTGTTGGTCATGTATTGTATGTGGTCCCCCCATCTGAGCTTCCGGTCTAGCCAAACACCGAGGTATCTGACTCTCGCAGCGATGCGTATTGGGCTTGCGTGTAGTGTTATTGGTCTGCAGTTTTGGTGTTTGCGCAGTAATTTCGGCGTGCGAGCGAACAGAACTGACTCGCACTTGTCGACGTTTACTTTAATACGCCACTTCTCCAACCAAGGCTCGACAGTTCTGAGTGCTGTCTGTAGTCTGTTATTAATGTTTGACGGTTTCCAGTCTTGCGCAAGGATGGCCGTGTCATCCGCGTAGATGGCAACTGTCATGTTTTGTGTCACGGGAATATCATTAATGTAGAGATTAAACAAGAGGGGCCCTAGGATGCTTCCTTGGGGTACCCCTGCTTGGATAATATGTTGTGTCGATTGTTTACCCTGAATGTCAGTGTTGGAACTTCTGTTGGTGAGGTATGAGTGTGCGAGACATACGAGTCCGTCGGGGAACTCAGCGTCCGTGAGTTTGCGGATGAGGCCATTGTGCCAGAGACGATCGAAAGTTTCCTCGATGTCAAGGAACACTGACCCAGTTGCTTTGTTCGTGTTGTAGCAGTGTGTTATATATTTTATGACTCTCAGTAGTTGTTGTGTTGTCGAGTGGTGGTTCCTGATTCCGAACTGCTCCGGGCGCAGTGTGTCATTGTCAATGCAAAACCGAGTGAATCGTTTTAGAATCACCTTCTCAACGACCTTGCTGAGCGCGCTCAGCAAGCTGATGGGACGGTAATTTTGTGGGAGGGAGTGGTCTTTCACTGGCCTCCTGAACATCAGGACTTTGGCCGCCTTCCAACAGGCATGGAAGTGTTGGTGTTTAAGGGTGGCATTCGTAATGTAGGTGAGATATTCTATGGCTTTGACCGTGAGCTCCTGGAGAACGCGGTTTTGAATACCATCGTGACCAGGGGCTTTCCTAGGTGTGGAGTGCATAATAGCCCATGTGATTTCATTTGTTGTTGTGCGTGTGATTTCGGTGAGCGCTGGCTGGGCTACAAACTGTGTAACCACCTGGTCAGTTTCAAGTATGAACGCTGGGTCGGAAGGAGCTAGGTTCGGTGTGAAAGACGCTGCTAGTGTGGTGGCCATGAGCTCCGCGTTCTCCTCCGCGGAGTAGGCGGGGCCGTCCGGTCCCTGTAGCGTTGGGGTGTAGTGTTTTTCCCTGGTGAAATGTCTGGCTAGCTGCCACACTCCAGGACGTGTGGTACCCATCCCAGCGAGTTTTTGATCCCACTGTGTGTTCTTAAATGTACGTATTTTTTTCCGTATGATTCCCTGGAGCCTGTTAACGTGCCGTTTATACAACGGGTGCCGGGTCCTCTGCCAATATCTCCAGAGACGGTTTCTCAATGAGTTAGTGTTCAGTATTTCCTGAGGCAGCGCCGCTGAATGATGTTGTGGTGGTCGAATTGGTATGGCGTGAGCCATTGCGTCTTGGACAGCAGTGGTAAGAGCTACGACAGCCGCATCGGTTTGTTCTGTTTGTGTAATCTCGTGAGTTTCAGGAATACGACTATCAAGCGTTTCCTTGAACAGCGTCCAATTTGCGCGCTTATAGTTCAGTATCCTGCGTGGTTCGTTGTTCTGCAGTGTTTCTTCCGTGTGCAATATTACAGGCGTGTGGTTTGAGGGCAGATCGTTTACAACCTCAAGGTTGAGGGTTACTGTTATGCCCTTGATGAAGGCCATGTGTAGCACGTCTGCTCTATGATTCCTTTGGTAAGGAATATAAGTCGGTTCAACCGGTGCAAGTGTGATGTAGTTTCTATCTAGTGCATGTTCGTATAGTTTTTTGACGTTGGCGTTTCGTACACGTGAATTCCAGTCGGGGTGGTTGGCGTTTAGATCGCTAGCGGCGATGACTCGCGGTGCTATGTTGAGTAGTGAGCTGATATCTCGTGTGCTGATGTTCCTAGGTGTGTTGTAGACCGATATCAGCACCGTGTAAGCTCCGTTGAACTTGACCCTGACGGCCGTAGCCTCTATTTTTTCAAGTACAGGGAGCTCGATGTTCTTGTGCTCTGTGTTTCTGTGTACTATGATGGCCGTTCCGGCACCACCGCTACCGTCCATTCGGTCGGTAAGATAGACGCAATGACCGGTGAAGTTTAAGTTGTTGTGCGGTTAAGTTTCGCTTATGAGAGCGATGGGGATACCCTTCCTCTCCATTGGTGCCGCCAGTTCGCCTCTTTTGTTTTCGATTCCGTCAGCGATCCAGAACAGGATCTGTGATAGTGTTTGGTTGTTAGCGTGAGGGGGCGGTGGTGGTGTGTTAGCCATTGTAGGTAGTACAGAGTTTTGTTACTGCGTTTAGTATGTGAGCCATATGCTGGCCCGGTTGGGCTGATATTAACTGTGAGATGAGTGTAGTGATGAACGAGGTCGCTCTTACGAGGTAGCCGACGATCGGGTTTTGGGGGAATGTTGTTTCCAACACTATTGCAAGTTAAGTGTATAGTATAGCTTAACTAGTTTACAATACGTGTGATGCCACCCAAAATATTATACAGTGCGTTTCTTTACGTCATGTATTTTCTATTTAATTTTATAAACAATTTCCCATCAAACTTTGTTTATTCCTCTTTACGAGCTTAATTATTTATGAATCTTAACATATGACTAAGGCACTCGATCCGCTAAGGCGAGACGGTTTTTAATGAGCGCTCGCTCATCCCTTAAATTGTTATTTACTATTTTTATTAATCTTTCAGCATTCGTGTTATTAAACAATTTTCAAGTTAGTATAGGTCTGGCATGTCGTAACTCAAAATAAAGATAGATCTTTCAGAAGATGCATATTGCTGACCAAAACCCACTGCCGCATCTGTCTTCACGGTAAGATACATAGTTTTCGTGTAATGCGCGAAAAATCAAACAATGCCCCAAGCTGCGGGCCACGTGGCCGCCCGGCGACGAACGCATCCCACCGACCGTTGCGTATCTCGCGCGGTCGCCATGCGCTTCCATGAATGGCGCACCATGTCGCGCGCTCGCTCTCCACAAAACAGATGTTGCATACTAGACCTATTCATCTAGTAACGGATGTCTGTACCGTCACACAGTACAGTAAACACAGTGACGGGGTGTTGGGAGTTAAAAGCAGTCGATACAGTGGGCGAGCAGCTTCTCATAAGACACACATTTCTGCAACGCGTGCTTAGTGACATTTCGGTTGGTGTAAAGAGGGACGCCACTGGACAGCCAGTGACGGGAATGAGTGATTTGGAGTGATAAATCAAGATACACTGTGTGAAAATTTATGGAGCAGTTTGGGTTTGGCAAATACACAGAGGCGGAGGAGGTGATGGTATGGTATGGGGGTGTTTTTTGTGATTAGTGCGTAACTTCTTATGGCTCTTAATAATACGTTAAGTGCGGGAGGAAACGAACACATTTTACAGCATCGCAAACTGCGTTCAGTAGAGGCACCGTCCGTAGATAGTTTGTCATCATCAGAGTGCGCCCTCTCATAGAGAAGCACACGCGAGGCAGAGGTTTGTGGACAATGAGATTCTCAGAGTCCCGACCGTAACTGAGTGGAACACCATCGAGAATCGAGATGAATTAGAAAGTCGAAATCACTCCATAACTCTGCTTTCAGCCACTGGGCGAAGAATGGGGTGCCATTCTTCCACAGACATTCAGACACCTCACTGAAAGACTCCCTAGCATGATTCAAGCCGTCATAAAGGTAAAGGATGGTCAAACCGCATATTAATATCCAATAATACGTGTTCGGATATTTTTGGTCGGGAAGTAAAGAATCATGTCGATTACAAAGAATCGGTATATCAGTTATTATACTGGGCTTCCGATTTATTTTGAAGTTTTCATTTCATATGCTAGTGAAGGGATCATTTATGTAGTGTAGATAAACTTATATCCCAAACACCGTTTGATTATATAGCGGACACCATCATAGGTTTTCGTTCCTTTTTAATATTTTTTAGATGCAAGATATTTATATCCAGGGGTAGTCTGTCTGAAGTTCTCCTCCTGGTCCGCACACTTCCTACAGGCATAATCTGTATCTTGCTCCTCCAGCATATACATTCGTCAGATTTCATCGCAATGATCTGGTCTTGTATTGCTGCATTCATTGCACCTGTCAGTTTCTGAATACAGATTTAAGTAGGAGAGCCAGTTGCTCGATCCTGCCAATCGTTCTGATAATGCCTGCTGCCATTCGCATGTTTCCTGTACAGTTTTTTCTTTATCCAACCTATTATTATTATTATTATTATTATTATTATTATTATTATTATTGTTGTTATTATTACTCTTATTATAAAATACATAAATTTTTAATGTAAGATAGATACTACTAGCAGCTATATCTTCTGTCCTCCGTATTTTCGTAGTACTGTTGCAGATATGATTAGTTGATTAATGACAGATGAGACACTTCTGCAAATTTAGATATGTTTCTTGAGTGCAGATCGTACGGTTTGAGACCTGGTCCATTGTAGAGCTTGGATTTTGCAGCGAAATGCCAGCGAGCTGTGAGCGTTCCATGCAGAGAATGGGAGCTGTCGTGTAACCGAAGCGGGAACTTGTTCCTGACCCTCTGGCCGTCGTCGTGCGCAGTTGCACGCTGCGAGGGGAGCACGCTGGGAATTTTGCGGACTTATACAAAATGCAAATTACGCTCGTGTTTACTACCGCTTGCGGTGAATTTGCATACAGATAGGTGTTCAGTGCTGTAAATCTACTTCCTAAATGTGCAAAAGCAGAAGCTGCTGTTGTGTCGAACACACAAACTGTTCCACCAACCATAAATTTAACGCAAGTACAATGGAAAAAATATCTGCGACATGTAGCATGCTATCCCTGTAACCCTCCTCAAGAACATTCATGCACCGCAACAACGTTCTTCTACTGTAGTGTACAGCTCGTCTCGCCAGTCTACTGGGTATTTCAGACTTTTAATTTTATTTCTAATTTTCACTGTTTTGTTATCAAGCAATGTTAAACTCCAAGTGCTTAGTAGGACCGTCACTTCAGCAAAGGTTGTTTGTTCCTGCGAAACGTGAGATCTACTTACAACATTCTCACTGCTCACCAGTTTTCGGCAAGCACTAAAAACCTTGGGAGAGAAATCACCTGTTGACAACTGCCGCCGCATATATATATATATATATATATATATATATATATATATATATATATATATATATATATAAAGTGTGTGTGTGTTTAAGTTTAAATTAATCGATCATGAAGGAGTTCCCCAGAAGAAATTACTTTAAGTGAGATTTAAAACTTGATTTGCTTCCTATTTCAGATTCTTTTGGTATTGGGCAAATGACAAAAAAATTTTGTTCCATCATACTGAACTCCTTCATGAGCCTCTGACTGCTTTGTAATGGGTACTAAAGGCAACTTTTCCTTCTGGTGTTGTAGGTATGGACATCACTATTCTTCTCAATCAGTGATGGATGATTTACGACGAATTTCATTAGCGAATATACGTATTGTGACAGCGCAGTTGCCGGCCGCTGTGGCCGAGTAGTTATAGGTGCTTCAGTCCGGAACCGCATTGCTGCTATGGTCGCAGGTTCGAATCCTGCCTCGGGCATGGATGTGTGTGTTGTCCCTAGGTTAGTGAGGTTCAAGTTGTTCTACGTCTAGAGGACCTCAGATGCTAAGTCCCATAGTGCCTTAGACCCATTTGAACCATTTTTGAACAGCGTGGTTAAACTATGTAGCTCCTTGAAGAGTACATACATGATGTCCATGGAGAAACACCACTTATTATTACTGCTCGCTATTTTCCACTCAAAAACAATGGCAGTACATAGTCAAAAAATTCTCTAAGAAAGAAAAGCAGTGACAAATAGGGCATTCATGTGGAAAAGGAAGTCTACTACAATCAGCCATCATCTTTAATTTAAAAAGAAATTAATGAAGATCTTCATTTGGAGCACAGAATTGTGTAGAGATGATTGATGGATTGTATGGAAACAGGAAAAGCAAATAGCCGAAGCGTTCCCGATTCGGAGCTACAGAAGGGTGTTGGAAATTGGATGGACTGAAAACAAATAATGAGCTTCTTTGCAAAATCGGCGGGGAGAGAAGCACGTGGAAATCGTTGATGAAAAGAAAGAGCAGAGCTACAAGACAAGTGTTAAGACATTACCTGCGTAGGGTGTAGACACAGGTGTAAAGGGTAGAGACACAAGGGGCAGATAGACTGGAATATATCCACAAATTCCACACGTTAGGAAGTTGGGTAAGGTACTATTCTAAGACGAGGGGGGAGGGGGAGGGCTGGCAAAAGAGAGGGACTCACATCGGACAGCATTAAAAAAAGTCAGAACTCTGATAACCCAAAATAAAAAACCAAATCTTCCTTGTGAAGTGGAATTTCATGTGCTTCCTACATCACTGATTTGCAGGCCTGATAACTTGTGGACAGTTGGATGACATAAAATCCCACATATTACGATGTTGTTGTGGAGCATTCTGCGGATTGTAATTCTACGACTGTTGTTTCCTCATGGAATACCCAACCTACTAAAACTGCAGAGCTACCACAGTGAATTTACAAGTGAATTGAATCTTCTGGTGTTTGATGTATTATACACGGTGCCCCTCTTATGGAATATAGGGCACATTTTCTCTGATGTTTGTTTGAGCAGATCCCAGCAAACGCGTTTCAAAAAATTAAACTGTAAATATCGGCCGAAACACCAGAGATAACGCGCTTGAAGACTCTCAGGAGAGACACACTTCTTATTATCTGTCTTTGAATCAACATCTCTGTTTGTTCCAGTCAACAATAGCACCATCCCACCAACATACCTTTCGTAATACAAAATAGTCTCGATAAAAACAATTCCACTCACGAACAACCTTTTATTGAAGTCGGTTGACGAATCTGTGATGCCTTGCAAAACGAAAGACCAAAGCAGTGCGTATTTTAATACTCAGGCAGCCGTAGCCAAAATTCCACATGGTAATAAAATATTCCCCACTGACTGTTAAAATACTTTTATTAAAAATTCACTACCCATCTCGTGTCAACAGAGACACATCTTCAAGCGAAATGTTTTATAAGAATGTCTATTGATATGAAACCAGTAACGACTTTTTTAGCAAAATTATTTAAGTTCTAAAGATTTTATTCACAATTCTGTTTTATAGATTTTTTAAAAAGTCCCGTTTCCTTATAGTTATGGTATTTTCAACTGCACTGTTTCTTTTGTGCTTTATGATATGTACTGCTAACATGTGCCACTCATTGGGCATCTGCTTGTTCTGGATTACGTATACAAGAAGATATCTATTGGACATGTAACAATGACCTTCATGTGTGTTAGAGTTTATAACGCTTTAATGTGTTCGTTATTTTCGGATGAGGGCCGCTGTTCTGATTGAATTGTCTTATTTTTGAATTCTGTGCTTTCATTTTGGTAGTGGGAAGGGGAAGTGGTGGAAGTTCGGAGGGGGGGGGGGGCGGTGTAGCGCCTCTATATCGTCCCTATTAGATCTGACATTATAAATCCGTTCATCAAGGGAATAAATCTGATGTAAACAAACACAAACGCGATGATTGGTCAAAAGCCATAGCTCACGTGCACCGGTGTTGTTACGCTCTTGGAAGTAGGTCCCACTTATGTACTAGAAATATTAATACTAAGTTACGTTAAATGAGACCTTACGGTATTCAAATGTATGAACAGCGATCAATGTTTTTCTTAGTCACGCTTTAGCTACGTAGATTTTATTTTAAAAATCGTGTACAGTCACAGCCTCTGCAGCGTTGTGCTCTGATTCCCACGATGTTAATGCGCAGTATGAAAGTGGCTGAGCCTGCTTTCTGTTCCATAGTGAAAGAGGCGTGTGGAATACAGTTAAAAAGTGCCAATGAACTGGCTGTTCTTAAAGTTTTTCATAAATTTACGGAGATAATCGTCTTAGAAGTTCCCAGCCACCTCATGTAATAGAGTTGTCACATTAGTCCACGTCCTACATATAGCGCAGTTGATAGCGTTGTAAGTAGGCTGTTTATGTTTTCTTTATGTAAGTTTGCTGTTTATGTTTTCTTATTGGCAACGTTACGTAGCGCTCTCTGTATGAAAATCACTGGCTGTGCTGTGTGCAGTATGTGGCTAGTTTGCATTGTTGCCTGCCATTGTTGTCATGAACTGCTATAGCTGGATGTGAACAGCAGATAGCGTTGGGCAGTTGGAGGGGAGCCGCCAGCAGTGGCGGATGTGAGGACAGAGATGGCGGAGTTTGAAATTTGTAAAAATTGATGTCATGAGCTGCTGTATATATTATGACTATTGATGACTATTAAGGTAAATACAGTGTTTGTTCTCTATTAATATCTTTCATTTGCTAACTATCCCTATCAGTAGTTAGTGCCTTCAGTAGTTTGAATCTTTTATTTAGATGGCAGTAGTGGCGCTCGCCGTATTGCCGTAGTTCCAGTAACGAAGATTTTTGTGAGGTAAGTGATTTCTGAAAGGTGTAGTTTAATGTTACTCAGGGCCATTCCTTTGTAGGGATTTCTGAAAGTCAGATTGCGTTGCGCTAAAAATACTGTGTGTCAGTTTAAGCACAGTCTTGTACAAGTTGTTCAAAGTGGACGTTTCGTATGTATAAATTCCTCTAAGGGGATGTTTCATATGTCGACCCTTAGCCTATGATACCTCACTGGAATCTTCTGATTTTTTCTTGTAGTTTGTGTATTTAGTGTAGCTTTTGTTTATTGATAGTGCGTAATTGTAGAGAGAATCTCCTTTGTAGTTGCAGTCTTTCATTGTTGTAATGTAAAACAGTTGTGGCATGCATGTAGATTTGCAACAAGTATTTCGCAGCTGCGCTTGTAATTAACTACATATTATTTTCAGTGCTATGTTAATGTGTTCTCTTATTTTTGCTATTCAAATTGTGCTTTTCTGTGTTATCGTGTGAAATATTGTCACAATAATGGCGTGTGAAAAACGTAACACTCGGCTCCAAAGTAAACTAAGAAACGACAGTGAAGACGAAAGCAATTTGTTAGCGCCACCATGTAATGAATTAACTAATATTCAAAGTAGTAATTTGGTAACTGTGCATAGGGAAATGGAGCGGGCGTCAAACAATGGCGTAGGCAGTGAAACAGGTAGTGAACAGGGAAGCATTATCGATCGATCGGTCGGCAACAGCTCGCCTCAGGAATCCGAAATGACAGAACACAATATGGCAAATACTGTAGACTTAGGTTTTGGGTCCTCACCGGTTTCTCAAATGAGTCAAGACACATTTTCTGCTTGTCAAAATGTGAATGCTGCCGGTGAAAACGCACTGCCAAAGAGCATAGAGAAACAGATTCCAGACACTAATACATTATTATTGCAATTAATGCAAAAAATGGAACAACACCAGAGACGAACACAGCAACAGTTAGACACAGTGGAACAAAATCAGAGACAAACACAGCAAAAGCTTCAAAAGTTAGACTCATTGGAACAAACGCTTGAACAAACACGTGAAGATTTAACTACTGAGTTACATAAAATCGAATCGAAATGTCAAAAAGTCTGTAATGACGTAAAAACACAAATTTGTGAGCATTTCCAACCTATTTTTTCGCTGCATGAAAATGCATTACAGAATCACGAAGCAGCCATAAAAGAACTGCAAACCATTGTTCATGAAAATCATGAGACCTTGTGGGCTAAAATTGACTCAGTTGCATCTACCGATTCGGTTACGCAACTGGCAAAAACTCAGGAAAACTTAAAGAACACAGTAGATTCGATTTCAACACAAATGGACACTCTGAAACTTGGTTCAGAAAAACACACTGAGGAAATGTGTTCACTATCGGAGAAAGTAGCTGAACTTTCGGATCAGGTCACTAACTTATCTACAAAGGTAGATGATGATCTGAATGACACAAGACCCGTAGCCTTCACTGACACAGAAGACTATGAACAAATAAGAAAATTCAAACAAAATCAAAATCAAATTAATACACAGTATAAAAGAGAAATCCGGGAAGTACAAGATCAGTTGACGCAGGTGATACAAGAATTACGTATTTCAGAGGACACTCGCGCCCCAATACTGGAAGAGGGACATAGAAATACGGAAAAGCCACAATATAATAACACAGAGCATTTCGGTAATTATGAAAGAAATTGGCAAGGTGCACCGAATTTTGAGATGGAACCGCCGACACGACGTAACAATGACCGATATGTGACTCGCCGACATGATGATTTTGACTATAAGCTGTTCATTACTACACGTAAATTCAAAACATTTAAGAATTCTGGCAACGACATTCATCCACAAGCGTGGCTCCATCAATTCTCTCATTGTTTTCCTCCCAACTGGTCATTAGAACACAGATTAGAATTTATGTGTGGCTACTTGGAGAATGAACCAGCTGTAAGAATGCGATCGGTCATTCACGATTGCCACAGTGAAGGAGAATTTTACCATGCCTTCCTCTCAGCATATTGGTCTCAAGCCACACAGGACCGAGTAAAACATAGCATCATGATGATGAAACACTTTGAACAATCTGAATTTTCCAGTCTTGTGAAATATTTTGAAGACATGTTGCACAAGAATCAGTACCTGTCAAACCCATACAGCCCCTCAGAACTCATCCGCATTTGTTTAATCAAACTGCCTGAACATTTACGACATATTATTTTAGCAGGACGTTGCAAAGACGACATTGAAGCTTTTCAGGGACTGTTACAAGAACTGGAAATTGACACTGACAATCGCGGAACGCGAAAACAGGAGTACAACAGTTACAGGTCACATCTGTCACAATTTCGCGATGACAGAAATAATACACGACAAGGCTATTCTTACAACGTAAATCGTGACCAAAACAGACACCACCCATATGATAACCACTGGCAGAGTAATAGTTACAGGGAAAGATCACCTTTCCGCGGTAATGACTATCACAGAGACAATCAGAGAAACAGACAATATGGGACCCAAAATAACTATTATCAAGGGAGACAGAATAACTTTAGACGCAACGGTCCAGCGCGTAGTTACGATTCAAGGAGAAATTCTCCACCATGTGACCGACAAGAAAGAAACTATGGAAACTACCGACATGACGACAGACGATATGATCGTAACGACAGACCTGAATTGCATCAGAACTGGCGAGATTTAAATAGAGCAGAGCACTCTCGTCACGATGAATTTGTAGAAGTTAGGTCTCCAAATCCCAGTAACGGCGCGCGCCAACAAAGAAACAGACAATGACTTGCACCGCAGGCTGCCGCGTGCGCCGGCTGGCTCCGAGAAAAATAACATTGACGCTAACCTTGAGCAAAATTCGAGTATTCTTTAACGACGTATACCACATGATAATTGCGTTGAAGTTGAAACTCTGCGTACTAGGAAGAGTAAAGGTTTACACCACATTTCTCATGTCAAACCATTTATTGACAGATAATTTGCTTTTTAACTTAGTCTTTGCAATTTTCACTTCACGCTACTTGTACAATTTGTCAGACTTAAGAAACTGTTAACATGCAACATTTTGGTTTGCTTACGAGTGGATTCTGGATTTGAGGTGCTTTCTGTGAAATGCCAGATGACACAGTGGTTAGTTTATGTGACAGCTACACGATTATATCACGACGTTACTAATGAGTGACAATTTACAATGTTGCTTTTGCGGTGTATCTGTTTTATATCTGCACAGTTTTTTCTGAATTCTTCTATAAAGTGAGACATGTTTTAGTGGTGACTTTTGTGCTATTGCTACAAGGAGACAGCCTTTTCCGTAGGACAACAATACGTTACAGCACAGTACTTTCCTCATCACGGCAATAAGCGTAATAACTAAGTTATCTATACGCAAAGCATTTCACTTTGTTTATCATGAGGTAAGTACATTGACTTCTGCAGAACTTAGCTTTCGGAGGACAATGACTACGACACTTCCCAGAGATTATCTTACAGCAAGACGCATATTTAGCGCTACTGGACACGTATTTGAGTGATTAATTTTGTACTTAAAACATTTCTTTTTAAAGATTTTTGAATTACAAAGAAAGTTTTCCGTGATAAATTTCATTCCATTGCTGTAATCTGTAACACCTGAGGGTATAATTACAATAAACCTCAGGGGGGTACACGCCTACTTTGTGTACCATGTGTTTGGCAAGCACAAGGAGCCCTAGCTAATATGGTATTTGCTTATACAACTTTACACATCGGTACCATATTTCTCTAACACATAAATTACACACCTATCTGATCATTTAACAGAGAAACAAACATCCTTTTACTACGTCAGTGACACATGTTTACGCAATTACAGAGTTGGATTACTTCACACTTAAGAAATTGTACTTTGTCTGTACTTTGTGCACTGTTCATATTTTTTTGGAACCATTGTGATACTATGAGAACTTTGAATGATGTATTTGGTAAGGGAGCATGATTTTAAAGTACGTTTGAGGCAGATGACACCTTTGACATGAGCAGAGAATTTTGTTAGGTTTTGAAATTATTGGAGGAAGCTACGACGATTTTGAGATTTGACTGAGGTTTTATGAGGTTATTTTTACGACGACGATGTGTATTATGCTGTTGCGGTAAGTTTATGATCCATAAGCTGATGCTATATGAGTTATTTGATTATGCTATGTATCTGTTATGATGAAATATGGAAAAAGTGTCGACGAATAAGGTAAGGAGTAATGAATAGTGGTTAGGGACTCTTGACCTGTGAAATATTTTTATATGAGACTGTCACTGTAGCGAAAACTGCTGTCGTAAATATTTCCGTAAGAAAGTTAAGTGACCACCTGCACATAATGTGACGTGGGCACCCAGGTGTGTCAGACACCTGGAGAACAAGCCTTTTCAGACGCTCAGGTAGAAAAGAAAGCCATTAGGGTGTGCCAGAGGCACAGGTGGAAGAGAAGGACAAAGAGAGGCCTATACCATTGTTTATGACATTCCTTTGTAGAGGGCATAGCTAATGCGACACGCTCGTTACTTGAAAACATATGATTTTTGTAATGCGTTGTGGGCACACAGCTGTGTCAAACACCTGGAGAACAAGCCATTAAGGTGTGCCTTTCATCGCTAATGCGACACCCTCGTTACTTAAAAACATATGATTACTCGCACTTTGTGCTAATTATTGAAATGCTTATGAATTGATGGGAAATATTCGTACATCTGCTCACCTGATTATGACAAGTGTCTTTCTACGAGAGTTGAGAGCCATTAACTTATGAAATGAAATGTCACATGACTACTGAATGATATTTTTATGCTTTGGTTTGCGTAATTGCTTATTTCATTTGATATCTGGTTTCCAGCTGTGTTGCAGCATTGCTTTTATAAAATGAAATGCATTTGCTAATGTGAATATTTTCTGTCAACAGATCTATTAAATAATTATTTTATGATCCACATTCTTTAAAAAAGGAGCACTTGGAAAGGAAAGAACAATAAGAAGGAACTAATAACAGTAACACATAATTTTCTTTTCAAGTACATGGTAATATTTTTTTTACAATAAGTTGTTATGGTGCAACACTTTAATTACATAGACATTAAGATGTGAATATGCATTTCCCTTGTCTGCATTGTTGTTTTTACTGTAATATTTTTTCTGCTTGAGCTATGTCATGTTTAGGTATAAATTGCTGCTGTTTGCCAGGCATAGTGTTACTGAATTGGACTTCGTGTTACTCTTCTAAGCTAGTTTTTCTTGTTTCCTGCACAGTGCCTTATATTAGTTGTAATATTGCACTTGCTTTGCTAATTTATGCTGCTAGCTTTGCCAATTTGCATTTTTTGTCATTTCTGTTTGTGTTGATTTGTTGTGATGCTGCATTGCCTCGTCCCTTGGTATATATATCTGAGCTCAGTAGATTTAAGTTAGCTTAAGAGGGGGTAGACTATATATGAAACTGACTATGGAGAATAGGTAAAGAATGCATTGCAAGGTTACATGAAAAAGATTTGGGCCCAATGAGTATTGTACAATCAGAAATAATTATTTTGAAAGAAATATGAATAGAATACAGGAACGAGGTATAGGTAGGATTTTCTTGGAAATAAATGATGAGGTAAGCAATATGTGAACATATAAATACAGAAAGCATGCTTGGATAGGATTTTTTTGGTGGAAACAAATGTTGAAATAAGACGAAAGATCTATCGAATGAAGTTGTGGGGTGGACTGCAGTACCAAATTTTCCACTGAAAACAAACCCTGTCCTTTCCTTTTGTGTTATCCCACTATGTGTTTGGGTACCCGTGTGTATTTGTGTTTTTCCTGTCTTTATGTGTTTAGCTGATGAGAGCTATGTTGTAGAATTTTTCTAATACTCTGTTATTTTCTTTGTAAAGATGCTTAGACTTTATTTATTCTGTTTTGTTTTAATGCTCATGTGTGAAGTTGACGTTTCAAAAGTGATTCTGATCTTTTATTTTTGTACTCATGTCATCATTCCTGTAACACTGATGTATATGTTTATTTCTATTCTTTTGTAAAGCCTGTACTACAAATGTTATCTGTATTGTTATGTTTTTAATTATGTATTTTGTACCTTTGTCATTGTATTCTTATGTTATAAAATTGTAATTGACAGCAGTTGATCAAATTAAGTAACTTGTAAGTTCCATCTCACTGCACACATTTCTGTTGGTCATAGTATATGGACAATATGTGAGAAGTGGGGACTGATAGTGTTTGCACGTGTGTTAATAATTCAGCAAGGGACTGGATAACAGCATTGCTGGTTCTAAGGACAATTCCCAAAAACTTTGTGAGTGCACAAGTGGTGGTTATGGACTTGCTCTATTATCCGCAAGACTCTTCAATGGTGATTGTGCACCTGCACAGTCGCAGCAGATGGCTGCTGGCCATCTCTACAAGGACTACAGTTAGTCTGCATGTCTGGTGGCCCACCAATACTCTCTACCAGGACTACAGTGGGTCTACTCTGTGATGACCTACCTACCAATATTCTTCGAAACGTCGACTGACTCTGCTGTGGGTTTGCGCTGTTGTGGCCCATTACCTATCAGCATGTCAAGAGTCAGCACTGTCTTTCCGTTGGAAGGACAACACTACTTCTTCAAGACTGCATGGAAATCCACTACTTCTGTGTGCAATTTCTTTTACTAATGAGACTTTGTAAAAAAAACTGTAATTACTATTATGATGAACGATCAGGACTGTCTTTATGGACTGTGAGAAAATTTTAGCTGTTGACCAACATTGTATCAATAAGTGTGTGCATTGGATATCTTTGTTAGTGTAATTATGAAAAATTTTATCAAATCATTATTGGCCACTGGCCAAAAACATTTGTAAAATTTTTTGTGGGGAGCATGGGGGCTATGTAAGTAGGCTGTTTATGTTTTCTTTATGTAAGTTTGCTGTTTATGTTTTCTTATTGGCAACGTTACGTAGCGCTCTCTGTATGAAAATCACTGGCTGTGCTGTGTGCAGTATGTGGCTAGTTTGCATTGTTGCCTGCCATTGTTGTCATGAACTGCTATAGCTGGATGTGAACAGCAGATAGCGTTGGGCAGTTGGAGGGGAGCCGCCAGCAGTGGCGGATGTGAGGACAGAGATGGCGGAGTTTGAAATTTGTAAAAATTGATGTCATGAGCTGCTGTATATATTATGACTATTGATGACTATTAAGGTAAATACAGTGTTTGTTCTCTATTAATATCTTTCATTTGCTAACTATCCCTATCAGTAGTTAGTGCCTTCAGTAGTTTGAATCTTTTATTTAGATGGCAGTAGTGGCGCTCGCCGTATTGCCGTAGTTCCAGTAACGAAGATTTTTGTGAGGTAAGTGATTTCTGAAAGGTGTAGTTTAATGTTACTCAGGGCCATTCCTTTGTAGGGATTTCTGAAAGTCAGATTGCGTTGCGCTAAAAATACTGTGTGTCAGTTTAAGCACAGTCTTGTACAAGTTGTTCAAAGTGGACGTTTCGTATGTATAAATTCCTCTAAGGGGATGTTTCAGCGTAATGGAATGTTAACAAAATACAGTTAATCCTTCAAGTCTCCCCAGAATCCTTTTTTTTCTCGTTCAGTTTGAAATACCTACGTCTCGTAATTATAAAACTCGTCATCATTTTTATGAATGATGCACATCTTCTTGTTCAAAATGGTTCAAATGGCTCTAAGCACTATGGGACTAAACATCTGAGGTCATCAGTGCCCAAGACTTAGAACTACTTAAACCTAGCTAACCTAAGGACATCAACATATCCATGCCCGAGGCAGGATTCGAACCTGCTACCGTAGCAGCAGCACCGTTCCAGACTGAAGTGCCTAGAACCGCTCGGCCACAGTCTTCTTTTAATAATTACATATTGAACGCGAATTTCCTTTTTCATTTCAAATACAAATTCTTAATTGAACATGCTTCATGAAAGACTGTTCACAAAAGTTTCTTAAATTAAGAAAACATAACAATTTAATTTTTAATGCAAAATTTAAAACCCAAATCCTTTTTATTAGGACTATATCCATCGTTTTATACCACATAGGTAGATAAGTATCGAAGAAACATGAAAAACAATCATTTTCATAGCATCGAGCACTGTATACAAACGCTGCACTTTTGCATTTGCTACTGTACCATTACAATATGAACCCAACAGTACTGATCTGGAGCCAAGTTGCGTGATTTGACCCGAGAAGTAACATGACTGTTAAGCTGCCAGAGGTACTGGAACTAATGCACACAGCTTTTTCACATGTGGCTGGATGGCGGGATATAGAACGGCTCGTCATTAAAGAAGAAGATAAAATGCGGTGTCTGGTTGACTTCATTGATTCTGTTGATATGCTCGCTATCAACGCAGCACATGACATTTCCGGAACTGAAATGAATTTCACAGTTCGGATAAGGAAGGAGCTAAGAGATTACCAGACGACTGACTGTAATTAATACCTTCAGCGGCTTCAGTATTCAACGGTACGATGAAACCACTGCAGTATGCTTTTGCGTTACGCACAGCACGCTCAGAAAAATTACCCTATGTTTAAGTTACATATTTTCATCACTCTTCTTTGTAATTAGAATACCATGCCGCCGGCAGGAGTGGCCATGCTGTTCTAGGCGCTACAGCCTGGAAACGCGAGACCGCTACGGTCGCAGGTTCCAATGCTGCCTCGGGCATGGATGTATGTGACGTCCTTAGGTTAGTTAGGTTTAAGTAGTTCTAAGTTCTAGGGGACTGATGACCTCAGAAGTTGAGTCTCAAAGTGCTCAGAGCCATTTGAATCAATACCATGCCAGGTGAGAACAAGTGCATTTTACGCTTTCCTTCTGGTGACCGAAGAAGCGCGCGGTAGTGCTGGAGTTTCTCCGAATTTTATTTCATTATCTTTAAAAATTAAATGACATTCTATTGTTTCTTTGCTCGTTTCTGATTACGTCTGAACTGCAACTGCTCACATCATTGTAGGTTAGTTGGACCGGTGGCTGGCCAATGGTGTCCAAGTTTAATGCGCCAGTGAAGCTGTTGTCCCGCACCATCGCTCAGTCTATGTCCGTGTAACACTGCATAAAACGTATCCTTATAATCGTACTTGACTGTACTGGTCACAGCTTTGCTTCCGCTCCATATGAAACGAAATCAAATGAGATTCAAGCAAACGCGGAAGAATATATAGTGTAATGTTTACATCGGGTTTATCCTCAGACGTGCAGTATGATTCACGTGTTGGGCAGATGGCGTCTGGTTGTATGTAGTTTCTATGCGATCTGATTGAGGTCACTGCCTTAAGGACACTGTTTGAGCTGCTGTCATAATAATGTCAATGTTATTTCCGGTTCTGTTTGTTTAATTTTCTAGTTGTTTGTTAATTACTACTATAGTTGTACTTAGTTATAAGAGTGAATGAAAGTGTGAATGTGAAATATTGTTTTATGTTAAGTTTTTATACTTTACAGTGAAGTAATTGGACCCGTGAGGAATGTTCATTCGTATCAGGGAATTTCTTATAAAACATTTCTCAGTTTATGGTGCCGGGGAAAAGAGATTATAATTCCGGTAAAGCAGTTTTGTTAAGAGAGAGTTAATTTTATATTTTTGGATTTTCAAAATTTATTTATGTTAATTTACTGTTCTGATTTAGTGTCAAATGTTGAATGGTTCTGTATGTTCGTGTGGTACAGAGCGGGCTTGATGCGCTTTCCGATTAGCTGTGATGTTTCTCTGCCAATCAGAGATTGGAATATTTGCGCGTGTTTTGGGAACTAGAAATTTCTTTCGTGTAGAGACAAGAGTAGAGTCGGGGCTTTGATCTCATAGTGATCAGACCTATTGATAGATGCTCCGATGTAAATTATTAATATTTCGGTACCAAAGTGTTTGTTAAGTGCCTTAAAGTGTGAAAGAGAGTTTCATTTAAATCATAGTATGAAATTCGGAACATCTGGTGACATTTAAATAGCAAAATTCCGTCTTTGGTGTTGCTTACTCACGGACTTGAACATTTTGTTCCATGACGTTGATTATAGCAACATTTCAGCGAGTTATTCGAAAAGGAACAGTCCATTTGTTAACTTTCGGTGAAGAATAATTCATAAATATCATAAACAGGCTACGGATATGAATGATGTGTGTACTTCTTAGACTTTTTAGAGTAAGATTTGGTAGTTAATTGTGCACGCAAACGTACCGTAACAGAGTGAAATTTCGCGCACATCAATATTTTCATTTAACTGTTCCTTCCACCGACAAAACAATTTTAATGCGACTTGTGTTTACAATGTGTACTGTGCTGTTTTTTCTATAATCGTGCCTGTAGGAAGGGATTCACTACAAGGTGAGTGGAGCTCTGCAAATCACTGCGAAGCCGCAGGAGGCGGAGGGAAACGCCTTAATTTCGCTTGAAATTTTGTTGTGATGGGTGTTTAGCGACCTTAATAATGTCTTACTGTCTCAAAATTCCTAAGTTTTGTTCATATAAGGTTCTTCTTTAATACATAAAATTAACAGCAATAGTAGCTCTCGGTCGCAAAAATGTCGACCTAGGTTTCGGCACTGCTGCGAGTGTCTTCATCAGAAATAAAACTATCACTTTGGCCTATAACACAATTACAAAATTATAATAAAATTTTGTAAAGTGTAGATGCAAGTGGCTAGTAGTACAAGAAGAGACTCAGTACTTGCTTGTCACATATTAAACTAAAAATGAAAGGATAAAGCTTTAGTCACAAAATTTGAACAACAGAATACATTAAAAGCAAGCAACTATGGGCTGCTCAAATGCGTCGAGCTATGGTAAACTGAGGTGCTCGCCTTAGCAATTGCGGGCGGGTGAACATTTCATCATGAGTGCCATCTAGTAGCCGCAAATACAAACTGGCTTCTTAACGTTCAAAATGTAGAGAGATAAATGGTGCGATGAACTATATTTTGTACATGAAGTAAAGGGCAATAATTTTACCTGAAAGCAGCAGAAACGGTAACAAATTGTCTAGATAAGAGCTTATAAATACAGTTTAAAGACTGGAAACGCCATTTTAGAAGTACAAAGGAGATGAATAACTCAGCGAGTAGAAAACAATGGTATAACATGAAATGCAGTTAATAGAATCTTTTAAAAACAAAAAAATATGAATCGACTTAGATAGAATAAATATTTCGGTAACTACACGAGGGAACACGAAATCAAATATCAAGTAAGGGCCTTATACCTGAAGCTTTTATTACGTAATTGTAGCTGCTCGTTAAGAAAGAGGCTATCATTTCTAGAAAGATGTTTAAAAATTTCTAATTCTTCGAGAATATCTAATCTACGCCCCTTCTTCTCAGTGTGCAAAATGTTGATATCGTGAACAGCTTTGGGTGCGTGACCTGTAACCAGAAGGTGGTCGTCAAAAGACGAATTCTGGGTGTTAGTGCCATTTTTTCTTAATAGATGTTCTTTGTATCTGACTGTAAGATCACGTGCTGTTCGTCCTGTGTAGTAAGAAAAGCAAATCTTACAGACACCAGAGTTTTTCAAAGGGGAACAGGTCGATTTCAAATTGTGAATATTTTTTTCTTCAAACTGTTATTGCTTGAAAAGGCGACATTGCAGTTGTATTTATTACGAAGGAGGCGTTGAATCTGATAGGAGATGGGCCCCAAGAAAAGAGTAGAAAATAACTTCTTCTTTTGGTTGGACTCAATGACAAAGGTGACGAGTGTAGTAACTCTTTCAACAGCGTTCTTTTTAAGGATCTCGTCAATTACGGCAGGTTCACATTCATTGTTTTCCATTCTTTTCGTTTCCATTCTTCTGTGTACTGTTTCTGTCAGCAATGGATCCATGATCTGTTATGATGATTGTGAATTCTCGCACTTGTTGGCTCTTGCTCTGTTCAGAATTGTGTGATGTTTCCCCTGAAGTCAGGTGGTATATCTCCACACTCAAACATTCTAGACACTAACTGAATGGTCATTTTGTTGCCATTCCGCCCCACCCCCACCCCGCAAATTATTTTAGAAATTATGGTTGAATGTTGTCTATCCCTTCTGCCTTAGTCGACCTTAAGTCTTCCAAAGCTCTTTTAAATTCTGATTCTAACACTAGATCCCCTGTCTCTTCTGTATCGACTTCTTTTATTTTTCATCTGTCACGTCGTGAATTAAGTCTTCCCCTCACAGAGGCTTTTAGTATACTCTTTCCACCTACTCGCTCCCTCCTATGCATTTGACATTGGAATCTTGACTTTTGTATATGCTGAATCACTTCTTCAGACAATCGTATCTTTTTCGATATCTTCATGTTTTTCATATAGTAAAGCCATAGCTTCGCTAGATTTCCTATTTATTTCATTTCTAAGTGACTGGTAGTATTTTAGCGCTTTTGTTCTGTCTCCAAACACCAACTTAAGATTAGGATCTGTTTTCTCTCAGAGATAAACACACATAAATCTTATACTTTGTTGTGTAGAAAAGTTAATAACAGGCTAAATATAAACCTAGCGACCCGTTTCTCGAAATAAACCAATACGGGTGACCGTTTAGTTCCTGATTCGCGAGCGGAGAATTGTTTGTCTTATTTAAATTATTTATGACAGAGTTCTGAATTGGAGTAGACGAAACTTTGATGTATCCTTGAAATTTGATTCGCTTTAGGTGTTCGCCAAAGTTCAGTAACATTAAATTTTCCCGCACGTCCAAAATTCCGTAACGTCGTAAGAAAATAAATTATCATAAATAATCTGTATATCGCCTTAACAGTTTGTTGCCGCAATAAAATGGAAGCATAGTGCAGTTTTTCCAGAACACGACGAAACAAGTTCCGTATTTATAAAATGAGTGTTTGGCACATTTGAGAGATTTTAATGGAATGTAAGATTACACGTGAGTAGCGTGCGCGGCGTGGGAACACTGCTCCCCTTCTACACATGCTTCTGCTGAACTGTCAGTCCTAAACTAATTTTGAACAGACTATATGGCTTAAAAGAACCGTCAGGAAGAGTCAACGTGCAAATAAGTAGGACTCTGAGCTATGTCTGAAGTTCTCTGAGGCTGTAGATATTGCAATACTGAGTACAACAATTGGCAGTTCTACTGAGAACAGTCGACATCTTTAGGAAGTGCGCTGTCCAGTCACACTAATGTAACCACCCATTAAAAGCCAGATTAACTACAATCTGCTGCATGGACCGTAGCGAAACGTGCAGGAAGAGAGTCAATGAAGTTCTGAAAGTTACCGACTGAATGTGAAGCCATGCCAGCTCAAGTACCTTGGCCATTTGCTCAAGGTTTCTCGGTTGAAGACCCATCGCGCGACCAGCCCCATCGACGTGGTCCAACAAGTTCTCTATTGGGTTTAATTTCGTGGAATTTGGCCAGGGGAGTACGGTAAACTTCTGCGCTCTTCGTAACGCGCACGTACATTGTGTGCTGTGTGAGACGTTGCATTCTCCTGCCATCGTGGCGAGGATAAAAGAAACCGCTTGCAGAGGTGGACAAAGTCCGCAGCGATAGGTGCTTACATGCGGACGTACATTGGGCGTCTCAGAATAACGGGAAAATCTAGGTGATGCCTCCTCCTTCGGCCTGGAGCATTCCTACGTCTGTTGCAGGTTTGCTTTTAGACCTTCTGCGTCCGATGCAGCATAAAAAGTTATTTTTCTGAAAAGGCCACCTGTCCCCACACAGCGGACGTCCAATTCCGGAACTGGCTTCAGTATTCCAGACATGGTTGCCGGTGAACAGTATTCAGCATGGGTGGATGAATAAGCGGCCTGCTACTGAGAGCCATACGCAGCAACGTTCGCTGTACGATCGTTGAAAAGACATTGTTGGCAGCCCCTCGGTTCATGTGGGCTGTCAGTTGCTCAACAGCTGCACGTCTGTTCGCCGGTATCCATCTCCACAGCCATAATTCATTCGTGTCATCTACGGCCCGTGTTGCACGGCAGTTACCTCGGCGCCGGCTTTGGATAGCGCCATTTTGCAATCCACGGTACGCTCTAACCACGGCTGCACGCTAACGGTTTAAAGACTTAGTTATTTCGGAAATGCTTCCACTATTGGCCAGAAAGTGTGATATCATGTACCTTTCGGCGTCGGAGGGTTCGCTCCGTTTCCGCCTTACGATTGCACTGTCTTCCGCGTACTACTGCCCTCCGACAATCTTTATATACACTCTCCTGCTAGTGCTGCCATCTGCCGTTTGTGAGCGGTTATTGAATTTTGACATCGGACACAGCAGGTGATCACACTAATATGACTGGACCGTGTATAATTACAGAAGTTAGGGTGAAATATGGTAATGAGAAACATAAACTTGAGGAAATTTGGCCAACATTAGATATAACTTGATTTATAAGCCAAATAAGGAAATATTAAAACGTTCAATAAAAGAAAGTGTAATACTCGTATCAAGACACTTCCCTTAGGCATGAAATCTATAATAAGATTATGTACAAATAAGCTAAACGCTAAGGGTTGCAGGAAAACCGTCATATGTTCGTAGAGTGACGATCTTGGGATGGACAGATTCAGTGTATAGGTTTGGCGAAATTAAAAGTAAAGTCACTGACATTAAGAGTGCGAAACGAGTTGTAGACTACAGAGCGAACAGACAAAAGTGCATCTACAAGGGGAATGAATGGTTGCTGATATGAAACAAAAAGAAATCTGTATGGATTTTGAAGACAGAATTAGGTTTGATACTGCTTCAGAAGACTTGGACTCAAGCTTTAGTAATAAATAAGGTTCCTTCGTAATTTCTAAAATAATTGTGCTAAGTGGCAATCAACAATTCAAGTTGATGTTCAGAATGTGAGATTTGAGGCACACCCGGTAGCGTCGAAGTTTCGGAAGTAACATACACACAATCCCTAAAGTATTAAGTGCAGATAAATTTGAGAACTGTGGCACAATCGCCAAGAAAATTATTGATAAAAACAATACGCAGAATCATGAAATATAAATTCAGAATTTCTTACAACACGACCTGTATGCCTTTACAAACGGTAAAGACAATTCTGACGTCTTGCTTGGAAACAAAAGAAAAACTTCAGAAACATAAACAACCTTTTAAACAATTCGTCGATCTCAAAAATACATCTGTAAGATATTTCAAACCCTAAAATGTTGTTTTGCAGTATAGGGAATTACACGATAGTATGTAATATGTAGAAGAACCAAGAACGAAAATATGGCTATGTGAGCCCAAGGGAGATGTTCTAACATTATAACACAACGAAAATGTCAGACAAATAAAGGAAAGTCTCACGAATGGAAGTAGTGATCAGGATATAAGATTCTCTTTATAATCTCTATGAAAGTGAGTAACAATTACAGGGCCAATTACATGGAATGCATAAACCACTGGGCACAGTGTGCTGACAGAGTTAAGCAAAGTGTATTCAATAGCAGCGGCAGAAGTACTATCATTACTATCATAGATCGTACTAACTGGCAGGAGAGCGTTATTCATCAAAAGAGGTCTACTAACATCAAGCAGTGGTCTTAACTAGAGAACGATGATCCTGGCGCCCTACACTGTCTAGATGCGAATCATAGGCAATGAGAAACATAAATGCTTTTGGCATGTGACAAAACAGAAGTCTGCTGAGAATTTAGTGGACTGATAGTATAAGAAATGAGGATGCTTATCTCAAAGCCACAGAATACAGTAATAGATAGAAATCACTAAGCAGAAGAAGGTACAGCATGACACAATTTGTACTAAGCTTTCAGAGAATAGCTGCTGTAGTGTCAGATGGAGCCGTTGATGGCAAAAAACCGTAGAGGATGACAGAGCCTACAGCTAATCCAACCAAAAATAGAGGATACTGGTTGTAGGCACTGTTCTCATGTGACAAGGTTAGTTCATGTTTGGAAGTTGTTGCTGGACGCAGCAAATCAGTCAGAAAGCTGATGAACGGATTTAAAATAAATGTCGGTCATTTGTTTGGTGAAATTATTTGTCTGAAAGTAGGAAGTAAATCAGATTAGAGAAGCTTCTCGTGCACCTCATTTGGTGTACATGTTTCCGAGCACCATATTTCTCTAACCTACTTCATTTCTTACTTTCGGACAAATCATTTCAAAAAGAAGTTGACTGGTTTTTAAAAATTTATTTGTTTTCAAGCTTTTTCGGAGTGTATGAACTCATTTGCTGTCCTAGTTTTTCTGTTCTCGAAGTGCTATGAATTTAGTATTTGGCTTGAAGGGAACCATGTCTGCTGTTCTTTAAATGGATTAAATTTGGCATTTCATTGGAAGGAAACCACTTTAAAAATCAAATATTAAACCTTTAAGATCAGAACATTTTCACACCTCGTTTACTTTCCTATCGTCTCCTGTTCTCTATTGTCCTAAATTTAGTACTTGATTCGAAAGAAGTCTTTTTATGTGTTAAATATCACACTAACGTAACTTTTTCTGCGCTAAATAATTAGAAAGTGAGAAGATGACTCTTTTGAGAGTTTACTTACATAACTAGCCTCAGTTTTTCGTGATGCATTCGTTTTCCCTCAAATAACTGATTAGTATTTGTTAAATACCCGGATTTCATTCAAGCAACGAAGTATTTTTGTACAAAATTAGAATTCACATTTGTCAATTTAATGCCACATTTGTCCTTTTCCCACTCTCCTTTCGGCTGTGAAAATTCGGAAACGACCCACTGTACAATCTACAGGAAGTCTTGATTTAGCTACACTCATACGTTACACGAAAAATACAGAATATAAGAATCGTATGGTGCCAAAAGCTAGCTTTGAGTTTTCCGGCCAGCCTCGCTGTTGTGCTAGTGCGACATCCCAGCGATGTTAAGGTGAGATCACGATCCTAGTAATGGTTTGCAGCATTTGGTTGACCCTACGCTGCTATCAAATCTTTCCTCAGTCTTGGAATTTGTTCGTCAACTGTAACATCACACTACAGAAACATTTAACTGAAAGTTTAAGTCTCACTTGTTGTTGTGAACGGGTAAGTCATCAATGACTTGGCTATATGTAATGGCATGCAAATAAATTCGCGCTGGTATCGTTGTTCCCACGACTTCAGTACTTTTGTACAGAATGCACTCAGCAGATGCACCTAATTGTACCGATGTTGTCCATACCCATGGACTGTTTCAAGAACGTTAAGCATCTCGTTCTATAGTGCACACTCACCTCTCATATTCATGCGTTGCCAGTTACGTTCACACAATGAAGCAATGTTTCACTCTGAAACAGTTTTTGGGCTTACATCTGTCTGCAGGTAAAACACGCCCTTAACTGGAGAAGTGGATGAATGTGCAGTAGTTCAGTATTTATAAATGCAGAAAAATCGAAATAACAACTTTAGATTTTGATGTAGGAAAATTTACCATGTCATAAAATAACTGAGCAGAGTTAACCAACAGACTGTATGAGCACATAGGCATGGTAATCTACGAGGGTTGCCCAGTAAATAATGCCCCATATTTTTTTTCTCCGAAATAAAAAATATTAGAAATGTGACACTTTAGGTGCGAGTTATTTGAAGTTTCCCGCGTGTGTACGCAAAGTTTCAATTTCCTCCGACAGAGAGCGGTGGTGTAGGAATGTTCTAAAATGGCGTCTGCAGGTGACATCCGTCATAAACAACGTGCAGTGATTGAATTTCTCGTAGCAGAGGAAGAAACCGTGGGCAATATTCATAAACGCTTGTGCAAAGTCTACGGAACATCTGCAGTCGATAGGAGTACTGTTGGTCGCTGGGCACAGAGGGTGAAAGCATCAGATGGCGGTGCTGCGGAGCTCCGAGATTTGCCGCGGTCGGGAAGGCCTCCCACGGCTGTCACGCCTGACATGTTGCAGCGGGCTGATGTTCTCATTCGACGGGATCGACGCATTACGACTCGACAATTGGCACTGGAGTTGTCAGTAAGCAAAGGAAGTGTGGATGTGATTATCAATCAGCTTGGATACTCAAAAGTGTGTGCAAGATGGGTTCCTCGGTGTCTTACTGTCGATCACAAATCCCAAAGAAAAGACATTTCTTTCGATTTGTTGCGACGCTTTCACGTTGACGGGGAGGCCTTTTTGTCACGGATTGTGACAGGTGATGAAACTTGGGTGCATCATTTTGAGCCCGAAACAAAAAGACAATCGATGGAATGGCGTCATGCTTATTCTCCACAGAAGAAAAAATTCAAAACAGTTCCTTCAGCCGGAAAAGTCATGACTGTGTTTTGGGATTGCGAGGGCGTAATTCTCATTGATGTGATGCCAAAAGGCAGTACCATTAATTCAGAGGCTTATGTCAAAACATTAGACAAACTTAAGCAGCGCTTCCGGCGCCTTGGGCGTCATGTTAACCCACAGGATGTTTTGATTCAGCATGATAACGCTCGTCCTCACACAAGTTTGAGGACTTGTGAACACATCGCGAAACTGGGTTGGATAGTGTTACCCCATCCACCCTACAGCCCCGATTTGGCTCCTTCAGACTTTCACTTGTTTGGGCCAATGAAGAATTTCATTCGTGGAAGACGTTTTGCCGATGACAAAGAAGTGATTCACGAAGTGACAACCTGGCTCCGTAGGCAGAGTACAGATTTTTACCGGCAGGGAATACACGCTCTTGTGTCTCGCTGGAAAAAGCCCGTCGAACTTGAAGGAGATTATGTGGAAAAATAAAGCAAGTAGACAAAACATCAGTCTTTCACATATGTAAATTTGATTGTTGTGGAATAAATACTTCTGGAGAAAAAAAATATGGGGCATTATTTACTGGGCAACCCTCGTATACACTAAATAAGAATTCTTCTGCAGTATCTATGTTTCAGATAACGTCTGTACTTGAAGGTACAATGTTTAAGGACATTCTAAACGTGATACAATTCCGGTGTGTCACGCTGTCGTTTCACATGTAGTTCTTATTTCTTTATAAGAAATAAATGGGATTGCCTATTGAAATAACTGATATTCAGAATGGAATTCTGTGACATGCAATTAGAAAATTGGATTAAGTTGTCATGGACAAAGTACTTCGCTTTTCTTTCTTCTTTCAACAGAATATCCATTGTCCGTCCGCATCACGAGAACAGGCGTTTCTTAGCAAACCAGGAGCAGCACAGTCACAGTATTCATCAAAGGCCATTAGTATTAACCTTCAGATTAATGATGCGCCACGCCCTTAAAGTAACACCTTATTAAAGAGAGAGGCGAGGTGTTATATCCAAAAAACAGAAGGACTCGTCAAAATCCCTGACTTTCTCTGAATTGAACCAATTGAGAAGATGATCGGAAGGCGAGAATTTCTCAACAGCAAAACAACACTGCTCGATCACTTAATCCAGTCGAATGCTTTTCCAAGAATCTGTAGCTTTCTATTAGCTTCGTTAATTTTAAATCTCGAAGAGTTCTGAGAGTTTATAACAACTCTACCATTCCTGCATTCTGTCGGAGTGTCAGAGTTTCGAAGCAATTTAGTCTGCTGCGAGTGAATACTCTACAATTTTTCTGCTCTTAAGATGACGAGAAGCTTTCTTCAAGCGATCTGAATTTGTGTCTCCTATAGCTTCACATCAGGATAAATTTGATAGTTCTCGGTATTGGATATTCGTCCTATTAAAAATGCACAAAATATATTACTTAAGAACACATAATTAAAGCCAGCGAATGAAGAGTATAATATAACAGTTCATAAATACTTCGGGAAATCGTCTCGTCAGAGACAGATTGGACGCTTAGGTCATAGATTCTAGTAAAAAAAGGACCCCTGGTCTACTTCTGGCTAGTGAAAGGCTAGAATTATTCCTAAACAATGACTCAAGCAGTGGATTGAAGTTCGAAAGAGAAGTAGAAACTAATTTTGAGCGGCACACACTGATAAGTTATTCAGTGACATACATTATAATACTGGTAATAGTTCTACGTTCTTCTAGAAGCATTTTCTTCGGTAGTTATTTAGGAACCACTATTATACCTCACATTAAGTGATGAGTGCAATCTGATACATCTTGCCACATCTGAGAAACTAGATGGTGCGTCAAAACAAATAGCAATGATAAAATACAAATGCATGGAAGTATAACCTCCAGATGCCATACTAAATAATGGTATAAACTAGACTTAATCACACCACGTCAGTAATCGACACTTTGATGTACTGGCCTTGCTTGGAAGTGATGTGAACGGAGACCTTGTATTTCTATTCCAAATTAGCACAATCCGCTGACTGCTAAGTACTTACAACAAATCTGTCTGAAATTTCATTGAAGAGATGAAAAAGTCGTTGGGCGCTTAATAACTGTTCGCTTTCCAACTAAATGAAGGTAAGTGGCGAATTTGTAAAGAATGAACCATCACACGTGTGCCTAAAACCTGACAAACTCAGGTAAACCTCGGACATAGTCTCTAGCTGAAAGAGGAGCGTTTGGCGCCCCATCACTGATCACAGCGCCAGCATCTGACAAAAAGACGAGGGCATTCCTTAATGTAGAGATCGAGTAATGCTAGAAGCCACCAGACGGCAAAACAACAATTTAGAACTGGCGTTACTATTAAATCAAAATGATCCAGATTGTTATAGTGGGATTGAAGTGGAACACACGGATATTCGATGGAGTCCAGCTGATGTACTTAAAAGTAGAAATTTATGTGAAGTAAAGAAACCATTTTATTTTTTGTACCAAAGGGAAACATATATGTAAGTAACCGAGCGGTGACGGTATGAATGAACAATTTTGTTAAACTAGAAATACCTCTAGTGAAATCTTAACGCCTTCACATGTCATTAACATCAACGTGAAATTGTCACATGACCTCGGTTTACATCCGTTTGTTAAAGCTGTAAGCAAAGACTGACACTTAACTATTACAAGTGTCTGTCCCGAATGTTCCCAAAGCATTGTTTCTTAGTAAGTACTTACAACCGGAAGCTATACCTAATAGTTAGAGGAAGATTATACACAGGCCTCATTATACCTTCATTTGCTAAGGATGAATGAATACTACGTACAAAAATAACTCCAGAAAATAAAAGCAGAAGAATGTCGCTCGAGATACATTTGTAAGTTTGGTCTGATAAAGAAAGTTTGAGTGACACTACGTTCACTCTCCTTTATTGCTCTCACACCGGCCATTCATTTAACAGATCATTCTGCAGATGTCAATTTTTGTAACACACTTGTTTATTGTATAAAAGTTGTGGAAACTTCATTTCGGTGCAAGTGTCTGTACAGGAGAATTAAATATATTGTTTCATGTTGGCTGCCTTTATAATAAAAGTCATTTTGCTCCTCATATAATTCCTGTCGTATTTATTCAATGATACAAAAGATAATTGTGGGTAAAATAATGATTTTTGTTTACTATGATGGAGTATTTATGAGAATGACTAGCCACAGCCAACTCCTAATCTAGGGAGCCATATACCAAACCATCACAATACGTATTTGTAATACGTCTAGCTTCTAAAGCTACAGTCTGTTGTAAAAAGTAATTCGTATCCTCGTGAAATAAACATCTTAGCACACCCAGCGTCAGGGCCGGCTACAGGGATTTGGCCAACCTGTGCGAAAATTGCAATCGCTGAGTCAACATTTTTCACAATGCCATGCCATTCATCCATGACCTTGTATTTTCACATATAAAACTTACTCATACTTTTTGACTGGAATACGTCATTAAGAACAAAGCCATTCATGGGGCACCAGTCAGTGAAACAGAAGCGAAGCGCTTAAAAAGTATTCCATTTGAGCTATATTTCCAAAATTAATAATGTGAGACAAAATAAAGTTATGGCACCTTTTTCGTTCCTTGGGAAGAGGGGAGCATGCAGAGCACTGATAGGAGCATCATGACCACCGCGTTGATTAGAGGGGAACAGAGTACTTGCAGTACCCCCAAACGCCCATTGTCTGCCCTTCGTACCAAGTGACTGCTCCGCTGCAAACGACGCGCGGGAGAGACAGGTTTCGTGAAAACAAGTATTTACATAAAAGGTTTTTCCTCTCATGCAGTACTTATTCGTGGTACACCACAAAAACAAAGAAACAAAAGCACCTGTTCATTGCGCACTGAACGATCGTTTGCTGCAGCGTTAAACAGTGGTAGATAGCTGCATGACAGAAGTTGCAAAGGGCACGAAACGTTTGGAACATACCTGCTTCCTTTTGCATAAACCTCTAAAGTTTTCCTTGGTAGCTGAGCTGGCTCCAAAACTGGCTGAAGGACGTTAGTTCTACTAATAGTCTATTGTAATAGTATGGTGACACCAGCTGTAGATTCAAAACACTTTAAGTACACTGTTGGGATAAATATTTATTGATCCGGTCAGCTTTGGGTCTCGCATTCAGTTCCAATTAATAGAAGCGGATTGTTACCCACCACACTCGTTCATAGATTGTTAAATTATCCTTGTGGAATAATCACACAACACAGTCCAGTGGATCAAAATGAGTTACATGTGACAAAAATTTACCGTATCAGTTCACTATATCACTGTCCTCATACACATTTAAGAAACTTAAAATAAGATAGATCACAAAGACAATCAGTAAGTCCGTCAGTACTGCCCTGCTAACCAGTCATTGTTCATAAGAATCAATGGTCACTGTGTTCCAGTGATAAGATCTCACTCTGATTAATTGGTGATTACTGCCACAGAAGTCACTTTTTATGGCCACAAGTGAAGAAAACGAAGTGTACGCAATATGTGACAATATTTTATATTGTTAGTTATCGGATTATGGCACAAGATATATAGATGTTGCTAATTTCACTCTCAGCACTGTGACTGTGCGACCTGAGATGTGCCGGGTCTACTTACAGTTTAGCTTATGAACAATGTGTCTTACACTACGCAGAATTGGCAGCAGCAATCTTAAAAAAACAAATAATGAACTTTCCAAATATTGAATTCATTAACAAATACGACATATCAAATGGCACATAAAAATACACCAAGAAGATTATAATGAAAAAGTTCAGAATCTAACTGATGTAACTGATATCAGCAACGGGCTAAAGCTTTAATGTTAAATAAATCTGAGGATAATTAGTTTCAGAGAACTTCAGATACCCTACAGAAAAGTTATAGACACATGCTTTCAAATGATAGGCGTTAACATGCCGAAATATTATTGCCTACTGTTCAATAAATATTTATGGATGTACCCTATTAACCTTTTCAACTACTAATATTTCTTAAGTAACTAAGTTCCTGTGTTAACTAATTAGATCACTGCAAGCAGTATGTAATGAGAAACGGAATGTAATGAGAATAAGCTTATTTATGAAACTGAAATTCCTATACGCTCACTGGGTACTAGGTACACTATCACATTGTCGTTATCATAGTTCAGAAAAAGTTTAGAAAATCCTGGGAGGCCGAAAAAAGTAGTGGAGAGACTCGATTCTTAACTTGCTCTGTCTCGTCACCCCTATCCCCATTGAAGTGACCTGAGAGTTACAGAATATAGTTCTTCTGCAACTCCAATGGTCCATTAACCAACTGTTAAAGATAATCAAATGACATTCAAATGGCATTACTACAAATTTTTTTATAAATTACACACAAACAGAAAATCCCTAAAAACCCTGGCTGGCCACACACTAATAATATAAAGAAATACATAAAGCATAAATTTATTGAGAACCCTTACACACACCTTACAGTACAAAATGTAGTGTTGAATTCACTGACGCATTTACAAATTAATCAATCATCTTCAAAAAAATGGCCGGCCTGTGTGGCCGAGCGGTTCTAGGCGCTACAGTCTGGAACCGCGCGACCGCTACGGTCGCAGGTTCGAATCCTGCCTCGGGCATGGATGTGTGTGATGTCCTTAGGTTAGTTAGGTTTAAGTAGTTCTAAGTTCTAGGGGACTGATGACTTCAGATATTAAGTCCCATAGTGCTCAGAGCCATTTGAACCATTTGAACCATTCCAAAATGGCATTGAAGTTCTCTCCATTGTCTTACTAAAATTGTAGATACAAAACATTACATCCACAATGAACAAATCACAATTATTCTTATCACTGGTGTCTCTCTCACTTAAACTTCTTATAGATACCATTTCCACTGCAACAATAATAGGCTTAGCTGGCTGTACCAGAGGCAACCACAGCTTAAAAGGCACAACTGGTTGTACCAGCGTCTGTCCTCATCATACTCTCTTCAGGTAGGTCGTCCTTGTCAACATACATGAAAAACAGAAACAAACAAAAGCCTGCAATAGTACACTAACATTGATTACACTTACACCTGTAAGAAAAAACTCAACTTATTTCTTTACATTGTACAAGATAATGAATGTCCAATCAGCACATAATCACAGATGACTTTAACACAAACTACATATATGTCAATTAGTTCCAAAATTTTCACTTTTGTTAAAAAAATACGGAACTGTTCCTCTTCAAAAGATTATTCTTCCACACGTTTTCAAATATTTACTTTTTACTACACAAAATTGTCACATACGAGGGCAGTTCAATAAGTAATGCAACACATTTTTTTTCTCGGCCAATTTTGGTTGAAAAAACCGGAAATTTCTTGTGGAATATTTTCAAACACTCCCGCTTCGTCTCGTATAGTTTCATTGACTTCCGACAGGTGGCAGCGCTGTACGGAGCTGTTAAAATGGCGTCTGTAACGGATGTGTGTTGCAAACAACGGGCAGTGAACGAGTTTCTTTTGGCGGAAAACCAGGGCATCTCAGATATTCATAGGCGCTTGCAGAATGTTTACGGTGATCTGGCAGTGGACAAATGCACGGTGAGTCGTTGGGCAAAGCGTGTCTCATCATCGCCGCAAGGTCAAGCAAGACTGACTGATCTCCCGCGTGTGGGCCGGCCATGCACAGCTGTGACTCCTGCAATGGCGGAGCGTGCGAACACACTCGTTCGAGATGATCGACGGATCACCATCAAACAACTCAGTGCTCAACTTGACATCTCTGTTGGTAGTGCTGTCACAATTGTTCACCAGTTGGGATATTCAAAGGTTTGTTCCCGCTGGGTCCCTCATCGTCTAACCGAACACGATAAAGAGCAAAGCAGAACCATCTGTGCGGAATTGCTTGCTCGTCATGTGGCTGAGGGTGACCATTTCTTGTCAAAGATTGTTACAGGCGATGAAACATGGGTTCATCACTTCGAACCTGAAACAAAACGGCAATCAATGGAGTGGCGCCACACCCACTCCCCTACCAAGAAAAAGTTTAAAGCCATACCCTCAGCCGGTAAAGTCATGGTTACAGTCTTCTGGGACGCTGAAGGGGTTATTCTGTTCGATGTCCTTCCCCATGGTCAAACGATCAACTCTGAAGTGTATTGTGCTACTCTTCAGAAATTGAAGAAACGACTTCAGCGTGTTCGTAGGCACAAAAATCTCAACGAACTTCTCCTCCTTCATGACAACGCAAGACCTCACACAAGTCTTCGCACCCGAGAGGAGCTCACAAAACTTCAGTGGACTGTTCTTCCTCATGCACCCTACAGCCCCGATCTCGCACCGTCTGATTTCCATATGTTTGGCCCAATGAAGGACGCAATCCGTGGGAGGCACTACGCGGATGATGAAGAAGTTACTGATGCAGTACGACGTTGGCTCCGACATCGACCAGTGGAATGGTACCGTGCAGGCATACAGGCCCTCATTTCAAGGTGGCGTAAGGCTGTAGCATTGAATGGAGATTACGTTGAAAAAAAGTGTTGTGTAGCTAAAAGATTGGGGAATAACCCGGTGTATTTCAATGCTGAATAAAACAACCCGTGTTTCAGGAAAAAAATGTGTTGCATTACTTATTCAACTGCCCTCGTATTTACATGGAATCACTCAGAGAATGGAAATTGTTTCCTGTTTCTCTGTACTTTAAGTTAACCATTCATCTCAGTCAATTAAACGTAAAAGTCATATTTCCTGAGTCAAGTTTGTGTATGTCTAGTAAGCACTTCTCTAAATTTCTGTGAAATCCGTTTAATGTATTCTTATCCTTAGTCATATTTTTACTATTACTGTCCCTTCCTCAGCAAAATCTATCATGTCCGTAGCAAAAATTATTGTTGTCTCTACTCAGATTCATTAACAACACAGTGCAAAACTTCTTTCAGCAAGAAATTTATATTGATAGTAAAATACTATTACTACATCCCCAGAAACTTCATGAAATTAGTACAATGTTAGTGTTACACATGCTACACAGTTTACATGTTCCCTGGTACACCTAGATGTTCTAACGTACAAATCTCTGCTTCTGTTTACAGTTTACTTTTAAATTTTATACATGCATGTCAGTTCAGATCATATACTTCCATTAAGTTAACTAACTGTACACCATCATATTACTCATCGTTGTGACCTAAAATACTTAGCAAACTCTCTCCCTCGTTACTCTCCAAACAGTATCATAGGCCACTGTACTTTAAAAAATATTCTTTTTTTATTCGCTAAATCTTAAGACATCTACATTATGAAAATTTGACACAGATTAACTTTCATAGATGTTTACTCTGAGAATAAACATTTCACTTTATACTATAAATACGCTGTAGATGTTATTCTCTCGTTTCATTACTGTTGCTGTACCAGTTCTTTACATAATATATCTACATTATGACAATTTGACACAGATTAACTTTCATAGGTGTTTACTCTGAGGATAAACTTTTCATTTTATACTACAAATATACTGTAGATGTTATTCTCTCGTTTCATTACTGTTGCTGTACTAGTTATTTACATAATAATCTGCTTACCGACTACTCCAGATCTTACTCCACTACCAATGCCCCATAGAGCATTCGTAACTGTATCAAAGTGTAATGAATCTTGTATAAACTGTTCATTAAAATTTGTCACACAAAAATCTATCTCCATTCCTGAGCAAATGAGTTGTTTCAAGGCGACTAACTGCAAAACAAGAAAAAAGAAACGCCATGACAATCATCCCACTTCCAAAAAGAGCATGCCAGAGTATTCATGAAATGAGAGATTTAGCAACTTAAGTACAAAAGAGCCTACTCTTGGGGAGAGAAGTCACCGACATTTGAGGGACAGAACCCTGACGTTTGGAGAGCAGAACCCCAGATTTCTGGGGAGCAGAATCCCTTCTATTGAAGCTGTGTAACACCAAAATACATGCAACAAAAAAAAAAAAAAAAAACAGAAGCCCACGAACAGTATAGTTGTAGAGTTGACTGCCCCAGAAAAGATGAATGGAAACAGTTAGGGTGAGGCACCAATCGCTAGATGGTCTGCCTGCCAAAGAACAGCAGACGTCACACATAAGATCTCTATTCACGTTCAGCGTGTTTTCTAGTCTAATTGCCTAATTCAAATTTAGTAATTCGAAAAACTGTTCTCTCTTTTCCGAATCCACTCTCGCAGACCATACTGCCAGGATATATGGTCTCAAATTAATTATATTCTCTTAGCCAAAGACTCTGTCTGATTTCCTGTAAGATATCTCATATGAATTACCATGGGCAACGCTTTCTGCTTTAAACGGTCCATGATACACATGCCAAAACTTCTTCAATTCGTCATTTTCCCTGCTAGATATCTCTTTCGTCTTAATGAGAACCAAGTCTTGAATCTAGTCTGTGCAATATCATTTTCATATTTTCTCTTTCTCCCGAGTGCTTTTTTATTCATCATCTCTTTCGCCAACACAACCTTTTCCTCCTCGGCAAGTTCAGTGATAGCAGGAAATTCAAATTCCTCTTTGGTAATGTTTGTGGGTCTTTCACTTGGCCAAAAATCACTTAGCATAGTTTGTTGTTTATCCTTAGACCTATATTCTTTCAAAAATAACTACCTGAATTCTTCCCCTGCTCTATAAGGTTCAGCCACCTATGCTGCCCAGCTAAATGGGTCTCCTTTTAGAAATCCCCCCACAAGTCATTTTTTCTTTATCATTCCACACATCTAGCGAGCTTTTAAAGTCTCTAATGAAACAGAGAGGGTGAATTGTACCACATGACTCAAAATCTTTCAACTTCTTACAACTCACAAACGAATTTACACTAGCCACCTCACACCCACTATATGAAACGCTCCTTAGCTCATTGACTTTCTCGCTCATCTACAAAAATTTAGAATCCACTTCCTCATTACCCTTCTGCAATTTGTTATCAATTATGACCACACACTTATCCTCTACTTCTGAACCTGCTATTTCTAACTTATCCCTCAAATTAGATATAATTTGGTTAAGTTTGCTTTCAAGATCTTCTCTGTCTTCAGAACAAAGTTTCTTGTATTTCACTAAGTTACTACTCGTATTACACTTCTGGTCGACAACTTACACCCTCTTTTAACGTAACTTGATTCTCTTGGCGTTAGTAGTACAATCCTTATTTACGAATTTACTCCTTCCATCTGTATCTTAAAATACCTTTCCAAGTTTTCCAAGCATTAACGTTTTTGTTTAAACTAATAAGGTTATTATTAATTGCAGCAGTTTCTTTCTTTACAACCCTAACGTCTTCTTTGGCACACATATCCCCTTGATTTGAATTTTTAGTCCATTACTGTTTTTGTCTGTTTTAGTACCCATATCTAATTTTACACCATCGATGTCCTTTTTAATGTCATCAACCGTTTGCGTAGTTTTAACTTTCAACAGTGACTTATTACTCATTACACCCCTAGCCCTTGCTCTAAATATTTTTCTAACTGCAAATTTGTTTTCAACTCCACCATATCTGTGCCTCCTACTTCCTGTCTAGCTGTTTTGTCACCATCACATTCGGCAGGAGAATGCCTCAACATCTCATCTAATGAAAGACGTCATTCATTTCACAGTACAAAGTTAAATCTAGTCCAGATCGAAACCCAAGATCATCTACAGGTTCACTTTTCACTAATGTTTTCTTATCATACACAAAATTAATTCATCATCTGTGTCCTGAACTAAATTCTCGTCACAAGATTCTTGATTCATTTTCTCTTGCTGTCCCACGTCATCAAATGCTTCATCTTTTCGTTCTTTTCGATTCATTCTGAAAATGATGAACTAAGACAAATACGCTTTACTCCACGACTGTTTCTGCTACCGCCCCTTCCTCTGCTGCTATCTGCTGCTGCTGCAAGTCACATGAAGTACTCTACACGTGACGAAGCTGCGCTCAGTGCCAGCTGGTGCTTTGCATAACTGTCACTTCGTCTGTTGACGTCTCGTGTTGATCTGCTAAACGCCGTCGAGACGATATTCTTCAGTCGGTCGCTGCTCTTCAGAATCTGCCTCTCGCGACGACCGGTTGGCGTTTTGCGATGTATGACGTTGACCAATAACCCGTACTCTGAGTGGCTAGTACACCTTGACACTGACCAATAACCCGTACTCTGAGTGGCTAGTACACCTTGACACTTTAATGGCGTCTACTGTTTGCAGTTTGTGTTGTATCCCGACATAACTGTTACAAAATCAGTGTTAATGTAAATTTTCACAGTCAATAACCCACTATTCGTTGTTTAAAACACTGTCGAATTTCTGTCCATTACTTTGTCATGTGCTGTAATAGGCATTGTTAATAGGTTATCACTGTAAGCCTCGTAATCTTCAGGTTATTAGTGATCGCTAACACAGTGCTTACACGGTAAAGTGCGCCGAAACAACGCGGCATAATTTCGAATATACCTCCCTCGTTCTCCATAAACCCTTCTGTTCTTCAAGGTAGCTCCACTGGCTCCAAAACTGATTGAAATATGTTAGTTCTACTAGTAGTTTAAAGTAATAGTGTGGTTGATACTAACAGTAGATTCAAAACACTTTAATTATATTCTTTGTGTAACTTATTTACTTATATGGCCACCTTCGGGTCAAACATACAGTTCGAATTAAAAGAAGATTGTTACCTACCACACTAGTTCATACATTGTTAAATCGTCCTTGTGGAATAACCGCACAACAAAGTCTAGTGGCTCAAAATTACTCACATGTGACAAAAATTTACCGTATCAGTTTACCATATCACTGTACTCATACACATTTAAGGAGATGGAAACCAGATAGAGCACAAAAATAATCAGTAAGTCCGTCAATTCTGCCCTGCTAACCAGTCATTGGTCGTAAGAACCAACAGTCAATGTGTTCCTGTGATAAGTTCTCACTCTGAATTAATTTGTGATTACTGTCACAAAAGTAATTTCTTAAGCCCAGAAGTGAAGAAAACGAACTGTACGTAATATATGCGAATATTTCAGATTGTTAGTTATTGGACTGTGGCACATTGCTCTCGAAAAGAGATACAGGTGTTGCTCGCTTCAGTCTCAGCACAGACTGTGTGATCACAGATGTGCTAGGTCTACATACAGATTCGCCTACGAAGAATATGTTGTTACGCTGCTCAGAATTGACGGCAGCCACCTTAAATAAAATATTTTATGACTCGCATATTGAACTTTCCAATTAATAAGTTAATTAACAAATACTACACATCAAGTGCAACATAAGAAACACAAGAAAACTATAATCACAAAGTTCAGAATCATACAGTAATTTGGACATAATTCGTAATTGATACCATCAATGGTGAAGTGCTTTAGTGTTACTTAATTCTTCAAAATAATTTTTCAGACAACTTCAGACACCTTACAGAAAAGTTATAGACACGTGCTTTCAAAAGAGAAGCGTTAATATGCCAAAATATTGTTTCCTGCAACTCACTAAATATGTAATGTCTTACTATATTAACCTTTTCACTTAAAACATGTCACAATTAACAAAGTAGTACTGTGTATGGTGCAAAATATTCAGATTGTTTTAGCAATTTTGAACACAGCCAAAATGGCTGTTCTGGGGTTAAGATTGGTGCTTCATTTTAATGCTCAGTAAAATGCTAGGTTGTGATTGGCTTTATCCTTTCAGTGATGGTTGAGGTGTTACACTCTGACTGAAGGAGAGGGGTGTGGAGTGATGGGAGTAGGGCAAGGAGTGGCATAATGATGTTGTAGAAAGGGGATGTAGACTACCATGTGATATGACGATATCATTGAGAAGGATGGTGCAGCCTGTGACGTTATGCGTAACAGAACTATGCAGTTTTTACCCAACTTTTACTTTTCAGTGTCATTAAAGTGAAAACTGAGCCAGAGAGACCGCAGACATACAAACATAGCTGGCAACTCACCCAATTCTTTGTTAACTTCAACCACCGATACGAAATTCATGATACACCGAGTCAGTGGTTCCCAACTTGGGATTAGTACCCCAAGAGAGATTACTTGGAATTTTCCGAGGATAAAACCTAAACTATTCGATTCAGTCTCAGTCACGAAACTAAATTATTTTCTAAAGATCATTACTATTACCACAATTTTGTAAGATTCTAATACTGTTTATATAAGTTCTCAAAAATTGCTTTTTCTCAATTAGCAGCATTAATGCAGTGGAGGTTACACATTCATCACACCTACTACACTCATATGTTGTTCTTCGTCCCATATACCAATGATGATAAGTGAGACATTTACGTAACAAATGCCAAATATCTCAAGAAAATCACTTCTCCAAGTTGTAGACAGTACCTACAGTAGTCCATAAATTACTTTATTACTCACATCGAAACAAATAGTGTATTAATTGACAGCACTACACAGCGTTATTTCCATGAGGACTACTATAGTGCTGTACACAGGACTATTAGTGGCTGGGGTCAGACACAATGCATTATCAGCCTGTACTCCTCCGATTACTGCCAGTTGAGAAATAAGGAGTGCAGCAATTAAGTGATTTTTGAATAATAAGTACTGTACACATTAAAACTTGGTTGAATGTAAATGGGACTCCAGTACCTGCAGGTCAAGCAAGTCCCACAATGTAAAGGAGTAATGCAGGGGAAGTTTGCTTTGTAATAACTGCCTTCCCTTACTGTGGATAATCAGCTTTCTTAGCTGAGAAAGAGTTGTGACTGTTACTTACGATGCACCACGAATTTCTTTGTCATTCGTTCGAACACCACACAGACACACACATACACACACTACCAAATATCATTCATTTTTCATCACGTAAGAAATAAGTATTCCAAGAAAATTCTTCCATTCAGCATTTTAGTTAGGTGCCAAATTTGGTGATAATGTGGGGGAGGGGAGACGGAAACAGAAAGCAGGGGGGAAGGGGAAGAGGGGATAGTAGCCAATGTCTAATTATACTCAGGGATAATGGTCTGAGAAAAGTTGGGAGCCACAGCCCTAAGCCGTATGCAGATTTTCTTTTGAGGGCAGCTGGAGAAAGATTTTCTTGTACTAAAACACTCCACATTCAGCAGTTTGTATGACGCACCCTTTTCTTTGCCTTTTGCTTAGTGAAGTGTTACAGAAGCATTATCGTAGATAATAGTGGTAATGTGATCACCTCACTCGTAATTTTAACTACTGGTACATGGTGACTTCTGTTTTATGGTATATGTGTGTATGATTTAGCACTTGTATTGTGATTTGTGATGGTGACTACCGAATTATTAAATGTAAGAAGTGGAAACATTCTATCACTCTACTGCCAATTGAACTATTAGCTCTGATTTGACTTAGTTTTGGTTAGTAAACTGAAGAGCGTTTGCTTAAATAGGACAAGAAGCAATTAAGTAGTGAATGGAGAATTTTTATAAAGAGTAGTATCAGCATTCTCTTCCTTAGAAATGACACAGTGGATCTCCTCATTCCGTAGTCGGTTTCTACAACAGGTATTTTTCCTAAAAAGAATCAGAATGTATTGGCGATATTATTTCCAACGATATATCGATACGGAAACTAAAGAGCGGTATTTCTCTTTTATATTATATTTTTTGCGCAATTTTCTGGACATATTTGAAACTGTTCTTTTGAAATTGCAGTGGAACATAACTTTACTCTCACTGTGTGAAGGAGTCTTAATACTGTACCAGCTTTCTTCACGTCCAGTCTTTCTCTTCGACCCTGTGACGTAAATGTAGGTGGCACAAAGAAAAATTCCGATTTCACCGGGATATGGTGACGTGAATGGAATAACAATATTCCCGATGTGAAGATATAGCACACCAGATGAGTTAAAGCAACTAGTGTGCTATTTCATCATATCACCATTCCTGAAAAACAATTGCTGAAAATGATGAAGAAAAATCTAAATGAAAAGATAGGTCTTTGCGGTGGACACAGACGTCTGAGGGAAAATACTGACGACATCGGCTCTCCGTGCTACCAACAGAAACTGGAACTTTTAACTTCACCTAGTAATTCTGGCACTATAACTGCGTGAACTGTTCGGACAAACACAAGATGCTACTAAACTGAGTGACGAACCTATCGGACACGTTTTATTGTGCCACTTATGCACGGTTATCATTGCGTTGATAGAAAGAACCGAAGCTGAAATCGTTATATGCACGGAAAGCTGGCTTAAGCCAAAGATAAATTCTGCCGAAATTTTTACAAAGGCAAAGACGGTGTTTAGAAGGGATAGATTGCATGCAACCGCTGGTTGCGTGTTTGTCACTGTTAGTAGTAGCTTATCCTGTAGCGGAATAGAAGTAGATAGTTCCTGTGAATTATTATGAGTGGTAGTTATACTCAACCACTGAGCTAGTTTAATAATTCGCTCCTTTTGCCGACCTCCCGATTCAGCAGCATTAGTGGCTAAACAACTAAGAGAAAATCTGGAATACATTTCACATAAATTTCCTCAGCATGTTACAGTCTTAGGTGGAGATTTCAATTTACCAGATATAGACTGGGACACTCAGATGTTTAGGACGTGTGGTAGGGACAGAGCATCGAGTGACATTATACTGAGTGCACTATCCGAAAATTACCTCGAGAAATTAAACAGAAAACCGACTCGTGGAGATAACATTTTGGACCTACTAATAACAAACCTACTCAAACTTTTCGACTCTGTAAGCGCAGAACAGGGATTCAGTGATCATAAGGCCGTTGCATCATCCTTGAATATGGAAGTAAATATGAATATAAAAAAAGGGAGGAAGGTTCATCTGTTTAGCAAGAGTAATAGGAGGCAGATTTCAGACTACCTAACAGATCAAAACGAAAATTTCTGTTCCGACACTGACAATGTTGAGTGTTTATGGAAAAAGATCAAGGCAATCGTAAAATGCGTTTTAGATAGGTACGTGACGAGTAAAACTGTGAGGGACGGAAAAAACCCACCATGGTTCTACAACGAAGTTAGGAAACAACTGCGAAAGCAAGGAGAACTTCACTGCAAATTTAAATGCAGCCAAAACCTCTCAGAAGAACAGAAGCTAAATGATGTCAAAGTTAGCGTAAGGAGGGCGTGAAGCGTTCAGTGAATTCGAAAGTAAAATTCTATGTACCGACTTGACAGAAAATCCTAGGAAGTTCTGGTCTTCCGTTAAATCAGTAAGAGGATCGAAACAGCATATCAAGACACTCTGGGATGATAATGACATTGAAAAAGAGGATGACACGCGTAAAGCTGAAATACTAAACACCTTTTTCCAAAGCTGTTTCACAGAGGAAGACCACACTGCAGTTCCTTCTCTAAATCCTCGCACGAACTAAAAATTGTCTAACATCGAAATAAGTGTCCAAGGAATAGGAAAGCAACTGAAATCACTCAGCAGAGGAAAGTCCACTGGACCTGACGGGATACCAATTCGATTCTACAAAGAGTACGTGAAAGAACTTTCCCCCCTTCTAACAGCCGTGTACCGCAAGTCTATAGAGGAACGGAAAGTACCAAATGATTGGAAAAGAGCACAGATAGTTCTAGTTTTCAAGAAGGGTCGTCGAGCACATGCGCAAAACTATAGGCCTAAATCTCTGACATTGATCTATTGTAGAATTTTAGAGCATGTTTTTTGCTCGCGTCTCATGTCATTTCTGGAAACCCACAATCTACTCTGTAGGAATCAACATGGATTCCGGAAACAGCGATCGTGTGAGACACAACTCGCTTTATTTGTTCATGAGACCCAGAAAATACTAGATTCAGGCACCCAGGTAGATGCCATTTTTCTTGACTTCCGGAAGGCGTTCGATACAGTTCCGCGCTGTCGCCTGATAAAGAAAGTAAGAGCCTACGGATTCGTACCAGTTTAGGTTGACAGAGAAGATAGAGAAGATCCAAAGAAGAGCGGCGCGTTTCGTCACATGGTTATTTGGTAAGCGTGATAGCGTTACGGAGATGTTTAACAAACTCAAGTCGTAGACTCTGCAAGAGAGGCGCTCTGTATCGCGGTGTAGCTTGCTGTTCAAGTTTCGAGAGGGTGCGTTTCTGGATGACGTATCGAATATATTGCTTTCCCCTACTTGTACCTCCCGAGGAGGCTCTGAGCACTATGGGACTTAACTTCTGTGGTCATCAGTCCCCTAGAACTTAGAACTACTTAAACCTAACTAACCTAAGGACACCACATACATCCATGCCCGAGGCAGGATTCGAACCTGCGACAGTAGCAGTCCCGCGGTTCCGGACTGCGCGCCTAGAACCACTAGACCACCGCGGCCGGCCCTCCCGAGGAGATCACGAATGTAAAATTAGAGAGATTCGAGCGCGCACGGAGGCTTTCCGGCAGTCGTTCTTCCCGCGAACCATACGCAACTGGAACAGGACAGGGAGGTAATGGCAGTGGCACGTAAAGTGCCTTCCGCCACACACCTTTGGGTGGCTTGCGGAGTCTAATAGTAGATGTAGTATATGTTAGGAAAGTGGTTTTCGCCAAGCGTGAACGTGCATCGTTTTTCCTTCAATTCTCGTTCCAAGGGGGATAGCCAGGCTACTAGATTGTTGATGTACACAACATCTAATAACAAATCAATATTTAAATGTATGGCTCTAAAACCGGCAGTATATTTACATTGTTCAGCCGAGATTTTTATAGGCCGGTACGTCGATATTTCTAAAGTCGATATATTGGTACTGTAGTGTCACCGCCAGACACCACACTTGCTAGGTGGTAGCTTTAAATCGGCCGCGGTCCATTAGTATATGTCGGACCCGCGTGTCGCCACTGTCAGTAATTGCAGACCGAGCGCCACCACACGGCAGGTCTAGAGAGACGTACTAGCATTCGCCCCAGTTGTACGACGACTTTGCTAGCGACTACACTGACGAAGCCTTTCTCTCAATTGCCGAGAGACAGTTAGAATAGCCTTCAGCTAAGTCCATGGCTACGACCTAGCAAGGCGCCATTAGCCTTACAGTGCTTGTATTTAAAGAGTCTCATTTGTATCGTCAAGAGCGATGTACCACAATGATGGATTAAAGTTAAGTATTACAGCAGCTACGTACTTTTCTTTATAGCATTCATTACGTATCCTGTTTCAGACCTCACGCCAGCCGGCGTGTGTAACGCGTGCATTTCGGCTACTTCCGAGTGGCGTGGCTATCTTGATACGCCACAACAGGTACATTCAATCACATATCGAAGAGCGATTGTGACTTGTCTTTAAATATCGATATATCGGACCCTCCGATGTTTTTAAAAATATGAACAGTCCTATTCTACACATTTTCCATAAAAACGGGTGATCCTTGTTATTTTAGGCGAGGTGAGGAATGTTCTTTGTAAAACATGAGTGCCACAATATTATTGCTGTGTTATATCCATAATGTACGTTTAGTTACTGAGCACTTTTCTGTTTACACAGGTGTTCAGTTTATCTGAAGACACTGAATTATCTCGAAAACAGCACACTGGATCCAACAAATTTGTCACTAAAATTTGTCCATCTCGGAGGGGGCATCGAATGTTACCAAACTAAATCCCACCCCTCCCCTTATTTGGGGACTGTGGACAAATTTGAAATCTTGGGACTGCATTGCCTGTCAAGTTAAGTCGTAGTTCCCTACATGGGCGCAGTGGTGCATCAGGCAGTCTCTTTCTCGTTTTGTCAGAGGCACACAACACTGAGAAAGAGGTTTCCCATTAAAAGTTGTAAAATAGTAGCGTGACCTATCCTCGCAGCGTGGAGGTGGGGAGTTACTTCAAGTGTCAGTGGATAGCAATTTGAAACATATGAATTTATACCCATTTTGACTTTTTCCCTTTACAGCGCCATCTGTCGCGAAACGAAAAACTGTTTCAGACAAAACTGACGTAATTTTCCCGTCGAATCAGAATCCACAACAAAAATGGGGGTTCCCACACTGCTATAACAGTAAAGAAGCAAAACGGTTCAAATGGCCCTAAGCACTATGGGACTTAACATCTGAGGTCATCAGTCCCATAGACTTTGAACTACTTAACCCTAACTAACCTAAGGACATCACACACATCCATGCCCGAGGAGGATTCGAACCTGCGACCGTAGCAGCAGCGCGGTTCCGGACTGAAGCGACTAGAACCGCTCAGCCACAACGGCCGGCAGTAAAGCAGCAGTCTGAAAATTCAGAAAAAATATAGATATCCACGAAGGATAAATAAATGGGCAAAGTTAGGAAGATGTAAGCAATTTGTTGTATTGGAAGAGGTGAATAACAAAGATGAGGTGCTGAATCACGGGGAAATTTACTAGTGGTTACAGAACAGAAATGGACCGTTGACTTGCGTGTATGGATGAGCAGACATGACTTACAACTGTCGTAAATAGTTCGAAATAAAGTCACTGAATGTGAGTATCTTAGCATCAGCTGGGTTGGAGATGTACTATCTATTACTGACATATAAAAATTTGTGCTGAACTAGGGGCTATTCTACACGGATGGAGATAGTGTGACATTTGGAAATTTGGGTCGATCTGGGAGGTGTGCATTGATAGCCGGAGTGGTGAGACGACCGCTAGCGATAAGCGGGGTGTTCGTATTCGAGACTTGATCTGATACAAATTCTGATAAATCTCTAATAGGTGATACATGTATAGCTACACAGCTCATGCCAATATATTCGCATTCAGCAAATTTATTTCTAAATAAGGAATGGATCACTTTAGGTAAAGGAAGTTAGTGAAGGACGAAATATTATGAATGGTACAGAATTAGTTGAAGCTCATAATTGACAATTTTTATATACACCTGCCACCCCCACCCCCCCTCCCTGCCTCAGAAGCAGTTGGGGCTGAACACTTTAGGATGAACTTGGAGAATATTTCGCATAAATTTTCTCGAAATGTTGTTGTGTTAACTGAAGTTTTAAACTTACCAGCTATAGAATGGAAAATTCAAGTGATTAGAGCTGGTAGCAGGGACAGGAAATTGTGTGCAATTTTTCAAAATCCTTTATCCGAAACTTACCTTGAACAGTTAATCGTAGAACTAAGTTGTGAATGTAATGTCTTGGATCTTCTGGTGACAAAAAGACATGAGCTTTTCGACTCAAGGTAGAACGCGGAATCAGTGACCACGTGGTCATCGCAGTGTCACTGAATGCAGCTGTAAATAAGAATACAAAGAAACGTTGGAAATTTTTTCAGCGCTCTAAGAGCGACAAAAAGTGTTTAGCGTGAAAATTTCACCTCTAGCACTAACAATGTTGAATGTCAATAGAAGAAGTTGAAGAGCATTTTACAATACGCTTCGGACATGCCTCTACCAAATAACGTTGTGAGGGATAGAAAGGGCTCACAGCTCTTCGACAGCCGTTCTAGAAAGCTACAAGAAAAGCAAAGAGAGCTTCACTGTAAATTTAAAGGCAGCAAAAGTCCCGCATGTAAATAATTATCAAATGAAGCTAAAATTAGCGTAAAAAGACCCAGTAATGAAACTTTCAATGAATTCGAAAGTAAAATTGTTCCTATCGACTTGACACTCTGTGACCATAATGACATTGAAACGGAGGGTGACAGAAAAGGCCGAAATACTAAATGTCTTTTTCCAAAACCGTTTCAGAGAGGAACATTGCACTATAGAACCTCGTTTAAATCGTCGCACCAACTACAGAATGGCTGATACACAAATAAGGAATCACAGTGTAGAAAAGCAACTTAAATCGCTCTACAGGGGAAAGGCCATTGAACGTGACTGGATACCAGTGTAATTCTGCAAACAGTATCCGAAAGAATTTGTCCCTCTTCTAGCCGAAGAGTACCGTATGTCTATGGAGATGCGAAGTATTTCTGATGATTGGAAAAAAGCACGGGCCATTCCCGTTTTTAGGAAGAGCCGTCAAACAGACGCACGAGGCGATAGATACCTCTGACGTCGGTTTGTTGTCGAATCCTGGAACATATGTTTTGTTCGCGTGTTACGAGGTTTCTAGAGACAGAAAATCTTCTCTTCAGGTATCAACATGGGTTCTGAAAACAATAACAGAGTGGAGCTCTGCTAGCTGTGTTCGTCAACGAGACGCAGAAAGCAGTAAATACAGGCATCCAGGTACGCGGCGTGTTCCTTGACTTCCGTGAAGCGCTCGATACAGTTCCTCACTGTCACCTACTGAACAAAATACAAGCGTATGGAATACCAAACCAACTGTCTAATTGGACTGAAAGGGATTCTAGCAAAGACAACACATTACGCCATTATCAGCAGAGGGATGTCTTCAGACGTAGGAGTAACCTCGGGCGTACCCCAAGGCATGTTACAGGTCCATTACTTTTCACGGTATACAGATTGTATATGACAAAGCAGGTAACGTAGGAAGGTCCACGAGGTTCTTTGTGGATGATGCTGTTGTATACAGAGAACTTGAAACACTAGAAAATTATAGCATAATGCTGGAAGATCTGGAGAAGATCGACCCCTAATGGAGCGAGGGGCAACTGACCCTCAATATAAACAAATGTAACGTACTGTATATACACAGAAATCTGGATACATTATTGTACGTTCACACCACTGTAGAATAATCACTGGGAGTAGTTACTTCCATAAAATGTCTATGAGTATGCGTACAAGGCGATTTAAAGCGGAAAAACCACATGAAACTAATCGAATGGGAAAGGTGCTCGACAGTGTCAAATGGTGCTAGGTGATCGAAATTCTGAGGAAAATAGGGGTACGTAGAGGGAGGGATAGACAATAAGAAACAACTACAAGAGGCAAGAGCCCAAAAAAAGGACGAGTACCAAGTGCTGGGATTAAAAAGGATGTAAAGCAGAGGGGTTGTCTCACACCACTACTGCTCAATCGATACATCGAAGAAGCAATGCTGGAAATGAAGGAAGGGTCAGGAGTGTAATTAAAATTCAAGGAGAAGCTATGTCAAGGATATGATTCACTTATGACAATGCTATCCTGAGTGAAAATGAAGACTAATTACACGATCTGCTGAGTAAAACGAACAGTATAATAGGCACAGGATAGGGATTGAGATTAAATCGAAGAAAAAAGAAAGTAATGAGAAATAGCAGAAATGAGAGCGCGAGGAACTTAAAAATCAGGGTTAATGGTCGTGAAGTAGATGAAAGTAAAGAATTGTTCTACCTAGCCAGTAAAATAGCCTTTGACAGACAGAGCAAAGAAGACAACAAAACCAGGTGAGCACAGGCAAAAAGGGAATTCCAGGCCAAGAGAATTCCGCTAGTACAAATTCGACAAAAAATTCTGAGAATGTGCGTTTGGAGCACAATATTGTGTGGTAGTGAAACATGGACTGTGGGAAAACTGCAACACAAGAGAATAGAAGCATTTGAGATGTGGTGCTACAGACGAACGCTGAAAATTGTGTGGAGTGATAAGGTATGTGAAGGCTCAGCGCAGAATCGGAGAGGAATCGAACATGTGGAAAACACTGACAAGAGGAAGGGGTAGGGTGATAGGATACCTGTTAAGACATCAGGGAATAACTTCCATGGTATTAGAGGGAAGTGCAGAGGATAAAAACTGTAGAGGAAGACAAAAACTGAAATACATCCATCAGATAATCGAGGACATAGGTTATAAGTGCAACTCTGAGGTGAAGAGGTTAGCACAGGAGAGGAATTCGTGATAGGCTGCATCAAACCAGTCGGAAGACTGATGACTCAGAAAATTGGCATTAGAGGTGAAGGAGAAAAAATTTCGACGTTTTATCTTGTTGGATGCTGCAAGAGCTGTAAATTTCTGAAAACGAATTGCCGTTGCCTGTTAGAGCAGACAGGGAAGTGATGAGCATAACGAAAGGAAATCTGTAGTCTACAAGAAATGCTGGTAAGAAATGAAATATGGCATGCATTCCAGAAAAACGGAAGATGGAGCAAAATGCGATGGCACTCTTTTTCAAACTTGAGCAAACCGAAATAAAGTAGAAAAAGGAGAATAAAAAATGAAAGGCACAAAGGACGGCGAGAACAATACAACGCTGTCCTCACAGTTCTGGGTTGGACTGTGGCGCCGCAGCGAGCCTGCCCGAAAATCACCGCCACTGTGCGTCAGTGTTTTGTTTAATTGTGCGTGGCAGCGGGCCATTTGTTGTGGGGCCAGGTGCGGCACAGTTATAAAGCGCAGGTGGACGCTGATGAGGCGCTGCTGCCAGGTCTGCAGGCGCAACGAAGGGCAGGCCACACGTAAAACTTTACTCTGTACTGCAGAGAGCGTCGTGTGCTTGCAAACTCCAGTTGTTAAAAGCACAAAACCCTTGTAGGTCAGTCTCTTTCTATTTAACTAAAGTAATTTAAAATTTTTAAACCTTTCTTCACTTCATTAACTTTTAGAGAATTAGTATGAGGGACTTTGTGGGAGGATGCACCACTTAGGAAATATTTTCAGTGGAAGTATAAGCTTTATCTGTTGGAAAATGCTTTGTAAGGTTTCGTCGGTTTTTAGTAAAAGGTACAGAATTTAAAATATTTTGCTCTTACAGAGAAGAACTACGCTCGTTCCACCCATTACGATTTAGATTTCTATCGCAAATCATACATCTCACCTTCTCAAATGTTTTACTTCCATTAATCCAAAACTATCATATTATGCAAACAAATAATAATTAGAAATATAATTTGAACTAAATTTTCGAAGCTCTGAATACTACACTACTGGCCACTAAAATTGCTACACCAAGAAGAAATGGAGATGATAAATGGGGATTCATTGGACAAATATATTTTACTAGAACTGACATGTGATTACATTTTCACGCAATTTGGGTGCATAGATCCTGAGAAATCAGTACCCAGGACAACCACCTCTGGCCGTAATAACGGCCTTGATATGCGTGGGCGTTGAGTCAACCAGAGCTTGGATGGCGTGTAAGGTACAGCTGCTAATGCAACTTCAACACGATGAACAATAGTTCATCAAGAGTAGTGACTGGTATATTGTGACAATCCAGTTGCTCTGCCACCATTGAGAGAGATCTGGAGAATGTGATGGGCAGGGCAGCAGTCTAACATTTTCTGTATCCAGAAAGGCCTGTACAGGACCTGCAACATGCGGCGGTGCATTATCCTGCAGAAATGTAGGGTTTCGCGGGATCGAATGAAGGGTAGAGCCACGGCTCGTAACACATCTGAAACGTAACGTCCACTATTCAAAGTGCCGTCATTGCGAACAAGAGGTGACCGAGACGTGTAAACAATGGCACCCCATACCATCACGCCGAGTGATACGCCAGTATGGCGATGACGAATACACGCTTTAATGTGTGTTCACCGCGATGTCACCAAACACGGATGCGACCACCATGATGCTGTAAACAGAACCTGGATTCATCCGAAAAAATGTCGTTTTGCCATTCGTGCACCCGGGTTCGTCGTTGAGTACACCGTCGCAGGCGCTCCTGTCTGTGATGCAGCGTCACGGGTAACCGCAGCCACGGTCTCCGAGCTGATAGTCCGTGCTGCTGCATACGTCGTCGAACAGTTCGTTCAGATGGTTGTTGTCTTGCAAACGTCCTCATCTGTTGACTCAGGGATCGTGACGTGGCTGCACGATCCATTCATTACAGCCATGCGGATATGATGCCTGTCATCTCGACTGCTAGTGATACGAAGCCGTTGGGATCCAGCACGGCGTTTCGTATTACCCTCCTGAACCCACCGATTCCATAATCTGCTAACAGTCATTGGATCTCGACCAACGCGAGCAGCAATGTCGCGATACAATAAACCGCAATCGCGATAGGCTACAATCCATTCTTTATCAAAGTCGGAAACGTGATGGTACGCATTTCTCCTCCTTACACGAGGCATCTCAACAACGTTTCACCAGGCAACGCCGGTAAACTGCTCTTTGTGTATGAGAAATGCAACAGGGAATAACAATATTAATGTGCCAATAGTAAACTGCAGGAGCGTCTATAGAAAGGTCCCAGAACTGCTCTCATTAATAAACGATCACAACGCCCATATAGTACTAGGGATAGAAAGTTGACTGAAACCAGACGTAAACAGTAACGAAATCCTAAACTCAGATTGGAATGTATACCGCAGAGACAGGCTGAACAGTGAAGGGGGAGGCGTGTTTATAGCGGTAAGAAGTGCAATAGTATCGAAGGAAATTGACGGAGATCCGAAATGTGAAATGATTTGGGTGAAGGTCGCGGTTAAAGCAGGCTCAGACATGGTAATTGGATGTCTCTATAGGCCCCCTGGCTCAGCAGCTGTTGTGGCTGAGCACCTGAAGGATAATTTGGAAAATATTTCGAGTAGATTTCCCCACCATGTTATAGTTCTGGGTGGAGATTTTAATTTGCCGGACATAGACTGGGAGACTCAGACGTTCATAACGGGTGGCAGGGACAAAGAATCCAGTGAAATTTTTTTAAGTGCTTTATCTGAAAACTACCTTGAGCAGTTAAACAGAGAACCGACTCGTGGCGATAACATATTAGACCTTCTGGTGACAAACAGACCCGAACTATTTGAAAAAGTTAACGCAGAACAGGGAATCAGTGATCATAAAGCGGTTACGGCATCGATGATTTCAGCCGTAAATAGGAATATTAAAAAGGGTAGGAAGATTTTTCTGTTTAGAAAAAGTGACAAAAAGCAGATTTCAGGGTACCTGTTGGCTCAACACAAAAGTTTTGTCTCAAGTACAGATAGTGTTGAGGATCAGTGGACAAAGTTCAAAACCATCGTACAATATGCGTTAGATGAGTATGTGCCAAGCAAGATCGTAAGAGATGGAAAAGAGCCACCGTGGTTCAACAACCGAGTTAGAAAACTGCTGCGGAAGCAAAGGGAACTTCACAGCAAACATAAACATAGCCAAAGCCTTGCAGACAAACAAAAATTACGCGAAGCGAAATGTAGTGTGAAAAGAGCAATGCGAGAGGCGTTCAATGAATTCGAAAGTAAAGTTCTATGTACTGACTTGGCAGAAAATCCTAAGAAATTTTGGTCTTATGTCAAAGCGGTAGGTGGATCAAAACAAAATGTCCAGACACTCTGTGACCAAAATGGCACTGAAACAGAGGATGACAGACTAAAGGCCGAAATACTAAATGTCTTTTTCCAAAGTTGTTTCACAGAGGAAGATTGCACTGTAGTTCCTTCTCTAGATTGTCGCACAGATGACAAAATGGCAGATATCGAAATAGACGACAGAGGGATAGAGAAACAATTAAAATCGCTCAAAAGAGGAAAGGCTTCTGGACCTGGTGGGATACCAGTTCAATTTTACACAGAGTACGCGAAGGAACTTGCCCCCCTTCTTGCAGCGGTGTACCGTAGGTCTCTAGAAGAGCGTAGCGTTCCAAAGGATTGGAAAAGGGCACAGGTCATCCCCGTTTTCAAGAAGGGACGTCGAACAGATGTGCAGAACTATAGACCTATATCTCTAACGTCGATCAGTTGTAGAATTTTGGAACACGTATTGTGTTCGAGTATAATGACTTTTCTGGAGACTAGAAATCTACTCTGTAGGAATCAGCATGGGTTTCGAAAAAGACGGTCATGTGAAACCCAGCTCGCGCTATTCGTCCACGAGACTCAGAGGGCCATAGACACGGGTTCACAGGTAGATGCCGTGTTTCTTGACTTCCGCAAGGCGTTCGATACAGTTCCCCACAGTCGTTTATTGAACAAAGTAAGAGCATATGGACTATCAGACCAATTGTGTGATTGGATTGAGGAGTTCCTAGATAACAGGACGCAGCATGTTATTCTCAATGGAGAGAAGTCTTCCGAAGTAAGAGTAATTTCAGGTGTGCCGCAGGGGAGTGTCATAGGACCGTTGCTATTCACAATATACATAAATGACCTGGTGGATGACATCGGAAGTTCACTGAGGCTTTTTGCAGATGATGCTGTGGTGTATCGAGAGGTTGTAACAATGGAAAATTGTACTGAAATGCAGGAGGATCTGCAGCGAATTGACGCATGGTGCAGGGAATGGCAACTGAATCTCAATGTAGACAAGTGTAATGTGCTGCGAATACACAGAAAGATAGATCCTTTATCATTTAGCTACAAAATAGCAGGTCAGCAACTGGAAGCAGTTAATACCATAAATTATCTGGGAGTACGCATTAGGAGTGATTTAAAATGGAATGATCATATAATGTTGATTGTCGGTAAAGCAGATGCCAGACTGAAATTCATTGGAAGAATCCTAAGGAAATGCAATCCGAAAACAAAGGAAGTAGGTTACAGTACGCTTGTTCGCCCACTACTTGAATACTGCTCAGCAGTGTGGGATCCGTACCAGATAGGGTTGATACAAGACATAGAGAAGATCCAACGGAGAGCAGCGCGCTTCGTTACAGGATCATTTAGTAATCGCGAAAGCGTTACGGAGATGATAGATAAACTCCAGTGGAAGACTCTGCAGGAGAGACGCTCAGTAGCTCGATACGGGCTTTTGTCAAAGTTTCGAGAACATACCTTCACCGAAGAGTCAAGCAGTATATTGCTCCCTCCTACGTATATCTCGCGAAGAGACCATGAGGATAAAATCAGAGATATTAGAGCCCACACAGAGGCATACCGACAATCCTTCTTTCCACGTACAATACGAGACTGGAATAGAAGGGGGAACCGATAGAGGTACTGAAGGTACCCTCCGCCACACAACGTCAGGTGGCTTGCGGAGTATGGATGTAGATGTAGATGTAGATGTAGAAATCGGATGGAAACTTTCCCCATGTCAGCACGTTGTAGGTGTCGCCACCGGCGCCAACCTTGTGTGAATGCTCTGAAAAGCAAATCATTTGCGTATCACAGCATCTTCTTCCTGTCGGTAAAATTTCGCGTATGTGGCATGCCACCTTCGTGGTGTAGGAATTTTAATGTCCAGCAGTGTATTTAAAAATTTCATCAAATTAAATTAAGGCAAGAGCTTTTCATTTAAAGTAGCCGCTGAGATAAAAGCATTAGGGCAACTGTCCCATTTCCACACCTTAAAGAAAAGGACGAAAATGTATACTGAGCTGGCAAAAGTCACGAGATAGCCAAATGCACGTATGCAGACGGCGGCACCATCGCGTACATAATGTACTCAAGTGATTGATGGGAAAAGTTTCCGTCACTATAGTGGCCACACGACGGAATTAAAAGACTTTCAACGCAGAATAGTAGTTGGAGTTAGACGCGCGGGACATTCCATTTCGAAACTCGTTAGGGAGTTAAGTATTCCGAGGTCTACAGCGGGGAGAGTGTGCCTACAATACCAAATTTCAGGCGCTGGCGTTCACTTAACAATCGATGGCAGTGACATTTGCACGGGATAATCAGTACTATCAGATAAGCAACAGTGAGTGAAACAACCGCAGAAATCAGTGTGGAACATATGACGAATATATCAGAACAGTGCGACGAAATTAGGCTTTAATGGACTATAGCAGCAGACGACCGACGATAAATGCTTTGCTTAGGAGCACAACATTGCCTGCAGCCCCCGTCCTGGGCTCATGACCATATAGGGTAAATCCTAGACCATACGGCGGTGTTTTCAGGGAGTGGACTGCGTTCTCTGGTCCAACTAAACCGATTGTTCGACTTCAAATGATTCTGTTTGACTACTTGGAGACCATTTGCAGCCATTCAGTCATGCAGTCGTTATAGATGACAATGCGCCTGTCGATGGACTGCAGTTGTTCCCGATTGATTTGAAGGACATTCTGGACAACTAGAGCCAATGATTTGGCCATCCACATCGGCTAACATGAATCCCGTCGAACATTTACGGAACCTAATCGAGAGTGTAATTCGTTCACAAAGTCCTGCACAGGCAACACTTTCGCAGTTATGGATGGCTATGGAGACGGCATGACTCAGTATTTCTGCAGGGGACTTCCAAAGACTTGTTCAGTCCATGCCATGTCGAGTTGTTGAACTATGCCAGGCAAAAGAAGGTCACACACGGTATTAGAAGGTTTTGTTACGTCAGTATAAAATATTAAACAAATGCTTCTTAATGAACATGAAAATTTCAGATGATGAATTTCCTCAGATCCTAAAAGTTGTACTGGAACAGATATAAAAAGTAACATCTTGAGAATGCTTAAAATGAGAAACACCTTTGAAAGGAACGTTTTAGGTTTGTGATCAAGATATCGATACCCAAGCGTCCTAAGCCATTGTGAAGATTCGGAATGAGAAACTGACACCGGAACGTACTCGTATTTCTTAGTCTGAACCTAGACATCAAACTGACGAAGAAGGAAAACTCATCGTTTTTTATAAGGCAATATTTGTGTCTATAGTTTCATTTGCCTATTTAAAATAGCCATATTAAAATTTTCTAAGTCGTTTGGAGTAGAGGAAACATACATTTTTTGTCTCCTCCCAGTCCACAGTTTAGAACATCGCGTCCAATAACTACATTGTCGACGAGATTTCATATTCTACTTCCTTGCCTTTTCGTGTACCGTAACTCTAGGATTTACATGTAAAGTTTGTTATATATTTTAGTCGCTATTCTTCTAACTAAGTTGTTGCAGCCCGACTCAAATTCTTGAATTTCTCACTTGTGTCAACCTCTTCATCTCAGAGTATCTGTTGCAGACCACGCCCTCAATTATTTGTTGGCACTCTACTAATAGTACTGTGGAAGTACTCCCTTATATGTTAAGCTCTATCATCCTGCCACTTCTTCTTTCCAATGTTTTCACAATGCTTCGCTCCTAGCCGATTTAGCAGAGAAGCTTCCATTCTTACCATCCACGTAATTTTCAACATCTTCCTGTGTCACCACATATTGAACGCTGTAATTCTCGTCTTTTCCTGTTTTTCCAACGTCCATGGCTCCCTTCAATACAATACTCTCCTCCAAAGGTCCATCCTTAGAAATTTTTTCTTCAAACTGAGGCCGATGTTTGACTCTAGTTGGCTTGTTTTGACCAGAAAAGCCATATTTGCTTCTGATAGCTTGCTTTTTATGTCCACGTTGCATCGATTGTAACGTGTTTTGTGTCTTCCAACAAAACAAAAATGCTTCACTTCATCGGATTCGTGTCCACAAAGTCTCTCAGAAATCTAATTTTTGCTGCTTCTCATTTCTTTCGTCTTTCTTGGGTTTACTCTCAGTCCGTATTCCGTATTCAGTGGACAGTTCATCTCATTCGTTAAGTTATGTAATTCTTCAACGCTCCATTTGGGATACCAACTTCAACAGCAGATTTAATCGTTGATATCCTTTAACCCTGATTTTAATCCATGTCTTGAACCTTTCTTCATTTCCATCGTTACTCCTTCGATGTTCAAAGTGAATGGTGGGGAAAGAAGAATGAACGCCTTTGTGATGCTCTCTTTAATCCGAGTACTTCGGTTTTGGTCTTCCATTCTTATTGTACCTAGCTCTAATATGTACCACATATAACCATCTTTTTCCTATAGCTTACTGCTGTTATACATTACTCGGTTTTCCCTATAGCTCACAGTTATTTTTTCAGAGAACGTAAAACATGTAGCCTCATTTTACATTGTCAAGCTTCTTTGTCGATCAACAAATTGTATGAAAGTTTCTTGCTTTTTCCAAAATATTGCTGCTGTTTCAAGCTTAACGTCTGTAGTTTGTGTCTCGTGCCCTCACCTTTCATAAAGCCAAACTGAGCGTCGTCTTTCCAATCTTCCGTACAAAATTCTTGTCAGAAATGTAGACGCATTAGCTGTTAATCTGACTGTGTGATAATTCTCCATCTTATCTGACCTTGCTGTCTAGGAGATGGTTTGAACGGTATTGTTCTGAAATTATTAAGGTACATCTCCAGATTTATGGATTCCACAAACCTACCTGAATAGTCGTTTTGTTGGCGTTACTCTTAATGATTGCGAGTGTTACCAGTATCTATATTTTCCGCCTTATTTGACCGCAAGTCTCCAAAAACAGGACTCTAATACAGCATAAGAAATTTCTATTAAAGGCCCAGTGGCTATCATTTGGTCTCTCTCTCAGACTTCTTCGCTAATGTCATTACAACGATTTCAGAATCGTGGTGCTACATCTGACTTTAACAATGATTTCAGTCAGAATAGTGAACAACTTAACAGTTAAATTTAGTTGGTATATTGTTATAAACAATACACATATAGAGTATGGAGGTTTCAGGAAAACTATAACATTTCTTTCCGAATTGAATGACTCTAGACCACAGCTTGACTGGAACTGTTCTGTATATTAGAGAGTCACACTACATATTATCAGTTACTCGAGGCGGCAGTCATGCACACCCGATGTAGAAGTCTTCTACATATCTTTCTGGCCCTGTTCTACAACCGAAAGAATAAATGACTATATAATTAATGATACACAGTTTTTGTGTTATTACGTATTCGGATAACAGTTGGAGGTAATCGAAATTGTAATTGCTGACTTCGCGTTTCTGGCATTTCAGATCGTTCAACGTTTTGTTGCAGTCTTCGAGTCCTCCCTCAGGCATGGGCGTGTTTGTGTATGTGTGTGTGTGTGTGTGTGTGTGTGTGTGTGTGTGTGTGTGTGTGTGTGTATGTGTGTGTCTGTGTGTGTGTGTGTGTGTGTGTTGTCCATAGAGTAAGTTAGTTTAAGTTAGATTAAGTAGTGTGTAGGCTTAGGGTGTCGTGAATCACAGTAGAGCAGCGAGTAGCAGTCTAACAACACTTTATTTCATAGTCACAGAACATACAATATAACAAGTCAAAGATACACTGTCCTAAGAGTAAACAAATAGTCTCTCACTTGCGATAAGTACATCACTATGTGACATCCTCCCCACCCTGGTCGACCTCCAAAGGTACGGCCCGCTGCACAGGACGACTAATGATGTGACCTTCTGGTGTCCGGAGTATTATCGTCCTTACCCTGCCGTCTCTTCCTGGTAGTACCTTTTCTATCCTGGCCGTCTTCCACATATGTCGCGGACGAAGGTCCTCTTGGATCAGCACGATGTCGCCAGGGCGAAAGGGGATGACTCGTCCCTATTGGGCGTTTAACTTCATGGTATCTCCGGAGCTACAATAGGTATTCTTTAACCCAACGGTTCCAAAAACTGTCACAGAGTTGCTGTCTCAGTCGGAATTCCTTTGTTAAATTCGTGCTCGCTGAAGGCTCTGGTCCCGTCGGAATAGTCGTAAGTTTTTCTCCCGTCAGAAAATGGGATGGTGTGAGTGCATCACAATCATCTCCTGTTGTGATAGGCCTGGAGTTCACCGCTGCTTCAATACTGATCAAGGTGGTGTTCAGTTGTTCCTCAGTGAGCTTTGCGAGTCCCAGTACCTACCGTAGGCAACGCTTTATAGTGCCCACCATTCTTTCCCACCATCCATCCCACCAAGCCGCACGGGAGACAATGAATTTCCAAGTAATACCGTGGTGGGCGAGGAACTGATAAGATTTTGTGGTGGTTAATGCCTTCCAAAGTTGGGCTAGTTCCATATTCGTGGCGTGGAATGTTTTCGCGTTTTCTGTATATATCGTGTGGGGTAGTCCGCGTCTTCCGGCGAATCGCTGAAGTGCCATAAGAAACTTGTCCGTTGACAAGTCTGTACAGAGTTCGAGGTGTACAGCTCGTGTGGTAGCACATGTGAAAAGAGTGATATATGACTTGTGCGTTTCTTTCCCCACTTTGATGAATAGTGGGCCAGCAAAGTCTATTCCGGTTACAGCAAATGGTTTGGCAGGTGAAACTCGTTCAGGTGGCAGCGGTGCTTCGATCTGTTGCCGTCGTGGATTCTTCAAGATCTTGCATGCGAGGCATGAGTATAGGATTCTTTTGATGGCCTGACGAGCTCTAAGGATCAAAAATTCGGTTCGCAGTTCGGATAGTACAGAACGAACACCAAAGTGATGAAGGCGGATGTGTGTCTCTCGAATAACCAATTGCGTGAAGTGGTGGGAACCGTCAAGGAGTACAGGATGTTTTTGTTCCCTATTTAGGCTAGTGCATTGCAGTCGACCTCCTAGACGTATCAGTCCATCTTCTAGGAAAGGATTGTATCGTGCGATTTTTGACTCTCTTGGCAGTGGTCAGTTATTCTGAAGTGCATGTAATTCGTTGGGGAAGGAATCTCTCTGGCCCACTCGAATCCAATACATTTTGGCAGCTGATAATTCGGTGGCTGTAAGTTCTCCTGAAGATTTATTCTTCTGACGAATGTTGTGTAGGAAACGGAGAGTCCATGCTGTGATACGAATGAGCTTCCAGTATGAGCTGAATTTAAGTAAGTTCAAAAGGGTGGTTGGCGTAGATATCGACACAACTTGGCTCTGCGTTTTCTTCCTCTTTTCTTCGGGAAGAAGTCGTACCATCGTTGGAGTATCGTTGTTTGGCCAGCATTCAGGAGGGCGTGTAAGCCAAGGCGGCCCATGCCACCAAATATCCAGAGAATTCATTTGGTAGCCGAGGAGTCCACGTGAGAGGTGGTCAGCAGGATTGTCTGGTCCTGGGCAGTGTTTCCATTGCGTGGGATTCATGTGTGTTTGTACCTCAGTTACACGATTACAAACGAAGGTCTTCCATCTGTTAGGATCACAGCGAATCCAACTTAGTGTTATTGTAGAATCCGTCCACAGTATCGCACGGGCAATTTTAAAGTCTGTTGCGCGGCAAAAGTAACACAATAGTCTGGTCCCAACTACTGCTGCTAAAAGTTCGAGTCGAGGCAATGTCACCTTCTTAATAGGAGCAAGTCTGTTCTTGCTACAGACTAAATGGGTTACGACGTCATCATCTAAGACAGTACGAATGTACAAAGCTGCTCCATATGCCTTTTCCGAGGCGTCACAGAATACGTGCAGCTGAGAGTCTCTTCCATGAGCTGTAGCTATCCATCTAGGGACACGTATATGTGACAATGAGGGTAAGCTAGATATCCAAGCGCGCCATCGTGCCCCTAAGTCACAGGACATAAGTTCATCCCAGCCAATTCCTCGGCACCATGTGTCCTGGAACAGCAATTTCCCAGGAAGAGAAACTGGGGAAAACAGTCCGAGTGGGTCATAGAATTTAACCGTACATTGTAAAAGGAGTCGTTTAGTGGCTGGCTCTTCTGACGGCCTTCTGATGATTTCGCTAGGATCGATACAGAAGTAATCACCTGCGTTGTTCCAGTCTACACCTAAAACTTGAGTCTGGGTGTGGAGTTCTCGCCCTTCTTCCCTCCAGATAGTGTGGAGTTGTTCACAGTTGGTAGCCCATTTTGATAAGGGGAGACTGATCAGTTTCATTAGGGTTACAAGTTCATAGTATATAGTTATAACCAAATTATCACCTTCTACTGAGATCACAAAGTCGTCCATGTATGCAGTCTTATTTATAAGTGGCGCGACGGTGGGAAATGCTGTCGATGTCATACACTTGTCGGCAAGTTCTCTTAGTGTTGCAGACAGTAAAAATGGGCTGCAGGTCAGGCCGAATGGGAGTCTGTTAAAACGGTATTCTGTTAGTTCGTCCGTCGTTTGAAGATTTCCTGTTTGATCCTGGCTAATTTTGAACCAGAAAAATCTGGTCAAGTCTTTGTCCTTTTCGTTCAAGGTTAATTGAAGGAAAGCTTGTGTGATGTCCGCGACGATAGCCGTAGAATATAGTCTGAAACGCAGTAAAATTTCCAGAATCTCTGGTAATAGGTTCGGTCCTATTTCTAATACCTCATTCAGAGAAGGTGCATTGTTTTCGTGAGATGAGGCGTCAAAGACTATTCTCCACTTAGTGGTTCCGTATTTCTCCTTCCTCACTGCATGATGAGGGAGATAAAATAGCTCCTTTCCTGAGAGTGGGGTGGGAGCGACCTCTACTTGCCCCTTCGTAATGTAGTCTAGCATAAGATCGAAATACATTTGCTTAAATGTCTCTTGGCGTTGAAATCTTTCACTAAGGTGCTTGAATCGTTTTTCCGCGATACGTCTGTTACTCGAAAGCACTTTATGTTGCATTTTGGGAAGTGTAACGACTGCTCGATGATCCTTTATAGAGAAAGATGCTCTAAACTCTTCAAGAAGTCTCGTGTCCTTGTTGTTCACAGGTAGATCCTGATCGGCAGTAATCCCTATAGTTTCCAAGTCCCAAAAACGTCGGAAATCATTGTCCGAGTGCAGAGGAGATCGGTCAGTCTGAGCAACATTTACCACGGTTGCATGCACACAGGCTTGTGACTTGTTACCACTAAGTATCCAGCCAAACAGAGAAGGAACTAACACTAAGGTTTCAGGGATGCGTATGGGAAAATTGTGCTTCACTATCTTCCAATAAAAATCGCCTCCTACAAGAATCTCCACGGGAACATCTGTTGAATCGGTTTTCGGATCTGCTAGCGTAATCTTACGGGCATCTGGTAAACTCTTTATATGGTGTGGAACCGAAGGCTGGTGAGAAATAGCGTGAGTACTTTCGAAGGCAGTAAGTGGCACTGAAGAATTCTGCCGAAGCCCCTTCATATTAAACTGAACAAGCCTGCGGTGGCGTGGGCGTGTAGGGTTTGATTCAAAGGAACAAACGGTTATTTCTTGTCGGTCTACCGTTTGCATTTTGAGATCATCAATCAGCGATCTTGCTATGAAGCTGGACTGACTGCCTGCGTCCAGTAGACATCGCGTTGTCCTGCTCAATCCTGTAGGTCCTGAGACGCATACTTGAGCTGTCTGAAGGTACGTATATCCGTGAGGAGCGACAGATACCTTTCCCACGGAGGTAACGTTTGTCTGACCCGCAGGACCCCTAATATCCTTTCGTTCCTTACAAATGGACTTATGATGCAGTCTTTTACAGTTAACGCACCGAGCCTTTTCTTTCTTTTTGCAATTTGACACTTTGTGGCCACGTTGAAGACAAAGAAAGCATCTGTTTGCTAGTTTCAATTTATCTATTCGATCATTAACGCGTAATATCTTCTTACAGTCTTGCGCCCAATGACCGCAAGATTCGCAAAAGACGCAGAATGGTTCCTTTACACTGGTATCCTTCGGAGTCGATCTTTTAGATTTCGCGTGTACGTGAAGTGTGGACGCTGTGGGAAGGTTACTAGAAGTGCTTGAAAATTCACCGCGTATCTTTAGCGTGGTAAGCGCCCCGTCGTCTTCCTCGTTCAGAAACTCCATCAGTTGCAAAATGTCCCCTTCGGATATTCCTGTACGCTTGGCGTGAATTATCCAGCGGCGGCATATATCATCCGGAAAAGCGCGTAAAATTTTCGGCGCGAGGACTCGACCGTATCCGTTCACGTCTTCCCCAAGTGCCCGGAGAGCTTGAATACGTCGCTGGCATTCAATGAATGTTGAATTAAGTTCCTCTGGGGTGGACAGCTTAATTGGTTTTATGGCTTCGAGATAATCTAAGTGGGCTTGAATTATTCCATCCTTGTTGCCATAACGCGCTCGGAGAATCCTCTTCGTTTCTGCGTACGTCTCGGCCGTCACCGCAATACCGTCCACTAAATGCTTTGGTCTCCCGAGAGATAGCCGCGAAGAAAAATGTGTTTATTGATTGTAGTTACCGTCGGATCTTTGTCAACCGACTGCTCAAACTGCTCCCAGAATCGCGCCCATGTCTCAATATCGCCTGAAAAAGGCTCAAGTTTGATCGGCGGAAGTTTTACTGAAGCTGTGAGAACACTCATTGTTACAGATTGTGCCGGCGGATTGTCGGGAATCTTTATGTCTGCTACCGATTTCGCAAGCTGTTTCTCTATTTCGTGAGACAATCGGGAAATTGTGAGTTTCGCGGTGTCTATATAATCTTCGCATTTAGGAACAACTTCTTCGTATTCGCCATCGTCTAACAACTCGTGAATATCCTCATCTAATTTAACGAGGCGGTCCAGAACGCTTCCCAATCTGTCATTGTAATATTTATAATTCGCGATTTCCGATGTGTCGGGCAACCTTGCAACTTCCGCCACGAGTTGCTCTTTCTCTCATACGTTTTCTCTTTAGAGGGTGTAACTGCGCTTCTCGTTTGTGGTCTGGCACGTCCATTCCGTCCGATTACTCGAAAGTTTAAAGCAGTGTCGGCTAGCGATCAGCTGGTCCTAGTAAGGCGTTATCTTTGGATCGCTAGTCGAAGTAGTTCAATTGATGGTCGCTAGATGGCAGCACTAGTCATAAACAATCTACAGGCGTAGCGTAGGATCTGATAATTCGTTAAAGCGCTAATCGAAGAGCTACAATAGCAGTACACAGCGGCAATAATGTAATCAGTTGCCTTTACAAATGGCACTACACAACATGTTGCGTGATAATTCAATTGAACTTAGCTGTGTATGATGGCGTTTGTCGTCGAAGAGCTTGTTGCGTGGTGTAACAAATCGCTGCAGTAAACCCCGTCGTAGTATTGCCGCGTGACGTGCGTCCAGAATTCGGTTCACTACGACAATCGTGGAATTCTCTCGGGCACAGTCTATTCCCGGATTTCGGCACCAAACTCTTATGTCGTGAATCACAGTAGAGCAGCGATTAGCAGTCTAACAACACTTTATTTCATAGTCACAGAACATACAATATAACAAGTCAAAGATACATTGTCCTAAGAGTAAACAAACAGTCTCTCACTTGCGATAAGTACATCACTCTGTGACATAGGGGCTGAAGATCTCAGAAGTTTGGTCCCATTAGACCTTACCACAAATTTCCAAATTTTCCATGGCAGGTGGCGGTTCGGTGGCAATTCAGGCACAGGAGTCCACCAGGTGGGCACCCTGATATCGGATGAAGTAAACCGAAAGACGGTATCTGTCTGTCACTAGTTCAGTTCCGAGCAGCATTAGGATTGGTACAGACCTATAGCCCCACAGCTAGTGGGGACGTGTACCGTCGGTCATATGACCAATTGCAGGCAAGCGACTGTTGTGGAGTACTTCCCGGAGATGGCTGCAACGATGACAAAGCATAGCTGGGGTGGTGGTATATGTTGTCGCTCCGTCCCACCCTGTAGTAACAGGACATCTTTGATCACGTAGACACCTGAAGAGACACAGAGATAAGTTTGTACCTGGTGTAGCCTCAAACACAACTGCGACAGGTTAACCTTTATAGTATGCTATGCCAACAGTGTTTTCCAGCTCCACCTGCAGCAAAAGAGAGGGGGGGGGGAGGGAGGCGGCTGGAGGTGTGGTCACTAAAATGTTGCTATAATATTAAAATATAGCTGGTCACGAAGGTCCAGTTAAGGCTGTAATTATCGTGTGACAGCGAAACTTTGTACGTTTGCTAATGCGTTAATGTAGTATCAGTCACGCTGGAAAACAAATCAGTTGCAATCGTGGCCATCAGGTGCAAATCTTGCGCTGAACTATTTAATGTGACATCCACACTGTCTATCGAGAAGAGAGAATGTGTGCTGTTAGTGAAACTGTTTTATGTCAACGGCAGCAATTACACTGCTGCGTTGGCAGAGTATCGACAACTGAAAGGTCCGAGGAGAGTCCCGATGTCATTAAATGGTTTAAAGAAACTGATAATGAAATTAAAAAAACACGGTTGGGCTGGCTGTGGCACATGGAAGAGGAAGAAGTCGTATCCAGGCCAAAGTTGCTCGTGAGATTGCTGTTGCTGTAACTGACTATGCAACACGTGTCCCGAGTAGAGCCAGTGCTCGTTCAGTCTCAACAGAAATGTCCATACCAAGTTTTTCGATTTCGCATGGGCACCAGTACAATATACAGATGGTGCTGCAACTGAAACCCCTGATGATCCGGAGCAACGTTCTGTGTTTTCTCTTCACTTTCTGACATGTCGTTGGGCAGTATTCACTGCAGTGACGAGGCACATTTTTCAATACAGGTTCTACTGATAACACAGAACTTCCGAATTCGAGGTACTGTTAAATCGTGCGTTGTGCACAGAGAGTCACTACATTCGCCGTTTGTCACTGTGTGGTGTGGGTCTAGACATCTAGACCCATTTTTACGGTGGCATCTTAACTAAAAAGGCCAAAATTATAAAAACATAAAATATAAAAGAGAATTCATCCAGAGGTGTCAGGTGTTCTGTGACATCTACCCTTTATCGAGACACTTTGTGTTAGGACCCTGCTACTCACCGCAACTGCCATCTAGTGGCAGCTTCAGTCTGGGCAGGTCAGACTGTCCAGTAAAGTCTGCTCCCTGTCGGAAGCATTTGCAACCTACGTGCGGAAGTGGATCTCCCAGGTCCTTTGTGCGTGCAGGTAGGATTAGCAGTTGTAACGGCCGAACAGGTAGCTGCGAGACCCCTTAGCGGACGGACGTGTATGTCTTCCAGCTAAGCCAGGAGCCGCAGTTGGCGCGCTTCCTGTGCAAGTTGTAAAGTTTAATGTAATAAACACTTATACCAGACAACTTGTTCCGTCCAGTTATTGTGAGTGGAAACAAGGGGAGGACAGTGAGTCCTCTCGCACTATACGCTCATACTCCAGTGTGCCACCACGGGAGGAAGAGCCCGCGCGCACACTTTGTACAGCACGTGAATCGTGCTTTGGAAGATGTTCCTGTCGTTCGCCCAGTGAAAGATCTGCTTAATGCAACCTTTCAGAAAGGTTTCTTTCCAGAACTTTGGCAGATGCATTGCCTGCAAGATCTGTCTGCCTTTGGTGCCTTCGGTGACGAGTGTTCCTTTTTTAAGATTGATTTTGTGTTGCAAGGAGAGGGTAGAGATATGTACTGTTTTTTTTTTATGAGGAGTTCCGATTCGAGTAACATGCCAAACAATCCTATGCTCTGATAATGTTGGAAAAAATGTTTTCAAGTACATCTGTTACCCAGAAACATTCTACCATTTTTTTATGTAGAACTTCTGCTGTATGGACATCGAAAAGAAGGAATCGATAACTTTTTCCTCCTATTATTTTGTGGGAAGGTATCATTACAAACTGTGCAAGGGTTTGAAATGTGTGTAATGTTTGTTGGAGTTCGCTAAGTGCTCCTGTTTTCAATTACTTGGCGAAGTCGGCAAGTAGCGCGCCGCCTTAAAGGTATAGTACGTTTCACAATCCCTACTACTGGTTTCTAGCCCTTGTGCAGGGAACTTACTAGATAAGGTTCTGATAAAGAAGTTACTTCGGGAAACGTATCCTTTGAATGTAAAATAAGTTTGATGATAGGATTACTTTCAAATCTCTTGCTTCGCGGTGCGCACACAAACTGAGAAGAGGTGGAATGCTAACAGAGGGGGCCCGGGTTCGATTCCCTGCAATATCGGAGATTTTCTGTGTTCGGACCCTAGATCTTCTGTAGCCTTTACGTTCGTATCGTGAGATACGAAATTCCACTGTTGAGATGGCTGCATGGGCACGTCTCGAAAACCAATAAATTAAAAAGAATAAAGGATAAGAGGCAGCCTTCGTCAGTTCCTGTTGTCATTATGTTATCGCATACCATTTGCGCCCGACTACAGTAACGCCGCTCAACTACGAGGGTTGACTATGGAGTTCCGCGGACAAGCGCACTCTCGGCTTTGGTGACGACGTCCTTCGTCATGTAGAAGAGCACCCATTGATGCTACTCGAAACCTTGTCCACTCCATTAACTCATGTAGAGTATGCAAGTCATTGTCTCCGTTGTGAGTCTGCGTGTCTGTTTACAACAAAGCGAGAGATTTGGATGCATTCCGATATTGAAACCTACTTTACACGGAAAGAATACATTCCCGGTTATGGATTCATTATCAAAACTTTACCTAGTAAATCTCTCTACAACCCGTAAAAGCGTACAATAGGAACTGTAAAACGCATCGTACAAAGAGTTTCTCTCTTAAATACTTCACATACTCTGTTAAACCTTTGATGTAAGATTACACAGTGCGTTCGGAAGGTTGGCAGAGCACCAGTTGGCAGACCTGTGTTTTCACACATAAGCGTTTGTTTTTTAGTTTGTTCAGCTGTTGCGTGAGGTTTAATTGTTTAGTTTATTTGGTGTAAACCACTTAAATTGCTGTGTAGTGCTGAGATGTTAAATCTGTTATTAAATGATGGTGTTTTCAACAGACGAAAATATTTTTCTTTTTCAAATGTGTTTCGACAAGGCGATAAACACACTGATTTAGTGGAAGAGGCCTCTGCCGAAAAATTTCGGAAACAGCTGTTGCACATCGTAGTGTGGTTCATCTACTTATTAATAAATTTTGAGACACAGGTTCAGTGTTAAATGCCGAACGAACTAAAAGGCCACCTAACTAATCCAGCATATGTTTTTCGATAATTCTGACTCTACGCTGCTGAGCTCAGCAATATCACCGTGCACGTTGGTAGAATAAAAATTTATAGGATTTTTAAATGCGCCTAAAGCAGCTGCGCGACCATTGAAATTGTTCCCGTACAAAGTAAAAATAGTGCAACATCTGAAAGCAAATCCGTTACTGCTTACAGGTTTTATTGAAATTATCAGTAACATTGGTAAAATCGTAAAAGGGGAAATGCTAAGGCTCGAGGTGGGTGCAGTGGGCGTTACTGAAGTGAAATGTAAACCGTACAGGGATTTGTGGATAGATGAGAACAGCGTAATATCGAGAGCAGCATAAAATGGTATAATGGAAGTAGGATTCGTTATGAAAGGGAAGGGAGGATAGAGGGTAAGTTACTGTGAACAGTTCAGTTGTAGGGCTGTACTGATTAATCGACAGCAAATCAGCACTGACACAATAGTTCAGCTATACATGTCGACCTTGCAGCGGAAGGTAAAGAGACAGACAAAGTACAAGAAGATATTGAACGGGTAATTCAGTATGTAAACGGAGACAAAAATCTAATAGTCATGGGGGTTTGGAATTCTGGTTCATCGGAAGAAGTGGTAGAAAAGGTCATGGGAAAATATAGGATTAGTATTAGGAATGAGAGAGGAGAGAGATAAATTGAGTTATGCAATAAATTTCAGATAGTGATAGCAGATAGTCTGTTCAAGTATCCCAAGAGGAGGAGCTACAATTGGAAAAGGCTGAGAGATTCATGGAGATTTCAGTTATATTACCTCAGGGTCAGCAGAGGTTTGTAAATCAGATATTGGATCGTAAGGCATACCCAAGAACATATCAGACTCCGATCAATTTGATAGTGATGAAGAACAAGCAGAAGTTTAAGGGACTCGTCATGACGAATCAGTGCGGGAAGAAGTTGTGTCCGGAAGTACTAAGGAATGAAGAGAAACGCCTGAAGTTGTCTGAGGCTGTAGATACTGCAGTATTGAATTCCTCAGTAGGCAGATCAGATGAAAAGGAATGGACATGTCTAAAAAGAGCAATCACAAATGTTGGAGATAAAGACGTAGGTATTCTCTTAACCAAAAGTATCTGAACGACCAGAATTGCGTCTTGCATGATACACATGAAGTGAACATATCGTTTACTGTCTTGTCTCAGTACAGTCTTTTGCCTATACAATATGGATACCACAAGAGATCACTAGTGAACGCTTTTCTTTAAGGTAATTAGTCCAGATGTAAATTAACACCAAGATGTTGCAAATACTAGAAAATGCGTAATTATAGATGAGACAGATCTTAACGCTTGTAAGCACATTTTTATTATTATCTCTACCGCTTTCATTATAATTTGAGTTAACTAGCTCCATCACATAAGTCGTTCCGGCAATCAGGCAAAATTAAATAATTTCTTGAACAAGATGTTCGGAATAATATGTGGTCTCCTAAAGTTCTCTGACAATTCGAAGTATTTATGTTCTTTGAAAGGTTTTCCCAGACTTATGAAATGTCGTTTTTCATACGAGTCTTTTGTCATAAACTGGGTTTTGAGGTAACCAGTTACATCCTATCCGATTAAAAGTGTGAGGTGCTATAAGGAAAGCTCGAAATTAACTTCATACCACCAGTAATTTCTCTGTACGAATGATTGCACACTTACATGTCCGCATGTCTGAACTTCAAACTACATAAATGTAAATGTCGTGTGGCTAGGGCCACCAGTCGGGTATATCGTTAGCCGGGTGCAAGTCTTTCGACTTGACGCCACTTCGGCAACCTGCGCGTCGATGGGGATGAAACAATGGTGATTAGGACAGCACAACACCCAGTCCCTGAGTGAAGAAAATCTCCGACCCAGCCGGGAATCGAACCCGGGCCATTACGATTGACATTTTGTCGCGCTGACGACTCAGCTACTGGGGGCGGACCTTCAATCTACATGACGAGCTATTTCGTTCTAGATCTGGGCTGAAACCAAGCATCTCTAACCATTGTAAGTGTTGAAAAATTTCGTGGCTGACGAGACTCGATCACAGCACAACGTTCGTCATTGGTGACCAGGGATGTAGAGTCGTAAAATATCAAAGTTCTCACCTGTATCAGTTAGCAAATCTGAACTTTCTGTCTGTTAACTAATCGCGATATATATATATATATATATATATATATATATATATATATATATATGTGTGTGTGTGTGTGTGTGTGTGTGTGTGTGTATACATATATTCTTCTTTCGCTTACGCCATAGTCCCGCAGCGATCGCAGGGTCGGCACGGTTAGAAAGGATTTGGCAAGGTTAGTTTTAGGGGTGACCGGATGCCCATCCTGCCGCCACCCCGTACCCCCAGGGATGGAATCAGTGTACCCCAGCTGTCTGCGTCTATCGTAAATCGTGAAATAGTGCGAACGTGTTTCAAATGTCTGCGACGCGTGTAATTGAGGCTGAACGTGGGAACCAGCCCAGTATTCACCTAGCGAGATGTGGGAAACCGCCTAAAAACCGCATCCAGGCTGGCCGGCACACTGGCCGTGGTCGTTAATCCGCCAGGCGGATTCGATCCGAGGCCGGCGCGCCTACCCGAGTCCAGGATGCAGCGCGTTAGTGCTCTCGGCGACCCTGGCGGATTAATCACGATATATATTCGCTACCAACTGGGCCAGAGCAGGTTAATGTTGTGCCATAGCAAAGGCGGAAGTCGCAGCAAACAAAGTCATCTTAAATATTCCAACTTGAGAGGTTGAAAACTTCGGTGCTGGACTGGGATTTGAATTCGGATCACCTCTTTCCTAGTATCTGAGTCACACGGAACGACATAGTTCGATCATTTTGTAGTTTCCCCCAGTAATGCAAATCCCTCTAGGTCTCCTCGAAAGGCACGTACGTGGGTCCAAATCTTACTCCAGCTCAAAACCGTTATGGTTCCATTTAAAGCCATAGCGTATGTATACCGAACTACTAGTGATAAATAATTATCATTTTTAATGCCTCTTGATTTGTCGTGATGGGGACCCAAACTCAGCACATAATCAGATTGGTAACTAAATAAAATCAGACGTAAGATACAGAATTCGTCTTCCAGCATAAATATCGAATTTTTTCACCACCAGCGGGATATTTGAATTTGTAATGAGCATACTTTCTTTTTGTCTATCCGAGAATCGATTGCATGTAGCGCCGTTGTTTTCTATCCACTAACTCTTTTCTCACCTATAGGGAGCTGTGAGCATGTTTGACGAGAAATAATAGCACCTGTCGTTATTTTTTATAAACACAAAATGAGGAATTACAAATAAAAATTAGTTATCACTGGTAGTTCGGTATACATAGCTATGGTTTAAAATGAAACCATAACGTTTTGAGTTGGAGTAGGATTCGAACCCACGTAACTTGGAGGAATTTGCATTAAGGGGGAAACAACGAAATAATCGGAGTATATCGTTCCGTGTGACTCAGATACTATGAAAGAGGTGATCCGAATTCAAATCCCAGTCCAGCACCTCTCAAGTCGGAATAGTTAAGATCCCTCTGTTTGCCGCGACTTCCGCTCTGCTATGGCACAACCTTAACCAGCTGAGTCCCAGATGGTAGTGAAGGGAGATGATATTTATAATGCGGATTCTAAACTACGATGTAACCTGACGATCTTCACTCGGCGTTCTTATAACCGAAGGAGATTTGTTCGTATGTGTTTAAAATAAGTAACGGAAGCGGGAATCGAACACACACATCACTTCTAAAACACTAGGATCAATCCACAAGGCCAACTAAGCCCATATTTTGATACAGTCATGACTGTGTCGTAACTGATGATGTGCTTAGCTTACAAATTAGATACAGTAAAATAAATTCAGTTTATTAACTGATTAGTTATCAGCACGTTTCTGATACGTAAATACACTCCTGGAAATTAAATAAGAACACCGTGAATTCATTGTCCCAGAAAGGGGAAACTTTATTGACACATTCCTGGGGTCAGATACATCACACGATCACACTGACAGAACCACAGGCACATAGACACAGGCAACAGAGCATGCACAATGTCGGCACTAGTACAGTGTATATCCACCTTTCGCAGCAATGCAGGCTGCTATTCTCCCATGGAGACGATCGTAGAGATGCTGGATGTAGTCCTGTGGAACGGCTTGCTATGCCATTTCCACCTGGCACCTCAGTGGGACCAGCGTTCGTGCTGGACGTGCAGACCGCGTGAGACGACGCTTCATCCAGTCCCAAACATGCTCAATGGGGGACAGATCCGGAGATCTTGCTGGCCAGGGTAGTTGACTTACACCTTCTAGAGCACGTTGGGTGGCAGGCACGGGATACATGCGGACGTGCATTGTCCTGTTGGAACAGCAAGTTCCCTTGCCGGTCTAGGAATGGTATAACGATGGGTTCGATGACGGTTTGGATGTACCGTGCACTATTCAGTGTCCCCTCGACGATCACCAGTGGTGTACGGCCAGTGTAGGAGATCGCTCCCCACACCATGATGCCGGGTGTTGGCCCTGTGTGCCTCGGTCGTATGCAGTCCTGATTGTGGCGCTCACCTGCACGGCGCCAAACACGCATACGACCATCATTGGCACCAAGGCAGAAGCGACTCTCATCGCTGAAGACGACACGTCTCCATTCGTCCCTCCATTCACGCCTGTCGCGACACCACTGGAGGCGGGCTGCACGATGTTGGGGCGTGAGCGGAAGACGGCCTAATGGTGTGCGGGACCGTAGCCCAGCTTCATGGAGACGGTTGCGAATGGTCCTCGGCGATACCCCAGGAGCAACAGTGTCCCTAATTTGCTGGGAAGTGGCGGTGCGGTCCCCTACGGCACTGCGTAGGATCCTACGGTCTTGGCGTGCATCCGTGCGTCGCTGCGGTCCGGTCCCAGGTCGACGGGCACGTGCACCTTCCGCCGACCACTGGCGACAACATCGATGTACTGTGGAGACCTCACGCCCCACGTGTTGAGCAATTCGGCGGTACGTCCACCCGGCCTCCCGCATGCCCACTATACGCCCTCGCTCAAAGTCCGTCAACTGCACATACGGTTCACGTCCACGCTGTCGCGGCATGCTACCAGTGTTAAAGACTGCGATGGAGCTCCGTATGCCACGGCAAACTGGCTGACACTGACGGCGGCGGTGCACAAATGCTGCGCAGCTAGCGCCATTCGACGGCCAACACCGCGGTTCCTGGTGTGTCCGCTGTGCCGTGCGTGTGATCATTGCTTGTACAGCCCTCTCGCAGTGTCCGGAGCAAGTATAGTGGGTCTGACACACCGGTGTCAATGTGTTCTTTTTTCCATTTCCAGGAGTGTATTACTACTCTCAAGTCAATGGGATGTAAATACTCATTTAGCAATTGTATGCTCGATTAAGAACTGTTTTAAAATATTCACAGTTTAAAGAATTGAGAAATACCAATTGTGATTACAAAGATATCAAATGCTTCAATTAATACTGTCATTATCACTTTTAACTTCTTCATTCTGTTGCTGGTACACGCGTGCTTGAAGGAAGCGTTTAATGTTTCTTAGCCATTTTTAGCAGCAGTGATCCGAAAGTAGATAAAAATGAACTTCGCAGCAAATGGTTGCTCCGTTTTCCATATCTAAGAAATCTTTTTCAAGTTATTATGGTACATCTCCAGTTATTAGTAGATTACTAAATTAACTAACGAAGACGTTACATCATAACAAAAATTTCGTAGCACTACTTTATTTACTTTCACTTAGCAATGTTGCTTGAAAAATGCTAAAACTGAAGGTAAACATCACTTTCAAAGCCAGAAAATATACATGTCTTCTATTAAATGTCACGATCATTCTCTCCAGATGACTTCGTCGACGTCACCTATTTCAAGTAATACAAAGAAGAAGATATATTGCAGAAGATCAAATGTTTTCGTTACAATAAACTCAGTTTGCGTGATCCAAGTTTTAGATTTTTGCGGAATTGCTCTAACTATAGTCTCCACTTCAACAATGAAGGAAAATATTTCAACGTTGCAAAACTGACATCCGATTCAGACGCCTTACATTTAGCGCCAACCAGAAGTCCTAACTCGGTGGAACATCAGTTTCATTCAGTAAACTGCAAGCAGTGCACACGAACCGCAGAATTTAATAGTGCCGGTGCTTTCAGTGCCGTATATTACTGACCTAAAGTTGCTCTGCGTCATTTCGGGCTCCTGGTATTGCAACTGACACCAGTAGTGTGCTCGTACTGCCAACTTCACTGTTCGTTTCACTTGGTTTCGTAATTGCTAAAATAGCAGTTACAAGACCTCCCATCATGAGAGATTCATTTCGTTCCTCCTTTCCAGCTAGGAGATTAGCTTTAGCCTTCTGGTCAGTAATCGTATTTCCTACTAACCAGCGAAATAAGGGAATTTGCGGCCAGTTATCGCTTCACGAACTACTATTTAGTGCTGTTAAGAAGATTTCTTTCAATGTACTCATAGTCGAAGAATTTAGTGTACTCTCGGAAGCATCTTAAACAGTAGTGTTCAGAAATTTACCGAATCAGAAAAGCTTAGTGTCCAGTTAGGGAGAGACTTAGAAACAAAATCTGAAAAGTCTGGACCGCGTCCCTCGTTTTGTCCGATAGCACTTCATTATAATTAGCCCAAGCGGTATGCAAAAAATACAAAACGATTCCCGACCGAAGGCTGTATTCGTCCTCAACCTGAGGTGTATTTGTAATAGGGAAACCAGGAGTGACCACTTATCCTCGTCGTCTTTCAATGAGCATTTGAAGCCATATACACAAATGTTTACAATACTACGATTACTAAATACATTTACACGATACTCTAGAAATAGTCATAAGGACTTAATTTAATAAATCTTTTTTGAAAGCATTTGCAATGAATTTGAATTCTGAGGAAAAGGAAGTGCTCCCCGTCTTTACTGCACTTCGTTTAATCCTGCTTGTCGGTAGGTCCTTCATTGAGAAATTCACTTTTGACGGAGGTCGCATTCTTGAGCTTTATGAGCATGGATACTGTATTAGCGCCATTTTCCCTGCCCTAGTATACAAAAGATATACATCCCTCTAGGTGAAGAGGATGGCGAAGGAGGGCCACGTCAACAGTCGTCGTTGCCCTGGACGTCCACGGACTACCACGGAGGATCAAGACAACAGTATACTTCACTGCAGTGGTGAAGACCTTCTCAGCACTAGCACAGAAATTAGAAACATCCTCCAGATAAGTGTGAGCAGGTCGACTAATCGTCGTTGTCTCAACGAAGAAGGAAGGTATGGACGAAAATCAGCGTTTAGGGAAATGTTGGAGCAGAAAATTAAGGGTGCCAGACTGAACTTCGCACTGGCGTGTTGAAGGAGATCGCTATCTAACTCGGAGCAAGTTACATTTATGATCGAGAAGGTGGAGCTACATTCGACGGCAAATATGTCAATCGGAGGCTACGTTGTGGCCGAACTGCTGCCAGAGGATGGGGATGAATATCAGCAAACGGTTGCGACGTTCTGTGGCAAATGGACCGTCAATTTTCTGGTCATTACTACTGCGAAATATTGGAGAACGTAATGCTTCCTTCTGTTCGTCTGAGATTTTTGGGATGCAGAATTATATACCAATGTGACCAGACCTGTCCACATAGCGAACTGTGTAAAACACTGGTTTCAAATGAACAGAGACTTTCAGCTGTTCGGCTGGCCTCCCAAATGTGCTGACTGTAATCCCATAGACCATTTATGGGTAGAGATGGAGGAAATTAATAGGTGTAGAAAACAAGCACTAACAACCAAGCCAGCTCTGTCTGAAACGGTACATGAAGCATGGAAGACTTGTCACAGAATAACGTTTTCTATCGGAAACTTGTAACCTGTATTCCCCGGCGACTAAATGCAGTTGTAGAAGAGGACGTTCCTGAATTATTATGTTGTTAGGGAGAAAATTTTGTTTACGACAAAGGAACTTTTTGCTTTCCCTCGAACAAGAGGAAAATTCTCTCTCTCTCTCTCTCTCTCTCTCTCTCTCTCTCTCTATATATATATATATATATATATATATATATATATATAGAAGATGAGCATATTATACATAAAACAGAAGCTGTCTATTTCACTACTTTCAGTCGTTAAATACACTCTTTACTTTGCATTATTTGACGACCTTTACTCAAAAATACTCAGACAAACATGAAAATAATCTTTATTTTGTTACATGGATCAAAGAGAAAGTATTTCTTATTTCAAGTCGAGGAAAAATATCATGTTAATCTGTATTCTCTTCATTTACATGCAGGCAGACGCCAATACCGACAAAATCGCAATGGAGATACCACTTTCTTTTAATGTCAAGTAGAAATCACAATACATAAAGAGAAAAGTGGTGAAGTAGCGGCAGTGTAGACGTACTCGAGCGTTTTTCGCCTTTATATCCTCAAGTACAATCTCACAGGTTCCTTAAAATTATGAATACTTGATAATTATCGTTGTTCGCCTAAACTAATAACTCTTACTACGAATTAAAGTTCATAAGTCACAGGATTCGAACCCCCTACCTGCAGATTATAAAGTGACCACCTTAGCCGATACTCCATTTTACCAGTTGTGTATGCTATACTTACGAAATGGTGTGATGTGGTCTGTGATGTCACATCTTTCGTATGAACTAACTCATCATTTCCAAAATAGTCTTCTGCTCATTCCTCACATGTAATGAATGTGCGTTTGTAATGGGTTTTGGTAGAGCGATAGTCATGTTATTTACTCACTGAATTTCGCTCTGGCTGTTTGCAGATCGTATAAAGACAATGGAAAAAGACTACCAAACCACAGTATTTCTCTAGGAAGATCCGAATCGACTTTCGTATCAACCATGGCATTTGAAATCGAGCATGTTTCTGGTAAGACAACATGACACTGCTGTGGTACATCTTTTACGCTCCTGTTTCCGAAGGTATATTACTTAGAACGCGTCCTCATAGTCATACCCTAGGTGCCACACATCACATCTTGGCTGAAACAAAGAATTTTACTTACTCAATGTCACGTCTTAAGTGGAGGCCATTCAAAATATTCCTCCGAGATGGCAGGAAAAGTACAGTATTAGACATAAAACCTGGCCACCAGCTGACCGCCACAAAGTCCGAGTCGTTCACTTAAGTTAGCCAGTATTCCCGACCGTCCCTCAGAAATATAAGCCTGGCCATATGAGCGATATAACAACACTGTAAGATGCGTAAGTGTTTGTAGGAAGATCTCTCAGTTTTCTCGAGCTGTTACGAAATAGTATCTGCTGGTGGTTGAGTGGTAGTCTTTTTGTTCTGTAAACATAAAGTCTCGTTTTCGAGTCCGCACCATTCCATAGTTTCTTATGTCCCATATCAGATACCTGCTCAAGTTATTAGTCTGATGGAACCCTAAACATCATTCATTTTGTTTTATAATCCACCTGTAATAGGAAGAAGTTGGAAAAATATTTCCGTCAAATAGCTCTTGGCTGCGTCAAGGTGGCAACTCTCTGAGCTCGAGGGTTTCTTCGTCCCACAACAGCTCCTGGCTACCGGCCATGAGACTCCCGCCGTCAGCGTTAGAGGCCTCCCAAGAGGTAAACATCACGAAGGGCTATGAGAGTATTTATCAACGGTCTTTTCCTTATTTGAAATTATCGCGTTTATCTCCCAGTTATGTTTGGGATTTTGCCTTCCTGAAACTTATACACATTGTTCAAGTGCCATAAAATATAGTCTGAAGTGGAAAAGGCCTAACATTTTATACGTGTTGTTGAATTTGTGTTTAGTGTAGGGGTGAAGGCACCAGAGGCAGCTCTGAACCTTTGTAGTGTATATGGGGCGAGTGCTTTTGTGCAGAACATATCACAAAAAGATTTTTAGCTTGAAGAAAGGTAGTCTGGCATGAATGATTTTGTACATTTAGGTAGCCTCGATAACGGACGTATATGATGAAGTGCAACCATTTAAGCGTCATGTGACATTTGCATCCATTAGACAATGTTCAGAAGTTGGAGTCTGGCACTGCATGATCTAAATGAAAAGGGGTGACTACAGCTGCATTTTCGCTTGATTGTCATCAGATGGTTTCTTCAGAATTCCGATGCAGCATTCGTACCGATGACTAGTTTTGATATCTTTATAATAACGGGTTTGATACGAGATTGAGTGAGATTTTTTTCATTCATGAAACAGAATCTTGGTATTTCTCTACTGAATTTTTTTGCATTGCAAATATTGGTAAATGTTATCCATTTTTTCCGGATACTATGTGTTGTGTTTGTCATATTATTTCGTCGGGTTGTAGTGTTGGGTTGTATTGTTTACTCGTCATCTTACGTGCTCCTCGTAGGTTGACATTTTCATGGCTAGCTTGAGTTCGTAGTCTTTTATTATAAGATTGTGTCACAGTTCCTGATTATTCAATCCGTTCATTTCGTTGTTTGGTTAGCACACTGGACTCGCATTCGGGAGGACGACGGTTCAATCCCGTCTCTGGCCATCCTGATTTAGGTTTTCCGTGATTTCCCTAAATCGCTTCAGGCAAATGCCGGGATGGTTCCTTTGAAAGGGCACGGCCGATTTCCTTCCCCATCCTTCCCTCACCTGAGCTTGCGCTCCGTCTCTAATGACTTCGTTGTCGACGGGACGTTAAACACTACTCTCATCTCTCTCATCATCATTTCGTTGTTCTTCTGATTTTCTGCTTCTCACAGTGCTCATTGTGGTTCTTTGTAAACTTTAAAGTGCTTCGCACTCTTCGTCTGTTTCCTTTTTTCGCTGTTCTTTGTGTTTTCGCAGTTTTCTTTCGGAACTGGCAAGATTTCCTCCTGTTTTACGTTTTGGCACTGTATAAAATATAAATCAAATCTATTTTTATTAAAAAATACACTAAGTATGCTTTACACGCTTTTCACACTTTATTCTCGATTTACATTCAGTCACTGTATCACTACGCTGTTCGTTTTTATGCTCTCACTGCACTACTTTTACAGCACCTCCCTTCCTCACTGATAATAAACTGACGTTCGAACCCACCATTGGTCTTGCTTTATATACCACAAAATTGGGTAGCTCCACCAGTGACGAATTCCAGAAGGTACCAAAAAGGCTTCGAATGGACAATTGTGTTCCTGAACATTTCATTACATTCTAGAGTTTTTGGACTGTTCCACAATGATTGGGAATGTGCCGGGATGTTGCGAAAGAGTCTGGAATCTTCCTGAATGTTCCATACCATTCTCAAACATGTGTTTAATTTCTGTATCCTTATTGGGTATATTTAAATTATTTTCACTTTCTCATTCATAGGGAATGAATAAAACTGATAACTCTCGAGTTTGTTTGTGATTTATTAAGGAAAAAATTTTATGAAGCCATTTCTAAAATAACTGTTACACAAGCACCATTAAAGTCAATCATAATGTCATTTTCATCAGATACGAAAATTTTTAAATCCTCAATAGAATCAAAAACTGTAACATGTACAGCATACTTAGATTCATAAATTATTGGTCCGCCAAATTCTACATTAGGCTTGAAAGAAGAAATAATATTAGTTTCTCTATGAAAACGAGCTTGATTCAAATTTATATTAATTAACTCAAATGGAATAATTCTAGAAATATCGTTGCCAACAGTTTTTTTTTTTGTCACAGTTTGTCTGCTAAATCCAAGCATCATTCCAATACTATTATTCCTATCAATATATAATATTACATCACTCTCAATAGTTACTCTGTTTAAAATGTCATCTGCTTTAATGTTTATATTGGGCTTTCTTGTATGAATGAATCTTTGTAAGTTATTTAAACTATACTGGCTGACAGAAATTTCTATCAGCACAACGAAAAAATAGCTACTTTTATTGAAAATAATGATGACATTATTCTGTGCCAAGAAACTTCAATCATAGTTTTTGATGATTTCATTCTTGAGAATCAAGATACAGGTAGAGAAAATTTTACTAGAGGTAGTAGATTTTTTTCTTAGCTTAAACATATTCGAAAGTCCCAAAACTATTAGTTAGAGATAATCTTATTTTTTAAAAATATTTTCAAACAAGATAACACAAATTTAAATCATATTTATTGGGAGTGTTTTGGAGGTGATTTTAAATTAGAAGATTAGATTTTTTTTTAAGTTGCAATGATTAGTTTGGCAAATTCACAAATAAAATACAACATTTCATAAATGTTGAACAAGAAGGTTAGATGTTAGATAAATGTTGAACATTTAAAATTAATCAATTAAGGTTGTTTATATATATTAAATGTTATCAAAATATAACCCAGTGGTTGTTAAAAAAGCCAGATGAAATAGAAGAGTAAAAGAACAATTAAAAGAATACGAAATTAAATTAAAGAATATGAAGAATATGAAAAATATAAAAAGAAACTGAATCAGCTATGCATGCAATTGAACAAATTAAACAAAGAATCAAACGATTGGGTCATAATCTTTTGAAAGGTATTGAAGAAAATAGAGAAGCTGAATAAAGCAGGTCATTTATTATCATCATAATTCAGAATATTTTGGAAATTGACAACTACACAATTGGTCTGAAGATAACATTGGAAAGTATGACTGTGCATTAAGCAAGTGAGAAATAAAAGCTCCACTGAATGGATACGATGAAGAAAGAAAAAACGTAGCTCAAACTCAAGGCGCAGTTTAAAAAATAAAAGAGAGTCGTGTCAAAATGTGAAGGATGATGAATATTTTAAAAGAACAAATATGAATGAAAGATTGAAAAAGTATGTCAATAATTGTGAAGATAGAACTTTTGGATTAAGACCAGTCGGTCAATATAAATATTATGGAAGTTTACCAGTTAAATTCAGTTATGATAAAATAACTAACGGTAATACAGAATATGAAGCTACAGATGGATTAATGAATCTCTTAACTAAAACACGTATTCCTATTGACGTTATGAATAAAAAATTTGATAGTGTTGATATATCTATGTAAATATTTCATTGAAATGAAGCACATTACATTCCGATAATATTCCAAATAAAATAATGTCAAACAAAGATAAAAAAATATATAGGTTTAGGATGAAAATTAGCATCAACAGCAGTTAGTAATTTCAGCAATTGTTATAAATTGCTACTGAGTAGTAAAACAAATCCCAAATCAGTTAAAAGTAAATAAAATAATGAACAGTTAAGTGGTATGGATAATTTCCAATCTGATGTACAGAAAAGAGAGCTAAAACGACCAAAGCAAGTGCGCCACCTGCAAGAGCTGCGTATAAACGCAGCTCATGTGAGCGGCGGCCGCATAAGATCGGCCCGAGTCTGCAACGTGATTAGTGCTCCACTCTACAGTTCTATATCATGTGGTTCCGTTGACTTGGTGTATAGCAAGAACAGTGACATGTGATGTAGTAAAAGTTAAGTATTGTCAATTTGCTTTCCTGGAAATAAAACGACTGATGTTATTTGTTTGAGTTGTTGCATAGCATTCCGAAAACGCTGATCCCGTAGGCACCCTATTAGTGTCAAGAGGGCAAGACGCCAACACTGGACTCTGACATTCTTGTCACCAACACCCTTTCACATTCTTGTCACTGTTGCCCTTCCCATATGAGCAGGATTTCTATGGGTTTTGTGAAATTTCATTTGACAGTATTCTACTATGGTAATCACCAAAGGCACCACACATTGTTTTTGACAGGCAAATCATTTTCATTAAAGGTTATTTTTATTTATAGCTCTACGTTTCGCTTTACACTTATTGTGCAGTGGTCTCTGTTGCTTTCGGACTTTCTTTACATTGTATCTATAAATCACCAATTTGCATACTAACGTAACCTAGGCAAGCACGCTTTATGAAACTTGTAACCATGGTGTATTCCTCGCAGATGTAGCAGAATATGTCAGGATAATTTTCGCGCCGTCTTCTTACTGAAGCCATTTTATTTGCCCGGAAAGAAAGATTTAATGTAAAACAGTGTATGAGGGAGGGCTGAAAACTATGGTTCCGAATATTTTATGTGCTAATTCTTGAGACAATTTAAAAAAATAAACGTTATTAACTTCTACATCTTTATTCCTACATATTTATTTCTCAGCATAGCTACTCTGGTGATGAATAAATTTCTTCCAAAGAGAGATCAGTTGTTGAGATCGTCACTGCAAAATGTTTGACTTTGTTAACAAGGCCACAATGTCATCTCTCCTTGCACCGCTTCATCAAAAAAAGTTCAAATGGCTCTGAGCACTATGGGACTTAACTACTAAGGTCATCAGTCCATTGGAACTTAGAATAACTTAAACCTAACTAACATAAGGACATGATACACGTCCATGCCCGCGGCAGGATTCGAACCTGTGACCGTAGCGGTCGCACGGTTCCAGACTGTAGCGCCTAGAACCGCTCGGCCATCCCGGCCGGCACGGCTTCATCACTACCAAAGTGCAGTCCTTGGCGGCCTGATATTAGGTTTGGATACAGATGAATATCGGATTGGGGCGAAGTCTAGACTGCATGGAGGGTGATCGATGAAAGTGATCCCAAGTCATTTGATTGTTAAAGATGTCACAACATTCGTGAGTGGTCTGTCGTAGCCACGCTGCAGGAAAGGGTGATATATGAGTGGATGAACGTTTTGATTTCGAAACTCGGTTACAGCCCACCATAACTATGTCACGCATCGACACAGTTAACTTACACACTGCCATGTTACGCACTACAATTCGGAGCCCTCTACTGGCAGACGGTTGAAAATATTTGGATGTGAAGAATAAGGATGTGGAATGTTAATAACGTTTGTTTTACTTAAAAAGATTTAAGAGTTTTTACATGAAAAAGGCTTATACATTACTTTTTTTCCGGCTTAACGTCAAGCGCATGCTCAAAGAACAAGAATGATACAGTGGAGAGGGCTGTGAGACGAGGTCACCAAACTACCCTGACTAGGACTGCACCACGACAGGAGTGGACGAAGTGAATATAAGCGCCACTCCTGCCAGCCATTCCACTGCTGATATACCCAAACCTTCCCCCCCGTTCATCTCCTCCAGTTTGCTGATGACACCGCCTTCCTAGCCCTTTAATCTACCCTTCAACGGTCCCAACGTACCCTCCAAACCCACCTTTACCAATTCACCGTTTGGTGCAAGCAGTGGTTCCTCCGTATCAACCCCTCCAAGACCCAGACGATCATCATAGGCCGCACCAGCCGCTCCTTCCATCTCCATGATTTATACTTCACCATTTATGGCCCTCCTATCCACCTCACTCCTACCCTGAAATACCTTGGCCTCACCCTCGACCACAACCTCACCTGGACTCCCAATCTCCTTACCATCCAACACAAAGCTCACAACAGACTCTGCCTCCTGAAACTCCTGTCCGCCTGGACATGGGGTCTGCATCCTTCCACCATCCTTCACACCTACAAATCCTTCATCCGCCCCATCCTCTGTTATGCCAGTGTGGCTTTGATTTCCGCCCCTGTAAGGTGCTATAAATCCCTCTGAATCCTCGAAAGCCATGCACTCCACCTCAACTTCCACATCCGCCTTCTGTTCCCCACACACACCCTCTACAACCTCATCCCCTTCCCCCACTTTCTCCTTTTCCTTGAACACATCCACACACTATATGTTGTCCACCGCATTGATCCCCCTTCCTCTCCACCCCCAGGCCATTTCCGTGCCTTTACTGTTGTCCCACCCTCTCTCCATCTCCACACCCTTCACCTACTTTCCCAATGCAACTTCCACCACCTACCCCTACCAAATGATGAGCTTCACCCTGAAATCTACCCTTCCTACCAACTCTAACCCAATCTACCTCCTGCCTCCTTCTCGGGGTTCCTTCTGCTCCCCCTCCCTTCTCATGAGTTGCTTTCCCCACCTACTCCCCCTCCCTCTCTTGCACTCCCCTTCAGTGTCTCTACACTCTCTCCTGCCTTGTCTTCCCTCTTCATCTCCTGCCCCATCAGGCTCCTGCCTTTTGGTGTACCCGCTGACACCCCTCCTTTTTTCATCCTGCCCCCTCCCCTGCTGCACCTTCCTCCCCCCTCATTTTCTATCCTCTCTGGCGTCTCCCTCGGCAGGTCATACATGGCAGTTTTATTCATCATCGTGTGTGCTCCAAGTCGGTTTTAAGTGTGTTGTTCTGGAGTGTTTTTAATACTGTGGCCAACTTTTAATCTGTGTGTGTGCCTTCAGTGTCTTCTTTGTGTTTTAAGTATCGCCAACTGTCTTTTTTAACTTTGTCATCTTATTTAACTGTCCCCCCATGAACGTCTCTATGTCAGTGTATTTTTACCTCGATTATCTCCACTTACTCTGTTTTACGTCCCTCCCCTCCCATTTTATCACCTTATATGTAACATTTTATTCTCGTCTTGGTTGTCATGTCACTCGGATGAAGAGTGGCGGATTGTGTCGCTGACAGCCCTCCCCTGCCCAAATGGGGCAGGGGAATGAAATCACAATAAAGAAAAGAGAAAAAAACAGCCATTCCTGACAGTAGAAGATGCGCATTAGCAGAGGCACTAGCAGACTTGGACTACAAACCACTCACCATAAGAGAGGCACTAGAAGGGCCATGATTAGTGATCCATATGACCTTTTGTGAATTACTGGTATGGACATTGTATATAATGAAGGACATTGATTGTTGGCATGCTGCCATTTGCTTGCGACCCAACGTTAAGTTCTGCTAATCTACTTTATTAATAAAAATCAATATTGTGATTTGCTTGAATTGTTGTACAGCTATCCGAGAAAGCAGCAACCTTTAGGCCCCTATAAAAGACGAGTGGACGCACCACACTTTTCAGCACACACTTTCGTTAATTGTGAAATAATAAATTAGCATTCACTCAGGTTTTAGCTACTTGTCTGGTAATACACGAAGAAGCAGTAACTCAAAAAGTTTATCTGGCTGACCAGAACCAGTGTCATCTTCGAAATAATACACGATAATTACAGAAAATCAATAAAGAAAAGATGACTTGGACGATTTCTTTCATTTTTACCCACCAGCTTGATCATATAAAATACTCGAAAGCAATTCATTTTGGTTCCCTTGGTAGCTGTTATATAGGTAACCTTTAATTGGGATCAGGTGACTGAGTTTTACCCGTTCAGTAATATGGTTTCTTTACCGAGCATTCCTAATGAAGAATGACCCATTCTATTACGTAGCCCAGAAATTTGTCATGAAGGAGTCGCGTATTTCGTGAGATACACGTACTGCTTAAGGTACAGGCACTGATTGAAAAACAAAGGCGGTGCATAGACAAACGTGGCGCGCAGTGGCGCAGTTTCATCAGCTGTGCCCCGCGGCGGCGCTGCCTGCCTGCGGGTTTAATTAAAAAGACGGAGCGGCGCCGGCGGCCCTGCTAGCCTGCAGCCTGCAGCCTGGGGCTCGGCCGGTGCGGACTGCGCCGCGCCGCGCCGCGCTGGCAGAAACAGCGGCAGGCGGCGCTGATGGAGCACTGCCATCAGGCACTCAGCGGCCGCCGCCCGCGGCGCGCCTCCCGCCGGGCGAGCCCGACACGGCCGGCCGATTTCCCCAGGCTGCTGGCCCTATCACCTCACCTCTCCACGCTGCTCCTCATCACACCTCTGTCCTAACTCACCACACTCCGTCTTCACTTCACCACTAATTACGACCGGTCGATTCTCGTTTCCTACAGTCGGGAAGACTAAGGTGGTGCAATCCAATTGAAACCTATCATTCAATATGTTTCTATTAATCATCATTTGGTACTGAAGTGAGAATACTACAATCCCACACACATAGCCTACAATGACTGTAAGAAAGCTTTTGATGAAGATAACGCAGTTACATTATGGTAAATTTTAGAAATGAGTTGTATAACTCAGAATCTAATAAGCGTAATTCAGAGTATGTGTATACTCAATTTTTAAAAAACATCTGTCATGGAATGAGAGTAGGGTATCCTTTATCAAATGGCTCTGAGCTCTATGGGACTTAACTTCTGAGGTCATCAGTCCCCTACAACTTAGAACTACTTAAACCTAACTAACCTAAGGACATCACACATATCCATCCCCGAGGCAGGATTCGAACCTGCGACCGTAGCGGTCGCGCGGTTCCAAACTGTAGCGCCGAGAACCGCTCGGGCACCCCGGCCGGCTATCCTTTATCACTTATACCATTTAGTACATATGTAGACATTGTGTAACCATTAGTGCTCTGCTAGAGACGATAGCATGAAAACTAGTGAACTGGCAAATTCTCCATTCTCTGCAAGTAGTGAGATCTGTCATCCACATACCTGCCGGCTGCTATCCTGACCGTGGCTGGCGGCAAACTTCTTTTCTCCTCGCACGGGTTCAGTTGATGTATAATTGAAATACTGCACGGGACAGCAGGAGAAGCTACGGACCAGAGAAAATTCACCTTCTGGTGAAATGATAGTATATTCTACTTCCAGTAGTAATCAAAAGGAGAGTGAGGTAGCCTCCGTTACAAGTATAGCGGTACATTTATAAAAAGGCAGTTCCAGTCTCCTCTCGCAGCAGGTCAAGAATGCTACGAAGAAAATATTCAGTTGATAGTAAAGCCTTCAGATAGCTTGGTCAGGCTCCTGAATTATGTGAGAGTGCAAGGAGAGAAACGATGGAGAACTTTGACTTTCGCCAAGAAAGGCAATGGGAGCCCGGGAAGGACACTTCATACAGATATTCAGTAATCATCTTCAGTAGCGCCCAGTCTATGATGTGCCAAACGAAAGCCAGTGTAACCGCGAGCGTCAATGGGAATATGCGCTGATAGACCTTATTAGCTATCATCTTGCGAGTGGAACGACCACGGCGGGATCTGGTGTACTACACTTGATCATTGACGCCAGGGTGACCGCCGGCTCCGAACTGCAGACTACCGTAACCATTCAAATGCATTCCGCTCAGTCCACCAGTGGCCTGTGCCGAGCACTGACTGCAGTATGCGTCTTCTGACGAGAAGAGGGATGTATAGCCAACTGAACCAGCTTGGTTGTTATGCTTAGTACCGCTCTGTAGTAGTCACAGTCCCGGGTTCAGACGTTGGTGCTCTTACTGTGGCGTGAACTCGATGGAAACTAGCCATGGCATGAATTTGAAGCGAATGGTTGTCTACCCTCTCCCAATATTCGTCATCTTACGGTATTGTAGAATTAACTGAATTTGAACCTGAAAATTCGTCTGCACCCATGAGCCCCTAGTTTGTTGATTAGGCGAGCCAACTGTGATCTCAAATCTTTGGGGGATATTAATTTGAGATTGTATACTTAAAGATTAATTATAATAATTTTTGAAATAATGATTTTATCAGCTTGAGCAGCTTATTAAATGCAAGGGAATTTAATGAAAAATCCGAATCTGAATTCAAATTTATTTATTTAGTTTAGCCTGTGCAGTCTGTCTTTGTGACTGAATTGGACCATGCGGCAGTATAGGCTCGTGACAAGCCTTCTGTCCAGTCCGCACAAAGTCTGCACTCTACAAATGTCATAAGGACATTGCAGAATAAACCAGTGCACCATTATGAGTTTAGTAATAAAGTTATAAAATCATTCCTCAAAGCAGATGATGAAATAATCTTAAGCGACTCAGAAAATAAATTACAGAGACCAAGGTAGCAAATGATTATAGTATGACAATATCTAAAGGTAAAACTAGGATGATGCAGTTCCATGGTAAGGAACATTTAAGAGCAGAAATAATATTTGTAGACAAACCAATGGAACGAATAAGTACTTTTAAGCTCCTGGGATGTGAGGTCTCACATATCACACACAATGATCAAGAATAAAAGCTTCAAAAATTACAGCATTTAGTAGGCAATATAAATCGTACACTCCTCAGAAACGTTATAAAAAAGGAAGTACAAAAATTTTATAAAATGATAGAAGTACCAGCAGTAGGTAGACACAATAAATCGCACTGACCTCAAGAAAGTACAAAAAATTTATAGTGTAATGCCAGTATCAGTTCTAATGTATAGGTCTGAGACTTAAACGTTTCACAGCTAGTTAAAGGAGGAGGATTGAGGCAGCAGAGATGAGACTCCTAAGACCTCTAGCTTGTTATGAACTCATATATCGGATGAGAATAGGGAAATAAGAACTGAATTGCATGTCAGAAGCATCCTTCAGAAAGAGAGTGAGCACAGGAAGAAATGGAATGAACAAATTCAAAGGAAGTCTGAAGAACGATTACCTAAGTTAATATACAAATATAAACCTCAAGGGAAATTAAACGCTGGGCTTCCTAAGAAGAGATGGAAAGATTTGGTGTATTCTACTTGAAATTGGAACAGAGAAGAACAAGTTTCATCATCCTTTCCAACCAGTATAACCTAGTATGTTACTGCGCAACATTTGGTATTGAGGGGGCTGAGCCAGCCCCAGATCAAATCCGCCTGATGAGATAATGACGGCAGGTGGTGAGCTTCCCAGCCGTGATGGGGTGGCCCTTCGCAATATTTAATTTTTGGAAGTTTTAAATTTGCTTGTCCCATCCCCATCTTACCACTCCCTCCAAACACACACTTTTGTTCCAATTGAGAAAAAACAAATACAAAAATTCTAAGTGACCCTCAAACGCCTTGAAATTGAAACACAGCGTCCGAAAGACCTGTTTCGGTTAAAACACATTGTATTCATCCTTACATCCACTCTTCTTTCATGAGATTCAAGTATGTGACATGTTCAAGCCAACCTTGCAATTGTTTAAAATCGTTTTCACTTACGTTACATAAAGAATCCCTCGACGAGTTCCAGAACCACCACGAATATTTTTTTCAACATAATTTTAGAAAATGCACTCATTTCGAATTTGAGAAACTACTTTATTTACAATAATCACTTTACAATATTCATTTCTGCAGAGTCAAAAGATAATTTGATTTAATCACCACTGAACGTTATTTATTCCTAAGAGAAATTCTTTTGTTTCCAAAAATCATTTTACATCACTCATTTTATATGACTAAAAGATAATTCTATTCTTTGAACATATAGATTTCTTATTCCTAAGACAACAGTTAGTGGCAGCTGGGTATTTTTCATTGCCTTAACAAATGCCTCTCAGCACATTGGCACCATTGTCAGTTGGTGTTCAGTGAACGTCAACAGTGACAGGACACACAGCAGCAACATAAATGCTGTGTTTTGTAAACTGAACAAGTGTAACATGCGAGTGAAGTTCAGCATGTAGTGCATTGGTGTGTGCATACCAAATGTGACCTAATGGTTGAGTCATCGGCATACCCCTGTTGAATTCAGAAGGGTCTGTACTGTATGCTCATATATATAATAATTACACAAAATTTAGCATAGAGACTACTCAATTATGAGTGCTAGGAGCTTTATTGTTATTTTTTGTTCACAGGCGAGGTTCCATAATGGCAGACACATTTAGATTGGAGGAAAGAAGAGCTATAGAGCTTGATGGAAGTGAATCGTTCAAATGCAGCACGTCGAATATTTTAGAATCAATTTAGAAATTATCCACCAAGGCGTTTATTAGTTAGTCGCATTTATGAAATGTCTGAGGACATTGGTTCGGTAGCAGACGGCAATCAGAATCACATCCCATCAGTGTCACAAATGCACAGAGTTCAAAGTGGATCATAATTTGTATTTATCCCTTGAACAACCTGATTTTACACGAACGTCACGTCTTCTACATGTACTGATAGCAAGAAAATAAGCTTAAACCTATTTATAAATGACTGCAATTAGAAACACAGAATGCCGAATTAAAGAATGCTTAACCAATATATTATTTCCTGCTGCACGGAAAAAAATGCAGATCTTCCAACCAACTAGAACACAATCACTGGCGCAATGGAATTCAAAGCATTCAACAGCTAATTAATCGTTCCTACAATAAGTAGCCGTCTGGTGGTGACAAAGCGTTCGAAACCGGTAATGAAATAACTAATAAAATGTTGTAAAGAGAAATCTTATCGTGTTACTGGTCGATAGCTTATTTATAACATGAATCTATTAATTAGGTGTTACACGTAGCATCGTATCAATAAAATTAAAACAACGGTAACTGATGTACTTGAATTAAATCAGGAGATGCTCAGGGAAATGGATTAGAAAATGAGACACTATAATGTGTAGATGAGTTTCACTGTTTGTGCAGCGAAATAACTAATGACGTCCAAGTGGAGGGAATATAAAACGTAAATTGACAATATCAGGAAGTGTTATCAAAAAATGATAAAATTTTTAACATTGAATTTAAGGGCTAGGATGTATTTTCTGAAAGTTCTTCCCTGGTGTATGGCGATGTAAAAGTCGAAATGTGTATGATAAAGAGTTTATGCTGGAAGACAGAAGAAACTTGAGAAAAGTAGGTGCGATTAAGTAATGCTCAATAATCGTTGGTTTGACCGTATTTATAATGAAGAAATTTTGAAACGAACTGGGGAGAACAAAAATATGCCACACAACTTCATGGTAGTACACATCCAGAGGCATCAAGGAATCGTCGGTTAGGTACCTGAGGGAAGAGTGGGAGATAAAAATTGGTAAAGGAGACATAGTGCTGACTAAAGTAAGCAAATTCAGATGGATGTAGCTCATAAGGAGATGAAGAGGTTCGCATCGGACGGAGTGAAAACCAATCTTCAGACTGAATACTATAATCATTATAATTTATGAAATGGGTTCAAAACCGAAATTACATCTGCATTTTTACAAAAATGTGTCAATTTATCGACAAATAGTACATAATCTGAAATTTATGTATCAGATGTATTCATTTTATGTAAACAAACCTAAGGTCAGATAACGATTATAGACGAGGAACTGACACGAATTTTCTCTACATATCGTCTGTTCCCTAGTTCATCTGAAAAGTAAATTGTAAAGGACTTCAAGAAAACGTCATTAATCTCTACCATTCAACTTTTATCTCCGCGTTTCTTGTTTGGAAGGCTACTTCCTAATCCATTTTTCGTTCCGTTATTGGACTACTTCAATGGTATGGGCATTTGCTCCCCATGTATCTTTAATAATACGACTCCATCATATGCTTCCTGTCTTGGATCTGACCACAATCACACTTACGGTGACATCTTACTAGTGCGAGTCTATAACAGCCCCACACCTGCTCGTAGCCAAATGAGCATTCTCCGAGTCCTCCAGCCAAGTTTACTGGCTATAGCATCATCGTCCTGAAGTGAGTACCAGCTTGGGGTGTCTATACTAAGCTGTGATACGACACTTATCCTTCCGTTTAATCGTTCGGATTCACCGATTAAATCCTCTGCTCTTTATAGGCTTTATGACAAAAATCAAAAGGACCTACGTAAGGTGACGGAATTACTCGAATGGGATCGAAATCGGTAGATGTGATGCACATGTACAGACAAAGAAATGAATACATTTAAAAAAAATTGGATGACTTATTCAAGAGACTGAGCAAGTCAATAACGTGTTGCCAAACCTCTGCTCCTTTTCAAGCAGTTACTCGGCTTGCCATTGATTAATAGAGTTTTTGGGTGCCGTCCTGAGGGACATCGTGCAAAATGTTGTCTAACTAGAGAATTAAATAATCAAAATACCGAAGTGGTTGGAGAATCCCACCCATAACGTTCTAAATCTTCTCAACTATGCACAGATCCGGCAACCTTGCTGACCAAGGCTGGACTCGGCAAACAGGAAGACAGTAGAAAACCTCACCTTGTGCGGGTAAGTCTAGGATAGCTTCCCATGGTTACGAGACGGTGCGTAGAATATTGTCGATGTGCCGCTGCGCTGTAGAGGGGGCGCGGATGACAACCAAAGACGTCCTGCTGTGGAAAGAAAAGGAACACTAGATCATCACACCTGGTTGTCGGGCTGTATGACGCACAACGGTCTGGTTAGTATACTATCACTGTCCAGAGTGGCTCCAGACACGTCTTCGCTGATCTTCAGTGTACAATTTGAAGCGGTATTCATCACTGAAGACAGTTTTACCCCGGTTGTTGGGATTCCACGCCGAAGTCGTCTGGGGAATCCCTGGAGAGCGGTAGGATACCAACTAGACTGTCAGCCGCCATATCGCCCGACAACCAGAAAGTCATGGTCTCGGTAGCAATTTCTTTACATAACAGAAGCGACTGTCACCCACGGCACCCTTATGGTACAGTGATGCGTCGACCATATCCTATGCCCCGTTTATTGCCCACCGTCACAAGACATCTTGGACTTACATTTCAGCCAGATAAGGCACTCCCGGAAGTGGAGTTCCTACTACTTGCCTTCGTGGTTGGCGAACGCTATCTTGGGCAGGGGCTTCCAATCAGATCGGGATTTTGATGATCTAACGGGCCAGTTGGATAGTATTTGGCACGATATCACTTGGGCGGACACTCTCCAACTCTGTTAATCAATGCTAAGTCCAATAATTTCTTGCATAAGGGCCAGGAGTGGACTAACGCTGTACTTTCTTGCCCATTTTGTGAAGACCTTTCTCTTGAATAAATCATCCAATTTTTCTGAAACCGTAATCATTTCTTTCTCTGCAATTCCTGCGTGGTGTGCTGCTATTTTTTTCTTTAAAGTGTATTACCATAAGTATTACAGCGACTCTGGGTGAAACAATGACAAGAAGTATTCAAACTGAAAACCCTTCAAAACTTCTGAGCACGATCCTGCACATTTTTGTGAACATACTTGGAACATATAGCTATATATTGAGCCTACTCAATGTAGCCTCCATCAGCTGTGACGCATCTGGCCCTACTTTCTTTCCATAATGTAAATGCACTTTTGTAAAATTCTGAGGTTTGACTTTTGCACCATCGCTTGACATAGGAAATAAGGTCTTTCTCACTATTAAATGCTGTACCGCACAGTTGGACTTTCAGGTAACCAAAGAGGTAAAAATCAGATGGAGCCAAGTCCGGACAGTAGGGAGGATGAGGAACGATTTTCCAACCCAATTTCCTGATTTTCTCTTGCGTCATAAGGGCATTGTCATGGTGTATTGTGATTAGCTTTCTAAACCCTAGTGACTGTACCATTGATACCATACTACCCAATGACAAAGGGTCATTTCAACAAGCTGTCGTATTGTCACACATGTCATTTAGGATGATTTGATCAATGGTCTCATTATTCACATCACTCACTGCCGTCGATGGTCTTCCGCATCGTTGATTTCCAGTAGATTGAAATCACCTTCTTTAAATCTCTGCAACCACCGCTGGATACTGCTGCGATCCACTGTGTCCTCCCCATAAACAGGGAGCAACTTCCTGTGAATCCATGTGGCAGAGTCATCACCGGTCTTGAAGAGGAACTCCATCACAGACTGCAGTCACAACCTCACATCTACTTCACGGTCCATTATGGCTCACCTGTAAATGAAAGAAAATACTTTTATACACCAACTTATAGCTAAACGTTCCAGGTATGTACACAGAACATTTGGAGACGACTGTGCAAAACTTTTTGAATCCCCTTTGCACTACCATCTGTTGTTAACCATTGCACTACAAGCTGCACCCATACCTAAAGCGATTTTCAAAGCGTCAGTTTGAAGGTGTGCAACAATTTTTGATCTATCCTGTATATTCGTTAAAACATCTCCTCACAGTTTTTGATGTAATCGTGAACTGTTACTCGCATTACTGGAGCAGGAATGCATAATCGATTATAGGAGCACGACATATTGGCTCTCAGTTGGAGAACTGAAGGATTTGTATCACATTTCCTGTGTCTTACAAGTAGACCACACTTGAAATCGATTTTTGTCTTTTATATAGAATTGGAAGTTCGGAACTCAAATATCAATTACCAAAGGCACTCGATGCAGCTGCTGTTAATAACCTAACGTAAGGTCGACATTTCACTATGCAGCATGGCTCAGTGGTAGAATGTTCACCCACTCAACTGAGGCATGGGTTTAATTCCAAGTTTTGGAAATTACTAAACAAAGATTCATGCTCTACGCGTATTCCCGGGAAGTGTGAGACACATAAGGATAAAAAATTAAATTTGAAATATGTTTTTTAATTTCAACAATCTGTCACAAAGTACCGATAATTAATAATTTAGTTTTGCAATGGTATGTAATAAGCAATCAGAAGCAAGGAAACTCGGTTTTCTTACAAAAATTACAGACATATGTTCATTATCCTGTATTTGCTGAATTTTATATTTAAATGGCGTAGGTATTCGAACTGAATGAGAAAAACTAAAAAATTAATGACCAAACGGAGTCTCGCACAAGCAATCCAGCGAACACCAGTATCGAGCGCTACTGATGTTTATTCCATCTTTACGTATCTTACGCTTCACAGAAATTCTACTAAAACTCGCACCTATGTTTCTAAACATTCTACACACAGGAACGTTCTCTGTTGTAAAATTTGCGTTACGTTAGGGAATCAGGGCTCTCGGAAAACTTGAAAGTCGATGTTCTTGAAACTTTTGGACAGTTGTATCGAATTGCTTTGGAGAATTTATATTCGAGTTCTCAGCCTCACGTATCTTAAAAACAAAAGAAATATAAAAATCAGGTTGGTCTCGTTGTTAGAATCTAAGATATTATTTCGAACGGGAATTTTGGAGGCTCTATGTTCACAACGGTTCTAGTAAATGAGGCAACCGCCTAATTTAGCGGCCTTAGTAGCTGGCGTTCCTGGGTTTTCATCACTCAGGTCTTTAGCTTAGAAGGAAGGTATAGACATCCGTTTTTGAGGGCTTTAGTCTCAGTCTTTATCTCTGTGATGTGACGACATAACAGCGAGGACTGTTATCAGTCCTATGTGCATCTGTGCACAAGTTCGCTGATGAACAATGAAATCAAATTAATGTGCATTAGGAAATCTGATATCCTCCATAACTGGCTAGCTTTTTAATCTGGTTGAACAATGTTGGTACTACTTTGTGGAAAACTGTTCTTCTGGTGGCATATAATTACAACAGAACGGTGGAATCCTTTAGAATCGCAGGTTCCTGGAAGCAAATGAAAAACTCCTGAGGACTTGAGTAAATGCAGGTAGAGCTGAAGGAACGAACATCGGCGACGTTCCACGAAAATTCTTTCATCCCGTGTCATCTACGGTATTCGGAAGGACAGCAATCGTCGGTCTGAGACTCCAAAGAGACGCCGCAGTGGTTTACCGGAGAAGAGCATTCCGGCGTCCTTTGGGGATGTGATCTGCCGCTGCCCGGGGCGAGCACATGTGTTCTTAGAGAGAGAGGCCGGGGGGTGGGTGGGCGAGAAGCCCTTCATTTGGAGCGGCGCCTCGCAATCTGTGCGGCGGCCGGACGCCGCCTCTGGCGCCGGACGTCGCGCGGTGCGGCCGCCTCATCAGGCAGCAGGCGCCGCCGCCGCCTGCGGACAAAGAAGCAGCTGCAACCCGCAGCACGGCGAACCGCGCTCCTTTTCATTTGGATTCCTCCATTCCCCCGCCACATTCCTTCCACAGCAAATGACTGCTCCACTCTGGTGGCCATGTGGTGCCCTGCTCCAGTGTCATACTGTCTTACCAGTAGTCGTGGAAGGTGAGTTAGTGTGTCATACGGACTTAAAGTGACTGCTTCAATTCTGTGCTCAAGTACTTGGAAGATTACTTTAATTACTGTTGGTATTTGATTTCTCCACAAAGTGACCAATTCATTTTACACACTAGTGGCCATTAAAATTGCTACACCACGAAGATGACGTGCTACAGACTCGAAATTTAACCGACAGGAAGAAGATGCTGTGAAATGCAAATGATTAGCTTTTCAGAGCATTCACACATTTTTGTCGATTTCTCATACACAAACAGTAGTTCACCGGCGTTGCCTGGTGATATCTTGTGTAAGGAGGAGAAATGCATACCATCACGATTGTGACTTTGATAATGGTCAGATTGTAGTCTACAGCGGCTGCGGTTCATCGTATCGCGAAATTGCTGCTCGCGTTGGTCGATATCCAATGATTGTTAGCAGAATATGGAATCGGTGGGTGTAGGACGGTAATACGGAACGCCGTAATGGATCCCAACGGCCTCGTATCACTACCAGTCGATATGACACGTATCTTATCTGCATGTCTGTAACTGATCGTGCAGCCACGTCTCGATCCATGCGTCAACAGATGGGGACGTTTACAAGACAACAGCTATCTGCACGAACAGTTCGACGATGTTTGCAGCAGAATGGACTATCACCTAGGAGACCATGGCTGCGGTTACCCTTGATGCTGAATCACAGACAGCAGCGCCTGCGATGGTGTACTCAACGATGAACCTGGGTGCACGAATGGCAAAACGTCATGTTTTTTGCATGAATCCAGGTTCTGTTGACATCATCACGATGGTCGCATCTGTGTCTGGCGACATCGCGGTCAATGCACATTGGAAGCGTGTATTCGTCATCGCCATACTGGCGTATCACCCGGCGTGATGGTATGGGGTGCCTTCGTTACACGTCTCGGTCACCTCTTGTTCGCATTGACGGCACTTTGAACAGTGTAAGTTACATTTCAGATGTATTACGACCCGTGGCTCTACCCTTCATTTAATCCCTGTGAAACACTACATTTCAGCAGGTTAATGCACGACCGCATGTTGCAGGTCATGTACGGGCCTTTCTGCATACAGAAAATGTTCGACTGCTAACCTGGCCAGCACATTCTCAAGATCTCTCACCAACTTGGAAACGTCTGGTCAATGGTGGCCGAGCAACGGGCTCAATACGCTAGTCACTACTCTTGATGAACTCTGGTATCATGTTGATGTTGCATTTGCAGCTGTACCTGTACACGCCATCCAAGCTCTGTTTGACTCAATGCCCAGGCGTATCAAGGCCATTATTACGGCCAGAGGTGGTTGTTCTAGGTACTGATTTCTCAGGATCTATGCACCCAAATTGCGTGAAATTGTAATCGCATGTCAGTTCTAGTATAATATATTTGTCCAATGAATACCTGTTTATCCTCTGCATTTTTTCTTGGTGTAGCAATCATAATGGCCAGTAGTGTAACTGGAACTTAAAAGCTTTGGATTAGTGAGAATGGCTACAATGACAAACAATCTTTGTTAAGTACGCGGGGGGACGATTCAATAACTAATGCAACACCTTTTTTTCTGAAAGCTTTATTGACGACTCCAATTCATAATATCCCCCACCTCCCCCCCACACCAGTTTAGAAAACACTATGTTTCTAAAAAAACTCCATTTAGTGCAACGGCCTTACGCCACATTTCTGGGAGGGCTTATATGCCCGCACGATGTCACCCTGCTGTTAGACTTCAGAACCAACGTCTCTACTGCATCAGAAGCCTCACCATCATCCACATACTGCTTCCTGCAGAGTACATCCCTCATTGGGCCAAACGGACGGGATTCAGAAGGTCCGAAACTTTGGCTTTAGGTGGATGAGGCAGAACAGTCCAATGAAGTTCAGCGAGCTCCTCTCGGGTGTGCAGACTTCTACAAGACCTTATGTTGTCATGAAGAAGAAGTTCGTTCACACTTTTGCGGTGACGACCGCGATGAAATCTTTTCTTCCATATCATTGCAGGAGTCACAGCTGTGGCACATAGGAGATCAGACAGGTTGAAGGCTGATGTGAGTATATTCCACAATGTTCCACAGCAAATTCCGCATTTTTTTCAACCAAAGTTGGCCTAGAAAAGAGATATATTGCATTACTTATTGAACATCCGTCGTACTTCAGGCTAAAACAACTAACCATCTTAAAACCTGAAATTTAATAGAAAACTGCCATGAGGGGTACCAGTGCGTCACAAACTGTCATTATGATAAAGATTACACAGAGTCAAAAACATATCAAATACGACAAACATTCGTGTATGTATTTACCAAGCTGGTAGGGGCTTATCATCATCAGTCAATTATATACTTGTGCCTAACAGCACTGAGGCCTAATCTTTTTGTACATGTACGTGAAAATAAACTAATTTATTGATGATAGTGTCTCCTCTACCGGCCTGATAATCTGACACAAAATTTTATCGTATTTGTTACGTCTTGACATTGCGCAATCTTTGTCAAAAACGCTCTATTTTCCTTCATGTGCAGTTTTCTGTAACATATCAGATCTAAAGGCGGCTAGTTGTTTTATCCTAAACTAATTATCAATTATTATAAATATTTTTGTGATTTTGATTAATAAAGAAGTATTTACAAGAATTCATTACATACAATTCAGGCCAGCAGCAGCATGCTACGCCGCTCTTTGGCCTCAGAGAAACACACAAGATAGAAAGGAAGACATCGAGAGAAAAAACATGGTCGACATAGAAACGGAGACAATCACTATTTAAAATACATGGAGCTGTTCACAGGCGTAGAGTCCAAGATAAAATTTGTTCAGACACTTGGACAGAGACGAATATTGTCACACGTGAACAGAGGTGCACAAAACGAATGATACTGAACCACTTAAGCACAAAACGACGACACACACAGAACACGAGGCGTAGATCTCCGGCGCGCGAATGTTCACTAAACGTGTACGAGTCCGGGGACATTCCAAGAAAGGAGGAGGGGGGGTGGGAGAGGGAGAGGGAGAGGGAGAGGGAGAGGGGAGAGCAGACGCCAAGGGCAGGGGATACGGGGGGAAGGGTGAAAGGGGGAGGGGAAGCCCGTGGGAAGAGGGGAGGAGGGACGAGACAGGGGAAAAGGAAAGAGAAGGGAAGGGAAGAGAAGGGAGGGAGGTTGCCGAAAGGAAAGGACACAGAAAGTGGGGGGGGAGATCAAAGTTGGTAGGAGGGGTAGATGGAGGGGAGGAGGACATCATCAGGGAGGGGGAGCTGGCGGGAGCCACCTTGGGAGAGGGTGAGGAGGGTGGAGAGATGGAGACCGGGTGGGACGTGAGAATACAGGTGCAGCAGCGGGTGGGGGTGGGAGAAGATGGGTGAGACAAGCGGATGAGGAGGATCGAGTTTGCGGGAGGTGTACAGGATCCGTATCCTTTCAAGGAAAAGGAGGAGGTGGCGGAAGGGGACGAGATCATACAGGATCCGCGTGGGGGAGGGGAGACGGATGCGAAAGGTGAGGTGGAAAGCATGGCGTTCAAGGTTTTGGAGGGATTTATAAAAAGTAGGGTGGGCGGAGATCCAGGCCGGATGAGCGTAACAAAGGATAGGGCGGATGAGGGATTTATAGGTGTGGAGGATTGTGGAGGGGTCCGGACCCCACATACGGCTGGAAAGGAGCTTGAGGAGATGGAGTCTGGAGCGTGCCTTGGCTTGGATTGTCCGGAGATGGGGAGTCCAGGAGAGGCGACGGTCGAGGGTGACGCCAAGGTACTTAAGGGTGGGAGTGAGGGCGATAGGACGGTCATAGATGGTGAGATAAAAATCAAGGAGGCGGAAGGAAGGGGTGGTTTTGCCTACAATGATCGCCTGGGTTTTGGAGGGATTGACCTTGAGCAACCACTGGTTGCACCAAGCGGTGAACCGGTCAAGATGGGATTGGAGAAGGGGTTGGGAGCGCGGCAGGGTGGGGGCAAGGGCAAGGAAGGCGGTGTCATCGGCAAACTGGAGAAGGTGGACGGGGGGTGACGGCGGCGGCATGTCCGCTGTGTACAAAAGGTACAGAAGGGGGGAGAGGACGGAGCCTTGGGGCACACCGGCGGAGGGGAAAAATGTGTAGGAATCTGTGTTATGGATGGTGACATAGGAAGGACGGCGGGAGAGAAAGGAGCCGATCAGACGGACGTAGTTAATGGGAAGGGCGAAGGTTTGGAGCTTGAAGAGGAGACCGGAATGCCATACTTGGTCACAAGCGCGTTCGAGGTCCAGGGAGAGGAAGATTGCGGAGCGACAGGAATTAAGCTGGTCGGAAAGGAGATGAGTGAGGTGAAGGAGAAGATCGTCGGAAGAGAAGGACGGCCGAAAGCCACATTGGGTAACGGGAAGGTGGCGGTGCTGGCGAAGATGATGTTGGATGCGGCGGGTGAGGATAGATTCCAGGACCTTGCTGAAGACCGAGGTAAGGCTGATGGGACGGTAGGAGGAGACGGCGGACGGCGGATTGCCAGGTTTAAGGAACATCAGGACACGGGAGGTTTTCCACAGATCAGGGTAGTAACCGGTGGACAGGACTACATTGTAGAGCCTGGCCAGGGTGGAGAGGAAAACCACCATCCATTTGAACAGCTCCTTTATCTTCCATTTCTCGTCCAGAAATTTTTCAAGTTTTGGGTCTCAATGTCGAATATACAATTTTCTTCTACGCTGCTCGTCGTATTGCCTGTTGCCTCCCTCTTATACAGGGTGGTCCATTGATCCTGACCGGGCCAAATATCTCAGGAAATAAGCGTCAAACGAAAAAAACTACAGAAAACGAAACTTGTCTAGCTTGAAGGGGGAAACCAGATGGCTCTATGGTTGGCCCGCTAGATGGCGCTTCTATAGTTCAAACGGATATCAGCTGCGTTTCTTAAATAGGAACCCCAATTTTTATTACATATTCGTGTAGTACGTCAACAAATACGAATGTTTTACTTGGACCACTTTTTTCTCTTTGTGATAGATGGTGCTGTAATAGTCACAAACAAATAGCTCACAATTTCAGACGAACAGTTGGTAACAGGTAGGATTTTTAAATTAAAACACAGAACGTAGGTACATTTGAACATATTTTTCGGTTGTTCCAATGTGATACACGTACCTTTGTGAAATGATCATTTCTGAGAACGCATGCTGTTACAGCGTGATTACTTGTAAATACCACATTAACGCAATAAATGCTCAAAATGATGTCCGTCAACCTCAATGCATTTGGCAATACGTGTAACGACATTCCTCTCAACAGCGAGTAGTTCGCCTTCCGTAATGTTCGCACATGCATTGGCAATGTGCTGAACTTGTTGTCAGGCATTGTCGGTGGATCACGATGGCTAATATCCTTCAACTTTCCCCACAGAAAGAAATCCGGGGACGTCAGAACTGGTGAACGTGCGGGCCATGGTATGGTGCTTCAACGACCAAACCACCTGTCATGAAATACGCTATTCAATACTGCCAACACCACGCGAGCTATGTACCGGACATCCACCATGTTCGAAGCACATCGCCATTCTGCCATGCATCTTGTAGTAACATCGGCACAACTACGTAACTATCCGTCGAACGGTCCGGACACTTGGATGATGTTGTCCAGGATACCGAGCAGCATACTTAGCACACGCCTGTTGGGCATTTTGATCACAATAGCCATACATCAACACGATATCTACCTTCTCCGAATTGGTAAACGGTCCATTTTAACACGGGTAATGTATCACGATGCAAATACCGTCCGCACTAACGGAATGTTACGTGATACCACGTACTTATACGTTTGTGACTATTACAGTGCCATCTACCATAAAGCGAAAACGATGGTCCTACTAAAACATTCATATATCTTACGTACTACACGAATATGTAATAAAAATGGGGGTTCCTATTTAAAAAAAACTCAGTTGATATCCATTTGACCTATGGCAGCGCCATATAGAGGCCAACCATAGCGCCATCTGGTTTCCCGCTTCAAGCTAGATGAGTTTCGTTCTGTGTAGTTTTTTCGTTTGATGATTATTTCGTGAGATATTTGGCCCGGCCACAATCAATGGACCACTCTGTGTAGGTTGGGACCAATGTATACTTATTCAACAACAGTACTCACAATAGGATGAGACCTTTCTGTTTTCACAGTACTGAACATATTGCTGTGGTCGACTAGTTTCGGGATATTAAAGAAAGTACAAAAATCGAGGAAGTCAGCTATGATTCTACTACGTATCATAATACAGGCCTGAACTCCATGAATACATCCTTGCAGTTGTGTTTGAGTTTGATTATGTCGTAAAAGGTTAGTTTAAAAGCTTAGTTTAAAAAATCTGCAAGCCTCGAAGAAATTTGCTGTAAATGATATACTGTTTTAAGGAAATGGTGTAATACATTGGAGTCAGGCATAGCTTTCAATAAAGAGGAGCACTACTGATGTTAAGACATGCGCGGAAGTATAGTGATGGCTGTTGGGCAATACGTGTAGACATCAGATTAATCACGTATGCCTGTCATTGTGCTATAGATATTGTATTAAGGTGTCACAGATGAGGGCCACAAATTTGCTCTGCGACCTAAGACAAAGTAACTAGGACGTGTTAATTAATCTGGACGCATGGAGACTCTGTGAGGAGCTGTGCTCGTTTACCAGCTTTGCACCCGTGGTATGCGATTAGCGTCATTGAAGAGCACTCAATTCGTCTTGGGTCCTGGGATCAACCCTAGCCGTTACTTACATTTTGAATAAATTTCGTTAGCAATGACGGCCAAAAACTTCCCGTGTCAGCCATCATCCTCATTATGCCAGTGGCCTTATCAAATTACTCGGAGGAGTGGATAAAGTTTCAAGACGATCTCTCAGCCTTGTGGCGAGGAATTGTCCCTAAAACAGGGAAGAATCAGCAATGCCCGGCGGCATGAGGATGCTGAAGACAGCATAACACTATGCTTTTGTGAACACATAACGTATCCGTAGTACTGATGGAGCTGCAGACAGTAAAGCTGTAGAGAAGATAGAGATCAGAATGCATCCAGCAAATAATTAAGGACAGATGTTGCACGTGTTACTGTAGATGGAAAGGTCTACACAGGAGGGGAATTCTTGGTGAGGAAGAAGACTGATGACTCAAAAAGGTAAAAGAGGAAAAAGTATATCTACTGGCCGGGTGTTAGTAATTCAAAAAAATTGTGACGATTCCTCCACTGGAAAACGTATCTGGTTAGCCCCCACTCGTGTCTCCAGGAGCGGACTGCAAGAGGGATGTGACAATGATAAGAAGATTGAGAAATCAGCGAAAGGACCATATTCTAGGAGTCGGAGCATAGAATGTCAGAAGTTTGAACGTAGTAGTGAAGCTAGAAAAACTGACAGGGAAACACAAACACCCACTTTAGGTGTAGTGAGGGTCAGTGATGTGTAATGGAGACAAGATAAGGATTACTGATCATGTTAATATGGGGCACTATCATAAATAGTACATATACCCAAGTTGTTGAGAAGAATGGTATACAGTGAATGGAAAAAGAGGTCGTCATTGAATCTACCGAGTATTTTACCACAAGCCGAAGCGAATAAGATCCGCCAGGAAACGGTACGAGTCCTGACGCGCGATGAGGGCCCCATACATTTTGTAGCACAAGAAACGTGTATATCGGCTAAGGGCTCTGACAGTCAGCTTCGACGTGAATTATTCATTCACGAATGTACCCCAGTGTCAGACACCGTGAATGTCTTACAGGAACGCAAGGCATCCGATATCTCCGAGCTAGTGCGCCACTGTTTAACGACCATCTATTTCAGATGGAAAGGAGAATTCTATGAATAGACAGATGATGTAACTATGGGATCTCCTCTATCGCCTATTACAGCAGACATCTTCACGGAAGAATTTGAAGATACAGTACTCCAGTCCGCACCATTGCGCACACAATAATGGCTCCGATATGTTGACGACATCTTCGATACGCCAAATGGAGAAGGAGAGCTACAGAACTACCAAAAGCTCAGTCAGGAGCAAAGCAAAATCCAGTTCACTATGGTTACAGATAAGATTGGGGTCCTGCATTTCCTCAACGTGGAACTTTACCGGAAACCTAACGGTAAACTTGGCCATAGAGTACGTAGAAAGCCCACCAGCATGAGCAGATACATACATGCGTCCTCCCACCATCACCCTACTCAGATGAAATCCACCTGGCACATCTTAACCATGAAAGCTCACAGGTTTTACGGTGAAGAACATCTGAGGGCTGGAGAATCTCAGGTCGATTTTTGGAGTCAATGGTTCTGAGATGAAGATGATACACAAAAACATAACGACAAAGGATGAAGGCAATACGGCAAGCAGAAAGAAGTATAAATCGCCCCACTAGCATCTTTCCAAGGAACCGCTAAATGTGCGGGCAAAATTCCCCACCGAACAGGTATCAAGCAAGTTTTTCGAGGCAGCGGAGTAAAAATGTTCTTGTGTCAACGAAACATGCAGATGACGAGCTACATGCTGCTGGAGTTAACGAATTCGGGTGTGCGTGTGGACTAGTGTTTGTACACGAGACGGGGCGACCGATCAGCACAAGGATATCCGAAAATGAAATATATATCAGACTACACTCACCAAGTCAGCGGTGGCGGAACACCGATTTACAGACAGAATTGCATGGTGTCCGCATACTGGCAAAATAGTCGCCTACCTTCAGGTGGAAGATTAGAAACGCGAACCAAACGATCCGCCAATATCAATAGAGAGGATGGTTACAGACTTCTGGAATCCTGGCTACCACAAATGTTCAACTATGTCTGAATTCCTAAGGGACCAAACTGCTGAGGTCATCGGTCCATAGACTTAGACACTACTTAAATTAGCTTAACGCTGAGAACAACAGACACACACCCATGCCCGAGGGAGGACTCTAGCCTCCGGCGGGAGGGGCTGCGCGGCTACCTTCAATATAACAACGCCACACAATGGCAGCTCATGAGCTCACGCAGGCGCACGGGAGACCGCCAGAACACAGAATACTGGCACGCCTCAACGGGCACTAGGCAGCAAGTAAAAAGCGCTACGTCACAACAGCCGCCAGTTTTCCATTCGCCTATTTCCACCAGTGGCATGCAATTAAGCAAACACCAGTCTGTTTCCAGCAGTGTAAAGAAATAACGCAGACTCCTCTTCCGCCAGTATATAAGAACCAAAAACGTTCTCTTTTAGCAGTTAGCAAAAAGGACCGTGGACCGTGTCGAAGGCCATTTGCCACAGTGGCCGAAACGTTGGGGAGTCTTCCACATTGGTAATGCGGTCTCATACGCAGAAGAATTTTATTGTCTGTGACAACGGCCGCGGGAGCCTATGTTCATAACGTTTGTGTTTCTTTGATATATTTTGGTGGTGTCCTGTAACTATCATGAGATGGGATTTGCACTCTTGCCTCGCGAACGGAATGCTGGGAACCGATCAGGCTAGGTGGCGGCACCCTTGCAGCTCAAGGGCTGACACCAGTCGAAATTAGCCATCGGATGGCTGTGCAATTTGATGCGAGTTGTCTGAGGTGAACCCAAGTTTAAAAGTCAGCAGGTAAATTCAGACGGGGTGTATAACAAGTGTTGAAGATTCACCACGTCCAGGAGACTCTGTCTGTGCAGTCATGGAGAACAACAGTGCAAGAGTTTAAGTGTCGCTTCTGGAAAACAGGCGTGTTGTGGTCAGTGATATTGCAGCAACTATGAACATTAGTGTCGGATCAGCCCAAAATGACGTACTGATATTCAAGAAAGTGTGGGGAAGGCGAGTTCCAAAATATGTGACATCAGAAATGGGAAGAGCAAGGATGTGTGCATGGAGCTCTTGCGACAGTACGATGGTGAAAGGGGGGCATTTCTTCATCGTGTTGTGAAGGGAGATGAAACGTACATGCAGTTTTAAGAACGTGAACGAAAGTGAACTTCCATGGAGTGGCGAAATTCTTCATCTCCTAAACTCAAGGTACAAACTGAAAGAAATACTGGTAAGATCATGTCGGCTATGCATTGGAACCATAAGGGAGCAGTCTTGAACATTACATGCCGAGGCATCAAAATGTCAACAGTACAACACACGCAAACCCTACGTGTGAAAATTTGAAACCAGAAATTTTGACTAATCGGCATGAACTACTGTCTAATAGCGTCCTGTTACTGTTTTTACCAGCAAAGTTCTGAAGTTCGTCTGCTTGTCTCACTCTCCGTGTTCTCCAGATCTGGCATACTCAGATTATCACAATTTATAAAGCACTGAAAGGAGCTCTTGGTGAAGTCTGGTTACGCAAACGTCCCCAAGAATTCTTCACACATGTAAGTGAGAAGCTTCTCCATCGCTGGCGTAAATGCATATATCTTGAGGGGAATTACGTCGAAAAATAGTGTGTCGTATTTCATTCTCGAAACAGATTATTGAAAAATATTCCGATTTGTTGCTGAATGATCCTTGTATTTGCTATGAGGTGACAAAAATCATGGGATACCTCCTGATTTCGTCTCGGACCTCCTTTTGACCGACGTAATGCAGCAACTCGACATGACCACTAGTCGTTGGAAGGCCCCTGCTGAAATACTGAGCCGTCCACGGTTGCGAAAGTGTTGCAGGTGCCGGTTTTTGTGCGCGAACTGAATTCTCGATTATCTCATAGATGTTCGATAGGTAACAAATCATTCACTCGGTTTATCCAGAACTTTGTTTATTTGGTTCTTTTTGGTAACAAGTGCTTTGTTGTCTACCACAAATGTCATTTTTACTGAGTTAGACGGACTTAACACTCTTCATATTTGGCACTCTAATGTAGAACGTGTCACGCAAAAAGTTAGGTGCGAAATGAACTTTTATTTACACGTAATGAGGACAGACGGTATATAATATTTTGAATAGGAATCCGTGTTCCGTAACGTACCGTTTTCCCAACTACGTTGGTATCATTTCAGGTGTTTAAGTCATCCACTTCTGCTTGAGGTACTGAATTAACCTTGACGCAGTTCATTTCCTAGGCAACAGTCCAAAAGGAAACGTAACGAAACACCCATTTATCACTTAAGCACTTTTTTGTATTAACACTTAAACATTACGTGTTTGCATTATTCCAAACCGAAAAAGAATCCAGATGCATTACAATAGCGGCTCGAAGTGGCGAACAGTTACAGAATTGTACCCATGAAGCATGTTCTGCTGCACACTCTCCGTTTCATATGCAGTCACTTCAGTTTCTAGTGCAGTAGCCAAACCTCTTGGCAGCAGATCTTCAACTGTCTCTACAGGACTCTCGAAAATTAAGCGTTGCATACGACTCTACAACATGTGGTTCACAGGAGTACACGTCATCCTGTCTACCGTACGGCGTACCGGGACAAACAACGCTGATACTTTTCTCTTTCCCTCAGCATACGTGGACATCTCACACTTCAGAATCCCCCGGGTACGTATCCGAACACGGGTTCCTATTCGAAATATTATGCACCCACTCCCCTATACACGTCCTAGAAGCCTGTAAGGGAAATTCCCGAGCACCCAGTGTTTACGTATAAAAGCCAGTTTCTGGTATTTCCTTTCTGTCTAGTAAAATCACATTGCTCTCATATATTCTTTTGAACACATAGGTTGTTAAACTTTACGTAAAATTTAAATGTGAATTACGTGTTAGTTATATCGGAACTCGTGTGGATGTCCTGATACATTGTGTATTTTCGATCACAGGATTATCGGGAGAAACGTATTTCGAACAACAGCGTGAATTGTAATCTTTATTAGTCCTTTAAACTATTATGGTCGTAGTATAATCTTCAAACAGTTGTTCACATTAGTGCACATCTACAGGAAAAAATATATTTTTAGGCTTTGAGAATGTGACGAGTTTTGTGCATAACATATTTCGTAGTGCATCAGAATTCGTAAATTACGGCTACAATAGCGTACATTGTAACCATAATGTAGTTTACCTTCAGTTTTCCCTTCCAACAGTAGTGTATACTGTTAGGAACCATCGTATATTTCCGATAATTACAAGTTTTTCTACGTGAGTTTGTTAGTGACCATGACACAAAAAAATGTTTTGAAAATTTTCAGGGAATCAAAAGTTTTATCCCGGATTTTTGTGTTGTCTCAGTGATAATAACTTCGTTGGGTGTTAATCACTTGCTCTTAAATGTAACAGATGATACATGTAGCATAACAGTTACAAGTAAAAGAGAATCAGAAAGATTAGTTCAAAGAATTTTGTTCACTGTTTTGTAAAACTTTGCACCAACCACAAAGCAGCCGCACCGTGAGTACTGTCCTCAGTCACAGGATGAGTTAAATGATGTTCGTAAAAGGCTGAAAATTGTTCTGACTCCTTCTGCATAAATGAACGCTGATGTGAATAGTTGTGTAAGGATGTATAATGAGGGACTTGTTCCTGAGATACTAAAGGTACCTCAAGTACTATCTCTCTATGTAAATACTATCTCCTCTACAGAATGTACAAGACCCACTACAACCTGACAACTTGACCTGAGTGCCATGTCATGAGTAGTTGACGGATCATATACGCTACAGGCAGAGTACTGGGAGAATGTAAGATATTACAAACGGCCTTCAAAAAATTTTGCACAGTCGTCTCTTTCTTTTATTTCTTACAGGAGGAGAATTATTATTATTTTTTTTAATATACTTGGAACATTTAGCTATATATTGAGCCTACTCAATGCAGCCTCCATTACCTGTGACGCATCTGGACCAACGTTCATTCCAAGATGTAAACTCACGGTGATGGGAATTGACTTTTACACCATTGCTTGGCACAGGAAATAACGTCCTTCTCACTGTCAAATGTTCTACAGCACAGATGGGCCTTCAGGCGAAGAAAGAGGTAACAATCAGGCGGAGCCAAACCCGGACTGTAGGGAGGATGACAAACAATTTTCCAACCAATTTTTCTGATTTTCTCCTGCGTCATAAGGGCTGCATGGGGCTTAGCATTGTCGTGGTGTAGTCTGATGAGCTGATCCTGAAGCTGTGGTATGTGGGTGTTGATGGCACGTCCCAGCTTGTCCAGTGACAAACAGTAACGTTCCCGTTTAATTGTGAAGCCATGTTCCAAAAAGTCAATAAAAATGACACCACACCGATCCCACAAGAAGGAGGCCATCACCTTTCGGCCTGCTGTTCGTGAAAGTCTTGGTTTCTTCTTCCGAGGGGATACCGGATGACGCCACTCCATGGATTGGGTTTTGCTCTCAGGTTCGGATAAAAACAACCATGTTTCACCCTGAGTAATAACGCCGTCAAAACACTGTTTCCACTCTTCAGCAAAGGTATTCATGAGACCTTCGCACACATTCTTCCTCATCGTTTCCATTTCTCTTGTCAATAATATAGGTATCCAACGTGCACAGAGTTTTCTGTACCCTAGCGACGGCACCATGATTCCACACCACCCAATGACAAACGAGTCATTACAGCAAGCTGTCGTGTCGTTACACATCTGTAATTTTGGATGTTTTGATCAATGGTCTCCTTATTTGCATTACTCACTACCGCCGAACGTCTACCGCATCGTGGATTGTCCAGTACAGAGAAATCACCTTCTTTAAACCTCTGCAACCACCGCTGGATACTGCTATGATCCACTGTCCCTCCCCATAAACAGGGAACAACTTCCTGTGAATCGATGTGGCAGAGTCATCGCCGGTCTTGAAGAGGAACTACCTAACATCTACTTCACGCTCCATTATGGCTCACCTGTAAATAAAAGAAAATACTTTTATATACTAACTTATAGCTAAGTGTTCCATGTATGTTTACCATAAATTTCATGCTCCTCCAGCAAAAAATAAAAAAAAAATAGAGACGACTGTGAAAAACTTTTTGAACGCCCTTTGTATAGGGCTATTACAAATGATTGAAGCGATTTCATAAATTCACTGTAGCTCCATTCATTGACATATGGTCACGACACACTACAGATACGTAGAAAAACTCATAAAGTTTTGTTCGGCTGAAGCCGCACTTTAGGTTTCTGCCGCCAGAGCGCTCGAGAGCGCAGTGAGGCAAAATGGCGACAGGAGCCGAGAAAGCGTATGTCGTGCTTGAAATGCACTCACATCAGTCAGTCATAACAGTGCAACGACACTTCAGGACGAAGTTCAACAAAGATCCACCAACTGCTAACTCCATTCGGCGATGGTATGCGCAGTTTAAGGCTTCTGGATGCCTCTGTAAGGGAAAATCAACGGGTCGGACTGCAGTGAGCGAAGAAACGGTTGAACGCGTGCGGGCAAGTTTCACGCGTAGCCCGCGGAAAATTGGCTCATGCCACAACTGGAGACCGACAGCGCCGACTTCATCTTTCAACAGGATGGTGCTCCACCGCACTTCCATCATGATGTTCAGCATTTCTTAAATAGGAGATTGGAAAACCGATGGATCGGTCGTGGTGGAGATCATGATCAGCAATTCATGTCATGGGCTCCACGCTCTCCCGACTTAACCCCATGCGATTTCTTTCTGTGGGGTTATGTGAAAGACTCAGTGTTTAAACCTCCTCTACCAAGAAACGTGCCAGAACTGCGAGCTCCAATCAACGATGCTTTCGAACGCATTGATGGGGACATGCTGCTCCGAGTGTGGGAGGAACTTGATTATCGGCTTGATGTCTGCCGAATCACTAAAGGAGCACATATCGAACATTTGTGAATGCCTACAAAAACTTTTTGAGTTCTTGTATGTGTGTGCAAAGCATTGTGAAAATATCTCAAATAATAAAGTTATTGTAGAGCTGTGAAATCGCTTCAATCATTTGTAATAACCCTGTACATCTGTTCCTCTGTCCAATTGTGTATAAGCGATGCCATTCACTGAAACTAAACAAGTGAGAATTATTTCACCGCTTGGGAAACATCCTATGTCGAGGTAAGGCACACGGAAAGGGTTAGGGTTCTATGAATCGCCGGCAGTTCGAGTGTACAGTGAATAAAGGTATCCTATAGGATAATGAAAGAAAGGGGTACGAAAGAATATTATGTACACTGAGTGTGTATGCCTGGAGGCATCATTCAACATGTTGAACAGGTTCAGGTGGTAGTTCAGGAAACAGGCAGCAACCAGCTGCAGGTGGTGGAACAAACGATGCCTGGTATTTACGCTCTGCGGTCATACATGGGTCATTTCAGTTACTGGCAAAGAAAGTTCAGTAGATCATCAACGATGCTCACAATCTGGAGCATATTCTCAAAAAATGATAGCGACCCTCTGTTTTTGGAGTAGAGTGGAAGGCTTGAACCAGAGATTTCGAAGGTAAGCTAGGCTACGACTTCCTTATTTTGTTGTATAGAATTGAGAACTTTATCCCCTTCAATACGGATTTTTTAAATTTAATATAGAAACTTCTTCTTTTGACCACATAGTGTTTTATTAGTCTTGATAATATTACGAATACAATTTTGGCAATTGGGAACTCACTTCCTGCAATTAGGCCCTGGGACACTGGTGTCCCAGTAGTCTTATTGAGTGGGACAAACGTTGTCCCACCAGTACCCACCAGCAATAGCGGTTACTAAAATATATATAGAGAACAAGCTGTATGCAATCAGTTTCTTATTACACTAGTTAGTAACAATTTGTAGAACACATTCACTATCAAAGAATTACACATGTCTGATTTATTATAATTACATCTGATATGTTCAAGTGGCTCAAATGGCTCTGAGCACTATGGGACTTAACTGCTAAGGTCATCAGTCCCCTAGAACTTAGAACTACTTAAACCTAACTAACGTAAGGACATCACACACATCCATGCCGAGGCAGGATTCGAACCTGCGACTCTGATATGTTGCAAAGCCCTTTTTACATAATGGATGCTGGCACATTTAGCTGATAGTTTTTGTGTTTCCTTGTTGTTGCTGGAACACAATATACACCTTCTTGTTGTAGGTCCTTCTTCAGGGAGGTGTAGTCCTACATTCTTCATAACTCTTGCTCCCTTCGAAGGGCGCCCAGTTGAGGATTTCCGCTGTACCTTGGCAGTCTTTTGTCCCTTCGCAATCATCTGCTCTGCTACGTTGACTAGAAAATGTTTTAGTGACACTGTCTTGTGTTGAATTTCCTTTTGTAAAATCCAGGCATTTACAACACTAGTAAGCAACAGTTTGTAGAACACTTCTTCCACCATTTATCAGTTTTCTGTCTAAATCATACAGTGTACTCATCTGATCGGCCAAGTACACGCCAACCAAATAGTCGTTTCAGTGCCACTGGACATTCTACAACCAATTTAGATCCATCTTTTGCTTTTCTGTTCACTATACATACGTCATTAGAATGACAATCACTGACCAACATTACTTCTTTGGTGTCCTGCCATTTACACCACAACGTACCAGACGAATTGCAAAGGAACTCACATTCCCCCCCGAGCAAGTTTCTCTGTCGACTTTGGCACATTTTTCCTGTTAGCCATATATGTACCAACAGCTGCAAACGGCAAGGTATCCATCAAACCAATTGATGTAAAAAATCTATCAAATGACAACATTAGTGTTTCTAATTGTTTCTGAGAGCTGCAGAACTACACACTCACCCAATGTGCCATCCAGATTATTGCATCCTTTCCAAAATATATGTTGAAGTCATGTATGTAGCCAATCACTCGTCATCCATATCTTTATCCCACGCTTCACTGGCTTCATAGGAAGGTATTGTTTCAAGGCTGACCTTCCTTTGAACTTTACCATAGACTCGTCAATGCTTTGTGCTGTACTTTACGACCTCGCTTTCTGAAAAGTGTTTTTCAGACAAGAGACTATTGGCTCTAGGTAGTAAAGCTTACCAGCTGTGTCTGGTTTCTCAGGGGAATTGAAGTACAGTTTAGAAAGTAACACTTTGCACCTATCTCTGGAAATGGCTCTTTTTATAGCAACATTTCCCAATGAAGTATTGTGTGACCAATAGTCCGAAAATGAGGGCACTATATTGTAACACTCTGCAAGCATAACACCAAGAACCAACCTAATTTCTCCAGGATCTGTGCTCTGAACTGTGGTTTTCTTTATCATTTTTGGTCTCTGATTCGTACACTGAGAGATAAATATAAAAAGACTGGAAGGAAATATTTCCTCAAAGACGTCTACTTCTGAAGCACGCCTACCCAATTTTTCTAATACAACTGGAATTACCGTGTTTGGCATAGTCTTTCGAGGTCTGAATATTGCATCTACCTTTGACCACAACACTACATTGTCAGTTGAACCTCGAAGTACGAAACCTCATTGTTGTCTTGGTCACTGTCATCAGAATCACTCGTGTTAGAAGCACTGCTATCGTGTGATTTAGAACTGCAAGAGAAGTCAGGATCCTCAACACAGTCATCATTGTCTTTTCAAGCCACTGCAACATAATTTTATCCATATCGGAACCCATGCTTGATTCAGTCCTGCGTCAGTGTTTCTAAAATAATAAAGAATACAGAAACTATTAGAGTGTGTTTCTTTTATATTGAGAACTGGTGGGACAATGATGTCCCAAGAAAAAGAACTACAGCCCAAGTCGCAAAAACACTATTTCTGGTTTTTTTTTTTCATACGATAAACATTCACAGTCATGCGAATTAGAAATCAATACAACATGAAACGGTGTAGATAATACTTATATATGACACTCACGTTTTCTTAGCTCTATTTCAATGACTTTCTTCAAGAAACGATGAAAATATCACCACGAACATGTGATTGATTCACAACTATGCCACCATGACAGTTTCACAAGTGCTGCCAACAGTCCAGACACAAGGAGGGAAGTTTAAAAGAATGTAATATTCAAATTCATTGTTAAATTGGGACGCCTTTATCCCAACAGTCTACTTGGAACTTCTTGTGGGACATATATGTCCCGTTAGGTTCGAAAGGGTTAAGGTACCCACAGATGCATCAGATGCACACTGTATAGGTCAGACCAGGCTGATATCTGGTAAGCAGGTAGATGCTGTCCGCCTCCTTATCTGAGTGATCAGCGCTTCTGTGTGCCATGCAGCAATCCTGGGGTTTTCTCCACTCGAGGAATGGTTGTTGTGTTGCCCCCATCATCATTTCATTAACATCGCCACACAAGTTTAATTACGTAGAGTCTACTGGAAAGACTTGCAACTTGGCGGCCGAACTTCCCCCGGTGGGGACTCCCAGTCCTCAGGGCCACAGTATCATTTCACTTTTTTGGTGGATGTATTATCTATGTAAGAGCCTAAGAAATTCCACATTCCCATCCCAGCCATCTCATGCAAACAAAGGCGAAAGTATTAAGAGGCCAGTGATCAACTGCCAAAGCTGTAAAGTAAGACTGAAAACTGTGACAATAAGACTAAAATAACTTGAGAAGCAAAATATCGAAAATGAAATTAAGAAGACTAGCTTCGTCCCCAAGGCACTGCCCATGTATGCGTGTGTTACATATATTACATATACACTGATCTACAACCGATATAAACCACCGCGCGTAGTCCCCGCGTGGTTATAGACGCCATGTCACGGATTGCGCTGCCCCTCCCGCCAGAGGTTCCCCCGGGTATGGGTATGTGTGCTGTTCTTAGCATAAATTAGTTTAAGTAGTGTGTAAGTCTAGGGACTGATGACCTTAGCAGTTTGGTCCCTTAGGAATTCACACACATTTGAGCACTTCGATATAAACTCGTCCGGACAATAGCAGCATCACCTGGTGAAGAATGACTGCTGGCCAGTCACACGAACGGTGCATGTAGTGTCAGTAAGTGTGCTGTCCGTATGTAGAGTGGAGAAGGAGCGCGGTATATCTGAATTTGACCGGGAGCAGACTGTGATGGCCCGGAGGCTCGGCACGAGCATTTCGGAAATTGCACGAACTGTCGGGCGTTCGAGGAGTGCTGTGGTGAGTGTCTTCTCGACGTGGTGAAACAAAGGTTAAACCACATCCGAATGTCATGGGGCTCGGCCACCATCAGTCATTACAGATGTCGGGCGTCGCAACTAGGGTACACTGATAAAACAAGCCAGGCGGCGGACTGTAGTGGAACTAACATCAGAAGACTTTCATTCTGGGAAGAGTTCAAGTTTGTCTGAACAAAATAGTGCACCAAACTCTTAACCATGGGCCACCGCATTCGACGACCCATTCATGTGCCAATGCTTACACCGACATCGGCAACTGTGATTGAAATGGACATGTGACCATTGGCATTGGACGCTGGACCAGTGGCAGAGCTTTGCGTGCTCTTATGAATCGCGTACCATCTTCATCTCGCTGATAGCAGGGTGCTAATCCATCGTCTTCCAGGGGAACAGCTGCTTGACATCTGTACTTCGAGAGGGGAGACAAGCTGGCAGTGGCTCCATTATGCTCTGGAGGACATTCACGTGGGCATCCATGGTGCTAGTGGAGCTCGTGAAGGGCACTTTGACAGCCACAGAGTATCGTACACTGGTTGCAGGGCACGTACATTCGTTCATGTCGATCATGGTTGCGACGGTAGTGGTATTTTCAGGGTAATGCACCATGACACAAAGCCAGAAGTCTGACGGAGTGGTTAGAGAAACACAGTGACAAGTTCTGATTTATATGCTGGCCCCAACTCACCAGATCTGTACGCGATTGAACACATCTGTAATATAATTGAACGCAGCGACAGACCTCATCGGCTCCCTTCCATGAATATACGGCAATTACGTGGCTTGCGTGTCAAGATGTGGTGCCAACTTCCTCCAGTGGCCTAAAAAGGCCTCTTCCATACCACTACGTGTCGCCGTGTTATCCGTGCCAAAGATGAACTTAACTGCTATTAGGTAGGTGGTCATTATATTCCGGCTGATCAGTGTATTTTCAAGTATATTGAACATATTTCACTCATATTTAGATTCATATTTCATTTACATCCGTAGCGAATTTGGCCTAGAAATTCCATCTCAGTCCTGAGGGACTGAAAACAACAACTGATTATGGTTTCCAGAAAAGGGAATGTCGCTGGTAATTGATTCTTCGCTGTTTTACACCATGGATCTCCACACAACATTAAATATATACCGCAGAGAGAATAAAGTTTAGAGGTTTATAAATTTTATTCGAGATTTTTTGTAGCAACAGTACATATCGATTACATGAAGTGATTACATTTACAGAACAATAGTGCAAGAGTTCTGAGGTACCAGGTGTGCCGCCCCTTGCTGAAACACCCGTACTAGTGTGTGGGGCAGCCTCCACACACGAGAATACAGATGCTCACTCTGGCGTCCAGTCGCTCGTACAGAAGCAAATACTGTCCTGTGACACGTTATGGCATTCCAGCTCGACCTGTTCATGTAGTTCTGTAACATTTGTTGGCTGGCAAGTCGCACGAATCATTTCTTGTTCCATCATATCCCACATGTGCCCGGTTGGAGTTAAGTCCGGAGTTTGTGCTGGCCAGAAAAGTTGCTGCACGTCTTGCAGAGCACATTAAGTTTAACGGCCAATGTATGTGGGAGTACTGTCCTGTTGCAATCATGCATCACCTTCCTGTTTCAAGAACGGCAAGTACCGAGCTCTGGTGAGCAGCCCCTTCACAAGCGCCAAAGGTGAAGAAGGGTTGTAACTTATCGCTCCCCAGACCATAAGGCACGGCGTGAGACTAGTGTGTCTTAGACGAATGCACTCTACGAGCAAGCGCTACCAGGTCTACGTTGTATATGCAGACGACCATCACTCGTGTGCAGTGAGAATCTACTTTCACAGCTGAAGACCAAAGCGCGCCATTCATCTTCCAAGTGATCCTCTGACGGCACCAATTGGGCCGTGCATGCCGACATTGTGACGTGAGAGGAAGACGGACTGGACGGGTGCGCGCCTTGGTCCCACTACTAACAACCGGTTCGCACCAGTTCGCGTTGACACGCCTGGGCTCACAAGCCCTCTTATCTTTGAAGTGGTTGCTGTACCATCTGCCACTGCTGCCCTTAGAGTACAACGAACCTGGTGGGCGTCTGTGCTGCGTGGACGTTCAGAAATTCGTCTAAAGGTGTGACAATGTCCACCCGGCCACTTGATACCAGAATCATCGCACAACTGACGCAATATGGCAGTTCTGCAATAGTACCATCCCACCATTAGAAAGGCCACAATTTGACCCCTTCTAAACACGCTCAATTGACTGCACGAAGCACGAGTGCTCTTCCATGGCATGGTTGCCTTCTTGCTTCACACGTTTGCACCACACTGAGCGTTCTGACTATGGTCATTCGCTATTAAATGGTAGACACAAATGGCTCTCTGGTAGCTATCCCGCTATGCTATTTGTTCGTGGAAGACAATGAAACCTTTATCGGTACTTCTCCTATCCCTCATGTGGCATAATCGACATCGTCTTCCCAAATGTACTATTTTTTTCCGGCAGTATGGTATTCAATTGCGTAACATGATCTTTGGTGCCGAAACGCGATTACAGATTTATTGCCTCACTGCAGTGCTCGCTCTCTGAACCTAGTTTACATACTGAACAGCATACGAATAAGAAACATATTGCGCTTAACACTTTTAAATTATTTGAAAAGAACTGCATATAGAAAACCTTACCACATCCATAGGAATTACATATCATCGAGACTGACCACGATGAGTGTAGTGACGTCGGTATCTTTGGATTAGATAATATTATGGGTCAATATCGAATATTTTTTCACCTCATATCATCTTAGCACCACCCCCTCTCCTGGCGGTACAGGGGTATAGTACCGCCACAGTATTTTCATACAAGTAATAATACAAATAAGGAGTCAAGTACATACAAAATGTCGTTGAAATGGCTCCAGATGTTTTCACTCCTTTTCTCTCATACCCCAAACCCTATGGGAAAATATCTGGACAAATTTAAAACCTTCGCGGGCATGCGCACAACTCACCGACGTTTCGTCACGATCGTCTGAATAACACAGGAAAACATAGAAGACGAACAAAGAAATATTCATATTTATAAACCCGATTAACAATGAACACACAGAATGAGATGAGGTTCCGTATTTAACATAGTTGAAAACAACGACGAGAAAGACAGGAATAGAAATAAACATAAGATTACAAATGCCCTGAATTGCTTTAAACTAAATACAGTTTTCGAGAGTATACTTCCTATGAATCTGAAAAAAAAATGTTCAAATGAGTGCGAAATCTTATGGGACTTAACTGCTAAGGTCCTCAGTCCCTAAGCTTACACACTACTTAACCTAAATTATCCTAAGAACAAACACACACACACCCGTGCCCGAGGGAGGACTCGAACCTCCGCCGGGACCTATGAATCTGAAAACGTATGTTTGCGTTGTGTGTATGAACAGTTTCGATTAGTGAGATATGTACTCGTATTTATCTTAACCATTCAAGAACAAAGAGTTGATCATTGAAAAAATACATACACTGATGAGCCAAAACATTGTGGCCAAATTTTAAAAGCTAGTTTGTGCGTCGTTGGAACGAATTGCATCACGGATCCGGTGTATCAGGGATCCTAAAGTTTTTTGGAGGATTTGTAGACAAATGTATCATTAGATGTCTACCCACATATCATATATTTCTCGTAAATAATGGGCCGCTGATCTGGGTACGCGATGATGGCCCCCAATAGGGATCCAGGTGGGTTCCATAGGATTTACATCAGGCGAATTTGGTAGCCGAGACATCAACGTGAGATCACTAGAATGCTCTTCAAACCACTGTAGCACGATTCTTGCTCTGAGACAGGTACTGTAATACTGGTGATAGATGACATCTCCGTTGGGAAAGACCTCAAGCACGAAGGCATAGAGGTGGTTGGCAGCCGTCAGCGTATCTTCGATTACTAGTGTAGGCCCCATGCAAACGCAGGATGATGATGATGACCGAGGTGACTGGTTTGTGGGGCGCTCAACTGCGCGGTTATCAGCACCCGTACAAATTTTCAGTCCTTGCTCAGTCCAGTTTCGCCTCTTTCATGAATGATGATGAAATGATGAGGACAACACAAACACCCAATTCCCGAGCGGAGAAAATCACCAACCTGACCGGGAATCGAACCCGTGTCCCCGTGATCAATAGGCAGCAACGCTAGCCACTAGACCACGAGCTGCGCAAATGCACGAGAATATCTCCCTTATCACAATACTGCTACCACCAGCCTGCGTCTTTGGCGCGCTGCACTTTTCCAGCCGAAGTTTCCCTCGTGGAGACAACCATCGACCTAGTGTATCAAAAATGTGATTCATTCGACGATCCGACGCGCTTCCATTGATCGACTATCGAAACCCGATGGTATCGTGCCACTCCAATCGTAACTGAATGATGTCCTTGGGTCAACATGTGAACACATAGGGGTGGTCTGCTGCGGAGCTCCATGTTCAACAGTGTACGACTAACGGTATGCTCCGGATCACTTGTGCGTGTACCGGCGTTTGTGACCTTTCGGCAGAGATGCGACAGGCCACCATCTATCCCACTTTACAGAGCAGACAAGCCTCCGAACCCCATGTACTGTGAAGAATCGTGGGCGACCAATCATTTAGCACCTAGTCGTAGTCTCATGTCCGTCTACCCCTTTCAGCTGATGCTCACGATAGTAGCACGTGAACATTCGACTATCTTTGCCATTTTCGAAGTACTCTTTCAGAGGCTCTGCGTAATAATATTCTGCCATTTGTCGAAGACGCTTGACTCAATGGATTTCCCCATTTGCAGCCCATATCTCCGCTTCGGTGATCCCCAGCCCGTGTCTGTTCCGCTTACATACTTTTGTTACCGCGTCGAGTGTCCGCAACGCCACCAGACGGCACCTAACGTCGCGGTGAGCAGTGGTCCTAATGTTTTGGCTTTTCTGAGCACTGTAATCAATAGGATGTTCTAGATGAGGCACTTACGCTACATTGTCAAAGGATGATTGTTACAATAATGATTACGACGGTTGTGGTGGAGGTGCTGGTGGTGGTCGTGGTGATTTCCCACGTCACTGTCACATGGGTAACCTCAGAACATTAACCGAAAGTTATCTTCTGTAAATAGTTTTTATTGGGTGTAGAGACAAAGAAGCAATGACGGAAATAGAATAAAGGTTCAAGAGCAGTATTAAAATTCAAGGTGATAGGATATCAGTGAAATGACCTGCTGATAACATTGTTATACTCAGTGAAACTGGAGAACAACTGCAGGATCTGTGGAATGGTATCAGCAGTCTAAAGAGTACAGAATATGGTTTGAGAGTAAACTGAAGAAAGACGAAAGCAACGGGAGTAGCAAAAATGAGAACAGTAAGAAGCTTCACTTCAGAAATGGGCTTAAAAAAAAAGACGAAGATTTATAAATACTTCTGTCAAGCAAGCACGTCCACAGCTAACAGAAAAGCAACCGGTGCACTCACTGAAGACCTATCGTAACAGTCTCTCCACCCTCATTTCCATCATATCTTTTTGTTTTCATTTATTTATTGTTATCATCAAAGACGTTATTCGTGTTTCTTTTTAGCTCACTGATCGGATCTAGCTCAGTCCGCACTACGTCAAGAAGTAGATAACTAATGTTAAAATAAGAATTTTTTTTAGTATATAGTACATATAATTTAGTAGAATATGGTATGCTTTTAAGGGTTATGGCTGTTACAACAGTTACAACACTGAAACTATCCTGGCCCATCAAAACTGTCTCAGTCTTGCCAACTCAGTTTTCCAGGCGTCACTAATGTCGGGCCCTCACACTGCAACGGGAATGGCTAGAACTCCTGCAAGAGAGGAAGACACCATTAATCTGTCAGATTCTTTCATTAACAGAGTACACCCACGTTGCATAAAAGAAAGATTCCTTTAGTTAACACATTGATCTCCATATGATTTATAAACGAAGTGGTATTTTATTTCGACTATGTATGATGGATAAATGAGGATCCTATTTTTCTAGTCTCATTTTACGCCTGTGCTAACCACTAGTTTGGTTTCATTGCAAAAGAACTAGTTGAGTCTAATTTGAACTCAACAGGAATAGGGAAAGTGGCATTGTCGTAAAGGATCATGAGGGGATTCGGATTACATTGCGTTCAGCCTACCTACTTCGGAGAAACTAGTTTCTAATCTTCGGTTAGTAGATAGGTCGCTTTATTGTTGTAAGAAATACTACGTTGGACTGCGCATTTTTGAATGCCTCGAATTCCACCGTGAAGATCATGTTCACGAAACTGTCTGCGATACATTTCGTGGTCAAATTCTGTTTATCTGAATAAATGGATACACTAAGCTACGTTAAGGATTTAACAGAGAGTGAGGGTTGGTCGCGCACAGTCGAAATTTCCCTGTGCGCCACCTCGTTGGAAAAGAAAACGAAAAACTAGGTATACTTCTCTCCTTTCGTATCCGCAGAAGTACCTGTTTAACCACTGTCTTATTACTTTCAACTAAATTACTAATTCTCTTGATTTAACTTCTACTTCAATGTAAGTCCTATTTACAACATTATTGTTGAAAACATTCACAAACATTCACAAAATCACATTTCCCTACCATAAAATCTCCTTTTGTGTCCTGCAAACGTACTAAAATTCCCAGATATAACCTCAAACTTTATTTGGGTTGTCAGTCTTCTGACTAACTTGATGTGACCCGCCACTAATTCCTTTTTATGCCAACTTCTAATATTCAGCGTTGCACTCGCACTTGCACTCTTTGTTCTCAGTTATTTTTCGTATGTATTCCAATCTAATTCAGTTGCTATAACCGAAGAAATCTTTATTTTCCTGCCACCGAGAAGATTCTGTCTTAAGGAAGTTGTCACTCAAACGAAATCCCGTAAGCCCCGAGTGCCACTTATAAATTTCAGGATTTGAAACGTTCCTACCTGAGTCATTTTATTACTTTTGTTTGATTGTCATGCCTAACGATTCAGTTATTTTTAATGCAGAAGACTGCTTAGAATTGATGATGATCATGGCGACAGAACCGGAAACAAGTACCATAACGATTTTTCAGTTTTTGTAAAATCACGTGTTTTTTATAACACGGTCGTCATCTTGATATTTTTACAGTTTTGGAAAAACAGCGGCATCTAAAAAAAATTCTCTGACGTCGGGAGGGGCACAGAATCGTGCTTTAACATACAGAGATACGGAAAATACATATATCGTAAACTGCGTTCTCTTCCTATAGTCGTAATTCAAATTCATCACAGAACATAAATATTTTCGAGCAATAAATATCTTACGCCGTCCACATTACATGATGGATAGTTCCCTGGACACGCAACGATACTCCACGAGATGCTGATTCGACAAGATTGATTGCATGCATTCTAAACCTTCAATATAGTTCTCTCAAGGCAATTGTTCATTCAATGTATATTGAATGAAATCGAGGATTCGAGACATCGTGAATTGCTCTAAGAGTTCCTTCACATAGCAAGCGTCTTGCTAGGTTTGGAAAAGGGCTACCTATTAAAATAAAATCTGGTATGTCATGATTTAAGAAAAATGCCCTCTCGTATACAAGATAGTAATTTGATGTGGCCGCTAAGAGTTTGTAGAACACTGCTTACACAGTGAACACTTACTTTTAGTAGTGGGACTAATACAGGGCATAGCAAAAGAAAAACTGATCTTAGTTGAACATGAGCAACAGTACAAAATATCTCACCAAGCATAAGAGTGTTTAAGCAACGTAGCTTATAGCGCCGTTCGTTGCAAATGGGCATACGGATCAAGCCTGTTAAATGATATACAAATATGGGGCACCTAATAAACGCACGTTCTCCAAACAAAGCACTGCGCCTCTGGCTCCTGTGTCAGCACCAAAACCGATTTGTTGATGCAAATTGCAATAAGAAAATGATGACATTGTACCAGTTGCGTAATGCAAGTGTTACATTTCTCATCCAGTTATTGCATTCCAGCTGTTGCGTGCAAGTCGGTCTTATTTGTTTAATATTTTAGAGACGTGACTTTCTGCAGGCCTCACATACTTCAATAACTGCATTTTTATCTGTCAGCTGTATAAATAAACCTTTATTCGTGACCACTTTCGGTATCTCAGTCTATCATCACAGGAAGACAACATAAAAAGGAATAAATGCAGTGCACATACAATGACCAGCAAATAACCTAAATAAAAATGTTAAAGAGAAATATAAAAGTACTTAGACAGAGAATACATTACATAGCAAAACAATTCATTTCTCTTCTAGATCCTTCAGAAGATCGCAACGCTACAATAACTGTACATGGCCATCTAACAAATACCGGGCTTTACACAGGAATAGGTCTTACAATAATACATGAATTAATGTGAAGGAACTACAATGAAGAATGATTCGAGCTGACCAGTGAACAACACATATCAGATGTTCAGTAAGAACTCCAAAAAGGACAACACAAAGTTTTGTCCCACCACATTCAATATAGCTTACATTTAAAGATATACACTGCCAGCCTTTAGAGGAGTAGGAGCAATAAAGTATATATTAGATAAACGGTGTGTTACACTGTGACTACATTGTCTACCGTGTGAAGACCTATAACAAACACGGAAACAAGCTGACACCGGCTTTCAGAGCATGATACATACAAGTAAAGGTATGAGAAATGGAAGAAAATATTTTGTAAATCCTAAATTGTCAATACGAAGCCATTGTAAACTAACATATACACCGCAAAAAACCTAGTTAATCTGAAAGTTTGAACTAAGAAGTGATGTCAAAAATAAATTAAATAAGCTGCAGCCATTTTGTACGCGCAAGATTGTTTTATTCTGTGGACGCTTGTTATAATTTTGTGTAGACAAGAGCCTTTACCAATGGGCGAACAAATTTGTGCATTTATTCTAACGTATGCTAAGAGTAATGCGACTGCTATCTTAAGTCATGACGTGACATGTTTCTGGTTTTTGTATCAATTTTATATATGACAAGGGCCACTCGGCTCCACCTAATCTAGTTTACCACCACGTGACATAACAAGTGAGTATCCTTACCCCACAAATAGTTTTCTGTTATTAATATTCCGTTATGTACGTAAAAATAGTCTGTAACCGTATATACATGTTTTTAGGGCCCACTCTTTCTGGAGAAGATATTTCTATAAATATCTAAACCTTGGTCTAGCGCTAAATAAACCTGTGGCTTGCAACTGGTTAGCAGATTTTTTCAAACTCTTCAAATTTATACAGTTGCTGAATCGCACCTTGTTTGAGATTTTGATATCGTTTTATCTTACAATGTGAATGCTGTCACATATGAGTATTCATACACGTATATCACTTGATTCGTAAGGAACCTTATTACTGACAAGCAGCATAAATTTAAAAACTGTATCATTAAACAACCTAAATCACAAGTGCTAGTCAGTAATTATCTAATATAGGCCTTCGACTGTAAGGCTCAGAACCAAACGCATCAATTAATCAAGGTCTCGGTCGCCATAGGACCTTGGTCTCATATAGTATATGTCATAACAAAGATAATATACATGACTTGATATACTATATGTATTGCGAATGTAAACAGATCGTGTAATATGTACCTCGTGCACTAGAGTAAAGTCATAAGTCTCTTAATTGACACTCTGGCACGTGGACAGTATACACAACGGTACCATACATAGTCAACACTATGCAAATATGTTGGAATATCAATGTGAGCCTCATGCAACCACCACATCTGCATTGTTACAGATGTGATATTTCAAAACCTGAACAGCTACCTAAAACATGGACTGCCAGCACTAGCCCATTAAATTGCAAATTCTTTTCATTTGTTATTATAAATTTATTTTACCATTGCTGAATCAGTTAATTTTTTCTTATGTTGCTCCTGCACATAATACGTAAAGTAAATTTCGTAAATATGTTCATACCTTCACAGACTCTATTGAGCTTTTGCAACAAAACAGAATATAAATCATTTTCGATACTTTAGAATCCACTAATAGTTATGGTAAAATAAATTTAAAATTGTCACCTTCCTGTAAATAATGTAGTGGGCAGGAAATGAAACACCTGAGATGGTATACAAAGTCCTTATGAAACCATAGTGTCATAATATGTCTGTAAGATTTTTCACTTCAAAAATAAACAGTGTGAGTCATGGTTTCCGTATGTGTCGTACAGGGTGTGCTGGAGGACGCATAGTACCTGTAAGTAGACATACAAAAGTTCTAACTTTAGCATAACAAAACATTGGAATATGTGTTTTCTCTGTTTTCGGATTGCGATATAAACTCATATATTCGACTATAGTGTAAGGGAGGCAGAAGAACACATTCATACACCACGACAAATACGTAAACAAAAGCACTTGATACTGAGAACAAATTCTTGCAACGCTTCTTGCTAAGCATGGAAAAATACGTAACTGGTGCAATGTTTCGTTACTTGCGTCATGAATGACACGGTTGCATGTTTTGCAGAAACATCGATTATGATGAATGATATTATGGCACTACAGTGTGCTATCTCCTATTCCTTTTCACTTATGGACCTCTAAATACATTCCAACAAAATTTTGTGGTGTTTTCCACTCTTGATAAAAAGATCTTGTACACGATGAGATCAAAAGTATCTGGACACTTGGCTGAAAATGACTTACAGTTTCGTGGTGCCCACCATCGGTAATTCTGGAATTAAACATGGTGTTGGCCCACCCTTAGCCTTAATGCAAGCTTCCACTGTCGCACGCATACGTTCAGTCAGGTATTGAAAGGTTTATTGGGGAATGGCAGCCCATTCTTCACGGAGTGCTGCACTGAGGAGAAGTATCGATGTCGGTTGATGAGGCCTGGCACGAAGTCAGCGTTCCGAAACATCCCAAAGGTGTTCTATTGGATTCAGGTCAGGACTCTGTGCAGGCCAGACCATTACAGGGATGCTACTGTCGCGTAACCACTCCGTCCCAACGCCGTGCATTATGAACACGTGCTCGATCGTGGTGATCCAATGGCCATCCCCGAATTGCTCTTCAACAGTGGTAAGCAAGAAGGTGTTTAAAACATCAATGTAGGCCTGTGACGTGATAGTGCCAAGCAAAACAACACGGAGTGCAAGCCCCCTCCATGAAAAACACGACCACACCATAACACCACCATATCCGAATTTTCCTATTGGCACTACACACACTTACAGATGATGTTCACTGGGTGTTCGCCATACTCACAGTCTGCCATCGGATTGCCACATTGTGTACCGTGATTCGTCACTCCACACAACGTTTTTCCACTGTTCAATTGCCCAATGTTTACGCTCCTTACACCAAGCGACGCGTCATTTGGCATATACCGGCGTGATGTGTGGCTTATGAGCACCCGCCCGACCATGAAATCCAATTTTTTGTCGCCTCCCGCCTAACTGTCATAGTACTAGCAGTGGATCCTGATGCAGTTTGAAATTCCTGTGTGATTGTCTTGGTAGATGTCTCCCTATTATACATTACGTCCCTCTTCAACTGTTAGCGGTCTCTGTCAGCAAACAGATGAGATGGGTCAGTACGCTTTTGTGCTGTACGTGTCCCTTTACGTTTTCACTTCTTTATCACACCGGAAACAGTGGACCTAGCGATGTTTAGGAGTGTGGGAATATCGCGTACAGACGTATGAGACAAGTGACATCGAATCACCTGAAGACGTCAGAAGTCCAGAAGTCCGTGAGTTCCGCGTAGCACCACATTCTGCTCTCTCTCGATGTCTATTGAATACTGAGGTAGCTGACATGGAGTACCTGGCAGCAGGTGGCACTACAGTGCATGTAATATGAAAAGCTTTTTTTGGGGGGTGTCCGGATACTTTTGATCACATAGTGTATCTGTGTATAGTCCGTTAGCTGCTGTGATAAGATGGATGGTTTCATACAGAATACCATATTCTCCTGCACAGCTGGAGTGGCACGTTGATCCGCAGTTTATTTACACGTCTACAAACCGAGGATAAGAACTAGTAAGGTTTGTCTGATAAATAACAGTTTACATTCTGTTACTAAATTTCGCGTAACAGCCAAGCAAACATGTTACCACCTCTTAGCGAAAAACGGGAACATTCTCCATGCTATGCTTGCTACCTCCTCTGGTAATTGACGCTGTTAGGTCGCAAACAGTAACGGCACATCTTGCTCTTTTGTCCCTCTATTTATATTAGGATCACCAGCACGTAACGTTCTCGTGACTAGTGTGACTTGTAAAACGAGATCGCATTTAAGTAAGGTACATGAAATAAATCACCGGCGTAAAATACTACGGTACTGTATAAATTTAAAATGCGTAAGTAATGATTGACGCAGTTTAAGGTTTTTTTTTTTCCTTTTCCGTGTCTTCCGGTCTTGAAAGCAGAGCGGTCACCCTTCCGCCCTATCTTAATGTGCACAAATGCCACAAAGCTCAGTTACACGGAATCTAATCAGACGGTGATGGCGTATCCCAAAAACAAATGTCGGACATTTTTTAAATAAATGAATATGAGAGCCTGCTTAGAGCTGCATGCTTACACGAAGGTTTATTGAGGTATTTTTCTGTTTCACATTAAACATTCTTAGTACCACGTACTGTTCTAGCCTGTCATGTTTGAGGCAAAAGCAAACTTTGTAGTCTGACAAAAATTTCCCAGTTCTCTGTATTAGCTATTGTTGTATTACTATTGTTCAATGGAAAGAAAGCTTCAGATACGAAGTTTTTCGTTGCCTTCATTGTGTTTAGGTATATTGGATGACTAACTTTCACAGAATTAAGTCGCCATCATGAAATACACATCGCACAGTTTATAGAATCAAGCTCCGCATTTTTTTACATCCTGCTCACTTAATATGTTTCCGTTACGATGATACAGAACATACATTTGGTTTAGAGCAGAGTATGACTTCATAACCTGTACACTGTGGATCCAAAGATGGCAGCTCAATCCCGTTGAAACAAGTAATCTAGTGTAGGGCCTACCTATACGCGATCAAGGCAATAAAAGGCATCATATCTGAAGCTTTCCTTACATTTAATTCATTGATCATTATCCAACCGACTATGTGACGTAATTATATTATTATTTCGTTTAGAGGAATAAATTATTACTGAAACAAGAAATTAAATTCGATGCTGTATTTCTGTGTCCACGAGACTCCCGATAACTGATTTTCTCTTGTTCAGTTGTGCAGGCGTCAGATGTACAGCGCTTAATTGACAGTATTTTTCTATGTTGCCTAATTCCAGATCAGTTCAAGACACTCCAAAATCCGGCATGCGAAATCGGATGACACAAGTTTGTACTGGAAGCTGTAATCCCTAGTTGCCATCCGTCCTTGCGGATAATTGGGCTACACGTGTTCCTCCGGAGGTCTCACCGCCCTCCATTCCGGACCCACGTGCTCCGCGTCCTCTCCGGGTCTCCCCGAAGTAGATGGGAACTCAAAGTTGGGACCCAAGAGATACGGCACTGCCAACTGTGTCCCAAGAAAGTGCCAGCGGCAGCCACAGCCAGACAATGGCCACCCGCAGCGCGCCTCTTACGCCTGTATCAATCGACCGCCGCGCTGTGGATCGAGCGCGAACGAAAGCGGAGCTCGCCATGTCACAGCACTGCTGCAGTAAATCAAGGCGGAGGCATAACTGATGTCGTTATCTGTCATTATGTTGTAAGAATAACACAGGCCTGCATTTCTTTTTTCTGTTATATCATGTTTTTCAGTTTTTGATCATGGATTTTTTGAGCCGAATTAAAAATTTGTCTTAGTTCTTTCCAACGCGTCAGAATTTTTTTCAGATCGCAATTTGTCAAAATGTATTAAACACTGAAAAAAAATCTTATATAGAAGACTTACGGACAAACTTAAATATTTAGGAAATGCTTCCATCTGTCAGTTTACGATGAAAACGAATCGTTTACGTCATAATTCGGTAGACGGCAGCACATACCACATTAAATGCGTTATAAACCTCAACTGTCAGTTTGGCATAAAAGTTCGCACATGTCGTCCTCTACCAAGAGCGTTTGTGTCGGCGGATATACGCTCAAAGCAAACATACTGTGTTCGAAATGGCGTCAGTACCTGTAGATTCCTTGTGTTACATTTGTCGTGCGTTAATGGTGTCCAGGCAAGTCTATCTCGTGTATTTCGATGTAAAAGTAGGAAATCAAGACAACACTTGCTCACTCCAATATGTCTGCTGTGCGTGTGAAGAGAGACTGAGACAGTGGTCAAAGGTTGAATGACATGCTTTCAGACTCAACGTTCCGACGATCTGGCGAGAGTTACTAAATCATAGTGCTTTAGGACAGACGTGGGTCAAAATGCATTATTGTTCTCACACTCATATATCTTCAAAAATATTATAGCGAAAGTAGTAATACTTGAGACCATTATTTACAATATAATGCTTGTTATTCTGTGCAGTTTTTGTTTGAAAATGCGAATCAACATACATTTAATTAGGATCTGAATTTTGTATACCATTGTTTCTACGATGTGCCTTTTCACGTAAACTAATCAAACAATATTTCTGGAATTTCACAGTGTACATCTTCATAAGAGGCTAATAAAACATGAAAACAGGTTCTTGTTTAAGGTCACAATTGCTTTGAAATTAATTTTTTTGTTTCGTGTTACCTGGGACTGCTCTATTTTTCTCAGATTTTAAAGGAAAACTTTTCTCAGAGGAAAGGTAACGGCAAACTGCTGCACAGGATTATTCAGTAAGCAAGTCTTACTAAATATGCCAGATTTCAGGATAGGTTGAAAAATCAGCAAACCAGTTGCAAACAATGCCTTACTAGCCCATAACCTAGGTTTCGATATTTGTAAAAATATCTTCTCCAGAAGTATTGGGACTTGTGTAAGCGTGTGGGTTGCTATTCTGTCATTCTGCGCAACGGATTGATCTAAGATGTACCCTTTACCCTGTGGCTCCTGCAAGATGCAATGTCCACCCCCACACTACTACAGAAGTCAGACAGACGCCCCTAACGTTCTAAAGAGAAATGCCTCAAAACCTTTCAGCAATAAATATGTTCTGGAGTCGTCCACTGCAAGGAAATGACACAAAAATTCACAAAGTTTCTTACGTAACTAGTGGGATACTTGGGTACTGGAGTAGTGCTAGTTAGTGTAAGAAAAACATGAAACTAACGAAAATGATTATTTTTGCAAAAATTCTGAGGAATCACAATGGCACTTTTAGTTATGAACTTAACAACTTATTTCCTGGATCTCTTCGAAATGTGAAGTTACCTCTCAAGGATAGGATTCTCTAATGAAATTTTTATACAAAGTTTAAGATTGTTCCCAGAATGAGATTTTCACTCTGCAGCGGATTGTGCGCTGATATGAAACTTCCTGGCAGATTAAAACTGTGTGCCCGACCGAGACTCGAACTCGGGACCTTTGCCTTTCGCAGGCAAGTGCTCTACCATCTGAGCTACCGAAGCACGACTCACGCCCCGTACTCACAGCTTTACTCCTGCCAGTACCTCGTCTCCTAACTTCCAAACTTTACAGAAGCTCTCCTGCGAACCTTGCAGAACTAGCACTCCTGAAAGAAAGTTATTGACTTGGCAGAATGGCTTGTTATTGACTAGGCAGAATGGCTGAGAGCCGCGCCTACTCAACTTGAGTAATTATCCGTTAGAATGTTGCTAGGTATGGTCGAGGTTGTCGCATGTGAAATGCGGTGAATGGTACTGTTGTAGAGGAAATATGAGGCTCGCAATAGCTGTAGCGCACAATACCGTAAGCTGCGATGACTGCGGTCTGCGCCGCTCGCTGCTGACAAATAAGATAACTCTCGTTCAATCTAGATTGACCTTCGCCAATCAAACTCTCCCTATGCCTTGATGAAGTCAAGGACTCCTATTCGCCCCTGGTCTAACTATTGGCGTGGTGCACCGGTCCACCAGTCCACCGTGATGCCACTCAAAAATTCTCTCACAATCATTTAACTATAACTCTGTCCATTCACACTACACAATAAGTGTGTCAGCCAACACAGTGAACAACACTTAATCACAAGGACTCAATACAGAGTCGCACCTCAATTCGCTCTTGACAGAAGTGCTCTCCCAGTGAAGTACTGAGGAGAGACTTTTTCCTCACTCTTTGTGTACACGTACGAGCGCGCACGCTCTCGTTACGTGTTCTCGACAAGAGCGACAACGGAACGACCCCTCTCCACGCCAGACATGAAGGGGTATATCTTTCGGTCTCTTCCATTACTCCTTCAGCTCAAGGCGTCAGAAATATCGTCTGCCAATCAGCATTGCTCTTCTGAAATGGGAGAATGACGTTTCGTTTAAAGCGACCAATCCGGAAACCTGTAGTATCAACGTTTGGAGTTTGCTGTCTCCCTGTGAAAATCTCTGCGTGCTATGTGTAAAGAATGCAGAGGCTGGCCGCTCCCACACAATGTAGCGGAATTTGCTTTTAAGCCAAACATGGGGTCGTTCCTCCTTTCACTCGGGCAACTGCTGTCTGCTCTGTGGGCAGTCACCGGCTGACATAGATAGGCTGGATCGTCCTCTGAAGGGACTGGCCCCTGGCGTGCGGTCTGCCTCTCTCGAACTAAAGGCTCCTATGACGGTCATGTCTGGAATGTATGTGTGTACGCCAGTCTCGAGTATTTCAACCATGGTGCGCTTACTTGTTATTTGAAAACGTTTACATGAATTCATACAACATTGACTTTATCTTATCGAGTTTGGGTTCGAATGAAGCGTCTTGATGTGCGGAATATGATTGTGAGGGCGGAATATGTAAGCAATGAAGGTCAGGAGACCATGACATCTTACATTTGTCTCATCTCTTATGGTACATAAGATTACATGAAGCCTAATATACCATCATGAATGTAACAAGGCCCACTACTTGAGAACAAGATTTTTTACAAATATCGAAACCTAGGTCAAGGTTAACAAACCTTTGTTTGCAACTGGTTGGCTCATTTTTCAGCCTCTTCAAATTTACACAGTTGCTGTTTCGCAGTTATGTTTAAGATTTTGACATTTCAGCATGTTAGTTTCTATATTTCCTGAGAAATGGTATATTATAGCTCAAAAACGTCGCTTATGGCAATTCGCATTTAAGGTTTTTTGTTTGAATTTTTAACAATATGCTGTACCTCTAGTGACTAAAGTGGTCCATGTCAGTAATCTTTGTTCTCTTCCTCGTCCTCTTGGAGTAATCTCTTTCCCTGCCTCCTTTGGCTAGCCAACGTTTCCATGTTTTCTCCTCCTCTCTGAGCTTTGTCCAGTCGCGATTCATCGACGCTTCTGAGTACCTTCAGTATGAATACATCTGGATGGAAGCCTAGTCTCTGCATGCACTTAATCCCACCTTCATTTCCACTACTGAACACTAGATACGCATCACATGCTCCTACCTTCACAACAACTGAGGACACAACTGCTGATTTGGGACAACAAGTCTATATAAGGTTATTGTAGCTGCCATTCGTATTCTGTGTTTTCCCACATGCTCATTTTTTCAGCGGTTCAGGGTTGACTAGGCACCTGAAAAGTTGATTTTATTACATCTAAAACAGCAAGTGTGAAACTATGTTTGTAGGTTTATGGCTTTCCACTAGCTTCTGCCTGAAGATATTTGCACCACAATATGTCACGAAAAGAATTTTGAGCATTATTATCTGTGGAATGTTTTTGAAAGAATATTACCTGCACAGCTTGCTGCATTGTTTTCAAACTATGTAATTTATCTACGTTAAATTTCCCATAACATGTCTGTAAAGTATGAATTTTCCTGCCTGTCAGTCTGTTAACACCTTCCAGTGGCTTTCCATCTTCAAATTTCTTGCCTTTCAGTTCTCTCTTCAATCTGAGAAATCTATCTCCTATGCACTTCACATCCAAGTTTTTCTATATTAGTTTGTGAGCCATGAATACTGTTCTCTAAATCAGTCTTAGAAATACTGGAATCTCCGTCACCAACATACCTCCCACACCTAACACCACGTTGCTGAACTGCTCTTTAGAATATCAGTTTCATCCCAGCTGCTTACATCTCACCACTTGACCCCTGGTAATTCGAGCTGCACACTTTCTTGTGCTCCTGCTGTCAACTTTCTTTTTCACTACGATCATTGCTCTTTCTTGTTTCACACTGAGAGCAATAATTTCTCTAAGATTTTCCATGTAACCACACTAATGACAGATAACGCATCATGAAGTGACGTATGGCCCCTCTTAAACCTTGTTTCATCACAATTCTTCACTACACAGTGTCCTTCTTCCCTTTCATTGGTAATATGCTTCATGAATCCCTGAACGGAAATCATATTTACAAACTTTACACAATGTATATTCCTTACAATGCCAATTCTGTGACTGTCATCATACAATCTAAGACCCTTCGGCCCAGAATTAACACAGGCACACGAAACATTAATCATATGGGCAAGCATTTCTAAATCAGTTAACTTAAATTAACTGGAACACTCATCTTTGGTACTTTACACTGCATTATCAATTCCTTCACTAATTTTCTTCTTCGTTGAACTGAGTCGCAGTATTCTACAGTGTGGGCCAAATCAAAGTGGGCCCGGACGAGTGGATACGACTGAACGACAGCTTCTACCTACAACCACAAGCCGCGACGCACACACCACGTGTACGCCCTCCACGTGATCCACACCGGTTCAGGGCGTAGTACGGGTTGTCGCAGTGTGCGTGGAACAGTACGAAGGAGACGATATGTTACTTACAGTGGAGCAGCGGGTGCTAGTTGTGGAAAGTTACATGACAACACAAGAAAATGTTCAAATTTGTTTGAAATCTTATGGGACTGAACTACTAAGGTCATCAGTCCCTAAGCTTACACTCCACTTAACCTAAATTGTTCTAAGGACAAACAGATACACTCATGCCCGAGGGAGGACTCGAACCTCCGCTGGGACCAGCCACACAGTCCGTGACTGCAGCGCCTGAGACCGCAATACTCCACGTCTTCCAAGCAATAATTTTGGCATCTGGAAATGCTTCAAGGCCACCATAATCTGCGTGATTGCCCCATACAACAGCCAGTGTCAGCCATGTACTGCCTCCAAACACTGCTTGTACATCAAAAGCGAAGTCCAGACGCAGTCCACGAAAAACATTTGGTCCTCCAATTAATTGCTGTTTATTAAACTGTTCAGTCAATATCAATTGCTTTTAAGCTCCGATACACAGGTACACTGCGCCACCAGCGACGACGGTTACCTAGACGTCGCAGGGATATTGCTGAGGCACGTTAACACACAGTGAACGTAGCAAGCCAACGCCCAGCGAGACCAAGTGCTATGCATCCGCACTCCTCGATGCTCACAGAGCGAATAACGCTCCGTGCTGCGGCGCAGTGTGTCCCAGCAGCATATCACTGACATCACATCCTGCTACGCGACAGTCTCAGCGTGCAGCAGCAACCGCAACGTCCGATATGGCCTTTGGCGCCGCCCAGACCTGATGCGAATTATTCAGCGTCACAGGCCTAGTAAAACTAAGGCCCGTGACAACATGGCCGCCGCCAACTTGGCCAAAGAGCTTAACGTACAGATAAAATACTTATTGGAATTTGCGCAGCTGAATAAGTATTAAGGAGAAAAAAAAGGTCATTTTACTAATAACTATATTTGCACATACAAGAACAAATAGAATTTACAGCGAACACAACAGAATAATTAGCTCACACAAAGAGTGTTAGACAATGCCAAAGAGGTCTATTTTACACTGTGCACTTTGCGCCGTCACACACGAAATATATTGTTCACATAATTCCAACATCCCTCCTTGAACTTATATTTTGTGTGCTGCTTCCACAAGATAAACCAAATAGTCCCACAATCTTCTCAAACTTCTCCCTTTCCAAGGGTTTGGTCAGAAAGTCAGCTAACATGTCTTCTGTGCGCAGATTGTCCACGGCAATGTTCTGTCGCTCTATGTGGTCCCGAATGAAATGGTGCCATACATTAATATGCTTTGTCCTAGCACTAGTAACATCATTTTAGCTAGGTTTATGGCTCCCTTATTGTCAAAGAAGATGGTTGTAGGTTCCTCAATGAAATTGGGTTCTATTTCACTTATTAATGTTCATAGCCATAATGCTTCCTGTGTGGTGTAAGATAGTGCCATATACTCGGCCTCTACGGTGCTCAATGCAACAGTTTTTTGCTTTTGACAGGACCATGATGTGAGGCCCCCCATTAATTTAAAACAGCAGCCAGTGGTGGAGTATCTGTCTCCCAATTCACTCCCCCAGTCCGCATCGCTATATCCCTCTAGTTTTGCGTTACCATCTCTATGGTATTTTAACTCATAGTTTGAGGTTCCTCTTTGGTATCGGAATATCCTCTTTACACTTTCCAGTGCATTTCCTTTGGGTCTCCGCAATATCTGCTCACTGCATTGGTGGCAAAAGCAATGTCGGGTCGTGACGTTTGAGACAAATATAACAGACTCCCTACTGCTTCCAAATAAGGAACAATCTTGTCACATTCCACATCAGTCTCATTTACACTTAACTTCACTCCTACTTCAATTGGAGTACTTATGGGTTTGCAATCACTCATGCCAAATTTCTTTAATATTTTTTCCGTGTATGATGATTGACTTATGCTCAATTCTTGTTTTTCTTCATCCTTAGTAATCTGTGTACCTAAGTAACATTTGACGTCTCCCAAATCATGCACCTTAAACTTGGTTTGCAGCTGTTTCTTGAAAATTCTCATTTGGCCTTCACTTTCAGTCAGGATAAAGAAATCGTCCACCCATATCGCCATTATTATTATTTCTTCTTTTCTCCCTTTATAGTAAATTCTGGGATCTGCCTTGGATTGCTTCATATTCATATTTATTAGAGTTTCATGTAGACATCGATTCCAGCAACGTCCACTTTGTTTAAGTCCATAAATACTTTTTCTCAAACGCCAAATCTTTTTACTTTCTGGTCTGGTTTTTATGGCTTCCCTTGGTGGAATGACATATATCTCCTCCTCCAATTTCCCATTTAAATATGCCGTTTTAACATCCATATGATGAATTATTAAATTTCGTTTTACTGCCAAGGCTACAAGATATCTCAATGATACATACTTGACTACAGGTGAAAAAGTTTCTTCGTAATCTACCCCTTGTTTTTGTGAATATCCTTTTACCACAAGTCTTGCTTTGTATTTTGGTGACGAGCTTTCAGGGTTCTTCAAATTGAATACCCATGTTGCCTGCAGTGGTCTCTTATCTCCTGGAATATCTATCCATTCAAAGGTTTCGTTCTGATATAAAGATTCTAATTCTCTCTCCATCGCATCTTTCCATTCTTGAGAGTTTGGGCCACTCATTGCTTCTTCTGCTGTTCTTGGCTCATCATTAAAACACTGTGCTGTATATATCTCAAAATCCGGATATTCCTTCGGTTTTGGTACACGAGAAGATCGCCTTACATCGTTTTCTTCATTTTTTTCATCCTCTAACTCATTGTCATCATAAATTGTATCCATTTGTCCTTGGCTGCGTCTTCCTCTTCTTCACTTTCTATTTCCTCACACAAGGTTTCACCTTCTGAACTAGGTGCAATTGACTTAGTGGTTTTGCTCTCTTTTGAGTCCTATTTTCAAAGAATACTACATCTCTGCTTGTGACAATCTTTTTAGTCAATGGATCCATTAATCGGTAGCCCTTTGAATTTTCACAATATCCTACAAAAATGTACTTTTTAGCTTTCGGATCCCATTTTCCTCTTAGCTGTTTTGGAATATGTGCCATTGCATCACACCCAAAAACCCTTATATTGCTTAGATCAGGTTTCTTTCCTATCCATATCTAATAAGGGGTTCTATTCTTTAATGCTTTTGTAGGTGATCTATTGTTCAAATATACAGCTGTTGACACTGCCTCTGCCCAAAAATCTTTGGATAATTCAGCGTCAGTCATCATGCTCCTTGCTTTCTCAACAATGGTCCTATTAGCCCTCTCAGCAACCCCATTTTGAGATGGGCTGTACCTTATGGTAGTTTGATGCCTGATTCCCTTTTCTGCCAGAAGTTTCTTCAATTTCTGGTTAATATATTCTCTCCCGTTATCAGACCTGATGATCTTGATCTTCTTTCCCGTCCACCTGTCAACCATATTGCAATATTCCTCAAAGATATCTCTCACTTGGTCTTTACAACTAAGAAAATAAACATGAGTATATCGTGAGTAATCATCAATAAACGTAAGAAAATAATTACTCCCACCTATGGATTCACACTCCGTCAGGCCATATACATCTGTGTGGATTAACTGTAAGACTTCTGTGGATTTACTCTTACTAGTCTTGAAGGGTAACCTTGCTTGTTTTCCCTTTATACATGTCTCACAAGGATCCTTGGACACACTAAAATTGAATTGTATTCTTTTTACCATATCCTTTATTGTAGACATACTCTTTCTATTTAGATGTCCAAGCCTCCGGTGCCATAAAAAACCTTCTGCTGAATATATTGAATCACTAACATTTTTATATTTACTGTCAATGGTATCCAACTTAATAATACCCCTTTCGTTACTTGCTGTAGCTATAACTTCACCACTTTCACTGATTATTACTCTTGCACCCTGCATGTCAAAAGTGACTGTATTTGCTTTCTTGACATTTCCCCTACAGACAGCAGGTTACACATTTTTCACATAATGAACATTGTGTGCTGTAACCATATCTGATTCACCATTTACACTTACATGTAGATCTAGTTTCCCAGCCAGGTGACACTGGAGCTTGTTGCCATCAACAGTAGATATTCCCATATGAGTCTTATCTTTGATGTCATAAAGAAGTGATTTATCTTTCACAATATGCACACATGCACCTGAGTCTAAAATCCATTCCATATCGCGATTACTCATCCCACCAAAATAATAAAAACATGAGAGTGCATTACCTTTGTTATTGGTCCTTCTCTCTGGACTATCAGTAACATACCTCTTTTGCTGAGTGTCTGATCGTGGGCTTACTTTTTCTTTGCACTGAGACGCAATATGTCTCATCTTCTGACATTTATGGCACCTCACCGATTTCTTCTTTTTGTTTTTTGAGTAGAGAGCAGACGCACCTTCCTTCTCCAATGCACAACAGCTTGGAGCACTCTTTACGTCCTGCAGGATTTTCACCTTAACACTGTCGCCTGTGATTGGTACACCCGAGCTTTCAAGTCCCATAATCGTAGGTGCATACCTTTCGGGCAGTCCTGCCAACAGCAATTTTCCTATCCATTCGTCAGCGATCTCGAATCTGATGTTTCTCAGTCGGTTCGACGTGGTTATTATTTTGTTCGTCCACACTCTTACATTTGTCCAGACGAGTGGTAATTAACTCGCGTAATAATCCTACTTTTCTCGTAAGACCACCATCCTCGAATGCACTTCGTAAATTGTCCCAGGCTTCTTTCGCTGTAGTAGCTTTATCGACGTGAACATAATTCACCGAATCAATCAGTAATATCAATTTTGATTTTGCTTTCCTATCCTTATTTGAATAATTCTGATCTGTAGATTTCATTGTCCCATCTACCACGTCCCATAGGTCGTCTAAACGTAAATACGCTTCTACTGCGAACTTCCAGGTTGCATAGTTTTCGCGACCGATAAGTCTTTCTATCTGTGGAATTTGTGCCGCACTCATTAACTTGCTTTTTATTGCCGTAAAGATCACCGAAAAATAATGCGGAAAAAAAATTGCGATCGTCTTGTAAGGATAACTCGCACTTCACGTAAATTGGAACTTTCCCAATACTTTCTCCCTACTATTTTATTGATATACTTATTCCAAATGCAGCCTGGGCCCATAACCAATTGGAATTTGCGCAGCTGAATAAGTATTAAGGAGAAAAAAAGGACATTTTACTAATAACTATATTTGCACATTCAAGAACAAATAAAATTTACAGCGAACACAACAGAATAATTAGCACACACAAAGAGTGTTAGACAATGCCAAAGAGGTCTATTTTACACAGTGCACTTTGCGCCGTCACACACGAAATATATTGTTCATACAATTCCAACAATACTCAAAGTCAGAGATAATCCCTCGCGGCCGTGACAACACAGCCGTGAGAACTGTGTTGTCAGTTGTTTGCTGAGAAGTTTAGTGGTGTCAAAGGGCCAACAAAGAATGTCGTGCAATGCTTAGTCCAAGTATGGCGCCAGACAAGTAAAAGTAAATTCCAAAAAGTGCTCACATGCCAGACAATGTTGCTGCAGTTCACCATAAATGGTTCAGAGTCTTGCCAAGTCAACCCGACGCCTGTCGCAAGACAACGGTGTATCACGTCGCTTACGCCGATGGATACTCCACCTGGACCCGCACATGCATCCCCACCGAGCCTCTGTTCTTCATGCATTAAAACCAGCAGAGGCTCCTCAGCGCTTCCAGTCTTGTGAATGGCTTTTTACGGAGAAAACGGTGAATGGCCTCGACATGGATCTGTTTCTTATGTCTGATGAAGTCTCCTATCACCTGAGTGGTTACGTCAGCTCACAAAATCTCAGTTTCTGGGCAGCGGAGAATCTGCATAACTTCGACGGAAGATCATTGAATGATCAGAAGGTTGGGTTGGATGTGCAGTGTCTGCACGCCGCAGTACTGTTCCCATCTTTTTTTAATCAGACGTTACCTTCGGCGCGTTACATTGCCAACATTTTGAAATCATTTATGGCAGCACTAGCGGAGGAGGAGAAGGTCTACAGTTACTTCCAGCGGGATGGAACAACTACCAGAACAGCCAGCCGATTCTTGGAGCACATTTACAAAATCTTCCTCGGTCATAGGATTCTTGGCAGAGGTCAATCTGGTTGCGGCCCTAGCTGGCCTCCCAGGACACCTGATCTGTCAGTGTGCAATTTCTTTGTATGGCGAAGCCTTCATATCTAAGGTGTATGGCAACAGCCCTCATAGTCTTCAAGAACCGCAACAGAATATTTCGGATGAGACTGCAGCAATTCCAGCAGTCCAGCTTCAATCCATCTTCGCAGCTTGCTGATCAGGGCCCAGAAGCGACAAGAGATGAATGATGGTCACTTTCATCATCTGCTATATTGAAGTTAGTACATTATTTCCTTTCCTCTCCTGTATTTCTTTGTATCCTGGAGTTCTCTTCTCCCGGCTACTTTTATTCGCCCCACCTTGTAATATGTCTGCTAAAAATGCATCAGCGCTGCAAGAAAGCGCAGTATTCAGTGCCACAATGTTTATGTTAGGTATCAAGATGTTAATTTACACACATATTCGTCAAACTGGTGTCCAAAACGTGACTGTGAAATCTTAAGTATGAGTACGCTATTTCCATGCCTACACACAGTGTGACGTCAGAAAAATAAACAGTTAACTTTCAGGGTTAGGCCTATTTCGAAACTTACCTCAATACGACAAAAACTATGCAAAGACAGAATCAGATAGGGATTCTGAAGATCATTATTTAGGCGTACTCTTGCTGGAGCACCATGTTTTTCACCACAGATTTAGGAGGGGCGAAGATACCACTAGATAAATGTACTCACTGCTATTCATCGGCTGTATTGTTTGCACCTGGTCAAGGCTAGACACTGAACAAACAACAAACTGCTGCAATGAAAACTACGCCTTTGCAGAATGTTTAACAATTGCAGCGAATGCTCTCTAATATGTTTACAGACGGAATTTCCATTAATTAACACCAACACGAAAGAAAAATACCACAACACTCATATACAACGTAGCCAGATATGAATTTACAAAACAAGGAAGAATTGTTTTTATCGCTTAAACTTCCACACGGTATTAGGAAGGAAGGCATAATTTATTGCGATATATCATTTTAACTGGAGAGCTACTGCTTTGTTTAAACACACGCGGTGAGAGGCTGTAGACTGGGGAAGAGGACGGAGGAAAGGTGGCGTGGCTTGTCATGTGATAGATAACACGGAGGTGTGGACGGCTTATCACGTGATGGATAAGTGGTGCGTGGTATAAGAAGGGGTCTTAGCCTCCACGTAGTGAAGTGCAAGGAACGGACAGTGTGCATATTTAGTCCAGGATCGGCATAGTATTCCTATTGAGGCAGGATCATCGAGGCTGAACCGTGGTTCAAGGGACCAGTGTTGTCCTCGTCAGATGAATCACTTTTCCTGCTACAGCAGGTCGGTGCCCGTTTCAGAATATTCACCAATCCAGGCAAATGGTTGCTCGGAACATCCATCGTCCCACGGACGAAGGGCAGTGAGGAGGATTTTAACGATTTCGGGGGGATTCACCTGGGCTTTCAAAGGACCAGTGGTAGTAATCCAAGGATCATCACAGCTTTGGTTCAAATGGTTCAAATGGCTCTGAGCACTATGGGACTTAACTGCGGAGATCATCAGTCCCCTAGAACATAGAACTACTTAAACCTAACTAACCTAATGACGTCACACACATCCATGCCCGAGGCAGGATTAGAACGTGGGACCGTAGCGGTCGTGCAGCATCACAGCTTTGATCTTTATGGATAGTACTGCGGACAACCTGAACTCCATCACACTCTGTGATTTCCACAATGGCGATAGCATCTGCCAACTGGATAATTCTCAACTCACAAGGTCAAAATCATGCTACAGATACTTTAGGGACATGATACTGATTTCGCGTTGATATGTAAACCACCATATTTGCCTAATCTGGACGTGATAGAACATAATTTTGATGCTACCAGGTCATAATGTAAGGAACTGTACGCCCATGTGTAGATATCATAGATATCAGTTGCCACATACCTCCAGAAACTTACCGAAAGCTGTCGGATTTATGTCTTGCAGATTAGAAGTTGTATTGTTTTTTTAAAGGTGGGCCAACAGCTGTTAAACAGGTAGTAAGTGACAGGTGCCTGCACACATTGTAATGTTTTTGTGTACAGAAAGGCAATGTTCTTGAAGTAGGCAAAGCACAAGAATTAAACAGGAAGTCAGTCCTATATAGATGAATTGGTTACATGGTCAGGCATTAGCAGGATGGAATCGAATCATACAAAGAGCCGGCTGATACATTCTATAATAAATTACGTAACACAACCTAATAACGTATCAAGGGTTAAGAAATAAACTCCTACAAACCCCCCCCCTCCCCCGCCCACCCCGTAAGTGCTTCGTGACAAACATCTCAGCTAGAAGCACAATGAAGGTAATGAAACTAGTGAAACAGAGAACGCAAGGAGTAAACATTCCAACAGTCCACTGTACCCACTCGAGCAGCCATTCTAAACTACGTGTGCTAAAACGGCTTATGTCAGCTAACCAGGCAAAGAACCATGTCTATCCATAATAAACTGCGGTGAATTTCTGGAGACTTGCCATATCTCTCTGTGCCATATCTCTCTGTGCCACTTTTTATGATACTCACATGAAGAAAATGGAAATAAGGATAAAAGAATAATGTGGCAGGCATGGACTAGGAAGGTTATAAGACCCAGGAGTCACGTGATCACTCCATTCATCTTTGGGTAACGTGTGTTTCAAATATTAATATGCCACAAGTGTATTCTTGAAGCTAACAGAAATATGTTGGTCCAAACACAGCCGAAACTACAAGATATATTCGTATAAGTATTACCAAAAGAGTGTGAAATGATGTAGAATAAGGCAATCTATAAAAAATTGTACTCTTCCTAATTACAATTACTACACTCCTGGAAATTGAAATAAGAACACCGTGAATTCATTGTCCCAGGAAGGGAAAACTTTATTGACACATTCCTGGGGTCAGATACATCACATGATCACACTGACAGAACCACAGGCACATAGACACAGGCAACAGAGCATGCACAATGTCGGCACTAGTACAGTGTATATCCACCTTTCGCAGCAATGCAGGCTGCTATTCTCCCATGGAGACGATCGTAGAGATGCTGGATGTAGCCCTGTGGAACGGCTTGCCATGCCATTTCCACCTGGCGCCTCAGTTGGACCAGCGTTCGTGCTGGACGTGCAGACCGCGTGAGACGACGCTTCATCCAGTCCCAAACATGCTCAATGGGGGACAGATCCGGAGATCTTGCTGGCCAGGGTAGTTGACTTACACCTTCTAGAGCACGTTGGGTGGCACGGGATACATGCGGACGTGCATTGTCCTGTTGGAACAGCAAGTTCCCTTGCCGGTCTAGGAATGGTAGAACGATGGGTTCGATGACGGTTTGGATGTACCGTGCACTATTCAGTGTCCCCTCGACGATCACCAGTGGTGTACGGCCAGTGTAGGAGATCGCTACCCACACCATGATGCTGGGTGTTGGCCCTGTGTGCCTCGGTCGTATGCAGTCCTGATTGTGGCGCTCACCTGCACGGCGCCAAACACGCATACGACCATCATTGGCACCAAGGCAGAAGCGACTCTCATCGCTGAAGACGACACGTCTCCATTCGTCCCTCCATTCACGCCTGTCGCGACACCACTGGAGGCGGGCTGCACGATGTTGGGGTGTGAGCGGAAGACGGCCTAACGGTGTGCGGGACCGTAGCCCAGCTTCATGGAGACGGTTGCGGATGGTCCTCGCCGATACCCCAGGAGCAACAGTGTCCCTAATTCGCTGGGAAGTGGCGGTGCGGTCCCCTACGGCACTGCGTAGGATCCTACGGTCTTGGCGTGCATCCGTGCGTCGCTGCGGTCCGGTCCCAGGTCGACGGGCACGTGCACCATCCGCCGACCACTGGCGACAACATCGATGTACTGTGGAGACCTCACGCCCCACGTGTTGAGCAATTCGGCGGTACGTCCACCCGGCCTCCCGCATGCCCACTATACGCCCTCGCTCAAAGTCCGTCAACTGCACATACGGTTCACGTCCACGCTGTCGCGGCATGCTACCAGCGTTAAAGACTGCGATGGAGCTCCGTATGCCACGGCAAACTGGCTGACACTGACGGCGGCGGTGCACAAATGCTGCGCAGCTAGCGCCATTCGACGGCCAACACCGCGGTTCCTGGTGTGTCCGCTGTGCCGTGCGTGTGATCATTGCTTGTACAGCCCTCTCGCAGTGTCCGGAGCAAGTATGGTGGGTCTGACACACCGGTGTCAATGTGTTCTTTTTTCCATTTCCAGGAGTGTATATATACGATTCAGCAGGTATGGTAGAATCAATTAGTGGAGTGCTAAAGACACTAGACAATTCTGATTAACTGAATAATAATGGGATATCCGAATTTATGTAGTGCAGTGCAGTGTTCATGTGACGATAAATAGACACTAGCAATGTATCGTAACAAATCAGGATTCAGTGATGTGCACTGAAAAACGTGAGTCAAATTAATTAATGACACCTAAAAGTAACCAAATTACTTACAAGCACATAGTGCTTCGAAAACGGTGTACAAATAATCAATAATAGACCACTGAACAGTTGTTCAGAACGCAGCGTTCGCCACAGTGTAGACAGTAGAGAAAATCTGAAATTTAGCGTTAAGAGTTGGTAACAAGATTAAACAAACAAAAACATAAGAAAACTGAACACACAACTGCCACACATCTCTGTCATGGCTTTTTCAACAGGATTTTTATTATTGTTTGTAAGGCGAATACCGGGTTAAGAAAGGAGTATAAAAATAAAAAGAGCATCGTCTACATTAAAAACTTAATAGGAAAATATGTCACAAAATAAAACCAGACGTGGAACCTAATTGAGAAATAATATGTCCCACAAAGTAATGAATCACAAACGGATGTAAAAGCCCAGTCCACTGGCAGCACGAAAACATTATCACGAGACAAGTTAAAAATAAGAAACAAAAACAAACAAACGAAAAGGCCTTCAGTGGACCCTCTTTCCTGACATATATTATTCCTCCTATTTCGTAGTCATTAACACAGAATTTTCGAGTTTATGAGTTCTCTGTATAAGTTCGGGTAGTTGTTATTTCGGATATCGATATCAGATGTTCTTTTTCGAGTATAAAGTAGCAAGCATGTAATCATCAGGCTACGTTGTTATGTTACAAAATAATTGCTGTAACACATCCAAAATACCAGCTTCATTATTTTAATGCAGCCCACCGATTTGTGATATGAAATTCTCACAGCACGTATAGTGACACAAAAACATGTCAGAGCAAAGCGAACTATTTTATTACTATGGAATGGTCGACACGGAAATACATGTTTAACATCGTACCTACACAACAGGAAACAATGTGTTCCGTACCTATCACATATCGATACATATATTCAAAGCACTCCAGTAAAGTATCACCTGTGTGACACACAACATCATATACTGCCAGTTTAAAGCAAGTGGTATGTAGTTGGAATTGTTAATATGTCTCAAATTAAAATTATTATTCAGTTACTCTTTAACAAGCTGTTAGATCTTATTGCTTTCAAACTTTTAAATACAACCATAGTATTTGAATGTAAAGGCTAAATTATCAACTCAATAGTAGTGTGCGCTAAACAACTAACAATTATCTATACTACTGTATGAGGACAAGATATTGTTTAACATTATTATCAAAAATCTCCATCTGGTCATGACTGATTTACTTAAATTTTAGACGATACTGTAATAAACATTCAGGCGGATTTAGGCTACACATTTTTAATACAGAAGATAACTTTTTAACAGATATCCCATTAAGTTTTTGACTGATTTAAGTAAAAATTTACCATGATGTTCTAACCCACTCTTATACAATTGGGGGTGGCCGTGGGGTGGCTGCAATATAGGTCATCAATGTAGCGTTGTTTATGGACGTATAAACGTACATTATCAGGCAGTGCGTTTCAGTATCATAGATTCAGAGATGTATCAGCCACCTCATTTCGTGCTACGTGAACGTCCCTCAATCGAGTACACTTCACCACTTGTCTGAACAACATACTGTCGGAAAATGGGATGCGTCACCTCTTGTGTCTTCAAGTACTCATACCATTAATTCACCGTTTATAAACGTGATACTGTGACTCATCTTGACTATCATAATCCATACTCCACGTTTTAAAACAGGTGTTCATGCAGTTGCGCAGATCTCTGCATTGAATGACGCACGGTCAGCACCGAAACACCTTTGTACGCCATATGCAGCAAATGGTTCTGGTGGATATGGCTGCTCTCCTCTCCCCGTTATCCAGCATACCTACTACTAGCGACTTGCAGGGCTGCAGCTTGTCTATCAACCTTTACAATCCACCGTAGTTCACATCAAACCTAGCCAATGACAATTTCTTGAATAGTATTTGTAGCTAATTGACTTTCGCTGAGAATGTAGTGCCAATTAATGTTTCTTAAACTCAGCTACAGCATTGCATATTGAGTCTGTACCACACACCAACTCCACGGGTGACCAAGTGAATGACCGTTCTACGTCTCTCATTGTCTGCCCACAGCCCGCCCTTAAATGGAAATGTTACCCTTCCTGGTCTCTGATTGGCTAAAAGACGAGAACAGCGACTCCATAATAGATTGACACCATGTTCGTGGCGTCATTTTAGGCGATGTGATCTCTCAGAGAAAGAGTGTGCACTGAGAAAGACGTATACAAATTATGACATTAAGTTTTTATTCTGATTGGATTGTGTATAAAGATTGTATTGTGATTGTGACGAAGGATGGTGGCACAAAGCATCATGGAAATAAAAATATTGCTGTATCTCTGGGAAACACGTTATCATTCAGCATAATTAGATAATATCCTATGCTCTTTAATTCATAACATATGCGATCAACGGATCTATAACTGTGCGCGATCTTCCGCAAGATGGACACAACTACACAAGACGCAACGTAAGTGGACAGAAATTATGTAAAACTGCCTGAAGTGTACACGTCCAATAGCAACGCTCACAAGTACCGTTACAACGAGGAATTAGCGAGGATAAAAGTTAATGTTGCCAGAGGGAGTAGACTCAGCGATGTACAAGGTAGCACACCCTTCGCCCGACAGCACGTGGAAATCCCTGAGCTTTCACCATCTGACCGTGATGAGACGCGCTGATACACCATGTACACCATGTGTAGCCCATCCTGAACTCGGGTAACGCCATGATAGCTAGTACGAGAACATTAAGATATTCAGATCATGTGACACGTGACATCTATCCAGTTTGTGGTGGTGATAACAACCATCTCTCTCCAATCAACTGCTGATAACTGTACAGAGAGATACTGACAATCGTTCCGAAGCTCGAAGTATTGAAAATGGTTATTTCAGAGTGAGAACGCTAAACCGTGTCCCAAACAGTGGGTTCCTGGATATAGTTGTTAATTTACATGTAAGTTCCACCGAAAAAAACAGCACACTGTTCGCTTTGGAGCACTGTATATCGTACAGAATTGGTACCATGTGGTCGTGTGACACTCCACCGCTGACGTAATTCAGTGTGAACGTACCAGTATCGACGCAATAAGATGGATTTCCGTGCAGACACGGAAGAATGGTGGAAAAGAACTATAGTGACCACACCGAGAGTTAAGTTGCCAGATGTACTGGGATGTGAATGAAGACTTTACAATGTGCCCATTAAGAGTGGTGCAAATAGTCGTAAGGAAAAAAGTGCGAAAATGATCCTAGTTGACAACAACTAGAGACTTCTGTTACACTTTGTCAATGACGACAGATTTCAAACCCAACAGTTTCAGTTAATGCAAATCCATATCAATCAATTTCCGAATTACTTTTGAAACCTCCCCTTTGAAAAATTTATGAATAACTGTGTTGATAAACCTCATGCGTTATTTGATTTTCAAACAGCTGAGCAAAACTGAACGTACTCAGACATTTCTCTCTTTACTTATTCTGATCATCCCTAAACTGCGCAACGCAGTCTGACTTTCAATAATCCCTACAAAGGAATGGCCCTGACTAGCTATAACCTATACCTTTCGTGAGTCACTTACCTCACAAAAATCTTCGTTACTCGAACTACTGCAAGACATCGAGCGCCAATACCGCCTGTTAAATAAAAGATTCTAACTACTGAGGGCACTAACTACTAGTAACTACTGATAGGCAAAGTCATCAATTGAAAGATTTTGATAGAGAACTAACAATGTATTTACCTTAATAGTGTATAAATCAGTTCAAGTTCATGACATTCAGTCTTACAAATTTCGTTTTTCTGACGGACACACGTCCAGATCGTCCGCTCTCAAAACTCTGCCATCTCTCTTCCCACATCCACCACTGTTGGCGGCTCACCTCCAACTGCGCAACGCTACGCGCTGTTCACATCCAACTGCCCAAAACTACAATAGTGAATATTCCAACAATGCCAGCCAACCACAGACTGCACACAGAACAGTCAGTAATTTTCATACAGAGTGGTGTTACCAACATAAAAACCTAAACAGCCTACTTACATTGTTGCAACGGGAATCGCATGTAGTGGACATTTGGAGCCGGGAGTTCGCCGTTCATAACAGAGGTACATAACACCGCACATCTGCAATGGCCCAAATAAAACAGACAGTGGACCGTAAGTGACTGGAGGTGTATGATGTGTTATGACGACTTGCCAGTTTTCCAATTTTCTTATATTGTAGAGCGTCGAGTGAATGGACGTCCCAGTGAGTCGGTTAACCTCCTTTGTGTGGAGATTGTAGTTCAGGGCAGGAGTGGTTCTGAATGTTTGCAAGGCGTTATTCATACCTTGGTATGGTCCCACCCACTGAGGTTGCCCGAGCATGGACCAGGACGTCCGTTTCAACACTACTGATGGAAATGTGTTGCTCTCTCTTGCACGTCATGATACGTATGCAGTGGGCACTCTCGCAGACCGAATTGACAACCTCTCCAAATTTTAAGTCATTATATACATTAGCGTAATGTCTCCAGAGAGGGGGGGAGGGACCTCGTGATTATATTTCCCATATCTATAACAATTTCTGTATTTTTATACAGACAGCATTTTTGAGGTGAGATAAATAATTTCGTTCAGCCATTATATTTCATAGCATTTCGCTGTTCACATTATCAAATTCTTTTTTCAAAATCTATAAAATTAAGATGGTTCTCACTATTGAATTCTTGTCTGTTTTCTATAACTTCAGATAATGTTCATCCATAATATTTTTTACTCTTGTATTCAGGATTTTGGCATGTATTTTATGGGCCAAATCAAAGCTTACACCTTCATAGTAGCTATATTTACCTTTATCAACTTTTCTAAAGATAGATATTACCTTTGGACCTTCCTATTTCTACAACATTGATTGTCAAAACTGTTCATCCCTTGCAAGAGCGTTGCTCCGTAGGTTACTGCAACTAATTTGATGATATCTGGAAGTGCGGTTCAAATGCAGTACACAGGGAACATGTCTGCAGCAGGGTATAAAGTCCTTGCAAATTACATTCCCTGCTCTCAGTGGGACATTAACAAAATCTCTCAGACAGGACCATATACAATTTACGCAGAGGTCAGGGTCAGCATCTGAGAGAGGACGTGTAGTAAGGCTCTAAGACGCCGGCTGGAGTAATCGGCGAATCCCTCGACACTTGCCATTATTGCACTAAGTTGCCAGGAATGGTTAACCACGGCCAAGCACAGCGTCAAGAAGGGAGCGGTCGACCCAGAGAGACGACAAAATGTGAACTTCATCTTCTGGTGGAGTATGGGACTACGGCTGTTGAATGTTCAATAAAAACAATACCAATCACCGTTATATAGGTTTATTTCTAGCTTCGACGTTACACTACGTCATCTTCCGGCCAAAACTGCTACAATCCAGTAACCTTCGTGTTACAATTATAGCAGTGCCTTTAACGGTTCTTGTAATAGCTATTACGGCCATGCGTGCTCGTTGGAGGTTACTGCATTGGAGCAGTTTTGGCCTGAAGATGTAGTGTAACGTCGAAACCGGTTGTCTATAAGTAAACCTATGTAACGCCGATTGCTGTTATTTTTATCTGACAAAACGTGAGAACCGAGTGATTGTCAGAGAGGCAGAGCCCGGATGTTCTTATATTATTATCATGGATCGCACATGCAACCTGTGCTTCAGAGACCACAATGACCATTAATAGGTGGCTCACCGAAAACGGACTGAGCTCACGAGGCCCCTTGCGCCCACTTCCATTGACCTTTGTACAACAACAATCCCGTTTGCAGTGATGCATATTCGGCCTGGAATCTCTAACTATTGGAGCAGAACTGACTTCAGCGATGAGTTTCGCTTCGAACTGAACAACCCCGATAGCCAGTTAAGACGTGACTGGAGGCGCCCAAGGCAGCGGTGGGATACCAGCCTGGCTCTCGCCCGCTCCAAGGCCCGAAAACGAGGAGTGGTGGTCTGGGATGCCACTTCATTTCGCAGCAGGCACCCTTTGGTTTTTATCCACGGCATGGTAACAGCACATGTGTACATCCACAGTATTCTACTGCCCTGTGCAGGAATTCATCCAGAGAATACATTTCAGCAAGATAATGCAATCCCCCACACGACAGGAGTGTCTACAGCTTATCTTCCTTCTTACGAAACTCTACCTTGGTCAGCAAGGTCGCCGCTCTTTCCCCAAATGATAAGGTTGGGAGCATTTTGGGCACGACCCTGCAACCTTCTCGAGATTCTGACGATGTAATGCGCAAGTTGGACAAAATTTGGTATCATATCCCTCAGGAGGACTTCCAACAACTCCAGAAGCTAATGCCAAGCTCAATAACTCCTTGCATTAAGGCCAGAGGTAGACCAACGCCATATTTACTTACTCAATTTGTAAACCTATTTCTCTTGCGTCCAGTTTTTCTGACGTACTAATCATTTGTTCGTTTGTACACGTACATGTCATCTACCGATTTCCATCCCATTCGGACAATTCGTTCGTGCTACTGTTTCTATTTTCTTTATTTTTTTGAATGTATATTGTCACCATATTTATTATGTCAGTCTGTGGGAGGTCATTATGAATACTACAGGGTTACACGAAAAACAAAATAGGTTTAACATAGCAGAGATAAATATAAAAACCCTCAGTTATGCAGATGGTACAGTCCATATGGTAGAAAGTGAAGATAAATTAAACTTCCTCTTACTGAAGGTGAAACAAGAAAATGCGAAGGCTGTACTACTGTTGAATGTCAAGACCTCACAAACAATGTCAACTACACTTACAACTTCATAGCATATAGAGAAGAACAAAGCAGATAGTTTATGTTTTCAACTACCTCAGCTACCAGACTTCTGCTGAGGATGGCTTTATCCACAAAGTCAAGAAATTTTGTTACTTGGTAGAAAAGGAATGTCAAACTTTCACAATGTTTTACCGAATTTAAACATAACTGTAACAAGAAAGATCTGTATAGAAAGGGTTATGGTCTTTCCTGTTCAGAAATATGGATACGAAATCTGGACACAAAAAGGACTGAACGTCGTAGGTGAAACTCCCTAGATTTCCTTTGACCGCAAAGACTACAAATGGGTCAGTACTTACGCAGTAAAATGCGTCATGCCAGGAAATATCGAACGTACAGGGGCAAGAGGGCGGGAAAAGTAGAGATGGGTTGATGGTAACACAGAAGCAAAGGAATCCAACCTGGAAAGTTTTCGGGAGATAGTGCAGAACAGATGAAATATTCCTTCTTTAGTTGATGGTGGACCCGCTCCAGTAATCTACCGGTACCATCTTTGAATAGCAGTTAAAACTTCCTTAATACTGGGTTCGAACACTCTGCCGTTCAATTTATGAATAAAAATCATTAGCAAATGCGGGCCGAAGACTTTCGGCATAAGAAGTCATCCTCACTCTGCCAATGGCCTCGTCAAAAGAGGGCAGAGGACCGAAAAGGAGAGGTTCAGGGCACTCACTTGCCCTTGGGGTAGGAAACTGCCCTTAAAGGTGGAAGATTCAGCAATTATGAACGGCATGAAGATGTAGAAGATAATGGAAATAACTCCATTGAAGAAACAAAATACGAGGTGCATTCAAGTTCTAAGGCCTCCGATTTTTTTTCTAATTAACTACTCACCAGAAATCGATGAAACTGGCGTTACTTTTCGACGTAATCGCCCTGCAGACGTACACATTTTTCACAACGCTGACGCCATGATTCCATGGCAGCGGCGAAGGCTTCTTTAGGAGTCTGTTTTGACCACTGGAAAATCGCTGAGGCAATAGCAGCACGGCTGGTGAATGTGCGGCCACGGAGAGTTTCTTTCATTGTTGGAAAAAGCCAAAAGTCACTAGGAGCCAGGTCAGGTGAGTATGGAGCATGAGGAACCACTTCAAAGTTGTTATCACGAAGAAACTGTTGCGTAACGTTAGCTCGATGTGTGGGTGCGTTGTCTTGGTGAAACAGCACACGCGCAGCCCTTCCCGAAAGTTTTTGTTGCAGTGCAGGAAGGAATTTGTTCTTCAAAATATTTTCATAGGATGCACTTGTTACCGTAGTGCCCTTTGGAACGCAATGGGTAAGGATTACGCCCTCGCTGTCCCAGAACATGGACACCATTTTCTCAGCACTGGCGGTTACCCGAAATTTTTTTGGTGGCGTTGCATCTGTGTGCTTCTATTGAGCTGACTGGCGCTCTGTTTCTGGATTGAAAAATGGCATCCACGTCTCATTCACTGTCACAACCGACGAAAAGGAAGTCCCTTTCATGCTGTCATTGCGCGTCAACATAGCTTGGCAACGTGCCACACGGGCAGCCATGTGGTCGTCCGTCAGCATTCGTGGCACCCACCTGAATGACACTTTTCGCATTTTCAGGTCGTCATGCAGGATTGTGTGCACAGAACCCACAGAAATGCCAACTCTGGAGGCGATCTGTTCAACAGTCATTCTCTCCACTTTCTCGATCATGTTGTCAGACCGGCTTGTGCGAGCCCGAGTTTGTTTCGGTTTGTTGTCACACGATGTTATGCCTTCATTAAACTGTCGCACCGACGAACGCACTTTCGACACATCCATAACTCCATCACCACATGTCTCCTTCAACTGTCGATGAATTTCAATTAGTTATACACCACGCAAATTCAGAAAACGAATGATTGCACGCTGCTCAAGTAAGAAAACGTCGCCATTTTAAATATTTAAAACAGTTCTCATTCTCGCCGCTGGCGGTAAAATTCCATCTGCCGTATGGTGCTGCCATCTCTGGGTCGTATTGACAATGAATGCGGCCTCATTTTAAAACAATGCGCATGTTTCTATCTCTTTCCAGTCCGGAGAAAAAAAATTGGAGGCCTTAGAACTTGAATGCACCTCGTATGTATCCAAAGGACATGTGGCCTGTAATTGAAAAAAGTGTCATGATGATCTCTCCATTGGAAAAAGATTTCGGACTAGTCCCTCATTCAGATCTCCGAGAGGATAACGTTCTACGAGTCGATCGTGGACTGTCAGAAGTTTGAACGTGGTAGGTAAGCTAGAAAATCTGAAGATGAAATACTATCGCTCAATCTAGATATACTGGGGATCAGTGAAGTGAAATAACAAGAATACAAGGATATCTGGTCAGATGAGTATAGGGTAATATCAAGAGCAGAAGTAAATGATATAACGGGAGTCAGATTCGTTACGAATAGGAACTTACATAAAGAGAAAGAAAACTCTAATAATCATACGGCAATGGATTGCTGTTATATGGAAAGGTGTGGTGTCACCGCCAGACACCACACTTGCTAGGTGGTGGCTTTTAAATCGGCCGCGGTCCGCTAGTATACGACGGACCCGCGTGTCGCCACTGTCAGTAATTGCAGACCGAGCGCCACCACACGGCAGGTCTAGAGACACTGACTAGCACTCGCCCCAGTTGTACAGCCGACGTTGCTAGCCATGGTTCACTGAGAATTACGCTCTCATTTGCCGAGACGATAGTTAGCATAGCCTTCAGCTACTTCTGCTACGACCTAGCAAGGCGCCGTATTCAATTGCTATTGAGATTCTATTAATATATCATCAAGAGCGATGTTCTACAAATGTGGATTAAAATTAAGTATTCCAGAAGCTACGTACTTTTCTTTATAGCATTCATTACGTATCCTGTTTCAGACCTCACGCCAGCCTGCGTGAGTTTAAGCGCATGCCTTTCGGCTTCCTCTCATTGTGTCTAGGCTGTCTTGTCTAGACACAACAAAAGAGTAGAAGAAAAGGTTACACGAGAATATGGACATCGTAATAGGAATGAAAGAGGAGAAAGACTAATTTTCTGCAATAAATTTCAGCTAGTAATAGCAATTACTCTGTTTAAGAATCGCAGGAAGAGGAGGTACGCTTGGAAAAGGCCAGGAGATACGGGAAGATTTCAGTTAGATTACATCATGATGAGGTGAAGATTCCGAAATCAGATACTGGATTGTAAGTCGTACCCAGCAGATCATAATTTAGTATTGATAAAAAGGAGGCTGAAGTTCACGAGAATAGTCAAGAAGAATCAACACGCAAAAGAGTGGGATACGGAAGTACTAAGGAATCCAGAGACAAGGCTGAAGTTCTCTGAGGCAACACAACCTGCGATAAGGAATATGTCAGCAGTCAGTTCACTTGAAGAGGAGTGGGCTTACCTAAGAAGGGAAATCACGGAAGTTGGAAAGAAATACAAAGGTGCGAAGAAGGTGACAGCGAAGAAACTGTAGGTAACATAAGAAATACTTCAGCTGATCGACAAAAGAAGAAGTACAAAAATGTTCAGAAGAAATTCGGGAATACAGGAACACAAGTCATTTGCGAATGGAATAAATATGAAGTGCAAGGAAGCTAAGACAGAACGGTTACAAGAAAAATGTGAAAAAACTAAGGAAGAGATGGCTGTCAGAAAGACTGACACAGCATACAGAAAAGCCAAATCAGTCTTCGGTGTAATTAAAAGAAAGGGTGAAAACATTAATAGCGCAATGGAACTCCACTGTTAAATGCAGAGGAGAGAACTAATAGGTGAAAAGAGTACATTCAAGATACTTTTCAGGGGGAAGACTTGTCTGATGACGTGATTGAAGAAGATACAGAAGTCGATATAGAAAAATGCGAGATTCAGTATTAGATTCGGAGTTTAAAAGAGAGTTGGAAGATCGAAATCGAACAAGTTAGCAGGAGAGATAAAATTCCATCAAAATTTAAAATATCAATAGGAGAAGTGCCAACAAAATGACCATTCACGTTTGTCTGTAGAGCATATGAACAGTCTGATTTTCGTAAGAACATCATCAACAAACTTCAGAAGTCGACAAGTAAGAGCATTACTGCACCATTTGCTTAACAGCGTCTAAGACAGGGATGCAATCTTTCCACCCTACTGTTGAATCTATCTATACATCGACGACGCAATGACAAAATAAAAGATCAAGAGTTTGATTAAAATTCAAGATGGAAGGATACCAATGACAAGATTCGCTGATGACTTTGCTACCCTCAGTGAAAGTGAAGAACAACTACAGGATCTTCCGGATGGAAAAACCAGTCTAATGAGTAATGATGAGGATTGAGAGTAAGCTGAAGAAAGGTAAAAGCAATGACAGGTAGCAGAGGTGCGAACAGCAGGAAATTAATATTAGGATTGGTGATCACGAAGTAGATGAAATTAAGGAATTATACTACCTAGGTAACAAAATAACCCATGACGGACGGAGTAAGGAGGAACAAATAGCAGACTAGCACTGGCAAAAGGGGCGTTCTCAGCGAAGAGAAGTCTACTAACATCAAACATATGTTTTAATTGGGGGAAGAAATTTCTGGGAATGTACTTTTGGAACACAACGTTGTATGGTAATGAAATATCAATTGTGTGAAAACCGGAAAAGAAGAGAATCGAAGCATATGAGATGTGGTCCTACAGAGAATGTTGAAAATTAGAAGACTGATAAGGAATGACGAGGTTCTCCGGAGCACCGACGAGGAAAGATTTGTGTGGAAAACACTGACAAAAAGACAGCATGGTAAGATATTTGTTGAGGCATCATGGAATAACTTCCATGGTATTGGAGGAAACTGTAGAGGGTATAAACTGTTGGGGAAAACAGGAATTGGAATAAATAATTGAGGACGTCTGCAGCAAGTATTACTCTGTGATGAAGAGGTTAGCACAGGGGAGGGGAAGACTTCCAAGAGGGCCGCATCAAACCAGTCAGAAGACTGATGACTCAAGAAAGAAAGTTTACGGGGTCACAGGGAGTTGAAATTGGCTAAACGTCTAGAGACAGAGAGGGAGAAAGAGAGGAAAGAGGGGGGAGGGGAGTTGTCGGCTCTAAAACACGTCTATTTTCTTCAGATACTAGCAGCTGACCGGCATCTGCAAAAAAAATTAAGAGCATCTGTAAAAAAAAAATACTGACCGAAAGAAAATAGCAACACCAAAAACAGCTATGCGACATAAACGAACGTCGATAGGTGTATTTCTACATCTGAAAGGTAATGTATATACGGATTTGGTGGTAGTCGTTTAACAGTGGCAGTAGTAAAGCCGGTTACTTCACGGACAACCAGAAGCCCTGTAATCCGCATTTCTCTTACCCCAGACCAAAGCCATTTGCGACCTCAATGGTGTCAAGCGAGAGCCCATTGTACGGCAGAGTGGAGGTCTGTTTTGTTTTCTCGTGAAACTGGTCCTGCCTCAGTTGAGGGCTTGCAGCAAGCTGTCTGTTCCGTGCTAGACACATTTAACCTATAGCTAGAGCTATACGCCGGGATGCGGTTTCATATGATAGCAGCAGCACTCTCGTGGCTATTTCACGCACCACAACTGCAAATTTGTACAAGAATCTGGTGATGTGACCAGCTGTGCTGCAATTCACGAAGAGTATTCCGGGATAACGCTAGCCCATTTATTACTGTTGTTATCCAACATGCTCTTCAGAGTGTCGACATGTTTACCTCGGCCTGTTTACCATATCTCTCTCCACTCGAGCACGTATAGGCGCTAATCGGACGGCAACTTCAGTGTCATCCACAAACACCACTAACTGTCCCTGTATTGATCGGCGACGGGCGAAAGGGATGGAACTGCATCTCACAAACTGATCCCTGTATTGACTGACGAAGTGCAACAGGGATGGACCTGTGTCCCGTAAATTGACATCCGGAACCTGTAAAACACAATGCGTGCAAGTTTGCATTCTTCGAGGCACCATTCTGGAAACCGGTTATTAATGTACCAGCATTTCATGTTTGCAGTGGCTTATCTCGCGCTTACCTGTGGTCTTGCAATTCCAGTCACTTAAGCGTATTACCTAGACAAAGGTATTTGAGAAATTTCCTTACTCTACATTAATTACTTTTCGGTGCTGTGTATATTAGGATTATGATTAAAGTAGAATGCCATAAATCTGGCGTTTTTGCTTCATAGTTTTACGGAAATAAAAACTGTTTGTTATCCGCCGTGATCAGATACGTCGACTCTACATCGTGAAAGTTTTATGCAGTATTACGTATGTTCACGGTAAACGAGATAGTTGCCTGGAGCGCGCGTTTCACATGCTTGTATCAAGCTGCAGATCGATTAAAAGTTATTATTTGTTTCATAGGACAAGACTAATTTAGTATTTACATGATAATACATTCAGGAAATACAGAGAAAAGCGAGTTATAGGCGTGAGCTCCTATGTGACGTTCCCCGTGAGAGGGATGGAAAACCCTCGTATTACTGCCTCCTCCCCCCCTCTTCCCCCACCCTCCACCATAGCCCCACCCCGCCTCGGCAATCCCAACAGTTGTTGCGTTTGCTCTCGACAGGGGAACAACGAGAGCTTCTCATTTGAATAACGGCGCTGAATCAACATAAATCACAGCAGTATTATCGCAGGACACGAGCCCGTTTTATTTATTAAATTATTCCCTCCGGAACGCGTTGTCAATAAGGAACGGGTATTTTACTTCAAAGTTCCGCACGACTTCTTTCACTCAAAGCGACTGTTTAGAATTTTAAATTAATTTAGTCCTTGCTGAGAGGCTTGTATTGGGTAGACGACAAAAGCAGCCTCACGCTGGGGGCAGGGTCGTGAAGCCAGCGAGGTGTATGCCGTGAGGCGAGGCGGGCAGACGTGAGCTGAACTGGGGGAGCAGTTATTCTGCTGCAGCCGCTCGCAGACAGCAGGTTGACGCCGAGCGTCTCGCGTCAAGCACTGAAGCTCACCGACTCTCAGAACGAGATACGAGACGTCTCACTCAGTCTTATTTAATGGTAGTTTTCTGATCACTTTTGTCTCATAATAAAGAGACGCCAGAATTTGATATTCATCATCCACTCAACTTTGGTTTCTTTCATTTACCACGAAGCTGATCCAAATAAAAACTTTAAAAGTTCGATACAGTTTAGAAAAATTGTGCCATGAAGTTGGTAGGTGACAATACCGTTCCTTGAGGTTCAGAAAGTGACCGACTGGCGGCTGAATGATGTTACAGTGCAGCAGAAGGAAGCGTGCACAACAAGTTGGCCATCCCGCTGTCAACATCCACCATGATCATAAAGCGATATGTGATGAGCTTTTTTTGTTTAGTGAAGGTGTCCAACTAATTGAAATTCACAGAAGAATGAGAGCCCAATATGGTCATTCGTAAATGTCGTTGCAGCAACTGTACGAGTGATATAGGTAGTTTAAAAGTAATGTAAGAAGCGGAGGATGCTCCCAAGAACCGGGCAGGTTGAAAGTGTAGTGACGGACGACAACATTGTGTTAGTGGGAGAGATTTTAAAGGAGAACAGAGGATTAACACTGAACGAAATAGCGACAGGTCTGAATATTTGTACTGCTTCAGCGTAGAAAATTCTTCACAACGTATTGCACTTCAGTGCGGTGTCTGCAAGATGGGCGCCATGTCACTTGACAACCGAACTGAAAGACCGTCACGTCGATGCCTGTGTGGAATGTTTGCATCGTTTCCGCTTCAAACGTGGTGCATTTCTGGGAAAAAATGTTATAGACAATGAGGCTTGAGTCCTCTGTCACAAACCAGATTCGAATAGGTCAAGCAATGAATGGAGCCACAACTCGTGGCCAATACGAAAAAAAATCCGCACTCAACTGTCTGCTGGATAAATCATGCTCATTCTCTTCTGTGATGGAAATGGAGTAATTTTTTAGCATTACATGGATAGGCGAGTGACAATAGCCAGTACTTCTTATTCAGACATGCCGAAAAACCAACTTCGCCCTGCAGTCAGGAGTAAACGACGAGGATTTCTCATGTGAGAGTTATTGCTACAACATATCAACGCCAGTAAGGCAGTTGAGACTACTCAGGAAATTAAATCTGAATGCTTGGTGCATCCTCCTAATTCATCTGACCGCTTTCCGTGACTTTCATCCTTCATTGAACTCAAAGAAACAATGGGAGGCATGCATTTCAGAATGGTTAAAGAGGTGAAAACTGCAGTGCACGACTGGATAAACACACGACCAAAATAAGTCTTTCGTCGTGGTATCTTTGCACTTCCGAAGCGACGGACGGAATATATGCATACAAGGTCAGGCAGACAACATGGTTACAGCGTCAAAAAATGACATGTGAGTCTATTGTTCGTTGTTACAATTCAAAATATTGTAGCACTACAGCAAGTTTATGCTTTTTATTTTAATCACCCTCGCAGAAAACGCTTTCTCAGTTTTCTGTAATTCGTAACCAAATAAATGTCTCAGGAAACCGTTATTTCCTTTGCTATTAGGAATGAAAAATGTGTTCTAGGTCATTATATTTTATTAATCAAGACCAATTTCTCTCCGACTAGTAGATCATCTACTGATCTCGTGCTGCACGATGTAGTTTGACAGTAGTCGTATGTATGATAAAAATGTAAGTTTTCCATCATTCTTACGACTTCTAACGAACTGGACCTTGCAGCACATGTGAAAGTCATCCGTTAGTCACGTCGTAAACGTGTAGGTCCCTTGTACGTTTGAAGTTCTGTATACGTGTATGAATGTCTACAGTACTTGCCTTCATGAATATGCCCTCCTGTGATCTGTGAGTAGTTCAGTTTGGTTTAACGCTATCAATTTGCTGTACAAGTTAACACAGGGAGCTTTTACGTTGTTCAGACTTAATCCAAGGCCTGAAATGAGTATTTAAATATACACTCCTGGTAATGGAAAAAAGAACACATTGACACCGGTGTGTCAGACCCACCATACTTGCTCCGGACACTGCGAGAGGGCTGCACAAGCAATGATCACACGCACGGCACAGCGGACACACCAGGAACCGCGGTGTTGGCCGTCGAATGGCGCTAGCTGCGCAGCATTTGTGCACCGCCGCCGTCAGTGTCAGCCAGTTTGCCGTGGCATACGGAGCTCCATCGCAGTCTTTAACACTGGTAGCATGCCGCGACAGCGTGGACGTTAACCGTATGTGCAGTTGACGGACTTTGAGCGAGGGCGTATAGTGGGCATGCGGGAGGCCGGGTGGACGTACCGCCGAATTGCTCAACACGTGGGGCGTGAGGTCTCCACAGTACATCGATGTTGTCACCAGTGGTCGGCGGAAGGTGCACGTGCCCGTCGACCTGGGACCGGACCACAGCGACGCACGGATGCACGCCAAGACCGTAGGATCCTACGCAGTGCCGTAGGGGACCGCACCGCCACTTCCCAGCAAATTAGGGACACTGTTGCTCCTGGGGTATCGGCGAGGACCATTCGCAACCGTCTCCACGAAGCTGGGCTACGGTCCCGCACACCGTTAGGCCGTCTTCCACTCACGCCCCAACATCGTGCAGCCCGCCTCCAGTGGTGTCGCGACAGGCGTGAATGGAGCGACGAATGGAGACGTGTCGTCTTCAGCGATGAGAGTCGCTTCTGCCTTCGTGCCAATGATGGTCGTATGCGTGTTTGGCGCCGTGCAGGTGAGCGCCACAATCAGGACTGCATACGACCGAGGCACACAAGGCCAACACCCGGCATCATGGTGTGGGGAGCGATCTCCTACACTGGCCGTACACCACTGGTGATCGTCGAGGGGACACTGAATAGTGCACGGTACATCCAAACCGTCATCGAACCCATCGCTCTACCATTCCTAGACCGGCAAGGGAACTTGATGTTCCAACAGGACAATGCACGTCCGCATGTATCCCGTGCCACCCAACGTGCTCTAGAAGGTGTAAGTCAACTACCCTGGCCAGCAAGATCTCCGGATCTGTCCCCCATTGAGCATGTTTGGGACTGGATGAAGCGTCGTCTCACGCGGTCTGCACGTCCAGCACGAACGCTGGTCCAACTGAGGCGCCAGGTGGAAATGGCATGGCAAGCCGTTCCACAGGACTACATCCAGCATCTCTACGATCGTCTCCATGGGAGAATAGCAGCCTGCATTGCTGCGAAAGGTGGATATACACTGTACTAGTGCCGACATTGTGCATGCTCTGTTGCCTGTGTCTATGTGCCTGTGGTTCTGTCAGTGTGATCATGTGATGTATCTGACCCCAGGAATGTGTCAATAAAGTTTCCCCTTCCTGGGACAATGAATTCACGGTGTTCTTATTTCAATTTCCAGGAGTGTACTACTACCCTACCACCAAGTTCACGACCTGACTTACGGAATCTGTAAATGCCGCATCCTATAGACGAAGCATATGCAATGGGCATACATGGTTCAGAACACTGGACTAAATACGTTTCCGCTCATATATTAAAAAACATCGAAGAATATATTAAACGCAGCCTGGAACCCAGACATCGCCACTTGGCATACAACGAATTGTGGAAGGCCTTGGTTACAAATCAATGTTTCGATACAAGAATACTTACAATGAAGTACAGAAACAAAGCACTCAAGGTGCTTTATTGATAACATAGCTCTCATATTTGTGGAGAGATGTGTCAAACTGACCGTACATAGAGAGACGTAGCGGTAAGGTAAACAACTGTCGTCATCAGATGGCGTTAACAATCATACCGACACTAGTTTATTTTCAAAGAAAGTAACTAACAGGAAGCACGCAGTGAATGCGCTGAGGTGACAAAAGTCATGGGATACCTCCTAATAACATGGCGGACCTCCTTTTCCCTCGCTCTGTTTGCGAGTGGAATTGCTGCACTGTCAACAATTTCACGCGCCATAGACTCAAAAATTCGTTGGAAGTTCCCTGCAGAAATATTAAGCCATGCTGCTTCTAAGGCCGTCCATAATTGCGTAAGTGTTGCTGGTGCAGGAATTTGTGCACGAGCTGATCTCTCGATTATGTCCCATAATTATGAAATGGAATTCATTTCGGGCGATTTGGGTGACCAAATCATTCGCTTGAAATTTTCCAGAATGTTCTTCAAACTAGGTGCGAACAGTTATGGCCGATGGCATGGCACATTGTCATCCATAAAAATGCTGTCTTTGAAAGGCTGCCAATGGTCTGCAAGTAGCCAAAAATAGCCATTTTATGTCAATAATCGGTTCACATGGACCAGAGTACCGGTCCACTCCACGCAAACATAGCCCACACCATTAAGGAGCTAATACTATGTCTTAATAACAGGTTGGGTCCATGGCTTCGTTGGGTTCGTGCCACATTCGAACCCAAACATCAGTTCTTAACAACTGAAACTGGGACTCATCTGACCAGGCGATCTGAGTGCAATATGGTGACGAGCCTAGGAAAGGTGCTGCGGGCGATTTCATGAAGTTAGCAAAGGCACTCAAGCCAGTCATCTGCTGCTATAGCCCATTAAAGCCAAATTTCACCGCACTGTTCCAACGTTCCATATTAATTAATGCCGTTATTCACGTTGTGTTGATTGTCTGTGAGCACTAACAACTCCACGAAAAAGCCCCTCCTCTCGGGCGTCAACTGATGGCCTTCGCCCACTGCGTTATCCGTGGTGAGAGGCAGCACCCTTTTGACACTCGTATTCGTTAACAATTTCCGAAATGAAATATTCCTTGCTTCTAGCTCCAACTACCGTTCCGCGTTCATAGTCCATTAATCGCCGTCGTGTGGCCATAATCACGTCGAAGACCTTTTCATATCAGCCCCTGTGTATAAATGACCGCTCCGCTAATGCTCTGCCGTTTCCTACCTCGCCTATGCGATACTACCCCCACCTCATTACGTGCATATTGCTATCCAATGACTTTTGCAACCACACAGTATATCGATTACATACCATACGAGACTGAAAGCGGAGTGGCCGTGCGGTTCTAGGCGCTACAGTCTGGAACCGAGCGACCGCTACGGTCGCAGGTTCGAATCCTTCCTCGGGCATGGATGTGTGTGATGTCCTTAGGTTACTTAGGTTTAATTAGTTGTAAGTTCTAGGTGACTGATGACCTCAGAAGTTAAGTCGTATAGTGCTCAGAGCCATTTGAGACTGAAAGCCACGGAGCAAACTATGCAGGCAGAACATTTTAAAAACGCGAAATATGTAATGTACGGACTTCATGCCGGTTGTTAGCCAACATTCCATTAAGATTTTAAGTATTTTTGGAAACTGTCGTCTGCTACTGCGTATATTTTTCCTGGGGTATCTTCTATGTTCTGTTTATTTGTTTTTCACTAGCTATGGCTGATGATGATGTATCGAAACACGTCAATAAATTTACGATCAAGACCTTTCACAGTTCTTTGTGTGCCAACAGTAAATGGTTGTCTGCCTCGCAGATGGAACAATTTCGCTATCAGTCTACATCTACTTCTACACAGATAATCATACGAAAACGCGACTAGTAGTCTTTTTGGTGAATGAAAGCGTGCCGACTGTGCAACCAACTCTCAGTGAACAAATACTTCTGATGCTTGCAAATGTACGTCGTGGAATCCATACTATTATCCAATTTGTGAAATCCATGACCACATTGCTTATTAAATAGAATCAAGAAATTTCATCTGAAAATTTAATAATGGCAGGGTACGTAAATATATTTAGACCAACCAATTTCACACTGCTAATTATTTCATCTTCAAAAACAATACATGGAAGAGCATAGTTATGTCTGCGTGAAAGATGTGGCATTCTGTACCACTGCGTAGAAAGGAATTTACCTACATGATGATCAAAGGACCTGTGAAAATAAGAGGGTTGGATCTTTAATAGTGGCAACTGTGGTGTCACCGCCAGACACCACACTTGCTAGGTGGTAGCCTTTAAATCTGCCGCGGTCCGCTAGTATACGACGGACCCGCGTGTCGCCACTGTCAGTGATTGCAGACCGAGCGCCGCCACACGGCAGGTCTAGAGACACTTCCTAGCACTCGCCCCAGTTGTACAGCCGACTTTGCTAGCGATGGTTCACTGACAAATTACGCTCTCATTTGCCGAGACGATAGTTAGCATAGCCTTCAGCTACGTCATTTGCTACGACCTAGCAAGGCGCCATTATCATTTGCTATTTATCTTGTGATGCATGTACCGTCAGACCGATGTTCACCAATTATGGATTAAAGTATTCCAGAAGCTACATACCTTTTTTGCTAGTATAATTACTTTACCTATTCCAGACCTCACGCCAGCCTGTGTGAGCTTAAACGCATGCCTTTTAGCTTCCTCTCCTAGTGGCTTGGCTGTCTTGCCAAGTCACAACAGTTTGGCGACTAGAATTTTGCGTTCGTATTGATACTGCTGATTTACTTGTGTAACGGCTTCGCCACATTCTCCAGATGTACTGTCCGAATTTTATCGCTTGCAGAATCAGCAGACGCAGGCCTTATTGGATGCCCTTGGACAGCTTGTCCAGGTTCAACGTGCACTGCAAAACGATGCGGCAGCCGCCGCTCCACCGCTCACGCAGCCACAACACGCAGTTGCACCACCTTTTTCGTCCTTTTGATGCTGCACTGGAAAGCTGGACGGAGTGGTCACACCAATTTGGATTCCATCTCGCCGTCTACAGAATTCAAGGTAACGAGCGGCAGCCGTTCTCATTATGTTCTGTCAGAGTATCCACGTACCGTGTGATGGTCAAATTGTTTCCCCGACGCGACGTAGCAACTCTGTCCTGCGACGAAATTTTGTCTGCATTAGATGCATATTTCAAAGAATCAGTCAATGTCGTTGCAAAAAGGTATACCTTCTTTCGTACAAAACGTACGGCCGGTCAGACTAATAGGGAGTGGGTTGCAACCTTGCAAGGCCTTACTAGGGATTGTGCTTTTGAGTGTCAATGTGGACTCCCTTATTCAGATACTATGGTGCGTGATGCAATTGCACAGAACGTTTCTGATGATTGTATACGGAAATAGATTTTGAAACTAGTCAATCCCTCCCTTCAATAAGTGATGGACATATAGGATTGGCAGGACACACTTGAATTTGCTCAGGAATCATTTGAAACTTCGCCACCTGTGTGTCACTTTAACCGGCCCGCCGGACGAGCTGCATGGAACAGTAAACAGTCCTCACACCCGGCCGCGCCAATGCCGCCTGGCTTTCAACCACGTGTCCTGCGCCCGCAAGCTAATGCAGTGAAATCATGCCCACGGTGTGCTACTAGACATTCGCGTGAGAATTGCTCGTCATGCCAGGCTATTTGCTTTTTCTGTAATAAAAAAGGACATGTTCAGAGTGTTTGCCAGAAAAAGCTCAGATCGGACACTCACAACCATTCCAGTCCCTTTGCTTCGCGCCGGAATCGAACCAAGAATACTCGGGCTCGTGAACCTTCGCCCATGGAAATTCATGTAGTTCATGCCACTCCGCCCAGTGCTACTCTCTCTAACAGTGACTGTGTTCGTCCCACAAATAGTGTGCGTCGACATCGCCGGAAATCCCGTCATGTCGCAAGTGATTCTGTACCAGTGTCAGTTCACGTTGCACGAGACAGTCGCTCTTGTCGTCAGCAGGACAATAAACATTTGTAGACTTGGACATCAATGGCAAAGTGATACCATTCCAGCTCGATACCGGAGCAGCAGTTTCACTACTCAATCACGACACGTACAAACAGCTGGGCACACCTATGTTGCATGCCGCAAATGTTAAGCTAACTAGTTATTCCGGACCGGCGATCCCTGTGTTAGGACAGTGCAGCCTTCTTGCCACATACAAGGGACAAACAAAACTTGTGTCATTTTACGTCCTTCGTTCTTCTTCTGCAGTGAACCTGTTCAGTTTCGATTTATTTCAGTTGTTTAACTTGTCTATAGTAAATCAGGTCCTATCAGTGAACCAGACTGTGCCTTCAGACAGTGTTTCTCGACTATGTGACGAATTTGCAGACATTTTTGCACCGGGCCTCGATTGCGCTAAGAACTATAAAGCACATTTGGAACTAAAAGTCAACGTGCAACCGAAATTTTTCAGAGCGCGCAGTGTTCCCCACGCATTGCGTGATGAGGTCGCAAGAACATTACACGATTTGGAATCACAAGGTGTCATTGAACGTGTGCAGGCTTCTCTCTGGGCATCACCCTTAGTAATTTTGCACAAACCTTCCGGAAAATTGAGACTTTGTGTGGACTTCAAGGCAACAGTGAATCCACAACTAGTGGCAGCAACTTTTCCTTTACCCCGCCCGGAAGATCTTTTTGACAAACTGTGCCCGGGTAAATATTTTTTGAAGTTGGACCTAGCAGATGCGTACTTGCAAATACCGGTGGACGAAGAATCCCAGCGCGTTTTGGTGGTTAACACGCATCTTGGTTTGTATCGATTCAAATGACTACCATTCGGGTGTGCATCCGCCCCTGCATTGATTCAACAATATCTACACACTGTTTGTGCGTCGGTCCCTACTGCAGCGAACTATCTGAAGGATATTGTGATCTCCGGAAAGACGGAAGAAGAACACTTAGCCAATCTCAGAACATTATTTCAGGTCTTGCGACAAAATGGTCTTCGCTTGCGGAAGGACAAATGTGTGTTTTTTGCTCGTGACTTATCCTATCTGGGACACGTACTCAATGCCCAAGACATACATCCCAGTCCAGAGCACCTCCGTGCCATACAAGACTTGCCTTCGCCGCAGAATTTGAAGCAGCTACAGAGTGTGCTGGGAAAAATAAATTACTATCATCGCTATGTGCGCCACGCTTCTTCCATTTCAGCTCCGCTTCATCGCTTACGCCGTAACGGTGTTCCATTCGTCTGGACGACGGAATGCGAACGCGCCTTTCGCCAGTTGAAATCGGCGTTGCTTTCCAATACTTCCCTTACGCACTTCGATCCCCAGAAACCCCTTTTGTTGATGGTGGATGCATCGGATTTCGGGATCGGTGCTGTGCTTGCGCACAAAGATGGTTCACACGATCGCCCTATTGCCTTTGCATCCAAATTGCTCTCGTCTGCGCAACGAAATTATTCACAGATCGAGAAAGAAGCATTGGCTCTCGTCTTTGGTGTTACAATGTTTCATGATTTCTTGTATGGTCGTCACTTTACCATCATCACAGACCACAAACCTTTGACATCACTTTTTCATCCGACCAAACCCGTACCTCCACTTACAGCGCAGAAATTCTTTCGCTGGTCTATTTTCCTCTCGCAGTACCGCTACGATATCTTGTATCGGTCCACTGCTAAGCACGGAAACGCCGATGCGTTATCCCGTTTGCCTGTTGCTGAGGATAGAGCATTCGATTCCTCCGAACTTGCTTGCATGTTCATTGATTCGGAAACCGATGACGTGGTTGACTCGTTTCCAATTGATTTTCGTCGTGTAGCTACAGCCACAGCTGCTGACCCTGTCCTTGCTACCGTTCTGCGTTTTGTTGCTACGCAATGGCCCTTGTCAAAGTCACGGATCGGGGATCCGTTGGTTCGCCGATTTTTTGCTCACAAGGAGAGACTTTTTGTACGACGTGGTGTTTTGCTGTTGCGTTCTGATACTGATCAGTCCAGGGTCGTGGTCCCACGTTCGTTACAGTCCTCTGTCTTACAGCTTCTCCACCAAGGACATTGGGGTATAGCGCGAACGAAACAACTTGCTCGTCAGCACTGTACTTGGTTCGGAATCGATGCCGCGATTACGCATATGTGCTCTTCTTGCATGGTGTGTGCCGAACCACAGTCAGCACCACGGCGGAAGTTCTTTGCATGGCCCAAAGCCACTTCCCCGTGGCAACGCTTCCACATCGATTTTGTTGGTCCATTCTGGAATGCTCGACGGTTGGTTGTGGTCGATTCATATAGTAATTTTCCTTTTGTTGTCCGGATGTCTTCCACGACGTCATCTGCCACCATCCAAGCGTTATCCGCTATCTTTTGCATTGAAGGTCTTCCACAGACTATTGTTTCCGACAATGGCCCACAATTCGTGTCCGCAGAATTTCAGTCATTCTGCAAGGACACTGGTATTCAACATCTGACGTCCGCGCCGTTTTCGCCACAGTCAAACGGTGCCGCTGAACGTTTCGTCAGGACTTTCAAGTCACAGATGTTGAAGTTGAAAGAGTCTCATTCTCGGTAGGACGCGTTATTCTTCTTTTTGTCCTCGTATCGCTCCCAACCCCGGGATGGTCGCTCGCCGGCTGAGTTGCTTTACGGTCGCCCTCATCGCGCCTTGATGTCTTTGCTACATCCGCCGCATCAGGTTCCTGTGGAGCGGCAGACACCTGCTTTTGCCCCAGGCGACGTTGTATACTGTCGTAACTATCGAGGTTCACGGCGTTGGCTCGCAGGGCGCATTCTTCGCTGCCTCGGCCGCGCTATGTATCTGGTTTTGGGGGCCTCTGGTGAGGTGCGTCGGCATCTCAATCAGGTGCGCCTCTGTCGTCGCACGGGACCTGCCGCTCCCCGTCTGCTTTCAGCGACGGTGCTGTCCGGTCAGCGCCCGGGGGACACATTTACTGGCTCGCCTCAGCCCCAGGTGTTACCGACGTTGCCTTCCATTTTGCCCCATGGCGACGCGCCGCCGCCGCCGCCGCCGCCGCCGCCGCCTGTTCTCCCGCCGGCGACGCCCGCAGTGGACGCGTCGCTGCAACCGCCGGGCGCCTCCCTGGGTCACGCGCCGCCGATCGCTTCCCGTGACAAGTTGTCCTCCGCCATGGAACTCTTGCTCGCTTCGGACCACATGGCATACACCGCATGTTGGCGTCCACCCTGGACTAGGTTTTCAGGCGTTTCCTAACTCCCCTCGGACCGAATGGCAGGGTGCGGGTGGCACAGCCTCGCCTGTTGTTAGGCTCCCCACCTCGTCGCATACGTCAACATTGGGTCCTCCCCACGGCGGGCGGAAGCCTTATAACACAACCGTTCGCCGATTTGCCAGGGGAGGAATGTGGTGTCACCGCCAGACATCACACTTGCTAGGTGGTAGCCTTCAGCTACATCATTTGCTACGACCTAGCAAGGCGCCTTTATCATTTGCTATTTATCTTGTGATGCATGTACCGTCAGATCGATGTTCACCAATTATGGATTAAAGTATTCCAGAAGCTACGTACCTTTTTGTTTGCTAGTATAATTACTTTACCTGTTCCAGACCTCACGCCAGCCTGCGTGACCTTAAACGCGTGCCTTTCGGCTTCCTCTCTTAGTGGCATAGCTGTCTTGCCAAGTCACAACAGCAACTATTTATTTACAGCTCGTACAGAATAGATACGCTTTTCAGAGTTTTACTGACCTTCAGAGTAGCCACCAGCATTGGGTATAACCCGTTGCCAGCGATGTGGAAGTCGTAGGATACACTTAGCAATGCCAGTTGTGTTGATAGTTCGAGCGGTGCGGTCTATTGCCCGATGAATTTGTAGCAGCTCTGAAGCGAATGCCGTGAAGTGTTTCCTTCAGTTTAGAAATCGAGTTGAACTCACGAGGGCTTAAGTCAGGGGAGTGCAGTAGGTGGTACAGCACTTAGCAGCATCATCACCGTACGTGCTTGAGCAGAGTCCTGCAATATGATGGTCAGGTCCTGCAGAAAGTGTCATCACTTTTGTCTCTAAGCTGGTCATAGGTTGTGTTCCAAAAATGAACAGCATGGAGACAGAATTGATTACTTTTTCTGCAGGACCTGACCATCATTTTGCAGGACAATGCTCAAGGACGTACAGTGCAAGCTGTTACTCATTTGTTTGACTCGTGGAGCTGTTAAATCCTATATCATCTACTGCACTCCATTGACTTAAGGCCTCGTAAGTTTAACTCGACTTCGAAACTGTAGGAAACTCTTCACGGCATTCGCTTTAGAACTGCTACAAATTCCTCAGGCAATAGACCGCGCCGCTCTAACTGTCAACACAACTGGCTCTGCTAAGAGTGTCCTACGACTTCCACATCGCTGGCAACGGGCTATACACAATGTTGGTGACTACTTTGAAGGTTAATAAAACTTCGAAACACCCATCTATTTTGTACGAGCTGTAAATAAATAGTTGCCACTAATCAAGTTACAACCCTCGTAAAAAGGACTGTTAAACGGAAGAAGAAGTTATTTACAGAGTTCGCAAGCGATTCAGATGTGAGATACAGATAAATTGAACTCTGGAGCAAAAGACTTGCGAAATTGTCAAGCATCGTTAAATGATTGAAGAAGATATTTATACAGTTAGCATACGATTCGGGTGTGAGAACAGAGAAATCGAATAGCCACAGACTAGGAACGATAGCTATTTGAATGCCGACGACGCCGCACTGGCCCAGACATTGCTGAACTCGTATTGAACGAGACACTGCTCGCCAAAGAATGTTACTCAAACTACCCATCTTGACAGAGCAAAGACTATCAATATCTTAGACATAGACTTGTGGGCACAGAATACCTTGGCAAAAGTACTGACGAATAACTAGACGCGAGAAATCGTAACAGCTGAGAGTTGACATGTGTGACAAGTAGCTTTCAACCGATCAGAATTAATAAAAGAAATTACTTGAGAGAAGGGGAACTTATTAGCCAGTACCGCTTGTAAACAGCCTTTATTGCAAATTACCAATTTCGGTGACGTAGTTACCATGTCGGGTTTCACTAGTCATGGCCTGCACCTCTATAGGTATGGGTAGGGGAGGCTGGCAAAGCTTGTTGGTGACAGTGTAATAGGTGGTCGAGTTATCACTCATAGAATAATTCCTGTATTTGTCGGTGTTAGAGCCGCACATTTTTTAGGTTGAAGTCAGCTGACAGATATACCTGCTCAAAAGAAGTCCCTCTAACTAAGGGCTCACCTTCACAGGATGTCATGATTCCAAGTAAAGAAGAAATTTGCATATTTCATCAAAATATAAGAAGTATTAGAGATAAAGCGAGAGAACTACTTTTAGAAGTCGACTCTGCAATTATTTGTATATCTGATGACCACTTAAATAATTTGACATTTCAGATGCTTCCTTTACCAGGCTACAGATTAGCTGGTTATTGTTCAAGGAGTTCCTTGCGGGGTGGGAGAGTGGCTATGTACGTACAAAACAGTATTCCATTAGAGGCCACAGACGTATCATGGCATTGGACGGAGCAGATATTTGAATTTTGTACAGGGGCAGTTGAATTTAGTGAAACTAACCTTCCAATTGTTGTTCTTTATAGGTCCCCTAACTCTGACTTCAGAGTATTTTTGCGCAAGCTAGATGGGGTTCTTGATTCACTTTGTACAGAAATGGAAATGAGCGTTTGGCGTCATCGGCCGGGAGGCCCCTCGCGGGGCAGGTCCGGCCGCCTTGGCGCAGGTCTTATTACATTCGGCGCCACATTGGGCGACCTGCACGCCGGATGGGGATGAAATGATGATGAACACAACACAACACCCAGTCCCTGAGCGGAGAAAATCTCCGACCCAGCCGGGAATCGAACCCGGGCCCGGAGGACGGCAATCCGTCACGCTGACCACGCAGCTACTGGGGCGGACACTTTGTACAGAGTACCAGATATTAGTTGTATGTGGTGACTTCTATACACATTTTGTATATGATGATGCAAGAACAAGGATGTTGGTAAATCTCCTACATTCATATGATCTGATGTAGACTGTGTGTTTTTCCAACTAGGGTTTAGAGGAACAGTAGCACAGCCATAGCAATATTTTTATTCATTCTTCATTGCAAGGTGGGCATACCATTAGTAAAAGGGTAAATGGCCTTTCAGACCATGATGCACAAATTTTAACCTTAAAAGTCTTTTGTACTCAAGCAAATATCACATATAATTACAAACTATGTAGAAAAGTTAATCCAACATCAATAAAGAAACTTTTAAACCTTGTCAAGGAACAAGAGATGATAAATGTATTGCTTTCCTTAACACATTTCTCATGCTCCTTGAGAGTTTCTTTTCATTAGAAATTTCTGAATGGGGTGCTAGCAGTAATAGGCATCCTGGGTGGCTGACTAGTGGGATAAGAATGTCATGTGAAACGTCCCCTTAGAAAAATTATACATGACTGTGCTTAAACTGACACACAACATTTTTTTTACCGCAATGCAATCTGACTTTCAGTAATCCCTACAAGAGAATAGCCCTGACTAAATTAACCTATACGTTTCACAAATCACTTACCTCACAAAAATCTTCGTTACTCGAACTACTGCAATACAGCGAGCGCTACTACTGCCAGCTAAATAAAAGATTCAAAATACGGAAGGCACTATCTACTGATAGGCATAGTTTCCAAATGAAAGGTTTTAATAGAGAACAAACAATGTATTTACCTTAATAGTCATTATATATATATATATATATATATATATATATATATATATATATATATATATATATATATATATATAGCAGTTCATGACATCCATTCTTACAAATGTACTGTTTCTCTCACTTCCCCACATCCACCACTGCTGGCGGCTCGCCTCCAACTGCGCAACGCTACATGCTGTTAACATCCAGCTGCCCAACACTACAATAGCCAACAACAATGCAAACCAGCCACAGATTGCACACAGCACAGCCAGTGATTTTCATACAGAGCGCTACGTGGCGTTACCAATAAGAAAACCTAAACAGCCTACTTACATAGCCCCCATGCTCCCAACAAAAAATTTTACAAATTGTTTTGGGCAGTGGCCAATAATGATTTTAAGAAATTTTTCATAATTACAATAACAAAGAAATCAAAGGAACACACTTATTGATACAATGTTGGTCAAAGGTAAAATTTTCTAACAGTCCATAAAGACAGTCCTGATCATTCATCACAGTAAAATTGCAGTGCGTTTTTCTCAAAGTCTGAGTAGTAAAAGAAAATGCACACGGAATTAGTGAATTTCCATGCAGTCTTGAAGAAGTAGTGTTGACCTTCCAATGGAAAGACAGTGCTGACTCTTGACATGCACACAGGTAATGGGCCACAACAGAGCAAACCCACAGTAGAGCCAGTCGAAGCTTTGAAGAATATTGGTAGGTAGGTCATCACAGAGCAGACCCACTGTAGTCCTGGTAGAGAGTATGGTATTGGTGGGCCAGCAGAGGTGCAGACCCACTGCAGTCCTTGTAGAAATAATGGTATTGGTGGGTCATCAAAGGTGCAGAAACACTCTAGTCCTTGTAGAGACGGCCAGCAGCCATCTGTTGCGACTGTGCAGGTGCACAATCACCATTGAAGAGTCATGCAGAGAATATAGCAAGCCCGTAAACCACCACTTCTCCACTAACAAAAAATTTGTTTGAAACGTCCTTAGAACTAGCAATGCTGTTATCCAGTCCCTTGATGAATTATTAACACACGTGCAAACACTATCAGTCCCCACTTCTCACATATTGTCCGTATACTATGACCAACAAAAACGTGTGCAGTGAAATGTAACTTACAAGTTACTTAATTTGATGAACAGGAGTCAATTAGAATTTTAAAACATAAGAATACAATAACAAAGATACAAAATACATCATTAAAGAACATAACAATACAGATAACATTTGTAGTAAAACACACTTTACAAAAGAATAGAAATAAACATGTACATCAGTGTTACAAGAATTATGACATAAGTACATACATAAAGATCAGAATAATTTTGAAACATCAACTTCACATATGAGCAACAAAACAGAACAGATATATAATCTCTAAACATCTTTACAAAGTAAATAACGTAGTATTAGAAAAATTTTACAACATAACTCTCATCAGCTAAACACACAAGACAGGAAATAGACAAGGGTACACAAACACACAGCAGAATAACACTAGAGGAAAGGGCAGGGTTTGTTTTCAGTGTAACGTTTGGTACTGCAGTCCAACCCAAAACTTCATCCCATAGATCTTTCATCTTATTTCAACATTTGTTTCCAGCAAAAAAATCCTATCAAACCATGCTTTCTCTATTTATATGTTCACATATTTCTTAACTCATTATTTATTTTCCATTATCTTACCTCATCATTTATTTCCAAGAAAATCCTACCTAAACCTGTTGTCCCTAAACCCTACTTTTATGTTCATATCTTCTTTCAAAATACTTTTTGGCCAAACCATTTTCTTATAGCTTCTCAATGCATTTCTTGCAATTCATCACAACTCGTTCTCTTATATAGCCTATCCCATCTCAAGCTAACTTAAACCTACTGAGCTCAGATGCTAAACTAAGGGACGAGGCAATGCAGCAGCACAAAAGAATTAACATAAACAGCAATGACAAAAAATGCAAATTGGCAAAGCAAGCAGCAATATATATATATCATCATCATCATCATTTGAGACTGATTAAGCCTTTCAGTGTTCAGTCTGCAGCATAGCCCCCCTTATACAGTTCCTCCATGATCCCCTATTCAGTGCTAACATTGGTGTCTCTTCTGATGTTGCAAACTTTCAATCGAATCTGCCTTCACAACTAAGTCATCCGCATATGCAAGACCGCTTATTTTGTGATCACATATGTTAATCTCACCCAGCCAGTCTATTGTTTATTGTTTTCAACATATGATCCATGAATAATATGAACAACAGTGGAGACAGGTTGCAGCCTTGTCTTACCCCTGAAACTACTCTGAACCATGAACTAAATTTTCCGTCAACTCTAACTGCTGCCTGACTATCCATGTAAAGACCTTTAATTGCTTGCAAAAGTTTGCCTCCTATTCCATTATCTCGTAGAACAGACAATAAATTCCTCCTAGGAACCCGGTCATATGCCTTTTCTAGATCTATAAAGCATAGATACAATTCCCTGTTCCACTCATAACACTTCTCCATTATTTGCCGTAAGCTAAAGATCTGGTCCTGACAACCTCTAAGGGGCCTAAACCCACACTGATTTTCATCCAATTGGTCCTCAACTAATACTCGCACTTTCCTTTCAACAATACCTGAGAAGATTTTACCCACAACGCTGATTAAGAGATACCTCTGTAGTTGTTACAAGCTTTTCTGTTTCCATGTTTAAAGATTGGTGTGCTTACTGCTGTTGTCCAGTCTGATGGAACCTGTCCCGACTCCCAGGCCATTTAAATTATCCTGTGTAACCATTTAAGACCTGACATTCCACTGTATTTGATGAGTTCCGACTTAATTTCATCCACCCCAGCCGCTTTATTGCACTGCAATCTATCATTCATGAACCACGGGCAACGTATGAGTGGCCAAGTAAGTGGTCCCGACAGTCGGGATACCAGTTACTTTGGAATAAGGCTGGGCATCTCAGACATATTCTGAGTCGTGGTCACCTTTGTGATCATACGGCAAAGACTACCAAATCCACCGGTTAGTCCCTCAGCCGTTAGGGGTAAAACCCATTGGGACTCGGGGCAAGTAAGGCTAGCAACCTGCTTCCCTGGTACTTTAAATATGATGCTGGCAATAATCAGAGCAAAATGCCTCGAACCTTTGGAGGTGACGGAGTCCCACCTCTAACTGACAAACCAGGGACTCCTAAGATACGACTTGGCAAATAAATGGTAATGAGATGGGGAGCTATTAATATCAATGGGGGCTACTGTGTGAAGAAGGTAGAGCTGGCAGAGGCTGCAAGTAAGATGGGGCTGGACGTTTTAGCTGTTAGTGACATTCGGGTAAGGGGTGAGAAAGAAGAGGAAGTGGAGGAATACAAGGTCTACCTGTCACGAGTCAAAGCAGGAATAGCACAATGGGGTGTAGGGCTTTACATCAGGAAAGTAATGGAACCCAGCGTAGTTGCAATAAGGTATGTAAACGAACGACTGATGTGGATAGATTTGACAGTGACTAGCAAGAAAATTAGGATTGTGTCAGTATATTCGCATTGTGGAGGGACAGATCAAGATAAGATGGATAGTTTTTATGAGGCACTCAGTGATGTAGTTGTTAGAGTAAAGGACAAGGACAGTGTTCTGTTCATGGGTGATTTTAACGCCAGGATTGGAAATCGAACAGAAGGGTATGAAAAGGTTATGGGTAAATTTGGAGAGGATATGGAGGCCAACAGGAACGGGAAACAACTCTTGGATTTCTGTGCCAGTATGGGCTTAGTAATCACAAACTCCTTTTTTAAACATAAGAACATTCACCGGTATACTTGGGAAGGCAGGGGAACCAGATCTGTCATTGACTATATAATAACAGATCAGGAATTCAGGAAGGCTGTGAGGGACACACGTGTATTCAGGGGATTCTTTGATGACACTGATCATTATTTAATCTGCAGTGAAATTGGGATTGTGAGGCCGAAAGTGCAGGAGGTCAGGTCCATATGTAGGAGGATAAGAGTGGAGAAACTTCAGGATAAGGAAATCAGGCACAAGTACATAACAGCGGTCTCAGAAAGGTACCAGTTAGTTGAATGTAGTCAATTACAGTCATTGGAAAAGGAATGGACAAGGTACAGGGACACAGTACTAGAAGTGGCTACAGAATGTCATGGAACAGTAGTGTGTAAAAGTAGGATGAAGCAAACAGCTTGGTGGAATGATACAGTCAAGGCAGCCTGTAAAAGGAAAAAGAAGGCGTATCAAAAATGGCTACATACCAGAACCCAGGTAGATAGAGAAAGTTATATTGAAGAAAGAAACAAAGCCAAACAGATAATTGCAGCATCGAAGAAGAAATCGTGGGAAGACTTAGGAAACAGGTTGGAGACTATGGGTCAAGCTGCTGGAAAACCATTCTGGAGTGTAATTAGCAGTCTTCGAAAGGGAGGAAGAAGGAAATGACAAGTATTTTGGACAGGTCAGGAAAACTGCTGGTGGATCTTGTGGATGCCTTGTGCAGATGGAGGGAATATTTTGAAGAGCAGCTCAATGTAGGTGAAAATGCGATCAGTAATGTTTCAGATTTCGAGGTAGAATGGGATAGGAATGATGATGGAAATAGGATCACATTTGAGGAAGTGGAAAAAATGGTCAATAGATTGCAGTGCAATAAAGCGGCTGGGGTGGATGAAATTAAGTCGGAACTCATCAAATACAGTGGAATGTCAGGTCTTAAATTGCTACACAGGATAATTGAAATGGCCTGGGAGTCGGGACAGGTTCCATCAGACTGGACAACAGCAGTAAGCACACCAATCTTTAAACATGGAAACAGAAAAGATTGTAACAACTACAGAGGTATCTCTTAATCAGCGTTGTGGGTAAAATCTTCTCAGGTATTGTTGAAAGGAAAGTGCGAGTATTAGTTGAGGACCAATTGGATGAAAATCAGTGTGGGTTTAGGCCTCTTAGAGGTTGTCAGGACCAGATGTTTAGCTTACGGCAAATAATGGAGAAGTGTTATGAGTGGAACAGGGAATTGTATCTATGCTTTATAGATCTAGAAAAGGCATATGACCGGGTTCCTAGGAGGAAGTTATTGTCTATTCTACGAGATTATGGAATAGGACGCAAACTTTTGCAAGCAATTAAAGGTCTTTACATGGATAGTCAGGCAGCAGTTAGAGTTGACAGAAAATTGAGTTCATGGTTCAGAGTAGTTTCAGGGGTAAGACAAGGCTGCACCCTGTCTCCACTGTTGTTCATATTATTTATGGATCATATGTTGAAAACAATAGACTGGCTGGATGAGATTAAGATATGTGAACACAAAATAAGCAGTCTTGCATATGCGGATGACTTAGTTGTGATGGCAGATTCGATTGAAAGTTTGCAAAGTAATATTTCAGAGCTAGATCAGAAATGTAAGGACTATGGTATGAAGATTAGCATCTCCAAAACGAAAGTAAAGTCAGTGGGAAAGAAATATAAACGGATTGAGTGCCAAATAGGAGGAACAAAGTTAGAACAGGTGGTACTTAGGATGCATATTCTCACAAGATGGCAACATAGTGAAAGAACTGGAAGCGAGGTGTAGCAAAGCTAATGCAGTGAGCGCTCAGCTACGATCTACTTTCTTCTGCAAGAAGGAAGTCAGTACCAAGACTAAGTTATCTGTGCACCGTTTAATCTTTCGACCAACTTTGTTGTATCGGAGCGAAAGTTGGGTGGATTCAGGTTACCTTATCAACAAGGTTGAGGTTACGGATATGGAAGTAGTTAGGATGATTGCAGGTACTAGTAGATGGGAACAATGGCAGGAGGGTGTCCACAATGAGGAAATCAAAGAAAACCTGGGAATGAACTCTATAGATGTAGCAGTCAGGGCGAACAGGCTTAGATGGTGGGGTCATGTTACACGCATGAGAGAAGCAAGGTTACCCAAGAGACTCATGGATTCAGCATTAGAGGGTAGGAGGAGTTGGGGCAGACCAAGGAGAAGGTACCTGGATTCGGTTAAGAATGGTTTTGAAGTAATAGGTTTAACATCAGAAGAGGCACCAATGTTAGCACTGAATAGGGGATCATGGAGGAACTGTATAAGGCGGGCTATGCTCCAGACTGAACGCTGAAAGGCATAATCAGTCTTAAATGATGATGATGATAAATATATATATATATATATATATATATATATATATATATATATATATATAAGTTAGCTTAGCAAATGCAACATTATCAATAATATCAATAATTTAGTAGCACTATGCCTGGCAAACTGCAGCAGCAAATGTAATAACTTATACCTAAACATGACAAGGCTCAAGAAGAAAAAATATTACAGTAAAAATGGCAATGTTTAATACCTATGTCACATCTTAACACTAGAGTGATGCATCACGACAACTTACTCTAGCAGACAAGTTACCAAATTGTAAAAAAATTATTTATGCAATTCCTGTGAAGAGAAATGTCTATTTATGTTCCCTCGTTTTCTTGGAAGTAGATCATAAAATTATTTTTTACTGGACCTGTAGGCGTAAAATAACTACATCAGTACATCTATTAAATTTTATTTTAACCAATGCTGCAGTGCAGCTAGAAACTAGATATTAAACAAAATAGGCAAAGCAAGGCGTGAAACGTCATTTGCTAGCCATAAGGCACTTCATAATGCAGTAAACAACCTTCCAACTAGCAAGATAATAGACGTGAAATGTTTCTCATCATTTCATATCAGTAAATATCATAAATTAAGAACTCTACAGTGTAATCATGTTTTCAAGTTTGAGTGTATCGTATTTGCGATGCTTTCTACAAAGAAATGTCAATAGCGAGGATAATGGCCTGTTTTTTTTCTCCACCTAATGGCTTTCTTTTGTCAGACGACTATCTCTCAGCTGGGCGCCCAAAACGTATTACGTCACGGTGACCTACCTTTCTTACCGAAATATTTACGACAGCAGTTTCCGCTACAGTGACAGTCTCATATAAAAATTTCACAGGTCGAAAATTTGCATTACAAATGTGTAGAAACAAAATCCTGTAAATATAACAGTTTCCAAAAACTTTTTTCCGGCATTGTGATACATTACGCATATACACACATTTCATAACTCTTTAAAAGTACGATCCTTCGTTTCCATCACCCTTTTTCACAAGTCAGAGTCCCTAACCACTACTCCTTATTCCTTACCTTATTACACATATACATATTCATCAACACGTCTTCAATATTTCATCATAATAAATACATAGCATAGTCGGATTCCTCATATAGCATCATCTCATTGATCATAAACATACCTCAACAGCATAATACACATCGTCGTTGTAATAATAACATCATAACAGATCAATCACATCTCAAAATCGTCGTAGCTTTCTGAATATTTTAAAACCTAAAAAAAATTCTCTGTTCATTTCAAAAGTGTTGTTTACCTCAAATGTACTTTAAAAATCATGATCCCATACCAAATACGTCATTCAAAGTTCTCATAGTATCACAATGGTCCTGAAAAAATATGAAGAGTTCACAAAGTACAGACAAAATACAATTTCATAAGTGTGAAGTTATCCAACAGTGTCTAGTATGATAAAAAAATATTATTATTATTATTATTACGTTAAATATATTTCAAATCTATCAATTTAAATCGGTATTTCATACTAGAAAGTCGTGATTCCAGTCTGGCGCAGCTTTGCCACAGGAGACACGAAAGCGGTCGAAGACGTCCGTCTTCTGGTCGGCTCCTGATCGTTGTCAGAAGGAGGCTAGATTTTGATTACGCAAAGACTTCTATTATTTGGAAAAGAACAACCCGGATTTCTTTACATAATTATTATGAATTTTATAATTACCTAAGGGACCTTTCACAATGAACAGTAAAAAAAAATGCATTTGCAAATGAAATCATTAGTAAATGGGGCAGCTATGAATTGTATAGAAGACAAGGAGCGGCCTTCTGTCTACGACCAGGATGCCGCAGTATTCTCTGCTGTAGTAAAGGCTGTTTGACATTTATAAAAATAATATGGCATGGAGGATAAAAAAGTATAAAGGAAAAGAACAGAATAAGAAGTCTGGTAAACACTAAATATATTCAAACAATTCTCACTAGCAAAATTAGGGCTTATTTATAAACAATACAACTTACATAATTACTTTTTTTTTTTTAACAGTATGGTGCGATTAGATTTCAGCCTGTCCTGTGCTGTCTCCTTGGTTCACGTTTTCTTTGTCACAAATTATAGTCACTACTTTTCTCCTTTCGTTGAAGACAATTCTTGCACTGTTCAACACCTCCGATAACAATAACTTGCTGATTTACAGTTTCGAACATGAATTACCCTAATTTTATTAATTAATAATGTTGTCTGCACGCTAGCAAGACCGCTCACTTTTTTAACTTAAAGTCGACCTCCTTTACGTTTTCACATAACAAGCAGAAGCACATTAAGATCTGAAGATCTACAAAAGTTTTCTACGGTCATCTTTTATTTAGATCGAAGCGGAACGACAGTTCAGCTTCTGTTAAAATGTTTCTTTGACTGCGCAATCGATGTATTAGCGTCCGCGCTAGATGCGCATCTTTACAGTTATGTAAATTATACAAAACAAATGTCTTTCAAAGGGTACTCAAAGCTTTCGTAGGACGGAAATACCAATAATATTACAGGTGTAATTACATAAACATCTGTCACTGGTGTAATAAAATAAAGATTTGTCTCGCTCAGTTAAATAATCAAGTAGCTGTGTAATTCTGTGTTAGAGAAACATGGTACCGATGTGTAAAGTTGTATAAGCAAATACCATATTAGCTGGGGCTCCTTGTGCTTGCCAAACACATGATACACAAAGTAAGCGTGTACCTCCCTGAGGATTAATGTAATTATACCCTCAGGTGTTACAGATTACAGCAATGGAATGAAATGTATCACAGAAAACTTTCTTTGTAATTCAAAAATCTTTAAAAAATAAATGTTTTAAGTATAAAATTAATCACTCAAATACGTGTACTGTAGCGCTAAACTGTGCGTCTTGTTGTAAGATAATCTCTGTGGAAGTGTCGTAGTTATCGTCCTCTGTAAGCAAAGTTCTGCTGAAATCAACGTACTTACCTCATCATAAACGAAAGTGAAATGCATTGCGTATAGATATCGTAGTTATTATGCTTATTGCCGTGATGAAGAAAGTACTGTACTGTAACGTATTGTTGTGCTACAGAAAAGGCTGTCTCATTGTGGCTATACCACAAAAGTTACTGCTAAAACATGTTTTCCTTTCCAGAAGAATTCAGAAAAACTGTGCAGATATAAAACAGAAATACCGCAAAAGCAACATTGTAATTTGTCACTCATTAGTAGCGTCGTGATAAAATCGTGTAGCTGTCACATAAACTAACCACTGTGTCATCTGGTACCTCGCAGAAAGTACTTGAAATCCAGAATGTATTTTCAAGTAAACTAAAATGTGGCATTAAAATCTCATTAGCAGTACCAGTATATGTTCTAAGTATGTAAGCCTGATAGTCGTTACGTAATCATGCAACTAACAAGCAAGAATGTACAAATAACAACACTGCGTTGTCAGTTCACTATAACAATGAATTCGTAATTTCTGTTTAAAAACCTTCCGTAGGTTCTAGACTGCATAGTTTACTTCAAAACATTGTTGCATGTTAACAGTTTCTCAGTGTGACAAATTGTACTGGTAGCGTGAAGTGAAAAGTTTTATGGCAAAGACTAAGTTAAAAAACAGATTATCTTTCAATAAACTGTTTTACATGTGAAATGTGGTGTAAACCTTTACTCTTCCTAGCACGGAGAGTTTCAACTTGAACGCAATATCATGCGGTATACGTCGGTAAGGAATGCTAAAATTTTTCTCAAGGTTAGCGTCTATGTTATTTTTCTCTGAGCCACCCAGCACACGTGGCTGCCTGCAGTGCAAGTCATTGTCTGTCTCTTTGGTGGCTTGCGTCGTTAATGGGATTTGGAGGTCTAACTTCTACAAAATCACCTTGTCGAGAAGGCCCTGCCCTGTTTAAATCTCGCCAGTTCTGATGAAAATCAGGCCTGTCGTTACGATTATATCGTCTGTAGTCATGTCGGTAGATTCCATAGTTTCTTTCTAGTCGGTCATCTGGTAGAGAATTTCTCCCTGAATCGTAACTGCGTGCTGAATCGCTGCGTCTGAAGTTATTTTGTCTCCCTTGATACTAATTGATTTGGTTCCCATATTGTCTGTTTCTATGGTAATCTATGTCATATTCATTACTACGGAAGTGCGATCTTTCTCTGTAATTCTTACTACTGTGCCAACGGTTGTCATATGGGTGGTGTCTGTTTTGGTCACGATTTGTGTTGTGAGAATAGCCTTGTCGTGTCCAGTTATAATTTCTTTCATCGCAGAATTGCGACGGATGTGACCTGTAATTGTTGTGTTCCTGTTTTCGCGTTCCGCGATTGTCAGTGTCAATTTCCAATTCTTGTAACAGTCCCTGAAAAGCTTCAATGCCGTCTTTACAACGTCCTGCCAAAATAATATGTCGTAAATGTTCAGGTAGTTTGATTAAGCAAATGCGGATGAGTTCTGAGGGGCTGTATGGGTTTGACAGGTACTGATTCTTGTGCAACATGTCTTCAAAATATTTCACAAGACTGGAGAATTCAGATTGTTCGAAATGTTTCATCATTATGATGCTATGTTTTACTCGGTCTTGTGTAGCTTGAGACCAATATGCTGAGAGGAAGGCATGATAAAATTCTCCTTCACTGTGAAATCGTGAATGACCGATCGCATTCTTACAGCTGGTTCATTCTCTAAGTAGCCACACATAAATTCTAATCTGTGCTGTAATGACCAGTTGGGAGGAAAACAATGAGAGAATTGATGGAGCCATGCTTGTGGATGAATGTCGTTGCCGGAATTCTTAAATGTTTTGAATTTACGTGTAGTAATGAACAGCTTATAGTCAAAATCATCGTGTCGGCGATTAGCATATCTGTCATTGTTACGTCGTGTCGGCGGTTCCATCTCAAAATTCGGTGTACCTTGCTAATTTCTTTCATAATTTCCGAAATGCCCTGTGTTATTAGTTTGTGGCTTTTCCATACTTCTAAGTCCTTCTTCCCGTGTTGGAGCGCAAGTGTCCTCTGAAATATGTAATTTTTGTATTACTTGTGCCAACTGATCTTGTACCTCCCGGATTTTTCTTTTGTGTTGCGTATTAATTTGATTTTGATGTTGTTTGAATTTCTTGATTTGTTCATATTCTTCTGTGTCAGTGATGGCTACAGGTCATGTGTCATTCAGATCATCATCTATCTTTGCAGATAAGTTAGTGAACTGATCCGAAAGTTCGGCTACTTCCTTCGATAGTGTAGTTATTTCCTCAGTGTGATTTTCTGAACCAAATTTCAGAGTGTCCATTTGTATTGAAATCGTATCTACTGTGTCCTTTAAGTTTTCCTGAGTTTTTACAAGTGGCGTAACCGAATCGGTAGATGCAACTGAGTCAGTTTTAGCTTGCAAGGTCTCATGATTTTCATGAACAATAGTTTGCAGTTCTTTTATGGCTAATTCGTGATTCTGTAATGTATTTTCATGCCGCGAAAAAGTAGGTTGGAAATGCTCACAAATTTGTGTTTTTACGTCATTACTGACTTTCTGACATTTCAATTCGATTTTATGTAACTCAGTAGTTAAATCTTCACGTGTTTGTTCAAGCGTATGTTCCACTGAGTCTAACTTTTGAAGCTTTTGTTCCATTGTGTCTCACTTTTGAAGCTTTTGGTGTGTTTGTCTCTGATTTTGTTCCATTTGTTGCATTAACTGCAATAATAATGTATTAGTGTCTGGAATCTGTTCCTCTGTGGTTTTTGGCAGTGCATTGGCACCGGCAACATTCACATTTTGACAAGCAGAAAATGTGTCTTGACTTATTCGAGAAAACGGTGAGGACGCAAAACCTGAGTCTACAGTATTTGTAAGATTATGTCCTGTCATTTCGGATTCCTGAGGCGAGCTGTTGCCGACCGATCGATCGATAATGCTTCCCTGTTCACTAATTGCTTCACTGCCTACACCATTATTTGCAGCCCGCTCCATTTCCCTATGCACAATTACCAAATTACTGCTTTGAACATTAGTTAATTCATTACTCGGCGGCGCTAACCACTGCTTTCGTCTTCACTGTCATTTCTCAGTTTACTTTGGAGCCTAGTACTACGTTTTCACATGCCATAATTATCACAATATTTCGCACGATAACACAGAAAAGCACAATTTGAAGAGCAAATATAAGAAAACACATTAACATAGCACTGAAAATAATATCTAGTTAATCGCAAGCGAGCTGCGAAATACTTGGTGCAAATCTACATGCATGCCACAACTGTTTTACTGTACAACAATGAAAGACTGCAACTACAAAGAAGATTCTCTCCACAATTACACGCTAGCAATTAACAAAAGCTACACTAATTACACAAACTATAAGAAAAAATCAGAAGATTCCAGTGAGGTATCCTCGGCTAAGGGTCGGCGTATGAAACGTCCCCTCAGAGAAATTATACATGACTGTGCTTAAACTGACACACAACATTTTTTTTACCGCAATGCAATCTGACTTTCAGTAATCCCTACAAGATAATGGCCCTGACTAAATTAACCTACACGTTTCACAAATCACTTACCTCACAAAAATCTTCGTTACTCGAACTACTGCAATACAGCGAGCGCCACTACTACCAGCTAAATAAAAGATTATAACTATGGAAGGCACTATCTACTGATAGGCATAGTTGGCAAATGAAAGACTTTAATAGAGAACAAACAATGTATTCACCTTAATAGTCATAATACATATATAGCAGTTCATGACATCCATTCTTACAAATGTACTGTTTCTCTCACTTCCCCACATCCACCACGGCTGGCGGCTCGCCTCCAACTGCGCAACGCTACGTGCTGTTAACATCCAGCTGCCCAACACTACAATAGCCAACAACAATGCAAACCAGCCACAGATTGCACACAGCACAGCCAGTGATTTTCATACAGAGTGCTACGTGGCGTTACCAATAAGAAAACCTAAACAGCCTACTTACACATGTAGAACAAAGAGGGAATAATAAAAATACGTTAGAATTACTCACAATCAAGCTACAGTAGCCCATTACAAACAGCTTTGCAAGGTATTAAAAATGTTATTAGAAATGCAAAGAGTATGTGGTATGCATATAGAATAGCTAATTCACAGAATAAATTGAAAACCATATGGTAAATTGCGAAGAAAGTGTCTGGTCAGCAGCATAACGTCGACGATATAAAGTCAGTTCATAGTAAAAATATTTCGGTTACTGATAAATCAGATACATGTACAGTATTTAACAATCATTTCCATAGCATGGATAGTGAACTAAAAAAAATACAGGGAATCATATAACGTTCTTGGCAAACGCCTTTCCTAAATTGATGTCTGAAATACTCCTCTGTGATACAGAAAAGGTGAGATTGAGCCAATAATTAAATCATTGAAGGCTAAGGACTCTCATACATATGAAGGAGTATCTAGCAGAATATTAAAGTATTGTGCTGCACATGTTTGCCCCGTATTTAGCCATATTTGTAGATTAACCTTTAGCAATGGTCAGTTTCCTGAATGATTAGAGCATTCTGTAGTAAAGCCGCTATATAAAATGGGAGAAGGGGATAATGTAGACAATTTTACACCTATTTCTGTGCCATCAGTGTTTTAAAAGCCTGTGTATGTAAGGATAATTGACAATTTTGTATCACACGATTTGCTATCAAATATAGAGTTCGGCTTTAGAAGTCGTTTAAAAACTGAAAATCCTATATTATCTTTTCTCTATGAGGACTTGGATGGGTTCAACAAAAGGTTTCGAACGTTAGACATTTTTTTTAAATTTAAATAAGGCATTTGATTGCGTTGATCACAAAAATTGGAATATAGGGAGTAGCTCACAAGTGGTTCACCTCCTACTTTAGCAACAGACAGCAGAAGGTCATTATTCACAATGCTGAGAATGGCTGTGATGTGGGATCTGAGTGGGGTACAGTCAAGTGGGAGGTGCACCAGGCATCAGTGTTGGGGCCACTCCTGTTCCTTATTTATATAAATGATATTCCCTCTAGTCCCCCCCCCCCCCACATAAACCATGAACCTTGCCGTTGGTGGGGAGGCTTGCGTGCCTCAGCGATACAGATAGCCGTACCGTAGGTGCAACCACAACGAAGGCGTATCTGTTGAGAGGCCAGACAAACGTGTGGTTCCTGAAGAGGGGCAGCAGCCTTTTCAGTAGTTGCAGGGGCAACTGTCTGGATGATTGACTCATCTGGCCTTGTAACACTAACAAAACGGCCTTGCTGTTTTGGTACTGCGAATGGCTGAAAGCAAGGGGAAACTACAGTCGTAATTTTTCCCGAGGGGCATGCAGCTTTACCGTATGATTAAATGATGATGGCGTCCTCTTGGGTAAAATATTCCGGAGGTAAAATAGTCCCCCATTCGGATCTCCAGGCGGGGACTACTCAAGAGGATGTCGTTATCAGGAGAAAGAAAACTGGCGTTCTACGGATCGGAGCGTGGAATGTCAGATCCCTTAATCGGGCAGGTAGGTTAGAAAATTTAAAAAGGGAAATGGATAGGTGAAAGTTAGATATACTAGGAATTACTGAAGTTCGGTGGCAGGAGGAACAAGACTTTTGGTCAGGTGAACACAGGGTCATAAATACTAAATAAAATAGGGGTAATGCAGGAATAGGTTTAATAATGAATAAAAAAATAGGAGTGCGGAAAAGCTACTACCAACACCATAGTGAACGCAGATTTGTGGCCAAGATAGACACAAAGCCCATGTCAAGTGCAGTAGTACAAGTTTATATGCTAACTAGCTCTGCAGATGATGAAGAAATTGATGAAATGTATGATGAGATAAAAGAAATTATTCAGATAGTGAAGGGAGTCGAAAATTTAATAGTCGTGGGTGACTGGAATTCGACAGTAGGAGAAGGAAGAGAAGGAAACGTAGTAGGTGAATATGGATTGCGGCTAAGAAATGAAAGAGGTAGCCGACTGGTAGAATTTTGCACAGAGCACAACTTAATCATAGCTAACACTTGGTTCAAGATTCATGAAAGAAGGTTGTATGCATGGAAGAACCCTGGAGATACTATAAGGTTTCAGATAGATTATATAATGGTAAGGCAGAGATTTAGGAACCAGGTTTTAAACTGTAAGACATTTCCAGTGGCAGATGTGGACTCTGACCACAATCTATTGGTTATGAACTGTCGATTAAAACTGAAGAATCTGCAAAAATGTGGGAAGTTAAGGAGTTGGGACCTGGATAATATGACTAAACCAGAGGTTGCCATAGTTTCAGGGACACCATAAGGGAACAACTGAAAGGAATGGAAGATAGAAATGCTGTAGAAGAAGAATGGGCAGCTTTGAGGAATGAAATAGTGAAGGCAGCAGAGGATGAAGTAGATAAAAAGACAAGGGCTAGTAGAAATCCTCGGGTAACAGAAGAGATACTGAATTTAATTGAAGAAAGGAGAAAATACAAAAATGCAGCAAGTGAAGATGGCAAAAAGGAATACAAACGTCTCAGAAATGAGATCGACAGGAAGTGCAAAATGGCTAAGCAGGGATGGGTAGAGGACAAATGTAAGGATGTAGAGGCTTATGTCATGAGGGGTAAGATAGATACTGACTACAGGAAAATTAAAGAGACCTTTGGAGAAAAGAGAACCACTTGCATGAATATCAAGAGCTCAGATGGAAACCCAGTTCTGTGCAAAGAAGGGAAAGCAGAAAGGTGGAAGGAGTATATAGAGGGTCTATACAGGGGCGATGTTCCGGAGGACATTATTATGGAAATGGAAGGGGAGGTAGATGAAGATGAAATGGGAGATATGATACTGCGTGAAGAGTTTGACAGGGCACTGAAAGACATAAGTCGAAACAAGGCCCCAGGAGTGGACAACATTCCATTAGAAGTACTGACAGCCTTGGGAGAGCCAGTCCTGACAAAACTCTACCATCTGGTGAGCAAGATGTATGAGACAGGCGAAATTCCCTCAGACTTCAAGAAGAATATAATAATTCCAATCCCAAAGAAAGCAGATGTTGACAGATGTGAAAATTACCGAACTATGAATTTAATAAATCATTACAGACGAATGGAAAAACTAGTAGAAGCCGACCTCGGGGAAGATCAGTTTGGATTCCGTAGAAGTGTTGGAGCATGTGAGACAATACTGACCCTACGACTTATCTTAGAAGAAAGATTAAGGAAAGGCAAACCTACGTTTCTAGCATTTGTAGACTTAGAGAAAGAATTTAACAATGTTGACTGGAATACTCTCTTTCAAATTCTGAAGGTGGCAGGGGTAAAATACAGGGAGCGAAAGGCTATTTACAATTTGTACAGAAAGCAGATAGCAGTTATAAGAGTCGAGGGACATGAAAGGGAAGCAGTGGTTGGGAAAGCAGTCAGATAGGTTTGTAGCCTCTCTCCGATGATATTTAATCTATATATTGAGCAAGCAGTAAAGGAAGCGAAAGAAAACTTCTGAGTAGGTATTAAAATGCATGGAGAAGAAATAAAAACTTTGAGGTTCGCCGATTACATTGTAATTCTGTCAGAGACCGCAGAGGACTTGGAAGAGCAGTTGAATGGAATGGGCAGTGTCTTGAAAGGAGGATATAAGATGAACAACAAAATCAAAACGAGGATAATGGAATGTAGTCGAATTAAGTCGGGTGATACTGTGGGAAGTAGATTAGGAAATGAGACACTTACAGTAGTAAATGAGTTTTGCTGTTTGGGGAGCAAAATAACTGATGATCGTCGAAGTAGAGAGGATATAAAATGCAGACTGGCAATGGCAAGGAAAGCGTTCCTGAAGAAGAGAAATTTGTTAACATCGAGTATTGATTTAAGTGTCAGGAAGCCGTTTCTGAAAATATTTGTATGGAGTGTAGCCATGTATGGAAGTGAAACATGGGCGATAAATAGTTTGGACAAGAAGAGAATAGAAGCTTTCGAAATGTGGTGCTATAGAAGAATGCTCAAGATTGGATGGGTAGATCACATAACTAATAAGGAGGTACTGAATAGAATTGGAGAGAAGAGGAGTTTGTGGCACAACTTGACTAGAAGAAGGGATCGATTGGTAGAACATCATCTGAGGCATCAAGGGATCACCAATTTAGTACTGGAGGGCAGCATGGAGGGTAAAAATCGTAGAGGGAGACCAAGAGATGAATACACTAAGCAGATTCAGAAGGATGTAGGCTGCAGTAGGTACTGGGAGATAAAGAGGCTTGCACAGGGTAGAGTAGCATGGAGAGCTACATCAAACCAGTATCAGGACTGAAGACCACAACAACAACAACATGCCCTCCAGTATTACGGGTAAGTCTAAAATATGTCTCTTTACTGATGACACTAGCTTGATAGTAAGCGTTGTCTTGTGCAACAGTGGCTCTGTTTCAAATAGTGCAGTTTATGACCGAAGTTCATGGCTTATTGAAAATAAACTAACGCTAAATCACAGTAAGACTCTGCTCTTACAGTTTCTAATACGCAAGTCAAAAAAAACCTGGCAATTTAATTTCACAGGTTGGGCATATCATTAGTGTAACTGAACAGTTTAAATTTCTAGGTGTTCAGATAGATACTGAACTGTCGTGGAAATCGCATGTCCAAGATCTTGTTCAAAGACTTAATGTTGCCATTTTTACTATTCGAACGGTATCGGAAGTGAGTGATCGTACAACACGAAGATTAGTCTACTTTGCTTATTTTCATTCGCTTATGTCGTATGGTAATATATTTTGGGGTAACTCTTCCCATTCTATAAGGATATTATTGGCTCAGTAACGGGCGATCCGGGCAATAAGTGGTGTAAGTTCACAAATCTCTTCTCGACCCCTGTTCACGAGTCTGCGTATTTTGACATTGGTCTCTCAATATATATATTCCTTATTGTCATTTCTTGATAACAATATTAGCTTATTCCCTAGAATAAACAGCTTTCAATCAGTTAATGCTTTGCAGAAATGAAACCTGCATTTGGATCGGACTTCTCTTGCGGAGAAAGGTGTGCAGTAAACTGCTGCATCCATTTTCAATAAGCTGCCACTCGAATTCAAAACTCTTAGCAGTAATCCACACGCTTTCAAATCGAAACTAAAGAATTTCCTCATGGCTCATTCCTTGGAGTAGTTCCTTGAAAAATTAAGCTGATTCTTGTTGTATAATTGATTGAGTTTACTTAAACATATGGATTGACTTTTTCGGTTTCATAAACATTTTATTTTTATCTGTTATTACTTTTATGTTGCATTTTCATGTACTGACACGGTCCATGACCTTGGAGATTTGCTCCTCAATTTGCCTCTACGGAACTTGACGTGTAAATAAGTAAGTAAATAACAAGACAGACTGTCAATATCCTGTACTTGAGAGGAACTGACAAAAAGCACAACAGCTGTCGCTGCAGTACATAGATTCCTTCAGCAAAAGTCAAATACGTAATTTAAAAGGAACACTGATCTCAGATTTATCCATTCAGTAAATTCTGAGATGTTTATAAAATACTTTTGATGATTTCTTCATGACAAAATACTGCTAAGAAACACTATAGCCATATTTTTGAAACATGCGTTATGTCATTACACAACTGTTAATATCTTTTTTTGAAACAAACATAGTTACGAAAGCAAAAAAAAAAAAAATTAAAAGTTGTACTGTGTTTTAAGAAATTTTTAGTCATTGTTGTGATCATCAGTCCAGATACTAGTCTGATACAGCTCTCCGTGTTACACTATCCTGTTCAAGCCTCTTCATCTCTGAGTAACTACTGGAACCTACTTTCCTTGAATCTTCTCACTGTATTCATCTCTTGGTCTCCCTTAACGACTTTTAACCTCCACATATTCCTCCAGTGCTAAATTGGTGATCCCTTGATGTCTCAGATAACGATCCCTTCTTTTAGTCAGGTTGTACCACAAATTTCTTCTCTCCCCAATTCCGTTAAGTATCTCCTCGTTAGTTACGTAATCTATCCATTCTGTCTTTAGTATTCTTCTGTAGCACAGCTTGTTCCCGGGGAACTTTTACATTATGACGAATTTTTATCTACGTGAGGGGATCTATATAAACTGGATACCACTTTTCCTTATAAGTCTTTTGATCTTATCTGAGATTCGCCTGGCGTAACGAAGATAACAAGTTGGTATCCTCAGCTGAAGTGCCGAAAAACACACAATTAATCAATCACGTCGAAAAATCCTGAGACATTACATTGTCTTTCTTATACTTTACACACAAATTATTCAATTTACCAAATGCACTATAGCCAAATATTACGCTTTTGTTCATTTATTTTTGTGTACATAAAGTCATTTCTTTAAAACACCACAAATACAAAACCCTGTCATCAAGTTTTATGATTACATTGTTAACCTCTATTTTATTTAGAGTACTTTCGTTTGCCACACTACAACTGAATCTAGCCTCGCCACACGCCAAGATAGGTACGTGAATGCTCGTGTGAGGTCAATAGTAATGAATGAGGCCGAAATGAAACACATTCAGATTAATATTGGCACGTAATAATGATACCCTCGTTATAATCAACACACTGCTGAATTTCGTTCTTTAATGTAATTAATATTCCGAAATATGTATAACTTTACACGGAGATTTCCCTCTCAAAGAGTAATTAGAGGGTAAAGAGATTATAGTAATCAATCTGACATACTGTGAAACATCATTCCAGAGTAATTTCTCGAAAAAGGGTGACAGCGGTTTAAGGTCCGGTGAAAATCTGACTACTCCTTCGTTTTAACAGAGGCGCCTTGATATGGTAAGCATATTCTTTCTTAAAACTGAAGTCTTTACCTGTATCCTAGCAGCAGTTGGGAGGTCATAAAGTTATGCCGCGCAGCAGTCTTAGCCCCCACTGTCCTCAGTAGCTGCACGTGCAGAAGGCACCGACGATCTTCGCATTTGGTACCGTAGATCTTGCCGCCTAGAGCCTCGTTACAGTTTTGCTGTTCATTACTTTTCACGAAGGCGAGTAATGACGACTGCAATAAAGCGCCAACATCTTAAAGCTGCGCGAGCAACTTTTTCGAGCAAGGGCTTTGTACGAGTGGCAACCGGCTGGATGCTGCAAGCCACATTCGACATCACCACGTTGTGAAATGACATCACAACCACGCACCTTCCCGCCTCGACTGAAATGTTGTGAGTGCAGTGATCTCCGGCACCTCTCTCTGATCGCTTTGATTTCCGTAGAAATGTTTTTTCCCCAAAGGTATCCGAAGAGTAAAGATTAATTTCAGAATTTAGATTAACGGTACGTTGTTCGCCACTTGTAAGCACTATTTGATTATTGATTTATTAACAGCCAGTGAGACTCCCCGATTTTAACAAATAGCGATAGGTACATAGTGCAGAACGACTTCTTCGGCTTAGAGGTAATAAATTGTATACACAGACCCTCCTTACGAATCTACATCTACACCTATGTTATTACTCTGCTATTCACAATAAAGAGCCAGGCAGAGGGTTCAATGAACCACCTTCAAGCTGTCTCTCTGCCGTTTTTAGATTAGATTAGATTTACTTTCATTCCAATTGATCCGTAGTGAGGAGGTCCTCCAGGATGTGGAACATGTCAGAAAAACCGTTTCACTCTCGAACGGCACACTGGAAAAACGAGCACTTAAATTTTTCTGTGCGAGCCCTGATTTCCCTTATTTTATCGTGATCATGATTTCTCCCTTTGTAGGTGGGTGACAACAGGATGTTTTCGCAATCGGAGGAGAAAACTGGTGATTGAAATTTCATGAGAAGATCCCGTCGCAAAAACGCCTTTGTTTTAATGATTGCCACTCCAATTCACGTGCCATGTCTGTGACACTATCTCCCCTGTTTCGCGATAATACAAAACGAGCTGCCCTTCTTTAAACTTTTTCGATGTCATCCGTCAGTCCCACCTGATGCGGATCCCTCACAGCACAGCAATACTCCAGAATAGGACGGACAAGCGTGGTGTAAGCAGTCTCTTTAATAGACCTGTTGCACCTTCTAAGTGTTCTGCCAATGAATAGCAGTCATCGATTCGCTCTACCCACAGTATTATCGATGTGCTCGTTCCAATTTTGGTTATTTGTAACTGTAATCCGTAAGTATTTAGTTGAATTTACAGCCTTCAGCCTTCAGATTTGTGTATCGCGTAATCGAAATTTAGCTGATTTCTTTTAGTACTTATGTGTATAGCTTCACACTTTTCGTTATTCAGGATCAATTGCCACTTTTCGCACCAGGCAGATATCCTATCTAAATCATTTTGCAAGTCGTTTCGCTCATCTGTTGACTGTACAACACGGTAAATGACAGCATCATCTGCCAACAATCTAAGACGGCTGCTCACATTTTCTCCTATACCGTTAATATATATTAGGAACAATAGGTCTACTTGTATTAGGTTAGATTAGATTAGATTTACTTTCATTCCAATTGATCCGTAGTGAGAAGGTCCTCCAGGATGTGGAACGTGTCAGAAAAACACCAATACACGACAAATATTTACAACTAAAACAAGTAAGCTAATGTACCATTCCACAGGTCCCAAGTGGAATGATCGTCATATTTTAATGAACACTAAGAGTCATTTTACAAATACTAATGCACTGAATTTAAAATAAAAAAGTTTTTATTTGGCGCGTAAGATCGTAGTGTTTTTGTTTCTATATTGGTATTCCAGTTTCTATGGGTTTCTTTACTATCTGTCATTTTTATTAATAGTTCACTATCGCTATTTGAGTTTACATAATTGTATGATTTGGAGATTATATGTGGAGCTATGGATGCTAGAAAATGGAGTGCCAATTGGAGAAATCGGAACATTTCTGAAACGTTTCTCTGTTTCAGTTCAATAGGGTGACTGCAGCGGAGGCGGCCAGAAACATTTGCGCCGTATATTGGGATAAAGCCACTGGACAGAGCATGGCAAGAAAAGGTTTTATCTTTCTCGTTTTAAGGAAGATTGTTTTGACATTAGTGATTCTCCACGTTTGGAAAGACCTTCGGGGTTTGTCGGAGATTGTTTAAACGTATTAATCCACAATGATACACGTCAGTGTACTCGATAACTGGAAAATGTGATGAACTATGATCATTCCACCATCATGCGACATCTTTATGTCGTGGGGAAGTTTCAAAAATTGGGTGTACGGGTACTGCATGCTCTAAGCCAAAATCACAAAAATTTGCTGGTGGCCATAATTATTGGTGACGACAAATGGTGTCTTTATGCTGCCATAAGGATAAGAAGGAAAGGTTGAGCCCAAAAAAAAGCAGCAAATCCGGCGTACAAAGGGCTGTGTGCATCTACAAAAGATAATGCTATGCTTCTAGCGGAACAACTGCGGCAAAGTGCATTACGAATTGTTTCACAGAGGTGTAAGCATCACTGCAGACATTTATTGCCAACAACGGAGGAGTCTCGCAGGCGCATTGCGAGAACAGCGACCAGGAGACTGCGTGAAGTGATGCAACTCTACGATAGCACCCGCCCACATTCTGCTAGACTGACAAAGTACAACACAGTAGCTAGGTTGGGAATTTATTCCATAACCGTCGTATTCAGGTGATCTTGCGCCCTTAGATTTTCATCTTTTCCACTTTCTATCGAACAACCTTCAAGGAACTTCCTTTCCGGATGAAAGTGCGCTACGAACTCGGCTCGACGAGTTCTTCGCCTCACAAAATTGTGATTTATGCGGTCGCGGAATGGGAAAGTTACCCCGGCACTGGCAGGCTATTGATGACGGAAGTCTCCCTTTTGTGCATCTGTTATGTTTATTAAACTTACGAAAAAATGCACCAACCCAATCAAAAGCATACCACAATCCCTGCAATACTTCCTGAGGTTAGTCATCACATACGTCCAGAAAAACGCCGTGGGGGGGGGGGGGGGGGGGGACTTGAATTAATCACAATTCATCCCGTTTCCAAGAAATGTTTATAAATTGTATACATAAACCTTGCTCGTGGAAGTGTCCATCTGACAGTGAAAACCGTACCAAAATCCATACAGTAGTTAGCCTTCGCACAGCGGACAGTAACCCGCGGCCGGGGACTTTATTCTAGAATGCGTATAGATGCCTTATTTCCTTTAAGAATTAGTATTCTGATTACCTGTACCTGCAGTGAATTCTTGACTGCATCCGTACTTTTGTGAATGCTATTCTCGGCAATGTGAAAATTTTCTGTTTAATATATGAATATTTTCGTAATGACATGTTTTATTGTGTGTCGTAGTCGCTGTCCACCACTTAAGTTCCTTAATTAATCAGTTTAGGATCCTCTGCAACTGCAAACGAGTTTGAAGGGCTTATGCGGTCAAGAATGGGATCGGAAATCATGAGCTCCCCATGGTTAAGGTACAAGGTGAAGACATTTCCTTACCATCATTCAAATGAAGTGTCCCTCCGTCAAGCCCGCTCCATGTTTTACACTATTTTAGTGACATCGTACGGTAACATCCGGAAGTCCTTTCACCCCACCAGTTTTTGTTCATGATCTATATTTATAATCCACATGCCTTTTCTTTCTTTTTAGAGGCAAGATACAAATACCTACAGCTTAGAAGGATGTGTTCTGGCAAGTCAATGCACACACCAGGAGAACTGTAAGAGATGTGCAACGGCATTTCGCAGTACTATTCCATAAAGAGGCTACACCAAAGCAAACGTTACTGTAATGGCAACAGAAACTCTGCGAAACCGGTTCCGTTTTGGATGCAAACAGAACGGGTCCATTATCAACACGACAGCAAATACGTGCAGCAGTGGCGGATTTAGTGACCAGATCCCCCATGAAATCTTTGCGGAAAATATCTGGCGAACTTCGAATTCCAAAAGCGAGATGCTGACCCAAATGAAAAAATATCTGAAATTAAAATTCTTTAGACCAACATACCTAAATGAGTTGAGTGATAAGAATATGCGGCGAAGACATGAAGCTTTCTCAAGATTATTCGATGAATTTATGAGGTTCCCACAGCGGGACAAAGTTCCCTTCTGAGACGTATGTGCAGTTTATCGCTCTTGTCGGAATACGGGTATTTTTTCTGGAGCAAGGAAAATCCATATTATTATGTGCAATCAAAGAATAATCCCTCACATGGGCTGCAATGCCCAGAAGGCATCACATAGGAACGTATTTCTTGGACGTTGCAGTGAATCCACATTCTTACTTGCAAAGGTTACGTGAATGGTTCATTCCAGGGTTCCAGAGACTGCACATTCTTGGTGACTGTTGGGTTCAACAAGATAGAGCTCCTACCCGAAACGCTGTCCAAGTTAGCCCCAGATTAGGATAGGGAGAGTCTGCCAGATCCTCCAAGGAGTCCGGATCTGATTCTTGTGAGGAACAATTAAGCCGCACACTTCGAAAGTACGGTACCAGACAACTGACGAATTAGAGCAAGGTGTTAGGGAGGCATTCTAAGAAATCACACTACCTACGCTTCGGAAAATTTCACGCATGACCTGGCGCCGCATCATTTTGTGCCACAACAATGATGATACCCATCTAAATCTACGTCTGCATGGGTACTCTGCAGATCACACTTAAGTGTAAGGCAGAGGGTTCGTCTAACCATCTTCACAATAATTTTCTATTATTCCACTCTCGAACAGCAAGCGAATAAAACGAACACTTATATATTTCCGTGCGAGCTCTGATTTCCCTTCTTTTATTACGATGATCGTTTCTCCCTATATAGGTCGATGTCAACTAAACATTATCGCATTCAGAGAAGAAAGTTGGTCACTGAAATTTCGGGAGAAGATACCGCCGCAACGAGAAACGCTTTCGGGTTATTGATGTTACACTCCCTCCCCTATTCCTCGTTATAAAAGCGTGCTGCTCTTATTTGATCTTTCTCGGTGTACTCCGTTAATCGTATGTGGTAAGGATCCCACACTGCGCAGCAGTACTGCAAAAGAGGACAGACAAGGGTAGTGTGGGCAGTCTCTTTAGTAGGTCTGTTGCAAGGTCGTAGGCAAAGGTAGGGCCCATTAGGTCTGAACTCCCTCCATCAGCTAAATGAAATTACAAACGACCTTCACGCAATCCTGTCGGAGGAACATCTGCAATTGAGCATTATGCAAGAGGTTGAAAATACCGCTAAAGTTTCGGGTTGTTAAGCACCCATTAGGCAAAAAATCTCCCAATGTGGTCACCTGTGCGGTGCTCAGTTAGGACAACCAGTTCCGATATGCACCGATGGGGAAGGGTTAGTTGAAAACGGAAAGGGTACGTCATGACAGCACATTTTATAGTTCGTTTCTGAAAGGTTCTTTTCAGTGGCTTGCTTCAATTCGTTCGAGCCGATTGAGCTTTGCATTCCTCCCCCCCCCCCCCCCTCCCTCTTTCGCTCAAAATCTATTTTCGCTCTTATAATACTGTAATAAGCGAAGCCAACAATTCAATGCGCAAATGCGCAATGAAATCTTAAAATATGCATGTATTCATGTCATCAAATGACTTAAAACGCGCAATTACAGGAGAAATGTGCAATGTCCGAATTCAATCTTTTATTGTGATGCACTTTATCCTATTTTAAAACAATGTGCAACAAACAGTTTTTCCTAATTCTCCACCAACTTGGGGTACCTGTGGATTCGAGAGGCGTGGTGGTTTGAATCCAGACGCCTCAACCTTGTAAACAGTTTTCTATGGTTTCCCATTTTCTGTTCAAGCAAATGCCGGGGTATGTGCCTTACTATGGACCACATGTAACTAGTTCTGAGTACCTTTCTCTTCTGAAAGATTCCAGTTCCGTTAAAGACCCAGCCACTCTGCTTAAATGAAAAAAGCTGTGTCGAAGGCGAACCGCTCATCTCTTTGGAGACTCCTGTCACTGAGAGCCATGCAGTAAATAAGTAATTATTAAAATTATCCTCAATTAGACTCATGCATTTGTTTGCCACGATGTTCTCTAATGTAGAATATGAGCTTTGTTGCAGTGGAAAAAGTGAGAGATGCATAGGGGAGACTGGCCAAGCTGTTAATTGACAAAGAAAAAAAAAAAAAAAAAAAAAGGAACCGTTAGAACAGTTTGCTCGTTTCTCCACCAGATGGCAGCACTGAGAGACGCCCTCCCTCACCCTTTCCACCTTTCCATATCGGCCATCAACTGTTAATAAGTGGCTTGTGACAGAATAGTGGTGGTGGTTAGTGTTTAACGTCCCGTCGACAACGATGTCATTAGAGACGGAGCGCAAGCTCGGGTTAGGGAAGGATTGGGAAGGAAATCGGCCGTGCCCTTTCAAAGGATCCATCCCGGCATTTGCCTGAAACGATTTAGGGAAATCACGGAAAACCTAAATCAGGATGGCCGGAGACGGGATTGAACCGTCGTCCTCCCGAATGCGAGTCCAGTGTGCTAACCACTGCGCCACCTCGCTCGGTGTGTGTGACAGAATAAGCGTTTTCCTTGTGCTGCAGTAATTTCTTTTACACTATGTCTGAAGGAATACACTGTGTGTATTCCGTCATAGTTCACAGAAAATTGCGGATTTCAGTTCATATTTTGCAACAGCTGAGCGTCCAACATTCACGAACGTAGCAATATACGTAAAACTACCAAATAAAGATTTTTAAGTAATTTTTTCTACAATAAGATAAATGGCGTAGCATGGGGTAAGTTGCTACAAAGAGGCAGGGGCCAGTTGTTACACTGTAAAGAAGACTGATACAGGCTCTAAGCACAAGGAAACATGGTGAAGCAGTAGATGGAGCGCCGAGCGGCTCATCTTCACTGAGAAAAGCGGCTCAAAAGTGCAAAATAAGTTATATGATATTGCAGAGGTTTTGTAAGCGTATAGAAGCAAAAAACAGAGGTAGCCAGCTTATTTTGCATTGTTGGCGTCGCCCATTGGGGGCGTTGTAGATCACTGCTGTAATATAACGAGAAAATACATCACTGGATTTAAAATAAACTAATCTCCTCGATAGTAATAGATGTGCTCAGAAATGCATGTACGGGCCTGTTAAATTTTTTTCTTGTCTGTTTACTTTCAGAATCGGAAGAGATGCTTATGCCAAACATTGGTTATAAGCGATATAGGCAGGTTTTCTTCGACGAACAGGAAGCAGAGCTTGAAGAATACGTTCAGAAAGCTACTAAGGTCTACTACGGACTTCCCACGAACGAAGTAAGAAGTCAAGCATATCAATATGCAGTGAACCTAACGTTAAATTTCCAGTTTATTGCTTTGACGCAGAACTAGCTTAACAAAAAGAAAAAGGAAACGTTTTTCATCAGCACACCAGATGCTAGAAGCGCAAGCAGAGTTACAAATTTCAACAGGCAGAATGTAAGTAGGATTTTCACTAATCTCATTGAAGTTTATGATCGATAACAATTTCGGTGTCAAGACGTGTGTGATGTGGACCGAGACTGCCCTGAACACGATACCAACGCCTGCGGAAATTGTAGCAAGGAAGAGCGGCAAACAAATTGGTGGTGTAACCTGTGTGGAAAGAGGAACTCTAGTTCGTTGTACCGTTATTCTAGTTACTGTCACCCTGGCTGATTGCCTGTGGAATCTCAGCCACGGTTTTCTTTGTGTTTCCAAGAAAGAACTTCTGAGATTATTTCCTCTGAAAGGGGCCAGAAGGAAGCGACTGGTTCTCCTCCTTTCTGGACAGTCACCAGTTGGACGTTGAGATTCCAGTGTTTGACATAAACAAAGTAAACGGCGTTTTCCCGCTCTTCTTTCGCTACACACGACTTATAAATTGAAACCATTAGGTGGAGCGATGTTTGGCCCATTTAAAAAATATATTAACTCTGCATCAGACGCATGGGTGAAAAACAACACTGGAAACACTGTGACAATATTTAACAGTACATTTGCAGTGAAGCAATATTTACTTATCGCTGCTACGCCAGAGAACATAAAGGCTGGATTATAAGTGACTGTCATATGGCCATTTAAGAGAGACAGTTTTACAGACGATGACTTTTCTGCCATTGCTTTGACAGACTGACCATAATAAGAAGAAGAAACTCCGCTTTCTGTGTCTCTGATGACCGCAGTTGGCGAAAGCGTTCCCAGCACAGCACCAAGTGTGGAATCGAGCCCCATGCCCGGTACCTCCTTAGTTGCTACTGCAAAATCCACACACACATATGTGCAGCCTGATGCACTGAGATCTTTCCCGATGGCTCTTGCCCGCGAGAATTAGAAGGAATAAACGAGTGAGCGCTGTCCTGACTGATTCGCCAGTGAAAGCAGCATGGACAGCTTAGGCAAGCAAGCAGAAATAAAGCCTGCAAGACGACGCCTGGTGTTGTCGGACAAAAATCAAACCGAGAAAGCTAAAACAGGAAGACGGAAATGTCAGATGGAGGAATCATCTGATGAGGAAGATAACTGCTTATGTATTGAAGGTATGGAGACTTACTATAGATCAAAACCACATGGCAAGAGTGCACAAACTGTCAAAGATGGGCCCATGACAGGTGTGCCATGCCTGAGAGTTCCTTTATATTTGAAAACCGCGTCCGTTAATGGAACTGATACTTCTTCGTTAGAGAAACAATGACTTTATAAATATTCTGTATGTCAATATCAGTACTGCATTCAAATTTTATCTACATCTACATCTACATTTATACTCCGCAAGCCACCCAACGGTGTGTGGCGGAGGGCACTTTACGTGCCACTGTCATTACCTCCCTTTCCTGTTCCAGTCGCGTTAGGTTCGCGGGAAGAACGACTGTCTGAAAGCCTCCGTGCGCGCTTTAATCTCTCTAATTTTACGTTCGTGATCTCCTCGGGAGGTATAAGTAGGGGGAAGCAATATATTCGATACCTCATCCAGAAACACATCCTCTCGAAACCTGGCGAGCAAGCTACACCGCGATGCAGAGCGCCTCTCATGCAGAGTCTGCCACTTGAGTTCGTTAAACATCTCCGTAACGCTATCACGGTTACCAAATAACCCTGTGACGAAACGCGCCGCTCTTCTTTGGATCTTCTCTACCTCCTCCGTCAACCCGATCTGGTGCGGATCCCACACTGATGAGCAATACTCAAGTATAGGTCGAACGAGTGTTTTGTAAGCCACCTCCTTTGTTGATGGACTACATTTTCTAAGGACTCTCCCAATGAATCTCAACCTGGTACCCGCCTTACCAACAATTAATTTTGTATGATCATTCCACTTCAAATCGTTCCGCACGCATACTCCCAGATATTTTACAGATGTAACTGCTACCAGTGTTTGTTCCGCTATCATATGATCATACAATAAAGGATCCTTCTTTCTATGTATTCGCAATACATTACATTTGTCTATGTTAAGGGTCAGTTGCCACTCCCTGCAGCAAGTGCCTATCCGCTGCAGATCTTCCTGCATTTCGCTACAATTTTCTAATGCTGCAACTTCTCTGTATATTACAGCATCATCCGCGAAAAGCCGCATGGAACTTCGGACACTATCTACTAGGTCATTTATATATATTGTGAAAAGCAATGGTCCCATAACACTCCCTATAACACATGCTCTCTTACAACCTTATTTTTGCTCTTGGATGAAATTAAATTAAATGACGTGTAACGAATGCCCCCCCCCCCCCCCCCCCCCCCCGTCAGGTAGACCGGTCGCCTGGTACAAATTTTTTTAGTTGACGCCACTTCGATGACTTGCGTGTCGATGAGGATGAAATGATGATGAGGACAACACAACACACAGTCCCAGAGCGGAGAAAATCTCCGACCCAGCCGGGAATAGAACCCGGGCCCCGCGCACGGCATTCTGCCGCGCTGACCACTCGGCTATGGAGGCGGACTTGGATTAAAATTACTGATTAAATAAATCTGTCTACTGGATAAAAGAAGATTTTTTTTTATTATTGTGTAGCTAGTAACTTGTATAGTGTAACAATGTTCCCCATACTGGGATAAGTCGTTACAACAAGCAACTTAGTAAAAAAATTTAATACAGAGCATAATAATCTGAACTCACATCTGGCCGAAAAAAGTTTCTGCAGATTAAATGATGACCTAACGTTAGGCGCTTCTCCTAAAGGTATATGAGCTTTCAAGAAAAGAATAATACCTAACCCCGATCTCCTCTGCTTAAACCAGGAAATTTGAGAAAATATAAGGTTATAAAATTCCGGCTCCTTTGCATTCTTGCCACCAAAAGTTATTGTTCTAGCTTCTGCGTCGAACAGAGGCGTCTTTGCTCCAAAAGCCTTTTCAGTTATAAACACAGTGTCCCAAACAATTAGCGCTTGTCCGTTCCTGATCATTTCCTCAGCTAAAATCCATACTTAAAGAAGAAGAGTGTAAAATGGGATTGGAGGATGAAGAAGATTGGAGCATGACTGCTTCTTAGTGGTTCGCAAAAATGCAGCACTTCTAAGTAAGTAAATTGTATGCTTGGTGAAAACTCCAAGATCATTCTAGGTAAAATATATCTCCGGTTGGGGAGACTCCGCGGTCATTGTTGAATATATGATTTATCGTTCTTTATCGAAAATTTGAGAAAAATTGAAAAACTTGAGTCCTTTTAACCCTGTGGCACATAGCGTCCACTACAGTGGACAGCTGTTAATTGTCGCTTTTTTCGCATTTTCAATCATTCCTCAGACTAAAAATGCACACAATTCACTGCAGTGGACACTCGCTACTGGTGTTGTGTCTTGCATGCATTTGCAGCCTCGTGACTGATGGAAACCACAGGAGAATTGACCATTAAAAGTTGTCCACTGCAGTGAATTCATGCACCACAGGGTAAAGGACCGCTTTAAAAAACCTAGCCCCTCCTTTGACAAAATCCGGGCTACGTCACTGTCTGTTGCATCCTCTAAGTGTTCTGCCAATAAAACAGTCTTTGATTCGCCTTCCCCACAACGTTTTCTACTTGTTCCTTCCCATTTTAGTTGTATCTATTTATAATTCCTTTATATTTAGTTGTATTTATGGCCTTGACACTTGATTTATTTATCGGATAACCGTAGTTTAACGGGCTCCTTTTAGCGCACATATGGATTATCTTACACGTTTCATTATTTATGGGTCAAAAATGATTTGGCTGTTAGCACTATCCGACTTAACTTCTGAGGTCATCAGTCCCCTAGAACTTAGAACTACATAAACCTAACTAACCTAAGAACATCACACACAGCCATGCCCGAGACAGGATTCAAACCTGCGACCGTAGCGGTCGCAGGTCGTAGTGTTCTGGAACACTAAACAAGCTGGGTGGTAAAGTATCACCGTTTTTTATACACATCCGGTATGACACCTACGAAATAAATAAAGATATACATGTCATTACCAAAAAAGAGCGGGTTTAAAGGACTTTCGTACCATGTAACCTCCCCCTCACTTATCGACCTTAATGACAGTAATAATTACCTAATGGAAATCTGGGAAAAGCAATCGTCACCGAAGTTAATTTGTCGGTAAAGAGGGAGGAAAGGGTTACATCTAAATGAAAGGAAAAATGCAAATGAAATTGGTGGAAATTAATTTTGAGAAAAGGGAAAAATTAATAAAGAAAGTAAATGTGCGGTCGTTACGTTAACAGTTAATTGCCGTTAATTAGATAATTGAGATTTGGGGATAATTATGGTGGCCAGTCCTATGGACAACTACTATAATAACTGAAAATGAAAGATTAATGCACATATATTTAGCACTAAAAGCGTGGCAACTGAAGGTTGACACATGTTGTGTGAAAACTGAATGTTTGTCAGAAGTAATAAATTTCCTTACACTCTGACTTAATTTAGCAAATGAATTAATAAAACCGGAAAACTGAAAGTTAATTTAGTGACTGAAATTAATAGTGAACTTTGTTTCTGAAGCACTACGAAATTCAATAAAATAAGGTTAGCCTCAACAATCATTTCAAAAGCTACTTGAATCCACGCAATTTAGAAGTAAGAGATTTAACTTTGAACTTGAATTAAATGATTCTGAACAATTAACAATAGTAAAATTTAGTACGTCCCAAGCAGAGTTGCAGTCACAGGTAAGCTAAAATGGTAACAAAACTCGCACTCTTAATTTGTGCTTGTGTAAGCTAAATATTGTAGCCCACTATGAATACTTTAACTGAACTTTGAAATTGAAGCAGTGAAATGGAATGATATTACTTTAATAGTGGCGTTTGAATTTCAACGACACTCGGGTTCATTCCGGAAAAGGAAGGGACCAAGCTTGGTAAAGCAATTGGGACAATGAGCAACAAATGTTCATGCTACGTTGCTGTAATTTAGTGAGGCAAATTGAACAGTTTGAAAAGCTGAGGTCTGCCAAACAATTCTAAAACTTCATGTGCTTCCAGTCTTCCTTGATGGTTGACAGAAGGTTTGAAGTCGTCGATCGAGGAGGTGGTGACAGTCACTCATTGTCGGCCGTCGCTGTTGCAGAAGCTGGATGTTGGCGCGCCTTCTTCTCGACACGGTCACCAGGCGAAACGGGCTCTTGATGTGAGCCAGCTAGCGCTTCATGTCCGCGACACCATGTCAGAAACTATCATAGCAAGTCGAGCGCAATTACATGCTGCCAAACCCCGAAAGCGCGGCAACTAGCGGGAGCGTCACACAACACACCTGCTCCACCGTCCTACTTCAGCCGACTCTGCTCTGCCCGCGCTCCATGCGGCAGAGTTAACACTACTAAAGATCCTAAGCACTTTGGTTCTCCACACCACCTATCCATGTAGTCGTTCAATGGCATAGTTTTCCCTAGGCAAGACCTAGCGTAATATTTACAAAACAAACCAATTATACATCGACATAAATATAGCAAAACAATTACAATATATAAAGACACAGAAATGTCATATTTTCAGGTAACAAAATAAGGAAAAAAATTTGTAGTACAATAGATGGAGTAGGAGGATATGCATTTCCAGCGTTACAACCAGACTGTAGTTGATAAAGAAATTTGTTATTGAACTCTATCTGTACTTGAGACAAACAGTAAAACGTCATCAGATACTTTCTACCAAGGCACGGAGCTCACTGTTCGTTTACAACGAAGAAACAAACAGCAGTCGTAGGAAGAAGAGGATGGCAGCGAGCAGAAAGGCACTGACGAAAAAGGAGTTGCTCAAAGTCACGGCGCCCCGGCCCCTGTGGCTTTGAGAGCCAGATAGCCACTGGGATTTTCCGCTGCGCGCTGACAGCTGTTCCACCCCCAGCCACCCGCAACCACCCCCAACCCACCCCGTCCGCACGCCTCTACGCCGGCTGGCAGCTCTTCATTAGCGGCGCCGCTCCAGCCCCTTCCCCCTCGTCGGCCGGCCGCCACGTCGATTAGCACCGGACGTGGCCTCGCACGCAGCTAAGCGCAAAGAGCACGTTTGTCCACGACGCGCGCCGGCCGGACGACAGATTACAAAAAAGCGCCGCACAAAAGCATACTTTTCCGGAGCGGCAAAAATGCGCCCACCGCGCGATGGTTGGGGAAACTGCTGACTCACTGCGTCCAGCGTGCGGGCTTTGACATCTGGGGCACATATGCATCCGCCCGCCCGTCGTGTCGCATTGCCTGGACGGCGGGTGGCTCAGTTACGTTAGAGCGCGACTGACTAACTGCCCGGCAAACGTCCTGTCACAGTCGCCAGATCTGATGAGGCTGCGGCTTGGCTTTCAGGGTAACATAAACTGCACACAGAAAGAACCTTTACTATTATTACTCAATTAGCGGCACATAAGGAACCTACGCCCGCACGTGTAATAGACATTTGCTGCTTTTGGTATTAAAAAAAGTATTACATTTAGGTACGAAGATGTGGCTGACGTCCTCCAATATACTCAGCTTCGATGATACTATTATTAGACTATACGAAATTCATTCGCGTTTACGAATATAGACTCCCATCGAGTGTGTAACGGAATGACGACAAGGAAAATCTGTGTCAGATAGGGCCTCGAAATCGAATTTTCCGCATATCACCAGCGATTACCGTACCATTAGACTACACGAGCACGAATTATGGACAGACGAAAATTTCTTCATGTCGTCAGCCACGGGCCTACAGCCTGCACTAGTACGTTTATTGTGTATATTTATGTACAGGAGAGACATTTCAATTGAAATTCGCTTGCCCGCTGACGACAGATAAAAACGTATAGCAGTGCCTGTGTCCAGAATTACGATACGATGTTTCTTTTGACATGGATACATGTCTGAAGGAACAGGCTCTGCGGCAACTACAGCAGTTGTGAATATGGACAACCATCAATTTAAATATCTCCCCTGTACGGGAACATACACAGCGAATGTATGAGTGCAGGTTGTCGACCCGCGGCTGACGACGTTTGGAAGTCTGCGTCTGACTGTGGAGAGTGCTCAGGTAGTCTAACGGCAAACGGGAAATTCGGGTTCAAGTCTCGATCCGGCACAAATTTTCTTTGTCGTCATTGCATTATACAGCTGTCGGTTGTCCATATTTACAGCTGCGAATATACACTCCTGGAAATGGAAAAAAGAACACATTGACACCGGTGTGTCAGACCCACCATACTTGCTCCGGACACTGCGAGAGGGCTGTACAAGCAATGATCACACGCACGGCACAGCGGACACACCAGGAACCGCGGTGTTGGCCGTCGAATGGCGCTAACTGCGCAGCATTTGTGCACCGCCGCCGTCAGTGTCAGCCAGTTTGCCGTGGCTTACGGAGCTCCATCGCAGTCTTTAACACTGGTAGCATGCCGCGACAGCGTGGACGTGAACCGTATGTGCAGTTGACGGACTTTGAGCGAGGGCGTATAGTGGGCATGCGGGAGGCCGGGTGGACGTACCGCCGAATTGCTCAACACGTGGGGCGTGAGGTCTCCACAGTACATCGATGTTGTCGCCAGTGGTCGGCGGAAGGTACACGTGCCCGTCGACCTGGGACCGGACCGCAGCGACGCACGGATGCACGCCAAGACCGTAGGATCCTATGCAGTGCCGTAGGGGACCGCACCGCCACTTCCCAGCAAATTAGGGACACTGTTGCTCCTGGGGTATCGGCGAGGACCATTCGCAACCATCTCCATGAAGCTGGGCTACGGTCCCGCACACCGTTAGGCCGTCTTCCGCTCACGCCCCAACATCGTGCAGCCCGCCTCCAGTGGTGTCGCGACAGGCGTGAATGGAGGGACGAATGGAGACGTGTCGTCTTCAGCGATGAGAGTCGCTTCTGCCTTGGTGCCAATGATGGTCGTATGCGTGTTTGGCGCCGTGAAGGTGAGCGCCACAATCAGGACTGCATACGACCGAGGCACACAGGGCCAACACCCGGCATCATGGTGCGGGGAGCGATCTCCTACACTGGCCGTACACCACTGGTGATCGTCGAGGGGACACTGAATAGTGCACGGTACATCCAAACCGTCATCGAACCCATCGTTCTACCATTCCTAGACCGGCAAGGGAACTTGCTGTTCCAACAGGACAATGCACGTCCGCATGTATCCCGTGCCACCCAACGTGCTCTAGAAGGTGTAAGTCAACTACCCTGGCCAGCAAGATCTCCGGATCTGTCCCCCATTGAGCATGTTTGGGACTGGATGAAGCGTCGTCTCACGCGGTCTGCACGTCCAGCACGAACGCTGGTCCAACTGAGGCGCCAGGTGGAAATGGCATGGCAAGCCGTTCCACAGGCCTACATCCAGCATTTCTACGATCGTCTCCATGTTAGAATAGCAGCCTGCATTGCTGCGAAAGGTGGATATACACTGTACTAGTGCCGACATTGTGCATGCTCTGTTGCCTGTGTCTATGTGCCTGTGGTTCTGTCAGTGTGATCATGTGATGTATCTGACCCCAGGAATGTGTCAATAAAGTTTCCCCTTCCTGGGACAATGAATTCACGGTGTTCTTATTTCAGTTTCCAGGAGTGTATTTTGTGTATTTCATAGTGCTCGTACTCACCGTAGTACCTGATCGGACATCTGTGCATGTCACAATAAATATAACAAAGTAATTCTGAAGAACACAGACAATGTAATACCGTATTATGTGGAAAGCTTTTGAATTAAGGCATATTTAGAGCAAAAAGAACTTCGTTATTGCACTTCAACTAAATGAAATGGAGAGGCGTTCATTCAACAAACAGTTTTAGTAACTCATCTTGGCAACGTTCTCTATGGGAGAATTCTTCTGCTGACATCGTCTTAATAATAGTCCGGATTTTGATTTCAAAACGGCGCATCGTCTTCTTGATTCGAAAATTACTCGTGCACAATCAGCATCTACGCTGGGTTCCATTTCAATATTTTTGCAACAATCAGAATCCAAGAAATGTACATCGTGCTTTACAAGTACGTGTTGATAACAAGATACTCATACATCGTTATGACGTTACAGAACAGACTTGTAAAACGTTTGTCTCATAAACACAACTGTTCGCTTCACATGACGCCATCTCAAGACCAAAGACATAATTAAGTAAAAGTTCAAATTTGTGTGATATCTTATGGGACTTAACTGCCAAGGTCATCAGTTCCTAAGCTTACACACTACTTAACCTAAATTATATTGAGGACTAACACACACACCCATGTCCGAGGGAGGACTCGGAAGATCCGCCGGGAACTACCGCACAGTCCATGACTGCAGCGCCTAAGACCGCTCGGCTAATCCCGCGCGGCCATATTTAAGTCACACATAAATTTCAAACTATATGGTCGTGCTGAAAAATAATGCTCCGAATTGCTTATGTCAAAACTCTTTACGTGATTTAAATAAAACAAACGTTATCAACGTCCTACGTATTTATTCTCCACGTTTACACATTTATTTCCCAACGTAGTCACCCAGGCGACGAACACATTTCATTCGACATTGCAGTTTGCTGATTCCATCACTGTGGAATGTTTGACTTCGTTGACGGAACCACAACCTCAACTCTGTTCGTACCGCTTCATGACAATCAAAGTGAAGTGACATTTAAGCATTGGAAACAGATGAAAATCGTATCCAACCAAGTAGGTGCTGAGTGGGACATGGGAGTCACCGCCAAAATAGTTTGAAAGTCAGTTTCAATTTTTTGAGTCCTAATTGGCAAAAATTGATGCCGTCGAACGAGTATATGTAAACATAACTAATCAGACGTACTAAAAGTTCTTGTGCAGTAGCAACCAATGGTTTGCAGGATTTACTGCAGTAAATCAAATCCAGTTATATTATTCACTGAAAAGACAATATTCCAAGTTATATTTAATTGTGTCAGTATTACTACGAGTGATGAAGAACCGGTGGTAGATAAGCTTAAATATGCCGGGTTTTGATGTAAATTTCTAGGAATGGAGGTCAGAAGACAGACAGCTTGCTGTGGCCATCTCCACCTGACATCACGGCGCCTACAGTATCTCCAACCAAACTTACAGTGTGCAGCCACGGGTTGGCCGCCTCCGTAGGCACACCGAAGCACTACACAACCGGCAGGCAATATTGATGAACGGTCACAGCAAGAACCACAACACCACCACAGCAAAGACACCAGCGGCCACCAAGGGCCACTACCGGCCCACATAAACATAAGGAAGAGGTCACTGCAGATCCCGGAACTATTTTCACACGTCAACCACGTGATGGTAAATAGTACCGAGGTACTCATCCGCCGAAGCGCTGTAAAGGCCGGCGCTCGGCCGCACACCGGCAGTTCATCTACCGCCAGCAGACTTGGATAGCTGCCGCCCCGGCAGCCCGGCTTGGATCTACTCGCTGATCTCTGGATTAGGCTTGGTATACCGGAGAAGTCTCTGACGGAGACTAGTAGGAAATTATTTCAGTTGTTTTCTATCTTATTCTTGTATGTAGTTGTGATTCGAAGACAGATCACTGTTTTGTGTTGGTGTTATACTTGGAGAATTTGATTTGGTTATTGAACAGTCCAATAAATTGTTTCAGACTTTGATTGTTAATTTCTTCTGCTTACGCAGACATATCACGGCTAACAATCTAACGCCATGCAGCACACTTCCAGTCCGGTGTTAGCATAATAATCAAACTACAGTTAGTGTACGATTCAAGATGAATTACTGAAAGAGAGTTCAAGGCAGTTCATCAATACTGTTTCCTCTTTTTTCTTTTTTTTAAGGAAAAAAGGTGAAGGAATGATGGTAACTAAATATTTGTTACAAAATGTGTTCCAGTGTGCTGAATTGTACCGCTAAAATGTAGAACACCTACCTTACAGGAATTTGTCAACTGGTTTTTGAACTGATTAAATATGACATACAGCCTACTATGTTGTATACATATCATCTTTCCTTTATTCTTCCCTACAAAATGGTTTGTAATAAATGAGCAATTTATCCGTCATGGTTGCACCTGTGTTACTCAGTAAAACAAAATTTTGCAATATGAATGTTTGGAGAGTAATTGTAAAGTAACACGATTCCGGTGTTCTCCATGGTTTAAAGGTGTGGGACTGTACTTTGAACTACTAAATACATTGTTTTTCTGGCGGATTATGTTCACTTTCTTAAACTGGTTTTAATAATCCGACTGATACAGTATTTAAAAATGTAGCGATCTGCATCTGTTGATTTTATACTCGGTAATCGCAAATATGTTTTAATCCAGGCTTAAACTGGCACGCTTTAGGATTTTTAAGTGCCATTGAAATATGTGGTCTGACGCATTCAAAATGCTCCAAAAAGTGGTCCTAGGTCATGCGTTTTTCCACATGTTTCAAGGGAACCTCCTGTTTAGACCACCTTGTGATCTGTTCCCTATCTACTCAGTCGTTCCCGCCAAAAATTTAATGCTTTTGACGCCTGTGGCATAGAGGGTAACCGACCTCACAGAGCCCAAGACGTCGGATTGCTGCAGATGTCGCAGCGCTGGTCTGTGGTCTGGTATTCTTATGGTGAAGGGTAGGGCGTTCCTTGTGTAGGTGAACTCTTCGAATTCGAAACTAGACTGCAGAAAGCTGTATCTCACGCACCGACATGAAGTCACACATCGCCATGTTATACGCTACGAATCGGAGCCCTGTAGCAAATGAAAATTAAACTATAAAATGTTAATAGCGTTTGTTTTACTTAAAAAGCCTTAGGAGATTTCACATAAATAATTCGGAGTAATTACTTTTCTGTGGGCCCTCGTAATTATAATGATTTAAAAATATAAATTGTGACGCCAGTCGTGTGCAAGAAACAGAAATTTATGTCATAACGTGACATTCAAATTTGTATTGACTGTTACCTTTTCATTTATTTATGTTTCTGTATTTGATATTTGTATACGTCGCGGGTCGACAGCCATAGAGCAACAGAAGATCCTGGAACCGAGTTGTTGCGTCGTGCTTCTAAAAAATAAAATAAATGAAAATTTGTAATGTTTTGTACAACAATGATATCATAGGAACTTTTAATATTATTGAAAATGTTAGTTTTTGTCTCGTCAAGGCTCAGCTTCACGTCTGTATGTAGGAAGATAATAAACTAGTGGATGCTACTAAAGTTGAAATACGTGTTCTGAGGATTTATTTAAGAAGAATTATGTGAATGAATTAATAATATATTTGACAATATAATTGAATTTTGACAGCGTTCATCGCGACTGTAAATCTCAAAAAGTTTATTCAATGTGGTTCTAATATCGATAAATCAAGACAACGTGTATCAATATAATTTCTGAGGAGAAACAAACGACATCTAAAATTGAAAAAGTTTACGAAAACGAATTGGCCCGAGTGACGTAATTCTGTGCATACGACTCAAATGATGTTTTACAGTTTCGTTCAAGAACCATTCTGAGACAATTTAAAAAGAATATAAATAATTTTGAAGTGGGTTGTAACTGACGTAGGTGACGAAGTCTACACATGGTCATATGTCGAAAGAAAATCATTTATAAGAAACTTACGTCGTTACACTACACCGTGGTGACCTTAGAAACAGGACTTGTGTGCAACTAAGACACACAGGTACGAAACAATTAAAACATCAAGAGTCCTTCGGAAGTCAACGAGAGTCTTCGTGGAGCCTTTACCAGCCAGCGGCGACTTCGCTGGTGGTGGCAGCTGACGGAGCGCAGCCAAGCAGTATGGTCACGCAGTTATTCTACGAGAAGGCGCATCTGTTGGGCAGCAGCTGAACGCTGCAAACCCCGACAACTTTTTTTCTCCTAAACTAACAGGCCCAGTACGTCAGCTGGGGGGCGTTCCTCCGGCTGGTATTAGAGGTGTTGCTGAGGGCTTCGCCTGTCAACGGTGGGCCGGGCGTGGATGCAGCCAGTGACGTCTCCGGTGTTCGACTCAGCGTCCTTCCGGTTGCGGAAGCGGGGTCGCAGCATCTCAGCGGCTGCATCGACGGCTGTTGCTTCTGCAGCTCATAGCAGCACACTGATCACCGAGAACGACAAACTACAATATTAGTGTCCGGTGAGTTTGTTTCAAGTTGGAAGTGGAGTGTTGTACATAGTGTGCTTTTACAGGATTGTTGATTACAAGTCTGCGTGTGTAACTAGTTAACATCTTAAAATAATGTCGGGGAGTGAAATGTCAGACGAAGAGCAATCTATGTCCGATAGAAGCATGAGATCCCTTTTTAGGGCGATCGCTAAATTGAAACAATCTAACGAAGAATCTACTGCCAGATTAAAAGAGGAATGAAAACAGTCTAATGAAGAATCTACTGCTAGATTAAAAGAGGAACTAAAACAGGAATTAAAACAGTCTAACGAAGAATCTACTGCTAGATTAAAAGAGGAATTAAAACAGTCTAACGAAGAATCTATTATTAGATTAAAACAGTCTAACGAAGAATCTACTGCTAGATTAAAAGAGGAACTAAAACAGGAACTAAAACAGTCTAACGAGGAATCTACTGCTAGATTAAAAGGGGAGCTAACAAAATCTACAGACAGGTTACAGGAATATCTTAATGAAACCAGTCGAGAATTAAGTGATAAAATAGAGGCTTCTAAAGTTGAAGTGCAGGAAAAACTAGTAGGACTTCGTAATAAGATTGCTGGTAATTGTAAAAGGTTAGAAGAACATATCCAGGAATCACGTGAGGAAAAAGCTCGCATGCGAAATGATATTACTGACTTAACCGAGAGGCTAGATAATGTCAATATCTTAGTTGTAAATGAAATACAGAAAAATAACGATAAGTTACGAGATGAATTTTCTATGCAAACAGAAACTGTTCGTAGAGAATTATTAGAATCTATTAAAGAGGTCTCTACCAAACCTGTAGAGATTTCTTCAATAGATAATGTAGAATTAGAGACATTAACTCATCAAGTAGAAAAAGATCATACTGAAATAGAAAACATGAAATATTTAATTTCCGAAATATGCGGTAACCTTGAGACTTCCAAAGATAATAACATTGATGAAGGTACAGAGCGTTCACATCGTGAACACAGTGAAGAATCGATATTAGCTAACCGCGTCTCCAATACAGAAATGAGAATACAGGAAATTACTAAACGGTTATCGGAATTAGATAATAATGAAAACATTTCAAGTAGTAGAAGTAATAACGTAATCAGAGACAACAGTCGCATCGTGTTTGCTAGCTCGGACGACAACAATACAAATAAAGAAATCATGGCAAGCAAATCCGACGCAACTCCATCTCTGCAATCTAAACAAAAGCCAACTATGTCTCTCGCAGAATGTTTGGATGATATAACGACAAATTCAAATGTAGCAAGTCGATTTCCTGTATTCAAACCAGGAGGCGAACTTCACCATATAATCTTTATAAAAGTTTTTGAAACTTCATTATCTCCTAAATGGAGTAATGAAAAACGGATTCAATTTGTAATAGGACGTTTAGAAGCAGAAGCTGCGGAGTGGGCAGTACTGCATAGAACTGAATTTAGGGACTGGGATGATTTCGTTAAGCAGTTTAAACAAAATTATTGGTCAAGAGGAAAACAACAACACTTAACTTTAGAGTTGTTAGACCCTCCTCCATATTCTAAACGGAGGGGAGGTTATAGGAATTATTTCGAATGGCATTTAAACCGTGCTAAATTAATTGAAGAACCAATTATTGAAAGTCACCTAATACGAGTCCTAATTAGTAGGTTACCGTATTATGTAAAGGAAAGAATGATAGAAAGAGAATGGTCACAACCCTGCGAATTATTAGGATATTTAGAACAGTTAGATATACTTAACAGAGAAAGGGAAGACAAGAAATTTAGATTTGGTAGAAATGACCATCCTCGAAATAATAAAAATTCAGAACCACGAAAATTTAACAACAACAATCATAGCCGGTTTTTTATATAAAACGTCAATCTAAAGATAAAGAGAGCCAACAAAATCACGGTAATAACTCTAAAATGCGGAAATTACGCAGTAACGATAATGAGATAAATCACCCTCAAGTAATTAATGAAGGTCAAGTTGTAGGTGACGTTATCATAGAAAGTTCGGAAAACTAGTAAAGGCCTTTAGTCCGGGTCAACTAAAGGGAACTGTTAGTCAAGATTATACAAGACCCAATTGCAATTTATCATTAAGCTGCCAAATGGAAGGTGATTGGCAACAAGATTTACTTCAGGAAGACAATCAGATAAGGGAGAATGTAACTTATAAACCCATTATTAAAGGTTATATTAAAGATACCGAAGTAAATATTATAATTGATTCGGGTAGCGAAGTAAGTATTTTATCTAAAGAATTATTTCAGCTTAAAAGAAGATATTGGAATTTCCCAACCTTACCTGTAACTGGGGTGAAAATTATAGGAGTTACTGGTAAAAGAAGTCAAAATATTACTGAGGAAGTTTATTTAACTTTTGAAATTGCTAAACAATGAATTGCTCACTCTGTACTTGTCGTAGCCAACTTAAATGTGGCCATAATTTTAGGTATAGATTGGCTGTGTAAATATAAAGCTATATTATATTTTAAAGACTCTTCCTTAACCATCCTTAAGGAAGCATGTGCTTTTAAAGTGAGGTTTTCTAATAATCAAGTACCTGAAAAGTGCTACGAATCCTTACAGATTAAGTATGCACAGACCATGAACCTATTAACAGATTTTAGTGATCTTGAATATGAAGTATACCAATGTGAGGCTAGTACTAGTATCGAAACCGAAGTGAAAGAAAGATGTTATTCTACGAATTGTCTATACGAACAAGAAAAGGAAGAGTTGGAATCTTTGTTGTTAGAATTTAGAGCCGTCTTCTCAGATGAACCAGGGAGAATTAAAGATTACGTTTGTAAACTTAAGATTAGAGATCAAAAACCATTTTTTAAGAAACCTTATCCTATTCCAGTACAATTCAAAGAACCGGCTACTAGAGAAATAAGTAAGATGCTAGAACAAAACATTATCGAACGATCATGTAGCGCTTTTAACAGTCCTTTGTGGGTAATTAAGAAAGCTACTGGTGGGGTACGACTGGTTCTGGATGCCTGTGAATTAAATAAAATTATAGAGATGGAAAGAGACCGTGTAAGTAGGCTGTTTATGTTTTCTTATTGGCAACGTTACGTAGCGCTCTGTATGAAAATCACTGGCTGTGCTGTGTGCAGTCTGTGGCTAGTTTGCATTGTTGTCTGCCATTGTAGTGTTGGGCAGCGGCAGCTGGATGTGAACAGCGCGTAGCGTTGCACAGTTGGAGGTGAGCCGCCAGCAGTGGTGGATGTGGGAAATGAGATGGCGGATTTTTGAGTACAGAATGGATATTATGAACTGCTATGTATATTACGCTTTTTCAACACTATTAAGGTAAATACATTGTTTGTTCTCTACTAAAAACTTTCATTTGCTAACTATGCCTATCATGGGTCTGCTCTGTGATGACCTACCTACCAATCTTCTTCAAAACGTCGAATGACTCTGCTGTGGGTTTGCTCTGTTGTGGCCCATTACCTGTCTGCATGTCAAGAGTCAGCACTGTCTTTTCGTTGGAAGGACAACACTACTTCTTCAAGACTGCATGGAAATCCACTACTTCCGTGTGCATTTTCTTTTAACTATGCCTATCAGTAGTTAGTGCTTTCCGTAGTTTGAATCTTTTTTTTTAACTGGCAGCAGTGGCGCTCGATGTATTGCAGTAGTTCGAGTAACCAAGATTTTTGTGAGGTAAGCGATTTGTGAAACGCATAGGTTAATATTAGTCAGGGCCATTCTTTTGCAGGGACCTTTGATAGTCAGATGGCGTTGCGCTAAAAATATTGTGTGTCAGTTTAAGCACAGTCTTGTATAATTGTTCTAAGGGGACGTTTCAACCGACCTATTCCTATGGAGGACGTACTTCTTAAGATTGCTGGTTCACGTTATATGAGTACAATGGATTTAACTGCTGGCTACCATCAAGTAATATTACACCCAGATTCACGGCAATATACGGCTTTTCTTTTTGAAGGCAGATCATATCAGTTCCAAGTTTTACCTTTTGGACTTAATATATCAGTGTCAACTTTCATTAGGGCATTATATTCTGCTTTGGGTCAGCAATTATTACAAAAGATTATTTTATATGTAGATGATATTTTGGTAGCCACTAAAACGTGGGAAGAACACGTAATGATATTACGGGAATTCTTTGACCGTTTAATTGACAGAGGAATTACTTTAAAATTATCTAAGTCTTACTTCGGAAAGGAGGAAGTGAGATTTTTGGGGCATATAGTGGACAGTAAAGGTATTAGGCCAGACCCAGCACGTATTGAAGCTATTGCTCGATGCCCGAGTCCTAGAAATCGGAAACAACTGAAATCAATCTTAGGAATGGTAGGATGTCTGAGAAGATTTCTTCCAGGGCAGGATATTGTTAATCCTAAATTACTGGATTTATTAAAAGAGAAGTCAGTATGGCTCTGGGGAAAAGAGGAAGAGGAAGTTTTCAATAAGATAAAAGGAGCGTTAACGTAAGCCAAAATGTTATACCATCCAGATTTCAATCAGGACTTTTGTATGTGTACGGATGCCTCTGATTATGATGTGTCTTGCGTAATATTCCAAGGTGATCTGACCAATGAAAACGGATTATATCGGCCTATTGGATTCGCTAGTAGAACTTTAAATAAACATGAAAGAAATTATTTTGTAACCGAGAAGGAAGCTCTCGCAGTGGTATGAGGTTTTCAACGATTTAGAGGATTAGTAATGGGAAGAAAAACAATTGTATATACTGATCATCAGGCTTTAATCTTTTTGAACAATTGTCGTTTACTTCACCGGAGGCTATTACGTTGGGTATTATGCTTGCAAGAATTTCAGTAGGAAATTAGGTATATAAAAGGATCTCAGAATGTAGTTTCGGATGCTTTGTCGAGACTTCCCGTAGGAATGGAGAATATTAACATTGCAGAAGAACCAGGAACAAATTACCATGTTTATTTCCTTTTAACTCAGGAGAACGAACGAAAGGTTAAACGGATATTAACTGCTATTAGAAGCAATCAAAGAAATGATGATCAATATAGGGACCTTATACAAAACCTTAATAATGGGGACAAAACAATTAACACCCAGGATGTGTGGTTATATTTCAACGACTTGTTGCATTGGAAAGCACAGAGGGGACACCAGAGATTGAAAATCTGCATTCCGAAAACTGTTGTGTACGAGTTAATTACTTATATTCATGAAGGTTACGGGCATTTTGGAATTCATAAATGTATTAAACATCTAATGAAGTATTATTATTTCAAAAATATGTCCCGTGTAGTGAGAAGTATTATTAGGGCTTGTGAAACCTGTGAAAAGGTTAAAGTTAATAACAAATCTAAGCGTTATAAATTATATGCTGTAATTCCTCGAGGTCTGTGGGATCTACTGTCATTAGATTTTTTCGGCCCTCTGCCTCGTAGTTCAGGAGGATTTACTTATGTGTTTGTTGTAATGGAATGTTGGTCCAAACATGTGAAGCTATATACTTTGAAACGAGCGAATACAGCAAGCGTTATACGCTGCCTCACCCAAAACTACTTTGTTAACTGGGGCATTCCTAAACGACAACGGTAGTGCCTTTATTAGTCAAAAGTTTCAAGATATGATAAAACAATATGGAATCAAACATATCTTAATTTCGAAATATCACCCTCAAAGTAATTTAGTAGAAAGAGTCATGAAAGAATTAGGACGATTATGCAGAACTTATTGTGCACATAAACATACTCGGTGGACCAAACTAATGCCTGAATTCGAAAAGATATTAAATGAATTGCCTCATCTAGAGACGGGATTATCACCTATAGAAATTTTAGGCAAACGAATTATAGGTGAGCCTTTACTAGCTGCTCTACCTAGGCCACCAGTAAATGAGATCCAACAATGCATCCCAAGTTTGTGAACAGATTGTTAAAAATGCTGAACGGAGAATTAAAAGTTATAATCAACATGCCATAGAACCCTCATTTCAGGTAGGAGATCTTGTATTAGTACGATCTCATCCTAAAAGTTCGAAGATCAGTAAGGAATGTAGATAATTCTTCTTTATCTTTGAAGGTCCATATGTTGTACATAAGATTGTACATCCCAAAGCGTTACTTCTTATGGAACCTTCGTCAGGTGTAATTAAAGGATTATATGGTGTTGATCAAATGAAATCCTTCATCCCTAAATAAGTTAATATTTAGTATATGTTACATACGGAAGAGCGTTCATAGTGTATTCACGTGAAGTTTCGTGATAGTTACGTGTTATTCTAAAGAAATAACAGAAAGTTTAAACAAGTGTTCTACAATAATATACCGGTACTTCAAAAAGAGGAAGATAACTAAAAGGGGATTTATATGGAAGAAATTTTGTTACTAGGTCAGAAGGAATTTTGTATATTTTATATTTATTCGGATAGTAGGAACCAAAGGGGATGGTTAATAATTTTAGGGACCATGGGCGTCCAGAGCTATATGGCTCACGAGAACATAGCAGAGTGCCTTTAATAGAGTTTTGTAATAGTGTTAACGGGGCTCTCTCGCTTGTTTCTCCTAAATAAATTGCCATTACCCAACAAGGTGTCCGAAGGTAAAGAAAGCCGTGCCGAGATTCTAAAGAAAGTTTGCTTGATTTCTTATTGACCTCAGGCATAAATAGGGCACTAGGGAAAAGAATGACGTAAAGTAAATAGTACTATTAGTTATTGTGAGAAACTTATTAGTAATATACATTTTTGGAAAGAATAACTCTAGTAAATGAATAAAACAGAAACTAATCTATCACAATTTGAACGCTCTGTCCTAATGTAACAACGTTAAAGAACGTACTAAATTAGTATTTACTAGCAACTATTAAATGAAATGGAGTAATCTCCATATATTCGGTTAGGAATTACCATAATAGCGCAATTAAGAGTAATTGACAAATAGTCACAACAATATCGTAGTAAAAGGATTAAATCTATCTAAGAGCAAGGACTCTAGATTACGTAAAATGTGAGTAAAATGTATTAACAGTTAAATATTGTATATAGAAAAAGTTTTATTTTCGGTTAGAACCTGACAAACTGAGCGTGTGGGTGGGGTATGTAGTGGGAAGAAATTGAAGCGTCACCCATCCACCAGTGTCAGCTCAGTTTGCAGGTGAATATAAGTTTAATTTAGTTTTGTTTATGTATTTTTGTAATATTTTGTAATGGTTGTGAATTGTCTAAAGTTTTTGTATTTTCTTATGTTTCGTGTACGGAGAGGGCGGCGCAACGAACGGAGACAGCTTCTTCGCTGCCGGGACCAGGGAGAAAATTGCTGGCCACTATACGTCGCGGGTCGACAGCCAAAGAGCAACAGAAGATCCTGGAACCGAGTTGTTGCGTCGTGCTTCTAAAAAATAAAATAAATGAAAATTTGTAATGTATTGTACAACAATGATATCATAGGAAGTTTAATATTATTGAAAATGTTAGTTTTTGTCTCGTCAAGGCTCAGGTTCACGTCTGTATGTAGGAAGATAATAAACTAGTGGATGCTACTAAAGTTGAAATACGTGTTCTGAGGATTTATTTATGAAGAATTATGTGAATGAATTAATAATATATTTGACAATATAATTGAATTTTGACAGCGTTCATCGCGACTGTGAATCTCAAAAAGTTTATTCAATATGGTTCTAATATCGATAAATCAAGACAACGTGTATCAATATGATTTCTGAGGAGAAACAAACGACATCTAAAATTGAAAAAGTTTACGAAAACGAATTGGCCCGAGTGACGTAATTCTGTGCATACGACTCAAATGATGTCTTACAGTTTCGTTCAAGAACCATTCTGAGACAATTTAAAAAGAATATAAATAATTTTGAAGTGGGTTGTAACTGACGTAGGTGACGAAGTCTACACATGGTCATATGTCGAAAGAAAATCATTTATAAGAAACTTACGTCGTTACACTACAGCGTGAGATTGTGAAACGGTGGAACTGTGATCCCAGTTGAGCAGCTTGGAAACACCAGCTAACTTCCTCCCTGTCCTGACCGAACCTGAGGCATCGAATTGACTTATAATTACAAGCGAGGTTCGACTTTATCTAGCGCCCACTGGGGCATAGCTGTAATGATACGGAATGAGAAAAAAATGGTTCAAATGGCTCTGAGCACTATGGGACTTAACATCTGAGGTCATCAGTCCCCTAGAACTTAGAACTACTTAAACCTAACTAGTCTAAGGACATCACACACATCCATGCCCGAAGTAGGATTCGAACCTGTGACCGTAGCAGTCGCGCGGTTCCGGACTGAAGCGCCTAGAACCGCTTGACCACCACGGCCGGCAAGGAGATAGAACTATACTGATGTAGTAGGTGACTACAGACTATTTTAAACAGGTTTAAATTGAAAATAAGATTACAATAACGTCAATAATGAATGTCACACAAAGTAAAAAGGCTTTGAAATAGGTGGCAAACATGCCTGAATACAAGGTAGGGATTAAAGGTATCGCCAAGAACGCTCGGTCAGTCAATAAAATCTGCACACACAAATTATTAGAAAATACAAAGGGACGATATAAAAGCTGTAACTGAAGGAAAGCGGGAGAGAGACGGAATCGTGATGGCAAACGACGGTGAAGTGGAGGTGTGAGTTGTCTGGTTGCGATTGTTAACGCGAGTGGCCATCGGAATTCCAAATGGTCATATTGTCGCAACTGATGGATAACAAGACCATGTATTGATTCTCCAAATAACTGGTAGCACCATCAGCCTCGTGGTGTCATTTACACTCGAACTCCACATCGCATGCAGGCGCCAGGGACCATGTGGTCTGGAGACTGAGTGAACTATAGAGGAAGTCGTCTACGAATGACGCAGAGCCCTTGTTGCCAGGTCATTTAAACCTCGATTTCCCGTCGAAATGGCCGACACGCGGAAGCAACTTTTCATAGCCAGCCTAACTGCATTCATTTGCACACTTTTTGGGGACGCTACAAAGTTAGGTGGGCTAGTACTGCCTTCCTCTGACTGTCATGTCTGCTTCTCTAGCGCCTTTCTGCTGTATCTACGAGCGAATAACCGTTCAAACGCAGGCATAAAGATCTCCCTTACAAAGGAAAACTCCATCGTGACAAAAATTGCCGACTCCTGAATTACTAACAGTCACAATCTATACAAAAACTCCTATAACGTGGCATCATTACTGTATATTTGGTACGCCCTCGCAGTCCACATAAAATCGCTAGTAAATGTGCAAAACGTAAATGCAGAAGTGATCTTCGCAAGATCTGTCGCTGCCAAGTAACTCACCTAGATGAAACTTGGACCATACGCAGAAACTGCTACAGCATACTACAGAACTTTGTTGTGGTTGTTGTGGTCTTCAGTCCAGAGACTGTTTTGATGCAACTCTCCATGCTACTCTATCCTGTGCAAGCTTCTTCGTTTCCCAGTACCTACTGCAAACCTACATCCTTCTGAATCTGCTTAGTGTATTCATCTCTTGATCTCCCTCTACGATTTTTACCCTCCACGCTGCCCTCCAATACTAAATTGACGAGCCCTTGATGCCTCAGGACATGTCCTACCAACCGATCGCTTGTTCCACTCAAGTTGTTCCACAAATTGCTCTTCTCCTCAGTTCTATTCAGTACCTCCTCATTTGTTACGTGATCTACCTATCTAATCTTCATCATTTTCTATAGCACCACATTTCTAAAGCTTCTATTCTCTTCTTGTCAAAACTATTTATCGTTCATGTTTCACTTCCATACATGGCTACACTCCATACAAATACTTTCAGAAACGACTTCCTGACACTTAACTCTATACTCGATTTTAACAAATTTCTCTTCTTCAGAAACGCTTTCCTTGCCATTGCCAGTCTACCTTTAATATCCTCTCTACTTCGACCATCATCAGTTATTTTGGTCCCCAAATAGCAAAACTCCTTTACTACTATAAGTGTCTCATTTCCTAATCTAATTCCCTCAGCATCACCCGACTTAATTCCATTACATTATCGTCGTTTTGCTTTTGCTCATGTTCATCTTATATCCTCCTTTCAAGACACTGTCCATTCCGTTCAACTGCTCTTCCAAGTCCTTTGCTGTCTCTGACAGAATTAGAAAGTCGTCGGCGAACCTCAAAGTTTTTATTTCTTCTCCGTGGATTTTAATTCCAACTCCGAATTTTTCTTTTGTCTCCTTTACTGTTTGCTCAATATAGAGATTTAATGACATCAGGGAGAGGCTACAACCCTGTCTCACTCCCTTCCCAACCACTGCTTCCCTTTCATGTCCCTCGACTCTTATAACTGCCATCTGGTTTCTGTACAAACTGTAAATAGCATTTCGTTCCCTGTATTTTACCTTTGCCACATTCAGAATTTGAAAGATAGTATTCCAGCCAACATTGTCAATGGCTTTATCTAAGTCTACAAATGTTAGAAACGTAGGTTTGCCTTTTATTAATCTGTCTTCTCAGATAAGTCGGAGGGTCAGTATTGCCTCACGTGTTCCAATATTTCTACGGAATCCAAATCGATCTTCGCCGAGGACGGCTTCTACCAGTATTTCCAGTTGTCTGTAAAGAATTTGCGTTAGTTTTCTGCAGCCGTGACTTATTAAACTGATAATTAGGTAATTTAGACACCTGCTTTCATTGGGATTGGAATTATTATATTTTTCAGAACGTAACAGTAACAAATTAGCAATGAGACGAAAGAAATTACAATTTTGTTCTTCTTCTAGTTTCACAGTGACGTCAACCAAATGTTGTCTCCGGGCCAACTTATAATAGAGAACTGGTGTAGTGTATTGTACCTGGCCGCTGATACGCACCGTATTTTCCCGTTCTGTCAACTGCCTCGTGCTGCGGACTATTCAAATTCGGCAGTATAGTCACTCTGACCTGAAGCCATGTAACGTTCAACTTCTTGTATAGACTGGCAGACATCTGGAAATATGTTCCCACGCTCTCATTCATTTCGAGCCAGTAGTTAATATGTTACGCTTATGTAGCTCTTCCTTGTGGTTTGCACTGTACAATACTACATATAGGAGTAATTATTCATATAAATGGGGACAGATGATATAATCATCTTCGTAGAGCTATCGTTGTTCGATTTATTTACTAATTTCGAGAGATCACCTGTTACTCTCACTGTCGACTGCTTGACAGCTGCACGGTCTCCGCTGCCCGTGAGTTGACATTGCAATGTTTAAATGCACCACCAGATTGGTGATATAACAGCGCAGCTAAGATTTCTAGTATTTTTTCGGTGACTCTGCACCAAGTGATCTCTATGAACTCTGTTGAATTTTTACCGTGGATGATTACAAACTTTTCATCGTCCTTAGTCAATATTAACATTTACATACATAGTTTTTATCTTTTACAAAACAGTAAAATGTTGATAGTAATTTACAAGATAACAATCATGAAATCTGTTACAGATTCCCCCTTCTTACAAATCAAGTGAAGAAACTGTATTTACTTTTTTCAGTATATAAATACACGTATAACTTCGCAAAATTTGAGCCACCCGTACAGCCGAGCACGTTTGCACACCGCTTCCAGGATTAGTAGAATCGTGGAAGCCCATCAGGAGAATAACGGAGATCCAGTATCGAATCTTCCCGAGGAGTAACGACGAAGCCAAGTGTTTCTGTGATCCTGCATGTGGTTCGTAGGAGGTTTGCGACATCCGACTACCTAAATATCGAGTTAGTATCCTCAGATACATTGTTGGACAATATATACAAAAATTTCGCACATTTTCATATAATGACTTCAACTCGAGATGATTTTACCGGTTTCCACAACGAAACACTGTCTCGAAATGTGACAGAAACCCAAACAGATTCTGGTCATGTATAAAGTACACCAGCAGCAAGATACATTCGATTGCGTGATAACAATGGTAATGTCACTGACGACAGTGCCACTAAAGTAGAATTACTAAACACAGTTTCTCGAAATTCCTTTACAAAAGAATACGTAGTAAATATTCCAGAATTCGAATGTAGAACAACTGCCGACAAGAGCAACTTAGATGTAGATATCCTCGGTGTCGCGAAGCAGTTCAAACCAACAATGTCGGGGCCTCCGCTCCAGACGTGTACCAGTCAGGTTCCTTTCAGATTATGCTGATCCAGTAGCTCCCTACTTAGCACTCATATACACTCCTGGATATGGAAAAAAGAACACATTGACACCGGTGTGTCAGACCCACCATACTTGCTCCGGACACTGCGAGAGGGCTGTACAAGCAATGATCACACGCACGGCACAGCGGACACGCCAGGAACCGCGGTGTTGGCCGTCGAATGGCGCTAGCTGCGCAGCATTTGTGCACCGCCGCCGTCAGTGTCAGCCAGTTTGCCGTGGCATACGGAGCTCCATCGCAGTCTTTAACACTGGTAGCATGCCGGGACAGCGTGGACGTGAAACGTATGTGCAGTTGACGGACTTTGAGCGAGGGCGTACAGTGGGCATGCGGGAGGCCGGGTGGACGTACCGCCGAATTGCTCAACACGTGGGGCGTGAGATCTCCTCAGTACATCGATGTTGTCGCCAGTGGTCGGCGTAAGGTGCACGTGCCCGTCGACCTGGGACCGGACCGCAGCGACGCACGGATGCACGCCAAGACCGTAGGATCCTACGCAGTGCCGTAGGGGACCGCACCGCCACTTCCCAGCAAATTAGGGACACTGTTGCTCCTGGGGTATCGGCGAGGACCATTCGCAACCGTCTCCATGAAGCTGGGCTACGGTCCCGCACACCGTTAGGCCGTCTTCCGCTCACGCCCCAACATCGTGCACCCCGCCTCCAGTGGTGTCGCGACAGGCGTGATTGGAGGGACGAATGGAGACGTGTCGTCTTCAGCGATGAGAGTCGCTTCTGCCTTGGTGCCGATGATGGTCGTATGCGTGTTTGGCGCCGTGCAGGTGAGCGCCACAATCAGGACTGCATACGACCGAGGCACACAGGGCCAACACCCGGCATCATGGTGTGGGGAGCGATCTCCTATACTGGCCGTACACCACTGGTGATCGTCGAGGGGACACTGAATAGTGCACGGTACATCCAAACCGTCATCGAACCCATCGTTCTACCATTCCTAGACCGGAAAGGGAACTTGCTGTTCCAACAGGACAATGTACGTCCGCATGTATCCCGTGTCACCCAACGTGCTCTAGAAGGTGTAAGCCAACTACCCTGGCCAGCAAGATCTCCGGATCTGTCCCCCATTGAGCATGTTTGGGACTGGATGAAGCGTCGTCTCACGCGGTCTGCACGTCCAGCACGAACGCTGGTCCAACTGAGGCGCCAGGTGGAAATGGCATGGCAAGCCGTTCCACAGGACTACATCCAGCATCTCTACGATCGTCTCCATGAGAGAATAGCAGCCTGCATTGCTGCGAAAGGTGGATATACACTGTACTAGTGCCGACATTGTGCATGCTCTGTTGCCTGTGTCTATGTGCCTGTGGTTCTGTCAGTGTGATCATGTGATGTATCTGACCCCAGGAATGTGTCAATAAAGTTTCCCCTTCCTGGGACAGTGAATTCACGGTGTTCTTATTTCAATTTCCAGGAGTGTATATAGTCGCTCTGTCCTCGAAAGATCTGTACCTAAACACTCGAAAGTTGCCAAGTCACACCATTATCCAAGAAAGGAAAGAGAATTAATATCCACTGAATTACAGACCCATATCACTAACGTCGATTTCCAGGAGGATTTTTGAACACATCATGTGTTCAAACATTATCAGTTACCTCCAAGAAAACGATTTATTGACAAATAGCACGTGTTCATAATATAGAGTACTTGTGAAACGCAACTAGCTCTCTATTCACACAAAGTAATGAGTGCTATTGTCAGGAATTGCCAGATTTAGTTCCAGAAGGATCCGGACACCGTTCCTCGTAACCGACTCAAAATCAAATTGCATGCCTCTGGTGTGTCGCCTCAACATTGCGACTAGATTCGTAAGTTCCTGTCAGATAGGTCAGTTCGTACTAATTGACAAAGAACCATCAACTAAAAGTAATATCTGGCATTCACCAACGAAGTGTTACAGGCTCTTTGCTGTTCCTGATCTATTTAAACGGATCAAGGGACGAACTGAGCAGGGCACTACATTGTTTGCATATGATGCTGTCATTTACTCATATAAAGACATCATGCGATTCAAACAAACTGCAAAACGAATTAGACAAGATATCTGTATGGTGCCAAAATTGCCAGACGACTCTAAGTAACGAAACATCTGAATTCGTACACATGTATGCTAAAGGAAATCCGCTAAATTTCGGTTAAAGGATAAAATGCACAAATATAAAGACTGTAAATTCCACTAAAAACCTAGGGACTACAGTTACGAATAATTTAAATTGGAACGATCACATAGATAATGTTGCGGGGGAAGCAAACGAAAGACTGCGGTCTATTGGCAGAACACATAGAAAATACGACAGGTCTACTAAAGAGACTGCTTATACTTCGCTTGTCCACCCTATTATGGAGTAATGTTGTGCGGTGCGGGATCGGCACCAGACAGGACCGGCGGGGGACATCGTGAAAGTTGAAAGAAGGGCCGTACGTTCTTTATTATCGCGAAAGAGGTGACCTAATGCCACGGATAAGATACGCGATAGGGTGGCAATCATTAAAACAAAGGCGTTTTTCATTGTGGCAGGATCTTGTCACTTCCTCCTGAGAGCGTGAAAAATTTTGTTGGCTCCCACCTACATAAGGAGAGATGATCATCGTAATAAAACAAGAGAAAACACAGCTCGCACAGAAAAGTTTAAATGTTCGTTTGTGAGTGGAACGGCTGAGAGACAGCTGGAAGGTGGATCGACGAGTCCTTGGCCAGGTACATAATCGTGAATTACAGAATAACAGAATAATTGTGAAGACGTGTATGTAGAACATTACTCGCAGACTGTTAGTCTGTTTGGTTTCACCATTTCCTTCCGGGTGAGTCTGTGGGGAGGGGAGGGGGGGGGGGGGAGGGAAGAGATGGGAATAAAAAGTGGATGCAGGAAGGCCACCTTCTTAACAATGCCGAACCTGACAATGGCAATCCCGGACTGGTGTTAGTAAGGGATAAAAGCAAAATAAAAAACAGACCAAAGAATCTCGCAAATTTAGTGTAACGCGATGTTATGAATAAGTTTTCTATTGCCGCCTATGAAGTAAACGCACGTAGTATTTCAGAAGTGCGTGTAGACTTTTGCAGTTTACAAGAAAATGAATATAAATCTTTACTTGTTGCTTTTAACACGAGAGACTGTGTAGACGACAGAAAATAAATTTGGAATGGAGATCAGATTTTTTTCCTGTTTTGGAAACAGCGTAGCCTGACTTTGTTGGTATTCATAGCAAAGGAAATATATACATTATCGTACCGCAAAAGGCGTAACTATGTTAGAGGAAAGGAGTTTTCCCGTGGCTGTGCGCTGTTTGCCGATGCGGTATGTAAATGATGAACCGCCTAGTGGTAGGAAGAAATACCATGGACAGAAATATGGAGATGCTGAAAGAAAATCTGGCCAAAACGACTAACTGCTTTTACAGAAGGAAGAAACTCTAAGGCCCCAAGAGCTTCTGTTGTGTTGGATTTATATTATGCAGTAGAGAAGTAAGAGTCACAAGTTAAAAGTACATCATGTACGGTGTAAATCTAAGTAACAAAAAGTTTTGTTACTCTATGAGAGATCACAGGTTTTTGGTCAAATATCTAAGCGGAGTGAAGACAATATCCCTCAGATATTATTCAATAGATTTTTGTCCGAAATTTTGTAGCCAAATGTGGAGTGGGATGTGGAAAAATTGTGTATCATACTGAACAGCATGAGGTGTAGTCTGAAAGAAAGATTTAATTCCATGAAAGTAGAAAGTAATTAAAAAAGCTCAATCACTGATTTTAAGAAAAAAAATTGTTGGAATGTTCGTAACCAAACGAAAAGTGGGAAGTGGAAAAATGGTGTGTCAAACTGACTAGCGTGAGGTCTAGTTTTGCAAAGGAAGATTTAATTGCTCGAAAGTAGTTAGGAAAATAAAAAAGCTTCATTAGTGAGTTAGTGACTCACGGAAATAATTTCGTACAGATTGCCGTAGCCAAACGAAAAGTGGGAAACAGACAAATAGGGTATCAAACTGAATACCGCGTTGTCCAGCTATACAAATAAAAAATATGTAATTACTTCAATGTAATCGAGATAATGAAGAAACCTTAATTAGTGGTTTGAGGAAAAATTGAAGATTTCACGAAATGCTGCCTCTAGCTATGTAAATGAAGTCTCCAAAAATATCAAATCGTAGCGTAAATTTTAACTTCGCTCGTTTCTCTCCATTTATACATGATTTATAAAAGCAGAATATCGGTCGATATTTGTATTCATTATAATTCATGCTTTCCGAGCTAAACTTGAAAAACAAACGGTCAAGGGGTTTGCGAAGTGATTTGTCCAGAAGTAAGAAATAAAATATATTAGAGAAATGTTTGAAATTCCGTGACGAATGTCGTGTACAGTTAATGAGGCGGCGATTGAGAATAATGTTCAACGTTTAACTAAGAATTTTTGAATTTTTAACAGTACTAGAGGATATTTGTCTAGTATAATCTCACTCAATGTAATCTTTACGTCCCTGAAGTATGAGCATCTCAATTGCCCTATATAATTTCGGACATCATTGAAAAGACATTTGACCATATTTCCAATTTTTTAAAATTCCTTTAGGTTTTGTCTATAAGTTAAACTGAAAGGTCAGTCTGATGTCCTACATACTTGATTTTTATTTGTGTGACAAGGACTTGAATTAATTATTGTGTTGATCAATGCGGAGATAATCCTACAGCTGTTCATCGACAAACTTAATCAGTTTCTTAATGATCTTTTTAAGTGACAGTGCTGTCATTAACATTAATTACTTTAGTTTACAAATGACACGTTGATACAAGTCCCTCGACGAGAATCGAAACACTATACGATTCCTAAGACAATCCTCGAACCAATTTCGGTCCCACGTTTGGTCCGTGTTGTGGATGCACATGCAGTTGAGTCAAGCTACCAGCTCATTACCAAGTAATGCATCACGTGCAACATGACTAGGCAATGAAAGTCTTAGACTTATATAAAGAGTTGACATCCGTAAAGAAAAGCTGTGTAGAAGCCGCTGGTGGGACAATTTCTAGAGTACCGCTACAGCGTCTGGTGTACTGTGCAAGTAAACGTGAGTGCAGATATCGGTGTTTGAGACCCACTGAAACAAGAATGTACAGCCGAAACGAAAGGCTCAAAAACTAAGTTATCTTTTCAAAAAAATTCGCTTTCTCGCAAAACGTTATTCAGTATTTTTAGACAGCCAGAATCCGAGAAAGATTGTTCTGCTGCCTACTGTCAAAGTCTTTCTCTAAGTCTACAAAAGCTATAAAAGTAGGTTAGGCTTTCATTAACCTATCTTCTATGGCAAGTCGTAGCGACATTCGCGTGTTCCGACGGCTCACTGCATTCCAAATTGATCTCCCTGGAGGTTGGCTTTACATGTTTCTCCAGTCTTCTGCAAACCGCTACAGCCAGTACTTTGCAAGCATCACTTATTAAACTGAAAATTCGGTAAAATTCACACGTCAGCATCCGCTTTTTTTGGAACTGAATCTATTAGGTTCCTCTCGAAATATGAAGATATTTCTCCCGTTTCATGCATCTCGCACACCAGCTGCAGTAGTTGTCGTGAAATGGCTCTCCCAAGGATTTTCATATTCTACAGGAGCTTTGCTTCGACCTACGTCTTGTTGAGTAATCCGCTATAAGGTCTCATGGTTTCAGCCACGTTTCAAATATATCGTATCTCTCGTTAGGGATGTATGTACGAGAATACTCTGGCCCTTGATCGTAAGAAACATTTCGAGTAATAGTACGTAGAAGGCGTACAGGCCAACATATCTTCCTAATCGTGCATCCTCGAGCGTAGCCCGCAAATCTGAGTGACGCTGCCGAAGCGTTGCAATGAGTTTCCAGCCTGTTACACCAGAGTTATTAACACCGACCAGTAGCGACTGGCCCAAATTTTTGCACAGCTCGACTGCCCATAAGCACACCAAACGTTGCTTTGCCAATCTCATGCCGTAATCATCGTACTCTGTAAAAGGTTTTCTTTTTTCCCTTTTATTTCCGTGGTCTATTTCTCTGCTTATGAGCGAGATCTTTGTAGCGCGAAATACTGCGAAATATTCCGTCACCGACTTCGCTGCAGCTCACCTTCCCATTCCCTTTCGCGTGCGCCGCCTGTCTCTGTAATAAAGTTCCCTCCCCAGCGTCCCTTCCACATTCTCTTTCCCTTGCTCATTATAACAGAGAACTCTGTCCGTGTCATAACCGACTGCTGCGGAGTAACGACCTGTGTGAGTGCGGCCGAGAGGTAACCTCCTGCAGAGTTCTGTTCTCTGTATGACATTTCTCGACAGTTGAACGTGTAACTGGTAAAATTTCTGACAACTTTACAGTTGTACATGTTATTCCCCTTACCTTTACTGCAATATTAACACAGGAAAAATTTCGTAACCTTTAGCGAAGCGTGCTGCTGGTACTTTTAGAACAGTTTTTTTGATAATTATTACTGTCTTCAACAGTTGTCCTCCTTTAATTTTCTTTTCTTATAGCTGACAGAAGCGTAGCAGTCAGGTACATGCAATTCCAATCATGATCAGTTTTAAAGTTTTCATTTCTGTGCATCGTTCTCATCTTTACATTTGACGCGTGCAACGATTACTCAAAGGTTTCGATCCTAATCTAGTAATAATACGTGCGTCAAAAATTTCCTACGTTTATTTCATGATTTTTTAACTAACGTATAAAATACACTGCTTACAAATTAACTATTGCTGAGATTGTACACCAGATTTGCTTTGGAATAGATAGACTTGACGTGAATATGAGAAATATCTCCATCTTAAGTATTGCTAAGGAACGGAGACATTGTTGGACAGGAATAACCACAGGCAATGATGGACGACAAGAAACACAATACGTTCGTAATATAGGTGGAACGGCATACTTATAACGAAAAATTGTACAAATCCCACCACATAGGAAAGCAGAGTAACAGACATATACAGGGTGTTACAAAAAGGTACGGCCACATTTTCAGAAAACATTCCTCACACACAAAGAAAGAAAATATGTTATGCGGACATGTGTCCGGAAACGCTTACTTTCCATGTTAGAGCTCATTTTATTACTTCTCTTCAAATCACGTTAATCATGGAATGGAAACACACAGCCACAGAACGTACCCTCGTGACTTCAAACATTTTGTTACAGGAAATGTTCAAAATGTCCTCCGTTAGCGAGGATACATGCATCCACCCTCCGTTGCATGGAATCCCTGATGCAGCCCTGGAGAATGGCGTATTGTATCACAGCCGTCCACAATACGAGCACGAAGAGTCTCTACATTTGGTACCGGGGTTGCGTAGACAAGAGCTTTCAAATGCCCCCATAAATGAAAGTCAAGAGGGTTGAGGTCAGGAGGGCGTGGAGGCCATGGAATTGGTCCGCCTCTACCAATCCATCGGTCACCGAATCTGTTGTTGAAAAGTGTACGAATACTTCGACTGAAATGTGCAGGAGCTCCATCGCGCATGAACCACATGTTGTGTCGTACTTGTAAAGGCACATGTTCTAGTAGCACAGGTAGAGTATCCCGTATGAGATCATGATAACGTGCTCCATTGAGCGTAGGTGGATGAAACTAAAATGAGCTCTAACACGGAAATTAATCGTTTCCGGACACATGTCCACATAACATCTTTTCTTTATTTGTGTGAGGAATGTTTCCTGAAAGTTTGTCCATACCTATTTGTAACACCCTGTATAGCCTTCATGTTTCACATAGGGTAGACTCCCAACTTAAAGGACGATATCGGACTGTCAGTAAGGAATATGCCATCCTCAGGCACTAGTGCACATTTTGCAACTGTTATTCATGCTGGCTATTAAACTGGTCAGGACTCCTAGGGGGGTGTGGGGGAGGGTGTTGTCGCATTCCTCTCTCAAGGTGATGGTTCGGGGAGAGGACGTTCGTTAAGAAACACGTCTTCCAAGGCCATTACAGGGTTTAGTTCCGGGGAGTATACAAGCCAATTCATACGATCAACATCTTCACCTTCCATTGGGTACGAAGCCTCGTCGGTCCCGTGTGGATGGGCACTACCAACCACGAACCGAAGGCCGAGGCCTTCCGCACTCACAAACAAATATAATCCAGAATAAACTTCGTACAGTAACGCTCTAACGGTACCTCGCGCAAAGATATGCAGCAGTGTTGAACTATTGTACGAGTACAAGACGCCTGTCCATACCATAACGCCTAATCCATTCCGGTGACGATTATGAACATTCTGCAGTGTGTAACGTGTTCCCTGCGTCTCGTCGCACTAACTGGTAGCCAGAACCATTTGCCACAGTGAAGTGGGATTCGTCGGAGAACATCTCTGTGGCTTCCGACCATTCAGATCAGCCTGATTTAAAAAATTCGAAATATTTCCGGCAGAGACTAGGGGTGCTGATAAAATATTGGCTCAAATGGCTCTGAGCACTATGGGTCTTAACATCTTAGGTCATCAGTCCCCTAGAACTTAGAACTACTTAAACGTAACTAACTTAAGGACATCACACACATCCATGCCCGAAGCAGGATTCGAACCTGCGACCGTAGCAATCCCGCGGTTCCGGACTACAGCACCTAGAACCGCACGGCCACCGCGGCCGGCGATAAAATATTAATATATCAGTATATCGATATCTTTACTATTATGTTTCTATGTATTTGGGCGATTATTGTTCCCCGTATACATCGATATATCGACATCAAGACGGCAGTATAGACTGCCGAAATTTTTATTTTATAGCTTTTTCACAATTTTTGGCAATTATTTGAAGCTGTTCTTTTGAAATTGTAGTAGAACATAATTTTGCTTTGACTGTTCGAAGGAGTCATACTACTTTTGGGATTCTTATCACATCCTGTCTTTCTCTTTGACTGTGTGAACCAAGTAAAGTTGGAACAAAAGAAGAATTCCGATTGCCGTTGGGGGTGGGGAAGGGGGAGGGGGGAAGGGGGGAAGGGCATGGCGGTATGAATGGTATAAAAAGATTTCCATACCAGTTGCGCTAAAAAAAATTAACGCAACTAGTTTCTATTTCTTCACATCGTAATTCGTCGAATACAGTTGCTCAAAATGATGAACAAAAATCTGCTGGAGAAGATTGATCTTGAGGTGGACGGAGAAGTGTGTGGAGAAATGGTGATGTAATGAGCTGTCGGCGATACCAACAGAAACTGCAATGTTTAGCGTCAATACGCAGTTTTGGCACTACAACTGCTAGGTCTCTGGCGCTGGCAAATATTAAAAAAAAATTAAAGTCGAAATGAAGTGTTCTGGACAAATCCGGTATGTGACGAAATCGAACGACGGACTCATCGGATATCTTTTATTGTGTCACTTACATGCATTTAACAGTGTTAGCAAAAGTGCTTATCACCAAGCGTGAACATCGTTTTCCTTCCAGTCCTTTCTCCAAGGGGGACATGTAGGCAGGTAGCTTGTTGATGTAAAAAAATCTAATAATAAATCAATACTTAAATATACAGCTATAAAACTGGCAGTATATTTACAGTGCACAGCTAACATTTTTCTAGGCCGGCCCTCGATACTTTTTCCGTCGATGTGTCGATATATCGGTAAGTTATTCGTTATGTCGAGAGCGGTCAATGACATCATTTTCAATATCGATGTTCGTATTCCCCGTATTTATAAAACATCGATTATTCTGGAAGAGACACGTATACTAGTAGCGGTTGCAAGGTCTGCAGTAATCTGCCTATGGGTGGGATGTCTGTTCCTTTTCGCCACTAGGGCTATGTATCGGTGCTCTTGCGGTGTGGTGATCCGTCTACGACCATCACCATGCTTTCGCAGAGCATTTCCACCTTCAGCGACGTTCTTAATCGCGAGATGGCACTTTGGTCATACCCATTACTGTGACCACTGTACGGGGCGACAGTTCGACCGGCTTCGAACCGTCCAACTGCTCGTCCACGATCGTAAGCACGCAAACGATGTCTTGCAGACATGTTACCGTACCACACGGAATGAAGCACTAGTCGGTTCTACATCCCTGGTGAAACACTGATCGGCATGAACTGTTGAACGCGTACATAGCGTTCGTGCAAAGGCTTTGCAGTTGGTAAAGCGAAACGGCAGGGTGAAGAACGAAAATGTTGCTCAAATGCCGGATATTTTTCTCCGTACTGGAATATAGTCGACAAACTGGGTTTGCTACAATGAATAAAGCATACATTGAAGTATTTATTGGTATTTTCTTAGTGGCGAAAAGGAACAGACATCCCACCCATAGGCAGATTACTGCAGACCTTGCAACCGCTACTAGTATACGTGTCTCTTCCATAGGCTACAATCCGACCTTTATCAAAGTCGGAAACGAGATGGTACGCATTTCTGCTGCTTACACGAGGCACCACAATCACGTTTCACCAGGCAACGCCGGTCAACTGCTGTTTGTGTATGAAAAGTGGTCGGAAACTTTCCTCATGTCAGCACGTTGTAGGTGTCGCCACCAACGCCAACCTTGTGTGAATGGTCTGAAAAGGTAATAATTTGCATTACACAGCATCGTCTTCCTGTCGGTTAAATTCCGCATCTGTAGCACGTCATCTTCGTGGTGTAGCAATTTTAATGGCCAGTAGTGTATTACCTCTTGGAATCCACCAAAGAACGTCCTCGGTCATCTACATCTACAAAGATACTCCAAAAGCCACCTTACAGTGCCTGGTGGGGGATACCCTGTACCACTACAACTCTTTTCCTTTCCTGTTCCACTCGCAGTTATCTCTAGTGAAAAATGACCTTCTGTATGTGTCTGTATGAGCCCTAACGTCTCGTATCTTATCTTCGTGGTCCTTAGGTGCAGTGTATGTTGGTGACAGTTGAATCGTTCGAGGGTTAACCTCAAATGCCGGTCTCTACACTTTCTCAATACTGTTTCTCGATAAGAACGTGGCCTTCCCGAATTTGTAGCACTTCTGAAGCGAATGCCGTCAAGTGCTTCCTTCAGAACTGCAACAAATTCGTAGGGCAATACACCGCGCTGCTCGAACTGTCACCTCAACTTGCACTGATAAGAGTATCCTACGACTTCCACATCGCTGACAATGGGTTATACACAATGATGGTGACTACTTTAAAGGTCAGTAAAACTTTGAAACCCTTGTCTATTTTGTACGAGCTGTAAGTAAATAGTTGCCACTATTTAAGTTCCAACCCTAGTAGAAATTTTGTCTAAGTCGTCTTGTATCTTTCTACACACACTCAACTTCGACAACTTACCGTACACAACGGCTTCATCAGCAAATGAGCGCAGATTGCTGCCAGTCCCGTCCTCCCAAATAATTTATGTATATAGAAGACAACAGTGATTCTGTCGCACGATACCCTTGCCTCCGATGAACACTCGCCGTCGAAGACAACATACAGTTTTTTTTTTTTTTAATTAAGAAGTTTCCTAGACACTCACATATCTGTAGACGTATTCCATATGTTTGTTCCTTCGAGAACAGACTACAGTGTAGCACCGTGTCAAATGCTTTCTGGAAATCTAGAAATATGGAATCTGCCTTTTGCCCTTTGTCCATAGTTCGCAGTATACCATGTGAGAACAGGACAAGCTAAGTTTCACTCGAGCGATGCTTTCTAAAACCATGCTGATCCGTAGACATAAGCTCCTCATTCTCAAATATGGATACAACATCCAGTAGCAACGGTCACATGTCCTTCCCACTTACATTTTACTTTCACTACAGTAATTATTACGTCCTCTACTCCCATGTCCCAAACATATTTATTTGTTTTCCTGTCGCTCTTTTTCAGTCTCTACAAGCATCTCTATTCCACACTGAACAACCAGTTGTTTATGAATAATTTCGTGAATAGCCCACATCCACCATTTTTTGTTCTCCCTAGCAGGGCATTTCCAAGTTTATAGCATATATGCTTTTCATTTCGATCAGACGAATCAAACACAGATAAACTTTTTACTAAATTAGTAATTACTAGTGACGTAAAGAAAATGGCTCAATAGGTGAAAATCAGAGAACGTACGTAGAACACATAAGGTATTACACCAGAGACAAATACTAAAAGAGGAACACCAAATAATTATAATAGTTTCCCAGTGATGTGTTCAGACAGGCCATTAAGGCCACGACGGGAATTCCGCTGCCTGCTAGCTGGTGTGGGGCCCGTGTCCGCACAATGGGCCACGCCTTTTCTGCCCCAAGTCTCCCTCCGTTGAAGGCGTGGGCATTTTACCTGTACTGCCTTTTTCCGGCCACCTCCATTCGCCGACCGCGCATTTCGCTCTCGCTCTTAGTAGTTCCCATTTCGTTTCCCCTCCACAGTACCTGCCGATATAGGAAACTGCGGTAAAGAACCAGTAATACACAGCGCGCTTTGCCCCTGGGTGTAGCTTTACGGCTTTCGTTCACATTAGATGGCGAAGTCCTTGGTAATGCATGAGTCTATCTGCATTTAACAGTATCCGATTCAAACTACACCCGCATTCAAATAACCGTTTAAGGAACACTGTGAACTCTGTTCGATTTATTACTTGCGCTCACTTCGAACATACAAAGCATGAACTGTATATCTTACATCAAAAGTCAACTCGATATAACGTTGATATTTAAAATAAATGTTGCTTGGACACTAAAATGAAAGTAATTTGTATATCAACTAATTAATTACACAAGCTGCCAATTAATAGTAATAAAAGAAGGTCACGACACTATCTCTTAAATAAAATATAAATTGTAGATGCCAGAAAACATCCAAAATCTATGGCTAACTGTGAAAATAAAAACTAAAAGCAGCAAGAAATAGCCAGTTTAAACAGGACAGGAGAAAAGGCCTAGATGATACTGGAATGTAGGGAAAAGTACGCTCATTCATCAAATGCAAAACACTAGGCCTCTGCGTTAAATACAACTTAAGTTAAGCATTTAAACCTATCTACATTTACATTGAGGTATACACTGCACCAGTCATCTTGCGGTCGGTTGCGGTGAGTACTTTGTATGCCACTGTCACTCTCCTCCTTTCCCGTTGCAGTCGTCAGTATTTTACGGGAAGAACGACTGCCGGTAAGCCTACGTGAGGGCTCCAAACTCTCTGGTTATATCTCCATGGTCTTTTCACGAGATTTACGTAGGAGGAAGCATTATATTTGGTGACCCTTCTAGCAACGTACGCTCTTGAAGCTTCAACAACAAAGCACAAAATGGGTCAAATGGCTCTGAGCACTATGGAACTTAACTTATAAGGTCACCAGTCCCCTAGAACTTAGAACTACTTAAACCTAACTAACCAAAGGATACCACACACATCCATGCCCCAGGCAGGATTCGAACCTGCGACCATAGAGGTCGCGCAGTTCCAGACTTAAGCGCCTAGAACCGCTCGGCCACCCCGGCCGGCCAACAAAGCACATCTCGATGCAGAACGTCTCCCTTCCGGTCTCTGTCACTGTAATCGGATGAGAATCTCTGTGACGTTTTTGCTCTTATTAAATAAACGTGTAACAAAACGTGCTGCACATTTTTTGGAACTTCTCTATTTTCTCTGTCAATCATGTACGAATCCCATACTGACGATCAATATTCAAGTATTTGTCGAAGGAGGGTTTTGTTGATAGACTGCATTTCTGAGGATTCCTCCAATGACTCTGTCTGACATCTATCTTTCTTCGATTAGTTTTACATAGTCGTTCCACTTTAAATCGCTCCGTACGCATGCTCCTCGATATTTTATGGAGGTAACTGTTTTCAGTGATTGTTTCGCAATCGAATAATCATACAATAATGGGGCTTTCTGTCTATGTATTTGCAGTACATTACATTTGTTCATGTTGAGGGTCAATTTCCACTCCATGCATCTAAAGTCGATGGTCTGCAGCTCATTCTGCATTTCGCTACAATTTTCTAGCGTTGCGACTTCTCTTTATACAACTGAATCACCAACGGCAAGCCTTAGGGAACTTCCGACGTTATCTATGTACGAGGGTTGGTACTTTAACAGTGGCAATTATTTATTTATAGCTCATACAAAATAGATACGTGTTTCAAATTTTTACTTACCTCCAAAGTAGTCACCTGCATTGTGTATAACCAGTTGCCAGGAAGTCGTAGGATACTCTTAGTAGTGCCAGTTGTGTTGACAGTTCGAGGGGCGCGGTCTATTGCCCGACGAATCTGTCTGTATCAGTTCTGAAGCGAATGCCGTGAAGTGTTTCGTTCAGTTTAGAAATCTGGTGGAACATACGAGGACTTAAGTCAGGGGAGTGGAGTAGGTTGTGTAGCACTTAGCAGCCCAATCAGTCAAACAAATCAATAACAGCTTGCACTGTACGTGCTTGAGCGGTGTCCTGAAAAATGATGGTCAGGTCCTGCAGAAAGTGTCATCACTTCTGTCTCTATGCTGTTCATTTTTGGAACAAAACCTACGACCAGCTTACTTCCCCAATGGCAGTTTGGTTAGAAGACGCTTGTGAGGAACGGTGTCGAAAGCTTTTTGGAAATCTAAAAATATGGAATCAATTTGACATCCCCTGTCGCTAGCACTTATTACTTCATGAGTATAATGAGCTAGTTGTGTTTCACAAGAACGATATTTTCTGAAACCTTGCTGACTATGTGTCAATAAATTGTTTTCTTCGAGGTACTTCATAATGTTCGAATACAGTATATGTTCCAAAAGCTTCCTACAAATCGACGTTAGTGATATAGGCCCGTAATTCAGCGGATTACTCCTGCTTCCCTTTTCGGGTATTGGTGTGACTCGAGCAATTTTCCAGTCTTTAGGTACGGATCTTCCTGTGAGCTAGCGGCTGTATATAATTGCTAAGTATGGAGCTATATTATCAGCATACCTGAGAGGAACCTGACTGGTATACAATCTGGACCGGAGGCCTTGCCTTTATTAAGTGATTTAAGCTGCTTCGTTACTCCGAGGATATCTACTTCTAAGTTTCTCATCTTGGCAGTTGTTCTTGATTGAAATAAAGGAATATTTACTTCGTCTTCTTTTGTGATGGAGTTTCGGAAAACCGTGTCTAGTAACTCTGCTTAAGTGACACTGTCATCAGTGATTTCATCGTTGTTATCGCGCAGTGAAGGTATTGATTGCGTCTAGCCACTGGTGTGCTTTATGTATGACCAGAATCTCAGATTTCGAGACAGAATTTCATTGTGGAAATCATCAAAAGCATCTCGCATTGAAGTACGCGCCATATTTCGAACTTCTGTAAAACTTTGCTAATCTTGAGGATTTTGAATTCTTTTAAATTTGGCATCCTTTTTTCGTTGCTTCTGCAACAGCGATCTGACCCGTTTTGTGTACCATGGGCGATCAGTACCACCATTTTGAAAACATTCCACAACTTTTCTACACTTAAATGTTCAGATCGGAAGGAGTGAAGGCTATCTTTTGAAAAGGCGTTAAGAACATTTTTATCAGCTTTTTTAAACATATATACTTTGCGTTTCTTTTTGATTGTTGTAGGTGTTACGGTATTCAGCCGAGCAGAAAGTGCCTTGTGGTCGCTAATCCCTGTATTCGTCACAATACTCACTATTTGTCCTGGATTATTTGTTGCTAAAACGTCAAGTATGCTTTCGCAACCATTTACGCTTCGAGTGGGCTCATGAACTAAATGTTCAAAATAATTTTCTGAGAAAGCATTCAGTACAATTTCGGTTGACGTTTTATGCCTGCCGCCGGTTTTAAACGTATAATTTTTCCAGCATATCGAGGGTAGATTAAAGTCAAGACCGACTATGAGCGGGGTACTAATTTCAAATGAGACTCAAGTTTTCTGTGAACTGTTCAGCAACTATTTCTTCTGAGTCGGGGGTCGGTAAAACGATCCAATTAATAGTTTAGTCCGATTGTCAGGTATAACCTCTACCCATACTATTTCACACGAACTATCTACTTCAATTTCGCCACAAGGCAAACTACCTCTGACAGCAATAAATACTCCACCACCAACTGTATTTAGTCTATACTTTCTGAACACTATCACATCGTTAGAAAAAATTTCGGCTGAACTTATTTGCGGCTTTAGCCAGCTCTCCGTAGACAAGTATTTGAGCTTCAGTGCTTCCTACTAGGGCTTGTAGCTCTGGTTCTTTCCCAACACCGCTAGGACAGTTTACAACTACAATACCAATCGTTTCTACAACTACCTTAGTGTGTTTTACCTGCACACTTTTAGGCGGACGTCCCTTCTGTGGTTCCCTGAGGCCCTCTAACCTAAAAAACCGCCCAGTCCCTTCCACACAGCCCCCGCTACCCGTGTAGCCGCCTCCTGTGTGTAGGCTACACACTTGGCTTGGGCTTGGGCCCCACGTTTACCTGTTCCGGGCACATAAAGGGACTTAGTAGTCATGGGGGATTGAATGCTGGGGTAGGGGAAGGGTTGCTTGAGAATATGGGCTTGGACCTAGCATGAGAGAGGTGAATGAGTAATTGAACTCTGCAACTAATTTCAGTGAGCAGTAGCGAATACTCTGTTCAAGATTCATAAGAGGAAAAGATATAATTGGAAAAGGCTGGGAGTTACGAGAAGACATCAGAGTACATCATGCTCAGGCAGCGATTCCGAAATCAAATACGGGATTTTAAGGCGTACTCAGAAGCAAATACAGACTCAAATCACAATTTAGTAGTGACGAAGAATAGAAAGAAGCTTAAGGGGCTTCTGCCACTTATCCTACAGAATTGTGTCAAGTTCAGGTAACGACGATGAAGGTGGATAGCGGTCGCGCGCCCCCCTCTCCAAAGCAGACCACAAGGGCTCAATAATACTGAGATATAGAGACTGTGGTGGTCAGAGGTGGGGTGACAATTCGTCCATGGGCTCACAAAACCAGTGATGGACGATGCCAACTGTGTGAACAAGGCCCCGTCGTCTTGGAACACAGAAAGACCATTGAGGACCAAGCATTGTACTATGGGGTGGACATGATCAGTCAAAACGGTGACACAATCATTGGCAATAGTGCGATTTTGCATAGTACCAGTGGGGCCCCATGGAATATCACAATATGGAGAAGTCTTCTGAAGTAAGAGTGATATCAGATGTGCCTCAGGGGAGTGTCGTAGGACCTTTGCTATTCACAATGTACATAAATGACCTTGTGGATAACATCGGAAATTCACTGAGGCTTTTTGCGTATGATGCTGTGGTATGTCGAGAGGTTGTAACAATGGAAAATTGCACTGAAATGCAGGACGATCTGCAGCGAATTGACGCATGGTGCAGGGAATGGCAACTGAATCTCAATGTAGACAAGTGTAATGTGCTGCGAATACATAGAAAGAAAGACCCCTTATCATTTAGCTACAATATAGCAGGTCAGCAGCTGGAAGCAGTTAATTCCATAAATTATCTGGGAGTAGGCATTAGGAGTGATTTAAAATGGAATGATCATATAAAGTTGATCGTCGGTAAAGCAGATGCCAGACTAGATTCATTGGAAGAATCCTAAGGAAATGCAATCTGAAAACAAAGGAAGTAGGTTACAATACACTTGTTCGACCACTGCTTGAATACTGCTCACGAATGTGGGATCCGTACCAGATAGGGTTGATAGAAGAGATAGAGAAGATCCAACGGAGAGCAGCGCCCTTCGTCACAGGATCATTTAACAATCGCGAAATCGTTACGGAGATGATAGATAGACTCCAGTGGAAGGCTCTGCAGTAGCGACGCTCAGTAGCTCGGTACAGGCTTTTGTTGAAGTTTCGAGAACATACCTTCAACGAGCAGTCAAGCAGTATATTGCTCCCTCCTACTATATCTCGCGAAGAGACCATGAGGATAAAATCAGAGAGATTAGAGCCAACACAGAGGCATACCGACAATCTTTCATTCCTCGAACAATACTAGACTGGAATAGAAGGGAGAACCGATAAAGGTACTCAAGGTACCCTCCGCCACACACCGTCATTTGGCTTGCGGAGGATGGATGTAGATGTAGATGGCTGCCCAAATAATCACCGAATCTCAGCATGTCCACCCTTGTAACGTAAACTTGGCAAGAAGTCGGAAACAGTATCAAATCAGCCTCATTCGAATCAAATGACTTCCTTCCATTGCTCCGTAGCCCAGGTCTTATGGCTTGGGTCGCACATTTTTCTGTTCCGGGCATTTCCAACTCGCCCTGCAATTCCCAGCCCACGGACTCCCATCGTGCTATTTTGGTGCTGACAGGTATGTGAGTGCGACACCCAGTTTTGGACAGACATTTGCAGTTGTCGTGCTCTTATTTTTCTTCACAATCTCTCAATCTCTCCAATCATCATCTGACACCATCACTCAACACATACTTTCCTTAGCGTTTTGATACTGCGTATGATGTTAATCCGGTTTCCCTGCATGCAGCATAAATCTTCTATACGGTCCCCCTTGAAAGACCAAATAATTCGGCAACAACTGTCACGGAAGCACAAACCTCACGGGCATCAACAATTTGTCCACCTTCGAATTCATGTCGCCCCGACACAGTGCAGTTGTAACTACACAGAACTTTGTAATCACCATAACTGACACTTGCAATGTACCGAGAACACTGCGCAGGTGTCATTCCTAGTCAAGTACAACAGCGCAACCTGTAGGCTTGGCTTTACCTTGAAGCATGCATTTTCCGCAGTGTTTCCTTAACTTTGTTCAGCTGCTATTGCTGTACTGCCACTTAGAGAGAGAGCGATAAAAAAGAAATGAAAATTTCTGTGCTTTGGGTAGAGTGTTCAGTTCGATTGCGGGAGTTCGAGTGTTCGATTCCGGATCTTTTATTTCTCTTTTTTCTAAACTTTAGACTGTCATTTGATATTTCGCTTCGTAATCGTTATATAACAGTTACAGTAAGTTTTATGTGAAATATCTACAATTAATTTTTATTGAAACATGGATGAGAGTACAATAGTTTTAGTATGCCACTTTTCAAGACACAGTTTGTCTATTAAACGGGTACTATGTCCTCTTCCGCGCTTGTCTGCAGTGGGCTGTCTGGGCTAACACAAACAGGGTTCGACCAAGAACAAGACGAATGGAGTTGTTTTTGTTCATTTTGAGGGAATAAGTATAACAGAAGGAAAGAGAAGCAGTAATGACAGTAGAAAGTGAAGGATGGATGTGTGGAGTGTGTGGATGAGAACAGAGTAAACGTTTAAAGAGGAAATACGTATTTAAAGTTAGAGTAACACCTACGATTTTACTGGCATTTCTGTGTCCGTATTAAATGATTTCAAGTCTTTTGCATGAGATCTGCTGTAATTGTTGTTTAAGGATTAAAAATCCGGATCCATATAATGCAGACTAAAATTTTAAAAAAAGAAGGGGGAAGCTAGACCCGAAATCGAACACTCGGACTCGTCTATTGTTGCAAAAAAATCTACCTATAGCAGTAAAAGGCAGCACTGCTACGTAGTACTCACTGAAATTACTTGTCCGAAATGTGAATACAGTATTTTCAAGTTGTCTTACTTCGACGTACATTTTCGATAGAAAATGTACACAGGATTAAATGTTGCTACAGAGTTTTTTTCCACCCTTAGTATGCAGGGAATCGTGCTGTGCCGCATGAGTGCACGTATTTTGGTTCATCCCGTTTAATTCGCTTCATATGAAACACACATAGCTCTTCTCTGGAGACAACAGGAGTGGCTCAGGGCATTATTACACCTATCTACGACTATTATGATATTCCACAAAAACATTACTTACTTGACCTCACCAAAAAATTTCGTATAATAATATACCGCGTGTATTCCCGAAAGGTTGTCAGACCCATCGTATCTCTTGTTTCATTACATATTTACACTTTTGTTTTAGCATTGTGTACATGGAGTCAGTACAAACATATACTGCTTATCGCGTGCTTAATGCAACGCCCATTTGCAAATGAAAAATTCTGTGTGTTTCTCGCAAACATAGCATTTTTTTAAAAAAAATTAGAATGTCACGTGCACATTCAACAGAATGGTCGCATATTATTCTAGCGCAATACTCAGTTGTTGCACGTGTTAACAGCGATAATAGCCTATTAGTCCCTATCACTAAATTTGTTTACTTGTGTAGTGTTGATTCCGCAAATTCAGTTAATGTTACCCCTTTTCTACAGTTTAGTTGTCATTGATCATATTCCTAATCAGTTTAGTAACAGGTCTCTGAATATTTTTTACAGACGTAGATTCGTATTAAAAGGGCGAAATGAAACAATAAGGAGATTCGAACAAATGTTCCTCAAACAATATTAACTATGGCAGAAACGGTACTAACCCAAGACGAACAAATAAATGAGTTTTTCTTTGCCTTCAGAGTATAAAATGAAATGGGACAGGCGAGAATACACTAACAGTACCAATATTGCACTGTCAAAATGACATTGCATTGTCTATAGCTCAGCATGAAGAAAGCAATAAGTTTTCACACTAACGTGTACTGACCGACAAATTAAGTGAGCTCCATGTTCTTTAATGAACATTAAATGCATTCTTGCCAATGCAAGATTTGGCATACGGGGACCCAGAATCTCTTATAGGTGTACAAATGTGCTTTTAACCAACTTTTATTATGTACAATCATACAGACATCAAAAAAATTTTGCATCACCTCGGTTCCAAGAGTTCCGGAACCTGTACAGAAAATTGAAATAGAGAACGACATAAAGATTATACCCGCTCTTTTTATTGCTCATAAAACTGTTGTACCACCATGCAGCGAGATCTTCAGAGGTGGTGGTCCAGATTGCTGTAAACACTGGTACTTCTAATACCCAGTAGCACATCCTCTTGCGTTGATGCATGCCTGCATTCGTCGTGGCGTACTATCCACAAGTTCATCAAGGCACTCTTGGTCCACACTGTCCCACTCCTCAACGGCGATTCGGCGTCCATCACTCAGAGTGGTTGGTGGATCACGTCGTCCATAAACAGCCCTTTTCAGGCTATCCCAGGCATGTTCGATAGCGTTCATGTCTGGAGAACATGCTGGCCACTCTAGTCGAGCGATGTCGTTATCCTGAAGAAAGTCATTCAGAAAATGTGCACTATGGGGGCGCTAATTGTTGTCCATGAAGACGAATGCCTCGCCAATATGCTGTCGATATGGTCGGTCGGAGGATGACATTCACGTATCATACAGCCGTTACAGCGCCTTCCAAGAACACCTGCGGCGTACGTCGGCCCTACATAATGCCACCCCTAAACAGCAGGGAACTTCCACCTGGCTGCACTCGCTGAACAGTGTGTCTAAGGTGTTCAGCCTGACCTCCAAACAGGTCTCCGAAGATTGTCTGGTTGAAGGTATATGCGACACTCATCGTTGAAGAAAACGTGATGCCAATCCTGAGCGGTCCATTCGGAACGTTGTTGGGCCCATCTGTACCGCTCTACATGGTGCCGTGGTTCCAAAGATGGACCTCGCCAGGGACTTTGGGAGTAAATTTGCGCATCATGCAGCCTATTGCGCACAGTTTGAATCGTAACACGACGTTCTGTCGCTGCACGAAAAGCATTATTCAACATGGTGGCGCTGCTGTCAGGGTTCCTCCGAGGCATAGGAGCCATAGGAGCGGTCATCCACTGCAGTAGTAGCCCTTGGGCGACCTGAGCGAGGCATGTCATCGACAGTTCCTGTCTCTCTGTATCTCTTCCATGTCCGAACAACATCGCTTTGGTTCATTCCGAGTAGCCTGGACAATTCGCTTATTGAGAGCCCTTTCTGGCACAAAGTAAAGATGCGGACGCGATCGAACCGCGGTATTGACCGTCTAGGCATGGTTGAACTACAGACAACACGAGCCGTGTACCTCCTTCCTGACGGAATGACTGGAACTGATAGGTTGACGGACCCCTTCTCCATCTAATAGGCACTGTCCGTGCATGGTGTTTACATCTCTGAGCGAGTTTAATGACATCTCTGAACAGTCAAAGGGATTGTGTCTGTGGTACAATATCCACAGTCAACGTCTATCTTCAGGAGTTCTGGGAACTGGGGTGATGCAAAACTCTTTTTTGATGTGTGTAGTACACGTAAGTAAGACGCACTTCAATCAAAGTAAATCTCTTATAGAACAACACATTTACTGACATACGAGGCTAAATGATCTGTTACGATTCCACATTTCATCTCCAGTTGAGCTTTCGGCAAGTACAAATGCATACGGAATAGCAAAAATATTCTTTAATGAAAAGAAATTAGCACCTTGGTAAGGTATGGGGACCCCAAAAGTGTTATGTCCTACTGCACGCCTCTTTTATAAAAGTTCACTGATTACATACATGTATAGTATATAAAACATTAAGAAGGCCCTGAATTTGGTACGGCGAAAAACCTACCTTGCGCAACAGTTTTCAGACCCAAGTGTGACGGACAAATAAAATGTACTCAGTAGTACCTTCTCAAACATAATTAAGTACATGTCGTGCAATATTTATGAAGTTATTTCCTTTTATGTGCAGATGGAACAGATTAAAGTTGCATTATTTCTCAGATTAGAAAATAAGCAGCTTTTAATATTATGTACACTTCAGCAAATAAAATAATTAAATGTTTTAAGAAAACCTTTCTCTTTTATGCTTACTCCCAACTATTCATGGAGTATAAACAGCAACCTGGCACAGGTAAAGTGATGTATTCTTGACACACACAGTTGAACTTAACACGTTGAATAAAATTAACTGTGCAAATAAAAACTTTCGCTTTTATGATTACTCGCAACTATTTATGGCGTACGAATAGCAACCTGGCACAGGTAAAGTGATGTATGCTTGACACACAGAGTAAGACTTAACACGCTCAATAAATACCACGAAACATTGATTAAGCAGAACGTAACAAATCTAACTCGTTATGTTTCCTGGAAATGATCTAAGAGTAAGCTGTTGTGGCAGCAACGCAGGTTACAGTCGTGCAACCACGGCCCTTCATACAATATTTTCTACAAAACCTCTTGGTAGCGACAGAAATACAAAGCAGGGCATGTCACTATATGACACATCGTATAAAGAACTGCCAGTCCCACCCGAGGCTTCTTTAATACACTTGAACTATAATTTCGGCTCGTTCTCCGCTCCAGTTGTTTCCTCGCAGATTGCTGGTCACAGACCTGTCGTTGTTCCAGCGTAGGCGAACTACCTTGCATCCTCCCTTTGGGGCATCCTTTGGGGCGTTCACCTTCACCGTCCAGCTTTCCTTATTCTAAAATCCGTAAGCATGAAACCGCTACATTAAATGGTAGTTTCATGCATTAACCATGCTGGAAGACTTATACTTTATAACAACATTCCTCTTAAAACCCAAGAAGACGGTACAGTCATATTATTTTCATCTTCCCAGAAATTCTTCATGCGTTGGCTAATGGCCTTGAAACGTCCCCTTAGAACAATTTATACATGACTGTGCTTAAACTGACACACAATATTTTTTTTAGCGCAACGCAATCTGACTTTCAGATATCCCTACAAAGGAATGGCCCTGACTAACATTAACCTGTACCTTTCACAAATCACTTACCTCACAAAAATCTTCGTTACTCAAGCTACTGCAATGCAGCGATCGCCACCACTGCCAGCTAAATAAAAGATTCAAACTACAGAAGGCACTAACTACTGATAGGCATAGTTAGCAATTGAAAGATGTTAATAAAGAACAAACAATGTATTTACCTTAACATCATAATATATATAGTAGTTCATGACATCCAGTTTTACAAATTTCAAAACTCCGCCATCTCTCTCCCCACATCCACCACTGCTGGCGGCTCACCTCCAACTGCGCAACGCTACGCGCTGTTAACATCCAGCTACCGCTGCCCAACACTACAATGGCAGACAACAATGCAAACTAGCTACATACTGCACACAGCACAGCCAGTGATTTTCATACCGAGCGCTACGTAACGTTGCCGATAAGAAAACATAAACAGCCTAAACATAAACAGCCTACTTACATAGCCCCCATGCTCCCCACAAAAAATTTTACAAATTGTTTTGGACAGTGGCCAATAATGATTTGATAAAATTTTTCATAATTACAATAACAAAGATATCCAATGCACACACTTATTAATACAATGTTGGTCAAAAGCTAAAATTTTCTCACAGTCCGTAAAGATAGTCCTGATCATTCATCATAATAGTAATTACAGTTTTTTTTCACATAGTCTCATTAGTAAAAGAAATTGCACACAGAAGTAGTGGATTTCCATGCAGTCTTGAAGATATAGTGTTGTCCTTCCAACGGAAAGACAGTGCTGACTCTTGACATGCTGACAGCTAATGGGCCACAACAGAGCAAACCCACAGCAGAGTCATTCGACGTTTTGAAGAAGAGTGTTAGGTAGGTTATCACAGAGCAGACCCACTGTAGTCCTGGTAGAGAGTATGGTATTGGTGGGCCACCAGAGGCGCAGACCCACTGCAGTCCTAGTAGAAATAATGGTATTGGTGGGCCATCAAAGATGCAGACCCACTGTAGTCCATGTAGAGACGGGCAGCAGCCATCTGTTGGGACTGTGCAGGTGCACATTCACCATCGAAGAGTCTTGCGGAGAATATTGCAAGTCCATAAACCATCACTTGTGCACTCACAAAGTTTTTGGAATTGTCCTTAGAAGTCTTGCAGACAATATAGAAAGTCCATAAACCACCACTTGTACACTCACAAAGTTTTTGGAATTGTCCTTAGAACCAGAAATGCTGTTATCCAGTCCCTTGCTGAATTATTAACACACGTGCAAACACTAACAGTCCCTACTTCTCACATATTGTCCATATACTATGACCAACAGAAACGTGTGCAGTGAAATGTAACTTACAAGTTACTTAATTTGATGAACTGGTGTCAATTACAATTTTATAACATAAAAATACAATAACAAAGGTACAAAATACTTCATTAAAGAACATAACAATACAGATAACATTTGTGGTACAGGCTTTACAACAGAATAGAAATAACATATACATCAGTGTTACAGGAATTATGACATAAGTAAATACATAAAAGATCAGAATAGCTTGGAAACATCGACTTCACACAGGAGCAACGAAACAGAACAGATAAATAATGTCTAAACATCATTACAAAGTAAATAACATATTGTAAATGCAAATTATACTTGAGGACAACAGTATTCCTCATCATAGTGAATGTAGCTTAGTTTTAGAAGAAGAAAAAATTCTATGAAACTACACAGAGACAGGAAGAAAACAAATACACAAGGGTACACAAACATATAGTGGGATAACACAAAAGGAAAGGACAGGGTTCGTTTTCAGTGTAACATTTGGTACTGCAGTCCAATCCAAAACTTCATTCCATAGATCGTTCATCTTATTTCAACCTTTGCTTCTACCAAAAAGATCCTATCCAAACATGCTTTCTGTATGTTTCTCGTATAACCTCTCAGTGCATTTCTTCAAATTCATCACAACTCATTCTCTTATATGGTCTACCCCTTCTTAAGGTAACTTAAATCTACTGAGCTCAGATGCTAAACTAAGGGACGAGGCAATGCAGCAGCACAAAACAATTAACACGAACAGCAGTGCCAAAAAATTCAAATTGGCAAAGTAAGCAACAATATTACAACTAATATAAGGCAATGAGCAGCAAACAAGAAAAATAAATCAGTAGTAAAGTGGCTTAGCAGAGTAACACAAAGTCAAATTCAGTAACACTATGCCTGGCAAACAGCAGTAACTTATACCTAAACATGACATAGCTCAAGCAGAAAAAATATTACAGTAAAAACAACAATGCAGATAAGGGAAATGTATATTCACATCTTAATGTCTATGTAATTAAAGTGGTGCACCACAACTTATTCTACGAAAAATATTACCAAGTAGTTGAAAAGAAAATTATGTATGCAAGTCCTGTGAAGGGAAATGTCTTTTTGTGCTCCTTCGTTTTTTTTTAAGTTATTGTTTACTGGATCTGTAGGCATAAAATATCTATATTAGTACATTCATAAAATTTTATTTTAAACAATGCTGCAGTGCAGCTAGAAACTAGATATTAAAGAAAATGAGCAAATAAATACATAAAGCAAGCCATATGGCATTTCTCTCAACTAGAAAGACAGTAGTCATAATCAGGTGTATAGACATAAAAATATTTCTCGTCATTTCATTAGGCATTGCAGTAAATATCATAAATTAAGAGCTCCACAGTGTTATCATGTTTTCAAGTTTGAAGGTGCCGTATTTACGATGCTTTCAACAAAGCAATGTCAACAGTGAGGATAATGGCCTCCCTTTTTTTTCTACCTGTGCCTCTGGAAAGGCACACACTAATGGCTTTTTCTCCAGGTGTCTGACACAGCTGGGTGCCCACGACGCATTACGTGCAGGTGGTCACTTAACTTTCTTACCGAAATATTTATGGCAGCAGTTTCTGCTACAGTGACAGTCTCATATAAAAATATTTCCCAGGTCAAGAATTTGCGTTACAAATCTGTAGAAACAAAATCCTATAAATATAACAGTGTCCAAAAAACTTTCGTCGGCATTGTAATACATTCACGCATTTACATACATTTCATATCTCTTAAAGTACGATTCTTGGTTTCCAACATCCTTTTTCACAAGTCAGAGTCCCTAACCACTATTCATTACTCCTTACCTTATTACACATATATATATATTCGTCGACACGTCAATCTTGCGACGACACTTCAATATTTCACCATAATAAATACTAATCAAATTCCTCATATAGCATCAGCTTATTGATCATAAACATATCGCAACAGCATAATACACATAGTCATCGTAATAATAACATCATAACACCTCAGTCAACTCTCACAATCGTCGTAGCTTCCTCCAATAATTAAAAAAAATTCTCTGTTCATGTCAAAAGTGTCATCTGCCTCAAATGTACTTTAAAATCATGCTCCCTTACCAAATACATCATTCAAAGCTCTCATAGTATCACAATGGTCCCGAAAAATTATGAACAGTTCACAAAGTACAGACAAAATACAATTTCGTAAGTGTGAAGTTATCCAACGGTGTAATTACGTAAACATATGTCACTGCCGTAGTAAAAAAGTTTGTCTCTCTCAGTTAAATGATCAGATAGCTATGTAATTTATGTGTTAGAGGAATATGGTACCGATGTGTAAAGTTGTATAAGCAAATACCATATTAGCTATGGCTCCTTGTGCTTGCCAAACACATGATACACAAAGTAAGCGTGTACCCCCCTGAGGATTAAGGTAATTATAACCTCAGGTCTTACAGATTACAGCAATGGAATGAAATGTATCACGGAAAACTTTCTTTGTAATTCAAAAATGTTTAAAAATAAATGTTTTAAGTACAAAATTAATCACTGAAATGCGTGTCCTGTAGCGCTAAATGTGCATCTTGTTGTAAGATAATCTCTGTGGAAGTGTCGTAGTTATTTTCCTCCGAAAGCTAAGTTCTGCAGAAGCCAATGTACTTACCTCATGATAAACAAAAGTGAAATGCTTTGCATAGAGATATCTTAGTTATTACGCTTATTGTTGTGATGATGAAAGTACTGTGCTGTAACGTATTGTTGTGCTACGGAAAAGGCTGTCTCCTTGTAGCTATACCACAAAAGTTACTATAAAACATGTTTTACTTTCCAGAAGAATTCAGAAAAACTGTGCAGATATAAAACAGATACACCGCAAAAGCCACATTGTAAATTGTCACTCTTTAGTAACGTCGTGATATAATCGTGTAGCTGTCACATAAACTAACCACTGTGTCATCTGGTATCTCTCAGAAAGTACTTTAATTCAGAATGTATTTTCAAGTAAACCAAAATGTTGCATTAAAATCTCATTAGCAGTACTGGTAAATGTTCTAAGTATGTGAGCCTTATAGTCGTTACGTAATCGTGCAACTAACAAGCAAGAATGTACACACACAATAAGATTGTGTCGTCTGTTCGCGGTAACAAAGCATTCGTAATTTCTGTTTAAATAAGTTCTCTTATTTCTTGACTGGATATTTAACTTCAAACATTGTTGAATGGTAACAGTTTCTAAAGCATACTAATAACGTGAAGTGAAACGTTTTATGGCAAAGACAAAGTTAAAAAGCAGATTATCTTTCAATAAACGGTTTTACATGTGAAATGTGGTGTAAACCTTTACTCTTCCTAGTACGCAGAGTTTCAACTTCAACGCAATTATCATGTGGTATACGTCGGATTCTGTAAAGTCCATTGTAAACCTGAAAGAATTTGTGACTCAGGTGTTTCTTCTTATGTGACAATGAATGAGCTTTAATGAGAACTTTCTGACCAATATATAATTTCTTTGCATTTGCTTTACTGTGTAGTTTTCTCCTTTTGTCTGCTGCAGATTTTATATTTTTAAGAGCCAAATCAATTATGTCTTTGTGTCGAAGTTTACGTGTATTCGGGAAAGGTACAAGCTCTCTGATTCTGTTCGGTGGTTCTTCATTCTTCAGTACAAGAGTAGGCGGTAAAGCAGTGGAGTCATGAGGCATTTCATTCAGCACGTTTTGAAATAAGTGTAAATATCTGTCCCAATGCTGATGCTTTCTGTGACAATAAAGTCTGCAAAGCTTATTGATTTCTTTCATAATCCGTTCAGACGGGTTACAAAGTGGTGAGTACTATGAAATAAAAAGAGGTTCGATTTTATGATTCCGAAGCATGCCTGACCAAACAGCAGATCTGAGTTGCGGTCCGTTATCTGAAATGACTTTACTAACGTGTCCAACTTCACGTAAGAAATTTTTAACAAAGGCGTTGGATACAGACCGTCCAGTGTGAAAGAAACAAATTTTGAAGTAAGTTCAACAGCGACTAGAACGTACGAAAATCCATTAGATGTTCTGACAAGCGGTCGCAAGAGATCAACAGCAGCAAATTCTTTTAATTTAGAAGGAATACTAGGAAACAACGGAGCACGATGTAAGATAGTAGATGGTTTCGCCTTTTGACACAGTTTACAAACAGACAAGACTCTTCGAAATCGCTTTTCCATATTGTTAAAATAACAAGTTGTTCGAAGAATATGATAACATTTTCGTGGGCCTAAATGTGCGTAGCTGAAATGAATGTACCAAATGAGCTTATTAGCAAAATCGTCTGGAATGCAAAGTACCCATAGCTTGTCATCAACAGTGCAGCGTTTGAAGAGTATGTTGTTTCTAACCAGGTAATAAAGCCGAATCTGAGTGTGTGTCTTTTCATGCCATTTACTTTTGATGTCTTTCCAAATCGGATCTTTATCTTGTTCATGAGCAATGACCTTTAAAGATGTGGTGATGAAGTTTTCAAAGGCGACTTTCTGAATGTAAAGAATACTGAAATTTTCTCAAGGTTGCCTTCTGTGTTACTTTTCTCAAGCCCAGCCGGTGCGCGTGACAGCGCGTCCGCAACAATGTTCTCCTTGCCGGGAATGTAGACTATTGTGAAGCGGAATTCTTGCAGAAACAATGCCCAACGTTTTAACCTGTCATGATTTTATTTTGAAGACATAAGAAATTGTAATGCACGATGATCACTGTATAATTTTACGTGCTTACCAGAAAGAAAGAAACGGAATCGATAGCTGAAGCTTCTAATTCAGTAACGGAATACTTTTTTTCAGATTTTGTTAGCACTCGGCTACCAAAAGCAGTGGTTTTCTGAACAGTAGTGTCATTTTCTATGGCTTCTTGAAATAAGTGGTCACCAAGACCGACTTTAGAAGAATCCGTCCTAAGGCAGAAATCTTGTGACAGATCTGGATGAGCTAGTATTGGCCCGTGAAGTAACACTTCTTTCAAAGAATTGAATTCCAACTGTGCTTGTTCGTCCCAGTTCCAAATAGTATTTTTTCCAGTGAGAGAACAATGTTTTGGTGTAACTAGAATTTGCATATTCAGAAAACGACGGTAAAAATTTACGAGACCTAGAAAACTGCGGACTTGTCTTTTTGTGGATGGAACTGGAATGGCTCTGATTGCTTCTAACTTTTCAGGATCCGGCTGAATGCCTTCAGAAGAAATAATATGTCCCAAAAACCTCACCTTTGACCTACCAAATTCAGACTTTTCCAAGTTAACTGTAATTCCAGATTCTGCAAAAATACGTAACACGCTGTTGAGGATGCGATTGTGTTGTTCCCATGAGGCTTCTGCTATCAGAATATCGTCCACATATAAGGTGATGTGACGTTTTAAGAACTCAGGTAATATGGAATTTAGCCCGTGAATGAATGCTGCCGAAACTGATAACAAACGCCGAAACAAAGAAAAGCTGTGTATTTTCTACATTCTGGATGAAGTTCGATCTGATAAAAGCTGGATCTGAGATCAATGGAAGACAACACTTTTACACCATTAAAATTTTGAAGAAGTTCTTCCATCGTCTGCGGCCTGTCTGTTTCAGGAATAATGATAGTATTGATTTGTCTCGAATCTAAGACAAGCCTGATCGATCCATTTTTCTTCTCAACAACATGTAACGGATTGTTGTATGAGCTTACTGCAGGCTCAATAATGCCCTCGTCAAGCATAGATTGTATTTCTGTTCTAACACGGTCCCTATAATGTGCTGGAATTACGTATGGTCTAACACAAAATTTAGTATGCTCACGAACACGAAATTGGTATTGAAATCCCTTGATTGTACCTGTTTTGTGAGTAAAAACTGTGGAATGTGCTTGTAAAATCTCAAAAAGGTCCTGCCTATCAGTGTCATTACAATTCTCAATGGTTTGAATTTTATTCTGAATTAACTCATTAATTTCAAATATGCCGTTGATATCATCCCTGTCAGTACTTGCAGAGTAATTTTTAGTGTCTAGTTCCGTAGAAAATTCCGAACTGTTGTCTAACAGAAGGTAAAGCCGATTAATTTCCTCGTCATGGTTTGAGAGCTAGTCTTCAAATTTCAAAGCTATTGACTTACCTTCTTTCTCTAAACTTATTTCAGCATCGTGAAAGCTTAAGATTGCTTTGCATTCATTCAAAAAGTCTACTCCCAGTATAATTTCCGTCGACAATAATGGAACAATAAGAAAGTTCATAGAGAAGCTGTGGCTTTGACAAAAGAATTCTAAGTTGGTTTGTTGGCGTACATCTACACTTTTTCCAAAGATTGCACCTTGTAATTTAATCTTACGTAACGGAAGTGTGGGGTAATCGTTCGATTTGTTGCACTTGCTAAAAGCTGTTTCACTAATTACTGAAATGGGACTGCCAGAGTCAAGTACTGCCGTAAATTTTACGTCACTTACAGTAATGTGAATCACAGGATATGCAATGTTGTTAAGTTTTACGTCGTGTTCCTGGAGTAAGATGTCCCTAATATCTTCCATTTTTACGTAATTACTAGCAACAGCAGCTGCGTCGTGAGTATCATAAGTACGTCTTGTGGCTGCCAGCGGTGTGAGTCATTGCCTATTGTCTCTTTGTTGGCGTGCATCGTTATTGGGATTTGGAAACCTAACTTCTACAAATTCACCGTGACGAGAGGGTCTGCCCTGTTTAAATCCCGCCAGTTCTGATGCAGTTCAGGTCTGTCGTTACGATCATATCTTCTGTCGTCATGTCGGTAGATTCCATAGTTTCTTTCTTGTCGGTCACGTGGGGGAGAATTTCTCCCTGAATCGTAACTGCGCGCTGGACCGTTGCATCTAAAGTTATTCCGTCTCCCTTGATAATAATTATTTTGGTTCCCATATTGTCTGTTTCTCTGATTGTCTCTGTGATAGTCATTACCGCGGAGAGGTGATCTTTCCCTGTAATTATTACTACTCTGCCAACGGTTGTCATACGGGTGGTGTCTGTTTTGGTCACGATTTACATTGTAAGAATAGCCTTGTCGTGTCCATTTATTATTTCTGTCATCGCGGAATTGTGACAGATGTGACCTGTAATTGTTGTACTCCTGTTTTCGCGTTCCGCGATTGTCAGTGTCAATTTCCAGTTCTTGTAACAGTCCCTGAAGAGCTTCAGTGTCGTCTTTGCAACGTCCTGCTAAAATAATATGTCGTGAATGTTCAGGCAGTTTGATTAAGCAAATGCGGATGAGTTCTGAGTGGCTGTATGGGTTTGAAAGATACTGATTCTTATGCAACATGTCTTCAAAATATTTCATAAGACTGGAAAATTCAGATTGTTCGAAACGTTTCATCATTATGATGCTATGTTTTACTCGGTCTTGTGTAGGTTGAGACCAATACGCTGAGAGGAAGGCATGATAAAACTCTCCTTCACTGTGGCAACCGTGAATGACCGATCGCATTCTTACAGCCACACATAAATTCTAATCTGTGTTCTAATGACCAGTTGGGAGGAAAACAATGAGAGAATTGATGGAGCCACGCTTGTGGATGAATGTCGTTGGCGGAATTCTTAAACGTTTTGAATTTACGTGTAGTAATGAACAGCTTATAGTCAAAATCATCATGTCGGCGAGTCGCATGTCGGTCATTGTTACTTCGTTTCGGCGGTTCCATCTCAAAATTCGGTGTACCTTGCCAATTTCTTTCATAATTTCCGGAGTGCCCTGTGTTATTATTTTGTGGCTGTTCCGTATTTCTATGTCCCTCTTCCCGTATTGGATCGCGAGTGTCCTCTGAAATACGTAATTCTTGTATTATCTGTGTCAGCTGATCTTGTACTTCGCGGATTTCTCTTTGGTGTTGCGTATTAATTTGATTCAGATTTTGTTTCAGTTTCCTAATTTGTTCGCACTCTTCTGTGTCATTAAAGACTACTGGTTTTGTGTCATTCAAATTATCATCTACCTTCGTAGAAAAATTATTTAGCTGATCCGAAAGTTCAACTACTTTCTCTGATAATGAACTAATTTCCTCCATGTGTCTTTCTACTGTGTCCTTTAAGTTTTCCTGAGTTTTTGCAAGTTGCGTAACCGAATCGGTAGATGCAACTGGGTCCATTTTAGCTTGCAAGGTCTCATGATTTTCATAAACAATAGTCTGCAGTTCTTTTATGGCTGCTTCGTGATTCTGTAAGGCATTTTCATGACGCGAAAAAATAGGTTGAAAATGCTCACAAATTTGTGTTTTTACGTCATTACAGACTTTTTGACATTTCGATTCGATGTTATGTAACTCAGTAGTTAAATCTTCACGTGTTTGTTCAAGTGTGGTGTCTAACTTTTGAAGATTTTGTTCCATTGTGTCTAACTTTTTAAGATTTTGCTCCATTGTGTCTAACTGTTGCAGTGTTTGTTTCTGATTTTGTTCCATTTTTTGCATTAATTGCAATAATAATGTATTAGTGTCTGGAATCTGTTACTCTATGCTTTTTGGCAGTACATTTTCACCGGCAACATTCACATATTGACAAGCAGAAAATGTGTCTTGACTCATTTGAGAAATCGGTGAGGACCCAAAACCTAAGTCTACAGTATTTGCAATATTGTGTTCTGTCATTTCGGATTCCTGAGGCGAGCTGTTGCCGACCGATCGATCGCTAATGCTTCCTTGTTCACTACCTGTTTCACTGCCTACACCATTATTTGCCGCCCGCTCCATTTCCCTATGCACAATTACCAAATTACTACTTCGAATGTTTGTTAATTCACTACACAGTGGTGCTGATAAACTACGCTCGTCGTCACTATTATTCCTCAGTTTACTTTGAAGCCTAGTGTTACGTTTTTCACACGCCATTCTTGTCACAATATTTCACACGACAACACAGAAAAACACAATTTGAAGAGCAACAATAAGAGAACACATTAACATAGCACTGAAAATAATATCTCGTTAATTGCAAGCGCAGCAGCGAAATACTTGGTGCAAATCTACATGCATGCCACACTGTTTTCCTGTACAACAATGAAAGGCTGCAATTACAAAGGAGATTCTCTCTACAATTACGCGCTAGCAATAAACAAAATCTACACTAATTACACAAACTACAAGAAAAAATCAGAAGATTCCAGTGAGGTATCCTCGGCTATGGGTCGACATATGAAACGTCCCCTTAGAACAATTTATACATGACTGTGTTTAAACTGACACACAATATATTTTTTAGCGCAACGCAATCTGACTTTCAGATATCCCTACAACGGAATGGCCCTGACTAACATTAACCTGTACCTTTCACAAATCACTTACCTCACAAAAATCTTCGTTACTCAAGCTACTGCAATGCAGCGAGCGCCACTACTGGCAGCTAAATAAAAGATTCAAACTACGGAAGGCACTAACTACTGATAGGCATAGCTAGCAATTGAAAGATGTTAATAGAGAACAAACAATGTATTTACCTTAACATCATAATATATATAGTAGTTCATGACATCAAAATGGTTCAAATGGCTCTGAGCACTATGGGACTCAACTGCTGAGGTCATTAGTCCCCTAGAACTTAGAACTAGTTAAACCTAACTAACCTAAGGACATCACAAACATCCATGCCCGAGGCAGGATTCGAACCTGCAACCGTAGCGGTCTTGTGGTTCCAGACTGCAGCGCCTTTAACTGCACGGCCACTTCGGCCGGCGTTCATGACATCCAGTTTTACAAATTTCAAAACTCCGCCGTCTCTCTCCCTACATCCACCACTGCTGGCGGCTCACCTCCAACTGCGCAACACTACGCGCTGTTAACATCCAGCTGCCGCTGCCCAACACTACAATGGCAGACAACAATGCAAACTAGCCACATACTGCACGCAGCACAGCCAGTGATTTTCATACCGAGCGCTACGTAACGTTGCCGATAAGAAAACATAAACAGCCTAAACATAAACAGCCTACTTACAGCCTGCCTCTTCACATTGAGGTTGTGAATTTCGTTGTTGAATAGGAAATTTTGCAGTATTGATAAGTAGCCTGGAGCTTCCCGTGTTGGTTATGGTATTTTCTGCGACGTTAAGTTTTCTCAAGTCCTTTCTTGTTTCTTCCAGCCAATTGGTGGTGTTTTTTTTTTTTTTTTAATTTGGAAGGGAAGTTAAAAACTTCCTTCTTTCTGTACATATGACCGTAAAATTTTAATCTCTTTTTAATTATTGTGTCTGTGATTGTTTCTATATAGGTGTTAATTTCTCCTCTTTGTCCAGTTGTTGTGTTTGTTCTTTTGAGGTCGTAAATTTTTTCGGAGTATTTTCCTTTCTTTCTTTTCCAGTTCTCCTTGTTCACCTCTTTTAATCAATGTTAGCCATTCGTATTTGTAAAGTGCTTCTGGTGTAACTACTGTTGCGTTGTTTAATAGAAATATTTGCCTGGAATGATACTAATCTTTTATTATTTCGATTTTTGGTGAGCTTGTATGCTAATTCCGTTTTCTTCGATCTTTCCTACTTGTGGTGCTATCTAACACATTTGATTGTATCCATTTTCACAAATACTTATACTTATAAAATATTTTGATGTTGCGTTTGTATACATTTTTCTCTGTTGTGCTTATTCAATATATTTCGTTTTCTCATGTGATATTAGTAATCCAGTTTTGTGAAGTGATTCTATAATTATTTTTACACTTTTTTTGTCCTTAGAAATTACTGCAATATCGTCAGCAAAAGCAAGGCATTTCACCTCAAATCTTCCTATTCCTTATCCTAGATGGATTCCTTTGATGTTTTTCTCTTGTACTTCTTTATCCCACTCTCTCACGACCTCCTTTAATACCAGACGGAAGAGAATCGGAGGGAGCCCATCGCACTGCCGAACACCTGTGTTAATTCTGAACAGTTCAGAAACTACTTCTAGAAATTTCATTTTGCAAGTTGTGTCTGTGAGCATCTGTTCGACTACCTGTCTGGTGGTTTTGTTTGTACCTGCTTCTTCCAGTTTTAGGAATACTCCCTGTTACTTACAGAACCGTATGCCTTTTTTGAAATCAATGAAGGTAACGATTCCTTATTGTTCTGATCCTGAAGATAGTTTTCAAGTTGAACGTGTGTTCCAGGCACGATCTATTTTTTCTAAACCCTGTTTGGTACTCGCCAGTTGTGTGTTCTGTTTGATGTTCTTATTCAGTAGAGCTTGAGACATAATTTTGTAAGTGACTAGAAGTAGAGATATGCCTCGGTAATTGATGGTGTCTATCCTGTCACCCTTGTTATGTAGGTGATGGAATATGGCTTGTTTTCAGCCGTCCGGCATTCTTTTTTTCTCCCAGCAATCTTTAATAATCTCATAAATGGTTTCAGCTGCCCGCTTTCACCCCACCCCCCCACTCCAGTTTTCCCATCTCAGCTAATATGTCGTCTTCGCATGGCACTCTGTTGTTTTTTAGCTGGCCGATGTATTGTTCTATTTGATTCAGTGATAGTGGTTCTGTAAATGGGTTTTCCTACTGAAGCTGTCTGAAAACTAGTCGTTGTGTTGGTTTCTAGCAATTTAGAAGATTTTTGAAGTATTTTGCTAGTATATCACGTTTGTGTTTGTCGTTGGCAAACAGTTTGCCTGTTAAATGTTGGAAGTGTAGGTGTATTGGCCGTTACCTGTTATTTCTTCTTTGAAAACTTTGTAGAAGTCCCTAGTGTTGTTCTGTACGAAATTTTGTATCTGTTTCCTCCAATCGTTTTTTGTCATATTTCAGCTTCTCTGTTCGAATAGTTTTTGAAGTCTGTTTTTTGATCTCAGTGAACGTGTTGCAGTTTCTTTCCTTTTTGCAGGAGTTCCATTTTTTCCAAGTAGTTGGTCTATGCCTTATCGTTTCGTCATATATCTTACTCCACCATCTACGTTTCCTTCTTCTTCGAGATTGTCCTGGTTTTTTTACCTTCTATTATTGCTTCTCTGATTTCATTCCAGTTTCTCGTCTTCTTTGCGTGAAGTCTTTTAACGAATTCATTCCTTTTCTCTCACAGACATTTTGTGCCAATTCTACGAACTTTTTAATATTCGGAATTAGCCTTTTAGGTTGACATTTGGCTTTTATTTCTATTAGAAAGTGGTCCAAATCCATACCTAATCCTCTTCTGACTCACATGTTCCTGATTTCTCTCTGCTTTTCTTTGGTTATTGCCGCATGATCCAGATGGTATGAGCCCAAATGTGTGTTAGGAGAAAATCAGGTCTTCTTTCTCCTTATTAATTTCCTGAAAAAGGTTGACATTAGTTTTAAGGCAAATTACCAGCAGAAGTTGATCAGTCCAGCCTTTCTCCGTTCTTATTGGTGCATTTGTGTGCTTCAAAGTTTCCTACTTTTGTCTTGTATTTCTCTTCTCTGCCGATCTGTGCGGCGGACTCGCCTACGAGTAGTTTTCCTTTTTTTTTTTTTTTTTACTTTTTCTGGGTTTGTCCTGTTTTCGTTATTGATAGGTGCATGTGTATTTATGATGGTACATCCCTTGTTTGCTTATCTAAAGGAGAGAAGTGATATTCGCTCCTGTGGGAAGCGAAGTTCATTATGGATTCTGTTAGATTCGGTTTGACCATAAAAACTGTCCCAAGCGTAGTGATTTTCTCTTTATTCTTTATGGCCACTCCTCATTTATAGATCCAGTAGCTCTCTGACTGAAATGCGTTCTCATTACCGTGTCTGGCTTCCTGAAGTGCAGTTATGAGTAGTTCTTAGTAAAACATCCGTCAGTTACTGAAGTTTACCAGTATTTAATAAAAGTGTTGATGTTCAATGTGCCTAGCAGATGTTTATTCTTAGGCAGAACCAGGTTTCATCGGAAAACACAACATACCTTCACCCTGCATTCCCGTGAGCTTTCGCTTGGTATCACTGAAGTCGCAAATGGGTTAGTGGAATGCACGATACAGGTTCTCTAGCTCAGATCTCTCTTGAAGTACCCTTTGGCAACAGTTCATTGTGCCACTGTGGTGCAAACAGCTGTTTAAATTGCTGGTACAGTTACAGTACGATGCGCCAGAGCCACTTGCCGAACACGACGGTCTTCCGTCTCGGTAGTGCCACGTGGGCGACCGTACACTCTCGTTACCACCGCTACCGGCAATCATGTACATTGGTTACGTTCCAGCCAAATCTTTCTGAAATATCGTATAAGGAACGTCCAGCTTCCAGTAGCCGTACTACACGACCTCGTTGTTCAAACTCAGTGAGGTATTAATAATAGTGACTCTCTCGCCTTAAAGGCATTCTTGACTAGCACAACTGACCAAGTCCAATCACAAAGATAACTAACGCTCGTGACCGTTACAACGTGTATTTAAAACAAATCAGATTTTCATCCTCATAATCGCGACGGGCCAGATATTTTTTCGTTTAACTCTGTCACTTAATATATTCCCGATAACAAACAAATTGTGTAAAATGCAACTGGCCAGGGATGAACCTATGTCAGTCGCTCACACAATGCATAATTCATAAAGGCCAATGAACGCCAATTCCTACCCAAAGTTACCTTTTTTAAGGTGATGTATGTATGTTTTCCTTCAGAAATGAAAACCAAAGGTACAATTAGGGATGGCAGACTTGGTTTCATTGTTATATACCACATACAATCTGAAATATTAGACTTTCAAGGATGGCAACGGTACCGCTGTTTCTGCCTTCATACGCTGGGAAAATGTTGTCTGCACTGTCCTGCAGCCTGATATTAGCAGACCACTATCAGTACACGTGTTCTACCTATTCTGTTCGGTCTACTAGCGTCTCCTGCTCTGGCCTGCTGTACTGCTGTCGGTGTCACACAGAAAAATACTTCGTGACGCACTTCACGTACGTTTCGTACAGTGCTTTCACTGATTTTATGTGGCATGTAACATTTTCGGTCGTGCCGTCGATATGCCGGTCTTCAGTAATGAAGAAACCCTAGATGTGACGTTAATTTACGGTGAATGTCGCAGAAGTGCAACCACTGTGGTAGAAGTGTGCGCTGAACGCTATACCAGATTGACGCTGTCCTTCACGTCATGCCATATCTAACATATGCACAAGTCTCATGGAAACAGGCACTGCGCACCCAGGAAGCGTCAACGTACAAAGACAACAAACACAGATTAATGAGTAAGCAACTGTCAGGTCCACCAGATGCCGCACCGTAGGACTGCTATCGGCGTTGTACGGAAACTTGTCATTCTGCTACCAACTGTTGAAGGTATCGATATGTGCTACCACTAAAATGATAACAAAACAGCTGTTCTGGATGCCGTAGTGCACAAGCCAGAGGTGAGTGTACAACAGATTCCATGCGGTGCTAGAATAAGCAGTAGTGTTGTGTGTGGAGTATGTTACAAGAGTGTTAAAGAACAAATATGTTTTCAGTGTTCAGTTCTTCAGTGTCCAGTTGTGAGTGAGGGAGACAACCGAATTACATCTATCACAGCATGGTATTAGACGTAAACTGTGTTTGTATAGTTGCTCTGTTACCTAGTCACTTAGTATAGTGACAGTAACTTTGTGCCAGGCCGTTAACACACGAGATTACAGTACCCGATTGTGGGAATTGGATCCTATGGTATTCCGATCCTTGGCCGACCATTTTGCCTAAATTGTATTTGGGTGACTGATACAGCAGCATAAATCTGAGACACTTTGGCTGTGTCACTGTGCTTTACGTACATGGAACTTGACGTGTTCGGGATCAGGGTTAATCTAAGCGAGATTCATCAGTGGAATCTTTTGAAAATGTTCCGGTACATCGATTAGGCATTTTAGCTTGCTGCCTTGTTTGTCTCGGAGAATCCTGAAAGTGTGCTTGATGTGAATCGCGTGACAGTGATCTCACATATCCTGGACCTCCACTACCAAGTAAGGTAACGATAAGAAAGGAAGCTTTTGAGAGGACTGCTCACAAAACGAACGAGAACACTGTGGCGAAACCGCTGTTTGTGCTCTCTTTTGGTATGGGTGACATGACCGGAATACCGCGGGAAGAGAGAAGACAGGATACTGTGAGACGAAGTTGAAAGAACTCTGAGAAACCTAATCGAAGGAATGCCCCTGGAGTAGATATTCATTCTAAATTGTTGAGATCCTTGCAAGAAGCAGCTACGAGATATTCCGTTTGGTATGCAAGATGTTTCAGGCGTAATACTGAAATAGATCAACCAGAATCGTAAGGTGTCTACGGTTGCAACCCGGACTCTTCTGTCGCACCGTCGTCGAGGCACTCTGTTAGCGGTGGTGGCTAAAAGCGAAGGTGATCTTAGCAACACTCTGCTTATGTGTTGGGCTTAAGTATTTGAATGCCTCATCATTGAGTATTCGTGATGTGTAACATTTTCCTTTTATATATGTGCACCTTTCATTGTGCACCTTTTTTTTAATTTCGCAAGTGAGAAAATAATAAAGATTTCCACAAGGGCACTATATTCTGATCGGAACAGCCACCGAGTGAGCTGGTACTACAGCGAGACCATGTTTTCCCCGACTCTTTGCTAACTAAAGGCATTGTGAATTCCGGTAGTTTATGTAATCATAACTCCCTTTAGACCCCGTATAATATGAGGCGAGAGGCTTCATTCATTGCCTTTCCACATGGTGCTGAATAAGACCTAAACCTTCCGCTCTTATAGCAGACACCAGATGCTTGGGCCGTCAGCGGTTGTATTACTTTGCGTTTGTTAATAAAATATCACCGACTATTGAGAATCTTTGTAATAGACGAAATTCTTTTTCCACATGGCCACCAGGTGTAATCACGAGGTCATTTGGCTCTCTTTTGTTTTGAGATTTTGTTACGAAATGTTTCCCTACCCTTTTACGAATTCATATTAATATTAACAGAAATCTACCGTGAACTCCGATACCGCCATTGTCGCCTCATTTTGTGCAATCCACATGTAGTGAGGTGCACGTGTTTCTGTCTCTCTAATGAGGGCATGAAACTATTTACTTTGTTTAATACCCGATTAAACTTGTTTTGCAGCTTGGCGCCTGCCCATCAAATGAGCACACACCTTCTCTGCTTGAATTATTATAGTCACGACGTTTGCCGTCACACAGAAGAACATTATTTTCCTTTTCTTGTGTATGTGAACAAATTGGTGAGCGATTCTTTTGTGTTCTTCTCTTCACTTTTTCTTATATCTTCCCACATTTTCGCTCCGTATCATGCTATTGCAAATCGTAAGAGCATAGATAAATTTCTTTCGTATTAATGGTCCACATGAAGAAATAGTTCTCACGAGTAGGGTACGCTTAGCTGGACCTATGTTCTTTTGTACAATTTATGGTGTTTTAACCATAGAGGTTAATGAGTCTCCTTCCTGTTCCATTCCATAATATTTATGCTCGCTTGTCGGAAATAATTGCCCCGTGAAAGTTTTGTTATTTAAAAATTTCATTTCAGGGAAAGTCCTGAGTATATATCACATGCTCACCTGTATAGTGTCACAGTACAACTTCATGTTTGCGATTTTCGAGTTACTTGTTGCACCTCCTACAGTACACACACACGTTGCAGGGTGTACACTGATCAGTCAGAACCTAATGGCCACCGACCTGCTATCGATATGAACCGTCAATATGATAGCAGTGTCACCTTGCGAGGAAATACTGCTAGTCAGGCACATGCACGGTGCATGTAGTATAAGTGATCGTGCTGTCCGAGTGTAGATTGGGGAAAGTGTGCGACCTATCTGTCTTCGAACGAGGGTAGATTATGGTGGCCCAGAGGCTCAGCAGGATCATTTCTGAAACTGCACAGCTTGTCGGGTGTTCGAGGAGTGTTTTCAACACTGGGAGATACGAAGGTGAAACTGGTTCCATACGTTGTGGGGTAGGGCGGCGACGCCTCGTTACGGATATCGGACGTAGTAAGGCTAGGCGGAATGGTAAAACAAGACAGATGACGAACTGTGGCGGAACTAACAACAGATATAAATGCTGGGCAGAGTTCAACGGTGTCTGAACACACAGTGCACCGAGCACTCCTAACGATGGGCCCCCGCAGCCCACGACACATGCATGTGCCAATGTTAAAACTACGTCATCACCAACTAAAGCTGAAAAGGGCACAGCACAATCGGCACTGAACGTTGTCGCAGTTGCAGAGCGTTGCATGATCGGATAAATCCCGATTCCTTCTTCATCACACCGATGGGAGGGCGCGAATCTGTTATCTTTCAATGGAACAGCTCCTTGACACCTGTGCAAAGGAACGGAGACAAGTTGGCGGCGACTCCATTACGATCTGGGTAGCATCCATGTGGGCATCGTACACTGGCTGCAGACTGCGTAAACCCCTTCGTGAAGATCATGTTTCACGACGGAAGTGACATTTTTCAACGAGACAATGAGTCATGTCACAAAACCAGGAATGTGATGTAGTGGTTCTAGGAACATAGCGGCGAGTTATAAGACACTGATGTGTTGGCTCCCCAACTCGTCAGATCTGAACGTGATCGAAAACATCTGGGATGTAATTTAACGTGGCGGCAGAGCTCATCGCCAGTCCCCCCCCCCCCTCGGAATTTACAGGAAATAGGTGAGTTGAGCGTGAAGATCTGGTGCCAACTCCCGCCAGCGACCTACTAAGACCTCGTTGCTTCCATGCCACGACACGTTGACGCTGTTGTTGTTGTTGTTGTTGTGGTCTTCAGTCCTGAGACTGGTTTGATGCAGCTCTCCATGCTACTCTATCGTGTGCAAGCTTCTTCATCTCCCAGTACCTACTGCAACCTACATCCTTCTGAACCTGCTTAGTGTATTCATCTCTTGGTCGCCCTCTACGATTTTTACCCTTCACACTGCCCTCCAATACTAAATTGGTGATCCCTTGATGCCTCAGATCATGTCCTACCAACCGATCCCTTCTTCTGGTCAAGTTGTGCCACAAACTTCTCTTCTCCCCAATCCTATTCAATACTTCCTCATTAGTTATGTGATCTACCCATCTAATCTTCAGCATTCTTCTGTAGCACCACATTTCGAAAGCTTCTATTCTCTTCTTGTGCAAACTATCTATCGTCCATGTTTCACTTCCATACAAGGCTACACTCCATACAAATACTTTCAGAAATGACTTCCTGACACTTAAATCTATGCTCGATGTTAGCAAATTTCTCTTCTTCAGAAACGCTTTCCTTGCCATTGCCAGTCTACATTTCATATCCTCTCTACTTCGACCATCATCAGTTATTTTGCTCCCCAAGTAGCAAAACTCCTTTACTACTTTAAGTGTCTCATTTCCTAATCTAATACCCTCAACATCACCCGACTTAATTTGACTACATTCAATTATCCTCGTTTTGCTTTTGTTGATGTTCATCTTATATCCTCCTTTCAAGACGCGATCCATTCCATTCAACTGCTCTTCCAAGTCCTTTGCTGTCTCTGACAGAATTACAATGTCATCGGCGAACCTCAAAGTTTTTATTTCTTCTCCATGGATTTTAATACCTACTCCGAAATTTTCTTTTGTTTCCTTTACTGCTTGCTCAATATACAGATTGAATAACATCGGGGAGAGGCTACAACCCTGTCTTACTCCCTTCCCAACCACTGCTTCCCTTTCATGTCCCTCGACTCTTATAACTACCATCTGGTTTCTGTACAAATTGTAAATAGCCTTTCGCTCCCTGTATTTTACCCCTGCCACCTTTAGAATTTGAAAGAGAGTATTCCAGTCAACACTGTCAAAAGCTTTCTCTAAGTCTACAAATGCTAGAAACGTAGGTTTGCCTTTCCTTAATCTTTCTTCTAAGATAAGTCGTAAGGTCAGTATTGCCTCACGTGTTCCAGTATTTCTACGGAATCCAAACTGATCTTCCCCGAGGTCGGCTTCTACCAGTTTTTCCATTCGTCTGTAAAGAATTCGTGTTAGTATTTTGCAGCTGTGGCTTATTAAACTGATTGTTCGGTAATTTTCACATCTGTCAACACCTGCTTTCTTTGGGATTGGAATTATTATATTTTTCTTCAAGTCTGAGGGTATTTCGCCTGTTTCATACATCTTGCTCACCAGATGGTAGAGTTTTGTCAGGACTGGCTCTCCCAAGGCCGTCAGTAGTTCCAATGGAATGTTGTCTACTCCGGGGGCCTTGTTTCGACTCAGGTCTTTCAGTGCTCTGTCAAACTCTTCACGCAGTATCGTATCTCCCATTTCATCTTCATCCACATCCTCTTCCATTTCCATTATATTGTCCTCAAGTACATCGCCCTTGTATACACCCTCTATATACTCCTTCCACCTTTCTGCTTTCCCTTCTTTGCTTAGAACTGGGTTTCCATCTGAGCTCTTGATGTTCATACAAGTGGTTCTCTTCTCTCCAAAGGTCTCTTTAATTTTCCTGTAGGCACTATCTATCTTACCCCTAGTGAGATAAGCCGCTACATCCTTACATTTGTCCTCTAGCCATGCCTGCTTAGCCATTTTCCACTTCCTGTCAATCTCATTATTGAGACGTATTCCTTTTTGCCTGCTTGATTTACTGCATTTTTATATTTTCTCCTTTCATCAATTAAATTCAATATTTCTTCTGTTACCCAAGGATTTCTTCTAGCCCTCGTCTTTTTACCTACTTGATCCTCTGCTGCCTTCACTACTTCATCCCTCAAAGCTACCCATTCTTCTTCTACTGTATTTCTTTCCCCCATTCCTGTCAATTGTTCCCTTATGCTCTCCCTAAAACTTTGTACACACTCTGGTTCTTTCAGTTTATCCAGGTCCCATCTCCTTAAATTCCCACCTTTTTGCAGTTTCTTCAGTTTTAATCTACAGGTGGTCAGAGTCCACATCTGCCCCTGGAAATGTCTTACAATTTAAAACCTGGTTCCTAAATCTCTGTCTTACCATTATATAATCTATATGATACCTTCTAGTATCTCCAGGGTTCTTCCATGTATACAACCTTCTTTCATGATTCTTAAACCAAGTGTTAGCTATGATTAAGTTGTGCTCTGTGCAAAATTCTACCAGGCGGCTTCCTTTTTCATTTCTTAGCCCCAATCCATATTCACCTACTAGTTTCCTTCTCTCCCTTTTCCTACTACCGAATTCCAGTCACCCATGACTATTAAATTTTCGTCACCCTTCACTATCTGAATAATTTATTTTATTTCATCATACATTTCTTCAATTTCTTCGTCATCTGCAGAGCTAGTTGGCATATAAACTTGTACTACTGTAGTAGGAGTGGGCTTCGTATCTCTCTTGGCCACAATAATGCGTTCACTATGCTTTTTGTAGTAGCTTACCCGCATTCTTATTTTCCTATTCATTATTAAACCTACTCCTGCATTACCCCTATTTGACTTTGTGTTTATAACCCTGTAGGCACCTTACCAGAAGTCTTGTTCCTCCTGGCACCGAACTTCACTAATTCCCACTATATCTAACTTTAACCTATCCATTTCCCTTTTTAAATTTTCTAACCTACCTGCCCGATTAAGTGATCTGACATTCCACGCTCCGATCCGTAGAACGCCAGTTTTCTTTCTCCTGATAACGACATCCTCTTGAGTAGTCCCCGCCCGGAGATCCGAATGGGGGACTATTTTACCTCCAAAATATTTTACCCAAGAGGACGCCATCATCATTTTATCATACAGTAAAGCTTCATGCCCTCGGGAAAAATTACAGCCGTAATTTCCCCTTGCTTTCAGCCGTTCGCAGTACCAGCACAGCAAGGCCGTTTTGGTTATTGTTACAAGGCCAGATCAGTCAATCATCCAGACTGTTGCCCTTGCAACTACTGAAAAGGCTGCTGCCCCTCTTCAGGAACCACACGTTTGTCTCGCCTCTCAACAGATACCCCTCCGTTGTGGTTGCACCTACGGTATAGCTATCTGTATCGCTGAGGCACACAAGCCTCCCCACCAACGGCAAGGTCCTTGGTTCATGGTGGGAGGTTGACGCTGTTATGCGTGCCAAAAGTGGACATGCCTCCTATTAGGTAGAGGGTCACAATGTTCTGGCTGATCTGGTGGTCCCTCCTAAGAATCTCTGATATTTCCACAGGTATTTGTAATTTCGTACTGGAACGTGTACCTGGCGTCAGCCCAGACAAAGACTGCTAACCACGTCTATCATTCGACACCCAGTGTCGACGGAAAGAGTCGGTTTGTTTCCCGTTACGGACAAAATGATTTTTAAATCTTAGGTTTACATGTTCATTCGACAGAAAGTCCCAAATCAGTCTCCTGCAACATCGGTGTAATCTGTGTATACTAACATGACGAAGAACCAGTACTCCAAGACTGCAGCGTGGCAATCGCATTTAGTGCACACCAAGGGGAGGTGCTGTCACTTCTGTAATACTGGTTATTGCACGTGTTTTACTATCCTTGTTAACACATACTGATAAAACAAGTTTCGAACCATGCTCAAGCTCATAAATTAAGGATAATGGCATAATGTGGTGCCACACAACGTGGCACTACACAAAAATGGCGCTAATAGCATAGACACACAGGGAACACACATGACACAGATCTGTAAGTGCACGGTATTGGTGACAATTTGAGAAAACCGTCCCCAAAACACATGTGCTAGAAAACGCCACTATTTCCTGCGCATGTACCCAGACATCAGTATGGGATATGATCACCATGCACACGTACACAGGCCGCACAACGGATTGGCATACTCTGGATCAGGTGGTCAAGCAGCTGCTGGGGTGTAGCCTCCCATTCTTGCACCAGTGCCTGTCAGAGAACCTGAACTGTCGTAGGGGTTTGAAGACGTGCAGCTATCCCAGACGCACTCGATGGGGCTTAGGTCTGGAGAACAGGCAGGCCACTTCGCCTGATAACTTCTGTTTCAAGGTACTCCTCCACGATGGCAGCTCGGTTGGGACGTGCGTTATCATCCGTCAGGAGGAATGTGGGACCCACTGTCCCCCTGGAAAGGCGGACATACTGGTGCAAAATTACGTCCTGATACATCTGAGCTGTTACAGTTCCTCTGTCAAAGACATGTAGGGGTGTACGTGCACCAATCATAATCCGACTCCACACCATCGAACCACGACTTCCAAACAGATCCCTTTAAAGGACATTAAGGGGTTGGTACCTGGTTCCTGGTTCAGGCCAGATGATAATTCTGCGAGAATCACTGTTCAGACTATACCTGGACTCGTCTGTGAACATAACCTGGGACCACCGTTCCAATGACCGTGTTCTTGACACCAGGCTTTACAGGCTCTCCGGCCGGAGTAGCCGCGCGGTTTTAGGCGCTACAGTCTGGAGCCGAGCGACTGCTACGGTCGCAGGTTCGAATCCTGCCTTGGGCATGGATGTGTGTGATATCCTTGGGTTAGCTAGGTTTAATTAGTTCTAAGTTCTAGGCAACTAATGACCTCAGAAGGTAAATCGCATGGTGCTCAGAGCCATTTGAACCATTTGAACGGGCTCTCCTGTGACGTGGGGTCAGTGGAATGCATCTAGCAGGTCTCCGAGCGAATGAACCATGTCTGTTCAGTCGTCTGTGTGTCTGGAGACGACTGTTCCAGTGACTGCGGTATGGTCCCGAGCAAGGCTACCTGCAATACTTCATCGCCGTCTGCGGGCTCTGATGGTGAGATATCGGTCTTCTTGTGGTGTTGTACACTGTGAACGTCCCATACTGTAGCGCCTGGACATGGTTCCTCTCTGCTGGAATCGCTGCCATTATCTTGAGATCACAGTTCGTGGCACACGGAGGGCCCGTGCTACGACCTGCTGTGTTTGACCAGCCTCCAATCGCCCTAGTATTCTACCCCCTCATAATGTCATCAATACGTGTTCTTTGAGCCATTTTCAACACACAGGGTCAGCACGTCTGAAAAAGTCTGCACCGTACTCTGTCAAGCACCAACACACGTGCGTATGTGGACAGCTGCCAGCGCCACCGTGCGACGACCGCAGGTGAAATTCAGGGCATGATCATACCCCGAGGTGATTTAAAACCGCAAACCGCCCACCAGAGCGTTGTTTCACCATGTATAAGCATTATCCTTACTTTTTGAGCATGAGTGTAGCGCATTCCAGACAGCATTACCCAATGGACATGTAAAACAACGCTTTAAAAATCATTTTGTTTCTAACGGAAAACAAAACGATGCCTTCCGTCGACACTGGTCGTCGCAGAAAAGATGTGGTGGACATTACCTGTTTGTGATGAATCCAGCTCCACCATAATGCAGAAACCAACTGCAGTCTTGAAAGTCTCTTCGGGTTTGCAGCCGGATCATAAAATCAATCGAATTAAGGATCCTGCAGTAAATCCGAAGAGACTTTCAAGACTTATTACGCAGGGAAAGCCTACAAAATCACTAAACTGCAGTACCTGCCTGAACGCTGGCAAAAGTTACCATGACGGCTCTGGCCTTAAATTGAATCATTTCATAGGAAGGGCTGTGCACAAGACTAAGCGGATGATTAGTGAGAACAAGCAGCAGAAAATTTTCATTGTAATAATTCCTGTTCCATAAAGGATATGTACTTACAGACTTGACTGCTACCGAACTATCAGTAAAGTAAGTGATGATTTCAATATACTGCCACGAATAGTTCACAGAAGTATGAAAACGCTTGGGCTCATGATAAATGAAGGCTCACGCAAGATAATATTGATACTGCAACATCTTAGTTTGCAGTATGTGTAGATTTAAGAAATCTTGACTGTGCTGACTGGGAGGCATTGTGAAAATAGTAGGGATAAATAACAGAGTGCCACTAGTACATAAACCTGCCCACTATCACAAGAGTCGAAAAACGTGAAATGGAAGCAGTAACTGACGTCGGAGTGAGCCGCTTTTCTTGTCTCTTCCTTTTGTAATCTGTACATAGAGAAAATAATAAAGGAAACTAAATGAAATTTCAAAACGGAATTATGTTCAGGGAGCAGACATACAGCCTTTAAGTTTTGTCGATACACGGTATTTCTGTCAGACGGAGGAGGACTTGATAGAATAGTTGAATGGAATGAATGAGGCATTGAAAACGCGTTATAACATAAAACATCAATGAAAGTACAACAAGAGTAATGGAATGTAGTCGAATTAAATCGGGTGACACTGCTAAAATTACTTTAGCAAACGCGACAATAAAAGTACATATGTAGCAAAATAAATGACGTTGCAGCAACAGAGAGGATATAAAATCCAGACTGGTTGTAACAAGAAAGCTGTTTTTGAGAACAAGAAAATTGTGAATATCGAATAAAAATTTACCTTTAATGAAAATGTTTGCACGGAAGTGAAACGTGGGTGGTAAATAGCGAAGAAAAGCAGAGAATAGAAGCACTGGTAATGTGATATTTCAGAATGATGCTGAAAATTAGTTGGGTAAATCGAATAACTAATTATAATATACTGAACTGAGTTCAGAAATAAAGAGAGCCGTAGCCTGAAAAAAGAAGCGGTCGGTTCATACGACGCATTGCGAAGCATCAACGAATTGTCAGTTTGGTAATGGGTAAAAACTGTAGAGGGGGAACACGACTTAGGAAGAACAAGACTTTAAGGCGGTAAGGGGACTAAAACTGCCGAAGGTTGCAGTAGCTACGCAGAGATGAGGAAACACGCAACTCGTCAAACCAAAGACTTCAATGAGAACAACAACCACCATACATCATCAGCAGAAAGGAAATTCTGTTTTCATTTCAGAAAAGGAGAGTCACCAGAGACGCAAAGTTGACTTCTCACTTTGTACTCAATGGGATGGTAAAATCCTTTCATAATACACACTGACAGGAAAGAAGAAAACTGCCATGAAGGGGAAAAGGAACTGGAATGATACTTCACGGTTAGAGAGAGTATATAGTATTGTTTCAGTGATTATATTATTAAGTTTACAAAGAAATTGATAGTATGAGCCCACTCATCAGTTTGACATTGCAAACACGCACACACTGGTGCATTGAGAAGGATGTCATAAGACACGATTACCGTCCTCTGAGGCATGCTGATCTACAACTGATGAACTGTTTCTGATATTCTGGACGCTGGCACTGTGGTTTTATGGCTTCAAAGCTGGTAGCATTCATATTGTATCGCGGACTAGTCTGTGGATGCTACTGTTCACAGGAGTACGTCAACATCGCGCAGGCAGTTCACAGACACACGTCTTCATTGTCGACCAGCAGTCTGCTACTGAAAAATGTAATCACGATACTATCTCGCCAGAGGTGACAAGTGAGAGTTCAGGATGTTCGTGACGCCGGCCGCTGTGGCCGAGCGGTTTTAGGCGCTGCAGTCCGGAACCGCACTGTTGCTACGGTCGCAGGTTCGAATCCTGCCTCGGGCATGGATGTGTGTGATGGCTTTAGGTTAGTTAGGTTTAAGTAGTTCTAAGTCTTGGAGACTGATGACCTCAGATGTTAAGTCCCACAGTGCTTAGAGCCATTTGAACCATTTGATGTTCGTGACTTCCCTCTGTGTCGTCAGGTCTTGCTGAGTCACCACCAGCGGTGACCTGAAGTCATCGGTGATAGCTCCCCACGTCATGAAGCCCGAAGTACCAATGCTGTGCCTCTCGTAAACGTTGGAAGCATGAGATCTCTTGGTGGCACCATAGTTCCACCCATGATTGTCTGGCGTAGTGTTGAAAAATGATCCATCGCTGAATACAACTCGCCGCTACTCATCGCCTTCCTTGTCAAAGCACCTCACCAAGCACAACCTTGTGTGTCGTGGTGTTATAGGTATCCTACGCATGAAACGGTAATTCACTAGTCCGGCAGCTGCTATTCTCCGACCAATAGTGTGGAATAACAGAATGTTGCAGGTAGTCCATCACTTGTTCTCTGATGGCTGGCGCGGATGTGAAGGGGTTATGATGTGCTCGGTGCACGGTTCATCGATCCTATCTTGTGGTGGTCAGACGCGGTCGACCGAAACCTTGGCGAAGAGTATGCCTGCACTGGTGTTTGCTTGCAGTCCAAGATCGAGCCACTCTCGCATCAAATGCTCCATAAATCTGGATATTGCACGATTCGATTCCACCAGCCTACCAACTGGAGGCCCACAGAGAAGCTCCTTTCAAACTTCACATATGCTGATAACTCAATCTTACTCGAGTACGAGGCATCTCCCTGTCCTTTACAGAGATCAGTTAACATCTGAGACCGTTCATGCCTTATATTCCCTACCAGGACTGTAACAACACTAAACATCAGCAACACTAATGCCCTCATGTGCCCTTTCTTCCTGGTACAGAGAACTGCAATACTAATCATTTGCCTTCCTGCCGATGGTGCGTACGTATACGACTGGGTGCTTTACAGTCTTTGGCAGGCAACGTATGTTGGTTGAAGATGAAATTATTAAACAAGTTATAAGTATAGAGGCAGACGTCTCATCTACAGTATCTACAACAACGATGGCTGTGTAACAATAATGAAATGTCAAGCAACAAATCTATAAAACTACATATTCTTTGAACTCAAATATCGAAACAGTCATCTAAGTTGAAAATAGATCACAAGAAGAAGAAACATTCAAAGGGAACAGACACCAGTACTAAGACCCATTCACGAGATAGTGCTTCTTATCGAACGTAAAGAGGAAATATTAAATGTAATACGACACATATCTGACAAAATAATGGCTTAAATGAAAGCCTAGTGTAGTTACAAGCTTAGCAGTGACTTTATGAAGACCAGATCGAAAATAACATTATGGTTTAGGAGGGAAAGCGTTTTCCTGTCAAAGAAATAATGTACCGATGATGCTCCCAAAGGAAGAGAATAGTGCTTTAATGCGTGTTACACAATATATATTACTACACAATATATAAATTATTACACAATATATACATGTAGTTGAGGAAAACGATCGTGAATGTGTTAACTGATGATTAAGCGACCTAGTGGATAGCCAGCGCTACACCGTTCATTGTCCCTCATGGGTAGCCAACGCGATACTGAAGATGGAAACTTGTTTTTCGAGAGAAAGGCTAGAATAATACACACAGTTTATCGAATATGTAAGTGTAGTAAGTATACTAAAAAGAGAAGGTTAGTGGGAAAAAGAAAAAAATATTGATAGGACGAATCAATAGAAAAACGATATATCGAAGTTAGTCTTACTAATGGAATATTACAGAAATCAGGTGTCTATCGAGAACTGTAGATAATCTCGTTATTCTGTACATCACGTTCTGGCAATTTTGCTGCTTTTTCGTGTGTCGCACAAGTACTAGAATATTTTGCACATGAATAATAAACTAATTAAAAGTTTGTGTACTAATTTTCTCACTTAACTGCAATTTTACTTTCTTCCATACTTTCTTCTTAAGCGTTTGCGTGATGAGCAAAACGTGACTCAAGGCAGTATATCTGATAGGGTAAAGTCTGCACAGTTCCTGCAGTTCTACAAGTCCTAAAGCACAGGGATAAAAGCTAATCGCATTCGTTCGTCTGCGTTAACTGATGATTGTGATAAGATAAAAGTGTAATTCTGATTATGCTCCGAAAAGTTGTTTCAGTTAATATTATGTCACCAAATTGAGTCGCAAAATGTTTAGTTCCCTTCTTGCCAATTTCCGGGAGACATAAATATAACTATCATGTCTGTATTTGTTACTTAGATGAGTTATTCAAAGGGAATCCTTTGCAAAGAAACAATTATTTATTGCAGCTAATAATATGAGCGTAGTTTCAACTTATTTCCAGACTCACTACCAGTATTAAACTCTCCCGAGTTAGATCTTGATTACATCAATTTACGAAGACCTGTCTATGCGGAAATAAGTATTGTAGTTCCCACTATTCACGTATCTCCTTTGATGATAGTGTATGCTGTACAGTTGATGATGTTATTGTACTAAAGAAATTACTTGTTTTGTAATGCGAATCTGTAAATCGGTATGGAAAAATTCTTGGAAAAAAAGTCTTTTCGTTTTAGTGATTATTTAGATTTAAAAATGTTTGTTTGCTTAGAGGTAAATATTCTCTGCTGATTATACAGTACGTTCCATATAAACATTTTCAGCGCAAATACACAAAATGAGTTGAAAGGAAAGGTTTTCATTATGTAACTCTATTATAACAGATTCAAAAGCGAAAACGATGAGTAAACCGTTTTTTCATTGACTTACTGTAAAATACGGTATGAAATAGTTGCTGTCGTACACCGAGACAGCAAAGCAATAAATACATCCGGAAACCTACACGTAGAAAATCCAATTTCATCTCTTCAGGCAGCAATTACTTTGCCTTTGAAATTTTTCAGTCTGTGTATATTCATTAGAGGTGGTGAGAGAGCGTTATTGTATTTCCTGAACTTCCATTTTATTTTTACTCTTGGATAGTATCCATTCTGACATACACTAAATCACAACGTTTAAATCAAGCATATTTCAAAAATTACATTCCAATGTATTAACAGCGTATTTTTCATTAATACCAATCGAGCACACCGGTAAAAACATTTCTGTTGCTTGTTCCTCCAGTTAATATCGGATGCATAAAAAGATATTAATAATGATTTGGAACAGACAACCATACACGAAACATATCTTGAATCCACGATCCTCCTTTCCAGAGACAGCGACGATACATTAAGGCCACGAGGTCCAATGGTGGCACAGCTGTGCATAAAAATTTTAATTTAATCAAAAGTGAAGGTTACAGAGGCATATGAAAGTTCTTTAAGGAAGTTCATTAATAGGTGCCTCGCCTCAACAAATATTACATCGGTAGACTGATCCCCATTTCTGCTATTAAAAAGCGTTTTTCTTTCCCATTGTACCATCTGTTTGCGACCTATTCACTGTGTCTTCACGGATGGGAGTGACTCAATTAGACTGTAAACGGTGAACGTATTTTGATTTTTACAGTGTTTTCCTCCGCCAGCATCAGACTACATAGATGTACAGAATGTGAGGGATAGAAATTAACTACATTCAGTTTTCGTTTTTAATGTCTTGTAACAAACACAGTTCAATGGAATTCGAACCTCAGACACATTAAATGTCGGACGCGGTTCAGAATATTCATCACAATTGTTTGTTCCGCTGTCGAGTGTCCATCAGGGAACAATCGTTTACACAACATGGTAGAGCCCAATAGAGTGCACCCCCACGGCAAAATAATCTGCTTGTTCTTATTAGTAAGCACTGGAGAGACGGGATGCAGAAATGAGGTTAGTCACAGTATGGCTGAGATGCTCCCTGATCAACTTGAGGGTAAGGGAAAGCAGCACCCTAGTAAGAGGATGATCACATCAGCACTCACCATAAGATCCCGGTTATGAGGGCATACTGCTTGCAGTAGTTGAAGAAGGAAGGTGACAGTTGGGTGTTCTGTCGGCAAAGCTGTCGAAGAGACAAAGCACAGGCTCGGGTTACGAAACCTTACTGAAGATTGAACTTCCTGCTATCCGCCACTGTACTGTCACTACCTTCTCGTCTCCCTGCAACTTCCCTCATGTTCCCCGATAATTTACCTACCTCGTATTTCAAATTTGACTTCAGTTTAGCGAACAAGCAAAGATGGAAATAAAAGAAAGGTTCGGGAGTGGAATTAAAATTCAAGGTGAAAGGATATCAATGATACGATTCACTGGTAACATTGCTATCCCAAGTGAAAAAAAAGAAGAATTACTTGATTTGCTGAATGGAACGGTTTTATGAGTACGGAGTATGGATTGATAGTAAATCGAAGAAAGACGAAAGTAATTAGAAGTAGCTGAAATGAGAACAGAAACCATGTCATAAATATATACGTACTGTGAAGTGCAAATTAACAGTTATTTGTATGCGCTGTAACTGTCCATTTGCACTTCACAGTACGTATATATTTTTGACATGATTCTTATATTTTAGGAAATACCATGTTGAATATGTATTACGATGTTTTGAAAATGGGTCCCGACCCGAAACTAGTCGTCGAGTAAATAAAAAAAAGGGAAATTTTCTACTTTGGCTGGTTTTTCGTTGTACTGTTTAACAGAAGTTGCTGATCTGCAATTATTCCAGCATGTTGGAACTTCGTAAACTTCCGACAGGTGTTTGGCCAGCTGTGTGCCTATATTGCTCACAATACAGGTCATAGAGTAATGTCTTGATAGTGAATTTTTGGAATTCCGTACAATATTGGCAGTGTAGGAACCTACAGTCGGAGCCTTTTGTTGACTACCTTGGCTACGGCATGGAGTAGATTATCGATGGTCTTGGTCCTCACTCTTCTTATAAGACATCCTTATACTTTCCTGTATGATGGATGCTCGAGCAGTTTGTATGGAAGTGAATCAAATATAAAGGGGATTTGTTATAAGATTATTTAAGCTTCATACAATCTCCCACACTTATTTATCTATATAGTTTCCTGAAGGGGAAAAACATTTTTCCCAGCGTATAGGCAGTTTCTTGATGATGCTGATGTTTGGTGTGTGGGCACTCAACTGCGCTGCCATCAGCGCCAGTACAATGTCCCAGTTTTTACACAGTCCAGTATTTTTACACAATCCAGTCTAGTCACTGTCACGGATGATGATAATAATGATGAAGTATTGAGGATAACACAAATACCTTTCCCCAGGCACAGAAAATCCCCAACCCTGCCGGGAATCGAATCCGGGACCCCGTGATCCAGAGGCAGCAACGCTAGCCACTAGACCACGAGGTGCCGACAGGTAGTTTCATGATCATGTATTCGTAAAATGAACGTGTCCGTGATAAGTTGGGCACGAACACTTACACCGCCATCGTCGTCAAATATGTGTCCTCCGACTGCTCCCTTTAGTTTACGAAACAAATTAAAATCGCAGTGCGATGGGTCTGGACTGTAGGAAGAGCGTGAATTTTTCCTTGAGTTCTGGCAGCTGCGTGGATCTGAGCGTTTTAATGAACCGTGATCCCATCCTTTGTCGTAAATGACATTTACTGGCGATATGCATGTTTTGTTTGGTCCAACTGGTGGTAATAGTATGCGGCGTTCACAGTATGACGTCCGTGGAGAACCGATAAGAATAACTTCTGTTAATTCAAAGCAGACTGCTGTCAGAACCTTCCCCGAGGCGAGACGATGTTAGGATTTGACGGGTACAGTTTCGTTCTTTTTCCACTATTCCCTGGTGCTTTTGTCGATTCCGCGGTGTAATAGTGCCTCAAATCGGTGCAAAAGATGCTCCCCTTCACTTAGATATCATGTCAGTAGCCGTTTGCATACCTAGAGACGATGAAGTTTGTTCTCCAATGTGAGAATGCGGAGAATCCACCTCGCTGACACTTTGCAGATCCAAAGTTTCCAGTAATTATCACTAAGCTCTGCGGTATTTTATGCCACCCTCAGTAGCAGTTTCAACAACTTTTATTCGGTGATCGTCTTCAGTAAGGTGGTTAACAATATCAACATTCTTCTCAGTGAAGCTAATCCTTTAGCGACGTCGGTGGATTGCATTCTCAACTTTTTTCTCGTCCTCGTAAATATATTTGTGCCATGCGCACTCTTGAGTCTTTCTCGCGATGTTTTCCCCGAACTTGTAACCTCCCCACAGAAATAATGTTAAATATTTCATTGTTAATGAGAATAATGCCAAAGTGTAACATCCCCGCAAAAATAAAAGAAAATAATTAAATATAAATGGAACTAAGTGTAACCTCCCCGTAAAAATATGAAAATGAAAAGAATTGAATAGAATTGCAGATAGTGCCAAATGTTAGCTTCCCACAGTAATAAAACTCAATGATAATAAAAATGTGCAAAAAATGTTAAGTCCCCACAAAATTAACGTTAAGATCAACCTGATAAATTTATATAAGGGCAGCTGCGCTGACCTTGGGCCCTGTGCCGTAATTAATTTGGTAAATTGATTCTGGAAGGAAAATCATAGGATATATTGTTTCAATTGTGATGATTCTTTTCTTAAAAACGATTGCTTTGAAAACAAAATTATTATTGGGGCATTTCTTGAACAAATTAATTACAATTATCATACATTATTAGCTGAGCGCAACGCTGCTTCATTACCTTATTTAACAATATACGTCGTCCTGAATCGTGACCAGAGACCCATGTCGACGCCCGCCGACTCCTCACATACCACTCCGTCTCCCGCGCGCTACTACTGTACTCGAACTGAACTTGCCGACTCGCGACACGCTACTAGCACTGACTGAGTGCAACTAGCAACGAAAAATAACTCTCTGGTCAGAGATTCTCTCATGGCTCGCCATCGCTGGTACTGAATGTATATGAAACGTTTGCCCCACCAGTTGAGACTGGGGGGGGGGGCAAAAATTTCGCAGCGATGGTGAGTCATTTGGACTTTCCACGAGCAACGAATTTTTTCTTAACTAATTAACTTTACAATTACAGAGAATATAGAGATGTAGAACATGAAGTAAAGATGGTGCACCTGCACCAAGTACAAAATATATCAAAGACAAATGGATACACAATGAGTAACAAATGACATAAGTGCATATGCACTGAAATATTGAACATATCAGGAAATCACAAAATGTATACAGAATGAGTACAAATCATACTAACAAATGACGAAAATGCACACGCACTGTAATACAGAACACATCAGCAAATCAAAAAATGTATAGACAATGGACACAAGTACATACAATGAGTAGCAATCATGTTAAAAAAATGACAAAGTGCACACGCACTGTGGTTCAGAACATATCAGCAAATTAACAAAAAATGTATAGGTCATGAATACAAATCATGTTAGCTAAATTAGGATAGGAAAGGGAAGGATTGCATCATGGTTGTAGCACTTTAGGTTGCACGCAGCTGCACTGAAAGTCCATATCTTTCTACTGTAGCACAACACTAAGTGAAACAATCTGAAGTTCTTTTCCCAGAAGTATTTATCAGCGTACCCAAGACACTGAAACGTCGTAGTAATATTCCATGTTATCATTTTGGCAGTACATCAGGTACACCAAACAGTGCGACCATAATAACGTCTCCATCGCTCACGGTGGAGGACAGCATGTCGTGTCAACACCACGCTCTTACAAGAAACACCAACGTAGAATTAGTGCAAAAACCAAATATAGTGCTCCATGATCAAGAGGATATACAGGACAAATGGATATTATAGTAATTCAGGGTAGTTAGGTCAGAAAGTGAAGGACATTAAGTCACATACTAGTCTTCATTGGGAATTACATTAGTAGTTTGCGGCATTCATAGCCCAGTTATTGAACATTTCTGTACCATGTATGTAGTATTACAGAAAAATTTTCATTAATTGATTTACAGACAACATTGTCATTTCAATACCGTAATCAGTAGCGTTCATTACTTAAACTTACAAGACATAATCAGTAGCATTCGTTTCCTTGTTACAAAGCATAATTAGTAGCATTCATTTCCTAGTTACAAAGCATTATTAATCATTGGTCATTTAAAAACAGTAATCATCTCAATACAGTAATCAGTAGCAATCTTTTCCCAGTTACAAAGCATAATCGGTAGCATTCATTTCCTTGTTACAAAGCATAATTAGTAGAATTCATTTCCTAGTTACAAAGCATTATTAATCAGTGGTCATTTAAATACAGCAATCATCTCAATACAGTAATCAGTAGCATTCTATTCTCAGTTACAAAGCATAATTAGTAGAATTCATTTCCTTGTTACAAAGTATAATTAGTAGCATTCATTTCCTAGTTACAAAGCATTATTAATCATTTAAATGCAGTAATCATCTCAATACAGTAATCAGTAGCATTCTTTTCCCATTTACAAAGCATAATTAGTAGCATTCATTTCCTAGTTACAAAGCATTATTAATCATTGGTCATTTAAATACCGTAACCAGTAGCATTCATTATTCAAGTGACATATTATTCATAGCTGATCAGCATTACTCAGAACTCTCTTAAACTGGTATCATTATTTGGGACTGATAATACTTTTTTTTTGTTAGCAATGCATTGCTTTGGGTAATTATAGGGGAAAGCAAGAAAAAAATTGCTTCTGGGTTGTTGCTGTAAATGAAAATGTGTAACGTCATTCGTCATGAGTCCGCTGTTGCAAGATTATGAAACAAGTAGAGTATATGTAATCACATTCATAAATGATATAGATTTAATGAACAACTGCTTATAGCACATTAATCTCATAAATAATTTCTCCTGCGAAAATATATAAAAAATGGATTATTAAGCTGTAAGAAGAAATGCATTTTATGCTGAAAAGTAGTGAACTTCTAATTAACAGGTACTGAAATGTGTTCTATAGCTCTCCTTTCCAAAACCTTCCGTCATTATACTATGCAATATAACACCTGCTGTCAAAGCAAACTGCAACAAATACTTAAATAACTACATAGCATAAATACATAACTTCAACAATATCCTCATCTGTAAAGGAAAAAGCTTCATTATCCATCACTTCATTATCATAACTCCATTATTATCATCACCTGTAAAGAAAGACTTCATTATCCATAGTAGCATATTCTTCATCATTATTCATCAGCATCCATTATCATCTGCAAAAAAAATCACCTCATTATTTATTACACAACTATTCCTTATCTCTAGTATATTCCATCACTAAAACTAAGATGTGTAGTTCTGTCTGACAGCCTGCATCAATCGCCTCGTATGCTGAAAGAAAAAAATAGTTAAGACTGCTATTCTACGATGTGTATGGTATATTCTTGTTAATGCTTGTTAATTCTGATCCATTTACTCTTCATCACGAAGTATTGCATTCTCTTTCGTTCATTCCGTAGGTGAAATTCCATTTCCGATTAATTTATTTCCTTTACACGCATCATTTCTTTCTGAAATTGATGAACAAAGATTAATGTCTTGCATTTACATCATATACTCACTAAATAATGACTGGTTTATGGTAACATAATTAAGCCTACAGCGTAACATGACAGAAAACGTAATATGCGAAAAAAAATTAGACAGTGTTCAAATGCAAAAATGTACACCGAATATCACAATGCAGCAGCAAAAAATATAAAAATAGTCACGATATTGAGATATCATAGGGCAAAAATGTCAAAGTCAACTGGTGTTTGCTATATCTTAATTATTTCATAATGCATACAAACAAACAGGAAAAGAACCATACATACATAAAAAATGAAAAATGTGCACGGTCTGATGTGTAACGACAAGAAGAGCTACCTGCTAACTTTACCTTGCCGGGCACTTGCCAAGAAAAAATAAGACAAACATCAGTAAGTAGTCACATAAATATAATTGCATAAGTGGTCAAAAAATGTGTAAGTTCATCTGGAAAAATATGCACGGTCTGATGTGTAACGACAAGAAGAGCGATCTGCTAACCTTACCTTGCCGGGCACTTGCCAAGAAAAAATACGATAATCATCAGTAATTAGTCATGTGAATATAATTGCATAAGTGATCATAAAAATTAGTAAATGACATCATAGCATGTTAAATGATAAAGTGTCTTCATTCAATAAAGGGTTTAATATTGGAGACATGGTGGTTGCCTTTACTTTATCTGGTTCTCAGAGTTTAGACGTGTACTACATTGGGGTGAGGAATGCTGCGAATCCGATATGGACCTGCGTATAGAAGTTCAAATTTACTGCACCTACCTTTAATTTTGTTGGATAAATAGTGTGTACGTACTAATATCTTCTGTCCAACGTCAAAGTCACGGCGTGTACAAACCTGTCTTTGTTGTCTTCTCCGGCGCTCTGCGGCACGTTTGATGTTGTTCAGCGCAATGCCAATTATTTCATAGTGTCGTAGTCGACGAGATGTAGGAAATGTTACTAATTCTTTAATTTTGTTAGGTGGTTCAGCATTTTTCAGTATAACATACGGAGATAGCATAGTGGATTCATTTGGTATGGAATTAATTACATCCTGGAATGAGTGTATGTGTGTGTCCCAATCAATATGTCTTTTATGGCAGTATATTCTACGCAGTTTACCAATTTCTTTCATCAATCGTTCACAAGGGTTCGAAGAAGCGTAGTACCTGGATATATAGATCGGAGTAATGTTTCTAGCTCGTAACATACGTGTCCATATAGCAGATCGGAACTGTGGTCCATTGTCGGAAATTACTTTCAACACATGCCCTACATGAAATAGAAAATGTTTTACGAATGCTTTCGAAACAGTTTTAGCAGTAGCTTTGCGTAACGGAGTGAAGGTAACAAATTTCGAAGTGAGTTCTACAGCGACAAAGATGTAGCAAAAACCTCTATTAGTTCTGGGAATCGGACCAAAAATGTCTACAGCGGCCATGTGTCTTAATTTAACAGGTACAATGGGATATAATGGAGGAATATGTGAAGTGGTGTCTGACTTAGCTTTCTGGCAGATTTTACATGACGCTAAAACTCGTCGAATACGTTTCTCCATGTTGGCAAAATAACAGTTCTGTCTCAGAATAAAAAAACATTTTGTAGCTCCGTAATGTGCGTAACTTAAATGTGTATACCAGATTAATTTGTTAACCAGTTCGTCAGGAATGCATAATAACCAACTGCTGCTGTCAGGATGAGAGCGGCGAAACATAATGTCATTGCGTACAGTGTAACGGTTCCTAATCGTAACATTATTCTTATCTTGCCAAAGGTGTTTAATTTCTTTCCACACATTGTCTTTACTCTGCTCTTGTGCTATGTCCTGTAATGACGACGAAATGAAGTTTTCAAATGCAACTTGTTGGATGTACATCACGATGAAATTTGCTTTGCAGAAGTTTGTTGCGACGTCTTGCTGATTGTTGCTGAGAGAACGAGATAATGCGTCTGCTATAATATTTTGTGTGCCGGGTATGTGAACTATTGTGAAATTAAATTCCTGTAAATAAAGCTTCCATCTGCTTAATCTGTCGTGAGTGAATTTAGCCGACAGTAAGAATTGTATCGATCTGTGGTCTGTGTAGACGGTGGTATGTCTTCCATAAAGAAAGTGCCGAAATCTCGTAAAAGCCCATACAACACATAATGTTTCAAGTTCTGTAACGGAATACTTTCTTTCAGCAAGTGACAAAATTTTGCTTGCAAATGCGATATTTTTGATTACTATAGAGCCATCTTCTTCAATTTCTTGGAAAATATGTACGCGTAAAGCGGTTTTGGAACTGTCGGTGGCAATGGAAAAATATCTGGTAAGATCTGGGTGCGATAAAAGTGGTGCATTCAACAAGGCGTGTTTCAAGTTCATAAATTCAGAATGTGATTGCTTATCCCAAGACCAAATAGTGTTTTACCTGTCAATTGGCATAATCTAGGTGTGTCTAAAGCAGAGTGATAAATAAATTTACGAAAAAAGTTAATTAAGCCCAAAAAACTGCGTAGTTGCTTATTCGTTGTAGGAACAGTAATATCACGTAGAGCTTGAAGTTTTTCCGTATCAGGCGCAATGCCTTCTGCTGAAATTACGTGTCCAAGAAATTTTATAGAAGTTTTACCAAAATGCGATTTACTGAGGTTAACTGTGAGTCCTTGAGCACGAGAGGTTTGCAACAGATGTTCAAGAATCATATTGTGTTCAGACCAGTTAGCTTCGGCGACAAGAATGTCATCTACGTACGTCGTGATTCTGTCTTTAAGTTCTGTCGGAAGTATTGTGTTCAAACCGCGAATAAAAGCTGCAGAAGAAATAGTTAAACCGAATGGTAATTTGCAGAATTGATAACAGTCGCCAAAACAGAAAAAAGCTGTATACTTTCTGCAATTCGGATGAAGCTGAATTTGCCAAAATCCCGATTTTAGATCTAATGTAGAATAAATAGCAGTACCGTGAAATTTCTGTAGTAGTTCTTCTAGTGTCTGTGGTCGATCTGTTTCATTAATAATAATGTCATTAATGTGACGCGAATCAAGTACAAGGCGAAGTGAGCCATCCTTTTTCTTAACAATATGTAGCGGGTTTATGTACGGACTAACTGCCGGTTCTATAATTCCTTGGTCGAGCATATCTTGCAACTCTTTTTTAACTTGTTCTCTGTGGATATATGGAATGGGATAATGCTTTGCTTTAAATGTATCATGCTGTTTGACTTGAAATTCATACATAAAACCGGACACAGTACCAGGAATGTTGTCGAAAACTGGAGCTTGCTGTAAAAGAATTTTGTGTAGTTGCGTGCGTTCGTCGTCTGTATTTGCACTGCTTTGTTTGACTTTATCAGAAATCATCTGTATTACGTCACAGTCGGCTTCGTCTGGATTATTATAGTTATGTACGTACGTATCTGTGAACAATGTGGAATTACAGTCTATGCTACGTGATGCGGAAATGACCTCTGTACGATTAATTGTTTGTTCTTCCGCAGATAATGAGTGCTGAAATTCTAAAGCCAATTGTACATTTTCATCCTTTAACATTAAATAGGAATTTTGAAAGTCAATAATGGCGTCGTGTTGTACCAGAAAATTAGTACCTAAAATAACGTCTGTTGTAAATAAAGGAACAATCCAAAAATTTGAGTGAAATGTGTGACCTGCAATACAAAATGATAAATGTGTCTGTAATTTAACGTCTACTCCTTTACTCGATGCTGCTTCTTTTACTTTCGTTTTGCCTAGTGATAATGTAGGATAGGTATTCTCTTCATTACACTCGTTGAAAGTTTCATCATTAATAACTGACATAGGTGAGCCGGAATCGATTACTGCTGAAAATTTCGATGAACCAATTTTAATTTCGATGACGGGGTGTGAAATAGCTTTTTGAACAACTGGTCTTTCCTGTAAAAGAGTGTCTCGGATGTCGTCAAAAGTAATAACATTTTCATGAATAACGTTCTGCGTGTCTAAAGCTGTGCTTGTGTTATTGGAAGATGCGACCTGTACAGTATCTAGTCAGATTCTATCTGACGTGTTATTATTTTCTGGATGATGTTGTGGCATTTCTACTATTTGAACTGTTCTATTATTTCTTCCAGACGTATTACGCTCTGGATGATACCTACTGTCGGGTTCATTCATAAGAATATGTTCTTGCGGATGATTGTGCTGTTGGTAAGACCGACTGTTATTAGATGTACGCTGAAAATTGTCCTCATTATTTTTACGTCTGTCGTAATAGTCATTACTATACGGTGCATTGCGATAGGAATTGAAGTACTGTGTTTTCTGCACGTAGTTATTCCTTTGCTGTCGTGCGTTATTATTTGTTGTACCTAGGACTATACGTCCACGCGGGGAAACATTAAAGTTAGGTTGACCTTGTGCATTACATTGTTGGTTAGGTATGCTAACCGGCTGGTTTTGTTGCTGTTGCGGAGAAAAACGTCTATCGTTACTAAAATGTGGTTCTTCTTGCTGATAATTTTCTCGATACTGATAATCAAAATTTTGTCTGCTATTAAAGTTCTGGTGGTTGTCGTTCCTAAAGCGTCTGTTACCTTTGCTATTGAAATTACGTGGTTGACCGTAATTACTGTAAGTTTGTTGGCCTTGGTTGTTATATGAAAAATTTTTGTTTACGAAAGAATAATCTGATTGCTGCACTTCTAAAAGCTGCAGCAGATCCCTGAATGCCGAAATATTTTCTTTTTGCTGACCCGTTAAAAGTGACACTCTTAATGATCGTGGCAATTTAGAAATACATAATTGAATGAGTGCAGATTCACGATATGGCTCACTTAAGTGCTGGTTTTGTTGGACCATGTGCTCAAAAAATTGCGTGACAGTAGAAAAATTTGATTTCTCATAATTTGTTAAACTAATTAATTGATCTTTAATTCCGCACTGTGTCGTCTTCGACCAATACGTTGATAGAAAAGCATTCTGAAACTCATCTACCGAATAGCATTGCCTCGCGATCAGTCTCATACGAGTTGCCGGTTCGCCTTCCAAAAAACTGCAAATAAATTCAAGTTTGTGCGTTACAGGCCAAGTCGGTGGAAAAGCAAAACTAAACTGTTGTATCCAATCCAGTGGGTGAATCTGTGTTCTGTCATTTTTAAACACTTTAAATTTTCTCACTGACAGAAAATGTTTGTAATCAAAATTATCGTCTCTGTATAATGGAACAGGTTCAGGATTGTAAGAGAATCTATTTGTCTGTGTCTGTTCGGAATCTAAATCCCGTACTCTCTGTACATTACCCAAATTATACGCGCTGCGTGAGTCTGAAAAATGTTCGTGAATTGGCGTCTGCTGTGATGTGTTATTAACTGAAATACTTTTCATCTCTGTTACCTCTTGCTGTAAACATGACAATTTTCTACGCAACGTGTTATTAGACGAAGCGATCTCATTAATTGTCTGCTGTAAATTTTGGAATTCAGGTGTTTGGTTAAATGAAATCGGTGAGGTATCGTCTGATTTGCTGTCATTATTACTTTCAATCACATCAATAGGACTGGCCAATTCATCATATTTTTCAGTCAGTATTTTTGCCTGATCATCATATTTACTGTCAGAAGCATTAATCTGTTTTTGTAATTTACGTGTGGTTTCGTTCAATTTTTTAACGTCAGCTTTGATGCCATCGGAATCCTGTGTTAGTTCTAATTGTTCGAGTCTGTCGGTCACTGTTTGAAAATCTACTGAGTGTGTATCTGTTTTTGATTTAAGATCAGAAATTTCATCACGTAATTCTATGTTCAACTGTTTGATGGTATTAATTTTGTCGGACACTGTAGCAATATTGTTGTCTATGTATGTTTTTGCCTTCGCGAACAATTTACGTTTGTCTTCTTGTCTCTGTGCTGTGATTGTTTCCATTACTTCTCGTTTTACTTTATTCTGATCCTGTATAAATTTGCGGAAACGCGTATCACTGTTTTGTATGTGGTGATTAAAGCGCTCGTCAATTTGAGTGTTCTGTTGGTCGAATTTCGCGTCTATCTTTGCGTCCATTGTGCGCGAAAGTTCTGCTGCCATTAATTTAAACTCGTCGCGTAATTGTGTTGCTTTTTCAGAGCATTCTTTACCGACTGCATTAATTTCTTCTCTAAGTGTTTCTGTTGTAGCTGTTTGCATTTCCCTTAAATCGTGAGCAACAGATTTAATTTGTTCGCTACTTTTCCTTGAACAAGCCTCAATTTCCTCGCGTAACTGTTCCTTCGTATCATGACACTGCGCGGCAACGGCTGTAATCTGCTCACTAAGCTGTCTGGAATTGTTGTCTAATTTTTCATTAAGGCTGTCACGTTTTTCATTAAGCTGTTTGATCTGTTCACTAAGCTGTCTAGAATTGTTGTCTAATTTTTCATTTAACTGTTGTTTGAGATTTTCGTTATTTTCATTAAGCTGTTTGAAATTTTCTTTAAATTGTCTGTTATCTTCATTCTGTTGTTTGGAATTATCTATTTTTTCACTAAGTTGTTTATTCATTTGTAGCAACAATGCCACAATTTGATCCGACCCAAAATTAGCATTTCTATTCTCTGTGTTGTTTGATAGTGTACCTGCAATTGTCACGTTTTGTGTATCCATTTGGATATTCTGTGATTCTAGAAAATGTTTCCCAATCGGATGTGTACTGTTAGACACTACCTCGGAATTAAATAAATCCGACGCATTCTGATTACACTGTTCGTTTTCATTAGAAAAAATTATCTGTTTGTCACGTAAATCCTGCAAACCGGGTGTGTTAAGCTGGGCAGCACCCATTGCAACAGAGCGCCCTGCGTCATCAATTGTCGTCAAATTAACAGAGGACACAATTGAGTTCGCTTGTTCATTATTAGGATGATTGTCAGTAAACGGTGAATTGTCATCATTATATTGCGTGTCGCAAGTACTATCGGTGAAGTTATTTAATTCGGTTATTTCATTCATAATACCTCGCGATGCACTATTAATAGTCTTTCGCGGCATTTTTTCACTAATCACAACTATTCACAAATGAAATAAGCACAATGCAAAAAGCAACAAACAAAAATACAACAGAGAGCAACGAATTGCCGATGATCTGTGGAAGAAAATCACAAAATTAGTAAAAGCGTTGCGCCAAAAATGCTAATTATATTAACTAAATAAGAGCAAATATCTGGCTACTTTTCAGAAGATTCTCAAAGAAATACGATCCTGGACCGGATGTCGCCAAGTCCAACATCCCCGCAAAAATAAAAGAAAATAATTAAATATAAATGGAACTAAGTGTAACCTCCCCGTAAAAATATGAAAATGAAAAGAATTGAATAGAATTGCAGATTGTGCCAAATGTTAGCTTCCCACAGTAATAAAACTCAATGATAATAAAAATGTGCAAAAAATGTTAAGTCCCCACAAAATTAACGTTAAGATCAACCTGATAAATTTATATAAGGGCAGCTGCGCTGACCTTGGGCCCTGTGCCGTAATTAATTTGGTAAATTGATTCTGCAAGGAAAAACATAGGAAATATTGTTTCAATTGTAATGATTCTTTTCTTAAAAACGATTGCTTTGAAAACAAAATTATTATTGGGGCATTTCTTGAACAAATTAATTACAATTATCATACATTATTAGCTGAGCGCAACGCTGCTTCATTACCATATTTAACAATATATCTCGTCCTGAATCGTGACCAGAGACCCATGTCGACGCCCGCCGACTCCTCACACACCACTCCGTCTCCCGCGCGCTACTACTGTACTCGAACTGAACTTGCCGACTCGCGACACGCTACTAGCACTGACTGAGTGCAACTAGCAACGAAAAATAACTCTCTGGTCAGAGATTCTCTCATGGCTCGCCATCGCTGGTACTGAATATATATGAAACGTACGCGATTCAAACTTTTTCATTTGTTTAAACATTTCGGAGAGATTTGCGTCTTCTACAGTGAGAAACTAGATTATATAGCGTTATGCAGCAGATGATGTTACTTCTTGTTCTGACGTTGCGATTCGGATAAAAGAAACGTTCTAGCTGTGGAGAACAATCAATGGTAACAAAATCAGCAATAAGCAGAGATCGCTCTCCTCTTCATTTACAAAAGTGCGCCTAAAACAGAAGTTCCGAATTATATTTGATTCACTCTTGTACATTTTGCGATTGTATTCTGCCACTGAAAGTAGTACAGTAACATTCCGTCCGCAAGTAAAAATTACTGTTTCAGCAAAATTACGTAGTTATCGAAAGATGTTCTCTCTGATTACCTTCGCTGGGTCGGCCCTGGTGATCGCATGGCAGGTTTCGCAACTTATCTCTTCCGAACTGTCGCTGGGGAACATACCACTACTGTATACCGCTGACGAAATCTTCAACAAGAACAGCAGTCGATGCAGGTGTAAAATTCAGTCTCTTTTTCCATTATTAAGTTCGCCATTTTACCGATCTCATTCCCTGTGAGATTGGTTTCAATCGATCGTTGTTCTTGGCCTCAGATGAAGCGATCTGGACGCAGTGCCCCACACAAACATATGCCTAGCAGCAAGAAAACAGCCGCAGAAACCAGGTATCATGTGAACTTGACGGCGAGGCACGTTTTGAGTATATAAAGTTTTGTGTAAGACTGTACTCATCTAGGGATCCAAGAATGAAATGAACAGTTGATTGAACAGAAAAGATTGAGATCACACATTCAGCATTATTTGTAGGAAAGGGTTTATGCGCAGCAGTGCGATGTTTTGGTTCACTACAGATAACAGTTTCAAGGAACTCATTCCCTTGTATAAGCCCACCAGTAAACTTCTAACTGTGGCATTTGAGATCAGAGCATAGGATAAAATCCACTTCCACAGCAGGAGGTTTTTCCGATCTGCTCCATAAAGTCAGGTAGCGCCACATCAGCTTAATGGTGACTCAGTTGGAATCTCCGATCAAGACACGGCTCACAATTCTTCTACTGAGTGCAGCTAATGCCATCCAGGAGCTAGCCCTAACTTTTCTGGACGTCTGGCGTACACAGTTCTTGTGGCCGTATAGCAGCTCAGCAAGATTTAGGAGAGTCTCTAAGGGAAAATTTTGCTGGATGTTAGGTAAGACAGTTTGAAGGGAATCTTCCTCTCGTTTGGTTCCATCCATATCTGCAGCTGCTTCTCGTCAAAGAAGAAGTGGATCCCTATTTGGGCGACTAAATCGAAGGACGTATTACGCAAAGGCACCATGAATTCGTTAAATTTTCCTAAGTCTTTTCAATAAGCTGTAAACTATCATTATGGTACATCATTAAACCAGACAAAAAAGACAGTAAAATATGGTCCTATCTCTGAACTCCAATATTTTAGCGTTTTAATTAAGTACATAGATTATTAATTGTAAATGACTGTTATACTTCCAAAGGAATTATATTATATTGAATTGATATTTGCAAGAGTTATTCGCGTAAGCCAGGGACCCACAATGTCTTTTGCGTATATGCGCTTTTTGGATGACCTTGACACTTTTAACGTATTGTGGGAAAAACCGATCGGTTAGGTTTCGTAGTGGTATTTTAGTTCTGAATAACCGTTATTTTCTGGTATCGGTTTCGTCTCGACTCTAAAAGGTTTCTTCATTTTTTTTTGTCCTGGCACCCTTGTTAAAATGGTTTTTAAGTAAAAATTTCAAAGATGAGGAATGTTTATAGATAAAATGTCCATTGCTTTGGAATACTGGATTGTTGCAGGAAGTAGTGGACTGTGCGGCTGTTCCCGGCGGAGGTTCGAGTCCTTCCTCGGGCATGGGTGTGTGTGTGTTTGTCCTTAGGATAATTTAGGTTAAGTAGTGTGTAAGCTTAGGGACTGATGACCTTAGCTGTTAAGTCCCATAAGATTTCACACACATTTGAACATTTTTTGATTTATTGTTGCAGAAAATTGGAAACATGATCATTGTTATTTTAATAATAACGACGACAGTTAGAAACTGGCAACAAACGCATGACATACGATTTGGTACAACATTACTGAGACAATGACGTACGTAGTACCATGTCACGTGGCCTATTAGACGCAACGTGCGCACTTGCAGTATGCAAGAGTCACACTCACCTGGTCTACACGATAGTAGTTAAAAATGAGGGACGAAACTTTACTAAGCTGGTGAAGGAAGTGGTGTGACAATAATTTGCAGAGTTATTAGTAGTTTCAGTAAATTAAGCGTTGCTAATGCAAGAATTTAAGGAAATAAATTGTCGCTAAACAATTGCGCCACTGCTCCGTCGAGAGCAACGGTTGCGTATGGCGCCACGGCGAGCTACAACTTTGCTTCCGACGTTTTTTTCTCAAAGTTCGGGGCTTTATTGTGAAAAACTTACAAAAAAATTATGATTCATAGTACTGCCTATCACTGGCACTACATTTTCCCATCTTTCGGATAGCATACGAATCCCGTGGTGGAAGAACTGGGCGTCTTTTGTGGGGATGCATGAATCGATTCAATTTTGCACGTGTGCATATGATCGGAAGTGCTGAACAGCTAGACTGTATGCCATTGATCGAAAGAGGTGGTAGTCAGAGAGAGGACCGTCTGGAGAATACGGCGGGAAGGATAGGACTTCTCACTTCAACGTTTCCATGTATATTTTGACGGGTTTTGCGACACGAGGTCGAGCACTGACCTGCTGCAAAACTACCTTTACGTGTCTACTGCTGTATTGTGGCCGTTTGTATTTCAGTGCTGGGCTCGAACGCATAAGCTACTTTCGATAATGATGTAATGTGACTGTCTTCGTCTGTTTCAGCAGCTACGAAAACGCTCTGTCTTCCATCGCCATGCCGGTCTTCGACATCAATATGACCGTTCTTAAGGTGTTGAAAACATTCTCTGCACGTTCTTCCACTAATAGTTCCCTCACCATTGGTCTTACCCAGCATTTTAAGAGCCACAGCGGCAGGTTTCTTCATGTTAAAGCAGAAAGTTAAAACTTCCCGCAAATGGCGAGAAATAGGTAGGTAAGTTGACGTACTTAATCTAGAATAACCTTATGATGAAATCTCAAATCGACTAATATTTTTATGGCGTTATGTTAAAAGATTCCTAAGTTTATTGCATGACACCTATGACCAACTACATAAGCCCCAGTTGCCGCTAATGACGTCTATTGCAAAACCGTGGAAGCAAAGTTGTAGACCTAATATTTTCATCTATATTAACACAGACGCAAAGGAACCGTTTTGTCTTCTTCGTCGCCACAAATAATGACTGCTCACCTGCTACCTCCTCCATGTGCTGTCACATTTAAGACTGTATGGTGAGTATCAGTCTTACCCGAAAGCGATGGAGCCTTTTCTGCAGCAATGGAGTTTAATTATTACAACTAGTTTCCTTTTTATTGATATTACCGATAAACATTCACCTACCATATTTCCAACTGTTATTAAAAAAAACGATTTGAATTAATGATGGGCTTTTATTTCAGCGTATATTATTATTTGAAACGACAATTTTAATACATCGTTTAGTTAAAAAACAAAGTAAGTATTTATGTGAACTAGCAAGGATAAAAATATGTATTTGGAGCAGTCACTTTTCACACTGTCATGTTTGTTTAGTTTTAATTTTTTTTATTTAAATTAATAGTAATTTTGTTTTAAATTCTTTTTTTATTTAAATTATTAGTAATTTCGTTTTAAATTCTTTTTTATTTAAATTAATAGTAAATGTCCTTAATTAAATATTCCAGAATACTTTTCTTTCAGACATGCTTAAACACGATAGCTAGAAAGCTAAGTAATGATAATATTTTTGTGTACATTTTGGCAACAGCCCATCTATAGATCAGTCATTGTGAGAAACACTTTCCCCAGTCTTATGCGGCCGGGATCACGGCACTTTACGGATCCAGTGGGAAAAGCTACTGTAAGGATTCCTATACGATTTCGCTGGTTAGAGGCATGCTAGTGCGGCTAGCTCCAGATCGGTAGGTCTTCACTATAGGTACACTCCAAGTAGAGTTCTTACAGTTTCCTTGGTAGCCACTTACAAATGGGTCTAAAAGGCTCTAAGCACAATGGGACAAAATCTGAGGTCATCAGTAAGGTAGCGACTTACATTTTCATCCTTGACTACGAGGGCAGTTACGCGTTGACGATCCAAGACGATATTAACTTGGTGCCTGATACGGCTCCGTAAGGGGAGCTGCAGAAATTGTGCCATGACTGTAGTCAGTTGCTCGAAGCAGTCTCTACAGCTGACATTTGTACGCGCACGTAGCTTAACCTATCGACAGAGTTCAGTCGGTCCCATTTGTCATGGAAGAAGCTGGGCCGTTTACGGAGTTAGGAGTAAGCACTCCAGTGATGTCAAGTGAGTGGACCATGCCAGATATCGCTGCTCGTAAACCGTCTATGACTATTAGCATTAAGACCACCATCAATGCTCAGTCCCAGGTTGACCAATATCCTATACCGTGCGCAGACAAACTGGTGGAAAATTTATCAGTTGGTCACACCGTCTCTATAATAACCTTGGATGGCGGCAGGTACGCTGACCTCGAGTTAAACATGTCTTTTGGAGTATACTGTTACAGTCGACTACCATTCGGCATCGCAAGTTTGTCCTCGATATCCCAACGCTATTTAGAAGAGATACCGCATGACAATCCGCAATGCGTTTAACTATGTAGACGACATAGTCTTCACGAGACCCACAAAGATGAAACACTTTTCTAATTTACGTGGTTTGTTTCGTAGCCTCCAGAGTCAAGGTCTTAAATGGAGGTTAGACAAGTGCTCTTTGGATATAGTGTTAAATACAAGGGTAATCCCAACAGTAAGGTCTCTTTTCTTTTTTTTTTTTTATAAGTACATAGATCCGTTTATTTCTACAATGGTTTACATCAGTTTACAGCTTGAACATATAGCTATTTTTCGATATAATCACCATTTGCGTCGATGATTATTTGTAGACGCTGAGGCAGTTTTTGTATACCCATGTCATATCAGCTCGCCGTCATGCTGTTCAGAAGGTTATGAACCTCTTCTCTCACCTCGTCGTCGGAGCTGAATCCCTTTCCGGCCAAATCTTCTTTTAACCTAGGGAACAGTTGATAGTCACTGGTCGCCAAGTCAGGACTATATGGCGGGTGGGTGATTATGTTCCATTGAAACTGTTGCAGGAGAGCAACGGTTTGTTCAGCGATGTGTGGTCGAGCGTTGTCTTGGAGAGTGTGTACGCCCTTGCTCAACATTCCTCTTCTCCGGTTCTGAACTGCCAGTTTGAGTTTTTTCAGACTCTCACAGTACCTGCCAGCGTTAATTGTGGTACCAGTGGGCATAGTCGACCAACAACACCCGTTTCCGATCCCAGAAAACGGTTGTCATGACTTTACCGGCAGATTGTGTTTGATTGAATTTCCGCAGCTTTGGCGAAGAAGGATGTCGCCACTGGCGTGATTGTTGCTTGGTCTCAGGTGTAAAGTGGCATGCCCAGGTTTCGTCCAGAAAGCTGTCCTGTTCCACTGCAAGTCGGTGAAGAAATGCGCGGAATCGTCAACTCGTTGTGAGCGATGCTTCGGGAAACCTCAGGAACCAATGTGCAGAGGTCATCCAGGGTGATCCGCCGATCTTCAAGCATGTTTTTCTCAACCTCCAACACTGTCTCCTCAGAAATTGACGCTCTACCGCTCCTCTGTTCGTCGTGAATTTCGGCCCGACCAGATGCAAACTCTCTACACCACTTTTTTGACATCCACGCACGACTCACCATACACTTCCGTCAATTGGCGATGGATATCAATCGGCGCAGTGCCCTTTGCGTTCAAAAACCGAATAACTGCGTGCAATTCGCACTTGTCGGTATCATCCAACGGGAGCTCCATTCTGAACGGCTGCCAAGCCAAGACTGATCGCCTCAGCGCGGCGTACGCATGTTTACACACAGGGCGTGAAGCACTCTTCATAACAGTGTGACCAACTGCCACACGAACAGAGTTCTGTACTTATAAAAAAAATATGGGACCTTACTTTTTGGATTACGCTCGTACTTGGTACACATACTAGGTCCAGTTACATTAACGTGATCACTGCCTATGTTACCGAGCGAGGTGGTGCAGTGGTTACACACTGGACTCGCATTCGGGAGGACGACGGTTCAATCCCGCGTCCGGCCATCCTGATTTAGGTTTTCCGTGATTTCCCTAAAGCACTCCAGGCCAATGCCGGGATGGTTCCTCTGAAAGGGCACGGCCGACTTCCTTCCCCATCCTTCCCTAACCCGATGAGACCGATGACAACGCTGTCTGGTCTCCTTCCCCAAACCAACCAACCAACCAACTGCCTATGTTCGACGTCAACGTGCAATAACCACTCACAGGTAGCAGGTGGCATTAATAGCAGTGGAGGGTATGTGAATTGCGCCGGGGGGGGGGGGGGCGAAGGGGGGGGGGGCACGGAAAACAATGCCGTAGATGTACTGCGAAAATGGAGCGATTTGTTTGAAGTCCAGAAGGGCATATTCATTGGATTTCGGGACAAGAGAGGAAGCGTTTAGAAACGACTAAGTTTGTAAACTGTTCACATTCCGCCGTGATTAAAGTACAACGTGCGCAGGAAATCCAGCGCTATCCAAATTCCAAAACCAGCGTCTAGGTATGGGTGGTGCACTGTACACCTTAGATGACAAGGATGAAAGACGGCTCCGGCGATGTGTACGGCCTGGAATCTGCATGACGATACTTCAACTACACGGCCACTGGACGGCAAGAAATGGCCTATTCAGGTGACAGACGGCCGTTGACGTGAGCAGCGTGAAAGGTATGAGAGCTAACACCCTCCAACACTCTCCGGAAGAGTCCAGGCCGTGGGATGGAGCGTCATGGTCTGGGGAATGTTTTCGTGGCATTTCCTGATGACCTCGTCATTCCGCAAGCACAGTAGATGAACACAAGTATCCTCGTCCATCCATATATATGCAGTTTGATCTTCCTCGGCACGAAGGCATCTACCAGCAGGAAAAAGCAACGTGTCACGCAGCAGGCGGTGTACACGCGTGGTTCGAGGAACACCAGAATGAGTTTACTGTATTGCTATGGCTACCAAACTGGCCGGATATTTAAACCCTATCGGCCCAGATGCCGGCATGGTTCCACATTCTCGTCGGTACCTTGCAGTTCCTTATTGACTCTTTCTGCACGTCTTGCAGTGGTCCGTCCTGCAAGAGATGGATAGTTCGGGCTTTGACACATGGCCAGTGTGACTGAACAGTGTACTTGGAGGCAACAGATAAACCGTGAACTTTCCTAAATCTTAAGGAAGGCATTGCTGTTACTGGGAAAATAATTTTTAAAAAAAATTCATTCACAGTGTGGTCCATATTTCTCGTCCAGCAAGTCTTTTCCGATAAACATGCGCAAAATTCGTACGGTCTGACCTGCCAGAGTGCCTTACTGCCTCAAAAGAGTGTCATACACCCACCCCATGTTTATCGACGTTTAAACGACTAAAACGAATTGCAATAGCTGAAGATGCTTCTCAGTTCCACATGAGCACCATAGAAACGCCGGTGGGACAGATCATCCTATAGCGTTCACGTTCAAAACTTTGTCCTCTGTGCAAATAAAATATTTGAAAATCTAAGCATAAGAGTAATGTTTGTGAAAGAATTCCGCACCATTCTGAAGTTTACTCTCAGCACCGCGTAGCGGCACTCCACAATCTTACGCCTAAAGAACAACATGTGTTCGTATCCAGAGGGATGCACACGATCCACACAATTGACAATTATGACTTTCTCCTGAATTACATCTGTATCTGCCCCTTAGGCTCATTTCTCGGATATGGTACTGACTACGACGTCTTAATTAGAAAGGTACAAGGGGCGTTCAATAAGTAATGCAAAACTTTTTTTCTCGGTCAGTTCCATTTGAAAATAATACGTAATTTATTGTGGAACGTTTTGGAATATTTCTGCGTCAACCCTTATAGTTCCATGAAGTGTTGACAGGCGTTTGCGCTATACGTAGCCTTAAAAATGGCGTCATAGAGGAGATGCGTCTCAATGAGTTTCTTTTGGCGCAAAATCCGAGCATCGCACATATTCATAAGCGCTTGTAAAATGTCTACGGAGATCTGGCAGTGAACAAAAGCACGATGAGTCGTTGGGCGAGGCGCCTGTCTTCATTGCAACAAGGTCGCGTAATCCTGATCGATATCCCGCAGGCCAGCCTCACACGGCTGTGACTGCTGCAATGTTGGAAAGAGCGGAAGCTCTCATTTGATATGCTCGACGAATCAATCAAACACTTCCCTGCACAACTGGACGTCTCTGTTGGTAGTGCAGACACACTCGTCCTCCAGTTGGGGAACTCAATGGTGTGTATCCGCTGGGTCCTTCGCTGCCTAACAGAAGGCATCAAAGAGCAAGGAAGGACTCCCTATGCGGAATTGCTTGGACGTTGCGAGGCAGTTTTTGGCGAACATCGTCACAGGCGATGAAAAGTGGGTTCATTACTTGAAATCAGGAACAAGAAGGCAGTTGATGAAGTGGCACCACGCCACTTCTTCTCCGAATAAAAAGTTCAAAGCCGCACACTAAGCCGGTAAAGTCACGGTGAAGGTCTTCTGGAACTCTGTAGGTGATATTCTATTTGATGTCCGCCTTCATGGTGCAGTAATCAATTCAAAATAGTTTGCTTCTCCAGAGAAATTGAAGAAACTGCTTGAGCGTGTTTGTCGCCACAAAAATGCAGTTGAACTTCTCTTTCTCCATGACAGCGCAGGGCCTCGGACAAGCCTGCGCGCCGGCCGCGGTGGCCGAGCGGTTCTAGGCGCTTCAGTCCGGAACCGCACTGCTGCATACGGTCGCAGGTTCGAATCCTGCCTCGGGCATGGATGTGTGTGATGTCCTTAGGTTAGTTAGGTTTAAGTAGTTCTAAGTTTAGGGGACAGATAACCTCAGCTGTTAAGTCCCATAGTGCTTAGAGCCATTTGAACCATTTTGAACAAGCCTGCGCACCCGAGAGCAGATTCTAGACCTTCATTGGACTGTTCTTCGTCGGCCTACCATACAGCCCTGACGTCGCACTTTCCGGCTTCCATCTGTTTAGCCCAGTAAGGGTGCAATCCGCAGGAAGCAGTACATGGATGACGGGAAGGTTATTGATGCAGCAAGTCTTGGTCTCCAAAGTCGACCGGCAGAGTGGCACCATACGGGCACACGGGCCCTCTTAGGAAGGTGGCCTAAGGCCGTCGCATTGAACGTAGATTATGTTGAAAGATAGGATTTTGTAGTGAAAGAGTGGGGAACTGTATAGTGAATAGAAATCATGAACGAAACCAAACTGGTTTCAGAAAAAGTGTTGCATTAAGTACTGAACGCCCCTCGTAAAAATTGAAGAAGGTCGACTAGCGGATCGGATAAATAATATTATGCTTTGGGGAACAATTTAGATTAGACTCCATCGAAATTGGCTGTTAAAATTTACCAGGTTGGTGAAGACAAAATGGCAAGGATTCATAAATAGAACTTGTAATCCATTACGAATGTTGTGTTTATGTAAGGTGATATGTGACCTGCAGTGAGTGTCCGATATTCTTACTCACGCTGCGGGGCTTTATACAGCCGTCTGCCACAGAAGATACCAGAGACGTATGTCGCAGCTTGTGCCGGAGACAGGAGCACCGCGATTAGCCGTCGTTGCACAGTGCGCGCGATGTTTTATCCTTTTCAGAAGCCGGCTGGGAAGATGGATGGCGAGCCGTCAAGGCAGCGGGGCGGGGAACGCCCTTTTGATGGGCGCAACGCCGCGCCACGCGAGCCCTCGCGAAGCGAGACGCGAGGGCGGCAGCGACCTGCTCCTTCCAGGGCGACGCGCATGAATTACGCGCCGGCCTTCTGCAGGCGGACGACCCAGGTGCTGCCGGAAGAACACGGCTGGGAAGTGTCTCCCCGGCTTACACCAGCGGCGAGGAGTGCGATTTATTTACGCGTTACGTAAATGTTGTTCACTCCTCTTGCTGAAGTTCTACCACTGTGGACTATAGACACGCATTTCAGGGACGAGTTCTTATTCTTACTACACAGTGACCTATAAGTACTGGGCACGTTATGGTTACTTAGAGTACCCATAAGGGGCATAGCATCCCATTACTTTAGAAAATTTCTACATCTACATCTGCACGAATACTCTGCAAATCACATTTAGAGGGTTCATCGACCCACCTTCACAATTCTCTATTATTCCAACCTAGTACAGCGGCCGGAAAGAACGAGCACTTATATCTTTCCGTACGAACTCTGATTTCCCTTATTTTATCGTGCTGATCGTTCCTCCCTATGTTGGTCCGTGTCAACAAAATATTTTCGAATTCAGAGGAGAAGGTTGGTGATTGGAATTTCGTGAGAAGATTCAGTCGCAACGAAAAACACCTTTGTTTTAATGATGTCCAGCCCAAATCCTATATCATTTCAGTAACACACTCTCCCATATTTTACCGAAAATACAAAACATGCTGCCGTTCTTTAAATTTTTAGATGTACTCCGTCAATCCTACCTGGTAAGGACCCCACACCGGGCAGCAGTATTCTAAACGAGAACGGACAAGCGTAATGTAGACAGTCTCCTTAGTGGAATTTTTTACGCTTAATACCTAATTTCTCCGCATTAAACCTTCTGATCCACCGTAACGTAAAACGACAGAGAGAGCTGCACATAGAGAATATTGTGAATGAAGAGGTGTAGAAACAGAATGTATACTATTGCTTTGGAAAAAGAGGGTATAAGAGAGATACTATATGTATGTATATGTGTCTGTGTGTGTGTGAGAAAGAGTGAGAGGCAGACGAGTAGAATACACACAGACACACACACACACACACACACACACACACACACACACATACACACACGCACACACACACACTAACAGAGAGAGAGAGAGACAGAGGGGGGGACGGAGGGAGGGAGGAAAGGGGGAGAGAGGAAGGGAGTGTGAGGGTGGGAGGGGTGGGAGAGGGAGGGGGAGGAGGGAGAGAGTGTAAAGGAGGGAGGGGAGCGAGAGAGAGAGAAGAAAGAGAGAGAGAGAGAGGAAGAAAGATTGGGGGAGCGGTGGGTTGTAAGTATGAGACTAGAAGAAAAAGAGAGGTAAATAGACGTGGAGCTCCACCCTTGACTGCAACTTCACTTCGAAATAACATTGTCCCAAAATCAAATCAATGAGTAGTTGCAAATCCCCTGATATGGAGATTTCCTTTATCATCAGGGGAATTACAAAACTAGACATCCCGTATTATATATTCACCTCCTCAACCCGTTTGCAATAATTTATTCGATAAGACAAATGTTCTGGCGCATCCCTGTCCTCTTGGGTGTGGGGTTAAACATAAGGTAAAATAAAAACAAAAAAAAAAGAACACAGTATTCTACTCTTTGGCTTCGTTTGACACATACACATACATATACACACACACACACGCACGCACGCACACACACACACACACACACACACACACAATAGTGTTAACAGCGTCCATTCTATGGTGCTAAAGCCGAGTCGTTAATTTGTAAGGCAAATCACTTTCTTTAATACCGGTATTCCCTAGACGAACAGGTTTGAAGCATATGGCCCATTTTCTAGAATAGCCACCGGAAGTGGAGACTCTACGTACCCTTACTGTTGGTGTATTATTCAGGATGTGTCATTTAGACAGACCCCTCAAACTACATTCAAAACGACCAAATATAACGAAATGAGTTTGCAATATTAGGCATGTAACGAAGTATGTAACTAATATTTAATATTCGCAGTGCCGAATTATCACAGCTGACTTTTTTAATGGAAATTACATGTCTCTTTTTCTGACACTGGAAAGAAACGACAAGCGACATTAGATATATGGAACTTGATCAAATATTAAAAAAGTTGAAATGGTATGGAGCTCAAATCTGGAGGTTCTAAGGTCCTCAGAAGAAAGAAAATAATTCTTTTAACCTATTTATTTATCACTGAGGCCAAATTTAACATCAATAAAACGTGCTACACTTCTTATCCTCAGAGATCAAATTTAACATAAACAATAACGAACCATTAAGCGCACATGAATACTCCATTTAAAGAAAATTAATTACAATTTCTGTGATACTACAAAGAACTGAAGTTTTGTAACAAAAACGAAACGCATTCTTTGAAATCTATAAACGTTAGACTTGTTGAGTCTAACAGTAATTTGCCTTATTTGGAAATCGATGTCACAAAGGCCATAATGGGCATACACTTTCTTTAAAAAAAAGTGAAAGCAGCAGAATGTCTTACTTTACAAAGGGTTTCAAACAAAAATGTGAGCATTACCAAATCGACAAGCGTAAGCAGTTATTCTAAAGAGCAAACAACGACAAACCAAAAGCAAACGATTGGGCTGAAGCACATGGATTAACCCACACAACGTAACCAGCTTGAGCCTGGCCCGCGCCGCAAATGGTTGCTCATTCCAATACAGATTCTAGAACACACACACGTAAAGTACATTAACTTTACATAAATATAAAGAGCAAAGAGTATGTGGGTCTTCAACCATGACAGGGGAAATGGGGGAAGATAACAGTCTCTCTGATGCGCAAGTACTTGAGTTTACTAGAGTAGAATTTACATAACAAAATAAATTGCCACATACACATGGTCCTTTTAGGCTTCATTAACAGTTAAAAATGTTAAAGAAACCTGGAGAGGATACACACAAATTAATGCAAGTAGAAGCAAATCATTCTAAATCAAACTGACAATGAAAATTTTTTTAAACACGTAAGCGTACAAAACACATGTACTAATACTGCGGGTGAAAGCAAGTCGTTCTGGACCAGGTGCTCCCAAACAGAACAAGGTAAAATGGAAGCCCTCTTACAATCGAATAAATGTTTAACCCAAGCATGTCCTAATTACCAGGATGCTGATCGAAATGAGGGCTTCGGCCAAAACAGCAGCATGCAGTAAAGACCAAATCAGCTTAGGGTGAGAACGTCACATGATATTCAGTAGCAAAAGTACGGATATTTTCACGAACTGACGCAGTCGCTTTACTGTATACAAGAAATGGGGGCTCACTGTTATTCCTGTGTGGGGTGTAAGAGAATTAAGGGCGCTGTATGTGGCCACGTTCACTAACCGATGCAGCAATAAACAGTCCTATCTGAACTCCAGAATAAAGCCCATTACCACACAGGCAGAGGGATGAAGTGACTCTGCAGCATAGATAAGAACGCACCTCAAAGTAAATATCCAACAGCCAAGTGAAGCGAGTAGACTTCCAAGGGTAGCAAGCTGAGACGGTGATCCAGAGTGACTCCTTCTGAGATAGTCATCCCACTTCAGATAGACCTCTAGTGCAAGCTGTGCGTGCACTTAAATTCTGCTCGATGCGGCACGAGGACACCACGACAGAGGCGCCAAACAAGCCTCAGCTGCGTAAGGAAGCCCAAAGATATGCCGCAGGCAAAGGTATCAATATGAATATGTGTATGGCTAAGAAGTAACGGTATTTCAAATCATTCTCCCGCTGTCAGGAGAAGAGGTCATGCAACGTCTGCCCTACAATATCAAATACAAGCGAACATGCAACTAATGTTCAGCTTGTGTGTTCATTATTATGATATTTATGTTAAACACTCACAATGGTCACCTCGTTATCCTTTTTAAAGCCATTTCTAACAGCAATGCACATTCAGTTTATCAGGTCTTACCGCATTCCATATCTTTGGGAGTCGTAAAGACTACTTTCTAGTTCTTTTAATTTTTCTACTGCAGTGATACTTATCTTAGATGCTGCAGTTTGAGACATGGTTCAGCGTACTGTGCTGCAAAAACATTAGAAACTGAAATCGTATTAATGGCAGAGTGCTGAATGTTGCACTCTGGTTGCGAAGTGCATAAAAAGCTAATTATGCTCCTGAAAAAAAATAATAAAACCCTTATAAAATGTAATAAGCAACTTACAGTAAGTTTCAACAACGATTAATAGTGAATACCATGAAAAATTAAAGTTTTTGTATTAATTCGACATTGTCAGGCGTACCATGCATTATGAACAAGATAAAAGAGAGTGTGCTAATATTGTTAGGAAACATGTCTTACCCTTCCGAATTATAGTTCTGCAGAAAGGTATTGATGCATTGAAACAAGCAGACCTAAAGCACCACGTCTGTCTTCGGGAGCTCACCCAATGACCTACCATGCAAAGCGTAAGTCAGCATGCGTCAGATCGGTAATTAACGACAGTGGGTACTGGAAGTCGACAACGATTTAATGTGAGTTTTGCTTCAGAATTATTCTGCAAATCATGTGATTTTCTTGATTTTAGATCAGAGTAAAATCTAAACTGTGGGTAGTACAACAACTGTACAAGAACCAGTTTTGCAGCACTTCCTAGTGACATAATACTTCTCACTGCCATCGTCTTCGTTATGCTAGAAATATATGAACTTGCGGATTAGCAGAATCATAGACAAACTTTTGTAAAAGTATGTGAGAATTCTTTAGTGCATTAAATGTCTATGTTGCACAAATCCACGAGAGAGAGCTTTAGGGGGGAAGGGGTAGGTTGAGTGTTACCTCTTGCTGCCTCTTGGAGACGTCCATTGGTGTGTATCTGTACGTAGGTTCCAGATTAGCTATGGATCACCAGGAGTAATTTAAAGTTCACCTGCTACATCCGCCGGTACCTAAAAAATTAAAAACTATTCCATTCCATCTTGGCATGGTGGTACAGCAACTTGATTGTTGCTGCTATTAAAAAATAGTAGTAGGTTGCAGAATGTTCTCTATTAATTGGTATGCTTGTTGGTACCTTCACAAGGTTGCCCTTTTAGTACGTTTTATTCGGCATCGTAACTTCTTTAACATAGGCATTTTGGCTAAAACTTTTTGATTTTTAATATGATCTTATGAGGCACTATCCGGACAGAACGCCTCGTTCTTTAGTTAATAAAGAACACTGTGCACCTATGACTGTTTTTTAGAAGCACCAAAACATTAAAAACACCTGCTTAACACTTCGGAGCCCATACACGTGGAGGAATATAAGGCCAATAAACCAGCCATTTCTGCCGTTACTTAAAGCATTTCTGGCACACGTGTAATTGATGGCTCTTAAAGAGTAATATATACTGAAAAGAACCAAACTCCAAGGTTTATTTTCCATATTTACTTTAGTTCTTCGATAGATAATAATGACAGAAAGTATAATTATTTTCCCAAGACGAAAATGCGAGGCGAGCTACTGAGCAAATTTCTTTCTCTTGAGCTTCCGAAATTACTTGGTCACCCAACAAACGTGACGTATATGTATCAGAATTACAGAGAACTGTGGAACCTATGGAATACACGTAAAATATTACGTTAGTGATCATATTGGCTCAGATATTAACGACAGTAGCTATTACGTACACTGTTCCTTTCGAAATAATTCTAGAAATAGACAAAACAAGGCAGCACCAGTCCATAGGCTGGTTGCAAGACTTCAGTACATTGTTGTTACGTGAAATGCGTCCAGTTTTAAAGCGACAGGTGGCTCGCGCGTCGAGAAAATCGCAGCCCGACCTCTACTCGGGTGCGGTCTTTGTAACACAGTCGTGGCCCGAGCTGTGTTCGGGCTTGGTCTTCAAAGTGTTAACAGTGTGCTGGTCCCCTTTTGAACACAATTAAGCGGTGTCATGGATTCCACAAGTCCTTGGTAGATTTCCAGAGGTACATGACATCGGTCACGAAATTCCCGCAATTACGGACACGTACGGATCTGGCGCCTGACAACGTCCCAGATCTGTTCTGTCGGGTTCAGATAAGCTGTATTAGGTGGTCAGGGCATCAACACGAATATACTGTGTTATTCAAACCGCTCTAGCGTAGTACTATTCCCTCCTATGTTGCGTCCTTGGCGCTTTGCGTGTTTCCAGCAGCCTGGATAACGGCGTATGCGCACTTCAAACAACGTGGCGTGGCAACAAACATGATTAATCCGACCAGACGAAACGTTCCCGTTTGTCCAAGATAATCCCGTTCCCATGCCAATCGCAGGCGACGATGTCATTGAAGCGATATGGGAACACGTTGAGGTCGTCTGTTACAGAGCCTCATGTTTAGCAATGTGCGGAAACGGCGTGCTCCGAAACAATTCTGCGTACATCAGCATTGTAGTCACCAGATCTGCTACAGACCGCAGCCTCTTCTGCTTTACGGAACGCGCTACCCTCCTACTTCTAAGTTGTATGGGATTTTAACCCGTACCCAGGAGCAGACATAGACTCAGATCACAATGGAGTAGTGACGAAGAGTTGGCTGAAGTCTAAGAGATTAGTCAGGAACAATCAATATCCAAAGATGTTGGGTAAAGAATTACTAAGATATGACGAGATACCCTTGGAGTTATCGAAGGACATAGATACAGCAACAAGGAATAGCTCAATAGGCAGCAACAGCTGAAGAGGAATGGACATCTCTGAAAAGGGAAACCACAGAAGGTGGAAAGAAAAACATAGATGCAAAGAAGGTAACTAAGAAGACACCATGGGTAACAGAATAAATATTCAGATCATCGACGTAAGAAGGAACTACAAAAATTTTCAGGGAAATTCGGGAGTGAAATAAATTGGAAGCACAGGGAAGCGAAGGCCAAATGGCTGCAAGAGAAATGGGAAGAAATCTAAAAATATATGTTTGTCGGAAGGACTGACTCAGTATATAGGAAAGTCAAAAGAACCTTCAGTGAAATTAAAAGCAAAGGTGGTAACATTAAGAACATAACGCGAATTCCATTGCTGAATGCAGAGGAGCGAGCGGATAGATGGAAAGAGTACATTAAAGGCCTCTATGAGGGGGAGATTTGTCTAATGTGATAGAAGAAGAACAGGAGTCGATTTGGAACAGATACTGTCCAGTATTAGAATCAGAATGTAAGAGAGCTTTGGAGGACTTAAGATCAAATAAGGCAGATGAGATAGATAACATTCCATCAGAATTTCAAGAATCATTGGTGTAAGTGGCAACAAAACGACTATTCACGTTGGTGTGTAGAATGTGTGAGTCTGTCAATATACCATCTGACTTTCAGGAAAATATCATCCACACAAAGCCAAAGACTGCAAGAGCTGACAAGTCAAAGAATTATCACAACAGTGCATGGATCCAAGTTTCTCACAAGAATAATATAAAGAAGACGGGAAAACAAAATTGAGGATGTATTAGATGACGGTCAATTTGGCTTTAGGAAAGGTAAAGGCACCAAATAGGCAATTCTGACGTTGCTGATGATGCTAGAAGCAAGACTAAAATGAATCGAGAGAAGTTCATAGGATTTGTCGACCTAAAAAAAGCGTTCAGCAATGTAAAATGGTGCAAGATGTTCCTAATTCAGAGAAAAATAGGGGTAAGCGATAGGGAGAGGTGGATAATATACAATGTGTACAAGAGCCAAGAGGGAAAAATAAGAGTGAACGACCAAGAACGAAATGCCCGGATCGAAAAACCTGTAAGAGAGCGATGTTGTCTTTCGTCCATAATGTTCGATCTGTACATCGAAGAAGCAATGATGGAAATGAAAATAAGGTTCCAGAGTGGAATTAAAATTCAAGGCGAAAGGACATCAATGATACGATTCGCTAATGTCATTGATATCCTGACTGAAAGTGAAGAAGAACTACATCATTCATTGAATGGAACTGAGAGTCTAATGAATACAGAATATGGACTGGAGGTAAACCGAAGAAAGACGAAAGTAACGGAGTGCAAAAATTAGGATAGCGAGAAACTCAACATCAGGATTGATAGTCACGAAGTAGATCAAGTTAAGGAATTGTGCTACCTAGGCAGCAAAATAATCAATGACGCATGGAGCAAAGAGGATACGAAAGCAGACTAACACTGGCAAAAAGGGCATTCCTGGCCAAGAGAAGCCTACTAGTTTCAAACATAGGTCTTAATTTGAGGAAGAAATATTTCAGAATGTGCATGCATTGTATGGTAGCGAAACATGGCCTGTTGGAAAACCGGAACAGAAGAGAATCGAAGCATTTGATATTAGGTGCTACAGACGAATTTGAAAATTAGGTGAGGAATGTGGAGGTTCTGCGCAGAATCGGGGAGGAACGGAATATATGGCAAATACTGACAAGGAGAAGGGACAGGATGATGCCGTCTGCTGTGACCGAGCGGTTCTATGAGCTTCAGTCCGGAACCGCGCTGCTGGTGCGGTCGCTGGTTCGAATCCTGCCTCGGGCATGGATGTGTGTCATGTCCTTAGGTTAGTTAGGTTTAAGTAGTTCTAATTCTAGGAGACTGATGACCTCAAATGTTAAATCCCATAGTGCTTAGAGCAATTTGGGTCATTTTTTGATAGGATGATACGATATCTGTTAAGATATCACGGAAGGACTTCCATGGTACTAGAGGGAGCTGTAGAGGTTACAAATCAGTAGAGGACGACAGAGATTGGAAACATGGAGCAAATAATTCAGGACGCAAGGGCAAGTGCTACTCTGAGAGGTTGGCACAGAAGAGGAATTCGTGACGGACCGCGGCAGTCAGAATATGATGACAAAAAAAAATAATCCAGGAGCACGTATACTGCTGTTCACTACATGAAACTGTAGGATGAGTTAGATGTTGTTTCCACCGACCCGAGGGCGAAGCCAGTCCCTGTTAACCGTCATATCGTTAAACACATCCCGCACAGCCAGAACAGACCAATCTTTCTAGAGGTGAGTATACAGGTCCCCGTGATCCTTATGTCTCCACTGCCCCGGCGGAATTTCTCCAAAGATGGTCTGGCTTTTGTAGAGACCTGGAATCTAATACACAATTCTTACCCCATCATCCTCAGCATTACCAAAAATTTGCTGACACTGCAATAAAAACCACTAAAACACATTCCTAGGGGAATAAGACAGCAGTATATACCCGGATGGAGTGAAGGTAGTCAACGGCTGTATGAGAACTACGAGAAGAGCTGAAGATCTGAAGTCGCAGATGACATCCTGCATAGCCTAGACGAAGCTACGAGGGTCAGGTGGAGGAACACCATTGAAAACTTTGATTTTAGACGCCCTAGCAGAAAAGAATGGAGCGTTCTGAAGAAATTAGGAGCTAATTCACACATACCACAAACGAAACCAAGTATTACACCAGACAAAATTGTCAACAATATAGTCAAAACGTCTAGAGCACCTGTCGATAAAGAACACCCACGCAAAATAAAGGAAGAACTAAACACATTTAAGAAAAACAATTGTGAAAAACAAGACTTGTCAAAACCGTTCGCAGCCACAGAAAGGCTACACGCCCTATAAGGCATAAGAAACGACAAGGCCCCTGGTCTCGACAACATACACCCAGAGTTCCTAACACACTGTAGATCAAACACAAATGAATGTCTGATGACATTTTACTTTCACATACTCCAGTCAAGAGTTTTGCCAAAGACATTCATGAGGGCAAAGATCATTGCCATCCCCAAACTAGAAAAGCCAGACGATAAACCAGAAAGATATAGACCCATCGCCTATAAACTGCTTGAGCGTCACCTTTATAACAGATTAAATCCCATCATACTGGAATCACTGCCTATCGACCAATCCGGCTTCAGATCAAATCGAAACTGCGAGGACCAGGTCCTCGCACTACCAACGTTCATTGCGCGGGGCTATGAACAACGCCTGAAACTGGTGCGGTTTTCGTCTATTTGACAATAGCGTATGTTACTGTCTGGAGAGAGGGTCTAACATATAAGTTCCTAAAAGCTAATAGATGTAAAACGATGACGTCTCTTTTAGAGAACATGTTGTCAAATAGAGTCTTGCTAATCTCAATTTCAAAATTCCTGAGTAATGGTCTCCCCCAAGGAGCAGTGCTTGCGCCTCTGCCGTTCAACCCCTATGTAGTCGACCTACCAACTACCGCAACCAGAAAATTTATTTACGCAGATGACATCACTTTTCATGCCAACATACTAATATGACCGCACTTGAGCAGACTCTCACCCAAGATCTGGAACTGATAGCTGAATACTTCAGGATATGGCGACTAATCTCAAGCGCACTTAAAACGGAGACCTGATGCTTCCACCTAAATTACAGACTGGCTGGAAAACCTCTACAGATATCTCTGAATGGCACTGTGTTTCCTTACAGTTCCCATCCAAAATATTTATATACACGTCAGATTCCGTGGGACCAAATTAAGGAGCAAATCTCCAAGGTCATGGGACGTGTCAGTACATGAAATTACAACATAAAAATAATAACAGATAAAAATAAATGTTTATGAACCAGAAAAAGTCAGTCCATAAGTTTAAGTAAACGCTATCAACAATACAATAAGTATCAGCTTAATTTTTCAAGGAACAAGGAATAGGAGAAGTGACCCATGAGGAAACTCCTCAGTTTCGATTTGAAAGCACGTGGATTAATGCTACGATTTCTTAATTCGAGTGGTAGCTTATTGAAAATGGATGCAGCAGTGTACTGCACAACTTTCTACACAAGAGTTAAGGAAGTGCGATCCAAATGCAGGTTTGACTTCTGCCGGGTATTAATCGAATGAAAGCGGTTTATTCTTGGGAATTAGCTAATATTGTTAACAAGAAATGACTGTAAGGAATATATATATTGAGAGGCCAATGTCAAAACACCCAGACTCGTGAACAGGGGTCCACAAGAGGTTCGTGAACTTACACCACCCGCTTCTGAACTAAAAAATTCCCTTTAGAATGGGAAGAGTTACCCCAAAATATAATACCTTGTGACATAAGCGAATGAAAATAAGCAAAGGAGACTAATTTTCGTGTCGAACGATCTTTCACTTCAGACACCGTTCGAATAGTACAAATGGCAGTATTAAGTCTTTGAACCAGATCCTGAACGTGAGCTTTCCACGACAGCTTACTATCTATCTGAAGATTTAGAAATTTGAACTGTTCAGTTTCCCTAAACATATGCCCTTTCTGTGATATTAAAACGTCAGGTTCAGTTGTATTATGTGTTACAAACTGTAAAAACTGAGTCTTAATGTGATTCAGCGTTAGTTTATTTTCTAGAAGACATGAACTTAGGTCATGTACTGCATTCACTATTTGAAACCGAGCCAATGTTGCACACAATATCGTTTACTACCAAGCTAGTGTCATCATCAAACACAAATATTTTAGAGTTACCTGTAATACTAGAGGGCATATCATTTATATAAATAAGGAACAGGAGTGGCCCCAACACTGACCCCTGGGTCACCCCCCCCCCCCTCCACTTGACAGTACCCCACTCAGACCCCACATCACATCCATTATCAACATTGCGAATAATGACATTCTGCTGCCTGTTGCTAAAGTAAGAGGTGAACCAATTGTGAGCTACTCCCCGTATTCCGTAATGGTCTTAAACGACTTCTAAAGTAGAACTGTACATTTGATAGCAAATAAATTGATATAAAATGATCAATTATCCTTTCATACACAGCCTTTTCAGTAACTTTTGCCAACATTGATGGCATAGAAACAGTTCTAAAATTATCTACATTATCGCTTTCTGCCTTTTTATAAAGCGGCTTTACTACTGAGTACTTTAACCGCTCAGGAAACTGACCATTCCCAAAGGAAAAATTACAAATATGGCTAAATACAGGGCTAACATGTGCAGCACGGTACTTTAATATTCTTCTAGACATTCCATCATAGCCATGAGAGTCCTTAGTCTTCAGTGATTTAATTATTGACTCAATCTCCCTCTTGTCTGTATCACAGAGGAGTGTTTCAGATATCAATCTCAGAAAGGCATTTGCCAAGAATGTTATATGATTCTATGTAGAAGCTAAATTTTTATTTAATTCAACAGCAATGCTCAGAAAATGAATGTTAAATACTGTACAAATATCTGATTTGTCAGTTACAGAAATATTTTTACATCGAACTGACTTTATATCGTCGACCTTGTGCTGCTAACCTGACACTTCCACCACAACTGACCATATGGTCTGGGCGTAACATTGTATCGCACTTTCTGTTATAAAAAACACCTATCAAACCTGGCCGCAAAATTGAAATCCCGAAACAACATCCTCCACAAATTAGCGGGAAAGACCTGGGGAGCTGGTGCAGAGACACTCCGCACGACCGCTCTAAGCTTCGTCTCCTCAACAGCTGAATACCGCGCATCGGCGTGGCTAAACAGCTCACACGTGGGAAAAGTAGATCTGGTGCTAAATCATGAGATGCGAATAGTTGCTGGAGCTATTAAAACGACTCCACTCTACTGGCTAGCAGTCCTCAGTAGCATCGAACCACAATATATACGACGATCCAGAAATCCCCCTGTGAAGACTTCACAGCAACATCTGAGCCAAAACTACAATGGCGTTGAAATCTGGCGAACGGACTGGAGAAACAGAGCCAATACAAGATGGGATACTTTATTTGAGACTCACTACTATCTAGCGGGCTCTCACTTCCCAATGAATACCTGTGTAAAGCTGAACAGAATAAGGACAGGTCACGGCCGCTGCGGATCCTCGATGTACAGATGGAACTCGAGACCTGACCCTGCGTGCGACTGTGGTGCCAAAGAACAAACTATCCACCACATCGTCAGTGAGTGTCCTCTGATGGCGTTCACCGGCACTGATGACTTCCTGAGGGCAACTCCACAAGCTGTGGACTGGCTGCAGAATCCAAGTGTGGATATCTGATTGCTGGGTATACTGGAATCTGAATTATATGCGATCTTATTATTTTGTAATCCAGTTATACATTAATTGTTATGTGCCAATGTTCAATTTACATTGTTTCATTATGTTTGTATCATATATTTTAACAATGTACATTCTCTTTTATGCTGTTTCCAATGTAGTGTGTCATGCCATAAGCTAAATAAATAAATGGGAAAGTGATTGTTAGTGTTTCTGTGCATCAGTTGTATTCTTCTGGAAAAGTCCAGTCTCCCCATCACAGGTATTGATACTGCATAATTTATAAACCATAAATGTGATAGAAAACGATCGATATTACTTTCAGTCCACAGTCGTTTGTGTTGACAAACGTGGCAAGACCCATAGCCTTTTACCGCTAGGATTGGGGGTGGTTTGATACAAACTATACTGAAAAAAAAAGATTATAGTACACTCCTGGAAATTGAAATAAGAACACCGTGAATTCATTGTCCCAGGAAGGGGAAACTTTATTGACACATTCCTGGGGTCAGATACATCACATGATCACACTGACAGAACCACAGGCACATAGACACAGGCAACAGAGCATGCACAATGTCGGCACTAGTACAGTGTATATCCACCTTTCGCAGCAATGCAGGCTGCTATTCTCCCATGGAGACGATCGTAGAGATGCTGGATGTAGTACTGTGGAACGGCTTGCCATGCCATTTCCACCTGGCGCCTCAGTTGGACCAGCGTTCGTGCTGGACGTGCAGACCGCGTGAGACGACGCTTCATCCAGTCCCAAACATGCTCAATGGGGGACAGATCCGGAGATCTTGCTGGCCAGGGTAGTTGACTTACACCTTCTAGAGCACGTTGGGTGGCACGGGATACATGCGGACGTGCATTGTCCTGTTGGAACAGCAAGTTCCCTTGCCGGTCTAGGAATGGTAGAACGATGGGTTCGATGACGGTTTGGATGTACCGTGCACTATTCAGTGTCCCCTCGACGATCACCAGTGGTGTACGGCCAGTGTAGGAGATCTCTCCCCACACCATGATGCCAGGTGTTGGCCCTGTGTGCCTCGGTCGTATGCAGTCCTGATTGTGGCGCTCACCTGCACGGCGCCAAACACGCATACGACCATCATTGGCACCAAGGCAGAAGCGACTCTCATCGCTGAAGACGACACGTCTCCAATCGTCCCTCCATTCACGCCTGTCGCGACACCACTGGAGGCGGGCTGCACAATGTTGGGGCGTGAGCGGAAGATGGCCTAACGGTGTGCGGGACCGTAGCCCAGCTTCATGGAGACGGTTGCGAATGGTCCTCGCCGATACCCCAGGAGCAACAGTGTCCCTAATTTGCTGGGAAGTGGCGGTGCGGTCCCCTACGGCACTGCGTAGGATCCTACGGTCTTGGCGTGCATCCGTGCGTCGCTGCGGTCCGGTCCCTGGTCGACGGGCACGTGTACCTTCCGCCGACCACTGGCGACAACATCGATGTACTGTGGAGACCTCACGCCCCACGTGTTGAGCAATTCGGCGGTACGTCCACCCGGCCTCCCGCATGCCCACTATACGCCCTCGCTCAAAGTCCGTCAACTGCACATACGGTTCACGTCCACGCTGTCGCGGCATGCTACCAGTGTTAAAGACTGCGATGGAGCTCCGTATGCCACGGCAAACTGGCTGACACTGACGGCGGCGGTGCACAAATGCTGCGCAGCTAGCGCCATTCGACGGCCAACACCGCGGTTCCTGGTGTGTCCGCTGTGCCGCGCGTGTGATCATTGCTTGTACAGCCCTCTCGCAGTGTCCGGAGCAAGTATGGTGGGTCTGACACACCGGTGTCAATGTGTTCTTTTTTCCATTTCCAGGAGTGTATTTAATCCATAGCATTCGGGACTACTAGGCTAAATGATATTAAGTTCTCATGGTAGTAGGCACGTAAGGGTTCAGAGTGTTAATATTTTAAAAGCAAAAGAGTGGAACATATGTAGCAATTTCAGCCTAATGTAGAACACAGCTGAGAAAGATTTAAGTAAGATTTACTTAGGACTTCTTCGTGGAGACTGCTCGATTACATTTCACTCTTATTTGTGTGGTAGTGGTGGAAATGGAATGGCACAAAGGAATACCCCAAAACTAATACCCCAACAAACCACTGACATCGCTGTTTTAGTATAGCGTGCGAACCTTAACGTAATAGATATCTCTACCAAACGAGCATCTACATCATAGAGGTCTCTGAGGCGAGGAAAGACTAACGTATGATAATTAGAGAGAGACAGCAGCCTTTTCGGGAGGTACGGGCTTATAATTTTATAGAACATGGCCTTGTGTGTTGGTACAGCAAGGGGAAAGTACACCTATTGTATTTCCCGAGCATCTTTAATGAGTGGCTTTATAATAACGGCACACTTACGGAAAAAATATTTCGCTATTAAATTAATCCCCCGACGAATTGCTGGGTGGAGTGTAGTCAGGAGGATGTCATCATTTTGGCGAGAAAACAGATTTGTTGTAGAACTCGACTCTGTATAGGTACTGATTCTATAGGGCTTATTGCTAGGCATCAAGGAGTAGTCACTTTCGTGTTGAAGGGAAGACTTGACAAATATTTTGGTCGAAGACCGAAGATTGATTCTAGTAAGCTGTTTCAAACGCATATGAGCAGCAGTAGCCCTATGACAGGGCTTGTGCAGTATAGATTTCGGACGAGAGTTGCATGAAACAAGTCTTCAGAGTGGCGATCACAACAACAATAAAAATTAGCAGTCAGTAAATGACGGGTGATCACGTGAAAAATTATATACTGGGTTATTGCATACATTCGTCGAGTTTCCCCCATAAGTTTAATAAACACAACAGATGCGCATAACAGACTTTAGTCATCAACGATATATTCTCCATCAGCCAACGCTGGGAAACTTTTCGACTCTGCGGCCGTAGAAATCACGTGGTTTTGAGGCGAAGAACTCGTCGAACCATGTTCGGAGCCCATTTTCATCCGGAAAGTAACTTGAGATTGGAAAAGGCGCAAATCTGAGGGCGCAACACTAGGAATATAAGGTGGGTGGGGAATGACTTCCTAATCCTACTCTTGTAAAATGTTTCTTGTCAGTCTAGTAGACTGCGGGTGGGCGTTATCGCAGAGTAGCATCACTTCACGCAGTCTTCCTGGTCGTTGTTCTTCGATTGCGTCTGCAAGACGTCTCAACTGTTGACAATAAATGTCAAAAGCATGGTTACACCTCGGGAAAGCAATTCATAGTACACCACAATGTCGCTGTACCGACAGAAAACATTATCTTTTGTGGATTCACGCAGGTCTTTGTACGGGGAGCTGCTGCTTTGTTTTCAACCATTCCTTTCTGTTCCTCGTGTTAGCATAAAGACACCATTGCTGAGCACAAGTAACGATATACCATAGGAATGGCCGGTGTTGTCCACAAGCCAATTGATAACGAGCAAATTGAGATGCACATATAGCCAACCGCTGATTTTTGTGACCTTGACTTAAAGCATGTTGTATCAGTACACCCGACTTTCAAACCTCCACCACCGCTTGCAAATGTCACAGGATAGTGGAATGATACAAATTCAACACATTTGCTAGTTATCGAGGGCACCGGCGAGGATCATTGTGGATTAACGCGTTCACACGATCTTCATCAAACCCTGAAGGTCTTCCTGAACGTCTAGAGTCACTAATGTCAAAACGATCGCCCGTATAAAGAGAAAACAATTTCTTGCCGTGCTCTGTCGAATGGCATTATCCCCATACATCGCTCAAATGTTTTTAGCTGCTTTCGCTTCTCTATTGAATTCAAACAGAAGAATATGTCGCAAATGTTCTCATTCCCGCACTTGACACTTAATTTTCTAGCGTCCCCAGTTCCACATACTATCTCCAAATGACAAAAAAAGGGTTCTGAGCATTATGGGACTTAACTGCTGAGGTCATCAGTCCCCTAAAACTTAGAACCACTTAAACCTAACTAACCTAAGGACATCACACACATCCATGGCCGAACAGGATTCGAACCTGCGACCGTAGCGGTCACGCGGTTCCAGACTGAAGGGCCTAGAACCACTCGGGCACTCCGGCCTGCCTCTCCAAATGACAGAATGACAATATGTACACTTAAATGGCAACACTGAACTACACATACAAAGCGTCAATCGATACTGATAGATAACCCCATAGCTCCTGGAATACCAAAATGCAAAACAAAACCTCTACGAACTTAATGCACCAATCTAATAAAATCTGTTGTCATTTAGCTGGATTTTGTAACCGCCCGGATAGCCGAGTGCATTAAAGTGCCATTTCTGGGATATGGGGAGGTGAGCCTGTCCCGGATCTAATCGGCCTCAGGGCTGAATAACGAATGGCGATGGATGTAATTTTGAGGTGGTTTCCCCACTAACTATCATTCATATATGCCAGCACCTTAGAAGGATTGGGAAAAGTCAAATGAAGAGGAAAAAGACTTGAATTTTGTATTACATGGCATAAAATTTACTCTTTTTTTCTGTAGGCATTTCTGTGGCAGATACGACCGCGTACCTCATCTGAAAATATGACAGGAAGCAAGGACACACGTTTTATACGGACAAGCTCTTTGTGTGCTGGATATGTCTGCAGCTTCGGCTCAAATAATAGACTGAGAGAGACAGGTGAAGAGAGAGATGGCAGTAGCACGTGAAGGCACGCGCAAACGAGGTCTTTTGTCATTGAGGTACTGACGAGGTGACAGCTCTGCTATAGCGAGTACCGCTTGTTAACAGCCGCAGAGAAAAACTGAACAGAAAGAAGAAAAAACTGGTCCTAAAAGCTGGGAGCTGTCAAGTGTAGGTGCCCCCAGAGGTGGCCTGCCTGCAGAGGAATCTGCGCGTGGTCACGCTCACGCACTGTGCGTTGAAGGCGAGGGTAGATGCTGGGTCGGGTGGCAGCGATTACGGCGGACAAGCGCGGTTCATTAGCGGCGCTTCGATTCCTTACTGGGGCCCCCGCCATTGCGGCGTGTCGCCCTCCTCTCACACCGTGTATTTCCAGGGCAGCCAGCGGAAACCTCTCTGCCAGCTGTCTGTAGCTGAGAAAACGTACGCTTGATAATGGCGCCAGGAGCAGAGAAAAATAAAGACACTTCCACGTGACCTTTTTTCTTTTGGGTCATCAGTCCTCTGACTGGTTTAAAGCGACCCGCCATGAAGTCCTCTAGTAACATTTCCGTCTCATAGTAGTACTTACGTATTACGTCCTAACGGGACTGGACGCTAACCTCAATGGCGTACTTAGTTGGAGCAAAATAGAATGTACAAGAAAAGTTTGAGCGATTTATTTCGAGCATGAATGTTTAATTGAACAAACATAGATTTAAAACGTAAAAAAAACCTTTCAGATCGAAACTCGGAAGGGAGACATTCTTTTAGTTTGAAGAAATATCACTAACTAAACGACTGTTTGTTAGCTGATGCGTTCCCGTCGCGAACTCTGCAGACAACAGACCTCACGATTTTTTTCTCTTTTTGCAATTCGAACAATCCGTAACACACACAGTAACACAGTACTTGCACTTTTCAAAACTGAAATGCCTAAATAAGCTGTTCTTCCAGCTTTATAAGAAACCCGAGTTCCAGGGTTCGATTCCCGGCGGGGTCAGGGATTTTCTCTGCCTCATGTTGTGTGATGTCCTTAGGTTAGTTAGCTTTACTTAGTTCTAAGTTCTAGGGGACTGATGACCATAGATGTTAAGTCCTATAGTGCTCAGATCCATTTGAACCATTTTTATAAGAAAGAAATAATAACCTTCTGAATTACTCGTTAATTAACGTCAGCCATAAGCTGCCACATGAAATTAACTTTAAGATCTTTATTTTAAATCAACATTTTTTTGGCGTACAGTTTAAACAATTAATTTTTCATCAGTGATCCAAAACACAACTGCTACTACAAAATGTGTGATTCACTGACTTATTTACTGATACATTGACTTAGATCTGTTATTAAAGAACTCGGGCAATTATCGCCCCACAGTAACTTCCATTTTCTGTTGTCAACTCTGATAGCGAAGCAACCGTCCCACAACTAATGCATATACCTCAAAAAATGGTTCAAATGGCTCTGAGCACTATGGGACTTAACTTCTGAGGTCATCAGTCCCCTAGAACTTAGAACTACTTAATCTAACTAACCTAAGGACATCACACACATCCATGCCCGAGGCAGGATTCCAGTCTGTAGCGCCTAGAACCGCTCGGCCGCCATGACCGGCCATATACCTCAATTCTGCAGTTCACCTTGGTTATTCATGCATTTAAAGGGGCTCTCGACTGCTCCCAGGATTCTTGACAAGCTTCTCTGGTAAGAACGGCCCGTTTCCAAGCAGAGTGGGGCAGACGTTGACGTAGCTTGCCCGTTTGCGGCAATTTTCACATCTCATGAGCAGTTGTCACGAAGTCGAGCTGTCCAATCTCGTCTTTTCTGGGCAAGCTTTTGCTACAGCGTCCAGTCTACAACATTGGAAGGAAGCACCTGCTCTGAGTTAGTGCCCACAAGACACTGGCTTTTTCGCCGCTGAGGACACACATCCGTCAAGAGGCAACACACACTCCTTGTCCATGACTTCGCTCTGCAAAAATCATCCCTAACATCGTAATTCCATCCTCCGAAAACAGCATCACAATCGACACAACGTCATCATTTTTTGTTCAATGTATTCCACCCTCTATGTTCCTGTACAGTGATAACGCTCCACGTCTCCCTCAAGTTCGCTGGAAACTGAAGTCTTATGACATGTCCAATCTTGTAGCCGCCTATTATTTTCACGTGTTCCTCTTCTCGACGATTATGTGGACATACTACTCACTTCCTTCCAGAATGAGATTTTTACTCTGCAGCAGGGTTTTGCGCTGATACGAAACGTCCTGGTAGATTAAAACTGTGTGCCAGACCGAGACTCGAATTCGGGACCTTTGCCTTTCGCGGGCAGGTGCTCTACCATCTGAGCTACCCAAGCACGACTCACGCCCCGTCCTCAAAGCCTTAGTTCTGCGAGTACCCAGTCTCCTACCTTCCAAACCTTACAGGAGTTCTCCTGCGAAACTTGCAGAACTAGCACTCCTGAAAGGAAGGATATTGCGGAGACATGTCTTAGCCACAGCCTGCACAGTTCTGCAAGGTTCGCAGGAGAGCTTCTTTAAGGTTTGGAAGTTAGGAAACGAGGTACTGGCAGAAGTAAAGCTGTGAGGACGGGGCGTTAGTCGTGCTTGGGTAGCTCAGATAGCAGAGCACCTGCCCGCGAAAAGGCAAAGGTCCCGAGTTCGAGTCTCGGTCCGGCACACAGTTTTAATCTGCCAGGAAGTTTTCTCACTTCCTTTTCTTCAGTCTATCTAATTTTGGTCTTTATTTCGAGTTTTCCCCCCAGACGATGATTCTCTTCTGTTGCTCAATGCGTACATTTCAAGAAATTTCTTCTTCCAATTAAGGCTTTCACCCCATAGTAACACACTTATTTCAGCGAGGAATTCCGTCTTTTCCTGTGCTAGTCTACTTTTTGCTTTCCCAGTGTTTCGTTAGTCATGTGTTACGTTGCCACTAAGGTAACATGATTTATAAACTGCGTCGGTTTAGTAGTCACCAATTCTGATTATCACTAAACTCGTTTCTTCTCAATAATTTCGTCTTTCTTCTGTTTATCTCAGTCCGCAGTCTATGCTCACCAGACGACTCACTGAACTGAATACGTTCCGCAACACATCTTCATTTGCACTGAGGATAGCAGTGGCATTAGCGCATCTTATCAGTGATATCTTTTCACGTTCAATATTAATGGCTCTCGCGAACCTCTCTTTTATTTTCGACATGGCTTCTTCGATGTACAGGTCGAAAGATGGTGCCTAATCACTATATTCGTTTCTTCTACGCCCTCTGCTTTCTAATCCTAACACTTCGTCCAATGTCTTCCATTCTTATTTTCCGTCTTGGTGAAAGAACATTGCCTGGCTTTCCCTGTAGCCTACACTTATTTTCCTGAGAATTTGGAAAATCTTGGATCATTTTACGCTCTCGAATGCTTTTCTAGGACGATAGATCCTATGAATGTGTCTAGCATTTTTGAGTCTAGCTTCCATTGTCAAGCGCAACGACTGATCTGTCTCTATGGTACCCTTACCGTCACTAAAGCCTAACTGATAATCTGACAGATCCTCAAATTTGTTATGGTTTATCGGGCTACAAAGAGCATGCCACTATGAAAAGTTATAAAACTTTATAGAAAAATTTACACACTTCATAGAAGGACGGATAGAACACAACATGAACAAGAATCTAGTGTAAATAATGAAAATATAGCACCTGACGAGACGCGATCCACTTACAAGAGGACACATGAAAGGAATGCAGTATTTATTCTTCACTCTTCAACCTGCGGTGAGAGAAATAAGAAAAAAATTTACAAGGAAAGCGTTTCTGAAGAAGAGAAATTTGTTAATATCGTGTGTAGATTTAAGTGTCAGGAAGTCGTTTCTTAAAGTATTTGTATGAATTGTAGCCATGTATGGAAGTGAAACATGGACGATAAATAGTTTAGACAAGAAGAGAATAGAAGCTTTCGAAATGTGGTGCTACAGAAGAATGCTCAAGATTAGATGGGTAGATCACATAACTAATGGGGAGGTACTGAGTAGGATTGGGGAGAAGAGGAGTTTGTGGCACAACTTGACTAGAAGAAGGGATCGGTTGGTAGGACATGTTCTGAGGCATCAAGGGATCACCAGTTTAGTATTGGAGGGCAGCATGGAGGGTAAAAGTTGTAGAGGGAGAGCAAGAGATGAATACACTAAGCACATTCAGAAGGATGTAGGCTGCAGTACGTACTGGGAGATGAAGCAGTTCGCACAGGATTGAGTAGCATGGAGAACCAATCTCAGGGCTGAAGACCAAAACAACAACAATGATTGTATAGTCTCCAGTGGAATGTTATGCCACTATCAGAACTTCTTCTAAATCGTGTAGTGACAAGGGAGGCGATAATATGCTGCGGAGTCTGCGCTCTAATACCACCCACAAGTGTTCAATAATGTTCAAGTCCGGGGACTGTGCTATCCGAAACTCGCTGCAGTTCAGTTGTATGCTCCTCATACCGCGATTGTATTGTCCTGGCTGTGTGAATAGGTGCATTATCATTCTGAAATATGCCTTCATTATTAAGGAACAACATTTGAATCATGGAGTGTACCTGATCACCTAAAATGTTTACATAATAATTGACTGTAACACGGCCTATGAGACTAATAATGGGATCAGACGGCTGCCCACACTATCACACTTCCACCTCCATACTTACGGTTGGAAAGCAATAGGGACTGTATGCTTCTTTTGGCGTACTCAAGACGTAAACCCGGCCCGATGTTGGAAATAACGGAAACGTTGGCTCGTCGGACCAGATCCGCTGATCAGCCGTCCAGGATTTGTGTTCCTGACAACATGTTTTACGCTTTTTTGGGTTGGTTGTCGTCACTAATGCTTTCGGTATAGCAACTCGTCCATGAATATTCGCTTTATGAAGTTCCCAGTGGACAGTGTCGATAGATATGGGGTCTCGAAGACGGTTATTGAGCTGCGCAGTCATTTCGGCTGCCGTAGTTTTGTATTCTTTTCACACAATTCGTGTTAGCGTGCGACGATCTGTGTCATTTACTTTTGATTTGCGCCCACTATTACGCTTACACGATGATGACTTTCCATGTTTTGTGTAGGCTGTCATGACTGTTGAAGCAGTTGCTCTCGAAACATTCAGTAAGTTGGCTGCCTTGGTTACTGATGCTCCAACTCGTCGGGCCCCGACAATATGCCGTTCTTTGGGACTCTGTTAGGTCTTTCATTGCACGTCGACCTCGGCCTCTGAATGCAGATACGAAGTGTGCACTGTTCGTAAACAACCTGCACTGATGCCTAGTCCGTACTGATGTTGCACAGTCCAGCACGGCACGTGCCTTACCTGCGTTGTTGACCGCCAAGCACAACCATTCCTGTGGTACCACTGTTCACATTATTTTGCGTGTCCCCTGCATATCCTTATGATTTGCCAAGCACCTCTATATGATGACAACAAAAGAAATCTCAAAATAATTTTCCGACCTTTTGGAATCCGTAATTTCCTATGTATCCAGAACCAGAAGAAACAGAAACGCTGAAACACTGATCAGTATGTGCAAAATGCTCCAGTTAAAACTGATGTCAATACACTTTCGCAAACTACCAAGAAAACCCAGACCTTACCTCTCCAAATACAAACGTCGGAGAACTTCAGTTTGATCACACAGCCATACTTAAAAGGCATATCCCGAAAATTATGAAGGTTGAAGTATTAATAAATGGGGAATTTGATTCAGAACGTTATCACTCTAAGATTAAAATACGATTTCTCCTATCGAAAACAAAAAAGACAACCAAGAAAGTAATCTGATACAACTCCATTACAGCTTATATTACACCTGACAATAATAGCTTAGAGAAGAAAATGAGACAACAAAAGAAGGTGATTGGCATTAACTCCAGAGTACAAACTATTAAAGCAGCGGAGAAAACTGCAGGATTAGCCAAGAGTAAAAAGAGAACATAGTGGAATGAGATATGTGAACAAAAGATAGAACAAAGAGCTCAAAGATGGAAAAAATGACTATCTTCAAAAATGGAAACACTTACGTTACAACTTTTCAGGCAACAAATAAAAGAAACATAAAAAAAATCCTGAAAATCAATGTTCCAAAATCCACATCTCATTGAAATAAAATAAAATTTCATAAAATATAGCAGCAGAAATTTTTACCAAACTTTTGAACATCTACCTAAAGGATACCAAGCATCAAGTATTTGTTTCAAAAATTAAAATGGCAAAATAATGTGAGGTAAGCAAGAAAATTATAAAATATTAGCAAACTTTTTGATACACTATTAAACTGTTCAGTTCCGACAGTTAAACTGGAATTTCCAGCCAAGCCACAAAATCACTAGGAAGATTTCCCACAAAGCTACGAATTCTTGAAGCTATCAAAATACTCAAAAACAAAGCAAGTGTTATGGACTCCATTATAGCACAATTACAGAAATAGTCAGAATCAATTATTATAAATGATCTGCAACTGCGTTTTGAGAACATCTGGAAATTTTAAATTTTCTACATAAAAAGGAAGGCAAACAAAATATCAGTTGTTAGATATAACTGGCATACAAAATATTATCATTTTTTCTCCAGGGCAGGGTTGTAGAAACTTTAGACAACCAACTGGGAGAATATCATGGCGGTTTTCGAAAGGGAAGATACTGTGTTCAACAGATATTTTATTAAAATTCAATAATTCGCCGTAGAATGTTAACCAGCAATCTTGTAATCGTATCATATATTGATTTCAAGAAAGCCTTTGCACTGATCGAACCAATAGACAAAACTTTCAGAGAATTTGGCGTTAAAGCAAAGTTAGCAAACATAATTCATGAAACTCTAAAAAATACGATATCTTCAGCTAAATTTATAGAAGAAGTACGTCAGCCATCTGAAAAAAAACTGGTGTTATACCTGAGGACAGTTTATCAGCTTTGCCATTTAACTGTGTTCTATAAAACGTGTAAGGATATGGTTATGTGAGCTAAGAAATCAGAAAACTAAACCAATAATTCAGAGAAAGAAACCTAATGGAATTAAGGTAAACTGCCTGGTTTCTGCTAACGATTTGACAATATCTTCAGAAAATCTGATAGAAAAAGTTATTCCAATATATCTTCTGAAAAATATAGGAAAGAGAACTGGTTTAAAAATTGTAACTAAAAAAATAAATTCATAATAAATACAAAAAAAACTACCAAATTTATGAGACCTGTTCGGAAAGGAAGGTCCGATCGGTCGTGAAATGATAACCACAGTGAAAATCAAAAATTTCTTATTCGCAACAGTTAGCCGCAGATTCCAGCTACCTATCTAAATAGTCGCCGCTCCGACTTAGACATTTGTCGTGGAATTGTAAAAACTTGCCAGTACCCTTGTCACAGAAAGCAGCCGCCTGTGCTTTCCGCCAATTCTGTACTTTGGTCTGCCTTTCGTTGTTTGTGTCAAAAAGTAGTCTTCATAGCCAGTGATTCATGTGACAGGGGTGAATATCGGAGGTAGCCAATTAAGGGCTGTATTGTGGGTGATCAAACACTTCCAGTCGAAAACGCTGCAGGAGCGTCTTCATTGTCCCTTCAGAATGAGGTTGAAAACTGTCTCGAAGAAACGCATGGCATTTATGTTATGTGAGCTGCATAGCTTCAGGCGAAATCTCTCACCAGATCCATATACTTGGCTGGAGACACTGTTGTTTTAAGCATTTCTGTGTGATCACTTTCCGTTCTGAACTGAAAAGAGCAACGTGAAGCGATCTACAGCCCCATTAAAGACACTGTCCAACATATCTGTGCAAAATTCCATAGGATTTTCGCTGTGGTTCCCATTTCGCGCTTAATCGTACCCTACTTTAGGAATACGCCACGTGTAGGAAACACAATAGTGTTTTGAGAACTCTGTAGTCTATGTCTATCCAAATTGTACCACCATATTGTGAGAAAATTTGAAGTAAATCAATAGATAACTCTTCAAGATTTTTGCTAACACTTTTTCCTCTTTGTGAGTCACATATATATTAATATGATGATGATGATGTCCTCCTCGCTGTGTCCGGCGACAGCGACTCCGTCAGTCTTCTCTGTCCTTGTTGTGGTAGGCTCGAATGTGGCTCGCGAATCCGAATTTCGCTTTGAATATCCTGTTGCATGAAGCACAGTGAAGTTGACCAGCAGAGTTGTAAGTATACGTGTAGACAGGCTTGAGCTGAGATTTTCGGAGCTCTCTTTTAGCATCCAGGTTCATTAGACGCTTTTGCTCGAATTGTTCGATGCTCTTATGTACAGTTGATCGCCACTCCGATCGGCGCAATGCTAGCTCCTCCCAACGGTTGCTTGGAATGCCACAGGCTGCAAGGTGGCGTTTAATGGTGTCTTTATATCGCAGGTGTTGACCACCTTTCCTCCTCTTCCCGCACGAGAGCTGCGAGTAGAACACCGCTTTAGGTAGCCTACTGTCATCCATGCGTACTATGTGACCACTCCATCTCAGTTGATGTTTCATTATTAAAGCTTCAATACCAGCCAGTTTCACGCAGCGCAAAATTTCCGTGTTTGGGACACGGTCTTCCCATTTGATGCGCAGAATTGATATCAGACATCGAAGATGAAATTTATCTAGCTTCTTAATGCCAGCTTTGTAACAGCACCAGGTTTCCGAGGCATAGAGTAAGGTGGATAATACTACTGCTTTGTAGACTGCAATTTTTGTTTGTAGTTTGAGATCATGTGATTTCCATACTCGGTCATTAAGCTTACCGAAAGCTGAGGCTGCGCTGGCTATACGCGCTGCGATTTCCGTTGTCAGGCTGTTGTCACTTCTAATTTGGCTTCCCAGGTATTTGAAATTTGACACATTTTGCAAGGGTTTGTTATTTATCTCAATACTGGAGTTATCTGCATTAATACCTCTAAGTGGCTGTTTGAGAACTTGCGTCTTAATGATGCTAATGGCTAAGCCAAATCTTCTGCAGGTGGCATTTAGCAGATTTATGTAAGTCTGAAGAGTTTCGCAAGAATTAGCCATCATGCATACATCATCCGCGTAGAGAATCTCTAAGATGGATAGTTTGCTTACGCGACTTTTTGTTCTGAGGCGAGAGATGTTAAAGACACTTTTGTCTGTCCTTTGTCGAGACTAATTTGATTACTACAGGCTTTGGTCGCGTCTCTCATAACAACTGCGAAGTAAAGTGAGAAGAGTGTGGGAGCCAGAACACAGCCTTGTGTAACACCACATGTCACGGGAAACTGTTCTGAGTGCTTGTCCTCATGGCGGATTTTTGCCATCATGTTTTCATGAAACTGCCGAATCAAACTGACAATTTTGTCAGGGCACCCAGTTTTCTTTAGTATTATCCAGAGAGCTTCCCGTGGGACACGATCAAAAGCTTTTTCCAGGTCTACAAAGCACATGAACAAAGGCCGATGTTGCTCTAAGCTTTTCTCTTGCATTTGTTTGTCAACAAATATGGCATCCACTGTGCCTCTGTTTGGGCGAAAGCCACACTGGGTCTCTGGTAGCAGTTTTTCTGCAAAGTGTGTTAACCGGGTGTTAATTATGTGGGCAAGGACTTTTCCCGCTGCTGAGAGAAGAGAAATGCCCCTGTGGGAGCTGCAGTCTGATATGTCATATAGCTATAAAAATTTGTGGCGTATGTCCGACTGATCATTAGGAAGCAGGTAGAAATTTGAAGAAAATTAGTTAATAACATTGCAACATACTAGTTAATAAACATTACTAGTTAATAAAAGTCCATAGTCTTCATGTTAATACTGCATTAGTTAATCTCAATTACAGAATTACAGAATTAGGGTAAATGTACCAGAGAGTGTGCAGCCCCAAAGAGAGTACAGCTTGTGTTCCTGGCAGTTGGCTGAACTAATCAGCTCACCACTGACGTAGTTGTATTCAGAGTGGTATCAGAAACACCTCATTGAAGTTGTATGAAGGAATCGTTTACAATGTGAAACAGATAAGAATCACTTTTCTGATTTCTTGATGTAGTTCGGGTACTCTGTTTCGTAAGTTGCACACAGAATACACAAGCTTTAGCCTTTATCTCTTGTCTGTATTTTGAAAGGCTGGCTTGCAGCCTGCGAAACTGCATCCACATGTTTTGTGAATATGACTTGTGCTACCATCTGTTGACTTCGCTCGCATTCATTGTCTCTGTATGATAGAGCGCGCATATAAATAAAGTCCCCAAAGAGTGCGTGCGTTATCTTTAGAGTACGTTGGTTGGTTGATTTGTGGACCAAACACCGAGGTCATCGGTCCCATTGGATTAGGAAAGGATGCGGAAGGAAGTCAGCCATGCCCTTTTAAGGGGGGATGTAATAGATTTTGGTCCAAAAAATCGATTTTTCGTGAGTATTATTTTCTTGATCTACACAGTTTAATCTATGTCGCCTATGAATTTTATCGTGGTAGCTGGTTTAGAAATTCCTTCAAATTGTTAAGCTGATTAACTCTGCACTGGCGGCCACTCCCATCTTTTCCGACTTTCGGGAAACTGCTTGCTTCAGCGAAATTTTTTGTTAGTGTAAAGGCTATTTCCTTTCGATATCTTTGGATGGCATCTATATCTCTGGCTGTCATCTATAGCCTTGCCCGAAAACTTTCTTGCATGTGGTTTATTTACGTTTTGACAATACTAACTCATAATAGTAAGTGGAAGATGGAATTCACAGACCTTTACGTGGAAGTCAATATCTATGCATAATGGGTGGTGGAAAAAACTGTGTTTAGGAAACAGAGGTTTCATGGAAGTCGGTTTACCAAATGAATAGAGAAAGAAACTCAAAATGAATATAAGCTCTCAGCTTCAGCATCGAAACTTGGGACAGAAAAATTGTATAGGTGCGTAAATGATGTCGATATGCATTCCACTGGATTCAGACTTATTGATTTAGAGCTTCTCTGCCAGGCTATAAAGTTTTAATATTTATGTCTTAGCTGTAAAAATATGGAATGTATGACTGTCACTGAAGAAAGAAGAGTGGGAATAGCTTGTGATTTTAAATTAATTTGTAATTGGTGTGGCTATGAGTTTTCATTTTCCTCCTCCAAACAAACTGAAACTTGTACCTATGAAAGCAATTTTAGGTTATCATATGCTCTGAGATGCCTTGAACAAGGCAAGGAAGGAGGTAATTTTTTGTGTGGTGTTCCAAATTTGCCTCCACCTTGTGCAAGGCTTGAAAAAGTAAATAAAGAAATGTCTGTTGCTGTATGTGATGATGCCAAAGTTGGTATGAATAAAGCAGTGGAGGAATTGGTGGAAATAAACCAAATAGAAATAGATCCTGGGGTAGATATTCATGACAGTGAATCTCCTACTAATGTTACTGACCTGTGTGTGTCTGTAGATAAGACTTGGATGAAAAGGGGTCACAAATCTCTGTACTGAGTTGCATTCGCAATTGGTATTTACTCAGGTAAAGTTCCAGTTGTAGTAAATTATCTCTAAATAACGCCACCAGTGTGAAACAAGGAAAATGTCCAACAATGAAGACAGTGAGAAAGTGTGGCAAGAATAGAATGCAGTAGCATGCTCTAAAAATTATAGTGGCTCAAGTGGGGGCATGGAGGCTGCTGCAGTTCTGAGGGTGTTCTCCAGATCTGATAACCAGTATGGTGTTAGATACACCAAACTCCTTCATTATGGGGACTCGTCTTTGTTCAAAGCTATAACAAATAAAAATCCTCACAATACTGCAATAAAAAAGTTGGAATATGTTGGCGACATACAAAAGAGGTTTGGTAGAAAGGTGAAGTACTTGAGGATGGAAAACCACTAGGAGGAAAAGGCAGGCTTACGCTGAAAGAAACAGATCCACTTCAGTTATTTTATGAGAGAGCTATCAGAAAAAACACACATAATTTAGAGGCAATGAGGCGCGCTGTGTGGGCAATTTTTTTCCACAAAGCATCCACTGAGCAAACACCAATGTTTAATCTGTGTCTGAAGAACGGCTGATGTACGTTCAACAACAGGAATCAGACGTATTCACGTAAACACTCATTACCAGAACCTGTTATGAATGCAATGAAGCCCACATTCATATTTCTGACAAACCCCGATTGATTGAGGAAGCGTTCTGACGGAAAGACACAAAATGCAAAAGAAAAAATAATTAATTTAATTTGCATTGTTGTTGTCGTCGTGGTCTTCAGTCCTGAGACTGGTTTCATGCAGCTTTCCGTGCTACTCTATTCTGTCAAGGCTTGTTCATCTACAAGTATCTATTGCAGCCTACATTCTTCTGAATCTGCTTAGTGTATTCATCTCTCCGTCTCCCTCTAAGATCTTTAGCAGCCATGGTGGACTCCTATACTAAATTGGTGATCCCTTGATGCCTTAGAATATGTCTTACCAACGGATTCCTTCTCCTAGTCAAGTTGTGCCACAAATTCCTCTTCTCCCCAATTCTATTCAAAACCTCCTGATTAGTTATGTGATCTACCCATCTAATCTTCAGCATTCTTCTGTAGCACCACATTTCGAAAGCTTCTATTGTCTTCTTGTCTAAACTATTTATCGTCCATGTTTCACTTCCATGCATGGCTATACTCCATACAAATACTTTGAGAAAAGGGTTCCTGACACTTAAATCTATACTCGATGTTAACAAATTTCTCTTCTTCAGAAACCCTTTCCTGGCCATTGCGAGTCTACATTTTACATCCTCTCTATTTCGACCATTGTCAGTTATTTTGCTCCCCGAATAGGAAAACTCCTTTACCACTTAAAGTGTCTCATTTCCTAATATAATTCCCTCAGCATCACCCGACTTAATTCGACTACATTCAGCTATCCTAGTTTTGCTTTTGTTGATGTTCATCTTGTATACTCCTATCAAGACACTGTCAATTCCATTCAACTACTCTTCCAGGTCCTTTGCTGTCTATGACAGAATTACAGTGTCATTGGCAAACCACAAAGCTTTTAATTCATCTCTATTGATTATAATTCCTACTCCGCCTTTTTCTTTTGTTTCCTTTACCGGTTGCTCAATATACAGATTGAATAACATTGACAATAGGCTACAACCCTGTCTCACTCCCTTCCCAACCAATGCTTCCCTTTCATGCCCTCGACTCTTATAACTGCCATCTAGTTTCTGTACAAATTGTAATTAGCCTGTTGCTCCCTATATTTCACCCTGCGACCTTCAGAATTTGAAAAAGAGTATTCCAGTCAACACTGTCAAAAGCTTTCTCTAAGTCTACAAATGCTAGAAACGTAGGTTTTCCTTTCCTTAATCAATCTTCTAAGATAAGTCGTAGAGTCAAAAAGCACATTCTATGGACTTGAAGTGCTCAAAATAGTTTTCTGTGATGTAGTTCTGTATTACAATAACGGAAATAACGGCAGAATTGAACTGGGGAAGGTAGATGGTATAGATCCTGGTGTGTTTACAACAAAACCATTTTGCTCCATCGACGAGACTAGGGTCAAGAAGCTAACCGTGTCTTATCTGGAAGTACAGGCCAGGCAGATTCGAAGAGGAGAGAAGAGAGACCTGGGGGATGAGGAGTATCAGTATAGACGATTTTAAAAATGAGTTAAACTTATTGCTTGTAGAAGTATGAGAAGAAAATATTTGAGCCTCATTTTCTCTGTTTTACATTTTTTTTAAGTTATTAGAACCCTTTTCTCTAAAAATATAACTTCTAATGCTATTAAATTTTCGGGAACTGTCGCAACGTCTTGCTGTCTCCCTGGAACTAAAAAATACGAGATCCTGCATTTACATTCTCATTTTTAGATGACTGTATGCAGAAAAAAAGTTTATTTTCGATGTGCAAAATTAAAAACTCTGTAAATGATAGAATTTGTACCATAAATTAATAACTGTACTTCAGTGGTCTTATAACCTTCTCAGGACACTACACTAAAATTTTCATATTATAATTTGAGTTATGGCCTTTTATTAAAAAATACAATAAAAAATTAAAATTTCTGGCCAAACATTAATCCTGCATATTTTATTATATTTTTCTCTTTTGTTTTACACATACAAAATTTTATATTTGTATTGTAATAAATAAGGCTGTAATGGTTTTTTAAATAAATGTTTACATTTTCCGTTACGTTCTCCCTTAAAGGAACCATCTCGGCATTTACCTGAAGCCATTTAGGGAAATCACGGAAAACCTAAACCATGTTGGCCGCAATCGGGTTAGGAGCATCGTCCTCCCGAATGTGATTCCTGTGTGCTCAACACTGCGCCACGTCGCTCGATCTATCTACAGGGCGACAACGGCAGATTTGTACCTCTAGAGTGCGTTGTGTAGTCCGAAGGATACGTTTTGTTTCTGAATGACTTTAAAGTAGGTACGAAAATCGAACGGGAAGCTCATATACACTGAAGAGTTGCTCAACAACACCAGACAATGAATTAAAAATGTAGAAAGCAAACACAGGTTCCTGCTGTTCTTGGTACGGAGTCTGCTGTAAGGAAAAGACGGGAAGTTGTGATTAAATGACATAGATCTTGGCGTTTCCAGAGGGCTGGATCCAGTGCATTAAGTGTGAGAGATGGTGGCGTGAACAGTGCTCTTCATTTGAGGGTGATATTGTGTTCATTTGCGACATTTGCTAAATGCATACTCTTTGGGCAAGTTGTGCGTACTCTTAAGGGCAGGTGAACGAAAGAGTGCGTATTTCACGTTTCTCGTATTTTTCAAAAGTTCGGTAAAAGTAATACCCCTCTGCTGCTGTAGTTTTCTGAACATGTAGATTTTGCATCAATAAATAGAAATCTAAAATTATTTTGTTTTCTCATTGATAATAACCCAGATATTTACGGTTATTCCTTAACTGCGCACTCTCATGTATGGATCCCCTAGCTATACTACTGTGTAAAGACAAGGCGTAGCCTACAATTTTTACCAAAAATCTTAAAAAGTTCTTGAGTGATTCACTTCAAATTTTAACACATACCCTAATAAATGTTGACACAGTATGTATTGTGCAGGCTGTGACTGTCCGAACATTTATTAGAATACTGTAAAAATTTGAACTAAATCAGTCGAGGACTTTTTAAGAGTTTTGGTAGCAATGCTAAATTACAACTTGTCTTTATATAGTATCATAGATAATTGTATAACTGAGAGTAGCTAAGGCAACTGTACCATGAAGGTCATTGACTTTTACTGAATGCTAATAAGCGGATCAATACATTACTGTTCCTCTGTGTGGATGTGACAATTATTCACGTTGATAGAACGCAAGGTACTAAGTCTGGAGGAACTAGACTCAGAACTTACCAAAAAAAAGTAGTTCACATAAAAGCTCAAAAATAAATTATATGCAAAAATATTGGGCCCTTAAAAGAGGTGGAGGAAATAAATAACCTTCACACAGTTTATGTAGAGAACTTACAAAGCTGTATTTCAGTAATTTCAGAACAATGTTTAATCATTATGTGCAAAATTGAGACTCCATGTGAAATGACACTCTCCTTTGGACCAGCATATATCCACTGACCTTTTTAACGGACGGTGACGTACTTCCACTATATCCTCTCATGACGTACGCAGCTCAGCAGTTATTGTGATTGGCACTCAATACACAGGATATTGCGTCCTAAATTAAGTACATCTCTGATTTCAGTTATTAATTTTCTTATTCGCGTGCATCAAAAAAACAAAACCGTATCCAATATCGTCTTTATGCACAGCGCTCAGACTGAAAGATCACAGTGTCTAAAGAATAAGTTAAGACATTTTGTATGGGATAAGGTATATAAGAATGGGAGCTAATGTGAAACTCAATCCATTCCATAATAGATATGTATCGATATTTGCACTTTCCTAAAATGTCTTCTAGAAATTCCGTTAAAAGCAAATATGTCATGTATAACTAAAGGAATTAAAGTATTGTGTAAGAGGAAAAGAGTAGTATATAAAATCCAGAAGAAACCAAAAGCCAATGTTACAGAAGATACTGCAATATTTTAAGGAACGTCATTAAATGTTTGGAAATTTGTATATCTGCGTTGATGACTCACGTGTTCGCCGTACTTTTAACAGTTACTTTCTAACTTTAACAGCAGAGAAAGACTAATGAAGCAACAAAATATACAGTGTTAAAGATATGATTCCACAAAACATCAGCCAGCGACAACTACACGAACATCCTTCACTAAAGTAAACAAAATTATAAAAGTTAGAAAAAGCAGAAGTTCACATAGTACTCATGGAATTTCAAAGAGAATTTGTTGTAATTTAATTAGTAACGGCTACAGTGTTACATATAACACAGTACAGGAGCAGGACTCTTTTTCTCAGACAGATTAAAATATGTCACTGTTAAACTTATTTATAAGAAAGATGGAATGAAAGTCTTACATACTTATAGTCCAGTTTTCTGACTGACGTCTTTTTCTAAAATATTCGAAAAAATAATTTTCTCAAGAGTAGTCACACACCCAAGCAGAAAGAATTTACTTAGCACATCAAAGTCTGGTTACCAGAAGGGCTGTCTGAGTGAGAATGCTGTTTATACATTCCCTAAGGGTTTAAATAGCAAGATATTGCCAGTATTTTTAGTTATCTCCCCAGGGCGTTTGGTCATATAGGTCACATTACTATTTTCGAAAAATGATGCTTTACAAACAACTGCCCTAAATGAGCAAACAGAATTCTAAATATTGCACTGAATATAGTTTTCACGGGTTTGCTGCCGAATGACGCTGTGCAAATTCCCCCATATCTCCTTGGAGCAAATGTCTGACATCTTCAGGTGGTAGAACCTTGCTGGTGGCTAGGTACGACGTCAGCACCCACGAAGACAGTGCAAAGCCTGCGGTTTTGCGTCTCTTCCCATTTATACTTCATAAATATGTGTGAATGATATTCCACATAGGTCATTAAGCAAAATTGGTTCTCTTACAGACGGTACTAGGGCTTTGCTAAGTCGCTTGACATAGAAAGCCACTGAAGAAATTTTTAATAATGTTTTATAATTAATTACTAAGTATTTCTCTGAAACATTATTCTTCCTAAATTTTGAGAAAAAAAACACAATATTCAGGTCTGTACAACAAATAATCAGATCAACAATTTACGTACCAGAGGGTAAACTGCTCCACATTTCTGAGTGAAATATACTGACGAAAACTTTAACTGAAAGAAGCATATACTGAGGTGCTCAAACTACCTTTGCTCTTCGTATAAATGCTAGTCTTGGAATCAAACGATTCAATCACCCAACAAATTCGTATATTTCTCCTCGATAATGTCTTACAGAACAATTTTCTGCACACTTAGTACTAATTGCACAAAAGCGAGTAGTGAGAATATTATGTGGTGCTCATTGATAGCCATCTGGTGGTTACTCCTTTAAAGGGAATTTTAACTGTAAAATGCCTAAAAGTCGTAGGTACAGGTTCCTTGCACTACAAGAAGGAAAAAATACCTAGTAAACATGGGCTTTAAATGCGTACCATAAGTCTTGTCGGTAGTTTTTCGAACATCCTGTGCCATAAGACAAAAAAACTATGCATCATGAAGGAGATACGCAAACTGCTCACAAATTTATTCTCATACAGGTGTCGACGCCCGATGAATGAACGTGTGACGCGGCAGAGCAGTTTCACGGAGCAGCTGGCATGTATAGTTGGTACCTGTTGATACCGTTACATAAAGTCTTTGCAAATATCACTCTGTATGCTCAGTTGGACAGTAACTATGCCTCTTAGTAAGGCACACGAGCAATATCAGCGTTTGAGCGAGTACTTGCTGGGCTCGAAAAATCTGGTTGGAATAATCGACGAAACGGTCGACATTTGAGTAGGAGCGATTCCTCTATGCAACAATGTTGGCAACAATTTGTTTACTATGGACGAACACAGTGCCAAAAAGGAAGCGGTCGACCTAGAGAGGTAGCAATAGTCAGAGACGTACTCAAAGCTCCAGATTCACCAATATCATCGAATCGACGTGCAATGGCTGTTTCAATGAGCACAACGACCATTAACAGGTGGCCACAGAAAGAGGGTTAGCTCAGGGCGCCCTTTGCACCGACTGCCATTGACCTCTACACCAGCAAGCCCGTTTGCTCTGACCACATTCGGTTTGGAGTGACGTTACCTGGAGTAGGCTGTCTATAGCGATGAGTCCCGTTAAGGACCGAGCCCCGACGGCCGGCGAAGGCTTGTTTGGAGATGCCTCAGACAGAAAGGTGGGATATCAATCTGACTGTCACTCGCTATACGGCCTGACAACCAGGACTGATGGTGGTGGGCGCCACTTAATGTCATAGCAGGAGCCCTTTAGTTTCATACGCGCAACCTTTGCAGCACAGTGGTATGTTGGCGATATTCTACGGCCCGTTTTGTTGCCCTTCGTCGTAAGCCATCCCGGAATTACATTTCAACAACACAATGTAAGACTGCACACATCGAGTTCCTGCGGCTTGCTTCGTGCTTGCCAAACCCTGCCTTGGCCGGCGAGTTAGTCGAATCTCTGAGCACGTTTGGAGTATTATGGACAGAGCCAACCATCCTGCTCGGGATTGTGACGCTTTAACGCGCCAGTTTGACAGAATATGGCAGTATATGGCTGAGGAGGACATCCAACAAATCCATCAAGCAACGACAAGGCGAATAACTGCTTGTATAAGGGCCAGAGATGGACCAACGCATTACTGACTCGCTCAGTTTGGGGAGCTCTTTCTCTATAACAAATAATCCACTTGTCCTGAAATTGTAAGCCTTTGCCTGTCTGTACATTCATACTACATCTACTGATTTCCGTTTCATTCGGGTAATCACTTCCTCGTGCGTCTTTTTCTTCCTTTTTCCTGTCTGTATATTCGGTAGTCAAATATGGCACAATTAATCCATAGCAATTTGAGAAGAGTAGTGATGCACTTACCGACAACACTGGAGGAAAAATAGACTTATCCTTTATTAAAACTATCAGTGGTTCAGAAAGGAGTTTAATATGCAGCAACAAAAATTTTGATCGTTTGGCCAATACACAAAAGTTTTGAGAGGAAGCAAAGCAAACTTAAAATGTTGTCTAAAATTATGTCATCTGGATAAGCCATTTTATTCAGTGGATGAATTATAGCTTATATACTGTTAGCCTGGGAAACTGTTTTTAAGTGCACCTGAAATAGCAAAACTGAAAAACAATACCTTTATCTACATCAAAACTAATACTGTACTGATAACCTGTAAACTGACTAGTTCCACACGAATTTATTAAAGAAACATAGTTAAAATGATCTATGGGACAAGTAACTAACCGACTAACCAACGTCCTGAAGCATCAGGAAATACTCTGTTTGCTGATAGCGGAATGTGTGAGAGGTAAAAACTGTAGAGTTGACTAAAGCAAGAGCGTTAAGAGTTGAAGTGGGTGGAGGTTGCAGTAGTTAAGAAAAGTTGATGGGACTTGCACAGGACGCTTTAGCATGAAGAATTGTACTAAACCAGTCTTCGGACCTGGAGATCATAACACATACCCACGATGGTATGTTTCTTTTTTGAAGGTGATGGGGGAGGGGGGACATCATGCATGTATTTGCTGGTGTGGTGTGACCCACGACTTCTTCTACTGCATCAATCTCTTCGTCATGAAGTACCACTTACATCCAACATACTCTGTTATTTGCTGCGTGTATTACAATCCCTATCTTCCCTACACTATTGGCCAGCTGCTGCTCCCTTTAGATCTACCAATGATGATACCTCACATCTTGTCTCTTTTTCTCGCAGGTGCAGTTGTGACGCTACAACGCAGTCCTTGCTATGAATTTTTCGCTTACTTAACACATGAAACTGTTTGTATACGATGTATAGTCTTGTGTGAATATGTATTGTAAATACTATGTTTAAATTATGTAATATTTAACACTGGCAAGTCAGGGCATATTTTGTTAACGTTGAAGTCAGAGAGATTGTTTTGTCGCGTCTCTGGGCGCGGGAGCACTCCAGCAAGTAGTAGTAGCAGTAACGCCGTGCTCGGAGTAAGACGTACAGTCGAGTGCTGCTAGTCCTAGCTGTGTTACATCTAACGGCTAGTGTGCGGATCTAAGTACGACGAGAAAGTAATGGTCGGCATATCCGGAAGCATGGCCCGGCAAGTTATTATGGATTAATGGGCATAGTGCTGAAGAAACGAGAACTTAAATGTGAAGCGCACTGTGGGCCCAAGTCGCAACACTAAGAGCCCGATGCCATATTGTGTCGCTGCCGTGGACTTCCGTCGATCCACCGTCAACGAGGGAAGTAAGATCTACGTAATTTTCGTAGGATAAAATTGTAGAAGGCTTGCCAGTGACTGTGCTTTTCTTTGAAGTTGAACAATTAATAACAAGCACTTTATAATCGAAGTGTTGCAGCTACATTCCACCCGACAATAACACCAAGTAGGTTCCTTCCTATCCTTACAAATTGAACCGAGTGTGTCACGCCATAATCAAGAGAAAATATGTTAATTATCAAATTATTTGCATAGACGGTGAAGAGTAAATTTCAGACTGGTTATCGTAGTTAATTGTTGCACTTAATAAGCTGACGCCAACCGTAGTAACTTAATAATAGACTGAAGTAATAAATTTGATTATTAAGATTTACTTCAATGCATATTCAGATGAAGTTAATTCAAGGATATTTCATGACAATCCCCAATTAATGAATTATTGTCATTCAAAACATAGTTAATCAATTACTGGCAATATATTCCATTATCAGTAGATTAAAATGTGAAAAGTACCTCATTTTAAAGACAGAATGACAGTTCGTTATTCGAAATCTCGATGGATAATTATCAGTGTTGTCAGCATTGCACTTAGCTGACAAATTATGAACAAAATAAGTGTAGTTAGATTGTTACGACATTGTTTTATGTGACTACTGAGCCTGACACAGCACTTACGTAAAAGTTCCCATTCCTTCTGCTGCGCTACAAGCAGGTGAACTTTATTTTTGACACAATTATTCACGTACGTAACAGGACTGTCGCTCATCAGTCGAGCTAGCGACCGATTTTACAATTGCTTTTACAACTTAATCATTTCCTTCGGCAAAATTTCCACTGGCAAAATTTATTTCCAAATTATTTCAATTATTTTATTTACCGATCGTTGTTGTTGTTATGGTCTTCAGCCCTGAGACTGGTTTGATGCAGCTCTCCATCCTGTGCAAGCTTCTTCATCTCCCAGTACCTACTGCAACCTACATCCTTCTGAATCTGCTTAGTGTATTCATCTCTTGGTCTCCCCCTACGATTTTTACCCTCCACGCTGCCCTCCAATACTAAATTGGTGATCCCTTGATGCCTCAGAACATGTCCTACCAACCGATCCCTTCTTCTGGTCAAGTTGTGCCACAAACTCCTCTTCTCCCCAATCCTATTCAATACTTCCTCATTAGTTATGTGATCTACCCATCTAATCTTCAGCATTCTTCTGTAGCACCACATTTCGAAAGCTTCTATTCTCTTCTTGTCCAAACTATTTACCGTCCATGTTTCACTTCCATACATGGCTACACTCCATACAAATACTTTCAGAAATGACTTCCTGACACTTAAATCTATACTCGATGTTAACAAATTTCTCTTCTTCACAAACGCTTTCCTTGCCATTGCCAGTCTACATTTTATATCCTCTCTACTTCGACCATCATCAGTTACTTTGCTCCCCAAATAGCAAAACTCCTTTACTACTTTAAGTGTCTCATTTCCTAATCTAATACCCTCAACATCACCCGACGTAATTCGACTACATTCCATTATCCTCGTTTTGCTTTTGTTGATGTTCATCTTATATCCTCCCTTCAAGACACCATCCATTCCATTCAACTGCTCTTCCAAGTCCTTTGCTGTCTCTGACAGAATTACAATGTCATCGGCGAACCTCAAAGTTTTTATTTCTTCTCCATGGATTTTAATACCTACTCCGTATTTTTCTTTTGTTTCCTTTACTGCTTGCTCAATATACAGATTGAATAACATCGGGGAGAGGCTACAACCCTGTCTTACTCCCTTCTTAACCACTGCTTCCCTTTCATGTCCCTCAACTCTTATAACTGCCATCTGGTTTCTGTACAAATTGTAAATAGCCTTTCGCTCCCTGTATTTTACCCCTGCCACCTTTAGAATTTGAAAGAGAGTATTCCAGTCAACATTGTCAAAAGCTTTCTCTAAGTCTACAAATGCTAGAAACGTAGGTTTGCCTTTCCTTAATCTTTCTTCTAAGATAAGTCGTACGGTCAGTATTGCCTCACGTGTTCCAACATTTCTACGGAATCCAAACTGATCTTCCCTGAGGTCGGCTTCTACTAGTTTTTCCATTCGTCTGTAAAGAATTCGTGTTAGTATTTTGCACCTGTGGCTTATTAAACTGATTGTTCGGTAATTTTCACATCTGTCAACACCTGCTTTCTTTGGGATTGGAATTATTATATTCTTCTTGAAGTCTGAGGGTATTTCGCCTGTTTCATACATCTTGCTCACCAGATGGTAGAGTTTTGTCAGGACTGGCTCTCCCAAGGCCGTCAGTAGTTCCAATGGAATGTTGTCTACTCCGGGGGCCTTGTTTCGACTCAGGTCTTTCAGTGCTCTGTCAAACTCTTCACGCAGTATCGTATCTCCCATTTCGTCTTCATCTACATCCTCTTCCATTTCCATAATATTGTCCTCAAGTTCATCGCCCTTGTATAGACCCTCTATATACTCCTTCCACCTTTCTGCTTTCCCTTCTTTGCTTAGAACTGGGTTTCCATCTGAGCTCTTGATGTTCATACAAGTGGTTCTCTTATCTCCAAAGGTCTCTTTAATTTTCCTGTAGGCAGTATCTATCTTACCCCTAGTGAGATAAGCCTCTACATCCTTACATTTGTCCTCTAGCCATCCCTGCTTAGCCATTTTGCACTTCCTGTCGATCTCATTTTTGAGACGTTTGTATTCCTTTTTGCCTGCTTCACTTACTGCATTTTTATATTTTCTCCTTTCATCAATTAAATTCAATATTTCTTCTGTTACCCAAGGATTTCTACTAGCCCTCGTCTTTTTACCTACTTGATCCTCTGCTGCCTTCACTACTTCGTCCCTCAAAGCTACCCATTCTTCTTCTACTGTATTTCTTTCCCCCATTCCTGTCAATTGTTCCCTTATGCTCTCCCTGAAACTCTGTACAACCTCTGGTTCTTTCAGTTTATCCAGGTCCCATCTCCTTAAATTCCCAGTTTCTTCAGTTTTAATCTACAGGTCATAACCAATAGATTGTGGTCAGAGTCCACATCTGCCCCTGGAAATGTCTTACAATTTAAAACCTGGTTCCTAAATCTCTGTCTTACCATTATATAATCTATCTGATACCTTTTAGTATCTCCAGGGTTCTTCCATGTATACAACCTTCTATCATGATTCTTAAACCAAGTGTTAGCTATGATTAAGTTGTGCTCTGTGCAAAATTCTACCAGGCGGCTCCCTCTTTCATTTCTTAGCCCCAATACATATTCACCTACTACGTTTCCTTCTCTCCCTTTTCCTACACTCGAATTCCAGTCACTCATGACTATTAAATTTTCGTCTCCCTTCACTATCTGAATAATTTCTTTTATTTCATCATACATTTCTTCAATTTCTTCGTCATCTGCAGAGCTAGTTGGCACATAAACTTGTACTACTGTAGTAGGTGTGGGCTTCGTATCTATCTTGGCCACAATAATGCGTTCACTATGCTGTTTGTAGTAGCTTACCCGCACTCCTATTTTCCTATTCATTATTAAACCTACTCCTGCATTACCCCTATTTGACTTTGTGTTTATAACCCTGTAGTCACCTGACCAGAAGTCTTGTTCCTCCTGCCACCGAACTTCACTAATTCCCAGTATATCTAACTTTAACCTATCCATTTCCCTTTTTAAATTTTCTAACCTACCTGCCCGATTAAGGGATCTGACATTCCACGCTCCGATCCGTAGAACGCCAGTTTTCTTTCTCCTGATAACGACATCCTCCTGAGTAGTCCCCGCCCGGAGATCCGAATGCGGGACTATTTTACCTCCGGAATATTTTACTCAAGAAGACGCCATCATCATTTAATCATACAGTAGAGCTGCATGTCCTCGGGAAAAATTACGGCTGTAGTTTCCCCTTGCTTTCAGCCGTTCGCAGTACCAGCACAGCAAGGCCGTTTTGGTTGTTGTTACAAGGCCAGATCAGTCAATCATCCAGACTGATGCCCTTGCAACTACTGAAAAGGCTGCTGCCCCTCTTCAGGAACCACACGTTTGTCTGGCCTCTCAACAGATACCCCTCCGTTGTGGTTGTACCTACGGTACGGCTATCTGTATCGCTGAGGCACGCAAGCCTCCCCACCAACGGCAAGGTCCATGGTTCATGGATTACTCATTCAATAACGATCAAGTTATAACATCTCCTGTTTCCCGCGGAATATTCATTATTTACTTCGGATTCGGATGCCTTATCCCGACGCGGGTCAAAATTCATAATTCACGGTCATTGTCAACTTGTAATTTCGCAAATCCCGGGAAGCAGGAGGGTGTTATACAGTCTTTATGTTCCTTCCGTCAACGATTTAGCGAAACTCCTCGTTTCTTGTCAGTCCACTTTATTTTCAAAGTCGTACTGTAACACCACAGCTCAGGCGCTTTAATTTTCTCCTTCTTCGTTTATCCCACAGTCCATAATTATCTGTCATACAGTGATGTGCTAAAGATGTACATTCCCATAACTTTATTCCTCAGTTTAAGGCACACCTTTGGTACTCCATAACTACTTTTAGCGAGGAATGCGAATCTCACTACTGACGACATTTCACCCACTTCTGAACCTTTGTTTTAAGTTATTCATTGTTCTTCAATATGCAGGTTCTGCAATAGAGGAGGAAAACTACGGCCATGCCATACATTCGTTTCATTTCAAGAACATATCTCTCGGTCATCCAGGATTATAGTTCGCTCTTGGTTCTTATAAATCCTGTACATTAGCCGCTTTCTCCTATAGCACATACCTGTCTCCTAGGGAATTTCAAATTTATTGCTCCTATTTACGTTTCTGAAAGCTTTGCTTATGTCAACAAATCCTACGCAGGTGTTTCGGTTTTCCATAGGTTTTGCTTCCATTATCAGTCACATTTTCAGAACTGCGTCTGTAGTAACTTCATCTTCCATAAACACAATTTCATCGTCATTTGACACATCACTTTACATTTCCATCTTCTTATATAGCATTCATTTCAGCAGCCTGTAGTGCAATAGCCGTCAAAATTACTGTACTATAATTCTCGCACTTATCTGCCCTACCTATCAGGAACCGTATGGATGATAGTCCTCTGAAAGTCTATTGTATGTCTCTGGTCTCAAAACTCTACAAAGAGCCCTGTATAATTAGTTTATTGCCACTTCATCCGACGATTTTGGGGATTCCAAATGCTATCAGTAGTCTATTTCTATTTTTTGACCGTAAGTCTTTCAAAGCTCTGTCAAAACCTGACTCAGATGCAGGTTCCCCTATTTGGTCCTAATCGAAACTTATTTCTTCTTCCATCACATCAGACACATTTCCTCCATTATTGTCTTAATAACAATTACCAAAAATACCCTATGGCTTAAAGATTGTTTTATAACTTTTTTATTTCAAGATTTATTTCTAGACCTCTAGTCCCATTTTCAGAGTACCTGTACACAAAGTAAAATTTCTTTCCCAAAGTTACATAGGCCATGAACATACAACATATCAGTATTTCCCTTAAAGTAAACACTACAGATATCCAGCCCTAAGGTGTGGTTGGAGCTCTTGTGCTTAAGTCGTATTATGGAGGACTTACAATTATTCATAGCGAACACCAACTATTAAGTCAATAATATTTTCTACCTTTAAATATTAATGTCGATACACAACGTTGTTTATCAACTTCCAATTGAATTGAACCTTGTTACAGTGTGCGTATATACCCACTCTTCATAAGCAGCAACATGTAAGCGAATGGGGGAGGGTGGAGTTAATGTTTCGTCTGTATTTGCTATTCCTACCCACTCACCTCGTAAATCCAATCGTCATTCGCTTATTCCGTTGCAGTCAAGGAGCAGTAGCTTGAGTATTGCTGTAATAAATGATAACTAACAAGGAGAATAAATGAGTGTCAATTAGCGAAATTTAAGTTTCAGCCCAGTATAATCCATTCATGTATTTTGTAACACTTAAAAGTAACAATTATGTTGGTACATTGATACATACAGTAACACTACACCACAATACATCATCCCACACTGCAATCCAGATGCGTCGTTCGAGGCAATATAGGTAATCCTGGTTTTATTTACCAGCGCGGATGAGATGCTCGAGGCATCTAATCATATTCTCGAGATTGTTCTAGTGGTTTTTGACTTCGCGAACCGCGGATCACGTCTCGTGAGGTACACGGATGATTACACAGCATCAAACACCTTCACAGTCACAAAATTTACTTGTTGTCTTAGCCTGATGGTTTAACATATTCATACCAAACACATGGTTAAAAACCTCCAAGTGACTCCCTAGCTTGATCTGGAGCGAAAAAGAAAAAGAAGCGGCCATAGCGCTGTCATCATAATCGATATCAGTGCTACTCGATATATGTTTACGAACATTTATGGAATTAACACCAATTTCTATATTGAACACGAGTGGGCACTGATTTGAGAGGTATAATTATATCGCACTATTGTGTCAAAATATAAACACCGAAATGTTGAGCCCAGTGGAAGCAGTTACTCATAGTATATTACCTACTCCTACGACACATATCTGGTGACCTAACCCCTTGTCGAGCACATGACACGTATGCCCGCCATGTAGTCTACACTGGTTCAGAGTGTAGTGTGTGCGGTGTCAGTGTGAGTGAAGCAACGCAAAGGGGATGTGGCACTCACAGGGGAGTAGACGGTGTTTGCTTTGGAAAGTTATGTGACAACAAAACGTAAAACGGGCGTGGTCACTTGTTTGCTGAGAAGTTTAATGGTGTCAAAGTGCCAGCAAAGAGTCCCATGCAATGCTTAGTCCGAAAATAGCGTCAGACAATATCTGTTTTGAGTAAGTCAAGGAACATTGCATAGCGCCTGCAACGGGAAAATGTGACTGTGGTTCACCAGAAAATGCTTCAGAGTCGTACCAAATAAACCAGATGCCTGTCACAAGAGACCGGCATATCATGTCCATCATTTGGACGAATACTCTACCTTGACCTGCAGATGCATCCGTATGAGTGTGTGTTGTTGTTGCATTAAAGCCAGCAGAGACTCCACAGCGTCCCCAGTTTTATGAGTGGCTGTTCACTGAGATAACAATGAATGGCTAGGACACGGATTTTTTCTTTACGTCTGATGAAGCCTGGTTTCACCTCAGTGGTTATGTCAACTTACAGAATCACAGGTTCTGGGAAGCGGAGAATCCCCATAACTTCCACGAAACACCACTGCATGGTCAGAAGGTTGGGGTTTATCTTCCTTCATGAGACGCTGACTTTGATGCGTTACAATGCCAGCATTTCGAAACAAATTGTGGCAGCACTAACAGAGGAGGAAAGGCCCTACAGTTACTTCCAAGAGGATGGATCAACTGCCCATACAGTTGGACAAACTTTGGAGCACATTTACACAATCTTCACGCCTATCAGGTTGTTAGCAGAGGTCAGTCTGGTCGCAACCGTAGCTGTCTACCCAGGTCACCTGATCACTGTGCTATTACTTTGTGTGGGAGGTCCTCTAGTCTAATATGTATCGCATCAACCCTGATAGTCTTCAAGAATTGCAGCAGAGCATTTCGGATAAGACTGCACCAATTCCAGCAGTCCAGCTTCGATCTGTCTTCAATAACTTCCTGACCAGTGGCCAAAAGTGGCAAGAGATAAATGGTGGTTACTTTCAGCATCTGCTATAGCCAGATTATTTTCGTATTTCCATTTCTCTGCTGTGTTCTTTGTACTCTGGAATTCTGTTCTCTGGGGCACTTTTATTTGGCGCTTCCTGTGCGTGTATGAGCATCTATAAATTAAAATTAAAATTAGAAAATAATAAACCTTTATAAACAATTAATTTAAGCTATTTGATATTTTCTGAGGCTGCAGAAGTCGATCACTATAGCTGAAGTTAAGCCTACGATGCAGCACTAATTACCTCTTCGGTGGCGCTTAAACGAATAAAATTATAGTAACCGCATCTTCTCAGACTCTTATGGAGTTTACATAATTATGTCTTAGGCCACACATTCTCAGAGGCTTGTGCACCACATTAACGCATCCTTATGCAAAAAGAAGTCTACTCATATTTAGTGCATACATTCCAACTGTGACATATTGGAACCTGTGATTTAAATTGTTGTAATGAAATAAAAGTTCTAATGACCAAGTTTTATGCTCCAGGCACGTAAAAACCACCAGACGTCCATGCGATTACCAGACATAAATATGTACCACATTATACCCAGTAAATCAGAACCTTGCGATATACGTACCATGTTTATATACTTGTTCTACACATGTAGGTTACACATCTAAACAAATGATGTGTCTCATGCGTGCATACAAAAGCCACCAAACAGCTATATCCACTTTAGTTTGCATTAAGTCGGGGTCTTATGAAATATTAGTACATAAATGCGTTGGTAAAAGGATGTGTTCACCTCTGTGTGTATTCTCACAAACGTTATTGAGGGATACTTCTTTATTTAACTCTCTGTCACATCTGAATGTAATTTACACAAGTGTCTAGTTTCAAAGGTGGCCGTTCATTTTAAAACCAGGCGTACAGAGCAATGCAGTATTAACGAACGTGTAATGAAAATAACGTTAAGATGATATAATGTTCAGAATTCTTAATAATTCAATTAGTACTTATTGTATTTTTAACATACACTTATAGTGATAACAGCGTAAAACCTAAGAGATTCCACTATAGCGAGCGACCGACTGAGAGGCAAGATTTTGTCGACGTGACTGCGGCTTTGTTTGTGCTTGAGAGTGGGTGTCTGCGAAAAGATTCCCGAAAGTGACATTGTGCTGAAGTGGTTGCTGTAACTGATTTGATCAATGCTCAGTTAACACAGCAAATTATCTTACGACACGATTTGCAAAAGTACCGGGTGATTCAAAAAGAATACCACAACTTTAGGAATTTAAAACTCTGCAACGACAAAAGGCAGAGTTAAGCACTATCTGTCGGCGAATTAAGGGAGCTATAAAGTTTCATTTAGTTGTACATTTGTTCGCTTGAGGCGCTGTTGACTAGGCGTCAGCGTCAGTTGATGCTAAGATGGCGACCGCTCAACAGAAAGCTTTTTGTGTTATTGAGTACGGCAGAAGTGAATCGACGACAGTTGTTCAGCGTGCATTTCGAACGAAGTATGGTGTTAAACCTCCTGATAGGTGGTGTATTAAACCTTGGTATAAACAGTTGCCCGAGTATGACGTTGCCCGAGGCGATGGATCGGCCGCCAGGCAGCCCGTGACAGAGCACTTCATCACTGGCCTCCAAGAAGCCCTGATCTTACCCCCCCTTCGATTTTTTCTTATGGGGGTATGTTAAGTATATGGTGTTTCGGCCACCTCTCCCAGCCACCATTGATGATTTGAAACGAGAAATAACAGCAGCTATACAAACTGTTACGCCTGATATGCTACAGAGAGTGTGGAACGAGTTGGAGTATCGGGTTGATATTGCTCGAGTGTCTGGAGGGGGCCATATTGAACATCTCTGAACTTGTTTTTGAGCGAAAAAAAAACCTTTTTAAATACTCTTTGTAATGATGTATAACAGAAGGTTATATTATGTTTCTTTCATTAAATACTCATTTTTAAAGTTGTGGTATTCTTTTTGAATCACCCTGTATATTTAAGTGATAGGAAAAAGTGAATCTCTCAGTACATACCATTTGTGTGTAAATCGCGACTGCTACTTGTCATCGATAACGAACTATGTCTACTGAAGAAAGGTAATGGTACATTATTTCGCTGTACCCGTGGACACGATTTAAATGCCTCAAACATCTTTTGTTAACCGCACGCTGTTCGGAAGTTTGTTTCACATGTGTGTGTTTTGCTTTACCTGAGACGAGTGAACTTGAAACCTTGCCCAACGGCTGTTGTACTTTTTCCTAACAAATTATCAAGATCCCAGTTTTAAATAAGAGTAAATGGTCTTGCTAATCGAAGAAAACAGTAGTGCAAATGCCCTTTGAAATGTAATGTGCTAAAAAATCTGAATTCCAAGTTAACAAGGTGTGTTGCCAAGTAAGTGTTCAGAACAGAGATTGTATGTGCCTGTATTTGGAGGGTCCTAGTTCATATGTAACTATTCATTCACTTACGTAATTACTGTTTCACAATTCAATAATTTTATCTTTTATTCACATCATGTTTAACGAACAGTATTACCAGGCAATAGTTATTTTAATTGTTGGTTGTTCATGAATATTGAATTATTAAAGCATGTTTTGTGATGCATTTTCTTTTCGAAAAAAAGGCTTACACTAATGCAAGTCTGAAAGCCACCGCAAAAGTTGTTTGTGCTATCAAACATTGTGTTTTTATATCGTATCTTGTGCATTATGTCATACGTGTGAACATTGTAGCAATATTCTCAGTGCAGTGTCATTAGGTTTTTGTATTCCACATATATTGTCAGTGTAACTCATGTGTCATAAATCTTTTAAAGTGTCATATTCATTTTAACAACCTTTTCATTATGAAAGTTAATAGTTTAGTGGTTATCCAGTTTATTTTTGTTTGTTCAGTGGCATTGTTTTGCATATTCGGCTCGTGGCTGTTTATTACTAGCAGCACGTTATCGAATAGTCGTACCGCCATATTACGATTCTTAATCAGGGAAACCGTCGGTGGGTTGCTATTTTGTGATTAGCTAAGTGTGACGTAATTTTCTTCAGTAAAGAGCTTGTTAGTGAATGGCACGGCAGATATTTGAATATTGATGTCAGAGACATTCCCTTGGTCACATGACTCATTTATTAAATTACTTCCTTGCAAGTGAGTAACACAGTCGTATCGTGTGTTTACTTTTCTAGCACTAACGATAATTGCGTGTAAAATCGATGTATTGACAGTATTTGTGCTGGGTCATGTTTGGTATCCGCTTGTTCGACGCCAAGACAGTCACGCATATACGTTCAGTGCACATAGCTGCGAGATAGTACCTAAAACTTCGTGGATAATAGGCCGTGGATGATGCATAAAACTCTCTCATAACGTTTCCTCCCCAACTGCGAGAGACATCTTCAGAAGTAAAGCTCCGAACTGCAACAAGATAGGAAATTTGTGCCTTACTCAAGGTATTTTTACTTCTGTGTAAGGCTGTAGGTGTTGCTCCAGTGTCATTCAATAACAGAGGTGGGAAATTAATGGTTTCAGTTATAGGGAGACTCTATAGCGTTGCCTTGGCCTTGCTGTTACTGAGTGTCAGCTGCGTTATAGCGTCTTTGAACTTTCAGAATGATGTTATGGAAGACCACATTGGAAAATATTCTTATGCTTGGTGCTCAGTGCTTTCTTTACTTGCTGGCTTTACGCCATTGCTTTTCTGTTCCACGATGAAGCAGCAGCATATAGATTCATTGTGTGCCAAAGCACTGGCAGTGGATGCTTTCCTCTACGGAGGGCATTCGACATGGCATTTACATTCCGTGTGCGTTCTCAGGTTCAGCTTTACTGGAACTTTTATTTTAATCTGTGTACTTTACGGTAATGTATTATGGAGTAATCCAAATGGCAAACACATTCGTCAATTGGTGCCAATTTTCATTTCAGATGTTATCAAGAGCTGCTCTGTTCTACAATTTTTCACGCTGAACCTTATGCTGCGAGAGAGGTTTGAGATACTTAACCGGAAGTTGTTACAAGTATTCAGCTTATTTTCAGAAACAGAGCTAGATTTAAAAGTCGCAACATCACTTCAGTCTTCTTTTGATACACATGACCCACAGAGGACCAGAAAATTGAATACAGGAGAAAATTTTCCATTTAGCAACACCAACATTTTGTCGCCTGTTACATCGATAAGTAGATTTTGTCATAATAACGTACCACTTCATGCATCAACGTCAATGGTAAAAAGCCGTAGTCGTCTAAAACAATTACAGATGGCCCATTTCCTCCTTAGTGAAGTTGGCCGAATTATCAGTACCGTCTACAGCGTCCAGAACCTCCTTCAGCTGGTTAGCTCTTTCGTCTGTGGCGTAGTGTACATGTACCTATTAATAATGAATATAATGGACCTGAAGATGTCCATATCAGCAAAAGCTAAAATAAACCTTATACGGGCATGTTTTTTTATGTTTATGATTAATGTCTGGTGGTTTGCTAACATTATATACAGCAGTGAACTGGTCAAAAGAGAATCTAGCTATACGGCGCAGCTGTTGAAGAAACTGCTTCTGATAGCAACCCCAACGGGCGGCAACTGCGGAGAGGAACTTCAGCAGTTCATCCAGCAGTTGGCTAGCTGGCCCATGGGCTACTGTGCAGCTGGACTCTTACCGCTGGATCTCTCGATGGTGAAGACAGCAGTGACAACCGCCGCCACTTATCTGGTCATACTCATCCAGTTTGGCCTATCGGATAACAGCACGAAGCCGAACAGAGTGGGTAGTGAAGCTATGTAGAACAGACTAAGCTGTAAAAAAATTGTCACTTTCTGTGAATTTTCAGGCAACCAATTATCAGTAAAATCATATGATACTGTAACCATGCAATGTTATGCACAGTCTATTTCATAATATTTATTCATCCTCAGCAAATTAAATTACTGATAAAATCTTTAAGACTATAAGATAGTGTATATTTACAAGTTTGTATTTAATTATTTTTCCTACATGAATTAATGACGTTGAACGTTAATATTTGTTCACAGTTCTTAAGTAAAAGTACATGAGAAATTATGCAGCAGTTTAACGTTCTTTCTTACTTTATCTGCCTTGACCTTTGATGAATCATTTAACAATTTTTATTTGAGTACCAGTAGTAAAAATCAACAAGATAACAAAAAAGAAATATGTGAGTGAAACTATAAAAGTTTCATATGAGAAAACAACGTGTTGTTATATGCAATAACATTACCAGGTTTATATCACTGAGGCTGTGGTTAACTGTTGGCATGCTGTAATTTCAAACTACGTGTTATGTAACCAGTAAATTTTGTAAATTTTCACCCATAGACGAATAAAGTCATAGTAATTAATATACTTCATTCAGAATTCTAAATATTGCAAAGTAAATGCCAAATCAAGTTATCAATGGCTACACGTAAGAGACTATAGTAATGCTGAAAGCTGTTTCTACACTACGCTCGTACGTCCTCTTCTGGGGTATTCCTGTGCGGTGTGGGATCCATATCAGACAGAATCGAAAGAAGACATTCAAAAAGCTTAAAGAAGGGCAGATAGTCTTATACTACAACGAAACAGGGGAGAGAATTCCACGGATATAATACTTGAGCTGGGATGACAATCATTAACCCAAAGGCGGTTTTCGTAGCGCCACGACTTCTCATGAAGATTCAGCTACCAACTTTCTCCTCAGAGTGTGAAAAATATTCTGTAGGTGCATACGTAGGAGGAACGATCATCATCATATCATAAGATAAACCAGAGCTCACAATGAAAGATAAAGTGTTCGTTTCTCCCGCGCTATTTGGTAGTGGAATGCTAGAGAAATAACTTGAAGGTTGTCCAACAAACCCTCTGCCAGGCACTTATTTGTGTATTACAAAGTAATCTTGTAGAATTAGATGTAGGTGTACATTCACATTGTAGGTTCGGTTGTTTCTTTTTTAAACGCCTAATTGAAATCACAGAACAGCCTCAGCAACTGCAATTTCATTGATTTTTAATAAACGTAAAGATGGTCCGTAGCAGGCTATAATGAAGAGTATATTTCATCGTTCGATTAGCTAATTTCAATTAAGCGTCATTGTCAAGAACCTGTTGAGCCAACATGGAAAAGCACTAGTGGCTGTATACACAGCGATGAATAAATAAGACTTAATATATCTCACATTAAGATAAACCGTTACTGTACGAATGTCTTACTTAAATTTGTAACATCTCTATTTCACGTCGTTTTCAAATCACTCTTGATTACAAATAAAAAGTACATATTCAATCATTTTTACGAAAGGATCCACACTACACTGAAACTTTTTAAGACAGTATCCTGAACTCTGCTCTGCGTACAACAACATGGTAACTGACAGCAGCTGGAAATGGTTGTCACAGTACATATTCATTAAAAGATACTCGGTAGCACATATAATAGGCACGTTAAAGATATTGCTGGTGGCCAGACTTAATTGATTTCATGTATAACTGACAGTCAGCGACCAAAGAATACATTAAGGGCTTACAAATGGACATAAAATATTGTACACAATACACGGCATATCACCAGACAAACTACATCAATCTAAACACCATGTTAAAAAAAATATACATGAGACACATACAAAATTCCACAAACAATTGAAACAGAACACTCCATCAGTTGCTGGCGTGCCAGGTAGAACGACTGCCTTATAACGTGAGTCATCAGTGTCTGAAAGCTATTTCTAGACATACACATGCCATAACTGACTGTTTGTAAAGAAAGATAACTCGCAGAATTTTTTATTTTAAGTAACAACCAATATACAATGCGGAATGGGTGGCAACCAAATGTCACCTGTGTTATAAAACGTATCAACCAGTATTGGGAACATCAAGCCCTTTATAACTGATAGTTTATGGTACTATCATAATATAAAACACATTGAAAACCATAGAATCGATTCAGTGTAAAGTGAAATAACGTGGGAAATAGCTACAAAAAGAGGAGAAAGGAAGCCTCAAAACAGGAAGGGTTATGTGGCCACGTAAAGTACATGTAACGCCGAAATAAGAAATGTGTGTAAATCATTACATACTCCTAAAGGAAGAACAGTTTGTTACAATATGAATTCAACATTCACTACATCATAAATTATGAAATATCTAGAGATTCCAAAATAATGTTCCCACAATCATATACATGCCTCTAATATTGAGCAAATACATGGTAGGACATTAAATTCTTCGGGGAATGATATATGGCAACCAGTATCAGAATTAAGCCTGGAACAGGTGTAAATTATCGTACAAGGTACGTCAACTAAATATGTTTATCAACAATAAAAAAGGTGTCAACAATTATAAATAGTAGGGAGGGGCAAAAAACACATAACACATGCAACATGAAGTGTGGGAGTCACCGTTGCCTACAATGTAACAGGTACACTGTTGTCATATTATCAATTCCGTTATAAAATTCTACAACTCCCATAAAACCATTTTGGTCTGTTTCTTAAAAATACATCGTATTGTAAAATGACGTGGAAAAATAACGGCAAAAATAAGCAACTTGTGATGATACATATCCAGTATTACTGCATCATACGTCATTGGATACGTTCAGATGCCAAAACATTGTTCTCACTATCATACGCCTGCCTCTAATATTGAGTAAATACGTGGAAACAAATCACATACTTTGAGGAGAGATACGTGGTAACTGTGTCGATTGGAATTAATAGATGTACATCACATAAATTAATAAACGATGGTGCTGATCTCCCCCTGGTACACTAAACAGGTCAGAACATTCTTGAAGAAGCAACGAAAAAAGCATGTCAAATTTAAAAGAATGCAAAATCCACAAGGTTGCAGAGATTTTGCAGAAACTCGAAATTTATCGCGAATTTCAATACGAGACGCTTTCATTAGTTTCTACAGCGAAACTCTGTCTCGAATTCTGGCGGAAAAGCCAAACAGATCCGGGTCATGTGTAAAATACACCAGCGGTAAGGCGCAATCAATACTTTCACTGCGCGATAACAATGGTTATGTCACTTATGACAGTGCGAATAAGGCACAGTTACTAAACACGGTTTTCCGAAACTCGTTCCATAAAGAGGACGAAGTAAATATTCCAGAAGTATAAACAAGAACAACTGCCAACATGAGTAACTTAGAAGTAATTATTCTCGGTGTAGTGAAGGAGCATTAATCATTTACTAAAGGCAAGGCTTGCGGTCCAGATTGCATACCAGTCAGGTTCCTTTCAGAGTATGCTGTTGCAATAGCTCCATGTCTAACAATGTTTCGCAACAGTTCGCTTATCGAAAGATCTTTATCTAAATACTGGAAAGTTGCACAAGTCACACCAATACCCAAGAAGAGAAACAGGACTAATCCACTGAATTACATATTCATATCACTAACGTCCATTTGCAGAAGGGTTTTGCAACACATTCTCTATTTGAACATAATTAATTATCTCGAAGAAAGCAATTTATTGACTAATAGTCAGTACGGATTCAATAAAAATCGTTCTCAGGAAGCATAGAGTGCTATCGACAAGGGTTGTCAAATTGATTCCATATTTTGAGGTGTCCAGAAGGCTTTCGATACCGTTCCTCACAAGCGTCTTCTAATGAATTTGCGTGCCTATGGAGTATCTTCTCAGCTGTGCGATTGGATTCGTAAGTTTCTGTCAGGTAGGTCACCTTTCGTAGTAACTGTCGGAAAGTCATCGAGTAAAGCAGAAGTAATATCTGGCGTTCCCCAACGAAATGTTATCGGCCCTCTGCTGTTCCTGATCTACATAACTGACTCAGAATGCAATCTGAGCAGCCTTCTTAGATTGTCTGCAGATGAAGCTGTCATTTTCCGTCTTGTAAAGTCATCAGATGATCCAAACCAACTGAAAAATGATTTAGAAAACATATCTGTATGGTTTCAAAAGTGGCAATTAACTCTAAATAATGGGAAGTGTAAAGTTATCCACATGAGTACTAAAAGAAATCAGCTACATTTCGGTTACTTACGGATTAAAATTATGGGTAGAGCAAACCACAGGTTGCGATTTATTGGTAGGACAGTTAGAAAATGGAACATATCTTCTAAAGAGATGCATACACAACGCTTGTTCCTCCTCTTCTGGAGTATTGCTGTGCAGTGTAGGATTCGCATCAGATAGGACTGACGAAGGACATCGAAAAAGTTCAATGAAGGGCATCCCGTCTGGTATTATCGTGAAATAGGGGAGAGAGTGCAACGACGGACATGATGTGTGAATTAAGGTATCCGTCATTAAAACAAGGCCTTTTCCTTTTTTTTTTTTTTTTTTGATGTGGCAGATTCTTATCGTGTAATTTCAGTTACCAACTTCGTCCTCCGATTCCAGAGAGAACATCATCATCATGATAAAATAAGAGAAATCAAATCTCTCACAGAGAGATTTAAGTGCTCGTTATCTGGAGCACTGTTAGAGACTGGAACCGTAGAGAAATAATAAATTCAGTGCTCTGATTAAAAGGACAGTTAAACGATGCAACTTTATAGTGTCTGTCAAGGACAGCAGAGAATGCATCGTTATAAACCCCAAGGTTCCAAGACTTAGAGCTCAACCAAAGATACATAAGAATAACATTCCTCTTTGTCCCATCGTAAATTCTATTGACAGCCCAGCTTGTAAGTTAAGCAAGAAATTAGATTCTATTATTAGAGAGTACTACACGTTTGAGATTAAACATAATGTGAAATATTCTGATGAGGTTGTTAACATATTAAAGACGTGCAGATACCGGCAGAGGGAGAGTTCATTTCTTTTGATATAGCTAACTTTACATCGATGTGCCAATACCAGAAACCATTGAAGTAACTACTAACAATCTACGGAAGTATAAAAAAATTAATTTTCAAGAGATGCATGAGTTTATTTATGTACTTCAGCTAATACTGTCTTATAACTCTCTTACATTTGGTGATTCAGTTTACTTGCAACCCGAAGACTTAACAACTGGTAGCCGTCTTCCAGGCATCCTAGAAGACATCTTTCTCAACCATATCGAAACTTTTTTTTTTGAAAGGTGTAAACAGCGAATAAGATAATTCCTTACAAAAGTTACGTTGACCTCGCCCTGGTGCTACTTAATGGTACAGCAGACGAAATTACTCAGATACTCCCTCAACTGAATAGCTTTCACCCCAATATGAATTTCACAATATAATTAGAAAAAAATAAAACTATCTGTTTTTTTCTATTTGAAAATAACGAGCGTTAAAGGCACACATAGGTTTGGCATCCACCGTAAGTCAACGACAACCGAAACTATAAACCATAACGCCTCATATCATCCCGATTCACATAAACGTACCTTTTTTCAAGCAATGATGACAAACACTTCTCTTGATATTAAGGAAGTTAGTAAAGGTTTAGAAACGTTTAAGGAAATAACTTGTAGAAACGGTTATGATGGCAGAATAGTCTCAGCTATGCGCATTAAAAAAACTGAATACATCTGTAGAAAAGAATGTATATAGTATTACACCAACAAATGAGCCGCCTAAAGAAAACGTGAAGTATGCTCCTTTTCTATATTATGGGAGCGTTTCTACTGAGATAGCTAAGGCTATCGGTAATAAGAAGATACAGGCACGTTTCCGCACACAAAAGCAAATTGGCGGATCTCTACTTTGTAATACCCACAAGGCTGAAGTAATGAAGCAGTCTCGCATCTATAAAGTCAGGTGTGATGACTGCAAAATATTACGCTGGACAAACAGAGCAAAATTTTGGAACTAGACTAAGGAAACGTAGGAATATTAGTACCGGTAACAAATCGTCGTTCAGCAATCACTTACATGCTAACTAACATGCTGCTAAGGGCCCTAATGCCACAGAAGTTTTACATGTTACTAGTAAAAGTAGACTGATAAATATCCATGAAGAAATGGAAATTTATACCGCTTTTGATAAGCATACAGTACGTGTTCTAAATGAACAAACGGGATTTTAAAAGGATGTTATATTAGGCTCTGTTCATTGTATTTCCACGTTGTTGTTTTTTTCATTTTAATGCAACCTCAGACCCTTTGCTGTGTGTCTTTTTTGTGCGTAATCGGTTTCATTTGTAACGGTTCTCGTCTGTGACAATTTGGATTTACATTGAACTGCTCCCAAGGAGATTTTATAGTTGTTGTATAAGTTACAAAGTATGTTATATCGAGGCAGCAGTGTACTTATACTGTATCTATTACATTATGAACACAGTAATGACCTCTTCACTTCGTACAGCAAGTGTTGTTAGTTTGTTGCCGCTCCCTACATTGGTATCTATTGACACTGTGTTTATCCTGAATAAATAGTTTGTCTTAGCTCATCCGTTACTCGATGTATATAAATACTTTACACCTACTCCTACCTTAAACCTGCTATTGGTTACCATATATCTCTCCTCATAGTATGTGATTCGTTTCCACGTATTTGCTCTATATTAGAGGTATGTGCATGATAGTTAGTTCAATGTTCTGGATCTTTACGTATCCAATAATGTATGATGTAGTAATGTTGAATATATACCCTCACAAGTTGCTCTGCTTTGGGACTATTGTTTATATCTCAGCGTTTTGCTAATTTTACGTGGCGTCATAACCATTCTAGTTCTGGCAAATTCTTATTTTTGACGTTAATTTCCCAGATCATTTTGCAATACGACATATTTTTATTGAACTGACCAAAATGTTTTTGTAGGTATTGTAACATTTTATAACGAAATTCATATTGTCACAACAGTATGCCTCCTTTAAGTGTTCTATGTTTGCTGCCCCTCCCTACAATTTACAACTGTAGAAAACTTTTTTATTCTTAATGAGTGGTGTATGTTAGCTCATCTGTTTACTTGATGTGATGCCTTGTCATTTAACTGCCCAGTATTAGAGGTATTTATGTGGTTGTACGAACATTGTTTTGGAATCCCTAGATATCCAATACATATTGTAACAAACTGCTCTTCCTTTAGGAGAATGATATTGATTTTTACACATTTTATATTTCGCTGTTGTGTTTACTTTATCTGGCCTCAAAACCCCTCCTGTTTACAGGTTTCCTTTCTCCTCTTTCTTACAGCTATTTCCCACGTTATATCTCTTTATATTGAACGGATCCCTTGGTTTTTTAATGTAGTTAGAATTCCGATACTATCATGCACTGTATGTTATGAAGTACTTGATGTTCTCAGTACTGGCTCATATGCAGATTGCATTCGGTTGCCACCCTATTGGCTGTTACTTAAAACAAAAAGTTCTGTGGGCTATCTTTTTGTGCAAATAGTCAGTTCTGGCTTCTGTCTGTCTATCTAGAAATAACTTTCACATACCGATGACTTAAGATATAAGGCTGTCGTTATACCCAGCAATTGAGCAATTGATGGAGTATTCAGTTTCAATTATTTGTGGAATTTTGTATGTACCTCATGTATATTTTTGTTATTATGATGTTTATAATAATGTAGCTTGCCCTATGATATACCATTTATTGTGTACGATATTTTATGTCCATTTCTATGCCCTTAATGTATTCTCTGGTCGCTGACTGTCAGTTATGCATGTCATCAACAAAGTCTGGCACACCATCAATATATGTAACGGGACTGTGATATGTGTGATCGGAAGTCTTAAGGTCTTTGGATAAATATGAATCTGTTACAACAAATTACCAGCTGCTTTCCGTTACCGTGTTGTTCTACACAGAGCAAAGTTCAGGGTACGACCTTAGAAGGCCACTGTAGTGTGGATCCTTTCGTAAAATGACGGAATATGTCTACTCTTTGCCTGTAATTAAGAGTGATTTGAAAATGACGTTAAATACAGATGTTACAAATGTAAGATTCGTACAGTAATGTTTTATCTTAATGACAGATGTGTAAAATGTTATTTATTCACCGCGTGTAGACACTGTTGTGCTTTTCCATGCTGGCTTAACAGGTTCTTGATAACGATGCTTAGTCGAAATTAACTAATCACGCTATTAAATAATCATCACGTTACAGCCACTATGTACCATGCGGAACGTTTCTACTTAACACCTGCTTTGTTTAACCTTTAAATCTAAAAGGAGTGGAAGGGCTGACTCAATAAAGTGAACATTTCAATTCCAATGTGTTTATTAACTACCAAAAACGATCTCAAATAAAAACTGACAGAAGCCACTAAGGTTGAATCTGGCCATAACTTCAATACACCTCTAGTTAAAACACATTATTTAAGAGCATTTCAATTCCAATACTTTAACATTACATGTAAAATAACAGTGGACACACAGCATCAATTTTAATACGAATACTTAGAGGATATTTATTAAAACGTAACTTGGGCAACCTTGTAAAATTACTAGACTAGAGAACCTTGCAGAGCGAACCATGAAACTACTGAAATGTCCATTGGGTTGTGAGATGGGATTTTAGGGCATAGAAAGTTACAACTTTGTATAATGATAAATGTGTAACCTTGCAAGGCCGAAGTTTAACCTCGAACGGTGGAACCGACTGAGAGAAGTAATACTCAACTTCGAACCAAGACGTGGCTCCGTTTGCAACCCCACATCGAGTAGGCCATCGAAATGAGAACCCAGCAAACGCTACAGAAGAGGAACACACGAGCTGAGACGAAGTCCACCGCCCGTAAGCCAAACTTGTAATCTAAAGGGAAGCTCCGCGCTTCGGTTGCCCACTGCTGAAACACACACCACATCCGACAACAGGAGGCCAAAAAACTGTTCTTAACTTTAACATTCAAGATTGACCAGTAATTAACACTATAAAATCAAGGCTAAACAACAACTAATTTCGCTCGAAAGTCCTTTCTTTAAGTGAAACAGTGCCTCAAATGAGCGCTAAGGTTGGGAAATGGACTGATTCACGAGAACCGACACTCACTAGAACTTAATGACACAAGTAGTGGTTACCTTATGTGGGCCTGCGAAGCTCAACACGGTAATCTTTACAAATAAAAACTCAGATCTCCCGCAGAGGACATTTTGACATGGATTAACCTATATCGTAAGCAAATTAAACACTTACTAATAATAACTAATGAACTAACATTCTGAAAATACATCAATATTACGCGGAAGCAGAGCACACGCTTAGTAACAGTCATCGAATTAAATGGAACACACATAATATCACGCGTCCGGCAACGCCTTACTGTACCAAGAGCGATCACAATCACAGTTAACTAAGCGCTCTTAGTAATTAGAGTACTTAACTGGATGTCTTGATGCTGGGGCGATTTTGTGAAGATGCTAGACCATCACTTCGCAAGACTATAAGAGCGTGTCCCTCCAAGGAAGCGGGCACATCCACAGCTCGCGAGGTTGCCGGAGAATACACAGTGCCGGCCAACTCCTGCCGCCTCCAGAATAACCACGTGATAATCGCCGCTCGGCGTCATGCACGCCGTGTTCGCTTCTGACCGCCAGCCAATCGCCGACTAGCGCACCGCCGCCTTCCGTTCTCAAAGTACTGTTCCCGTTACTCATGGTCGGCCCTCGCTTATATCCCGAGGCAGCCCAAGCCCCAAGACCAACCTCTGCACTAGGAAATCGGTCGTAGTCACGTCAGAGATACTACTGGGTCCGGTCCCGCTACGGTTCACAACGTTTACGGTTATTAAATATCAGGAGTCTGCGAATCCCCACAAATACCAAATTTCATTGATTTTCTTCCTCATTAGAATAAACTATTCTGTAGGATTTTATTTTGTCTGTTAATGTTATAACTGCATATCACACTACCACTGTTTGTCATTTCCACAGTGTAAAACTATGTGTATGTAGACCAGCGATTTGTCCACCTGGAAGTAGTGTGATGAAATTGTTGTAAAAGTGAGCATTAGTGGACCCACAGCTCAGGGTGCAGCACAGCAGGTTCGGTTCGGCGACCGGTACAGGTGAGCCCAGGTACAAAGACGAGCAGCGTCGCAGACGATGGGTCAGTCTTGAAGCTGGGAATTTGGACGGCTGTGGTTCGCATGCCCTATGTGCAGAAGATGCAACAAAAATTGTTAAGCGCCAGACAAGGTGAAAGATGGCTTCTTACAGTTTTTTGAGAATCTATAATAATTCACAGCCAAGTATTAAAGCAAATCCGATTACGGCTACATTCTCAGAAAAATGAGGCACAACCAAGAGACACAACAATATTTTAGTATCTTCAAAACTACAGAAGTTGATGAACATTTTCATAATGAACCACTGCATTAACAACTGTTAGATGCTTCATGCGATTTCAAGATACGATGTCTCAGATGAAAGCACTGCAAAATGGCTGTCATCCCTGAAAGCTAAATATCTGTAAAAATATTTCTTGGTTTTCGTATCTTTTCAGTATGCAAATGTTGATCAAAACATCATATCCTTCATAACTACACAGGAAGTCAACACAACATGAATACCTGACATGTTGTCATACTACTTCACTAATTTAATGAACAATTTTGCTAATTTCCTATTAACTTTATTTACATATTAATTACAACTGATAATACAAAATCACAGTAAATAAAGAAATGGTCATTTGCTTGTGCAAAAGAGTGCCAAAGGATCCTTTTGACAAGCAGGCATAAAAAATTCCTTAAACAATATTTAATGACAATTGGTTGTCATTTATCATCAGTACACTTGCGCAAGAACAATGGCTTATGTATTTATGGACAAACATACATTTATATCTTCTGTGCATGGTCTCAGTGTGACCAGATATTTATATCATTTGTTTATTTTGTTGTAACGTAGTAGTTTAGTCCGGAAAACAGTAAGTTTCAGTCAAATGATGTCGGTATAATGTAAGAACGATGTATTTCTGGTGGGGATGGCCTTCAGCCAATTGAAAAGCAGATAGTAGCGGAACACTATGGGAGTCAGATGGAGACAGGGACTTTGCGAGTGAAGAGCTGAAGGGAGCGGTTGTGGGCACTTTGACAGGAATTCTGGAAGGAGACAGACCTGGCTGCAGTAACAAGGGGTATTCGATCTGGAAGATGTTTGATTCTGAATAGTGAATGGCCACTACCTTACTTCAACTTCTGAAGGAACTTCAAATTTCGAGAAGTCTGAATGTGCTCCACAGGTGGACTCTAGCTTTTCCCAGTTATATTATGGAACTATAGAGCATAGTTACTATTCCCTGTATCTATCTATCACTTGCACCTTTGTCCCGCATTTTGCGCGGGGTTGGCTTGGTTAGATCGGATTCGGCATGTTAATTTGAAGGGGTGGCCGGATGCCCATCCTGCCGCCACCCCGTATCCCCAAGGACGGAACTAGAGCACCCCATCTGCCTGCATCCAGTGTAAATCATGGAAAAGTGCGGTTGTGTTTCAAATGTCTTTAAGTCGTGTAACTGAGGCAGGACGTGGGAACCAGTCAGGTATTCACCTAGAGGGATGTGGAAAACCGCCTAAAACCACATCCAGGCTGGCCGGCATACCGGCCCTCGTCGATCCGGCGGCCGGATTCGATCCGGGGCCGGCGCGCCTACCCGAGTCCAGGGAGGAACGCATTAGCGCTCTCGGCTAACCTGGCGGGTATTTACTATTCCCTGTATCGCATGTGTTAATTTGTAAAACATCATGTTGAACTCTGAACTGTTTCGAGCTGGTGAATACTTCGTGTGTTGTGATCACGGAAAGTACTCATTTCCGCCTATCTTTGATAACAGTTTAGTTTGGGCATTTTGTTACCATTCTCAGAACGCTCTCAACGTAACTTCACGTTTATTTGAGTTTTTATACCTTGAATAAACGTTACTCACCGAAATTCTCAGTCGTCTAAATCAGTTACAGACGTTGGAATAGAATAAATCTTACTAAATTATCCATTTATGAACCGGATAATCGGGAGTTAAGGAAAACAGGAAGGACACGGCCCACAAATCAACTGGTTATAGTTTCATGCAAATAACAATTTATTGATGCGTTAAAATTCAACTTAAAATCAGAGAAATAAATACTGCAGTTTAAATCTTAAGGCCACAGTTTGGGGAAATATAACATGGTTTTAATAATAGTAATAACAAGAAAAGAGCCGGCTACGTAGAAGTTCAGCTGAAATTTGCAGTTTAAATCTTGAGGCCACAGTTTGGAGAAATACGGCTACATGGTTACTTTTTCAGACTACTGTAGTCAAACGAAGCCACACTTAATACTCTTCTTGCTTAATGTGTCGGGCTGCATGGATGCAAGATGTGCCCATTTTGAGATGGTAATTCTTAAACAAACAATCGGATGGCGTAACCGGCAGATCGGTCTACGGTGAAGCAGACGAACCATGCTGCGAGTAATGTGAAGTGGCAGTCCATACAACCCGATGAATTGCTATGTCACTATCCAACGATCGGACGGCCACAAAGTTGCACCTTTCGACAACCGGAGGCCCGCACTAGCCGGCGGACGCGACGAAGGCAGACCCCAGCAACCGAGCGACAAGTCCCACACACCACTCGTCCAACAGCCAATTCCCTGTGTTCGACAGAAGCAGCTTTCGCAGATCAACATCGCTGAAGCAGCCCAACTCAGCTCTCACATAGGAACCCGATGTCACAAACAACTCGGCTCTAATGTGCAACTCCGCTGTCTCAAACCAACTGTCTTCCCACCCAGGGGCACACCACACAGCCAACACTTCATCCTACGACGACTTCGACCAAACATGCTTACGGAACAAATAGTAAACTGATAGCAAACTGGAGCCAGTGGCGCCAGACAATACCAAAGCGAAGTAAAATATGGCGCCATGACTCAATGTACGTTTTATTTAGTAATTCCCCCTCTTTTATTAAGTCGGAGCTCTAGTCAATGTATAGAACATTTGACTGCAGGATCACAGCTACAATTTATTATTTGCACGAATCAGCTGCAGGGCATTAAAGCAGACGTGTGTGGCTCGATTCCACAATTAAATCGAGCTATTCTTTTTAAACAGAGCCGCGCATAGCCTAATTACCTAAGGTACGAGCAATATCAGACGAAGTAGATAGGTTTGCTCAAATGGACTGCTGTTTAAGAACAGCAAGTCCTCAGCACTAAGCGTCAGCTACAGTCGCAAGGCTGTTGTCAGTTTAATTAACTTACAGTTTTTTGTGTAATATTGCCCTTTTTCACTGCATAATACTTGAAACATCCCCTCAGAAAAATTATTGAATTACTGTGCTGATAACCACTTACATTATTTGACTTTTAAACAGCTGAGCAAAACTGAACGTACTCATACATTTCTCTCTTTACTTATTCTGATCATCACTAAACTGACAAAATATTTTTTAGCGTAACGCAATCTGACTTTCAATAATCCCTACAAAAGAATAGCCCTGACTAACAATAATCTATACCTTTCATGAATCACTTTCCTCACAAAAATCTTCGTTACTCGAACTACTGCAATACAGCGTGCGCCAAAACTTCCAGCTGAAAAAAAGATTCTAACTACTGAAGACACTAACTACTGATAGGCATAGTCAGAAAATGAAAGATTTTGATAGCAAACAATGTATTTACTTTAATAATGTTCAAAAGTCATCATATATATCAGTTCATGATATCTAATATTAAAAATTTACTCTTTCTGATGGACGCACGTCCAGATCGTCCGCTCTCAAAATTCTGCCATCTCTCTCCCCACATCGACCACTGCTGGCGGCTCACCTCCAATTGCGCAACGCTACGCACTGTTCACATCCAGCTGCCCAACACTACAATAGCGAATATTCCAACAATGCCAACCAGCCGCAGACTGCACACAGCACACCCAGTGATTTTCATACAGAGCTCTACGTGACGTTACGAGCATAAAAACCTAAACAGCCTAATTACATACTTTTCGTATCCACGTAGAATATGTTAACTTTCCATTCCTGAACGATAACGAGGGTGACAATTATCGAACTATATGAAAAAATCGTAAATTACTTACAAAATACGGCCTGCACACACTTTATTCAACACCTATACGTCACCACAGATATTCTGATTTAGGTTATGACATGTTCGATATGCCTCCCATCATTAGCGATGATGTGGCGCAGGCGAATAACGAAATTCTATATGAGCTGCTGAAGAGTCGGAACATCGACGCTGTCGATGATCTTTTGAATGGCTATTTCCAGCTCAGCAATGTTTTTGTGATTACTGCTGTACAACTTGTCTTTAATACAGCTCCACAAAAAGAAGTCACATCAGATCCGGAGAATATGGATGCCAATCGAGGCCCATGCCAGTGGTCTCTGAGTACCTGAGAGCAGGATGCGATCCCCAAAGTGCTCCTCCAGGACAACAGATAATCTCCTGCTTCGATGGGGTCGACCTCCGTCGTGCATGAAACACATCCTGTCGAAATCAGGGCTACTGTGGATAATGGGGATGAACCCAAATCTTCACGTACGGTTCGGTAGTCACCTTGCGATCAAGGAATATCGCACCGATTATTCAGTGACTGGATATTGCACACCAAACAGCAGCCCGTTGAGGCTGAAGAGACTTCTCGATCGTGAAATGTGTATTCTCAGCCCTCAAATGCGCCAATTTTACTTATTGACAAACCCATCCAAATGAATGTGGGCTTCGTCGCTAAACCAAACTATACAGCACATACTAATTCTCATTGTGCCCCGCGACTAACCGTGCAGTATGAACGTTCTAACGGAAACCGTTCAGAACTTACGCCGATTTTATTTGAAATAGTTCAATAAAGGTCACCCCGTATCTTCCTTGAAGTTCAGTTGTTGCAAGCCGTCTTTTCTTTGGACGTTGTTTCATTATTCACCAGGGTGCCTCTTCGAGAGTCAGTTTAGCTTATTGCACAGAAAATTGACGAGAAGACGACCGATCTTTTTAAGCACGTTCTGACGTCCACGTATTTTCGCTTTAATGGAGAATACTGTGAAAAAACAGAAGGAGTCGCAATGGGGAGCCCACTCTCGCCTGTGGTCGCGAATTTCTATATGGAGTACTTCGAGGAGGAAGCTTTGGCATCACCCAAATGGAAACCTACTTGTTTTCTAAGTTATATGGATGACACGTTCGTGATCTGGCCCCATGGAAGGGACAAGCTCCTAGACTTCCTTACACACCTGAAGTCCATACATCCGAACTTCATTATGGAGACGGAAACAGAACGAAGATTACCGTTCCTGGACGTCATGGTCAAATGAAGAGCGGATGGCACCCTGGGCCATGGGGGATACAGGAAGAAAACGCACACCGACCGGTATTTGCATGCAAATAACTGCCACCACCCTTCGCAGAGGAATGGGATACTAAAAACACTGGTGCACGGGGCGCGCACCATCTCTGACGCAGTCTGCCCCAAGAGCTGGAACACCTCAAATCTGTATTCCGGAAAAACGGGTACTCGGAATGGGAGATCAGATGAGCTCCCCGCCCAGCCCCGCCTCTACAGTACAGCGAGTGGAGGAAGAGATAGCCACCGCCTTAATACCGTATACTGGCGCACTATCGGGGAAAATAGGACGAATATTGAGGAAACACCGAGTCGGAACTGTCTTTTGCCCACTAAATAATACGTGAGCATTATTGGGAAGTGTCAAAGACGAACTCGGTTTGCAGAAGGCCGGCATATACCAGATTCCGTGTCAATGTGGGAAGACTTATATTGGACAGAGAGTGCGCTATATCGAAGATCGTTGCCGAGAACATCAGAGGTGCCGCGCGGTACTAGCCGAGCGGCTTAGGTCGCTGCAGTCATGGACTGTGCGGCTGATACCGTCGGAGGTTCGAGTCCTCCCTCGGGCACGGGTGTGTGTGTGTTTGTCCTTAGGATAATTTAGGTTAAGTAGTGTGTAAGCTTAGCGACTGATGACTTTAGCAGTTAAGTCCCAGAAGATTTCACACAGACCCAACATCAGGGGTAGACTCGACTTGGGTACCCCAAAAAGTCGGCTGTCGCAGAGCACTGTTTTCCCGAAAAATCACGAAATGGGGTACCAACATACCAGGGTTCTGGCACAGACATCTAAATACTGCGACAGCGTCATTAGAGAGGCCATCGAAACTCGTACCAGGGACGGACTCATCAACCGAGATTGCGGCTACAACTTCAGCAGGGCATGGGAACCAGCACTGAGTCTAATTAAAAAGACCCTCAGCAAAGGAAACTAACGGGCAACTAGGGCGGACGAGGCAATTACACCGACAGCACCACAGACGCTGACGCCAGCGTCTCACCGACCGCTTACGCGCGGGCGCGGACCGCGGAGAGAACGCCTCGAGAGGGGAGGCGATTTAAGACGGCCGCCCGCCCTCAGGAGCTCAGACGCTGCTGACGATGCGCGGCAACCTGTTCATCGGCGGCGATCTCAATGCAAAACATCCGGAGTGGAACTCCAGGGTCACCACCATCAGCGGCAGACGGCTTCTTCGGGTCGTTAACGACCATGACGCCGTGATGCTGGGTCCCTTCGACCCGACGCACTACCCGGCGCGCGGCCGTCCCGACGTGCTCGACATCGCGATAGTGAAAGGGGCAGCACACAACGCGATAGCGAGCACTCGCTGTGCCCTATCTTCTGATCACCTGCCAGTGATCTTCGACCTGGACACAGACGGCATAGCGCCTCCTGAGCACCGCAGCGCCCGCCTCAACACCGACTGGGCGCACTTCCAGCAGCACCTGGCGGAGACGGTCGCAGCCACACCTGATCCTGACGAGGAGGGGGTGGATGCAGCACTAGCAGCATTCACCTACTACACACTTGCAGCGGCAGATGCAGCAGCGCCGTGAGGACCGCGGAAGCTGAAGGACAACTTCAAACAGCTTCCGCCGGACATCTTGGCGTTGATCAGGGAGAAGAACCGGGTTTTTCGTGAGTGGCTGATCACGAGAAACCCCGCCACCAAGCGGCTGCTAAACCGCTTGCACCGGGAGATTTCGGCGGCCGTCGGCCACCACCGTAATCGGGACTGGGCTGGCAAAATAGCCACGCTCAGGATCGATGACGGAAGCGCCTGGGCCATGACCAGGAGTTTTCTGCGCAAGGGGCAGCGCATCCCGCCGCTTCAAGTTGGCCGCGAAGTTGCCGCAGAGCCGGACATGAAGGCCAGCGTGCTCGCGGACACCTTCGCCGAGAACTTCTCCACGGTGGACGATGTGGTCGACGAAGAGACCATCCAGGAGGTGCAAGAGCGTCTTCCGCTGTACCTGACCCATTAGGAGGCGGACGACGTCATCGAACCCACCACTGCAGAGGAAGTCCAACACCACCTCAACTTCCTACAGCCCAGGAAGGCGGGGGGTTGCGACAAGATCGACAACGCACTGCTGAAGAAGCTGCCACCGGAAGCAGTGCGTATCGTCACAGCGATCTTCAACGCCATCCTCCGCACTGGCACCTACCCCGACGCGTGGAAACACGCAGAGGTGGTCGCCATTCCGAAGGCTGGCAAGGACCCCAGGCTGGCGCAGAACTACCGCCCGATAAGCCTGCTGCCCTCCCTCTCGAAGACCTTCGAGAGGATACTCGCCAAACGGCTACAGCGCCACGTCAGAGAAGAAGGCCCGCTTCCTGACGAGCAGTTTGGCTTTCGCAGTGGGCATTCGTCGCAGCACCAACTACTGCGACTGGTGGAGCAGGCGATGGGGGCCCTGGAGCGTCGCGAGTACCTTGGGGCGGTACTCCTCGACGTCTCCAAGGCCTTTGATAGCGTGTGGCACGACGGCCTCCTGTATAAGCTGCTGGTACAGGGGGTGCCCGTGTCGCACGTCCGCCTTCTCCAGTCCTACCTGCGAGGGCGCACGTTCCATGTGCGTGCAGACGGCGGCATGTCGACGGCGCGCCACATACGTGCCGGAGTGCCGCATGGGTCCGTCCTTGGCCCCTTTCTGTACTCCCTCTTCACCGCAGACGTCCCGAAGACGACGCCGAGGGTCCATCTGGCGCTCTACGCCGATGACACCGCGCTGTACACGCGCAGCATGAGCGCGCAGCTGATGCGCCGCCGCCTGCAGCTCGCCTGCAATGAGATTGGAGCCTGGGCCACCAAATGGCGGCTCAAGTTCAACGCCGGGAAGAGCCAGGCGGTGGTGTTTACTCGCCGCCGCATACCCGACGCGCTGCCGCAAGTGCGGATCATGGGAGGCCCCATCCCGTGGTCACGTACTGGAAAGTACCTCGGCGTCACCTTGGATAGACGCCTGACCTGGAGTCCACACATCAGGGAGCTGAGGGGCCGGGCGCTTGGACGGATGCGCTCGCTTTACCCCCTCCTCAACCCCACGACGACACTGCCAACCCACTGCGGCCTCACGCTCTACCTAGCACTAATGAGGCCAGTGCTGGAGTACGCGGCCGTGGTGTGGGGTAATGCCGCCGACACACACGTCCAGACGCTGCAGCGGGTGCAGAACAAAGCCCTTCGGCTGGCGCTACACCTACCAAGGGACTACGACACCCGTATGCTTCACGACATCGCGGGAGTTCCGATGCTGAAGCGCCGCTTCCGCGCGCTCGCACGGACCTTCTACGGGTCGGCGATGACATCAAGGAACCCGCTGGTCAGTGGACTGGGAAACCAACTCCACTGGCGTCCAGCGACCAGATGGCCAGACCGGTTGCTGGAATAATTCCAGGCAGCCACAGAGGACGACCAGCATTTGTGAATACGAGAAGACCTACAACAAGTGAGGACCACATCCATCTAGAGATTACAACACGCAGGAACAGCAGTTGACCTGCTTAACCTGCTTTAAATCGTGCTTGGAATTGCACGTGAGTAACAAGGTACCATCAGGAGCTCAGATCGTCAGCGCTCCTGACGGTGGCCACATGTCTGATCGCCGAAATATTGTGCCCGTTGGACACTATGCACCAGCAGTACACCTGTAGACTGTTCGAGCGTCTTCTCTTTCTTTTCTCGCACGTGTGAGAAAATTTTCTCTTACACTGTTCTGATGGTGATGCTATTACTTTCCTTCCCTTTACGGAGTTTACAATACCGGCTTGTAGTCAGCCTACGCTTTATTCCTTCCGTACAGAAAACTAGCATATTTCCGATTCATTACGTGTGCTTATCACCGAAAGAACATTATTTATAAGTTTGCACTTATCATACAGACTGATAGGTCCAATAACTGATTTTCTCGAAACGTAAGACAACATGATATATGATACAAAAATGTAGTGTCGGAACCTGATCGACGAAAGTTCTGTTACAACCTGAACTGAAGTCAGGCTATGTTATTCAATACAAGAACGACCTGCACAGTGCTAGATGAGGTGCTAATAGCACACATGCACTCGTATACACAATTTATGGCACTGTCAGCCCGTAGTCTACTCGTACACCATGTCAGGCATTCCTGATCTTGGTACTGAGCTGTTGAATTAACCGACTGTAAAAAGCTTTAGAGAGAAATTGGGTATAAATTTAACTGACACTGATATTAAGCGTGACAGTGAGTGTGAATAATATTCCACACTCAGAGTTGCCTTTCAGTTAATTATGACATATAAAATCGAATTCCCCACTCAAACACTAATGACTATTGAAGAACTTGAAAAAATCAGCCAACGAGTTGCAAACCAAAGGTTTCGGCAGTTGTAAAAATGTCGTCTTCGGAAGAAGTGATGGCAATTTTATAAATACGAAAAACATAGATCAAGAGCTAAATAAACCTTTTTTTCAACCTTTTCAAATTTATATGGTTGCTGATTCGCAGCCATGTTTAAGATTTTATTGACTATTAATACACTATTAATACTATTAGTGTACAATATAATCCCCCCAAGCAGTCCTTTACTATAGGCTGCTCACACACACACACACACAAGATCGGTGAGGGAAATTAATTGAACTATTGTGTGGTACTGTATTACCCATTCACTGTTCTTTTAAAGATTCCTAAGACATGGTAGTTCATTGTTATATGAGGTTCTAGATAATCTTCTGGATGGTTGAAATCTGATGAGTAGCAGGCGAAAACTTGTTGGAAATGGTAGCATTTCTCACTGATAGCATTGCTTGTACACCACGTATCCCAGTATAGTGTTAATGGAACCGTTTCTTTCTACCTGTCAGTTTTACGAAGTTTTTTATGTTGATGTAAAATAGTTCTAGAGTTCCAATGCTAGTAATAATAATAGTACTAACAAGCCTAATAATTAAAAATGATGCATGTCAAAGAGGTGAGTAACAGATTCTTTATTTTACCAGACGGATTTGCTGGAAATAGTACGGAAAAATTATAGGACGACGTCATTTCAGGATACGTTACTTTGGTTGGTTGGTTGGGGAAGGAGACCTGACAGCGTGGTCATCGGTCTCATCGGATTAGGGAAGGAAGTCGGCGGTGTCCTTTCAGAGGAACCATCCCGGCATTTGCCTGGAATGATTTAGGGAAATCACGGAAAACCTAAATCAGGATGGCCGACGCGGGATTGAACCGTCGTCCTCCCGAATGCGAGTCCAGTGTCTAACCACTGCGCCACCTCGCTCGGTAGGATACGTTACTGTGAAGACGAGAGTGATGCAGAAGGAGGCGACATGTATCGACGCAATGAAATAGATGAAAATCTGCGCAGTGATTATTACCATATTATTTTGGGAGAAGAAATTGAACTGAAACCCATACAAACCACCCGGAAAGAAAACTTTGCTGGAGCAGGACGCTTTTGCGTCTCTCGCACGAAGAACGACAGAGAGACGTGGGTTAAGTGTTGAAAATACACTGACAGAAAGAAAATCACTGAACTGAAACATAATTAATGCAGAGGTACGAAATTTCTGGAATAAATTTGTCAAGGTAACACATTTAAGTAATTAACATTGCAGGTCACAGGGTAATGTAAACAAGAGATAAACTGAAGCAAATCTGAAATGCTGGTACATTAATAGCTAGTATAGCCGTTAGAATGTTGAATGCAAGCATGCAAACGTGCATGCATTGTGTTGTACATCTGCCGGATTTCAGGTTGTGGGATAGAGTCACATGCCTGTTGTACTTGATCGGTCAGTACAGAGACTGTTAATGCTGTTTGTGGATGACGCTGATTTTGTCCGATGATACACCATACGTGCTCAATTGAAAAAAACAAATCTGGTAATCGAGCAGGCGAAGACCACATGTTGACTCGCTGTAGAGCATGTTGGGTTACAACAGCGGTACGTAGGCAAGCGTTATCTTGTTGGAAAACACGCCCTGGAATGCTGCTCATAAATGACAGCACAACAGGTCGAATCACCAGACTGATGTACAGAGTGCGTGGGGTAACAATGAGACCTGACCATAGCTCCATGGACTAGGTCCACTGTGTCTAGCACACAGACAGATTGATTGCAGGCCCTCAACTGTCCACCTTCTAACGGCAACATGGTCATCATCAGCACTGATGCAGAACCAGCTTTCATCAGAACACACAACAGACCTCCACCCTGTCCTCCAATGAGGTCTCGCTTGGCACCACTGAAGTTGCAGTTTATTAACGCGCCTACCAACTTTCGTTTATGTCGCACAACTAATCCTTGATGTTGCGATTTTTTGTCGTAAGCATATAACAGATGTATTTGCAGCACAGATAAGGTGCCTTTATGCCTGATTGTACATACGTTATCACGTGAAACCTGATTTCACTATCCACTGGATTGTTAACAACAATTTCTCATCAATTAAACATGATTATAACTAGTAGATTTTATTATTTTGGTAACTGGGCTATCCATTTTCCCATATTAGTGTTCGGAGGTAGTGTTGCAGCGTTAACACATTGGAATCGGTAATAGTGAGTCGACAACCGATTATATTATGATAGGTAACCAGTGGTCGTAAATTCATATTTATTGTGTTATGAACATATACAGTGTACATCGCTTAACTACAACGGAACTTCAAGTAATTGTTGAGAGTAAAGACCGTCAGTTTCAATGCATTCATTACGGTATATTAATAATTTTTACTTATGGACCGTCTGACAGCAACTGAATAAAACACAATTTTAGTGCCATACGCGTTTCGCCTTTATTTTCTGCAAGGCATCATCAGTGGCAGGTTGCGTGGACAATTTCCTACATATTACGCTCCTGTTGCATTTTTGGTGTCGTTCTTCTTCTTATGAACGCCACAACACCAAAAATGCAACAGGAGCGTAATATGTAGGAAATTGTCCACGAAACCTGCCACTGATGATGCCTTGCAGAAAATAAAGGCGAAACGCGTATGGCACTAAAATTGTGTTTTATTCAGTTGCTGTCAGACGGTCCATAAGTAAAAATTATTAATATACCGTAATATTGCGCGCAACTGAGGAGGACAGGACTATAAAATTTGAAGATGTCAATGCATTCATAGCAGCATTAGGTTCTGCCGCACTCTCTCAAAAATCCCAGGCGTTTGTTGTACCAGGAGAAAGGCAGCATCAACCAATGTAGCATGGGCCCTACGGGGTTTCATATACTAACGTCTTGACTTAACCAGAGGGGTAAAAGTCTAGAAATGGGAGAGTCGGCGATTGCTCTGGCCATGGCACACGGCTCCCCTTGCGGACAGTAACATCGAAAATGGCTGGTGCACCGTCATGTTACAACCACATGCTTTCGCAGACTATAAGAGGTATAGTTTCCAAGAACAGTGGCAGCACATCACGCAAGAAAACTAGTTTGCGTAGGCCAGTCAAACGAGGAGGCAGCAAAGAAAGCCCTATTAGGTGATCTTGGACAATTCCCTCCCATTCGGTGATAGAGAATCGTTGCTGGTGGCCTTCGATGTTGGTAGCGTAGGGGTTGTTCTCACCATCGGACACCTACGGAGGTGTGCAACAAATAATAAAAACATTAGGTGTGGCTAGGTCCAAACTGAATTAGACTGTGAAATTCTACTGATAACGGTTATCAGGCATGGTAAAAGTAAGTCTCAATTCGCAGTAGGGGCCTACTACAAGTTTCCCAGCAGTGACAGGGAAAACTGTGTATGAATTACAAATAAACAAAAAAAAACACTGAACGCTGAAAAGTGAGAGTAAACACATCATTATACAGCTTACATGGAATAACTACTAACAAAGCTCATAAGCAAAATAATTGTTTTAGTGCTCCTGACTGCAAAGGAATATTTATATCAATATTCTCTAATGCTGGGATGTGATGGCGTTGCAGGAACGATCTACACCGACGAACAATCTCAAAGTCGTGGGAAGTTCTTGTCATATGTAAAATGAACCAAACAATTCATACATTCTGTTGCGGGCTAGATTGGCGTAGAAACTGGAGACAACAGGGAGAAAGTTCCGATGACTAATTTCGCATTTAAAAATGTGTTTGTGTGTGATAACACAACCCCCCCCCCCCCCCCCACCTCCCACCAACCAAAACTCACGCACACACATACACACACACGTACACACACACACACACACGAACACAAACATAAAATCACGCGCGCGAGCAACTCACACAGTTGAACTATATTGCCTAAAGTGGGCCCATTATTGAAACACGATTGAGACTACGTAGACTGCAAAAGATTTCTTGGTTCAACTGATATTCTGCCATATTGCATATATAACATGTTGCTAAACTTGACCTGTTTCTAGCCCTTACTTGTTGAGAATGTATTGTGCAGTGGATAACCCCATGTGGTTAACAGATAGTTCTCTTCAGCTCTGTTCATAAAATCTCTGAAGGAATGGATTCACTGATCTACAAGCCACTAGTGCTAGCATTCGTCCACTGCAGAATTGCAGAGCTTATTCTAAGCAAAACAAATATGACATGGACAGAGGAAATGACGTTATTCTCAAATCTGGAACGTTTCAGAACAACTAATCGTCTGAAGCCCTCACACTTTTTTGCGCTTTAGATCACGCAGATAGTGATTGTAATTCAGCAGATATATTCAGTCACTCTATATATTCGTACGGCATGGATGAGAAAGTCACGGTATAGTGCCTCAGTGATGTAGATACACGACCATAGGTACATTCATAGTGAAGGGATGTCTACGGTGAGGCCAGACATACACTCCTGGAAATGGAAAAAAGAACACATTGACACTGGTGTGTCAGACCCACCATACTTGCTCCGGACACTGCGAGAGGGTTGTACAAGCAATGATCACACGCACGGCACAGCGGACACACCAGGAACCGCGGTGTTGGCCGTCGAATGGCGCTAGCTGCGCAGCATTTGTGCACCGCCGCCGTCAGTGTCAGCCAGTTTGCCGTGGCATACGGAGCTCCATCGCAGTCTTTAACACTGGTAGCTTGCCGCGACAGCGTGGACGTGAACCGTATGTGCAGTTGACGGACTTTGAGCGAGGGCGTATAGTGGGCATGCGGGAGGCCGGGTGGACGTACCGCCGAATTGCTCAACACGTGGGGCGTGAGGTCTCCACAGTACATCGATGTTGTCGCCAGTGGTCGGCGGAAGGTGCACGTGCCCGTCGACCTGGGACCGGACCGCAGCGACGCACGGATGCACGCCAAGACCGTAGGATCCTACGCAGTGCCGTAGGGGACCGCACCGCCACTTCCCAGCAAATTAGGGACACTGTTGCTCCTGGGGTATCGGCGAGGACCATTCGCAACCGTCTCCATGAAGCTGGGCTACGGTCCCGCACACCGTTAGGCCGTCTTCCGCTCACGCCCCAACATCGTGCAGCCCGCCTCCAGTGGTGTCGCGACAGGCGTGAATGGAGGGACGAATGGAGACGTGTCGTCTTCAGCGATGAGAGTCGCTTCTGCCTTGGTGCCAATGATGGTCGTATGCGTGTTTGGCGCCGTGCAGGTGAGCGCCACAATCAGGACTGCATACGACCGAGGCACACAGGGCCAACACCCGGCATCATGGTATGGGGAGCGATCTCCTACACTGGCCGTACACCACTGGTGATCGTCGAGGGGACACTGAATAGTGCACGGTACATCCAAACCGTCATCGAACCCATCGTTCTACCATTCCTAGACCGGCAAGGGAACTTGCTGTTCCAACAGGACAATGCACGTCCGCATGTATCCCGTGCCACCCAACGTGCTCTAGAAGGTGTAAGTCAACTACCCTGGCCAGCAAGATCTCCGGATCTGTCCCCCATTGAGCATGTTTGGGACTGGATGAAGCGTCGTCTCTCGCGGTCTGCACGTCCAGCACGAACGCTGGTCCAACTGAGGCGCCAGGTGGAAATGGCATGGCAAGCCGTTCCACAGGACTACATCCAGCATCTCTACGATCGTCTCCATGGGAGAATAGCAGCCTGGATTGCTGCGAAAGGTGGATATACACTGTACTAGTGCCGACATTGTGCATGCTCTGTTGCCTGTGTCTATGTGCCTGTGGTTCTGTCAGTGTGATCATGTGATGTACCTGACCCCAGGAATGTGTCAATAAAGTTTCCCCTTCCTGGGACAATGAATTCACGGTGTTCTTATTTTAATTTCCAGGAGTGTATGTGTGGCTCCTGCAGAAGCCTTTTCAGTACTTGCAGAGGCATAAATTTAGTTGAGCGACACATCTGGCCTTGTAACATCAGCAATCAAGGCCTTGCTATGTTGGTACTGTGAACGGCTGAAAGCATGGGGAAGCTACAGCCCTTACATTTCCCGAGAAAATGCTGCTCTACTGAAAAGCTTTGTTATGACGATATCTTCATAGCAAAATATGTAAAATAACCTCCCAGCCGAATCTCTAGACTAAGGACGATTTTCTCAACATACAAAACAATACTGACGCTCTGCAGTTTGGAATAATAATTTAATTGTGCAAATAATTTAAAAACGAGAAATCGACTAATTGAATTTGGATCTAATCGTATTTAGTGAAGTGCGTTGGCAGGAAGAGTAGTAGCCTGGTGTAGGTGAATAATGGGTTAGCCACTTCTGACTCCTGCTAATTTATTTTCAGATATTCGTTTCACCGACGAGACGTCTTTCTACAACAAGGGAGTTATCAGTATAATAAATATGCATTATTGGTGCGGCAACAATCCACGTTTGCTCCGACAGGCAGAGTATCAACATCCACGGAACGTTAATGTTTGGTGCGGAATTCTTGGAGACGCAGTTATCGGACCTTTCGTTGTAAATAGCAACTAGAATGGCAGACAATATGCCCGATCATTAAGACACGCTCTTCCTGTTCTCTTGGACGCCGTACCTCTTAATCATGGTCATGTGGTATCAGCATGATGCATGCCCTGCACGTAACAGCTTACGAGCACGATGAGTTCTCGACCGTAAATATCCTGGTAGGTGGGGTGGATGTCGTTGGCCAGTTAGTAGAGCTGCCCGATCCTCGGACATTACACCGATGGATTTCTTTTCTATGGGGAGCAGTCAAGGATGCTGTCTACCAAAATGTTCCAACAGCTCCAGAGGACATGCAGCAACGCATTATTGATGCTCATACAGTCACCACAGAGGAAGTTGGAACACGATGTAGGGTGTTCTACATCGACAGAGAGAAATCGCCAATGATCACTATTTTGAGCACGTGATATAACGCTCTGTTTTCCATATTGTGGTAGTATCACTGTAAAATTTATTACTTCTGCAGTGTCATAAGTATTGTAATACGATATTGTACAATAACAAGGTCCAATTACTGCACCAATGTTTATTGGTAATTTGTAAAAAGAGCATAAATGATGTGCTTAATGAAATGCACTGAAGTGATATTTAAATTAGAGAAGTTATTTATTATTTATCATTTTCACAGCTACCAGCTTCGTGAATAAAATAGTACAGTGTGACACATTATTGAACAGCTCTTGGAGAGGGTAAATGTATTCATGAGTAAAATGTACATGGTTCCGTTTAAAATGTTTAACCTCCAGCCCGTATTTCCTATATGAATCGTATACCCTCAGCAAGAACTACTCAATGATGTTAAAAAAACATTGATTGAAACAATTTTCCATTTAACGCGCCACAAAAAAGTTATTTTGGGTGAGCAAGATACATGAGACACCCTGTATAATGCAAACTGCCTAAGCTCCTCTCCACCGCGTACCCCATAACACACGTCGACGCCACTCTGTGACCTTACGCAGGTTTCTGATGACGTCACGGAAGTTATGTGGAGATGTCTAAACTGTTTGTCTTTCTCTGCTTCATTAAGCTTGAAAGTACTGTTTGAGTCTCTACTGGCCATTATGATATCTCCAGTGTTACGAGACAACACGTAGGCAAAGGGACTTGCCTTGTATGCGGCCTAATACCCGCAAAACGAAATTCACATAGAACCCAAAAGCAAAGAAATAGAAGTATTTGAGACTTTTAGGTAGAGGATTAATTAATTTTATACAAAGACGCAGTACTGCACCGACAAGAGTTCTAATCATCATACATTATTGTTGTTGGAGTTTAGTGTTATTACTAGGCGTAACAGGGTATGTAAGGGACCTATACAGTGTAACATGTTGAACGATCACTATGGAGGCCACGGAGAAGACGTGTACTCGAGTGAGACAACGTTACCATCGTTTGACCGACTTTGAACGAGACTCATTGTTAGTCTCCATTTGGTAGGCTGGTAGAATCATGAAATAGCCAGATTTGTGGGATATTCTGATGTGAAAGTGGTGCAATGTTAGACTGCGTGGGAACAAGAGGGCAGATAGACTCGTCATTAAGATTCCTGCACAAGGTAGGATCACCGTATTGTCCTCCAAGCACATTGTAACTCCTTCCCATCTGCGTCTGCGATCCGATAACAAGTTAGAGTTTATGTTGCTTCACTTACTGCTCATCGTAAGACCCACAGCCTAATATCCCGTGGTTGGGCCGTGTCTGGCCTCTCAGCCTCTGCGTCCGCTTGCCGAGCCTGGAGAAGCCAACGCTGGCCACCAACAACCTTGCAGCCACATGAACGATTACACATAATGAGATTTTCACTCAGAAACTTTGCATTTTGCAGGCAAGTGCTCTACCAACTGAGCTACCCAAGCACGACTCACACCCCGTCCTCACAGCTTTACTTCCGCCAGTACCTCGTCTCCTACTTTCAAAACTTCACAGAAGCTCTCCCGCGAACCTTGCAGAACTAACACTCCGGGAAGAAAGGATATTGCGGAGACATGGCATAGCCACAGCCTGGGGGATGTTTCCAGAATGAGATTTTCACTCTGCAGCGGAGTGTGCGCTGATATGAAACTTCCTGGCAAATTAAAACTCTGTGTCGGACCGAGACTCGAACTGGAGACCTTTGCCTTTTGCGGGCAAGTGCTCTACCAACTGTGCCACCCAAGCATGACTCACGCCTCTCCCTCACAGCTTTACTTCCGCCAGTACCTCTTCTCCAACTTTACAAACTTCACAGAAGCTCTCCTGCGAACCTTGCAGAACTAACACTCCTGGAAGAAAGGATATTGCGGAGACATAGCTTAGCCACAGCCTGGAGGACGTTTCCAGAATGAGATTTTCACTGTACAGCGGGATCTGCGCTGATATGAAACTTCCAGGAAGAGTAAAACTAGTTCTGCAAGGTTCGCAGTAGAGCTTCTGTGAAGTTTGGAAAGTAGGAGACGAGGTACTGGCGGAAATAAAGCTGTGAGGAGGGGGCGTGAGTCGTGCTTGGCTAGCTCAGTGGTAGGGCACTTGCTCGCGTAAGGCATAAATCCCGAGTTCGAGTCTCAGTCCGGCACGCAGTTTTAATCTGCCAGGAAGTTTCACGATTACACAGGTCTGCCACATGGAGACAGTCCATATGTTTTATATTTTTTTCTGTTTTTTTTTGGGGTGGGGGGGGCGGGGGGGGGGGGGTAGCTCTTTTCTTATACAAAATAAAATGACCGTTTCGTGAATTGGAAATAAAAGGAAATCGTTTAAAAGAAAACAGATGATGGGATGGATGATAGATGTTATTGCCCAACCTTGATGTCTCAGGGTGAACACGGAGCCGTTGACTCCCGTAGACGTACTTGTTTACTCGTTAGTGCAGGGGTAAAGGACTACAAGCAAAGTACTGTTGTATGTAGGCTGTTTAGATTTTTATATTGGTAATGCCACGTAGCGCTCTGTATGAAAATCACTGGCTGTGCTGTGTGCAGTATGTGGCTAGTTTGCATTGTTGTCTGCCATTGTAGTGTTAGGCAGCGGCAGCTGGATGTGAACAGCGCGTAGCGTTGCACAGTTGCAGGTGAGCCGCCAGCAGTGGTGGATGTGGGGAGAGAGATGGCGGAAGTTTTGAAATTGAACTGCTATCTATATTATGATTATTAAGGTAAATACAGTGTTTGTTCTCTATTAAAATCTTTCATTTGCTAACTATCCCTATCAGTAGTTAGTGACTTCCGTAGTTTGAATCTTTTATTTAGCTGGCAGTAGTGGCGCTCGCTATATTGCAGTAGTTCGAGTAATGAAGATTTTTGTGAGGTAAGTTATTTGTGAAAGGTATAGTTTAATGTTACTCAGGGCCATTCTTTTGCAGGGATCTTTGATAGTCAGATTGCGTTGCGCTAAAAATATTGTGTGTCAGTTTAAGCACAGTCATGTATAATTGTTCTAAGGGGACGTTTCACTGTCTCATTCCACACCATTGGTCGGAGAGTATCAGCAGCCAACCTAGAGACTAATTGTTCCATATGTAGGCTGCCACCAACATCAGAACACAAACGGCTGCATTTGGAGTGATGCTGTTATCGGGAAGCATGGACTGCTGATGAATGGCGCCACATTCCGTTCAGCGCTGAATCACGTTTCTACACTATCCCAGATGACCATCTTCAGAGAGCATAGGGGAGACCTGGGTAGAGGTCCCATTATTCCAATGTTTTGTAGAGGCACAGCAATGTTACTCCATGAGTTATAATGCGGGGAGCCAACTGGTATGACTTCGGTCATGCCTGGAAGGAACTTAAACGCCACAAAATTAAGTCACGGACATACTGCGTTCTCATGTGTTACCTCTCATCCGACAGACTTGTGGTGCCGTTTTTCTGCAGAGTAATGCTCGCCTACATATGGCACATGCCTCTCTGAACTGTCTCAGTGATGCTGAGTTACTCTTGGCGTCAGCAAGGTCCGCAGATCCGTTCCTGATAGAATTTGGACCAGCTCATCGACTCAGTGCTAGAACCCATGATATCAAAGAACAGTTGCTACAGCTGTGGGCCTGCATGCTCCAGAGGAGGATACAATGGTTTTACGATATCCTTTCGTACAGATTGAGTGCATGCATCCACTCTGTAGATAGTGCTACCTCTTAGTGATAAGTAGGCTCTTACTGCCAAGTTCGTCGTACATATGACACGATATTGGATTTACTGAAATAACATCAAGTACCCTCTCAACAGGTGAAGTTTCGTATCATTTCCTCCCTCCGTTATGGTGATTCACATTTTTGTCAAGCAGTGTATAATGCGGATGGGCCACGTCGAGCGGAAAGTTCGTCACGGCTGCTGCCAGGGCGTCAAGTTTCGCGACGTTCGTTCTGCTGCAACGAGAGGGCGGGCCACATGAGCAGGTGATTGCCGCTAGCACCACTGAGACTGCGGCGGAGCAGAATGGACGCAAGGAACAACAGCGTCTTCTACTGGACAGCTCTGTCACTACACTGGAAGCGTTGGGCAAGCGTTTGGTGCACCGCTATGGGCCGTACAGGCTCGGTGACTAAGTTGCTCACAACGGCGGGGATTGGTCTGAAGGTATTGAGGTGGAAGAGTGTTGCTGCTTGACCAAGAACAACGTACTGGCACGTGAAGGTGCTGTCTACAGAGCATCGCAAAATGGTCAGCGCGGGGCATGGCTGCAGTGTCGTCATAGACAACCTTGTGGAGCAATTAGTCTACGAGGGTTGTCCAGAAGGTAACGTCCGATTAGTCGCGAAATGGAAACCACAGTGAAAATTCTAAGAAGCTTTGTATGTCGGGCAGTGTCTCTAGTTTGCCTATGGATCCCGTCACGTCGCTCTTTTCAGCTTTGTCTCCAGCCAATTATGACTGCCCTTAAGACATTTCGTCTGATTTCGTGCACCCCACACAACGTAGCTGCCACGCATTCCACTTCCTCATGACAATCTCAGCCGCACTCTGCGCGATCAGAGAAGATACTCCCGCAGAGTTTTCGATGGGAAATGTCTGGTCACTCACAATACAGCCCGCAATTGGCTCCTCATAAGTTTCATATCTGCTCATATGAAACGCTGGCTGTGAAGACAACATTTTGGGCCTGCCGCTGTGGCCTAGCGGTTCTAGGCGCTTCAGTCCGGAACCACGGTGCTACTACGGTCGCAGGTTCGAAACTTGCCTCGGGCATGGATGTGTGTGATGTTCTTAGGTTGGTTAGGTTTCATTACTTCTAAGTCTAGGGGACTGATGGCCTCAGATATTAAGTCCCATAGTGCTCAGACCCATTTGAGCAACATTTTGGCACAGGCAACGAGCTATAGACCGACGTAGAGAATTAGCAGAAAGCAAAGGGGGCAGCCTTCTATGACGAGGGTATTAGAAAGTTGATATAACGCTATATCATATGTCTGAGTGGCGACTTCGTATAGATGTCGCTGGAAGGTGTAGCTAACTGTTACAAATGATTTTTTTTTATTTTCACTGTGGTTTCCATTTCGCTACCTGTCGGATCTAACTTCCTGAATGGCCCTCGTACTTTCCTGGAGCAGAGGTTGCTGATTCCTGTAGAAGCGGAGAAAGTGGCTTCTGCTTTCAAAGAGGAACGTTACCTTCTGGTTTTTAGCTGCGGTCGGTTGCATCTTCGTGCTTAAGTGATCCAAAAGAGTGCATAGTACAGAATACAAACTGTGCTTTGAGTTTATTGATTAACAAGTAACATGACGCACAGAAAGTCATAGGTTACCGTCTAATGTGTTGAAGCTGACTGTCGTGATCAAAACACTTTTAAATTAAGTAACTTCACTTTAATTATTGTAATTATTGTATATTTCATCATATTTACTGTTCGAGAATTCTTAATTAGTGTCAGTGGTTGATTTTATAGTATTCTGAACCTCTATCTGAATACTAATAGTTTTCGAATGGACTGATTTTATTAACTTTTTTAATGAGCTTAAACTTTCATTCTTGTGGCTGATGTAGAACGAATCATTTAATTTGGTCTCACACATGTCTTGAGTTGACCATTCACAACTACAACTAGAGCAATAGCAAATGTTAATTACCTTTGCTTATTTAACACTTCGCAAATACTTGGTGGAACTGGGAAGAAGTCGACCACCTCAAAGACCTGGGGTGGAGTTAATTGTGTTTTGTCGAGTGGTTCTTTTATGAACAAACAATCGTGCCTGCGGCAAGAATGTGACCTAGTGAATGCAACAACAATATGGCATGGTGGATGGAGCAACAATTGCCTATAGCAGTCTATTGCTGGGGTGAGGAGGTTATTGTTGCCAATTTCCACATGTTACCTTACGGATTTGTCATATAGGATGCAGTTCTGTTTGTTTCATCATACAGGCGAGGTCTGAAGCGTCGTGAGTGCGAAATCTCCGCCTGTGTACAAACGTGGACATGTTGAATTGAAGCACTGCAGTGTGGATGTTTTAGAACTTAGTAATATATTCCCTATGGGATGGAACCCTGATAAACAGAAATTTAGCTCTATATGGTAAAACACAAGGTGGTCAGTCAGTTTTTAGTGCTAGAAAATAGAGGCTCTACTGAAGGTATTTCTTGATTGGGCCCGTCACGGATCTTCGATACATAGCAAAGGCAGTCCTTTGCTTTCCACCTAGAAGAATGCAGTAAAACTCTATGTGGGGAAAGTTCTTGCCAAATGCCAAGGACACCTAGATGTTACATTCCCTTGTAGAAAACAGCGTCCTTTTAGGTGGCTTATAGTAGATAATATAATCACAATCGTTATTTCAGTTGTTGTAAAATGTTTTCCAAATAAAATAAGTTGGAAGACGGTAAATTTTTCTTCTGAAGTACGGTGAACACGTTTTTCTGGTGTGTTTTTTCAGAATTCAATGAAGCAAATTTGTGATCATACTTTCTGTCTTTAAACTTTCTTTTTAAATCACTGTGACATTGGTATTAATTAAAATTTAATTATTCTGAAAGATTTATTTTTCAGTTGTTTGTAAAATTTCAGAAAATTTAAAATTCACCCTTAAGTTATAAACACTCGACAATTATCACATACCACGTAATCACTCAAATTTAGCACCAGGTGGTGTAAAGCTGACCAGCACATAATTTTTTTTCTATCCTGTTAGAAAAGAAGGTAATAAAGATCAAGCATTTTAATACTTTAGCTCGGTAGTCATACTGTGAAAGAAAAACTAGTACATTAATTTTATTGGTTTCAGGAATATTTAAGTTTAAAGTCGGAAACGGATCAACTTCACCGCATCAGACGGTACAGCGCGTTGTTTTGTGGTTGTTGTGTGATGGTGCGCTGGGCATATAAACGTGTTCATTTTGTTAAGCACATGCAGTGAGCATGATTGCTTTGCATGTTCTATTGTAAAGAAGTTGACCTTGTTTTATAATTTTACTACCACCAATTCTACAGAGAAAGATAATTGGTTATTGGATTGGCGGGATTGATTCATTGAAACACACTGAAGCGCCAGAGAAACTGGTATATGCATACATATTCAAATACAGAGAGATGTAAACAGGCAGAATACGGCGATGCGGTCGGCAACGCCTATATAAGACAACATGTGTCTGGCGTGTTTGTTAGATCGGTTACTCCTGCTACAATGGCAGTTTAACAATATTTAAGTGAGTTGGTAACGTGGTGTTATAGTCGGCGCACGAGCTATGGGACACAGCATCTCCGAGGTAGCGACAAAGTGGGGATTTTCCTGCACAACCATAGCACGAATCCGGAATCCGGTAAAACATCAAATCTCCGACATCGCTGCGGTCGGAGAAAGATCCTGGAATAACGTGACTGACGACGAGAGAATCTTTCAACGTGACAGAAGTGCAACCCTTACGGACATTGCTGCAGATTTCAGTGCTGGGACATAAAAAAGTGTCAGCGTGCGAACCATTCAACGAAACATCATCGATATGGGCTTCCGGAGCCTAACGCCCATTCGTCTACCATTGATAACTGCACGATATAAAGCTTTACGCCTCACCTGGGCCTGTGAACACCGACATTGGAATATTCATGATTGCAAACATGTTGCCTGGTCGGAGGAGTCTCGTTGCAAATTGTATCGAGCGGATGGACGTGTATGGGTATAGAGACAACCTCATGATTCCATGGATCCTGCATTTCAAGCTGGTGGAGGCTCTGTAATGGTGTGGTGCGTGTGCAATGGACCACCTGATACGTCTAGATGAGACTCTGACACGTGAAACGTACATAAGGATTCATGTCTGATCACCTGCATCCATTCATGCCCATTGTGCATTCCGACGAACTTGGGCGATTCCAGTAAGACAGTGTTACAGCCCACATGTCCAGAATCGGTACAGTGTGGCTCCAGGTACACTCTTCTGATCTTAAGCACTTCCGCGCGTCACCAAAACCCCAGACATGAACATTACTGTGCATATCTGGGATGCCTTGCAACGTGCTGTTCAGAAGAGGTTTCTACCCCCTAGTACTATTACGGATTTATGAACTGCAATGCAGGATTTATAGTGTCAGTTCCCTCTAGCACTACCTCAGACATTAGTCGAGACCATGACATTCGAGTTGCGGCACTTTCTGCGTGCTCGCGGGAACCCTCCACGATATTTGGCAGGTGTGGCAGTTTCTTTGGCTTTTCTGTGTATTTTCTTGTACAAATGTTCAAAACGTAAATTGCACATTATTTTAATCGGCCCTCTAGCATGTACTGAATGCTGTGCTACACTTCAAAATGACAGATACAAGAGATCGTTTTTCAGCATACATTAGTCACCAGTTTCCTGGAGTCAACCGTCGGGAACGTTGTACTTGTCGTCGAGGTCCTCGAAGACAGACATCTACTCCTTCCGCTGTGTGAACTCCTCAACATTGGAAACTCTCTTCCGGCCTCCCAGCCAGACGTTCTTTCTGACCGCCGAAAAGATGGAAATCGCTTGATGCGAGATATGGACTTTTCAGCATCACATACATGTGTGTGGTCATGGTCAACCTGTTGACAACATTCCGCTACGCTGGTCTCTGTGCAATTTAGACGCTTTCCGCTAGGGAATCGTACTGTCCCACGTACAGTTTGGAGTACGTTTCCAATTTCAGCACCATTTCACTCCCACATTGTGTTGCACCTGTTATCTGTATCCCAGCATAATTGTGTCTACAGGGAGCCCAGATCATGTGCTCTCTTCTGGTAATGAGGCATTCTTGTTGTATTATGGCATCACTGTTGGGTGACGTGTGTAACGTACCCTCTGAAGTCCCAACGTGGTTGTCCACAAGCTGTATCATCAAACTGTGAGGAAGCCTGAAGTGGCACACTTCTGCCACGCTGTAAATAGCAGTCTTACGAATCAAGCTTAGCGTTATCTCAGATCTAAGCTATTCCTGTGCATGTCTTCATTTCCAACCGACTCCATATCTAGTGAACACTGTTTTCTGTGATATGAGAAACACCTTTGCACCGATAAATTACAGAAACGCAAGAATCGAGGAGACGACTCAAAGCCTACATTACAAACGTTTTGGAAATTTGAGACAAAAACTCGAAACACTGTAGACTGATTTACAGATACCGAAGAACATAATCTCTTTTCAGGAATACACAACCGTTGCACCGACTCCAAATAATTGAGAAACTTGTTATACCTTTGGTTCACTAGTCTTGTAGTCATGCGATAATGATATCACAAATTATAGTTGCCAAAAGTTGCCTATTAGATAGTAAGTTAACTCGAATACCACATACAAACGACTTGCCAGGAAACTGTCTTTTCTTTGTCTTTACTTCAGTAGAAGAAGAATATGCTTTCGTGCTGTACGCATTCTGTAAGTCTAGTACTCAAATTAAGGTAACTGAACATCATTTCTACTAGTGTTTTGTTCTAGGAAATGGATACACTTGGTGAACAATTTTCGATTGTGTTCTCATTAGGCTCAGGACTTACATATAACATAGAGGCCTGTATTTACATTCCCCCTTCTCCTGTGCATCATATATCTTAAAGTGTGCTCAATATTCGTATGTGCTGCGCGAAAAAGTGAAACAAGAGCTGAATTCGCTTCTACATGAGGAAGTGATCGATCCCTTAGATCCCAACACGTGGGCATCACCGGGCATCACCTCTGGCTATGATGCATAAACCGAAAAGTTCTCTACTATTTTGACAGATATTTAAAGCGCTTATAACCGAGATCTGTTTTCTGTTCTAATAAATGGAGCATATTATAGTATGTTTCACTTCCTGGATGCTCTCCTGTAAATTACACTGCATCATAACTTTCTAGTTGTAAACACACAGATATCAAATGTTACCTTAGGCATTTCCACTGCCTCTAACGATGACTTCAACGGCTAATTCAGTTATTTCCTGAATGTTGCAATTATTCCAGTGGCTTTACTACTTTATTTTATCCATTTTGATTGGAAAACACTGCAGCTGTTTTCGTAAATTACACTGTAAGAAATATTGCAACCAACCACAAGTTTTCTTGAAACTGTTTCGTTATACTATTACTAGTTTTGGGACTGAGCCTATCGTCAGATAGTGACCTTGACTTCTTTGCAAGTTTTCCATTCCTGTCCTTTCTGAAGTCATGCACAGTTGTCTTTTACCTGGCGGGAAAGTGCAAGCTTCAAGTAATGAAAATAATACTTGCTATAGCACTTAACAAAAAGTGTATAGCTGAAAAAGTGGTTCCAAAGTATATCAAAGTGATCATCAAGAACAACAGTAAAAATGCACAACTAGCAAAGGACAAAATGTAAGACTTGAAAAGAATTCAATGCTAACATATGAAAATAGAATCAGGCCCGAAAGTAATAACAGTATGATAAAATCATTTCAAGAATTGTTGCTGGTTGTCTTTACTACAAGTGTAGCCAATAGGTCCTAGCATACTCACAATCTGTGGTACTGCGAGACTACCACCATGTGATGAAATTTTCAAAAACGTCAATGTTTCCAAATATCAGTTGAATATCTGAGCTTCATTATCAGTAAATACAGCATCCTTCCAACACATACAAGTAGTTGTTAAAAAGTCCTCCAGTGGTGAAAAGAGCTGCGATAGTTGGAGGAAGATGTGAATAACTCTCAGTCTATTCCATCGCGTCAGTACATTCAGTAAAAGGGAGAAAAATGTACCTGGTCTCTTTAATTCGAGTGATTCTCTCGTCAACTAAAACAATCACACCTGGCAGGCAAATATTTAGTGTTGTACTCTCCGGGTAAACTATTATTACTGCCTATGCGGAGAAGCAGTAAGTTGGGGCAGTGCTTCCACACATCCCACACATCAAGAAAGACAGGGTATCGAACAAGTTGAGCAAGCTACACGAGAATGCAGACCTGCTCTCCAGGCCGCCAGGAGACACTAATTTCGATAAACGGGATTAGGTTTCTTTCAGTCTCTGAAACTTATTACGTTCTCGAATAATTAGCCACCGCATTATCTATAGTTGCAGCGAATCACAAAAGGAAGCCGTGTTCCCTGCTGTTTAAGAATGGACGAAAATAGGTTGGCCACACTACCCACCATCATGGGCGGACTCAGCACTAAATACGAGGCTGAGTCAAACGAAAACCTTAAATTTGTAATAACAAATCGAAATTTCTCTCCGTTGTGCTTTAAGTTAGTAAGCGTGCTACAAACAGAATGGCCTGTAGGTGGCAGCATAGTCCAGATGCACACATACCGTCGCAGTATCTGTATAAAAATGGACGCCACACTTGGGACTTGCACCAGGGAAGAACTGCGTTTTGTTATTCGGGTTTTGCGTAGTGCAGGTATGAAACCTATTGAAATTCATCGACGAATGAAGGTTCAGTACGGTGATGCACGTTTGTCACAGCAGCATGTAGTACGGATGGAGTAGGAAGTTCGCAAATGGTGTGACTTCAGTGGATGATGCTCCTCGTCCAGATCAGGCACAACAAGTTGTGGCTCCACAGAACATTGCAGCAGTTGAAGCCATAGTGAAGGAAACCGCTGAGTGACACTAAATGACATTGCAGCATGTTTACAGATTAGTCATGGGTCAGCACACCACATTGTGCATGATGTGCTCCAGTTTCACAATGTGTCTGCTAGACGGGTGCCAAGGCAGTTGACTCCTGAAATGAGAAACAGACGTGTTGATGCTTGTGAAGAACTTCTTAGGCGCTTTGAACGAGAAGGTGATGGCTTCCTTGCAAGAATCGTTACAGGGGACGAAACCTGGGTTGACATCCACCAACCGGTAACGAAGAGAGCGAGCAAGGAATGGTACCATTCCTCATCACCAAAACCAAACAAAGAAGTGATTTCCATGTGTTTGGACCACTCAAAGACCCAATGGAAGGAAAGAAGTTCCGTTCTGATGAAGAGATACGCCACGCGGTGCATGAGTGGTTGCGCGGTCTACCAAAAGAATTTTTTTTCTAAAGGAATTTATGTACTTTGTAAGCGCTGGAGGACTTGCATTGAGCGTGGGGGAGATGGTGTTGAAAAGTGATACAGCTTTCTACCACTTCCGCACAATAAATAATGTTAAAAAAGTATTTAAGGTTTTCATTTGACTCACTCTCGTAGATACTACACCGTGAAGCACCTCTTGCCCCTGGATCTCTGTAATTAGTGGCACGGTAAGATTCACCCACGAATTGTGTTAGTAATTCCTAGCACTCCTGTGTGTTATATATTGGGGTACATCTAGAATAATGAGCCTCATCCAACATTATTTAGTTAGGCCAGCGACAGATAGAGTCACTAGGTACTGAGCCTGGGAGGTATTCTGACTATACCCATAATCAATACGGAGCCCTAAAAGTGTTTTCCATCAGGGTTACTTCTAGCAATCACGGAGAACCGCATCCACATTGATGTTGTTGGTCCATTCTTCACTTCGATTAGCTCATCGTCGTAGAAATCCACTCGAAATCTCCGACGCCCTCGTCCCCATAGGACCATGCTAGGAATAACCATCTGGATCTTAGGCATATGTATATATAACGTAGAGTTTATCCCACGCACACTGGCATACAGTAACAGTCTTCTGTTTACCTCAACAGTCTTCTCTGATTCATCCACAGAACAAAGTATTATGTATACATTGATAGCCACATTATACAACCAATCCATGAAGGTAGAGCTTGAGGGAACTTACGAAAAGTTTTGACTTCTTTTAATAACTTGTTTTATCCTTTATCTTTTGTAATAAATGTAATTAAATTCAAATCCTTACATACTAAAAATGTATTTGTGTGTCTGTGTGTGTGTCTGTGTGTGTGTGTGTGTGTGTGTGTGTAGGTATGTTTCAAATCTGCTCCTAAACCATTGGTTAGATTTAAACCAAACTTAGTACACATATTCGTTGCTGTCTAGGAACAATCGCTGTGGGCTAATAACAATGTACGTGTCATACCTCATGAGTTCAGACGTCATTAACAATGAAATGCATGGAAAAAAGACAGCTCATATATGTCATTTAAATTTATTACTTCTGTGCTACTAACTCTACTCACAATAAATTTCAAAGACAGTATCCACATATGCCGCTGCATGTACCTACAGAATTATATCATTTATGACATGTAGATCAGGAAAATTATATTATTTATGTCATGATGATCAGGAGATGTGACGTAATAAACACTGAGGTGAGAAACAAATGCCCATTATGTGGGGAAGTTTCAACATATTTATTCTTTATTGTTAATACACTCCTACAGTCAAGTCAGCTTAAGGAAATCCCTGACATCTGGCAGCACAATTGATAGCTTTCGACTGTGAAGCGCAAACGGCTGTAGGCGAAAACAAAAGACATCTACAGACCTATGAAGAGGCGTTGCTATACAGATGTTTACAAAATCGCGTCGTAGAATGCGAAGTAGATGCAACCAGCATGCAGAAACTGTCCAGGATCATCTCAAACTGAGTCTGCTGCAGGAGTACAAATAAGATTTCATTTCTAATAGCAAAATGGGAATATGAAAACCCATGAATGACGGGTTTGTCAACTAGTACTACAAATAAATTTGTCTGAAAAAAAATGTTTCAATCTATCTTTATGTACCTTTTCTACATGAGAGTTTGTTTCCACTCTCGAAACTGAACAATCAAACGGAAGAGGCCGATTAAGAGGACAGAACAATTGTTGACTTCACAAGGTGACTGGTGAATTGGGTTTTGTGTGTTTGGACATGGGCGAAACATTTAAATTAATATGTACACTATATCAATGTGAGCTGCAGAGAAAGGATGGAAGAAGGAAGAGGCAATGGATAGAGAACTATGGAGGAGAAGGATACAGAAGAGCAACGCCGACCCTACATGGCGTTGGACAAGGCGACGATAGAGAAGAAGAAAAAGAAGATCAATGTGAGCTGCGGAAAACAGTGATCATTATTAAGTCAACTGTAAACTGTGTGGCGTGCCTGCATTCCTAGATGATCGAAGACAGTTTTCACATGTGTCAGACATACACGTATTCGTGGGTCGCTGATCAAACAGTGCGTGTGTGTGTGTATGTGTGTGTGTGTGTGTGTGTGTGTGTGTGTGTGTGTGTGTGTTCGTGCACGATGTTAAACTGATACATTACGAGGATTGTCCTTTAATGTGACTAAGCTCTGTAACTGTGTTATGTCACTCTGTGAACTGCAGCAGTTGTGCGTACTTAGGAATTACAGGCCCATTGCATCAAGTTCAAGCCGACACCTACGACAGAGGAGAAGTCTTATCATTTTGTGGAACAGTTATGGATCGGCCTTACGTAACGTCGCAGCTATTTACACGGCTGCAGAGTTTTGCAGTAAGTTTAGTTCCGTTAGGTCAAGCTGTATTGGAGGCTGGCAATGAAGCCTCCAGCCCCGGCCGTTGTGTGGTCGGCTGCTTGTGTCATAATGCAATCTGTCGCGGTATGCGGACCGTGAGAATTGCGCTGTGTGGAACGTACTGAGATCACTTATTCATCTCACCTAAGAAACTAGATAACTATAATAAATACGATTTGTTTGTTTTCAAATTAGGTATAGGAACTTTTATAATTTAGAAGAACAGTGTGTAAAATTTTCATGTGGGTGACTTTAATAGTATAGGAAATATAAAAACCTATTAAAAAGTACTTAACCGACACTTAGTAACGTAAATTCAGATAGGAATCTTGACAGTCTAAGTTCCTTCGTTATTTGAAAACAATAACAGCACTCTCAGTGCCCACAAGTTATTCTTAAGGAATTTTGAGTCTAAACTTGTAATAATTTTGCTTTCGTAATGGAAATAATAGTTGATATTTATATTTTGCATTAGGGTGGGAGTAGATGAGAGTGAATGTGAGTGTGTATGTAGGGACATACGTCAAATTTCAATTATTTAATGTATTACACCATCCGTAACTTGCAAGTGTTACGTAACCAGGCTGTCCTCAAAACGGTGGACCCCTGTAACGGGTGGATGACGTATGTCTAGGAGCGTTTGATTTTGTAATAAGGCAGCCAGAAAGATAGGAAGAATATACTTAATTCTAAAGTATATTTCAAGCATAGTTTTTTTTTAATTTTATTTTCGTTACGTTTAGTTTTGTGGAACATTTTGTGAAATTTTGCAGTATCAAATGACGTAGATTAATCTGCGAATGCTGATTGGAGTAAAGTGGTTTGCGCCCGAAGTTGATCATGAAAGGTTAATCTGATTGGATGATCGTTTTGATCAACCGATGAGAGAAGAGTTTTTCCCGCCTAATTGATTGATTTATATGCTCTGTGAGCAGCGGCATTTAGGCAGTCGTAGAGTCACTGTCGGACGATAAGGTCATGTTAAATGCGTCCGAAAAAATTATCTGTAAAATGAAGAAATGACTGTTAAATCGCGCTCGGTTTATATGGCCGCGCTAGCAGATGTAATTACGGACATTTCGGTGAAGTTCAAAAATGGCTCTGAGCACTATGGTACTTAACATCTGAGGTCATCAGACACCTAGAACTTAGAACTACTTAAACCTAACTAACCTAAGGACATCACACACATCCATGCCCGAGGCAGGATTCGAACCTGCGACCGTAGCGGTCGCGCGGTTCCAGACTGAAGCACCTAGAACTATTCGGCCGGCTTTTCGGTGAAGTTTTGAGAGGTTTTGGAATGTTGGTTGCAGAATAAACCGCGTGTGAAACTATCGGCCTTTGTGAATATTCTAGGTGGCGTGTTCCGTATGCATGTACAGAACATTTTGGCGACCACTTTCTTTCGAAGAATCCACCCATAAGGACCGAATGGGAACTCGTTTTGTAACAGTGTATTGCCTGTGTGAATATCGTAATATTTTTGGTTGGACTTGTCACATTTCTGGCTTTATTACGTGACGTAAGTTGCACTAACTAGTAGTAGATGTACCACCAACGTAAATGTGGGCTTGGTGACACCATAAATGAAAAGGACCGTAATAAAACATCAGTATCTACAAACAAACATTTTCCATGAAGGGAGGAAGCACCCACTTTGCACGTTATTAATAGAGATTTACCGGTTTATCTTGTTACTTGAGTTACGCGGACTTTAGTATGGACGGTGATTTTCTTCTTTTCTCATCGTCTACATAGTACCTACGAATGCAGAGCCACCGGTGGTGAATGGACGCTATCCTGAGGTAGGTGGACACTACATCAATCGCGAAACGAGTCCCGCCAATTCCGCCCCGCCGCGCTAGGGAATAATATTTTCAACTCAGCGTCGTCAAACACCAGCATCATGATCGTAGTTGCCACCTTATCTCGAAATCATGGAACAAAGTGAATTGCATCCAATGGGAGTCTTTAAAGAGACTGTTAAATAGCCTTTGTCGTGGACTGTAATCTTTAAGAATACGACGAACGCCCATTTTTCCTTTATAGAAATATGAAAGAAGGTGCTTCGGATGTGAAGTTTCGGTACATTTACAACTTCTTCCACAATATTATAATTTTCAATGAAACTTTCGACGAATGTCTTGAGAATATTTCAGAAGTCCACTGTCCTTGCAATGTCAGATTCATCAGAGGTGAGCTTTGCGTAAACCAAGATTTCCTTTTTGTGTCACCTAGTCTTGGTTAACGTTCTACGAGGCGGGGAGTGGAATGTCAGAAGCTTGAACGTGGAAGGAAAGCTAGAAAACTTGAAAAGGGGAATGCATAGGCTCAGTCTAGATATCGTAGCTGTCAGTGAAATGAAATGAAAAGAAAAGAAGACAAGGATATCTGATCAGAGAAGTATAGGGTAATATCAAAAGCAACAGAAAATGTTAAAACGGGAGTAGGATTCGTTATGAATAGGGAGGTAGGGCAGAGATAGTGTTACTGTGAACAGTTAAGTGATAGGGTTATTCTTATCAGAACCGGCAACGAATCAACAACGACAACGTTAGTTCAGGTATACATGCCGATGTCGCAAGCTGAAGATGAAGACATAAAGTACATGATGTCACTGAAAGAGTGATACAGTAAGTAAAAGGAGATGAAAATCTAATAGTAATGGCGGGCTTGATTGCGGTTGTAGGGGAAAGAGTAGAGGAAAAGGTCACTCGAGAATATGGGCTTGGTACAAGGAATCAGAGAGGAGAATTAATAATTGAGTTCTGTAATTCATTTCAGCTAGTAATAGCGAACACTCGAGGAGGAGGTATACTTGGAAAAGGCCGTGTGATACGGGAAGATTTCAGTTACATTACATCATGGTCAGACAGAAATTCCGAAATCAGGCGTACACAGGAGCAGTTATACACACAGATCACGCTGTATTACTGATGAAGAGTGGGCTGAAGTTTAAGAGGTTAGGTAGGAACAGTCGGTACGCAAAGAAGTAGGATACGCAAGGAGTGACGAGATACGCTTCAAGTTTTCCAAGGCTGTAGATACAGCAATAAGGAATAGCTCAGTAGGCAGTACAGTCGAAGGGGAATGGATCTCACTAAACTGCCAATCACACAAGTTGGAAACAAAAACGTAGATACAAAGAAGGTAACTGCAAAGACACCATGTATAACAGAAGACATACTTCAGCTGATTGATGAAAGAAGGAAGTACAAAAATTTTCAGGGAAATTCAGGAATGGAGATATACGAGTCCTTGATTAATGAAATTAATACGAAGTGCAGGAAAATTAAGACAAAATGACTACCTTAAAAATGTGAAGAAATTGAAAAGAAATGACTGTTGGAAGGACAGACACACATGGAGGAAACTCAAAACAACCTTCGGTAACATTAAAAGCAAGGATAGTAACATTAAAAATTCAAAGGGAATTGCTCTGTCATATGCAGAGGAGAGAGCGGATAGGTGGAAAGAGTACACTGAAGGTCTCTATGTGAGGCAAGATTTGTCTAATGTGAGAGAAGAAAGATCAGGAGTGGATTTAGAACAGATAGGAGATCCAGTATTAGAATCAGAATTTAACAGAGCTTTGGAGGAGTTAAGATAAAATAAGGTAGAAGGGGCAGATAACATTCCATCACAGTTTCTAAAATCATTGGGGGAAATGGATACAAAACGACTACTCACGTTGGTATGTAGAATGTATGAGTCTGACAATATACCATCTAACTTTCGGAAAATTATCATCCACACAATTCCGAACACTGAAAGAACTGACAGGTATGAGAATTATGGCACAATCAGCTTAACAGTTAATGTATCCAAGTTGCTGACAAGAATAATGCACAGAAGAATGGAAAAGAAAATTGAGGATGTGATAGATGACGATCATTTGGCTTCAGGAAAGGTAAAGGCACCACAGAGGCAATACTGACGTTGCGGTTGATAATGTTATGTTCGCTCTTTGATCGAACTACCCATTGTTCACACAAAGCTGAAGCTGAGAAATCTGTGCTACTTGCAAGAGCGTACAAAATTACCTGAACCTCGCCCATGTGAAATTGCTCTCCACTCTAATTGTGGGAGGAGGCCGATCTCGTTAAAGCTGGGTGGTAGGGTCTGCGTTAAGAATTATGGGACAGCAAGCGGGGTACATTAGATAATGGAGAAACTTTTACCTGTACACATCCTCCGCTTTTTTACACCAGGCATCTGACTTGTCACATACTCTCAGACAAAGAGGACTTTTAGGTCTGAGTGCTTTCAGCAACAAAGACTGTGACGAGTACTAACAACTGTGAGCAGGTGGCTAACGTACGCATATTACTATATATGTTATGTGATTGTTTTAAACGAAGTGTAGATGGCATTATAGACCTGAGATCTAAAGGACATTTCTTTTAGTTTTGGCACTGACAGTCGGGCACTGTGAGAGTTCAGTTTTCTAAATTTCTGTGAAAGTCATGCTGTCATACACATAATTTTTTTATTGGTTGTACAATATAAGTTGTGTTATTCAATTGTAAATGTCTACTGGGGTTAATCTGTAGATTTATATCTGTCCGTTGAGGTGTTTCCCAAATGTTGTTGCGCGCCTCACAACCCATCTCCACCAATCCTAGCGCCAACCACAGTTATAAGAAGTCTGAATAGAGAGAAAAAAACGGAAGAGATTGTAAACGATGTTTCACAAGGAATTATTTTGTGGCTCTCTGAAACATAATTTTACTAATTTTAGGAGAGAAGACTATATTCAATTTTGCGCAACAAATAGCGTCATACCAATAAATAATGTAGCACATGAGCAACAGTCAGAAAATATAATTCTCTAAATTTTTGGATGTACATATCACCAACACTTGAACTGGAAGAAGCATATTATTAAGCTACTCTAAGAAACTCACTTAGTTTTGCTTTTTGCATAGTCGCTAGTGTAGGAAACAAACGAATAGATCTCCTATTTTGCACATTTCCATTCAATAATCTCTTCCCGAATAATTTTCTGGCGTAACTTATCACATACGAGTAGAAAGGAAGTACTGATTATATGCTTCTTTCCATTTCTATTTATTGTTGTATCCAAGATGTGTGTTTGTTGTTGTATTTCTTCTTCTGTGGTGAATTGGATATTGTTATGTATACTGAAGTTCATTTATTTTTCCTATTTGTTCATCTAGCATACAGACTGCTTTATTCACAAATCTGCACCAGAAAACAATATTTCATTATTTCTTTGTGATTCTTCTGCGAAAGATTGCAGTTTCTATGTGGTTGATGAACATCTTTGTCAATGTTCCTGATATTTGGAATCCCATCGAAAATCCATCGTTTTGTGCGTAGTATTCCTTTTCAAGCTGGAACAACTCTGAGACAACACAGGCACTACAGTACACAAAACACACACACGATATGAACACCCGTCACATAACTAACATAAAAAAATGATTCACTTAAACATATAAGCACAACTCAACAAAGATAATAGCAAACTACTGAGGAAACAAGTATTACATTTGGCGTGCAGAACAAGAAACACACTGCAGTCACGTTTATAAATGCCAACAGAAAAACCAGACAGTTACCAAGTAGCTGATGTATACTAGCTGGAGCGTCAAGACTGCAAATCAGTGTAGATGGGAGTAACAGGCGAAATTTCAAAACTGAATATAAAGAACACATAAGAAGCTGGAATCACTAATAAAGCCGTTCTCCCTTTTCTGCACACCTGATAAGATACTGACATGAGCCATCAAACAGGGAACAAGACATGAAAATTGTTGGACGAGCAATCACAACACACACTGGTTACCCAAACGGTTGAAGTACACCTTCAGGGCTGCACATATGCAGTAATAAAATCACAAATTGGAAGCAGAAACAAATATTATTTTACGAACTTGCAGCATAGTGCAGTAAAAAATAGGTCCGCGACTTGTCTTATAACTGAAATAAATTATTGTACCTTCGTCATAAGTTGCATCGAGAGGTATCTATTTTTTATTTATTCCTGGGTGAATAATTTCGGACACCTGTGTCCATTTTAAAACCATGTGTGCTGTAAGTGTGACAAATACAGACGACAGCCCATGTAGAGAAACTTCCCCTGCAGTAATCAAAGCGGTATATAGTTTAATGACTTAATAACAGCAAATGACACCACACACTGTGGACATTAGAGACTCTCTAAGACAACTTACAGCACGGATAGTTTGAGAATAGACACAGGCATCCGGAACTAGTCACGAACAAGAAATACAAAGCAGATAATTCCCAATGCAACTTATGACAAAGCTACAACCATCGATTTCAAATATTATTTTAATGTCACGAATTGTTTGCTATAAAAGGTGGTTCTCGTCTAACTTAAAAAAGAGTAACATAAAACTGTAATGTAACAATAAATCTGAAATTATCATACAACATACATATCGTATACAAAAATAAACTGTATTTCAGCCAGTGTAGATAATTTACAAATAAAAAGAAGCAGAACACTTATGAAATATAAAAACAGCCTTTCAGTTAGTTACATTAGACAAACCACATACCAATAATTTTCCATCTGGTTTATATGTTTCGTAAAACAGTACGAAATTAACAAACACATCAAGTGGCATCGAGTCTTCCCTCTTTTAAAACCATTTTTAGATTTTGTCTTCATTTAATAAACAGAAATAAAAAGGAAAAAAGGGGAGAAGGTATATGGTTGTAGAGGACAACAATAGCTTTTAGCAAACAGTATTACTCACACTAATTAAAGCGATACATGATAGTAAAGTGGCGAAATAAAGTGGCTGCTGAAAATTTACGAAAGAATCTGCAGTAAACTGTGTGCTGTAGCTTTTTATTTCTTGTTTATACGTTTTGTAAAACAATGAGAAATTAACTAACAATCTAATTATCTAATTGCATCGCATCCTCGCTCTATTAAAACAAAAAGAGCTTTCTTCGCTTAATACATAAAAATAAAATAAAATCTAAATTACTGATGACTGCTACTCATCACTGCCATCAATGTTCTGACCTAGGTCAGGCTTTCACCTTTAGCTCTCTATGCAGTCCTCTCATTGCCACCCTCTTGGTTTACGCATGACTGTTTCCTATTCTTATACTGTCCACCATAATGGTATGTTCTACGTCCTGTTTTTCTTCCTCCATTCATTGTTCCTTCCGTAGCATTCATCAGAAAACCATCTCTTCTTATTTACAGTAAAAGTCAATTGTGTTTCCTCTTCCTGATTATCTTTAAATTGTTTGTCTCTTCCCCAGACTTCTCGACATCTCCTCGTTTCTCGCTTTGTCTATCCTCTTCTTCCCTTCCGTCGTCCTTCAAAACCACAACTCAAATGCTTCTATTCTTCTTTCTACCTCTTTTCTCAGTGTTCATGTCTCATGTTCGCATAATACCGTGATACACCTATTAAGTTGGTGCATAAGTTCGCAGCGTTTTTTTTATCTTGATTTTCGGTAGCTATGAGTTTATTTATAGATTGTCATTCTTTATTTTAAGTTCACTGTTGTCATTCCAGGTTATATATGTTGTCACTTTGTCGCTTCGAGATAGTGAATAGGACGGTGGACGCTAGAAAGTGGAGTGCCATGTAGAGAAATTGGAACATTGCCGATATATTCTACTGTTTGAATTCATTAGAGGGGTGACAGCAGCAAATGCAGCCAGAAACATTTTCACCATATATAGGGATAATACTAATGGACAGAGAACGGCGAGAAAATGGTTTTCTCGTGCTAAAGAGGACCATTTGGACATCAGTGACTCTCCACGTTCAGGAAGATTTTCACGGTTTAATGAAGATCGTGTAAACTCATTAACCCACGATGACCCACGTTATTGTACTCGAAAACTGGCAAATGGGATGAACTGTGATCATTGCACCATAGCGCGACATTTTCATGCAGTTGGAAAGGTTCATAAATCGAGCGTATAGATACCGCCTGCTCTAAGCCCAAATCATAAAAATCCGCGTGTCTTTGTGATAACATAAGGAAGAGAAATGAATGGTTGAGCCAAAACAAACCAGTAACTCCCAGTACAAAAACTTGCGCGCATCCACAACAGAAAACGTTGTGCATCTGGTGAAACAGTGACGATGTGGTGTACTAAGAACTGCTTCTAAATTCATACTGTTCCCTTTCAGAACTTTTTTGCCGTTTTCTATTACGTTTCCGTTTCAGGCGTGAGTAATCAGACTTATATTTCTAAAATCCTCATCTTTCTTGCCATTGCTTTCCTGTCAATTCCTATCAATAATGCTGAGGGAACGTCATCCGACCATTGGCCTTTTTCATATAACTGATTACATACATATGTTAACCCTTTCATATTTCCTATAGGATAAAAATTGGAAAAGAAGTTTTGTTACAAAATCAACAATAGTTTTTAACAAACAGTACTAGTTATATTAATAAAACGTCGATTGGTAGTAGTGATGGCGGCTGGAGTGTAGATTGAGTGAGTAGCTACGCTCTGGTGCAGTACGTGCAGAGCAGATCGAAACCTGTAGTCGTCACTTAAAAGACATTGAGATCCAGGAGGTGTTTTCATTACCTGATCGTAAGTCTAACACAACTCTGTCAAGATCTGACTCAAATACGGGATATATAGGGTGCAATTAATTTCCTTTTACAGACTTTGAAGATAAGTATCTCATACCGAAACAAAAAAAAGTTCTAGTAAACAAGAGCTCTGAGATGCATTCCTTATGAGCTTTGAGCATTTGCTCAACGTCAGTGCTGTGAAAGGTATCTCTTCTAACGAACAAGTGCTCATAGCCCTTAAGATGCAAGTTAGATATCATGTTTGCTAGTCAAACTACATAACGAGGATTTAGTAACACTCTGTGTTGCTTTACATTTGTGTTTTGTTTTACTTGAGATGTCTGTGTCAGAAATGATAACAGGTTTAAATAAGAGTCAATGATCATGATTACTGAAGAAAACAATAGTTAAAATGCTCACTGTAATGTAATGTGCTATGGAATTAAAGCAAACACTGCTGTTAAACCAGTGTTCCTGCTGATGAAGTTAAATATTTAATGTTTAAAAATATCATTTATGTACTACTGAGAATAGCAATTGCATGTGCTGCATATGGAGACAACAGAAGGGTGTTTAACGGCATTTGATAGTATCTATACAGAACATAATATGTAGTGAAAGTATTTTAATGTTTTTTTTAATTCATTAATGAGGTTTTATTATACAAGCGCTTTAATTATTTGATACAGAAATGCATCTGAGGATGCAACTTGAAGGTGCGAAACCGATGGTTGGTTTTTGAATAGACTGCAACACCACCTAATGCGGCCATATGTTCATTAACTCTAATTTTGTAATAACACCTTGTGTAATATTATTTAAAGTGCCAATTCCATAAATCACATATTATTTTTGCTGTCGTTGCTCCACCTGTAGAGTAGTTTGTGATTCAATTTTACTAGCTCATGGAGTTATGCAATTACTGTTTTATATTTCAATAGAACTATATTGTGGTCATATTATGTTTCACGATTGGTTCTACCAGACACTATCTACTTTATTTGTTGCTTGTTAATCATTATTAAATTTAAATGCAAAAAGATGTAAATTGTTAATTATTATGAAATTCCCCCCTCCCCCATGAACCACGGACCTTGCCGTCGGTACGGAGGCTTGCGTGGTTCAGCAATACAGATAGCTGTACCGTAGGTTCAACCATAACGGAAGGTTATCTGTTGAGAGGCCAGACAAACGTGTGGTTCCTGGAGAGGGGCAGCAGCCTTTTCAGTAGTTGCAGGGGCAACAGTCTGGATGATTGACTGATCTCGCCTTGTAACACTAACCAAAACGGCCTTGCTGTACTGGTACTGCGAACGGCTAAAGCAAGGGGAAACTACAGGCGTACTTTTTCCCGAGGGCATGCAGCTTTACTATATGGTTAAATGATGATGGCGTCCTCTTGGGAAAAATATCCCGGAGATCAAATAGACCCCCATTCCGATTTCCGGGCGGGGACTATTCAGGACGACGAAGTTATCAGGAGAAAGAAAACTGGCGTTCTACAGATCAGAGTGTGGAATGTCAGATCCCTTAAGGGGCTCCGGAACGCCCTATACTTGCAATGTTAAAATAACGCTTATAAATTACATCTTTCCTCACAAAGTATTTGAGGTAGGAAGTTGAACTTTTTACAGATTATTTATTGGAATATGGGCTACTTTTGCAAGCAATTAAATGTCTTTACATGGATAGTCAGGCAGCAGTTAGAGTTGATGGTAAATTGAGTTCATGGTTCAGAGTAGTTTCAGGGGTAAGACAAGGCTGCAACCTGTCTCCACTGTTGTTCTTATTATTCATGGATCATATGTTGAAAACAATAGACTGGCTGGGTGAGATTAAGATATGTGAACACAAAATAAGCAGTCTTGCATATGCGGATGACTTAGTTGTGATGGCAGATTCGATTGAAAGTTTGCAAAGTAATATTTCAGATCTAGATCAGAAATGTAAGGACTATGGTATGAAGATTAGCATCTCCAAAACGAAAGTAATGCCAGTGGGAAAGAAATATAAACGGATTGAGTGCCAAATAGGAGGAACAAAGTTAGAACAGGTGGACGGTTTCAAGTACTTAGGATGCATATTCTCACAGGATGGCAACATAGTGAAAGAACTGGAAGCGAGGTGTAGCAAAGCTAATGTAGTGAGCGCTCAGCTACGATCTACTCCCTTCTGCAAGAAGGAAGTCAGTACCAAGACTAAGTTATCTGTGCACCGTTCAATCTTTCGACCAACTTTGTTGTATGGGAGCGAAAGCTGGGTGGATTCAGGTTACCTTATCAACAAGGTTGAGGTTACGGATATGAAAGTAGCTAGGATGATTGCAGGTACTAGTAGATGGGAACAATGGCAGGAGGGTGTCCACAATGAGGAAATCAAAGAAAAACTGGGAATGAACTCTATAGATGTAGCAGTCAGGGCGAACAGGCTTAGATGGTGGGGTCATGTTACACGCATGGGAGAAGTAAGGTTACCCAAGAGACTCATGGATTCAGCAGTAGAGGGTAGGAGGAGTCGGGGCAGACCGAGGAGAAGGTACCTGGATTCGGTTAAGAATGATTTTGAAGTAATAGGTTTAACATCAGAAGAGGCATCAATGTTAGCACTGAATAGGGGATCATGGAGGAACTGTATAAGGGGGGCTATGCTCCAGACTGAACGCTGAAAGGCATAATCAGTCTTAAATGATGATGATGATGATGATGATGATATGGGCTACAACTTAACACAGGGATTTTACAAAATTTTAGTTCAGTAAATAAAGATGATTTTTTTCCCATTGTAATGAAAATTCACAACATTTTTTTTGCAATTTTTTATTTATATATTCTAAAATATACAATTTTTTGGAAAAAGGCTGCGTTAAATTATGCAGAAGGAACTGTGTAACATTTACTGAAAGTCTGAAACAAATATGTTTGGAAGATCCTTAGAAAACATGTAATTAGTATGAGAAAATAAAAGTTTTGGGAATCAAGCGACAAAGATTGGATTAACTTTTTAGTGCATTCCAGGTCCATAGGATGGATTATCTTCATCCTCTGCAAACTCCTCCTCCAGCTTCCTCTTGTTCCTCCTCCTGTTTACTCTTGCTTGTATTTCTAGACTCTTTACAGCCCTGTCTGCAGCCCGAAGGCGTTCCTTGTCTAAAGCAAGCATCGCTCGTACCATGTTAGAACCTATCTTCATTCCCATATTTCTAAATACCTTGCACCTTAAAATTTGCCATCATTGAAAGTCGCAACAGCATCATACACACCAAAGTGAAATGTTTCTATTCCAACAAATAATTTAAAAATAGTTGTAGTCTTCGGAATTGAATAAATTATATATCTATTAAAAGGTAGTAGTCTGCAGATTCAGAAAACGCAAAAAAGTAAAAATTGAACTTTTCATGATTTTGAGCCTTTCCGGAGCCCCTTAATCGGGCAGGTAGGTTAGAAAATTTAAAAAGGGAAATGGATAGGTTAAAGTTAGATATAGTGGGAATTAGTGAAGTTCGGTAGCAGGAGCAACAAGACTTCTGGTCAGGTGAATACAGGTTTATAAATACAACATCAAATAGGGGTAATGCAGGAGTACGTTTAATAGAGAAAAGGAAAACGGGAATGCCGGTAAGCTTCAACAAACAGCATAGTGAACGCATTATTGTGGCCCAGATAGATACAACATCAAATAGGGGTAATGCAGGAGTACGTTTAATAGAGAAAAGGAAAACAGGAATGCCGGTAAGCTACAACAAACAGCATAGTGAACGCATTATTGTGGCCCAGATAGATTCGAAGCCCACGCCTACCACGGTAGTACAAGTTCATATGCCAACTAGCTCCGCAGATGACGAGGAGGATGATGAAATGTATGATGAGATAAAAGAAATTATTCAGATAGTGAAGGGAGACGAAAATTTAATAGTCATGCGTGACTAGAATTCGATAGTAGGAAAAGGGAGAGACGGAATGGATCGGGGCGAAGATATGAAAGAGGAAGCCGCCTCGTGGAATTCTGCACAGAGCATAACTTAATTACAGCTAACTCTTCGTTCAAGAATCATGAACGAAGGTTTTATACATGGACGAAGCCTGGAGATACTAGAAGGTATCAGATAGATTATATTATGGTAAGACAAAGATTTGGGAATCAGGTTTTAAATTGTAAGACATTTCCAGGGGCATATGTGGACTCTGACCACAATCTGTTGGTTATTACCTGTAGAGTAAAACTGAAGAAACTGCAAAAAGGTGGGAATTTAAGTAGATGGGACCTGGATAAACTGAAAGAACCAGAGGTTGTAGGGAGCTTCAGGTAGTACATTAAGGAACGATTCACAAGACTGGGGGAAAGAAATACTATACTAGAAGAATAGGTAGCTTTGAGAGTAGAAATAGTAAAGGTAGCAGAGGATCACGTAGATAAAAAGTCATGGGCTAATAGAAATCCTTGGATAACAGAAGGGATATTGAATTTAAGTGATGAAAGGAGAAAATATAGAAATGCAGCAAATAAAGCAGGCAAAAAGGAATAGAAACGTCTCAAAAATGAGATCGGCAGGAAGTGCAAAATGGCTAAGCAGGGATGGCTAGAGGACAAATGTAAGGATGTAGAAACGCATATCACTAGGAGTAAGAGAGATACTGCCTACAGGAAAATTAAAGAGACCTTTGGAGAAAAGAGAACCACTTGCATGAATATCAACAGCTCAGATGGAAACCCAGTTCTAAGCAAAGAAGGCAAAGCAGAAAGGTGGAAGGAGTATATAGAGGGTCTATACAAGGGACAGAATGTAGATGAAGATGAAATAAGAGATATGATACTGCGTGAAGAGTATGACAGAGCACTGAAAGTCCTAAGTCGACACAAGGTCCCAGGAGAAGACAACATTCCATTAGAACTACTGACAGCCTTGTGAGAGCCAGGCCTAAAAAAATTCTACCATCTGGTGAGCAAGATTATGAGACAGGTGAAATACCCTCAGACTTCAAGAAGAATATTGTAATCCCAATCCCAAAGAAAGCAGATGTTGACTGATGTGAAAATTACCGAACTATCAGTTTAATAAGCCACGATTGCAAAATACTAACACGAATTCTTTACAGACGAATGGAGAAACTGGTAGAAGCCGACCTCGAGGAAGATCAGTTCGGATTCCGTAGAAATGTTGGAACTCGTGAGGCAACACTGACCCTACGACTTATCATAGAAAATAGATTAAGGAAAGGCAAACCTACGTTTCTAGCATTTGTAGACTTAGAGGAAGCTCTTGACAATGTTGACTGGAATAACCTATTTCAAATTCTGAAGATGGCAGGGGTAAAATACAGGAGCGAAAGGCTATTCACAAATTGTACAGAAACCAGATGGCAGTTATAAGAGTCCAGGGGCATGTAAGGGAAACAGTGGTTGGGAAGGGAGTGAGACAGGGTTGTAGCCTATCCCTGCTGTTATTCAATCTGTATATTGAGTAAGCAGTAAAGGAAACAAAAGAAAATTTCGGAGTTGGAATTAAAATCCATGCAGAAGAAATAAAAACATTGAGGTTTGCCGATGACAATGTAATTCTGTCAGACACAGCAAAGGACCTGGAAGAGCAGCTGAACGGAATGGACATTATCTTGAAAGGAAGATATTAGATGAACAGCAACAAAAGCAAAACGAATATAATGGAATGTAGTCGAATTAAATCGGGCGATGCTGTGGGAGTTAGATTAGGAAATGAGACACTTAAAGTAGTAAAATAGTTTTGCTATTTGGGGAGCAGAGCAACTGATGATGGTCGAAGTAGAGAGGATATAAAATGTAGACTGCCAATGCCAAGGAAAGCGTTTCTGAAGAAGAGAAATTTGTTAACATCGAGTATAGATTCAAGTGTCAGGAAGTCGTTTCTGAAAGTATTTGTATGGAGTGTAGCCATGTATGGAAGTGAAATGTGCAGATAAATAGTTTAGGCAAAAAGAGAATAGAAGCTTTCGAAATGTGGTGCTACAGAAGAATGCTGAAGATTAGATGGTTCAAATAGTTCCAATGGCTCTGAGACTATGGGACTCAACTGCTGTGGTCATAAGTCCCCCAGAACTTAGAACTACTTGAACCTAACTAACCTAAGGACATCACACACATCCATGCCCGAGGCAGGATTCGAACCTGACACCGTAGCGGTCGTGCGGTTCCAGACTGTAGCGCCTTTAACCGCTCGGCCACTCCGTCCGTCCACTTAGATGGGTAGATCACATAACTAATGAGAAGGTATTGAACAGAATTGGAGAGAAGAGTAATTTGTGGCACAACTTGACTAGAAGAAGGGATCGGTTGGTAGGGCATTTTCTGAGGCATCAAGGGATCACCACTTTAGAATTGGAGGGCAGCGTAGAGAGAGACCAAGAGATGAATACACTAAACAGATTCAGAATGATGTAGGTTGCAGTAGGTAGTGGGAGATGAAGAAACTTGCACAGGATAGAGTAACATGGAAAGCTGCATCAAACACGTGTCAGTATTGAAGACCACGACAACAACAATCATTAGTAAACTATGAACGCTTCTGTTGCTTCTGAATGCATGTATCGAAACACGATTTCTTTTCGACGAAATGACTAACTTTGGAGCATGTCACAAAGACTGTGCAATATTTAGGTGAAGCAGATGTTACACAGCTGCTGAAATTTGTGTGTTTTTTCTTTCTTTTTGACCTATCTAGTGCATTTCATCGTGTGTGAATTTTGTAGCATATGTGCCTGGTGCAGTGTACACGCCAGTCAAACAAATTAAATATCTCAGGTATCCCATTTAATATAACAATATTCCCACAGTAATTACTTTAGTGATTATTCGGTTTGTGTTTGTTGTCTGAACAATGGAATAGTTTTCCGTGTCTGGCATGCAACCATTAATTACTAACAACATGTTAGCAGATAATCGTTTCACAATACAACGATTCATCAGGGACACCGTGGCTGATATACAAATTTACAAAAGGCTCAGTACGACGTAATTTTTTAATAAAGAGCTACTTAGCAAATGGCGAAGTACACATTTAAAGGTTGAGGTCAGGGAGACTCCTTTGGGTACTAGCCTCATTTCTTAATTTACTTCATTGCAGGTAAGTTACGCAGTCATGCAATTAGCTTAATGACATAGAACTCTGCGATAACGATAATTGCTCACAAAATCTATATATCGACATTACGTGTACTACTTCATGTACGGTATCCACTTGTTTGAAGCCATGACAGTCACGCAAAAACATTCAGTGCCTACAGATGCGTCGAGAAAATGTGTAATATACTAAAGATCCTTTACCTCTTATGTAAGGCCGTAGGTGTTGCTCCAGTTTCATGCGACTTCAGTAAGGCAAAATTGATGATTTCCTTTGCAGGGAGACTGTATAGTGCTGTCGTGGCTTTGCTATTATTGGGTGTCATTTACACAATACCAAGTGGTGCATCAGAGATCAGTGATGTTAAAGATAATATTGCAAAGTATGCTTATGCTTCGTGCTCTGTTCTTTCTTTACTTGCTGGTATTGCCCCATTAATTCGCAGTTCTACAATGAAGCAGCAGCATGTCGATTCAGTGTATGCAAAAGTACTGGCAGTGGATGCTTTACTATACAAAGGGCGTCTGACACGATATATACAGTCTCCTTCACTTCTCTGGTTCAGCCTTACTGGAACATTTATTTTAATATGTTTATCTTACGTCCATGCTTCAAGTAATTCTCCAGATGTCATAAATATTGGTCTGTTGATGCCATCTTTCATCCTAGACATTATCAAGACCTGCAATCTTCAACAGTTTCTCACGCTGAACCTTATGCTGCGAGAGAGATTTAGGAAACTTAACGACAAGCTGTTACAAATATTCGGCATATGTACAGAAACAGAACTAGACATAGTGGTTGCAGCATCCCTTCGTAATTTTCCTGACTCCCTTACTCCATCAAGAATCAGAAACTCTGTTACAGGAGAGAACTTTCTACATAGCAAGGCAAACATTTTTTCACCTATTACATCTACAAGTAAATTTTGTCATAACAGCTTTATCCATCACGCACCAGTGACAACAATGAAGAGCCGTAATCTTCTAACACAATTACAGAGCGCCCATTTACTTCTCTGTGAAGTTAGCCGAACTATCAACATCGTATACAGCGTGCAAAATCTCCTTCAGACCGTTTCCTCATTCGTCTCTAGCGTAGTGTTTGGGTACTCACTTGTGATGAACATTTTAGACTTGAAGTTGTTAATGTCTGCGGAAGCTAAAGTCAGCGTTATCGTCACTTCGTTTCTGTCGGTCACTGCTAATGTCTGGTGGCTCGGGAACCTTATATGTAGCAGTGAAATGGTCAAACGTGAATCTAGCTATACGGCACGGCTGGTGAAGAAACTGCTTCTGGTACCGCCACCAACCGACGGCAGCTGCAGAGAGGAACTTCAGCTGTTCGCACAACAGTTGGCTGGTGGGTCAGTGGACTATTCTGCGGCTGGACTGTTCTCGCTGGACCTGTCGATGGTCAAGACAGCAGTGGCAGCCATCGCCACCTATCTGGTCATACTCGTCCAGTTTGGCCTGTCGGATAAAAGCAATCAACTGAACAGTGTGGATGATAAAGGTACTACTTTAAAAGGTAGACAGGACAGAAGAAGTAGTAAATGTATCGTCTGTGAATTTTACGCATTTGTAGTTTTTAATTCACACTAAAGTTATAAAATTCTATAGCCATGTAGTGTTTGCACAATTACTTTCATAATATATCTTCATACTGAGCGAAAAACTTCCTGGCCAAATTTAAAGTACTGTAAAGTAACAGAAAATCTGATATTTGCTTTTCTTTGTTCTCCTATGTGAATTGATGATGCTGAGTGTTAGTATCTGTTCACAATTCTGACAAACTGTTATAGATAGTTTAACGTCTGATTTCTCCTATACTGGTACGTTTAACTTTTTTATTTATGTGAAAATTTTAACAAATATAACTAGGGAATGATGTAGCTCGAGAGCAGGACACGACTTTTATTAATAAAAGCTACAAAAATGAACACAAGAAGTCTTTTACAAATCACAAGGAGACTGAGTAATTTCTTCAGTTGCAACACTTTCTCTAGTCTTCTTAAGGAAAAAGATTCAGTGGAATATGACTACTTCTTCAGAGAAACAAAGAGGTGTCAGGTCTGGTAAATCATCTTTGGATAATATTCACTGTCTTACGTTAGCAATAGAAAAGAACAGGGAAATGCAATTGATGCTCTTTGATTAAAAAAAGCATATGACAGTATCCTAAGATCTGAGACTGCACCAGCGATGCCGGCTTCAGTGGCCGAGTGGTTCTATTCGCTACAGTCTGGAACAGCGCGACAGCTACGGCCGCAGATTCGAATCCTGCCTCGGGCATGGATGTGTGTGATGTCCTTAGGTTAGTTAGGTTTAAGAAGTTCTAAGTTATAGGCGACTGATGGTCTCAGATGTTAATTCCCGTAGTGCGCCGAGCCATTTGAAAATTTCATTTTTTGCACCAGCCATGAAGAGTCTAAAAGTACAGGATAAATGAATAACTATAGTTACAAGAATGTATAAGGAGACAGAAGTAACGATAGGAAATAGAATAACTGAAACCCACCAAAGACCTTAATCAAGGATATAGTCTATCACCTTTACTTTTCAATAATTACATAGACTTAGTGCTGAACGCATGGTACAAAAAAATGTACTCAGGAATGAGAATATTAGTTGGACACAACAAAAAAGGTTCATCACTTTTTGCAGAAACCAAATAATTTTGCCAAACAGCAGACAAGTTATGGATCAAACACTTGATAATTTGCACATGTAGGACATGAGATGCACTCTACAAATAAATTTAGAAAAGATAGAGTGCATGTGTATTGGTACACAAGGAACAGATTTAGCACTCAAAGAAGAAATACTTAAATAATTTGACAATTTTAAATATTTATGTTTTATAATATCCAGTGACAGTAGCTGTTGCTAAGATAATGAGATCAAAGAAGCAATGGGTATGCGAACGATGAAGTCCTTATATTGACTAATTATGAACAGTAGTGTCAAACAGCAAGCAGACCAAAGAAATTATATTCCATAGAATCAGAGAGAAAGCAGGTACTTATAGTGAAGAAATGTGGGCATTTACAAATAAAAGAAGGGACAAAATGAGGACAGTGGAATTAAATTCCTTTCAGAAGATGCTTGCAGCTTGTAACGCCGGAAATGCATATCCTCCTATTTCCATCTATTGTACTATAAATTTTTTCCTTATTTTGTTACATGAAGATATGACATTTCTCTGTCTTTATATATTGTAATTATTCTACTATATGTATATATATATATATATATATATATATATATATATATATATATACCGATGTATATTTGTTTTGTTTTGTAATTATTATTTGTATTTTTACGCTGAGTCTGGCCTAGGAAAAACTATGCTATCGAACGATTACATCGATAGGTCGTGGGGAGAAACAAAGTGTTTACGACCTTTGGTGGTGTTAACTCTGTCGCATGGAGCGCGGGCAGAGATAGTCTCGCTGGAATGGGGCGGTGGAGCTTCCGGGGTTTGGCAGCATGTAATTGCGCTTGACTTGCTATGATAGTTTTCTGACATAGTGTCGCGGACAGGAAGCATTGGCTGGCGCACATCAAGAGCCCGTTTCGCCTGGTGACCATGTCGAGAAGAAGGCGCGCCAACATCCAGCTTCTGCAACAGCGTCGGCCGACAATGAGTGACTGTCGCCACCTCCCAGATCGACGACTGCAAACCTTCAATCAACCAACAAGGAAGACTAAAAGCACGTAAGGTTTTAGAACTGTATGGCAGACCTCAGCTTTTCAAACTGTTGCATCACAAAATTGCAGCAACTTAGCATGAACCTTTGTTGCTCATTGTCCCTTCCTTTTCTGGAATGAACACGAGTGTCGTTGAAATTCATACGGCAGCGTTTAAGTAATATTATTCCACTTCACTGCTTTAAGTTCAAAGTTCAGTTCAAAGCTGGCTACAATATTTAGATGACACAAGCAGAAATTAAGAGTGCGAGTTTTGTTACCATATTTTAGCTTACCTGTGACTGCAGCTCAGCTTGGTACATACTAAATTTTACTACTGTTAATTGCTCAGAATCATTTAATTCAAGTTCAAAGTTAAATCTCTTATTTCTAAGTTGAGTAGATTCAAGTAGCTTTTGAAATGATTGTTGAGGTAGCCCAAGACTAACCTTATTTTATTAAATTTCGTAGTGTTTCAGAAACAAAGTTCACTATCAATTTCAGTCATTAAATTTACTTTCAGTTTTCCAGTTTTATTAATTCTTTTGCTAAATTAAGTCAGAGTGTAGGGAAATTTACTACTTCTGACAAACATTCAGTTTCCACACAACATGTGTCAACCTTCAGTTGCCACGTTTTTAGTGCTAATTATATGTGCATTTATCTTTCATTTTCAGTTATTATAGTAGTTGTCCATAGGACTGGCGACCGTAACTTTCCCCAAATCTCATATATCTAATTAACGCCAATTAATTGTTAATGTAATGACCACACATTTACTTTCTTTATTAATTTTACCCGTTTATCAAAATTAATTTCCACCAGTTTCATTTGCATTTTTCCTTTCATTTAGATGTGACCCTTTCCTCCCTCTTTACCGACAAATTAACTTCGGTGACGATTGCTTTTCCCAAATTTCCATTAGGTGCACGCCGTTTAATTTTTCACTGTCATTAAGGTCGATAAGTGAGGGGGAGGTTACAAGCTTACCTTTGAGGATAAGATCAGAACATCCAAAATATGCAAAAATATGGAAATGACACTGCCCATAACGAACAGAACAGAGAGTAAAAGCCTTTGGTGGCCTGGTCATTATAAAAAAAGTGAGCAATGACAGACGGTACAAGAAGGTGTTAATGAATGTTCTGAGAATGTGGTCATTTTTGTTATAGAACTCGTTATATATCGATCGAGCAATGGTTGAGATTGACTCCAAGTTTTCAAAAAGAGAACGATTAACCTTAATTGGGAAAAGTTCAAGAAGAAGCATAAGAACGAATCTTCATTCCAGTGATAACTAAAAAAATATATCTAAGAAATGTTCAAAAAGAAGCAGAAGAAAGAATCTTCAGTTGCAGTGATAAGTGAAAATATCTATGAAACTATGAGAATTTCGTATGTGAAAACAAACTTAAAAACCTCCTACTTGCTATCTAAATATAAACTGAGTGCATAACTGATATCACGCTTCAGATATATTCCCCTTCTTGAACACTAACATGATCTCACTTACTGATGAAAATACTCGTGATTTGGTAGTTCATTACTGAATGGAACATATAAGGGGATCTCGCACTGGAATTTAAGTATTAAGACGTTCGGTCGTTGTAACGCAGTCCAAAAGTGTGCATGAGCTCTTGCTTATAGTGAGATGGCATGCGAAGCAACTGTATACTGCACTTTGTGTTCTGTAACAACTATCTGTAAAAATCATGAGTCACAAAAGCCATAATCAACACATCCAAGATGGCAGCATGTGTCTCGACGTTCTCAAAAGCTCAGACCTATCTTATATCTGCTGTGAAACAGTAATATAATAAACTGAGTCTGCCTTGATGCAAAACACCTTGTTATTTGTTTATTTCTTTATTAGCCCAAACTAGTTTAAGCGGCAAATATAACCATCATCAGTGGGGTTTTTTAATCTAAAACATGCAGAAAATGGCATGGTTGTACAAACACAGTAAAACATTATTACATTTTTAGATTTCGTCTTTTGAAATATAGTTTTCTATTGATACTCTCATACTACCTTATTTATTGCATGTTACAGCATGTTTTAAGCAATTATTGGCGCAGTTTGCGACATATTTTCTGTGCCCTTTTTTTCTTTTGCCGTCTTTTTACTTAGCAAACATCATGTCATCTGCAACCATGTGAGCAGCTGTTAGTAAAAAATACTGTGAAACGCATACAAAGAAACAAAAATTTCATTTACAATGATAATTTGTCACTGTAGCAGTTCTTCTGAAGTAAACTGTCCTCATATCATCTACATAACTTAGAAAAAAGATAAGAGAGCACATGGGCACTGAACATTAAAAAGAAAATCAGTTATAAGTAACTGCTAAATGGAAAAAACTTGAAATAACTAACGGTTATTATTTAATAAACAAGCACAAAAATTCTGTAACTAAGTTACATGCAACCTCCAGAGTAAGCACATGGTAATACAATGCCACACAATATCAAAAGCAGAACAAATGGAAGCCCATATAATCTCCCCATGATAATATTTAATAAGTGGGAAAGTAACATGAACCATGAACTACACCCATGGATGACTCAATGAAACACCAATGTTAAAGCTTGTACATGTAGCAAAGCCTCGATTGCAAGAAACAGATTTAACTTTGCTCACAAGGAAAACATCTGTAGAGCAGAAAATCATCTAACAGAATATTATGCGAAAGCGCCTAGCAAGTAACGCTCAACCATGAATGTCTCAATGTTGCTTCTTAGATATTAGCACTTCGGCAGTACACACGACAAAATCGTAACAAAATGTATCATGCTGGCTGCACACAGCGTCCACGCGAAGAGAATCACACGACTAGGACTAACGGTCTGGTCCCTATGTTCCTCTGCTAAGCTAGATCAAATTTTAATTGCACTCTCGTCTGGTTGGTGAGCAAGGATCCTTATCAAAGTACAGTATACAAATATGGTCTTACCATGCATTCAAAGATGTGATTTGGCAGCAAATAAGAACAGTGTATAGACAGTCTTTGCACCTTGATACCGACTAGCAGATCTTATAGTGATATTTAATATGAAAGACGTTTTGTAACTTCCGGCTTTGAAACTGAATAATAGAAACACGCTGCTCTATGCAGTAACTTCAACAGGAGTATGTCTGGGAGCCAACGGTTAGCAAGTGTTAAGATATAGCTCCAAACTATATGATGAATAACTCATAAATTCTATGTAGTACGACATACAAATTAATAATTACGTACAATACTTCCACATCTGTCACATCTACTGTCACATCTACTGTGTTAATATGTTTTACACTTCGATGAGAATTCAAAGTATTGCACCATGTACACAAAAACTGCTATCGCTTGCTAAATGCTAGTGATTACTGTAGCAGCTATGCTGGAAAATTTTCTATATTCACTGTGTGGGATCTACGATTTTTAATACGCCTGATTCCAAGCACAGGGAAGTATCAGCATCTGTGATTATATCAATTTTCTTCCTCAATGGAAACGCTGTTCTTTGTGGTTCAGTTTCCTTTGTAAGGAACTATGTCTGTTTTGTGTTCCTATCATTTCTTATCTCCACATTGCTTCGAATTTAATCACTTTGTTTATTTTGTACTCTTTCTCTTTCATCACTGAATAATACTTCTAGTTTCTGCCTGGAATGTGTTAAATTCATCTTCACAGTATCCGACACGTACTCAGAAAGTTGAAATTAACGAGGCACAACCTGGAAGAACAAGTCTCTACTTGCAAATGCATAACCTTGTACCTCTGTAAATACTGTACTGCGTCATCAGTAAGTTCCATATCTTGAGAGTGCACACAATATCAAAGAAATTACGTACAATACTTCCACATCTGCCACATCTACTTCACATCTACTGTACTGACTCATCATTAAACTTCATCTCACATGTGTTCACATAACATCAAAAAATTTACGTACACTGTTTCCACATCTGCCTTATTGTCATCATAATCACTAAATTCTCTTTGTAATGCTTATGTTAATGAGCTAGCATCGTTTTTATCCATGACAGTGGGGCTGAAAGGGATACAGTTTTTCCCAGTAGCTGACATCACCAGTAGCCAACACCCCCTCCAGTAGCTGACACCTCCAGTAGCTGACATTTCTCCAGCAGCTGGCGCCTAGGCAGCAGTTTGGAACTAACAAATCGCAACTTTCAACTTGCTACTGCGTAACATTCCACCTCTATTATTAGTGTACTGACTCGCCATTATGTTTCATCTCACATGTGTGTACACAATACCAAAACATTCCACACAATATTTCCACATCAGCCACATCATCACTCGAATCAGAGAATGAGGATGATTATGATGATCAAGATAACACTCATCAATGAAAGAAAGTCTGTAATGAAATTCCAGCAGTTATCGCCTATGTTCAATGGAATAACATGAATGAATTTGTATAATGATTAGTATTGCGGTAGGCAATGATTCACATAAAATGAAGTAATATGTACAGAAGAGAAGTATTGATTATTGCTTGAAATTTACAGTGCTGTGAAAAATAAAGTGGATGACTGAATTACAGAATGGGAAATTAGTCTGTTACAACATTCAGCGAGGAGGAGATTAGTGTTTAACGTCCTGTCGTAACCAACATTCAGTGATTTGGAAGACAACCACAACTGTACGTTAAGTGAATAGTAGATAGTATAGCAACCCACGTTTCTTACCTGTATGGTCAACTTACTTCATAGAGTTGGACACTTGATAAGCTCCCAGATACCTATAGGGTAAGATCATGATATGATGGAAAAACCATTCAATATTCCACCTTCCCAGAAGTTTATGCTGGACAACGCCATTTGTAGTATCAACAAAAAGTATTTTCTTGTGAAAAATGAGTATTTGCTTGTGATATGCCTTCTATTTATATTGCTACATCGATGCATTAAAAACATTTTAAGATGCTTTTTGCGAATACATTACCAACGTCATGGGACTAACATTGTTTACACTGGTAATTCTCGGCGAAAAGTGCACTTTAAGCTGTAAAATAGATTACTCGTAGATCGAATGAGTATTTCTCAATGTTATACAAACTATTTATGTGTATTTAGTTGAATTTAAAACATTGTACAGAGACCGAACTATGGTTGTCAACTTTTAAAACCAGTACTTCATATCACTGATGCTCAAACAAGAACGGTTTTGTGATATATGTGTAAATACAGATTCATTATGATTATTGACTATTCCAATACATATTTATTTTTTTCGTTAATTGCTTCACGAGATATGTAACTGAAATGTAAAAGGAGATTCTGCGTTTCGGTGATTCAGTCATAGGTATTCGATTTAATTTCAGTGAATAAAAAAGATGGAAGGAAATTCCTCTTTGTCCAGGAGGTGTTAAGGCGTCAAAGGAAAAGGTGGAAGGGCCCTAAGTTGGCACGCCAACAGTACAACCGTCAGACTATAGACAGTCATCGTAGCACCTACACCCTTTAGTGGAAACTGAAGCAAAACTACTTGCTATTTATATCAGATGAGCTTTGATTAGAGCTTCTATCCATACAATGCTACTTGTCATATAGCACAACGCTCCATTATTTTATGACATCAACAAGGAATTTAATAGAGAATACTGGAAGAAGAGGTATAATTGTGTAATGCTGTCCAGTGGCACTGCCAAAGCAGATCATCATTCCAGCAGTTCCAGCTACTCTATATACTGATGAGAACTGTATCATCGTATATAGCAGCAATTTTATTACATTAACGTAACGTGTCTAGACCCAATTGGGAGCGAACATCCCCAAGATGTTCGGACTCACATGCTGTTCTACTTCGTCGAAATGTCTTGGCTCAAACTCGTTTAGGGCTTGAACATCACGTGTCCCATTACACACCCTAAATTAGACACTAGTGACTCTTTGGCTAAATTGTCTGGCTGATGGCAAGTTTCCATAATTTTATGAATCATACAAAGTTAATATAACATATAATAATAGTAATAATAATATCTGGAACTAAATTAACGATCCATAAGTGACGTAGGCCACACAGTTGCGATTTGGTTAGAATAATGTCTATTCAGAAAGCAAACTAATAGCGAAAGTGGTCGTATTTAGAATTACTGTTACAGCCTAGTGCATATCTATTTGACACAGTTGGATCATTCACAATGTCATCGCGAAATACAACTCCAATACTGCAGCCCGTTATCTACGCGAAAAGTTAGAGTTCACACCAGGCGCGCAGCTGCTCACCGATCAGAGACTAAGTCCAGCGATACCACACAACGCATAATTCTCTAAGACGTTTCACTTCCTACCTACCTAAATACCGACTGTCCTCTTTCACGTCTCAATCCGAACTGTCCCTGTGCCCATCTCTGGCCGCGTCACCCGCGTGCCGAACATCTTCGCTCAAATGACTTGTGCAGTTTCCTTCCCTGAAGCTGTCCATCTGACTGGCTAAAGCTTATTCTACATTATTTTACATTCTAACAGATTTAAATAATCAAAGCTTGACCACTTTCACGTTCTAAACAAAACAATACCAATATACACTTCATCATAAGTGTTAAAATCTTTTACACAAAACCAACAAAATTTTTTTCTTAATTCTGAATGTCACTGCCATTAGCCTTGCACCAATGTACTTTCTGGTAAATAAATAAAGAAGAAATGTAACTATTATACACAAAACTTTACAACAAATATTCTATTATCTGAAGGTTCAATAAGGGGTCGTGCTGTCATCGTTCAGTGTGTTTTGTATGGAGAAAATGATCTGATGCTTAACTGAAAATACTGATAATTTGAATTTACTATATCTTTTAAACAAACAAAGTTATAGAGTTAATTGTTACAACATTTGTCATTTTAATGGTGCGCTTTAATATGAAATGTCGATCGTTAAGATCGATCAAAGGGTTCATATTTTAGCGTTCTGGTCTTTGTTACAAAACTTGTTAATTTCAGTTTAACAGTAAATCCTAAACTATTATAGATACGATTAATATTAATGTTTCATTGGGATCGTCATGAAAATTTAAGTAATAAGTTAGAATACAGTTACTGTGGCTTCATTTCCTGAATTACTACAGACTTAAATAGTTTTCATAAATGTTTCCCTTTAAGGTCTGTCTTAGGATCACCATATTCAACATTGCTATATTTCCCTGGTCACTAACAGCTCCTACAGGGTTTCCCTATGACGTAGGTTCTCCTGCTTCTTACTCGCACGCTACAGCGCTTAGGCCTGATCAGTCTGGCCACATTCAGTGCAGTAGACGCCTGTGGACTTTCTCCAGCTCATGGCGAATCTGAGAGATACATAAATGAGAGCGAAATGCTCATTAACTCACAATGTGTGAAATGTACGGCATTTGTGTTACAAGACAATCATTTGCCTAATGCTGTCACCTACGTTTAAGTCCTGTTCTCAATCATGAACAAGTAAAGTGTCCTAAAAACTGAAAGTTGTTATTTGAAAATGTATTTCTTTACATTTTTATAACATTAAACCAAATAGTTCAAAAACTTGAGTTACATCATTCAAATTATTTAATAAATGGTGCAGTTTTTAACTTGTTATACGTGATCTGAAAGGCAAGTAACTGCAGATAACATCTGGTTTAAATTTAGGTACTTTTGCTTAGATAAGTATTACAAAATTTAGTTTCTTTGATATATGTTTTAGTTTATGTAAAGTGCTTGTGAAAGTGTAACTGAATGCCAACACAATTTTCGGTGCCCCTATTCTTGGCATTTTTTGGTCAGTGGTTAAGGAATTTTAATTTAAGGATGTTGTGATTATCAAACAGAACAGCTGCTAAATGTTACAGTGTAGCAAAGTCTCTTACTTTATTCATAGTTAGTAGTACGAACTTTGCATAGGGTGTCCCAGGAGGAATCGTCTAAAGGCAGGGATCTGATACGAATGATCATTCTAAGCAAAAATTTCGGGTAAACATTGGCTCTAATACGCATACGTTAAGAGCTATGAGCATTTCTTTGTGTTTGCTACTGTGAAATTTATCATTTCCACTAAGCAAGTGCTCATAGCACTTTAGATAGGCTCTTTAGGGCCCATGTTTATCGGACTTTTTATCTTGATTTGGTCCGTACTACCACCTGTCAAAATATGGAAAGCAATAAGCCTGCAGTAGAAGAGATTTGTATAACAGCATCGTAAACGAATAAGTGCTCATAGTTCTTGAGATACGAGTTTTAGAGCCCATGTTTACTAGACGTTTTCGCTTCGAATGATCGTTCCCATCATATCCCTTAATATTGACCTTTTCTCCTAGGATACACTGAAGAGCTTCTAAGTGATAAATGTTATAAATATATTCCATTTTAATTTTGAATTCTGAGAGTAAACGAAGAAAATACTACTCTGAAACTAGTTCTTCAATGTAGACTGATGACTCTTTCCCTTTATTTGGTCATGTATTGTTATTGTTGACTATGGACCTAGGTTTGGTGATAAGTTTAAATTTTCACTCAAGATTATAGCTCTGAATTAATAACTGTATATTGCAATAAGCGAATTCCATGTGTTTTCCACTCAGAATCGATACTCATTATAATAAACCATTTTCTTTTCATGGTTAAGATTTTACTTTTGAAATATCGTCTTTTGATCTCTGACTTGTTGCACTATCATCTTTGGCTATGTTTCCAGCATTATCTTTGATTATGTTGTAATGTAAATAACCCCGAAAATCTCTTTGTGTATACATTACAAAACAATGCAATTTAAGTGCTACACCGCAATAAAGATCTACTCGAAACACTTTCTTCCTTCTTTGTAAAATAGTTTTAACGCTGTTAGTTTATCTTTTGGCTATGATTTGTGTGTGTGTGTGTGTGTGTGTGTGTGTGTGGGTTTGTTTGTGTGTGTATGTGTGTCTGCGTACACGCACTCGAGCACGTATGCTTTTTATATTTGATTATTTTTTGGTATATCTAGTAGTTGAGCATAGGAAATTTATTTATTTATTTATTGTTCTGTGGGACCAAATTAAGGAGAAGTCTCCATGATCATGGAACGAGTCAATACATGAAACTATAACACAATATTAGAAACAGATAAAATGAAATATAAAAAACAACATTCAGGTGACAAGACGTAAGTTTAAATAAAGAAAATCAACAATGTAACACTGGAATTTGCTTAATTTTTTAGCTCTTCCAGGAGCTCCTCGACAGAATAGAAGGAGTGAGCCATGAGCAAACTCTTCAGTTTAGACTTAAAAGAGTTTGGGCTACTGCTAAGATTTTTGAGTTGTTGTGGTAGCTTGTTGAAAATGAATGCAGCAGAATACTGCACTCCTTTCTGCACGAGAGTCAAGGAAGTGCATTCCACATGCAGATTGGATTTCTGCCTAGTATTAACTGAGTGAAAGCTGCTTACTCTTGGGAATAGGATAATATTGCTAACAACAAACGACATTAAAGAAAATATATACTGTGAGGGCAATGTCAAAATTCCCAGACTATTGAATAGGGGTCGACAAGAGGTTCTCGAACTTACACCACATATAGCTCGAACAGCCCGTTTTTGAGCCAAAAATACCCTTTTTGAATCAGAAGAATTACCCCAAAATATAATACCGTATGACATAAACGTATGAAAATATGCGAAGTAGACTACATTTCGTATTGAACTGTCACTTATTTCAGATACTTTTCTAATGGTAAATAAAGCAGTATTTAGTTTCTGAACAAGATCCTGGACATGGGCTTTCCACAACAGCTTACTATTTATCCAAACGCCTAGGAACTTGAACTGTTCCGTCTCGCTTATAATATGTCCATTCTGTCTGATCGAAATATCGGTTCTTGTTGAATTGTGAGTTAGAAACTGTAAAAACTGATTCTTACTGTGATTTAGCATCAAATTATTTTCCACAAGCCACGAACTTATTACATGAACTACATTATTTGACACTGTTTCAATATTACACACAAGATCCTTCACTATCAAGCTGGTGTCATCTGCAAACAGAAATATTTTTTAATCACCTGTAATACTAGAAGGCATATGATTTATATAAATAAGAAACAGCAGTGGGCCCAGCACCGATCCTTGGGGAACGCCCCACTTAACAGTGCCCCATTGGGACTGAGCATCACTACCACTCTCAATATTGCGGAGAATTACCTTCTGCTTTCTGTTCTTAAAGTAAGAGGCGAACGAACTGTAAGCTACTCCCCTTACTCCATAATGGTCCAACTTCTGCAGTAATATTGTGTGGTCAACGCAGTCAAAAGCCTTCGTTAAATCAAAGAAAACACCTAGCGTTCGCAACCTTTTATTTAATCCGTCCAAAACCTCACAGAGAAAAGAGAATATAGCATTTTCAGTTGTTAGACCATTTCTAAACCCAACTGAACATTTGACAGCAAATTACGTGAATTTAAATGCTCCAGTAACCTTGTATATACAACCTTCTCGATAACTTTAGCAAACACCGATGGCATAGAAATAGGTCTAAAATTGTCAACAGTATCAATGTCTCCCTTTTTATAAAGGGGCTTCACTACCAAGTACTTTAATCGGTCAGGAAACCGACCACTCCTAAAGGAAAAGTTACCGATATGGCTAAGTACTGGGCTAACATACATAGAACAATACTTCAGTATTCTGTTAGATACCCCGTCATATCCACGAGAGTTCTTGGTCTTTAGTGATTTAATTATTAACTCAATCTCCCTCTTGTCAGTATCATGGAGGAGCATTTCAGGTAACAGTCTCGGAACACTTTTTTCTAAGAGCGCTATATGATTCCCTGTTGGGACTAGGTTTCTATTTAGTTCACCTGCTATATTCAGAAAGTGATTATTAAATACTGTACATATACTGTACATATACGCGACTTATAAGTAACACGGACATTCCCACTACACACTGATTCTATATCCTCAACCTGTCTCTGCAGACCAGCCACTTCTTTTACGACTGACCATATGGTTTTAATTTTATCCTGAGACTTAGCTATTCTATCTGCATACCACATACTTTTTGCCTCCCTAATAACATTTTTAAGCACCTTACAATACTGTTTGTAATGGGCTGCTGCATTTAGATATAGCCTGTTTCTAACGTTTTGATATAATTGCCACTTTATTCTACAAGATATTCTTATCCCTCTAGTCAGCCACCCAGGCTGCCTGTTTGTGCTAGTACCCTATTTTGAACGTTCTAACGGAAAGAAACTTTCAAAGGGCATGAGAAAAGTCTTAAGAAAAGCATTATATTTATCGTCTACTGTATCAGCGCTATAAACATCATGCCACTCTTGTTCCTTGATGAGGTTTACAAAGGTCTCTACAGTAACTGGATCAGCTTTCCTAAACAGCTGATGACTATATTTAACACGTGATGCACAAATTTTAACTCTAAAAATTTTTGTGCTGCATCATGATCTGAAAGGTCATTCACCTTTTTGCTAACAGAATGCCCTTCTAGTAATGAGGAATGAACAAAAATGTTGTCTATGGTTGTTCTACTGTTACCTTGCACTCTCGTTGGAAAGAATACGGTTTGCATAAGATTATGTGAATTAAGGAGGTCTACCAGCATCCTCTTCCTTGCGCAGTCACTTATACAATTAATATTGAAGTCACCACATATAACTAACTTTTTGTATTTCCTATAAAGTGAACCAAGAACCTCCTCTAGCTTTAGCAAAAATGTTGTGAAATCGGAGTCTGGGGATCTATAAATAACAACAGTTAGAAGTTTAGCTCCGTTAAATTTAACCACACCTGCACAACATTCAAACGCCTTTTCAGTGCAGTACTTTGAAACATCAATTGACTCAAATGGGATTCCGTTTTTCACATACATGGCTACTCCCCCACACCGCAAAGAGCTCTTCAAAAAGCTGCCAGCCAACCTGTATCCTGGTAAAGGAAGCCTCTGAATTATCTCCTTATTTAAGAAGTGTTCAGATATACCAATAATTTCAGAGTCAACATCTATAAGCAGTTCACTAACTTTATCTCTAATACCTTGTATATTTTGATGAAATATACTAAGTCCCTCATTACCCGGATACTTAAGCTTTGTCAAAAGTGGTTCCTTTGTTAGAGAGACTTCCCTTAAGCAAGAATACCTATCAGCTGACTTCAATCTAAAAAAGGTGCAGCTCTAGCACCTACTACTGCAGGAATTCTCCCATGAGTGATCCCACCAACCCTACCTATGCTGTCACCTATAAGCTTTGCCAACCTCCCCTTCCCATACCTGTTGAGGTGCAGGCCATGTCTAGTGAAACCTGTCCTGCTGACCGACTCCACCGACACCACTGAAATGTGACCCATGCTTTCTGTCATCAGCGCAGCCCCAAGTTTCATGTTATTACGCCTGACGGCTGTATTAAGACGAGTTTACAGTCTGTAAACAATTTTGAGGTGCTTTGCACTACAGTTCTGACTGTTAAATCCTGTACCATTCCTCAAAATTTCGTTTGCTGCTTACCCTCTGGTTTAGTTTGAATGCAAATAAAAAGCAGTGTTAGGCCATTAGTGTAGAACTCTATTTTTATTAGCTCTGAATACAATTGTTCGATTTGCCACAATTCTTTCTCACACAATTACAATAAATATAATGATTCTTACAAGAGATTGTCGACCTAATTCTTGAAACTACATTTCATGTTGTGTATGCATCTAGGTAGTCTATGTATCGTCGTAGTATGTATCGTCGTGGTATTCCTGCTAAACCTTAGGAGTGTTGAGGGAAAAAGATTATATTTACTCAAATAAATAGAATTGTAAACAGAATTTTTTATCATGTATTGTTTATGGTTAGTCCTGAAAATATTGGATATCATTGAATAACACCTATGATTGCAAATACTGCTCCTATGGATAGTACATAGTGGAACTGAGATACTATATACTATGTATACTGGAGTACAATATCAAGAGATGAATTTAATAGTACTAGACAGGTTAATCCCACAATTGTAAATAAAAAAATAAATCCTAGCGCTCATAACAGTGGTGGGTTGAACTTAAATTTAGTTCTGTATAATGTAGCTAATCATCTGAATGGCTTAATACTTGTTAGTATGGCAATAACTATTGCTGCTGATGTGAAGTATAATCGTGTATCAACATCCATTCCTACTGTAAATATACGATGTGCTCCTATAATGAATTATTCCAATTGATAGTATGGCATAAATTATACCTAATGTTCCAAATGTTCCAGTTTTTCCTCTTTCTTGACACACAATGTGTGAGATAATACAAGTCCTGGTAGAATTAAAATGTAAACCTCTGGGTGTCCGAAGACTCAAGTGTTGATATAAAATTGGATTTCCTCCTCCTGCAGGGTCAAAGAATGATGTGTTTGGGTTTCGGTCTGTTAATAATACAGTAATACCTCCTAAATGGGCAGTGAAAAAAGAAGAAAGGCTGTAATGGCAACAGATCAAACGAATAAAGGTGTTTGGTTTAAAGTTATACTTTTTGATCGTGTATTAATTGCTGCCATAATAAAATTTACTGCACCAAGAATAGATGAAACACATGCTAAGTGTAATGAGAAAATAGTTGGGTCTACTGATGCGCTCCCATGTGCAATACCTCCTGCTAGTGGGGGGTAAACCATCCACCCTGTACCAGCACCGTTACCTACTAGAGAAGGTGTAAGAAGAAGGGTTCATGAAGGGGGTAATGATTAAAATCTTAGATTATTTATTCGGGAAATGCTATATCTGGTGCTCCAATTATTAATCAATAATATATCCTCAGATGAAATAACAACACTCTTTTATGTATTTTGGATATGTGGATACCATATGAACATTTGGAAAGCATCGTAGAATACTTTAGGTAAGAGAATATTGAATCTGAGGATGCTCTGGGTCTTACTTCAAGTTCAGGCCTAAAATGAAATTAATTACTGTTTTCCAGTATATGGTGGTAATTCAGATTGCCTATTTCCTTGTGTGTCTGCCTGCCCAGTATAGCAGTTTAGTCAACATGTGTTTCCTGTAGTTATTCTTTTTATCGCCTTAGTTTTACTACACTGCCTGGAAGAGGCCTAAACTTGAAGCTTACATGCCTGTTTCGCATTCCATTATTAGCTGTGTGTGTTAATGCAAGAAAATACCACTGGGTCATTTAATTCGAGGGATCTCAGTGGCGGTAGGAGGCTAGGATTGGAGCAGTAAGGTACTGTTACTGAAACAAAAATAGTCCAATAGAAACAATAAATTTATTAACTGTTTCAGAAAAAAAGGAATCCTTCCCAGAGGTCCACGAATTTGAGATCACAAATTTTTAACCAACAAAAAAAAATTGTCACCCAGAATAATTCTTAGTTTAAGTTGCCTTGTCCACATTTCACCAAATTTTTGGATAATTTGCTTCAAAGAAATAAATTTAAATGGTACACCCACACTATAATAATTAACGGTGGTCTAAACTTACACGTAACTACCAAATAACACAACCCAAACAACAATAACTACCATAGACATTACAATAAGAAGAAGGTTTTCTTACTGGGGCTCAAGGCGTCTAACACAAGTGTCACTTGTTCCTAATCTGAAATACAAATCAACAAGTCTCAGGGTAACCCACAAATTACATCAGGTTGGTGAAAGCTTAACTCGTAACCAGTATGAATTATGACTTCCTATATTTCACAAGAACTTTGGTAAGACAACCTTTACAATAATTATCTAACTAGAACAAGCCTCGAGCCAACATAGTTCACGGTCTAGTTTCCAGTAACGAAGGTGCTTTTAAGAAACTTCTCTTGATTATACAGTAAAGAGTCTTTTGAAACGTCACACAATATAGGACTTCAGAGACAAGACAATACTCAAAGAATTTGTTTAGGCACCTAGACTAATACCTAGCAGTAAGACAACGCAAAGAAACACCCTTTAGAACGCAAACCAAGTACTAAACATCAATGCAGTTACACAGAAAATTTCAACGCGCGCTAATGCGGTCTAATCCAAAACACGAACAAACAGGCATCCACGCGCTTAACACGGTTTCGTTAAAGCACCTAAAAATAATTAGCAGATTAAGGTAAGCACCCAAGTGGCAAACCAATATCCAGTCAGAGTGACACAATAATCTTCTTACAGCAAACCGTATTTCGAAACAGAGTAAGCCCAAGTGTGACACATAGTTAACTACATCGACAACTTGAATAGAGAGCACAATATAGTTTCTCTTGCCGCAGGCGTTTCCATTCTGGTGTGAACGCCAGCTGTTTACAAACTCATTCAGTGCCCAGTGCCATAACTTGCTTACTAACAAGCCACAGCAAGACTCCAAACTAAGCAACATAGTTACACATACAACTGAAGAAACTCAAACATAAACAAAATCAAGTTACACAATGGTAAATCGCAACATACAACACAAATTTGCTGAAACAAGTAGTAAGTAGAAAAGCCCTTAGAATCTAGTGGCCATCTAATACACAATACAGCAAAATAATTTCGAACAGAAGATTCCTAGTCCACAGTGGACATCTAAACTCCACACAGTCCTTCAAAATTCTGTATCCAATAAAGTGCGTTGGTTGCACCATTTAAACAGAAGACGCCAACCTCACACCCACAAGAGCTTTCTGTCAGCCATAGAGTAAAACCACAGCAACACTTATGAAATCCGGTTTCGCAGGACAGAGCGGATCAGGTTGGGAAATGAGCCAAGGTCAATTACTGTTAGTTATACAAGAGTACACACAACTTTATTTCTCAAACCAGTGCACAGTTTTCTCTTTAAAACAACAAAGATCATTTCACGGCTGGGGGCCCAAGTGATTTTCCCAGAATAAGTGTAAGTGATTGCTTTTAAAACACAATGATTTTTAGTAATGCCTGAAGGCCTTACATAAGTAAAATTACAATATCAGATTACTAAGGAAATTCTTTAAAGTCAAGCATTTACAAATTCCGGCTAAAGGCTGTATCAAGGAAACCTCAAGCTAATTCTTCGGCTGAAAGCCCAATTAAAATAAATTCCTTTACATAATAAAAGAGAGACCTTAAAAATAAGCCTTTACACAGTACAACAGAAAAACATCTTAACAAAACTTTAAGTATATTGCCGGCTGAAGGCCCAAGCAATTTCTCAAGAATAATTAAAGAGAAACTTAAGATAAGTATTTACAGAACACCGCTGAAGGCCGTTTCAAGAATTCAAAAAATTAAAGAGAAACTTTACAGAATAGGATTTATATGTGATTCTTCAGTTTCTCCCGGCGTATTTGTTACTCGAACATTCCACGGGTGTACTACCAGTCCATAGTGTCCAACGGGCACAATATTTCAGCGATCAGACATATCGCCATTGTCAGGTGCGCTGACGAACTGAGCTCCTGAGGGTGGGCGGCCGTCTTAAATCCCCTCCCCTAGCGAGGCGTTCTCTCCGCGGTCCGCGCCCGCGCGTCAGTGGTCAGTGAGACGCTGGCGTCGGAATCTGTGGTGGCGTCGATGTAATTGCCTCGTCCGCCCTAGTCGCCCATGCGTTTCCTTTGCTGGGCGTCTTTTTAATTAGACTCAGCTGGTTCCCACGCCCTGCTGACGTTGTAGCCGCAATCTCGGTTGATGAGTCCGTCCCTGGTACCAATTTCGATAGCCTCTCTAACGAAGCTGTCCCAGTATTTAGATGTCTGTGCCATGACCCTGGTACGTTGGTAGTCCATTTCGTAATTTTCGGACAAACAGTGCTCTGCGACCGCCGACTTGTTGGGGTAGCCAAGTGTACCTCTGATGTTCTCGGCAACGATCTTCGATATAGCGCACTGTCTGTCCAATATAAGTCTTCCCACATTGACACGGTATCTGGTATATGCCGGCCTTCCGCAAACCGAGATCGTCTTTGACACTTCCCAATAATGCTCGCATTTTATTTGGTGGGCAAAAGACAGGTCTTAGTGTTTTTTCAGTATTTGTCCTATTTTCGCTGATAGTGCGCCAGTATACGGTATACAGGCAGTGGCTATCTCTTTCTCCATGAATTCTTCCGTTTCCACACGCTGTACTGTAGAGGTGGGGCGGAGAGCGCGTCTGATCCGCTATTCCGAGTACCCGTTACTCCGGAATACAGTTCTGAGGTGTTCCAGCTCTTGGGGCAGATTCTCTGCGTCAGAGATGGTGCGCGCCTTGTGCACCAGTGTTTTTAGAACCCCACTCCTCTGCACAGCCTGGCGGCTGCTATCCGCTTGCAAATACAGATTGGTGTGCGTTTTCTTCCTGTATTCCCTGTAGCCCAGGGTGCCATCCGCTCTTCTTTTGACCATGGCGTCCAGGAATGGTAATCTTCCTTTGCTTCGGTCTCCATACTGAATTTAATGTTCGGATGTATGGAGTTCAAGTGTGTAAGGAAGTCTAGGATCTTGTCCCTTAGATGGGGCCAAATCACGAACGTGTCATCCACATAACGTTGAAAACAAGTCTGTTCCCTTTAGAATGATGCCAAAGCTTCCTCCTCGAAGTACTCCATATAGAAATTCGCGACCGCAGAGCGAGAGTCGGATCCCCATTGCGACTCTTTCTGTTTCTTCATAGTACTCTCCATTAAAGAGAAAATACGTGGAGGTCAGAACGTGCTTGAAAAGGTCGGTATTCTTCTCGCCAAATGTCTGTGCAATAAACTCAACTGAATCTCGATGAGGCACCCTGGTGAATAATGAAACAACGTCAAAACTCACCAGGATATCTGAGTTTTCCAGCCTGAAGTTGTCGAGACGTTTTACGAAATCCACAGAATTATGAACGTGATGAGGGCATTTACCCACATAAGCGCTTAGTAATTCTGCGATGTATTTCGCCAGCAAATATGTAGGTGCCCAAATGCTGTTAACGATTGGGCGTAACGGCACCCCTTCCTTGCGGACTTTAGGGAGTCCATAAAGTCTTGGCGGTACAGGTCCTCGAGGTGTCAATTTCTTGGCGACACCCTCTGCTATATCTGCGTCCTTGAGAAGAGCTCTGATCTTGTTCTTCCTTCCGCCGGACAGTACGTGTGTGTCGGCAGCGGTCGGCGTGTACTGGCTTTCCGCACCTCGCTGGCGCTCCAACCCCGACTGAACTCCGTGCCCGACTTACTTCCAGACACAGAACGATCCAGAAATATTGTTGGTCGCTCCAGAGATAGTACGACAGAGCACTTATCGATAAGCGCTGCTGCTGCCACTCACGGGCAGGTAAGGCAGGAAGTTAGTGACACCAGTAAATGGTACAAGAAAACGAGGCGGCAGTACGGTAAGAGAAGATGACAGAGAATAAACGGAATGAACATGAGCCGCGCAGGGATCAACGTATACAAAACCCAGTTAATAAACAAGAAAAACACCTTACACAGTCACTTGCTGATCTGTTCCTAACACGCAGCTAAATAAAGGAATTACAACTGCCGCCTGACTGGCGAACTATTTATCCAGTCATAAGACAACAGGAAGCTTTAAATAACATGCTGACACGAGGTACAGTAGAATCACGTGCAGAATCAGCAAAGTACAAGAAAATAATTACATAGTCATTAGCCGTTTAACCCTGAACACTCATAGGAACACAGGAGATATCCCAGATGGTCGCATAACTTGCCAAACAAATTGCTCAAGGCACATGACCATGAAAAAATACGAATAAGGTACAGGAAAAATACCAATTAAACAGAAATATTGTATTGACAAGCTAGTTGTAAACGTACGTTTAGCACACACACAGAGTCAGCACAGATTCAAGAAATGACAAGGTTAGCACTTCGTAACCAGAGGCCAAAATACAAAAGTTCTCACCGAAAACTAAGTGGTTAGGCTACTGGTAATGTAGTAAATCTAGCTCTTCCTTGTAACTCTGGTGCATGTAGCCACACCCCATAGCTCCTTCGATAACCAACAGCTCCTGCTTCCAGTGGTAACTGCCAATGGCAATGTTCAAGCTTCTGTACCTGGGTGAACCTTGCCCACTGATACAGGTGTCCTCATGGCGTTACCACATGGCTCCATTGGGAACAAGTCCCCCACCCCAGCGCATTCTCGTCTTAGATATACTTTCTTATTGGTTTTCCTGCATTCAGCAGGTGCCGCAGCTCGCCGGGGATAAGCTCATGACCAAACAGGAGTCAACAATATGCCACACACAAGTTTCACTGGCATCATCTTTTAGAAACCAGTTTTGACAGCCACAAATGTGTGAACTCTAGATGTCTGATGTGAATGCTGCACCTGCTGTAAATTTTGCACAATCAGATATTAATCACAGATTCGTGTGCATGCCATATGATGGCGGATTGCAGATTACTGCATTTCCAGATTTAAATTATTTATTAGGTAAGATATCAGAAACTGGAGAACATGGTAAATGCGCTGAATAGATGGGGGATACATGACTCCTAGTAGTAGCAACTCTGACTAGATTTTCACTTAGATGAAATGTGCAAGTGGACTAGAATCACTATAGCTGCGCTACCAATTATGTCACAGGTCCTTCCGAATGTGGTAGGCCTACTTCTGGCAGTGTTCCTTCTACTTGCCTCAAGTACATCAGGCGTTATCAGCAGAATTTGTTCCACTGGTTGTGGGAGATTTTTAAAGAACGTATTTCAAACAGTAATTGTCCAAAGTCCTACACGGAATAAGGAAATCCAAGGAAGTTTTTCTGACAGTGCACCTCTCCATGACTGCCACTATAGCGGCATTTACTATTTCTGTACAAGTCTCTGTCGGTCTTCTTTTTATAATTGTAAACCATTCTGAATCTGTAACAAAACATTTTAGAATTAACTGCTCCATATACAGGGAGTTCCAAAACTGTTCGTTCATATTAACATAGGAGGTACAGAATATCAAAGCAAATATATTTATTGTGGTAGGCCTTACGGCAGTTACTGACGTTAGGGATAATTTAAACAGAAGGTAGTTCACATGCTAACTGCAACAGTTGCATTCACAGCAACTGCTCGAGAAGCGACAACTGGCCAGTATGCACGCAGTAGATCGTCTGAACATATATTGTCATGTACGTTTGAAGATTCACGGCATGTTCACATCGGTACCAGAGCGATGAGGTCTTCTTCTGTTCCTACAATTTTTTCATTCACCAGTTGCTTCACATGCCTCCGAAGGAAGAAATCCAGACACGTGGGGTGAGGTGATCTGCTTGGCCAGGCCACAGGGCCACCATGTGCGATGATGGAATCCCGAAGGTGGCTCAGACGATTCCTCACAGCAATGCTGAAATGGGGTAGTGTCCCATCACGCTCGAGGTACATCATTGTGTAACCATGAGAGGTACATCCTATAGCAGTTCTGGCAACACATATTCCACGATGACGTGATATCTTCATCTGTTTAGGCAGAAGGGAAGAATGTAAGATCCAGTCAATCTTCACTGAGAATGCTGGCCAGTCATTAACATCGATTCGCTGTTGCTAAGTATGAGGTCGATGCCTTATGGATTCACAGTTGCCGAAACATGGGAATTTTGGATAATGAAGCAGCCTTCACGAGTAAACAAAGCCTCTTCTGTGTACATGACTTCCGCCGAAAATAAAGGGCGCAGGCCAGTCTGTTGTAAAAACAATTGTGCAAACTGCACACATTGGAGAAAATCTTCAGATCCTAGTGCTGACTGTCGCTGAAGAGGGAAAGGATGAAGCTACTGTTCATATGACACATTCCAGACTACATCTGACACAAAAGATGTGTACAATATAGTAGTTTACCTGGAGTGTCTTCAATATATCGTAAAATTGTATCTTCCATTTCGGGAGTTTGCGCTGTTTGCCTCCGATATGTATCATGCATTCTTGCACAGAAAGTGCCTGTTTCACGTAACAGGCGATGCAGATGTTAGAATGTCGATACTTTCTGACCGCAGCTCGTCCATTTCCATCCACATACCCTTGTATCAGATGCATATCAACCAATTCAGGATACATAAACATGTGCACTGTTGTCGACGCACGGCGGTAATGACTGTGACTGGTTTGGTGTGTTTACAATTTTTTTTGTGGTTTTAGGGCGCACAACTTCAATGGTCATTAGCGCCCAGACTACGTTAGGAATGCACCGCGAGGCACAAGTTTAAAACAGCAACTAAAAGAGAAAACACGATAAAAGACAGACTGACAGGCATAGGATTTAAAAAAAAAAACAGCATAATCAAATGTCCTTAGAGAGGTTGGTCAAGTTGATAAAACGAAGAACGCGAGCAGCTGCTCGTGTGTCATCCGCTAAAATGGCATCTAGACTACATGGCAGGCCAAGATCAAGACGCAGTGTGTTAAAATCCGGACAGGACGTTAAAATGTGGCGGACCGTCAGCAATTGCCCACATGGGCAGAACGGCGCCGGCGCAGCCGTCAGCAGATGGCGATGGCTGAACCGGCAGTGTCCAATTCGTAACCGGGCCAAAACGACCTCCTCCCGCCGAGAAGGGCGTGAGGAGGACGTCCAAGCCACGGGAAGAGGTTTTAAGGCCCGAAGCTTGTTGTCTGTAAGTGCAGCCCAATCGGCATGCCACAGCGACACAATGCGCCGACAAATGACCCTGCTAAAATCGGACGAAGGGACACAACAAGAAGCTGTCCGAGGCTGGAGGACCGCAGCCTTGGCCGCGGCATCTGCAGCTTCGTTCCCAGGGATACCGACATGGCCAGGAAACCACATAAAGCTAACCGGAGAACCGACGTCCACCAGCTGCTGAAGAGAGCGTTGGATCCGCTGCACGAAAGGGTGAACCGGATACTGATCACTGAGGCACTGGATGGCGCTCAGGGAATCGGAGCAGATGACATAAGCAGAATGGCGGTAGCGGCAGATGTAAAGAACAGCCTGGTAGAGGGCAAAGAGCTCAGCTGTGAAGACCGAACAATGGCCATGGAGCCGGTATTTGAAACTTCGTGCCCCGACAATAAAAGAACACCCGACCCTGTCATTGGTCTTAGAGCCATCTGTATAAATGAAAGTCATATTAATGAACTTCGAACGAAGTTCGACAAAACGGGAGTGGTAGACCGAACCGGGGGTAACCTCCTTTGGGAGCGAGCTGAGATCAAGGTGAACGCGAACCTAAGCCTGGAGCCAAGGTGGCGTGTGGCTCTCGCCCACTCGAAAGGTTGCAGGGAGTGAAAAATTAAGGTGTTGAAGGAGGCGACGAAAGCGAACTCCAGGTGGTAGTAGGGCAGAGACATACAACCCGTATTGACGGTCGAGAGAGTCGTCAAAAAAGGAACGATAAGACGGGTGGTCGGGCATTGACAGTAGCCGACAGGCATACCGACAAAGCAGTATATCGCGCCGGTAGGTGAGTGGCAATTCACCAGCGTCAGCATGAAGACTCTCGACGGGACTAACATAAAACGCTCCGATCGCAAGACGCAAACCCCGATGTTGTATGGAGTTGAGGCGGCGTAAGATGGATGGCCGTGCAGAGGAGTATACGAAGCTCCCATAATCCAGCTTGGAGCGGACGATCGACCGATATAGACGAAGTATGACGGTTCGATCCGCTCCCCACGACATACCACTGAGAACACGGAGGACATTTAGAGAACGGGTACAACGGGCAGCCAAATATGACACATGTGGAGACCAGCTAAGTTTCCTGTCAAATGTAAGACCTAAAAATTTTGTTGTCTCCACGAATGGGAGAGCAACGGGACCGAGTCGTTAGGACGTGGGAGAAACTCTTTGTAGCGCTAGAAGTTAATACAGACCGTCTTCTCGGCAGAAAAACGGAAGCCATTGGCGACACTCCAGGAGTAAAGACGATCAAGAGAATGCTGAAGACAGCGCTCCAGGAAACATGTACGCTGCGCGCTGCAATAGATGGTAAAATCGTCCACGAAAAGGGAGCCTGATACATCAGCTGGGAGGCAATCCATTATTGGATTGATCGCTATGGCGAAGAGAGCGACGCTCAAAACTGAGCCCTGTGGCACCCCATTCTCCTGGCGAAAGGTGTCTGACAGGACAGAACCCACACGTACCCTGAACTGTCGATCCATTAAAAAGGAACGAATAAAAAGAGGGAGGCGACCGCGAAGGCCCCATGTATGCGTGGTGCGGAGAATGCCCGCCCTCCAACAGGTGTCGTAAGCCTTCTCCAAATCAAAGAACAAAGTCTGCCCGTGCGCTTCCGCAAGAAGTTATTCATAATGAAGGTCGACAAGGTAACCAGATGGTCAACAGCAGAGCGGCGCCTACGAAATCCACATTGTACATTGGTAAGTAGGCGTCGAGTCTCGAGCAGCCAAACCAAACGAGAGTTAACCATTCGCTCCATCACTTTACAGACACAGCTGGTAAGCGAGATGGGTCGATAACTGGAAGGCAAGTGCTTGTCCTTCCCCGGCTTAGGAATCGGGACAACAATAGACTCGCGCCAGCATGCGGGAACATGTCTCTCAATCCAGATGCGGTTGTAAGTACGAAGAAGGAAACCTTTACCCGCAGGAGAAAGGTTCTTCAGCATCTGAATATGAATAGAATCAGGCCCTGGAGCGGAGGACCGTGACCGGGCAAGTGCGTTTTCGAGTTCCCGCATGGTGAATGGGGCATTATAACTTTCACGATTCGAGGAGCGAAAGTTAGGTGGCCTAGCCTCCTCTGCCTGTTTTCGGGGGAGGAAGGCAGGGTGGTAATGAGCGGAGCTCGAAACCTCTGCGAAAAAGCGGCCGAAGGCATTGGAGACATCCTCAGGGGCCACAAGGACGTCATTCGCGACCGTCAAGCCAGAAACTGGTGAGTGGACCTTAGTGCCAGATAGCCGGTGCAGGCTACCCTAGACAACAGAAGAAGGAGTAAAACTGTTGAAGGTGCTTGTGAAAGCAGCCCAGCTGGCTTTCTTGCTTTCTTTAATAATACGACGACACTGTGCACGTAATCGTTTATAATTGATACAATTCGCCACTGTAGGGTGGCATTTAAAGGTGCGTAAAGCACGTCGACGAGCACGTAAAGCGTCTCTACATGCTGCGGTCCACCAGGGGACCGGTACGCGACGTGGAGAAGAAGTAGGGCGAGGGATGGAATATTCAGCAGCAGTGAGAATGACTTCCGTGGGGTGTGCGACCTGACGATCGCAGCTTGTGAAGGTTTGATGCTGAAAGGTCGCCCTGGAAGAGAAGAGCCCCCAGTCTGCTTTGGAGATGTTCCAACTATATGAGCACGGAGAGGGGGTATGCTGCAGGAGATGGATAACACACGGGAAGTGGTCGCTCGAATATGTATCAGAAAGTGCATACCACTCAAACCGGCGTGCAAGTTGGGTAGTACATATAGAAAGGTCTAAATGGGAATAGGTGTGAGATGTGTCCGAAAGAAAAGTAGGGGCGCCAGTATTGAGGCAGACAAGATTGAGCTGGCTGAAAAGGTCTGCTAACAGGGAGCCCCTCGGGAATGATGCTGGAGAGCCCCAAAGGGGATGGTGGGCATTGAAGTCTCCAGTTAACAAAAGTGGTGCAGGTAGCTGAGCAATAATTTGCATCATGTCTGCCCTGGTAACGGCAGACGACGATGGAGTGTAAACGGTACAAATGGAAAATGTAAAAGTGGGGAGAGTAATTCGGATGGCAACTGCCTGCAGGCCGGAGTGCAATGTGATGGGATCGTAGTAAATATCATCCCGGACCAGCAACATAACCCCTCCATGAGCCGGAATACCTACTACAGGGGGTAGGTCAAAACGCACAGAGGTGTAGTGTGCCAAGGCAATTTGATCGCATGGGCGTAGCTTCGTTCCCTGGAGGGCTACGACGAGCGGACGGTGCAAGCGGAGCAGCAACTTCAAGTCCTCTCGGTTGGAGCGAATGTTGCGAATATTCCAGTGAATAAGTGCCATTGTAAGAAGAAAAGGAAGATGAAAGAAGGGGTCACCTCGAAGGCCGCTGAGGGCCTGGCTTCGAGCGAGCACTGCCGCCGCTATCAGTAGGCGGACAGTCATCGTCCATTGGTTCTATAGGTTCATAGGCCATCTTGGTAAGATGGCCGGGAGAGGAAGCTTCCTCCGCTGGTGAACGGCCAGATGTTCGGCTACCAGCCGTGCGGCCAGGCGAAACGGATGACGGCCTGGGGCGGCAACCGCTGGGTGGCGCAGGAGAAGAAATGCGCCATGGCGGAGAAGGAGAACTGTGCTTCCTATGAGCCTTCTTGGAAGGTCGTTTGGTGGAAATACTGGTCGATGGCTGGGAGGTCGAGGTACGTAGGAAGTCTGCACGGGACGGTTCCTTCTTGAAGGCCCGTGCATCTGACTTCTGGGTCTTCGTCTTAGCAGAAGCTGATGAAGGGGCTTGTGTCTGTGGTGTGATGGGAGGAAGAGGAGACGTCGACCGCGCGATCTTAGCACTGGCCGAACGGACGACCGTGGTGCTGAAGGTCAGATCGCATGTCTGGGTTGCCACCTCCCTGGTAGTCCGAGGAGAGGCGAGGACAGTACTGTATTTACCCGCTGGGAGCAGCGTGGGCTTCCTACTAGCAAATAGCTTGCGAGCAGCCGAGGTGGACACTTTTTCTTTGACCCGGGAGGACGCTGCATGGTCACCCTGACAGTTCACACAACGAGGAGACGGAGGTTGACAGTCACCCTCATGGGCATCCCTGCCACAAGTGACACATTTAGCCGCATTGGAACAAGACTGGCGAGTGTTATTAAAACGCTGACACTGGTAGCAGCGCGTAGGTGTCGGGACATAGGGGCGAACAGAAATAACCTCGTAGCCCGCTTTGATGCGCGATGGCAGCTGAACACTATCAAAGGTCAAGAAAAGTGTCCGGGTCGGTACAAGGTCATTGCGGACCTTTTTCATGACCCTATGGACAGCCGTCACGCCCTGCTCAGCGAGGAAAGACTGAATCTCCTCGTTAGTCAATCCGTCGAGAGATCTAGTAAAGACCACACCACGAGACGAATTCAAAGTTCGGTGAGCCTCCACCCGGACAGGGAACGTGTACAGGAGTGTGGCTCGAAGCAGTTTCTGTGCCTGAAAGGCGCTCTCAGTTTCTAGTAGCAAGGTACCATTACGCAACCTTGTACAAGACTTAACAGTACCGGCTATGGCATCTACGCTCTTCTGGATAACGATAGGGTTGACAGGGGAAAAATCCTTTCCGTTCTCAGATCGAGAATCGACGAGGAACTGTGGGGCAGGCGATAGTACTTTTGTCACTGGTGGCTGGTCATGTTTCCGTTTGTGGGCAGAAGTCGAGAGAGAAGAAGAGAAATCCATTGCGGAGGAATCCCCCATGATTGCCGGCGTCTCCGATGGCGCGTTCCTTCCTTGTGGGGACCCTCTCAGAGGGCACTCCCGCCTTAGGTGAATGTTTACACCTCAGGTCACACCTCCCGAGAAACAGACGGAGGGACCAATCGGCATGGTCAGAAGGTATCAGCTCAGGCAATCACCCCTCCCTGGGCCTGGCCTTTACCAGGGGGTACGTGCGTGCCTTACTTGTCTACCCAGGGCGGGGAATTACGCGTTACCCCGTCACCGGCTACGCGTGCGAACGCGTGGGTCGGCCTTCAGGCGCGCACAGGGAGGAAGGAAGAAGAGGAAAAGGAAGAGAGAGAGGACAGACTGTCTCAAACGCCGAGGCGGAGACCAGAGAAGGCAAGGAGAAGAAGGCAAGGGAAAGAGTAAGGAAGACAGGGAGATGGAGAAGAACAAAGAAAGGAACCAACCAAAGGAAGGAAGGAAGAAACGAGAAGTGAAAAACCAAAAAGACCACAATTATAGGTCGTGGAACCGTCCGTCTCCGGACGCAGGCGCTAACTACCCCTTTGAGGGGGATGGACTCCTTTTAGTCGCCTCTTACGACAGGCAGGAATACCGCGGGCCTATTCTAACCCCCGAACCCGCAGGGGGGGGGGGGGGGAGGTGTTTACAAGTCAGCATGTGAGCTAGTTTACTGATCTGCATTTGCCTGTTAGAGCGCGCTCGTGATTGGTTTGTTCAGTCCACCAATGATATATGAAATTTAATGAAATCTTCAACTAAGGTTTTAATGTAAATTTAGAGTTACTGAAATCATAACTGGAAAGATATCTCCGTGGATAAAATCACCAATATATCTGCAACTATGCATCAACATTTAAACAATATAAATAATGGAAGCAGAGCCCTTGGCGCAAATGGTAATAGATGAATAACATACCTGCATGCATGCTTCCGACCATCTGTAACGATCTTGCCTGCTCCCTAACTTACAGCAACATGATAATGATAGAACGTGTCCTGGAATGGGCATAAATTCCAAATCGTGAAGCACAACAATGAACTACTGAATAACAGCTTAGAGTTAAAAACAAAACTTGGAAGTAAACAGTGCTTAAGAAATAGTCAACCAACAAGCAGTCAACACTAGTAGCACAGATCCGTAATGCTAAAAAATATTGATACGGAACAGATCATTTGTCAGAGGCTATATACAGGGTGTCTCAGGTGGAATGTCCGATATTCGGGGATATGACAGGCATGATTCTCCGAAGCAAAACAGTCTACAAAAAAGTGGGCTCAGAAGTGTTTACCTTAAGAGCTATGAGCACTTTCACGGCTCCAATACTGGGAAACAAATCTCTTTCCCTAGCCGCTCTTTGCTTTCCATATTTTGGGAGTAGGTACTGTGGACCAAAACAAGAAAAAATTATCGTGTAAACATGGGTTCTAAAATGCATACCTTAAGGGCTACGAGCACTTTTTGGCCAAGAGAGATGTGTGTCACAGTAGCAAAGAAGAAGAAGTGCTCACAGCCTTAAAGCATGTATTTAGAGTCCATGTTTCGTGGATCGTTTTGCTTCTAATGATCATTCCTGTCATATCTCTGAATATTGACCATGCCTTGTGGGACATCCGTATGGGCTAACACTGAACATTAACATAATCAATTCAAAAGATAAGCAGACTGTGGAAAATAGAACTAACTAAACCTTTTTTCGTCAGGAAGGTTGACCCGAATCTGTGAGGTTTAAATTGGGGTAATAAAGAAATAGATCAGGGAAACATACTAATACCCAAAAAGTAATACGCAGACATAATTAAAATTAAATACAGAACTTAATGTACCAAAGAGGACGAATAGTAGGCCTTAAATGGTCCAAATCTACTGCAACCTGCCACCCCTCTAAGAGGTGTAAAGAAGTTTAAAAGAACTGTAAGTGGTTACTAAGTGATCACCAGCTAGAAGTGAAAGGCTGTTGTGCACCGAATAAATAAGTTCCTTCATAAATGGGAGTACCTTGTTTGGGAAATTCCTGGCAGACTAACAGTGTGATACACCCGATCTCGAAATCGGAACGTCGCTCTTAGCAACCAAGGCTGTAAGCGACGACTATGCACGTACGACTCAGGACTTCTGCTCGCAGCTTCAAAAGTGGCACTGCATCACGCCAGCCATCGACCTACCTTCGACCTACACAGAAAGTCTCCTACGTACCTCGCACAGCGATCGCTTTTGAAAGGATACCAAGGAGAAATACACTGTGTGATCAACAGTATCCGGAAACGCCCAAAAACATACGATTCTCACATTAAGAGCATTCTGATGCCACCTACTGCCAGGTACTCCATAACGGCGACGTCAGTAGTCATTAGACATTATGAGGCACCAGAATGGGCCGCTCCGCGAACTGACGAACTTCGAACATCGCCAGGTGATTGGGTGTCACTTGTGTCATACGTCTGTACGAGATATTTCCGCACTCCTAAACATCCCTAGGTCACTGTTTACGATGTGGTAGTGAAGTGGAAACGTGAAGGGATATGTACAACACAAAATCGTGCAGGCCAACCTCGTCTCTTGACTGACAGGGACCGTCGACATTTGAAGAGGGTCGTAATATATAACTGGCCGACATCTATCAAGACCACCACACATTAATTCCAAACTGCCTTAGGATCCACTGCAAATACTATGACAGTTAGGCGGGAGGTGAAAAAATTTGGATTTCATGGTCGAGCGGCTGCTCATAAGCCATGCACCACGTCGGTAAATGTCAAACGACGCCTCGCTTGGTGTAAGTAGCGTAAACATTAGAAGATTTCACAGTGGAAAAATGTTGTGTGGAGTGACGAATCACGGTGCACTATATGGCGATCCGATGGCAGGGTGTAAGTAAGGCGAATGCCCGGTGAACGTCTTTTGTGCCAACAGTAATATTCGGAGGCGGTGGTGTTATGGTGTGGTCGTGTTTTCCGTGGAGGGGGCTAGCACACTTTGTTGTTTGGCGTGGCACTATCACAGCACACGCCTACATTTGATGTTTTAAGCATCTTCTTCCTTCCCACTGTTGAAGAGCAATTCCGTGATGGCGATTGCATCTTTCAAAACGATCGAGCACTTGTTCATAATGCACTGTCTGTGGCGGAGTGGTTACACGACAATAAAAATTCTGTAATGGACTACCCTGCACAGAGTCCTGCCCTGAATCCTATAAAACACCATTGGGATGTTTTGGAACGCCGACTTCGTGCCAGGTTTCATCGACCGACATCATACCTCTCCTCAGTGCAGCATTCCTTGAAAACTGGGCTGCCATTCCCCAAGAAACCTCCAGCACCTGATTGAACGTATGCCTGCGAGTGTAGAAGCTGTCATCGAGGCTAAGGGTGGGCCAACACCATATTGAATTCTAGCATTACTGATGGTGGGAGCCACGAACTTTTAAGTCATTTTCAGGCAGGTGTCCGGACACGTTTAATCACATTGTGTAGCAAAGCGACAGTCCACAACGAATCACCCAACCGGCAGTGGAGTGTGTGCTAGGATGAAGTCTTCCTTGGGGATAAAAATAGTGCGTCCAGCTGGTATTCGAAGCCAAAACCTCGCCTTTTGCTAACAAAGTTCTTACCAAGTGAGCTACCGTACTTGGCTCTGTACCTGTCCCCATAGCTAAGTTCTGGTAATTCCTTTACCCTAGTTTCATAACTTCATAGAATTTTTTCTGTATAGTCTACTTTCCTGGGCTATGTTTCTAGAAGGAGAAATGCAAGAGAGGAAAGCAGGACAGAGGCACTGGCAGTGGGAAAGGATTATGATAATAAGAGCAAGGGTCATGGTTTGAGCCTCGGCAGGCAATCGCATTTTCAATTATCCTATGTGCAAAAAGTGGTAATTTTTACGTGGTTGGTAGCCATCTGCATTCCCTGCCGTAGCTTACCACCTATAGCAAAACCAAGAAGTACAAGTACTGTACCAATCGTTCAAGTATCACACGTCTCCAAATACGTCAGCTAAGAAAACGAGCAATAGTGGGAATACCAATAAAACTCCCCGACTGAAGTTCTAAGGTTGCTCAGTGATATTTTCAGAGTATTTTCGTATACACCGAGGTGACAAAAACCATGGGATAGTGGTATGCACATGTACAGATGGTGGTATTATGGCGTAGTGAAGCTGTACATTGGCAGTGCACTGGCGAAGCTATCGTTTGTTATTAGATGATTATGGCCACACGACGGGAATTAACAAGCTTTCAGCATTGAATGGTAGTTGGGGCTAAACACATGGGCCATTCCAGTTTCAAAATCGTTAGGGAATTGAGTACAGATCGATAGTTTCAAGAGTGTGCCGAGAATACCAAACTTCTAGCGGTACCTCTCACCACGGACAACGTAGTGGCATACAGCCTTCACTTAACGACCCAGAGCAGCAGCATTTGCTTAGTCAGTGCTCACAGACAAGCAACACCGCGTGAAATAACTACAGAAATCAATGTGGGGCATACGACGAACTTATCCGTTAGGACAGTGCGCCGAAATTGGGCGTTGATGAGCTACGGCAGTAGACGGGCGATGAAAGTGCCTTCGCTAACAGCACCACACGGCCAACACAATTACTCCTGGGCTCGTGACCGTAACGGTTGGGCCCTAGAAGACTGGAAATCCATGGCCTGGTCAGGTGATTCTCGATTTCCGTTGTTAAGAGCCGATGGTATGTTTCGAATACCGCGCAGACCTCAAATCCATGGAACCAAGTTGTCAACAAGACATTATGCCAGGAGGTGGTGGCTCCATAGTGATGTGGGCAGTGCTTACATGGAATGGACTGGGTTCTCTGGTCCAACTGAATCGATCATTTAATGGAAATGTTTACGTGCCTCTACTTGGAGGCAGCAATTAATGGACTGGCAGCAATTAATGGACTTCATGTTCCAAAACAAGGATGGAATTTTTGTAGACGACAATGAGGCATGTCACCGGTCCTCAGCTGTTCGCGATTGGTGTGAAGAACGCTCTGGGCATTTTGACCGAATTATTTGGGCACGCAAACCACCCGACATGAATCCTAACGAACATGTGTAGAACATAATCCAGAGGTCATATCCTGCGCAAAATCCTGCACTGACAACACTATCGCAACTATGCACGGCTATTGAGGGAACATGGCTGACGATATCTGCAGAGGCTTCCAACGACTTCTTGAGTCCACGTCACGTCTAGTTGCTGCACTACGTCGAGCAAAGGAAAGTCCAACACGATATCAGAAGGTATCCGATAACTTTTGTCCCCTTAGTGTAAGTGAGCCATGGCCCTCAGTAGCTTGTTACAGAGCAATAATGTAATTACGTTTCACTCGGTTTGTTACCCAAAATACCAGTTTACTGTGAAAACAGATCCTTATTAGTGAAACAGACGCAAAAGTACTGTAACGTGACTGCCGTTGTTGCGGGAACAACTCAGCATACCGTTGTTGTTCCCTTCTTTCATTGTATCTCTGAACACATTCTCCATGTTTATATCAGCCAATGCTTCATCAATAAACCTATTCATATTGTTGTGTATCGCTTCTAGTTAACAGCCGAAGAAATTAATTTAAAACATGACCGCAAAGTACTGACTAGGAGCTGGGGATCGAAGAGTAATGCGGGCATTACCGTCGTTAAGGGAGGGTATCGTGATCACTGAATGGAGAAAGGTACTCTGTAAACAAGGCACATAGCGGATACCATCAACATTTGTCCTGTTCTGCCGATACTTTCAGTGCAATAAAGATGCAGAGGTTAATACGAGTGAGGAATTGCAATTACTCTGCAATGAGCCGCCAGAGAGCAACGATTCCTTCTACCTAAATAGTCAGAAAATATGTCTCAACAACCTGTTCAAATTCAAATGGCTCTGAGCACTATGGGACATAACTTCTGAGGTCATCAGTCCCCTAGAACTTAGAACTACTTAAACCTAACTAACCTAAGGACATCACACACACCCATGCACGAGGCAGGATTCCAACCTGCGACCGTAGCGGTCGCGCGGTTCCAGACTGTAGCGCCTAGAACAGCTCGGCCACCCCGGCCGGCTCAACAAGCTGTGATACGTATCCTGTATAGCAAGCGGAAGTCGAAACACGTTATACAGCGTAGCACGCTATTAAAGAAAGACTATAAACAGACTGTTTCCAGTTAAGGAAACATACATGTTCCCTTAGAATCTTGGATTACTTTTTCAGCTAGTGCTAAGTATCTGAGAGCGGTGCACGTTTACGCACGGAGCACGTTTACGCAGGCACTTTTTTCAGGAAACATTCTTGCCAGAAAGCTACCGACAATATGAGATTAGTACTTCCATCTACCGCAGGCTCTCACCAACTTCACGGCGCCAGCCGAGTGAACATCTACAGCTACACTACTGAAATATTTGCTCAGTCGTTCCGAAATAGTCAGGGGAGGGGGGGGGGGGGGGAGACCGCTAGTGCCGATGTTTGCTCAATGTGACCTTAAATAGAAATAGAAAGCGAAGTTCACAATAGTCCCCTGATTGGTCACTGAAGACAGGCAACTTCTCCACATGTGAATTTTCGAGGAATACAGTGGGAATCCGAACACTGACGCACATTCTAACGTTTGGACACAGAAACGTAGTGTAAACTGTTAACACCTGTACCCGAGAAACTGGAAAAGAAGACAGTGCCAGGACAGCGGCTATCAGCTCCCACGAAAGTCTCACCGCAGCTTTAAGGTTTTTAACTACTTAAAAGAGATGTAAGGACTCTGAATTTCGTAATTTTGTATGAAGGACGCATTTTGATAATATTAATATGGTATCTGATCTTTCGCACATGTGAGAAGGAATAGGTACCATTGGCGACCATGCAGCTCTCTTAAAATGAAATGATAATGAAATAAAGACGCTAAGCTGTCGACAGACATTGATATACATCAACGGGGACAGTTGAAAATGTGTGCCAGCCCGGAACTCGAACCCAGAATCTGCTGCTTATATGACAGACGGTCCATCCATCTTTTTTGTTCATTGTGTTCTATATAGTTTGTTGCGTTTGGTCAGGCCGGACGTCACAAGACATCCCTTCAAGTTGGTCGTTGATTCCTTAACTCATTTTATTTTTTTTATTACAGAAAGCACGCAGGCCTCCGACCGAACACGCTGAGCCACCATGACGGCAATCGATATGAGCCACTGAGTGCACAGAGGATAGTGCGACTGCTGGGATTTATGCGTGTGCAACCAGCACAGAAGAAGATGGTCAATGGCCGGCTAGCCTTAACTATATGACGATGGTATCTGTTCTTTCCGACACGGCCATTGAGCATCTTCTTCTGTGCTGGATGCACAAGCAGTGCCCGAACTCTTACGGGACTCGGTAAGATTGTCTGCCGTGAGTAATCCGTGTAATGGGCAGGGGCACTACGAATGTAGTTCGTGGACATTGAGTTGGGAATGTGGGTCTCACGGGGAGCTTTCAAGGGATAAATCCCTCATCCCACCTCAATTATAACTCTTCCTTCTTCCCACCTGTCAATCTCTTCTCACAGACTAGTGAGGAGAGACAGTGGCCAGTCACCTGGGTGTGAGGACAGCACTATTTAGAAGGAGCGACCGGTGGAGCGAGGAAGGACCAGGACGACAGCATTTTCGAGAGAGACTTCACAGGGGGTGGGGAGGGGAGGATTTCAGAGGAGGGGGTGACGAGATGCGAGCCCAAATGGGCGACAGCAAGATGTATGATGCTACACGCAGCAATTAGTTGTGATTCACGGGACCTGTGAAGAATCGCGCTGGAAGGAAGTGTAGTGAATGACTTTCTATTATTCGGCGCAATTGCCCCTAAGACAAAAGCCTGTGTTCTATCATTATTAATTAGGAGTTCACGATAGCTGACAGTTCGGTTCTTGTAGCTACACAATGTGATCAGAATTATCCGGACACTTGGATGAAAATGACTTCCAAGTGCGTGGCGCCCCCCATCGGTAATGCTGGAATTTATGGTGTTGGCCCAGCCCTAGCCTTGACGACAGTTTACACTCTCGCAGGCAAACGTTTAATCAGGTCCTGGAAGGCTTCTTGGGGAATGGCGGCCCATTCTTCAGGTAGTGCAGCACTGAAGAGAAGTAACGACGTCGCTCGGTGAGACCTGACGCGAAATCGCTGTTCCAAAACGTATCAAATGTGTTCTGTAGAATTCAGGTCAGGACTCTGTGCAGACCAGTTCATTACAGGGATGTTCTTATCGTGTAACCACTCAGCCACAGCCAACGCATAATGAACAGGTGCTCCATCGCGCTGAAAGGTGCAATGGCCATCCGTGAACTGCTCCTCAAAAGTGGGAAGCAAGAAGGTGCTTAAAACATTAACGTAGGCCTGTGCTGTGATAGTGCCACGCAAAACAACAGGGGGTGCAAGCCCCCTCCATGAAAAACACGACCACACCATAACACCACTGCCTCCGAATTTTACTATTGGCACTACACACGATGGCAGATGACGCTCAGCGGGCATTTGCCATACCCACACCCTGCCATCGGATCGCCGGATTATGTACCATGATTCCTCACTCGACCCAACGTGTTTACACTGTTGAATCGTCCAATGTTTACGCTTCTTACACCAAGTGAAGCGTCGTTTGGCATTTACTGGCATGATGTTTGGCTTATGAGCAGCCGCTCGACCATGAAATCTAAGTTTTCTCAGCTGGTTCCTAACTGTCAAAGTACCTTCAGTGGATCCTCATGCAGTGTGGAATTCCTGTGTGATAGTCTGGATAGATGTCTACCTGTTACACATTACTGTAGTAACCACAACCAACAGTGGGAACGCCTTGGGCTGCGGATCGGAGCCGCCAGGCGGGGAAGCCGCCGGCGGTGGAGCACGCTACACCGGGTAAACACAGGACGAGTCGGACGACACACCAACGACAACCGACAACAACCGACAACGACCGACTATGAGCGACACAACAAGGAAGAGATAAACAACGGAGGCTTGTGGAAACCACAACACCAAACGTAAATCCACTCGGAACCAGAGCCAGGCAAATGTCAACCACGAACAACGACCAGAACGCAGTACCGCCGAGATAGAAACGAAATCCAGAGCGAGTACCAGACTGGCTGGACTAGGGCAGAGCGGGTCCCTCTGTACGAAACCGGAGGGAGAGGTGTCTGCAGAGCTGGCGAGGAGATTGAGGTTGAAGGGAAGGGCTCCACCTCGAGGGACATGTCCGCACCAGGAAGCAGGGAACGCGGTGGGGGAGGAAGCAAGGCAGGGGCCCGAAGGTGGAGTTGGTTATGGTGGCGATGCTCGAGCCCTCTGTGTGTCTGTACGGTCGTCACTCGCCGCCCATGAGCCGCTGTCACCGTAGCGGGCGTCCACGCATGTGTGCTGCCGTAGGAGTGGGCCCACACGGCCATACTCGGGGAGTAGCGCCGGGAGCAGCGAGAGCGGGGCCCAGAAGGGGATGGTGTCAGCAGGTGGAGGAGGGTCCGAGGTTGTCGCCTGTGAAGGAGTTCGGCGGGACTATGACCGGCCACCGGCGTAGTGCAGTAGGTGCTTAGAAACAAGGTGAGGGCCGAGGTGGTGGCCGACGGCTCCACTGATTTCATCAGCTACTGTTTGAAAGTGCGGACCAGGCGTTCCGCCGCGCCATAGGATGAAGGATGGAAGGGGGGAGAGCGAATGTGTTTGATACCGTTAGTGGAGCAGAAGGTCTGGAACGAGGACGCCGTGAATTGGGGCCCGTTATCTGTGACCAACGTCTGAGGAAGGCCTTCAATGACCAACACCTGGGCCAAGGCGGTGAGGGTGGCGTCAGTGGTGGTGGACGCCATGTGGACCACATATGGGTATTTGGAATAGGCATCTATGATGAGGAACCACATGGAGCCTAAGAAGGGGCCTGCAAAATCGAGATGGATCCTGTCCCAGGGTTGGCTGGGTATTGGCCAGGGTGTGAAAGATTGTGGAGGACTAGCCTGATGACGCGCACACACTGTGCAAACACGGACCAGGTGCTCAATATTTCCATTGATCCATGGCCAACAGACATGGCGTCGAGCCAACGCCTTCATGCGAGACACCCCCCCAGTTTCTGCAGTGAAATAAGTGCAGGACGCGATGGCGTTATAAGTCCGGACGGATGGGCGTTCGAGTCCGTGGACAACAGGAGGACGTCCTCCATCACCGAAAGTCTGTGTGAGACGTGACGCCACGGGCTGAAGTCAGCTTTCAAACGTCAGGTAAGGTAGGGAGGCCAACCATGGGTCACATAGCGGAGGACTTGACGCAGAATGGGGTCCCTGCGCGTGGAAGCGGCGATTTGCGTGGCTGTCAGAGGAAATCCATCGAGAGTCTCCCGGTGGGCAGAGTTGATGTGGAAGCACAGGGCTTCCTGGTGGTCGAACGCCGGATTGGGTCCTGCCGGGAGACGTGACAAGGCATCTGCATTAGTGTGTTGACTGGTGGGCTTATAGCGGGTGGTGTAAGTGTAATTACGCAAGAACAACGCCCAGCGCTGAAGACGCTGAGCCGTCCGTTCTGGGAGGTGCGAATGGGGCCCGAAAAGCGACACTAAGGGCTTGTGATCTGTGAGGAGGGTAAACTGCGCCCCAAACAGGTAAATGTGAAATTTCTGAACTGCAAAAATAATGGCAAGAGCCTCCTTTTCGATCTGAGAGTAATTCCTCTGCGCAGGGGTTAACGTCTTGGATGAATATGCCACAGGTTGTTCCGACCCATCCTCATTCCTGTGAGCCAGGACTGCCCCAATCCCGTACGTGACGCATCAGCCGCCACCACCAAGAGACGACCGGAGAGAAAGGCGTCAGGCAAGGGGCAGATTTCAGCATCGTCTTCGGGTGGGTGAAAGCCTGATCACAGGCAGAAGTCCACGTGTAAGGCACCCCTTTCCGACGCAGGCGATTTAGAGGGTGCGCGACGTGGGCGGCTTGGGGTAAGAACTTTAAGTAATAATTAACTTTCCCAAAAAATACCTGGAGTTCGGATACGTTTTGTGGACGGGGAAGGGCATCGATGGCTGCGACATTGCGGTCCGAAGGGGAATGCCATTTTTATTGAGCCAATGTCCTAAGTACTCCACTTCCGGTTGAAAAAAACTGCACTTCTCCAGTCGGCAATGTAAACCCACAGCCTGCAGGGTGTGAAATAAGGTACTGAGGTTGCCCAGATGTTCCTGGCGCGTGCACCTCGTGACTAAGATATCATGGAGGTAATTGACACAAGCCGGTACTGGCTGCGTAAGTTGCTCGAGATACCGCTGGAAAATCGCAGGGGCAGAGGAAATGCCAAACGGAAGACGCTTGTATTTATAGAGACCGAAAGGCGTGTTGATTACGACGATGGCCTGCGATTCCTCATCCAACGGCAATTGGTGATAGGCTTCTGCCAGATCAATCGTAGAAAAGTACTCGCCACCTGCCAGTTTAGCGAGAAGGCCTTCCTGTCGAGGAATGGGATAAGTTTCGACCAAAGACTGAGCGTTGACCATAGCCCCAAAATCCTCACAAAGACGAAGCGATCCATTGGGTTTCTTGATGACCACTAAGGGCGTTGCACACGCACTCGATTGTAGTGGCTCGATAACCCCCACTGCCTGGAGCCGATCGAGTTCCTGCTTGACGGCCGCACGCAAAGCTACCGGGATAGGCCGAGCCCGACAAAAGCGAGGCCGTGTGTTCGGAAGTAAAGTGATGTGTGCCTGGAAATCGGAAGCGCAGCCCAGGTCTGCTGAAAACAGGGAGGAAAAGGACGCGCACAGATCGTCTAGGTCCTGAAATGGAACCGTAGTTGAAAAGAACTGCACTTCGTCTTGAATGGAAAACCCAAACCGTGTAAACGCATCTAGTCCAAAATTGTCCGAAGCCGACGGGTGGTCCACCACAAATAGGGTAAGGGGCCGGGGAACGTTTCTGTAGATGGCCATTACAGAAAAATGCTCACTGAGAGGGATGGAAACGTCGCCGTAGGCGACCGACCTCTGAGAGGGTGGGGACAATTGCGGAGACCCGAGACGTGCATACGTCGTCAGATTGACCAAAGAAACTGTGGCCCCCGTATCGACCTGGAAACGGACGTCATCGTTATAGATGTGTAGGGTGAGGAATAACTTTTGAGCCGATGTGTCGGTCCGAGGGGCGACTGAGTGTAAGGAATGGACGGCCTCCTTTTGGCCCGCAGGGGCGGGACGGGGGCGGGTCGAGCGGCTACGACAGACAGATCGAAGGTGGCCCTGTTTCTCACAGAGCTAACAGGTCTTCCAGCGATGGGGACAGTCAGCTCGAGTGTGGGCCGAGAAGCACTGGGGGCACGACGGGAGGGGGCCACGCGGCCGACTTCGAGGGGCGACCGGCGGTTTGGACGCCATAGAGACGTCAGACAGCGAGGAATCTCAACGGTGGTGCCCTCTGGAGACTGCGCCCCGTCGACGGCGATAAGGAGAGGAGCGGGGACTCGACCGCTGCCACCTGGGGCCGCGCCATAGACGTTCGTTCACCGCATGAGCAATTTCGAAGGAATGGGTAATATGCTGAATGTCTTCCAACGAGGGGTTGTCCAACTTTAACGCTGCAGTGCGGACCTCTGGATCGGGCGCCAGTTGAACGACCACATCCCGAATTAACGAATCTGCATATGACGCCTTGCACTGCTGATTGGTGCACGTGAAGTTGCATTTGCAGCTGAGGCCTTGCAAATCCGTCACCCAGGAACGGTAGGACTGACCCGGCTGCTTGTGGTATTGATGGAATTCCAAGTGAGACGCAACCACGTGGTATCGCTGGGAATAATACTTAGTTAGCAACACACAGAGCTCGTGACAGGAGAGTGCCACAGGGTCAGCCAATGGTGCCAACTTGTGGAGCAAGAAATACGTGTCCGGTGAGGCCCACGACAACAACAACGACCGCTGCGGAGAGCCATCCGACACCTGAAAGGCCGTGAAATGTTGCTTCAGACGATGCAGTTACGTTTCCCAATCCTCTTTTGCGTCGTTGAACGGTGGGAACGACGGCGGACGTGGCAACGTGTCCGAGAGCAACTGCAGTAAGGTCTGTAAGTCCTCCAACTGCTGCTGCTGCTGTCGCATGAGCTGCTGCTGTTGCTCTAAGAGAGTGAGTAATTTCTCTTCCATACTCCTACGTTCCGTTTACCTCGTCGCCAAATGTAGTAACCACAACCAACAGCGGGAACGCGTTGGGTTGCGGTTTGGAGCCGCCAGGCAGGGAAGCCGCCGGTGGTGGAGCACACACCACCGGGTAAATACAGGACGAGTCAGACGACAGACCAACGACAACCGACAACAAACGACAACGACTGACTATGAGCGACACAACTTTGTAAGAGATAAACAACGGAGGCTTGTGGAAACCGCAACACCAAACACCAAACATAAATCCACTCGGAACCAGAGCCAGGCAAATGTAAACAACGAGCAACGACCAGAACGCAGTACCGCCAAGATTAAAACGAAATCCAGAGCGAGTACCAGACTGGCTCGACTAGGTTTTTTTTTCTTTATTGTAATTTTAGCACCTCATACAGGCGGGCTGTCAGCAGCATAGTACGCCGCTCTTCAGCCTTAAGTGGTACAATCATATGACAAAGAGGCGACATAGACAATACAATGAAAATGGCGGGCAAAAAAAAGTAGAGACAAAAAACAATAAACATGAAGCCATTCACGCTGGACGATAAAAACACTGACACTTGTTGGCACGGCGAACAGAACACGGAGGACAGCGACGGCACACGTGAACAGTGAAGTTGTAACTGCGAAAGAACGCGAAACACAAAACGAAGCACACACATGAGACACTGATGGCAATGATCTCCGGCGCGCGAATGTTCACTGAGCGTGTGCGAGTCTGGGGACCTGCCAAGAGAGGAGGAGGAGGAAGGGGAGTGGGAGAGGGAGATGGGAGAGCAGAGATGCCATGGGCAGGGGAGAGTGGGGGAGGGAGGAAGGGGGAGGGGAAGCCCGGGAGAAGAGGGGCGGAGGAAGGGGGACGGGGAAAAAGGAAAGAGAAGGGAGGGAGGTTGCCTAAAGGAAAGGAAACAGGAAGTGGGGGGGAGGATGAAAGTTGATAGGAGTGGTAAATGGAAGGAAGGATGACATCATCAGGGAGCTGGCGGAAGCAACCTCGGGAGAGGGTAAGGAGGGTGGAGATATGGAGACCGGGTGGGACGTGGGAATACAGGCGCGGCAGAGGGCGGGGGTGGGAGAGGATCGGGGAAACGAGCGGGTGAGGAGGATCGAGTTTACAGGAGGTGTACAGGGTCTGTATCCTTTCAAGGAAAATGAGAAGGTGGGGGAAGGGGAGGAGATCGTAGAGGATCCGTGTGGGGGAGGGGAGACGGATGCGATAGGCAAGGCGGAGAGCATGGCGTTCAAGGATTTGGAGGGATTTGTAAAAGGTAGGGGGGGGGGGCGGAGATCCAAGCCGGATGGGCATAACAAAGGATAGGGCGGATGAGGGAGGAGGTGTGGAGGATGGTGGAGGGGTCCAGACCCCACGTACGGCCAGAGAGGAGCTTGAGGAGACTGAGGCGGGAGCGTGCCTCGGCTTGGATTGTCCGGAGGTGGGGAGTCCAGGAGAGGCGACGGTCGAGGGTGACGCCAAGGTACTTAAGGGTGGGAGTGAGGGCAATAGGACGGCCATAGATGGTGAGATAGAAATCAAGGAGGCGGAAGGAAGGGGTGGTTTGGCCAACAATTATCGCCTGGGTTTGGGAGGGATTGACCTTGAGCAACCACTGGTTGCACCAAGCGGTGAACCGGTCAAGATGGGATTGGAGAAGGCGTTGGGAGCGCTGCAGGGTGGGGGCACGGGCAAGGAAGGCGGTGTCATCGGCAAACTGGAGAAGGTGGACAGGGGGTGACGGCTGCGGCATGTAAGCCGTGTACAAAAGGTACAGAAGGGGGCAGAGGATGGAGCCTTGGGGCACACTGGCAGAGGGGAAAAAGGTGTAGGAATCTGTGTTATGGATGGTGACATAGGAAGGACGGCGGGAGAGAAAGGAGCCGATCAGACGGATGTAGTTGATGGGAAGGACGAAGGTTTGGAGCTTTAAGAGGAGACCGGAATGCCATACACACTCATAAGCTCATTCGAGGCCCAGGGAGAGGAAGATTGCGGAGCGACGGGAATTAAGCTGGTCGGAAAGGAGATGAGTGAGGTGAAGGAGAAGGTCGTCGGAAGAGAAGGACGGCCGAAAGCCACACTGGGTAACAGGAAGGAGGCGGTGCTGGCGGAGATGCTGGTGGATGCGTCGGGTGAGGATAGATTCCAGGACCTTGCTGAAGACTGAGGTAAGGCTGATGGGACGGTAGGAGGAGACGGCGGACGGCGGTTTGCCAGGTTTTAGGAACATGAGGATATGGGAGGTTTTCCACAGGTCGGGGTAGTAACCGGTGGACAGGACTACATTGTAGAGCCTGGCCAGGGTGGAGAGGAAAGAAACAGGAGGTTCACGAAGGTACAGTAGGTGACACGATCGTGACCAGGAGCGGTGGTGCGTTTTGTGCTGATGGTAGCAATGAGATCCTGTGTAGCGATAGGGGCATTGAGTTCCGTGTGTGCAATGTTGTCCAAGTACTGGAAACCAGGAGCGAGGGGAGGGACAGAGGTGTCAGTTCGATCGCGGACATCTGGGAAGAGGGAGTAATCGAACTGGGGATCATCGGGGATGGAAAATACATCGGAGAGGTAGGAGGCAAAGTGATTGGCCTTACTGAAGGTGTCAGGGAAGGGGTGATCATCATGGAGAAGAAGAGAGTAGGGGGAGGGTTTAGTTCCGGTAGGGCGACGGAAGGCTGACCAGAACTTGGACGAGTTGATCGGTAGGGTAGTATTTAAACAGGTGCATGTCGGTCGCCAGTCCCAGCGTTTCTTAGCCGCGAGCAAATTACGAATGTGTCGCTGGAGTTGCCGGTGGCGTCGAAGTGTGTCCAGGTCACGCGTGTGGAGGAAGGCACGGTAGAGACGGCGGGATTCACGGAGGAGGAGGACGGCCTGTGGGGGTAAGGTAGGATGGTGGGGGTGGATGGCGACAGTAGGGACGTGGGCCTCCACGGCCTCAGACAAGGTCTGCTGGAGAAAGAAGGCAGCATGGGTGACATCATCGGGGCTATCGACCTGGGTGGAGAGGGTATCCTGGTAGGCAGTCCAGTTGGCACGGGAATAGTCATGGACGTACTTAGGGGGAGGGTCATTACGAGGGTCGGGTCGGGGGCGACGTCCGTCTGAAACGGTGAGGAGGACAGGGAGATGGTCACTACCAATAGGCTCCAGGACATCCACCGTTATGCGACCAAGGAGGTTGGGGGAGGAGAGAATAACATCGGGAGAGGAGTTGGATTCAGGACGGGTGTGCTGGGGGATGGGGATGAGGTCACCTTGAAGGGTGGAGAGGAACCGATGCCACCGCCGTAACTGGGCAGAAGAAACGACTATGGATGTTGAGGTCGGCGGCGATCACATAGGAGGAGAAGGTACGGTCGATGTGGGAGAGGAAGTCGAAGGGAATAGGAGCGTTGGGGCGGACATAGATGGTGGCGGACGTAGGCCGGGGAAGAAGAGACTAAGGATCAGGTGTTCGGTCGGGTCGGGAAGGAGAGGTTGGAGCCAGGACTAGGGCAGAGCGGGTCCCTATATACGAAACCGGAGGGAGCGGCTATTGGCCGCTATCTGCACGTGGCTTAGCGATGGCGCCCTAGCTGCGCGAGAGCCGCTGCGCGGAATAGCCGCCGTGGAGGCGGAGCCCTCTATGGGCTGACCACGTCCATTTGTTCTGCTGCGTGTTCGACTTCCGCAGCGGAAGGTACTAGAATTACGACCCTCCTAAACTGTGGGCCGTTTCTTGTCAGTCACCAGACGAGGTCGGCCTGTACACTTTTGTATTGTACATGTCCCTTTACGTTTCCACTTCACTATCAAACCGGAAGCAATAGACCTAGGGACGTTTCGGAGTGTGGAAATCTCGCGTACAGACGTATGACCCAAGTGACACCCAATCACCTGACCACGTTCGAAATCCGTGAGATCCACGTAGCGCCCCTTTCTGCTCTCTCACGATGTCTAATAACTGCTGACGTCGCTGATGTGGAGTACCTGGGAGTAGGTGCCTGCACAGTGAACCTAATATGAAAAACGTGTATTTTTGGGAATGTCCGTATACTTTTGATCAATAGTGTATATCGGGAAGAGTAAGTGCTGTTTGACGGGTATTACTACTGTTGGCCTTCCAGGTGTTCCAACACGCCCCATTCTGATTGAGCCAGGCCCATGCCTTGTTTAGCGCTTCTGCCTGTGCACAGCAGTACCAAGTGATATACCAGTTTGAATTTTTTTATTATTCTTCATTAACCAAGTTTTTTGCTCCCTCTTGTGTTTGAAATGCGTAATTTCAGATAGTTACTCTGGTTTTTCTTCTCTATCTCTTGTTTATTTATTTTTAACTCAGGGTGTTTCCTTAAGTTGTAATGTTTGTTGAGTGTTAGATATGCTGTGGTACTTTGCTGCTGACAGCAGGGATCGTTACGACATCAGGCGCTAGCCCCCCCCCCCCCCCGCCCCCCCGCCCCCTCCATTGTTTTTGGGCTCGATAATTATGGCACTACACTTGTGGTAGTTACGAACTACGTCAATGTTTTGTTGGCTAAAATCTATCAAGCACTCTCTTTTTAAGGTGAAACTGATTCAAATTTCTGTTGGGCTCCTAGCAGTTTTATAATGAGTAATAGTCCACATACTAGTTCATGGCTTGGAAATCATGTCACATGGAATAAGGCAACTGCCCACCTTATGTTTTCTGTATTGAAGTTAATTTAACATTTGAAGCAGCTTGTGGGCGGTAAATATTTGCTGACTTTTTAGCGTTAATTGTTTATAATCATTTGTCATTTAAAGTGGCTAGTACTCGGCTTCCATTTGCTGACTTTTATATTAATTATTTTTAATCAATCGTGATTTAAAGAGGCTAGTACCCACTTATTTTTTTATATTGAAATTTATCTGATATTTGTAGTGCTAGTGCCCGGAATCTATTTGCTGATTTTTCTGCATTAACTGTTTTTAATCACTAATCATTCAAAGGGGCTAGTACCCACTTATTTTTAAATTGAAATTTGTTTAACATTTGAAGGGGCTAGTGCCCGACACCTATCTGATGAATCTATATTAATTGTTTTTAGTAACTAATCGTTGAAAGGGGCCAGTTCTGCTTTATCTTTTACGTAGTGAAAATTGTTTAATATCTGGAGGGACTAGAGAGTCCGACGTCTATATTCAAATTTTCGTAACATCTTGCAGGGACTAGTGTCCGTTCATTTTGGCACATCCAATTCATTTTGAGATTTTGAAGGGCTAATTTCTGACCTTTATTATTAGATTTTCTGTTATGGATTTCAATGTGAGGAAGGGTTAATGGTCGTAACTTGTCTTAGGTAATCTTACTGTAATCACCTATGTCAATTCAGTAAATAAGCAAGAAGAGACTTTGGGAATTAACTGTCAGTTTTGTTAATAGTTTAAGTGGAAAGAGTTGTTTGCCAGTTGCTAAAGCTGTATATTGCTCAAGTACTCATGTACATTGTTGTTGTTGTTTAGTAATTGTGTTTAAATATTAAAAATTAGTTCATCGTCCATCCGCTTGCCCCACCAGGATCCATATATCCTAGCTATCAAGCTCCAAAAAAGGGCGCATGTAAGCGTATCAATCAAAAAGAAGTCAAGAATGGTTCCAGTGCCTTAGACGTAAAAGGTGGGCTCATGACGAATGTGACACAGGAAACACCATGTTTGTGTCATAAAATGCAGCACTGTCAACGATGATAATTAGTCTTTTAATTAACATTCAATCTTCTGTGTAGGCCACATTATGTAAACAGGTGAACGTTCGCCAAAAAATTTGTTTAATGTAAGTAAGACCTTTGCATTTTCCCATGTTATTGTTGCAGGTAAACCTGTAATTGTGTTTACTACAAATGGTTCCATTTCTAAAAATTTTATTAGTGTGTTTTGTTTAATCATTTTTGTGTTCTGTGATATGTATAAAGTTGCCCCATACCTGGGGCATGTTTACACACTCGACTTACGTCTATACAAAAAATTTTTGATCTCTCAAATGAAATCTTCAGTTAGAAGCGTATACACCAAGTTTACTTGTTTCGAACATTTTTATGTTAAAAGTCTTATCTCCATTTACAAGTAGTGAGTCATCCTGCGATTTTTTTATTAAACTCGAGGAAAATTCTCAAAGCAGAACGTCATACAAAGAAGAAATAATTTAACCATCAGCTTCACGTCAATAGCTGTTACGTATCTACAAAGGGTCGTCGACAACTGCGCACGTAAAATATCGCTTTCGTATTGTGTTACGGTAGCCTTTTGAAGCAACGCTATTGAGTTCACACCGGCCCCTGCGGCTTGTAATAGTGGGTCACGTCATCCTAGCATCAAAGCGATATTACTGCTGCTCTGGGCGTATATTATCCTGCTTGAGCATAACAAGCAGACAGGCTGAAACGGTGAGAGGATTAATCCTGGCAGTAAGCGGCCAGCGTGGCCTACACGCCAGAGACCCACCCGATAGCATACGTAATTAGCACAACCGCTGTGCATTTAGATACTGCTTGGCCAGGGCAAGGAAATACCACTGTGCGTGCAGATACTGTGGACATGAGTGAAGACTAAAGGGGGAAAGGGATGCGTCCGTGGTCGTCCACTTCGAAGCAATGACGTACACTTGTGGAAAGTAAAGAGTCAATTATCACTCGTTCTTGTGATCTTCAGTCCGAAGACTGACTCATGCAGCTCTCCTCGCTGGTCTCTTCCGCCAAAGTCTCTTCATAACTACTGCAAACTACGTCCTCTTGAGCCTAATTTATGTATTCGCGTCTTGACATCCCTGTACAAATTTTATCAGCCACACATCCCTCCATTAACAGATTGATGAGATCTTCAGGCCTCAGGTTGTATTCCGCCGACCGAATTCTTTTAGTCAGGTTGTTGCATAATTTTTTTTTTTCAATTCGATTCAGTACCTCCTTATTAGCTACTCGATATACCCATCTTCAACATTCCTCCGTAGCACCATGTTTCCAACTCTTTTATTCTCTTCTCAGTTGACATTAGTTGGGGAGAGAGCTGTACCTAGAGTACAGTGCACGAATGAACACTTCGGTGTAGTGACTGGTTTTAGAGCCATATGAAATAACGAGCACTAGAGACCGGTATAAGCATTTTAGGCCATTTTTATACAGTTTTGGTTGTTGTACGTCATAAGGTTGTGTGTTTCTAAATGTTTCTGGTCTTACACATGTAAGTGCCATGTAACATGTTAAAGTTATTTGCAATATATTGTTCATTCTTCAGGTACAGAGTTATATTTTAGGCCATTTTTATACAGTTTTTGTTGTTGTACGTCATAAGGTTGTGTGTTTCTAAATGTTTCTGGTCTTACACATATAAGTGCCATGTAACATGTTAAAGTTATTTGCAATATATTGTTCATTCTTCAGGTACAGAGTTATATGCTGAACAAAATGTAACATATTCATAGAACCATTCGTGTAACATGTCGGTAGTTAAGCCATACTTCTTCGATTGTGCATCATCGTCTACCTTCAAACACAAGAAGTATTTTTCTCAAGTAACGTGTGAGACTTATAAATGAAGAGAGTTTCTTTAATATTGTAACTGTTTTACCTTTCTCGGAAATGGAAATTGGTTTTAGTTTCCAAAGCTTCTTTTTCATAACGCATTTGAGTTATAACTGGTTTTTTATAATACTTCCGCTGAATTTGATTTCAATTACTGATTGTTACAGTTATACAGTACCTTGCAACATGTTTTTACATTGGGAAAAACCTTAATTTTCCTCAGCAATTTTTGTAATTTCTGAAAAAACTGAACCACAAATGTCATGATTTGAAAGCTGGATAAGAAAATATATTAAACTCATATTAGATTGCTGGCTAGATGCGAAAGTCTGAGTGGTGACCTAGATACAACCCCATCCCCCCCATTGGAATAAATTTTTTGCTTGTTTGGTTGCGCCATCCTCGTACACAATGAAATTCCAGCACCAGAATATCTCTGTACGCTGGTAGAGAAGACAAAACAAAATAACAGAGCCTACGGATGAAATGAAGCACATGCGTAAGTTAGTTTCTCCATTTGAAGTATAATAATGTCGCAAATATTCGCGCTAAAGTGGTGGAAGTATAGGAAACAATGCATTATATAAAACGGCGGTAAGGTGTTCTACTCGCCTCCTGTGTGTTCGAAAAATCATAATAACAAATACTGAAGTGGCAAAAAGCCTAACATGGTGTTGGGAGTATATGTGCAGATATTTCTGTTCATGACTAAGGACTGTGTACTGAACACCATTACATCAGTATTTACTTTATTTCCAGACTTATAATTATAGCTGTTTCGACTAGTACATTTTAGGTTGGTTAGTGTTCTGGCGTAACCACATGCGCTGGAAGGAAGACGAAGAACGCAAGACCTGAGAAGGCGGTGAAACGATGTAGGCCAGTGGTGCGCTGATTAGGACCTCGCCACGACAGGAGCGACACCTGGAACAAGTGAATATAAGCGCCGCTCCTGCCAGCCCCGGCGCTCCGATAGGCTCAGTATACTGGCAGTGGAACGTATTCGCGGAGTACCAGCACGCCCTAGCAGAGAGTGCTACGCAATCAGATAGTAGTGATCCATATCCGATGCTTGGTTAAACATTGTGTATAGCAAGAACTTTACTGTTTACATGTCCCCTATCGCTTACCACACCTTTTGTAAATACAGGTTAAGTATTGTCAATCTGATTTATTAAAATAAAACTACTAATGTTATTTGCCTGAATTGAACAGAATTTTGAGAACGCAGCATCCCCTAGGCACCCTATACGAGACAAGTGGCCAAGAGCTAACATTTAGCACCTCTAAGCATAGCACGAGCAAGCTATTAATGTTTATTAGTTAGAAGTCAGCTTAAGTAGTATGTAAGCTTAGGGACCGATGACCTCAGCAGTTTGGCCCCATAGGACCTGCCCACAAATTTCCACTTATTCCCTATTTAGACAACGAGTGGGTCGTACCAGAATAAGAACACAATGCTGCTACATAATGTGTGCGCGGTGCACGCCATTCCCAATAAATCTGCTCAATAACCGAAGAATACTAGGTTTAATTTATGTTGTAACGGCCAAACGATGGAGGCACAGATAAGGTGCTCGCTGCTTAAACTGGTGCAGTTAAAATCTGTAACATGTATGAGGATACACTTCTAGACAGCACATATCATACATCGACAGCAGCTTACAATTTCGCTCTCGTGGTAGTTGCTAATTACAGTGTTTGTTCTCTTTTGGGGTTGTAGAGAACTTTTAAAGAACTGTATATTGAACCCAGCTAGTCAGGAAAACTAATTCCTTTTATAATACTGCAGACAAAACACAAGACAGATTCAACACAACGAAAGATTTATAACGTAAATACAACACCTAATACAGCTTATGCAATAAGATAATGATCATAATGTTTAAGGTAGCTTTGTGTAATGTGTGCCAGGTGGAATGCCCACACTTCCCTTTACCCTCTTCCGTCGGAGACAGGCTGCCATAACCGCCTGGAGCTTGCACCCAAAGCTGAAGATAGAGAGAACGGGGATCGACACGGAAATCATAGACGAGGACTGACCAGGCGTGGCGCTCAGTGCGTATTGTTGAGCTGCAGTAACAGCATTCATCTGTAGAACAAAAGGAGCTTCATGAAGATATCTGAAAAATGACCGATGAGGCTGAACATGGGATCTATAGATAACGGAAAGAACTTAATATGTTGCGACAAAAGAATGCAATCAATGAGCAACTTACCGGGAGAGCATCTTCGTCCTGTTACATTTTGTGAGGAGGATGTTACAGACCAGGTATAAAAGTTACTGTTTAGTAGCTCTGTTGGCGAGAAGAAAAGCTGGCCACCCAGCTGCATGGACACATGCAAAGAAATCTTAGATAATCGCCAGGGATAATTCCTCCTGCTGCAGGGAGGGGGGGGGGGGGGTTATGGGGTACTTCACAGAAGGCCATTGCTCACAGCAGCCCATCAAACTACTGTACGTTTTCAATAGGCCAAGCAACAAGGACATGCAGGTGAGTGGAGGAGTGTAGTGTGGTCCGATAAGCTCGTCCATAGTGGATTTCGTATAGACGGTTAAAATGGCTCTGAGCACTATGGGACTTAACATCGACGGTCATCAGTCACCTAGAACTTAGAACTACTTAAACCTAACTAACCTAAGGACAGCACACAACACCCAGCCATCACGACGCAGAGAAAATCTCTGACCCCGCCGGGAATCGAACCAGGGAACCCGGGCGTGGGAAGCGAGAACGCTACCGCACGACCACGAGATGCGGGCAATTTCTTTTAGAAACCAAAGTAATTGGATTTTATAGACACGTTAGTTGGCTGGTTGCTGTAATCTTCAATGTAAGAGTCCACCTGTAATTTGTACACAGCCAGCGGGTCAAAATGTCAGTTTCTGACAAAAAGGCACCTTTCTTACAACTTGCTTCCGTTATGCAGGTTGTTTCTTTTAACTTGGTACAACTAAATAACTCGAAAATATACATCCTATGAAAAAATATTTCCACGAGGAGTGACCACGTGGTTAGAGACGCCATGTCACAAATCGAGCGGCCCCTCCCGCCGGAGGTTCGAGTCCTACCACGGGCATGGTTGTTTGAGTTGTTCTTAGCGTAAGTTACATCAAGTTAATTTCAGTATTGTGTAAGTCTATGGTCCGATGCCCTCAGTAGTTTGGTCCCTTAGGAATTCACACACATTTGAACGTTTTTGAAAAAAAGTTGCAGATAAAAAGTTAGTATTTTCAAAGGGGACCTCTGTCTATGCTAAATCTGGCTACATTTAACCGTCCTCCCTCAACTGGAGGTCAAAATGAGCACTCCACTTCTTTATTGCCGATTCGGATTCTACACCAAGACATACCTAACGATTATCCAAAACACTTTTTCAATTTGTAGTAAATGACACTCCAATCGACAAAATTCCATTTTTCCGGTTTTTTCAATTAAGAATCGACAAAATTGATAGTATATTTCATTTTCGAAAAACATATAAACTTTGTTTCTCTTAACAGCTGATATTATTGTTAAAAATGTAGTTTAGTTTTGCAAATTTGGTTGCACAGTTAGACTTTTACGTTTAGGCGTTTAAAAACTTGGAAAATACGCTTTTTTTCTCAGCAACCTGTAACACCATAGCTCTAATGCTGTACGGATTTATTTCGCTTTTTTGCTTTGGTTTAATGTTATAACACTGAGTAACTGTAAATGTGTTTGAAACGATAACATAAAATTGTATAATCCTTTCTTTGTTAAAACTTTGATGTCGTGGTTTGATTCTATTTAATGTAGTATATCTGTCATTTAAATTCTTTGTCCCATTTGGAGGGAACAAAACTTACTATATATAATTGTAATTTCTGTGTGAATGATTTTTTGTAGAAATGTCAATATGTGCAAATGTTTTGTTTTATTTAATGTGTTTGGTTGCTGTTATGTAAACTGCTGATCCTCATTTAGGGTTCTTAGTTCTTTAGTATATAAAAGGTGTAGTGGTTCCTCTCAGGAACGGAACTGAGTAGCGCGCGCAAATTGTGGATGGCCTAGATAGAAAAGGTGGAATTTAGAGTCAGTCGTGGACGAGCTACCAAACTGTGCACTGCCATATAAAAGTTTTATATTGTGCTGGTTCCGAGAGAGGCTTTTTCTGCCACTTCCCAATGCCTCGGATGGATGGATAAATAGCTGGAACGATTCTGGAATTGGCATCCATCATCGCCACCAAAAAAGGACAGGGTCCAGCAAATCTGCCTGCAAATACACCTACCAGCATGCAGTTGCCACCACATTGCGCAATCACTGTATCGGAATGCTATATAATAATGTACAGCTCATTGGATGTTTTAGTGTGCACAAATATAAGGTAACTTATAACTGAATTCATGTACCTACCTTGATTTTTTTCCTGTTACAACACCTCTCAGGTTCCTCTCCATTTGAACTATGATTACCGAGTGTCCTAGTTTGTGGAAAAAATGAAAGCCTGAAAACATTAAATGATGTTGTTTGATTTTTGCTAATAAGAGAGTAATCAGGTTAACTGTGGATTTCATGAAATTGTGCGAGGTAGTAAATGTAGTTTTGTGAAAGCCTCCCAGTGATGGAAATGTTGTTGTTGTTGTGGTCTTCAGTCCTGAGACTGGTTTGATGCAGCTCTTCGTGCTAATCTATCCTGTGCAAGCTCCTTCATCTCCCAGTACCTACTGCAACCTACATCCTTCTGAATCTTCTTAGTGTATTTATCTCTTGGTCTCCCTCTACGATTTTTACCCTCCACGCTGCCCTCCAACGCTAAATTTGTGATCCCTTGATGCCTCAGGACATGTCCAACCAACCGATCCCTTCTTCTAGTCAAGTTGTGCCACAAACTTCTCATCACCCCAATCCTATTCAATACCTCCTCATTAGTTACGTGATCTACCCATCTAATCTTGAGCATTCTTCTGTAGCACCACAATTCGAAAGCTTCTATTCTCTCTTCTTATCCAAACTATTTTTCGAGCATGTTTCACTTCTGTACATGGCTACACTCCATACAAATACTTTCAGAAACGACTTCCTGACACTTAAATCTATACCCGATGTTAACAAATTTCTCTTCTTCAGAAACGCTTTCCTTGCCATTGCCAGTCTACATTTTATATCCTCTCTACCTCAACCATCATCAGTTATTTTGCTTGCCGGCCGGTGTGGCCGTGCGGTTCTAGGCGCTTCAGTCTGGAACCGCGTGACCACCACGGTCGCAGGTTCGAATCCTGCCCCGGGCATGGATGTGTGTGATGTCCTTAGATTAGTTAGGTTTAAGTAGTTCTAAGTTCTAGGGGACTGATGACCACAGATGTTAAGTCCCATAGTGCTCAGAGCCATTTGAAACATTTTGAGTTATTTTGCTCCCCAAATAGCTAAACTCCTTTATCACTTTAAGTGTCTCATTTCCTAATCCAATTCCCTCAGTATCACCCGACTTAATTCGACTACATTCCATTATCCTCATTTTGCTTTTATTGATGTTCATCTTATATCCCCCTTTCAAGACACTGTCCATTCCGTTCAACTGCTCTTTCAAGTCCTTTGCTGTTTCTGACAGAATTACACAGTCATTGGTGAACCTCAAAGTTTTTATTTCTTCTCCATGGACTTTAATACCTACTCCGAATTTTTCTTTTGTTTCCTTCACTGCTTGCTCAATATACAGATTGAATAACATCGGGGATAGGCTACAACCCTGTCTCACACCCTTCCCAACCACTGCTTCCCTTTCATGCCTCTCGACTCTTATAACTGCCATCTTGTTTCTGTACAAATTGTAAATAGCATTTCGCTCCCTGCATTTTACCCCTGCCACCTTTAGAATTTGAAAGAGAGTATTCCAGTCAACGTCGTCAAAATCTTTCTCTAGGTGTACAAATGCTACAAACGTAGGTTTGCCTTTCCTTAATCTTTTTTCTAAGATAAGTCGTAGGGTCAGTATTGCCTCACGTGTTCCAATATTTATATGGATTCCAAACTGATCTTCGCAGAGGTCGGCTTCTACCAGTTTTTCCATTCGTCTGTAAAGAATTCGCGTTAGTATTTTGCAGCTGTGACTTATTAAACTGATAGTTCGGTAATTTTCACATCTGTCAACACCTGCTTTCTTTGGGATTGGAATTATTATATTCTTCTTGAGGTCTGAGGGTATTTCTCCGGTCTCATTCATCTTGCTCACCAGATGGTAGAGTTTTGTCAGGACTGGCTCTCCCAAGGCTGTCAGTAGTTCCAATGGAATGTTGTCTACTCCCAGGGCCTTGTTTCGACTCAGGTCTTTCAGCGCCCTGTCAAACTCTTCACGCAGTATCGTATCTCCCATTTCATCTTCATCTACATCCGCTTCCATTTCCATAATATTGTCTTCAAGTACATCACCCTTGTATACACCCTCTATATACTCCTTCCATCTTTTTGCTTTCCCCTCTTTGCTTAGGACTTGATTTCCATCTGAGCTCTTGATATTCATACAAGTGGCTCTCTTTTCTCCAAAGGTCTCTTTAATTTTCCTGTAGGCTGTATCTATCTTACCCCCAGTGAGATAAGCGTCTACATCCTTACATTTGTCCTCTAGCCATGCCTGCTTAGCCATTTTACACTTCCTGTCGATCTCATTTTTGAGACGTTTGTAATCCTTTTTGCCTGCTTCATTTACTGCATTTTTATGTTTCTCCTTTCATCAATTAAATTCAATATTTCTTCTATTACCCAAGGATTTCTACTAGCCCTCCTCTTTTTACCTACTTGATCCTCTGCTGCCTTCACTACTTCATCCCTCAGAGCTACCCATTCGTCTTCTACTGTATTTCTTTCCCCCATTCCTGTCAATTGTTCCCTTATGCTGTCCCTGAAACTCTGTACAACCTCTGGTTTAGTCAGTTTATCCAGGTCCCATCTCCTTAAATTCCCACCTTTTTGCAATTTCTTCAGTCTTAATCTATAGCTCATAACCAATAGATTGTGGTCAGAGTGCACATCTGCCCCTGGAAATGTCCTACAATTTAAGACCTAGTTTCTAAATCTCTGTCTTACCATTATATAATCTATCTGATACCTTTTAGTATCTCCAGGATTCTTCCATGTATACAACCTTCTTTTATGATTCTTGAACCAAGTGTTAGCTATGATTAAGTTATGCTCTGTGCAAAATTCTAACATACGGCTTCCTCTTTCATTTCTTAGCCCCAATCCATATTCACCTACTACGTTTCCTTCTCTCCCTTTTCCTACTGTCGAATTCCAGTCACCCATGACTATTAAATTTTCGTCTCTCTTCACTACCTGAATAATTTCTTTGTGATGGAAATAGTCCAATTTATAGTTTTGTGGAGTTTCAAAGTCACCTATTTGATCATTTACTTGCAAGTAGGAGACAGTGATAATAAAGACTATTTGCTGTTTCTTTTAAAGCTTGAAAGTTCATAAAACTGAGGCTTATAAAGTTTTGCTTTTAATATGATCACATTGCTGCCTGTCGTAAATTTAGAAGGTGAGTCAGTTTCTTGCAATTTTGTCAACATTGTGTTTCACTGTAGTAACAGTGGGAAACTGCAATAGCAGAAAATTAATGTTCATAATTGCTAAGTGTTTGTCTCTCTTGTGTATTGGAAGTGCATATTAATATGTATAAGAGGATCCACAGTTTGTCTATTGTGCTAATGCTAGGTAACAAGTAACGGGAAGACCACTATTTATGAAAACCTGTTAGTGAATTCCGTTTAACTTTCATCCTAAATAGAATAGTATTTAGTTGAGAGATATTTAAACTGTGACCAGTTCATAAAAATGCAGTGAACTGCATTTATAATTTTATGTCAGCTAGGAAAATATTTGAACGATAATATTGATCCTATGTCCAATTAATGATTCTGCAGTGATTAGTAATAATAACGTTATAAAGACCATTCAGTTTGAATAAGCACCGAAAGTAATAGTGTGTTTCGTTATTTGTTATATTTATGCAAATAGTTTGTGCTGCTCTAGCTGTTAGTTCCAGCCTTAACGTTAACATATGCAGGTGTCAGAGTTCATTGCACTCGCGTGCGGTAAAATATAGGTTGTGTTTGTCCGTTAAGGTTATTCATTCTTAATTTCTTGAACAAGAATGTCAATCAACCTCTTCCCTAATTAGGCTGCCGACCGTTTTCCTTACTCTTCGAACAGTGTGGATAAGTAAATTATGGTTTGTTACTGTTTGAATATTTACGTAATTCTGACTTTCATTTGCCATAAGGTACAACACGGTCAACCTAGCAAAATTCCTCTCAGAGGGTAACACTGTATGTTGCGTTATACCATAACTGCTTTAATAAGATAATTTTGTTTCACAACCTGCCTCCAGCTTCGAGGTTATGGTATAGCTGTAGCAGACAGGAGTGTTACTAACTTATAATGCGTTAGATGTCAAGCTGACTGGCCGATTGTTCAAAATGATTCAAATGGCTCGGAGCAAAATGGGACTTAACTTCTGAGGTCATCAGTCCCCTAGAACTCAGAACTACATAAACCTAACTGAGATAAGGACATCACACACATCCATGCCCGAGGCAGCATTCGAACTTGCGACTGCAGCGGTCGCGCGGCTCCAGACTGTAGCGCCTAGAACCGGTCGGCCACCCCGGCCAGCCTGGCCGATTGTGGTCACATTTATATGCCTTCGGTACTATCGACATTTATGGATGATACTCTTTTGAAAGTCTGATGATATGTCACTGGTGTTATAAATTCTACATGCTAACTTTAATAATCGGTTGCTTGCCGCTTTTCTCATTGATTTGACAAATTCCAAGTGTTACCGATATTCTTTCTTCTACTTTTGAGCATAAGTCTTCCAGAGCTCTGTCAAATGTGACTCAAACACAGGATCTCCTATGTGTTCAAACTGAAATTCATTTCTTCTTCTATCACATCATTAAACAGCTCCGCTGCTTCATAGAAGTTATCATAGTCTACATCCGCATATGCACGCACTCTCTCATCCACGGTGGTATACGTGTACACGGAATTAATTCTACATCTCACCATACCCTCTAGGTGGATAGCTGTTTATGAGCTAATGTATTTTTTATCCGATTGCTGTGTGCTCTTACTAGCTCACGTCGACCCGTTTTTCACTTTTTATATGAAAATTGGTCTGACGTATAAAATAATATGCTGTGAACATGCTCCAAAAACCTACAGAATTTAGTATTACAAGAAGCACCACAGAAACAAACTTAGTGCGTTACATAAAGATAGTCATCACCTATCCGATTAAGAACTGTGAAATTAAAATATTTACGAATCTTTATCTTTATTCTAATACACTCTGTAACAACATAGTACAGTACTGTAACTGCTTCTACGTCTTTCCTTTTTAATTTTTCAGCAACATAAAACAGGCAACATAACTTTTTAAAAACAATTCTTTCATTGAGCAAACGTGAGGAAATGTTGTATCGCCAGGAGTCGCTAATGCAGACCTAACTACGTTTCTTCGTAGTTCACATTTTATTCACTGTAAAACCTATATTAATATTTTTCAGATTTTTGAATTTACTTTATTATGTTTCCATCACATTTCCCTTACCATAATATAGTATGTAGAGCTGTAACCATAAATTCTGTAAACCTCTGTAATTACGAAATAGTTCTGTAAGGTTGTGTATGAAAGGTGTAGAACTGTAACACAATTCTTAGTATTTGGTAGTAACTGAACTTTTTTTAACTACTGAATACCTCTACTCAAACATCAACTTCGACCACTCCAAAGTTACTTAACATTTCTCTCAACAACTGACAGTCAGAAGGCACATAGTAAAATGACGTTTCCGGGAAATAGTACCTTTCAAACCACACAAGAGATTCAGCACACTTGTTATCATTAACATGTATAATTCGTAATCACAAAAATTAAACTTCTCACACTTTAAAGAAGAAAAAGGTGAAATTTCACCTCATTTCCGCAAATTGATTTGTACAAGCAAAAAGAGGAATACATTTACAATACTTACAGTATATGTTAGTTATTGTGCATTCATATACTGTTTATTCCTCGTCGAAATGCTTTCAAGAAATTCAAAAATAATAATCAGCGAACTTCAAATTAATATAAGACACCTTTCCACGCTTAGACTAGTCACACTATGTTAAGAAATTTTATAACTAAACACCAAAAAGTGGGAGAGCTATCACATATAACAGTTAAACTTTGTCCTGTTGGAATTATTTAAAGTTCACTTTCCATAACGCCTAAAGCAAATATATTTACTCCTTCCTCCACTCATATTACACATACAGAAACTACTATAATTCATATCAGGGTATGAAAAATAAAACGTTAACTGATTACCCACATTGTTTTACTCCTGATCTCTTTTCTCACTTTCACTCCATTCGGCTCAGCCCCATTGACTCCTTCACGTCGAGTTACTGCCGCTGCTTTTTTCTGAAGTCAACGTCCACCGTCGACTGCTTGATATCTCCCGGCTACTCGGCCTCATCCTTCTAGCTTCTAGAGAGCAAAGTAGTCCCTTTCAATACGTTTCATAAAGAATGTATTTTAATAGTTGTAAGAAACTTTATTAAAAGTCTACTAGTTTAGGTATATTCATGATCCATATTCTACTGCTGATCAAAAAAATTCGTTATGGCAATTTGACTTCAGATTCATTACATATTGCTGCTGTTACACTAAATCAAACAGGCAAACATCATCATTATTACATGTGACAAATACAATAAAATCCACATGTATCCATGTAACAATAGTGAATGACCTAACAAGACTGATGCTTGCCTATTTGATTTAATATTGAGGTAACTATAGGTACTGAATCACAATGCTGAATGCTAAAACCAATTTTTTGTCCAGTGACAAAGTATGGTCATTGCATATGAACAAAGCTGATCTTGCATAAAGATTGCAGTGTTCGAAACTTTATTTAAAATTATGTGCTCTGATTTACTGAAATGAATGTGTGTGAAATCTTACCCAACAGTCTTTATCCTTTCCATAATAATTAATAAATATCCCAGTTTGGGATAAGAGAAGATCGTCTTACTGAACGAGGAAAACAGGTAGTTAAAATGCTTTTTCAAATGTAATGTGCTATGTAAGTGTAACCCCAAATTATTAAAGCAGAGGGTGCTCCAAGATCAGTTCCTTGAAATGAATGTAGAATGCCCTATTATAAAAACGTAATTCCTCAGGTAATATCTAGAACAGTAATGGTATGTGAATGTTTATGCAGAGATCTGATTAGAATTTATCTGTTCATTCTGCTATGTAATTATACTTTCGTAGTTAAATAATTTTATCTTGGCTTAATCGTAAGAGTAATGAACAGTCGTGCAAGCCAAAAACATCTTACTTCTTGATAGTGAATGAATATTAAATTACTAAAGCTTCTCTTGCTACTGAATACGTATTTGGTGGAACAATTTCTGGTTAGAGAAATGACTAACATTAATGGATGTCAAAAAGCCACCACAGTGTTTACGTACTGTTAAATTTTGTGTTTTTACGCCTTCTGTTGACTATTATGAAACTTTCTTTTCTATGCCACCTGTTGTCTGCTTTTAAACTTTGTTTTCATGTTCTAATTGGTGTGTGCTACTATCTGTGTGAATGTTGTAGCAAATGTTCTCAGTGTGGCAACGATAGGCTCTCGTACTGCATCTACAGTACTAGTGTACTTTATATGTAAATAATTTATCAGGCATACCATTTAATTAAACACTAATCCCAGTACAAAATGAATTACATCAGTTGTTATTTGGTAAGCTTGTATTGTCGGAACAGTAGCGAGACTCTGCATATCCACCACACCAATATGAACTCTTTAAATGGCCTTGATGGATAAATCTTTCTATAGATTGTTTGTTCTCATTAACCGATGCCTCCTTCTACCACATTCTGTGACTTGTATCAAATGCATGACGAACTTTCAGTTCGACATGTGTTACAGTTCCCTCAGTTAATGTTTCGTCTCAGAGATGATAAGAAGGAATTAAATGGGGATCAAGGAACAAAACTTGTCACAATATATGCTTCCTTTCTTTGCATACGTTCGATACCTTGGCTTTGCCACAGAGAAGGGCAGCTTTTAGGCGGCTAGAGTATGCCAGGATGACATAATCAATGGCGGAAGGTACTCTTGGCATTTATGTATATAAATTAAATATTCGCACGGTTCATTATACAACTTGACTGCAGCTGCATACAGTTCCCACTCTAAAGAGTTATCTTGCGTCTAAATATGGTGATTTCGACATCGTGCATCTGGCAGCAGAAAAGCCTTTTGCAGGATTTATAACTAGTACATCTAATAGGTAATCATTTGACACTGTAGTAAACTTATTGTTCTATACATAAATTCCGATATAACGTGGGTAGAAAGAATCCTGCAGTCTTGTATTCAAAACTTTCAAGAGCATATACCTCCCAAATGCTTAACACTGTGAGAAACCTTGGAAAGCACCCTTACAGCTGAATGATTTACCACCTCCCCTCCTAAATATATGAAGATACATTTGTTATCAGGACTATCATAACATTGCTGCCTTGTAAAATTGGCAACATTGTTATAGAGCACCCTCTGCCATGTAACATTGGTAAGAATCACACTATGCCATGCAACATTGATACAAAGAGACCTCTGCCACATAACACTGGTAAGAAACGCCCACCATCACGCAACATTGGTATGAAGCACCCTTTGTCATGGATGACATAACTTTTTTTTTTTGCCCTCACATGTGGACTACTCAAAAGCCAAAGTTTCATTACGAGATGTATTTTCCTACAAATTTGGCGGCTCATATTGTGATAGCTATAGTGACAAAGAATTACAGGATTGGCTGATGGGAATTAACAGTGTGATGAGTACAGGGTATGGATCGAGAACAGATCGTAGAAAGACGAAAGTAATGAGAAATAGTAGGAATGAGAACAGCAAAAAACCTAACATCAAGATTCGTGAACCCGAAGTAGATGAAGTGAAGTAATTCTGTAACCTAGGCAGCAAAATAACCCAAGACGGAGCAAGGAGGACATAACAAGCAGACTGGCACTGGCATAAAGGGTATTCCTTGCCGGGAGAAGCCTAGTAGTATGAAACACGGGAAGAAATTTTTGAGCATGTACGTTTGGAGCAAAGCATTGAATCGTATTGAAAAATGGACTGTTGGTAAACCGTGTAACGCCGGAAATGCATATCCTCCTATTTCCATCTATTGTACTATTTTTTTCCTTGCTTTGTTACCTCAAGATATGACATTTCTGTCTCTTTGTATATTGTAATTGTTTTACTATTTGTATATTTATGCATTTATGTCGATGTATAATTGGTTTGTTTCGTAAATATTATTTGTACTTTTACGCTGGGTCTTGCCTAGGGAAAACTGCTATCGAACGATTACATCGATAGGTCGTGTGAAGAATCAAAGTGTGTAGGATCTTTGGTAGTGTTAACTCTGCCGCGTGGAGCGCGGACTGAGCAGAGCAGAAGGAGTCTGGCGGGAGTAGCGAGTGGAGCAGGTGTGTTGTGTGACGCTCCCGCGAAATGCCGCGCTTTCGGGGTATGGCAGCATGTAATTGCGCTCGACTTGCGATGATAGTTTCTGACATGGTGTCGCGGACGGGAAACATTAACTAGCGCACATCAAGAGCCCGTTTCGTCTGGTGACCGTGTCGAGAAGAAGGCGCGCCAACATCCAGCTTCTGCAACAGCGACGGCCGACAATGAGTGACTGTCGCCACCTCCTCGATCGACGGCTTCAAACCTTCAATCAACCATCAAGGAAGACTGGAAGCAAGTAAAGTTTTAGAACTGTATGGCAGACCTCAGCTTTTCAAACTGTACGATTTTCGTAACTATAATAACAGCAACTTAGCATGAACCTTTGTTGCTCATTGTCCCAATTGCATTACCAAGCAGGGTCCCTTCCTTTTCCGAAATGAACCCGAGTGTCGTTGAAATTTAAACGCCAGCACTAAAGTAATATAGCTAATTTTATTTCACTGCTTTAATTTCAAACTTCAATTAAGGTATTTATAGCTGGCTACAATATTTAGATTGCACAAGCACAAATTAAGAGTGCGAGTTTTGTTACCGTATTTTAGTTACCTGTGACTGCAGCTCAGCTTGGTACGTACTACATTTTACTATTGTTAATTGTTCAGAATCATTTAATTCAAGTTCAAAGTTAAATCTCTTATTTCTAAATTGCGTAGATTCAAGTAGTTTTTGAAATGATTGTTGAGGTAGTCCAAGACTAACCGTATTTTACTGAATTTCGATGTGCTTCAGAAAGAAAGCTCACTATTAACTTCAGTCACTAAATTAACTTTCGATTTTCCGGTTTTATTAATTCTTTTGCTAAATTAAGTCAGGGTGTAGCGAAATTTATTACTTCTGACAAACTTCCAGTTTTCACACTACACGTGTCAACCTTCAGTTGCCACGCTTCTAGTGCTAATTATATGTGTAATAACCTTTCTTTATCAGTTACTATAGTAATTGTCCTTAGGACTGGCGACCGTGATTTCCCCCAAATCTCAAATACCTAATTACCGCTAGTTAATTGTTAACGTAACGGCTGCACATTTACTTTCTTTATTAACTTTACCCCTTTTCAAAATTAATTTCCACCAGTTTCATTAGCACATTTCCTTTCATTAAGATGTAACCCTTTCCTCCCTCTTTACCGACAGGTTAACTTCGGTGACGATTGCTTTTCCAAAACTCCCATTAGGTACACGCGGTTTCATTTTTCACTGTCATTAAGGTCGGTAAGTGAGGGGGAGGTTACAACCGGAATAAAAGAAACTGGAAGCATTGCAGATGTAGTGTAACAGAAGAATGTTGAAAATTAGGTGGACTGATAAGGTAAGGGATGAGGATTATCTTCAGAAGAATTGGCGACGAAACGAATGTACGACAAACACTGCCAAGAAGAACAGACCGGATGGTAGGACATCTGCTAAGACATCGGCTAACAACTTAATTGGTACCACAGGAAGCTTTAGAGAGTAAGAACTGTAAAGACAGGTATTGGAATGCATCCAGCAAATAGAACATAGATCGCAAAAATAAAAATATAACAGCAGCACTCTCTCTCATAAAACATTGGTATGAAGCATCTTTCTGTTCATCCCTCTCTACTTCTTCCCCCATATCTCTCTTGACCCTCCTCAAACTTCATCTTTCCATCTCCCCCTCGCTTCTCTCTGTCCATCTACTCCTCCATCGCTCTCTGCTCATCTCCTCCTCCACCTCCTTATCCCTCCGTCCATCTCCTCCACCTTCCTCTATCTCTTTCTTCCATCTCTTTGTCTACCTCCTCCTGCCCCCTATCTCCTTCCATCTCTTAGTCCATCCCCTGCTTTCCCATTTCCTCCTCCTTCTCTCTGTCAGCGTCTCTCTCTCTCTCTCTCTCTCTCTCTCTCTACCTCCTTCTCCCTCTCTGTGTCCCACCACTGGCTTCTTCCCTCTGTGACTGTTTCCACCACTCCCCTTCTTCAGCTATCTCCTCCTCATCCCTTTCTCTATCCACCTTCTCTCCCTCCTCTCTCTGATGAGTGAATGAGTGATGTGCAGGTGTCCTTGTACCTACAGGAGGGTACTCTTATACTACCTGCACAACGTAGAACCCATGTAGGGCAGCCTAAATGTCAGTCACTTCCAGTTATTTTTCGCCTCCACTCCCACACGTATGGGAGTTAGGTGGTACTACCACCAAAGTAATTCAATACACAGTACTGAATGGTGGCAAGTCCTTCACACTCACCTTTCTTTGACCTGACTAACCACACTTGCAGACCCTAAGCAAACTGAGGCATACATATAGCATTACGTAGTAACAGTGACCAACCCATCGAATAGTATAGATGATTGTGAGTGATTAGGCTCAGTGCTGATTTTAATGTAATGTAGCAGCACTTTGAAGTGAAGGAATTATGCATATGCTGGGAGTGTGTCTTCGTCATGGACAGCTAGGGCTGTTTTGGGGCAAGAGGACAGTCCCTGGTGTAGATAGAAAAACGGCCATTTTATTGCTGGCTATTTAGAGAAAGTAATGGATTGAGCTTAGGTATATGGGGTGATCGGCAAGGAGTCTTGATCACCGTTTCGTCGTTGCAGGAGAAGCGGTGTCGGACGGGCCTTAAGGCAGCAGGGGTTATGGCAGTGACCCACAAGCACGCGCGTTTTACGGGACACGGGGCATTGCCGTGAAGACGCCGACGCCTGAGTTTCCGCTACCTAGTCGCTGCGCAAACGCGTGCTAGAAATTAGTCCCTGCAGAGGATAGAGCGTGACTCGGCTTTCCTAAGAACACCGTACACACCTATGAGTAAACGTTTCACTCAGGTAGCGGTAAACGTTCGCGACACTTTTGCGTTCTGAGAACCTTGACATTCTTTATGGGTCGCATTGGATTCCACACCTTTGTTCCTGTACGTGTTCCCGCAAGAGTGGCGAATCTGTGTCTTGATTTTCGAACTGACTGTGAGTCGAAGTGCATACTGGAGAGCGCCTGGTTCATACCACAGTGGAGAGGGAAACTATCTGTCCATCGGTTGAAAGGATGCAGCACCTTGTGCTAAAAACTATCCAACTGGAAAAAAGCGCTACTTAGGCTCTGTCTTTGGTGGAACTCAACATGGAGTGTTGGTGTTCTAAATGCGCTGTGAGTCGATGGGGGGCGTAGAGAGGAGATGGTCGTGACCAGACTGGCGGAGTGAGAGTCGTAAGCAGACGGCGGTGTAAGTGTTGTATGATAGCCACAAGGCCCATCATGCATTCAGTGTTAGGCACCAGGCCTCTCTGTGCAGTTTCCTGTTCTTCCTCCAAAGCAAGTCTGAGAGAACTTTCTGTCTGTGTCCGGTTCGAAGACACAGTTGCGGATCCTGTATCGAGGAGTGGAGGCTGTGATACTTCCATCGAGTCACTGCACCAGCGCTCAGTTTGTAAGTAGGCTGTTTATATTTTCTTATTGGCAACGTTACGTAGCGCTCTGTATGAAAATCACTGGCTGTGCTGTGTGCAGCCTGTGGCTAGTTTGCATTGTTGTCTGCCATTGTGGTGTTGGGCAGCGGCAGCTGGATGTGAACAGCGCGTAGCGTTGCGCAGTTGGAGGTGAGCCGCCAGCAGTGGTGGATGTGGGGAGAGAGATGGCGGAGTTTTGTAATTTGTCATGAACTGCTATATATATGATGATATTAATGTAAATACAGTGTTTGTTCTCTATCAAAATCTTTCATTTGCTAACTATCCCTATCAGTAGTTAGTGCCTTCAGTAGTTTGAATCTTTTATTTAGCTGGCAGTAGTGGCGCTCGCCGTATTGCAGTAGTTCGAGTAACGGAGATTTTTGTGAGGTAAGTGATTTGTGAAAGGTATAGTTTAATGTTACACAGGGCCTTTCTTTTGCAGGGATCTTTGATAGTCAGATTGCGTTGCGCTAAAAAATATTTTGTGTCACTTTAGTGAATGTTTGAGTACGTTCAGTTTTGTTCAGCTGTTTGAAAAGCAAATAGTGTAAGAGGTTTATCAGCACAGTCGTGTATAAATAGTTCTAAAGGGGACATTTCATATGTCGACCCTTAGCCTAGGATACCTCACTGGAATCTTCTGATTTTTTCTTGTAGTTTGTGTAATTAGTGTAGCTACTATTTATTGCTAGCGCTTAATTGTGGAGAGAATCTCCTTTGTAGTTGCAGTCTTTCATTGTTGTACAGTAAAACAGTTGTGGAATGCATGTAGATTTGCACCAAGTTTTTCGCAGCTGCGCTTGCAATTAACTAGATATTATTTTCAGTGCTATGTCAATGTGTTCCCCTCTTTTTGCTCTTCAAATTGTGTTTTTCTGTGTTGTCGTGTGAAATATTGTGACAATAATGGTGTGTGAAAAACGTAACACTAGGCTCCAAAGTAAACTGAGAAATGACAGTGAAGACGAAAGCAGTGTGTTGACGCCACCATGTAATGAATTAACTAATATTCAAAGTAGTAGTTTGGTAACTGTGCATAGGGAAATGGAGCGGGCATCAAATAATGGTGTAGACAGTGAAACAGGTAGTAAACAGGGAAGCATTATCGATCGATCGGTCGGCAACAGCTCGCCTCAGGAATTGAGAATGACAGAACACAATATTGCAAATACTGTAGACTCAGGTTTTGGGGATCTCACCGTTTTCTCAAATGAGTCAAGACACATTTTCCGCTTGTGAAAATGTGAATGTTGCCGGTGCAAATTCACTGCCGAAAAGCACTGAGGAACATGTTTCAGACACCAGTGCATTGTTATTACAATTAATGCAACAAATGGGACAAAAGCTTCAAAAGTTAGACACAATGGAACAAAATCAGAGACAAACACAGCAACAGTTAGACACAATGGAACAAAATCTTCAAAAGTTAGACACAATGGAACAAAAGCTTCAAACGTTAGACTCAGTGGAACATAAGCTTGAACAAACACGTGAAGATTTAACTACTGAGTTACATAACATTGAATCAAAATGTCAGAAAGTCTGTAATGACGTAAAAACACAAATTTGTGAGCATTTCCAATCTACATTTTCGCGGCATGAAAATGCATTACAGAATCACGAAGCAGCCATAAAAGAACTCCAAACTATTGTTCATGAAAATCACGACACCTTGCAAGCTAAAACTGATTCAGTTGCATCTGCCGATTCGGATATGCCACTTGCAAAAACTCAAGAAAACTTAAAGGCCACAGTAGATACGATTTCAACACAAATGGACACTCTGAAACTTGGTTCAGAAAAACACACTGAGGAAATAAGTACACTATCGGAGAAAGTAGCCAAACTTTCAGTTCACTAACTTATCTGCAAAGGTAGATGATGATCTGAATGACACAAGACCTGTAGCCATCACTGACACAGAAGAGTGCGAACAAATTAGGAAATTCAAACAAAATCAGAATCAAATTAATTCGCAACACCAAAGAGAAATCTGGGAAGTACAAGATCAGCTGACACAGGTAATACAAGAATTACGTATTTCAGAGGCCACTCGCGCTCCAATACGGGAAGAGGGACATAGAAATACGGAACAGCCACAAAATAATAACTCAGGGCACTTCGGAAATTATGAAAGAAATTGGCAAGGTACACCGAATTCTGAGATGGAACCGCCGACACGACGTAACAATGACCGATATGCTACTCGCCGACATGATGATTTTGACTATAAGCTGTTCATTACCACACGTAAATTCAAAACATTTAAGAATTCTTCCAACGACATTCATCCACAAGCGTGGCTCCAGCAATTCTCTCACTGAATTTAGTGAATGTTTGAGTACGTTCAGTTTTGCTCAGCTGTTTGAAAAGCAAATAGTGTAAGAGGTTTATCAGCACAGTCGTGTATAAATAGTTCTAAAGGGGACGTTTCAAGTTCACCACACTGCAGACTCCCGATGGTAAATGGTAAGCACTGTGAATTTCTAACCATGTACGGTGTTCAGCTCTTCAGACAACGGCAGTCGAAGCACAACATCTTACTGCGCACTAGTGCGTATTTTGCCTTCAGTCAATTAAAATCGGTTGTCCACACTCTAAGGCAAACCTCGGTGTAGGGCCTCCACCATTAATCGACTGCACTGTTCTATTGTTTAACAATATATCTGTAATAACACTGATCATCTACCATTTGAATAGAGATCAGTCTTTATGAACCTTTTACATTAAATTAAATTTCGAACATGAATAATCATTAGAATATAATGGTTTATACGTACATCCCAAATGACATGTAGAATCAGAGGCACTGGTTCCTAATTGCAAGAACAGGCACACTTGATATTTGTCAATTATAGTGCCATCTGCCATGGATGGGGAACAATGTTCTGAGTAAAAGTATCTTTCTTTTTTTGTGTGTGTGCGTAGAATCTGGATCCGCAATAAAAATGAGGGGTTCATATTTGAAAATATAAAGTTGGCGTCGCCCCTGCAAGAGGGGTGCTTAGCAGGTGACCAACTGCAGCACAGACAGACGTCCGCTTTACTGATATTAACTTTTCACCTAGAAGATTTTTTTTTCGTACGAAGCATCGTTTTCGAGATACTGGATTGTCTCGGTTTAAAACAAACATCCTGTATGTAATGATCGTCAGTAATTTATGAAACTAAATACCAAAAAAAATCTTCTGCCGCTGATGACGTCACATGTAGGCAACCCAATATATCGAACATAGACAAGGAAGAAGACGACTCACTTTAATAGGTTTTGTCTCTGAGCTTTCATTCCATTCCTCCTATGATACTTCTCGCCAGTCAAGCTAACGTATTATCGATCAGCTGCAACATTTCTGAGCAGGAGTTCTAATTTGCAACCAGCAAGATGTCTCTTTTCGAAATCGTCTTCTATGCTGCTTTTGTGCACATCATTTTGCAATTTGTCATTGACAATGAACTACAGTTATTGCAGATAATACATTACAGTGGTAAAAACACAAATTATGTCAGTCAGTATCCTGACGAGAAATTCATTTATCAAATTGTTCTGGAGCTTGCTTACGGTGTGTTCGGTTACAGTTATGGTATTAATCTTGATAAACCTTCAAGTGAATAAATACGTAGATGCGTACAGAAACATGCAGATGTTGACGAAATGGAAGACTCTAGAGACACCATGATGGTCAGCAAGTTCCATGGCAATACATTTCAAAAATAAATTCGAAGAATGTCACCGTGCTAAATCCAAGTGTTTTTAGGGATTGCAAGGAGTACATGAAGACAATAACAGGAGAAATTTCAAGTTGCAAAGCTACCGTTTCGTCAGGAGCAGGTCGAAGAAAAATATTACCAGAAGAGTTTTCGACATTTATTGTTCTGTACAAAAAAAATGTGGCGAACAAAAGATTAGATCTGATTCGATCTTCATCTCGGGGAACAGTTGGTGGTATCCTCAGCACAACCAGAATTATGAGTTCGACATGCATCTCGAACACCAGAAGTGATTTGCCTTATAGCCTGGCAATTTCAATTTTTGTCAACCGCAACGAAGAAAAGACCAAAAAGGTAGTGTGGAGTACGCACAAGAAAGGACTTCTAAGAGGGATATATTACTGATTTGCAGAATATACCGCCATGTTTCAAAATATTTCACAAAGAATGTGACGTGTACTTATGTGAAAATTAAATTTCATTCTCTTCAGGACTTTGACTTAAAAGATCATATTGCAAAATATTCTTTTATTTGGTGCTCTGTATTTTCTTTAGTTGCTGCTTTTGCCCTGATACTCTGCAGCTCTACGATGAAGCAGCAGAATATCGATTCATTGTAGACAAAAGTAGTGGCAGTGGAAGCTTTGCTATACGAAGTGCGTGACGCCCGCTATTAAATACCGATGTCAGTTTTCACGCCCAATCGCTTAGTAAGTTTCAGTTTAACATGTTTAGCTCGCGGCTACACTTCATTCACTTATCCAGATTGCACCAGTATTTGTCTACCAGTAACATCGTTCATCCTACACATTATAAATAATTGTAATTCATACTCAACCTTATCTCCTGAGAAAGGTTTCAGAAACTTAATAGAAACTTGTTAAATGTATTCAGGATATTTACAACAGTAGAACTATATCTAACAGTTATAACATCACTTAGTAATTCTTTTGATTCCAACACTCAATGGAGGATCAGAAAAAAGAATATCTATGTGGTAACCCAATTTTTGTCTCCCGTTACGTCGGTTACTAGATATTTCCGTAACAGCTCTCCATTTAGTGTATCAGTGACAATGATGGGGAGTTGTATTCGTCTCACAAAGTTACAGAGGATTCATTTCCTTCTTTGCGAAGCTGGCAAAGCGTCAACATCGTCTAAAGTAGATAATCTCCTTCAGCTTGTTAACTGCTTCATGTGTGCCGTATTGTACACATACGTATTTGTAACTGTGCATGAAGATGCTAACGAATTCAGCGTTATAGTGACGTCTTTTTTGACTGTTGCATTGTTTGTGACTTGGTAACATAAACCGTAGCAGTTAAATGGTCAAATGTGAATCTAGCTATACAGCTGGTGTAGAAACTGCTTCTGATAGAATCACCAGGCGACGATAGCTGCAGAGTGGAACTTTAGATGTTCTGGAGGGCCAGAGGACTACTGTGCAGCTGGGCTCTCCTCGCTATATCTGTCGACGGTGCAGCCGGCTGTGGCAACCGCCGCCACCAGTCTGGCCATTCTCGTCCAGTCTGGGCTGCCGGATACCAGCACGTAGTCGAACTGTCGCTGACGGGGCTACTACTTCAAAGGTACACAGAAGAGAGGAACTTGTAACAAATATGTCACCTTCTGTGGATGTTCAGTTTATCTAATTATTAAGTAACCCTTAAGTTTATATACCTATACAATCATAATATTTTACTCATTTCGTTATTTCACATTTTCTTCTTTCGTAACAAACTGTATTTCCGCCAAAATTTTTGATACGTGGATTTCTGTGTTCTCCTAGGTGAATTAATTGTACTGAGACAATAGTTGTTGACTATTCTGAACGTAAATTAACACAATAAACTACAAGGTAGCTTAATGTATCTGTCTACAGCTTTGAGAGACTTTTAACTATTTTACATTTAAGTAACTCTTAAACTGCGATGACGGCAAAAATTAAATTCATGTACAGATCTGTAGCGACTTATGAGGAAAGAAACTGAATGCTGGAAACATCTAGTCAGATGCTACAACTTCAACATGGGTGTGTCTGTCAGTCAGTGGTCAGCCAGTGTTAAGATTCAATTTCACAACCTAAGTTATGTGAACAATAAATTTCACATATTCTCACATCTTCATGCACCAGTGAGAATTCAAAGTAAGTGCAGTATACGTAAAATTATATTATCACTAAAACACGTAGGAGATATCTGTAACAGCAAAGCTGAAATTTTCTACTTTCACAGCAAGGGGTCGATGGTTTTTAATACACCTTACTGCAATCAATGATCAGTCTGGCTATCTGTGATTTCATTGTTTTTCTTCCTCATTACAGACGCTGTTCTTTAGCGTTTTATTTTTCCTGTTAAGGCTCCACGTGCGATTTGTGTTGCTACTATTTGTCACTTCAAATTTAATTTTAATTTAATTACCTTACACTCTTTCTCTCGTATTGTTTAGCTTTCTTCATTGTTTCTCCTGGAACGTGTAAACTTCTAATTGCTGACGGATCCCATATATCCTTTACGTACTTTTTCTGTTGCTATAGTCCCCTTCTTTATATAACTTTCATAAGAGTCGTTTGATGCAAGTGATCACTTCTCTGTTTAATCACACATTTGGTGATATTTCTTCTCATTCTGTTCGGGTGAAAGTACTTTCTACTTTTCCTTGTGCCATTTATATTATCGGATGTTAATTGTCAGATCTCTCATCTTCTGTTTTATACATAAAATTAGGAAATTCTTGATTTATTCTACATGCTTATCGCAGAAAGAATATAACACACGGATTTTAATTCATTGCATGCGCTCATACTTCTTACAAACGATCTTCTCAGAAAGTAGAACACTCTAAGTTGTGATATGAAAATGTTGGTGCAGAACCTCATTGATGGAAAGAGCTATTCCAGCTCAGGTGTTTTGTTACTACAGTGTTACAATATTAGGAGTGGTAACTGTACCGTGGTCTGACGGTTTGATACAATATACAAGCTATTAACGTAGTGCGCGGTGACGCACCGGCAGCACAAACGCACACAATTTCAGGCACCCAGAGTCTCCACAAGTACCGACCTGTAGTAACATCCACCTGCAAAGTGATTTAAGTGACCGTATATAGCCCTCTAGAGAAATAGGGAATAAATTTAGCTGATTCAAAAGTTAGTTATGACAGAGAGGCCAAATAATATTCCGAACTCATAGTCGCTGATGAATAAATCATTTCTACTGTACATTGCAATTTCACGCGCGAGTGGCCTCAGTTCGAGATGAAATGCCATCAACTCACACACATACACACACGAATAATTTCAGGTCTCCGTGTCTCTACTACCTGCGAACTACAGGAGAATCAACTTGAAAAAGTCATTAACTCAAATATATGAACATCGATCCCTACTGTAACACAGAAAAATTAACTGCACCTTAAGTTAATTATGCCAACGAGATTAAATCCTACTCCAAAATCAGAAATTAGTGACGGATAAGAGATTTCTACTGTACAATGTAGCCTTTACCTGTGATGATAGACTACACGGCGCACTCACACTGGCCCGGTAGAGAATTTAACCCTGTAACACTATGATAGGTGAAGATTGTCACTATGTGTCTGACTCCAACCTCAATGTATAACTGTCATGAATTTGTTGCTAAAGCCCTCAAAATATTCCCCTTCTTGTAAAGAGTTTGAGCCATGAATGAACGAAACCGTTATCTGATATCTGTAAAGAATCATTAGGCAGTTCTACATCTACATCTACATCTACATCTACATCTACATCAATACTCCGCAAGCCATCTGACGGTGCGTGGCGGAGGGTACCTTCAGTACCTCTATCGGTTCTCCCTTCTGTTCCAGTCTGGTATTTTTCGTGGAAAGAAAGATTGTCGGTATACCTCTGTGTGGGCTCTAATATATCTGATTTTATCCTCATGGTCTCTTCGCGAGATATACGTAGGAGGAGCAATATACTGCTTGACTCCTCGGTGAAGGTATGTTCTCGAAACTTCAACGAAAGCCCGTACCGAGCTACTGACCGTCTCTCTTGAGGAGGCATCCATTGGTGTTTATTTATCATCTCCGTAAAGCTTTCGCGATTACTAAATGATCCTGTAACGAAGCGCGCTGCTCTCCGTTGGATCTTCTCTATCTCTGTTATCTACCCTATCTGGCACGGATCCCACACTGCTGAGCAGTATTCAAGCAGTGGGCGAACAAGCGTACTGTAACCTACTTCCCTTGTTTTCGGATTGCATTTCCTTAGGATTCTTCCAATGAATCTCAGTCTGGCATCTGATTTAACAACGATCAACTTTATATGATCATTCCATTTTAAATCACTCCAAATGCGTACTCCCAGATAATTTATGGAAGTAACTGCTTCCAGCTGCTGACCTGCTATATTGCAGCTAAATGATAAGTGATCTATCTTTCTATGTATTCGCAGCACAATACACTTGTCTACATTGAGATTCAATTGCCATTCCCTGCACCATGCGTCAATTCGCTGCAGAGGCTCCTGCATTTCAGTACAATTTTCCATTCTTACAACCTCTCGATATATCACAGCATCAATCGCAAAAAGCATCAGTGAACTTCCGATGTCATCCACAAGCTCATTTACGTATATTGTGAATAGCAACGGTCCTATCACACTCCCCTGCGGCACACCTGAAATCACTCTTACTTTGGAAGCCTTCTCTCGATTGAGAATGACGTGCTGCATTCTGTTATCTAGGAACTCTTCAATCCAATCACACAGTTGGTGTGATAGTCCGTATGCTCTTACTTTGTTCATTAAACGACTGTGGGTAACTGTTTCAAACGCCTTGCGGAAATTAAGAAATACGGCATCTACCTGTGAACCCGTGTCTATGGCCCTCTGAGTCTCGTGGACGAATAGCGCGAGCTGGATTTCACACAACCGTCTTTTTCGAAACCCATGTTGATTCCTACAGAGTAGATTTCTAGTCTCCAGAAAAGTCATTATACTCGAACATAATACATGTTTTAAAATTCTACAACTGATCGACGTTAGAGATATAGGTCTATAGTTCTGCACATCTGTTCGACGTCCCTTCCTGAAAACGGGGTGACCTGTGCCCTTTACCAATCCTTTGGAACGCTAAGCTCTTCTAGAGACCTACGGTACACCGCTGCAAGAAGGGGGGCAAGTTCCTTGGCGTACTCTGTGTAAAATCTAACTGGTGTCCCATCAGGTCCAGCGGCCTTTCCTACTTTGAGCGATTTTAATTGTTTCTCTATCCCTCTGTCGTCTATTTCGATATCTACCATTCTGTCATCTGTGCGACAATCTAGTGAAGGAACTACAGTGCAGTCTTCCTCTGTGAAACAGCTTTGGAAAAAGACTTTTAGTATTTCGGCCTTTAGTCTGTCATCCTCTGTTTCAGTACCATTTTGGTCACAGAGTGTCTGGACATTTTGTTTTGATCCACCTATCGCTTTGACACAAGACCAAAATTTCTTAGGATTTTCTGCCAAGTCAGTACATAGAACTTTACTTTCGAATTCATTGAACGCCACTCGCACAGCCCTCCTCACACTACATTTCGCTTGGCGTAATTTTTGTTTGTCTGCTAGGCTTTGGTTATGTTTATGTTTGCTGTGAAGTTCCCTTTCCTTCCGCAGCAGTTTTCTAACTCGGTTGTTGTACCACGGTGGATCTTTTCCATCTCTTACGATCTTGCTTGGCACATGCTCATCTAACGCATATTGTACGATGGTTTTGAACTTTGGCCACTGATCCTCAACACCTTCTGTACTTGAGACAAAACTTTTGTGTTGAGCCGTCAGGTACTCTGCAATCTGCTTTTAATCACTTTTGCTAAACAGAAAAATCACTCCTACCTTTTTTAATATTTATATTTACGGCTGAAATCATCGATGCAGTAACCGCTCTATGATCGCTGATTCCCTGTTCTGCGTTAACTGTTTCAAATTGTTCGGGTCTGTTTGTCACCAGAAGGTCTAATATGTCATCGCCACGAGTCGGTTCTCTGTTTAACTGCTCAAGGTAGTTTTCAGAAAAAACACTTAAAAAATTTCACTGGATTCTTTGTCCCTGCCTCCCGTTATGAACGTATGAGTCTCCCAGTCTATATCTCCACCCAGAACTATAACATGGTGAGGAAATCTACTCGAAATATTTTCCAAATATTCCTTCAGGTGCTCAGTCACAACAGCTGCTGAGCCAGGGGGCCTATAGAGACATCCAATTACCATGTCTGAGCCTTCTTTAAACGTGACCTTCACCCAAATTATTTCACATTTCGGATCTCCGTCAATTTCCTTTGATACTATTGCACTCCTTATTGCTATAAACACGCCTCCCCCTTCACTGTCCAGCCTGTCTCTGCGGCATACATTCCTATCTGAGTTTAAGATTTCATTACTGTTTACGTCTAGTTTCAGCCAACTTTCTGTCCCTAGTACTATAAGGGCATTGTGACCGTTTATTAATGAGAGCAGTTCTGGGACCTTTCTATAGACGCTCCTGCAGTTCACTATTAGCACATTAATATTGTTATTCCCTGTTGCATTTTGCCTACTCCCACCTTGCCGCGTCTCAGGAGGCGTCTTGTCGGGTCTAGGGAGGGAATTCTCTAACCTAAAAAACCCAAATGTGCACTCCACACGTACTCCGCTACCCTTGTAGTCGATTTGTGCGTGTAGTGCACGCCTGACCTATTCAGGGGGACCCTACATTTCTCCACCCGATAGCGGAGGTCGATAAATTTCCAACCCAGATCTCCGCACAATCGTCTGAGCCTCTGGTTTAAGTCTTCTACTCGGCTCCAAACCGAAGGACCGCGATCGGTTCTGGGAACGATACTACAAATAGTTAGCTCAGATTCACCCCGCGAGCGAGGCTTTCCGCCTTCACCAATTCCGCCAAGCGCCTGTACGAACTGAGGATGACCTCTGAACCCAGACGGCGGGAGTCATGAGCAACAATTTGCAGTCGGGTGCACCCAGTGTTCTCTATGGCCGCCGGCTGGGCTTCCTCCACATCTCGGATGAGACCCCCCAGCAAGCAGGCAGAGTGAACACTGGCCTTCTTCCCCGACCTTTCCGCTATTTCCCTAAGGGGCTCCATCACCCGCTCCCAATAACTAATAAACTAAAAAAGTTCATTGCTCAATAAAACATATGAAGGTGCTGAAACTTCCCCTTAGAAAAACTAATGAATTACTGTGCTGATAAACCCCTCACATTATTTGATTTTCAAACAGCTGAGCAGAACTAAACGTACTCAGACATTTCGCTCTTTACTCATTCTGATCAACACTAAGCTGATACACAATATTTTTAGCGCAACATAATCTGACTTTCAAAAATCCATACCAAAGAATGGCCCTGACTAACAATAACCTATTCCTTTCATGAGTCACTTACCTCACAAAAATATTCGTTACTCGAACTACTGCAATACAGCGAGCGCCACTACTGCCAGCTAAATAAAAGATTCTAACTACTGAAGGGACTAACTACTGATAGGCATAGTTTGCAAATGAAAGATTTTGATAAAGAACAAACAATGTATTTACCTTAATAGTGTTCATAAGTCATTATATATATATATATATATATATATATATATATATATATATATATATATATCAGTTCATGACATCCAGTCTTACAAATTTACTGTCTCTGATGGACACACGTCCAGATCATCCGCTCTCAAAACTCCGCCATCTCTCTCCCCACACCCACCACTGCTGGCGGCTCACCTCTAACTGCGCAACGCTACGCGCTGTTAACAGCTAACTGCCTAACACTACAATAGCAAACAACAATGCAAACCAGCCGCAGACTGCACAAAGCACAGCCAGTGATTTTCATACAGAGCGCTACATGGCGTTACCAACATAAAAACCTAAACATCCTACTTGCGTAGCCCCCATGCTCCCCACAAAATTTTTATAAATTCTTTTGGGCATTGGCCAATACAGATTTGAAAAAAATTTCATAATTACAATAACAAAGAAATCAAATGCACACAATTATTGATACACTGTTCGTCAAAAGTAAAAATTGTTCTCATAAAGACAGTCCTGATGATTCATCACAATAGTAACTACAGTTTGTTTCACAAAGTCTCATTAGTAAAAGAAAATGCACACGGAAGTAGTGGATTTCCACGCAGTCTTGAAGAAGTAGTGTTGTCCTTCCAACGGAAAGACAGTGCTGACTCTTGACATGCAGACAGGTAATGGGCCACAGCAGAGCAAACCAACAGCAGAGTCAGTCGAAGTTGAAGAATATTGGTAGGTAGGTCGTCACAGAGCAGACCCGCTGTAGTCCTGGTAGAGATTACGGTATTGGTGGACCACCAGAGATGCAGACCCACTGCAGTCCTTGTAGAAATAATGGTACTGGTGGGCCATCAAATATGCTGACCCACGGTAGTCCTTGTAGAGACGGCCAGCAGCCATCTGTTGCGACTGTGCAGGTCCACAATCATCATCAAAGAGTCTTGCGGAGAGTATAGCAAGTCCATAAACCACCACTTGTGCACTCACAGAGTTTTTGGAATTGCCCTTAGAACCAGCAATGCTGTTAACGAGTCCCTTGCTGAATTATTAACACATGTCCAAACACTAACAGTCCCTACTTCTCACATATTGTGCATATACTACGAGCAACAGAAACTTGTGCAGCGAAATGAATGCCTACAAGTTACTTAATTTGATGAACTGGTGTCATTTACAATTTTATAACATGAGAATACAATTACAAAGGTACAAAATATTTTATTGAAGAACATAACAGTACAGATAACATTTGTAGTAACACAGGCTTTACAAAAGAATATAAATAAACATATACATCAGTATTACAGGAATTATGACATAAGTAAATGTATAAAATAATGAGAATAGTTTTCGAAACATTAATTTCACATATGAGCATTGAAACAGCATAGAATTAATAATGTCTATAAAGATCTGTACAAAGAAAATAACATATTATTAATGCAAATTATATTTGAGGATAACAGTATTCCTCATAATAATGAATGTAGCTTAGTACTAGGAAAATTCTACAACATAAATCTTATTAGCTAAACACAAATACACAGGGTACAGAGACACATAGTGCAATAACACAAAAGGACAGGACAGGGTTTTTTTCAGTGTGACATTTGGTAGAGCAGTCCAACCCAAAACTTCATTCCATAGATGCTTCCTCTTATTTCACATTTTTTTATACCTTGTCAATGCATTATATCCAATTCATCACAACTCATTCTCCTATATAGCCTATCCCCTCTTAAGCTAACTTAAATCTACTGAGCTCAGATGCTAAACTAAGGGACGAGGCAATGCAGGTGGAAAAAACAATTAACACAAACAGCAATGACAAAAAATACAAATTGGCAAAGCAAACGGCAATAAATATAAATTAACAAAGCAAATGCTACATTATCGCTAGTATGAGCCAATGTGCAGCAAAAAGAGAAATAAATCAGTAGTCAAACTGGCTTAACAGAGTAATACAATGTGAAATTTAATAGCACTATGCCTGGCAAGCACCAGCAGCAAATGCAATAACTTATACCTAAACATGACAAACCTCAAGCAGAAAAAATATTACAGTAAAAATGGCCATGTTTAATACCTATGTCACATCTTAATACTAGAGTGATGCATCATGAGAACTTACTCTAGCAGACTAGTTACCAAATCGTAAAAAAATTATTTATCCAATTCCTGTGAAGGGAAATGTCTATTTATGTTCCTTGTTTTCTAGGAAGTAGGTCATAAAATTTTTATTTACTGGATCTGTATGCATAAAATAACTATATTAGTACATCTATTAAATTTTATTTTAACCCATGCTGCAGTGCAGCTAGAAACTAGATATTAAACAAAATGAGCAATCTCTCAACTAGAAAGACAATAGATGTAAAATGTTTCTCATCATTTCATTAGACATTTTAGTAAATATCATAAATTAAGAGCTCCACAGTGTAATCATATGTTTCCAAGTTTGAGCGTGTCGTATTTGCGATTCTTTATACAAAGAAATGTCCACAGCGAGGATAATGGTTCCTCCTTTTTTTGTTGTGCCTTTCAGAGGGAGGTGACGGTCGCATAGCTTGGCGCCTACAGCACATTACATCAAGGTCACTTAGCTTTCATACCGAAATATTTGCGACAGCAGTTTCCGCTACAGTGACGGTCTCATATAAAAATTTCACAGGTCGAGAATTTGCATTACAAATGTGTAGAAACAAAATCCTATAAACATAGCAGTGTCCAAAAAAATTTTCACCGGCATTGTGGTACATTACACACATTTCATAACTCTTAAAGTACGATTCTTGAGTTCCAACATCCTTTTTCACAAGTCAGAGTCCATAACCACTACTCATTATTCCTTACCTTATTACACATATACATATTCGTCAACACTTCTTCAATATTTAATCATAATAAATATGTAGCATAATCAAATTCCTCATATAGCATCAGAATATTGATCATAAACATGCCTCAACAGCATAATACACATCGTTGTCGTAGTAATAGTATCATAACACCTAAGCCAAATCTCAAAAACGTCGTAGCTTTCTGCAATAATTTCAAAATCTAAAAAAATTCTCTGCTCAAATCAATAGTGTCATCTACCTCAAATGTACTTTACAAATCATGATCCCATACCAAATACATCATTCAAAGCTCTCATAATATCACAATGGTTCCAAAAAAATATGAACAGTTCACAAAGTACAGACGAAATACAATTTCATAAGTATGAAGTTATCCAACTGTGTAATTGCATAAACATGTGTCACTGAAGTAGTAAAAAGTGTTTGTTTCTCTGTTAAATAATCAGATAGCTGTGTAATTCTGTGTTAGAGGAATATGGTATAAGCAAATACTGTATTAGCTAGGGCTCCTTGTGCTTGCCAAACACATGGTACACAAAGTAAGCGTGTACTCCCCTGAGGATTAATGTAATTATGCCCTCAGGTGTTACAGATCATAGCGATGGAATGAAATGTATGATGGAAAACCTTTGTATCTTTGTATTTCAAAAATCTTTCAACATAAATGTTTTAAGTACAAAATTAATCACCCAAATATGTGTCCTGTTGCGCTAAATGTGCGTCTTGCTGTAAGATAATTCTGTGAAAGTGTCGTAGTTATCGTCCTCCGTAAGCAAAGTTCTGCAGAAGTCAATGTGCGTCTTGCTGTAAGATAATTCTGTGGAAGTGTTGTAGTTATCGTCGTCTCTAAGCAAAGTTCTGCAGAAGTCAATGTACTTACCTCATCATAAACAAAAGTTAAACGCTTTGCATATAGATATCGTAGTTATTACGCTTATTGCCGTGATAAAAAAAGTACTGTACTATAATGTATTGTTGTGCTGTGGAAAAGGCTGTCTCACTATAGCTATACCACAAAGTTACTTCTAAAACATGTTTTACTTTCCTTGAAGAATTCAGAAAAACTGTGCACATATAAAACAGATACAGCGTAAAAGCAATAATACAAACTGTGTCATTCAATAGTAGTGTCGTGATATAATCATGTAGCTATCAAATAAACTAACTACTGTGTCATCTGGTATCTCTCAGAAAGCACTTTAAATCCATAATATATTTTCAAGTAAACCAAAATGTTGCAGTAAAATCTCATTAGCAGTACTGGTATATGTTCTAAGTATGTAAGCCTTATAGTCGTTACGTAATCGTGCAACTAACAGGCAAGAATGTACACACACTATAACACTGCATTCGCAATTACTGTCTAAATATGTTCCCTAGGTTATAGACTGGATAGTTAATTTTAAAACGTAGTTGCATGTTAACAGTTTCTAAGTGTGACAAAGAGTACTAGTAACATGAAGTGAAAAATTTTATAGCAAAGACTAAATTAAAAAAAAAAAAAAAACAGATTATCTCTCAAACGGTTTTACATGTGAAATGTGGTGCGATCCTTTACTCTTCATAGTACTCAGAGGGTCAACTTGAACGCAATTATCATGCAGTATACATTGGTAAGGAATACTAAAATTTTTATCAAGGTTAGCATCTATGATATTTTTCGCTGAGCCAGCCAGCCCACGTGGCTGCCTGCGATGCGAGTCATTGTCTGTCTCTTTGTTGGCGCGCATCATTATTGGTATTTAGAGGTCTACAAATTCACCTTGTCGAGAGAGCCCTGCCCTGTTTGAATCCCACCAGTTCTGATGCAATTCAGGTCTGTCGTTACGATTATATCGTCTGTCGTCATGTCGATAGTTCCTGTAGTATCTTTCCTGTCGGTTAAGTGGTGGAGAATTTCTCCCTGAATTATCACTGCATGGTGGACCGTTACATCTGAAGTTATTCTGTCTCCCGTGATAATAATAGTTCTGGTTGCCATATTGTCTGTTTCTATGGTTGTCTCTGTCATATTCATTGCTGCGGAAACGCGATCTTTCCCTGTAACTATTACTCTGTCAGTGGTTGTCATATGGGTGGTGTCTGTTTTGTTCACGATTTGCGTTGTACCTTTTCGTGTCCAGTTATTATTTCTTTCATCGCAGAATTGTGATGGATGTGACCTGTAATTGTTGTGTTCCTGTTTTCGCGTCCTGCGATTGTCAGTGTCTATTTCCAATTCTTGTAAGAGTCCCTGAAAAGCTTCAATGTCGTCTTTGCAACGTCCTGCCAAAATAATATGTCTTAAATGTTCAGGCAATTTGATTAAGCAAATATAGATGAGTTCTGAGGGGCTGTATGGGTTTGACAAGTACTGATTCTTGTGCAACATGTCTCCAAAATATTTCACAAGACTGGAAAATTCAGATTGTTCGAAATGTTTCATCATTATGATGCTATGTTTTACTCGGTCTTGTGTACCTTGAGACCAATATGCTGAGAGAAAAGCATGATAAAATTCTCCTTCACTGTGACATTCGTGAATGACCGATCGCATTCTTACAGCTGGTTCATTCTCCAAGTAGCCACACAAATTCTAACCTGTGCTCCAATGACCAGTTGGGAGGAAAACAATGAGAGAATTGATGGAGCCATGCTTGTGGATGAATGTCGTTGCCAGAATTCTTAAATGTTTTGAATTTACGTGTAGTAATGAACAGCTTATAGTCAAAATCATCATGTCGGCGAGTCGCATATCGGTCATTGTTACTTCGTTTCGGCGGTTCCATCTCAAAATTCGGTGTACCTTGCCAATTTCTTTCATAATTTCCGAAGTGCCCTTTGTTATTAGTTTGTGGCTGTTCCGTATTTCTAGTCGCATATCGGTCATTGTTACTTCGTTTCCGCGGTTCCATCTCAAAATTCGGTGTACCTTGCCAATTTCTTTCATAATTTCCAAAGTGCCCTTTGTTATTAGTTTGTGGCTGTTCCGTATTTCTATGTCCCTCTTCCCGTATTCGAACACGAGTGTCCTCTAAAATATGTAATTTTTGTCTTATTTGTGCCAACTGAACTTGTACTTCCCGGATTTCTCTTTTGTGTTGCGTATTAATTTGATTCTGATTTTGTTTGAATTTCCTAATTTGTTCGTATTCTTCTGTGTCATTGAAGGCTACGGGTCTTATCTCATTCAGATCATCATCTACCTTTGTCGATAAGTTAGTGAACTGATCAGAAATTTCGGCTACTTGCTCCGATAATGAACTAATATCCTCAGTGTGTTTTTCTGAACCAAGTTCAGAGTGTCCATTTATGTTGTAATCGTATCTACTGTGTCCTTTAAGTTTTCCTGAGTTTTTGCAAGTTGCGTAACCGAATCAGTAGATGCAACTGAGTCAATTTTAGCTTGCAAGGTGTCGTGATTTTCATGAACAATAGTTTGCAGTTCTTTTATGGCTGCTTCGTGATTCTGTAATGCATTTTCATGACGCGAAAAAATAGGTTGAAAATGCTCACAAATTTGTGTTTTTAAGTCATTACAGACTTTTTGACATTTAGATTTGATTTTAAGTAACTCAGCAGTTAAACCTTCACGTGTTTGTTCAAGCGTGGTGTCTAACTTTTGAAGCTGTTGCTGTGACTGTTTTTGATTTTGTTCCATTGTGTCTAACTTTTGAAGATTTTGTTCCATTGTTTCTAACATTTGCTGTGTTTGTCTCTGATTTTGTTCCATTGTTTCTAACTTTTGAAGCTTTTGTCACATTTGTTGCATTACTTGTAATAACAATGCACTGGTGTCTGAAAAATGTTCCTCAGTGCTATTCGGCAGTGCATTTGAACCGCCAATATTCGCATTTTGAAAAGCAGAAAATGTGTCTTGACTTATTTGAGAAAACGGTGAGGACGCAAAACGTGAATCTACAGTATTTGCAAAATTGTGTCCTGTCATTTCGGATTCCTGAGCCGAGCTGTAGCCGACCGATCGATCGATAATGCTTCCCTGTTCACTAATTGTTTCACTGTCTACACCATTGTTTGCAGCCCACTCCATTTCCCTGTGCACAGTTACCAAATTACTATGTGGAACATTAGTTAATTCATTACATGATACGCTAACACATTGCTTTCATCTTCACTGTCATTCCTTACTTTACTTTGAAGCCTAGTATTACGTTTTTAACACGCCATTTTTTTCACAATATTTCACACGATAACACCGAAAAGCACAATTTGAAGAGCAAAATAAGAAAACACATTAACATAGCATTGAAAGTAATATCTCGTTAATTGCAAGCCCAGCTGCAAAATACTTGGTGCAAATCTACAAGCATGCCACAGCTGTTTTACTATACAACAATGAAAAACTACAACTACAAAGGAAATTCTCTCTATAATTACGTGCTAGCAATAAACAATAGCTACACTAATTACAGAAACTACATGAAAAAAATCAGAAGGTTCCAGTGAGGTATCCTCGGTTAAGGGTCGACATATGAAACTTCCCCTTAGAAAAATTAATGAATTACTGTGCTGATAAACCCCTTACGTTATTTGATTTTCAAACAGCTGAGCAGAACTAAACGTACTCAGACATTTCGCTCTTTACTTATTCTGATCAACACTAAGCTGATACACAATATTTTTAGCGCAACATAATCTGACTTTCAAAAATCCCTACAAAAGAATGGCCCTGACTAACAAAAACCTATACCTTCCATGAGTCACTTACCTCACAAAAATTTTCGTTACTCGAACTACTGCAATACAGCGAGCGCCACTACTGCCAGCCAAATAAAAGATTCTACTACTGAAAGGACTAACTACTGATAGGCGTAGTTAGCAAATGAAAGATTTTCATAAATAACAAACAATGTATTTACCTTAACAGTGTTCACAAGTCTTTATATATATATATATATATATATAAAGACTTTTGAACACTGTATATATATATATCAGTTCATGACATCCAGTCTTACAAATTTACTGTCTCTGAAGGACACACGTCCAGATCATCCGCTCTCAAAACTCCGCCATCTCTCTCCCCACATCCTCCACTGCTGGCGGCTCACCTCCAACTGCGCAACGCTACGCGCTATTAACAGCCAACTGTCCAACACTACAGTAGCAAACAACAATGCAAACCAGCCACAGACTGCACACAGCACAGCCAGTGATTTTCATACAGAGCGCTACATGGCGTTACCAACATAAAAACCTAAACAGCCTACTTACAGTGTCTCTAAGACAAATTGAAGGAATACAAAATTTTAAACAAGATGTTCAATGACTCCAGTATAAATTCTCCTGTAGAGAACACGAGTACCACGCAGATGTAAACTCCACCGTATAGCCTAACACATCGTGCAGGAGGTATGAATCGCAAAAGAAGCAACTCGTGAACCATTGAGAACTACAGCACGTTTGTTGAAGTTCCATGTAGTATCATCCTTCCATTTAGTGGCTGAAATCTCCATGCAAAGGACGAAAAAATACCTCGTCTGCCGTCAGTAGTTTATCACGCTGTTAATTTCGCGGGACTCACATTGTTTTCAGTGAGCTCTGCTCCCATCAGCTACGAACGTGGACAGAAGACAGACAGGCACCTGTGGATTGGGTATATAATTCGTGAAGTTTAGAAGTGAGAAAAATAACAGAAGATAGACTTGATATCAATTACTAAGTAATAAATACATACGTCCCCCAAGGGACCATGTGGAAATAGGGTACCACTTACTCTCGAAGTACATCACGTAGTCTTAAATCCTGAAATACTGTTAAATGAGCGGGAAAGTAAAGTGAAACTACCTGTATGCACGGGCGACTTGAAAGACCGATGTTGCTCCTTGCAATTGGTGTGGCTCTTAAACGAACAATTTTGAAATTTCCAGCATTAGCACAATTTATTCACAGCGTTATAAGTGAAATACAAGATGAATTTACAGTACTAGCATTTTGGAAAGTCAGTCACTTGAAAATGAGATCATGTAGGTGCTACCATCTTCCTTCACGCACATATCAAGTCTAATGCGGACATCACGTCCTGCAGAACTGGCACTGTGATTCAATTAACTTCCTCCTGAGTTTGATTCTTCAGTTGCTGGATGTGTGTGTGTGGTGCGTCACACCGGAAAATCTGAAATTTATAGTGACCCCAAAGAAAGAAACCACACATAGAAGGATCGGAGGCCATGAAATGTCCCTGTTCTTTGAGATAAGATGACCAGGAAAGAAGTACAGTAGCACTGTAATGGAATCCCGCGAGGTATGGCATGTGGCCCCTTCTTATTGGAAGTATGTTTTTGAAGTTACAGGAAGATCAGCAAATTAGGAAATGCCTCAACATGTGAACATAACGTAAGAGTGAAAAAGTAAAAGACGTATTTGTAGCACACATGAAGTGTGTCTTTACTCCCTGGTCTCCCTGGTGTACGTAAATTTACATATTGAAACTGATTTCATTGTTCACTGAAGTGATAAAAATAATTTAATAGCAATTCAACATGGAATACGTGTAGGATTTTTATTATCTCGATATTAGGGATATACATTTCCCCGCATAGTGTTCCCGCGTAGTGGGCAAAAGTATAGTGCAAGCAGCAAAAACAGTTGAGTCAACAAGATAATAAGAAATATACAGGTATGGTCTACTCTATCTGTAACTATATGATGTTCCGCAGGTACACATCCATAAGCCCCTAATACTTCCTCCCACTCTTCTCCTGTATCAGCAGAGACATCCTTATTGCTGTGATCGCCAGGATTTCACTTTAGTACGCCAGAAAATTTTGTATCAAATATTTTCGATTATATCTATCTGTTGTCATACATACACTCCTGGAAATTGAAATAAGAACACCGTGAATTCATTGTCCCAGGAAGGGGAAACTTTATTGACACATTCCTGGGGTCAGATACATCACATGATCACACTGACAGAACCACAGGCACATAGACACAGGCAACAGAGCATGCAGAATGTCGGCACTAGTACAGTGTATATCCACCTTTCGCAGCACTGCAGGCTGCTATTGTCCCATGGAGACGATCGTAGAGATGCTGGATGTAGTCCTGTGGAACGGCTTGCCATGCCATTTCCACCTGGCGCCTCAGTTGGACCAGCGTTCGTGCTGGACGTGCAGACCGCGTGAGACGACGCTTCATCCAGTCCCAAACATGCTCAATGGGGGACAGATCCGGAGATCTTGCTGGCCAGGGTAGTTGACTTACACCTTCTAGAGCACGTTGGGTGGCACGGGATACATGCGGACGTGCATTGTCCTGTTGGAACAGCAAGTTCCCTTGCCGGTCTAGGAATGGTAGAACGATGGGTTCGATGACGGTTTGGATGTACCGTGCACTATTCAGTGTCCCCTCGACGATCACCAGTGGTGTACGGCCAGTGTGGGAGATCGCTCCCCACACCATGATGCCGGGTGTTGGCCCTGTGTGCCTCGGTCGTATGCAGTCCTGATTGTGGCGCTCACCTGCACGGCGCCAAACACGCATACGACCATCATTGGCACCAAGGCAGAAGCGACTCTCATCGCTGAAGACGACACGTCTCCATTCGTCCCTCCATTCACGCCTGTCGCGACACCACTGGAGGCGGGCTGCACGATGTTGGGGCGTGAGCGGAAGACGGTCTAACGGTGTGCGGGACCGTAGCCCAGCTTCATGGAGACGGTGGCGAATGGTCCTCGCCGATACCCCAGGAGCAACAGTGTCCCTAATTTGCTGGGAAGTGGCGGTGCGGTCCCCTACGGCACTGCGTAGGATCCTACGGTCTTGGCGTGCATCCGTGCGTCGCTGCGGTCCGGTCCCAGGTCGACGGGCACGTGCACCTTCCGCCGACCACTGGCGACAACATCGATGTACTGTGGAGACCTCACGCCCCACGTGTTGAGCAATTCGGCGGTACGTCCACCCGGCCTCCCGCATGCCCACTATACGCCCTCGCTCAAAGTCCGTCAACTGCACATACGGTTCACGTCCACGCTGTCGCGGCATGCTACCAGTGTTAAAGACTGCGATGGAGCTCCGTATGCCACGGCAAACTGGCTGACACTGACGGCGGCGGTGCACAAATGCTGCGCAGCTAGCGCCATTCGACGGCCAACACCGCGGTTCCTGGTGTGTCCGCTGTGCCGTGCATGTGATCATTGCTTGTACAGCCCTCTCGCAGTGTCCGGAGCAAGTATGGTGGGTCTGACACACCAGTGTCAATGTGTTCTTTTTTCCATTTCCACCAGTGTAAATTGCTTGATTTCAAAGAAATAATTCAACAGTTTTGCTGAATAACGATGTAACAGAATATTGACATACCGGACAAGAGCCGAAACTGATATTGCTGGTATATTCCACAAGCTATATCTCGAATGAATATATATTTGTAAATTAAAATAATTACATTGACAGACTTCTTCACCAGATAGTATGTCAACATTTACTGAACCTCGAATCCCATGGAGACAATGAAGAAAGTTTCTTTCCCCTATTTACATTCTATTATTTCCTCCGCTGCCGGATTACAAGTTACTCTTCCCACTCACAAAGAATATGTTAGCCCATTGAGTTGTAAAAGTTGAGTGTATTCTAAAATCCTCAGACAAAAACCTGACATCTAGGAAACCTTTTCCTAAGACCAAACGAATGTTAAAGATGGAGATGACAGTATTAGAGTATTAGTTCGTCGCTGCCATAGAATTCACAGTCGGATCCCATCACCTCCATCTAAGAACACAGCCAACCCCACGTAATATCAATAAATGATAATTTGTTGAAATATAAAGTGGAATGTGGGTAACCTTCCTACAAAATGATAGACATACCCAATGCAGGTGTGCCCAAATGGAGGTGTATAGTAAAAACGGGAAACATTTGGTCTGGTGAGGTCCAAATTGAATTTGACTGTGAACTGTGGATGAGAGTAGCCGACCATGGTGACCTAAATAGCTGGAGGTTTCTATCAGTCAACATATTCAAACACGTCAGTCTAAGAGTCATTAAAAGACAGCATAATTCAATTAAAGGGAAACACACTGACCTCACGTTAGTAATAGTACGGGGTTACAATAATTTTCTTGGCAATTTTGCAGGCATAGCAGTCTTGAGCAGTTAGTTCGACAATCAACACGAAACAGAAATATTTTGGACGTTGTATCTGCAAACAGACCTACCTTTATCGATAGCATAAGAATAGGGACAGAGATTATTGATCATGATGTCACCACAGCGACGAAGTTTACTAAAGTTAATAAATCCTCCATAAAGGTTTGGATAGTACGTATGCTGGAAGGAACGGATAAGCTGTTGTTAGGATCTTACTTAGACTGTGAACAGAGGCTATTTATTTCCACTATGGTGCAGGTAGATGAATTATGGGCAAAGTTTAAACTGACTGTAAATCGTGCCAAGTAAGTGGATTAAGGACGAAAAAGGCCCACTGTGGTTTAACAAAAAAACATCGGGACTTGTTGAAGAAGGAGAGATTGCTGCACTCTCTGATCATAAAAAGAATGCAGATATGTCGAGAAGTAAAAGTTTGTAGAAATTCGTGCATCAGTAACAGATCGATGAGAGGAACATACAGCAATTTCCACCTTCATGAATTAGCGATGGATCTTGCCGCGAACCTGAGAAAATTCTGCTCCTTGACGGGTGGAAGGTTTCTAACCAGCCACTGGTTGACCAGTGTGGTGTGGCAACACTATACAGCAAAAAGAAAGCTGAAGTTTTAAATTTTGCTTTTAAATAACCATTGACGCAGAAGGTTCGTACAAGCATGTCGTCCTTTGACCATCAGACAGTCTTCCGTAAAGAGGACATAATGACAGACATCCCTGGAGCTATTAAGCAGCTGCAAGAGTTCAAAATAAATAATTCGAGAGCTCCGAACGGAATCACAAGTCGGGTTTACAGAGAGTACTTTATGGTACTGTCGTGTAACTTAACTTACGCTTGAATTTCTAGCGAATCTCTAGCCCAGCGCCAAGTATCAATCGACTGGGAAAAATTCATATGTTGTACATGGTAATGGTAAAGAGGGTAACAAATTTTTATTGTATTCTACCTCCGTGATTTGAACTTAGCCTCAGGCAGCACCGAGCGAAGTGGCGCAGTGGTTAGCACACTGGACATGCTTCCGGGAAGACAACGGTTCAATCCCACGTCCGGCCATCCAGATTTAGGTTTTCCGTGATTTTCCTAAATCGCAGTAGGCAAATGCCGGGATTGGTTCCTATGAAAGGGCATGGCCGACTTCCTGCCCTCTCGTTCCCTAGTAAAATGAGACCCATGACCTTGCTGTTTGGTCTCCTCCCCCAAACAACCCAACCCTAACCTCACCGCGTCAGGCAGTGGCGTGAGCAGTTATGTAAACTACTCCGCAGTACGTGTAGCTGGCTCCTACTTTATTAGGCTGAGCTAGGGCGCCACTATGGTATTGCTGAGTGAGAGACACCAACTTTCTGCCACAAACCCGCCAATGGGAGGACCGGCTGCCGTCACGTGAGGCATGGAGGAGGGTCGGCTAAGTAGAAGCCGCAACAGTGGGTCGTTCTCTTGCCTGCCACCTTCCTTACCCTCTGGACATGTCCACCAGTCCTTCCTATTAAGGGCGAAATGCGCTTTCTTTACCATGTGCGGTTCTCTCCGCAGCTGTAGCCAGTTTTCATGAACGTTGTATCAATTAGTTGTAGTTCTTGGGAATGACACCCATTTTTTTCCCCAAGAGTAACGTGCCAGCAGGCAACAAATTAAAAAAAAATCAATCAAACAGGAGTACCACTCTACGGGGAAACGAACATGAGGCAGGTTCTGCCACCCACCCTCGCCTCAAATGAAACACATGAACCCTACAAAAGAGGGAGAACCAACTGAGGAGGCAAATTTAGTTTTAGAGGGGAAGCTCAGTGGGATGACTGTCAAAATTCTTGGACATTCCAGAGCTCCGATTAGTGTTCTTTTTATTTCTAATAGTCACAAGCGTGTGCTAAAACAGCCTCGCTACAATATAAATGGACTTGGAGACGAAATGATTATTTCTGCAGGCACTTGTCCAACAGGGAAAATGTATGTCTTTGATATGGAAGTAGTGAGGAAACGCCAAAGGGGTTTTGATATCATCCTGGGGAACGATTTCCTAATATGTTGTCAGGCTGAGATAGGTTATAGGACATGCACTGATACATACCACTGTCCAGACAGTGAGAGCTTGTCTCATTCACGACGGACCTGTGAAGGGAGGCCTACCTCACAGGCTCCAACTACTCGCCCGCAGCTCGTGGTCGTGCGGTAGCGTTCTCGCTTCCCGCGCCCGGCTTCTCGGGTTCGATTCCCGGCGGGGTCAGGGATTTTCTCTGCCTCGTGATGACTGGGTGTTGTGTGATGTCCTTAGGTTATATAGGTTTAAGTAGTTCTAAGTTCTAGGGGTCTGTGATGACCATAGATGTTAAGTCCCATAGTGCTCGGAGCCATTTGAATTTCAGGCTCCAACTAAACAGCGTAAGCGGGCATTGAAAGTTTTAACATCTGCAACAATTAGCTATGGAACGGAAAAATTTCTTCGGATTGAAGTTAAAGACCGGGTACCGCCGAGATGGACTTTCTGGTCGACCTGCTCTCCTAGAATGACTTTGTCGACAGACTGAAAATCCATGTTAAGAGAGGTCTAAGTAGGCCTCAAGTAAAAGGGAATCGGTTTCAAATACGATTGTGCGTTGACAATTTTGGTCAACGGAATGCATAAATCCCACGTTGCATAATGCTACCCAGGGGCGAAGAAGTTATGCAAATGGAAGTTTCGAACTGGAGACAGTGTCAAAAGAAAAGACGTAAGCAGTTACCTGTGACGAAGGATTGCGCTTTAACACCTTCGTTAAGAAATCAGTTGAAAGAGAAGTTGGCATATTCGCCGGAGTCAGAGGAAAATCTTTTGTATCCAGTTTTAGAGAAATATGCGTGGTTATTCGAGAAAAGGCAGTACTTGCCAGCTACTGACCTCATACAACACGAAATTACCTTGGGAGACGCTAGACCAATCGCACAGAAGCTGTATCGTTTACCCCACCAATTAGTCTATTGTTGAAGATACAATTCAACAGTAGTTGGCTGCAGGGATAATTCAACCCTTGGCGAGTTCAATTGTAATCGTGGAAAAAAGTTAATCAATGGGGTGAAAACTCACCGTCTATGTGTCGAAATGAGTGTGGTAAACAATGCTGCAACACCAGACACTTACCCTCTGCCACATATCGACGAGACATTAGACAGTTTACGAAACTGCAAGTACTTTGCCAGCCTGGACGTGCATTCTGGATATCATCAGATTCCAATTGCACGGCAAGATAGACATAAAACTGATTTAGTTGTCCCATCTGGATTGTATGAATTCTTACGGACGCCTTTTGGTCCACGAAAAGTGTCTGCCCTTTTCAGAGATTTGTCGACTTGTTATTGATAGGATTAGAGCCTACTACGTGTCTTGTTTATCTTGACAACTTCATAGCTTTTGCAAAAACAATGGAAGAGCATCCTGAAAGATCAAGAAATGTGTTTTGTAGATTATAAAGTGCTCACTTGAGTTTAAAACTAGAAAAAAATTATTTGGCACAGTCACAGGTTGAGTACCTAGGTCACATCACTAGTTCAGATGGAGTTAAGCCAGATCTTAGGCTAACTGAAGCAGTGGATAATTTGCCAACCCGAAGAAATGTTAAGGAATTACACTCTTTCCTAAACTTAGCCAACTATTATGGGCATTTTGTGCAGTATTTCAGCAGTGAGGACAATTAAAGAAATTTTGACTAGTCCACCTTTACTAATATGTCTGGATTTTGAAAAATCTTTTGTTCTTTTCATGTACACAACAGATTACATTGTCAGAGCTGTTTTAAGTCAGGAATATATTGGTTAGCATAGAAGAATTTGTTACCACTCCAAACAAACGAACTGAGCAGAAATTAAGTACAGTACTTCCGAGAAGGAGGTGCTATCTCTTACGTTTGTTAAATTATTTTTAGTGATACTTTTATGGTCTTCGGTTTACTGTGTTTACAGACCCTGCTGCTTTAGTATGGATGATAAGTTTAAAAGACCCCCAGTAGTCACTTGACTACATTTAAATTGTCAGAATATGATTACATAGTTCGGTATAAGCCTGACCGCCTGCCCAGCAACGCCGACAGCCCACGCAGAAAGGTTAGAGTTGCACAAATAGATTATATTTCCATAGAAGACTTGAAAAAATCATAAGAGAGAGATGTAGAATGCCACTGGTATGCATCACTATCTGATTTTGTTATAGAAGACAGTATACTATATCGCAAAACCCTGCTGGGTAACAGAGTAGTAATACGTAAAGAATTGCAACAACAAATAATAGCACAGTGTCATGACAGTCTAGTAGTCTGCCATCATGGGCAACGAGACACGAATGCACGAATACACTCAAATTACTGGTGGAGAGGTGGACAAACCAACGTTAGGAAGTATATACAAAATTGTCTGCCGTGTGCGCAAAGAGCGCCTCCACCAAGGACTAAAGTTCGTTTACAGACATTATCTGAAGCCTCGAAACCATTTAAAATTGTGGTCCTGGATGTCTGTGGCCTATTTCCACAAAGCACAAAGAATAATAAATATATGTTGCCTATCATTTATCACTTTTCGAGGTACTTAATTTTGATACACCTTGCGAATATGACTGCTGAAACTGTTGCTTGCGCCTATGTCAATCACTTGGTACTGCGCTTCCGAAGTCCTGGCGCAATACTCACCGACCACTCAGATATTATGTCAGCACTGTTTGCACAAGTTCGCAAAATGTTACGAATCAAAAACTGACGAACTACGCCCTTTCGCTCTTTTCGCCCTATACCAGTGGGCGCCTAGAACAAGTGCACAAAACTATCGTGCAAATGCTATCGTATCATGTAGAGAAGTCTCAGTTAGATTGGGAGAGATACGTAGGATTTGCCACAACAGAATACAATAGTCGTGCCCATGAGGCAACAGGATACTCCCCATACGCAGCAGACACATGAACTCACCATTTGAGATTGACAAATTGCCTCCTGACAACAACAAGGAAATGGAAAAGCTACCCCGCCGTCTCAAGGCCATATGGAACCGAATTAAACGCAGTAATTTCAGAGCCACACAAAAACAGCTAGAAAACAGCAATAAATGTCCTTCAATATAGACATAGTAATTTGGTATTGCTCTGAAATCCCGTGATAAAAAAGGGCAAAAACTATGAAATTCGCTCCTCGGTATGAGAGCCCCTTTCCTCTATTGCACATCAGCTCCATGGTGAGTGCTGAAATTCAGTTACCTGATCGTACTACAGTACTACACATTGACTGGCTAAAGCCATGTCACAGCCCAGCTGTGCCGTCTTAAGCAGCGCCGCCTGTTTCTACCCCTAAAATCGTTCCGAAGGGTAAGGGTGGCACCACAACAAAGCAGAAAAAGAAGAAAGGTAGGGTGTTACCAGCACGTCCTCGCTATGCCTTAAGAAACAAGCATCCCTACTCCATGAGGTCCAGGAGTAAATTAGAAGGACGCAGTGATAACAATATCACAATAGGATAAGAAAGATAAAAATCATTTACTTATTTGTTTGATCTATAAAATGTATTAGCCAGACAGAACTGAGTGCAACATAGATGCATGCTGTTCCACTAAAACCAAAGAATTTGCTAGGATTACATGTGCTCTCTTTGTTTCTGTTACGTTATAATATAAGTCGTAGCGAAAAGCATCAGCAGCTAGAGCAGACGAAAATGATGAGATTGAAGTCATGAGAACTAATTAATAAGTGAGACAATTAGGTAACGGTTTTTCAGTTGTGGCAAATTTCTGCCAGTTGCAGGAAAACGTGGAAGTATGAGTTAAGTTTGTGATACAGCAGTCACAAGTTACGTAAGTTAGACATTGCCTACCACTTACACTTGGTTATGAACAGAAAAGCTAAAGAGAATAAGTTGTTATGAATCAACGGTAACGCGTTGCTTGACTTTAATTAATGCAGGCCCAGGGAGACAAAAGACCTCCACGAGGTATTTACGAAACCAAATCAGCTTGCATAATGTCACTACAAGTGAAATAGAATCTAAATGTAGCAAACGGCCTCTCAGATGCGTAATAGTAATCCACGTTTAGGAAACACATGTGATAGCAACTGAATGCTAGCGTTATAGACACGTGAAGAACACAAGATATACTCCACTCGAGAGTCAGTCAGAAACTACTCTTTGTACCATAATTTGAACATCAAAATGCAGCGTAAGTTAATTGCCATATCACTCAAACTTAATAGTACCATTGGATAGCTTGAGATACAAAAATCTCGCATTTGCAAGTAACTGCTGCTATCAGTACATAACTGTTTCATTTCTTCCTAGCATGTTTCACGCACAATGCATTTCTATTTTTTAAAAAGTGTAATGAGATATTTTGTCAGTCATTTATTTATTTTGCCACGAGCAAATTGCTATGTAATATCTACAAAAAGTATAATACAAGCGTAACACGTTACCCACTGCCACCAGTTTGGAAGTCGACCAATGTGACTTACACGAAAATGAAATGTTTCATTAACACAGCTAACTTCTATGCAACACTTAACACTTACACGAGTTGATTTAGCACCTGCTGGCCGCTGTGACCGAGCGGTTCTAGGCGCTTCAGTCCGGAACCGCGCTGCTGCTACGGTCGCAGGATCGAATCCTGCCTCGGGCATGGATGTGTGTGGTGTCCTTCGGTTAGTTAGGTTTTTAGCAGTTCTGAGTCTATGGGACTGATGACCTCAGATGTTAAGTCCCATACTGCTCAGATCCATTTGAACCATTTTTGATTAACACCCTACTTTTAAAACAAAGCCAAGACTTTTATCTTACACCCACATTTCGCACACTGGGGCAGCAATTCAATCCCACTTACGTTGAAAATTGTTTATTAGTATCTGGTAATAAGGAAAATTTATTGTAAAATAAGAAACTAATCAACATACCCTTACTCTAGTCACACTACAGATATATACACCATAGGATCATTTACCGACTGCCTAGTAAAGGTCTTTCCATCCTCCTGGTAGAAAATATTAACGAAGCTACAATCGGAAAAGCTTTGCTGGTACGGCTAGCTTCGCCACATTGTCACCCACGCTCGGAGGTTCGAATGCGCGCCGGCTGACCCACCACTACTCGCGCCAAGGAGCGGCCATAGCCCTGATGTGATACAGGCTCAACTGTGCGGCCACTTGCCCTATTGTTGTTTATGACCTGCACACGTACGTTTCTGCCCTAACCGAAGTGTACCGGAAGATTAGCCTCCTTTACAAAACACTCACTGTATCCCAACTTGGCAAAGAGTTATTGAATTGTAAAGTTACAACATTAATTCCTTTATCAAATACACGATTTCGCACTTGCGTAATGGTTAAACTAAGACCAATATTAGACTGCTCAAACCTCACCTGAAACCATTCTGCACAATCTACCATATAAATCCTACCATGCAGGCTAATGCTAATAGATTTCGTGAGATAAAAGAAAATATTTCCAGTTTCTCACTCAACCTGACTCCCTTGTATGTCTGAAGAAGCAGAACCGTAATGGATGTAGTTTTGAGTAAACACAAGTCTACCAGCCTCATTAGAAATTTCAGTTAACACTTCCCGTAGATTTGGCCTTCTTATCTGCCACTGTAGCAGGAGTGATTAACAGAGATTCACATTTTAGCAATGGCGCCCGCTACGATATGCATTTTGCTGGAAATCCTTGCTACGACAGAGACAGACAATATAATACACCAGTATAATCAAATCCTGATAGAGATTTCTGACTTAAAAAAAAAAAGATCGCATATTGAGATACAAACACCGCGATGTTCTATTCGGGATACCATGTAAGTAATATCAATTATCGATCGTGTTCGGTAATGCTTCACTCAAATTAGGGCGAGAACTGCCACTTATTTTGTAGCTGCAGTCACAGTCTGGAGACTTCAGCAACTGAAAGTGACTTAGCGTAACCAGCTTATCAGTCTGCAGTATTTCCAGTCCTATGCTGATTCTACGACTGTGCCAACGAGAAGCCAGATACATTTTCCAACGTTTCTCAGCCGTGTGAACTTTGTATCGTCATAGAGACAGCGGACAAGCAGTTCGCGCTCTATAGGTATGCTCTCTACCAACGCGACACCGTAACCTGCTGACTACAGCGCATACTAATGGTACCACGCCACAGCGATTGTACCGAGCCTCGCTTAGCTACAGCATCCAGCACCTTTACATAACACGATTAGAAAACTTTGGAATACAGCCACAATCTCCCCTTCCCACATCAAAATAAAATGTTGATTTTACCAAACACAGTTATACGTGCCCTCACAAAATACATTAAAAAGAGAAACACACTTAAGCTACTTTTTATAATTTGCAACGCCAACTTACAAGGCAGACTTAAGATAAGTTTATCGCTGTAAAATCAACTATCACCGTCTGTGTGAATCTTCGATGCAGCGTAATAATTCTTAGGATATTGCAGATAGGTTGACTAAATCACCACAAAGGTCATCAATGAGGCTTACAGTACTGAAGAGTGCCTACACAAAGAAACGAAACATGTAATGATACAAAATCCTTCATGAATGCATCACCTACTATTAAAGCATTGTTAAATAGACCGTGTCTTAGCAACAAGCAGAGGTAGTATTGGAATTCATGACGCATCTTAAGGTATAGGAAGAACTGTCAGGCGCACATTGCTCAATAGTTTTACGTGAAATATTCCAACCAATAAGAAGAAGTAAATGACACTAGAGTTAACGAGATGAAAGTTATCGCAACAGCCCCTGCTCTAGCTACTACTGAAAATTATATATCGCTACCTTGGAGGAAAACCGGCACATCTGTAAAGCCACTAGTTTGGAGAAAACCCCACTTAAAGATAACAACCAAGGTTACTTTTCTCCATGAAATCACTTCACTCTCTTTTTCTTTGTAAGTAGTAGATACCCAGAGGTAACTTTTACATATTTTTTCTTTCATTTTGAGTGATAAATTAACCCTAAGGGCTTCGATATGTGACAATTTTTTACAAAGAAAACTTCAGTTCCAGTTAAAGGGCTTTGACTTGTGACACATAAAAATATAAATTTCAACTGTTATATCAGTAAAGGGTATGAAATAAATAATTTAGTAAAGAAATAATTATAAGAAAATATTTATTTATAAAAATACAACATAACACTGCACAAATTATTTGAAACAAATCAAGAAATTAATCAAGTCAGTTCATTTGGTTTGTTTTACATTTTACATAAAATAGATAGCAAAGAAAAATTACCCTACAAGTTATTAAAAAAATCTAAATAAAATTTTGGAACTATATTTTTTATGTATTAACGGCAACGGTCCAGCCTTTTTAGCATCTGATACACCTTTCTTGGCGGTATAGACTTTTGCCAGGCACGCCTTCTGCTTGCCAGTTTCTGATGTTTGTGATCGAGTTCTTTTACGATTATTTGTTAATAATACTACTTTAAAATCTTGTTCACTATAAGAGTTATTGTACATTAACTCGTTTGGTTTATCTCGGTCGATCCCAAAAATCTTAACTTCAAAAACTTGAATGTTTCTTTGTCAGTATTCATTTTATTGATCTCCATGCCTTCATTTTGAAGTCATAAAATCATCATAACAAAGCTCGTGCACAGTATATGGCACGTCAGGTTTTTTGACGACGTTATTAGGCTCACATAATGATCAGGAACGTAGATAGGACCAGATTTTCGAGCTTTCCTGATCTGTTTCTCAATATTAGAATGTACACTGTCTTCCTCGTTTTGGGTATGCCCAGAGATTAAATATTTGTGTATTATGGCTTTAGTCCATTTGAAACCCAGTATAGCTTTAAGGTACATAGTAATAATGTTTTTATTTTTATTTTGACCGGCGTAGTTATCTGAACAAAAAAAGGATCTCTGTTTTGTTTTCGTTGCTTGACTCATTACCCCTTTTGATGCAGTTGTTCTAAATAACGCCATACACAGGAAGTAATTTCAACAGAACCTCGATTTGCTTGTCCTTCGTGCCAAACGTGGCAATTAACTGAATTTGTGTTAAGCTGAAAAATCGTGAAACTGAAAACGTTGAGTTTGGAAACGTAGTAAAACGATGAGGCATTACCCATAGGACATGGTAATGCAGCTTGTAAGTCATACACTGCTACTGTATTACTGGATTTCTTATCTTTCTCTTTCTCAATTCGTGATAGAATTTTCTCCTTCAAATGGTTGTCATATTGCACTCCAAATTTTTCTTTTTCTTCATTAGATGCATTTTCAAACTTGACGCAGAGCTCGCGCTGATGCTTCTTCAGGGAAAAAGAAGCCAGGTTAAATTCTTTGGTAAAAATAGTGTAATACATGAGGTAATTACCATACTCCAACTTTTCTTCTTCGCACGTCTTTTTGTAATCTCTATAAGTGTCACTTATTGTTTTACCACCCTCAATGCATTCTTTAGAAGCTCTGGCAGGGCTGTAGTGACTAGGAATCTTCAGAATTGAGCTGATACATTTTCTAATGTTTTCTCTTATTTCTGTTGACACAGTCGGTTGTTTAGCATTTTTCCCCGTAAATTAGTGGAAATAACTCCTCCTTGAGCAGAAATTCTTTTTTTCCTTAACAGGTCGAACCACTCGTGCGCTTATAACTAAAATAGCAGTAAAAATCTGTTTACAAACTCTTGATTTTTCACCCTTTTGATCAAAATAAAAAGCAGTATAAGAACGACGCTCGCTATCTTCCTTATGATAGCGGTACCGTGGCTGCACGGTTGTCATGTTAACAGCGATGTAATCACGTTGCCTCTGTAAGTCTCCCACTTTCCAGTACTCTTGAAAATTATTTTGTCTTCCTTCATCAGAAATTCTTTTTGAACACTTAACCGACATTTTTCCTACGTGGAGGCATCATTTTCCGAGCTTCTCTCATTACTAGAGTCCTTTCAATTGTTTCATCGTCATTTTCCGTTTTCTTCGTAGACTTATAACTTTTACCACAGTTCCTTAGGATTTTGTATTCGTTTTTTGCCATTTCTCAACATTCCTGTTTATCTCTCGAGTTTCATTCTCAGATTTACATGGAAATGACACTTTTTTTCCCTTTTCTTCCCCGTTCCTTAGAATTTGTAATTCTTTGAGCAGATTGTGAATTTGAAGTGGATGATGAGGTCCTAGCATAGGCAACAAAATTAGGGTCAGCATCTCTGTCGTCGGAATCAAAATCTTCAAAAAGTTCTTCTGCAACACTCTTCAAAAACGTGGAGGTACTGTTTTCACCTGGATCGCTACAATCGTTTTCAGCAGATGTTTATCTGCTGAGGTTGCTATCATTCTGATCACCAGAATGATTCAAAACGCTACTGCCTTGTAAAACCTCAATGTGACTTCAGTGTATCTGAACAGCTGCAAGAAACAAAATAAGTAAGTACCTTTCTTGTGAACTGCCCAAACCGTACTTAACATAATACATGATCTGTCATTGCACAGAACCGACCTTGAGAGCTGGTCATAATGAGCTGTGCATATTCTTCAGTATTGTTTGGTCGTTGAAGGTCCCAAATTGTAGCATTTTCCTCATTTCATTTGACAGCTAACGTCGCATTTAGTGGACTTCGTGAACTAGCCGACATTGTTGTAACTAAAACAGATTCATCAATATATGTACTTCTTTGTTCAAGAGTGGCACAAGACAAAATATTAGAGCATGACATTACACTTTCGAGAAAAGGTTATGAATAATTTTTGAGAAGAGTGACACATCTCTAAATAAAACAGGTAAGGAAATAATATCTGATTTCATTTTGCAAACAAAACTGTCACATCTCAAAATAAAACATTATTTATCATATAAATGTACAGTGCCTACTTACTTTCACATGGAGAACAAAGGCACAAATCAAAATGTGACACTTTTCTTCCAACCTCCGCATGAACACTGGCCAAACGCTGCTGCACAACTGACAGTGCTACACTCTTTCTCAATTGTTGGAATAGGTTCTGTTAATCCAACACTGACAATACTGCTCTCTAGTGGCCGAAAACGTCAGTTAGGTTTGTGACACTTTTCCACATAAAAGTATTCCACTTTCTCGTTTTGGTGATGACATGAGCGAAAAATCGGCATTTTCCGAGTTGTGTCGGTTTTCTTCCAAGGTAGCGAATTATGTGAAAATGTATATTGTGTTTCGTGTAAGATTGTGGAGCTCCGCCTACATGTCTTTGTATTTCATCACGTTCTTATGTATTTTATCTGTTAGTCTAAATCTCTCTCAGAGCTTGCCTCCCACTTTGAAGAGTATTGTAATTTTTATTTTATTGTATCATGTATGAAAATGTTCAGTGCAATTAGAGGATGCTCAAACTGAGCTATGTGGAAACAGCAAATATAGGTACTCCATAGTACTGTAAATCTGTTCTTTTGAAAATAGTAATTGAGGATAACATTCCAAAGTCGAAGACATACGTCATTATTTAAATATTGTAAATAATTATTCACACTGTGAGCCGTGCACACAGTGCACTTTGCATAGCAAATACTTTCATGCTGAATGCAAGCACAGTGATCGCACCATGAAACTTATTACCACTATAATTTACGTGCAGGAGCAGTCTCAAGTACAAAAGGAGACAGGAAAACATTAGCATATGAGAACTGGTAGTAGTTACCTAAAAAAAAAAAGCACTCCGCCTTCAGGCCACAAGTGGCCCATCGGGACCATTCGACCGCCATGTCATCTTCAGCTAAAGAAGCGGATAGCAGGGGCGTGTGGTCAGCAAGCCGCTCTCCCCGTCGTTACGATGGTTTTCTGTGACCAGAGCCGCTACTATTCGGTCGAGTAGATCCTCAAATGGCATCATGAGGCTGAGCGCACCCCGAAAATCGGCAACGGCGCACGGCGACCCATCCAAGAGCCGCCCACACCCGACAGCGCTTAAATTTGATGATCTGGCGGGAACTGGTGTATCCGCTACGGTAAGGCCATTGCCCAGTAGTTACCTTCTAACATTCTGCATGGTCTCTCTTTGTTCTAAGTCGTGTCTCTCTACCACCTTCGCGCAACGACGCTCTGAGCGTGTTTTTTAGGGAATTGACTAGTTTGAACCTGGGACCTGTTGCTGGTAAGGAGATGCCAGACCACTCATGACATGTAGAGTTCAGAAGAGTTCAGTGCGACTAGCGATGATATAACCAAATACCTAATGATTTCAGCGTCAGCTCCACTGCACTCCCTGAAAAAGAATCTTCATACTAACTAAATTTAGTGGAAGGGGTTCAAGGCTTTCCTATTTTTAGTTAGCTGGTAAAATAACGTCGAAAAAGCAGTTAAGTTTACCATTGGAAATTTTATTGTACTCACAAAACATTGTTTGTAAATTGCACTATTGGTAAAAGGAAATGTTTTAATACAGGATGATAAAACCCAACTGCGTTCAACAAAAACGTGAACGAATATTCCCTGAATGGGTTTCCAAGTTCTACAATGGATCGGAGGATGACCTATGCCATATCACATCTATAACCTAGGTTTAAATTAAGTTTCACAAAATAGAAAACTATCAAAATGGTCTAAAGTGACCGTCAATTATCTGTAATTACTTACCTGTCTCGTCGTAAATTACAGTGGCTGATGTGGCTTCGTAATAATTATATAACAGAAAAATTATCGCGTTTCAGATTTTTACCTCAAGTGGCAAATGTGAACACCATGAGATTTAATTGACGATCGACACTAGTATTACGTAAAAAGGGGGTGTAACAGATGAGACTTCTGCAGTTCTGAGTGAAGCTTCATGCGCGCGCTTATGCGGCATCGCGTGCGTTCATTACCTTGTCGGTGGTTAGTCAGCATCAGGGAGCGGCGGTCGGCACAGCTCCACCTTCGTCGTCTCGGAAGCCACTCCTTTCTAACTTCTCCTTACTACAATTTACCGAAGTTGGTTTAAAGAAAACTATCTGGCTGTGTTTTCATCTGACCAATCAGGGTCTCAATGTTAACCATAAGCTCCGCCTAAAAAAATTCTGTCTATCCAATGAGAAACGTTATACTTTTCGTGGTGGGGCAATGTTTTTAAAGTTTGCAACGTAACAGAGACGCGAAAAAGTCTCACGCTAAAACTTGCGGCTGGTGTGGCCCTTTTAGTGTTATCGTAAGATCTATACTGTTCTTCTGGAGGGCTCTAGCTTTTAACATAGGCGGGGGGTGGTCCTATCGGTTAGCTGGCGACGTGGGTGTCCGTCCCTTATCGTAGGGCCTTCTAGCTTAACACGGTTGTGCTCTCGGCTTCTATTCTCGTTTCTCCCCTTGGAACTGCGCCTGTCTCACGATGGGAAGGTATGACATGCATTGAGGCATTCTTGTGTTAGTCTGTGGTATTCCATTTGCTCACTCGTTACTCGTATTACTTTGGTTAATTTAATGTCACGATTTATTCGGAGCTATGTGACATACCACTGCATTTGCTTATCATGTCAGGGTTTTCATGGAAGGTGTTGGATTTGCCTGACACCTTACATATCACCTCCCTTCGAACTTAATTTTTGCATTGAAGTTAGGTAATGATTGAATAGTTGTCTAAGCCAGTCAAAAATTATTGCTTCATCTAAATTTTGTTGCCTACTGTTCAGCCACGTTATTGTGGTTCTATGCTAGTTTGTATTACTTATTTATATTTTTATATTCTTCCACATTATTCTCAAAAATATGTTTATATTGACAAAAGAAGAATATTTTATATTATTATTACTATTATTAATTTTTAATTATTTTCTTTCTTTATTTAAGTGCCAAGTTTGTTTTTATAAGGTTTGTTGTGGAATGTGAGGAGTCTTTCACATCGATTTTCTTAGAAATATTTTTTTTATAAATGTAGTAATTAAGTAAAATCTATTCCTAACACATTTCCTAAATATCATGTACAAGTTAAATGTTTTTGTTTCCAGACACTTATTTCAACATTGTTACACTAACAAATAAGAATTATTTCCTATAATTGCTTTGACAAAGAAATATACATACACAAGTATTGAGTTATAGTCCTAACAAATAGTACAAATGTTAAAAAAAAGAGGAAAACATCCAACAAGATAATTTTTAATTCTTTGTTTTTATAAGGAGAAATGAGTAAAATATAGTTATTCTTTTATTTTTATGAGGAGAAAATAAGTGGCATATAGTTTTAGTGTTTATTATGCCTTAGTTTTGTTCTTTATATACTGTCCATTTCAGAAATAATGACTTATTTTTATCTATAGTCTATTATTTACTTAAGTCCATAGTCAATGATTGTTATTTTGTAGTTTATTAGCTGTGTTGTGTGCTTAACTTATTTAGTTTTTCACACATTTATTTTGCACAATTCCTACATCACATAATTTGATTTCACACATTCACACAATCCTATGAATGTTTAAGCATGAGGTTGGCGAATGTTTTTGCACGAAGGTGATGGACTTGAGCGAGATGGATGTGGGCAAGTATTTGATGTACAGCTTCGTTCGTCGTTCCTTGTTGGCTCTGCTAGTGTGTGTTGCTGTTGTGGAGGTGCCATAATGGAATGGAGCTGTGAGTGCAGAATCTCGTGGTTTAATGGCTTTTTATGCGTGAAAGTCATCGTTATGTGTCGATGAAAGCGGTCGTTTATTCTTGTAATACTTCGCAGACGACTAGTTTACAATAGGATAGGGATTTGGGAAGGTATGTCGTCTATTCTTCACCCATCTTCTTTCTTGGTCTCAATCTTGCGAATCTTCAACTTCTGTTCTTCCTGCTTTTCCTCTCCTTCTTACTTGATTCTTGGTTCTTCTCTGGGCAGGATATAGAAATATTTATTGATAACTAGTCGCTTTGCAGTTCTCCTCTTAGTAACAGTTTGATAAATTGTTTGCACGTGTCATTTTTACTTTGTGGAAGTTTTCTTCAGTTTCGTGCTTCAGCGTGCTGTTTAATAGCAGTGGTGTGACTTTTACACTTTTTTTTTTTTTTTTTTTTTTTTTGCCAGTGGTGGCTTGCCCAAGCAGTCTTCTCGTCGGGTCGTTTTTTGCTCGCTCCGCTCAGTCAGGGCGTTCCAAGACCCTCACTCTCTGTTTCTGTGTTCTGTCCCAGCAGGGTTCTGCCACCCTGTGGTTCACAGATTTACTGCCCACTTCGCCTACTGAATTGCCCCCTTTGTTTATTGGTTGGATAGCCACTGAATTGCTATTTATTTATTTAATGGGATAATAATAATTATTAAAAGGTGGCAATTTTATTTAAGCACCGTTTTTTTTTTTCTTTCGATTGTTGCGAGTCAGCGATAGTGCAATGCTGCTCGATTTGGAGAATACACATTTTATAAGAATTATTTGGTCCAGGAAACACTTTTCTGATCACGGTTGCGATTTAAACCGTTTCCGAAAGATGCAGGTTCGATTAAAGCTGTGTGCACTTTTGCGCGTATAATGAAAAGAATTCGTAACACGACGTGTAACAAAAAGAAACATGCGAATCACAACCGGGATCAAATGAAGAAAATACACTCCTGGAAATTGAAATAAGAACACCGTGAATTCATTGTCCCAGGAAGGGGAAACTTTATTGACACATTCCTGGGGTCAGATACATCACATGATCACACTGACAGAACCACAGGCACATAGACACAGGCAACAGAGCATGCACAATGTCGGCACTAGTACAGTGTATATCCACCTTTCGCAGCAATGCAGGCTGCTATTCTCCCATGGAGACGATCGTAGAGATGCTGGATGTAGTCCTGTGGAACGGCTTGCCATGCCATTTCCACCTGGCGCCTCAGTTGGACCAGCGTTCGTGCTGGACGTGAAGACCGCGTGAGACGACGCTTCATCCAGTCCCAAACATGCTCAATGGGGGACAGATCCGGAGATCTTGCTGGCCAGGGTAGTTGACTTACACCTTCTAGAGCACGTTGGGTGGCACGGGATACATGCGGACGTGCATTGTCCTGTTGGAACAGCAAGTTCCCTTGCCGGTCTAGGAATGGTAGAACGATGGGTTCGATGACGGTTTGGATGTACCGTGCACTATTCAGTGTCCCCTCGACGATCACCAGTGGTGTACGGCCAGTGTAGGAGATCGCTCCCCACACCATGATGCCGGGTGTTGGCCCTGTGTGCCTCGGTCGTATGCAGTCCTGATTGTGGCGCTCACCTGCACGGCGCCAAACACGCATACGACCATCATTGGCACCAAGGCAGAAGCGACTCTCATCGCTGAAGACGACACGTCTCCATTCGTCCCTCCATTCACGCCTGTCGCGACACCACTGGAGGCGGGCTGCACGATGTTGGGGCGTGAGCGGAAGACGGCCTAACGGTGTGCGGGAGCGTAGCCCAGCATCATGGAGACGGTTGCGAATGGTCCTCGCCGATACCCCAGGAGCAACAGTGTCCCTAATTTGCTGGGAAGTGGCGGTGCGGTCCCCTACGGCACTGCGTAGGATCCTACGGTCTTGGCGTGCATCCGTGCGTCGCTGCGGTCCGGTCCCAGGTCGACGGGCACGTGCACCTTCCGCCGACCACTGGCGACAACATCGATGTACTGTGGAGACCTCACGCCCCACGTGTTGAGCAATTCGGCGGTACGTCCACCCGGCCTCCCGCATGCCCACTATACGCCCTCGCTCGAAGTCCGTCAACTGCATATACGGTTCACGTCCACGCTGTCGAGGCATGCTACCAGTGTTAAAGACTGCGATGGAGCTCCGTATGCCACGGCAAACTGGCTGACACTGACGGCGGCGGTGCACAAATGCTGCGCAGCTAGCGCCATTCGACGGCCAACACCGCGGTTCCTGATGTGTCCGCTGTGCCGTGCGTGTGATCATTGCTTGTACAGCCCTCTCGCAGTGTCCGGAGCAAGTATGGTGGGTCTGACACACCGGTGTCAATGTGTTCTTTTTTCCATTTCCAGGAGTGTATATGATAACATAAATGCTCTTCGCTGTTATTCAGGACAGGCTCAGATTAGACCGTGCAATTTTTAGTTATAGGAAATGACAAGACGTTACACCTTCGAGGGACTCGTTTTGAATATATTGTACTTACCTTCTCTCTCTCTCCTTTTTACAGCCTTTATACCTTCACATCGATTAAGGAACTTTTGCCTCTCTACCGATCCGTACGAGAACAAAATTCAGACTCAACAAAATGCCCCATATCGAATTATTACATGCCTAACCATTAACAATCATGTATAGTTTCGTAGTACAAACAATGCTAATTTATTCCGTGCACTAGAAAGTCTTTGATACACTGAGCACAAAAATGAAAATAATAAAATTATAATTACATTTTTAATATCATGAATACTTTTTTAAATCATGAAAATAAGGTTTGACATCGTCGTAATATTAATTTTCATCGTTGTGGAACTGCATTGCCCCCTTTGGATGTAGAGTCACACTTGTTTGACTGCACATCCAAGCAGGCTTATTTTCCTTGTCTGTTCTGTTTAAAGTTCACTGTGTTCTTTCACTTGGAAGCATGTGCTTTGTTTACTTTTAAGTCTCAGGGATTTTGAGTTACGCTCCCCCATTCGGGCAAAGGCCAATGGGAAAAACCCCGGAAAGAACCACGGCGGAACGAGCACATCTTCCATACCCTCTTTTTTAATTTTCAACATTTGAATATTCACTTCGTATGACATTTAATAATGGTACCATTTCGTGATAGTGCCGCTGGTGATGACGGCTGGCGACTTGGTGTACTGCAACACCGATGTCTCGCCCCATCAGGTAAGTCTGCGATGGAGTGCGATGACGTGGCAGGGTGCGGCAAGGGATGACCGATGATGTCGCTGCAGTATGCTGCTCTCACCGACACATGTGCTCAGCATCCCAGCATACAGTCACATGAAATTCAAACAGCAGTATCAGTTCCTTAAATTAGCATCTAAATTAGATCATATTTTACGCACTGTTTCACTCAACAAGAAGAATGTGTCTTTTTTTTGTGAGGTGTTCGACTGTTTGTGAGTTTCTTTATCATGATGCAAGTCCATTCGTCCTACCGACGTAACAGATTATCTGCAATTAAAGGTTCATGTAATTCCGTTCCAACACTGATAAAGTTCTGCAACGGTTTTAATTATATAGTCAGTAGCAGTTCCCAACACTGTTACGACTCACCGCTGTTGCTGACTGATCGATAAAAACACTTGCTCTTGAGTTTTAGTTTGCCTGGCATTACTAAACACTCATAGCACAAAATTAGAAAACGAAATCATGGTAACACAACGCACTCATTGAACGTCCACTTTTGTGTTAAATTCCACTCTTTCTCTAGTGAAGTAAAGTTCGTACGCGTAGAGGATAATGTTCACAGGAAGTCTTTGTTCATAGGTCATCTGTGACATGTTCACTCAACCATGTAGTCACTTGATCACAGTTATCAAGTCTGACAAGGTAAAGTCCTTGTGCTGCCCATAAGAATGTCTTTACAAAGTCTAGTTACATAATGATGAATAACTGAATGATTGTACATATCAAATGAAGTACATAATTGTAGTCATTTACAATATAAAAGTAAATCCTAAGTCATATATTTTCTCGAAAAGGTGCTCCTGGACTTACAAAGAATAGTGCAGTGATAAACACAAGTTTGTATATGTTTGTCTGTGTAATGATCTGTTCAGTCATGGACAACATCTTGTTCGACCTGGTTTATAGCTCATGCAAGTCCAAGCACTAACTTACGGGGGAAAATTTGTTAAACCTATACGTAACTCACGTAAACGTTACATGTTGTAAGTGTATCCTGTACACAGTTTGAAAGAACGAAAAAGGACATAACCTGCTCACCCTAGTGAGTTCAAAATAGTTAACAATCAACAAAATGAAACGTTTATTTTCTAAAGTCACTATATCCTACTGTTGTGTGAAATATGCAGTTCTGTTCACTGTTCGTAGTTTCACACGCATAAGTTCCTGAAAGTTCACTAAATCTCAACAAGTTTGTATTATGTTTGATTAAGTGTCTTAGGATGGAACCATCTTGAAGCAATTCTTCTTCTCCTTGCTGCAGCTCGGCGTCCTCTTCTCCGTCGAACTGGAGCTGAAATTTTCTTACAACTAATTGGTATTCTGAGAGTCTCTCCCTCCAAGCAGTACTGGTGCTTCCAACGTTGTATGTTCCTATTCTCCCACACGCCACATCGCAGTGTGTCCATGAAATACTTATACACTAGTCCATTAATTAATAATTGTCACTTAGCCTACTTGCATAGTACCTGAGTCTTTGATGTTTGACTTCACCTCATTACGACACACGTAACAGGTCATCTACTGTATTTAAGATACATATCTTTTCAAGTCTTTGTGATTGTATAGTCCTTTCTGTCTATTTGAGTTGGAATAAACCAAGAAATGACTATTTTTATGTGGTGTACCTAAGATCACAAATGGTCCTGAATATAACGGAAACCACTTCTCTGTTTTTTTCTTTAATAATGACGACTTCGGATAATTTCTTACTAACACCATATCGCCCACGTTAAATTGTTGAGTATTCTTTAGTCTTCGGTTGTGTGATTCTTGCCGTTTCTGTGCATTCTCGAATAGCGTGACCAATGCTTGTCTAACTTTGTCCTCTCAGTCTTCCGGTTCGGTATTTAGTTTTGGAAGTGGGTTGACCCAACTATTGTACTCTTTTGTTTTTAATGTGAGTTCTACTGGAGTAAAACCTGTCGATAAATGTGGTATGTAGTTTACAATACTTTCAAAAGGCTCTATGTATTCTACCCACTTAGTTTGTTTAGCTGAGCGGCACGTTCTCACAAAGCGATTAAACTCGCGGAACACACGTTCTGTGAGATTACCTTGGGGGTGGAACTTCGAAATGAAAATTGGTTTCATATTATGTTTCTCTAAGAATTTCTTCCAGGTAACACTCGTAAAATTTGAGGCATTGTCAGAGAGTAATGTTTCTGGCGTTCCGAAATGAGGTATGTAATCATTTTCCAATCGGTTTATTATCGTTCTCGTAGCTGTTGTTTTTGTAGCAAATAGTTTTACAAACTTAGTAAAGTTATCTAGCACTGCTACGAGGTATTTGACCCCTCCTCTGGCAGTTGGCTGAGGTCCAGCGATGTCAATACTTTAAAGTTGGCGCGAAGCAGTTGGAACAATTGACTGCATTAATGTCTGCGATGATAAAGCACACGGCTTCACGCGGTGGCAAATGTCACTTGCTCGGGTCATCCGTAGGATCTTTCTATACATGTTATTAAAATGACAATACATTCTTAGTTTCGCCAGGCACTTCCTTGAACCGAAATGACCCCAAACATTATGTGTATAGTTCATTAAATTTTGCTCACATTGCTGCGGAATACATACTAGCCAGTTTCGTGAATCCTCATGTCTTCTAAAAAATAACACATCCTGATGTAACCTGTAATATTTATGCAATTTCGAAGTAGGATCCGTCCTCAGTTGATCCTTGATCTCGTGCCAAATATTATCTATATCCTGTTTTTGTGCCATATTTTTACACATGTCTAGAAAATATTTACGATTAACATTGTCCGCCATTAGTAACACTTTAAATTCCGATGATTGCTCTGTGAGTTCACTAAATTGAGGTAAACCTTGGAGTAGCCTAGACAAAGCATCTGCCACAATATTATTATTTCCTTTGATGTAAATAATCTGGAAACCATAGTCCGGTAACGCTAATGTCCATCTTGCCAAACGTGCATGGAGAAGTTTACAGGTCAGCAAGAAACTCAAAACCTGATGATCACAGTATACCCGAAAGTGTCTACCATAAACATATTAATGAAATTTGCGAAACGCCCATACCACTGCCAGTGCTTCAAGCTCTGTAGTGGAATATGCGCGTTCGCATTCCGATAATACACGACTTGCGAAAGATATTATTTTTATTTGCTCGTGTCCGTCTACTGTTTCTGTTTGAAATAAACACGCACCTAACCCAGTACATGAAGCATCTGAGGTTATGCAAAAATCCTTACTGAGATCTGGATGGTGCAAGGTTTCAGCATTTAACAAGCAATGCTTGATCATGTCGAAATCATGTGCACACTGGTCAGTCCACACCCACGGCGCATTCTTTTCCAGAAGCCCCAATAGTTGTTCGCTGTTAAGCCATTGGCTAGGCACGAACTTTCGGAAAAAGGATACAAGACCCATATATGCCTTTAATTGTCTTTTGTTGGCCGGATATGGACAGTTTCTGATAGCCTCGAGTTTCGTTCTATCCGGGAAGATTCCTTCTGATGATACTATATGTCCTAGAAACTTTATCTCCGTCTTTCCAAACTTGGACTTCTTGAGGTTAACCGTAACACCTGCAAGTTCAAATTTGTGTAACACCAAGTTAATTAGTTTGATATGCGCGTCTCACGTTGGTGAAGCAATCAATAAATCGTCCACATAGACAGTAACTTGCTCTAACAAATCCGGGCCCAGGACAGTGTCAAGCGCATTAATAAAGACTCCAGCACTGACATTCAACCCGAGTGGCAATACTCTGAATTGATAGCTTCTTCCTCTATAAATAAATGCTGTATATTTCCTAGATCTTGGCGTTAAGACCACCTGCCAGTATGACGCGCGGAGGTCGAGGCTTCATAGATACTTTATCCCATGGAACTTCTGTAATAGTTCTTCTAGATTCTCAGGCCGCGTCCTGACAGGCATAATAATTTGATTAATCCGACGAGCGTCGAGAACCAACCTTACGCTTCCATCGGATTTCATTACCGGTAAAAGTGGGTTACTATATTGTGATAACGAGGTCTCAATAATTCCCCATTCCAGCATTCGTCTAATTTCTTTTGTTACTGCTTCCCTTTTCGCGCTGGGTATTGAGTACGTTTGATGACAGTAAATTTCATGGGGAAACGCTTGCATGTCGTACACGTAACCTTTAATTAGTCCAGGTTTTTTCAAAAATACTTTACGATAATTAGTAAGTGTGTCTAATAATTGCTTTTGTTGCAGACTTTCAAGACCAGAGGATTGTTGTGCTTTTTCTACTATTTCAGAGAGGTGGATATTCTCCTCGTCCTTCACATCTTCCAAGACCGGGAATGTACTGCAATTGAAACTATCTTGAAGCCGCCATAAATGTGCGCGAACCGGTTCTGTCTTTAAAATGTGGCAGTATTTGCCATGCAATTCTTTGGTCTTTACCAAGTCTAACCTGACTCTCGTGACACCGAAACACATGCTGAATTCACCCTTTGCGAGATCGATTATAGTTTCCGCCTCCCGCAAAATATCTAATCCGAGGAGACAGTTCACGGCTAAATTCTTTACAATAAGGAAGGTGCACTCTTTGGCTCCTGTTCCAAAATTAATACAAATCCGTGTCTGTTCCCGAACTATTTGGGCTTTCTGACTAATGGCTCCTGTAACTCGACCATTAGTGACTGGAAAAACCGGAATCTTTCTAATCTTCTTTAAGTGAAGAAAGAACGATTCATTCAGCACAGAAGCAGATGCTCCATTATCTAACATCACCGTAGTTTGAATACCACTACTCCGTCATTATATCTTAACATCTGCATAGTTGAACTACGTTGCTGAGCAACATGAACAGAATTACTCCTACACACTGCATCTTTTGCGTCGTTCGACCCGATCGCTGCTGATTCTATGCGACACACATTCTCATTGTTACTACAGCTGGTTGTCTGCACGCTTGGTTGCTCGTTATTACTAACATCATTCATGCAAGTGCCCCCTAGACACCCTGCGACTGACACACGGGAGCAGAATGTCGTCGCATCTAGTTTGACTGACTGGTACTGGTTGATGGTTTGCGGTTCACTTACCTCAATGATCTTGATATTTTGATTCGGTGGTTGCCATGGCTGCGCATTCATATGCTGCTGCATGCTATTTGACATATTTGTATTGTATGTGGTTTGTACATGATTTTTGTTGTGGTATTGCGGTGGCCTAGGCTGCTGCCATTGCTGTTGTGCATAATTCTGTGTTGACCAGTTATGTGGTGGTTGCATGTATTGCTGATTATTTGAAAAATTACCGTTATTGTAATTGGCGTTAGCTCTAAAATCTCGTTTCCGTTTCTTTAAAAAGTTTCCGTTATTGTTTTGTCCGCTATTGTTCTGTGGATGATAACTGTGATTCGGTGCATTACTGTACTGTCCATTTGTGTTCATATTATGGTTCTGCCATCCTGAATAATTCGGACTATTCCAATGATTTTGATTCCCATAGTAGGTGTTTCTATTACTATTGTTCTCGTGGTTTCGTCCACTGCCATTACCATTACCATTATTCGACGAATTATTACCATAATGGTGTCTGTCCTCTTCGATAACCAAATCTAAAGAGTCCAGTACAGATAGAAAATGTTCCACGTTGTCTTCAGGAATGTGAAACAATTTCTCCTTTAGATCACGTGGTAACTTCTCCTTTAATATCTTTAAAACATCACACTCAGGGATTGGTGCGGATAAATATTTCACTTTGTTCAGATACTTTTCGAAATATTTTCACAAAGTACCGCCTTTTCTATTAAATGGCTCAGGAATATAAACTTCTTTTCTTAATGGTTCTTGTACCCCACGCGACCAATACTTGTTTAGAAAAGCTTGTTCAAATTCATAGAAGGAGCTGCATTGTTCAGCTTTCTGTGTCGCAAACAACGCTGGCTCACCTTGAATATGGGTAATGGTAAAGACAATTTTCTCCCTTTCGTTCCAACTTTTTGGCATTATTCCGCGGATCCCTTTGATAAACACAATTGGATGGGGTCCATTCTAATCATTGGTATACTTCTGAAACTGGTAATTCTTCACTAAAGCATCCTGAGTCACCAATGATTGTGTATGGTAAAACGGATGTTACTCCACATGTTGGATTGAAATTATTGCCCGTCTGCCCCCTACTTTCAGTTAAAGGCGTTTCATAATGATCAGGGTGTGTTTCTGTGATACTAACACACTCCGGTGAACTGTTATGAGATGTTTGCATACGTGTTAAGCACTTTCTGCACGTTTTGTAATTCAATCTGGAGTTCATGAATCTTTGTGTTATTTTCATGTATCGTTGTGTTCCTGCTCGTTGTAACATAACAGGTAGTTCCTTCTGTATAACAGTACTAATTTGTTTGTTTTTGTCATTTAGCCATGTGTTGAACATGGTCACAACGCGTTCTTCTTGTTCTTTGCATTTTTGTTCTATTACGTTTTGATTATCAACCCTAAGGTTTTCTATACGTGTACTTATGTTGCGTATTTCTGCATCCAAAGAAGTGTGTGTTTGTTGTAATTTGTCCACAGCCTGGGTTACTTGCTTTACATTCTGTGGTAAGTCATGGTATGTTTGTTGCATACTTGAAATGTTGTTCTGTATAGCAGACAACTGGGCATCTATTTGCTGTCACAGCTGGCGATCGTGTTCTTTTAACCGGTTTTCAAGCTTTTGATCTGTCTCTTTTGAGAACTGTGAAAAGCTTAACTGCGTACGTTCATCTAATTGACTGATGCGTTCATCCAAGGTCCTAATCCGTTCATCTACTCTGCTAATACGTTTATCTAAATTCTTATTAACCTCAGTTACACGCTGTATCTGTGATTGTTCCTGTATTTTAAACATTTGTTCCATTTTCATCATTAAGAGAGAAAATGGACCCATTACTGTTTGTGTTGGCTCTACCGGTGGTAAATCGACTGTAACTGGTGTTTCTTGTGGTCCTGCTTCAGTATGCACTTGAACTACGGTCTGTATTCTGCCTGAGTGTTCTACAGCAGATGGATCACTGACTTTAATATTAGTTTCCTGTCCTGTATCCTCTGTCTGATCTGAAAAAATATTATCAGTTTCTACATCACTAGTTATTCCTTCCTCCTCTGAATGTTCTACAGTTACTTCCTGCTGTGTAGCTTTTCTTACACGTCGCACTGTTTTCACCATGCAAATGTTTGGGTGCAAGTCTAATCGGGAATACGTCACACGCAACACATCAATTATTCCGTCACACAAAACATAAAATAATTACTATACTGCACCAGATTGGAATCAGTACTATAAATGTTCACTTTCGTTTGATTAAAATTCAGTTCCAATCTCGTTCAGTTAACCTGTGCTGAAAACACTTGATGCTGTATTTTACTGATCCTTCTCACAGTTATTTAAATTTAATTGACTCTTATAGCTTCCTAAGAGGACAAACTCGCAACATGTATTTTTTTTGTTTATTTTCTTTTTTTGCTCATTACAGCATGAAACAAATAGAAAAAAACACACATTAGCACACACATATAAGCTAGTCCTGTCAATAGGTTGCCACTGAATTGCTCCTCTGCTTATTGATTGGATAGCCACTGAATTGCTATTTATGTATTTAATGGGACAAAAATAATTATTAAAAGGTGGCAATTTTATTTAAGCACTGTTTTATCTCTTTCGATTGTTGCGAGTCAGCGATAGTGCAATGCTGCTCGCTTTGCATTTTGGAGAATACACATTTTACAAGAATTATTTGGTCCAGGAAACACTTTTGCGATTTAGATGGTATTCGTGTAATTGTACTGATTAAAAGTTATCGTTTCCGAAAGACGCAGGTTCGATTAAAGCTGTGAGCACTTCACTTTTGCGCGTATAATGAAAATATTCATAACAAATCACGTAACAAAAAGAAACATGCAAATCACAACCGTGACCAAACGAAGAAAATATATGATAACATAAATGCTCTTCGCTGTTATTCAGGACAGGCTCAGATTAGACCGTGCAATTTTTAGTTCCAGGAAATGACAAGACGTTACACCTTTGAGATACTCGTTTTGAATAAATTGTATTTACCTTCTCTCTCTCTCCTTTTTACAGCCTTTATACCTTCACATCGATTAAGGAACTTTTCCCTCTCTACCGATCCGTACGAGAACAAAGTTCAGACTCAACAAAATGCCCTACATCGAATTATTACATGCTTAACCCATAACAGTCATATATAGTTTCGTAATACAAACAATGCTAATTTATTCCATGCACTAGAAAGTCTTTGATACACTGAGCACAAAAATGAAAATAATAAAATTATAATTACATTTTTAATATCATGAATACTACTTCAAATCATGAAAATAAGATTGGACAATGTCGTAATATTAATTTTCATCATTGTAGCAGTACACTACTCTCTGTTGGTCTCGCTGTCCTTTCCCTTCTCTCGACGCTTCTGCCTTGTAGGAATCGTGTTTTGCTAATTACGTCCTTTTCTTTCTTGATACTTCTCTTGTTGCAACTTGTGGGTCGTTGCATCTTGTCCTTGCTGGAGTTTTTACAATGGTTCTTACAAAAAGTCTTACTTATAATCATCTAACATATGTCTAGTACCTACATTGTTTTACACCTTCTTAAAAAGCTTTACAAATTTCGGCGCCCTTTCCATGTTACAATTCTAAGATATTTTGAGTCTTAACTTCTACAAGAATCCTCAAGTTCGTTTTTCATTTTTGTGTAGTGTCATGGTGTATGGAATTTTAGTATTTCATGCTGTTAGACTATCTACTTTTTATCCCTTCACCTTCATCTATGGTACTATTGGTATTATTTTTGTTTTTGTTTTTATTCAAACTACTTTCTTTTTCCCACCTACCTCTCTCTTCATTCTTCTTTCTCCTGACGATCGTATCTGCAACATAATCTTGAACTATTGTGCTGATTATTTACCAGTAATAAAATTAATCTTCAAACGTGTACTGAAAGTGTTAAATACTGCCAGTCTTAGGTAAAAATACCTCTGCTTTATCTCGTAAAATACCCTCTAATTCTCTTTTACTGTGTTCTGAAATATCTTGAACTTCTTGCAATTTTTCGTCGATTTCTTTATGGCTTTATGGCCTTCTAACATGAGTTGAGGCGATTCCCCCTTTTGTGCATACCATTCTAATTCTTCATCCCCTTTATCTCACATCATTCTTAATTGTTTGTTTATAACTGGTATTTCTTCTAATTTTAGCTTTTGCTCAAAGAGAAGTGTGACATTCCCAAATGTTACACTACCTTTCCCCATATCTATTATCGCTCGTCTCTCATTTAAAAAATCTGCACATATAATCAAATCTACAGTTAGTTTAGGTATAATCACGAAGTTGGCTTCGATATTTTGACCTTGACACGAAAGAGTTAACCTTGTTTGTCTCGTAACTTCCGCAGCATTGTTTCTAATAGGACCTCTTACTTTAATCTTACATGTTTTCAGAACCAGCAATTCCTCATTGGCATTACACTGCATGAATAAATTTTCTGAGATCGCAGTCAGTCCACTTCCGCTATCAATTACAATGTTGACTGGGATATGCTTTACCATGGGCTTCACAATTGGTTGAATTTGAAAGGGTTGGTTCTGTTCTTCTTCTTTTTGCATCAACGAATCCTCCACTGAATCATACATGAGTCTTTTCAGGAATTTCCCTTGTGAATTCGAACTTTCTGTAGGATAAGCTTCGACTGCAACTTCTCTCTCTTTTATTTCCTCTTCTCTATATCTTCCTTCATTTACGCTTTCTTTAACATCCTCTACTTTTTCCTCATCCTCGTTTATCTTCTCCTTCTTCGTCGCTACTTCCACATAATCGCATCTAAATGCTATAATTATCGCTTCATAACTTCCTTCAATATTTACGTTTGGTTGTGTGCCCACTAGTAACTTATTTTCAACTTCTGTCGACTGCGCATTATCCTCAATGAATTCCCTTTCCCTGGTTTCCATCTCAAATAGCTCTGCAATACTCATTACTTCGTCCTTTCCTCCTACATTCGTTGTGCATGCCTCTGGTAATTCACCTTCCTCGTCAGTATTCTCCCAATTAATTTCGTCCCAACACAATATTGTTATTTTCCTGTCTTTGTTTTCATCTGGTCTCTGCGGATTTGTTTCTTCCTTCTTCTCTTCTGGTGATAAGGTATTTACTTCTCTGTTCAAGGTGCTACAATTGTCCTGGGTCGGTGCGTCATTCTCTTTGGCATGGGCGCTTAGCTGTCAATTCGAACGTTTATCGGGGTTTGGTGGTCTTACCTCCACCTCTTCTATCTGTATTCTCTTTTCTTGTTCAGCTTGTTGTTAGTGGTTTCTTTGTTGATAATTTGTCGGTGTATTGGTTCACCAGTACCCGTTCCGGTTGTCGTTATTCCCTCTGTAATAGTTGTTGCCGTTCCTGGGTGAATTATAGTTATTGCCATATTCTCTTCTAAATCCATAACCGGTTCTTTGTTGAAATCTATTGTCCTTTCTTGGTGCGAAGTAATTATTGTTTCTTCGTACTGTGTCTTGTGGATTCCACTGCTTTTTGCTTTCGTTTTCACGTGCGCTTCGTCTTTTTCTTGCGTCATCTTCCGAAAATATGAACTCTAGTTCCCTTAGAATACCTTTAAATGCTTCGACGTCATTGCCTCCGTGACCTACTAATGATTGCTGTTATTTCAATGGTAACTTCATCGCGCATAATTTAATCAACTCTCCGTCACTGTATGGAACATCTAAGCATTGATTTTTCTTTGCCATTAATTCGAAAATTTTCACGGGACTCTTCTCTCCTGAATTTTCAAAATATGTGTTCTCTAATAAGCCGTACTTCACTCTGTTCTGTGCTTCGCTGGACCAGTATCGTAAGAGAAACTTCTCTCTGAAATCTTCGTACGATCGGCATGTCGCTGCAACATTCTGCATGGTTTCTGCGACTGTTCCTGACACGTGTGCACGTATAAAGCCTAATTTGTGTGCTAGCGTCCAGTGTCCTGGTAATCCTACTCGCAATTGATCAATAAAAGTTCGTGGATGTAATGAGTTTCCTTCTCGAAAGTGTTGAAGTTTTCTGACTGTGAGGAAACGATCGTTGTCGTACTTCGTCATAGTTCCATATGAAATTCGCGATTCTTCGCCAGTTTTGTTTCTGATCATTTCTCCCGTCGTTCTTTCCGGTTGTGGTAGATCCATTGTAGATCCACTGTAGCTTTCGTCTACCCTTGCGTAGTATCGTTGGAGTGGTACGCAATAATTTTCTTCCATCGGTTGTGAACGTGTAGCTGAATGCATTGCACTGTACTCTTCACGACCTGGCTTTCCATTGTCAGGTATTGGTTGGGTATCTTGTCTGGCTAACCTTCCCGCTTCATTGCACGATCCAAACTATCTTGACACATACATTTGTGGTTCTGCATGTGTTTGTGGTGCCGTTTGTTCATCAAGAATTTCGAAACGTGTTTGTTGCTGTGCAGGCTGTCTGATTTCACGTATGTTACTTTCCGCCTGTGATTGGAATCGCAAATGCGTAATATCTTCGTTAATTGCTTGTTTTTCCGGTGCTGTTACAGATACGGATATGGTTGCAGACTCAGTGCTTGTTCGATCCTGTTCACTACGCTCTTCAATGGTTTGCAACAACTCTGTTCGCAATTTCTGAAATTGTCGCTTCGTTTGCGCTTCTATTTTGACTATGCGGTTATCATATCTTTTCAGCGCTGCTTTTGTGATACGTTTGCGTAACACACTGTTTTCAACAATTTCACGCGCTGTACCTGCTGCTTGTCTAGTAATTACGTTTATCTGTTTCTCTAGTTTCTTGACTTCTCCCTGGGTGTTGTTACGTAATGTTTTGATCTCGTCCTGAATGTCATTACGCAATGTTTGTACGTCTGCTTGTACCTTGTCAGTGTCTGTTCTCAATTGATTGTGACCTGTTATTAAGTTTCCTATCACTTCTCGAGATTCTTTTGCCTCGTCTTCAATATGACTTAGGTGTAACTGAATTTTTTTGGTTTTGTTCTTTAATCTCACGCATTTGTCTCGTGGTTTCTGCATTCTGAATTTGAATTTGGTTCGCTATGTCTTTATTTTGCCTTGTCATGGTTTCCGTAATTTGTTGTAATAATTCTGCCAGATTGGTGGGTCCTATTGCGTTTTCTTCCGACGTCCTACGCTCTGTGTTTTCGCCCAAGTGTTGGTCCGCAACCGATTGCACTGAACTGTGCGTTGACACGTTTCTACTCGAATTCCTTGTACTCTGAGGTGAGGGAGCTCTGATTACTTGTACTATGGGTTCTACGTATTCAAGACGCAAGTTAGAATCCTCATCGGCTGTCTCTCTACTTTCCCGCTCCTCTGTCGTATGCTGACTTATGTTTCCTATGCCTTGACGTACATTATCCTCTTTATGGTGCGTTATCTGTCCTATTTTTCGCGATACTGCATTGTCTGTTGTACTGTCCTCTGTTCTCTGTCCGTTTTCATGTTGGGTCTCTACTTCAATTCGGTCAAGGTCTCAATCTGCCATTGCTAATCTTTCCGAATCCCTTATTTTCCGTTTTAAAAGCAATTCACGCGCCCTACTTCGCGTCAACATGCGCTCATACGATCTCACGCGTTTCATAAACTTTTTGTTCACACGACTTGACACTTATACCCAAGACTGACAATCCATTCACTTAATTGTTGGGTCAGAACCAACGTGTCAGCGATGTATCCGCCACCTGTGCGCTTGCATTGAGGAGAAAACTTAATTCTAACAATATTAAAATTCATAACATAATTATGCTATTGTCTCTGCTAGAATGTCTCACTATCTATTGAATACTTTCTTACTATCTATCGCTGCAGCTACTGTTTTCAACTATTTATGCCTTTCAAAAAACTTTTTTTATTACGAAAATTTTTCAACACGGTATTTTTCTGACTTAGTTAGGAATGTGATCGACATTCAATCATGGTATTTTACCAACCTGGCAGGGTCGCCATTCTCTATCATTCTGCATGGTGTCTGTCTGCTCTATGTCGTGTCTCCCTACCAGTTTCGTGCAACGACGCTCTGAGCGTGTTTTTTAGGGAATTGACTAGTTTGAACCTGGGACCTGTTGTTGGTAAGGAGACGCCAGACCACACATGACATGTAGAGTTCAGTGAGACTAGCGATGATATAACCAAATACTTAATGATTTCAGCGTCAGCTCCACTGCACTCCCTGTAAAAGAATCTTAATACTAACTAAATTTAGCGGAAGGGGTTCAAGGCTTTCCTATTTTTAGTTAGCTGGTAAAGTAACGTCGAAAAAGCAGTTAAGTTTACCATTGGAAATTTTATTCCACTCACAAAACATTGTTTGTAAATTGCACTATTGATAAAAGGAAATGTTTTAATACAGGATGATAAAAACCAACTGCGTTCAACAAAAATGTGATCGAATATTCCCTGAATGGGTTTCCAAGTTCTACAATGGATCGAAGGATGACCTATGCCATATCACATCTATAATCCAGGTATAAATTAAGTTTCACAAAAGAGAAAACTATCAAAATGGTCTAAAGTGACCGTCAATTATCTGTAATTACTTACCTGTCTCGTCGTAAATTACCGTGGCTGATGTGACTTCGTAATAATTATATAACAGAAAAATTATCGCGTTTCAGATTTTTACCTCAAGTGGCAAATGTGAACACCATGAGATTTTATTGGCGATCGACACTAGTATTACGTAAAAAGGGGATGTAACAGATGAGACTTCTGCAGTTCTGAGTGAAGCTTCATGCGCGCGCTTATGCGGCATCGCGTGCGTTCATTACCTTGTCGGTGGTTAGTCAGCATCAGGGAGCGGCGGTCGGCACAGCTCCACCTTCGCCGTCTCGGAAGCCACTCCTTTCTAACTTCTCCTTACTACAATTTACCTAAGTTGGTTAAAAAAAAAAAAACTATCTGGCTGTGTTTTCATCTGACCAATCAGGGTCTCAATGTTAACCATAAGCTCCGCCTACGAAAATTCTGTCTATCCAATGAGAAACGTTATACTTTTCCTGTCCGCCCCTCGTGGTCTTGCGGTAGCGTTCTCGCTTCCCGAGCACGGGGTCCCGGGTTCGATTCCCGGCGGGGTCAGGAATTTTTCCTGTCTCGAGATGACTGGGTGTTGTTGTGTCGTCTTCATCATCATCATTCATTCCCATTACGGTCGGAGGAAGGCAACGGCAAACCACCTCCATTAGGACCTTGCCTAGTAAGGCGGTGCGGGTCTCCCGCATCGTTCCCCTACGCTCTGTAAAGAAGCATGGGACTTCATTTCATTTTTTCATACTTTTCGTGGTGGGGCAATGTTTTTAAAGTTTGCAACGTAACAGAGACGCGAAAAAGTCTCACGCTAAAATTTGCAGCTGGTGTGGCCCTTTTAGTGTTATCGTACGATCTATACTGTTCTTCTGGAGGGCTCTATCTTTTAACATGGGCTGGGGGGTGGTCCTGTCGTTTACGTTTCGTGGTGGGGCAATTTTTTTAACGTTTGCAACGTAACAGAGACGCGAAAAAGTCTCACGCTAAAACTTGCGGCTGGTGTGGCCCTTTTAGTGTTATCGTAAGATCTATACTATTCTTCTGGAGGGCTCTAGCTTTTAACATAGGCGGGTGTTCGTCCTGTCGGTTAGCTGGCGACGTGGGTGTCCGTCCCTTATCGTAGGGCCATCTAGCTTAACGCGGTTCTGCTCTCGGCTTCTATTCTCGTTTCTCCCCTCGGAACTGCGTCTGTCTCACGGTGGGAAGCTATTACATGCATTTAGGCATTCTTGTGTTAGTCTGTGGTATTCCATTTGCTCACTTGTTACTCGTATTACATTGGTTAATTTAATGTCACGATTTATTCTGAGCTATGTGACATACCACTGCATTTGCTTATCATGTCAGGGTTTTCATGGAAGGTGTTGGATTTGCCTGAGACCTTTCAACCTGCCCTAGCATATATTCAGAATCATTGTCAGTAATGGGGACGCCACAAGCTCCATCTAATATGCCAAAACAAGGCACACCGACCTGTGAAGAACACGCTTAGCGGCCACGTCACTACGGCCGCAGGCAAATGGAAGCCCCGAAACGCGTAATTTATGGATTGATGCAAGACTAGACACCTATTGATTTCTACGGTTGAACGAGTTAGCTTGGATCGATTCTGACGACGCGGTTATTTACCCTACAAAAGCGACACGGTGAAAGTCTGTCTGTTCTGCTGGAATTGCCTGTGGTCGACTACGACCGCAAGCTGCTGCAGTTAATTCATTTAGCCCCCCTGCTTTCATTATTTACCCTATTGCTATTTTGTCATTCCTACTCTGTATTTCTTTCTTCTGTCAATGAGGATCTAGCCGGATTAATCGGGACTAAGCCCTCCTGAAATACCAAAACTGTCACATCCTTTTCCAGCCACATTACCGAGGTATCGCTCTTTACTTGTTGCAGTGATCCATCTCGCTTTCTCAGGTTTTGCTGTAAGGCGTCAACAGAGTCCTAATTAATTAACCAAGTATATCACTAACATGTCACAAAGTAAAACTTGCACAAAGACATCGAACGCTTAGTGTTTCGGCAACACATGCCTAACCTTAAGTGACAGAAATACAAATTTGTTGTTTGTCGGTTGTCACGGAACTGCGTTCCTTCATCATTCCGTTTGCTACCAAACAAATTTCTGATTGGCGCACTCAGTCATTCCAATCAGGTGCTCATTTCAAGTGTTACATCTGTGCCTGTAGCTTTACTGGTCATTGTCATGATTCTATGGATTTTGTACAAATATGGCTACTGCAAATCCGGCGCGCCACCACAACAGGTTATACCAGATCCCCAGCCAGACGGTGGATACCGTAAGTAACGTCTGATGAGACACGGAGACATGCTTAACAGGCATGGCCCTCCCAATAGGTTCATCTATGGAGTTTTGTGTAGCCGTGTACTCAATTTATACGCAAATTTGTTACAAACAATCTTATGGGAAAGTAGTTTTCAGATACCATGAGTAAAAACAAATTAACTATTTGGAATGATACAGTTTGATACTTGGTTTCTTAAGTTCGCGATTACGTCTCTTACAGGCTCATCTGTATTTGTACTTATCACTTGTTGTTAGTTTACCACCTTTTTATTGTGAGTCACCTGAGCCTCCATTGACGCGACTCCCGCCTACAAGGGTTGCAATCGCTGGTACTCGACACGCTGTCATTCGGCCAGCCAGCCGTCTAACCATCTCGACTCCGGTTCCGTATTACGGTGCCTGGGCGACAATGCACTTCTTCGGCTCGGCTGCAGCCCAGCTGATCGCCGCCACTGCACCCACCACAAACTTTGTGCTCCATGCCCCTATTGCATATTTCGTGATCAATTTTTTAAAATGAGAATTCATCTCTCAATTAGTTTTAGGACTCCTCTATTAAATAAAAAACACTAAATGTCGGTCGCCCTTAATCTACGCCAAAAGGAAAACTTTGTGTTTTGAATTGGTCGTTAAGAGTGATTAGTGTCTACTTTTCTAACAATCACACACCCATAACCGGCTTTCATAGAAGGGAGAAGGAATTGTACACGGTAACTGATAAAAATGGTAAAAAAAATTATTATATTCCATTTCCGTCATATTCACTTCGTCTCAGGCAGTGGCGTGAGCAGTTACGTAAACTACTCCGCACTACCTGTGGCTGGCTCCTGCGTTATTAGGCTGAGCTAGGGACGCCACCACGGTATTGCTGATTGAGAAACGCCAACTCTCTGCCACAAACCCGCCAATGGGAGGACCGGGTGCCGTCACATGAGGGCCGGCCGCTGTGGCCAAGCAGTTCTAGGCGCTTCTGTCCGGAACCACGCTACTGCTATGGTCGCAGGTTCAAATGCTGCCTCGGGCATGAATGTGTGTGGTGTCCTTAGGGGACTGATGACCTCAGATGTTAAGTCCCATATTGCTTAGAGCCATTTGAACCGTTTCTCACTTGAGGCATGGAGGACGGTCGGTGAAGTAGAAGTCGCAACAGCGGGTCGCTCTCTCGCCTGTCAGTTTCCTTACCGTCTGGATATGTCCATCAGTCCTTCCTATTGAGGACGAAATGCTCTTTCCGTACCATGTGCGGTTCATTGTGAGGCCGTAGCCAGTTTTCATCAACGTTATATCCCTTAGTGGTAGTTTTTGAGCATAAAACCCATTTTTCCCTGATTCCTTGCATTTATCATTTTACGTGTAGGAAAAACACCCCGGCAGTCCACTTGCTACCATTCTGACATGTACAGTGTATAAGAAGAGTAAGAAAACGAACCCGCAAAATTGGAGACCCATATCCTTATCATCACTACTGCAGAATTCTTGTATATAGTCTACTTTCAGAAAATAATACATTCTTTTGTATTCTTATGCATGTAAGTCTTGTCAGCAGCCCGGATGTATCAGCTGTTAAGCTGACTGTGCGATAGTTCTCCCATTTATCTTCCCTTGCTATCTTCAAAATTGTGTGGACGATATTTTTCCGAATGGCTGATGGTACGCCGTCAGTCCCATATATTCTACACACGTCAACTGGAATAGTCGTTTGATTACCATTTCTACCAATTATTTTAGAAATTCAAATGGAATTTTATGTATCTCTTGTGACTTATTTGATCTCGAGTCTTCTAACTCTGTTTCAATTCTGACTTTGATTTCTTTCGTAATGACTCCAATTTCTTCTTCTGTCATGTCATCAGACAGGTGCTCCCCCTTATACGGAACTTTAAAGTACTGTTCCCGATTATTCGCTCTCCAGTCTGTATTTGGCCATGGAACTTCCATTCCATTCATAATGTACCATCCTTGCTTTTAATTTCATCGAAGTTTGTTTTGTACTCAGTCGGTCCTCCCGACGATCTTTTTTTTTTTTCTTCGATTTCTTCAAATCATACCTGCAGCCAGTCCAAATTGGCTCCCCCGCATTTTCTGTTTATTTCATTAATAAGCGATTTATATGGCCGAATTACTGTCTTTCCCATAACATTTTTGTACTTCCTTCTTTAGTCGATTGAATGGAGTCGCACAAAGAGTCTTGCACTTTCATTCCCTGCAACTATTCTAGCGGCTACGTCTCTTGTTAAAGATTGGAGTGGGCTTGGAGGCTGGGTGGCTGAGGTGGTGGCACTACTGGTTCAGCATGTCGAGATCGGAGAGGTGGTGACAGATGCTGTCATTCGATCGAAGGTGTTAGTTAAACAGTGTTTTCTGGAAAAATTTTTATTATTCGTGATTTGAACTTGGACTGCCTTCTCCGGCGTGGGGGAAGGCTTGCTGAACGGCAAAACGTGGTGCAATATGGAATTTGGGCGCAACACTGGCGGCTGGGAATGTTGTTCAGGTTAGAACGCGACAACGACGTCGTGTACGTATCCTCGTCGGGAGTCTGCAGGCACAGCAGATGCGGCACGCCTCAACTCTCTCGAAGACAGATGCGTGCTTAGGTGTTTACCAATGCCATACCAAAGATGGCACGTGTCATGATGGTGGAATCCCAGGACACCAATCAAAAATGCAGCGTACAGCCAGGTAGGCGGTACTCAGGTGCCTCGCCTGGTAGTTTGATAGCAGCGGCCTTTAGTCGCTTGGTACGGCTCTTCACCAGGGTAAGGCACAGCTCGTCTGCATCTGTTATCAAACATGGATTCGACTAAACAGAAGTGGCAGGTCCACTACAGCTGACTGGCTGTGACATCGGTCTTCGCACATCAGAAGGCAGCATATCACACGAGACTATCATTCCATCGGAATCAGAGGAGCAGATGGGATGAATACTTTGAGACTGAGGCTTCTCAAATAGATTATTTAAGGAGCACGTAACGTCATCACAGCGGGCGATACGGTCATTTGCCATCATTAACCGGAGGTGTCACTAGTCTCGTTGTGTTATGTAAGTTATCGTGTTTTCCCTGCCTTCGCACTGTCCATGAGTGTCAGCCGTGGAGAGACTGAGCTTGACTATTATACATTATTACTCTGCATTGCATGGCTAAAAGGTTGATATACTGCGAACTGTCACACTGCACCGTCTGCACTCCTCGGCTAAGGCAGGGATCGGAAAGACAATGCCTTGTGAGGGCGCCCTGACTTCAGCAACATTGGCACTCTTTGCATGCTCCCGATTCTGATTGGGACACATGGTATAGCGGAACTTGGTTCTCTGTCATCTGGGCCAAAAAATAAATTTGATCATTTATATATGAAATCAGGAATTGCATCTGTTGTGCAACATTACGTTTGTCTATTCAACGTCTGTGACTGCACTTTCTGGAGATGTCCACTCTTCTTCAGATGAACTGCCTATTCTGGTATCCCTTATCACTGTATCCACATCCTTAGCGAACTTCAATTGTGTGGCATCATTTCTCAGTACTTTAGTATCCCAATAAGATCCACACTGATTCTTCTGAACGATTCTCTTAGACTTCAGTCTCCTATCATTATAAAATTGTGATCTTATTCTATATCTCCTTCTGGAAGTCCTTTACGAGGTGGATTCAAGTTCTAAGGCCTCCGACTTTTTTTTCTAATTAACTACTCACCCGAAATCGATGAAACTGGCGTTACTTCTCGACGTAATCGCCCTGCAGACGTACACATTTTTCACAACGCTGACGCCATGATTCCATGGCAGCGGCGAAGGCTTCTTTAGGAGTCTGTTTTGACCACTGGAAAATCGCTGAGGCAATAGCAGCACGGCTGGTGAATGTGCGGCCACAGAGAGTGTTTTTCATTGTTGGAAAAAGCCAAAAGTCACTAGGAGCCAGGTCAGGTGAGCAGGGAGCATGAGGAATCACTTCAAAGTTGTTATCATGAAGAAACTGTTGCGTAACGTTAGCTCGATGTGCGGGTGCGTTGTCTTGGTGAAACAGCACACGCGCAGCCCTTCCCGGACGTTTTCGTTGCAGTGCAGGAAGGAATTTGTTCTTCAAAACATTTTCGTAGGATGCACCTGTTACCGTAGTGCCCTTTGAAACGCCCTCGCTGTCCCAGGACATGGACACCATCATTTTTTCAGCACTGGCGGTTACCCGAATTTTTTTTGGTGGCGGTGAATCTGTGTGCTTCCATTGAGCTGACTGGCGCTTTGTTTCTGGATTGAAAAATGGCATCCACGTCTCATCCATTGTCACAACCGACGAAAAGAAAGTCCCATTCATGCTGTCGTTGCACGTCAATATTGCTTGGCAACATGCCACACGGGCAGCCATGTGATCGTCCGTCAGCATTTGTGGCACCCACCTGGATGACACTTTTCACATTTTCAGGTCGTCATGCAGGATTGTGTGCACAGAACCCACAGAAATGCCAACTCTGGAGGCGATCTGTTCAACAGTCATTCGGCGATCCCCCAAATCAGTTCTCTCCACTTTCTCGATCATGTCGTCAGACCGGCTTGTGTGAGCCCGAGGTTGTTTCGGTTTGTTGTCACACGATGTTCTGCCTTCATTAAACTGTCGCACCCACGAACGCACTTTCGACACATCCATAACTCCATCACCACATGTCTCCTTCAACTGTCGATGAATTTCAATTGGTTTCACACCACGCAAATTCAGAAAACGAATGATTGCACGCTGTTCAAGTAAGGAAAACGTCGCCATTTTAAGTATTTAAAACAGTTCTCATTCTCGCCACGGGCGGTAAAATTCCATCTGCCGTACGGTGCTGCCATCTCTGGGACGTATTGACAATGAATGCAGCCTCATTTTAAAACAATGCGCATGTTTCTATCTCTTTCCAGTCCGGAGAAAGAAAAATCGGAGGCCTTAGAACTTGAATGCACTTTGTAAAATCAAATAAATGATTTATAATTCTATATCTGACCCTGATACAAGCCAGCTACAATCTTTCATGTCTTCACATGTCTTCCATGTGTATCTCTTCCTCTTGTAATTATTGAGCAAAGTATTTGCTTTTAGAATTTGAAATTTATTATGGAACTAAATTAGTCCTATCTTGTTTCATTCTTTCCGCCTAGTCCATATTCTCCCATAATCCTTTCTTCTACACTTGCCCTACAACAGTGTTCCAATCCCCCATAATTATTAGATTTTCATCTACCTTTATGTACTTAATTAATTATTCAGTTTCCCTATATTGTTTCTCTATCTCTTTATCTTCTGCTTGTGACGCTGGAATACATATATGAACTGCTGATATCGGCATTGGATTGCTGTCGAATCTATGGGAACAAACACATCATTGTTCTGTTCACAGTAGCTTACTCTCAGCCCTACTTTCCTATTCACAGTGAAGCCTACTCCCATTGTAACATATTCTGCTGCTGTTGATATAACCCTGTTTTGTCTCACCCGAAATCATTATTACCGTTTCACTTCATTGACCCACAGCATTTCTAGACTAAGTATTTGCATTTCTCTTTACTGAATTTCTTGCCTTGCTACTACTTACAAACTTCTGCCATTCCAACCTCCGCTACCCCTCCATTGATTATTCCATCTTTTTCTCATGGTCACCTCCTCCTTGTCAACCGCCTCGCAGAGATGTGAATGGGGGACTAATGCAGAACATTTGCCAATGGAGTGATCATCATGAAACTTTCTCAATTACAGGGCACATGTCCAGTACATATTCATTATGTGTCTTTAATGTAATGGTTTCCATTGCCTTCTGCACTCTCAAGCTGTTGATCATTGCTGACTCTTAACCAGCTTTGATTCCACAAGGAACTTTTGTGCATTATTATAGCGAACACAACAATCAGTAGTAATTCCACCGATTTTTATTCTTGCTTAACCAGATTTCAGCTATAAACAGCCATCTTCAGCGCAATATATAAGGAAGTTACTACACCAGAAATTATTTACATCAAACAGTGAATAAAACAGCCTTTTATCCAATAGAAATGAGACATTTGAGTGAGCTATAATCCAACAAATGCGCCGCAGAACCTGTCACCATATGATTTTAATGATGTATCGGCAGAATAAAACTGGAGTTGTTGTTTACAGTAAGTACAGCAGCCTCAGTCTGCGTCATACAGTATAAGTAACACTCTCTATATTACGAACTAACCAACCTTGTTTCTCTCCAAAGTAGTAGTTAAAAAACGCATATATGTATCTTCAATCTGAATGTACTAATGTGACTGCTGTGTTCATATGCAAGTGTGGATGGTGACCCCTTCCTCACAGCTCCAGGTGCTGTTGGCTTCAATCACGCAAATTGTGGCTGCTGCCAATAGGCATCACGGAATCACTGTGGGGGCCTGGGCAGAGCCATCTGAGGGACGTCCAGCAGCACCCACGTGTCCTACCATTGATCCACTATTGTGGCCACCCCAGGTACTGCTCACACTGAGGTTGATTCCTCTCCCATAGTCGAATGGGTGGTTGTTCCAAGGTGTTTCCGGTAGCGAAAGAATTTCCGAGGGCCTGATCGGAGGGCTTCACCAGTTCATCTCACAAACAGGTTTTGGACACTATCTGTAGCTGATGAAGCCCATGAGCCTGATGAAATTCCTCGCACTGTGCCAAAGGAATCATCTCGGTCTGGGAATTCACAGAGGGTAGGATTCCTTGTAATTGTCTTATCATTTCACATGAGTCCAAAATGTCTACTTCTATTAAAGAAAAAACGGTCGTAGACAACACTAACCTCATGCTTAATGATGACGATGCTATTGCTACGAAATAAGGTAAAGGGAACTCGCTGGTGATAGTACAAAATCGTGAATACATCGCTAAGCTAAAAAAGTTTATCGATGATAACAAGATTACATGGACAGGTAGCGATCTAACACTTAAAGCACATAAAAACTAAACGATATGTTAGAACATGTGAGTGGTACATAATATCCTTGACTCTGACATCAGTTTTATCTGTGGCTGACTTGCTGGTCAGCCAGCTGAGCAGCGCTAGGACGTTCTTATTTGAAGCATAGTAGTGGTCTGGAAGCAGTCGGCCTTTGGTTGTGGTTACGCGCTCACGCCTTGTTTGCGCCTCGCCTGTTGTACCGCTTGCGAGCGAGCGTTTGTTTACTTCCACTTCGCGGCTTGTCTCAGAGTCCGACTTCATTGACCATCATGGTGTTTTCTTACCGCCAAGCCACAATTAAATTAACTTTTCCATTATATCACGAATGACCGAGGACATATGAAGCTGAACGTTTTATACGGTATGAAATGCGTCTTCCGCGACATGACTTTCTCGAAATAGATTTGTCGGTCCTCAGTACATCTACATCCATACACCGCAAACCAACTGACGGTGTGTGGCGGAGGGTACCTTGAGTACCTCTATCGGTTCTCCCTTCTGTTCCAGTTTCGTACCGTTCGTGGAAAGAAGGACTGTCGGTATACCTCTGTGTGGACTTTAATCTCTCTGATTTTATCCTCATGGTCTCTTCGCGAGATATACGTAGGAGGGAGCAATATACTGCTTGACTCCTCGGTGAAGCTATGTTCTCGAAACTTCAACAAAAGCCCGTACCTAGCTACTGAGCGTATCTCCTGCAGAGTCTTCCACTGGAGTTTATCTACCATCTCCGTAACGCTTTCGTGATTACTAAATGATCCTGTGACGAAGCGCGCTGCTCTCCGTTGGATCTTCTCTATCTCTTCTATCAACCCTGTCTGGTACGGATCCCACACTGCTGAGCAGTATTCAAGCAGTGGGCGAACAAGCGTACTGTAACCTACTTCCTTTGTTTGCGGATTGCATTTCCTTAGGATTTTTGCAATGAATCTCAGTCTGGCATCTGCTTTACCGACGATCAACTTTATATGATCATTCCATTTTAACTCACTCCTAATGTGTACTCCCAGATAATTTATGGAATTAACTGTTTCCAGTTGCTGACCTACTATATTGTAGCTAAATGATAAGGGATCTTTCTTTCTATGTATTCGCAGCACATTATACTTGTCTACATTGAGATTCAATTGCCATTCCCTGCACCATGCGTCAATTCACTGCAGATCCTCCTGCATTTCAGTACAATTTTCCATTGTTACAACCTCTCGATATACCACACCATCATCCGCAAAAAGCTTCAGTGAACTTCCGATGTCATCCACAAGCTCATTTATGTATATTGTGAATAGCAACGGTCCTACGACACTCCCCTGCGGCACACCTGAAATCACTCTTACTTCGGAAGACTTCTCTCCATTGAGAAGGACATGCTGCGTTCTGTTATCTAGGAACTCTTCAATCCAATCACACAATTGGTCTGATAGTCCATATGTTCTTACTTTGTTCATTAAACGATTGTGGGGAACTGTATCGAACGCCTTGTGGAAGTCAAGAAACACGTCATCTACCTGGGAACACGTGTCTATGGCCCTCTGAGTCTCGTGGACGAATAGCGCGAGCTGGGTTTCACACGATCGTCTTTTTCGAACCCCATGCTGATTCCTACAGAGTAGATTTCTAGTCTCTATAAAAGTCATTATACGCGAACATAATACGTGTTCCAAAATTCTACAACTGATCGACGTTATAGGTATAGGTCTATAGTTCTGCACATCTGTTCGACGTCCCTTCTTGAAAACGGGGATGACCTGTGCCCTTTTCCAATCTGCGTTCGAGTACATAAAGCTGGCGAATGACGATCTGTGCGCCGACGTTGTGCGACGCTTCGCTAATGATCTCAAGTAGCAGGAGGCGATTTCAACTGCACTGAGGCACCTAAAGTTCAACTACCACGTCCCCCTGAGCGGTGCTAGCGACAATTCTCCAGCACCTGAGTTTAGTGCATTCTTCTGAGCATGTTCACAGCGATCGTCCTGAGTATACGCACTTCACTAGCCATTTTACCAGCCGACTCGATCGTGTTTACATCTCCCGCGGTAATCTGAGTGGCGCGCAGGCTGCTGAAATCCAGCCCACTGCGTTATCTGACCGTGTCGCATGTGTCTGAAGGGTGTGGCGCGGCCGTGGACCATGGAAACTGAACACATTCCACCTCACTTCACCCGACTGCCGGCAGCTCAAGAGACCACGTGGGCAGCTTTTCGTCGACGCCATAACGCCTATCAGTGTGCCCTGTCATGGTGGGTGCTCTGTGCAAAACCTGCTCTGTGCAAGCCCTTGATTGGTTACGGAAGGGAGGCTGTGGCGTGGCAACAACAGACCCAGGAATTCTATTTCACCATTCTCCGGGAATGTACTATGATGCCGTATTCGCCAGAGCGACAGGCGATGGGGAATTGTGCCAAGGCGCAGCTCACGTCCCTCTCTCGCCGCCACCTTGAAAGGCGCGCATACATGATGGGTTTGCGCAAGAGCGTCCATTTATGTGACATGTCATAGCGGAACGACGCCACCGACGGAGAAATTTGATTAATGTTCTTATGACTGATGATGAGCAGCGTTTTGATACCCAATGGGATGTCAGGTCTGCCCTTCATGCACATTATGTTAAGCTGTAGTCTGAACAAAGATCTTTATCCGGCTACCCGCTTTCTGCATTATTATGTGTATTCGCCATCGAACCGTTGCTATGCGGCTTCCGTCAACGCTTCTCTGGGATATCTCTCAGTAACCACTTCAGCTGCTCTGCATATGCAGACGATCTCGTCTTTGTTCTTCCTAGCGGTGCTGAAGTCAGGGAGTCACTGGTATGGGCTACCACTACTGCGAAGCATCTGGTAGCTGCGCCATTGCTATGCGTGCGGTACTTCCTCCAGACAGTGCTGCTCCTTTGCGTGTAGCTGATACTCTCCGATGCTGAGTACTTGATTTATCATGTGATCTGCGGCGGACAATTGCCCTCAATTACCGACGTCTACTTTCCCAACTACAACCACTTGATCTTCTGCAACGCACACAATACGTAAACGTACATTTGGCGTCATTGTCACCCCCTCGTGGCACACACAGTTTCTATTCCGCTAGCCATGGCCCACCGCATCCTAGCGGCATTGGGTTCGTTTGTTTGCAACGGCTTGCTGTTCAAGATAAGCTATGAAACCCTGACCCTCCCTCGGTGCAGGGGCGGTTTATGTCTGTATCATGTGCGTGACAGAGGCGTAGCCTTTTTCATTGGCTCTCACATGACGTTTTGGCGCCGTAGTCCTACGTGCCTTACTAGCCTATTGCTGGAGGCTCTTGCACCACACACTCTCTCTCTCTCAGCACCTATCCAGCTTTCGGAAGTCCCGCCGCTCTTATTCTACTTCCTCCACTCTTTCCTTGAACTGCGCTTTGTCTGTACTGTGATACTGCGCCGGCCGGGGTGGCCGAGTGGTTCTAGGCGCTACAGTCTGGAACCGCGCGACCGCTGCGGTCGCAGGTTCGAATCCTGCTTCGGACATGGATGTGTGTGATGTCCTTAGGTTAGTTAGGTTTAAGTATTTCTAAGTTCTAGGGGACTGATGACATCAGAAGTTAAGTCCCATAGTGCTCAGAGCCATTTGAACCTTTTTTTTTTTTTGATACTGCCTTCGCAATTGACATCGACGAAGGCGAAATATGCTTTCCTCCAGCAACACATGTCACCGTATGTGGTTGAGGGGATGCTTCCCCACGTTGACTGGCGTGCCTTTTGGCGATCGGCGTGCGCTCCTTATCTTGACACTGACGTCCAGTCTGCGTAGTACCTTACTTTCACTGGAAAGCAAATCTGCTGGACACGCCTTCACAGGATTCACCTCGCTGACACCCCGTTGTGAGTCGACTGTGATGTTATAGTCACAGAAGAGCACTTGGGAAATGGGTGTTTGTGCTGTCCTCATCATTTCATCATCATCATCATTTGTGACAGTGGCTAGGTTGGACTGCGTAAAAAATTAGATTCTATGAAAATTTGGACTTTGTACGACCACTAATGACCGAGCAGCTGAGCGCCCCACAAATCAACCACCATAATCATCATCACAGACGAGCACCGCCTGGCGCGTAGATCGGCAAGAGGTGTCTGTTTGTTGGTGAGACAGATGTTGTCCCTAATTACCCGTGTGACTTCTCGTCAGATACCACGCAACTGCTCCTCTTTCCGGACGCGGGATAACTCCCGCAAGCGAAGACGAACTCTGTAAAGTGGATTCGTTGACAAGTACCACACTACTGGTTTGCTACAAGGAAAGTATCCTTCAGTTTTGAGGAGGAGGAGGAGGTTAGTGTTTGACGTCCCGTCGACAACGAGGTCATTAGAGACGGAGCACAAGCTCGGATTAGGGAAGGATGCGAAAGGAAGTCGGCCGTTCCCTTTCAAAGGAACCATCCCGGCATTTGCCTGAAACGATTTAGGGAAATCACGGAAAACCTAAATCAGGATGGCTGGAGACGGGATTGAACCGTCGTCCTCCCGAATTCAAGTCCAGTGTGCTAACCACTGCGCCACCTCGCTCGGTCAGTTTTGAGAGTTCCTTAATGAAGGCCATTGTGAAGTTATCCAAAATCCAAAATACAGACAATTTTTCTCCAATTTCCTCTGCAGTGTCCTCCGTAACCCGCCCCAGAGCTGGGGTGGTCCTGTAGTGAAGAGTTGATCCCAGCATCTTCCAAACTTAGAATTGGTCACCAAATTGTTCTTCCCGGAAAAAACTATACCTTGATGCTCTCAATTAGTTTGGCGTCTTACTGCGCCCTCCTCCACGCGTGACGCCGATTTCCTGATATGCCCCCACCCCTCCTTTTAGGCGCCGGAAAGTTTCCTTTCAAAATACAAAAAAAAGTAGGTTGCGTCTTTCATCAGAATCAGAACGTTCTCGGTCCAGGGTTTGCCCCCCCCGCCCACAACGCTTTAATTTTGATTAATAATCAGCAATGGCGACCGAAGACTTCCGGCATTAGAAGTCACCCTCACGCTGCCAATGGCTTTGTCAAAGAGGACGGAGGAGTGGACAGAGGTTCAGGGCACACTCTTTCCCTTGTGGTGGGAAACTACTCCTAGAGGCGGAAGACTCAACAATGATCAACGGCATGAGGATACAGAAGGCAATGAAAACCACTGCATTAAAGGCACGTAACGTATATCCATAGTACATGTGGCCTGTATTTGAAAAAGTGTCCTTATGTTCTCTCCATTGGCAAAAGATTCCAGAATAATCCCGCATTCGGATCTCCGGGAGGGGACTGCCGAAGGGGAGGTGACCAAGAGAAAAACATTGAATAATCAACGAAAGGATAACATTCTACGAGTCAGGGTGTGGAATGTCAGAAGCTTCAGTGTGGTAGGGAATCTAGAATATCTGAAAAGAAAAATACAAAGGCCCGATCTAGATATAGTTGGAGTCAGTGAAGGGAGATGGAAAGCAGACAAGGACTTCACGTCAGATGAGTATAGAGTAATATCAGCAGTCGCAGTAAATGATATAACAGGAGTTGGATTCGTTATGAATAGGAGAGTTGGGCAGACGGTGTGTTATATAGAACATTGCAGTGATAGGGTTGTTCTTATCAGAATCGACAGCCAACCAACGCCTACAACGGTAGTTCAGGTATACATGCCGATGTCTCAAGCTGGAGATGAACACATACGGAAAGTGTTTGAGGATACTGCAAGGGTAATGCAGTACGTAAAGGTAGATGAAAATAATAGTCATGGGGGAACGCAACGCAGTTGTAGGAGAAGGAGCAGAAGAAAAGGATACAGGATAATATGGGTTTGGGACAAGGAATGACTGAGAAGAAAGACTAATTGCGTTCTGTAATAAATTTCAATTAGTAATAGCGAATACTCTGATCAAAAATAACAATTGGAGGAGGTATACTGGGAAAAGGGCGGTGATACGGGGAGATTTCAGTGAGATTACATCATGATCAGACAGGAATTCTGAAATCGGATTGTAAGGGGTACCCAGGAGCAGATACAGACTCAGATCACAGTGTAGTAGTGATGAAGAGTACGCACAAGTATAAGAGATCAGTCCGGAAGTATCAGTACCCAAAAAATGGGATATGAAAGTACTAAGGAATGAAGTTCTCTAAGGCTATAAATACAGCAATAAGGAACAGCTAAGTAGGCAGTAGGGTTGAAGTGGAATGGACATCTCTAAAAAGGACTCTCACAGTAGTTGGAAAGAAAAACGTAAGTACAAAGATGGTAACCGCGAAGAAACTATAGGTAGCAGAAGATGTACTTCAGTTGACCGATGAAAGAAGGAAGTACAGAAATGTTCAGGGAAATTCACGAATACAGAAATACAAGACACCGAGGAGTGAAATAAATAATAAGTGCAGGAAAGCTAAGACGAAATGGCTGCATGAAAAAAGTGAAAATCGAAAAAGAAATGATTGTCGGAAAGACTGTCTCAGGGAAAGTCAAAACAACCTTCGAAGAATTTAAAAGCAAGGGTGGTAACATGAGGAGTGCAACGGGAATTCCACTGTCAAATCCAGAGGAGAAAGCGGATAGGTGGAAAGATTGTGTCGAAGGCCTCTATGAGGGGAAGATTTCTCTGATGAGATAGAAGAAGAAACAGGAGACGATTAAGAAGAGACAGGGGATCCAGTATTAGAATCAGAATTTAAGAAAGCTAAGGATGGACTTGATAGCAGTTAAGGCAGAAGGGACAGATAACACTCCCGTCAGAATTTCTAAAATCATTGGGGGAAGTGGCAACAAAACGACTAATCACACTGGAGTGTAGAATGTATGAGTCTGGAGACATAACCTCTGACTTTCGGAAAAGTATCACCCACGTAATTCCGAAGAGCGCAAGATCAGATAAGTGCGAGGATTATCGCACAATCTGCTCAACAGCTCACGCATCCAAGTTGCTTACAAGAATAACATACAGAAGAATGGTAAATAAAATTGGGAATGTGTTAGATGACGATCAGTTTGGCTTTCGGAAAGGTAAAGGCACCAGAGAGGCAATTCTATCATTGTGGTTGATAATAGAAGCAAGACCAAAAAAGGTCAAGACACATTCATATGATTTGTCAACATGGAAAAAGCGTTAGATAATGTGAAATTGCGCCGGATACTCGAAAGATAGCAGTAGGCTGTGGGGAGAGACGTGTAATAAACAAAATGTACAGGAGCCATGATGGAATAATAAGAGTAGACGACCAAGAACAAAGTGCTCGGATTAAAAAGGATGTAAGACAATGTCGTAGTCTCTGAATTTCTTTGATGTCTTCCTTTAATCCGATCTGGTGCAGATGATAAACACTCAAGCAATACTCAAGAATAAGTCGCACTAGAGTCCTATATGTGGTCTCCTTTACACATGAACCACTCTTCCCCAAAATTCTCCCGAATAAACGAAGTCGATAATTCACCTTCGTTACTACAATCGTCACATGCTCTTTCCATTTCATATCACTCTGCAACGTTACGTCCCGATATTTAAACAACTTGACTGTGTCAAGCAACACACTACTAATCCTGTATCCGAATATCAAGGGTTTGTCTTTACTACTCACCCGCATTAGCTGAAAATTGTCTACACTTAGAGCTAGCAACCATTCATCATACCAACTATAAATTTTGTCATCTTATATACTCATACACTCATTCAGCTTCACAAGTCTCCGCAGTGGTAGATTTCCAAAGCTATTTTTCATTTTATGTCATTTGTTTGTGCTTCGAACTAAACTTTTGGTAATAGGTCAATTGATTTTTGGCAAACATGTCGATGTGCCTTTCTGTTCTTGCCTCCTAGCGGTCGGAAGTACTTGCGGAGTTGAGTTTGTTAATTTCAGCAGTATCATTTGAGTACTTTACAATCGAAGTTTTTCATTGAATTAATAAGTGCTGTTCATTTTTGTTTAATCCGCGGTCTAAAAACTTTGCTCTGTATTCAACTGTGTTGGGTGTGCCAGAATGGGAGATGGGACGAAGTAACGTTTGATAGTAGTTTAAATATCCCATCTTGATATTCTTTTCATTTAAATGGTTCTTACATGGCATGCGTAAGTTTCTCGACGTAATCGTTTAGGCGAATTTTCTGAATTAAGAGTTGTTTTCATTGTAATACTTACCAGTGGCCTGTAATCCCTAGCATCTCTCCGTAATTTTCTACATCAATGGTTGCTATTAAAGTGGTTATTATTCTAATTTAATTTATTTTTAGAGATCTCTACGCTTTTTTTTGTATTTTGACGTATATCCTTTGTATATCCGGTACTAAAAGACTAAGAGGCACTGTAATTGACTACTGTTCAGATACTGAGGCGTTAAAACGCGAGTTTTTCTAATTTCTTTCTGAAGTTATAAAAGGTTGATTACATGAGATGTAACACGCCTTTTTCGTGACAGTGTTTAGTTTTGTAGCCACTTGCAGTAACTGGACGTAGGTTCTTGCTCAGAAAATTGCCAGTAACACGTGCTTAATCACATTAGCGTAGGTACCCAATACTCACAGCCTAGTCGATGCAGTTACGTCTGTAGTTTAAGAACGCGAGCATAAGCCAGTTAATCAACGGTCCCTCTCAATCCGTTCTCTTCTGCAAACCACCAATGATTATTTCAGATCTACGTCCCAAGGATTTGTTCAATTCAGTGACATTGCAATGTATATCTCATGTTACTAAGGAAGGGGACATTAGTTCGGCTCCCTTCCTCATTAAAATAGTAATTAGTAAACCTTTCTGCCTGATGTTGTCAAGTGATGATAATACGCTCCGCATCCATTATTTATGTAAGAGGGCCAGTAAAGAAAAATCCATTAAATTTCATGACGAACAAGGGTTGGCAAAAATGTGGAAACACCGCGAGAAATACATGCTTGAATCTAAAGGCAGATAGATACTAGCGAAGCGTGCAGGTTGCCTGTTGTAATCAGGACATCTGCGCAATGCCCTAAATATTTTTCAAGTGTTAGTCATTGATAGAAGAGTTTTCTGTGTAGTTGTGCGTACATGACGTCAGAGTTAAGTGCATTTGAACTTGGGGAAATTGTTGGTCCTATAGTGGCGTGTGCTTCTTTTAAGAAGATGACCAAATCTTTGGTGTTCCAAGAGGCACTGTGTCGAAGAGTTATACCGCATACAGGGAAAGCGGAAGAAACAGAATTCACTAAGTCACAACATAGACGACATTGCGTATTCAGTGATCGTAACGGACGCTCATAGGAGAGAACTGTGATAAGCTCTACAAGCTCTGTAAGAAGCGAATGCAGAATCACTCACCGGTGATGCAAATGCACATAGAGGAAAACTTGGTGCCGAAGCCATAAAAGCTAGAATGTGGAGCAATGGAAGGACGGTATTTGGTCGGACGAGTCTTGTTTCACAGTTTACAACTTATGGCCAAGTTTATGTCCCAAAAGAGAAACATGCCGGGCCTTGGGTGATAATTTGGGCAGCCATATCGTCGTACTCCATGGGCCCCATGGTTATTCTGCAAAGTCGCATTATCTCCAAGAATTAAGTGATCATTTTGGATGATCAGATCCCTTTATTCCAGAACCTGTTCTCCACGGCGATGTTGTGTTCCAATACGGCACGGCCCTTGGTCAGTCAACTGGCATCGTCCAGGATTGGTTTTGTGAGTGTCAGTGTGAGTATGAGTTGGTGTACCTCCCATGGCCACTACAGTTACCATATGTCAATGTTACTAGCTTTGTGGTCTACTTTGGAGAGAAGAGAGCGTGATCGCTATCCACCTTCGTCATTGTTTGCCGAGCTTGCCACTATTTTGCAGGAAGGAAGGTATAACATTCCCTTGAAAACCATATATGAAAGCTGTTTTGAAGGTCAACAGGTTTCCTACGTCGTTTTAGACATGGTAATGTGTTGTATCTTTGGTGTTTTCGGTGCTTTGTCCGACCTATACTTGAACAATAGGCAGCGCTCTGGCTACGGACGGTCCAACCGGTACCAGACATACGACCACGATTCGAGCTCAAAAGAGCAGCATCTAGCAAACTGTGCGCCCATTATGCTCATGCGCATACTAAGAATCAGAGAAATTAGGCTACGTTCAGAGGCATGTCGAAATATTTCCCCTTGCTCCCTAACCGAATTGAATGGAAAATAAAATATATAGTATATCAAAAACGTTTTGCATCACCTCGGTTCCCAGAACTTGACTGTGGATATTGTATCACGGACACAGTCCTTTGACTGTTCAGAGGTGTCACTAAACCCGCCCAAAGATGTACAACCATGCATGAGCAGTTCCTATTAGACGGAGGGGACAGCCGATCAGTTCCAATCATTCCACCAAGAACGAAGTACACGGTTCGTGTTGTCTGAAGTTCAACCATGCCTTGACGGTCAATACCGCGGTTCGATCGCCTCCGCGTTGTTACTTTGTGCCAGGAAAGGCTCTCAACAACGTAAGTGTCCAGGTGTCTAAGAGTGAACCAAAGCGATGTTGTTCGGACATAGAGGAGATATAGAGAGACAAGAACTGTCGATGACACGCCTCGCTCAGGCCGCCCAAGAGCTACTATTGCAGTGGATGACCGCTACCTGCGAATTATGGCTCGGAGCAACCCTGACAGCAACGTCATCATGTTAAATAATGCTTTTCGTGCAGCCACAGGACGTCGTGTTACGACTCAAACTGTGTGCAATAGACTGCATTATGCGCAACTTCACTTCCGACGTCCATTAAGAGGTGCATCTTTGCAACAACGATACCATGCAGCGCGTTACAGATGGGCCCAGTAACATGCCGGATGGACCGCTCAGGATTGACATCACGCTCTCTTCACCGAGTGTCGCATATGTCTTTCACCATATGATCGTCGGAGACGTGATTGGAGGCAAAGGTCAGGCTGAACGCCTTAGACACACTGTCCAGCGAGTGCAGCAATGCGGAGGTTCCCTGCTGTTTTGGGGTGGCATTATGTGGGGCCGACGTACGCCGCTGGTGGTAATGGAAGGCACCATAACGGCTGTACGATATGTGAGTGCCATCCTCCGACCGATAGTGCAGCCATATCGGCAGCATACTGGCGAGGCATTCGTCTTCATGGATGATAATTTGCGCCTCCATCGTGCACATCTTGTGAGTGACTTCCTTCAGGATAACGACATCGCTTATCTAGAGTGGCCAGCATGTTCTCCAGACATGAATCCTATCGACCATGCCTGGGATACATTGAAAAGGGCTGTTTATGGACGACGTGACCCAGCAACCACTCTGAGGGATCTACGCCGAATCGCCATTGAGGAGTGAGACGGTCTGGACCAACAGTGCCTTGATGAACCTGTGGATAGTATGCCACGACGAATACAGGCATGCATCAATGCAAGAGGACGTGCTACTTGCTATTAGAGGTACCGGTGCGTACAGCAATGTAGACCATCACCTCTGAAGGTCTCGCTGTATGGTGGTACAACATGCAATGTGTGGTTTTCACGAGCAATAAAAAGGGTGTAAATTATGTTAATGTTTATCTCTTTTCCTATTTTCTGTACGGGTTCTGGAATTCTCGGAACATAAGTGATGAAAAACTTTTTTTGATGTGTGCAGATATCATTGGTACGTTGTTTGCACCATCTTCGATCACTCTGCTCATATTTTTATTTCGAGATATTTGCTGAGCTACTTTAGTCTTATATACTGTGTGTTCCGGTACTGTGACTATACCCACAATGGGTAGTAAATTTGGTTCAAATAGTTCAAATGGCTCTAAGCACTATGGGACTTAACATTTGAGTCATCAGTCTTGCCGGCTGCTGTGGTCGAGCGGTTGTAGGCACTTCAGTCCGGAACCGCGCTGCCGCTACGGTCGCAGTTTCGAATCCTGCCTCGATTATGGATGTGCGTGATGTCCTGAAGTTAGTTAGGTTTAAGTAGTTCTAAGACTAGGAGATTGATGACCTCAGATGTTAAGTCCCATAGTGCTTAGAGCCATTTGAATTTCATCAGTCCCCCAGACTTAGAACTACATAAACCTGACTAACCTAATGACGTCACACACATCCATGCCCGAGGCAGGATTCGAACCTGCGACAGTAGCAACAGCGCGCTTCCGGACTGAATAACCTAGAACCGCTCGGCCACAGCGGCTAGCTAGTAAATTCCCATTCTAAATAAAGAATCTCATACTGTAAACATGGGCACGTGAAGTTTACACTTGCAGTGAATGTTACAAGCAGTCATATCTCCAAACGAAAAAAGAAATTGAAGTTCAGAAAAATATAAAGTGTAATAGCAGTGAAAAGGTTTTGTTAAAAGCTGGAAATTGAAAGTTCAAACATACGCTAAGAACTACGTGAAATGTAAGAGCCCTTTAAACATTATTTTCGCATTCCTTCTGAAGACATGTTTGTGTAGCCTTCCAGGAAAAAAAAAAATCTAGACGAATATCAAAAACCTAAAAATAAAGGCTTACAATTAAAAATAATTCAGAATTGTTTTCACAGAATGTTTCAGGCTGTCATTTATAAATTATGCAATGACCCACGCAACACTGTGGACTATATCAAGTTTTATAATCAACTGTACTCCCAGACATTCATGGTAACAGATTATAAGCTGACAACACTACGTGTGTGTGTGTATTACGAGACATTTGCTGTCCTATTTTTAGTGTACTGCGCTATGTATTCTAATACACTTCAAATGGTAGTATACATTTAGTAACATAACAGGATATCTTTGTTCTTTCTGTATATTATTCATTTTCGTTCCAACTTCTGTAATTCTAAAGATGGACCATGATGGCCGAAGCTGATAATCGCTTATTATAAATCGCCTTTGGGACTCAAATAATCAGTTACAGCTACGTAAAACTGAAGGGCGGTGATGGGGGGGGGGGGGGGGGTCCGTAGTTCACTGAGTATTCATTCTTAAGCTCAGTGCAGATGACAGTCGCGCAATAGCCAAAAATAATCCTACGGTCTACACGGATTGAAGCCTGGACCTTAGAATTGGTATATTACGCTTCCCCGCTAAGTCATTAAGGTATACATTGATAAAGCAGTGACTTTGTAAGCACCTTTAGAAGGTGAAACTCGTAATGGAGTTTTTTATTCACTAAATAACTTTCCGTTCAGCGCGAGGTATTGCTAAATCCATGAGGGCGTTAATCTGGTAACTGTCAGGGTAATTAACGCAGCGCCACTCTACATGTCATTCGCTCTGTCAAAGTTCCCACAAAATTAAAAATTTAATTATGCCCTGCCAATTCCTCTGGTCACTGCTGATGTACAGGAACGTGGGCGTAGAAATATCGTATGACAGTGTCACCTTGCGGTTACTGCAATCATGGCTCCGACTGTTCGACCGCTGTTTGAACTGACCTGGTCTTTCCCCCCGTGAGCTATGTAGACCAACATTCGGAAAGGTAAAAGAAAACTACACTTTATAATGCCCATAACAACAACAAAGAGGTTGAAATCCTTTTAGTCGTATTTACATATTATGTGGTCGTTACCTCCTCGCTTACAAATCAACAACAGTGTAAATCTCGACATAATGAAAGATTCTAATTTCCTCTGGTATCACTTCTTCTCTACAGTTAAAGTCATACGGCAGGTACTTAGTAAATATCAAAATAGCTTCATAGGCTTTTGATTCAAAATATTGTTTATTTTATGTTGATTCCTATTGCGTGCCTTGTACTGCCCAGGAATTGTGGTTTCAGAGAAGATTTTGACATTTAAAATTTCGTGGTACTATGCACTTTAATCATTTTACCACAGTAATAAACTTTTTGTGGAACATTAACCTATGTTAATTTCAAAGACAAACTTTCCTGACAGTATAAATGTGTTTTTTCCTTGTGCAATTGCAATAATTTGACAATTACTTTTATTTTTGGTATAAAATAATCATTATCTAAACACTTAAAAATGAATATTGCTTAAAGCGTATCACTTAATGAAAGGTACGAGAAATGTCGCTAATTTTGCTATGTGTGTAACTAAAATACGCGAGCATAAACAGTATGAACTCAGTCTATTTACATAATGTTTTGTGTAATTTCTAGGAACAGCCCGTTTCAATAACCAAATGCAAACTCCTCTCAGTACTCACTGTACTTCTGAAATCAACTTCTCCATATTTTTTGTCAAGGTTTTCCGTAAAATGGTATTTTATGTGGCTGACATAAAATGTTGAAAGTATATATTCACTCACATCTAAGCCCAGTCCTATCACAGTCACTTCTGCCAGTGTATTCTTAAAGCAATGTTGGCTCCACTGCCCTATCTTTATTCTCTTCATTTTAATAGTTTGATTCAAGTCTGTTTCCGCATTCAGCATCAAAGGTGGTGGCTTTATAATAATTTCTGAATGGCTGATATCGTTCACATTGTGATGAATTACAACGCGTTTAAAGTTTTGGGTTACATTTAATGCACGTCAGTGCTTTAATCCCTGAAACATACAGCAGTCCTGCGAGATCCAAAAGAAAATCCTCCATCTTGTTCGCGGCCATATCGGTCCTGTGATCCTCTTTGGTAGCTTCTGTCATTTGCAGCTCTACTTGCTAGGGACGCTTTTTCTTCTACTTTTCTGCAAAAGGCTGGTCCGACCTCATATTCGAGGTCATTCGTAACTTCCGTAATACCTTTTAGTTTGTAGTCTAAATTACTCGCTACCACACTAGTTGCAATATCGAGTATATTTTCCCCCGCTGTGAATGGTTTACAGAGATACTTGTTCACAAATCGCCTTGTCACGGAGTTTCTGGGTAACTTGGGATGAACACTACAATGAAGTGGACATCCCACACAACATTTGAAGCCAAAAAAATCGATTTTTTGAAATTTTCAGAGATGTCTGGCCCATTAATGGGAGATGGTTATATTACATTGGAAGTAGTACATTGTCTTTACCCAGCTGTGGAGATCAGAGTAGTAGATGATGGTGTTGGCGATGATGCTGATGATGAGAAAATGAAAACAGGTTGAAAAAATTTAAAAAGTAGTATGAGTTATTCATTAGCGACAACAAAAATAGGTACCTAAAAATTAACTTCCTATGCTGCATTATAAGTACATTGTGGGAAGACAGAGTTAAAATGGATAACTGCAAAGATTCCGTCCCAGCACAGTGAGATAATTTCGACGAAGCAGTTCGCTGCAAGAAGAGATGGTGTGAATTGTGAATGGAGTTGGCTGTTTATGTGCCAGAGGCAGATGTCCTCGTTTGATCACCTCAAGGTTCAGTACACAGGATAACAATATGTATTGGCTCCAAAGGTAAGGACATGGCTGAAACTGTGTGCTAGTTGTAGGAACCTCTGCAGATAGTGTCATGGTCAAGCATACATAATAATTTGATGTAATAATACTAGACCGTAAATCTTATAGAATTACGGCAATGTCATAAACATGTATAACAGAGCATTTACACTTATGAAACGTCCCCTTTGAACAATTTATACAAAACTGTGCTTAAACTGACACACAATATTTTTAGCGCAACGCAATCTGACTATCAAAGATCCCTGCAAAAGAATGGCCCTGAGTAACATTAACCTATACCTTTCAGAAATCACTTACCTCACAAAAATCTTCGTTACTCGAACTACTGCAATACAGCGAGCGCCACTACTGCCAGCTAAATAAAAGATTCAAACTACGGAAGGCACTAACTACTGATAGAGATAGTTAGCAAATGAAAGATATTAATAGAGAATAAACAATGTATTTACCTTAATATCATCACAAGTCATAATATATGTAATTTCAAAACTCCGCCATCTCTCTCCTCACATCCACCACTGCTGGCGGCTCACCTCTAACTGCGCAACGCTACGCGCTGTTAACATCCAGCTGCCCCTCTACAATGGCAGACAACAATGCAAACTAGCCACAGACTGCACACAGCACAGCCAGTGATTTTCATACAGAGAGCGCTACGTGGCGGCGGTGTTACCAATATAAGAACCTAAACAGCCTACTTACATAAAGAAAACATAAACAGCCTACTTACATAGCCCCCATGCTCCCCACAAAAAATTTTTACAAATGGTGTTGGGCACTGGCCAATACAGATTTGACAAAAATTTTTCATAATTACAATAACAAAGATATCAAATGCACACACTTATTTATACAGTGTTGGTCAAAAGCTAAAATTTTCTCACAGTCCATAAAGACAGTCCAGATTGTTCATCATAATAGTAATTACAGTTTTTGTTTTTCACAAAGTCTCATTAGTAAAAGAAATTGCACACAGAAGTAGTGGATTTCCATGCAGTCTTGAAGAAGTAGTGTTGTCCTTCCAATGGAAAGACAGTGCTGACTCTTGAAATGCTGACAGGTAATGGGCCACAACAGAGCAAACCCACATCAGAGTCAGTCGAAGTTGATGAATATTGGTAGGTAGGTCATCACAGAGTAGACCCACTGTAGTCCTGGTAGAGATTGTGGTATTGGTGGGCCACCAGAGGTGCAGACCCACTGCAGTCCTTGTAGAAATAATGGTATTGGTGCAGACCCACTGTATTCCTTGTGGAGACGGCCAGCAGCCATCTGTTGCGACTGTGCAGGTGCACATTCACCATCGAAGGGTCTTGCGGAGAATATAGCAAGTCCATAAACCACCTCTTGTCCACTCACAAAAAATTTGTTTGAAATGTCCTTGGAACCATCAATGCTGTTATCCAGTCCCTTGCTGAATTATTAACACACGTGCAAACACTATCAGTCCCTACTTCTCACATATTGCCCATATACTATGACCAACAGAAACGTGTGCAGTGAAATGGATGCTTACAAGTTACTTAATTTGATTAACTGGCGTCAATTACTATATTATAACATGAGAATACAATTACAAAGGTACAAAATACATTAAAAACATAACAATACAGAATAGAAATAAACATATACATCAGTGTTACAGGAATTATGACATGAGTACAAAAATAAAAGATCAGAATCACTTTCGAAACATCAACTTCACACATGAGCATTAAAACAAAACAGAATAAATAATGTCTAACATCTTTACAAAGTAAATAACATATTATTAATGCCAATTATATTCGAGGATAACAGTATTCCTCATCATAGTGAATGTAGCTTAATATTAAAAGAAGAAAAAATTCTATGAAACTACACAGAGACATGAAGAAAACAAATACACAAGGGTACACAAACACATAGTGGGATAACACAAAAGGAAAGGACAGGGTTTGTTTCATTGCAGTATTTTGCAAACAAAATTTTCTTTGCTTCTTGGAGATCTCCCTTCATTCATCATTATTCCCAAAAAGTCCTATCTAAGCCTGCTTTCTGTATTCAGTTCACATCCTCTGTCAAAAATAGTTTTTCTCCACTGTACACTACCTTTTTTTTTGCCAAACCTTTTTCGTATAGCTTCTCAATGCATTTCTTCCAATTCATCATAACTCATTGTCTTATAGGCTACCCCCTCTTAAGCTAACTTAAATCTACTGAGCTCAGATGCTAAACTAAGGGACGAGGCAATGCAGCAGCACATAACAAATTAACACAAACCACAAGGACAAAAAATGCCAATTTGCAAAGCAAGCAGCAGTAAATCTAAATTAACAGATAAAATGCAAAATTACAACTAATATGAGCCAATGTGCAGCAACAAGAAAAGCTTAACAGAGTAATACAAAGTTAAATTTAGCAGCACTATGCCTGGCAAACAGCAGCAGCAAACATGACAAATCGCAAGCAGAAAAAGTATTACAGTAAAGACAACAATGCAGAAAAGGGAAATGTCTATTCACATCTTAATGTCTATGTAATTAAAGTGGTGCACCACAACAACTTATTGTAAAAGAAATATTACCATGTACTAGAAAAGAAAATTATGTGTCCAGTTACTATTACTAGTCCCTTCTTATTGTTCTTTCCTTTCCAAGTGCTCCTTTTTTAAAGAATGTGGATCATAAAATAATTATTTAATAGATCTGTTGACAGAAAGTGTTGACATTAGCAAATGCATTTTATTTTATAAAACCAATGCTGCAACATAGCTGGAAACCAGATATCAAATGAAATAAGCAATTACGCAAACCAAAGCATAAAAATATCATTCAATAGTCATGTGACATTTCATAAGTTAATAGAAATTCTCTCAACTCTCATAGAAAGACGCTTGTCATAATCAGGTGTGCAGATGTAAAAATATTTCTTGTCATTTTATTAGGCATTTCAGTAAATATCATAAATTAAGAGCTCCACAGTGTTATCATATGTTTTTAATTTCGACCAAGTCGTTTTTGCGATGCTTTCTACAAACGAATGTCATTAGCGGGTATAGGCCTCCGTTTTTTTTCTACCTGTGCTTCCGGAAAGGCACACCCTAATGGCTTGTTCTCCAGGTGTCTGACACAGCTGTGTGCCGACGACGCACGTGCAGGTGATCACTTAACTTTCTTATGGAAATATTTACGACATTTTTCCGCTGCAGAGACAGTCTCATATACAAAATTTCACGGGTCGAGAATTTGCGTTGCAAATGTGTAGAAACCAAATCTTATGAATATAACAGTGTCCAAAAAATTTTCGCCGGCATTGTGATACATTCACGCATCTACACACACATTTCATAACTCTTAAAGTACGATTCTTGGTTTCCAACATCCTTTTTCACAAGTCAAGAGTCTCTAAACACTACTCATTATTCCTTACCTTATTCGTCAACACTTCTTCAATATTTCATCATAACATACGTAGCATAATCAAATAACTCATATAGCATTAGCTTATTGATCATAAACATACCTCAGCAGCATAATACACATCGTCGTCGTAATAATAACATCATAACACCTCAGTCAAATCTCAAAAACGTCGTAGCTTTCTGCAATTGTTTCAAAACCTAAAGAAAATTCTCTGCTCATTTCAGTAGTGTCATCTACCTCAAACGTACTTTAAAAACCATGCTCCCTTACCAAATACATCATTCAAAGCTCTCATAGTATCACAATGGTTCCAAAAAAATATGAACAGTGCACAAAGTCCAGACAAAATACAATTTCTTAAGTGTGAAGTAATCCAACTCTGTAATTGCGTAAACATGTGTCACTGACGTAGTAAAAAGATGTTTGTTTCTCTGTTAAATGATCAGATAGCTGTGTAATTTATGTGTTAGAGAAATATGGTACCGATGTGTTAAATTGTATAAGCAAATACCATATTAGCTAGGGCTCCTTGTGCTTGCCAAACACATGGTACACAAAGTAGGCGTGTACCCCCCTGAGGTTTAATGTAATTATACCCTCAGGTGTTACAGATTACAAGAATGGAATGAAATGTATTACGGAAAACCTTTGTATCATTGTATTTCAAATATCTTTGAAAATGAATGTTTTTAGTACAAAATTAATCACTCAAATACGTGTCCTGTAGCGCTAAATATGCGTCTTGCTGTAAGATAATCTCTGTGGAAGTGTCGTAGTTATCGTCCTCCAAAAGCTAAGTTCTGCAGAAGTCAATGTACTTACCTCATGATAAACAAAAGTGAAATGCTTTGCGTATAGATATCTTACTTATTACGCTTATTGCCATGATGAAGAAATTACTGTGCTGTAACGTATTGTTGTGCTACGAAAGAGGCTGTCTCATTGTAGCTATACCACAAAAGTTACTACTAAAACATGTTTTACTTCCCAGAATAATACAGAAAAACTGTGCAGATATAAAACAGAAACACCACAAAAGCAACATTGTAAATAGTCACTCATTAGTAGCGTCGTGATAAAATCGTGTAGCTGTCACATTAACTAACCACTGTGTCATCTGTTCGCAATAACAATGCATTCGTAATTTCTGTTTGAATAAGTTCTCTTGGTTCTTGACTGGATATTTAACTTTAAACATTGTTGCATGGTAACAGTTTCTAAAGCATACTAGTAACGTGAAGTGAAACGTTTTATGGGAAAGACAAAGTTAAAAAGCAGATTATCTTTCAATAAACGGTTTTACAAGTGAAATGTGGTGTAAACCTTTACCCTTCCTAGTATGCAGAGTTTCAACCTCAACGCAATTATCATGCGGTTTTCGTCCGTAAAGAATACTGGAATTTTGCTCAAGGCTAGCGTCTATGTTATTTTTCTCTGTGCCAGCCGGCGCACGCGGCTGCCTGCGGTGTGAGTCATTGTCTGTTTCTTTGTTGGCGCGCGTCGTTACTGGGATTAGGAGGCCTAACTTCCACAAATTCGCCTTGCTGAGAGGGCCCAGCTCTGTTTAAAGCTCGCCAGCTCTGATGGAATTCAGGTCTGTCGTTTTGCCAGTAGTTTACACAGTTTCTTGTTTGTCGGTCATGTGGTGGATAATTTCTCCCGGAATCGTAACTGCGCGCTGGACCGTTGCATCTAAAGTTATTCTGTCTCCCTTGATAATAATTGTTTTGGTTCCCATATTGTCTGTTTCTCTGATTGTCTCTGTGATAGTCATTACCGCGGAAAGGTGATCTTTCTCTGTAACTATTACTCTGCCAGTGGTTGTCATATGGGTGGTGTCTGTTTTGGTCACGATTTACGTTGTAAGAATAGGCTTGTCATGGCCATTTATTGTTTCTGTCGTCACGGAATTGTGACGGATGTGACCTGTAGTGATTGTTTTCCTGTTTTCGCATCCCGCGACTGTCTGTGTCAATTTCTAGTTCTTGTAACAGTCCCTGAAAAGCTTCAATGTCGTCTTTGCAACGTCCTGCTAAAATAATATGCCGTAAATGTTCAGGTAATTGGATTAAGCAAATGCGGATGAGTTCTGAGGGGCTGTATGGGTTTGACAGGTACTGATTCTTGTGCAACATGTCTTCAAAATATTTGACAAGACTGGAAAATTCAGATTGTTCAAAGTGTTTCATCATCATGATGCTATGTTTTACTCAGTCTTGTGTAGCTTGAGACCAATATGCTGAGAGGAACACATGGTAAAATTCTCCTTCACTGTGACAATGGTGAATGACCAATTGTATTCTTACAGCTGGTTCATTCTCCAAGTAGCCACACATAAATTCTAACCTGTGCTCCAATGACCCGTTGGGAGGAAAACAATAAGAGAATTGATGGAGCCACGCTTGTGGATGAATGTCGTTGGCAGAATTCTTAAACGTTTTGAATTTACGTGTAGTAATGAACAGCTTATAGTCAAAATCATCATGTCGGCGAGTCGCATGTCGGTCATTGTTACGTCGTTTCGGCGGTTCCATCTCAAAATTCGGTGTACCTTGCCAATTTCTTTCATAATTTCCGAAGTGCCCTGTGTTATTAATTTGTGGCTCTTCCGTATTTCTATGTCCCTCTTCCTGTATTGGAGCGCGAGTGTCCTCTGAAATACGTAATTCTTGTATTACCTGTGTCAGCTGATCTTGTACTTCCCGGATTTCTCTTTGATGTTGCGTATCAATTTGATTCAGATTTTGTTTCAGTTTCCTAATTTGTTCGCTCTCTTCTGTGTCATTAAAGACTATTGGTTTTGCGTCATTCAGATTATCATCTACCTTCGTAGATAAATTATTTAGCTGATCCGAAAGTTCAACTACTTTCTCTGATAATGAACTAATTTCCTCCATGTGTCTTTCTACTGTGTCCTTTAAGTTTTCCTGAGTTTTTGCAAGTTGCGTAACCGAATCGGTAGATGCAACTGAGTCAGTTTTAGCCCACAAGGTCTCATGATTTTCATGAACAATAGTTTGGAGTTCTTTTATGGCTGCTTCGTGATTCTGTAATGCATTTTCATGCCGCGCAAAAATAGGTTGAAAATGCTCACAAATTTGTGTTTTTACATCATTACAGACTTTTTGACATTTCGATTCAATGTTATGTAACTCAGTAGTTAAATCTTCACGTGTTTGTTCAAGCTTATGTTCCACTGAATCTAACTTTTGAAGCTTTTGTTCCATTGTGTCTAACTTTTGAAGATTTTGTTCATGCGCTGTTAACATCCAGCTGCCCCTCTACAATGGCAGACAACAATGCAAACTAGCCACAGACTGCACACAGCACAGCCAGTGATTTACATACAGAGAGCGCTACGTGGCGGCGGTGTTACCAATATAAGAACCTAAACAGCCTACTTACATAAAGAAAACATAAACAGCCTGCTTACACACTGAGGTGAGAAAAGTCATGGAATATCTCTTAATATCGTGTCGGACCTCCTTTTTCCGGGCACAGAATAGAAACTCGACGTGGCATGGACTCAACAAGTCTTTGGAAGTCCCCTGCAGAAAGATTGAGCCACGCTTCCTCTATAACCGTCCATAATTGCGAAGGTCTGGCCAGTGCAGGATTTTGTGCACTAACTGAAGTCTAGGTTATATCAGACAAATGCTCGATGGGATCCATGTCGGGCGATCTGGGAGGCCAAACAATTCTCTCGAACTGTCCAGAACGTTCTTCAAACCACCCGCGAACAACTGTGGCCCGGTGACAAGGCGGATTGCCATCCATAAAAAATCCATCGTAGGTGCCAAACATGAAGTCCATGAAAGGCTGAAAATGCTCTCCAAGCGACCAGATTTCCAGTCAGTGATCGGTCCAGTTAGAGCCACAGAATTATGGAGCCACCACCAGCTTGCACAGTGCCTTGTTGACAACTTGGGTCCAAGGCTTAGTGGGCTCTGCGCTACACTCGAATCCTACCATCAGCTTTTACTAACTGAAATCGGGACTCATCTGACCAGGCAATGGTTTTCCAATCCTTAAGGTGTAATGGATAAGGCCACCAGCTCAGAAGAAGCGCTGTTAGCAAAGGCACTCGCGGTCATCCGCTGCCTCGACTAACGGATTCCTTCGTCGTACGTCCCACACTGACCTCTGCTGTTACTTACGCAGTGTTGCTTGTCTGTTAGCACTGACAACTCTATGCAAACGCCGCTGCTCTCTGTCGTTAAATGGAGGCCGTCGGCCACTGTGTCGTCCGTGGCGAGAAGTAATGCCTGAAATCTGGTATTCTCAGCAGATTCTTGATACCGTGGATCTCGGAATATCGAATTTCCAAACGATTTTCGAAATGAACTGTCCAATGCCTCTAGCTCCAACTACGATTTCGCGTTCAAAGTATGTTAATTCCCATCGTGCGATCATAACTACGTCGGAAACCTTTTCACATGAACCATCCGAGTAAAAATGACATCTCCGTCAATGCACTAACCTTTCACACCTTGTGTACGCAATACTACCGTAATCTGAATATGTGTATATCACTATTCCATGACTGTTGTCACCTCAGTGTGTTAACACGTTTTTATAACATTCCTGTTCGTTACCTCAAGTTGTTGAGCGGAATCTATTTACAATCATGCATGTAACGCGACCTGTTTTAGTACCTAGGCTGCAGTCCATAACTTAATGCCAGAAAATAAAAAAATAAGTAAATAGATAAATAGAAATAAAATCCTTAGTTTCGTTTATAGCCAGGAAGTAAGGTATATTCATCTACAGGTTTCATAAAGGCGGTACGAAAGTTATAAAAACAGTACTTGTGAAGCGAGTAGATTTTTGACGTTTATGGGACGAGAAGAAGATTCATTCACATTTATCTTCGAGTACAATGCTCTCAAAAAAGCGCCGTAACTCTTTTAACAACATGTTAACAAAGCAGAAACCAGTTGTGAGGAAGCGATGGCTCCCTGTACCACCGTAAAACTCCTGTAAAACTACGGAGTTGGAGGTGCCATTCATCCTGATAACGCAGTAACGCAAAAAAACGCGCTGCATCTTAGAAGCCCGCTGTGGTAAGATCTCGCCGTGGAGGCCGTTACACTGGTGGCTAGGAAATTAAAAACTATAAATTTTTCCTGCGGGCGTCGCATTATGCGAAGCTGCACGCAATAAACACGCGAACTAAATCACAGCAAGAAAACAATTTCGCGGCAATTCAGGATGCGACACAGGAAGGCAGCGTGCTGACCCTATTCTTGGTTTATTGTGGAAATATTAAGAGGCGGTGCGGCTTGGTTGGACAACAATGGCAAGAGTAGACGTCTACCATGTGTGGTAACATACACTCCTGGAAATGGAAAAAAGAACACATTGACACCGGTGTGTCAGACCCACCATACTTGCTCCGGACACTGCGAGAGGGCTGTACAAGCAATGATCACACGTACGGCACAGCGGACACACCAGGAACCGCGGTGTTGGCCGTCGAATGGCGCTAGCTGCGCAGCATTTGTGCACCGCCGCCGTCAGTGTCAGCCAGTTTGCCGTGGCATACGGAGCTCCATCGCAGTCTTTAACACTGGTAGCATGCCGCGACAGCGTGGACGTGAACCGTATGTGCAGTTGACGGACTTTGAGCGAGGGCGTATAGTGGGCATGCGGGAGGCCGGGTGGACGTACCGCCGAATTGCTCAACACGTGGGGCGTGAGGTCTCCACAGTACATCGATGTTGTCGCCAGTGGTCGGCGGAAGGTGCACGTGCCCGTCGACCTGGGACCGGACCGCAGCGACGCACGGATGCACGCCAAGACCGTAGGATCCTACGCAGTGCCGTAGGGGACCGCACCGCCACTTCCCAGCAAATTAGGGACACTGTTGCTCCTGGGGTATCGGCGAGGACCATTCGCAACCGTCTCCATGAAGCTGGGCTACGGTCCCGCACACCGTTAGGCCGTCTTCCGCTCACGCCCCAACATCGTGCAGCCCGCCTCCAGTGGTGTCGCGACAGGCGTGAATGGAGGGACGAATGGAGACGTGTCGTCTTCAGCGATGAGAGTCGCTTCTGCCTTGGTGCCAATGATGGTCGTATGCGTGTTGGGCGCCGTGCAGGTGAGCGCCACAATCAGGACTGCATACGACCGAGGCACACAGGGCCAACACCCGGCATCATGGTGTGGGGAGCGATCTCCTACACTGGCCGTACACCACTGGTGATCGTCGAGGGGACACTGAATAGTGCACGGTACATCCAAACCGTCATCGAACCCATCGTTCTACCATTCCTAGACCGGCAAGGGAACTTGCTGTTCCAACAGGATAATGCACGTCCGCATGTATCCCGTGCCACACAACGTGCTCTAGAAGGTGTAAGTCAACTACCCTGGCCAGCAAGATCTCCGGATCTGTCCCCCATTGAGCATGTTTGGGACTGGATGAAGCGTCGTCTCACGCGGTCTGCACGTCCAGCACGAACGCTGGTCCAACAGAGGCGCCAGGTGGAAATGGCATGGCAAGCCGTTCCACAGGACTACATCCAACATCTCTACGATCGTCTCCATGGGAGAATAGCAGCCTGCATTGCTGCGAAAGGTGGATATACACTGTACTAGTGCCGACATTGTGCATGCTCTGTTGCCTGTGTCTATGTGCCTGTGGTTCTGTCAGTGTGATCATGTGATGTATCTGACCCCAGGAATGTGTCAATAAAGTTTCCCCTTCCTGGGACAATGAATTCACGGTGTTCTTATTTCAATTTCCAGGAGTGTATTTAAGTGATTAAAATTGCGAGATCACGGATTACAGTTTGGTTCATTCTTTCAGCATAACGCTGTGCCTAGGTCACTCTCAGTTTCCTTATGTGTGTATAAGAACAGGCACCGAAAAATAATTAATCTGTACTACTCGTAAAGTACAACGTTTGAAGTGTGCGACCCCTGACTTTTTTATAGTGATGATCATTCCTCCCTATGTAGGTGTGTGCCGATAGAATGTTTTCGGAATAGGAGGAGAAAACTGGTGATTGAAATTTCATGAGAAGATGCCGTCGCAACGAAAAACGCCTTTGTTTCAATGATTGCCAATCCACTTCACGTATCATGCCTGTGGCATTATCTCCCCTATTTATCGGTAGTACAGAACGAGGCACCCTTCTTTGAACTTTTTCGATGTCATCTTTCAGTCCCACCTGGTGTTGATCCCACAACACCCAGCAATACTCCAGAATAGAGCGGGCAAGCGTGATGTAAGCAGTCTCTTTAGTAGACCTGTTGCACCTTCTAAGTGTTCTGCCAATGAATCGCAGTTTGCTCTGCCCACAACATTATCTATGTGATCATTCGAATTTGAGTTATTTTCCCCAGAATATTATCTATGTGATCGTTCCAATATGGGTTATTTTTAATTGTAATCCCTAAGTATTTAGTTGATTTTAGAGCCTTAAGATTTGTGTGACTTATCGCGTAATCGAAATTTAGCGGATTTCTTTTAGTAATCAAGTGAATAGCTTCACATTTTTTTTTATTCAGGATCAACTGTCACTTTTCGCACCATACAGAATCTTATCTAAATCATTTTGTAATTCGTTTTGGTCATCTGATGACTTTACAAGACGGTAAATGACAGCATCACCTGCAAACAACCTAATTCGGCTACTCAGATTGTATGCTATGTCGTTCATATAGTTCAGGAACAATAGAGGGCATATATCACTTCCTTCGGGAACGCCGGATATTACTTCTGTTTTACTCGATGACTTTACGTGTATTACTACAAACTGTGACCTTCCTGACAGGAAATCACGATTCCAGTTGTACAACTGAGGCGATATTCCATAGGCACGCAGTTTGGTTAGAAGACGCTTGTGAGGAACGGTGACGTAAGCCTTCTGGATATCTAAAAATATGGAATCAATTTGACATCCCCTGTCTATAGCACTCATTACTTCTGAGTATAATCAGGTTGTTGTGTTTCACAATAACGATGTTTTCTGAATCCGTGCTGCCTATGTGTCAATAGATCGTTTTCTTCGAGGTAATTCATAATGTTCGAACACAGTATATGTCCCAAAATCCTACTGCAAAACGACATTAGCGATATGGGCCTTTAATTCAGCGGATTACTCCTATTTCCCTATGTTGGTATTGGCGTGGCTTGAGCAATTTTCCAGTCTTTAGGTATGGAACTTTCTGTAAGGGAGCGGATGTATATAGCTGCTAAATCTGGAGCTATTGTATTAGCATACTCTGAAAGGAACCTGACTGGTATACAATCTCAACCGGAGGGCTTGCCTTTAGTAAGTGATTTAAGATATTTTATTACACCGAGGATATCAACTTCTATGTTTCTCATCTTGGCGCCGGCCGTGGTGGCCAAGCGGTTAAAGGCGCTACAGTCTGGAACCGCGCGGCCGCTACGGTCGCAGGTTCGAATCCTGCCTCGGGCATGGATGTGTGTGATGTCCTTAGGTTAGTTAGGTTTAAGTAGTTCTAAGTTCTAGGGGACTGATGACCTTAGCAGTTAAGTCCCATAGTGCTCAGAGCCATTTGAACCATTTTTTCTCATCTTGGCAGTTGTTCTTGAATGGAATTCAGGAATATTTACTTCGTCTTCTTTGGTGAAGGAGTTTCGGAAAACCGTGTTTAATAACTCTGCTTTAGTGGCACTGTCATCAGTGATTTCACGTTGTTATCGTGCTGTGAAGGTACTGATTGCGTCTTGCCACTGGTGTGCTTTATGTAAGACCAGAATCTCATTAGGTTTTCTGCCATATTCCGAGACAGAGTTCCGTTGTGGAAATTATTAAAAGCATCTCGCATTGAAGTATGCGAATCTTGGGGATTTTGTGTTTGGCATGCTTTTTTCGTTGCTTCTTTAACAGCGATATGACCTGTTTTGTGTACGATGGGAAATCAGTACCATCACTTATATCAATTAACCGCCTGGGTGGCCGAGAGCGCTATTGCACTACTTCCTGGACTCGGGTAGGCAAGCCGGCCCCGAATCGAATCCGCCCGGCGGATTAACGACGAGGGCCGGTATACCAGCCAGGCTGGATGTGGTTTTTAGACGGTTTTCCACATCCTGCTTGGTGAATACCGTGCTGGTCCCCACGCTCCGCCTCAGTTGCACGACTCGCATACATTTGAAAACGTACTCACTATTCCATGGCTTACACTCGACGTCGACAGCTGGGGTACACCAGTTCCGTCGCAGGGGGTTCGGGGTGGTGGCAGTAAGTGCATCCGGCCGCCCTCTGCAAGTAACACTGCCAAATCAATAGTAACACGGCCGACAGCGCGTGAAGCGGGACCAAGGCCCCAAGAAAGAAAGAAACAATACCTCCTGATTGCCATCGATCTCCTAGAAATCATTCCACATCTTTTCTACGCTTACGTGATCATATAGAAAGGCGTTCAGACTGTCTCTTAAAAAGGTGTTAAGAGCATTTTTATCAGCTTTTTTTAAATAGATGTCCTTTGTGTTTCTTTTTGCTGTTTGTAGGAGTTACGGTATTCAGCCTAACAGCAACTGCCTTGTGGTCGCTAATCCCTGTATTCGTCATGATACTCCCTATTTGTCCAGGATTATTTGTTGCTAAGACGTCAGGTATGCTTCCGCAACTATCAACACTACTCGTACCTTATCTTCCTGGTCCTTGTGCGAAATGTTTGTTGCCGGCAGTAGAATTGTCCTGTAGTCAGCGTCACATGTCGGTTCTTTAAATTTTCTCAATAGCTTTCCTCGAATAGAATGTCGCATTTTCAAGCAAGCATTCTTTATGGTGTTTCCAAATTTCTGCTTAAGTCCTGTATATTATATTTGTTTGGTTACTGAATTAAACTCTCATCTCTTCCTTTATCCACACTAGGCTTTTTTTCTCCTTAATTCGATTTAGAACATCGCCATTCGTTACTCTGTCTACGTATCAAATCTTCAGCTTTCTTTTGTAGGAACACTTTCAAAAACAATTAGAAGCCACTTATTTTGGGGACGCTGATAAACTCCCGACCATGGTTCTCACTCGAACTTCGGACTTTTTCTCTCTTATTATACGAACAACGTATTTCCTGCTGTATTGGTAGGAGAAAAGAAGGTAGCCTAAGTACAGCGAGAACACGATTAGGTTTGAATTACATAACCGAGGAATAGCGCAAACCGATTTCCTGTAATAGCTAAAGGTATGTGCAAGAACACAAAGCCTGTACCGCCATCTCCGTAAGAGTTGTGTTGGAACAAATTATCAGACCTCTATATCACCACTCAAATGAATTACATTTTACGGGGTAGTGTAAGCATAAGTGAGGAGCAATTTGGGAACCGAAATTAATAGGCAGCTGAAAAACAAAAGTTTTGCAACAGTATATCACATATACGTTATTTACGTGCAGTTTATTGTCAGTATTTGGATCTTTCAACAAGGACACGGTCCACAGAGCGAAGGGTATTACAACGAAATGCCTTAAAGGAGCAGCTGCTGCAGCAGAGGCGTAAAGGTGTCTGAATGGGAATTCTTGACGCTGTGCTGCTTCCCTGTGAGGATTCACGATCAGATATAGCGAGTGTTCTCCCCGTGGAACATTTCTCTCAGGCTACGTCCTCCTGCGAACAGTTTGGGCAGAAGCTACGACGTGGGTGGGCTCCGGCTTAAGGGCTGGTCGCAGAGGGCACATCCTCGTAAATCTCGGGGAAGCCAACAGCAGCTGTGACACACCACGCTCCTCTTGAAGGGCCGGGACAAGATTTACTTTCCTCTCAGATCTCTAGCTCACGTGCAGTCTTATCAGCACGTAGTGTTTGTAAATAACACTCCGAAGCCAAGAACTATCGTTTCCATAGTTGAAACGTGAAAGGAGGTTAGTGTACAGAAGCAAGAGTTTAAAATTATGTATTCCATTGAACAACGTGGATATTATCTGCCATCTTCTGTGTGTGACCTTTTCAGACGCGTCCGTTCCTCATGAACTGCACTGCTCATTGTGATATTCATGATCGAAGTAACTACAGCATTAGATAAATTCAAACACGTATCATCACTTCTCAGTACTTACGTATCGTTCTTTCCCCATTGGTTCGCCGAGCGGTTTTAGGCGTTTCAGTCTGGAACCGCGCGCCAACTACGGTCGCAGGTTCGAATCCTGCCTCGGGCATGGATGTGTGTGTTGTCCTTAGGTTAGTTAGGTTTAAGTATTTCTAAGTTCTAGGGGACTGATGCCCACAGATGTTAAGTCCCGTAGTGCTCAGAGCCATTTGAATTATTTCCCTATTGGTTCTTCCTGGCGATTCTCTTCAAATTTAACATACCTTTCATCATAACTAAGTTATGGTCTGAGTCATATCTGCTCCTGGATATTTCTTACAATCCAATATCGAATTTCGGAATCGTTCTCTGATCACGATGTATTCCAGCTCGAGTCTTCCCTTGTTTCCCAGTCTTTTCCAGTGTACCTCCTCCTCTTGTGATTGACGAACAGTGTATTCGCTATTACCAGCTGAAGCTCGTAGCAGAACTCTACTAGACAGTCCACTCTCTGTCCTGCTATCGAGCCAGTATTCCCTCGTACGTCCATCTTCAATATCTTTCCCTACCAGAGCGTTCCAAAAGCCCACAGCTAATAGATTACCACCTGTCATTATACACTGAGATGCTGGTTCAATGCCGTCATGTACTCTTGTATTTTCGCCCTCTCTTTGTGACACTGACATGTATACCTGAATTATTGTTATCGGCTGGCGTTGGTTTGCTGATGATTCTCATGAGAATAATCTTATCATTGAATAGTTCTAAGTAAGTCACTCAATGTCCTACTTTTCAGTTCATAACGACTCCCACTCCGGTTACACCATTTTCTGGTCCTGTTGATATTAACCTACACTCTTCCATCCAGAAATCCATATCTTCATTTCACTTCACTTCAATGACGCCTATTACACCTCGATTAGGCTTTTCAGGTTTTATAGTTTCCCTACCACGCTCAAACCTCTAACATTCCTTGCTCTGATTCGCAGAATTGTACGCTTTTGTTGACAAATCATTTCTTTCGTGGTTGCCTCCCATTTGGTAATCCTCGTCTCCAAGAGATCTAGGTGGGGGAGGAAGTAACATGGATTCTTTTGCCAATGGAGATAACATCATGACCCCTTTTCACTTACAGGTCATATCGTTTGTATACATGTGTCTTCACACCTACAATCCTTGATAACTGCTCATTCTTCCACCATTTAGCGGCAATAGCCCACCTCATGGGCAAGAACACTTTCTGCCATGGCTGTTGACAGAACAAGGGTGAGTCCTTAAGCCGTAATTTTCTTAAAACTTTTCTGAGGAATTTTGTTCATAATTTGAACAGCGGCTAAGGTCGAATCCGATACTCAGGACGTTTTGATTGCTAGTCAATGGCACTATCCCAAGACAAAAAATCAGGCAGAAAGTTTACTACTGAACAGCTGACCTGGCAGAAAACAACTTGGTCTGACGAGAGGAAAACAGCCCGCTCTGAGAGAATGTATGTAATATGGGCACGAAAAAATTTCCTTTTGTTGTACTCTGCGGGATACAGATATCAAGATATTTTGATGATGCGACGCTTGGACCAATATGTATAGTTCAGGTCCGAGTATCCCTTCTCACTACCATTGCAAGAAGAGGAAATACACAGTATCGTTCACACAGTTGAAGCAGTTGGCCATATGGGTGGTTAATGAGGAAATAGTCATATGTTGGAACTTCAAGTGAATTCACCGTTAAGTGTTAGTGCTGGTAGCATTTCTAGTAACTGTTGTGTTCTCTCTCAGCAGCATAATATATCGTTGTTAAATTATAAGCAATGACAGTGTAAGGTATTTCCTGTCACTGTTATGCACCAAAGATTAATTCCGTATCCCCATATACACTGTCGAACAAGAAGTGAAAGATTATCCACTCCCATCCATATCCTGAAACAACTGACCCGCACACGTCACAATGGGAGTAAGCCATGCTGTAGCTTGCGAGCACTTATAATGAGAGTCGCTTCTCTCCAATCTTTTTGTCGACAGCAGATGTGTACTACCTGACAGATCTTTTAATTACATACAGTTCAAAATCACTTTGAAGTTCCATTTCCGCTGCTTCTCTTTTGGCTTTTAATATCGGATACGAATCTTGTAAGGCATACCTGGTGATGTTTAACTTTGCGTCTATCATTATGGTAATTTTTATCTCAATGTATCGTTCGCCGTCTTGAAAGTTTCTGATGCCCTGTTACCCTCGATTTCGTAAGTATCCTCCTGTCATTTCTTAGTTGTAGTATAGAGAAGGAAGTTTAGGGATTAAGGTCTCGTCTTCATCGACGTCATTAGAGACAGAGTAGATGCTCGAATTCTCTCAAGGATAGCGAGGGAAACTGATCGTACCCTTTCAATGGAACCATCCCAGCATTTGCCTGGAGCGATAGGAAGTCACAGAAAACGTAAATCAGGATCGACGGGTGCGGATTGAAACTGTCTTGCTCCTGAATGCGAATCCGGTGTGCTAAACACGGCATCACCTCGTTCGATAATTATATTACAGTAATTATTGATGGCTGTTGCCACCTTCCAATCAATTTCATAGCTCTCTGTGTGTTCTCCTACTACATCTTTCCCTAATTAGTCCAATTAGCTATCCAGTTGAATCCTACAATGGATTTTACAAATACATCAGATACAACGACGCCTCGACTGTGCAAATTACTCCACTTATCTTTAAATTCAACAGCATATCTTGGGATCACTACAAGCTGTAATCCCCCCCCCCCCCCCGACTGAAAAGCCTGGGATAGAATCTTCAGTTTCAGCGTATAATCGCTTAAATATGCGCTGGCATCATTGCATGAACCTAGAAGAGTTTCTAATGGCCAGTCGTTAATTTTATCCTCTACATCTACTATCAATAGTGCTCCTGCGAATTCCTTCCCCAATAAATATTTGTAGGGAAGCAGATGAGAGATGAAACAAAATTTCACTGCAGGTTACTGTGTTTCTAGGAATTCGCCAGGCTGCATGTAGCTTGATAAGCGCTGAAAAAATGCTGTTGTTCTAGCATTAGCCCTTAATGGCCAGGGAATTTTTGTCTCTAGACTGTGAACGAAACAACATTTCGTCAGGTTTCCTGCAAACTAACCTTGTCTGCAAGCAGGTAGAATGTCCTAGACTCAGACTAGGTCATCGGCGAATTCCTCATAAGCCCCTATCTTGTACAGGGTCCACTAACAAACTTTTTTGCATTCAATGCTACATTTGCTGCAAAAGATGGCTAGCGAACCACAGGTCCCAATTCAGTATGATACAATCAGTTCTATGCATATTAAGATCCTTAATTCAGGACTACTAGAAACAATCTGATATCTACCACGTGCTATGAAATTTGAATTAGTAACTAAACAGTTGCACTGCACATAATGTATAAACTGACAATGAGTAACTAATAACTGTGTTGTTGTGCTAGCTAACTAGGTATCATCGTTACCTGTACGCAATTCATTTTATTCTTGGTCTTGGATAGCTAATGGATGGACGCATCTGGAAAGGATCTTACACGGCTCAGATAAATATGTTAATCAACACTATGCTAACATTGTTTGATCTTCCTCAGACTAGTACTTAAACAGTTTATTACATTTTCAGTGGTTTACAATGTTGAACACACAGTATATTCGTCAAATGCAAGTCTGGTCAACATTTGAGCGCCAAGATACGATAAACATGCAAGTTGCACTGCACAATGTCAAAGTGGCCTGCAAACTGACTCACAACATACCACCCTGTTTTGTCACACCTACTAAGAACGCGACAATGAAATACCCAAAGCAGTTGGGAACATCACCGGTCAATCTAGGACTCAATGAACAAAATCTGAGATGTAAATAGTTCCCATTCCTACAACAAGTAATGATTATTTCCGTTGATTAATGTTGTTATAAGGTCACATTATTTCCAAATCTTCTTCTCAATAAATCACTCAAATTTACTTATTTTTCATAACATGAAAATCTTTCTTCTTCTCAGGAAGTTTAACATTAACGAATGATACATTTTGTACTCCTTCAACATATGGGGTGTTTTATGGTCTAACTTAGAGGGACAGTAGACCGAAAGCGACTATTCTCATTGTTAGGTAACATATCTTTTCAACCTTTCGCTTGTGAACTGTGTAAATCAGTGAGTGTCGGTGGTAATGGCAAACAACGTAACGTAATCAAGTCTTAAGTTTGTTTTTACTCCTCGAAGCCTTCACTGTGCCTTACCACCTGTTTTACATTTCGCGTGGGGGTGTAGACCCATTACAAGACTGGTTTCATTCTTCTGGCGTAGCTATGTGTGGCGGAAAAGCAAAGAGTAATGCGATAAATTCATGGTGAAAACCTTCAGCTGCCTTGTATAGTTCACGATGCTACTAGTTTTGATCACAGACCATTTTCAAGCTTAGCTGTAAAGAGGAAATACAAAACGTTAGAATCTGCACAATTTGAAGAGGTTAGTTTAAGGTTATCAACATCGTGCTTTCAGGGAAAAGTCGCTGAAATGCTGTACTATGATGTAAACCATTACAAGTTGAGGTTTCAGGCCAACCATAGTCAGCAAAATTGTCAGAAATATAGTAATAACTGTACAGAGCCATTGTCAAGAGAAGGCTTATTTAGACTGAAATTCAATAAGAAACTAACAGATGAAAATAAGTCAACCACTATACGGAAAGTACCCAAAGGTAATACCATGTTGAACACAAAAGCAATACAGCATACGCTAACAAGTGGCACCAATAACCCATTACCTTGGTACTGCGCTGTTCCTTCCCTTTACTTTTTCCTATTTGATAAATAGACGATTGGTACACTTTTATACTCTTGTATGAAAGGCGATGACCGTATAGTAAAGTTTTTCTCATATTGTCTCAGTGGTCCATTTGGTATAGTACATATTACGCTATATTGTTTATGGAACATTGTAGATGCTCTTTGTGCATCAAAGATCGTTTCTCAATTGCTTCTTGATACACAGAAAGATCTTTAAAACATGTATATTTGTACGTAAAATTTGTAAAATTTCATGTAAGGTACGTGTGGTTTCAATTTTATCCCTCTGATACATTTTCAGTTCCCTCACCTTCATTATTCTCCTAGAGTTAGCTGTAAAGATGTAATAAACTAAAACGTGGTAGTTTCTCTCGCATGTCAGTATCTGATTGTTTGGTTGATTTGGGTGAGGGGACCAAACAGGGAGTTCATCGATCCCGCCAGATTAGGGAAGGATCGGGAGGAAACATCCCGCCATTTGCCTGAAGCAATTTAGGGAAATCACGGAAAACGTAAACCAGGATGGCCGGACCCGTCGTCCCCCCGAATGTGAGTCCAACGTGCTAAGCACGGCGACGCCTCGCTCAGTGACACCGTATCTCGTGAAGTATGTGTCGTAAAATGATATATTTTTCTAGGTACATCCAGCGGCATATGTGAATGCTGTCTGCGAACGTGTTTCAAATAATCAGTAGCGTAGACGTAATAAATTAAAACGTCATTCGTGAAGCGGCAATTTTTCCCCGCATCACAGTATTTGACGTCAGATTTCCTGCAATATGTGTCTTACAATAATACATCCAACGGCAAATGTGGATACAGTCTACAAAATGTGTCACGAATACAGTTAGCAATAAAGAAGTAATAAATTTAAATGTAATGTATCTAGTGGCAATTTTACTACATGTATAGCGAAATGTAGTAATCGACAAGCTTTTTTCCTTTCATCATTTTTGTGGGAATCGTCAGCGAGAAAAGATTTCGTAATGGTTTGAAATTATGTGTAAGATTTGTTACAAGTCTCGAAATGCTCTCATTCTCAAATAATGGGTAGCTAAATTTTGGGTATTCTTTTCCCAAGGGCTACACTGCTTTTTCACCCCCCACCACCACCCCTTTGATAGGTGGATGGTTCCTACTCCACAATGATTCTCTCAAGACACGTTCATGTAACTCAGTTCTTTTAGTGTAGAATGTTGATAGAGTAGTGCTGATTTCCTGTTGATGTTACTGATCACGTTGCTTTCTTTGGTTTCTTTCAAAGACTACTGCATTGCTAGAATTTTACCCTTCCAGAGTTTTCTGAACCTTACTTTATTTCTGTTGTGCTTAACACCAGACAAATTCTTCTGTATCAGCCATTAAGCATGGTTCAAATGGCTCTGAGCACTATGGGCCTTAACATCTGAGGTCATCAGTCCCCTAGAACTTAGAACTACTTAAACCTAGTTAACCAAAGGACATTACACACATCCATGCCCGAGGCAGGATTCGAACCAGCTACTGTAGCGGTCGCGCGGTTCCAGACTGAAGCGCCTAGAACCGCTCAGCCACACCGGCCGGCCATAAGCATGATTTACTTTTATTTTATTACTGGTATTTCCTTACATGAACTACATTTTTGGTGTACAGAGACTTTATTTTTGGACTTAAGTTGTAATGACAACTAAAATATATTAGTGCCCCTACAACCTCAAGTCACTTCACTCCTTAGTCCATAGCTGCTGCAAAAGGTTACTGTATCAAGGTAAAGAAGTAGAAAATATCGTCATCCATTACGTCCCATGAATTGTGCTCCATGCTGCACGAACGGCAATGCTTAGAATACAATGTGTGATCAAAAGTTTCCGGACACCTGGCTGAAAATGACTGACAAGTTCGTTGCGCCCTCCATCGGTAATCCTGGAATTCAATATGGTCTTGGCCCACCCCTAGCCTTGATGACAGCTTCCACTTTCGGAGGCATACGTTCAATCAAGTGCCGGAATGTTTATTGGGGAATGGCAGCCCATTCTTCACGGGGTTCTGCACTGAGGAGAGGTATCGATGTCGGTCGGTGAGGCCTGGCACGAAGTCGGCGTTTTATAGAAATTAGGTCAGTACTCTGTGCTGGCCAGTTCATTACTTGGATGTTATTGTCTTGTAACCACTCCGCCACAGGCCATGCATTATGAACTGGTGCTCGATCGTGTTGAAAGATGCAATCGCCGAGCGGTTCTAGGCACTACAGCCTGGAACCGCGCTACCACTACGGTCACAGGTTCGAATCCTGCCTCGGACATGGATGTGTCTGATGTCCTTAGGTTAGTTAGGTTTAAGTAGTTCTAAGTTCTAGGGGATTTATGACCTCAGAAGTTAACTCCAATAGTGCTCAGGGCCATTTTTTTTAAGACACAATCGCCATCCCCGAATTGTTTTTCAACAGTGGGAACCAAGAAGATGCTTAAAACATCAATATAGGCCTGTGCTGTGATAGTGCCATGTAAAACAACAAGAAGTGCAAGCCCCCTACATGAAAAACGCGACCACACCATATCACCACCGCCTCTGAATTTTACTGTTGGCACTACACACACTGGGAGATGACGTTCACTGGGCGTTCGCCATACCCACACCCTGCCATCGGATCGCCACTTTGTATACCGTGATTCGTCACTCCACACAACGTTTTTCCACTGTTGAGTGTTTACTCTCCTTACGCAAAGCGAAATACAAGTTTTCTCACCTCCCAGGTAACTGTCAAAGTACTTGCAGTGGATTCTGATGGATTTTGGATTTCCTTTGTGATGGTCTGGCTAGGTGTCTGCCTATTACTCATTACGACCAACTGTCGGCGGTCTCTGACAGTCAACAGATGATGTTTCCACGTCGCTATCACATCGGAAACAGTAGACCTAAGGACGTGTAGTAGTGCGGAAATCTCTCGTACAGACGTATGACACAAGTGACACCCAACCACCTCACCACGTTCGAAGTCCGTGAGTTCCGCAGAGCGCCCCATTTTGCTTTCTCACTGTGTCTAATGACTGCTGAGGGCGCTAATATGGAGTATCTGGCAGTAAGTAGCAGCAAAATGCACCTAATATGAGAAACGTATGTTTTGGGAGTGTCCGGATACTTTTGATCATATAGTGTATATTCCACCATACGTTATGCAGTCTCGGCTCTAACAGTGCATAAATATTTAATAGCAGTCAAATGGAGGCGAACTTCATAAATTAAACTTTCAACCAAAAATCATATTCCTTTACATCACTTGAAAGACAAAGAGTTACAACAGATGAAATGAATAAGAAATACCATATGTAATGTTAATTTTAGACAGAGGACGAACAAGGACGAATGTTAGCATCCAAAATAATACCTCCAGTTACAGAACTTCTTCCAATCCATACGTGGTATACAGCAAACCAGTGCTTAATAGTATTAGTTAAAAACAGTCTTGGTTGCAATTTTAGTTTTTTCAACGATGCGTTTCGCCTTATTTAGGCATCTTCAGGTGGACACGAGTGACACCAAGATCTGCATAACGCGTTCCCGTTCACAGGAGCGAGTAACAGATATTGGTATCACTCGCGTCCACTAGAAAATATATTACTCGCTCCTGTGAATGCAGATCTTGGTGTCACTCGCGTCCACCTGAAAAGATAACCTGAAGGTGCCTAAATAAGGCGAAACGTGTCGTTGAAAAATAAAAAATTAAAATTGCAAGCAAGACTGCTTTTAACCAATAACATCAGCTATACTGGAGAGAAATACACTAACATCGGCAGTTCAACAAAGCACGAGCTCATGGTAGGAGACAATACTGAACTGGCAAAATGCAAGCCACAAACATGACAGACGACAAAGCTATGAAGGACAATATTCGAAATTGATTACAATGACAGCTTAAAACAATGTCCTTCAGACACCGATGAACCACAACGACTGACAAATATCATCACTCAAATACTGATCAATGACATAGTCAACCAAACAACGTCGTTCGAACGCTCATGAACCACACTTCACGTACTTGTCACACTTCCGTACCATCCCACAGCAGTACAGTAAATAAAGAATAAATATTTTCTGTAGCATGGTAAAGAGACAACAACTTCAACTCCAGAGATCACTGATGAGGCGGACATTTATGCTTCTTGCAAGCACAGCTGAGAACCACACCAACATAATTGCGTCTCTTCCGCATTCATCCTTGTTGGAATGTGACAGGCATACCATCCACCAGGGCGCCGCCCTGCGTACACAGTAGCTAGAAAGGGAAATAGACAGAGAGTCTGCACTCGTTCCCTGTAGTTCGGTACCGCCCTCGTCACTCAGTGGTCGCACCTCCGTGACTGCCGTACCATACACAGACTTCACTGCTCTCCGACCCACCCCAGCAGACAGTCCGTTCACTTCATCGACCTCATACAGACTCTTTCAATTTTCCGCAGTAGCCGATGGTGCTTCCTTGGCCAAAGAGAACACCAAACAGACAGTACTCACGGCAAGCCTTTTCTGACATCGACAGGAAGAGACAGTCCTAGAATTGCTTAAATGCAACAGACACTTTCAGCCACTACATAAATTTACTTGAAAATATTCGTCGCTCGTGTGGTTAAAGGTTTAGGATTTGGTTTCCATTTTAGAAACTACCCCCACTTTCAGTAACATGTAATAGAAGTCACAGTGATGATTTTTTTTTTTTTTGTCATGCAACGCCTGATATGAGAGTACTTCTCATCTTAAGTGTGATTGTTATTTAGAAAATGTATTTTGAAGCAACTTACGTCCTTCAATCGAGGCGAGTGATCAAAATACCTCGATTTAGATAATTAGTTTTACTTAGAAGACGATATTTTAATTTCAGTTAATTAATTAAAAACATCGATAACGTCCGTAATACTTTACCTGGACAGAATCTAGTTTCAGTTTCGTTTTCTTCTGATCAAAACCAGTCATTTAATTCTAATCATGATAATATTGTGCTTGATTTCTATTTTGACATTTTTCTAGTAATTTTAATTTTTGTAAATTTTTACCCCTTACGTCATATATAAACCACATCCAGTCAATAGATTTGTCTGCTGTCAGAACCGGTGATTCATGAAGGACCCCCAGTGTCTTTTGGATACACTGAAATATCTTAAAATTAACCCACAACATAACTTAAATGCACATGATTCATAAGACACATCAGCCGGCCGGTGTGGCCGTGCTGTTCTAAGCGCGTCAGCTTGGAACCGCGTGACCGCTACGGTCACAGGTTCGAATCCTGCCTTGGGCATGGATGTGTGTGATGTCCTTAGGTTAGTTAGGTTTAAGTAGTTCTAAGTTCTAGCGGACTGATAACCTCAGTAGTTAAGTCCCATAGTGCTCAGAGCCATTTGAACCATAAGACACATCACAGTTCTGACGTGGCACTTGAACGACGTCACTAGCCAGTAAATTAAAGCAGCATCCCCAGCATATGCAGGATGTGTGTGTGGTGTGTGTGTGTGTGTGTGAGGTGGGGGGGGGGGCGGAGAGACACTGGTTGTGACATTGTTGACACGATATCGAAGAATGTAGTTAGCGGACGACTTGACAGCTACGGATGAGAGTATGCTTCCAAGATGGCGGTGTATTGTTTTTGTGTTGCTTTGTCGAGGTGGCTACACCAAGACAGCAACATATTTTATCCCATTATACTCGTGTTAGAGTTTTTTTTACTGAACAAACGTTACTAGAAGCTTTGTTCGTTATTCATAAAGTTAAGATCACGTCAGATACACAGTGGAACTATGGAGATGCAATACTGGACAACAAACGACTACAACGTAAGTAGGGGAAAGCTGAGTAAAGTGACCAGCGTAAAGAAGGTGTTGTTTCCTCTGGTATCACGCCACAGATAACCATATGAAAAACATCTGTTTAAAGATTCTATTCTGTAACAGTTGCACTGTTATTCAAATCCTTCTTTTGCGGTAGAAAAGTGAGCTCAAGTGAAAGTTTGTATAATGGTCAGATTGCCTGGTAGATAGGACAAAGTGGCCAAACAAAGGTAAAAGGTAAAATAAGACCCGGATGAAGTGAAGTATGGTTCCCTAAGGCTCATATCTCTTCCGAAACTGTGTCATTCAATCCTTGCCTGCCATCTTTTCCTCTAGTTAAATGGATATGGTAAATTATCCCCCTTAGCAAGCTGAAATGGGCAAAATGGGCAGTGGCATATGTCAGTCAATGACATGCAAAAATATCTTCGTTGCATGTTAAAAATATGATTAACGATTTCTTCCTCTTGCTTTATGTTGAATGCATATCTGAACTGTCCAAGAATCTTCTGGATGTCAGTAGCATCACAATTTTGTGTATCTGTGTATTATTCTTCTTTTGAGCGTTTCTTGAGACTCAGTATAGTTTAGCTGTTGTTGAAATCGGCTTTGTTTAATTTTTTTTTCAGCGTCCAGTTCCTGCTGCATAGCTTCGGAGTCCCGTGATTTTCTTGAACAGTGACTGGCATCTTAACAATGTGGTTTCTGAAACAGTGGGGAGCGTGTGTGTGGGAGGGGGGGGGGGGGGCAATGACATGCAAGGGAAGCGTAGAATATTAAAAAAATTATGTTCATCATTTCTTGCGGACAAAGAAGATTCTGTTGATCTGGACTGAATTCACCGGACGTCTGTGTAACGTCAGACGTGATCGACGACAATGAAACAGCGTTCATACTGTTAGCATTGTTTGAAATGGTCGGGCGAGCTGGGCGACGTCGGTCGTCGCTGGAATCGCCCGTTGTCGGCTGCACTATAACTGTACCCTGAACAATGGTGCGCAGTGGAAGACTTGTTGCGTGTATTTCGAAACCTTCTTACAATGTTTCAGACTTCGCAGGGAAGACTTGACTGCTGTTTCAAGCTGATCCTGGTTACTGACGAACTTGAAGTCACCAGTGGTCCGTCATCTGGCGGAGGGGAGGGAGATACTCCAAAGACACAAACAAGAAGGTATGAGACAATTATTTATTGCTATGCTTCACGAGAATAACAATCAGTTGTGAAGGGAACGTCCGCATTGGGTAATTAGCTTAACCACATTAGCTGCTGATAGCATAAAGCCTAACAATTTAAAGAGACACCTTAAAATCAAACATCCTGAATTAACGCGAAAATCATATGAATTTTTTGTCAGGAAACTAAATGTTTTATCGTCTACCCAGAAAAACTTTGGCAAAACGACGAAATTGACTTCTAAGTAATTTGCCCATCTTACCAGATTCTGCGTAAGATTGCTACATACTAGAAACCACACGTTTCACCTGGAGCGCTTTATGTGGTTTCAAAAATGTTTGGTGATTCATTTGCTTAGCGGCTGAAATGTATTACGTAGAAGAATTTCAATGCTTAGAAGAATGTTAGACATTTCTGACGATTTACTCAAGCAGTTACCCGATAACTGGTGTAATAAATGTTTTGCACTTCAAGTTGACGAAGCGACTCATATTCATAAAGATGATGATTTCACTGCTTTTGTCGGTTTCGTTGATAAGTATTACATTCGAGACGAACTGCTTTTCCGTGAGCCGATACTGAAAACAGCTACATCTCAAAGCCTTGTTGACATGATCAGTACTTCTTTTTGATTAAAACGGGATGTCATAACATAGTTGCACTGGGTTAAGCACAGACGGAGCTCGCTCAATGGCTGGAATTCTTGATGGGTTGCAAGCGATAGTTAATGCTGTATCTCCTGATGTAGTATGGACGCACTCCATGATAAGTAGGGAGGCTCTGGCCACTAAAGAACTGTGCCCATCACTTCATGAAGTGCTGCAAAAAGTTATAGCAACAGTTAATATTGTTAAGGCAAAACCTATACATTCAAAGCTTCTTAAAGTGCTATGTGAGGAGAGGGATGCTGAACACACTGAGCTGGTCTTTTTCGTTAATGCTCGATATCTTTCAAGCGGTAATGTACTAAAGAGCTTGTTTGAACTGTGGAATCATATACTGCGTTTCTTCAACGAGAAAAGTCTCTCCCTGGCAGACTGTTTCAGCAACGGAAGTTTTCTACTGAAAATGGCTTCCCCCGCTGACATTTTTCAGAAACCATGTGTTCTTAACACTTCACTTCAAGGTAAACACGCTACTGTAGTAACTTATCTTGCTCTGAAAAAGAGAAGGCGTTCATATTGAAATTGGAGCTGTGGCGTGGTAGATATGTTCCCTATTTTAGTGTTACTGTTAGAGGACCTGTGTTCTTCATCGTCTTGCAGTGTTGCAAGTTTACTTCTATAAGTATTTCAGTATCGACTCTGGTAAAATTAATTGGATTGAAAGTCCATTGAAAAATGCTCCTGGACCAGCAAGTATATAATAGTGGACGAACAACTTACTGATCTTACTTGTGACACTTTCTCAAGAGTAAATTTAATGAAGTGTTTCTATTGGAGTTTTGTATACGTATTAGCAAGGAGTTCCCAATGCCGAGCCAAAATACAATGAATTCCTGATTTCTTATACAACAACATTCTTTTGAGAGACAAGATTTTCAGCTTTGGCAGTTATGAAGTCGAACTACCGTTCAAATCTAAATGTTAGGAATAATCTTCGAGTCGCTGTTTCTGCTATTACACCGTTCTTGGGAAACTATTTTCTTAAGAGCAAGCTCATCCATCACACTGAACTTCAATTTAAATTTTTAATGCTCCTGTAATTATTGTTTGCCGAATTGAAAATGTTGCTCACTTCATAGTTTTTGATTAAATGAAAATGTGATAAAAGTAAGCAATTCGTTCAGTATTTTAGGTATAACGATTCATGTAGTTTTGATTTCAATTGTGTATAATCCTTCTAAACTGAAATTTGTAAAACGAAAAATAAGGCACACGTAATGAAAAAATGACTGCTTTTGTTAATGAAGTAGGCTGGGAGATTAACACTATTTTTCCTCGTGAAAGGTTCCAGAGGAAAAAAAAGTTTAATAAACACTGTCTTAACATACACCTGAAATAAGAAAACATAGCTTTTGACCAATACACTGATGCCGCAGCATATTTATTTCGCCGGCTGTTGTGACCGAGCGGTTCTAGGCGCTTCATCCGGAACGACGCTGCTGCTACGGTCGGAGGTTTGAATCCTGCCTTGGGCATGGATGTGTGTGATGTCCTTCGGTTAGTTAGGTTTAAGTAGTTCTAAGTCTAGGGGACTGATGACCTCAGATGTTAAGTCCCATAGTGCTTAGAGCCATTTGAACCGTACTTATTTCCTGAAATACTCTTGTATTATTGTTAATGCATTTGTCCGAAAACAAGGCAAATGCATTAAAAAGTATATGGCCACTTGATCACCCCCCCCCCCCTCCTCCTTGCCACCTCAGGCGAATGGGCATTATACTCGACTCGACGAAATTACACCAAATGTTGTCTGAATAGGAAATTACCAAATTACGTAACTTTTCTTTTTGCCATCAGTCTTCTGAATGGTTTGATGCGGCCTGGCACCAATTCCTCTCTTGTGCCAGCCTCTTCATCTGACTAGCACATGCAACCTACGTCCTCAATTATTTGTTGACTGTATTCCAGTCTCTGTCTTCCTCTACGGTTTTTGACATCTACAGCTCCATCTAGTACCATGGAAGTCATTCCCTGTTGTCTTAACAGATGTCACAGCATCCTGTCCCTTCTTCTTGTCAGTGTTTTCCACATATTCCTTTCCTCTCCGACTTTGTGCAGAATCGCCTCACTCCTTACCTTATCGGTCCACCTATTTTTCAACATTCGCCTGTAGCACCATATCTCAGATGCTTCGATTCTTTTCCGTTCCGGTTTTCCCACAGTCCATGTTTCACTAACATATAATGCTGTACTCCAGACATACATTCTCAGATTTTCTTCCTCAAATCAAGGCCTTTGTTTGATACCAGTAGACCTCGTGGCCAGGAATGCCCTTTTTGCCAGGGCTAGTCTGCCTTAGATGTCCTCCTTGCTCCGCCCGTCATTTCGTTCAGCATATAGTGTAATTCTTCTTCACTTTCACTCAGGATAGCAATGTCATCAGCGAATCTTATCACGGAAGTCTTTTCACCTTGAGTTTTAATTCGATTGAGCTGTAGGGCGAAAGACTACATCCCTGTCTTACACCCTTTTTATTCCGAGCGCTTCATTTTTGGACGTCCACGCTTATTATTCCCACTTGGCTCTTGTACATATTGATTATTACCCTTTTCTCCCATTGCTTACACCTATTTTTCTCAGAAATTCGAACGTCTTGCACGATTTTACATTGTCGAACGCTTTCTCCAGGTCGACAAATCATAGCAACGTGTCCTAATTTTTCTTTGGTCGTGCTTCTATTATCAACCGTAGGTCAGAATTGCCTCTCTGGTGCCTTTGCCTTTTCTGAAGTAAAATTGATTGTCATTTAGCACATCATTAATTTTCTTTTCCGTTCTTCTGCATGTTATTCTTGTCAGCAACTTGGATGCATGAGCTGTTAAGCATATTGTGCGATAATTCTCGCACTTGTCAGCTCTTGCCGTCTTCGGAATTGTGTGGATGATATTTTTCCGAAAGTCAGATGGTATGCCGCCAGACTCATACATTCTAAACACCAATGTGAACAGTCGTTTTGTTACCTCTTCCTCCAGTGATTCTAGAAATTCTGGTAGAATGTCGTGTATCCCTTCTTTCTTATTTGATCTTAAGTCCTCCAAAGTTCACTTAAATTCTGATTCTAGTACCGGATCCCGTATCTCTTCTAAATCGACTCCTGTTTCTTCTTCTGTCACGTAAGACAAATCTTCCCTTTCATAGAGGCCTTCAGTGTACTCTTTCCACCTATCCGCTCTCTTCTCTGCATTTAACGGTGGAATTGCCGTTTCACTCTTAATGTTACCATCCTGGCTTTTAATGTCACCGAACGTTGTTTTGACTATCCTGTATACTGAGTCTGTCCTCCCAACAATAATTTCTTTTTCAAGTTCTTCACATTTTTAGGCGACTGATGACCTCAGAAGTTAAGTCGCATAGTGCTCAGAGCCAATTCTTCACATTTTTCACGCAGCCATTCCGTCTTAACTTCTCTGGACTTCCTATTTATTTAATTCCTCAGCGACTTGTATTCCTGTATTCCTAAATTTCCCTGAACATTTTTGTATTTTCTTGTTTCATCGATCAGCTTAAGTATTTCTTCTGTTACCCATGGTTTCTTCACAGTTACCTTCTCTGTACCTATATTTTTCTTTCCAGCTTCTGTGAATACTCTTTTTAGAGATGTCCAATCCTCTTTGACTGTGCCTACTGAGCTATTCCCTATTGCTCTATCTATAGCCTTCGAGAACTACAAGTGTGTCTTCCCATTCCTTACTACTTTTGTATCCCACTTCTTTGTGCACTGATTCTTCTTCACTAATCTCCTGAACTTCAACCTACACTTCGTTGTTGTTGTTGTGGTCTTCAGTCCTGAGACTGGTTTGATGCAGCTCTCCATGCTACTCTATCCTGTGCAAGCTTCTTCATCTCCCAGTCCCTACTGCAACCTACATCCTTTTGAATCTGCGTGGTGTATTCATCTCTTGGTCTCCCTCTACTATTTTTACCCTCCACGCTGCCTTTCAATGCTAAATTGGTGATCCCTTGATGCCTCAGAACATGTCCTACCAATCGATCCCTTCTTCTAGTCAAGTTGTGCCGCAAACTTCTCCCCAATCCTACTCAATACTTCCTCATTAGTTATGTGATCTACCCATCTAATCTTCAGCATTCTTCTGTAGCACTAAATTTTGAAAGCTTCTATTGTCTTCTTGTCCAAACTATTTATCGTCCATGTTTCACTTCCATACATGGCTACACGCCATACAAATACTTTCAGAAATGACTTCCTGACACTTAAATCTATACTCGATGTTAACAAATTTCTCTTCTTCAGAAACGCTTTCCTTGCCATTGCCAGTCTACATTTTATATCCTCTCTACTTCGACCATCATTAGTTATTTTGCTCCCCAAATAGGAAAACTCCTTTACTACTTTAAGTGTCTCATTTCCTAATCTAATACCCTCAGCACCTCCCGACTTAATTCGACTACATTCCATTATCCTCGTTTTGCTTTTGTTGATGTTCATCTTATATCCTCCTTTCAAGACGCTATCCATTCCGTTCAACTGCTCTTCCAAGTCCTTTGCCGTCTCTGACAGAATTACTATGTCATCGGCGAACCTCAAGGTTTTTATTTCTTCTCCATGGATTTTAATACCTACTCCAAATTTTTCTTTTGTTTACTTCACTGCTTGCTCAATGTACAGATTGAATAACATCGGGGAGAGCTACAACCCTGTCTCACTCCCTTTCCAACCACTGCTTCCCTTTCATGCCCCTCAACTCTTATAACTGCCATTTGGTTTCTGTACAAATTGTAAATAGCCCTTCGTTCCCTGTATTTTACCCCTGCCACCTTCAGAATTTGAAAGAGAGTAGTCCAGTCAACATTGTCAAAAGCTTTCTCTAAGTCTACAAATGGTAGAAACGTAGGTTTGCCTTTCGTTAATCTAGCTTCCAAGATAAGTCGTAGGGTCAGTATTGCCTCACGTGTTCCAATATTTCTACGGAATCCTACACTTCATCACTACTAAATTGTGATCCGAGTGTTGCACATGTCCACACCAACGATGCCAGTCTTCGGGATTCTGAGGAAATCTTGGGTCCTTTCGACGGCTGGCTAAATGGGCGAAGGCGGTCTCCATCTATCGAGGAGTGGAAGCCATGCTGACGATTTGCAGCACAGAGTGGACTGGGGTCCTTTGGTTTGGAGTCGAGTAAATAATCTACGTCAGGCTACGTCGACTCTATGACCATTTTTGGTCATAGATTCCTTGGCCTGCGTTGTGGGGTGGCAGGTTGTAGGACGCTCCTCGATACATCAGGGGTGCACTACACACAGGAAGCAGCTACATAGGTAGCATAGTACTTGTGGCGTGCACATAGGCGATTTTAAGACTGGGTTCCTCTCCACGGGAAACAAACCAATGGCCAGAAAAATTACCAGTTCATGACACTAATGTGAGTGTGCCAACTGTAAAAATTGTTGGGTTCGCTTAAAGAGGTTATTCTAAATGATTTAAATATGCTAAATCTCATGTTAGTAAATTGTCGAGGTGTCTGTAGCAAGATCCCCGAGTTACTCTCCGAAATATACAATAGTAATGCCAATATTGTATTAGGTACCGAAATCTGGTTGAACCAGACATAAATAGTAGTGAAACTTTGAAGTCGGATTGGACAACGTTTAGGAAGCGTAGGACTGATGATGTGGTGAATTCATAGCAGTTAAAAAGCAGTTTAAACGCAGTTGAGATCGATACTGGGTCGGACTGTGAAATAGTCTGGATAAAGCTGTCAATCAGACAAGGAGTAACCATTGTATTAGGATGTTTTTATAGACCACCAGCATCCGCAATAAATGTCGCAGAACTATTCAGGGAAAGTCTTCAGTACATAGGACATAAATACCCAAATTATCCATTGGTTATAGGTGGAGACTTTAATCTGCGTCCATTGACTGGAAAAATTACACGTTTATCACAGGGCGCAGATGCAAAGACTCGTATGAAGTTATTCTAGGAACGCTCTTAACATATAGCCTTGAGCAATTGGTTATGAGGCCAACTCGAGATGGGAACATATTAGATATCATGGTGACAAACAGACCTGATCTTTTTGAGGAAGTTAATCTAGAAGAAGGTAATAGCGACCGTAATGGCGTTGTGGATTCAATGTCAGTGGAAGTTGCGAGAAAACCAAAGGAACAGCGTAGAGTTAACTTTTTGGGAAAACAAATAAAAGTGTCATTAATGAATATCATCATAGTCAGCTCCAAGCATTCACCGCGGTACACAAAGATATTGAGCATTTTTGGTCGGAGTTTAAAGGTATTGTCCACCACGTGCTAGAGAAATATGTGCCTAGCAAAAATATAGGGGAGGGAAAGGATCCACCTTGGTTCAACAAACATATTGGGAAGTTGCTGAGAAAGCAGGGAATTTTGCACAGTCGTTTTAAACGTAGTCACTGCCTGGCTGACAAACAGAAATTATGCAGAAGGAAAGGAGCTGTCAAAAGGTCAATGAGAGATTCTTCTAACGAATTTAAAAACAATAAATTATCTGCAGATTCTAAAAATAATCCCAAAAAATTTGGTCGTACGTAAAATCTATGAACGCTACAAATAATTCAATACCTTCGCTTGCTGACAGTACGGGTATTGTAACGGATGATGATGCCCCGCATGGGGCATCCCAGCCAACAATGCCATAGGATCATTTCATAAACAGAAAGCCGAAATTCTAAACCTAGCTCTCAAAAACTCGTTTACGATAGAGGACTGCAACACCATTCCCCCTTTTCAACTATGGAACAAACGCAAGGATGGCTGACATAGGATTTAGTGTATCCGGGACTGTAAAACAGCTAAGGTCTTTAGACTCCAGGAATGTATCTGGTCCAGACGGTATCCCCGTAATATTTTATGTTGACTATGCAGCAGATATAGCACCATTCTTATCCATAATCTATCAGAGCTCATTGGAACAGCGGAAGTTCCATGGGACTGGAAGAAGGCCCAGGTCATAGCAATCTATAAGGAGGGCAGAAAATCGGATGCACATAATTACCAGTCAATTTCACTGACATCAATTTGTTGTAGACTCATGGAACGTATTTCGTGTTCAGACATAGTGACCTTTCTAGGCTCTGAGAAGCGGACATGGGAGACACAGCTGGCCCTTTTTGCAGATGATATACAACAGGCTCTAGATACCGCATCCAGGTTGATGCCATATTCTTCGACTTTCGAAAGGCGTTCGACTCAGTTCCGCACTGCAGCTTGTTCCAAAAAGTGCGCGTTAACGGTCTATCCGATGGCATATGCGTTTGGATAGAAAGTTTTCTAACAGACAGAGAGCAGTATGTCGCCCTCTATGGGGAGACTTCAACAGAAACAAGCGTAACATCAGGTGTGCCCCAGGGCAGCGTAATAGGTCCTCTGCTTTTTACGATTTAAGTAAACGATCGTGTTGATGGTATTGACAGTGGCATTAGACTGTTTGCCAATGTTACTGTAATCTACAGGAAAGTAGTATCACACGAGTTGTGAACAAATTGATGAGGATTGGCAGAAAATAAATGCTTGGTGTAAATACTGCTAGTTATCTCTCAATATTAGTAAGTGTAACCAACTGCGTATAACAAAGTGGAAATCCCCTTAATGTACGAGTACAAAATAAATGCCCAATCTTTGGAAGCGGTTACATCCGTCAAGTATCAGGGAGTGACTATTCGAAATGATCTCAAATGGAACGGTCAGAATACACAAGTAACGGGTAAAGCCAACTCCACATTGCGGTTTATTGGTAGAACCGTGAAGCGATGCAGTTCTTCAACAAAGGAAATTGCTTACAGTACTTTAGTTCGTCCAGTCTTAGAGTATTGTTAGTCTGTATTGGACCCTTACCAGTTGGGTCTCATTCAGGAGATTGAGAAGGTCCTAAGAAGAGTGGAAAGATTCGTGACAGGTACATTTACCCATCGCGAGAGCGTTAGAAATCTCATAGAAAGTTTGAAGTGGGACACACTTGCAGATAGAAGACGCGCTAAACGGAAGCGGCTGCACACTAAATTCCAAAATCCGGTCTTCGCCGAGGATGTAGAACATATATTATTGCCACCAACTTTCAAATCGCGCAATGATCACCATTCAAAGATAAGGGAAATTAGAGCTCGTACTGAGGCGTTCAGACAGTCGTTTTTCCCTTGTGCGATCCGCCAGTGGAACTGAGGGAGGGGAATGACTTTGGCGCGAATGTGCCCTCCGCCACACACCGCTTGGTGACTAGCGGAGCATATATTTAGATGTAGATATATCTTCCCCTGGCTACGCCTTACGATCCAGTATCTGATTTCGGAATCTCTGTCTGACCATGATGTGATCTAACTGAAATCATCCCGTATCACCCTGTCTTTTCCAAGTATGCCTCATCCTCTCGTGATTTTTGATCGGATTATTCGCTGTTACTAGCTGAAATTTATTACAGAAATCAGTTAGTCTTTCCCTTCTCTCATTCCTTGTCCCAAGCCCATATTACCCTGTAACATTTTCTTCTTCTCCTTCCCCTACAACTGCATTCCAGTCCGCTATGGCTATTAGAGTTTCATCTCCCTTTATTTACTGTATTATCCTTTCAATACCTTCATATACTTTCTCTATCGCTTCATCTTCAACCTGCGATGTCGGCATGTATAACTGAACTATCGTTGTCGGTATTTGTTTGCTATCGATTCTGTTAAGGACAACCCTATCACTGACCTGTTCTCTGCAACAAACTCTTTGCCCTACCTTTCTATTCATAACGATTCCTACTCCCGTTATATATCATTTGCTGCTGCTGTTGATATTTCTCCGTACTCATCTGACCAGAAACCCTTGTCTTCTTTCCATCTCAGTTCACTGACTCCAACTATATCTAGATTGAGCCTTTGCATTTCCCTTTTCAGATTTTGTAGCTTCCCTACCACAATCAAGCTTCTGATAGTCTACGGCCCGACTCGTATAACATTATCCTTTCGTTGATTATTCAATCGTTTTCTCATCGTCACCTCCTTCTTGGCAGTCCTCTATCGGAGATCCGAATGGGGGCTACCACGGAATCTTTTGCCAATGGAGAGATCATCATTACACTTATCAATTGCAGGCCACTTTTCTTGTGGATACACGTTAGGTTTCTTTGATGAAGTGGTTTCCCTTGCCTTCTGCATCCTCATCCCGTTGATAATTGATGATCCTTTCACCTTTAGGGGCTGTTTCCGACCCCTAGGACAAGGACATGAAAGTGTCCTCTCCTCCAACCTCTTTGACAAAGCCGTTGGCAGAACGAGGTTGACTTTGTAGTGGAACAGACCCCTCTCCACTGACGCAAATGACGAAAAAGGAAAATGTTTATTTATTTTATTCAAATGAAATTACGCAATTAATTATTTAAATTATCATTTTTGTAAATTAATATTAAAATAAATAAATAAAGTTTCTTGTAAACGCGCTCTTTGGTCGGAAGCAGCGAAGGCAAGGCATTGCTATCTCTGACCAAAGAGGTGCGGTAGCGTTGATAGACGTCCGCCAGTCGAGAGCGGCAGCAGTTGCAATTGAGATCTCTTACTGTGATAACACGTACAGCAGTTCATAGGAACAGTGGAAGTGACTGATGTATTCTTGTAAATGATATTGACCAGTTTGAAGATTCGATAATGTCAGATTTCATTGCTCAATTTCGTATGGTCGTAATTAAGTACAAGCAATAAATGAATATTAAAAACAGCAAGATCAAGAGTTAGAAAAAAAAAATCATTTCCATACCTACCTACTTCAAGAATCGGAGGGAGAAAATCAACGGAGACAATAGCCTGACCAGCAGCTATCAAGAGAAAACGAAGATCTACACAGCCTACTGTAAAATTAGGTAAAAAGGGATTCTAAAAGGAAATTCACTCTGTTAAATCACAAAAATTATACAAGGTTGTTATTTCTGTAGTAAATTGACCCATATTGTCCGATACGGTCGTGAAAAGTTACATTCTCAATACTGCATTAAAAACACTTTCTTTTGGCGACTTAGAAAACGTTAATAGAAATTTGTTCACATAGAAATAAATTTTCTTTTGGTAATTTTACTTCGGATCGAAAATCAGGGGTAGTCTCATTCACGAGTTCCTATCCCCCTAAACTTTAAAAAATAAACTACCTACCAAAAAACCAAATTTAGACAGAATTGGCTACCTTTTGACAGGACACGAATATGAGAATGTGTAAAATTTTATAAAAATTGTAGACTTAAAGAAAGTATTTATTGATTCTGTCATTGTCATTGTTAACATAACGTCAATTTCTGTTACACGTAACAGCTTCAAAATTGAGTGCAACATTTCTGGATGAGAAATGCACATAATATAAAAGGAAAATTAGTAATATATTAATGAAGGAGACGGAAAAAACGGTGAAAGAAGTACATAAGTGTATTCTTGGTTCAAATGGTTCAAATGGCTCTGAGCACTGTGGGACTCAACATCTGAGGTCATCAGTACCCTAGAACTTAGAACTACTTAAACCTAACTAACCTAAGGACATCACACACATCCATGCCCGAGGCAGGATTCGAACCTGCGACCGTAGCGGTCACGCGGTTCCAAACTGTAGCGCCTAGAACCGCACGGCCACTCCGGCCGACAAGTGCATCTCTATCAGCAAACAACCAGAAGACACCAATGGTGAGTGATAAAATGCAAATTCATACTGCTTCTTCACGCAAGTCGTAACATCTTGTAGTTCATACTTTGCCGCCTAAATCTATCGCTTACGCTGCTATTGTGTGGTTGGAGAATGCGTGTGACGTAAGCCGAATTGTCAAAGAGCATTGTGTTTACGTACCCAGTGTTAGAGCACGCTTGGCGGAATACGCGAGTGCAGTGAAGCTTTGTAACACCTACATTCACATTTTTGACAAATTTGAAAGTGAAAAACATCATTTGTAGTGCAAAATTTGTGTATTCGTAAAAAATCTTAACATCAATAATGTCGCAATTGTCGAGTAACGATTCGGAAGCCATGTTGCGCACTACACGTGACGTCACAGGCCACGTCAACGAACGTGTTGCTATGGACACAGCTGACCTACATGTAAACAACATGACAGACGCGACAGTCAATATTACTGATTTGGACATACAAAGTATGGAAGTGTGTAGTGTTGACAAAGATACGCAACCGATTAACACAGCTTCTGACACGTTAAGTTCAGGTAGTAGCCGTAACGGGCTTGGCCCAGAAACTTACGATAGTCCCAACACAATAAGGAAAATAATTTACATACCGAACAGAGAACAAACACAAACACAAATTTCGAGTGCATGTGAATTGCAGAACACACAACCTGTAACTTCACAACCCGACAGAACACATTCTGCACAGCAATTAGGCGATATAGCAGGAAATGGAGCGTTTGCGGCCTTGCTCACTTTCCTAGGAGACAGACTTGCACAGATCACACAAAAGGTAGACGAATCGAGCGAGAAAACTACATATGACTTAACACAGAAAATGGATGAAAAGAATAAGGACTTAACACGGTTAAATCAGAAGGTAGAAGAATCAAAGAGGGATATAACGCAGCAAATAGGAGGGGTAAAAGACGAAGTACAGAGCCTCACAGTGCAGTTAAAACACCTCACTGTGGAGCATAATGAATTTAAGAACCAATTAGGTACACTACATCAACAACAAGAACAATTACAGTCATCACAGAACAAACTGATTACTGACGTAGGAAACATGAAAATCGAAGTAAATAGTATACAGGAGAATTACGGAAACATTCCAACAGAGGTTACAAAACTGTCAGATCGAATAGGATCACTAGAATTAGAGCAAAAACAGATCAAGGAAGATCTAAGCTCAGTAAAGGAAAGTCTAGAAGACACTACAATGGCACAAAAGGTCGTGCATGAATACGGCACATGCCTTACAGGTTTCGAAAGACATCTAGCTGAAAAGGAGACAGAAATATTTGACAGAGTAGCGAAACAGGTTAAGACTGCCCTAGAGCAAACCGAACAAACATCTGTAGAGACAAACACACAAACAGAAACACGTAGAACCGTCACTACTGACACTGCTATAAGCAAACCACCAAGCATTGAATTTGGTAATGAAAAGAGTATTGTACGAGTACAAGATCAGGTACAGCAACGGTACACACCACAAGCGAAAAATAGAACTTCACCAGCTGTTAGCTGTTTACACAACATGCCGTCAAGTAGCAATTATACACCGCATTGCTCGTGTAGTCATTCATCAGCACCACATGCAACTTTCATAGACAAAAGCTTACTGAAGTACAGGCAGTTCCAGGTATTTTCTGCGGAAAATAAAAAAGTTCACCCTGTTGTCTTCCTCAAATCATTCAAAAACATTTTGCCACAGTATTAGAGTGAGGAGCAGAAAATACAGTATGTCATTGGGTACATACAAGGAGAAGCTGCCCTATGGGCAAATGAAATTGCAGAATACTGCCACGCCTATTCAGATTTCGAAAATGCATTCCTAGGCAAATTTTGGCCCCCGGGAATTCAGGAACGATTGTGGAAAGAGGTATTCCACCCTGAACCATTCAATCCACAAAGCGGAAGATTACGTAAACATTTCGAAAAATATCTAAATAAAACTCGATATTGGGTTAAAGCCATATCTTATGTTGATGTTTTGGAAATTCTTAAAGAGAAGTTACCAATCCCGATCAGAGAAAGACTCGCCACAGTACCGGCAGATAATGTTGACTATTTTCTATCAGTACTGGACACCTTTGACCTGATTCACGAGGACGGTTAAAGGCAGAACAGCAATAACAGTAACCGCAACGGCAATAACCGTAACGGTAATTACAATCACAACAATAACAATACACCCGGCGGGCAAACACAACAACTCAACTACCCGCGGGGGCAGAATGGTAAAACATATGGAAACAAACCGTGGACCCGCAGGGAAAACACATACAATCCCGGGTATCAAAACGGCAGAAATAGGAACGGGGGCAGATTTCAGCCAAATCCACATTGGCGAAATAATAACACACAGAACAATAACAGAAACAACAACACTTTCGGAAGAAATAGGCGAGCCACATATCCAGCAACTGGCAATGCGTGGCAAGCGCAAACGCCAAGTGTAAATATTATTGAATTGAATGATAACAACACAGCCAGTACACCCGTACTAGCTAACGGCAGCGTTGCCAACACCGCGGAAAACAGAACGCGACACTGCTCACCCCCGCAGCAGTAGTCGACAGCGGAGTAGGGGGCAATAACACTAAAACAATGAACCTTATCAGATATGACATGGACACGGAGATGGAGGAAGATTTGTGTTTTGACGGAACAATTTGTACACATCGACAAGAATATGAGGTACAAGCGTTGATTGAAGGGACACTAGAAGGCGTACCTGTGAAAATTGTTATCGACACAGGCGCATCCGTGAATGTAATGTCAACCAGCTTGTTCGAACAGATTAACAAGACAACAGTATCGCACACCTTTCCAGTGCAGAATTGCAAAATATTAAGTGCTATGGGGAATAAGTCAAAGGGAGTTAAAATACAGACACTAGCACCTGTTACACTGGCGAACATAGAAATAAAATGCTCATTTTTAGTAGTTGAAAAGCTCATAGTAAACTTTATCCTAGGAATGGAATTTTTCAGGCAACACCAAGTTACACTGGTCATAGCCATAGGTAAATGCACATTTCAGTTTGAGGGAGAGGTATTTTCTGTGGACATGATAAGAACACCTGCAATGCATAGTAGATATTGTCATTTGGTTAATCTCGAGCTATCACTACCCAAAATTCTATTTACAAATGAACAGCCCGCATCTCGTGGTCGTGCGGTAGCGTTCTCGCTTCCCACGCCCGGGTTCCCGGGTTCAATTCCCGGCGGGGTCAGGGATTTTCTCTGCCTCGTGATGGCTGGGTGTTGTGTGCTGTCCTCAGGTTAGTTAGGTTTAAGTAGTTCTAAGTTCTAGGGGACTTATGACCACATCAGTTGAGTCCCATAGTGCTCAGAGCAATTTGAACCATTTTTTTTGAACAAATCAACAGCAACACTCTCCTGGAGGTGACACAGAACATGTGAGCCCACAAGAAATTACAGAGAAGGTACATGAGTGCAACAGCTTAACTCCTGAGCAACAACGTGAACTTTGTGATGTACTGTGTACACATAAACAAGTATTTAGTAGAAGACCAGGAGCAGTGAAGGATTACATGAACAGAATGGATGTTAAACCACATGAAACTTTTTTGCCATTCTTCTTACGCTATACCATGGGCCAAGAGGGAGGCAGTAAACAAAGAGATAGAACGAATGCTCAAACGGAAAATTATAGAGCCATCTCAGTCACCTTACTGCAGTCCCCTCTTGCCAGTTACCAAATCTGACAGTACAGTAAGACTTGTTTTCGATGATAGAGCCATCAATAAAATTATTATCCCGGTAAGAACAAAACCAGGTAAGTTGGACGAGCAACTACTAATGCTTTATGGTGTAAAATTTCTATCAACTATCGATCTGAAAGCATCGTACTGGCAAATAGTAATGCATGTAGATAGCCGTAAATACACTGCATTTGTATGTGATGGGAGAAGCTATCAATTTTGTGTGGTATCTTTTGGCCTGAATGTCAGCACAGGAGTATTTATAGCAGCCTTGGATCAAGTACCTGGGCCTGAATTATGTAGTCAAGTAACAGTATATGTAGATGATTTACTCATTGCTACAGCCATTTGGAGAGAACATTTATATTTACTAAACAAAGTGTTAACAAAATTTTCAGAGTATGGAGTTACTGTAAATCTTAAAAAGTGAAAACTTGCCAGGCAGGAAGTGAAATTTTTGGGCCACATCATTTCTGAGGTAGGAATAAGACCAGACACAAGTAAAATAGATGCAATCAGGAATTGTCCTACTCCTCAAACAAAGAAACAGCTTAAGGCACTTCTAGGATTAGCATCATTCTTTAGGAACTTTATGCCACACCAAATTTTAAATAGTGAAGCTCTGTTAAACCTATTGAGAAAAAACAACACATGGATTTGGACACAGGAATGTCAGAAAGATTTTGATGCTATCAAACAAGCTTTAGTAAATGCAGACTTATTACATCACCCAGATATGACACAGGATTTCTGTTTAGCCACTGATGCAACTTTTCAAGGCCTTGGTGCTATCTTGTTTCAGATACGTTTAATGGACAACACACCAACTGTATGTATTATAAGCTTTGCTAGCAGGACATTAACTGAACGTGAAATGTCATACTCAGTCAGTGAATTAGAAGCACTAGCTGTTGTATGGGCATTCAGGAAATTTAGATACTATCTGTAGGGTAATCGCACTGAAGTCTTTTGTGACCACCAAGCTTTATGATTTCTATTTTGTCGAAAGTCGACATGTTGAGAAACGTGGCTGTTGTACTAAGGTTTATACTTTATAAAAAACAGCTACCGGCCACATGTATGGTTTAAAATGGTTTATTATCTTCAGAACATGACCGGTTTCGGATTTTTCTTTACAAATCCATCTTCAGATGGCAGTTACAAGCATTCTAAGTTGGACCTAGTTTTGTTTTTGTTATTCGTTTGCTGCACTGGGAAAGAAAAGAAATATTTTTGTTGTCATATTGGTAATGGTATTTTTACGAAAGATTTACATCTTTTACAAAATCTAATTGCTCATGAGATAGTTTTCTGTTTAAACTTAGTAAACGTGCAGGTTATTGTACTTACGAGCTATGTAGTTCTGCCTGACGAAATATTCGTGCGTTTATGTTTTCGAGCGCAAGCTTAATACACTTTTCAATATGCACTATGTGAGTGCTATTCCAGTCAATGGACGTCACTTTCAACCTCATCATCCCATTAATACACGCAGCACACACGAATAACGTTTACAAAACGTTGTAATATGAAGCTGGGCCACGTTTTGTAAACGTTATTCGTGTGTGCTGCGTGTGTTATTAAGATGATGAGGTTGAAAGTGACGTCCATTGACTGGAATAGCACTCACATAGTGCATATTGAAAAGTGTCTTAAGCTTGCGTTCGAAAACATAAACGCACGAATATTTCGGCAGGCAGAACTACATAGCTCGTAAGTACAATAACCTGCACGTTTACTAAGTTTACACAGAAAACTATCTCATGAGCAATTAGATTTTGTAAAAGATGTAAATCTTTTATAAAAATACCATTACCAATATGACAACAAAAATATTTCTTTTCTTTCAAAGTGCAGCAAACGAATAACAAAAACAAAGCTAGGTCCAACTTAGAGTGCTTGTAACTGCCATCTGAAGATGAATTTGTAAAGAAAAATCCCAAACCGGTCATGTTCTGAAGATAATAAACCATTTTAAACCATACATGTGGCTGGTAGCTGTTTTTTTATAAAGTATAAACCTTTTATCATTTCTATTGACATGCAGACTATTACATGCCAGGTTAGCTCGTTGGTGTCTTTACCAGCAAGAATTTCAATTCGAAATAGTCCATATGGATGGAAAGCAAAACGTTATAGCTGATGCTTTGTCGAGGTTACCTCAAAATTTAACAGAATTTTCAGAACTTACAGAACAGACAACAGACTTTAGAATCCTGTTAATATATGATGGTACTTACAGACCATATTATCTAAAACTTTGCAAAAATATGAAATTCCTGCAAGAGAAAGACTCACGATGGAAGACAGTAAAAGAACAACTAATTAAGGGAGAGAACAACAAGATCTCTACACACTACTGTTTATCTGAAGGAGTTTTGTTTTATAGGCGTACACCCACTTCAAGGCATTGGTGTGTATGCATACCTGAGGACTCTGTGGAGAACTTTATCATCGGGTTTGAGGGCACTATGGTGTCTCCAAATGCATGAGTAAGATATCCACTTATTGCTACTTTCCAAACATGTGTAGGCGCATTCAACAAGTACTTAGATATTGCACCAATTGTCAAAAGGTAAAACACGATAACAAGGACACAAGAACATAGTTAGATCCTATAATACCAGAGAGGCCTTTATCAATAGTAGCTTTAGATGCTTCAGGACCCTTACCCACATCAAAAGGAGGAACTAAATATGTGATTGCATTATATGATGTATACACAAAATATTTGAAATTGTTTGCCACAAAAACTGTTACCTCACAACGCATTATTAAGAAAATCAAAGAAAATTACATTACACGAGTGGGCAAACCACAGGCAATTCTTACTGATAACGCAACGACTTTCACGAGCCACAGCCAGAAGAGTTTTATGACTGAACAAGACATAAGACACTAACTCATTTCACGATTTCACCCAGAACCAAATCCGGTGGAACGGGTATTCAAAGAATGGAACAGGTTCATCAGAACAACATACCACATAAACAGACTAAATGGTTACAATACCTTACACCATTCGAAGAAATTTTTAAGAATCTACCACACACATCTACAGGCTATACACCAGCCAAACTAATGTTTTCTCAACAGGAAAGAAATGAATGGATCAACCCTTTACCTAAGTTAACCAATCATGAAGTTACTTTGGAAGAAAAGATCAGAGAATCACTGGTACACTTAAAATAACATGGTCAAAATAGAAAGAGAGCATTTGACAAAAGACATAGAAACAGAACAGAATACAAGGTAGGAGAGGAGGTACTACTTAGGACACACCCTAAGTCTACCAAGGTTAAGAAACTGAACAAAAAATGGCAGATGCTTTATAGTGGTCCATTTAAAATTAGTAAAATTCCACACCCTGAAGCATACTTGCTACGCTACCCAAAAACTGGGAAAAAAAGGGATTATATCCACATAAAGATTTAAGGAAGTATTTAAGACACACAGAACCTAGTATGAGAGATAAAGAATAATCTGATTTGGAAGCTATGGCAATATCAGGGAAAAGTCACATGTGTAAATAGTAAATTTTACTTTAGGTAATAAGTTACATTTAAGTAAGAAAGTAGACTAAGTAAGGTATTGTAGAGAACAAGAGGAGTAGTGGAGTGCTAGAGACACACACAATAGGTTCTAAACACTTCATGTACATAACAAGTCAAGGTTAGACAGTAAGTTCACACTATGTACAGCCAAAAATTGGAATAAGGAAAGCTATGTACAAAAGATGGATGACAAATTACAAGAGAAAGGAAAACCCACCACCATAACACTAAAGCTATAGCTATGAACATGATGTACAATATTTACAAAACCCACCTTAATTCTGTGTAAAAGGCAGACAGTAAGAGAAGGGAGAACACTTAACACTGAAAACAAATGTCATCTCAAGCTAACATTATACAGAAACACTTGCAAGATAAACCCTAGGCAAACTGAAGCAATATTAAGGACAGATTAAAGTAAATGAGAGGAAAAAGCAGAAACTATATAATATACACTACTTTTCTTTCAGATGGAAGTGCCAAGCAAGTAAGGAACAATATAAAGACACGAGAAATGCATATGAAAAGCATAAAACTTAACATAAGTTGAAGTGTGAGCAAAAGGTAGTATTCTGAAAGTTGAATAACAAGGAGGAATATTTTGTTGTAAGGAAAAGGCAAACTGTTGAACTATTATAGACAACACTTACGTCATACACATGGTAACTGTCAGCGAGAGATATAACTTGGATTTTTGTGAGAATTTTGTATGTGAGTGAACACAGAGGTAATCCTACAAGGAGCCTTAACTTAGTTTTAAGTATTAGAGGAAGGAGGAATTTACAGTGGGACCAGAGGATAAAGCCCGGCCCACATTAATGATGGTAGTATTGAGGAAATGGAGGTGTTGGCACCTAATGAGAGGGCCACACATATATTGTAGATTTAAGGTGAATGAGTGTGTAATGAGAATAGAATATGTGTGAGAGTATGAAGCCACAGTGAACCTCTGAGATGATCTAGAAACCATGTACGTTATGATAATAAGGGTTGTCAAGTGTAAAGAATTTTCCATTAGAAAAGCACAGAATACACCACAAATAACCACACTTATATTGAGAAAAGCTCAAATTTGAAGCCAACTCAGTAGGGACTACCTCAAGGCACAAAATAACACAAGAAGCAATATGCATTTTTGCAACATTTCTTAAGTGTATACACACAGTTATCTGTAGATGAGAAAACAACAAATTAACATTCTGTAGCCTAGCTAACATCATAAGATAAGCTACAAGAAACCTAAGGAACCACTAATATCTGAATAAGATAATTGCTCTTACTGTAAACTAGTAACTAACCTATGACGTTAATAAGCAAACAATACCTCAGGAATGCTAAGAGAATGTATGACATATCTGTATTTAACAGGAAGAATATGCAAAAGCAATATTTAAGCAATATTAAGCTACAAATCCTTTTACACCCAACTATATACATGTACACAAACACATTATAGTGGGAAGCACACATGAAAGACTTGTACATACCCATAGCAGAGACTATGACATGATTTTTGAAACATGCAATGGATAGGCATGCACAGTATGAAGCTCTGAAAATATACCTACTTAAATATTGTTTGTACATAATACATTAATAGAAGAAGCATGGAGAGTAAAATTAAGGTAAGTTTCAAGCTTGTAACACGAGAAAACGCTGATACACAAACGATGCTTAAAGTAAGACGCAGACCTCAGATATGCTGAGAGACGAATTTTGCACTAAGTTGACACAACTTGTAGAAATCACTGCTGTAGAAGTGAGAAACAAAGAGGAAATGTGGAGTGAATGTAAATATTTATGGTTAAAAGTTCTTCTTTGTAGGTATTGTAAATTGGTAGTTTTTAGCATATGTCTTCACCTCCTACTTGTAGTGTAAAAGTAACATGACTTGCAGTAAGAAGTGGTGAAGACCCTGGTGAATAGCGAAGTAGCAATCGAACCTTGAGAATGGAACTTATGTACAACAGGAGTTCACCCTAAAAGAGAGAAAATAACAAAGAAAAATCAAAGGTTGAAAAAGTTCAGCTCTTTAGGATAAGATATTTAAACTTCATGTTTAAAAATGTATGTGTAAACAAAGCTATGTAACATGTTTGTATTTAGTATTAAGGATAACTGATGCCACAAAAGAATAATGACAAAAGAATGATTTTTCATGAAAAAAAACAAAAGTATATATGAACTAGGATTTCAGAAGTATAATTATTTGTCCTCTTGTTTTGCATATTTTCATGACGATGTATGTCATAAAAAAAAATGTTGGCATGGAAGAAGACAAAGTGAGCCTTGTGACAAGAATAATGGAAAAAACGTGTGTGAATGGAAAAAGTCTTTAAGTGATTGTGAAAAATCATACCTCTCAAGAGAGAAAAGTGAAGAGAAAGGCGTGTGAGTGTAGTGCTTGTGTTACGTACCTATGAGGTGATACTGCGGGCTGGAAGTTCGTGCTTCGACCCTGGAGCACACCAAGGGGCGTCGCAGCGGGTACTTTGGGTACTGGCGCAACCAACGCGACTTCTAGCAGCATTTACCACCAGGAATCCAGCACTTTCACAGCCTCCACGTGAAGGAACAACGCGGTCATGCGCGAGGACAGGAACGACAGTGTGGGATAAGACAATGCGTGCCTTAGACGCACGAGCCAAACAATGGTCCCACGGAACAAAAGCCTACCGACCGCCAACCGTAAGGGAACCAATGGGTATCCAATCCCAACAGGACGAATCTGAGGACTACCTAGTATGGCACTTCTTCAATTAGATTCAGAGCAGAGCTGAATTTTTTCTTTGAGATCTATATACACTCCTGGAAATTGAAGTAAGAACACCGTGAATTCATTGTCCCAGGAAGGGGAAACTTTATTGACACATTCCTGGGGTCAGATACATCACATGATCACACTGACAGAACCACAGGCATATAGACACAGGCAACAGAGCATGCACAATGTCGGCACTAGTACAGTGTATATCCACCTTTCGCAGCAATGCAGGCTGCTATTCTCCCATGGAGACGATCGTAGAGATGCTGGATGTAGTCCTGTGGAACGGTTTGCCATGCCATTTCCACCTGGCGCCTCAGTTGGACCAGCGTTCGCGCTGGACGTGCAGACCGCGTGAGACGACGCTTCATCCAGTCCCAAACATGCTCAATGGGGGACAGATCCGGAGATCTTGCTGGCCAGGGTAGTTGACTTACACCTTCTAGAGCACGTTGGGTGGCACGGGACACATGCGGAAGTGCATTGTCCTGTTGGAACAGCAAGTTCCCTTGCCGGTCTAGGAATGGTAGAACGATGGGTTCGATGACGGTTTGGATGTACCGTGCACTATTCAGTGTCCCCTCGACGATCACCAGTGGTGTACGGCCAGTGTAGGAGATCGCTCCCCACACCATGATGCCGGGTGTTGGCCCTGTGTGCCTCGGTCGTATGCAGTCCTGATTGTGGCGCTCACCTGCACGGCGCCAAACACGCATACGACCATCATTGGCACCAAGGCAGAAGCGACTCTCATCGCTGAAGACGACACGTCTCCATTCGTCCCTCCATTCACGCCTGTCGCGACACCACTGGAGGCGGGCTGCACGATGTTGGGGCGTGAGCGGAAGACGGCCTAACGGTGTGCGGGACCGCAGCCCAGCTTCATGGAGACGGTTGCGAATGGTCCTCGCCGATACCCCAGGAGCAACAGTGTCCCTAATTTTTGGGAAGTGGCGGTGCGGTCCCCTACGGCACTGCGTAGGATCCTACGGTCTTGGCGTGCATCCGTGCGTCGCTGCGGTCCGGTCCCAGGTCGACGGGCACGTGCACCTTCCGCCGACCACTGGCGACAACATCGATGTACTGTGGAGACCTCACGCCCCACGTGTTGAGCAATTCGGCGGTACGTCCACCCGGCCTCCCGCATGCCCACTATACGCCCTCGCTCAAAGTCCGTCAACTGCACATACGGTTCACGTCCACGCTGTCGCGGCATGCTACCAGTGTTAAAGACTGCGATGGAGCTCCGTATGCCACGGCAAACTGGCTGACACTGACGGCGGCGGTGCACAAATGCTGCGCAGCTAGCGCCATTCGACGGCCAACACCGCGGTTCCTGGTGTGTCCGCTGTGCCGAGCGTGTGATCATTGCTTGTACAGCCCTCTCGCAGTGTCCGGAGCAAGTATGGTGGGTCTGACACACCGGTGTCAATGTGTTCTTTTTTCCATTTCCAGGAGTGTAGATTTACGTAAAAGTGTAAAAGGTACTGTTCACTATCCGCATGAACCAAGGAAAGTGACCTCATGCGTCAGTAAACAGTAGGGGGCGGTGTAGTGGAACAGACCCCTCCCCACTGACGCAAATGACGAAAAAGGAAAATGTTTATTTATTTTATTCAAATGAAATTACGCAATTAATTATTTAAATCATCATTTTTGTAAATTAATATTAAAATAAATGAATAAATTTTCTTGTAAACACGCTCTTTGGTCGGAAGCAGCGAAGACAAGGCATTGCTATCTCTGACCAAAGAGGCGCGGTAGCGTTGATAGACGTCCGCCAGTCGAGAGCGGCAGCAGTTGCAATTGAGATCTCTTACTGTGATAACACGTACAGCAGTTCATAGGAACAGTGCAAGTGACTGATGTATTCTTGTAAATGATATTGACCAGTTTGAAGATTCGATAATGTCAGATTTCATTGCAACTCAATTTAGTATGGTCGTAAATAAGTACAAGCAATAAATGAATATGAAAAACAGCAAGATCAAGAGTTAGAAAAAAAATCATTTCCATACCTACCTACTTCAAGAATCGGAGGGAGAAAATCAACGGAGACAATAGCCTGACCAGCAGCTATCAAGAAAAAACGAAGATCTACAAAGCCTATTGTAAAATTAGGTAAAAAGTGATTCTAAAAGGAAATTCACTCTATTAAATCACAAAAATTATACAAGGTTGTTATTTCTGCAGTAAATTGACCCATATTGTCCGATACGGTCGTGAAAAGTTACATTCTCAATACTGCATTAAAAACACTTTCTTTTGGCGACTTAGAACACTTTAATAGAAATTTGTTCACATAGAAATAAATTTTCTTTTGGCAATTTTACTTCGGATCGAAAATCAGGGGTAGTCTCATTCACGAGTTCCTATCCCCCTAAACTTTGAAAAATAAACTACCTACCAAAAAACCAAATTTACTACAACTTCTTATGCCGGAAGTCTTCGGCTGCAAATGCTGATTATTTATCGAAATTTAAGCGGTGGCGGGTTTCGAACTAATCAAAAACGCCACTCCATTTTTTTGCATTTTGTTATTTTGTTCGTAATTGTTCGTTGTATTTGGTCGTATAGTACGTCAGATGACATCCGTTGAAGTTCATTGTTGATCCCTTCGCTCTGCCCCTAGACCACGGACTCATAATTAAGCTACACAATTCATAAACAGGTGACTTTGAAGATTATATATAAATTTTTACCAGCTTTGTAGCAATTAACTGTCGCAATACTCATATAATTTCTAATACGTGCCAATTGTAACTTTCCTTGATCAGACATAGGGAAAAGAAGTCAATAATTGACTGCAGAGGACAGATATTGCCCCGAAACGTTATGAAAAAACAAAAGAAGTCTATTTAGTTTTAAATATTCGCCACAAAGCTGCAGCAGTTTCCAAGGAAATAAAATGAAGTGGCCACTTTGAGAGTGGGTTGGAGAATCTAAGTTATTAGTAGAGGCTCGAATTACTGCCATTTCAAATAACCTACAAGTAGATCTCTATGCCACTTTATTGTTCATCGTGTCAGCATCATACAACATAAAACACAAACATATACCATTTGATGTTTTCGCCATCAGCGCGGAGGTTGGTTTGAAGCAACTCTCCATGCCTGTCGCTTGCGAGCTACTCATTTCAGCATAGCTGCTGATAGCTGCATCATCGTCGATCTGCCTTACGTATTCGTATCCAGGTTTTCCTTCCTCTTTCCCTCCACTAGCCTACTACTACAGTAGTACAAGTTTATATGCCAACTAGCTCTGCAGATGGAGAAGAAATTGAAGAAATGTATGATGATATAAAAGAAATTATTCAGATAGTGAAGGGAGACGAAAATTTAATAGTCATCGGTGACTGGAATTCGAGTGTAGGAAAAGGGAGAGAAGGAAACGTAGTAGGTGAATATGGATTGGGGCTAAGAAATGAAAGAGGAAGCCGCCTAGTAGAATTTTGCACAGAGCACAACTTAATTATAGCTAACACTTGGTTTAAGAATCATGATAGAAGGTTGTATACATGGAAGAACGCTGGAGATACTAAAAGGTATCAGATAGATTATATGATGGTAAGACAGAGATTTAGGAACCAGGTTTTAAATTGTAAGACATTTCCAGGGGCAGATGTGGACTCTGACCACAATCTATTGGTTATGAGCTGTAGATTAAAACTGAAGAAACTGCAAAAAGGTGGGAATTTAAGGAGATGGGACCTGGATAAACTGAAAGAACCAGAGGTTGTACAGAGTTTCAGGGAGAGCGTAAGGGAACAATTGACAGGAATGGGGGAAAGAAATACAGTAGAAGAAGAATGGGTAGCTTTGAGGGATGAAGTAGTGAAGGCAGCAGAGGATCAAGTAGGTAAAAAGACCAGGGCTCTTAGAAATCCTTGGGTAACAGAAGAAATATTGAATTTAATTGATGAAAGGAGAAAATATAAAAATGCAGTTAATGAAGCAGGCAAAAAGGAATACAAACGTCTCAAAAATGAGATCGACAGGAAGTGCAAAATGGCTAAGCAGGGTTGGCTAGAGGACAAATGTAAGGATGTAGAGGCTTATCTCACTAGGGGTAAGATAGATACAGCCTACAGGAAAATTAAAGAGACCTTTGGAGATAAGAGAACCACTTGTATGAACATCAAGAGCTCAGATGGAAACCCAGTTCTAAGCAAAGAAGGGAAAGCCGAAAGGTGGAAGGAGTATATAGAGGGTCTATACAAGGGCGATGTACTTGAGGACAATATTATGGAAATGGAAGAGGATGTAGATGAAGATGAAATGGACAATACGATACTGCGTGAAGAGTTTGACAGAGCACTGAAAGACCTGAGTCGAAACAAGGCCCCCGGAGTAGACAACATTCCATTGGAACTACTGACGGCCTTGGGAGAGCCAGTCCTGACAAAACTCTACCATCTGGTGAGCAAGATGTATGAAACAGGCGAAATACCCTCAGACTTCAAGAAGAATATAATAATTCCAATCCCAAAGAAAGCAGGTGTTGACAGATGTGAAAATTACCGAACAATCAGTTTAATAAGTCACAGTTGCAAAATACTAACACGAATTCTTTACAGACGAATGGAAAAGCTAGTAGAAGCTGACCTCGGGGAAGATCAGTTTGGATTCCGTAGAAATACTGGAACACGTGAGGCAATACTGACCTTACGACTTATCTTAGAAGAAAGATTAAGAAAAGGCAAACCTACGTTTCTAGCATTTGTAGACTTAGAGAAAGCTTTTGACAATGTTGACTGGAATACTCTCTTTCAAATTCTAAAGGTGGCAGGGGTAAAATACAGGGATCGAAAGGCTATTTACAATTTGTATAGAAACCAGATGGCAGTTATAATAGTCGAGGGACATGAAAGGGAAGCAGTGGTTGGGAAGGGAGTAAGACAGGGTTGTAGCCTCTCCCCGATGTTATTCAATCTGTATATTGAGCAAGCAGTAAAGGAAACAAAAGAAAAATTCGGAGTAGGTATTAAAATCCATGGAGAAGAAATAAAAACCTTGAGGTTTGCCGATGACATTGTAATTCTGTCAGAGACAGAAAAGGACCTGGAAGTGCAGTTGAACGGAATGGACAGTGTCTTGAAAGGAGGATATAAGATGAACATCAACAAAAGCAAAACGAGGATAATGGAATGTAGTCGAATTAAGTCGGGTGATGCTGAGGGAATTAGATTAGGAAATGAGACACTTAAAGTAGTAAAGGAGTTTTGCTATTTGGGGAGCAAAATAACTGATGATGGTCGAAGTAGAGAGGATATAAAATGTAGACTGGCAATGGCAAGGAAAGCGTTTCTGAACAAGAGAAATTTGTTAACATCGAGTATAGATTTAAGTGTCAGGAAGTCATTTCTGAAAGTATTTGTATGGAATGTAGCCATGTATGGAAGTGAAACATGGACGGTAAATAGTTTGGACAAGAAGAGAATAGAAGCTTTCGAAATGTGGTGCTACAGAAGAATGCTGAAGATTAGATGGGTAGATCACATAACTAATGAGGAAGTATTGAATAGGATTGGGGAGAAGAGAAGTTTGTGGCACAACTTGACCAGAAGAAGGGATCGGTTAGTAGGATATGTTCTGAGGCATCAAGGGATCACCAATTTAGTATTGGAGGGCAGCGTGGAGGGTAAAAATCGTAGGGGGAGACCAAGAGATGAATACACTAAGCAGATTCAGAAGGATGTAGGTTGCAGTAGGTACTGGGAGATGAAGAAGCTTGCACAGGATAGAGTAGCATGGAGAGCTGCATCAAATCAGTCTCAGGACTGAAGACCACAACAACAACAGCCTTTCAACTGGTTGTGTGCTACGACTCATGTGTCCAACCATTATATCTCTTTGTTTCATTCTGTTCTTTATTAGACCTTCTTTTTCTCGTTAACTTGTTCCAGAAGGTATTCGTTCCTTTCTAGATCAACCCCTCTGATCTTCAGTAAACTTCAGTAATCGTCTTTAACATCTCACCAAGCAAGGCGGTGCATTGACAACACGTTGATGACGGCGTCGATATTCAAATCCAGCCATCCACGTTTAAGTTTACCGCTATTTGTCTATATCACTTAAGGCAAATGCCAAAATTATTCCTTTCGCAAAGACAAGGTCGATTTCGTTTCCCGTAGTAACCGCATCCGACCTTGTGCTCCAACACTGATGACCCCGTCGTCGACAGCACCTTAAATCTCAATTTGTCTTCCTTTTCTGTGACAACTAAGGACAACTTACACGGTCCAGACGGATTAATGTGGTCACCGCCAATGTTCGACGCCAACGTGTAATAGCCACTCAGAGACCGGAGGTGGCAACACAAGTTGTGGAGGGTATGTAAGGTGTGTCGATATAGGAGAGAGTGGGAGGGGGGGGGGGACGAGGGGAACAGTGCAGTCATCTTAGTGTAACACCGGAAAGATTTATCTGACGTCCAAAAAGACAAGGTCATTGGCCTTCGGCCCAATGGTGGAAGCATCTCCGAAATGTCCGAGTCTGTAAACTGCTCACTGGCCTTCGTCGTTAAAGTATACCGTGCGTGGCAAAATGGCCTCTATCCAAAATTGGAGCTTGGGCAACTGTGGTGCACCACGTGCCGTGTATGACATGGGTGAACGACGGCTGCAAGGATGTGTACGGGCTAATAGACATGTAACTGTTGAGCAGTTGCAGACCACATGAACCAAACGGCTACAACAGTATCTCCTCGATGGCCACTCAGCGAACGCAGCCGTTTATGGGCCTCTGTAGCAGGCGCCTATTTTATACACCCACGCTGACTGCAGTTTATCGGCGACGAAGGCTGGAATTTGGACGCCAATACCGCCATTGGACCTACACTGATTGGTGACAGGTGGCCTTTTCAGATGCATCACGTTTTATGCTCCATCGGTCAGTTGCCCTTTGAGTGTAGGGCCATGCAACAACTGTTGGAAGTGTCCAGAGCGGACGAAGGAACGTTATGGTCTGGGGAATGTTTTCGTAACATTATCTGGGTGATCACGTCATTCTGGCAGGTGCAATGGATCAACACACTTATGCATCTATCGTTGAGAACCATGTCTAACCCTACATGCAACTTGTTTTTCTCGACCAGATGGCATGTTCCAGTAGGACACTGCAATATCCGCACAGCTAGCACTGTACGTGAGTGGTTTGCAGAGCACCAGGTTCAGTCTACGGTACTCGCCTGGCCACTAAACTCCCCGGATTTAAACCGAACCGAGAATCTGTGGGACCACCCTCGGTAGGGCAGTTGGCGCCATCTATTCTCAACCGGGAAACGTAGAGCAGCTGACCACATCACTGGCGTCGACATGGCTCCACATCCCTGTCGGTACCTTCCAATCACATTGACACTCTTCCTGTACGTCTCGTAGGGATCCGCGCTGCAGGAAGTGGTTATTCAGGCTTTCGACCGGTGGTCACATTAATGTGACTGTACCATGTAAATCTCCTTATTCCAGAACTTCATAATGATAATCGTGAGAATTTCATCTAAAATTCCTACCATGTTTGAGTACCGTGGATAGTCATCACACCGAATATATCGATTTTGCATTGAAACCGCGACTAATTGTATTAATTTAGTGTGCCGGCCGGAGTGGCCGAATGGTTCTAGGCGCTGCTGTCTGGAACCGCGCGACCGCTACTGTCGCAGGTTCGAATCCTACCTTGGGCGTGGATGGGTGTGATGCCCTTAGGTTTGGTAGGTTTAAGTAGTTCTAAGTTCTAGGGGACTGACTACCTCAGAAGTTAAGTCCCATAGTGCTCAGAGCCATCTGAACCATTTTTAATTTAGTGTATCACACCTACAAAAACAGAAATTTGTTTTTCAGAGACAATAATTCAAATAATGCACAGAAGTGACAAGTTACAGGTGATCACAACAACTGAAAAACAATCCACTGTGAATGACGACATGACCTTCATAATATTTCGGTAATGTTCCAAAACAACTGGAATTCCTAAAGTGATTTTTTTATTTGCATTTGAAAATTTTTCATCTCGTGCTATCTATGTGTATTGCAGTCTATTGCAGCATTTTTTTTCTTTATTTATGTGTTATGTTATAGGGAAAACTAACAAAAATTTGTCATTGACAGCTTTAGCAGAGAACAAGGAATGCCTGAAATTTTCCAGTAGATCACAACTATTAGATTGTCCAGGGTTCAAATCAAGGACAGCTGCACTTGCGACTCAGGTATCCGAGCACGGCTCACAGACCACCATTACAGATTCACTTCCGCAGAAGGTGCAAGGTTTCGGTCACATTCCGGCACAAATTTTTAACCTGCCACGAAGGTGAAAATTCATCCAAGTACGAAATCTCTCTTTTTTCAGCGTTTTAGGTTTGAGCATCACTATTCTCTTCACCCTGTAATGGATTACATATGACGAACTAGGTGAGTGAACTTCTGTATAGTGATAGTTCACTTACAATCTCTTACATATTGGAAGTGGGCTCAGCAAGATAATGGTGGCTGAGTGACACATTATTCTCTCTGCTCGTTTTGTCAGTTCTTCTTCAGCGGTGAGCTACACTGTAAAATTCTACCATAGATCATTAATAAACCGTTATTTGCTAAATATGCTACTAACGTATTGACTTTTTCTTTCCCCAAACTAGTAATTATGGCAAGAGTAAACACTGATGAACTAAGCTGCGAGAAAAACCCAACGATATATTTCTTCCAGTTTAAAGTTTCGTTAAAATATGTACATCAAAAAATTTGGTGCTTTCTACACATTCAATGACTCCTGTTCACGTGGTACATTTACTGTAAAATTCTGTTTCGTTGTACTATGTTTCTTAGGGAATATGGAAGAATTAATTTGTAGATAACCACTAATTAACTCTTGCAAACTTCAGTAATTGACTAAAAACATTCTGTTGCCAAGATCGCATAAAGTCTTCTTCATTTTTGTCAGCCGGTTTTCACAGATGTAACTGTTATCTTCAGGTCTTCAAAAATGTTTTGCTACAAAACGTGTTCACTTTGAGTTAGAGCATCATGCTATTGTCATAATTATGGATAAAATGTAGCACATTATACAAAGTTTTGTCGCAAATGAAACATTTACAATTTAAAAGCATCTTGTGCACATGGCCATGTCCGTATACGCAGCGCTCACAGCTGATTGTTAAGTTTTAAAAATCACAATATACGGTAAAATATACATTTAGATATCTGTTTACATTTGCCTGACATGTTCCATACACTGATGATCCACCGTAGACGAGGTATATCGTGCCACTCAGCTCTATGAGCGTTACGAATAGCCCGGTGCACAGGATGCTTTTACATTGTAAATCCTTTATTTCTAACAAACCTCTGTATTACGTGCTACTTTTTACCCACCATAATGACAACACGGCATGAGGATCTCTCAAGTTTTTGATAACCAGAAGATGACATTTATATCTGTAGAAACCAGTAGTCATAAATAAAGAAAAATTTATGAGATGTTAATGAAAGAAAGTTTTTTTCTACCAAGTAAAACAGATCGCTCTTTCTAGTTTCTCTACATGAGAAAATTCTACTTCAATAACTGTAAGACTAAGTCATCTGCAAAAAGAGCAAACACACTTTGATTTATGTTAAGGTATGGATATTCAAGGAATAAAAGTGAGCCCAGAACCGTATCTTTAGGGACATTAACTAATTCACTAGGGGGTTTTACTCTTCCAAAGTTGTTAAAAACCAGTTTTTAGATGCTTTTCTTACTAAGATCAAAACCGGTCTTAACACCACAATACTATGAACTCCATAAGGCCCTAACGTCTCTAAGAGAGTGCCATGATGCACGGAATAAATTATGCTGCCAGATGGCAAAAAATGTAAATTGGTAATTTTAGTTCTTTAAGGCATGTGACTTGATGAGTAAATGCAAAATCATCATTTTCACCTGAGCAATCTTACGGGAGCCCAAACGTGTACTAAGTAAATTCTTTCTTCTTACATCTGGCGGTATTCTTAAGTACTTCCTCTCCTGGAATATTAAAAGCTTTTACTGACGATAATTATTTTAATGTCCCCTTCCACTTTTTATAAGCGAACTATAGCGCAATGTAATACGTCCTTCTGATATAGTCATTTACGTAACTGTTACATCTGTATTATGCTTCTTGTCAACGGGTGACAGGTGATTTATTGAAATGAGGGTTAGTGTGTGTGATGGCTTGCGCCTGGGTGATAGGCAGCCCACCGTGGTTATGAGCCGCGCAGCAGAGCAGAGGCAGCAGGCGCTGGCTGGCTGGCATGTGAGATACACGGGCGCTTCGCGGCGCAGCCTGGTAAATCCCTCACGTAGAGGGCGGCTTTCAGCAGACGCCTCGGCGGCCCGACGCCCTACGTCCCGACGCCTGACGCCGCCTTCACAGGATTGGGCGCGCCACAGCGCACCGCACTGCCTTATCTCCGGGCTCCGCCGTCAGACAACATTCGCGCGCCGTCTCTGATGCTTTGCTTTTGTTCACGTTTTGACGTTTACGCAACGCCAAGCATACGAAAACCTAATCCTGCTTCGCAGCTGAATTTTAGAGTACCCGATACCTTACCCTTGTGTTTTGTCGAATTTACGAAGTGAATACAGGCCATACAGACTGACCCAATAAAACACCAGCTGTGAAAACTGGGTTCATACTGGAAAATAAATTATTAAAAATTCAGTTATCGAAAAAACTAGAAATTTCTTCGTTTTGTAGCAAAGTAGAGTGATAAAGATAAATCTTTATACAAATTTCCGACACAGTATTGCTATTCATTGTTTATAACCTGAACACAAGAAGGCGACGTAAGCTTTGCAAATATGACGTGCAATCATTGTTTGGAAGGTATAATTTACACTTGTCAGTTTTTTATGTCGTTGCAGACTTCGAGGCTGCACTATCATTTTTCGCAGTTTTCTGTAGTCTTCATGATCCTCACTGGTTTTCCAGTCTTTGATGGTGTATTCTTAGTGTAATACGTTGCTTTATGAGTGATTTTCAAGTTCTTCTGAAAAGACTCTCCATTTTTTTCAATTTTCTCGCATGGAACTGATTTCTGCTGAAGTTCTGGTAACATAAGCGTGGTATGGAGATACATCTGGAGTGTTGTATAAAAGAGTCTATACTCAGCTGTCATCCTTTCATTTATAAGTACGTCTTAGTTGTCCAAGTGTGTCAATGGCCGCTTTAGGACCTGCATTTCTGTCATCTCTTTTGTTAGTTTGGCTTTGGAGATCAATCTTGCTCATACGTCTGACAGTTTTGTTTTGCTTGCGGACTTAACTGATCAACGCAGTGTTATTCGTAAAATTAAATGAACTATGTACTTCCCTGTTGGTTATTTACTGGGGAGTTCTGCATTTTCAGTATAGACCCTAGCATCACTTACTTTTAAGCAGCTGCTATCCCAAATAGTGAAAGTACGAAAGTTATCCCGAAGCTACATTCTCATTGCACGGGTGGGATCAAGTGCCAATCATACTTTAAAGAAGCGGAAGTAGCTGCGTGCGTTCTTCCAGACATTGTTTACGTACTTGTGACAGATCTTCTTGTGTACGAGGCGTCAGAGCCTTCGCTATCAGAATCATTATTCATACGATTTTCACATTCTTACAGAGGGCTTTCACTATCACAAACATTTACAATATCTACTGTCTCAACAACGTTTAATGATTTCTTGGGTACAGTGAGTTTTCAAGAACTAAGCTACAACGCTACAACAGTCGACTAACATCCAGAACATACCAACAGAAGAATTACATGTAATCAGTACTGTAAAATACGATAATTATTGACGACATATCCATTATTATGCGAAATTAAATGCTTGCTATCTAAAATGGCTGTAGATCCCACACAAGACGATAAATTACAAATGATTTCTGTCTGGGATCACATTTACACGACCATTTCGTACGTAACAATTACCATTTGCGACAGTATTATTTTGATGATAAACTATTTTTGAGTAACATAGTGCTCTTTCATTTACAGACAAAGTCAGTGGCTTGACAGACATATCTCATTTTAGAAAAAAGTATAGTAATGAAAGAATACTTTCGGGTCATATAGACCCCATCAGAATAGCAGGGTTAAATCCGCACATTTCCAAAGGTTGGCTAGTACACCAATATTATTCTCAGAATGCTAAAACCGCTCATCGTAACTAGTTGAGTGACGTACTAGACCGTTTACAAATCTCTGGCCGGTCTTAGACTGACACTGGCGTTGTGTTACAGAGTACATGGGAGCTATGCAGTGTTACCTCTACTGCGTAAAAGTAACTTCGAACAAACCCCAAATGAGTGTAGCAGTGCCGTTACTGTTCTCAATATATGCAAATGACGCAGTCGATAATGTCTGAAGGTCCATGATGGTGTTCGCGGTTGATACTGACGTACACAGTGAAGTCATATTTCCAAGAAAATTGTGCGAAACGAGGAAGACCAGCAGAGGATATATACTTGGATCACAGATCGGCGGTTGACAGTGAACAAAGATAAATGTAATTTATTGCCCATAAATATGCAGAAAAAACCGCTTTACAGGAGCACACTATTGACTGCAAACAGTCACATCCATTAAATATCTGGGAATATGTGTATGGACAAATTTAAAATGAAACGACTACACACAAAAAAAAATTAGGGGAAGTCAGATAGTAGACTGAGATTCATCGGCAGAATTTTCAAGAAGTACAGTCCACCCGAGATAGAGGTAGCATACAAAACACTCTTTTGTCCAATACGTAAATATTGCTTCTGAGTTCTGGATCAAAACAAAATGTCCAGACACTCTGTGACCAAAATAGTAATGAAACAGAGGATGACAGACTAAAGGCCGAAATACTAAAAGTCTTTTTCCAAAGCTGTTTCACAGAGGAGGACTGCACTGTAATTCCTTCTCTAGATTGTCGCACAAATGACAAAATGGTAGATATCGAAATAAATGACAGCGTGTAACATCATAGATTAAGGGTCGACCTGCGACAGCAATCGCACAACTTGCGTACGGACCGCTAGACGCCGCCGCGAGCGCTAAGAGTGCACTGCGGTCGCAGGCGAGCGTGTTGCGTACGGGCAGCGAGGTGCCGCCCCGAGCGCAACCGTATAGAAGTGCCGACGGAGTTCGGCCAGCTCTCATTTTGTTGGCATCTCATTTTTGCCTATTCTCTTATTTGCTTAGTTGCTTAGCTCTTATTCGTTTATGGCTCATGTTATTGTGCTCTCTTTCATCCATTCTGATTGTTTTGATTTACTCCCAATTGAGAAGTGCTCATTTTGGCATTTCACTTTTGCATATTTCTCATTTTGCTAATAATATGATCCTTAGCTTTTTACAGTTGATTTGATTAACATAGTCTCATGTACTGTTTGTTCATTTCACCCTGTTCAAATTTTGATGTTCTTTAAGTACTGTAATAATTACCGGAAGCATTTCTTCCCTTAAATTTGTGTAAAGTATTCTCGATGTAGAATTTGTTCTGTGACACAGGTGTAAGGCTTTGAATATAAATTATATACGAAACTGTGCTTTAAAAGGAATTTATTTTTTCAGTTTGTACTACATCACACTACAATTTTGTGATATGGGGGAGAAATTTGAGGGGCGAACCCATGGAAATAGTCTTAAGTGAACCTCTTTAAAAATAATAATTTGTGTGACACTGTGACACTGACATTGCCTTCGTGGCCTCCAGTTATATATATATATATATATATATATATATATATATATATATATATATATATATATATATAACTGGAGGCCACGAATATATATATATATATATATATATATATATATATATATATATATATATATATATATATATAAAATTATACGTCACAAGCGGGATAGAAAAACAATTAAAACCGCTCAAAAGAGGAAAGGCCGCTAGACCTGATGGGACACCAGTTAGATTTTACACTGAGTACGCGAAGGAACTTGCCCCCCTTCTTGCAGCGGTGTACCGTAGGTCTCTAAAAGAGCGTATCGGTCCAAAAGATTGGAAAAGGGCAAAGGTCATCCCCGCTTTCAAGAAGGGACGTCGAACAGGTGTGCAGAACTATAGACCTATGTCTCTAACGTCGATTAGTTGTAGAATTTTGGAACATGTATTATATAAGAGTATTATGACTTTTCTGGAGACTACAGATCTACTCTGTAGGAATGGGCATGGGTTTCGAAAAAGACAATCGTGTGAAACCCAGCTCGCGCTATTCGTCTTCGAGACTCAGAGGGCCATAGACACGGGTTTCCAGGTAGATGCCGTGTTTCTCGACTTCCGCAAGGCGTTTGATACAGTTCCCCACAGTCGTTTAATGAACAAAGTAAGAGCATATGGAGTATCAAAGCAATTATGTGATTGGACTGAAGAGTTCCTAGATAACAGGACGCAGCATGTCACTCTCAATGGAGAGAAGTCTTCCGAAGTAACAGTGATTTCAGGTGTGCCGCAGGAGAGTGTCATAGGACCGTTGCTGTTCACAATATATATATATATATATATATATATATATATATATATATATATATATATATATATATATATAAATGACCTTGTGGATAACATCTGAAGTTCACTGAGGCTTTTTGCGGACGATGCTGTAGTATATCGAGACGTTGTAACAATGGAAAATTGTAGTGAAATGCAGCAGGATCTGCAACGAATCTGCAGGGAATGGCAATTGAATCTCAATGTAGACAGGTGTAACGTGGTGCGAATACATAGAAAGAAGGATCTTCTATCATTTAGCTACAATATAGCAGGTCAGCAACTGGAAGCAGTTAATTCCATAAATTATCTGGGAGTAGGCATTAGGAGTGATTTAAAATGGAATGACCATATAAAATTAATCGTCGGTAAAGCAGATGCCAGACTGAGATTCATTGGAATAATCCTAAGGAAATGCAGTCCGAAAACAAAGGAAGTAGGTTACAGTACACTTGTTCGCCCTTTGCTTGAATACTGCTCACCGTTGTGGGATCCGTACCAGATAGGGTTGATAGAAGAGATAGAGAAGATCCAAAGGAGAGCAGCGCGCTTCGTTACAGCATCATTTAGTAATCGCGAAAGCGTTACGGAGATGATAGACAAACTCCAGTGGAAGCCTCTACAAGAGAGACGCTCATTAGCTCTGTGCGGGCTTTTGTTGAAGTTTCGAGAACATACCTTCATCGAGGAGTCAAGCAGTATATTGCTCCCTTCTACGTACATCTCGCGAAGAGTCCATGAGGATAAGATCAGAGAGATTAGAGCGCACACAGAGGCATACCGACAATCTTTCGTTCCACGAACAATACGAGACTGGAATAGAAGGGAGAACCGATAGAGGCACTCAAGGTACCCTCTGCCACACACCGTCAGGTGGCTTGCGGAGTATGGATGTAGATGTAGATGTTCATACGATACGAAGTCTTGGACAAGGAACTTCCTAATTGCAGTGCTCAAGTAATCGGCTAACTCCTGGACTCGGTGGATTTTGCGCCGAATGAGCAACAGCAAGAAATACGAGGCGGGTTTCCGGCCGGGGCCCGCTCCTGCTGACGTGGCGGCTGCGGCTGCGGTCCCACGATAACTGCGACCTGCCGCCCTGATTAATGTGGTCGTCGGCGGCGCCCCGAATTGAACTCTCGCTCTCGGAGGCGACGCGTGGATAATGGGGTCCTGCACTGTTAAATTCTCACGCGCCGCATCGCCAGCAGAAAGCGGACCCAACCGCTGGCGGGCTGTGGTGCGGTGCGTGGCGAGCCCCAGCTACCTGCTGCGCGGGGGAATGACCTGCGTCATTTGTTATTTTACGTGTTACTACACTGGAGCATTCCCAGAAGCTTACCCTTGTTAATTACGTTAAGTGTCGCAACCGCAACAGAAGATTTCGCAAAACCCTGGAGCCAGCGTGCAGGAAAGGTACGTGCTCCGAACACACCTCGTGTCTCAGGGGATGGGGTGGGGAACGTACTCGAAACCGACAAAAGTTGCCAAGAAATTTTTGTTGGATCTTCATTTACTCCACGGTATTGAAATTCCAATTCCACTCCTATATAAAAAAAGAGCACTTCGTCTTCAGGCCACGAGTAGCCTACCGGGACCATCCGACCGCCGTGTCATTCTCAGGGAAGGATGCGGATAGGACGGGCGTCGGGTCAGCACACCGCTCTCCCGGTCGTAATGATGGTGTTCTTCACCGAAGCCGCTCCTATTCGGTCGAGTAGCTCCTCAAATGGCATCACTTAGGCTGAGTGCACCCCGAAAAATGGCAATAGTGCATGGCGGCCTGTATGGTCACCCACCCAAGTGCCGACCACGCCCGACAGCGCATAACTTCGGTTATCTCACGGAAACCGGCGTATCCACTGCGGCAAGGCCGTTGCCAATTCCACTCCTAAGTGTGATAAAAATAATAATTAACAAAAGCTTGCACTAGGCCACGCCCCTCTGTGTTTTATATTTCCTCATGTTATTTATTCCTGAGGTGTTTTCTTCCAGTTTCATGCATTAACAATGTGGGGAAAATTTCGGTGTTTAGCAAATCAAGAACCTTTACAAATGTGTGTACATTAAAAAAAATGCAAAATCTTAATGAAAGTTACAACGCTCCAATAGGAAAGCCATACCCGAAGACAACATTTGTTTCCACAACTGCTGATGAGTCGCTGCGTATGATGCTTGTTTAGTTTTTAGCTGTGATAATCTTGGCAGACTACGAGCTCTACACAGTCACTGAGTTAATCCAGGAGATTTCACACTGTTGATGTTGGAGGAAATCGATTACAGAAGAACTGATGCAGCTGACGTTATTTTACTCAATTTGAAAACCAAGTTAACCTAACAGGACAAGAAACAAAAGACTACTTGAAGATGAAGAGTGGAATGTATATGGTTTGCAATAGTTCACCCAGATAAGTTAAGGCCTAAAACAAACATTGTCAAATCTTTTACTCAGGTTCCAGTTTGGAAACTTTACATACCTCCTTATCACAAACCACTGGCATTACAGTACTTAAATTTTGCACCAATTAGTCAGTACTATAGTGAAACAATCTATCTATCTATATCTATCTATACCCGAATCCCGCTCCAGCTACTGCCGGGTCTGGGTGCTGATGAGTCCTCTCCATTTGGCACGGTCCTCCCACCACTTTTCTTCGTCTACTTGCTGTCAGGTCACACCTCTCCTTTCTACAGATATTCTCACTCCCATGTTGCACCGTATTCTTTGGCGCCCTCTAGGTCTTTTCCCATCCATCCTTAGGTCTTCCATAATTTTGGGGAGTCTCTGCCCATGCATCCTCTTAACATGCCCATACCATCTTAATCTCTTTCTTTCAATTTCTTCTCTCATACTTAATGTCCGAGAGTAATTTTCATTTACGGCAATAGTAAGACATTTATGTAAGATAAAAGTCATAACATTTGGGGTTTTTCACAGAAATTTAGAGAGGTGCAAAAATGTAAAAGAAGATATCAATATTCTGTTCGACAGATATTTGTAATAATTGTATATCAAACAAAAATACATTAATTTTGTTCTGATATATTTTCCAAAAATAGGAACATTTGCAGTCACCTTGTTGAAAAAGTTTCAGTTGTCCATAATTAAAAACGTATAAATTCAGTAAGGATGAAAACATATCCGTAAATCCAGATAACATTCTTGACAACTGTGCCAAATTTAGTTACATTGCCTTGAAATCTTTGGATTTTATAACCTTTTTTTCGAAATTTTGTTCTTCGCGTAGGTCCCCCCTTTCAGACTGACGCCGATTAGTTTGTGCTCCTACGCTGTAATGTTACTACTAATTAAACAGAACGTATACAACATTTTGGTGTAATTTTAATTTTGTTTCACTTTGTCATTTCCGATATTGGGCCATTGTGCATTACACGTTGCATCATGACTACCACGTTATGTAGTAATATACAAATCTATCCTCCTGTCTTTTAATTTTTGATTATAACTCAATAATAGCAATAGATGAAGTTCAAATGTTTCAAATGGCTCTGAGCACTATGGGACTCAACTGCTGTGGTCTTAAGTCCCCTAGAACTTAGAACTACTTAAACCTAACTAACCTAAGGACATCACACACATCCATGCCCGAGGCAGGATTCGAACCTGCGACCGTAGCCGTCGTGCGGTTCCAGACTGTAGCGCCTTTAACCGCTCGGCCACTCAATAGATGAAGTCTTCACCAAAATTTAAAGAGAAGATTTTCATACCAGCCATAAGGTGATATGAGATAAATTATATACCTTGTTCTCCAAGCCCTTGAATGACAATAGGCAGGCAGGTGACTAATGTTATGTATGGAAAATGGTAAATTGTTTAGAGCGAGAAAGCGAAACTGAAGTAGCCGGAATTTATATGGGCATGGCGTTTGCGCGGAAACACAGAAAACGACTCGGTTATTCTAGAAGGATCTTCGCGTAAGTAGACCTTTCCCTCGGATTAAAAGCGAGCTGAACGGCTGTGCCGAAAGGGAATTCCCGTACTGGTCTTCTCTCCAACAGAGCATCACACAGAGACAAAATAAGTCACAGGACTTCTTAACCCTTCAGGCTAAAAACATTTATTTTAATTGTGATATAAAGAAGGCTATTTAGGACAATATCTAGTTGGTTAAATTCCTCTGGTTCAGTTCATATGTTTTCATTCATTTTCAAAAGCGGATACAGCTACTGTGGTTCATGATTTCGGAAGCATATGTTCAGTGGAGGGGGCACCAGCTAAAGGTGCTGGCGCGTTCGAAACAAGAAGTCGCTTACGTGTTGCCTGGACGGCCGGTCACGTAGGGCGAACGCACGGCAGATATGTTCATTTCTTATGTAATGTAGTATCTTCGGAGTACCATCACATTTCGGACACTGCTCCGAGTGTGTGAAACAGCATCCAAGTGGAGACAGGTTATTCTGCAAATATTACACACAGTCACCTCTACGAGCACAGAGCAAACTTGAATGCGTGTACTAAGTATCATGTCCGACTACGACGATCATTATAACGATGACAGTGCTGCGTTCTCAAGTCTGTATATTGTTCCAACATGATGGGTAAGTGATTCCGATGCGTAGCTTGGGTTTGCGAGATTTCTGATGGCTGTGTATTCAAGGTTTAACGACGCAGATGGCCGACTGGTCGCGTGACGGAAGTACCGAATTCCAATCCTTTATTTCGTTTATTATGCACAGATAAGCAAGAGTATAGTTTAGAATCGTTAAAGCCCCGCAGGGCAGTGAAAAATTGATTAGTGCAAGGGAAGGTTCCTTTACATTCTATTTTTCAGTGTTGTAACTTTAGTAAACCACGAAGTGACAGAAATAGATTTCTGGAGTTCTGGAAGTGGCTAAAGTGAGTAAACTTCTCTTTGTAATGACCTCTTGATTAAAGAGAAGAATCATATTTGACATGACTGATAGAAGTATCACATAAGGCGCGTGAGGTGAACGTTGGCCTGGTACTAATGTCTTTCGTGTGCTCTAGGTTTAAACAATAGGTGCAAAACACAACTATCAATCCCTCGCTATGTAACTACTGTTTATTGGATGACAGTGCACCTCGAACTTACATATGAAGATTTATCGCAGTTCTCTTTATATATTCGTGGCTAGCAAATCCTTCTTCCCATGCCACTATCTACGGCTATCCTTGACTGCCTTTTCAACGAAATGTTAAAATACCGGTGTTTCGACCCTCGCGAAGTTTCACGAACGTGATGTGGCCGTTGACATGCTGCTCACTCTAGTAAATGAAGAGAGTGGCACCTGTGCACTCACGTAACTGCTCCCTGGCATCCAACTGATAATTATAAAACATTTGAGTTTCGGTATCGAAATGAAAATTAGTATTACCGAGATAGCCAGATGGGATAGACTAATACCATCTGCAAATCCACCGCCAAACCTGTGTATACAGGGTGGTCCATTGACAGTGACCGGGCCAAATATCTCACGAAATAAGCGTCAAACGAAAAATCTACAAAGAACGAAACTTGTCTAGCTTGAAGGGGGAAACCAGATAGCGCTATGGTTGGCCCGCTAGATGGCGCTGCCATAGGTCAAACGGATATCAACTGCGTTTTTTTTAAATAGGAACCCCCATTTTCATTACATATTCGTGTAGTACGTAAAGAAATATGAATGTTTTAGTTGCACCACTTTTTTCGCTTTGTGATAGGTGGCGCTGTAATAGTCACTAACGTATAAGTACGTGGTATCACGTAACATTCCGCCAGGACGACCGGTATTTGCTTCGTGATACATTACCCGTGTTAAAATGGACCGTTTACCAATTGCGGAAAAGGTCGATATCGTGTTGATGTATGGCTATTGTGATCAAAATGTCCAACGGGCGTGTGCTATGTAAGCTGCTCGGTATCCTGGACGACATCATCCAAGTGTCCGGACCTTTCGCCGGATAGTTACGTTATTTAAGGAAACAGGAAGTGTTCAGCCACATGTGAAACATCAACCACGACCTCCAACAAATGATGATGCCCTAGTAGGTGTTTTAGCTGCTGTTGCAGCTAATCCACACATCAGTAGCAGACAAACTGCGCGAGAATCGGGAATCTCAAAAACGTCGGTGTTGAGAATGCTACATCACCATCGACTGTACCCGCACCATATTTCTATGCACCAGGAATTGCATGGCGACGACATTGCACGTCGTGTTCAGTTCTGGCACTGGCCACAAGAGAAATTATGGGACGATGACAGATTTTTTGCACGCGTTCTATTTAGCGTCATTCACCAACAGAGGTAGCGTAAACCGGCATAATATGCACTATCCGGGAACGGAAAATCCATGATGGCTGCTACAAGTATAATATCAGCGACCTTGTCGGGTTAATGTATGGTGCGGCATTATGGGAGAAAGCATAATTGGCCTCCATTTTATCGATGGCAATCTAAATGGTGCAATGTATGCTGATTTGCTACGTAATGTTCTACCTATGTTACTACAAGATGTTTCACTGCATGGCAGAATGGCGATGTACTTCCAACATGATGGATGTCCGGCACGTAGTTCGCGTGAGGTTGAAGCGGTACCGAATAGCATATTTCATGACAGGTGGGTTGGTCGTCGAAGCACCATACCATGGCCCGCACGTTCACCGGATCTGACGTCCCCGGATTTCTTTCTTTGGGGTAAGCTGAAGGATATTTGCTATCGTGATCCACCGACAAAGCCTGACAACATGCGTCAGCGCATTGTCAATGCATGTGGGAACATTACGAAAGATGAACTACTCGCTGTTGATAGGGATGTCGTTACACGTATTGCCAAATGCATTTAGGCTGACGGACATCATTTTGAGCATTTATTGCATTAATGTGGTATTTACAGGTAATCACGCTGTAACAGCATGCGTCCTCAGAAATGATAAGTTCACATTGGAACAACCGAAATAAAATGTTCAAGCGTACCTACGTTCTGTATTTTAATTAAAAAACCCTACCTGTTACCAACCGTTCGTCTTAAATTGTGAGCCATATGTTTGTGACTATTACAGCGCCATCTGTCACAAAGAGAAAAAAGTGGTCCAACTAAAACATTCTTTACGTACTACACTTAAAGCTAGACAAGTTTCGTTCTTTGTAGTTTTTTCGATTGACGCTTATTTCGCGAGATTCTTGGCCCGGTCATGATCAATGGACCATCCTGTATAATATCAACTAAACTAGAAGATGACCGCACAAAATGTTAGACAGACCATTAAAAGAACACACTGCCCGCTTTGGAGCGCAACAGTTAATGTAGAACAGGAGTGGCCAAGAATGCGGCTCTCGTGTCGTACCTTGTCACAAGTGTAATAACGTTCAACCTGGCTAGCATATTTCCAACACCCCCCCCCCATGACGTCAGAGCGTGAGGAGGATAAAGTTGCAGCGCATTTAAATGGAAATGCTGTCACACTATGTGTGACTTGGTTGTATGTCTCACGTTTCTGAACTACACAGATGAAAAATGAAACAAATTTTCAGTATTATTGAATTACTTTTGACGTGCTGAAGACATACAAGTTGTATTTAGTACAAATTGTCGGTATATGGACAGATGGAGACAACTTCAAAGATTTTCGATCTTAAGTTGACACATAATTGTGACTTACACAATTCCATAATGGAAGAAACGTCTTCCACACGCATGTGTTAGTCCAAATATTGTAGCACTTCTGCAGCCTCTTTATGGAGACGTGGTAACTACCTGAGGAAAGCAATGTAGGAGTCTCAGTTAGTTTCTTTTAAAAAAAGAATTTGTCTTTAAAACGGGAAATACCTAGCAGATCAATCAGTTACATACGCACATGCATAGGCACGCTCTCTGCTAAAACAGGCAACGGTCTCGAAAACAGATGTATGCTTGCTGTTGTTGTTGTTGTTGTGGTCTTCAGTCCTGAGACTGGTTTGATGCAGCTCTCCATGCTACTCTATCCTGTGCAAGCTTCTTCATCTCCCAGTACCTACTGCAACCTACATCCTTCTGAATCTGCTTAGTGTATTCATCTCTTGGTCTCCCTCTACGATTTTTACCCTCCACACTGCCCTCCAATGCTAAATTTGTGATCCCTTGATGCCTCAAAACATGTCCTACCAACCGATCCCTTCTTCTAGTCAAGTTGTGCCACAAACTTCTCTTCTCCCCAATCCTATTCAATACCTCCTCATTAGTTACGTGATCTACCCACCTTATCTTCAGCATTCTTCTGTAGCACCACATTTCGAAAGCTTCTATTCTCTTCTTGTCCAAACTAGTTATCGTCCATGTTTCACTTCCATACATGGCTACACTCCATACAAATACTTTCAGAAACGACTTCCTGACACTTAAATCTATACTCGATGTTAACAAATTCCTCTTCTTGAGAAACGCTTTCCTTGCCATTGCCAGTCTACATTTTATATCCTCTCTACTTCGACCATCATCGGTTACTTTACTCCCTAAATAGCAAAACTCCTTTACTACTTTAAGTGTCTCATTTCCTAATCTAATTCCCTCAGCATCACCCGACTTAATTTGACTACATTCCATTATCCTCGTTTTGCTTTTGTTGATGTTCATCTTATATCCTCCTTTCAAGACACTGTCCATTCCGTTCAACTGCTCAATGGGGGACAGATCCGGAGATCTTGCTGGCCAGGGTAGTTGACTTACACCTTCTAGAGCACGTTGGGTGGCACGGGATACATGCGGACGTGCATTGTCCTGTTGGAACAGCAAGTTCCCTTGCCGGTCTAGGAATGGTAGAACGATGGGTTCGATGACGGTTTGGATGTACCGTGCACTATTCATTGTCCCCTCGACGATCACCAGTGGTGTACGGCCAGTGTAGGAGATCGCTCCCCACACCATGACGCCGGGTGTTGGCCCTGTGTGCCTCGGTCGTATGCAGTCCTGATTGTGGCGCTCACCTGCACGGCGCCAAACACGCATACGACCATCATTGGCACCAAGGCAGAAGCGACTCTCATCGCTGAAGACGACACGTCTCCATTCGTCCCTCCATTCACGCCTGTCGCGACACCACTGGAGGCGGGCTGCACGATGTTGGGGCGTGAGCGGAAGACGGCCTAACGGTGTGCGGGACCGTAGCCCAGCTTCATGGAGACGGTTGCGAATGGTCCTCGCCGATACCCCAGGAGCAACAGTGTCCCTAATTTGCTGGGAAGTGGCGGTGCGGTCCCCTACGGCACTGCGTAGGATCCTACGGTCTTGGCGTGCATCCGTGCGTCGCTGCGGTCCGGTCCCAGGTCGACGGGCACGTGCACCTTCCGCCGACCACTGGCGACAACATCGATGTACTGTGGAGACCTCACGCCCCACGTGTTGAGCAATTCGGCGGTACGTCCACCCGGCCTCCCGCTTGCCCACTATACGCCCTCGCTCAAAGTCCGTCAACTGCACATACGGTTCACGTCCACGCTGTCGCGGCACGCTACCAGTGTTAAAGACTGCGATGGAGCTCCGTATGCCACGGCAAACTGGCTGACACTGACGGCGGCGGTGCACAAATGCTGCGCAGCTAGCGCCATTCGACGGCCAACACCGCGGTTCCTGGTGTGTCCGCTGTGCCGTGCGTGTGATCATTGCTTGTACAGCCCTCTCGCAGTGTCCGGAGCAAGTATGGTGGGTCTGACACACCGGTGTCAATGTGTTCTTTTTTCCATTTCCAGGAGTGTATATAGCAGTTCATGACAAATTACAAAACTCCGCCATCTCTCTCCTCACATCCACCACTCCTGGCGGTTCACCTCCAACTGCGCAACGCTACGCACTATTCATATCCAGCTGCTGCTGCCCAACACTACAATGGCAGACAACAATGCAAACTAGCCACAGACTGCACACAGCACAGCCAGTGATTTTCATATAGAGCGCTACGTAACGTTGCCAATAAGAAAACATAAACAGCCTACTTACATAGCCCCCATGCTCCCCACAAAAAATTTTACAAAATATTTTTGGGCAGTGGCCAATAATGATTTGAAAAATTTTTTCATAATTACAACAACAAAGATATCAAATGCACACACTTATTTATACAATGTTGGTCAAAAGCTAAAATTTCTCACAGTCCATAAAGACAGTCCTGATCATTCATCATAATAGTAATTACAGTTTCTTTTTTCTTTTTCAAAGTCCCATTAGTAAAAAAAATTGCACACAGAAGTAGTGGATTTCCATGCAGTCTTGAAGAAGTAGTGGTGTCCTTCCAACGGAAAGACAGTGCTGACTCTTGACATGCTGACAGGTAATGGGCCACCACAGAGCAAACCCACAGTAGAGTCATTCGACGTTTTGAAGAATATTGGTAGGTAGGTGATCACAGAGCAGACACACTGTAGTTCTGGTAGAGAGTACGGTATTGGTGGGCCACCAGAGGCGCAGACCCACTGCAGTCCTTGTAGAAATAGTGGACAGGCCCACTGTAGTCCTGGTAGTGTAAAATTTTTTGTGGGGAGCGTAGGGGCTATGTAAGTAGGCTCTTTATGTTTTCTTATTGGCAACGTTACGTAGCGCTCTATATGAAAATCACTGGCTGTGCTGTGTGCAGTGTGTGGCTAGTTTGCATTGTTGTCTGCCATTGTAGTGTTGGGCAGCGGCAGCTGGATGTGAACAGCGCGTAGCGTTGCGCAGTTAGAGGTGAGCCGCCAGCAGTGGTGGATGTGTAGGAGGAAATGGCGGAGTTTTGAAATTACATATATTATGACTTTTACAAAACTCCGCCATCTCTCTCCTCACATCCACCATTCCTGGCAGCTCACCTCCAACTGCGCAACGCTACGCACTGTTCACATCCAGCTGCCGCTGCCCAACACTACAATGGCAGACAACAATGCAAACTAGCCACAGACTGCACACAGCACAGCCAGTGATTTTCATATAGAGCGCTACGTAACGTTGCCAACAAGAAAACATAAACAGCCTACTTACACTACCAATCCATCGGTCACCGAATCTGTTGTTGAGAAGCGTACGAACACTTCGACTGAAATGTGCAGGAGCTCCATCGTGCATGAACCACATGTTGTGTCGTAATTGTAAAGGCACATGTTCTAGCAGCACAGGTAGAGTATCCCGTATGAAATCATGGTAACGTGCTCCACTGAGCGTAGGTGGAAGAACTAAAATGGGCTCTAACATGGAAATTAAGCATTTCCGGACACATGTCCACATAACATCTTTTCTTTATTTGCGTGTGAGGAATGTTTCCTGGAAGTTTGGCCGTACCTTTTTGTAACACCCTGTATAAAGTCTCTGTACTCTTCCTTCAGCTGCTACTGACAGTGAAACAGCGCGTGCGACTTCAGAAATTTTATTGGCTGTACTACCAATTTCTTCACGCGCTCCACACCTGAAAATTTAGCACACAGTGCGTCTTGACGTACTGAACAATGTATGCCGCCTGTCGATCAGAGAAATTTTTTGCTTTTTCTTCCATAACTAAATCTATAAATTCTTTCTGCATGGTATTGTAATGTCGTTTCACAGCAAATTAGGAGTACCCGTCACCTGTGCGTTTGCACAATCTACACCGAGAACTCTCGACCATCTCTTTTGTCATTCCCATCCATTTGTAAAGGTTTGTGACGATAGATAGCTGGACTGCTTCTTTTTGTGCAAACAGCCATTGTAACTGTGAAAGTCTTTCATAGCACCGTCAAATAACTAAGGGTAAACAGCGCTGACATAACGATTCTGCCGAACTGAAGCGAGTTTTACCGACCGAAAAATGTCACAGCGTAATACTACGAGGTGCATTCAAGTTCTAAGGCCTCCGATTTTTTTTCTCCAGATTGGAAGAAGATAGAAACATGCGCATTGTTTTAAAATGAGGCCGCATTCATTGTCAATACGTCCCAGAGATGGCAGCATCGTACGGCAGATGGAATTTTACCGCCAGCGGCGAGAATGAGAACTGTTTTAAATACTTAAAATGGCGACGTTTTCCTTACTTGAACAGCGTGCAATCATTCGTTTTCTGAATTTGTGTGGTGTGAAACCACTGAAATTCATCGACAGTTGAAGGAGACATGTGGTGATGGAGTTATGAATATGTCGAAAGTGCGTTCATGGGAGCGATGGTTTAATGAAGGCAGAACATCGTGTGACAACAAACCGAAACAACCTCGGGCTCGCACGAAGCCGGTCTGACGACATGATCGAGAAAGTGGAGAGAACTGTTTTGGGGGATCGCCGAATGACTGTTGAACAGATCGCCTCCAGAGTTGGCATTTCTGTGCACACAATCCTGCATGACGACCTGAAAATGCGAAAAGTTTCATCCAGGTGGGTGCCACGAATGCTGACGGACGACCACATGCCTGCCCGTGTGGCATGTTGCCGAGCAATGTTGACGCGCAACGACAGCATGAATGGGACTTTCTTTTCGTCGGTTGTGACAATGGATGAGACGTGGATGCCATTTTTCAATCCAGAAACAAAGCGCCAGTCAGCTCAATGGAAGCACACAGATTCACCACCGCCAAAAAAATTTCGGGTAACCGCCAGTGCTGAAAAAATGATGGTGTCCATGTTCTGGGACAGCGAGGGCGTAATCCTTACCCATTGCGTTCCAAAGGGCACTACGATAACAGGTGCATCATACGAAAATGTTTTGAAGAACAAATTCCTTCCTGCACTGCAACAAAAACGTCCAGGAAGGGCTGCGTGTGTGCTGTTTCACCAAGACAACGCACCCGCACATCGAGCTAACGTTACGCAACAGTTTCTTCGTGATATCAACTTTGAAGTGATTCTTCATGCTCCCTACTCACCTGACCTGGCTCCTAGTGACTTTTGGCTTTTTCCAACAATGAAAGACACTCTTCGTGGCCGCACATTCACCAGCCGTGCTGCTATTGCCTCAGCGATTTTTCAGTGGTCAAAACAGACCCCTAAAGAAGCCTTCGCCGCTGCCATGAAATCATGGTGTCAGCGTTGTGAAAAATGTGTACGTCTGCAGGGCGATTACGTCGAGAAGTGACGCCAGTTTCATCGATTTCGGGTGAGTAGTTAATTAGAAAAAAAGTCGGAGACCTTAGAACTTGAATGCACCTCGTAAATGAAGTGTCACGCTGTACCGAATACTTCCGGGAAGGAACGGGAAAAGTCGAGACAGGCCGGGTCCTGGCTCGCAGTGACCCGTACTGGTCACCATGTCCCCTCAATTTCTCACGTAAACCATAGCTGTGACATGGTGTGTGTGTGTGTGTGTGTGTGTGTGTGTGTGTGTATGCGTGTGTGTGCGCCTGTCGGTTGTATGGAACTGGCGCAGCAAGGTGAGACGTTGTGAAAAAACGTGACGGAATCGAGAAATGAGCTATTTTGTTTGGATGTGTCCATGACAACATAGTGAATTAACTTTCCTGATTTGTTGGTGTATCAATGCGAACTTTCCATTGTGTGCACCACTTGCAGCCATGATCACGGCTTATGAACCGTGGCAGTAAGATGATGCTAATCGTGACGGACGAGAGACGAGTGTTACGACCTGTCAGTAACATAACATTTCAGTCGTGATAGGAGCTGCTACTCTCAGTGAATGAAGTGGGCTGGATGCAATGGACAGCTGAGGTCAGATACCTCACAAAATGCCATTGCTCACGAAGGCACATGAAGCTACACAGAAACTGCACCTGTAGCTGTAGATGGAGACGTGTAGTGCAGCCGCACTGTCCACTCTCGCACTGTCCACTGTTCATGCGCCGTGTTCATGGCTGCGAGTAGTGCACACGATGGACCGTGTCACGAGTTTTACTCTTCCCAAATAATAGGAGGCGCCCACTGATGGCTTACGTTTGATTTGCAATGTGTGAAGAATATACCACAGACCAGAAGTGGTGCACTGATGTTTCGCGTCGCGTTTTCTGTACCATGATTTGAGCCCTCTTATTTACGTTATCACGAACAGTAAGCAGCAGTAAAGGACATTTTCAAATTTTCCATTCTCGGATGTTTTCCAGAAGTATCAAATTTATTGTACCTTGAACGATTTGCTAACTTCGGCCTTACAGGTCATTTTCAACCACTGTCAACGGCAGTAGGTGTCGATGTATTGTACAATTATTCTGTTTATAAACGGCGACGTAGCCGACCTGAAAATGAGCACATACCGAGCAAGATTTAGAATTAAAACTAAAAAGCTTACTGCGTGCACTAACAGTCGTCTTTATAACTAATCCTACGTTACGTTCCCTTTTGTTGTTGATTACCGACTGTCGACAGCCGAGGTGGAAACTTCTTCAAAATGTCCTTTAACAAATATACGGCTGTTGTGCCCCACATGAAGAAAATTGTAAATAATTTTTCATAATGCGGGGCCAGAGTCATAATATATTTCTTAAAGTCAGTACCGCCATTAGACTGTTGTTTATTTACAGTGTTACATTTACACTTACACAGTCATGATTTCGGCTTCAAAGTGCCATTATTAAGTGTTTTCTGAAAGCAGATTAGACAATAACAGTGAAATTCATAACAAGTGATATAACCATATAAGAATCCATATTTATAATGCAAACTTACAAGCCTAAGATGGCATACTATCATATTAAAATACACTATTACATACATTGTCTAAGAGTCGATATTTCTGGCAGAGTCTACTGCTTTGTTTCATCACTGAGCATACCATCTTGAATGAATGGCAGTTGGCTAAGTGTCAAATTGTCTTGGTCGGAGGAATTCCTCTTACAAGCAGGTGACTTTTAATCTTTGGACTCAGTGTCCGGTAGGATAGAAAAAGTTATAAGCAATTTATTTTGTTTGGTAGTTATTACATCTTTGCAGTAACTGTTTATCTTAGCATACAATGAAGTTGGCTGCTCATAAACATAAGTAGTAACAAACCTCTCGATAATATTCGCTGCATCCCTAAATATAACAGTCCAACTAATCATTGACAAGTTTAAAGTACACTTTAGTAGGTAAATATACAGCTTTTTACGTGAAATTAACCCATGGCCAACTCTAAGTTGTTTAATGTTGCCTCAATTCAGAATTAATACAACACAGTGCAATTACTTATTCTACTCACTCATTAATTAACCAGTGAGGTTTGAAGCGATATTTATGGGGTACGTATCACCAGGCATTTAAATCCTGTTACACTCCTGGAAATGGAAAAAAGAACACATTGACACCGGTGTGTCAGACCCACCATACTTGCTCCGGACACTGCGAGAGGGCTGTACAAGCAATGATCACACGCACGGCACAGCGGACACACCAGGAACCGCGGTGTTGGCCGTCGAATGGCGCTAGCTGCGCAGCATTTGTGCACCGCCGCCGTCAGTGTCAGCCAGTTTGCCGTGGCATACGGAGCTCCATCGCAGTCTTTAACACTGGTAGCATGCCGCGACAGCGTGGACGTGAACCGTATGTGCAGTTGACGGACTTTGAGCGAGGGCGTATAGTGGGCAAGCGGGAGGCCGGGTGGACGTACCGCCGAATTGCTCAACACGTGGGGCGTGAGGTCTCCACAGTACATCGATGTTGTCGCCAGTGGTCGGCGGAAGGTGCACGTGCCCGTCGACCTGGGACCGGACCGCAGCGACGCACGGATGCACGCCAAGACCGTAGGATCCTACGCAGTGCCGTAGGGGACCGCACCGCCACTTCCCAGCAAATTATTGACACTGTTGCTCCTGGGGTATCGGCGAGGACCATTCGCAACCGTCTCCATGAAGCTGGGCTACGGTCCCGCACACCGTTAGGCCGTCTTCCGCTCACGCCCCAACATCGTGCAGCCCGCCTCCAGTGGTGTCGCGACAGGCGTGAATGGAGGGACGAATGGAGACGTGTCGTCTTCAGCGATGAGAGTCGCTTCTGCCTTGGTGCCAATGATGGTCGTATGCGTGTTTGGCGCCGTGCAGGTGAGCGCCACAATCAGGACTGCATACGACCGAGGCACACAGGGCCAACACCCGGCATCATGGTGTGGGGAGCGATCTCCTACACTGGCCGTACACCACTGGTGATCGTCGAGGGGACACTGAATAGTGCACGGTACATCCAAACCGTCATCGAACCCATCGTTCTACCATTCCTAGACCGGCAAGGGAACTTGCTGTTCCAACAGGACAATGCACGTCCGCATGTATCCCGTGCCACCCAACGTGCTCTAGAAGGTGTAAGTCAACTACCCTGGCCAGTAAAATCTCCGGATCTGTCCCCCATTGAGCACGTTTGGGACTGGATGAAGCGTCGTCTCACGCGGTCTGCACGTCCAGCACGATCGCTGGTCCAACTGAGGCGCCAGGTGTAAATGGCATGGCAAGCCGTTCCACAGGACTACATCCAGCATCTCTACGATCGTCTCCATGGGAGAATAGCAGCCTGCATTGCTGCGAAAGGTGGATATACACTGTACTAGTGCCGACATTGTGCATGCTCTGTTGCCTGTGTCTATGTGCCTGTGGTTCTGTCAGTGTGATCATGTGATGTATCTGACCCCAGGAATGTGTCAATAAAGTTTCCCCTTCCTGGGACAATGAATTCACGGTGTTCTTATTTCAATTTCCAGGAGTGTATATGTAGTAGAACATTACTTAGGAATAAGTGCAAATAACACAGTTATGTGGAACATGTCTTGTACATAAAAGTATTTAAGCAAATAGAAGAAGCAAATGATTTCATGTTAAACAGCAAATTTAAATTTAACATAAGGGGATATCCTAGTATTCGTTAATGGTTGTTAAAATACAATTACAAACGTGAGTGCACCGTGGTATTGATACATATGGCTGCAATCATGGTGCTATAAATCTTATTTACATGTTATAGTTGTGACATCTTTCTCATATGATGTAAAGATGACATAGTAATGTTAACAACTTAATCAGCTACCACATATGAAAGCCCCAAGTGGGTTAATTCCTATTTCTTAACAACAAAGATAAATGTAACATTATTGACCATAGTTAATTCTTAGAGAGGTAATAAACAATTGAGAAGAAACACAAGGCCAATAATACTATGAATCATTCATTGAAGACTGTACGCATATGGAATGTAAGTGTAAAGGGGTGGGGAGTGTAGAAGGATGGTTGGGGTGGCGGGCTACAAAATGACTACTGAAATGAAGAAAAAGTTATTATAGTGGGGGGAGGTAACAAAAGTGTAACTAATAAAGGAATAAAAATAAAAATGTGAAAGTGGTTATATCACTTGTTATGTATTTCACTGTTATTGTCTAATCTGCTTTCAGAAAACACTTGATAATGGCCCTTTGAAGCCGAAATCATGATTGTGTAAGTGTAAATGTAACCCCGTAAACAAACAACAGTCTAATGGCGGTACTGACTTTAAAGAACATGATTAAGTAAGATGTTTATTTCAACATTCTCAGTGGCTACCACACTTTCAGGACGACTGTGCTCTGCATAGTCATGTCTTGACAACAACCGTATTCGCTGGGCTGCATGCATGTTCCTGGATTGAGATCACGCAGATACCTTATGGCCCGGTAAATCATCCAATCTTAATATCATAGAAAATGTCTGTAACTATTTAGATGCGTTTGTATGAAACGTATCAGTTGACATCCACACAGTTTCGTAAGTCTGGGATCTAATCATCAGTGACTTGTCTCAGCTGGTTTAAAAAACTTATGGGCTCTCATCACTGCCAATCTGCAGCGCTGTTCAAGGATAGAGACGGTGATACACCTTATTAGCGTGATGTTTACTGGTAGTGACTACTTTTTAATCCAGTTTGCATACTTGGTAGTAAACTCTTAAAGTCGGGTACTGAATTGCTTCCTAAATAACTATTGAATTAAGTATAATGAAATGAATATACTGTGAAAGTATAATATTGCTTAATGATAAAATGTAATAACAGTAATTTTAAATGAAGGAAGTTGAAGTAACGTGAAATGTGAAATATGAATACAACCAGATATGATTAATTAAGATGAACACATGCTTTAAAAATCTGTTCGAGTAGGCTGCAGCCAACGTGTTTCATGGTGAATTCTTGCTAGGCAGAGCCAGAAAATTGACACATCTTCGGACACCAAGCAAGGAATTTCCATACAAAGTTCTTTTTCCATAAATACCGATATTCACCGCAACATACACTATGTGATCAAAAGTATCCGGACACCCCCAAAACACACGTTTTCCAAATAAGGTGCATGTGCTGCCACCTACTGCCAGGTGCTTCATATCAGCAACCTCAGTAAGACATCGTGAGAGAGCATACTGGGCGCTCCGCGGAACTCACGGACTTCGAACGTGGTCAGGTGATTGGATGCCACTTGCGTCATACGTCTGTACGCGAATTTCCATGCTCCTAAACATCCCTAGATCCACTGTTTCTGATGTGATAGTGAAGTGGAAACGCGAAGCGACATGTACAGCACAAAAGCGTACAGACCGATCTCGTCTTTTGACTGACAGAGACCGCCGACAGTTGAAGAGGGTCGTAACGTGTAACAGGCAAACATCTATCCAGACCATCACACACGAATCCCAAACTGCGTCTGAATACACTGCAAGCAACGTGACAGTTCGAGGGCAGGTGAGAAAACTTGGATTTCATGGTCGAGCGGCTGCTCATAAGCCACACATGACGCCGGTAAAAGCCAACCGACGCCTCGCTTGGTGTAAGGAGCGTAAACATTGGACGATTGAACAGTAGAAAAACGTTCTGTAGAATGACGAGTCACGGTACACAATATGGAGATCTGATGGCAGGGTGTGGTTATGGCAAATGACCGGTGAACGTCATCTGCCAGCTTATGTAGTACCAACAGTAAAATTCGGAGGTGGTGGTGTTATGGTGTGGTCGTGTTTTTCATGGAGGGGGCTTGCTCTTCTTGTTGTTTTGCGTGTCACTATCACAGCACAGGCCTACATTGATGTTTTAAGCACCTTCTTGCTTCGTACTGTTGAATAGCAATACGGGGATGGCGATTGCACCTTTCAACACGATCGAGCACCTGTTTATAATGCACGGTCTGTGGCGGAGTGGTTACACGATAATAACATCCCTGTAATGGACTGGCCTGCACAGAGTCCTGACGTTTGGGATGTTTTGAAACGCCGACTTCGTGCTCGGCCTCACCGACCGACATCGATACCTCTCCCCAGTGCAGCACTCCGTGAAGAATGGGCCACCATTCCCCAAGAAACCTTCCAGCACTTGATTGATCCTATGCCTGTGAGAGTGGAAGCTGTCATCAAGGCTAAGGATGGGCCAACACTGTATTGAACTCCAGCATTGCCGATGGAGGGTGCCACGAACTTGTAAGTCATTTTCAGCCAGGAGTCCGGATACTTTTGATCACATAGTGTATCTGTCACACAAGAAAGTATCCATGTGCGTCTTAGCCTCCCAGCGACAAACTTGCTAGCGAAATTGTAACGAAAGGAGAGAAGTTACAGAATGTAGTGCTTCGAAATTACAAAAGGGGGGTAATCTACAATCGTCACAGGAATTAGTTCCTAGAGCAGAAAAGATAAAACATTGAATATTCAATACTAGAGTGAGGTTTTATGACCGTTTTCGAATAATGAATCATTCAAAGTAGACGAAAGACATCTTCTACTTAACGAAAAATGAGAATCCCCTAGTATTCGAACATAAAATTGTAGAGGAAGTGGTCACACAACGACGAGATAAAGAAACTGAAACACATTTAGAGCAGGTATATTCGAATTTGAGAATTTCCCAACAGGGCAAACGGATAACTAATCCAAAGCGGCAATTTAAAATCCTTGCTAAGCATAGCGAATTCATTAGAACTGATGAAAAACATCAGGCTTAAACGACAAGAACAATACATGAGAAAAACTGTCTTAATGGTTGTAAACTTTTCTGTGTTCCTTATATACCCGAATTTCGAATTAGATAAGAATTAATTAAAAATAATAACAAACTAAATACCATACAAATATTATTTTTACACTGTTTAAGTACCCTTACGTAATACGCTTGATCAGTGAGCCTCTCTGAATAACTTCGAGACTCATTAGCTAGACGGAGAGCAACAAGGAGGATTTTCTTTTATTGAAAACAAAAGTGGTTTTTCTTTTATTGAAAAAATAGAAAAAAGACTTATCCACATGATTCTAATCTACATACATTTTTCATCACACATTTGCAGCTAGATTGAAAAGCTTTAAACATTCACAATTAACTTTACCTCAGATACTGAAATACTGTAAGTTCTAAGGTTCAGAAATCTCCACAGTTTCATTGTCATCTCTATCGTCAGTTGAACCGATGAAGTTATTTGTACAGAGAAAGTAGCCAGTTCTACCTCTGGGCAGAGACACGATTAATTCTTCATCTTTGCAAGATATGTGGAAATACCTTTTAGACTTTGAAAGTCGTAAGAGATGCATCCTACTTACTCTACGAAAGTGAGACGAAAATGAGCTTTATACTGGATTAACCAAGAGAAAATCGCTGCATGATGTCACCGTCGTGCGTCAATGAAAATGTCACCGCGAGATTTTTGGGATTCCTTATTTTTTATTCATATATAACTTCCGTTATTGCCTTGAAAATAAAACCATTCTTAGAGTACTAACACAGATCACATCAATACGTACGGCACTCACTAGCTGCAGAACTGTAATTTAAGCATAATATCTGATACGCACCTTCTACGAAATAAAGTTAGGTAGCATCCTACAGGATATGAAACAGAGCAAAGTCTATTACTTTGCTAACAGGTCACTCAGCAAATGCAAGCAAGCATCACTTTCTTCCTCTTCTTTCCCATGATGTTTATCCTCTCTGTTTATGTGTCAGGTTTCTCAAGATTTAGCAGATTTTTATTTTATTATTTAGTTTCGTGGTTACATGCCCTTCCCAGTCGTCAAAGTAATGTAAGAGAGGGAATTCATTCAGGTCTTTTATGACGACGATAGCACACTGGTATCCTAAACATAAGGCAAAAGTAACTCGCTTATGTGCCACTGCCAACTAACATATCCGGATGAAACTTGGACCACACAGAGAAAGAAATTTGGAAATTTGTTGTAAGGTCTTATTGAACCAAACCACTTAGGTCATCGGTCCCTAAGCCTACATACTACTTCATCCAACTTAAATTAACTTATGCTATGGACAGCACACACACCGATGCCCGAGGGAGGATTCGAACTTCCGACGGGGGGGAATGCACCCAGGAATATTGTAGAACATGATCGTTTTGGTTCAAATGAGTCTGAGCACTATGGGACTTAACTTCTAAGGTCATCAGTCCCCTAGAACTTAGAACTACTTAAACCTACCTAACCTAAGGACATCACACACATCCATGCCCGAGGCATGATTCGAACCTGCGACCGCAGAGGTTGCGCGGTTCCAGACTGGAGCGCCTAGAACAGCTCAGACACCCCGTCCGGCGATGGTTTTGGTGGTCCAGGTGTTATGATTTGGGGAGGCACAGTGTTGTGTGTACTGACCTCAAGCGCTTGAACACGATACACTCACTACTTAACATTATTGCGATACTGTACTCCTTCTCCAAGTGCGTCTTTCCGGGGGTGTATCCGACTCTGACTTCATTTTCATTTATAACAGTGAGCGATCGCATTGAACTGCGCCGGTGGCGGAGGACCTGGAACGGGAGGATATTCAGCAAATGGACTGGCCCGCAGAGCGTGCATCACACGCCCTGCTAAGAACCATGTTCTGCCACTTGTAATGCCCAGTGATCTACTATAAATCGCAGTGACAGTGTAATTATTGTCTTCGGATAAAGGCATCATTTCTGTTCATCACAGTGCATAATTCTTTCAACTGTCTTCTGCACTATACTGTTGCAGTTCTTTCTGCGCGTGGTCGAAGTCTCGTCGAGCTATGCCACTTGACAGTATGTAACATCAATAATCGATAGATTTATTATATTACGTGTAAATTCTCTTCTAACATTGTGCACTAGTGTGTCTGCACAGTCAAGATCTTTGGTTGTGGAAATATGTAAAAATTATGCTAACTACTTCGGCGTTTCAATAAATCACATTGTAACTGTGCCTCCGGTTTTATATGTAATGCTCTATGAATATAATAATTTTTAAAAACTCTGTATATTTTACTGGCCCATAAGTAGGGAGGCTAGGTTTAAAACCTGAAGTAAAGCCCCGCTGCTGCGGAAGTGGTTTGTAGGGGCTGGGAAAGATGGACTTGGCGTGCAAGCCGATAGATTTCATTGTGGTGAGTGGGATAGTCGAGTTCTGACTACGATAATGAGTGGTCCGTGGCACATTTGGTCAGCTACATAAATACAGGCAAGAAGAGCTTGCGAGCATATAAGATAGAGTCGGATGGAATGTAAAGCGGCCTATCTACCATGGTAACATTATTGACCGTTTTTGGTATAATTTAAGATACCAAGAAGAGTTACATCAGGGTGAGGCTAACATCAAGAGCCATGTTTGCTTACCCAGCGAAATGGCTGAGTGGTTAGCACACTGGACTCGCATTCGGGAGACTATCCTGATTTAGATTTTCCGTGATTGCCCTAAATCGCTCCACGGAAATGGCGAGATGGTTCCCTTTAAAAGGCACGGCCGACTTCCTTCCCCATCCTTCCCTAATCCGATGAGACCGATGACCTCGCCGTCTGGTCTCCTCCCACAAACACCCCCAAACTATGGTTCCTTTAACGCCAATTTTATAGCCACTCTAATGAGCCACAAGCGCTACCACCTTCAGCAGAATTGTTATCTAAACACGTACATCCAATGGATCAGGTATTATGTACTAAATAATAACATTATGGGGAACTCATAATTTACATGTGCACACCCGTAATTATCGCCAGTCACATCCCTAGACAAGGTCCTTTCAAACTGAATTAAGTCCGAGAATCCAGTTTTCATTAAACTGACAATTTCGGCAGTAAAACATTTTGCAGTTTCATTAATACTGTGGAGTGTGAAGTTTGGTTAGTTTTTTGTATAGTAGTAAATTATTTACTTCACATAATTTTTCATCATAAAGGTTCCTAAAGTGTGTTCATAAATAAAGTTCTTCATTAAAAAAAAACTCTGCCACTAAAATAATCAGAAAAATATGAAGTGCTTACAGCTGTCTGTAAATAAAAGTCATAAACAGACCACAATAATATTTCACTTTGAACAGGTTTGTAATCTTGTAATGGTTTGTTTCTTTGCCTACGTTGTTTTAAAGAAGTTTTTCAGGTTTGATACCTGTTTACAAAGCCACTTTGACTTGGAGTCCAATGAGAGACTAGTTGTTAGGTTCCCTTATTAACTGTTGAACTAATTTTCAAGTACTCATTATACTTAAAATTCTTACTAAAAGTATTTGCCATTTTCTTAATTTTGTGTGTTACAATTTACAACTGATGATGGTTCTTCAAACCATACTAGTTTAAGAACCCCATAAGCTACTTATCTTATGTCACAAATGGAAGTAAAGGCTCTTTCTGAGCAAGTGTACCAACCAATACACTCATTTATTCTGCATCAAAACTTTTCTTATAAATAATAGCTGTGCTGGCCACTTATATAGAGTAGCTTCATGTGTAAATTTCTGAAGCCCACAGTAATCAGTACTGTTTCAAACCATGATTTTTTTGTGATAGTTGATTAATATAATATGAAATTGCCAGTCAGACTTTGTTAGTAGGTTCATATGTCCCTCTGCGTTTGTCCATTATACTGCACAGTAGTTTTTCCCAGTAGTAAGATTATGAGACAGTGTGTACTGCTGCATTTGTTGGCCATTCTATGTTCTGCATAAGGCTTAGCTGTTGTATTATTTGTTAGGGCAACTTATTGTATATATTGAGAATAACTGTGTTAGATGAGATTAGTTAGTGTATCAAGTGAGTTTATTTCCGCTTTGCCATAAACCTTTATAGCGCATTGTCTGACTAGGCTGGCGACCGCATGAATAAATACAGGGTGACAATTATTGAACTATATAAAAAACGTAAATTATTTACAAACTACGGCGTGCTCACACTTAATTCAACATGTAAACGTCACTACAGATATTCAGATTTAGGTTATGACATGTTCGATACGCCTACCACCATTGGCGATGATACGGCGCAAACGAATAGCGAAATTTTGCATGACCCGCTGAAATGGTTCAGATTACTCTGAGCGCTATGGGACTTCTAAGGTTATCAGTCCCCTAGAACTTAGAACTATTTAAACCTAACTAACACAAGGACATCACACAAATCCATGTCCGAGGCAGGATTCGAACCTGCGACCGTAGCGGTCGCGCGGTTCCAGACTGTTGCGCCTAGAACCGCTCGGCCACCCAGGTCGGCTCACCCGTTGAAGTGTCGATACTGTCGATGACCTCCTCAATGGCTGCTTTCAGGTCAGCGTAGGTTTCGGGGTTAATATAGCCTCACAAAAAGGAGACTCATGTGTTGAGATCCGGATAATATGGCAGCTAATCGATGCCCATGCTTTAGTAGACTCTAGATACCCCAGAGCCAGAATGCGGTCCCCAAAGTGCTCCTCCAGGACACCACTCTCCTGCTTCGATAGGATCCACCATCTTGTATGAACCAAGTCTTGTCGAAATCAGGTTCACTTTGGATAGTGAGGATGAAATCATCTTCCAAAACGTTCATGTTCCTTTCGGTAGACAACGTGCCATCAAGGAGCATCGCACCAATTATTCCGTGACTGGACATTGCACATCACACGTCACCAATTGAGGGTGAAGAGACTTCTCGACCGTGGAATGCGGAATCTCAGTCCCCCAAATGCGCCAACTTTGCCTATTGACGAACGCATCCAAATGAAAGCGGGCTTCGTCGCTAAACCAAATCATGAGCATTCGCATACTAATTCCCATCATGCCCAGCGACCAACCGTGCAGTTTGAATCATCCAGAAGTTATGACTATTTTATTTCATATATTTCAATAAATGTCACCCTGTAATTACACTTTACTTTCGTATTAGTAGAACGTCAATTCAAAACCCGTTTGCTTTGCTGTTGTTAATGTTTCACTTTCTTCGCAATTACGAAAAGACTAAAACACTTCACAGAAGGTTAACTTTATCAGCGATTGCCAATCTGGTAAGGCCCGCTAGTGTTACAAGAGACGCATCATGTGAAAATTACTATGTCCTTAAGTTTTGCATACCATTATATTATCATTCTCCCCGCTGACAAGGGCTGTGCATCAATAGTTATGAATGTCGCCCATTGTCACAGTAAGATTAAGGGTTATTAGATCTGCAGACATACAGGAAGATGAGTATGGACCTCACTGACAAAGTCCTTAGAATTGTTAAACAGTTAATAAAAAAGTCGTCAGTCGAACATACCGCTCAGAGAGTTCTTTTGTGTCCAGCAACGCTATCACCGAGGATCTATAGGTTGCCGAAAATTCATAAAAAATACATTCCGCTCATACCTCTAGAAGTTGAATTGGTTTGCGCACGTATGTGATTGCCAAGTTCCTGAAAACATTATTACGATCACATGTTGGCTGATCAGATTATTACACCAAGAACTGTCACATTTTATCAAAATATTAAATGGCATAGAGGTGCGGCCAGAGTTCACATTAGAAGTTTCGATTCGATGTCGCTGACATCCATGGTTCCGCTTAATGAGGTGCTGAAACATTTGAATCGAATTCTTCCTGCCAACATACTTAGAGTAGAACAGTGGGTTTTATAAGCAAATGCCTGGCATGGCTATTTGGAATCCCTTAAGCCCGGTGACTGTAAATTTCCTTATGGAAATATTCTAAGAACAACCTTTACGAACTGCCAAAAAAAGGCAAAATATATGGTTCCGTTACGTGCGCAGTACGTTTGTGTTGCAAAGACATGGCAGTGAGAAATTAGGCTATTTACATGAGCATGTCAAGGATGTTAAGTGGAGGTTATGGCCGAGACCGATCAAAAAGATAGACATTTTCACATAATATTCATCCCTGAAGTATACAGATTATGCGTGCAAAAGTATTTTTGGTTGCGAAAGTATTTTAAAAGTTACATCGTCCTAGATGGAACCATGCGACGCCCGCATTATAGGCACCTGTAGGTATTTGATAAATTAATTCGAGGCCCTCGCCTGTGGTTGATTGGGAGGTCCTTCCAAGGCGTGGCAAGCAGCGAAAGACGTCCCCGGAGGCTGATCAGAAAGCCTCCATGGTGCGTCTGACAGACAGGTTTCAGGTACTGTCTCTGGCTGAGCCAGATGCAGCTGCCTGCCCTGTTTCAGAGGATGATTCTCAGCCTTCAAGGTCCAGGCAATCGCAGAGGGTGGGCTTATTGGTAGTTGGGAGCTCCAATGTTAGGCGCGTAATGGGGCCCCTTAGGGATATGGCGGCTAAGGAGGGGAAGAAATACAGTGTGCACTCCGTGAGCATTGCGGGTGGAGTCATTCCTGATGTGGAAAGGATCCTTCCGGATGCCATGAAGAGCACGAGTGCAGCCAGCTGCAAGTGGTGGCACATGTCGGCACTAATGACGTGTGTCGCTTTGGATCTGAGGAAATTCTCTCTGGATTCCAGCGGCTATCTGATTTGGTGAAGGCTGCCGGTCTTGCTTACGAGATGAAGGCAGATCTCACCATCTGCAGCATCGTTGACAGAACCGACTGCGGACCTTTGGTGCAGAGCCGGGTGGAGGGTCTGAATCAGAGGCTCAGACGGTTTTGCGACCGTGTTGGCAGCAGATTCCTTGACTTGCGCCATAGGGTGGTGGGGTTTCCGGTTCCGCTGAATAGGTCAGGAGTTCACTACACTCAGCTGGCGGCTACACGGGTAGCGGAGGCTGTGTGGCGTGGAATGGGCGGTTTTTTAGGTTAGAAGGCCTCGGGAAAGTACGGGATCGGCTGCAATCTCAAAGGGTGCATGGCAAATACAGGACGTTCTTGGATCAAGCAGCAGTCGGAATTGTAGTTGTAAATTGTTGTAGTTGTGCTGGGAAAGTCCCTGAGCTTCAAGCGCTAATAGAAAGCACAGAAGCTGAAACCGTTATAGGTACAGAAAGCTGGCTAAAGCCTGAAATAAGTTCTGCAAAAAAATTTACGAAGTCTCAGACACTGTTCAGGAAAGATAGATTAGGCGGAATTAGTAGTAGAGTGTTTGTGTCTGTCATTAGTGGTTTATCTTGTAGTAAAGTCGAAGTAGATACTCCGTGCGAATTGGTGTAGGTGGAGGTTATACTTAACAGCCGAACTAAGTTAATAATTTGCTCCTTCTACCGACCCCCAGGCTCCGATTATATAGTTGCTGAACAGTTCAGAGAAAGTTTGAGACAAATAAATACCCCACTCAAACGGTTATAGTTGGTGGGGACTTCAACCTTCCCTCGATATGTCGGCAAAAATACTTGTTCAAAATCGGTGGTAGGCAGAAAACATCTTCCGAGATTGTCCTAAATGCTTTCTCCGAAAATTATTTCGAGCAGTTAGTCCACGAACCCACGCGAATTGTGAATAGTTGCGAAAACACACTTGACCTCTTAGCCACAAACAATCCAAAGCTAATAGAGAGCATCATGACTGATACAGGGATTAGTGATCACAAGGTCGTTGTAGCTAGGGTCAATACCGTTTCTTCCAAATCCACCAGAAACAAACGCAAAATAATTTTATTTAAAAAATCGGATAAAGTGTCACTAGAAGCCTTCCTAAGAGACACTCTCCATTCCTTCCGAACTGACTATGCAAATGTAGACGAGATGTGGCTCAATTTCAAAGGTATAGTACCAACAGCAATTGAGAGATTCATACCTCATAAATTGGTAAGAGATGGAACTGATCCCCCATGGTACACAAAACAGGTTCGAACGCTGTTGCAGAGGCAACGGAAAAAGCATGCGAAGTTCAGAAGAACGCTAAATCCCGAATATTGGCTAAAATTTACAGACGCGCGAAATTTGGCACGGACTTCCATGCGAGATGCCTTTAATAGGTTCCACAGCGAAACATTGTCTCGAAATTTGGTAGAAAATCCGAAGAAATTACGGTCGTATGTAAAGTACACAAGCGGCAAGACGCAGTCAAACCTTCGCTGCGCAGTGCCGATGGTACTGTTACCGACGACTGTGCCGCTAAAGCGGAGTTATTGAACGCAGTTTTCCGAAATTCCTACACCAGGGAAGCCGAATGGAATATTCCAGAATTTGAAACACGAACAGCTGCTAGCATGAGTTTCTTAGAAGTAGATACCTTAGGGGTATCATGTAAATATTATTTATGAATTTGTATAGATTTATGAGATTTTATGTATGTTGAATCTGTGAAACATGATACGTAATGACTTATGATTCATGACATGACAAATAAAGAAAATACGTCAACAAACTGCTCAGCTGCAGGTGGTACGCCTTTGCCTTCGCGATTTGGAGGGCAGTTTAAGGAACAATTTACACTGGAGCACAGACAATATTTAATTTAGTTAACTTAGATTATATGTATCGACTTTTTAAGACGAGAGAAAGCAAAATAAAGGAATTAACACCGCTCTCTTGTCACAGCCAGTAAGCATCGGCACGCTCTTATGTCATTCGTTGTCCTAGAAGGACGTAATATTTTGTTCGGCTCCACAGTTAGCCATATTGATATTTATTTGCAGAAAAGAGGCGCAGAATTAATAAGTCGCTCTCATTTGTGAATTATCTGCAATTATTTACTTAGAATTTTACGTGTCATCGTAATGTATATGTTAAAATGAATATATATTTTATTTAATCGTATGCTTTTCTTTGTTTCAGTAGTTTTAGTCACTCCATTTTCATGATTGAAGCTGAGGTCATATATCAGACTTTGTCTACAAAAAATATATAATGAGCCTTGGCTACGTTCCGAACATCTTCGGACGTGCGAAGCTCGATAAATTCATGGCGTAAATTTTAATCTCTCAATTACTCATCCAAACAAAAAACGAACAATTATTATTATTTTACAAATTATTATTATTATTATTATTATTTTATTTTTATTTATTAAACTTGTATTAATTTAAACGTGTATTAATTTTATCTACCTTTTGAGTCAGTGTGGCGAAGTCTGATTTTATCTAATTTCTGAAAACTGCATTGTCTGTCATTAATTGTGTGAATTTTTTGTCATTGTCTTGCTTAATATTGGATATGCCTTCAAAAATTGAATTCAGTATAGCGGCAAAATTTTGATTGCAAAATGAGCTTGCCCCCGCCGCGTTATTAGACGTAACGTGGTCTCTCAAGTTTGGCTCTGAATTGCTCCTTTCGGCGTTTGTGTGTGTGTATTGCGGATTATTTTGATGTGTTTGCGTGTCTGTATTAATTTCTGTGTCTGAATGTGTCTGTGTATCCATGTTTGCATTACTTGATTGTTGTTCCATTGTGTACTGGTGTTGAGTTTTTACCATATCGTGAATAAATTGTGTGCAAGAAAATAATTATTTAAACGCGTAGTGTGCAAATGTACTGCCTATGTGTATGTATAAATGTCTGAGAATGATTGAAAGATGACTTTAAAGATGGAAAGTAGCATACGTGTTAATGGTGACTATCCATGTTGCTTGAATCTTGTACAATGCCGGCCATATTGTGCAATGTAACTTGCATGTTGTTGGATCGGAATGTAATCGTCTGAATAATGAGATTTCGCGGGATTTGGAAAAAAATTATTGAATGGAAACTGAATATTGAATTTAATGCTGAGAAAAATAATTTTGGATGAAAAATGTGCTTGGAATCAATTGTGGATGCGCGAGTGCTGCGTCTTACCGTTCATGTCGTCTTGATGCGAAGTCCAAATTGTCTCCAGATTTTATCCGTTTTCTTCAGTATTCTCGTCACATATGTTGTTGCCGGTCAGGATGTACATGAAAGAGAACAATTACTTTTAGTACCGATACAATAATGAGTCCTGGCACACAGTCACCAGTTTAATAAATACAAATAAAATACTGAACCTATAAGATATTTTTTTCTATGTGTGACCCAAATGTATTTGTAAATATCTAGTTTAATGCAATTGAAAATGTAAAATATGTATAAGTATTACCAAACAATGTAATGTCAATCTATAGGTATATGTTTCACAGAAATTTTTTTATATCTATGTAAATATGTAACAGAAAATTGTACTCATTGTGAAGTGATATTTGTTATGTTTTGTGCTCTCTGTTGTGAACGAACATTTTGTTTTGCAACGAACAGATTTTATCCGTTTTTTTTTTCAGTATTCTCGTCACATATGTTCCTTCACCAGGGAAGCCGAATGGAATATTCCAGAATTTGAAACACCAACAGCTGCTAGCATGCGTTTCTTAGAAGTAGATACCTTAGGGGTTGCGAAGCAGCTCAAACCGCTTGATACGGGCAAGTCTTCAGGCCCAGATTGTATACCGATTAGGTTCCTTTCAGATTACGCTATACAATAGCTCCCTACTTAGCAATCATATACAACCGCTCGCTCACCGATAGATCTGTACCTACAGATTGGAAAATTGCGCAGGTCGCACCAGTGTTTAAGAAGGGTAGTAGGAGTAATCCATCGAACTACAGACCTATATCATTGACGTCGGTTTGCAATAGTGTTTTGGAGCATATACTGTATTCAAACATCATGAATCACCTCGAAGGGAACGAACTATTGATACGTAATCAGCGTGGTTTCAGAAAACATCGTTATTGTGCAACGCAGCTAGCTCTTTATTCGCACGAAGTAATGGCCGCTATCGACAGGAGATCTCAAGTTTATTCCGTATTTCGAGATTTCCGGAAAGCTTTTCACACCGTTCCTCACAAGCGACTTCTAATCAAGCTGCGGGCCTGTAGGGTATCGTCTCAGTTGTACGACTGGATTCGTGATTTCCCGTCAGGAAGGTCGCAGTTCGTAGTAATAGACGACAAATCATCGAGTAAAACTGAAGTGATATCAGGTGTTCCGTAGGGAAGCGTCCTGGGACCTCTGCTGTTCCTGATCTATAAATGACCTGGGTGACAATCTAAGCAGTTCTCTTAGGTTGTTCGCAGATGATGCTGTAATTTACCGTCTAGTAAGGACATCCGAAGACCAGCATCAGTTGCAAAGCGATTTAGAAAAGATTGCTGTATGGGGTGGCAGGTGGCAGTTGACGCTAAATAACGAAAAGTGTGAGGCGATCCACATGAGTTCCAAAAGAAATCCGTTGGAATTCGATTACTCGATAAATAGTACAATTCTCAAGGCTGTCAATTCAACTAAGTACCTGGGTATAAAAATTACGAACAACTTCAGTTGGAAAGACCACATAGATAATATTGTGGGGAAGGCGAGCCAAAGGTTGCGTTTCATTGGCAAGACACTTAGAAGATGCAACAAGTCCACTAAAGAGACAGCTTACACTACACTCGTTCGTCCTCTGTTAGAATATTGCTGCGCGGTGTGGGATCTTTACCAGGTGGGATTGACGGAGGACATCGAAAGGGTGCAAAAAAGGGCAGTTCGTTTTGTATTATCACGCGATAGGGGAGAGAGTGTGGCAGATATAATACGCGAGTTGGGATGGAAGTCATTAAAGCAAAGACGTTTTTCGTCGCCGAGAGATCTATTTACGAAATTTCAGTCACCAACTTTCTCTTCCGAATGCGAAAATATTTTGTTGAGCCCAACCAACATAGGTAGCAATGATCATCAAAATAAAATAAGAGAAATCAGAGCTCGAACAGAAAGGTTTAGGTGTTCGTTTTTCCCGCGTGATGTTCGGGAGTGGAATGCTAGAGAGATAGTATGATTGTGGTTCGATGACTCCTCTGCCAAGCACTTAAATGTGAATTGCAGAGTAATCATGTAGATGTAGATGTAGATGTAGATGTAGATGTAAAAAACATTTGGCCAATACACGAATTTCTCTCCAATAAAGATTTGCTTCAATGCTGCAACGGTTCCAATATTCAAAACCAGAACGAGAGCTTCAATGCCTGTGTTTGGAAACTGATACCGAAACATAATGTTTATGGTTCAAAAACTTTTGAGTTATAAACATATACAGGGTGATCCCTTGATCGTGACCGGGCCAAATATCTCACGACATAAGCGTCAAACGAAAAATCTACAAAGAACGAAACTTGTCTAGCTTGAAGGGGGAAACCAGATGGCGCTATGGTTGGCCCGCTAGATGGCGCTGTCATAGATCAAACGGATATCAACCCCCATTTTTATTACATATTCGTGTAGTACGTAAAGAAATATGAATGTTTTAGTTGGACCACTTTTTTCGCTTTGTGACAGATCGCTCTGTTATAGTCACAAACGTATAAGTACGTGGTATCACGTAACATTCCGCCAGTGCGGACGGGATTTGCTTCGTGTTACTTTACCCGTGTTAAAATGAACCGTTTACCAATTGCGGAAAAGGTCGATATCGTGTTGATGTATGGCTACTGTCATCAAAATGCCCAACGGGCGTGTGCTATCTATGCCGCTCGGTATTCTGGACGACATCATCCAAGTGTTCGGACCGTTTGCCCGACAGTTATGTTATTTAAGAAAACAGTAAGTGTTTAGCCACATGTGAAACGTCAACCACGACCTGCAACAAATGATGATGCCCAAGTAGGTGTTTTAGCTGCTGTCGCGGCTAATCCTCACATCGGTAGCAGACAAACTGCGCGAGAATCGGGAATCTCAAAAACGTCGGTGTTGAGAATGCTACATCACCATCGACTGTACCCGTACCATATTTCTATGCACCAGGAATTGCATGGCGACGACTTTGAACGTCGTGTACAGTTTCGCCACTGGGCACAAGAGAAATTACGGGACGATGACAGATTTTTTGCACGCGTTCTATTTAGCGACGAAGCGTCATTCACCAAAAGCGGTAACGTAAACCGGTATAATATGCACTATCGGGGAACGGAAAATCCACGATGGCTACGACAAATGGAACATCAGCGACCTTGTCGGGTTAATGTATGGTGCGGCTTTATGGGAGAAAGGATAATTGGTCGCCATTTCATCGATGGCAATCTAAATGGCGCAATGTATGCTGATTTCCAACGTAATGTTCAAGCGATGTTACTACAAGATGTTACACTGCATGACAAAATGGCGATGTACTTCCAACGTGATGGATTTCCCGCACATAGCTCGCGTGCGGTTGAAGCGGTATTGAATAACATATTTCATGACAGGTGGATTGGTCGTCGAAGCGCCATACCATGGCCCGCACGTTCACCGGATCTGACGTCCCCGGATTTCTTTCTGTGGGGTGAGTTGAAGGATATTTGCTATCGTGAACCACCGACAACGCCTGACAACATGCGTCACCGCATTGACAATGCATGTGCAAACATTACGGAAAGCGAACTACTCGCTGTTGAGAGGAGTGTTGTTACACGTATTGCCAAATGCACTGAGGTTAACGGACATCATTTTGAGCATTTATTGCATTAATGTGGTATTTACAGGTAATCACGCTGTAACAGCATGGGTTCTCAGAAATGATAAGTTCACAAAGGTACATGTATCACATTGGAACAACCGAAATAAAATGTTCAAACGTACCTACGTTCTGTATTTTAATTTGAAAAACCTACCTGTTACCAACTGTTCGTTTAAAATTGTGAGCCATGTGTCTGTGACTATTACAGCGCCATCTGTCACAAAGCGAAAAAAGTCGTCCAACTAAAACATTCGTATTTCTTTACGTACTACACGAATATGAAATAAAAATGGGGGTTGATATCCGTTTGACCCATGGCAGCGCCATCTAGCGGGCCAACCATAGCGCCATCTGGTTTCCCCCTTCAAGCTAGACAAGTTTCGTTCTTTGTAGATTTTTCGTTTAACGATTATGTCGTGAGATATTTGGCCCGGTCTCGATCAAGGGATCACCCTGTATAGCTGCAGGTACATTCAACGAAGATTATTCATCTACTCAGAAGACCATGAACGTGTTAGTAATCGTCACAGGGATGAACAGGAAAAACGTCGTGGAGTTATGAGACAGGAAACGCGTAGCTGTTGCGAAGGAAGGAATGTCTCCCTGTTAAAAGAGTCCGGATTGAAAAAAAATAGAGCACCAAATTCAGAGCTAGATCACAAACGAAGAAGAGGAAGGCTGCCTCTATGGTCGAGGTACCGCAGATTAACTGTACAGTTTTGAAACAGCATATTTTTTGTTGCTTCAAACTTGAAATTCATTCTTCTCGAAACAACATTTCTCTATCTGCGTAGCACTCTAGAGCCTTGACAGGTTAATCGACTCATTTGATTTTTTTAAATGAAAGATAAATATATGTGTACTATTACCTACATGGAGATTCCTATGACAACCCACGACAAGACCGAGGGGTTATGAAAAAGTAGCGGATGAAGCGAGAAACATTCATGAACCGGGGCTGCTCGACGCGCAATTGAAATATCTCAGCAATGCGTTGCTAAAGAATGGGTATACTTTCTCTGAGGTAAGAAGACAGTTAATACAGCCACAGAAAGATCATAGACGCGTACAGGCTTCTGCTAAATCCGAGATTTTTCTAAAGTTTACGGAAAACATTACTGAACAAATAGGGAAGACCTTGAAGAAACGAAATACACTCCTGGAAATTGAAATAAGAACACCGTGAATTCATTGTCCCAGGAAGGGGAAACTTTATTGACACATTCCTGGGGTCAGATACATCACATGATCACACTGACAGAACCACAGGCACATAGACACAGGCAACAGAGCATGCACAATGTCGGCACTAGTACAGTGTATATCCAAATTTCACAGCAATGCAGGCTGCTATTCTCCCATGGAGACGATCGTAGAGATGCTGGATGTAGTCCTGTGGAACGGCTTGCCATGCCATTTCCACCTGGCGCCTCAGTTGGACCAGCGTTCGTGCTGGACGTGCAGACCGCGTGAGACGACGCTTCATCCAGTCCCAAACATTCTCAGTGGGGGACAGATCCGGAGATCTTGCTGGCCAGGGTAGTTGACTTACACCTTCTAGAGCACGTTGGGTGGCACGGGATACATGCGGACGTGCATTGTCCTGTTGGAACAGCAACTTCCCTTGCCGGTCTAGGAATGGTAGAACGATGGGTTCGATGACGGTTTGGATGTACCGTGCACTATTCCGTGTCCCCTCGACGATCACCAGTGGTGTATGGCCAGTGTAGGAGATCGCTCCCGACACCATGATGCCGGGTGTTGGCCCTGTGTGCCTCGGTCGTATGCAGTCCTGATTGTGGCGCTCACCTGCACGGCGCCAAACACGCATACGACCATCATTGGCAACAAGGCAGAAGCGACTCTCATCGCTGAAGACGACACGTCTCCATTCGTCCCTCCATTCACGCCTGTCGCGACACCACTGGAGGCAGGCTGCACGATGTTGGGGCGTGAGCGGAAGATGGCCTAACGGTGTGCGGGACCGTAGCCCAGCTTCATGGAGACGGTTGCGAATGGTCCTCGCCGATACCCCAGGAGCAATAGTGTCCCTAATTTGCTGGGAAGTGGCGGTGCGGTCCCCTACGGCACTGCGTAGGATCCTACGGTCTTGGCGTGCATCCGTGCGTCGCTGCGGTCCGGTCCCAGGTCGACGGGCACGTGCACCTTCCGCCGACCACTGGCGACAACATCGATGTACTGTGGAGACCTCACGCCCCACGTGTTGAGCAATTCGGCGGTACGTCCACCCAGCCTCCCGCATGCCCACTATACGCCCTCGCTCAAAGTCCGTCAACTGCACATACGGTTCACGTCCACGCTGTCGCGGCATGCTACCAGTGTTAAAGACTGCGATGGAGCTCCGTATGCCACGGCAAACTGGCTGACACTGACGGCGGCGGTGCACAAATGCTGCGCAGCTAGCGCCATTCGACGGCCAACACCGCTGTTCCTGGTGTGTCCGCTGTGCCGTGCGTGTGATCATTGCTTGTACAGCCCTCTCGCAGTGTCCGGAGCAAGTATGGTGGGTCTGACACACCGGTGTCAATGTGTTCTTTTTTCCATTTCCAGGAGTGTATCTCTGTAATCTACAGGCTCATCAAGATGATATAGAAATACCCAAAGTCAGCCAAGGATGCTCTCAAATCGATGGAAAAAGCAGGAGTTTACAGGATATCTAGTGGCTAAGAAACCTGTAGGTATATACTACTAAAAGAGCGGTCGGAAAACGACCAGAAGCATACAAAGGCAACTGTAGAATGGTAGAAGCTGACAGATCAGCTGTTGCGGAACATTCTTTGCAAATAAAGGATCACTGTATTCGATTTGATGAGACTCAGGTAATGGCAGCCACGAGTGGGCACTATGAAAGACGCTGTAGGGAGGCCATAGAGATTAGTAAACACCCGATTAATTTCAGTCTGAAGAAGGAGGGATGAAAGTAAATGATATCTGGAATATGGTGCTGAAGAATTTGTGTATCAGTCATCCAGCAAGGGGTGGTAGCAATAGCACATAACAGAAGCCGCCAACGACCATTTGCGCTCAAGTTTTCAAAATATGTGACGTCAGTCCACCGCTCGAGAGCACAACGAAAAGGAATTTTTCTTCAATTAGTAGCGAGCGAAAGTGTGCATCGAACCGTCCCAATAGTTACAACCCCTGTGTAAGATGTCTTCCGCAGATGGAGAAGAAACGTTGGATCCCAACAAGAAATCCATCCATCTATGCTATAATGTATTTTAATAATGGTCCGTATGTGCCAAGCGAGCTTAGTTTGACTCCATGCCTAGAACAGTTGGCAGTTGTCCTGTGTACTAAAGTTCGCACCGTGTGTGGCCCCAAATCACCTTCAAAATTTTTTAATGAACACACCGCCATTTGACTGTATATATAATTACGATCCAGGTTTCGCCCTTTATGCCATTTTCAAGTGGCATTTAAGTCATAATGGCATGAAAGGTCGAAACGTAGGTCATAATTAAATAAACAACAATTGACTCAAATGGTCGTGTGCTCATTTAAAAATTATTGTATGACTGGTGCTCAGCAACCTCAGAAGACTACAAATTTGATTATGTATTCTTGCTAATAAACTGTATACGGACAATAAGTAACGTTCCGTTGACTTCTGATCTTCCTGGTGTTGAAATTGCATTGGTGAAGAGTGTACATACATGTCAAACAAGAACTAGCGTCAGATGAAAAGATGAATACTTCGTGCAAGCTACAAGGTAAGGCGAATTTGTGCAAGGTACAACATCTCAGCTTTCCAAACATGCTATATTTATTGTTACTCCTTTGTGCTGCCTTAGCTCTATTTGCAGCTATTTAAGCACTTAATCACTCATGGTTGAAAGCGAGAGTTATAACAATACTCAATTACAATACTTACCTTTAGTGTTTGAGGCTCGACGCTCATTTTCAAATGCTATCACATGATTTAAATGGGTTCCGAAGGAGTTAATTGTGCTAAAACAAACACTAAATACCGTTAATTCCAACTATATTCTTCACCACGTCACATTTCCTAGAAAACGGGCTCCACACAAGACTAATTTTTAACAAATGACACAGGGCAATGTAACCTGGTGATCAAGGGAAGGCAGTATTCGGTTACGATTGTGGACGGGCCTTTTACAGTTACACTCATTTATTTTTAAAACTGTAATTCCAGACTTAACAATAAATAAAAAAATACCATACGTTATTAATGAAGGAATAAACAACTGTGTAAATAATAGTGTTTTCAGTGCGTTACAATTTAGCAAATCACCATAAAATACAGACATAAATAATGTTTAAAAAAAACAAGTCACTGTGATCATGGCAGAAGGCCTTACACGTCAAGAATGGCAATAAATTAAGAATGTTTAAGAACTCGCTGCAATTTATGGCTTACAGGTACTGAAATATTAAAAGGTAAGTGGCCACAGACACAGCAGAAGGTATCAGACGACAGGAATGGCAGCAAATAAGGTTTCAAGGCTTACTGCTAAAATACAAATACGAGATAATTTTTTTAAATCAAATGACCACAATCACGGCTAAAGGCCTTACACAATAGGAACGTCAAATATATAAAAAAATCAGAGACCTGCTGTAAAACAGCAAAAACAAGCAAAGGTTGATTAAAAGAAACAAGCAACTGACCACCTTCGGGTGAAATAAGATGATGGTAACCTTTTAACACAATCCTTACACCGCTAGATTTATTCCAGAAGGCGACCAGACCTATTAACTAGACATACATAACCTTTACTGTAGGCATTGCAAAATATGGTAATAAATAATACAATAATAAAACACAAGGACCAGTCACAGACGGTGCTCTAGGAATCGACCTCTGAGAAAGTCCGGCAATAAACACTTTCGTGAGCGATGAATGGCGCTGAGCACTATGGGACTTAACATCTATGGTCATCAGTCCCCTAGAACTTAGAACTACTTAAACCTAACTAACTTAAGGACATCACACAACACCCAGTCATCAGTGAGCGATGAGATAGGCAGCCAAGAGTAGCATTCACTTCACAACGTGGTAACTCAGACTAGTGGCAGTCTCACGAATGACTAATAATAATCTTGCGGAATCTACCTGACGTCCGATAAACCAAACGCAACTATGGAACAATACGCCAAAGCCGGACCCGGCGGTCTGCACTACGCCCCCAGAATATTGTGTTTAGAGCGCCTGGAACGAGAAAGGAACCATTACCAGAGTTCAGTCCGATTCCACAAACCCGAAAATCTGAAGAAACGAGTCACAGTACAGAACACCAGACAAACTAACAGTAACTAAAACCCCACTTGATTGGTGTGCGAGGCAAAACCGTAACGTAACCAACCAGAATCAGCAACCACACATCATTGCGGTAACAATCGCGAAGCGAGCCAAAACCAAGTACCAAATGAGTGACATCAAGCGCACACTGAACTCACTGTAACAACTCTGACGACGGTTGGCAGAATGAAACAAATCTCTTCACTGCTTTATTAATTCACAGTTGAGTAACTACACCGTCTAACCACTGAGCCAAGTGCTTTTAACACAGTAGGGCTTTCAAGTACTAATCGGTACGCAGATCCACCAAACTGCGCATGACAGCACAATGATAAGTCCATGGGAGCTGCCAGCAGTCCCGGCGTGTTTTCGCACTGTGCAGACATGGCTCCTCCTGAGTCGCCAACAGAACTAGCCACTCACACTACCCGGAAAAACAACAACGTGGCCCGAAATACAGGCCGACAGTTACTACATATCGAAACCACCACTGCTGCCACTAGCGGACAGGCAACGCTTGAGAAAGCGAGTGGCTCCATTCAGCATGAGAAGAAGACAAACCACCACAACCATGCCAACTGAACGATACCTTCTGGCCTCCAACAGAGGACGGTAACCTACAAACATCACCAACGCGAGCCGCAGCACGGCTCAAGCAACATACATAAAGTAACAAACATTTTATGCATCTAAAAGCTATATGACAACAGAAACATGGTTTTCGCGCATGAAATCTGCATCACGAACTCTTTACACTTTGCGCACTTGAAAACAATGAAAAATCTGACATACAGTTGGCGTCAGCCTTTATCAACACTCCGTATGGGGAGAGATCATTCAAGAAGTAGGGGTTCTTCGCATGTCTGACTTACTGCAAAAGAGAAGTGAAATACAGTCATTCTGTATATTCTTCAGAGCTATAATTTAAATGCTACATAAGAGTGGTATTTATATTTTAATTTAAATTCTCTTTCGTGATGCAGTGTTCTGGGAATAATTAATTCTGTTTACGATAGTGTTTTCAAGGTTATTGATTTAACGAAACTAACGGTGAATCTACCAACGTTATTCGAATGAGCCTACGCCCCTACGTATCTCATAATTCGTCTGTAAATATGCATCGTGGACTACAAATCCCTAACTGTATGACATGCTATAATTTGGGCTTGGTATCGCTCTCTTCATAATGTTAATCTGGCCTATTCCTTGTTGACCTATTAAAGCAACCTCTGTGCTTCTCTTATTTTGTTTATACTTCATTTTTATTCCTACGACGAGGGCGGTGGATTGGACGTCTTAGCTCGGAACAACGAAACTGCGCGCTGTGCTTCTCTTATTTTGTTTATACTTCATTTTTATTCCTACGACGAGGGCGGTGGATTGGACGTCTTAGCTCGGAACAACGAAACTGCGCGCAGCAGCCGTTCCTGGGACGAGCGTGGAGATTTAAGCGGGAGGCCTACAGCAGAAGGAGCAGCCCCCCTGCCTTAAAAGTGCGCTACCGGCTGCCTGGGCACAAGGCACAGAGCTCGGCCGACACGTCTGCAGCTGTAGCTGTCAACGATACTGCAGGCGCCGCTCAGCTTTTACAGCGACCCCTGAACTCCCCGACAGCCCTAGTCGGCCGGTGAGCCGTGTCTAGCGCAGCCATATTTCTTTTTACGGCCAGGCACTTTATGTCCGCGCGTCTCAGGTGGCAGGCGGGAGGCGGGAGGCGGTCTTATCGCCGTAGCGATGCTCCTCATTCTACCAGCCGCCCACGTTTCTACACTGTCGGAAAAAAAATTAATACACCCTTGTAGAGGTTTCCAATTCACTCAAGATTTATTGTTGCATATGAGAATTCATAAACAGATTACATTTACAAAAATTTCAAATATGTGAGAAATCTTTTGGGACTTAACTGCTAAGGTCATCAGTCCCTAAGCATACACACTACTTAACCTAAATTATCCTAAGGACAAACACACACACACCCATGCCCGAGGGAGGACTCGAACCTCCGCCGGGACCAGCAGCACACTCCATGACTGCAGCGCCTGAGACCGCTCGGCTAATCCCGCGAGGCTTACATTTACAGATCAGCAGCACAATCGGTTCTGAGATACCAGGTATCGACCCATGCTACTACACCAGTGTTAGTATGTGGTGTAGTCTCCACAGGCGGAAATGCTTGCACTGACTTTGCAATGGCCGCGCCTTCTCGACCTGTTCGTGTAGTTTCGTAAGAGTTGTTGAGACGAGCCACTTCTCATCCCATCTACATGCTTGATTGGAGACAAGGTTGGAAATTGTGCTGACCTGGGAATTGCTGCACACTTTACAGAGCACACTGAGTTTCACAGGCAGTGGGTGGATGAGCGTTACCCTGTTGAAACAACACATCACCTCCCTGTTGCAAGAACGGCAAAAGAACGGGTCTAACAACGGCCTTCGCGTACCATGCGATGGTTAGCGTCCCTTCCAGAAACACCAAAGGTGAACGAGAGTTGTAGCTAATCGCAGCCCACACCATAAGGCCTGGGGTGAGACAAGTGTCCTTTAACGAATGCTCTCTACCGGACAGCGCTCACCACGTCTATGTCGTACATGCAAACCACCATCACTTGGTGATATACAGGACATAAAATCCCGTCTGAGGCCTGCGATCGTTTTTATGTTAATAACTGGCCACCAATGCTGTACAGTCGCTATAAAGTCACGAGGTGTTCAATTGACTCTTTTATTAGAACATCTTACGCGTTTCGGGATTACACCCATCTTCAGACATCACAGTGTCCAATAGCATATGACTATAACTGCGACCCAAGCCGTCTCGAAGCTGTGCTTCAAGACTGCATAGGTCTCAGTTATAGTCATACGTTACTGGCCACTTTCTTTGAGTTTTCAAGACTGTGTGCCTGGTTGGTTAGGAAGGAGTTCAAGTTTGTGATGTCTGAAGATTGGTGTAATCCCGAAACGCGTAACATGTTCTATTAAAAGAGTCAATTGAACATCTAATGACTTTATTGCGATTGTACAGCATTGGTTGCCATTTATTACCATCACTTGGACCCATGCAGAATCTCATCGCTAAAGTCCACGGCTCCACCATTCTGTCTTCCAAGTGATCCTCTGACAGCACGAGTCGGGCTGTGCACGTAGATGCTGTGGCATGAATGGAAGACGGGCTAGAACTGTGCTCACCCATAGTCCCACTGCTATTAACCCGTTCGCAACACTTCATGTTAACACGTCTGGGTTCTCAAACCCTCTTACCTGTGCTGTTGTAGCTGTACAATCTGCCACTGCTGCCCTCACAATACGGCGACCACGGCAAACGTCTATGCTGCGAGTACGTCCAAAACCTCGTGCATGGTGTGAGAATGTTCGCATGACCACGGGCACCAACATCACCGCACATCTGACGCAGCACATCCAACTTGTGTGGCAGTCCTCTGAAAGGACGGTCCCTCCACTCGGAAGGCAGCAATTTGACCGCTTTCCAATTAGCTCAGTTGGCTGTAGGAAGCGCGAGTGCGTCTCCGTGGCATAGCTGCGTGGTTGCTTCAAATGTTTGCACCACATTGAGCCTTCTGGCTGTGAGCATTACCTGTTAAAGAACAGACACAGATGGCGCTCTGGTTGCTATGTCACGGCGTTCTCTTTTAGCGGACGAAGATCAAACCATTATCAGTACATCTACTATCTTCCAGTTGAAATACGCCTCCATCCGCTGAAAATCGAGGCAACGGCCTTGCCGCAGTGGATACACCGGTTCCCGTCAGATCACAGAAGTTAAGCGCCGTCGGGCGTGGCCGGCACTTGATGAGACACCATCCGGGCCGTCACGCGCTGTTGCCATTTTCCGGGGTGCACGCCGCCTCGTGATGCCAGTTGAGGAGCTACTCGACCGAATAGTAGCGGCTCCGGTCAAAGTAAACCATCATGACGACCGGGAGAGCGGTGTGCTGACCACACGCCCCTCCTATCCGCATCCTCAGCCGGGGATGACACGGCGGTCGGATGGTCCCGATGGGCCACTTGCGGCCTGAAGACGGGGTGAGTCCGATGAAAATCGACGTAATCCTTCCAGGTGTCGTTTGTTTTTTCCTGGCAGTGTACTATTGCCTCATGGAACTTAACCCCATGATTTTTCCCCTGAGAAACCTTAACAAAACCTTCTGTAATTATTTGAGTGGTGGAGTAGCTATTATAGTGAGTAATCTTTCCATTAAGGCTGGGTGGTAGTAAATTTGTACCTCACTTGAAATTGTAGGCCTTGTTCACATTAGACGCTAATGGATGTTAAATAGCATTGCTACTGGATAGATGCTCTTTTGCAAAATATACTAAACTTCAATGGAACAGATGTAAAAGTATCTTTGTGTCAGTTTTATGATATAACTGCCGCTATGGGATTCTAATTGAACACTCCGATTCGAGATTAGTGGAGTAACTGATACCGGGTGTATTTTTTCGTACTTATGTCATTTTGCTCAAAGATTGTTCATTCTATTACACTGAGTTATATTTTAATTTAATCTGTATGCTTTTTTAGTTGCTTTGTTTTAATTTCAATTTTTGTTTAAGAGGTACGCGGGTGCTGAACTGATAGTTTTGTTCAGACTGTACAACATATCTACGAGGTGACTGCTCTTCGTCGTCTGGAGCTAATGTGCCCCTACAACGTCTGAAGATGACAGGTTTTGGGGTTATTACTTCGGGAGACTCTCGATCAGTCCATGTTCCGTTTCAGCGACAGTAGAAGATACACATTGTTTCAAGAGATTTTGAACGAAATTTAGGAACAGCAGAAACACGTTGAGTAAATCAAATTTGCGGAATGTAAAGAATGGCGTATAGTTCTTATGAAATGCCATAATAAATGATTTACATTAAATTATCAATATGAAAAACGAATTTGCAAATATATTTTTCGAAGTACAGAAACGGTTGCACTTTCGAACATTTAGACTGAAGTTAAATCACACAAAATTCTTCTAAATGTTTCTAAGAGTTATTAAATCAATTGTTTCAATTGTAACTTGTCACGTAGCAATGACATATGCTACTCTACTGCATCATTAAATATTTAACGCACATGTTTTTCTCAGCTATTGTCACTTCTGTGTTGAGCTCTTGTGAACTTTTTGAAAAGATCTGTAGGCTACTTACAGAGGGTGTTTGTTTTAACTAGTGACAACTGAATATCTCTAAAACGACGCATAATTCGAAAAAAAATTTTTACGTAAAAAGTTAATATTAGGAAACGAGACATATGTCTGTGCTACAACTGGACATCTCCTAACTGCCGTTCCTGCGCGGGAGGGGTCAACTTCGTATATTCAAATATGAATCCTCAAATTTTAATCCATATTCGAATTTTACGCCAAAAATACAAACGGTTTACTCATACCATTGTTTCCCATTCGTTGGTAGCTGGCGCCGTACAACGGTAGAAGTGGTACGGTAATACGTCCTGCAAGACCTTACGTGCTGGAATTTTTCTCGTAGGTTTATTGTAAGGACAAAGTGTATGCAGAAGTATCAACTACTCGACAGGACATAGTAGGAAGTATCAGAACTGCTTGCACAAACATTCCACCAGAGATGGTTTTAAGTTGTGTACTTGCATTCCACGCATGAATTAATAAATGTATCGCTTTGGGGGGCCGTCAGTTTGAACATTTACGTAGCATTACAGATATGGTGAGAAGCAAGGTGACTCTCAGAAATGCAGCATCTCAGTGGTAAGAGGTAACGGCACTCACCGATGTTAAGCATTCCGATGGGAACAGAAAACTATTACATTCACATAGTTCTTTCAGGATCACTCTAAACGTCGTCTCTAAACAGAAACTGAAATAACTTCTCATATGCAACGTTGAAGTAAGTATCGAACATTAATACCAACCGTTAGAGGACAAAGATTTAGGTTTACAACGTAAATGAAACATAGAATCAAATGTGTCGCTTATAAATTGCTATAAAAGGCACACTTGATATTTATTGATTATAGCGCCCTTTGCAGCGAATGGAAAACAACTGTTTGAGTAAAACGTACGACTTCTTGATGTAGAATATTCCTAACATGCAATAAAATGGGGGGGGGGGGGGGGCGGCGGTTTCCCATTTGAAAAGGCGAAGTCAGCCCTGTGCACGCATGAGGCATGGTTAGTAGGTGGTTAGTAGGTGGAAATCAAACAGAAGTCCCATTTACTAATATTAACTTTGACTTAGAATATTTTTTAGTATGATGCGCCGTTTTTGAGACTCACACACCAAAAAAGGTTTTGCATCACCTCGGTTCCGAGTGTTCCGGAACCTGTACAGAAAATTGGAATAGAGATCAACATAAGCGTCATTTCTGCCATTTTTATTGCTCACACATTGCATGTTGTACCACCATTCAGCGAGACCTTAAGAGGTGGTGGTCCAGATTGCTGTACACGCCTGTACCTCAAATACCCAGTACCACGTCTTCTTGCATTGATGAATGCCTGTATTCGTTGTGGCATACTATACACAAGTTCTTCAAGGCACTGTTGGTCCAGATTGTCCCACTCCTCAATGGCGATTCGCGTAGATCCCTCAGAGTGGTTCGTGGTCACATCGTCCATATACAGCCCCTTTCAATCTATCCCAGGCATATTCTATAGGGTTCATGTCTGGGGAACATGCTGGCTACTCTAGTCGAGCGATGTCGTTATAATGAAGGAAGTCATTCACAAGATGTGCACTACGGGGTCGCGAACTGTCGTCCATAAAGACGAATGCCTCGCCAACATGCAGTCGATATAGTTGCACTGTCGGGCGGCGGATGGCATTCGTGTATCGTACAGCCGTTGCGGCGCCTCCCATGACCACCAGCGGCGTACATCGGCCCAATATAATGCCACCCCAAAACGGCAGGAAACCTCCACCTTTCTGCACTTCCTCGACAGTGTGTCTGACCGAGATGCCTCCAAACACGTCTCCGACGATTGTCTGGTTCAAGGGACATGCGACACTCATCGGTGAAGAGAACTGATGCCAATCCTCAGCGGTCCATCCGGCATGTTGTTGGGCCCATCTCTAGCGCGCTGCATTGTGTCGTGGTTGTAAAGATGGACCTCTAAAGGGACGTGGGGAGTGAATTTGGGCATCATGCAGCCTATTGCGCACAGTTTGAGTCGTAACACGACGTCCTGTGGCTGCACGAAAAGCATTATTCAACGTGGTGGCGTTGCTGTCAGGGTTGCTCCGAGCCATAATCCGTATGTAGCAGTCATCCACTGCAGTAGTAGCCCGAGGGCGGCCTGAACGAGGCATGTCAACGAGGCATGTCACCGACAGTTCCTGTCTCTCTGTATCTCCTCCATGTCCGAACAACATCGCTTTGGTTCACTCCGAGACGCCTGGACGCTTCCCTTGTTGAGAGCCATTCCTGGCACAAAGTAGCAATGCGGACGCGATAGAATAGCTGTATTGACCCTCTAGGCATGGTTTACCTACAGACAACACGAGCTGTGTACCTCCTTCCTGGTGGAATGACTGGAACTGATCGGCTGTCGGACTCCCTCTGTCTAAAAGAGGATGCTCATGCATTGTGGTTTACACCTTTATGCGAGTTTAGTGACATCTCTCAACAGTCAAAGGAACTGTTTCTGTGGTACAATAACCACAGTCAACGTCTGTCTGCAGGAGTTCTGGGAACCAGGGTGACGCAAAAAAAAATTTAATGTGTATATTTAGCTGCCTGAAGTTAAAACAAACACCTCGCATATAATTTAAAGCCACAAGCCCCGCCCCCGTGTTTCTCTGCCTGTATCTGATGGCTTATTTCAGGATCTACTGTGGGGATTTTGATATAGTTTTCACTAATAGATGTACTGATTCACGAAGATTTACCGCTACGACCGAGCGAGGTGCCTCGCATTCGGCAGGACGACGGTCCAAACCCGCGTCCGGCCATCCAGATTTAGGTTTTCTGTGCTTCCTCTAAGTCGCTCCAGGCGAATTTCGGGATGGTTCCCTTGAAAGAGCACAGCCGATTTTCTTCTCCATCCTTGACACCATCCGAGCTCGTGCTACATTTCTAATTACCTCGATGTTGATGGGACGTTAAACACAATCTTGTTTCCTTTTTTTCACCGCTACGCCAGAGAGGTCGTCCTGCTGCAGGTACTGTTTGCAACCTTCGGCCATTATGGGGGTCGGGGAGGGGATTGCTAATTTAGTTTATTATAATTATGAAGAGAATAGAAACAGAAACGTTTTATGTGCGTCACTAGTCGTGCATTACGACCGAAAATGCATACTCAGAATGACCTACATTATCGACGTAGTTTCTGTGTTGTGTTTTTAATGTCCCACTATGGAAACACTACATTAGCAACTGCATTAATGAAGATAATACGTGCTCTGGTTTGAAAATTATTAACCTGCAAAATGAGTTTAGAGTAAGAGTCGGCACGCTGTAGGGTTCAGTAACATGTGTACCTAGGTTTTCCTCTTAATGACGGCAGTTTACCAAACAGAACCACCACTTGACGGTTCTAGGAGCGTCCATCACCGACAGGGTAGCACTTACATGGTTTTATTACTATACATGTAACTATAATGAATTGGCTAGGAAAGGAGGTGGTTAGCAACTGAGATGACGCTGCCGACATTATCAAATAAGTAACTTTATACCAGCGAGCGACTTAACCCACTATACATAAGTAATGCATTAATACATGGATTTTGTAAATATAGGCATGTTCGTCCAAACTAAGAGAGCACCCGGAAAATTTTGACTTCAGGCACCCTCCTACCCAAATTCACATTTGTAAGACAGTGATTGACCACGTTTCAACATTATCGTATGCATCGTACTCACAAGAGTGGGGGGGGGGGGGGGGGGGGGGGGGGATGTAAGTTAAATGTTAGCCTGAAAAGTCATAAGACAAAAAAGAGATGTCACCACTCAATAAAATGGAAATGCCATGTGGCCAGGGCCTCCCGTCAGGTAGACCGTTCGCCTGGTTCAAGTCTTTCGAGTTGGTACAACTTCGGCGGCTTGTTTGTCGATGGCGATGAAATGATGATAAGGACAACAAAACACCCAGTCTCTGAGCGGAGAAAAATCTTTGACCCGGCTGGGAATCGAACCCGGGCCGTTAGGTATGATATTCCGTCGCACTGACCAATTTTTTTTTAAACTCATAACCTTAGGCGTGGGCCGAAATGTGTTAAAAAAAAGAAATACGGTTGGACGCTAACGCGCGACCACAAGCCCAGATTGCATCACGATTAACACTTTTTTTTAAATATATACCACCATACAGACAAAATTTGTAATAAAGTGAATAAAGAGAAATAATATTGGCACCAGGGAGGGTTTTTTTATTTTTATTTTTTATTTTTTTTATGAACCGGACAACCATGAAATGCAATAACTTATCAATCTATCACGCTTTTTTTGTGCTACAGGAAACACACCGAAATATACACTCAAATGGCAGTGTATTCCTTCAAAAAACCAAAATATTCTCGTTTTTTCCAAAACACTTATTGAAAGCAATCAATTAAAATAAAACAAAACAAGTCATTTCGACAAAAGAAAGGGTGAATCAGAAAAAACGTATAGGAAGGAATGGGGCGTCAATTTTAACGTGCCCAAACATTCTTACTTCCGTCACTTCTACTTCGTGGAACATCTAAATCCATAGAAGTGTCCACAAAAATATAAAATAAATAAAAAAGGGGCCATGGCGACTCATCCAACGCCTTGGTGATGAAAAACAAGAGACAACAATCTGGAAAAAAAATTCACGATAACGGGGCATCTGGAGCCACGTCCAATGTGCGGTGGCCATATATTGGAAAAAGGCACACGGATCTGCGTCGTATCCGGTCACCATCTAGTAGTGGACATAATGGCCAACAGGCCACATGACGGTATTGTTCTTCGATCGAGAAAAGGAGGTTGAATCGGGACGCACGTGAATCTCCCCCGAGATCGCCGCCTCCGACGTCCTGAGGAGAAAAGCCAGTTGTCGGCGAAGCCATCTTCAATGGTCATGACCGCAGGAAATCAACCGATGAGATAATGTATCAGTTTCATGGCAAGAATTGCAGCGATCCGTTACACTGAGGCCAATACGAAAAAGTCGCACGTTCGTAGGTACAATATCATTAACAACTTGGTAGCACGAGGACGTCACTTCCATCGGAAAAATCGGGAGGCTGATGTTAGAACAAACACGCTTCGTTTCTGGCGACACGGCTTCCAGAGAGGGAAGACTATATGGAACTGGCCAGCGGCTTAACAGCATCTTTAGGGAGAGATTCGCTTGGGAAAGGATATTTACTTCTAAATAACTGACCTCAATAAAAAAATTCCTTAACGTGCCGTAATTTATAACTACTCCTACCAATATCTACTGGAGGTGCTAAACTCGCCGGTCGGATACAGTCATAAAAGCGAGCTGTAAGTGACTGAGGGTCGCGTTGACACGTTAACACGGTGCGACGGATGAAAAAGGCACAAGCCCTAACCAGAATGTCAGGGAGGCCCAAACCTCCCTGCAAACGGGCCCGCGCCATGACCCTATAACGCACGCTAAATACAGAGTGGCACCAGATAAACCTGCCAGTTAAACTTTGCAACTTGCGGGACATCATCGCAGGAAGTGGAAAGATTTGTGCAATAAAATAAGCCTTACTTAACTGATATGTTTCCATGGCCCGAACCTTATGAAGAAATGAGAGGGAGTGACGCTCGTGTTCAATGATTGCACCCTGAATCTTATCCGTGACAGATTTCCAGTTTATCGTGGCCATCTTTAGCGGACAGCTGTCAATTATAACACCTAGCAATCGATATCGGGTGACCTTCGAAGCCCATGGAATTTCAACAGCGTCAAATCCTCGCAAATTGAGTAAACAACTTTTCTGGTCATTAAACCGCGCTCCCGTAAGACGACAAAAGGCATCCAAAACTTCCTTCATCATGGGTACGGAGAAGAACCATAACGTCGTCAGCATATGCACGAACGGTAAACCTTTCTCCCAGCAGCGACCAGCCACTCAAACGAGCAGCTATAGTTCGCAATAATGGTTCCAGAAACAGCACGTAAAGCGACATTGATAATGGACTCCCTTGAAGGACGCCCTGACACTGCGTTGGGGGAAGTAAGACGGCCATTTACGTCAATGGGCGCCCGAATACCAGTGAGTAAAGAGCTAAACAGCCGTCGTGCAGCATTGTTAAAACCAACACTCGAATACTCGCATAAGAAATCCATGATTGACGAGGTCGAAAGCTTGGTGAAAATCAATGAAAATTGGCACGGGAATGGTGGAAGCAATGGAAATTAAGTTCTCGACATTCAGCAACGGGAGTCAGGAGAGTACGACCCGGAAGACAACTTTGATGACTCGCGATGATGGCAGTCAACAATACCGATAGTCTGCTATTGACCGCTCGCGCCACTATTTTATAATCATAGTTGAAGAAGGTTATTGGGAGAACCTGATTCACACGCAAACGTCCCTTCTTTTTGGGAATCAGGACTATTTTAGCAACCTTGAAGTTGGGCGGGAGAAGGTCTCCGTGGAACACTTCACTCACCATGGAAATTATCGTATCTCCTATTAGGGGCCAAAATCGAATATAAAATGCATTTGGAAGGACATCGGGGCCAGGTGATTCATGGGAGGGAGAACGAGCCACAATATCAAGTAGATCATCGCGATGCAATACAGAGAAAAACGCTTCCAGAAGAGCTGGGGTAACAACACGATCTAGGAGAGAGGGGAAATCAACAGACGGTGGACCGTCTGAATCCACTTCAGCATAAAGCTCGGAATAGTGCTGATAAAGTCCACGCATGATATCAGATTGGGAGGACCACTCACGCCCATCTAGAGAACGAATGGTAGATAGACACGTCCTTTGAGATCGCTTGTGAAGCCGGAGATGATGATAGAGAGAGGCCAACTAATCCTGTACGATTGAATGAGGCTGGGAACGCAGTCGGACCCATCCATTTGCCTACGTTTGTGTTGGAGAAGTTTTGCCTTCACACGGTGGACGTCGAGGACCCTCAAGGGGGTATCACGAGCATTATCGTAAAGATCGCGAAGGACTTCATAAAAAATTCCCTGGTGCGCCTTAATTCAGCTGCTTTTTCGGCGCTAAAATGCTTGAGTGTATGTCGAATCCGGGGTTTAGCAAAGGTAACCCACCATTCGAGAAATGAGGAATAACGCGTCTGAGACTGGGTTGTCCGCCGCCATAGGTCTGCAATATTGCCTTCCAGAGAGGGTTCCGTGAGATGCAGAGTGTTTAGCTTCCATAAAGGGCGCGAAAGATGGACCCGCTGCGGGACGTGGTTAAAAGTCATGGAAACAGCACAGTGATCAGTGAAACTGGCAGGAATTACATCAATCGATAGAAGCTGACTACCTATGGGGGCAGATAAATAAAATCAGTCCAAACGGCAACTTGAAGTAGCTGTGAAAACCGTAAACCGCACCAATGTAGGATATCTGCAAACCCAAGCATCCTGGAGATGCAACGACGTCACCATATCATTAAGTTCACGACAAAATGTATAATTGGGGGTCTGATCAACACGGCGTAAGAAGCAGTTAAAATCGCCCCCTAACCAAACCTTGCGCGGGTTCCGTCTGAGTAAATAAACACCTTCTTCCTTATAAAACCGCGTGCTATCGGCTGAACGACCGGATCCAGACGGAGCGTAAGGAAAAATTAAGGTGAGGTCATAAAAACTACAGCCTATACCGCTACCATCATCTAGCGTTTCGAAGTCCGTCAGCGGGATCCAGGAAGACATCAACTAATACCTCTTGTAAACACACGATATCAGCTTGGGAATCGTAAATAAACTGGCGTAACGCAGCAAGCCGTAATTGGGAACGTATCCTATTAACATTGAGGTTTAGAAATGTATACGTCTGTATCCGTTAACACATGTAAAGCCAATTAACGAATATTAAGGAAAAAGCACTATCACGCCCGTCTCTCCCCAACGTCCGGAGGAGGGACAAGAAGGTATAAAGTTAGTCCTCCCCACCTGACGCCGAGGAATCCTCGCTTTTCTTTTTACGACGCGCCGCAGCACGGGCAGGTTGAAAACGCTGTTTCACACCACTCCGTGAAAATATACTCTCTTGGTGTGGAGGGGTTGGGGGCACGTCAAGCTCCGATTTGACACAGGAGCCAAGGTCACAGCACTTATCGGAAATCGGGGAACACAACTCAGAACGACCAAGGGCAACATCGGGTACAGAAGATAGAGGTAATGCAGTGCCGATGTCGGGTGGCATCTCCTGAACATCAGGAAGAGAACCCACAGAATCCTGTTGCTCGACCGTCTCAGCGTGGAGGAGGGGTGGAACTGCACTGGAACACTGTAAAGGCTGGCCAGCAGGCGACGTCTCTGAGGGAACAACAGAACAGTCATGTCGACGGGTGAAGTGGGGGACGCAGATTGAACGTACGTGTCAAAATCAACAGAAGCAGCTACATTCTCTCCGTAATACTGGAATCACAATTAACATCAGTAGACAACGCATTACCGCCAGAAGTTACACCCTCTGTCAACGCCGTATCGGAAGAACGAGACTGGAGTGGGGCGTCCTCGAAATCTGTACCGTCCTCAGTCCGCCGGCGTTTGACGTTCGCTGCAGGAGCCGTCGTCCCCTCGTGGACAGAGACCGCACTGGTGGCCGTCGGTAACGGTGGAAATTCACGAGGAATAGGGGGTAATGTTGCCCCTACCTCGCTTAAAGCTGAAGACTAACTTACAGCTGACTGCGAAGTTACTATGTCTGCTAACGTTAAAGGAAGACGTTTTTGATAAGACGACGTCAGAACAGTAGTACGGCGCGGGCAATCAGATCTGAGATGACCGCTTTCGTTCCTTCTTGCCCTGTATACGTAACATAGATGCGGTGACAGCAAACACTTATGTGGGAAGGAATATTCTTTTTAAAGCACATGTCCGGATACCATTATAACACTGGAAGCGATGTTGTGCTGACCAGCGCTCCCATCGGATATGCCGTATGACTCCAAACGGAAGCAACGCTATTTTAAGAAATGAATCGACCACTTCAGGAGGAAGGTTATAAATTCGAACCGGAATATACTTGAGTGCCGCATTTTCAAGGAGGTCTTCACTAACAAAAACCATCGCGATATGCAAACAAAACTTTCGAACCAACCCGGAAGAGAAATCTTTCTACTTGAACGGGATCATAAAACTTCACAAAGAATGCATACAAATCAGAATCAAAGTAAACAGTATCTACCTGATCAGGTGTAACACGGATAACATCAGCCAACCAATCGTGAATTTCTAAGGAGCCAGGTTGAACACGACGCGTACTCTTGTCAAAACTGAAACGAACAGTAGTTCGACAAGGAACAGATTTAGGTGACACGACAGACACCATGGCGCGGGCAGAAAACACAGCCGCCAAGAGGAAAACGACAACAAATTCCGCTACGCAACTACGATGTGACTCCGGCCGATACACCAACAGGACTGAGTAGCTTCGACACAAGCGGCACTGCGGCACAGGCGGAAGTTAACGACAACCTGCTCGCTTGACGCGCAAGGCGACACTATCACTCAGCTACCAGGGCGGATACCACTCAATGATTTAATTTAAAGTAGTACTTAAAACACAGAAACTGTTAGTGCCCTGTGCCATTTTCCGTGATTCTAACGAAGCGGAAGATGTGTGTTTGTTTTACCTCGGGCTTCAGTTCGCCAGCGTATTCTAGATTAAAAAGCGTGTAAGACAGGGATGCAGTCTTTCGCCCCTACTGTTAAATCTGTAGATCTAAGAAGCAACAATGGAAATAAAGGAAAATTTCTGGAGTGGAATTAAAATTCAAGGCGAAAGGGTATCGATGAAACGATTCGCTGATGACATTGCTATTCTGAATGAAAGTGAAGAGGAATTACATGATATGCTGAATGGAGTGGACAGTGTAATGAGTACAGAATATGGACTGAGAGTACATCGAAGATAGACGAAAGTAATGAGAAATAGCTGAAATGAGAACAGCGAGAAACTTAAGATCAGGATTGACAGTCAAGAAGTACATGAAGTTAAGGAATTCTGCTACCTAGGCAGCAAAATAATCAATGATGGACGGAGCAAGGACGACATCAAAAGTAGTCTAGAAATGGCAAAAAGGGCATTCCTGGCCAAGAGACGACTACTAGTTTCCAAACACAGACCTTAATATGAGGAAGAAATATCTGAGGATATACGTCTGGAACAAAGCGTTGTGTGGTAATGAAACATGGACTGTGCGAAGAGCAGAACAGAAGAAAATCGAAGATGTGGTCTGCAGACAAATGTTGAAAATTACGTTGACTGATAAGGTAAGGGATGAAAAGATTCTGTGCATAATCAGAGGGGAAAGGAATATGTGAGTAACACTGACAGGGGGAAGCGACAGGATGATAGGACATCTATTAAGACATCAGGGAATGACTTCTATGGTACTAGAGGGAGATGTAGAGGGCAAAAACTGTAGAGGAAGACAGAGACTGGAATACATCCCCCAGAGGACGTAGGTTGCAAGAGCTACTCTGAGATGAAGAGGTTGGCACAGGAGAGAAGCTGGTTGCGGGCCACATCAAACAAGTCAGAAGACTGATGACCCAATAAGAGAAAAAAGAAACCTCATCACTTAACCGGAAAGCTACCAGCGTGTGTAGAAGCTAAACATAATCGAAAACTCACTAATCTGAAGATAAGTGCAACGATAATTTGCTCATATAGTAGCAGCATCGTTATTATTTTGAAAGTAAACCGCCATTATCCTTAATATCTGTACAGTTGAAAGTACGAGTATACAGTGTGACAATTATTGAACTGTGAGGAAAAAAACGTAAATTAGTTACAAACTACGGCGTTCACATACTTTATTAAATATGTAAACGTCACCACAGATGTTCGGATTTAGGTTATGATATGTTCGATATACCTGCTATCACTGGCACAGACGAATAACGAAATTCTGCATGACCCGCTGAAGTGTCGGAACATTGATGCTGTCAATGACCTCCTGAATGGCTGTTTTCAGCTCGGCAGTGGTTTTCGGGTTATTGCTGTACACCTTGTCTTTGATATAGACCCACAAAAAGGAGTCGCATGTGTTGTGATCCTGAGAATATGGTGGGCAATCGAGACACATGCCAGTGGCCTCTGGTTGCCACAGAGCCACAATGCGGTTCCCAAAGTGCTCCTCCAGGACGTCAAACACTCTCCTGCTTTGACGTGGTCGAGCTCCGTCTTGCATGAACAACATCTCTTCGGAATCAGGGTCTTTTTGGATAAAGGGAATGAAATCATCTACCAAAACATTTACGTACCGTTCGGTAGTCACCATGCCATCAAGTAATATCGTACCGATTATTCTGTAACTGGATAGTGCATACCACATAGTCACCCGTTGAGGGTTGAAGAGACTGCTCGATAGTGAAATGCGGATTCTGAGTCCCCCAAACGCACTAATTTTGCTTTCTTACGAACCCATCCAAATGAAAGTGGGTTTCGTCGCTAAACCAAACCATGCGCATGCCCATACTAATTCCCATCGTGCCCCGTGGCCAACCGTGCAGTTTGAACGTCATAATGCAAACCATTCAGGAGTTATGACGATTTTAGTTCATATATTTCACCCTGTACTTACTCGGTATGAGAAGCCTATAGAGTTACTAACATATTCACCAGTATTTAACAGGCCAACAAAGCTATGATGCGAACGGAAGGCTGGGTTCAGTTGTTACCAATCTCATACGCTAAACCGTTAGACAACTATATTACAAGACAAACCTCACAAACAAACTTAGTCTGTTAAGAAACGAAAACGATTTAAAACTGCATAAAAATAATAAATCACTTGAGCTTGGAATAGACGGCCCTCACAATATCTGCTAAACTTTAAGTCTAGAAAAATTTGAGTGGTGATCTAGTTAAGTGGTGCCAGAAAGAATCTTGAATGAGCACACCAAGACATAAAGAGGTAAAGATCACAGCAATACTTTACGTGAGGGGGCTAGTATCTCTCATTATTTACAACACGGACGGCCAACAGTTCAACATGCGAGCAAGGCTCTGGCTAGTGTGCCACAGCTTTCTCGCCTCGCTACGGATTTCGCCCGCTGCCACCCTATCCTGACTGAGTGACAGGAGGGGGGAAGAGGTCGAAACTGCAAACGCACTACATTTAAATGGCAGAGCAGTAGCACTGCATAAGACTTCGTTTCATACTATTTTTCGTATCTCAGCAACACAGATTACAAACAAAATAAATTTTCAGAACAATTCAGTTGGTTTTGGTACGCTGAGTACATAATTTTTATTCAGTATGTAACACCATGATCGATAGGGAGTACTTGTTCAGTGTAATTAATGATGTGAACTGTAAAGTGTTTTCTCTTTAATGCTTAATATCACTGCTTTATTGTAAGGAAATAGAGTTTTACGAAACATGTTTTGTATAATTGTAACTGTGTATTTAAATAATGAGACTTTCTAAAATAGGTTTGTTTGTGTAAAGCAAATAATAATGTAAAAAACTGGTTCATACTTAGGAACTTGCATTGTATAATGAAAAAGCCATAGTACTTCCCCTCCACAACGGAAGTGAGTTGGTGCTCGCCATAAGGTGGAATTGGCGCTCATTCTGGGTGGCAAGCGCGAGAGCACAGTAAGGAGTCAGTAGCCAGCAGCCAATGAGTGGACAGCGCAGGTGCCGAGAGAGGCATCCAGTACCTAATTGGAGATGGAATGGCCTCGGGTGTAATTGCGGTTGTAAAATGGTGCTCTTGCATTTGAAATGGCACTAAAATGGTATTCATGTCGTCAAGAAGAATTTAATATTGCGTATTATTGCCAAAGGAAAGACCAGGTAGCCGCCACGGACTCGCCACCACTTCATCAGGTCCAAAAGGTTAGAACTGTATAACAGTGTGAAGTAGAGTATTTGTGTGAATTACTTTGCAATAATGATGCAAATAATACTAAACTTTGTGTTCGAACCATGAATTGCTTCCTTTCTTCCTTTCATGGTACCTGTCAGGGTCTTCTTCTCATAATGACTAATATCCGAGTGTCCTGTGTGTGAAAAACTGATGATACTCTGTTTTATTTAACAATGCATAGTCCTGAATGCAAAAATATATAGAAGTGAGTAGTTAGGTTACTAATTTCAATGACATAAAGGGCGGCATTAATTATTGGATCTATGAAAATCTCTAATGTGTTCTGGTTTGTTTATATTTTACACTTGTCAGTGTTTTAAAGTAGACTATATAAGAAGTTGTCGGCGAAATGGTTCAAATGGCTCTGAGTACTATGCGACTTAACTTCTGAGGTCATCAGTCGCCTAGAACTTAGAACTAATTAAACCTAACTAAACTAAGGACATCACACACATCCATGCCCGAGGCAGGATTCGAACCTGCGACCGTAGCGGTCGCACGGCTTCAGACTGCAGCGCCTAGAACCGCACGGCCACTTCGGCCGGCTGTCGGCGAAAATCACTTGCTTCACAAGTGATATTATAAAGCACTAGGTTATGATGATATTCAAAGTGTAAATTTTACTTGAAGTCATACTGTAAGTCTGTAGAGAATATTACCAGTGTAAATTCTTTCAAAGTTTTGCAAGGTAAATGATCTTAAGTGGGGAATTAACTAACTTGGTGGGGAATTAACTATTTTATGAAAAGTGTGTATAGTTTACTTTTATAAAGATGGGATAGTTTGTGGGCCTCCATTCCAATCTTTTATAATAGAAAGAAAACCAAATTAATAACTATTTTCTAGTTAAAGGAACCTAAAGTGGTTATCTAAGTATATATAAAAGGTACGTGTATAGTGCTATCTTGTTACTTTTGTGATATGCTTTTGTGTGTTAATCAAACTTGAACTTTTGTCAGGTGCTATTTAGTCTTGCGTTGTCTTTGAGAACAATTTATGTGTTACATTATTGAAAGGTAGGAGTGGAGATTGTGGTTAACAGGGATAGAGTTTGCTTACACATGCTACTCATAACTACAACCATTCGCTGTGTAGTTCGTCTGCTTACTGTAGAGGTTCATTGCACTTCATTGAGAAGGAAGTAATGAAAATTTCTTTTGCACAAGTAAAGATAGATTCATTCAAAATAATGTTTCCACATTATTATGCCTAATTAGCCTGGCAACCATTTTATTATTCATTTACAAGAATTCTGTGACTATAACTTTTAACAAAATTTGTTTTTTTTTTCTGTTTTCTACCAATTCGTGTCCGATACCCTCATTCTATTAGGTAACACACTGTCAAATTCCAAATTCCTCCCAGAGGGTAACACTATACTGCCTGTTTAGGTCATATTTGGCATTTACTAGCCAGTAGGTGTTATAAGTGGCTCCTTAGTAACAGGTTGGAAGGTACTGTTACAAAAGTAAAGTATAGCACGCTGCGCCAATAGTGTTATAAGTAGAAAATGTCTTTATGTGGACAAATACAGACAGTTTCACAGATTTTCGCACTCAAGTTGGCATGTAATTGCATTTTACGTATTTTCAGCCTCTCTCACACACACATGTTGATCGAGACATTTTATGACGTTTGCATCCTAGTTATGGAAATGTGGAAACTCTTCGACAGTAACAACCTAGACCCCCTGGACTGTTTTAACATAAAGTGAATTATACTGCAGATCAGTCAGTTCCATCTGCACATGTTCAGGCTTGCGTTCTCCTGAACCAGCAAACGGCCTCAAAAACTGCTCCAAAACAAATTTAAGATTTGTATTTTTTTCTGGATCACAATGACTACTTAAAGCCTCACGTCTTCTATAACGCCAGTGAACCTAGTGAAATGGACAGACTTTTTAGTCAAAATTGTTCCTACCGCAATGCGATTTCTTTTTAAATGTATCCTCATCAAATCAAAAATAAGTTGTTTCACACCTAGCTGTTTCTTACTGTGGGCAGTGTGCGGTCAGCTCCACTTACAGTTCGACGTTTCCAATCTATTCTGATTGTTACAGTTTTCATTCCTGCTCTTCTTCCTCCTTCATAAATTCCACAACAGCTGGTTTTAAATCGAAAAAAAAGTTACACTCATGTCCCTTGACTTAACCAACCTATCTCGCAGCAGTACATTAAGTCTCCATACTTTACATTCAATTCCATCGAAAACTGTTGAAACTGACAGTGAAATATGCGTGAAACTTCATAACATTTACGATTTATACCACCAGCTTCATCATGTTCTCCATGCCTCCAACTTTAGCACAGAGTACTTCTTTAAGAGCAGAATAGTGAATCGCCGGCCGAAGTGGCCGAGCAGTTCTAGGTGCTACAGTCTGGAACCGCGCGACCGCTACGGTCACAGGTTCGAATCCTGCCTCGGACATGGATGTGTGTGATGTCCTTAGGTGTTAGTTAAGTAGTTCTAAGTTCTAGGGGAATGATTACCTTAGAAGTTAAGTCCCATAGTGCTCAGAGCCATTTTAAACCATTTTTAGAATAGTGAATCATGTCAGTCGATCACTGTAATTTTTTGGTCTTTCATCGTCAACTAAATCTTCAAACCCTTTCTTCATGGTAGGTTACACTCAAAAACCGAGCTAGGTTAATAGTTGGCTCCTTTAGCGACCTCCCGACTCAGCAGCATTAGTGGCAGAACAACTGAGAGAAAATCTGGAATACATTTCACTTAAATTTTCTCTGCATGTTATAGTCTTAGGTGGAGATTTCAGTTTACCAGGTATAGACTGGGACTCTCAGATGTTTAGGACGGGTGGTAGGGACAGAGCATCGAGTGACATTATACTGAGTGCACTATCCGAAAGCTACCTCGAGCAATTAAACAGAGAACCGACTCGTGGAGATAACATCTTGGACCTATTGATAACAAACAGACCCGAACTTTTCGACTCTGTAAGTGCAGAACAGGGAATATGTGATCATAAGGCCGTTGCAGCATCCCTGAATATGGAAGTTAATAGGAATATAAAAAAAGGGAGGAATATAAAAAAGGGAGTAATAGAAGGCAGATTTCAGGCTACCTATCAGATCAAAACGAAAATTTCTGTTCCGTCACTGACAATGTTGAGTGTTTATGGAAAAAGTTCAAGGCAATCATAAAATGCGTTTTAGACAGGTACGTGCCGAGTAAAACTGTGAGGGACGGGAAAAACCCACCGTGTTTCAACAACAAAGTTAGGAAGCTACCGAGAAAGCAAAGAGAGCTTCACTCCAAGTGTAAACGCAGCCAAAACCTCTCAGACAAACAGAAGCTAAACGATGTCAAAGTTAGCATAAGGAGGGCTATGCGTGAAGCGTTCAGTGAATTCGAAAGTAAAATTCTATTTACCGACTTGACAGAAAATCCTAGGAAGTTCTCGTCTTACGTTAAATCAGTAAGTGGCTCGAAACAGCATATCCAGACACTCCGGGATGATGATGGCTTTGAAACAGAGGATGACACGCGTAAAGCTGAAATACTAAGCACCTTTTTTCCAAGCTGTTTCACAGAGGAAGACCGCACTGCAGTTCCTTCTCTAAATCCCCGCACAAACGAAAAAATGGCTGACATCGAAATAAATGTCCAAGGAATAGAAAAGCAACTGGAATCACTCAACAGAGGCAAGTCCACTGGACCTGACGGGATACCAATTCGATTCTACACAGAGTACGCGAAAGAACTTGCCCCCCTTCTAACAGCCGTGTACCGCAAGTCTCTAGAGGAACGGAAGGTTCCAAATGATTGGGAAAGAGCACAGGTAGTCCCAGTCTTCAAGGAGGGTCGTCGAGCAGATGCGCAAAACTATAGACCTATATCTCTGACATCGATCTGTTGTAGAATTTTAGAACATGTTTTTTGCTCGCGTATCATGTCGTTTTTGGAAACCCAGAATCTAATCTGTAGGAATCAACATGGATTCCGGAAACGGCGATCGTGTGAGACCCAACTCGCTTTATTTGTTCATGAGACCCAGAAAATATTAGATACAGGCTCCCAGGTAGATGCTATTTTCCTTGACTTCCGGAAGGCGTTCGATACAGTTCCGCACTGTCGCCTGATAAACAAAGTAAGAGCCTACGGAATACCAGACCAGCTGTGTGGCTGGATTGAAGAGTTTTCAGCAAACAGAACACAGCATGTTGTTATCAATGGAGAGACGTCTACAGACGTTAAAGTAACCTCTGGCGTGCCACAGGGGAGTGTTATGGGACCATTGATTTTCACAATATATATAAATGACCTAGTAGATAGTGTCGGAAGTTCCATGCGGCTTTTCGCGGATGATGCTGTAGTATACAGAGAAGTCGCAGCATTAGGAAATTGTAGTGAAATGCAAGAAGATCTGCAGCGGATAGGCACTTGGTCCAGGGAGTGGCAACTGAATCTTAACATAGACAAATGTAATGTATTGCGGATACACAGAAAGAAGGATCCTTTATTGTATGATTATATGATAGCGGAACAAACACTGGTAGCAGTTACTTCTGTAAAATATCTGGGAGTATGCGTGCGGAACTATTTGAAGTGGAATGATCATATAAAATTAATTGTTGGTAAGGCGGGTACCAGGTTGAGATTCATTGGGAGAGTCCTTAGAAAATGTAGTCCATCAACAAAGGAGGTGGCTTACAAAACACTCGTTCGACCTATACTTGAGTATTGCTCATCAGTGTGGGATCCGTACGAGACCGGGTTGACCGAGGAGATAGAGAAGATCCAAAGAAGAGCGGCGCGTTTCGTCACAGGGTTATTTGGTAACCGTGATAGCGTTACAGAGATGTTTAGCAAACTCAAGTGGCAGACTCTGCAAGAGAGGCGCTCTGCATCGCGGTTTAGCTTGCTCGCCAGGTTTCGAGAGGGTGCGTTTCTGGATGAGGTATCGAATATATTGCTCTCCCCTACTTATACCTCCCGAGGAGATCACGAATGTAAAATTAGAGAGATTCGAGCGCGCACGGAGGCTTTCAGACAGTCGTTCTTCCCGCGAACCAGAAAAGGGAGGTAATGATAGTGGCACGTAAAGTGCCCTCCGCCACACACCGTTGGGTGGTTTGTGGAGTATAAATGTAGATGTAGATGTAGATGTAGATGTAATGTCGTTCAATAGTAATCTGCCTGTACCCACCGATTATTCGTCTTTATGTCGCATAATAGAGACTGACAGCTCTTTTCCTTCTGTTACTCTAATTAATTTTTAAAGGCTTGTGATGATAGACTACTAGCCTGCCTCTTTTCGTGCAGACAGCCACTGGATTTGTGAACTTTTTTTCTTTTTTCTTTTTTTTTTACATCGGGCAAACAGAGAGTATTAATTTGCGCCGACAGGACGATTCTACCACACTGAAGAAAGTCGTGTCGGCCGAAAAACACCTCACCGCAATGCTAAACGAAATGTCGCAATGTACTGAGTACTTCCTAGCAGTACCGAATGAAACCGAGAGAGACCGCGCTTAGGTTCACACGCCGACGCTGCTACACCATACGAAAATGGTTCAAATGGCTCTGAGCACTATGGGACTTAACATCTGAGGTCATCAGACCTCTAGAACTTAGAACTACCCAAACCTAACTAACCTAAGGACATCACAAACATCCATGCCCGAGGCAGGATTCGAACCTGCGGTCGTAGCGGTCGTGCGGTTCCAGACTGAAGCGCCTAGAAACGCTCGGCCACACCGGCCGGCACTCCATAAGAGACGGGCTGAAAACACTGTGCTGACCAGGATCACTCACTTGGTCTTCACACGCTCCTCCACTCACAGAGCCACAGCACGCCCCACTCGTTCGCTGCATCGTTGCTTCTTACTCGTCCTAGTCCAGGGCTCAACAACTCCCAGATTCTGAGCGTGAGTAGTCGCTCTTCTTTACGCTCTTAACTCGCGAACAGAGCTGCTGCGGCATGGGAGGGAGTGAGGGAAATCGCGCGCCCTTTGCTGTCACAACACAGGAGAATCGCCAACTGTGAAATATGGGGAGGTCAGTTTTGACTAGCAATGGCGATTCGGCGTGATGTTGTTGACAAAGTCTTTTAATCACATATTTTCGTATCCCTTAAGGAAGAATTTGAGCAACGCTTTCAAAATCCAGGGAACGTTGATGAGATTCCTTCTGAATTACGACGAGAAACTATTGACCTGCAGTGTGACAGATTACAAAGAAAAATGACAGTATAAGAAAAACACCTTGAAATTCAATAGTCTCAGTAAACAAGTGGCTACAATAATAATGAATCCTTGGTTCCTCGTATGCTTTCATACCATTGTTCTCTGCAATGAAAAGTAAGGAGATGTGCCTGAAACATTCGCTGTCTGATCGCTGTCTGGGTCCTACGTCAACAATGCAGAAGAAGAATTAGTCCGGACACAGAAGCAATTGTTAGGGAACAAGTGCAAGCGAACCGAGAAACCCCCCTTTAATTAGATCATTTTTGTGCAAAAGGTCACAAAATAAATTAAGAATAATGTAGAAGTATACATTAATGAGATAATGTTCCACATCTGCATTTTTGTTCCAGTTCAAAAAATTCCTGAACTGTCCACAAAAATTTGCTACGCTTCTTTTTACTTATTGTGCATGGTCTCCTTCGAAATAATCTCCTCCAAAATTGATACACCGCTCCCAACGCCGTCTCCATTCCCGGACGCGGTAATGGTACGCCTGTTGCTGGATCGCGCGAACCGCCGTCTACGAATTTTCTTTCCTCTCGTCTATCGTTGCAAATATTCGTCCTTTCAACGGGGTTTTCAACTGTGGAAATAAAAAAAAATTTCCGTACTGGACAGGTCTGGAGATTGCGGAGGATGAGGCAGCACAATGGATCCATTTTTTGTGCAGTAGTCACGCACCAACAGGGATGAATGTCGGGGTGCGTCATCTTGATGCAAGAGCCATGAATTGTCCCGCCACATTTCAGGTCGTTACCTTCTCACATCTTCTCTCAGGAGTTGCAACACGTCCCTTGTGGAACGAATTCATGATGATCTAATCCTTCAAAGTCAAAGAAAACTATCAGTATGGCTTTGACATTTGACCTGACTTGATGAGTGTCTTAACGAACCTTTCCCGACCCACTGTGAAGATTGAACCACGATCCCAACATCATAACCGTAGATCCGCGTCTCATCACCAGTTATGATTCTCTTAAGGAGTCAATGGGACAGTCACTCTTGAATTGGAACGCACAATTTCGCTGAGGTTTCATGACATGAGACGTGGGTAGACACTGAATGGCGTCCTGAACGACGGTCACCTTTAACATCTTTTAACGTCCGGCAATTTTTAAATCCTGTGAATCATTCGTAACACTGAGTACGGCTTAAGCACTCATCGGTGTAGACTTTTTGCATCATTTTCAATGTCTCTGTACAGATTTTCTTGAGCTTCACTTAAAATTTAATGCTCCTCTATATTTGCCAGCTCGAAATTCGCAAACTGTAACAACAAAACGCTCTACTCAATACAGCACTGAGCAGTAACTAACAGACACACAACAATGAAACATGCAGTAATTACATATTAAACACAGCCGTGGGAGGGTCGCCAACCGCATTTCGCTCCAATACACCACTTACGCGAAATTACGAATTTTGTGGACTTTTTTGAACAGACCTTGTATTTGTTTCATTTGTAGCAATAATATTTCGAATAGTAATGTCCATATCAATGGTCGCAGATTTAAACTGACTAACGCAATGCGATGCCAACTGTTGTGTTACACGTTTTATTCTCCATTCGACTCCCCTCCTCACCGGCCTGTTCCGGTAGTGAATGTACCGTGACCGCCTCGCTCCGTGCTCGAGCCCTGTTGCTCATTGCCTGCTCCGCGAGGGCGTTTCGTGTGAAGCCCTGACCCAGACGAAGAGAGCATTCGTCAGCCAAGTATCTCAAGCCAGAAACACACTCGCTCCATAGCCAGCACACCGTTGTCCATTACTCAAAGAAAAGACAGTGCCCTCTTCCCAGCTCACAGACACTGCCCAACTACAGATAGCGATTTGAAGTAGGCGGGCCGCCGTTGGTACTGAGTGCGCCGAATAATGGCGCCTTATGCCACGCAAAACAGTGGGGAACTGGGCGGGAAGGGGGGCAGGAGCATTCCTAAAACTCAAGATTGACACAAAAATAATTACACAGTGATAAATGACTCCTAAAGAACTCAATGTAAAGGATTACTTACAACAAAAAACAAACTATCGAGAAATTTAAGCAGCAAAATGGAACATTCTAATCAAACTTATTAATAATTTAAACATGACTATAAAATTTATAAAAACAATAACAATCCATCGTCCTAAACAGTCTTTGTTTTGAGACAGATACACCCTTTACTATTCTCTTTCTGGATCCCTGACGAGGATGGTCACTGACGTAACAAATTTTATGACGTCCGCAGGGTCCCCAAACAGGGGCAGGGGCGAATTTAAGTCCTATCCCCGATCTGACCGCGTCCCAAGATGCCTTCTCTGTTTAATAGCATGGCAGACTCTTTGCTTTCGTATTGTCAGCACACTCGTCAAGATGTCACCGCGCAGCATGTTGCATCGGGTGAACCACTGGCGTCCAAGCATCTACAAAAGAGTTATAGATGCCGAGAAGGACTACAATACGAACGTTGATTTATCTAAGTTGATGGATGTGTTGCAGCGACAGAGTGTACTTCATGGTGGCATAACTGATGCTGACGTGAAACTTGGCACCGCATACCTATGGTAATACACTACTCGCCATTATAATTGCTACACCACGAAGATGACGTGCTACAGACGCGAAATTTAACCGACAGGAAGAAGATGCTGTGATATGCAAATGATTAGCTTTTCAGAGCATTCACACAAAGTTACCGCCGGTGGTAACACCTACAACGTGCTGACATGAGGAAAGTTTCCAACCGATTTCTCATACACAAACAGCAGTTGACCGGCATTGCCTGGTGAAATGTTGTTGTGATGCCTCGTGTAAGGAGGAAAGAAGCGTACCATCACGTTTCCGACTTTGGCAAAGGTCGGATTGTAGCCTATCACGATTGTGGTATACCGTATCGCGACATTGCTGCTCGCGTTGGTCGAGATCCAATGACTGTTAGCAGAATATGGAATCGGTGGGTTCAGGAGGGTAATACGGAACGTCGTGCAGGATCCCATCGGCCTCCAATCACCAGCAGTCGAGATGACAGGCATCTTATCCGCATGGCTGCAACGGATCGTGCAGCCACGTCTCGATCCCTGAGACAACAGGTGGGGACGTTTGCATGGCAACAACCATCTGCACGAATAGTTCGACTACGTTTGCAGCAGCATGGACTATCAGCTCGGAGACCATGGCTGCGGTTACCCTTGACGCTGCATCACAGACAGGAGCGCTTGTGATGGTTTACTCAACGACGAACCTGGGTGCACGAATGGCAAAACGTCATTTTTTCGGATGAATCCAGGTTCTGTTTACAGCATCATGGTGGTCGCATCCGTGTTTGGCGACATCGCGGTGAACGCACATTAGAAGCGTGCATTCGTCATCGCCATACTGGCGTATCACCCGGCGTGATGGTATGGGGTGCCATTGATTACACGTCTCGGTCACCTCTTGTTCGCGTTGACGGCACTTTGAACAGTGGACGTTACAATTCAGATGTGTTACGACCCGTGGCTCTACCCTTCATTCGATGCCTGCGAAACCCTATATTTCAGCAGGATAATGCACGACCGCATTTTGCAGGATCTGTAGGAGCCTTTCTGGATACTGAAAACGTTCGACTGCTGCGCTGGCCAGCACATTCTCCAGATCTCTAACCAATTGAAAACATCTGGTCAATGGTGGCCGAGCAACTGGCTCGTCACAATACTCCATTTATAACTCTTGATGAACTGTGGTATCGTGTTGAAGCTGCATAGGCCGCTGTACCTGTACGCGCCATCAAAGCTCTGTTTGATTCAATGCCCCGGCGTATCAAGCCCGTTATTACGGCCAGAAGTAGTTGTTCTGGGTACTGATTTTTCAGGATCTATGCACCCAAATTGCGTGAAAATGTAATCACATGTCAGTTCTAGTATAATATATTTGTCCAATGTATACCCTTTTATCATCTGCATGTCCTCTTTGTGTAGCAACTTTAATGGCCAGTAGTGTACATATGTAGTACATATGACGCCTCCAGGCATTACTGTCCAGCGTACGTGTTAGTTGGCCCATGGAAGACATGCAACTAGATGCGCTGTTCCGAGCAATAGCCTTTTCTGGGGTTTCAGCAATCCGCTTCGAAATCTTTGGTCACAAACTAATTGAGATGAACCCGCATTCACTAACGGTAGCAATTGCTATGAGGTTTGAACACGACTGTGATTTGATGGTGTAATAAATCCTGCCTTCTCGTAACTTTGGCGTGTTAACCGAAATGTTCGATTCCTGATTAACTTTGTCCAGAATTGGGTTAATTTTCTTACTTAAATTATATATTTATCATCTGCAGATACTTCTTTATTATCTGATTACCAATACGCAATTTTTCTGATTTTTATTATTCATGTCGATCCATTTCGTAATATCGACCTTGTACCATGTAAATTAGTAAAGATAACTGTCAACTCAAATGATCTGAAAACAGACTTGCAGTTTGCCGGCCGGAGTGGCCAAGCGGTTGTAGGCGCTTCAGTATGGAACCACGCGACCGCTACGGTCGGAGTTTCGAATCCTGTCTCGGGCATGGATGTGTGTGATGTCCTTAGGTTAGTTATGTTTAAGTAGTTCTATGTTCCAGGGGGACTGATGACCTCAGAAGTTAATTCCCATAGTGGTCAGAGCCATTTTTAGACTTGCGGTAAATATAATACTTTTATGCTTTAATTTTCAAGTAAAAAAATCTGTCTTCATTATTAATTTTTCTAATTTTACTATTGATAATGAAAGTGGTTTTATAAATTAACAGAGAGCTTCTACTTTTCATAGTGTCAAAATGTGCAGTATTTGTTATTACTCATTGGGCCCATAAATCTTCACATAAATATTTGCAGAACACATTATATTAATTACATCTCTCATTCAAGAGAGTCATATTAATAGTAATTTGGACTACATCCTGTTCTAGAAGGTATTGAAAGATGGACATGTAATATATTACTTATTATTGGCGCCATGCGCGTCGGAGTTAATTCAGATTGTTTAGATAGCTTAAGAGTGGGTTTCGCAGCTGCTGTTGCTGTCTGTACGACTATCTTCTTTGTCTAGCTCAAGAAAGAATCAGAATGTGTATTTGAGAAGTGTTTTTGTACAATGTTTGTGAAGAACGGCAAATAAAGAAAATTGTTAAAATGAACATAATGTTCCAGCGACTAGTCATTTAAACAGCCCTGGACAAAATCTTAGTAGGAACAAAGGAACGAGTCCGGACACAGACCGACTTCTAAAATCTGAAGATAAGAACTGTTTATCTCCAAATACAATGCTTCACTTCTTACTAAATAATATAAACAATGTTTATCATATGAAATAGTAAGTAAGACGCAGAAATTTTGCTTTGTGCCGCGCGGGATTAGCCGAGCGGTCTCAGGCGCTGCAGTCACGGACTGTGCGGCTGGTCCCGGCGGAGGTTCGAGTCCTCCCTCGTTGCATGGGTGTGTGTGGTTGTCCTTAGGATAATTTAGGTTAAGTAGTGTGTAAGCTTAGGGATTGATGACCTTAGCAGTTAAGTCCCATAAGATTTCACACCCATTTGACTTTTTTGCTTTGTTACATATAGACAATAAGTAGGGGAGGGCATTGTAAAGGTCATACGACTGTCTGGTACCAGTGCTACATCATCAAATCCGCTTCCGGCCATACAGATTTGCGTTTTCTGTGATTTCACTGAAAAAAACTGCTAAGGTCATCAGTCCCTAAGCTTAAGCACTACTTAACCTAAATTATCCTAAGGACAAACACACACACCCATGCCCGAGGGAGGACTCGAACCTTCGCCGAAACCAGCCGCATAGTCTATGACTGCAGCGCCCATAGACTGCTCGGCTAATCCCGCGCGGCGATTTCACAGAATCACTCCTGGAAAATGCCGGACTGGTTCCTTTTAGAGGTCAGGCCGACTTCATTCGCCATCCCTAACAAAACAATCTGAGCTTGTACTCCGTCTCTGATGACGAAGCGTCCCGGAACGTTACACACTGTTCTTCCTTCCTTTCATCTATACCATCTACAATGCTCCAAAGCTGTACGTGTGCTCTTTTCCCGGTGAACTTACTATATCATTTGCGAAGAAAAATGAATCAGTTTTCCTGCTACAACACTATTTAGCCGTGAGCTACCACTCTGATCAGCCGCGTAGTCGTAGCCGAAATAGAGGAGGTCGTCACGGCCAATAAAGCAATGTTCATCGATCAAAAAACTGAGTCACTACACTTCATTACAGCCGTTGTACTAAAGGAAACTACAAGGTTTGAGGGATTACAGATTCAGCTGCCATGGCGCGTGAACAGAACGAGGTGCAGTAGACGGCAAAATTTCCGCTGAGAGAGAGAAACAGGCCCAGCGGTGGCGCCAAACTTTCCGAGCAATCGGAAGATGGATCCAGTTTTCGACTGCGCTGTGGTCGCCACACACCTGGGCGTTCCCTCCCCGGAGGCCCATAATTCATTGAGCAGCCGCCGGAACTGCCAATACGGCGCGAGAGACTTACACCAGCAGAGACAGTGAACGAAGCAGCGGAGGGGCCAAGCGCACTTTGTCCTCTTAGACCTCTCTTTTTAAGATGATAGCTCTTCGAAATACGTCCGTGTTGAATATTCATTACTTAATCTACCGTCGTTTTGTGAAATCCTCATTTTTCGTTGCATGCTTGATGATTTTTCTTGCGCCTCCGTGCTTGAACCTTTAAGAATTCGGCGTTCCCCTCGTCTGACCACGACTGACTAACAAATGTAATATTCACACTGCCCTGTAGTCTAATTAGTGCAGTGTCAGTGAATGTTAGCTTCGGCGAAGTCAAGAGCACGGCATCAGCCACTGCGGGAAATTTTACCTGGGGAGAGGTTAGGCAGGAACCATGAATGAATGCGTGAAGCGCCCTTAGTATCACCTATAAAGCTGCGGTACACGATGATCAAAGCAACTGACTGGCGGTGCCCATATATTGCCATTTTCACAATGCGTGGGCGTTGCTTGTTGTCGTACTTCTACCAAATGAATAATACACTCATGTTCAGAAAAAAAAAACAGAACAGCTTGTACGACTACGTATTCACAGGATACTTAGATTTGTATGTTCTGCAGAAATGACTAGCATTTCAGTCACCTCGGTTCATTTGCCTAGCAAGCACAAGAAGGCACGTCTGTGCCGCAACATGTGCTCGTGCATTGTCTTCCTGAAAAATCGCGTCTGGGGTGTTGTGCAGAAAGGGTATGGATACTGGCTATAGGATGTCGTTCCGTTATAATATTCTTACGCATTGTTTTACTCATCTGATCAGGCAATCTGTCGCAGCAAAAGTCCTGGAACAGCAACTGTAGGTTTTTACTATAAAGTAAAAACAATATTTAATCAAGTATAGTGTTTCATATAAACATTTATTACGGTTTCAGAGTAAATAAAGGTACCTTGACAAATCTGAAGTAAGTTGTAACATACTTACAATAATGAGATAAATCAAGGTCAACAAGCTACATGTTTCTGTCTGAATACACTCAAAGTACTGGCTCCTATTGCCATCATGGCTGTAACTATTTATACATTCTTAACAATCCCGAACAATCCTTGGCATTGTTTAAAATGATTATTTGATTAATTATCAATTAAAATTGACATAAAAAGATTGAAAATACATATCTATATATTCACTCCAGAACAGCTAGTACACTGTGATATTAGTCATGTCTGTTATTTTATTCGAGAATAAAATCTCAAACAAGAAATTACAATAATACGTTTACGTTTTTTATCATTTACTAGAGACTACCTTCATGGAATGTTGTTTGTTGTGGTCTTCAGTCCTGAGACTGGTTTGATGCAGCTCTCCATGCTACTCTATCCTGTGCAAGCTTCTTCATCTCCCAGTACCTACTGCAACCTACATCCTTCTGAATCTGCTTAGTGTATTCTTCTCTTGGTCTCCCCCTACGATTTTTACCCTCCACGCTGCCCTCCAATACTAAATTGGTGATCCCTTGATGCCTCAGAACATGTCCTATAAACCCATCCCTTCTTCTGGTCAAGTTGTGCCACAAACTTCTCTTCTCCCCAATCCTATTCAATACTTCCTCATTAGTTATGTGATCTACCCATCTAATCTTCAGCATTCTCCTGTAGCACCACATTTCGAAAGCTTCTATTCTCTTCCTGTCCAAACTATTTACCGTCCATGTTTCACTTCCATACAAGGCTACACTCCATACAAATACTTTCAGAAATGACTTCCTGACACTTAAATCTATGCTCGATGTTAACAAATTTCTCTTGTTCAGAAACGCTTTCCTTGCCATTACCAGTCTACATTTTATATCCTCTCTACTTCGACCATCTTCAGTTATTTTGCTCCCCAAATAGCAAAACTCCTTTACTACTTTAAGCGTCTCATTTCCTAATCTAATACCCTCAACATCACCAGACTTAATTCGACTACATTCCATTATCCTCGTTTTGCTTTTGTTGATGTTCATCTTATATCCTCCCTTCAAGATACCATCCATTCCGTTCAACTGCTCTTCCAAGTCCTTTGCTGTCTCTGACAGAATTACAATGTCATCGGCGAATCTCAAAGTTTTTATTTCTTCTCCATGGATTTTAATACCTACTCCGAATTTTTCTTTTGTTTCCTTTACTGCTTGCTCAATATACAGATTGAATAACATCGGGGAGAGGCTACAACCCAGTCTTACTCCCTTCCCCACAGCTGCTTCCCTTTCATGTCCCTCGACTCTTATAAAGAGAGTATTCCAGTCAACATTGTCAAAAGCTTTCTCTAAGTCTACAAATGCTAGAAACGTAGGTTTGCCTTTCCTTAATCTTTCTTCTAAGATAAGTCGTAAGGTCAGTATTGCCTCACGTGTTCCAGTATTTCTACGGAATCCAAACTGATCTTCCCCGAGGTCGGCTTCTACTAGTTTTTCCATTCGTCTGTAAAGAATACGTGTTCCTTCATTTACAGAGCTTCTACACGTTAGTGTAATTAAGATTCCTTGATTATTTTCTTCGTAACTTTTTCACAAGTACATATTTCCACACACCTCTATGTCAGAAATTACTGTTTATGGTTAAAATTCACGTGTTTAAATAGGTTTTAATTAGACTGTTACGTTTCACTATACACCATTGCCGTGTGGCATATTTCTGCACATTCATCAAGGTCGGTGAGGAAGTGGACGACGCGCACATAACCCATGCCGGTCTATCACCCATCACAACATATGATGTGTTGCACTGTTCCACTGTTGCGCCAGACCCGAGGAGGACGCAGATCTGTCACGCTATGCCATTCGGATGACGTGTCGATCTTCTCTGAGGGTGGTCTGGGTGGGTCGATCTGACCCATCTCGTCGTGTTCTATGGCCTTCCACGAACCATTCAGCACACACTCGTTGCACTGCCAGAATACTTCGTCCCACACGGGCAATAATTTCCCGGTTGGATTCATCACATTATCTCATGCTAATAATGCGCTGTGAATATGAACGTCCTATCTCTAGTCGTTCAAAGATATTCTGTCTTTCTTTTCTGAACATAAGTGTATTTAATGATGGAAAATTGCTGAAGGTGTCCAATAAGATGAAAATTATTTAATTGGAAAATTTTTGATAAAGGGGACTTTGAGTATTGACAGTATTAAATGACATTAACCTTGTTGTGGTAATACTCACTCTCAGTGGCTATACACTGCGTGTCGAAGACGTGCTCATGCCTAATGAATTTCTCTCCACGCAACAACGAAATCTTCCAGATAAGTTCTGTAATTAGGCCCTAATAAATTCCTAACTGCAAAGAGCGGCGGGTTTCGTTGTACCTCGGCCTAGCAGCCAATGACAATGCAGTTGCAAAATAATAAGCGAAAGATAGAATCGCTGCACTGTCTGCTATAATTTACCGCTTGTCAGGAGAGACAGTGTCCTATCCATTCGTCGTTCTGTTCACTTGCTAACAATGTTCTTAGTACTCATTTCATTCAAAATGTATTCAAAATTTATGTAATTTTTTGGAAAGGGAGAGGATGATTATAAATGAGAAATGTAATCACAACTTATTTTCCCAAAATCGCATATCTGACATTTAAACGCTTTTTAATAAAATCACCACTCTTTTTAACTCTATCACAGATACCAAGCTTTACTGAAGTACATAAAGTAGTTATCAGTTTTACTTTTAATTTATTAAAAAATCTCCAGTTAACTAACATAAGTGAATGGAACTTGCTAACACCTTGGACATATGACTGATAAATCGTCTCCTTTACCTAACACTCGAAATCACTGAAGAATGAAAATTAACAAACTACAGTAATCACTAAATGCACGCAAAGCAAAGCGACGAATACCTTTTGATTGCTGGTCGTGTCTGCGTCAAAATCATATTCCAAACGTGTTTGCTCCAATAATATTCAGTTCTTCACTTCTCAAAATTTCTCATCTTTCTGTGACCGAGAGCTCCTCAGCTAAGCCAACCGATCACCGTCATATCTCGTCCAAGACTCGACTACGACCTGTTCTCACCGCTACTTCTGTTGTGCTTATAGCACGATATTTTGCTCTACAGTGCTTTTCTTAATACCCAAAGATAATGTACTCTTTCATGTGCTCAAGTTTCACAAATTTATCTGTCTAAATTAAAGTCTTAGCAATCGATCTGTTACACAAATGACTGATAAATCTGTGCTACAGAAAATTATGTTTCAGTAAACCGATACATTACAAATACGATGACAAACTATTTTTGTGGATAAAACTTTCCCATGACATAAGCGGCAGACAACGTGTTTCTCTAAGATTCTTCTATAATACGAGTCATACTGATCTTCAAAATGTTCCTGTATCATGCAAAGTAGGTGATGTCCTCTTGCACGAACCTTTCAAAGTGCTACATGGCTCAGCTGTCATTTCTATATTTTGTTTATATTATGTAGTGGTATTTACGGATTCTTGTATAATTCCAGGGTTGCTAGGTAATATGACATAGCAACACATGTTACATTGTGATGCAGAAGGAAACTGCCAGAGCTGCAACTAATATGGATGTTTACTTAGTCGGCCATTCTCAAACCAAGCAATGTTTGCCAAATAAAATGTCCATCCAAAAGAGTAGTATCGGTATATAAAGTGGTTGCATATTTGTATGCTCCCAACTATGGTTCATTACGAATTTTTACTGATGCTGTTATTTCGTACGCTGTAAGTTGTCAATGATTACTCATGTAACAGGCATTTACGCTAATGCCACCCAATGGCCTTTTCCAATGTATCATTTTCCACCTTCCTTAAAAAACTGATACACGTTATATTAAAAACATTTTTGCAAATGATTGAAAAGTGACTTGCAGGAATATTTTTACTGATGATGTTGTTTGATACCATTTAACGATGGAAAACTTAGTTCTGAAAACCAAACGCATCACGTGCCATGCAATGAGCACCACCTAGCGATTAGCCACTTGGTTTCTAGTCTGTTGCTTGGTAGCAGTTTGCACTTTTCTCTTGATTAAGAATGTATACGACATACACTGTACCTACTGAACGATTTTATATGAGTGATGAAACACTGGTAAGCTAAAAAACCATATCTGCTCACGACACCACGTCTTATCACTGGTGAAATGTAACACACTTTCATATCTTTAGACACCAGCTTTGTTTTTAATTTTCTAGCCTATGAAGCAATTCGAATCGCTTAAGGCGAATTTGGAAATATTAAAAAAATATGGCAAAGGCATTTGAAAGTTATTAATGTTATTTTAATTTCTTTCATTTGTAGATAAATACCCGCAGTCCTGATGTACACGGAAATAGCTTCGCAACTATACCGTAGCACGTCACTAGTGGAGCCAAAACGACGCTCATCCTCTATACTGCACCAGTCTGTTTTGGATGCTCTAAACGTGTGCTGCTGTCTGTGGGGAAGGAGTGAAGATATGAGAGTGTGAACATACGAACAATTAAAAGAGGTGCCTGGTACTGAGACGTAGCGTTATGAGTTTTCTTGGACACGTTACGTTCACTGGGCAGGGTTGCTTAATAAAGAATGGTTCAAATGGCTCTGAGCACTATGGGACTTAACTTCTGAGGTCATCAGTCCCATAGAACTTAGAACTACTTAAACCTAACTAACCTAAGGATATCACACACATCTATGCCCGAGGCAGGATTCGAACCTGCGACCGGAGCGGTGGCGCGGTTCCAGACTATAGCGCCTAGAACCGCTCGGCCACACTGGCCGGCGGTTGCTTAATAAAAAGGGATATAGAATTTAACGTGAAATCTGGAATAACTGCCTAATATAACTGTAATTAATATCGGTCACTATGACTCTCCTAATAACGCACCTTCTTTCAGCACATCAATTGGATTTTGGTTTAGTGGCACCTAGTGAGGCAGGTTAATTTTCCCTGATTTAAAGAACGATAAGTAATTAATCTCTGTATATATCTGTCGCACGTGCAATGGTCGTAGCGGATCAGGGAAGAAATTAAGCCCTAGCATGAGTCTAAGTCGTAAAACAACACACAATGGTAATGATTCAATTTTCGTTATTTTCTTTACAAGTACATATTACGGAATTCTTAACATGTGCTTTGCTATCTCTCATACGTTAACTATCTATTGTGGGGTGGTATGATCATTAAGAAGGAGGTTTCATAGGAGAACACCGAATTTTGAATACAAATAATCAAAATAACTAGTTATTGGTATTCACCTTATTATCTCACAGTTTAACCTGATCTAATTGGTACGATAGACATCTGTCTCGGTAAGGAATAAGGTAAAACGATTAGACGGGACAAACGAGAGTATGCGCAGGAACTTGACCGCTGCAGAAAGGAAATTAAGGAAGTGATTTTGAGGAACTGTGAATAATAAGCATGAAAAATTACATCGATAGGAGAATTCGCTACAAGCCGATTAAAAGAACAAAGTTGTCTCCCATCCACATTTTAGGCAACTTTAAGGAAAATTCTTCACACTGTTCTCCTATCATTGAGAATCAAAATTACTACTAGTGTTTCATACACAGATATTTGTCGGTGAACTCCATTTAGCGTTGAATCAGCCATTCGCCACGCCACGTCGTTTCGAGATCGCGCACAAAGCAACAAGATTCTGTCTCTTGATAAATAACTCATTCGGAAATATTCATTTATCACACGAGTTAAAGAACAGGGAGGAAAATCACTAGAGACAAAACTGATAAAAATAAGCGCGTAAGGCGCTACTTACAAGGGAAACCGCACCCTCCTCAGATTTAGTGGTAAGAGGGTCCAGTGGACAGCCAGTCAAAAGCTGAACACAGATCAATAGTGAAAACAGGAAGAAGGTGTACTGAACTGTGAAAAAGGAAGCAAAACAGAAACAGTGAACGATCCAAGCACGAGATGTCCAACACCGAGGGACCTGCAAGAACCACGGTGTCGTCGTTGTATGGTCACGGTGTTGGGCTGCAAAGCTGGAGATCCATGTAAGAAACTCCTTCGTCCTTTGATTTACTTTTTTTTTTTTTTGTCACAAAATTATGAACTTTCTGTCCGATCATTGACGTATCTGTTTTTCTTCCGTAGTGTTCTCGTGCTATTCATTGGTTATAGAATATGAGTCATTAGCCTAGAATATTTGAGTACACTGCGCCAAAGCAACTGGTATAGGCACGCGTATTCAAATACACAATATGTAAACAGGCAGAATACGGCGCTGCGGTCGGTAACGCCTGTATAAGACAACAAGTGTCTAGAGTAGTTGTTAGATCGGTTATTGCTGCTACAGTGGCAGGTTATCAAGATTTAAGTGAGTTTGAACGTTTTGTTACAGTCGGCGCAAGAGCGATGGGACACAGTATCTCCGAGGTAACGATGAAGCGCGGATTTTCCCGTACGAATATTTCACGAGTGTACCGTGAATATCAGGAATCCGGTAAAAAATCAAAGTTCCGACATCGCTGCGGCCGGAAAAAGATCCTGCAAGATCGGGACCAACGTCGACTGAAGAGAATCGTTCAACGTTACAGAAGTGCTACTCTTGCGCAAGTCGCTGCAGATTTCAGTGGGCCATCAACAAGTGTCAGCGTGCAAACCTTTCAACGAAACTTCATCGATATGGGCTTTCTGAGCCGAAGGCCCACTGGTGTACCCTTGACGACTGCACGACACAAAGCTTTACGCCTCTCTTGGGACCGTCAACACCGACACTGAGCTGTTGATGACCGGAAACATGTTGTCTGGTCGGACGAATCTCATTTCAGATTGTATCGAGTGAACGGGCGTGTACGGGTATGGAGACACCTTCATCAAGTCATGGACCTTGCATGTCAGCAGGGGACTGTTCCAGCTGGTGGAGACTCTGTAATGATGTGCGGCGTGTGCAGCTGGATTGTTACGGGACCCCTGATATGTCTAGATACGACTCTGACAGGCAACAAGTACGTAATCATCCTGTCTGATCACCTGCATCCATTCATGTCCATTGCGCATTCCGACAGACTTGGGCAATTCCAGCAGGACATTGTGACACCCTACACGTCCAGAATTGCTACAGAGTGGCTCCAGGAACACTTGTCTGAGCTTAAACACTTCCGCTGGCCACCAAACTCCTGAGACGCGAACATTACTGAGCATATATGGGATGTCTTGCAACATGCTGTCCAGAAGAGATCTCCACCCCCTCGCTCTCATACGGATTTATGGAAATGCTTACAGGATTCGTGGTGTCAGTTCCCTCGAGCACTACTTCAGACATTAGCAGAGTCCATGTCACGTCGTATTGCGGCACTTCTACGTGTTCGCGGGGGGCCTGCACGATATTAGGTAGGTGTACGAGTTGCTTTGGCTCTTCAGTGCATTAACGCCGCAAGGGAATGTGATGAATCGTGGAAGCAAGTGGGATGCCGCATAAACCTCTCACAGAAATGAAAACAACAAATAAATGGCTGTGAAACATGTTACAACAAAGGAATTCAAGAGTCAAAACTTCCAAAACGGAACATGTGGTACTTGCCTAGAACGAACAGGAGGTACGTACGTCTGGAGGTCGCTTCGGTGCACCTCGTTGTTGGAAACGGACGTTACACTGCGACACAGATATACAGTAAATTTTAATAGAGCGAACAGAGACGTCAGTGACCGGAAAGACAGTTTATAATGCTGTAAAAAAATGGGACACGAGGGAGATCTGGACACAGATCTCCCCTTTCGCAGTCCATCACCGTGGCCACGTAACCATGGCAGCGTAGCTATTGAACTGAGCTCGATTTGCCCAAATTTATTTTGAGCCCTTCACTGTCTCCATTTCCTTCTTTTTTACACAGTGTGCCGTATCGGCGCTGGTGGCGGTTTCAGCTCGCGAATTCCCCTCCGGCGGGCATCGGATTCGTGTCCGACGCGGACAGAGGATGCGGCTGTTCTCTGCCAGGAGCCTCGCCGGAGCGCGAGGCGTGCACCGCGGCGAGGCGGGGCGCGTTGGGATCAATCGCCGCAGCGCCTTGGACGAACTCGGACTGTTCATGTTGGAACGTGCGTTATAGATTACGTGGCCAATCTGTGATTATGTCCTAGGGGATAGGCAATGCCATCGATGATGCTAAATGTTTCTGATAACGGAGATTGACGTTGTTCGCGGTGTCATAGTAAACCACTTGGCGTGCTTCCAACGAAGTGGCCATGTGGATTCCTGTGCGACTGACTACTTTTCGAGTTATTAATTCAGTTTTGTCACAGGTGGCATTTTATTGCACTGTATTGTTCCGCAAGCACTAAGGCAGATGTGTATGAGAGTGTTGTTATTGGCGGGAGAAGCAAGAATCAAGAGGAAAGATTGACGTTTATGGTAGTATCTGACTCCGCAGGAACACGTTGATAGAAGGAATACATGTTGCTTTATTCCATTAATATATGTATATAATTAAACAATATTCTGTCTCTTATGTTGTGCTGTTGGACGGACATACAGAGTGGGTGACTATAGCATATGGGAGCTGTTCGTCCGTCACGTTTTATTATACAGAACTCGCCTTTCACTTCAGGAAGGACCTTGTGTACATTTTCTTGTTGGCAGCTGTCGATCTTTCATGAAATACCAGTTTATACTTAATAGTTGGAATATTTTCTTATTTAAATTTTTGTGTATGTTGATGAGCAAATCTATTGTTTAATACAGGTGTGTTTACAATTATGATTTCTAAAATTATGGGTAACTTCTGTTAATGAATGGCTTCACACACTACTGCATGTTGAATTTTATTAATTTTTGGAGTGTGTTCGTTTTTTTCTACATAAATTTATATGAAAAGTAAAGATTCCCTGACGCTCAATCAATCGCTACACCCCTTGACTTCCAACTTCCTGTTACAACAGTTCGCTACACTTTCTTTATGTTTCATGGTTGATCTGTGTTCAGTTTTTGACGCCTCATCCACTGGACCATCTTATCACTAAATCTGAGGGGAGTGCGATGGTGAGTTTCCCTGATAGTGTGAGTATCCAGTGAATATACGAGTATAAAAACTGAATGACTGACAAACCACAAGCACAAAGTTTTAAACGGCTCAAAATTAAGTGAATTCGCACGGAATAAGTAGCAAAATACGCAAAAAAGTTAAAGGCGAATAAGAAAGCGCTGATGCTTTCAAGTTTACTGATTTCATAACTCAAACGCATGGCGACTTCATCTACTTTCGTGTCCAGTAGGAAAATACATGCTGTCCAAACAAGAGCTAGAACACGACACCTCGACGCAAGGTAAACCACTGACCTTTCTTCAGAGGGGAGGACGCACTTTTTTTTTTTTTTTGGAGTGGGAAGTGGCGCCCTCTCCGCTAGCTATTTAGGATGGGCAGAAAAGTCGCAAGAGCTACTTTCTGCTTTATCACACGAGCTGAGCATGGCGGGAAGGCCTTTCATTCGCTGAAGTTGTTTCAGGGAGACCTCTTTGCGACACAATAAATACGTTAAAAGCAAAATTCTAGAGGCTGGTACTGCTACTTGGGATGAATTTCTTCGGTCTCTAGAAAGGGTTCAGACCACTCACCCACGCTTTCAAACCAAATGGTCAGGGCAGGAGAGGAAACTATTTTGGCTACATGGATGCGAACTGCAGAGTTTAAGGAAGAATAAAACATCTTGCTCCTATCCTGATTCAAGCATAAGTGGAATTTTCATACAGCAAGTTAAGAGCAACAAGATCATGCCATCTCAATATTAAAAATTGGCAACTTGCTAGTAGAACTCACGCACTGACCTATTCCTGGAATGAAGGATCTAGACAATTTTCCCTTTGTCGTGTGATTTGATTACAAATTAACAGATGTGAAACCTTGTTGCTCGACAGATTTTATGATTGTAAGTTAAAGGAAGTAGAGCCAAAAATTGTTTAGATTTCCCACAGTTTCTTTCTCTGCAGTCAGAAATTAAATGACAGCACATTGCTTGTAACGTACATCACCTGTAGACGCCATTTTGAAACAGCCCTGTACCTTTGCTACCTGTCGGAAGTGACGTTTCGCATTCGTAGTATTATTTTCGGATGAGAAAAAAAAAGTGGTGCATTACCTTCCAAGTTTCCGTCACTTCCGACAGATAGCGTAGCTGCAGGGCAGGTTCAAAACGGAGTCTGATGTATGTTACAAGCAAAGTGCCGTCACTGAATTTCTGACTGCAGAGAAAGAAACTATTGGAAATCTAGACAATTTTTGGCTGTTATCGATACTGATACCGGCTTGTGCAAAGTCTATGGAGCATCTGCTGTCGACAGAATTACAGTTAGTCGCTGGGCACGTAGGATGTGGCCATCAGAAGGCGGCTGGGCGGAGCTCCACGATTAGCAGCGGTCGTGGAGACCATCTACGGCAGTCACAACTGACCTGTGGAAACGAGCTGATGTTTGTCATTCCACATCTACACCTACATGGATGCTCTGCAAATCACATTTAAGTGCCTGGTAGAGGGTTCATCGAACCACCTTCACAATTCTCTATCATTCCATTCTCGTATAGCGCGGGGAAAGAACGAACACCTATATCTTTCCGTACAAGCTCTGATTTCCCTTATTTCATCGTGGTGATCGTTCCTCCCTATGTAAGTCGGTGTCAACAAAATATTTTCGCATTCAGAGGAGAAAGTTGGTGATTGGAATTTTGTGAGAAGATTCCGTCGCAACGAAAAACGCCTTTCTCTTAATGATTTCCAGCCCCAATCCTGTATCATTCCTGTGACATTCTCTTCCATATTTCGCGATAATGCAAAACGTGCTGCATTTCTTTGAACTTTCTCGATGTACTCTTTCAGTCCTATCCGGTAAAGATCCCACATGGCACAGCAGTATTCTAAAAGAGGACGGACAAGCGTAGTGCAGGCAGTCTCCTTAGTAGGTTCTCTAAGTCTCCTGCCAATAAAACGCAGTCTTCGGTTAGCCTTCCCCATAACATATTCTATGTGTTCCTTCCAATTTAAGTTGTTCATAATTGTAATATCTAGGTATTTAGTTGAATTTACGGCTTTTAGGTTAGACTGATTTGTCGTTTAACCGAAGTTTAACGAGTTCCTTTTAGCACTCATTTGGATGACCAAACACTTTTCGTTATTTAGGGTCAACTGCCAACTTTCACACCATTCAGAAAACTTTTCTAAATCATTTTGCAATTTGTTTTGATCATCTGATGACTTTATTACTCGATAAGCGACAGCGTCAACTGCAAACAACCTAAGATGGCTGCTCAGATTGTCTCCAAAATGGTTTATATAGATAAGGAACAGCAAAGGGCCTACAGCACTTCCTTGGCGAACGCCAGAAATCACTTACGTTTTACTCGATGACTTTCCGTCAGTTACTACGAACTGTGACCTCTGTGACAGGAAATTACAAATCCAGTCACATAACTGATACGATATTCCATAAGCACGGAATTTCACTACAAGCTGCTTGTGTGATACAGGGTCAAAAGCCTTCTGGATATCCAGAAATACGGAATCGATTTGAAATCCCTTGTTAGTAGCACTCAACACTTCATGTGAATAGAGAGCTAGTTGTGTTTCATAGGAACTATGTTTTTTAAATCCATGCTGACTGCGTGTCAATAGACAGTTTTCTTCGAGGTAATTCACAATTCGGTAGGATAGACGCATTACGACTTGGCAGTTGCCTCTGCATCTGTCAATAAGCAAAGCATGTTCACACAGTGAAGCACTGGCTCCGTCACCAGGAAAAGGATTGATACCGACAGGGTATACGCGCCCTTGTTTCGCACTGGAAGAACACCATACAACGGGATGGAGATTACTTGGAAAAACAGGGCGTGTACATAAAACACGATTCTTTTGTGTTTGTAATACTCACTATGTTCAATAAAGAACTGTTGAAGAAAAAGAATGCGGTGCATTACTTCCTGCGCAACCCTCGTAAATGGATATTCATTTATTGCATTGACTTCGAAGCTTCACTTCTTTACATCGTAGAGGGACCGTTGACCGTAACATCTGACATAAATATCAACTTGATTCATCTACCCGTTCCTGAGAAAGAAGGTTTTGAACAGTCGGACCGGCAGACAGACAGACAACAAAGTGATCCTATAAGGGTTTTAAAATCTGATGTACGGAACCATAAAAAATGGTATAAATTGTGAAAGGAGTATGAAACAAGCGCAAAACTTTCATAATTAATAGCATCACTTCGCCCGCATCTCGTGGTCGTGCGGTAGCGTTCTCGCTTCCCACGCCCGGGTTCCCGGGTTCGATTCCCGGCGGGGTCAGGGATTTTCTCTGCCTCGTGATGGCTGGGTGTTGTGTGCTGTCCTTAGGTTAGTTAGGTTTAAGTAGTTCTAAGTTCTAGGGGACTGATGACCATAGATGTTGAGTCCCATAGTGCTCAGAGCCATTTGACCCAATTTTTTGAAGCATCACTTTATTTTTGTCTAGGTAATAAAAACTTTATGTCCACCCCACATATATTGATGGATAGCGACAGCTTGAATTCCTGTCAGATGTAGCAACATCTACAATTATTCATACAAATAAAAAATAAAAAGAAAAGTTTGGAAGACTGTTTAATAAATGTGAGGAGATGGAAACGTTGACTCAAGAAGAAAATGAAGAATGACGACACGTAACCAGTACTCAAACCTACTAGTGGTTTATGGATAGTAGTACCAGTGTACGGTGGGCATATCACATTTTGATTTTTGTAAGTTATTGACATGCACATCAGAGATACAGTGAGCTATATTACTGTTATGCAATCTTTGGTGGCACAGTCTCTGCCTCTGGGCAGCCTGCTACATTCTTAGTTGAAGTGAGGTGGGTGGTGGACGTATTCCGTACTCCTGTGTTGACTTGTGATTGTATCCGGTAGATGAAGAAAGATTAATTGTAAAGGACAGCAAGGATGAACATGTTCCGAAAAGAAGAAGTTTGAGGTAAGACTGCAGCACTACGCAGCTAATTCGTTTCAATAATTATTGTCAGCTAATTAACCTGCTCAGAACTGAGAGAAAGACCATCTCACACCAATGAGTCAAGCATTAAGATATCAATTGATTAAGCTCTTCGATTTTTAAACAAAATCTCTGTTAACATTGTTCCCTTTCCAAATCATTATTCACTTTGTTAAGCGTAGTATTGTTCAGACCAACGTTATGCGTGAAGGTCACGCGAAATTTTACTCTGTCCTTGTGAATACATACTTCATTCTAAAATCGTTGTCTCAGATTATTATTTCACAGAAATATACTCTCCCCGTTCCACTGTTTAAAAAAGATTTCGCATTACTCATTACCACACAGCACCATTTGATATGCAACAGTTTGAACATAGTTTACAAATATTCTTTAAAAATAAAAATCTAGCTTAGTCATTGCCTTCTTGCTGTTTGCTGGGGTGTTTGCGAGAAACCTGCAATAATATGCCGTCCGCGGTGGCCGAGCGGTTCTAGGCGCTTCAGTTCGGAACCGCGCAGCTTATACGGTCGCAGGTTCGAATCCTGCCCCTGACATGGATGTGTGTGATGTCCCTAGGTTAGTTAGGTTTAAGTAGTTCTAAGTTCTAGGCGACTGATGACCTCAGATGTTAAGTCCCATAGTGCACAGAGCCATTTGAACCATTTTTGTAATAATGCTGTCAAGAGGTGAGGTAAGTGGAAACTTTTAGTAAGGCCAGATAGCGGTTTTACTTCAATTGCGCATTTAATATTGTAACCTCCCCACGGAAATATTAATTAAATGAATTTTAAAATATTGTAACCCCTGAACAAAATTGGTTCCCATTTATAGTCTCCGTGCAGAAATGCATTCACATTTAATGTAACCACAAAATTCAATTCCTAAACCCGGAAATAATAAAAAAATTCAGTAACCTGGTAAATTTTATGACGACAGCAACGCTGCGCCACGGCCCTGTACTCTCAAAAATTCTTACCTCAATAAAAACTGCGAATATATCTGCTCTTACCTAAAACATTTTCGGCACAGCTCCGTGCAATGCTGGTCTATGCTTTGTGACTCGTGAAAGGAATTAATTATTCATTGGATAAAATCTTTAAATTGAAATGAATGCTTTTTTTAAAAAAAATTACTTTATATTATAAAAATTATTATTGGGGCAATTTTTGAAAGAAATTGGATGACAGTTAACATACATTACTAGATATGCGCAAGGCTGCTTCTTTACCTTCTACAATAATACTCATCCTCCAGAGTCCCGACCAGAGCAGACTACCGACACGCGCAGACTACTGCCGACTCACGCAGACTAGCAACAACTAACTACATACTGCTCTCTGGTCAGAGACTCTCCTAAGTTTTGCCTGTTGCAGGCAGCGCATACATCGCATACCTCTTACATAACTCTCCACTGGAGGGGGCAAAAATTTGGCAGCGATGGTGAGTCATTTGGACTTGCCATGAGCAATAAATTTTTCTTAATTAACTAAGTTTACAATCACTGAATATATACATATATATAAGTGCACAACATGAAATTAAATATAGTGCACATGCACTGAGTACAGAACATGTCAAGCAATGACAAAATGTATAGACAATGAGTACAAAACATATTAACAAATGGCAAAAGTGCACACGCACTGTAGCACAGAACATATCAGGAAATCGCAAAAAGTATACGCAATGATGTACAAATCATATTAACAAATGACATAAAGTGCACACGCACTGTAGTTTTTTTTTACTATATTTTTTTTACTATTTAACAAGAACTAGGATAGGAAAGGGAAGGATTGAATCATGGTTGTACCACATTAGGTTGCACGCAGCTGCACTGAAAGTCCATATCTTTCTACAGAAGCACAACACCAAGTGAGACAATCTGAATTTCTTTTCCCAAAAGTATTAATCAGACACTGAAATGTCGTAGTAATATTCCATGTTATCATTTTGGTAGTACATTAGGTACACCAAACAGTGGGACCATAATAACATCTCCATCGCTCAAGGTGGTGGACAGCATGTCATGTCAACACCACGTTCTTGTAAGGTACATCAACGTAGAATTAGTGCAAAAACCAAATATAGTGCTCCATGAGCATGAGGATAGACAGGACAAACGGATATTACAGTAATTTCTGGTAATTAGATCAGAATGTAAAGGACATTAAGTCCTATACCAGTCATCATTGATAATTACTAGTCTATCAACTGAGTTGATTAATTGGAGGCACTCATCACCCAGTTACTGAACATTTCTCTACCATGTATGAAGTATTACAGAATAATGTTCATAAGTTATCTATTTACACAGAACATTGGCACTGACTGACCAGTTACAAACCATCAGAAGTCATCATTCAAAACAGGAGCTAATGAGTGTGGCATCAAGCTACTAGTATTCATATATATAGCATAAAATACACATAATACAAATTTAAAATATAAGAAACAGTGACATTCGTTGGCCAGCAAGTATTGAGTATTACAAAACATTTTTCATCATTCAAGTGACATATGACATATTTTAAAATGTAACACTCTGGAACTATTACTCAAAGTCTGTTATTAGAAAACATCATTCAGTATTACTCATAACTCTTTTAAACTGGTAGTATTATTTGGAACTGGTAATACATTTTTTTTGTGCTAGCAATGCATTGCGTTGGGATCGATAATTAATTGCTGGGGCATAATAAAATTTGCATTTGACTTATTGCTGCAAATGAAGATGTGTAACGTCATTCGTCATGAGTCAGCTGTAGCAAGGTTATGAAACAAATAGAGTATATGTGATCACATTCATGAATGACACAGGTTTAATGACCAACTGCTTATAGCACATTAATTTCATGAATAATTTCTCCTGCAAAAAATACAAAATGGATTATTAAACTGAAAGAAGAAACGCATATTATGCTGAAAAGTAGTGAACTTCGAATTAACAGGTAGTGAAATGTGTATTAAATATATATGTTCTCTAGATGTCCTTTCCAAAACCTTCAGTCATCATACCATGCGACATAAGACATACTGTCAAAACGAACTGCACAAATACCTAAATAACTACATAGCATTTCTTAACTGACAGTAAATATATAAACTTCATCATTATTTTCATCTGCAAAGAAAAACTTCATTATCACTACTATCATCATCTGCAAAGAAAAACTTCATTATCCATATCACCATAATTCCATTATTATCGTCACCTGTAAAGAAAAACTTTATTCTCCATATTAGCATATTCTGCATCACTATTCATCTGCAAAAAAAAGTCACTTCATTATACAACTATTCATAGTATAGAGTTCCTTATTTCTAGCATATTTCATCACTAAAACTAAGATGTGTAGTTCTGTCTGACAGCCTGCATCAATCGCCTCGTATTCTGAAAGAAAAAATTAGTTAATACAGCTATCATACGATGTGTATAGTATATTCTTGTTAATGCTTGTTAATTCTGATCCATTTACTCTTCGTGACGAGGTATTGCATCTTCTTTCGTTCATTCCGAAGGTGAAATTCCCATTTCTGTTTAATTTATTTCTTATACACGTTATTTCTTTCTGAAAATGATGAACAATGATTAATGTCTTGCATTTAAATCATATACCCCTTAAATAAAAGCTGGTTTCTAGTGATATAATTGAGCATACAGCATAGCATGACACAAAACGTAATATGTCAAAAAACATAGACAGTGTTCAGGTGCAAAAATGTACACAGAGTATCACAATGTAGCAGAAAACTGTAAAATTGTCACGATGTTGAGATATCATAAGGCAAAAAGTCAAAGTCAACTAATGTTTGTTATATCTTAAATATTTCATAGTGCATAGAAACAAAACAGTAAAACAGTCATACATACATGAAATATGTGCACGGTCTGATGTGTAACAACAAGAAAAGCGACCTGCTAACCTTACCTTGCCGGGCACTTGCCAAGAAAAAATACTATAATCATCAGTAAGTAGTCATATTAATATAATTGCATAAGTGGTCATAAAAGGTGTAAGTTCATCTGGAAAAATGTGCATGGTCTGATGTGTAACGACAAGAAAAGCGACCTGCTAACTTTACCTTGCCGGGCACTTGCCAAGAAAAAATACGATAATCATAAGTAAGTGTTCATGTGAATATAATTGCATACGTGGTCATAACAAAAAATCAGGAAATGGCATTACAGTGTGATAAATCATAAAGTATGTTCATTCAATAAAGGGTTTGATGTTGGAGATATGGTGATTCCCTTTGGTTGTTCTGTTTCTCAAAGTTTCGACGTGTACTACATTGGGGTGAGGAATGCTGCGAATTCGATATGTACCTGCATATAGAAGCTCAAGTTTACTACATCTACTTTTTCCTCTATTAGATAAATAATGTGTGCGTACTAATATCTTCTGTCCAATGTGAAAGTCATGGCGTGTACAAACCGGTTTTTGCTGTCTTCTCCGGCGCTCTGCGGCACGTTTGATGTTCAGCGCAATGTCAATTATTTCATGGTGTCGTAGTCGACGAGATGTAGGAAAGGTTACTAATTCTTTAATTTTGTTAGGTGGTTCAACATTTTTCAGTATAACAGTCGGAGATTGCATAGTAGATTCATTTGGTATGGAATTAATTACATTCTGGAATGAGAGCATGTGTGTGTCCCAATCAATATGTTTTTTATGGCAGTATATTCTACACAGTTTACCAATTTCTTTCATTAATCGTTCACAAGGGTTCGAAGAAGCATGGTTCCTGGATATATAGATCGGGGAAATGTTTCTAGCTCGTAACATACGTGTCCATATAGCAGATCGAAACTGTGATCCATTGTCGGAAATTACCTTCAACACATGCCCTACGTGAAATAGAAAATGTTTTGCAATTGCTTTCGAAACAGATTTAGCAGTAGCTTTGCGTAACGGAGTGAAGGTAACAAATTTTGAAGTGAGTTCAACAGCGACAAAGATGTAGCAAAAACCTCTATTAGTTCTGGGAATCGGACCAAAAATGTCTACAGCGGCCATTTGTCTCAATTTAACAGGTACAATGGGATGTAATGGAGGAATATGTGAAGTCGTATCTGACTTAGCTTTCTGGCAGATTTTACATGACGCTAAAACTCGTCGAATACGTTTCTCCATGTTGGTAAAATAACAGTTATGTCTCAGTGTAAGAAAACATTTTCTGGCTCCGTAATGTGCGTAACTTAAATGAGTATACCAGATTAATTTGTTAACAAGCTCGTCAGGAATGCATAATAACCAGTTGTTGCTGTCAGGGTGAGAGCGGCGAAACAGAATGTCATTGCGTACAGTGTAATGGTTTCTAATGGTAACATTATTCCTATCTTGCCAAAGGTGTTTAATTTCTTTCCAGACGTTGTCTTTACTCTGCTCTTGTGCTATGTCTAGTAATGACGACGAAATGAAATTTTCAAATGCAACTTGTTGAATGTACATGACGCTGAAATTTGCTTTGCAGAAGTTGGTTGCGATGTCTTGCTGATTGTTGCTAAGAGAACGGGATAGTGCGTCTGCTACAATATTTTGTGTACCGGGAATGTGAACAATTGTAAAATTAAATTCTTGTAAATAAAGTTTCCATTTACTTAATCTGTCGTGTGTAAATTTAGCGGAAAGTAAAAACTGTATCGCTCTATGGTCTGTATAAACGGTCGTATGTCTTCCATAAAGAAAATGCCGAAATCTCATAAATGCCCATACAACACATAATGTTTCAAGTTCAGTAACAGAATAATTGCGTTCAGCAGGTGACAGAATGCGACTCGCAAAGGCGATGTTTTTAACTACTGTACAACCATCTTCTTCAATTTCCTGAAAAATGTGTACGCCTAAAGCGGTGTTAGAACTGTCGGTGGCAATAGAAAAATTTCTAGTAAGATCTGGATGTGATAAAAGTGGTGCATTCAACAAGGCTTGTTTTAGATTGACTAATACAGACTATTGGTTTTTTCATGTGAAAGTATGTCTCAGATGTCGTCAAAAGTAATAACATTTTCGTGAACAAGATTCTCTGTGTCAAAAGTATTGCTTGCGTTGCTGGAAGATGCAACCTGTACTTTATCTAGTCAAATTCTATCTGACGTGCTATTATTTTCGGGAGGATGCTGTGGCATTTCCACTATTTGTATTGTTCTGTTATTTCTTCCTGACGTATTGCGTTCGGGATGATATCTACTGTCTGCGTCATTCATGATAATTTGTTGTTGCGGATGATTTTGCTGCTGGTAAGACCGACTGTTATTATACGTACGCTGAAAATTGTGCTCATTACTTCTACATCTGTCGTGGTAGTCCTTTCTATACGGCGCATTGCGATATGAGCTGAAATAGTGTGCTTTCTGTACGTACTGATTTCCTTGTTGCTGTGCGTTACTATTTGTTGGAGCTGACTCTATACGTGTAGGCGGCGAAACATTAAAGCTTGGTTGACCTTGCAGACTGTATTGTTGGTTAGGTATGCTAACCGGCTGGTTTTGATGCTGTTGTTGAGAAAAACCTCTATTGTTACCAAAATGCGGTTGCTGATAGTTTTGACGATTGCTGAAAATGTTGTACATACTGATGATTACAATTTTATCTGTTATTAAAATTACGGCGGTAGTTGTCACTTCGGGAGTGTCTAAAGAAAATTGTCACTTTCGGTAAAATTTGTCATATCTGGTTTTCTTTACTCCTTCTTAATCCTAGATAGATCGATAGTTGAAGAGCTGTTTTGATAGATACAGGGCTATTACAAATGATTGAAGCGATTTCATAAATTCACTGTAGCTCCATTCATTGACATATGGTAACGACACACTACAGATACGTAGAAAAACTCATAAAGTTTTGTTCGACTGAAGCCGCACTTCAGGTTTCTGCCGCCAGAGCGCTCGAGAGCGCAGTGAGACAAAATGGCGACAGGAGCCGAGAAAGCGTATGTCGTGCTTGAAATGCACTCACATCAGTCATAACAGTGCAACGACACTTCAGGACGAAGTTCAGCAAAGATCCACCAACTGCTAACTCCATTCGGCGATGGTATGAGCAGTTTAAAGCTTCTGGATGCCTCTGTAAGGGGAAATCAACGGGTCGGCCTGCAGTGAGCGAAGAAACGGTTGAACGCGTGCGGGCAAGTTTCACACGTAGCCCGCGGAAGTCGACGAATAAAGCAAGCAGGGAGCTAAACGTACCAAAGCCGACGATTTGGAAAATCTTACGGAAAAGGCATTTCTTAAACAGGAGATTGGAAAACCGATGGATCGGTCGTGGTGGAGATCATGATCAGCAATTCATGTCATGGCCTCCACGCTCTCCCGACTTAACCCCATGCGATTTCTTTCGGTGGGGTTATGTGAAAGATTCAGTGTTTAAACCTCCTCTACCAAGAAACGTGCCAGAACTGCGAGCTCGCATCAACGATGCTTTCGAACTCATTGATGGGGACATGCTGCGCCGAGTGTGAGAGGAACTTGATTATCGGCTTGATGTCTGCCGAATCACTAAAGGGGCACATATCGAACATTTGTGAATGCCTAAAAAAACTTTTTGAGTTTTTGTATGCGTGTGCAAAGCATTGTGAAAATATCTCAAATAATAAAGTTATTGTAGAGCTGTGAAATCGCTTCAATCATTTGTAATAACCCTGTATAAAGGATAGTAGAAGAGAAGGCAGCAGTGCAGAAAACTAAAGATGAAACAGCACTACTACGGCTCGGGGCCCTGTGCACGCTATGGCACATATTCATCTAAGTGTAATGAATCCCCTGAGGTCGATTACGCGCTGCAAATAAATTTTAGTTTCTGCGTTACAGGCAATGGCGGTGCAAATTCAAAAACGAATTGTATCCAGTCCAATTCTAGTTTCTGCATTACAGCCCAAGCTGGTGAAAGTACAAAAATAAATTGTCGTATCCAGTTCAAAGCGTGAATCTGTGTTCTGTCATTATTAAGTACCTTAGATTTTTTTACAGATAAAGATTGCTTATAATCAATGTTATCGTCTCTGTATGTTTTAGCAGGTTCAGAATTGCGTGAGAATCTATTTATCTGTGTCTCTTCGGATTCTAAGTCGCTTAGTCTCTGTAAATTACCTAAGTTACACTGGCTGTGTGAGTGTGACAAATGTTCGGAATGTGGCGTATGCTGTGACGTGTTAGTGACTGAAACATTTTTCATCTCTGTCACTTCTTGCTGTAAAGTTGATAATTTTCTACGTAATGTATTATTGGACGAATCTATCTCACTGATCGTCTGCTGTAAATTTTGGAATTCAGGTGTTTGATTAAACGAAATCGGTGAAGTATCGTCTGATTTGCTGTCATTATTACTTTCAATAACATCAATACGACTGGCCAATTCATCATATTTTTCAGTCAGTATTTTTACCTGATCATCGTTTTTAGTGTCACAAGCATTAATTTGTTTTTGTATTTTACGTGTGGTTTCGTTCAATTTTTTAATGTCTGCTTTGATGGCATCGGGATCCCGTATTAGTTCTAATTGTTCGAGTCTGTCGGTCACTGTCTGAAAGTCTACTGTGTGTGTATATGTTTTTGATTTAAGATCGGAATTTTCATCACGCAATTCGGTGTTCAACTGTTTGATAGTATTAATTTGTTTTCGCCTTCGTAAACAATTTACGCTTTTCTTCCTGTCTCTGTGCAGTAATTGTTTCCATGACTTGTCGTTTTACTTTATTTTATTCCTGTATGAATTTACGGTAACGCGTTTCACTATTTTGTAAGTGGTGATTAAAACGTTCGTCAATTTCACTGTTCTGTTGGTCAAATTTCGCGTCTACTTTTGCATCCAGTGTGCGTGAAAGTTCTGCTGACATTAATTTAAACTCGTCACGTAACTGTCTTGCGTTTTCAGAGCATTGTTTACCGACTGCACTAATTTCGTCTCTAAGTAATTTAATTGTAGCTACATGTCTATTATTTAATTCTTGAACAACAGATCTAATTTCTTCACTACTTTTCCTAGCACAAGCCTTAATTTCCTCACGTAATTGTTCCTTAGTATCATGACATTGCGCAGCAACGGCTGTAATCTGTTCACTAAGCTGTTTATTCTGTTCACTAAGTTGTTTGAAATTTTCATTAAGGTTGTCTTGTTTTCCATTAAGTTGTTTGAAATTGTTGTCTTGTTCTTTCTTTGACTGTTTAGAATTTTCACTCTGTTGTAGCAATACCGCCATAATTTGATCCAAGCCAATATTACCTACTCTATTCTCTGTGCTGTTTGATGGCATACCTGCAATTGTCACGTTTTCTGTAAGCATTTGGTCATTCTGTAATTCTTGAAAAGGTTTGCCAAACGAATGTGCACTGTTGGTCACTAAATCGGAATCAAATGAATCTGTCATACTGTGAGTACACAGTTCATTTTCGTTAGAAAAATTTATCTGTTCATGCAAACCGGGTGTGTCAAGCTGGGCAGCGTTCATTGTAACAAAACGTCCCGCGTCATTAATTGTCGTTAAATTAACAGTGGACACAATTGAATTTATTTGTTCATCATTAGGATCAAAATCATTACTAGTGGTCGGTAGGCACTGATTGTCTGTTAATGGAGGATTGTCATCATTACACTGAGTGTCGCAAGTATTATCGGTCAAATTATTCGAGTCGGCTATTTTACTCATTGCACATCGCGATGTACTGTTAACAGTTTTTCGCGGCATTTTTCACAAATCAAAATTAAGCACAAATGAAACAAAGACAAAGCAAAAAAAAGGAACAAACAATTACAACAAAGAGCAATAAATTGCCGATGATCTGTGAAAGAAAGAGTGACAAATTAGTAAATGCTTTGCGCCAGATACAAATACATTTAAGTAAATAAGAGCAGATATATGACTACTTATCAGAAGATTCACAAAGAAATACGATCCTGGCTGGATGTCGCCAAGTGTAACCTCCCCGCGGATATAAGAATTAAATGAATTTTAAATATTGTAACCTCTGAACAAAATTGGTTCCCATTTATAGTCTCCGTGCAGAAATGCATTCACATTTAATGTAACCACAAAATTCAATTCCTAAACCCGGAAATAATAAAAAAATTCAGTAACCTGGTAAATTTTATGACAGCAGCAACGCTGCGCCACGGCCCTGTACTCTGAGTAAGAAAGCAAAAATTCTTACCTGAATAAAAACTGCGAATATATCTGCTCTTACGTAAAACATTTTCGGCACAGCTCCGTGCAATGCTGGCCTACGCTTTGTGACTCGTGAAAGGCATTAATTATTCATTGGATAAAATCTTTAAATTGAAATGAATGCTTTTTTTTTTAAAAAAATTACTTTATATTATAAAAATTATTATTGGGGCATTTTTTGAAAGAAATTGGATGGCAGTTAACATACATTACTAGATATGCGCAAGGCTGCTTCTTTACCTTCTACAATAATACCCATCCTCCAGAGTCCCGACCAGAGCAGACTGCCGACACACGCCGACACACGCAGACTACTGCCGACTACTGCCGACTGACGCAGACTAGCAGCAACTAACTACATACTGCTCTCTGGTCAGAGACTCTCCTAAGTCTTGCCTGTTGCAGGCAGCGCATACATCGCATACCTCTTACTATATAAATACAAGCTGTATTCAGACCAGTTACAGTTCAATTCAAATTTGGCTCTATTTAGTCAGAAGACTACCATTTTGTAGGTACATAGTTTCGGAAATACGTAATCTTTTTATAGACTGGGAGACAAAATTGAGCTAAATTTCATAGAGAAATACGCAGTGGTGAAGGTACAGTTGGTTCTCTTAGAACGGCGAGAGGCAGCCAGGATGCGAGTAATACCGACCGAACTACTGTGCAGCACCGGCCCGAAGCGCCAATGCAAAGCAGGCGGTACTGCTGCACAAACGTAACGACATTCCTCTGGTCGTTTGATGCGGCGACCGTCTGTGTGACTCAGTGCCGGGGCGCCTATTTGGTACACTGATCAAAGCTTTGTGGTAGAGCTGGTCTCTTGTGCACTGCGAAACTTAATGAGCCCTTATCGCGCGCTATAATTCCCACGAGCATTCGGTAGTGCAGTTTTCCCGCTACACAAAACGAGCCACTATTGTTCGCTTAATTATGTCGCGTGCCTAAAGGACTCGCGGGTTCAAAGCGGTAGCCCTGCTGACCGACTAATACTCCGATAATGCGGCGCGTGCGAGTTCTGGGCACATCGAGCTGGCCGTGTGCGCACTCTGCACCTGCTCGACTCCATCCAGCACTGGCTAATGCCTCAGCTTCTGCTTGTACTACTTTCAAAAATGCGAATTTTTATTGGCTTAAAAAGTACTTTGAACCTTCTGAAATATGAAGCAAAAAGTCTAATGCTAAAAATCAAATAAAAAACAGTCTCCATCGCGTTTTCAGATTTTTATCCGTTAGTAGCAACCGGTTTAGGACCTTTCCTCAGACTATCTTCATTACGACTGCTGGTGGCGGCAGACTGGGCGAGATCTATTGACGTAAGTATGTCACTGCTGTGAAGCCTGAAAATGGTCTGAGGAAAGGGCCGAAACCAGTTGCTAACGAATAAAATCTGGAAACGTGGTCGAGATTGTTTTTATTTGATTTTTAGCATTTTATACCGATCGGTGCTTTGTACCAATTACAGAATGCTTTCTAAAATTTTAAAGAGTCCAATTCCTGAAAAAAAATGCTTCTATGAAATTACGAGTTCCTACTCTATCGCCACGGATGGCCCTAAACGGCCCAACTGCGCCAACTCAGTACTCTCTGTAGTATCTCGGTATGTTTGGAAGAATTTCAAAACAATAATGCGTTAGCTTGGCGGCAAAAAGCGTCATTACGAATACGAAATAGATATTTCTTTCGCTTCTAATGTTGATTTTTGTGTTCTGTATTGACTTTTGATAATTTATGTATGATATTATAGCGCACAGGTTTGTTTTTCAAGGAGGAATGAGCGAGAAGGAAGTTTACTCGGGCAGAAAGGTAGGAAAACATGGTATTCAACGCGGCGTTGAAGAAGTGTGTCATCGAAGCCTCCAAACAAGAGATATGAGGGTGAGAGCAGTTCGTAAGGAGTCAGTGCCTCTTCTAAGAAATTGAAAGACAGTCACCTGGATTTTGATGAGAGTTACTGATTGTGGTACACGATTATAGATTTTCTTGTCGTTTTTTCTGTTACTTCTCAACACGTGAAATGTAAAACAAGCAATGTAGACATCTCGTTACACGAGAGAAGTCACCTAGGCTTAGGACTCGCAACAAATATTACTCGTACAAACTCCCCAAAGTTGTTATACCACAGAGTAAGTTTATACGGAACGCATACAAAATCGACCGTCCAATAGTCCTAGCAACCGCCTGCTTGGAGAAGGGCTAAAACGAATAATAAAATGTTGTGCGTTCGTGAAATTGCCACGACCGATAATTCAATCGTTCTGTGATAAACTAGTGAATGTAAATTCGATCGTAACGGCAACAGTAAGACAGGCTAGTCTGTGAATGGCAGATTAATGGTAAGAGATTTCTAACAGCAGAATGTCTATAATACATTTCAAAACTTCAAACGCGTTTTTCTCGGAGAAAGATTAACTCCAAAATTTTCAATCCTTTTATTTGAAAATTTAACCACAACTTTGATATTAAATTTCAAAGTGAACCACATTGGGTACTTCCGATTAGTTAATTTAAACAATGTTTATTAACAGATGACTGTCCTTTTCTGGTGAAAATTCAGTGACTTTAATAACGATATATTTTCAACAAAGCTTTCACCCACTACTTCACCCCCCTAAGGTTAAATTTCCAATAATGCTGAATCATATATTTCTTTATTTCTGACCGAGAAACTAAATACTAATTTTCATAGGTCTATCTCCAAAGCTGCCTTAATAGTGACACTTTTCAAAAAGAAACTTCATCCCTATTTCACACCCTTAGCTTTGAAATTTAAAAAAATCCCTTCTCCAAATTTCAGGTGTCCATTGTTAGCGGTTTGGACTGGGCGATGGTGAGTCAATTTGACAGTCAGTCAGAACATTGTCTTTTCTACATAGAGACAACTACCGCACTTATTTATTCCTGTCACCTTTCCTTCCGCCAAGAAAACACTGCCAAGAAACCGTTTCTTTTAGGCCGTCACAGTGATGTTGACCCTTAACTAGCATCCTCTTAAATTACATAATCTTGTTTTCTGTGTGTATTGTAAGAACGAAATAGTACACGAGTCGTCATTTGTATCGGTTCTCCGCGGTCTGCTTGAACTGGAAAGAGGGAACGTGAGATTAGAAGGAGATCTGTAAAGAACAATTCTTTTTTTGCGGAATATTTAAAGTTTAGCGGGCACGCCGAACCAACAATAGATTCTTTACAGATCTTTCACATGGCAACTAAGGCTAAAAAGTTAGCTCTACAAGAGAAGTTCAAAATAACAAAATTTTTTAGACAGTCGGAAGATTTGTGTCTAAATGAGCAACTTGTGACTAAGAACAAAATTTTTTGTGGCACTTGGATGACAGCTTCACTAAACCTGATCCTCTAGGACCACGTAACCACCAGGAAGCTCGTCGTTTTTCAACCGTCACTATGACCTCATCTTCATACTTCTATTAACTGTTTTCAGGCAATATTTAATTATTACTAATTCATTTAAAGTTTGTACTTCCGCCAATAACTTGTACACATATTCAATATGATTGCCACATACCAGGAACAACAAGCGCCTCCGCTTGGCACTTAATCTCTTCAGATCAGCAGGTGGCTAGCTGTTGAAGTCAACACGTTGCATAGCGCGGTTATTGTTTAATATTGTGCGATGTACCTGTACACCACAAGCCTATCCACACCCCTGTTATCTCCATAATTTGATGAGTGTGACATTCTACCCTGTCAGGTTCTTGGTACCCACTGATACGGAAAGGCCGTCCTCGTAGTTACCTGTTTTAGAAGGAATTTTTAAAAAGTTCGTTTACCTTTTCAGGCTTCCGGTTTTATATTTGCCGATTGCAGTTATACTTCACTCAGTGTTTACGTTTTGGCCAGAGCTGTTTACGCTGTATAAACCAAGTTCTTTTTATAAGCCACTTAAGTCAATAGTTATGTAGCAAGGGGTGGATAGGTGCGTGGTCACAACTTCATATAATACATACGTTATTATTAATTTACAGAAATTCTGAAGACGACCAACCCTCTAGAGTACAGCAGAGACTTGAGAGGGCAGAAAAGCTTGACTAAGTTTCGTATCCTGCTTGGTGACCTAGCTGTAAAGTATCTACACGGGAAGTGAAAGATTGCGGGATCGAGTCCCGACCATAACGTTTTTTTCTAAACTCAGTGACGTAGAGAATTGTCAGAAAAGAAACGAGTTTCATGTTTCATGTTACACTACAGGTTCCGCTTTCTCAGTTGGATAACTGGTTACAGACATGAAAGTCCCAAATTGACGTCCCGTTGATTGCAATCGTTTCAGAACAATTGCTTAACGAAAAAACATGCATATATTAAATCTGTGGTTTTGAGTTTTTATGCAAAAAGTACAAAGTTTCCGAAAAACTACGGTATTTTGTGATGCAACTTTGCTTTCTTTATGTAACGAAGGTTTTTCAGTCACACAGCAAATGAACAACTTTCAGCAGTCTGATTTCCGTGAGTCAACTATAGGACTGAACACGAATTCTTGCGTGGTTGGATGACAAAGTCTGCCATAAAAGATCCACGAGAAGGAATTACGACAATGAGTGTCAACAATGAATCAGTGCAAACTTAGCTTTAGAACAAGAGTGGCGTCACGAGCTACGTGTTTACGTCAAGAGCTTTCTTTTTTATTTTTATTTCTAGGCACGATCCACTCAGCCGATTCCGATACGTGACATGCTACAAGTAAAAATATATATCCCATCGCACACTTATACCCACGAATCCCATGGAATAGGTACAAAGGTAGTAAAGAGATTAATTACATTTTGATGTGCTCCCTTAATTGCCACGACACTTCACACCAATCGCAAATAAAATATGGCGTGCGCTAATGAAATCGTTTGTTGTTCCTGTGGTCTTCAGTCCAGAGACTGGTTTGATGCAGCTCTCCAAGCTACTATATCCTGTGCAAGGTTCTTCATCTCCAGGTACCTACTGCAACCAACATCGTCCTGAATCTGTTTAGTGTATTCATCTCTTGTCTCCCTCTACGATTTTTACCCTCCACGCTACCCTGCAATACTAAATTGGTGTTCCCTTGATGCCTCAGAACATGTCCTACAAACCCATCCCTTCTTCTAGTCAAGTTGTGGCACAAACTCCTCTTCGCAATTCTGTTCAATACCTCCTCATTAGTTACGTGATCTACCCATCTGATCTTCAGCATTCGTCTGTAGCACCACATTTCGAAAGTTTCTATTCTCTTCTTGTCCAAACTATTTATCGTCCACGTTTCACTTCCATACATTGTCACACTCCATACAAATACTTTCAGAAACGACTTCCTGACACTTAAATCTATACTCGATGTTAACAAATTCCTCTTCTCCGGAAACGCTTTCCTTGCCATTGCCAGTCTACATTTTAAATCTTCTCTACTTCGACCATCATAAGTTATCTTGCTCCCCAAATAGCAAAACTCATTTACTACTTTAAGTGTCTCATTTCCTAATCTAATTCCCTCAGCATCACCCGACTTCATTCGACTACATTCCATTATCCTCGTTTTGCTTTTGTTGATGTCCATCGTCCGCAGCTAGTGGTCGTGTGGTAGCGTTCTCGCTTCCCACGTCCGGGTTCCCGGGTTCGATTCCCGGCGAGGTCAGGGATTTTCTCTGCCTCGTGATGACTGGGTGTTGTGTGCTGGCCTTAGCTTAGTTAGGTTTAAGTAGTTCTAAGTTCTAGCGGACTGATGACCATAGATGTTAAGTCCCATAGAGCCATCTGAACCATTTTTGATGTCCATCTTATATCCTCCTTTCAAGACACGGTCTATTTCGTTCAGCTGCTCATTCAAGTCCTTTGCTGTCTCTCACAGAATTACAATGTCGTCGGCGAACCTTAAAGTTTTTATTTTTTCTCCATGGATTTTAATACCTACTCCGAATTTTTCTTTTGTTTCCTTTACTGCTTGCTCAATATACAGATTGAATAACATCGGGGAGAGGCTACAACCCTGTTTCACTCCCTTCCCAACCACTGCTTCCCTTTCGTGCCCCTCGACTCTTATAATTGCAGTCTGGTTTCTGTACAAAGTGTAAATTAAGTTAGATGAAAGGCATGATTCTCAGTTAAGCTCCGTTATCCGCTGGATTTCGTGCATAGCTCTACGAAATGTCTCGTAAATAAAATTACCGCTACGCCAGACGAGTCTTTTGGCCATAGACACTGTGTGCTACCCGTGCGAAGCCGGGGTGCGACGCTAGTATGCATATAAATTATGACCAAATGTGCCGTGACTAAGGGGCGCACAAGTTCGCCCCACTCGGCACTTGATTCCAAGGCTGGTGCCGTGGCGCTGACGCGCAGAGCTTCAAAGGAGCCGCTACACGGTCACTTTCTGACGTAAGTTATTTCTGTGAATGCTACTTTCCGGTAATTTCGATTTATAATTGCGAATTGTCGCAGTTTAAAATCACAGTTAACGAATTCACAGCTTGTATACCTCCCGCACACTGTCAGTGCTATTTCTGCGACTTACACGATTTCTGCGCCTTCTGTTACTCTTGCGTTTTAACACCGCATATGAAACTTCCACTTGGCAACAGAGAAAATTTCATCTCAATAAAACTGCCAGTAGTAAATATGTTATACGTTTGTTCATCTTTAGCTTTAATTTTGTATTAACGGCAAGTGTGAAAATATTACACTACTGAACAGTAAAATTGCTTCACCACGAAGATGATGTGCTACAGACGCGAAATTTAACCGACAGGAAGAAGATGCTGTGATATGCAAATGATTAGCTTTTTAGAGCATGCACACAAGGTTGGCGCCGGTGGTGACACCTACAACGTGCTGACATGAGGGAAGTTTCCAACCGATTTCACTGACACAAACAGCGGTTGACAGGCGTTGCCTGGTGAAACGTTGTTGTGGTGCCTCGTCTAAGGAGGAGAAATGCGTACCATCACGTTTCCGACATTGATAAAGGTCGGATTGTAGCCTATCGCGATTGCGGTTTATCGTATCGCGACATTGCTGCTCGTGTTGGTCGACATCCAATGACTGTTAGCAGAATATCGAATCGGTGGGTTCAGGAGGGTAATACGGAACGCCGTGTTGGATCCCAACGGCTTCGTATCACTAGCAGTCGAGATGACAGGCATCTTATCCTCATGGCTGTAACGGATCGTGCAGCCACGTCTCCATCCCTGAGTCAATAGAAAGGGGACGTACTCAATGACGAACCTGGGTGAGCGAATGGCAAAACGTCATTTTTTCGGATGAATCCAGGTTCTGTTTACAGCAACATGATGGTCGCATCCGTGTTTGGCGACATAACGGTGAATGCACATTGGAAGCGTGTATTCGTCATCGCCATACTGTGGTATCATCCGGCGTGATGGTATGGGGTGCCATTAGTTACACGTCTCTGTCACCTCTTGCTCGCATTCGCGGCACTTTGAACAGTGGACGTTACATTTCAGATGTCTTACGACCCGTGGCTGTACCCTTCATAAGATAATGCAAGACCGCATGTTGCAGGTTCTGTACGGGCCTTTCTGGATACTGAAAATGTTTGATTGCTGCACTGGCCAGCACATTCTCCAGATCTCTTACCAATTGAAAACGTCTGGTCAATGCTGGCTGAGCAACTGGCTCGTCACATTACGCCAGCCACTACTCTTGATGAACTGTAGTATCGTGTTGAAGCTGCATGCGCAGCTGTACCTGTACACGCCATCCAAGCTCTGTTTGACTCAATGCCCAGGCGCATCAAGGCCGTTATTGCAGCCAGAGGTGGTTGTTCTGGGTACTGATTTCTTAGGATCTATGCACCCAAATAGCGTGAAAATGTAATCACATATCAGTTCTAGTATAATATATTTGTCCAATGAAAACCCGTTTATCATCTGCATTTCTTCTTGGTGTAGAAATTTTAATGGCCAGTGGTGTAATAGTGTGAAGCTGGGAATAATAACACAATTCCCACAGAATAAAGCAATTGTTCGTAGTCAGCTTATGGATTCTAACCGCTTTATTATGTTCACAAGTATCTGAATCATATTTTCAGTCACTCGCTATAGTGATTATTCAAAATATTTACAGCACAACTAGAGAAATTCCACAGCGTCTTCACACTATCATCGCCAGAGGAAAGGATCTTCTTTATGTAATCTTCCCACATAGTCGTGTACTGTTGCCTAAATGGATAGTTCTTTATTAGCAGTACTTTAATGCTAGATGATTGTACAACAATCTCGTGGACGCTTGTTAAACCTTGTGGTAGTCGTGAAAGAGCATCGGCAACTATGTTGCCTTTTGCCTTCACATGAACTATTTCCATATCGTAATTCTCTAAAACCAGCGCCCAACGGGCAAGTCTCGCATGGAAATATCTACAAGATAAGAGAAAACTTGCAGACTGTTGATCACAATATACTTTTACGTGCTTTCCGTAGATAAAGTAATTAATTTTTCCCAGTGCCCATTTTACGCCAGGTACTTCTAATCTGTTACTGTACAACTTCTCTCGCAGTCCGAAAGAATTCGTGTGGCGAAACTGATAACTCTAATTTCCTGTTGTTCGTCCACTGTTACTACTTGAAACAGAAATGCAGTGATGTGGTAACTGCGGCCAAAAATAAAATCATCATACATATCTGGATGACATAGTATATTATAATTTACCGGAGTAGTCGTAATTGTTCATAAGTCTCGGCACACAATGGCGTCCAATGTCATGGCGTGTTCTTTTTTAAAAGATGTAATAAATGATCATTATTTAATAACTGATTAAACGAATTTTCTAAAAGCACGAGGCGAGGCCAAGAAATGGATCTAATAGTTTTTCATGAGTGGGATGTGAAAAATTTCTGGTTGCGTCTTGTTTCTTGGGGTCAAATTATATCCCCAAAGATGATAAGATATGACCCAGCAATTCAACCCGATTCTTACTGAACTCTGAAATCATTAATCATACAATATATTTTTAATTTTTTAAATACGCTATCAAGCAACTCTAAACGCTCATTCCATGTTTCTGTGGCTATTAGTAAATCATCCATATAAAAAAATGGTTCAAATGGCTCTAAGCACTATGGGACTTAACATCTGAGGGCATCAGTCCCCTAGACTTAGAACTACTTAAACCTAACTAACCTAAGGACATCACACACATCCATGCCCGAGGCAGGATTCGAACCTGCGACCGTAGCAGCACCGCGGTTCCAGACTGAAGAACCTAGAACCGCTCGACCACAACGGCCGGATCATCCACATAGAGAGCAACCTTATCTAACTGTTCTTGTCCATTGTTGCAGCAAATACACCTCCACTCACATTCAATCCGAAAGGCATAACCTTAAATTGACAACTTCTTCCAGAGAAGGTAAAAGCTGTTTACTTATTAAATGTTTTATCTTACATCATGTGCCAGAAAGAATATTTTAAATCCCCGGAAATCAAGAATTATATATCAGAAAATTTTTGTAACCATTCCTCTAGAGTTTTCTGGGTGCATACGCACGTTCTCAGTGGTCATGTTTATATGCCGCCCATCCAGAGCTAAGCGAATACTTCCGTCTGGCTCAGCTACGACTAACAGCTGACTACTATGTGAAGAATTTGATTGTTCTATGATCTGCCAGTCTAACATTTTTCTGATTCCTTTGGTTACCGCTTCTCTTTTCGACCAAGGGACAAATGTCTTATGAGGATAAACATCCGTAGTAAACATAACACTTCATGACACCAGATTTCTCGTCGTAACCTTTAATATACCTAGAAAATAATTGGTATAGTTTCTCTTATTGTTCATTTATCAGATATTCAGAGTCAGCTACTTTAATTCTAATCGGATCACTTCTTTCCATTCTCTTTTCTCGATCTGAGTTCTCAGAACAAATAATCACCTGCGATGAGTAGCAACTTGAGACCAACACATCTCATATTAATACGATGACAATATTTACTCTGAGACTCGTGAGATTGCACTAGGTCCAGCTTTACACTATTAACATTGCTTTCAAAATGTAACACTCCTGCCTCCATTATAGTTTTCTTCTAGCATAGGATATCCTATCTCCAAGCACAGGACACCGACTACTTATCTACGACCATGAGGGTGCTTTTAAATACTTTCTTCTATACTATTCAATCGACCTCTGTCAGAAACTTAACAGTCTGTGACTTTGCCCCAGAAGTCCCATAATATTACAATTCCGTACCGGAATTCCGTACCGTACCCCCCATGAACCATGGACCTTGCCGTTGGTGGGGAGGCTTGCGTGCCTCTGCGATACAGATAGTCGTACCGTAGGTGCAACCACAACGGAGGGGCATCTGTTGAGAGGCCAGACAAATGTGTGGTTCCTGAAGAGGGACAGCAGCCTTTTCAGTAGTTGCAAGGGCAACAGACTGGATGATTGACTGATCTGGCCTTGTAACAATAACCAAAACGGCCTTGCTGTGCTGGTACTGCGAACGGCTGAAATGAAGGGGAAACTACGGCCGTAATTTTTCCCGAGGGAATGCAGCTTTACTGTATGATAAAATGATGATGGCGTCCTCTTGGGTAAAATATTCCGGAGGTAAAATAGTCCCCCATTCGGATCTCCGGACGGGGACTACTCAAGAGGATGTCGTTATCAGGAGAAAGAAAACTGGCGTTCTACGGATCGGAGCGTGGAATGTCAGATCACTTAATCGGGCAGGTAGGTTAGAGAATTTAAAAAGGGAAATGAATAGGTTAAAGTTAGATATAGTGGGAATTAGACTTACCTTAGAAGAAAGATTAAGGAAAGGCAAACCTACGTTTCTAGCATTTGTAGACTTAGAGAAAGCTTTTGACAATGTTGACTGGAATACTCTCTTTCAAATTTTAAAGGTGGCAGGAGAAAAATAGAGGGAGCGAAAGGCCATTTACAATTTGTACAGAAACCAAATAGTAGTTATAAGAGTCGAGGGACATGAAAGGGAATCAGTTGTTGGGAAGGGAGTAAGACAGGGTTGTAGCCTCTCCCCGATGTTATTCAATCTGTATATTGAGCAAGCAGTAAAGGAAACAAAAGAAAAATTCGGAGTAGGTATTAAAATCCATTGAGAAGAAATAAAAACATTGAGGTTCGCCGATGACATTGTAATTCTGTCAGCGACAGCAAAGGACTTGGAAGAGCAGTTGAACGGAATGGATAGCATCTTGAAATGAGGATATAAGATGAACATCAACAAAAGCAAAACGAGGATAATGGAATGTAGTTGAATTAAGTCGGGTGATGTTGAGGGAATTAGATTAGGAAATGAGATACTTAAAGTAGTAAAGGAGTTTTGCTATTTGGGGAGCAAAATAACTGATGATGGTCGAAGTAGAGAGGATTTAAAATGTAGACTGGCAATGGCAAGGAAAGCGTTTCTGAACAAGAGAAATTTTTTAACATCGAGTATAGATTTAAGTGTCAGGAAGTCATTTCTGAAAGTATTTGTATGGAGTGTAGCCCTGTATGGAAGTAAAACATGGACGATAAATAGTTTGGACAAGAAGAGAATAGAAGCTTTCGAAATGTGGTGCTACAGAAGAATGCTGAAGATTAGATGGGTAGATCACATAACTAATGAGGAAGTATTGAATGGGATTGGAGAGAAGAGAAGTTTGTGGCACAACTTGACCAGAAGAAGGGATCGGTTGGTAGGACATATTCTGAGGCATCAAGGGATCACCAATTTAGTATTGGAGGGCTGCGTGGAGGGTAAAAATCGTAGAGGGAGACCAAGAGATGAGTACACTAAGCAGATTCAGAAGGATGTAGGTTGCAGTAGGTACTGGGAGATGAAGAAGCTTGCACAGGATAGAGTAGCATGGAGAGCTGCATCAAACGAGTCTCAGGACTGAAGACCACAACAACAACAACAACCGGAAAAACCGAAATTCGTACTAATAGCTTTGTAGAAACTGATACACATCACGAATGTCGTAGTACCAGTATCTATAATTACATTTACTGGTACATCATTTATTGACGCTTTAATCATGGATTGTATGGTCTTACTTTTGCCACATTTATATTCCCTCGTTTCACTATCTCCCATCCTGAATTTTAATTTCGCTATTATAGTGTAGCATTTACACGTTACTTGGAACAGTGCCCTAGAAGGCTAAAATTGGTCGGGCCTAGTTTGACGAATTGAAAGGACTTATTGGAATGACGAATTGGAAGGTCGAATTTGTGACTCATCAGTGACTTCAACATATTCCTTTTTTGTTTTGTTTTGTGTTGTTTTGTCATTTGTCTTCTGACGGGTTTGATGCGGACCGCTACGAATTTCTCTAGCCGATGCAGTCGCCACGGCTCGATGTTTCATTGACTATTACATCTAACAGATTATAGCATAATGTAACAGCAGCGACAAACTATTCTATAGAACATAAACTATTCTATACTCCGTAATAACTGATCATGTTAAAGTACGACAAGAGGCAAGATGTCGAATTACAAACGCCCTAACCTTTGGCAGACGAGGCCAAATAAACTGAACTACACGTCGGTATTCAGTTATATCCTCACTAAGTGAAACACATTTAGTGATAATTGACAGCGTTTGTGTTATAGAAAAACCGAAGGAGACAATGGCAGTGAGAGAGAACGAAACGGACGCAGTGGCAGTGGAACATAGTTGACAGCGACAGAACAGTCCTAGGAAAAGAGTGACAGAAGACAGTGCGAGCAATGGAGGAATAAAGAGAAAGAAAAAATGGAAGTGGGTGAGAACCAGTGATAATGACAGAGTATATGGCAATGCCCAATGACAACGAGGAAGAGAGAAATAGTGACAGTGAGAATGGACAGCAGCAGTAGGAAGAAAGGAATGAGATATTAGCAGCAAGAGAGAGCAAAAGGGAAAGAGTGACAGAGGAGACTGCAGTGGTAAGACGGAACGAAGGAGACTGTGGCTGTGGCACACGAGACAATGACAATGAGTTGGGCTAAATTAGTGAGCGAGGAGGACAGCTGGGAGTGGAAGGATATGGGCGACTTACAGCACGATGGACTAGTTGGTGTGAATGGATTACAGTTAGGGAAGCTTGTGAGTGTCTGAGGTGAGTTGCATTTTAAAAATGCGCGAATATGTTCGCATGCTAAGACTTTTGCGAAAATTTTTAAAGGTACAGAGAAAGGTAGAATGAGGTAGCTTCTAAGTAAACAGGAACACATACATTTTTTTTTTAATTGTGTTCCGATAGGAGCATTTTTCCGCTGGCAAAGGAATGGCTGATTTTTCCCTATCGTCATAAAGTGTACTGTAGGAGAGATACACAGAATTTTGTGTTCGGAACATAATAAGCTTCTTTAATACCTTCTCGTGACTTCAGTGTTTAGTCGTCAGCATTACACTTGGAAATAAACTTGCGAAGAGTCCTGGCAGGAAGTGGTGATTTCCAGGACTCGGCCGACAGACCTCTGGCGTGTAAAACGCGTGACGTGCGTCCGATGCAGAAGAGGCCTCGTTAGAAAATGCTGCAAATTTCAAGAGAGGAGTTAATAATCCTCAGCGATCGGTGAGGCTAATACAGAGCGCTTAAAATATCTCGCAGCTGCGTTTCCGTGCGTCGGCGTGTATTCTAATTATTCATTTCTGATTTCATAGGCAATGGAAATGGAAATGCCGTGTGGCTAGGGCCTCCCGTCGGGTAGACCGTTCGCCTGGTGCAAGTCGTTTGAGTTGACGCCACTGCGGCGACTTGCGCGTCGATGGGGATGAAATGACGATGATAAGGACAACACAACACCCATTCCCTGAGCGGAGAAAATCTCGGACGCAGCCGGGAATCTAACCTGGGCCTTTAGGTATGACATTCCATCGCACTGACCACTCAGCTACCAGGGGCGGACATTTCATAGACGACTGTTGCGGTTTAGTTCTTGTGCACATGACCGGTCGAAACACGTTTCATACCATATTGTGGAGTTGGTAGCTAGTTTTGGTTAGTGTCTGATGGAAGAAACGTGTACAGCGAGGATCAAATTAATATATGGCAATTGTTTTTACGGAAATTTGAAGTATTGTTATTTTGAAGCTTTTTATCAACTGCGTAGTTTCGAATTGTTGTCCTGTCCTGTTTCCATGTAAATTTCTAAAAAATCAGATCGGCGGCGGTATATCATCTGTGCAGTGCCCTGTTCTCAAAACTTTTTGATACAGTTTGATTGCTACAAACCGTTTATTATTGACACTATAGGAGCGACAGTTTCTCTTATTTCTCACGGTGTAGAGCAAGGCTAGCGGCCTTCATTATGACAGTTTCAAATGAGTAGCACCAGAGTCAGTCGATAAGCTTCCCTTCTGAATTATCACTGCCACATTATTTGTCTCGACTGCCTTACACCCACTATCAGTGTGTGAAATGCGGCCGCAAATGTGACTTGGCAAGGGGCCATGGAATTTCCGAGTTCGAGTTAAAGGAAGGTTTTCTGATCAGGCACGTAAAAACATCCAAAACCAAGGAACATTATTGCTGATACACGAAAACATTCCAGACAAAAGATGTTGTGATACAAGAAGTAGACGTAATGTGAGGTGGCGTTACGTTACATGAGGCTGACACGAAAGAAAATTTTGGATGAGGAATAAACGTGTGACGAAAACAGACACCAGTACTAACGTTCGCAGACAACTTCTTCAATAGCAGCTGTTGAACGTATAGAGAATAGAGATCCTATCAGCGGAGAGTCTTAATGATTACAAACCTGTAGGTAGAAAGCCATCTACTATAGGCATCTTTCAGACTATGTATTCATTTGCGTACTTGCATGTCTTAAAGAACATATAGTCATTCTTCCGTAGCTTCATCTTCGCTTGAAAGCAGCGAAGGAATGCCTTATGCACGCTACTTAATCTCTGAGATCAGCCAGTAGTACTGCTTGACATGGAGATCGATTCAAAATGGCTCTGAGCACTATGGGACTCAACTGCTGTGGTCATAAGTCCCCTAGAACTTAGAACTACTTAAACCTAACTAACCTAAGGACATCACACACATTCATGCCCGAGGCAGGATTCGAACCTGCGACCGTAGCGGTCGTGCGGTTCCAGACTGCAGCGCCTTTAACCGCTCGGCCACTCCGGCCGGCGACATGGAGATCGGATAGCCTGGTGGGGAAAGAAGCACTTTTAGTTTTCGCTTGCTGTCGTGAACACGCTGTACAATTTTGCTTGTTGGATGTGCTGTTCTGTTCATTATAGACACTTGTCCTGTGATACTCAAATGGGCACACTGAAGTGTCGTCATCCAAAACGGTGATGAGATGCTGACTTGCTTGCGCGACCTCTACATAACTATAGGTTACGATTTTCTTTTCCGCCTGCATCAAGCGAGATAAATTTGAAATTAAACTGCGTTTTCATGTGGACAATTTTAGTTTCTTTGTTCGGTTTCACAAACTCGCTGTAACACGTGGAAATCGATATCCGTTCTCTGTTAGTTCATACGTGTCTACGAGAGTTTTCACCATAGCCTTTACTATAAGTTTGTCTGGCTTTTGTAAATGTGTAGTGATACAATTTACGCGGTCCGTCGAAGGCCAACTGCATGTAAGACATGAGATTTTGTATTCACTTTTTGTGTAAAATACAAATGTTAGTTTTCATATAACCACATCAGAACAGTTGTCACAACAGCTGCTCCTGTTTTCCAGAATGAGATTTTCACTCTGCAGTGGAGTGTGCGCTGATATGAAACCTCGTGGCAGATTAAAACTACGTGCAAAGGTCCCGAGTTCGAGTCTAGGTCCGGTACAGAGTTCAAATCTGCCAGAAAGTTTCATATCAGCGCACATTCCGTTGCAGAGTGAAAATCATTCTGGAAACATCCCCCAGGCTGTGGCTAAGCCACGTCTCCGCAATATCCTTCCTTTTCAGGAGTGCTAAATCTGCAAGGTTCGCAGAAGAGCTTCTGTGAAGTCTGGAAGGTAGGAGACGAGGTACCGCCAGAATTAAATCCGTGAGGACGGGTCATGAGTCGTGCTTGGGTAGCTCAGTTGGACGCCGGTACTGTAGCTCAGCGTGCTCGGTCAGAGGGTTAGCTACCCTAAAAATAAAAAACTGAGTGACCGGACCAACAAAGAACCTGAACGGGTGTCATCGCACGTCTGCCCCGAACAAATTCAACTAAAAGTATAGAACAAAACGAGATCCATAAAAAAAAAGTTGGTAGAGCACTTGCCCGCGCAAGGCAAAGCTCCCGAGTTCGCGTCTCGGTCCGGCACACAGTTTTAATCTGCGAGGAAGTTTCCTTTCTTTTTTTTCTGACAGGTTTGATGCGACCCGCCACGAATTCTCCTCCTATGCCAACCTCTTCATCTCAGACTAGCGCTTGCAACATACGTCGTCAGTTATTTACTGGATGTATTCCACTCTCTGTCTTCCTCTATAGTTGTTGGCCCATACAGCTCCCTCCAGTACCATGACAGTCTTCCCGTGATGTCTTAACTGATGTCCTATCATCCTGTCCCTTCTCCTTGTCAGTGTTTTCCACATATTCCTTTCCTCTCCGAGTCTGCGCAGAACCTCCTCATTCCTTACCTTATAAGTCCACCTAATTATCAAAATTCGTCTCAAACGCTTCGATTCTCCTCCAATCCGGTTTTCCCACAGTCCATATTTCACTACCATGTGCTTCAAACGTACATTCTCAGTAACGTCTTCCTCATAGTTAGGCCAATGTCTGATACTAGTGGACTTCTCCTGGCCAGGATCCATCCAGCGGATCATGCAAGTCTTCTTCACTTCCACTCAGGATAGCATTGTCATCAGCGAACATTCGATTTATTTCCACCTTGCTTCTTCGATGGGTAAATTGAATAGTAGCTGTGAAAGACTACAACAGTAGGGGCGAACGACTACATCGCTGTCTTACACCCTTTTTAATCCGAGTACATCGTTCTTGGTCACCCAGTCTTATTATTCCCTCTTAACACTAGTACATATTTTATATTACCTGTCTCTCTCTATAGCTTATCCCTAGTTTCGTCAGAATTTGGAACATCTTGCACCGTTTAATATTGTGGAACGCGTTTTCCAGGTCGACAAATCCTATAAACGTGTCTTGATTTTTCTTCAGTCTTGCTTCCATTATCAACTGTAACTTCAGAACTGCCTCTCTGGTGCCTTCACCTTTCCTAAAGCCAAATTGATCTCATCTAACATCCTCAGCTGTAGTCGCCGCAGTGCCTGTTCCTTTGGAGATGCACGCATGTCTAAAATAACTTTGTACTGTAATCAGAATAACACAGGCACTACAGAATCGTATTCCTCTGCCGAAAGCGGCAAGCGACTTTAAAGTACAACGTCTGACCTGTACGGGGACATACATAATGGATGTTTGAATGCAACGCTTAGTTGACGACATATGAAGGGCTTATTTCAATAGTGGTAGAAGTCCATTTTTGTTCATTCTGAGATATCGAGTCCTAAAGTTAAACGAGCGCTGAAAGATCTGCAGTTGAGATACCAGAAATATTCAAGTATATATACTTGAATATTTCTGGTACCTCAAATGAAGATTTAACTTTAGGATTCTGCATCTCAGAATGAACAAAAACGTACTTGTACCACTATTGAAATAAGCCCTTTGCGTCTGGCCGTGAGTCGTGCACGGATAGCCATATGGTAAGGCGACAGCTCGCGATATGTGGGAAATCCGGGTTCGAGTCCCGGTCCGGCACATATTTTCATTGTTGCCATTCCAATCTACGGATGATGGTTGTCCTTATTAGCAATTGCGAATACATTTAATGTAGAGGCCTGCAGTCGCCGCTGTGCCTGTTCCTTTGGACATGCGTGCACGTCCAAAGGAACTTTGCACCGTAATCAGAATAACACTGGCACTGCATTATCGTATTGTTGTTAGTTCTGTCGATTCTACTGAGAACAGCCTTATCACTGAACTGTTTACAGTGACACACTGTCTGCTCTACGTCCCTATTCATAACAATTTGTCCGCCGCTCGTGGTCTCGCGGTAGCGTTCTCGCTTCCCGAGCACGGGGTCCCGGGTTCGATTCCCGGCGGGGTCAGGGATTTTCACCTGCCTCGAGATGACTGGGTGTTTGTGTTGTCCTCATCATTTCATCATCATCCAGGAAAATGGCGAAACTGGACTGAGCAAAGGTTGGGAAATTGTACGGGCGCTGATAACCACGCAGTTGAGCGCCCCACAAACCAAACATCATCATCATCATCATCACATAACAATTCCTACTCCCGCTATAGCTGTCGACATTACCCTATACTCATCTGGCCACTAAAATTTCGATAACTGGCTAGCATGTATTGTAGCCTACAACATGCTTCGATATGCAGATCGGTAGGTATTCGGCGCTACTGCGGAAAATAGGAATAGAGCCATGAAAATGGTGACTCGACACTCCGCTAACCTTTGTAAATTCAATACTTCATGGAATAATTAAAGTAGCAATGTAAAAACTGATATATGTGGTTGAAAAGATGTGGGATTTCGTTGATATCAAACAAAAGTGGACAAAATGGACCACAGATGGCGCTTCATATGATACGAAAGCAATAATTAACATAGCAATTTATTTTTAGAAAAGAATATGTTGTTTATAACAAAGGTTCATGATGTCGGTTGTTATTCGTCAATAATACTTGTAGTCGAGGGAGAATACTGTGAACAGCGTAGTAGACTATGTCAGTGGTACGGAGAGATACTTCCGCCGGATGTTACCTTTCAGCATCCATAATGAAATCCAACGATCGCGGTAGACCAGCGACTTCAGGTAACCCACAACCAATAATCACTCGGATTGCGGCATGGAGACCAGGAAGGCCCAGCATGACGGAAGTGGCGGCTCAGCACGCAATCCCCACCGAACGATGAGGTCTTTCACACGTGTAGCTGTATCGGGTGCAACGCCGCCCTGCGTAAACGTCCTGCCTCCCAACAAGTGTTTAACAGCCAGGCTAGCGATGAAGCGATTCTGTAACATATCCGGGTATCTCGCACCCATCATACTGACAGTCTGAAAAGCAGCATACCGTATTTCCTCGAAAAAACTGATGTGGTTTATGTAATTGTATGGTTAGGTCCCCCCGACGGGCAGGCCGTTCGCCGGGTGCCGGTCTTTCAATTTGTCGCCACTTCGGCGACCTGCAGTCGATGAGGATGATAGGATGATGATGAGGACAGCACAACACCCAGACCCTGGGCGGAGAAAACTCCCCGACCCAGCCGGGAATCGAGCCCGGGCCCAGAGGATTGACAATCCGTCACGCTGACCATTCAGCTACTGGGGGCGGACACTGATGTGGTGAATCCACACCAGACTGTGACTTTTTCGTCATGCAATGGGGTTTCCACGACAATTCTAGAATGTTCGGTAGCCCAAACTCAGCTCATTTTATACACGGTTCTTATTCTGCGTCACTGCAATGTTACTGTCCAGCTTCATCTACTGGCCGGCCTTTTACCACTCAGTTTTGCCTTCAATAAAGCCCACGTCATGTGTGTGAAAATTTACCTCTCTGCCTACATTATTACTTGAGTTAGTACATTTTTAAATGTTATAGGGCTTTTGGGCCACCTTGCATATTCTGTCAGATGACGCATTTCAGTGATAGATGTATGCGAGAAGATCGTATCATCCTTCGAAATTGGGTATCGGCATTCGAGAGCAAGACGACAGTGGGCTAGTGAGACTGTGGTTTATCGCTGCGCTGTATTGTGTTCGCTTTGGTCGAGATCTCTCTATTGTTACGCTAATATGGTACCAATGGTCTCCAGGAGGGCCATATATAAGGCCCTGCAGAACATCAGATGGCCCAGGTGACAAGCGTCCCGAAGGACTGCCATATTACTCGCTCTGCTGTGTAAGATCGCAGGGTAATGCACGTATTTTGAGTGAGGAAACAGGTTTTTTGTAGCAAGGTAAGTATTCGACAACGTCTCCTTGTTCGAACTCCAGGAAGACGAACGTCTCCTATTGACTGTGACATGATCCTCTCTAACTCTCTATTCTGTTGATCTTTCACGAAGCTCTCGGACAATCTCTTTCCTCAGCTTTTCCCACAGGTTTTACTTTGCCAAAACCGCCATCTTCTGTTAGTCTCTCACCCATCTGTATCCCACATATTAAACATCGTGCTATTACACAGTGCAGAAAAGAAAAGGGAAATGTGCACATTATAATAAGGCCAATTTCATGAGTGCTAAGCTTAGAAAATTCTCCTTATACCACAGAAATCTCCGTCAAAGATTCTACTGACGCTCAAATAATACTGGCAAGTAAAGGTTAAATGGAGCATACTGACTGTACTGCTTCAAGAAGAATGCTGAAAATCTGGTGTACTGATAGGGAATTAGGAGAGCCTCCGCAGAATCGACGATGAAAGGAACATTTGCAAAACATTAACAAGAAAAATGAAGGATAATAAGACATGAGTTACGGCATCAGAGGTTAACCTCTGTGGAAGACAGTTACTAGAATATATCCACCAAGTAAATGAGGACGTGGGAGAAAGTGCTACTCTGAGATGAAGAGGTCGGCGCAGGAGAAAAATTCGTGGCGGACAACAACATCAAACCAGTCAGAAGAAAGTCGATTAAATACTGTACCTGTTATATTGTATGCAATGCAGATAATATGAATAAAAATAGGGTTCCACTTTCAAAGATGTCAGTTTCCAACTTTTAAAGACTAATTACACTACCATGAGCATTAGGAGTTCAATCTCTTGTCTGAGAATCACATTTACATCGTATAATACAGCAGTACCAATAAAGATGCCATGTAAAGTTATTACACAGTTTAAACACTTTTTCCAATTTCCCAAAAATGTGTGTCGGCTCACTTGCAAAGATATACAATTAGGGCTATTCCTGTATGAACGCCCCGAAGACACTGTAAGTTGCCAAATAGCATCCATCGTCGTCATACAGGTCGGGCATCTCACGTGATGGTACGGAATGCAGCTTGTTCGGCATCATGACCATCCCAGGATCGCACAGCCAGCAGTCTGGGTAGCTGCTGTAGAATTTCCAATGTACTGAGGCCGGTGAGGTCTCCATTATGTATTCTTTCAACAAGATAACGCAAGACCGCATGATGCCTGTCCTGTCCTGGCCTACCTCGATACTGAGGGCATTCGACTCTTGACTTGGACAGCATGTTCTCCAGATACCTCACCAACTGAAAACATTTGATCCTGGGTGGCCCAGGAGCTGATACTCACCTGCCACTACTATATACGAATTGTATCGTACAGTTGAAGCAGCTTGGATTGACGTAATACCGTCATCGTAGCTCAGTTCGACTCGATGCTCAGCTGGGCTGGGTCCATTGCTGCTGCCACATGTGGCAACACTGTGTACTACATTTCACCCTCTGTATACCCCCAAATAACCTACAAAACTAGTCGTGTCTTCTTCCTACTATACTGTATACGCACAATACTAAAATTTTGTTATTGACTATATTTTCTGACCTCGCCGTTTTAATTGTCAGCAATGCACTTGCTTCACAACTTTTGCTCCCTCTTGTCTTCTTCATTGTATTGGCTTTGGTTACGGCGGCTTCTGCAAAGACTTTGGTATGTAAGCTGTAAAAGTAAATGTTTTAAACCACAGCTGCAATTCACTGGTTGGGTGCCAACTATAGCGAGATTCCGAATAGAATATTTTCAATAACTGGCACTATGATAATCACTGCGCTATTTTTTGTCGTTGCCTTATACTCTCATTTTTCTCAGTATACAACTGCAGTACTGATTAACCATAATGGCACACTTTCGGAAGCCACTTATAAAATTCAATACTTCTTAGCGTAAGGTGCCAAAACGCCCATATTAAGTGCCAAACGTTGTCATATTTATAGTCAATGGCAAATTCCTTGGTTGTTACTATACATTCATTACAGTTTAGGAACATCAAAATTAATCGTTTTTAATCGAGGACTAGGCAGGTAATGTCTTTCTTGAAAATCAAAACATTATGCACCCTGTGAGGCTCTTTGTAGATCAACGCCGCATCCATTTAACCTACCAAACGAGTGAACAGTGGATATCTAAGTATAATTACGGTCTAATACCATTCGATATGTCCATTTTTATACCACTTACAATGAAGTGTTTTACATTCTGGGCACCCGCAGCTGTTGAAAGGCATGATGGTAAGATTATTTCCGCTGACAGCTGGCAAAATTGTTGTCTTGTTGATATACATCCGGTTTCACGGCCTAAATCAGCATCATCAGGTGCAACACATATGGTCATGACTAATATACTACAACTCAATTCTGTGGATTATTAAAGTAATGTAGGTAATCTCTAAAATAAAGCCACAATGTTAAGTGGTCATGGGTGTTCCCATCGCTCCCAGACGAGGTACAAGGGCTATTCAGAAAGTAAGGAACGATAGGTCGCGAAATGGAAACCACAGTGAAAATCAAAACTGTTTTGCAACGGTTAGCTGCACCTTCCAGCTACCTCTCTACACAGCCTCCGCTTAGACTTCTGTCCTAGCGTTGTACCAACTTTTCAATTCCCTCGTTATAGAAGACAGCCGCCAGTGCATTTCGACAATTTTCTACTCTGGACTGCAGCTCGTTGTCTGTGTCAAAATATTGTCTTCACAGCCAGCGGTTCATCTGAGCAGAGATGAACCTCAGAGGTAGCCAATTACGGACTATTGTGGGTGATCAAACACTTCCCATCGAAAACATTGCAGGAGCATCTTCATTGCCCCTGCAGAGTGCGGCCGAGAATTGTGTAGAACGAACAGTATGACAGTTATGTTATGTGGATTGCATAGATAGGGGAAATCTTTCACCAGGCTCTCATACTTGGTGCAAGACGCTAATTTCCAGCCATCTTTACGTTCTCACTGTGAGCTCAGAACTGATATGAGCGACATGATGCGATCGATGGGCGTACTAGACATAGTGCCCAACGCATCTGTGCAAATCTTGATCAGATTTTCACTGTATTTTCCATTTCGCGACCGATCGTTCCTTACTTTCCGAATACCTCTTTTATATCACTCACTAAATACTGTCTACATTAAAATGGCGAACGGGGAATGAGAGACATGATCCATTAATTTATTTAAAATAGCTGGTGGGTGGATCATGTAGTTATAGAGACTAGTTTTAAGATATGGAACCATGTAAAAGAAAAAAAACGCTTTACATTGAGAGGACGCTAATGAATTTTCTTACAAAGCAGGATTTCCTATACAATAGTCACTACTAACCTGTTTAGTTGGCACTTTATTGTGTGGAATCGTATAACGTGGCACTTTCTTACTGGCGTGACGGCAGGGAAACCCGCTGCTCGGAAGAGTAGAAGCAGCCCACACGTACTGACAGGCTGGTGGAACGGAACATTTCAATCGAATTTGTCTTATACGTTCACATGTCTACTCTTCCACCTACCTTTTCTATCTTTCACTCCTTATCGATGAGGGCAGAGCAGATTGTAGCAGAAATTCGTAGCTTTTAGACCCATCCCAGTGAGCTGAAGTGAGTAAAAGGGGCAACCACATTAAACATTTGGTAGGCGATTTCTAGTTGCCACATTCACTTGATAATCACAGCTGAGGTGCAAATTCTATGTCGTTCAACAACGAAAATTTCCCGAAAATCTAGGTTGAAACAAGGAGATTAAAACTAATTTATTTCTGAGACAACGTTGTCTATAATACCGGATAAAAAATAAAACATATGTATGCGAACACAGCTACGTGTTGCCGTACTGTCAGACGAAGGGTTTTGTGTTTGATTCCCATGTTATCAAAGTTAGGTGCACATCCCTCTAAGTATCACTACAAATCCGACATTTTAAAATGATTACAGTCTAGTGCGGGCGGCGAATACCATTTCAACATTTAATTTTAAACTCACTTACGTACATACTTGCCTGAAACACAGCTAAACGCCGTGTTTCTCTTGAATTATCGATTACGGATATGTTGACAATCATTCTCGAAGGCGAAATATATTGACTGTCTTTATAAAACCAACTAATGTATACGACACGATGAAAGTACATCTATCAGTTATACTCAGACGTAATACGTACCTGCACAATATTGTAATGGTTCTTAGAGTAGAAGGCGCAGTTTTTTCTGCATTTGGTAAATTTTGATGATGGACAGTACTGGTGTGTTGCTATTGGGGACGAAAATTGCTGACAGACAACTGATACGTAAATCTGGAAAGGGAAGGATTTCCATACAAAATTCCCTCAAACGTTCAGGATCCTGTCGTAGTTTTCCAAACAGGTCTCATTGAAAATCTTGCCTAGGGTTCAGAATTAGATAAATGCTATAAAATTTGATTTCCAACATTTATCCCCTATGATTTACGCTGATGAGTTAAAATATTAACCAACTGCTTAATCTTGTTTGTCCGTCTTTGAAACGAAATACATCACTGATTCTACCTATCAGGGATCCGACAGTTTGATGGTAGGTTTTTGGAGTTGTATGGCACCCATATGGGTTCCATATGATTTACATCAGGCGAATATGGTCACAGAACCAACAACATGAGTTTACTATAATTTCCCTCAAACCACTGTAGCACGGTTCTGGTTCCGAGACACGGACAATAAGACTGCTGAAGGATGACATCGCCTTCGGGAAAGACATCAAGCATCAGGGGATGCAGGCGGTTCGCAGCTGTCAGCCTGTCTTCCATTACTGCCACAGGTCCCTAGCAAGGGCAGGAGAACGTCTCCCATAACATAATACTGCTGCCACCATCCTGCGTCCGTGACGGGCTGCGCGTTTCAAGCCGCCGTTCACCTAAATGACAGCGGTTGGGGAAACGAACGGCGATCTAACGTAGCAAAAATGTTATTCACCAGAAGAGCCGACTCGTTTCCATTGGTCTACGGCCGAATCCCGATGGTCCCCTGCCCACTGCAATCGTACCTAAGGATGTCGTTGGGTCAATATGTGAACAAGTAGGGATGGTCTGCTGCGGAGCTCCATGTTCAGCAATGTAGATGAACGGTGTGCTCCGAAACACCTTTGCGTGCACCAACATTGTGCCCTTTCGCACGAGATGCCACAGATCACCATCTGTCTTACTTTATAGACCAGACACTATTTCGCCCACTGCTTCAATACTGCTCACCGGTGTTGGATCCGTACCAGATAGGGATGATAGAAGAGATGGAGAAGATCCAACGGAGAGCAGCGCTTCGTTACAGGATCATTTAGTAATCGCGAAAGCGTTACGGAGATGATAGATAAACTCCAGTGGAAGACTCTACAAGAGAGACGCTCAGTAGCTCGGTACGGGCTTTTATTGACGTTTCGAGAACATACCTCACCGAAGAGTTAAGCAGTATATTGCTCCCTCCTACGTATATCTCGCGAAGAGACCACGAGGAGAAAATCAGAGCTATTAGAGCCCACACAGAGGCATACCGACAGTCTTTCTTTCCACGAACAGAAGGGGGATCCGATAGAGGTACTCAAGGTACCCTTCGCCACACACCGTCATGTGGCTTGCGGAGTGTGGATGTAGATGTAGAGGTGTAAACAAGCCTCCGAACCCGACATTCCGTGAAGAGTCATGGACGTCCAACTATTTAATGCCTAGTGGTACTTTCACTGTCCTTCTATCTCTGTCCGCAGACGCTCACAACCGGACATCCGACCACCTTTGTCATTTTCAAAACCCTCATTCACAGGCTCAGCGTATAATAAGCTTCCCTTTGTCCAAGTCGCTTATGTCAACGGATTTCCCCATTTTTAGCCCATACCTTTGCTACTGTGATCCCCCATCCGCGTCTGTTCCGTTTACATATTTTTGGTACCATGTCACGTGCCACACCGCCACCAGGCGGCATCTAACGTCGCGATGGCCTGTGGTCATAATGTTTCGGCTCGTCAGTCTATATGAAGGCACATAGCTTGTCGACTAAGTCCTTCACTGCTTGTCATACAGAATTTGTATATTATGCTTCTGATGTTTTTAAACATAACTTTTCTTAAAAATTCAAACTTGACTAAGTCCTTCACTGCTTGTCATACAGAATTTGTATATTATGCTTCTGATGTTTTTAAACATAACTTTTCTTAAAAATTCAAACTTCATAGCATTTAGCAATAAGTTCTACTTCCCAGTAATCTGTTAGTGTTGTGTGTTTTGGAGACTGCTCATTTCTCCTTCCTCCTTCAGGGCGTAGTCACATGATCTACGTAGGACATTGTCGTATCATATCTGGCGTGTCACAAAAGCCGTCAGGCGCCGAATCCACACTGCAACACACCGCCGTCGGGTTGGTTGCCAACTCAGCCCCTGCGACTACACGAAGTTCCGACTCCACCATTTGCAGCGTGACCAGCAGAAAGCCTTCACGTACACCGGTCCAAAGGACAGAGTACGTTAAATCAGCAGAGAAGTCGTTCCGCCACGAACCTTTTGCTGCGTCCGCCAAATTCAGCTCATTTTCGTGTACCTCCGGCATGTGGGTATTTAGGACCGCGCCCGCGCCGATCACGTCAGTTACGACGCAGTCAGGCAAGAGAAGTCTGCTCCGGATCCAAAGCCACCTCGACCGCACAGCACCTTCGCTACCAAGGGACCTCGGAAACTCGCTCGCAGACCTGTTGATATTCTATCAGGCTCATTTGGCAAGACTGTAGAATCTGTGAACTCATACAGACCGTAACTTACATGTTAGTCCGCTCGAATGTGCTCCTCTCAAGGAGAGTGAAGACTTAAACATTTAGTAGTAAACCTAATGGAGAACGAACTCTGACTGCACAACCTTTCATTGTGTTGTTTCCTCACTCAAGACTTGTATTTCAAGTACTTGCGCATAGTTGTGCCCCTTTCTAATTTGGATGTAACCTAAAACCTTACGTTCCAATAAAATTAAAAAAGCTCCACCAGAAAGTAGTTATGAAGTGGATTACGTGTTTTTGACGGTCAACGAACACCATTTGTGTTGAACTTACTGTTTTCTTAAATATGTAGGATGAACTACATGCTCAGGTGTCGCTTGCGGAAGTGTTGCACTTCCAAGACACGCAACCTTTCCTGTAATATGTATTACTATCAAACTACCATTTACATAGGGTGTACCAAAATTAACAGCGAAAACTGACACGCGTTAAAATATATGACAATAGAAAATACATGCAACTGAACACTGGTCCGCAAAAGAGCTGATTGCGAGATAACTGCGAATTGGTGGATACCACTCGCATACTTGACTATGACATACCTGTTAACATAAATGCATTTCAAACGCTAAGCCCGATGTAACTGCACCTGTAGCTGTTCAAGAAATTCCACCTGTCGCCCTCGATTTTGAATGCATTAGTGCCCTTGCCTCCGCAGTGAGTAATTAATTATTTCAGAATAAATAAATCAACTCGTAAAACTTGACAAGGCTATGACCATAGAAAACTGAAGTCGCGTTATCCAGGAGGCGAAGGGACGGACCCTTGTCGACTAACTGGTCTTGGACGAAATTGGCGCCCCAAGTTCACTTCAATCGTTGTTGGTTCCATTATCGTATGCTTACACCTTTATCGTTTTCCTTTGTTAATTATGATACACCCTGCATAAATTATGAAATTAAAAACCGTTATGGTTAGTATGGTACATTTAAATTCAATTTGACTTCCGTAAACTCCATTTGAATCGTACTTCATTTCCTGAAAATCAGCAAAAATTATGAAACTGCATCAGAGTCCGTGATAGGACGAATGAATTTAAGAGATATAGTCTTTTAGATGAAGCAGATTTTCGTGGCGATAAAAGCATTAGACAAATTTCGTCCCTTACATTCCTTCATCCTCGTGCACAATGTTTCGTAGTGTATCACACTGCCGTGTGTTTCTATCATATTCTTGATCGTATAAGGTACGATTCATGCAAAATACATTCTTTCACACACATTCTTTACATTTTACCTATGCATTTGCTACTGTGTCTGTGCATAGGCGTATCTTTCAGCATGCTGTACGTTTCAAATTAATGCCACTACACACAAAATTACTAATAAACTTTTAAACTGAAGCGAATTATTACGATAATTCTGAGCGACATCGGATGCCCTCTATCGTTTCTATCACGGCAAGAGGTAAAATATCACTCTTGTTCATTGAAAGTTTGCTGTTACATTGTAACTTTCAACATGAATTTGTTGTTTTTACAATTCAACTGCAAGGGAGTGCTCAAATATGCCTCCGAATTTTTTATGTGATTACTCTTAAAGCTTTTTAAATAAAACACTCTGCATCTTTATTCTTCATGTCTACACATTTATTTCTCAAGTTAGTCACCGTAGTGAGAACACATTTCTCACAACGAGAGTCCATTATTTTGATACCGACGCTGTAGAACGTTTGAATTTGTTGAAGGAACCACGACTTCACCTCTGCATGCACTGCTTCATCACTATCAAACTAGTCCTCAAAAGTCTTCGTTAAATTTTGTTCACAGGCCAAATAGGCCAAATTGTCGGTACCACCACGTTCCTTTCGTTGCAAGCACGAGTAACTCAACGTCGGTCGTTACTGATGTCAGTTTTCTGCGGCTGGAAACTTGATTACAGCTCGCTGTTTCTCACGCACCGACACAGCTACTTTACACACCGCCTGTTACACGCTACAGTTCGAAGCCCTCTTGAGGCAGAGGCTTGGAACTTGGCTCAGCGGAGTGGGAAAGTCGATCGAGCGACACGCATGACATGTAATACCTCTACTGATATTGAAAACAGGACAAATAATTCTGAGGCATTACTTTTCAGCGCGCCCTCGTAGTTTAGCGTTCTAGTTGCTGCAGGCTTACTGTAAAGATGTAATTTTGTACCTGCTATCGATTACGAAGAGTTTAGTTATCTTTGCGACAGTTTGTGGGTTAATCAGGAAGCGTTTCTTCAGTTCCAGATGAGCAGTTCATTTTGTTCATTGACAGCCGTGATGAGAATCCTGGGGCACGAGTTTGAAAACGGCACTCTTGTAGAATAAATTTCTTTTATTTCTCGTGTATTGTCTATCCGCTTCGGTCAGAAGACCATCTTCTGATCTGCTTTATAAAAAATGTGTTTTTTCTTATAAAACAGATCTGAAGATAGTCATTGCTGACCGAAACGCTTAGGACTTACACGTTTGTGACCTTAGAAGTGAAATAAAAGAAATTTATTCTACGTATTCGCGCTACTGTTCCAATTGCGACCGTGTCACAGTTTGTGGCGCTCATGTGTGTTTGCGACGCGTTGTGGAAGGTAGTATCTGATGTCGAACGCCACGACCTGCTGGTCGATGGACGGTGAAGTGGTGAGATTTTGCAGGGCTGCGCGCAGGAAGTGTACAGTAGCAATTAGGTTTTACTAACCAATCAAGGGTAACGTGAAGTCCATGCTTAAGGTTTTCTTTTTGTTCGTATCACGAAGTTACTGTAATTTCCCTCTTCCGGACACAAGTCTCATCTATGGATGCCGGTTCTTTGTGTCTGTGTGAGAAGAGTATGCCACTGCGTTACGCAGAGATAAACACACTTTGCCCCGTACAGGTACAGAAACTGTTTGCGGTCAATTCGTCCGACATCTGCCATAGTCAGTTTAGCCGCACTCCTTATTAGTGAAACACTGAAAAATCTTTGCGATTATATCTATCATACTTTGATTTTCCTACGTTTTGGAACTTTATGTCCAGCGTGTTCTCTGTGCAACAATGAGATAGGTGTCACAGTAAATTGTTAATCTTTCTGAAATCGGTTATATAAATTTGTATTCTAACAATCCTCCCAAAAGCCGGCCACAGTGGCCGAGCGGTTCTAGGCGCTTCGGTCTGGTACCGCGCGATCTCTACGGTCACAGGTTCGAATCCTGTCTCGGGCATGGCTGTGTGTGATGTCCTCAAGTTACTTAGGTTTAAGTAGTTCTAAGTTCTAGGGGATTGATGACCTCAGCTGTTAAGTCCCATAGTGCTCAGAGCCATTTGAACCATTCCTTCCAAATATTTTCAATAGTACGAATTTTTCTGTTTAAACGAATTAGGCTGACTTGCACTCAGCTGTTGGAATATAATTACTTGATGCGAAACATACTGTATCATTTAGGCAACCGCAATCGATAGAATTTGCGATTTTGCTTGTTGCAATGTACGTCAACAACATCAGTAATCACTCCGAATACTTGTAAAGTGTCCACGATCCGTTACTCAGAGATAAACACCTTATGTCACCTTATGTCCCTTATGTCACCTTGTCAAGTACTGCTAGTGCCATGTGAGTGAATGTGATACCATACGAGACGGAGCTGTCAACCAGTGAGCAACGTCTGGTGACGCAGTGGCTGACAGTGTCCCCATCACCGCGGGTTGACCCTCAGTACAACATAGTACCGAATCGTGACAAGTGATATTACCGACAAGTACTCAAAAAGTTTGTGGAGTGTATAACGATATGTTTACGTAATGTGTATACATAAACATACAGTCATAAATGTCCCCGTTCGTAGTCTCTAATTATAACAATATGTTACTTCTGTGCTGTAACATATAGCTATAATCAGCGATGGAAACATATTTGCGAACGCCGACCGTGTGCGGCTGTTTCTTGTTGGATCGTCTGATCAGTCGGAAGTTGCATTGCAGAGGAGAGTAAATGCCTATTCAAAATATAATTATTTTGGATAGCTCAACATGAATTTCCTAAGGGACCGTAGTTTATCATGCATTTACCAGTAGAATATGGCGCGGAGAAAGTATTTCGCCGCATGCAACTTCCGTCCGAACTCGACGAAAGAATTCGTGACTGTGAACTCTCTATTTGGCAGAAACATAAAGAAAATTAAATAACTTCATGAAGGAGTGAGACATAGATTCTATATTAAATAAATAGTCCATACACCAGTTCCATTTAAGTCTGAATTTATGGCAATTAATAGACGAACTTACACTGCAATGAAGGATTTAACATGGATGCCGTTTTGACTGGCCCTTCTCTTAATGAAAACAATTCCTTCGACGTTTTCACATACACGTCGCACAATAAATCTACTGCTAGGAACTTTTAGTATTACACATTCACTTTTCACAAAAACAATATTATTTTTAACGATAATAATACGGCGGCAAGACATGCGCGTCCGACACAAGAGACAAGAGAAGAATGAGTAAGTGTTCATCGAGAGTATCTCGTACCTCAAAAAAAAATTGGAATCCAAGTGTTCTTCTTCTGTCCGTTTTTCGCGCCGCGGTTTTCAAAGTCAATAACTCACTCATCTCTGACGGCGCTTCGACAATAAACAAGTTACGTCACAGGTCGTTCACCTTTTACATTCCCGCAACATTATTTGCTAACTGTAGCTGTTGCCGAGCGACTGCTCGATTAGTGAATGATTTAAAATGATAAGACAATCACATAATGTTACAAGTGTCATAAATCCGTGTTCGCGTCAACCGCCCTGGCCACACAATGGACTGTAGTAAGCATTGTGTATGCTAATTATTGTTACAGCGTGTGACGATACACCAAAATACTGATCTGTGTTGAGATCAACAATAACTAAAAGTGTAAAGCGAAATTAGTATCTACCACAAATAGTGTCTGACCAGAATATATATGACAAATATTGTGAAATAACTTTACACTGACTACCGCAAAGACCCCTCTCCATTGTGTTTAACATCGTTGAGCAGCCGCAGTCTGACATCTATTAGGTCTCACACAAAAACTCAAGCTATTCGGCTATTAACAATCGACGGAATTTAATCGGGAATGTTTCATACTGTACTTCATAACACTGTGCGTGAATTTCATCAGACAAAGTAGGTTTTGGTGTCGACGCAGGTGGCGCAGACGTAGCGTTTGTTCTACCGTTAGTGCACTTATTCACGTTCTTAGATTACGTATTATTATAACAAATTAGGTCCACAAGCCCATTTGTACTGCAATTTGTTTATAACCCATGTTGCTTAAACACTTTTGTGCTTGGTGAGATACCTGGTACGACTGCTCGCATTCACTTAAACTCATTTATCCTTTTGCCATGCCCGTCGTACACTGCTGCACAAATAAAGTGTTCACTCCTCACGTAACTTTCTACGAACGTTTCGCAGACAGATTACATAGCTAAATTTGTTTTTTACTTCGATGCTTTTTACATGACAGGTCATTTTTATGGTTCCGTGCTTCAGACTGTTTGATTCTCAGGAATCCTTTTTCTCAAGAATGGGTGGACATAATTCAAATTTATGTCACATGTTAAGTTCTATGGTCCCTTGGCGATGTAAGAATTTGAAGCGTCTAAGTCAATGCGAACAAAAGATACGGCATTGATGACACACATTTTAAATAAGAAATATTATTATATCTGCGCTCTGTACATATTTAAACTGAAATCCCCTGCTCGTTTCTTTGTGTATGTCCGGGATAGTCTAAGGAAATACTGGAAAGGTCTTCATACAGTCTGGGAATTGCCGGGGCTCTTCTCTTACCAACATCAATGTTGGTAACAGGCAAAAGTCATTGAGATTCTCAATTCCCACGGTGGATGAACTGCACGAAACCTTCAGTGCGCGAGTCCTAATCGTACTCTCCCAATTTTTCTCATCTAGCGGCATATCCGGATTTACTTTCACAGGTAATCCTTTTGTAAAGCCTAGCAGAAACACTCCAAAATTAAAAAAAAAAATATTATTCTGCAATCGTCTTTTACACGCGATATTGAGATCTATATTGACGTTTGTTTTGTAATAGAGATGTCATCAAAGATGACAATGGACTGATATTTCCCTTCCGATTACATGCCGTATTCTACGGACTACAAGATGCACGTTTTTCTTCGAAAATTGCCTCTAAAACTCAATTTCGCCTGACACTCGAAATTAATATAAAAATTTTCAGCTTTTTTATGTAAAATTCACTCCAGTTTTGAAAATGGCCATCTGTTCGATGCCGCGGGAAACTGGCAGCAGCAGTGAACCGATGCGACGAACATGAGTGCCGGGGATTCACGAGCTTGCTAGCGACGCCTCCCTCGAGCCACGCCAGAACAAACCCAGAACACTGTCTAGCCTGTCATACTTCATTGCTGTCTACGGTGCCAGTGAACGTGGACTGAAAGTGGGTTATGTCATCGGTAACAGTACGATATTTTTATTAGTAGCTAGTTACGTAATGGAAAAAAATAAAAGGTATTCGTATGATGCGGGCTATAAATTGAAAGTAATAACATATGCAGAGGAATATGGAAACAGAGCATCTGAGCGGTATTTCGGGACCCCACCAACAGAAAAAGCCGTTGTCGGGCCAGTGAAGGAGAACGGAGAAAAATGAAGGAGACTAAATGTACAAATAGAGGAGTGAATGCAAAATGGCCAAAACTAGAAGATAATCTATTGAAATGGATTCAAGGACACCTCAAAATGGCATTGGAATTAATGAAAAAATGATTCAAATACACGCTCGTAATCTGTCGCTACAGTGGAGCTTAACAGACTTTAAGGGTGGAGTTCGTTGGTGTTACAGGTTTATGAACCGTCATGGACTTAGCATGAGAACCGAAACCAAAATATCTCAGAAAATGCAACAAGACTAGGACGAGAAAATATTATCATTAATTGCTTTACTATTCAATATCGAAAGAAAACCAGTGTGGAACTCAGCGAAATGGCGAATATGGACGAAACTCCTTTGACATTTGATGCGCCGAGTAACAGAACTGTTGCCAAGAAATGTGCTAAAACTGTAATTATAAAAAGAAGTAGACTTGGAGAAAATGCACTACACTGTTGTTCTTTCTTGTTGTGCTAAACTAAATCCAATGATAACTGTCAAGCGTAAAACAACGTCGTAATCTTCTAAAATACCGCCAGCTGTATTTTTTGTTCAGGTACTTGACAAGGTTTGGATGGACGAGGCTGGTTTGGAATTATGGAGTGTGGGAGAGAAGGAAAGGTGCTTTATAGAAGAAGAGTTCTCTTCTTGCGCTTCATCAGTTTGGTAGTCATTTCAAAAATTCTCTGAAAGAGAAATTGATACAGGGAAATGAGGAGCTTGCTGTTATTCTGGAAGGACTTACTTCACAATTGCAACCTCTTGATGTCTCGATAAGTAAACCATTTAAGTTTATGTGAGAGAGGAATGGAACAAATGTATGATGGATGAAATCCAATATGAATTCACGCCGAAGAGAGCTTTAGAACGACGTGCAATCAAACAAGTGTGTCAGTGTATAAAACCGTCGTGGTCTAGAATGAGAGAAGGCATTATTGTTAAATCTTTCAAGAAGTGCGTCCTCAGAAACGTCTCGATGACCCTTGAAGACCGTACTGTATATGAAAAGTACAACGATGACGACGAAGATGAAGAAGAAGAAGAAGAAGAAGAAGGAAGTTCACACGACTGTTTTCAGGGATGTGAAAAATCAGTTAAGTTGTATAAACTAACAATTTTTTTAGTCTGGATTTGCAGTGCAATAATAAAAATTGTAAAAATGTTATTTTTTAAAAAAAGTGCTTTAAAATTAAGGTGCGTCTTATAGTCCATATCGTCTTATATTTGTCGGTTTTCATCAAACGTTTATTGAAACATGAATATTGCGGGCGCAAATAAATATTTCGCCGCCTCATCCAACACCCACTTACTGGTCAGCAATTTGCACAAAGTAACTGTTCAGAACAGTCTCTTAACAGCCGGCGCCAGTGCGTCGTGGGGAACAATCACAAACATGCGCGCAGAACGGACGTCCTGGTTACAACATTCTATTAACTTTTCAATAAGTTCTGTAGCTTCTCGAACGAGTCGAACTTGGTAACGAGGCCCCTTATATAGAGTTTCGCAGTTGAGTCTCACGACAGAATGGGAAGATGTCAACCGTGAGACTTGGAGACGACGCAGTCGGACACACGGCCGCCGCGCCGGCTGCCTGGACAGTAATCAGCCACTCTTGGAGGCCCCCACCCCGTCCCTGAATCAAAGGGCCGTGGTTCCAGACCGCGTGCCTAATTGACCGAATGTGGTATCCTCCACAGAGGACCACCGGGGCTGAAGATCTCAAATGAAACGAAAACCTTCTTTCCGTAATAAGCCTCCAGCTCTCTCTGCGGCGTACACGGGAAGTTCAGATTACGAACTTGGGGGCAGACGTTTTACGGAAACAGCTACAAGTTTCCACGTTTTAATCTACGTACATACAGGATACCTCAAAACGAACGCTACAACTTCAGTGAATTGTAGCATCAACACTACACACAAATAAAGAAATTCGAAACAGCAAGCAAGGGCTGTACAACATAATAGAAAGTTGGTAGAAATGTTTCTACCTCTGAAAGATTATGTCAATTCAGATTTCGCACCATTCGCATAAAACACTACAGGCCATTAAAATTGCTACACCAAGAAGAAATGCAGATGACAAACGGGTATTCATTGGACATATACGAGTATATTATAGTAGAACTGACATGTGATTACATTTTCACGCAATTTGGGTGCATAGATCCTGAGAAATCAGTACTCAGAACAACCACATCAGGCCGTAATAAAGGCCTTGATACGCCTGGGCATTGAGTCAAACAGAGCTTGGATGGCGTGTACAGGTACAGCTGCCTTTGCAGCTTCAACACGATACCACAGTTCATCAAGAGTTATAAATGGAGTATTGTGTCGAAACAGATGCTCGGCCACCATTAACCAGACGTTTTCAGTTGAGAGATCTGGAGAATGTGCTGGCCAGCGCAGCAGTCGAACTTTTCCTGTATCCAGAAAGACCCGTATAGGACCTGCGCCGGCCGGAGTGGCCGTGCGGTTCTAGGCGCTACAGTCTGGAGCCGAGCGACCGCTACGGTCGCAGGTTCGAATCCTGCCTCGGGCATGGATGTGTGTGATGTCCTTAGGTTAGTTAGGTTTAATTAGTTCTAAGTTCTAGGCGACTGATGACCTCAGAAGTTAAGTCGCATAGTGCTCAGAGCCATAGGACCTGCAACATGCGTTCGTGCATTATCCTGCTGAAATTTAGAGTTTCGCGGGGATAGAATGAAGGGTAGAGCCACGGGTCGTAACACATCTGAAATGTAACGTCCACTGTTCAAAGTGCCGTCAATGCGAACAAGAGGTGACCGATACGTGTAACCAATGACACCCCATACCATCACGCCGGGTGAGACGCCAGTATGGCGATGACGAATACAGGCTTCAAATGTGCGTTCAGCGTGATGTCACGGATGCGACCACCTTGATGCTGTAGACATAACCTGGATTCATCCGAAAAAATGACGTTTTCCCATTCGTGCACCCAGGTTCATCGTTGAGTACACCATCGCAGGCGCTCCTGTCTGTGATTCAGCGTCAAGGGTAACCGCAGCCATGGTCTACGAGCTGATAGTCCATGCTGCTGCAAACGTCGTGGAACTGTTCGTGCAGATGGTTGTTGTCTTGCAAACGTCCACATCTGTTGACTCAGGGATCGAGACGTGGCTGCACGATCCGTTACAGCCATGCGGATAAGATGCCTGTCATCTCGACTGCTAGTGATACGAGGCCGTTGGGATCCAACACGGCGTTCCGTATTACCCTCCTGAACGCACCGATTCCATATTCTGTTAACAGTCATTGGATCTCGACCAACGCGAGCAGCAATGTCGCGATACGATAAACCGCAATCGCTATAGGCTACAATCCGACCTTTAGCAAAGTCGGAAACGTGATGGTACGCATTTCTCCTCATACGAGGCATCACAACAGCGTTTCACCAGGCAACGCCGGTCAACTGCTGTTTGTGTCTGAGAAATCGGTTGGAAACTTTCCTCATGTCAGCACGTTGTAGGTGTCGCCACCGGCGCCAACCTTGCGTGAATGCTCTTAAAAGCTAATCATTTGCATGTAACAGCATTTTCTACCTGTCGGTTAAATTTCGCATATGTAGCACATCATCTTCGTGGTGTAGCAATTTTAATGACCAGTAGTGTAATACGAGGGATATCTGGAAAGTAAGTTCCGATCGGTCAAGAAATGGAAACCACTGTGATAATCTAATAAATCTTTGCACATATGTGTTCGACAGTGTCTCTAGTATGCCTGTCGGTTACATCACTTCGCTCTTTTCGGTTCTGAGAACATGGCGAGCACACATAGGTGCGTAGAAAATAGAGTCTCCCGGCAAATACGAGGTCCTGTTGAGAGATTTCGCCTGATGTTAGGCAGCCCACACTACAGAACTCTCATACGGATCCTACTTTGTGACAATTTTCGGTCGCAATCTGCATGGGCAATGAAAATGCTCCTGCAGCATTTTCGAAGGGAAGTGTATGATCACCCACACTACAGCCCGTAGTGGGTTCCCTCTGTGTTTCATCTCTGCTCACATTAACTACTGGCTATGAAGACAACATTTTCGCACCGACAGCGAGCTATAAATGAGCGTAGAGAATTGGCGGGAGGAACAGGCGGCTACCTTCTATGACAAAGTTATTGGAAAGTTAGTACAACGCTACGACAGATATCTAAGTCGGAGTGGTGACTATGTAGAGCAGTGGAAGGAAGCTGTGGCAGATAAAACATTTCTGATTTTCAAAGTAGTTTCCATTTCGGATAGCCCTAGTATCTTGGTATAGTGGAGCTGTTTGCGTTACCACAACTGGCTCACAGCCAAAACATAGTCGTTTTCCAACCAGAAGGTGCACCACCAGGTTAGGTGCAGACTATCTGAGACGTTCTACATCACGAGTTTCCAGATCGCTGGATTGGCAGGGATGGTCAGATTCCCATGCGTCCTAGGCCGCCTGACATTACACCGAAGGACTTACATGTGCGCAAGTATGTCAAGGTCAAAGTCTACCAAACGCCTGTTAACCGCATCAGTGATTTAAAGAACCGAATCGTTGGTGCCATTGCCCCAGCTGATGCGGATATCTTGTGCCTAGTGTTGGTAGACCTTGAACTCAGACTAGTTGTTACGTGTGCCACCAAAGGAGAACACTTTGAATTCAATCGAATAGCATAAAAACTTAGAAACATGATGTGAATTTCTTAATTAGCATGGATGCCGCAATACATTAAAATTTATCCGTACGTTTTGAGACACCCTGTACTCTATAAGCCCTGTCACGTTGTCCGCGGGAGGGTGCTCTTGGGTCCATGTTCGCCCCTCCCCTCTACCCTGTTCACTTTGCGAATGGTGTGTAGGATAAACGACTGTCGGTGCACCACTGTATGACATCTAAATTTGCTGCTTTTTCCATTAGTGATCATTTCGTGAGGAAGTAGTACATTCCTTGAGTCTCCTTTGTATGCTGTCGAAATTTTAACATTTAATCTCTCATTTGAGCAAAGAAGGGAAAGCTGATATGTAGAAGGAATATGTACAGGGGCTACAAAAGCGATGTGAGTTTGAAGGCAATGTCATAACAAGGGAAGAGGAAGTCGATGAAGATGGGATGGGACATGATACTGGGAGAAGAATTTGGAAGGGCACTGGAACGGTGAGTCGAAACAAATCCCCTGAAGTAGACGACATTCCCTCGCGACAGCTAACATCCTGGGAGAGCCAGCCGTAACTTAACTATTCCACTTGGTACGCCACGGCGGAAATACCCTTAGATGTCAAGAGAAATGTAATAATCTCACTTCCAAGGAACCAGGTGTTGGTTCAAATGGCTCTTAGCACTATGGGACTTAACTTCTGAGGTCATTAGTCCTCTATAACTTAGAACTACTTAAACCTAACTAACCTAAGGACATCACACACATCCACGCCCGAGGCAGGATTCGAACCTGCGACCATAGCGGTCGCGCGGTTCCAGACTGTAGCGCCTACAACCACTCGGCCACTCCGGCCGGCGAACCAGGTGTTAACGGGTGTAAATATCATTGAATTATTAGTTTAATAAGTGACAGTTACAAAATCCTGAACCGAAGAATAGAAAAAAATGGCAGAACGCAACTTAAGGGAAGGTCATTTTGGGTTCCAGAAAAAGCAGGAACACCTGAGGGAATACAGACCCTACGAGTTCACTTAGAAAATAGTTTTAGGAAACGCACACTCATGTAGCGTAACTAGTAAGGACGTACTGAAAATAACTGGATAGAAAAGATATTTGTGGCATAACATGACTAAAACAAAACATCACTTGATAGCACACATCCTGAGACATCAAGGATTCGACAATTTAGTGTTGGAGAGAAGTGTGTGGGTAAACATTGCAGTGGGATACCAAGAGGCAAGTGCTGTAAGCGATTTCAAATGGATGTATGTTGCAGTAGTTATTCAGAGATAGAGGCTTGTACGGAAGACAATAGCGTGGAGAGCTCCATCAAACTAGTCTCCAGACTCAAGAGCACAGCAACACAAAATTCACTCTAAGACAAGAAAATCGACGCATCGCAAAGGAATTATCCGAATGGAACGGAAATCTGTAGATGTGATGTACATGTACAGGTAAACAAACGATTACAATTTCAGAAAAATTCGAAAATGTATTCAAGAAAAGAGCTTCACGAATTGAGCAAGTCAATAACGCATTGGTCCACCTCTGGCCTCAATCAAACAGTTATTCTGTTGTCATTTAATGTTAGAGTTGTTGGATGTCCCTGTGATGAATATCGTATCAAATTCTGTCCAACTGGCACGTTAGATTGTCAAAATACTGAGCTGGTTGGAGAGTAGTGATGATCTGGGGTGCCATACTTTTTCATAGCAGGTCCCCTTTTGTTGTCACTTTCACAGAGCAGCGTACGTAGACGATATTCTACGCCCCATATTATTGCCCTTCATGGCAAGCACTGCGGGACTTACATTTTAGCAAGATAATGCCCGTCCGCTAATGGCTACAGTTTCTACTGCTTGTCTCTGTGCGTGCCAAACCCTACCTTTGCAGCCGGATCTCTACCCAACTGAGACCGTTTGGAACACTGTCCCAACCAGCTTCGAATTTTGGCAATCTAACGTGCTTAACGCACAGAATTTGGCGCGATATCCCCCAAGAGTGCATCCAACAACTCTTTCTATTTTGTTCTCATTAGATTGTTCATTCCAGTGATCAGAACCCATAATTCTTCACTTTCACTGAAGATTACAATGTCGTCAGCGAATTTTATCAAACATATCCTTTTATCTTGAATTTTAATTAGACTCTTGAAGTTTTGCTTTATTTCCGTCATTGCTTCTATGTATGGACTGAACAGGAGGGGCGAAAGACTTTGTCCCTCTTTTACACCGAGCATTTCGTTCTCGAAATTTCGTTCTTATTCTTCCCCCTTGGTTCTTCTGCATGTTATATAGTCCTGTTACCAGCCTTACTCTATATCTTACTCATATTTTTTCTCGGAATTGCGAACGTCTTGCATCATTTCACATTGTGGAATGCTTTTTATAATTCAACAATTCCTATGAATGTTCAAAAAATCAAATGGCTCTGAGCACTATGGGACTAAACTGCTGAGGTCATCAGTCCCCTAGAACTTAGAACTACGTAAACCCAACTAACCTAAGGAAATCACATACATCCATGCCCGAGGCAGGATTCTAACCTGCGACCGTAGCGGTCGCGCGGTTCCAGACTGTAGCGCTTAGAACCGCTCGGCCACTCCGGCCGGCCATGTGAATGTGTTTTTATTTTTCTAATCATTGCTTCCATTACAAGCCGAAAGTCACAACTGCCTCTCTGGTGCCTTTATCTCTTCGAAAGCCGAACTGATGGTTATTTAACGGATCCTCAGTTTTCCTTTCTAGTCGTCTGCATATTATTCTTGTCAGTAACTTGATACATGAGATGTTAAGCTGATTATGCTACATTTCTCGTAATTCTTTGTTACTGCTACCTTTGGGATTGTGTGGCTGAATTTTTTTTCCGAATGTCTGATGGTATACCTCCAGATCGATTGAGTCCATGAACTAATTTGAACAGACGTTTGGTTGCCAAATCACCAATCATTTTAAAAATTACCTGTAAATGTTGTCGGTTTCTTCCACCTTAGTTGATCTCAAGCTTTGCAAAGCTCTCTTCAACTCCTACTCTAGTTCTCAGTCCCGTATGTCTTCCATATTGACTTACAGTTCTTTTATTTCGTGATCAGATAGTTCCTCCCCAAGGAGAGGCCTTCACTACACGCTTCTATCATGATAGAAATCTGCCAAAGACAGTATTTCTACTTATGACATGTATCGGTTGGAAAAATGCGCCGATGATGACTGATAGCAGTCGAAATCGATTTGCAACAAGATAAATAAATTATGTCTCCGCGACTGGTTGCTACATTCTTCATAATTTTATATTGCAAGTTCGCTGCACAGAAATGGAATCTTACGGAGCCCAGCATTCAAAACATAAAAAGCTTGTGGCTAAGATTTTTTCTGTACTTGTATACCAAGGTAGACATATCTGATAATCAAATATTGTAGACTGAACCCTATTACAAAATAAGTGAAATATTTTAGCATTGAAATTAAGTTTTTGAAATTTTAGTTATTGGACCATTGTGTCTTTTACAGTCATTTTTTTCACTTCATCAATATCAGAATAATTTGCAACTTGTTTGACCAGGCTTTCACGATGCCTGACAAAAAAGTGAAGCACCTGAAAAATGAGCTGGGGTGGGGGGGGGGGGGGGCGGTGGAGGAAACGTGATGGAACTTAACAGGTTGTAGTGGTATGTGACAATATTTCAGTGATTACAATTTTTTTCTTTTTAATCATCAATTTTCTGACTGGTTTGATGCGGCCTACCACGAATTCCTCACCGGTGCCAACCTTTTCACCCGAGAATAGTCATTGAAACCTACGTCCTCAATTATTTGCTGGATGTATTGCAGCCCCTGCCTTGCTCTACAATTTTTACCGTCTGCAGATCCCTCTAGTATCATAGAAGTTATTCCCCGACGTCTTAACCGATGTCCTATCATACTATTCCTTCTTCTTGTCAGCGTTTCCCATATTTTCCTTTCCTCCCCGATTCTGCGGAGAAGCATAAAGTATCGAGTCAGATTTACAAAGAACTTGGCAGCATGAGCTAGCACACCCTCTGACCTGCATGTATGCACTTATTCCGTTGTTAAGCGTTTAGTACAGGCGTTCTATAATCTTCTGAGGAAAGCTAGTCCACAGCTGTTGTAACAGGTCTTTTATTTCCCGGATACTGGCACCAGGACAGAGATGAGGTCCGAGGTGGCCTTACGCAGGTTCTATAGGAGTCAGCTATGAGTACCTTTCTGCCCACCAGAATACCTTACCATTACAAAGCGAGTTCCCAAACACACGTGCCACGTGTGGGCGAGCATTGTCCTGTTGAAAAATGTCACCGTGTTACTGTCGCATTAGAGATGTAACAAACGATGACGCAGTACGTCCGTGGCCTTTTTGGCGTAAGTGTTCCCTTAGTCACTACCATTCCCGACGGCTGCCCCTACTGTAATGCCAGTTCTAACGCCACTGTGTCTTTGCAAAACAATGAAACAATGAGCCCTCGCCCCAGGTCGCCGTCGTACTTGCCGACATTCAGCAAAAGTCCATGCATCCCGGTTACAGCACCAATGCAGACACAGCCGTCTCTGTTGGTGTGTTAACAGCAACCTACATACGAGAATATCCGGCTGCTGCTAATCTCGGACGAATGGTGTGGGATGACACACAGCGTTGCTGGGAATCCATTTTTCATTCCAGCATTGTAGGCGCTGATGTGTAGAGGTAACCACGTGCTTCGTACGCATTACGTCTATCCTCACTTGTGGTTGTCGAGAGTGGTAGACCGGAAACCTGATAACTAGAGTGGCTGCCCACACTATCCCAAGCAGTCAAACATGAGGCCACTGTTGCATTCGAATGCTGCACAAATCTGTATACTGCACGATTCGACCATCTGGCCAAAAGAACGACAATGGAGCCCCTTTTAACACTCTCTCAGTTGGCGACAACGCTGTGTCACACGAGTACGCGGCAATATGTACTTCGCAGTGATTACTCGATATCTGGCACTGTCCGCACTCCTCGTACACCCGACCAGACCTTGGTAACAACGCTAAACACAAGCGGGAGTAATGCACTTTGAAGGCCGTTCTACCTACCAATGAGAGTTGCAGTTGTAATAATTGAAATAGCCGCTGATGGTATGTACGTGTAAGGAGTTCTTTTGACATCCGACCACGTCTTCTGGCTGCTAAACTTTTTTTATCAGGCAGTGTAGCTCTCTGCAAGACAGTTTTTTGTGGATCTCGATGGAAGACATTTGCGCCTCCGGTCCCCAGGGGACTGTATCAGCCGCGCCGCCGGCGCCTTTACCTGCCGGAAGCGGCCACCTGTGCAGCCGTGACGACACCGCAGGTGAAACAGATACACCCCATATCCGCACCCGGGGTGAGGCGCGTGCATCTGTCGGCGCCTTTGAGGCGGAACAGTCGCTCCCCGCCCTCACAAATCAGTCAGCGTAGAAGCTAGAGGCGTGCGGCCGCCATTACGCCCGCCAGAGAGCTGGTAATATCTGTAATGGACGCTGACGACTCTTTTGTAAATTAAAAAGCAAACACGAGCCGAGGTTCTGAACGCGCCGACTCCCTTCCGCCTGGAAGAGTGCTTCCCGAGCAATTACAATAATGACGGCGGTGTCTTTTACCACGAAGGAAGTGGCGGTTTCTTTGTAAACTAAACTGTCGCCGCCAGAAAAGGTGTCGACTGCAGCAGGTGGCTAACGGCGCAGACAGACACAAAGAAAAGGAGTAAACACCGGACCTGTGTACTTTAAGACTAATACAGAACTAATAGTGACGTGTCCTATATGAATGTGCTGTGTATCATCAGCATGGACAAATGCAATAAATATGGATGATATGATACTCTATGGTATTCTGCGGTTTGAATTCACTCTGATATTTAGCAGTTGCATTGATTTGATTTTGTACATGATACTGACAATATTACACACATGTATAATTCAATATTCATACTACAACTTCTCCCGGATAATTATTTTGTTCAAATTGCACAAGAATTCCACCTGACGTAGTGTAATAATGTTGACTGTAAGTTGTGTTCATATCACTAAAATTACAGATCGTACATCAGAGCTTCTATAATTTTTGTCTTCGATGGATTTAATTATTCTTAGCAAATTGACCATGAAAAGGAACCACAGACTACCACCAGCACACAACACTGACGTATGCTACCAGAAATATTTTTCTCCGCGATTCGTGCGTAGTTTAATTTTGGCCTCATACATCATCAATGAAATCTCGTTCAACAATAAATACCATCAGCACTGTTCTTAGAAGATGCAGTCTGATTCGATTAATTTTTTTATATATAAATAGAGTTCAGTACCACCGGTGCACATTTATTTCTTACACATCGGAATATTGTTTGCAGTTTCAAATAATTTAAATTTGCCGTTGAGATAAAAGTTAAGATGGCGGCCAACAGAAGATAGAGGGTTTCTCTTTTAATTAAGATTTTCCTTTGCTGAATCAAAAATTAATCATTTAAATTGATGCCACCAAAAAAATTGTTAATACAGTTTTGCAAATTAGTTTAACACAAACCCTTGATATTTCGACCAGAAGTACAGACGAAGTTACTATATAATCGCAACTAACAATGGCTGCGCTTCTTGCAGCTATGATAAAACAATTAATACAAAACTATAATTAAAAGAGGAAGTGATTTTTCAATAATTAATCATAAATAGTTTTAACGCATTTTGACTCTATTTGTTTTTTACCAGCAAATGAACATAAAACTACAATAATTTTACGTTAAATGTTTTTCGTTCAACAGACCTCAAATCGATTCACGTCTTGCGTAGGCGACGTACATCAGATGAAGACGACAAAAGGGTACAAAACAAAACAAAAGAAAAGAATGACATAGATTAACAAGGAATGTGAGACAAATATTGTCTCTGTTTTACATAATTATCATCTTTTTAAGAAATAATTAATATTATTGAGTTACGTAATTTTCCGCACGTTCATATTCCATTCGTCACAGTATAAGTAAAAAAATGTATATATCGTGGATGTTGTAGTGCTTCAGTAAAGTACTTCATCGGCTCAGTTTATTTGTTACTGAAATGAAAGAATGTGTGGGACATTGTCGTCAATATATTGTCATTAGGTGCAGTGCCCAGGTTTTCCAAGGATGTTTAATCCTTTCGCGGGCCATGGAGAATATACTTCTCACTAAACATATTTCATTACAGCGTTTAAGGGAATATGTGTTACCACTTCCATAGCTCCTGAGATCTAATTGCAGTAAGTTACACTAGCTGTAGTTTCTGTTTGTTGTGAAATATAGGTTTCAGGACTGTGAGAAGTAAATATCCCACCAAACAACGGTGTTTTAATGGTTTTTGAGAGGTCTGGTTGCCACCAATGTAGTTCCGGGAAGGGGCTTGGGAAGTATACTTACAAAAAATTAATGAATCATTTGTGGTCCTAGGGAAACATACTTACCACCAACGTAGGGGTATCCCAAAGCTATTGGGAACACGTTTGCCCACCTCTATCTATGCTCGACATCTTGTTGTAGTACACTGCACCAGGTGTACGATAAGTGTTACAAAAATCAGTTTCCGTTTGTCGTGGCATCACTACTGTTGTCGGAAAACATTGCTTCACTTCTGCAATATAGATTATTGTGACCTGTATCAGCTCGAAGATTTATTCGTTGACAAAGTTGCAAGGACTGTTTTTACATTTTGGTAAGTAAGCTTTAATGTCGATAGCAAATAGTTTTTAAATAAAGCAAAAGAAAACATGTAATAAAAACACTGTTCATTATTTTTTACATGTAATGGCAACACATAACAGCGACAAAAGCGAAGTGGGAAATCCACCTAGCAAAGGTGACGTGGTGATATATGTACCAGCATAGTTTTTGGCCCTAAATAACAAAAATAAATATAGTCAGATTATCGTATTTCCAAATTATATGCCGGTTTGCCACAAAAAATGCTCTCGCGAAAGGGTTAATATCCGCCACACAGGCTGAATGGCCCTGTGACTTGCCGATACTCATAGAAAGCTTCATGGGAAACTGCAGTCGGCATATTTGAATCACTGGGTCTCAACGGAATGCGACGAATGAATACTTCTTGACCTGTATGAGAAGATTATTTATGTCAGCCGTTGCTACTTTTTGCCGTAAGCATCCCGTAGTGTTTTTGGAGAATTCGTCCTCACTTGGCAACTCAGTTTTCGCTGTTTCATATAGTGCTGTGTTTGAGCACGACACGAGCTTTTCGAACAGCTTACGTCACTGTTCAGTATATCTCGGGTTCTGTTCGATCTTTCGTTCGGCCCACAATTTAATGACTTTTGTTAATACCATATCCACGAACTTCCTTAGCGTTTGTGTGAGACTATCGATTTTAATAAAAAGAAATGACTGTGAAACACGGACTAAAATATCTTCTAGGGCAGGGCTTAACAACTGGTCGGTTTTGAGCGCGAGTACTCGCGTCTGCTCAGGCACGTGCTCGCGAGCAGGTGCACGGTCGCGGAGCAGGGAGGGAGGGGAAATGCGCGCGCACGTTTGAATGTGATCCCGCGTTCTTAGCAGATTTAACTAGCCATCTGAATGCTTTGAACATTTTACTACAAGGGAAAGATCTGCTAATTACTCATTTCATAGATCGAATACGAGCTTTTAAAATAAAATTGACACTTTGGGTGAGTCAGCTGGAAACAGGAAACCTAGCTCATTTTCCTAAATTATCCATGCAAGATGTTCACAAAGACTGCGAACGTTATTCACATAGTTTAGTTGATCAGCGCTTTCAAGATCTGACAGCACTAGGCAGTGATTTTGATCTGTTCTCTCCATATTCAGCGAATATTTAAGAGATTCGTCCTGAGCTGCAGCAAGATATTACTGGCCTGCAGTGTGACAGAGAATACAGAGACAAATTTCAGAACAAGAAAAACATTTTGGAATTCTACAGACACTTCCCTCAGGATAGATTTCCTCGTTTGCACAAACTGGCGGCTGCAATAATATCAATGTTCGGTTCCACGTATGTTTGTGAACAACTGTACTCTGCAATGAAATGTAGCAAGACGCGCCTGAGAAACGCATTGTCTGATCGAAATTTAAACTGCACGCTGTCCGTAAAATGCACAAGAACAATTACTCCGAACATAGACGCAATTGTAAAGGGCAAAAAGTACAAGGTAACCGAGATCCCACACTTCAGTGACACATTTTATTGTGTAACAGTTCACAAATTAATGCGAATGTAGAGGCATATACTAAGCTAATAAAATTATGTGGCATGTGTACATTCTCCTTTATTTGCTTCATTTGTTGCAGTAATAATTCGTGAGTGATATCTCTGCATGTGGCCGTGGATTTACATTGACTGGCGGCAGCTGTTGTGTGCCCCACGTGAATTTCCCCACTCTCCGCTCTGGTCCGGTAGTGGGGGTAGTGTGCTCGCGCTGCTCCGTGCTCGCGCCTTGTTACTCACAGCTTGCTCCGCGAGCACGTATGTTGTGAAGCCCTGTTCTAGGGTATATGTCATGTGTAACAACGGCAACTAATCAGTAAGTAAGAGCTTGCAATCATATTTCTGTCATTTCTCGAACTTCTGCTTGTTCTGCGATCGAGTGATCAAACTGCCTCCACAACTGGTATTGTCACAGTAAGTTATTGACACTGTAATTTATTCTTGAGAAAGGAATTGCAGTCAGTTTACCACGACATATTTACTTTCTTAGGCATTTTAATTTTTTATTAATCTTCTTCATTATTTTATCTGAATGTAGAAACTTGAAGTAAATCAGCCAAGAACTTTGAAGTGTATATACAGGGTTATTACAAATGATTGAAGCGATTTCACAGCTCTACAATAACTTTATTATTTGAGATATTTTCACAATGCTTTGCACACACATGCAAAAACTCAAAAAGTTTTTTTAGGCATTCACAAATGTTCGATATGTGCCCCTTTAGTGATTCGGCAGACATCAAGCCGATAATCAAGTTCCTCCCACACTCGGCGCAGCATGTCCCCATCAATGAGTTCGAAAGCATCGTTGATGCGAGCTCGCAGTTCTGGCACGTTTCTTGGTAGAGGAGGTTTAAACACTGAATCTTCCACATAACCCCATAGAAAGAAATCGCATGGCGTTAAGTCGGGAGTGCGTGGAGGCCATGACATGAATTGCTGATCATGATCTCCACCACGACCGATCCATCGGTTTTCCAATCTCCTGTTGAAGAAATGCCGAACATCATGATGGAAGTGCGGTGGAGCACCATCCTGTTGAAAGATGAAGTCGGCGCTATCGGTCTCCAGTTGTGGCATGAGTCAATTTTCCAGCATGTCCAGATACACGTGTCCTGTAACGTTTTCTTCGCAGAAAAAAAAGGGGCCGTAAACTTTAAACCGTGAGATTGCACAAAACACGTTAACTTTTGGTGAATTGCGAATTTCCTGCACGAATGCGTGAGCATTCTCTACCGCCCAGATTTGCACATTGTGTCTGTTCACTTCACCATTAAGAAAAAATGTTGCTTCATCACTGAAAACAAGTTTCGCACTGAACGCATCTTCTTCCATGAGCTGTTGCAACCGCGCCGAAAATTCAAAGCGTTTGACTTTGTCATCAGGTGTCAGGGCTTGTAGCAAATGTAAACGGTAAGGCTTCTGCTTTAGCCTTTTCTGTAAGATTTTCTAAACCGTCGGCTGTGGTACGTTTAGCTCCCTGCTTGCTTTATTCGTCGACTTCCGCGGGCTACGCGTGAAACTTGCCCGCACGCGTTCAACCGTTTCTTCGCTCACTGCAGGCCGATCCGTTGATTTCCCCTCACAGAGGCATCCAGAAGCTTTAAACTGCGCATACCATCGCCGAATGGAGTTAGCAGTTGGTGGATCTTTGTTGAACTTCGTCCTGGAGTGTCGTTGCACTGTCGTGACTGACAGATGTGAGTGCATTTCAAGCACGACATACGCTTTCTCGGCTCCTGTCGTCATTTTGTCTCACTGCGCTCTCGAGCGCTCTGGCGGCAGAAACCTGAAGTGCGGCTTCAGCCGAACAAAACTTTATGAGTTTTTCTACGTATCTGTAGTGTGTCGTGATCATATGTCAATGAATGGAGCTACAGTGAATTTATGAAATCGCTTCAATCATTTGTAATAGCCCTGTATATAGGTTAGTTGAGTTTAAGTAGTTTTAAGTCTATGGGACTGATGACCTCAGATGTTAAGTCCCATAGTGCTTAGAGCCATTTGAACAATTTTGGCAGTAGACATGTCCCAATGACATGGTCACTAATTATCCCGCCCTGGATTTAAATGCAGATCCCGTGTTGGTAACTTGAAACCACCCGCACCCGCGGATTTTCGTCCGTCCAAATTTGTAGGTTGTGCAAGTTTAATATGACGTCTCCAGTAAACGTGCATTCATCCGTGAAAGAACTTAGAACTACTTAAACCTAACTAACCTAAGGACACCACACACCCATGCCCGAGGCAGGATTCGAACCTGCGACCGTAGCAGCAGCGCGGCTCCGGACTGGAGCGCCTAGAACCGCGCGGCCACCGCGGCCGGGTTTTAATAATCCCTACAAAAGAATGGCCCTGACTAACATTAACCTATACCTTTCACAAATCACTTACCTCACAAAAATCTTCGTTACTCGAACTACTGCAATCCCGTGAGCGCCACTACTGCCAGCTAAATTCAAACTACTGAAGGCACTAACTACTGATAGGCATAGTTAGCAAATGAAAGATTTTGATAGAGGAAAAATGGCTCTGAGCACTATGCGACTTAACTTCTGAGGTCATCAGTCGCCTAGAACTTAGAACTAATTAAACCTAACTAATCTAAGGACATCACACACATCCATGCCCGAGGCAGGATTCGAACCTGCGACCGGAGCGGTCGCTCGGCTCCAGACTGTAGCGCCCAGAACCGCACGGCCACTCCGGCCGGCTGATAGAGAACAAACAATGTATTTACCTTAATAAGTGTTCAAAAGTCATAATATATATAACAGTTCATGACATCCATTCTTACAAATGTACTGTTTCTGATGGACACACGTCCAGATCATCCGCCCTCAAAACTCCGCCATCTCACTTCCCACATCCACCACTGCTGGCGGCTCACCTCCAATTGCGAACGCTACGCGCTTTTAACTGCCCAACACTACAATGTCGAATATTGCAACAATGCCGACCAGTCTCAGACTGCACACAGCACAGTCAGTGATTTTCATACAGAGCGCTACGTGGCGTTACCAATATAAAAACCTAAACATCCTACTTACAATATGCACTGTTTTAAATACCGCCGCGCCATCTGTACCCTTCGTGGATAGTCCTCCTCCCGTAATGCCTGGACTTTCAGCAGATAGTATGGACGAGCCTGTTTTCATGAACTACGCGCCACAGGGCAGTTTTACCCGGGTGCAGCGCCTTTGTCATCTGCCGAGTGCTGGTGGCTGGGCGCTCTTCTAACATTATCAGCACGTCCTCTTCCACCTGTAGTGTGTGCGTGGACGACCGCATCACATTCCGACACCTACCAAACAGTAGACTCGGAATAGTATTCGCAAGTACCAAGCACAACGTGTACCACTTTACACTACAGCAGACATATTTCAGCAGAAAATATCTACGTGCAACTTCCCGGCTTCTCTGGAGCGTTTTTCGATGACAGCGAACGTGGAATGGTGTGGGGTACATCTGTTTGGAAAACGTTCCGCATACAATCTTGTAGCAGCTCACCCATTTCAATCAGCACTGCCGTATGCAAGCAGCACGTCGGTCATTTCCGTAGGTTTGTACTGGCTCATGGCTGGCCGCGGTGGTCTTGCGGTTCTAGGCGCTGCACTCCGGAACCGCGTGACTGCTACGGTCGCAGGTTCGAATCCTGCCTCGGGCATGGATGTGTGTGATGTCCTTAGGTTAGTTACGTTCCTTAGGTTAGTTAGGTTTAATTAGTTCTAAGTTCTAGGGGACTGATGTCCTAAGATGTTAGGTCCCATAGTGCTCAGAGCCATTTGAACCATTTGAACTGGCTCATGTCGCAATGCTGTCAACAATGTTACTACTCTGGCAGACCACACAAGGTAAGCAGTAGGATGGGCACAAGGATTGTGTGGAGCAACGTAGCGCATCTGCAGTAATGTTATCACTTTGCCGTCCGCACGTCTCGTACAAATTTATTCGCTCAGCACCCGCAGTGCTAATTCGGATTACTTGGCTTGTCGCCGGCCGCTTGTCTCCTTTCCGTTTATTACAAGCTTCAAACACATTGGCTTTTGCAAGCTTTAATTTTCCGGAAATCTTCTATTTTGCCACATCGTTCCACAAACTCGAATTTCCTAAGTAACTTCTCTGCATGTTCTACACTGTTATAATTATCCATGCAGAGGTGATCCCAGTTTCCATCAGAAAGTGTCAATAGTTACATCACTCTTTTTGCTAAAGGCTGTCCAGCGCCGGAATATATCTTGAATGAGGAAATGTATCCCGTAATCGAATCACACAGCATCCGAATGAGTACGCCGTATTTCGTAATTTTCGACGGATTGTAAACTTAAAAATTTAATCGTTCAAGCCATGCTATCATTCCTTCAGCAATTGAGATGTTTCGATTTAGATTTAACGTTTCTTTAAACTTTTCGGAAAAATAATCATTTACGAATTGCACTTTGACAAGCCGGTCGGCATTATCCGGTTTATTGTTGCTGTCGGAAAAATGTAAAAATGATAATATTTGTCTGAATCTGTTTGCGAAATATCTGTCAACGGATTCGTTGACCAATAATCATCGATCCTTGCTTTTATTACAGTTCCCATAAGGATAGCAATCCCAAACCATTTTCTAAGTTCGGGTCCCGAAACGTCGAAAAATTTGGCATTTTTTAAATCCAGTTTCCTTCTACTGCAATTTTGACTGTAGTATTTGTTGGTTTCGTTGCTAATATATTCAAATAGATCGTTCCCAATATATAATTCTACGATATCCACGACGATCTGTGTATCTTTGGGAAATATGTGTGGACCCGGAGATCCTTCAAATTTATTACTGGTCCTAAGTAAATCATAGTCCGTCTTCTTCATCTGATTCGGCTGAATCAGTTGGCAACCCTAGCGTTCACCGAATTCTTCTTATACGTACTTCACTATCTTCCTACTATTCTGCTTCACCTTCATTTTTTTGACGTCCAGTATCTTCTTCACAATCGGCCAAGTCGTACGGAACGTCAGACAAGACGGCCGCGCATTCATCGTAAATAATCCTATTGTCTCTTTCGTCCGCCATGATGAAAGGGCACAAGTAGTTTCAAAAACGAAAAAGTTCTTGACGTGTGTAACTTATTGTTACCTAAACAAAACACCAACAGAATGCAAAAGATACTAAAGTGCTGTTGCCGTCCACTGCGTGATACTATGCAGACGACAGCACTGTGGTGTCGCCGGCCGTTGACCGCTATTTCGCGCACGACACCACTGTAGTGTCGCCGGACGGCATAGTGTTATTAGGCACAGGTCGTCCATCAGTTGTACACGGAGGTCTAAAGGGCTGCACGACTTCCGTATTCAGACAGCCGAGAGTATGCGAACAAACCGTTCGTTCTCAGACTTCGACAATCCTCCCCTTAGGGAGCGATCTGGGTTTATGTGAAAACAAAAGTTCAGCTTCAAACAGCTAGGATCGCTATTGTACAGCATTTATTATGATGACCGGTCTCAGCAAACTGCTTTACCGTCATCAGATCTGTAAAGCACAGAACAACACACTTAATCAGAGGTAAAGAGATGTAATACAATTTTACAGAAACGTGGACTATGCCATGGAATATAATTACCTTCTGCAGTACATTTCATTGAATCTTTATCAGATGCGTATTATACCGTGTCGTAGCACAGAACGATACTTCATGAACATGATTACAAGGTTGTTAGACTGTTGACATACAGTTAATAATCAAAATCAGAGTACGTTACACAGATTCTGTTATGATAAATTTAAGATGATTTATATAAAATTTAAAACGATCTTAAAAAACATAACAGGAGACTGTACTGTTAATATGTCGTTTAATACGCAAGTAGTGAAGTCAGTAACATGGCCTGCTCGTACTACAAAAAAATACAATAAAACCATGTAATTCGTAATATGCAGGCTGCATAAGGCCTCGACAACGATATCCTATTGTTTGGTACCTCGGTGCAGTTACGCGAATATGAAGAAGTACAAAGAGAACATCAAGTGTTCCATTCATAACTATCACAAGCACATCAGTACAATCATAGCAACCATAAAATGAAATCATTTAGCTAGCTTTATAGAAATCACGTTATTTATGCTGTCAACATGTAGCTATACGTTTGGGTGCTCCCATAGTGCCTAAGGTATTGGTGTAATAGACACGGCTGATAAGACCACAGGAATAAATGGCGTAAACCTGCTGTATAATACAATAACAATAAACTTACTACATAAGATACTCAACTGTTCTGCTCATAAAAAGCGTGAACAAGTCGTACAGTCACTACAGCTACACAAAAAACCTACTTAGCTTGCTATACACATTATATTAAGCTATCAGTTTGTAGCTAGAGTTTTACTTACTGACATAGGGGTCGAGGTCTCAGTGTGAAACAGGGACAAACGGAACGAATAGCACAGTCCTAACTATTCTCATGTCGTAATGTTTAATATTTCTATACTTTTGTAAATTAATAAATACCGAAAATAACATCGTACCATAAATGTCGTTACCTATTAGTAAAAAAAATGTTCAAATGTGTGTGATATCTTATGGGACTTAACTGCTAAGGTCATCAGTCCCTAAGCTTACACACTACTTAACCTAAATTATCCTAAGGACAAACACACACATCCATGCCCGAGGGAGGACTCGAACTTAAACTTCCCCTTTGAACAATTATACATGACTGTGCTTAAACTGACACACAATATTTTTAGCGCAACGCAATCTGACTTTCCAAAATCCCTACAAAAGAATGGCCCTGACTAACATTAACCTATACCTTTCACAAATCACTTACCTTACAAAAATCTTCGTTACTCAAGCTACAGCAATACAGCGAGCGCCACTACTGCCAGCTAAATAAAAGATTCAAACTACTGAAGGCACTAACTACTGATAGGCATAGTTAGCAAATGAAAGATTTTAATAGAGAACAAACAATGTATTTACCTTAATAGTGTTCAAAAGTCATAATGTATATAGCAGTTCATGATATCCAGTATTACAAATTTCAAAACTCCGCCATCTCTCTCCCCACATCCACCACTGCTGGCGGCTCGCCTCCAACTGCGCAACGCTATGCGCTGTTCACATCCAGCTGCCCAACACTACAATGGCAGACAACAATGCAAACTAGCCACAGACTGCACACAGCACAGCCAGTGATTTTCATACAGAGCGCTATGTGGCGTTACCAATAAAAAAACCTAAACAGCCTACTTACATAGCCCCCATGCTCCCCACAAAAAATTTTACAAATTGTTTTGGGCAGTGGCCAATAATGATTTGATAAAATTTTTCATAATTACAATAACAAAGAAATCAAATGCACACACTTATTGATACACTGTTGGTCAAAAGCTAAAATTTTCTCACAGTCCATAAAGATAGTCCTGATCATTCATCATAATAGGAATCACAGTTTTTTTTTTCACAAAGTCTCATTAGTAAAAGAAATTGCACACAGAAGTAGTGGATTTCCATGCAGTCTTGAAGAAGTAGTGTTGTCCTTCCAACAGAAAGACAATGCTGACTCTTGAAATGCTGACAGGTAATGGGCCACAACAGAGCAAACCCACAGCAGAGTCAGTCGAAGTTTTGAAGAATATTGGTAGGTAGGTCATCACAGAGCAGACCCACTGTAGTCCTTGTAGAGATTGTAGTATTGGTGGGTCATCAAAGATGCCGACCCATTGTAGTCCTTGTAAAGATGGCCAGCAGCCATCTGTTGTGACTGTGCGGGTGCACAATCACCATTGAAGAGTCTTGCAGATAATATAGCAAGTCCATAACCACCACTTGTGCACTCAAAAAGTTTTTGGAATTGTCCTTAGAACCAGCAATGCTGTAATCCAGTCCCTTGCTGAATTATTAACACACGTGCAAACACTAACAGTCCCTACTTCTCACATATTGTCCATATACTATGACCAGCAGAAATGTGTGTAGTGAAACGTAACTTACAAGTTAATTAATTTGATGAACTGGTGTCAATTACAATTTTATAACATGAGAATACAATTACAAAGGTACAAAATACATCATTAAAAACATAACAATACAGATAACATTTGTAGTAATACAGGCTTTACAAAAGAATAGAAATAACATATACATCAGTGTTACAGGAATTATGACATAAGTAAATACATGAAAGATCAGCATAACTTTCGAAACATCAACTTCACACATGAGCATTAAAACAAAACAGAATAAATAATGTCTAAGCATATTTACAAGGTAAATAACATATTATTAATGCAAATTATATTTGAGGATAACAGTATTCCTCATCATAGGTCATGTAGCTGCGTATTAGAAAAATTCTACAACATAAGTCTTATCAGATAAACATATAAATGCAGGAAGAACATAAATACACAAAGGTACACAAACACATAGTGGAATAACACAAAAGGAAAGGACAGGGTTTGTTTTCAGTGCAACATTTGGCACTGCAGTCCAACCCAAAACTTCATTCCATAGATCTTTTGTCTTATTTCGATATTTGCTCCAGCCAAAAAAATCCTATCCAAGCATGCTTTCTGTATTTTTCTCGCATAACCTCTCAGTGCATTTCTTCAAATTCCTCACAACTCATTCTCTTATAGGCTACTCCCTCTTAAGCTAACTTAAATCTACTGAGCTCAGATGCTAAACTAAGGGATGAGGCAATGCAGCAGCACAAAACAATTAACACGAACAGCAATGACAAAAAAATTCAAATTGGCAAAGTAAGCAACAATATTACAACTAATATAAGGCAATGAGCAGCAAACAAGAAAAATAAATCATTAATAAACTGGCTTAGCAGAGTAACACAAAGTCAAGTTCAGTAACACCATACCTGGCAAAGCAGCAGCAAATAAAATAACTTATATCTAAACATGACATAGCTCAAGCAGAAAAAAACATTACACTAAAGACAACAATGCAGACAAGGGAAATGTATATTCACATCTTAATGTCTATGTAATTAAAGTGGTGCACCACAAATTATTCTACAAAAGAAATTACCAAGTACTTGAAAAGAAAATTCTGTATGCAATGCCTGTGAAGGGAAATGTGTTTTTATGGTCCTTCGTTTTTTTTGAAGTACATCAAAGTTATTCTTTTTTTCTGGATCTGTAGGCATAAAATATATATATTAGAACATCTATAAAATTTTATTTTAAGCAATGCTGCAGTGCAGCTAGGAACTAGATATTAAAGAAAATGAACAAATATGTACAAAGGAAGGCATGAAACATCATTCATTAGCCATATGGCATTTCATAAGGTAGTAAAAAAATCTCTCAATTCTCGTAGAAATATACTTGTCATAATCAGGTGTGCAGATGTAAGAATGTTTCCAAGTAATAAGCGTGTCGTATTTGCGGTGCTTTCTATAAAGGAATGTCAATAGCGAGGTTAATGGCCTCCCCTTTTTTTTCTACCTGTGCCTCTGAAAAGGACACACTAATGGCTTTTTCTCGAGCCGTCTGACACAGCTGGGTGCCCACGACGCGTTACGTGCAGGTGGTCACTTAACTTTCTTACGGAAATATTTACGACAGCAGTTTCCGCTACAGTGACAGTCTCATATAAAAATATTTCACAGGTCAAGAATTTGCGGTCCAAATCTGTAGAAACAAAATCTTATGAATATAACAGTGTCCAAAAAATTTTCGCCGGCATTGTGATACATTCACGCATATACAGACACATTTCATAACTCTTAAAGTACGATTCTTGGTTTCCAACATCCTTTATCACAAGTCAGAGTCCCTAACCACTACTCATATTTCCCTACCTTATTACACATATACATATTCGTCGACACTTCTTCAATATTTCATCATAATAAATTTGTAGCATAACCAAATTCCTCATATAACACCGGCTTATTGATCATAAACATACCTCAACAGCGTAATACACATCGTCGTCGTAATAATATCATAACATCTCAGTCAATTCTCAAAATCGTCATAGCTTCCTCCAATAATTAAAAAAAATTCTCAGCGCATGTCAAAAGTGTCATCTGCCTCAAATGTACTTTAAAAATCGTGATCCCATACCAAATATAACATTCAAAGCTCTCATAATATCACAATGGGTCTGAAAAAATATGAACAGTTCACAAAGTACAGACAAAATACAATTTCGTAAGTGTGAAGTTATCCAACGGTGTAATTACGTAAATATCTGTCACTGCCGTAGGAAAAAAGTTTGTCTCTCTCAGTTAAATGATCAGATAGCTGTGTAATTATGTGTTAGATAAATATGGTACCGATGTGTAAAGTTGTAAAAGCAAATACCATATTAGCTAGGGCTCCTTGTGCTTGCCAGACACATGGTACACAAAGTAGGAGTGTACCCCCCTGAGGATTAATGTAATTATACCCTCAGGTGTTACAGATTACAGCAATGGAATGAAATGTATCACGGAAAACTTTCTTTGTAATTCAAAAATCTTTAAAAATAAATGTTTTAAGTACAAAATTAATCACTGAAATGCGTGTCCTGTAGCGCAAAATGTGCATCTTGTTGTAAGATAATCTCTGTGGAAGTGTCGTAGTTATTTTCCTCCAAAAGCTAAGTTCTGCAGAAGCCAATGTACTTACCTCATGAGAAACAAAAGTGAAATGCTTTGCATATAGATATCTTAGTTATTATGCTTATTGTTGTGATGATGAAAGTACTATGCTGTAACGTATTGTTGTGCTACGGAAAAGGCTGTCTCCTTGAAGCTATACCACAAAAGTTACTACTAAAACATGTTTTACTTTCCAGAATAATTCAGAAAAACTGTGCAGATATCAAACAGATACACCGCAAAAGCAACATTGTAAATTGTCACTCATTAGTAACGTCGTGATATAATAGTGTAGCTGTCACATAAACTAACCACTGTGTCATCTGCTATCTCTCAGAAAGTACTTTAATTCAGAATGTATTTTCAAGTAAACCAAAATGTTGCATTAAAATCTCATTAGCAGTACTGGTAAATGTTCTAAGTATGTGTGCCTTATAGTTGTTACATAATCGTGCAACTAACAAGCAAGAATGCACCCACACAATAACACTGTGTCGTCTGTTCACAATAACAATGCATTCGTAATTTCTGTTTAAATAAGTTCTCTTGGTTCTTGACTGGATGTTTAACTTCAAACATTGTTGCATGGTAACAGTTTCTAAGTCTGACAATGCATACTAGAAATGTTAAGTGAAACGTTTTATGGCAAAGACAAAGTTAAAAAGCAGATTATCTTTCAATAAACGGTTTTACATGTGAAATGTGGTGTAAACCTTTACTCTTCCTAGTACGCAGAGTTTCAACTTCAACGCAATTATCATGTGGTATATGTCGGATTCTGTAAGGTCCATCGTAAACTAGAAAGAATTTGTGACTCAAGTGTTTCTTCTTATGTGATAATGAATGAGCTTTAATGAGAACTTTCTGACCAATGTATAATTTCTTTGCATTTGTTTTACCGTGTAGATTTGTCCTTTTGTTTGCTGCAGATTTTATATTTGCAATAGCCAAATCAATTATGTCTTTGTGTCGAAGTTTACGTGTATTCGGGAAAGGTACAAGCTCTCTGATTCTATTCGGTGGTTATTCATTCTTCAGTACAAGAGTAGGTGGTAAAGCAGTGGAATCATGAGGCATTTCATTCAGCACATTTTGAAATAAGTGTAAATATCTGTCCCAATGCTGATGATTTCTGTGACAATAAAGTCTGCAAAGCTTATTGATTTCTTTCATAATCCTTTCAGACGGGTTACAATGTGGTGAGTACAATGAAATAAAAACAGGTTTGATTTTATGGTTCCGAAGCATGCGTGACCAAACAGCAGATCTGAATTGCGGTCCGTTATCTGAAATGACTTTACTGACGTGTCCAACTTCACGTAAGAAATTTTTAACAAAGGCGTTGGATACAGACCGTCCAGTGGCATTACGTAACGGTGTGAAAGAAACAAATTTTGAAGTAAGTTCAACAGCGACTAGAACGTACGAAAATCCATTAGATGTTCTGACAAGCGGTCCCAAGAGATCAACAGCAGCAAATTCTTTTAATTTAGAAGGAATAATAGGAAACAATGGAGCACGATGTGAGATAGTAGATGGTTTCGCCTTTTGACAAAGTTTACAAATAGACAAGACTCTTCGAATTCGCTTTTCCATATTGTTAAAATAACAAGTCGTTCGAAGAATATGATAACATTTTCGTGGACCAAAATGTGCGTAGCTGAAATGAATGTACCAAATGAGCTTATTAACAAAATCATCTGGAATGCAAAGTACCCATAGCTTGTCATCAACAGTGCAGCGTTTGAAGAGTATGTTGCTTCTAACCAGGTAATAATGCCGAATCTGAATGTGTGTCTTTTCATGCCATTTACTTTTGATGTCTTTCCTAATCGGATCTTTATCTTGTTCATGAGCAATGTCCTTTAAAGGTGTGGTGATGAAGTTTTCAAAGGCGACTTTCTGAATGTAAAGAATACTGAAATTTTTCTCAATGTTACCTTCTGTGTTACTTTTCTCAAGCCCAGCCGGTGCGCGTGACAGCGCGTCCGCAACAATGTTCTCCTTGCCGGGAATGTAGACTATTGTCAAGCGGAATTCTTGCAGAAACAATGCCCAACGTTTTAACCTGTCATGATTTAATTTTGAAGACATAAGAAGTTGTAATGCACGATGATCACTGTATACTTTTACGTGCTTCCCAGAAAGAAAGAAACGGAATTTGTTAAATGCCCAAACGATAGCTAAAGCTTCTAATTCAGTAACGGAATAAGCTTTTTCGGATTTTTTTAGCACTCGGCTAGCAAAAGCAATGGTTTTCTGAATGGTAGTGTCATTTTCTATGGCTTCTTGAAATAAATGGGCACCAAGACCGACTTTAGAAGAATCCGTGCTAAGGCAGAAATCTTGTGACAGATCTGGATGAGCTAGTATTGGCACGTTAAGTAGCGATTCTTTCAAAGAATTGAATTCCAACTGTGCTTGTTCGTCCCAGTTCCAAATAGTATTTTTCCAGTGAGAGAACAAAGTTTTGGTGTAACAAGAATTTGCATATTCAGAAAACGATGGTAAAAATTTACGAGACCTAGAAAACTGCAGACTTGTTTTTTTGTGGATGGAACTGGAATGGCTCTGATTGCATCTAACTTTTCAGGATCCGGCTGAATGCCTTCAGAAGAAATAATATGTCCCAAAAACCTCACCTTTGACCTACCAAATTCAGACTTTTCCAAGTTAACTGTAATTCCAGATTCTGCAAAAATACGTAACAAACTGTTGAGGATGCGGTTATGTTGTTCCCATGAAGCTTCTGCTATTAGAATATCGTCCACATATAAGGTGATGTGACGTTTTAAGAAATCAGGTAATATGGAATTTAGCCCGCGAATGAATGCTGCCGAAGAAATGTTCAAACCAAAAGGAAGTTTCCGAAACTGATAACAAACGCCGAAACAAAGGAAAGCTGTGTATTTTCAACATTCTGGATGAAGTTCGATCTGATAAAAGCTGGATCTGAGATCAATGGAAGACAACACTTTTACACCATTAAAATGTTGAAGAAGTTCTTCCATCGTGTGTGGCCTGTCTGTTTCAGGAATAATGATAGTATTGATTTGTCTCGAATCTAAGACAAGCCTGATCGATCCATTTTTCTTCTCAACAACATGCAACGGATTGGTGTATGAGCTTACTGCAGGCTCAATAATGCCCTCGTCAAGCATAGATTGTATTTCTGTTCTAACACGGTCCCTATAATGTGCTGGAATTACGTATGGTCTAACACAAAATTTAGTATGCTCACGAACACGAAATTGGTATTGAAATCCCTTGATTGTTCCTGTTTTGTGAGTAAAAACTGTGGAATGTGCTTGTAAAATCTCAAAAAGGTCCTGCCTATCAGTGTCATTACAATTCTCAATTGTTTGAATTTTATTCTGAATTAACTCATTAATTTCAAATATGCCGTCGATATCATCCCTGTCAGTACTTGCAGAGTGATTGTTAGTGTCTAGTTCCGTAGAAAATTCCGAACTATTGTCTAACAGGAGGTAAAGCCGATTAATTTCCTCGTCATGGTTTGAGAGCCAATCTTCAAATTTCAAAGCTATTGACTTACCTTCCTTCTCTAAACTTATTTCAGCATTGTGAAAGTTTAAGATTGCTTTGTATTCATTCAAAAAGTCTACTCCCAATATAATTTCCGTCGACAATCATGGAACAATAAGAAAGTTCATAGAGAAGCTGTGGCTTTGGCAAAAGAATTCTAAATTGGTTTGTTGCCGTACATCTACACTTTTTCCAAAGATTGCACCTTGTAATTTAATCTTACGTAACGGAAGTGTGGGGCAATCGTTCGATTTGTTGCATTTGCTAAAAGCTGTTTCACTAATTACTGAAATGGGACTGCCAGAGTCAAGTACTGCCGTAAATTTTACATCATTTACAGTAATGTGAATCACAGGATATGCAATGTTGTTAAGTTTTACGTCGTGTTCCTGGAGTAAGATGTCCCTAATGTCTTCCATTTTTACGTAATTACTAGCTACAGCAGCTGCGTCGTCAGTTTCATAAGTATGTTTTGTGGCTGCCAGCGGTGTGAGTCATTGCCTATTGTCTCTTTGTTGGCGCGCATCGTTATTGGGATGTGGAGACCTAACTTCTACAAATTCACCATGACAAGAGGGCCCTGCCCTGTTTAAGTCCCGCCAGTTATGATGCAGTTCAGGTCTGTTGTTACGATCATATCATCTGTCGTCATGTCGGTAGATTCCATAGTTTCTTTCGTGTCGGTCACATGGTGGAGAATTTCTCCCTGAGTCGTAACTGCACGCTGGACCATTGCGACTGAAGTTATTCTGTCTCCCTTGATAATAATTATTTTGGTTCCCATATTGTCTGTTTCTCTGATATTCTCTGTGATAGTCATTACCACGGAGAGGTGATCTTTCCCTGTAATTATTACTACTCTGCCAACGGTTGTCATTCGGGTGGTGTCTGTTTTGGTCATGATTTACGTTGTAAGAATAGCCTTGTCGTGTCCATTTATTATTTCTGTCATCGCGGAATTGTGACAGATGTGACCTGTAATTGTTGTGCTCCTGTTTTCGCGTTCTGCGATTCTCAGTGTCAATTTCCAGTTCTTGTAACAGTCCCTGAAAAGCTTCAATGTCGTCTTTGCAACGTCCTGCTAAAATAATATGTCGTAAATGTGCAGAAAATTTGATTAAGCAAATGTGGATGAGTTCTGAAGGGCTGTATGGGATTGAAAGATATTGATTCTTATACAGCATGTCTTCAAAATATGTGACAAGACTGGAAAATTCAGATTGTTCAAAGCGTTTCATCATCATGATGCTATGTTTTACTCAGTCTTGTGTAGCTTGAGACCAATATGCTGAGAGGAACGCATGGTAAAATTCTCCTTCACTGTGACAATCGTGAATGACCGATCGCATTCTTTCAGCTGGTTCATTCTCTAAGTAGCCACACATAAATTCTAATCTGTGCTCTAACGACCAGTTGGGAGGAAAACAATGAGAGAATTGATGGAGCCACGCTTGTGGATAAATGTCGTTGGCAGAATTCTTAAACGTTTCGAATTTACGTGTAGTAATGAACAGCTTATAGTCAAAATCATCGTGTCGGCGAGTAGCTTATCGGTCATTGTTACGTCGTGTCGGCGGTTCCATCTGAAAATTCGGTGTACCTTGCCAATTTCTTTCATAATTTCCGAAGTGCCCTGAGTTATTTTTTTGTGGCTGTTCCGTATTTCTATGTCCCTCTTCCCGTATTGGAGCGCGAGTGGCCTCTGAAATACGTAATTCTTGTATTACCTGTGTCAGCTGATCTTGTACTTCCCGGATTTCTCTGTGGTGTTGCGTATTAATTTGATTCTGATTTTGTTTGAATTTCCCTATTTGTTCGCACTCTTCTGTGTCAGTGATGGCTACAGGTCTTGTGTCATTCAGATCATCATCTACCTTTGCAGATAAGTTAGTGAACTGATCCGAAAGTTCGGCTACTTTCTCTGATAGTGTACTTATTTCCTCAGTGTTTTTTTCTGAAACAAGTTTCAGAGTGTCCATTTGTGTTGAAATCGTATCTACTGTGTCCTTTAAGTTTTCTTGAGTTTTTGCAAGTTGCGTAACCGAATCGGTAGATGCAACTGAGTCAATTTTAGCTTGCAAGGTGTCGTGATTTTCATGAACAATAGTTTGGAGTTCTTTTATGGCTGCTTCGTGATTCTGTAATGCATTTTCATGCCGCGAAAAAATAGGTTGAAAATGCTCACAAATTTGTGTTTTTACGTCATTGCAGACTTTTTGACATTTCGATTCTATTTTATGTAACTCAGTAGTTAAACCTTCACGTGTTTGTTCAAGCGTGGTGTGAAGATTTTGTTCCATAGCGTCTAACTGTTGCTGTGTTTGTCTCTGGTGTTGTTCCATTGTGTCTAACTTTTGAAGCTTTTGCTGTGTTTGTCTCTGATTTTGTTCCATTCTGTCTAACTTTTGAAGCTTTTGTCCCATTTGTTGCATTAATTGTAATAACAATGCACTGGTGTCTGAAACATGTTCCTCAGTGCTTTTCGGCAGTGAATTTGCACCGGCAACATTCACATTTTGACAAGCGGAAGATGTGTCTTGACTCATTTGAGAAAACGGTGAGAACCCAAAACCTGATTCTACAGTATTTGCAATATTGTGTTCTGTCATTCCCGATTCCTGAGGCGAGCTGTTGCCGACCGATCGATCGATAATGCTTCCCTGTTTACTACCTGTTTCACTATCTACACCATTATTTGACGCCCGCTCCATTTCCCTATGCACAGTTACCAAATTACTACTTTGAATACTAGTTAATTCATTACATGGTGGCGCTAACACACTGCTTTCGTCTTCACTGTCAGTTCTCAGTTTACTTTGGAGCCTAGTGTTACGTTTTTCACACGCCATTATTGTCACAATATTTCACACGACAACACAGAAAAACACAATTTGAAGAGCAAAAATAGGGGAACACATTAACATAGCACTGGAAATAATATCTAGTTAATTGCAAGCGCAGCTGCGAAATACTTGGTGCAAATCTACATGCATGCCACAACTGTTTTACTGTACAACAACGAAAGACTGCAACTACAAAGGAGATTCTCTCTACAATTACGCAATAGCAATAAACAATAGCTACACTAACTATACAAACTACAAGAAAAAAATCAGAAGTTTCCAGTGAGGTATCCTCGGCTAACGGTCGACATATGAAACGTCCCCTTTGAACAATTATACATGACTGTGCTTAAACTGACACACAATATTTTTAGCGCAACGCAATCTGACTTTCCAAAATCCCTACAAAAGAATGGCCCTGACTAACATTAACCTATACCTTTCACAAATCACTTACCTTACAAAAATCTTCGTTACTCAAGCTACAGCAATACAGCGAGCGCCACTACTGCCAGCTAAATAAAAGATTCAAACTACTGAAGGCACTAACTACTGATAGGCATAGTTAGCAAATGAAAGATTTTAATAGAGAACAAACAATGTATTTACCTTAATAGTGTTCAAAAGTCATAATGTATATAGCAGTTCATGATATCCAGTATTACAAATTTCAAAACTCCGCCATCTCTCTCCCCACATCCACCACTGCTGGCGGCTCACCTCCAACTGCGCAACGCTACGCGCTGTTCACATCCAGCTGCCCAACACTACAATGGCAGACAACAATGCAAACTAGCCACAGACTGCACACAGCACAGCCAGTGATTTTCATACAGAGCGCTATGTGGCGTTACCAATAAAAAAACCTAAACAGCCTACTTACAGAACCTCCGCCGGGGCCAGCCGCACAGTCCATGACCTATTAGTATGTAGCCTAAAGTCTGCGTTGTATGTGACGTAAACGCATGAAATATTATTCATGGTCAAAGTGTTACGATGAATATCGTCAAAAAAAAAAAACAGGGAAAACAATGGCTTTCCAGTGTGTGTCTTCCACAGTTACAATTCTGCTCTACTGATTCACTTTGGCTTATACACTGATCGCGAGAACATTGTCATTTGAACACAGCCAGCTAAGAGATTTAATTGAATGGTCGTTGTATTTGTGATGACTTATTTGTGGTAGTTGTCAGTGGAACACATGATCTTCCCTTTGTGGTTCCATCGTGTTTGTTCCACTACGCCGTAGTACCGAACAGCAGAGTATGGTTGTCGAGGCTCTACAATGCCTGCATATTATGAAAAGTATATTTTTATTGTATCTTTTAATAACACGAACATGCCATATGGTTGGCTCCACTACTTGCGTACTGAACGATATACTAAAGGTACAGTGCTTTCTGTTATGTTTTTTAAGGTGTTTAGAGATTTCATACCAATTAATTCAAAAATATTATAATAAAATAAGCGCAACGTACTCTGACTTTGATTATTCATTGCGTCTCTGCAGTGTAACATTCTTGAATCATTGTTTTATATTTTATATGACAACGTAGTTTTGTTTGAAACACTAGAGGTGGAGATCTCTTCTGAAAGCACATTGCAAGGAATCCCAGATACACCATATAATGTTCTTATCTGGGGAGATTGATGGCCATAGGAACTGTTTAAGCTCAGAAGAGTGTTCCTGGGGCCATTCTGTAACAATCCTGGACATGTGGGGCGTCGCATTGTCCTCCTAGAATTGCACAAGTCCGCCGGAAAGCACATTGGACATGAATGGATGCAGGTGATCAGACAGTATGCTTACGCACGTGTCACCTGTTGCAGTTCTATCTAGACGTATCAGGGGTATTATATCACTCCAGTTGCACACGCCCCACAGCATTACAGAGCCTCCACCAGCTTAAACAGCCCCCTGCTGACGTGCTGGGTCCGTGGATTCATGAGGGAGTCTCCATACCGGTACACGTCCATCTACTGGAGACCATTTGAAAAGAGAGTCGTCCGACCAGGCAACAGGTTTCCAGTCATCAACAATCCAGTGTCGGTGTTCACAGGCCCAGGCGAGGCGTAAAGCTTTGTGTCGTGCAGTCATCAAGGGTACACGGAAGGGCCTTCGACTCCGAAAGCCCATTTCGATGATGTTTTGTCGAATGGTTCGCACGCTGACACTTGATGGCCCAGCATTAAAATCAGCAGAAGTTTGCGGAAGTGTTTCAATTCTGTCACGTTGAACGATTCTCCTCAGTCGTTGTAGCTCCACTTCATGCAGGATCTTTTTCCGGCCGCAGCGATGTAGGAGATTGATTGTTTTACCGGATTCCTGATATTCAAGGCACACACATGAAATGGTCGTACGCTAAAATTCGCGCTTCATCGCTACCTCGGAGATGCTGTGAATATCAATTAAGTGCTAGTAGCTTTGTTTCAAACGACGTCTAAAGGTTCCAACAGCATCACGCAATTGTTTTGGTAAGCGACTCCATGCAGCTTGCGGTCATGCACTGAATCTCGCGGTACATGTTCTACGACATTGGAAAAACTACATAAACTCTGCTTTTCTACAAAGAGGCTTCATATTGCATTGTCAAATTGCTCTTTCGTCTAGTAATTCATGAATGACGATTTTATACGTTAAAGGATATGAATCGTATGCATTTTTTATTTATACATCACTCAGTCTGACCATACGTCCGATCACGAGAGGCCGTGTCAATAGACGAACCGTTCGCAATGAGCGCTTGCTGCCAAATTGGCTCAGGGAAGCATTCAGTCGAGACGGGCTCACAACGTAACAGGGTTAAATGAACTGTGCCCCCGACTACAGAATGAAACAGCGCTGTATTTTCCGGCGAAAAAGGAGGAGACAGAGGCAATGCAGACTGCAAAGCACTAATCTACAGCGGCACACTCCACTCACGTCACGCTGCGATATACGCTCCCGTTTTCTCCTTTTTTTCCCCTCCAACCTTCTTTTTTCCATCTCTGCGCTCGGGAGCGTTCGCAGCGCGCCTGCTTAGACAAGGCGCGCGCCGTACAATTCGCTTTAATCCGCCAGCAGAGCAGAATATGGAACAGATTTGAAATGTAAATGTGCGCCGTGCCGCGGCCCGGCGCCGGGCGCCGGGCGCCTCTCTTTATTATCCGGCGCGGGGCGGCGACGCCCGAGTGCTGCTACCCGCTTCGGCGCACTCGGCCGGAAGGCGGCGGCCGCGCAGTGAGAGAACGCAGAGCGGCGAGTGCCACGGGAGTGCTGCGAATTAGGTTGCTGTGCGAACAGGTGAGTGTCGCCACGGCTCTGTGGGGGCTCGGGAGGTCAGCAGAGCAAGTTGGCCTCAAATGCGCTTCGAGTAAACAGCACGTCGACGTCGGCGCTCGGTGAATACAAATTTTTACCGCAAAATTCAGCAGACTGAGCGTCCAGAAGGACAGACACCATTTTGTTCCAGCAGCCACTATGACTAAAGACACAAAGGAATTACAAAAATTAGCTGCTATTAGAAATTGAAAAAAAAATGAAATAAAATGATCGTATTTCATTTCTGGCCGGGAGGCCCCATGCGGGGAAGTTCGGCCGCCGTATTTCCAGCCCTTTTTTATTTAGTTGACGACACTTCGGAGACTTGCGACTCAATGATGATGAAATTACGATGAAGAACACACAACACCCAGTCATCACGAGGCAGAGAAAAATCCCTGACCCCGCCGGGAATCGAACCCGGGACGCCGTGCCCGGGAAGCGAGAACGCTACCGCAAGACCACGAGCTGCGGACTAGGTATTGATTCAGATGAATGGGAAAAGCTGAAAATTTATGACAGATTGAGGTTCGAAGCCAGGTCTCCTGCTTACTAAGCAGCTGCTCTGACCTTCTTTTTTTCAAATTTGTTCGTTAGTGTTCGTTGCACTTGGTCATGGTGGACAACAGACAACATCCGTTCAGATTCGTCGTTCATCCCTTCACTAAATTTTTTTTTTATTAGTGTACAACGAGCAGCCAGCCCTCTGAGCGAACACCCTGAGCTACCGTTCCGGCGACCCGTAAGTCGTTAACAGTGGTCATCATCACACCAGCACGAATTTCCCTAGCAAACCTCCGGTCAGATGCAAATTCTCAACTTACCAACACACTACTAACATTGTGCCCCTTGCCCATTATCCTCATCAATCGTAGAATTTCTTCAATTTCCGTAAGCAAGCACTGATTTACCTTTTCGCATTGATTTCAATCAGTACCCATCACAGCCAGTGTCTGTAATTCCTTTGGGTCTTAATTCGTAGTGGCTGCTGGACTAAAATGGTATCTGTTGTTAATTGAGCTTAGGACAACGAATGGTCTCTTCAGTGCAGGTGCACTCCAGACTAGAACTCTTATGTGGATCGGTGAAAAGCATCGATTAATGAGGATAATAGGCAAGGGGCTCTATATTCGTAATGTGTGGATAAGCTGAGAATTCGGGTCTGACGGGAAGGGTGCTAGGGTAGTCCATGCAGCTGCGAGGACCACTGTGTCCAGATGGCGTAGTGGTCAGAGCATCTGCCAAGTAACGAAGAGACTCGGGTTCGCATCCAAATGGTTCAAATGGCTCTGAGCACTATGGGACTTAACATCTATGATCATCAGTCCCCTAAAACTTAGAACTACTTAAACCTTACTAACCTAAGGACATCACACAACACCCAGCCATCACGAGGCAGAGAAAATCATTGACCCCGCCGGGAATCGAACCCGGGAACCCGGACGCGGGAAGCGAGAACGCTACCGCACGACCACGAGCTGCGGGCAGGTTCGCATCCCACTCGGCTGCTGACTAGTTACGGGTCGGGGCCCATATCCAAATCATCCAGATAGTCAAAATGGTATTTCCCAAAATATAAGAAATATATAAAGATAAAACAAGCATGCATATAACAAAGTGCAAACGAACAGTTCTAGACCATACAGACAACTGTCAACTTTCTGTAACATACATCTTCCACCATACATATATGTTTTGGGAGATTTAAGTTCATAAATATACTGTGAACATTCCTTGTATACAAAAAATTGAAGTGCATTACACGCCCACCCAACCACATAGTGCAGTAAAAAAGACGTTAGGACATACGAATTGCTAAGCAGAATTTCTTTATTCTGCTGTCTGTATAATTTTCGGTTTACAGAATGAGCTACACAGCATCTGCCCAGACTCGGGAAATGAAGAAATTGAAATCGAGTAGTGTAGTAATTATAACAACTATTTCTGAAGAAATCGGGTATACAAAGATGACGTGACAGCAGTGGTGGAGCTGTGTAGCTCAGAGGATTATAAAACAGTGTTTCTGTGTTAGATACTTCTGACATCAAAAAGACATGTTTCCGAAAGTGCTTTACAAGTTGAATGTTAAGTAGTATTTTTCTTCCACTAGTCTTCTGATTGGTTTGATGCGGCCCGCCACGAATTCCTCTTTGTGCCAACCTTTTCATCTCAGACTATGACTTGCAGCCTGTGTCCTAAATATTTGCTTTATGTATTCGAGCCTCGGTTTTTCTTTTTCCTTGTACGGCTCCCTCTGGTACCATGGAAGTTATTCTGCGCTATATTAACACACGTCCTATCAGCCCGTGCTACACAGTTGGTGCAGAGTAGATAGTGTTAGTGGCCGAGCGGTTCTAGGCGCTACAGTCTGGAACCACGCGACCGCTACGTCGCAGGTTCGAATCCTGCCTCGGGCACGGATGTGTGTGGTGTCCTTAGGTTAGTTGGGTTTAAGTAGTTCTAAGTTCTAGGGGACTGATGACCTCAGAAGTTAAGTCCCATAGTGCTCAGAGCCATTTGAACCATTTTGAACCTATCAGCCCGTCCCTTCTTCTTGTCAGTGTTTTCAATATATTCCTTTCCTCGCCGATTCTCCGGAGAACTTCCTCATTCCTTACCGTATCATACAATCTAATTTTCAACATTCGTCTGTAGCACCACATCTCAGATTCTTTGATTCTCTTCTTTTCTGGTTTTCCAACGGTCCACATTTAACTACCATACAATGCTGTGCTCCGAACGTACAGCTCCAGAAATTTCTTCCCCACATTAACGCCTACAGTAGATAGAGATTACTTAAATGCTACACTTCCGGATGTCGTTTTATATACATCTAGTACGGTTATCTGTATGCTGTGTAACTGTTCGCCGACCATTGTGGCCGAGTGATTCTAGGCGCTTCAGTCCGGAACAGCGCTGCTGCTACTATCGCAGGTTCGAATCCTGCCTCGGGCATGGATGTGTGTGATGTACTTAGGTTAGTTAGGTTTAAGTAGTTCTAAGTTTAGGGGACTGATGACCTCCAATGTTAAGTTCCATAGTGCTTAGAGCCAGTTGAACCATTTTTGTAACTGTCCATTTGAAGTTTGTTATACGTGTATGTTTGTTATCTCGACATGCTTCTTCTGTTTTCGGATATACCATTTTGACACTCTGAATGATACGGAAATGTGTGCCGAGCCGAAACTAGTCACCAAGTAAATAAAAGTGAAATTTGCAACTATAGATGTGTTTCCGTTGTACAGATTATCACAAGTTGCTGCACTGCAGATACTCCAGCATGCTGGAAATTCCCCTTAAAATGGTGGTGGCTATGTGACCTAGAATAGGGACGTCAGTGTTTGATTCGAAAAATGGAAATCACAAGGAGGCGACACTGGACCAAAGCAGGTGTTGCTTCTGTTTACCTGCTTTAGGGCAGACTTTACCCGAACCTTGCACAATAATGTGCTGCATTCCTACAAGATTTTAGTTTTGTGTCATTTATATCATATGAAGCAAATTTGTTGAAGCGTCTATTTATCATCCTGCCCAGTACACAGAAAAACTATTTAACAATCCTAGAACATTTAATGTTCTAAGAAAATTCTACTCGATAATGAAGTGAAATAATACGTCATCCTGTATAGTACACAGCAAAATACTTTAATCGTCTAAGATCATTATACTCGATAATGTGGTGGAAGCCGAGTCTAGATTCTACACAGTAAATATACAGAAATATCGACTCAAATGGCGGTGTATCCTTCCAAAAAAACTAGTGTATGACTGCGACTCAGCATCATCAAAAACTTTTTAGGCGTGTAAATGTATGTCGAAGAATGGCAGGCCATTCTTCCTCAAGAGCCGAAACCAGAAAAGATAGTGATGTTAGACGTAAGGATCTGGAGTGAAGTCGATATTGTAACTTACCCCAAAGTGATTCTTTTGGTTTTGGTCGTTTCTCTCAGCAAATCATTTTATGTCAGGACTGTCACTGCCCACAAACCATTGTCTTACGGATACTGCTTAATGACAGAGTGCAAAGTCATGCTAGTAGAGCCGCTCAGATAGTTTGAGTTAAATGCCAATGAAGCAAATTACGATTTGTGTAACTAAATCATCATCATGTTCAAAATGTTCTGCTGCTGTACGCAGTTCACAATGCCGTAAAATGTATTCATCTCCTTCCGCATTCAGCGTTTTGTTAAGCGCAATAAGGGGAACAGACCCCAATATTGAACAAAATCGAACCTCCTGTGGTCCTACACATGTCAGGTAATGTTGTCCAGGTATTAGTCAGCCACAAATCCTTCTGCCAGATTGACAAATTGTACAACGTGATGCGCCACACCAAATTATTTTTTTCCTCGTCATCCACTGTCCACTGACGTCACTTAGCACTGATTACACAAATGTGTGGCTCATGAGAAGCTTCCCGACCATTACTCCCTATTATTTTTAACTCCCTACGAACAGTCGTTGCACTCTCTAGACTAATGGTAGAACTCACGAATGTTCTTACCGGTGATTTCATGTCATTTTTAACAACCACCTTGAGCAAATCTTCATGATAGGCCTATTCTTGTTCTGTCGTCGCAACTACAAAATACGTGCTTTTTATTTTGAATTCAATCAAGAATTCTACATACAAGAAGAAGACTTACCCATGGGTTCACCGATTTCAGGAAGGTTAGCCAAAATTTTCATTGAACACATAGAAAAAATAATATTTGAATGGTGAAAAAAATCACTCATATTTGTAGTTGCAACGACAGAACAGATACACCCTCAATAATTCTAAAGCAACTACGGACACTGTAACGCCAGAAATGCATATCCTCCTATTTCCATCTATTGTACTATAATTTTTTTCCTTATTTTGTTACCTGAAGATATGATATTTCTGTGTCTTTAATTGTTTTACTGTTTGTATATACAGGGTGTTTCAAAAACGACCGGTATATTTGAAACGGCAATAAAAACTAAACGAGCAGCGATAGAAATACACCGTTTGTTGCAATATGCTTGGGACAACAGTACATTTTCAGGCAGACAAACTTTCGAAATTACAGTAGTTACAATTTTCAACAACAGATGGCGCTGCGGTCTGGGAAACTCTATAGTACGATATTTTCCACATATCCACCATGCGTAGCAATAATATGGCGTAGTCTCTGAATGAAATTACCCGAAACCTTTGACAACGTGTCTGGCGGAATGGCTTCACATGCAGATGAGATGTAGTGCTTCAGCTGTTCAATTGTTTCTGGATTCTGGCGGTACACCTGGTCTTTCAAGTGTCCCCACAGAAAGAAGTCACAGGGGTTCATGTCTGGCGAATAGGGAGGCCAATCCACGCCGCCTCCTGTATGTTTCGGATAGCCCAAAGCAATCACACGATCATCGAAATATTCATTCAGGAAATTAAAGACGTCGGCCGTGCGATGTGGCCGGGCACCATCTTGCATAAACCACGAGGTGTTCGCAGTGTCGAATAAGGTAGTTTGTACCGCCAAAAATTCACGAAGAATGTCCAGATAGCGTGATGCAGTAATCGTTTCGGATCTGAAAAATGGGCCAATGATTCCTTTGGAAGAAATGGCGGCCCAGACCAGTACTTTTTGAGGATGCAGGGACGATGGGACTGCAACATGGGGCTTTTCGGTTCCCCATATGCGCCAGTTCTGTTTATTGACGAAGCCGTACAGGTAAAAATAAGCTTCGTCAGTAAACCAAATCCTGCCCACATGCACATCGCCGTCATCAATCCTGTGCACTATATCGTTAGCGAATGTCTCTCGTGCAGCAATGGTAGCGGCGCTGAGGGGTTGCCGCGTTTGAATTTTGTATGGATAGAGGTGTAAACTCTGGCGCATGAGACGATACGTGGACGTTGGCGTCATTTGGACCGCAGCTGCAACACGGCGAACGGAAACCCGAGGCCGCTGTTGGATCACCTGCAGCACTAGCTGCGCGTTGCCCTCTGTGGTTGCCGTACGCGGTCGCCCTACCTTTCCATCACGTTCATCCATCACGTTTCCAGTCCGTTGAAATTTTTCAAACAGATCCTTTATTGTATCGCTTTTTGGTCCTTTGGTTATATTAAACCTCCGTTGAAAACTTCGTCTTGTTGCAACAACACTGTGTTCTAGGCGGTGGAATTCCAACAACAGAAAAATCCTCTGTTCTAAGGAATAAACCATGTTGTCTACAGCACACTTGCACGTTGTGAACAGCACACGCTTACAGCAGAAAGTCGACGTACAGAATGGCGCACCCACAGACTGCGTTGTCTTCTATATCTTTCACATCACTTGCAGCGCCATCTGTTGTTGAAAATTGTAACTACTGTAATTTCGAAAGTTTGTCCGCCTGAAAATGTACTATTGTCCCAAGCATATTGCAACAAACGGTGTATTTCTATCGCTGCTCGTTTAGGTTTTATTGCCGTTTTAAATATACCGGTCATTTTTGAAACACCCTGTATATATTTATGCATTTATGTTGGTTTGTTTTGTGAATCTTATTTGTATTTATACGCTGGGTCTGGCCTAGGGAAAACTATGCTATCGAACGAATACATCGATAGGTCGTGTGGAGAACCAATGTGTTTAGTATCTTTGGTAGTGTTAACTCTGTCGCGTGGAGCGCGGGCAGAGGGAGAGTCTGGCTGGTGTGGTGCAGTGGAGCAGGTGTGTTGTGTGAAGCTCCTGCGAGTTGCCGCGCTTTCGGGGTTTGGCAGCATGTAATTGTGCTCGACTTGCGATGATAGTTTCTGACATGGTGTCGCGGATGGGAAGTATTAGCTGGCGCACATCAAGAGCCCGTTTCGTCTGGTGACCGTGTCGAGAAGAAGGCGCGCCAACATCCAGCTTCTGCAACAGCGACGGCCGACAATGAGTGACTGTCGCCACCTCCTCGATCGACGGCTTCAAACCTTCAATCAACCAACAAGGAAGACTGGAAGCACGTAAAAGTTTTAGAACTGTATGGCAGACCTCAGCTTTTTAAACTTTTAAAATTGTCGTATCACAAAATCACAGCAACTTAGCATGAATGTTTGTTGCTCATTGCATTACCAAGCAGGGTCCCTTCCTTTTCCGGAATGAACCCGAGTGTCGTTGAAATTAAACGCCAGCATCATTCGATTTCACTGCTTTAATTTCAAAGTTCAGTTAAGGTATTCATAGCTGGCTACAATATTTAGATTACACAAGCACAAATTATGAATGCGAGTTTTGTTACCGTATTTTAGCTTACCTGTGACTGCAGCTCAGCTAAGTACGTACTAAATTTTACTATTGTTAATTGTTCAGAATCATTTAATTCAAATTCAAAGTTTAATCTCTTATTTCTAAATTGCGTAGATTCAAGTAGCTTTTGAAATGATTGTTGAGGTAGTCCAAGACTAACCGTATTTTACTGAATATCGATATGCTTCAGAAATAAAGCTCACTATTAACTTCAGTCACTAAATTAACTTTCGATTTTCCGGTTTTATTAATTCTTTTGCTAAATTAAGTCAGAGTGTAGTGAAATTTATTACTTCTGACAAACTTTCATTTTTCACACTACATGTGACAACCTTCAGTTGCCATGCTTCTAGTGCTAATTATATGTGTAATAACCTTTCTTTTTCAGTTACTATAGTAATTGTCCTTAGGACTAGCGACCATAATTTCCCCCAAATCTCAAATATCTAATTACTGCTAGTTAATTGTTAACATAACGGCCGCACATTTACTTTCCTTATTAAGTTTACCCCTTTTCAAAATTAATTTCCACCAGTTTCATTAGCAATTTTCCTTTCATTTAGATGTAACCCTTTCCTCCCTCTTTACTGACAAATTAACTTCGGTGACGATTGCTTTTCCCAAATTTCTATTACGTACACGCGGTTTAATTTTTCACTGTCATTAAGGTCGATAAGTGAGGGGGAGGTTACAACACCATGGCCACACAAATTGAAACGTCCCCTTAGAAAAATTATTGAATTACTGTGCTGATAAACCTCTTACGATGTTTGATTTTCAAACAGCTGAGCAGAACTGAACGTACTCAGACACTTCGCTCTTTACCTATTCTGATCAACACTAAACTGACACACAATACTTTTAGCGCAACGCAATCTGAGTTTCAATAATCCCTACAAAAGAATGGCCCTGACTAACAATAACCTATACCTTTCATAAATCACTTACCTCACAAAAATCTTCGTTACTCAAACTATTTCAATACAGCGAGCGCCACTAATGCCAGCTAAATAAAAGATTCAAACTACTGAAGGGACTAACTACTGATAGGCATAGTTAGCAAATGAAAGATTTTGATAGAGAACAAGCAATGTATTTACCTTCATAGTGTTCAAAAATCATTATATATATATATATATATATATATATATATATATATATATATCAGTCCATGACATCCAATATTACAAATTTACTCTTTCTGATTGAGACATGTCCAGATCGTCCGCTCTCAGAATTCCGCCATCTCTCTCCCCACATCCACCACTGCTGGCGGCTCACCTCCAACTGCGCAACGCTACGCGCTGTTAACAGCCAACTGCCCAACACTACAATAGCAAATTCCAACAATGCCATCCAGCCACAGACTGCACACAGCACAACCAGTGATTTTCATACAGAGCGCTACGTGGCGGTGGCGTTACCAATATAAGAACCTAAAGAGCCTACTTACAAAATGAAGAATTTACCATGAGCAAAGCTCGACGGGCTGTGTCCGTCAGTACATTTGGTGTGTCTGTTCTTGGTCTGTGCGTGATCTTCTTCATTTCCACTTCACAGACGCATCACTAACAGTCGAGTGAGCACCTTTAGAAAGGTTGAAGTTTCCCTGATGGATTTGTTCCTCAGGCGATACCCAATGACTAATTCTCGTTCGAAGCCGCTGGCACCTCGTGCCTTACCAACTCCGCTGTTACTCTTTGCCTGCTGTATACCCAATTCTCTCCACCTCCTTTTCAATTGGAGGGCCCGCCTCGTGTGATACCTCGTGGTCAATTCCACATTATACTGTTGATCAGATATTGTATTGGGAATTGTCTAGCATCTCCTCGCCTTCTCTGAGTTGAGGACAGACGGCCAATACATTGTGACAGACTTCCGAGAGGTTCGAAGTGCGCGCGTCTTCTTGTGTCACCGAAAGGGAGTTTTCCTGGTCCTTCTTGGTAGAAATACGAGGGTAATCCCAAAAGTAAGGACTCCTATTTTTTTATAAGCACATAGACCCGTTTATTTCAGTAATGGTTTACATCAGTTAACAGCTTGAACATTTTGTTGTGTTGGCAGAAGAGTCAACACCGTGTTACGAGGGGAGGCCGAAATGCACGCGTTTTAGCTCACGCAGGCTGGCGTGAGGAGGGAAGAACTATACTGACGTGAGGTCTGGAACATGACAAGGAATTAGGGTTCAGAAAGCGGACGCAATTAGTTTGATACTTAACTTTAATCCATTCATGATGAACGTCGCTCTTGACGGTACATGATTCACAATATTAACTGTTCAGAATAAATTCTTGAAGATACTATCATTACTAACTGAATATGGCGCCTTGATAGGTCTTAGAAAATGACGTAGCTGAAGGCTATACTAAACTTTCGTCTCTGCAAATGAGAGCGTGTGTAGACAGTGAACCATCGCTAGCAAATTCGGCTGTACAACTGGGGCGAGTGCTAGGGAGTCTCTCTAGACTAGACCTGCCGTGTGGCGGCGCTCGGTCTGCAATCACTGATAGTGGCGACACGCGGGTCCGACGTATACTAACGGACCGCGGCCGATTTAAAGGCTACCACCTAGCAAGTGTGGTGTCTGGCGGTGACACTACACATTTAGCTATTTTTCGACATAATCACCAATTCTTTCGATGCATTTTTGTAGACTCTGTGGCAGTTTTTGTATGCCCATGTCATACCAGCGCGCCGCCATGCTGTTAAGAAAGTTACGAACCACTTTTTTTCACCTCGTCGTCGAAGCTGAATCGCTGGGACCAAGTACTGTGAAACTCTGAAAAAACTCAAACGGGGAATTCAGAACCGTAGAAGAGCAATGTTGAGCCAGGACCTACACATTCTCCATGACAACGCTCGCCCACACATCGCTCGGCAAACCGTAGCTCTCCTGCAACAGTTTAAATGGAACATGATCACCCACCCACCCTATTGTCCTGACTTGGACCCCAGTGACTATCACCTGTTTCCTGGGTTAAAAAAACATTTGGCCAGAAAGCGATTCAGCTCCGACGACGAGGTGAAGAAGAGGTTCATAACTTTCTGAACAGCATGGTGGCGAGCTGGTATGACACGGACACACAAAAACTGCCACAGCGTCTACAAAAATGCATCGACAGAAATGGTGATTATGTCGAAAAATAGCTAAATATTCAAGTTGTAAACTGATGTAAACCACTGTAGTAATGAACAGGTCTATGTACTTATAAAAAAATAGGAGACCTTACTTTTGGGATTAGCCTCGTAATATTAATAACTGATGCGATTGCTACATTTGGTGGGGACAGGGCAAACATTTTTTTCTTGTCCTTTGCCACCGTAGGCACCTTCTGCTTGAATGTCTGCTACGCACACACAAATCTAGAAGAGTGCCCTAATGGAAGCTAGCAAACAAGTGTATATAGCAGGAATGATGTAACTGTCACTGGAACTTTAACGTGACGAACAGAGGCCTGTAGTTTAATGCCTGTCTTCATCGAGTGAGCCAGCCGTGTAGTTTCTCGAATTAAATTCTTATCAGTGGAAACAACGGCAAGAGAGTCTGCGTTTCCTTTGTTTATTCACCTGCGTCAGTTCGCGCTTCTGCTTTCGTCTCCCGGTTTCTTCCACATCAACACTGACGTCTTTAGCTGCAGAACATAATAAGAGGCTCGACAAATATCGCGTCTGAAATGAGTTTAAGCCCAGCCCCACATAATCCCAGGTTTGTGCCTTTCACAACAAGCAGGCATTCAGAGGATTCGAGATTCAGATCCAGGTCTTAGGCGATTTCATAGGGTCACAACATTCTCCCATCCCTCCCCCCTCCAACTCCGAAAAATATACGTTTTAGCAAAAGTATTGTTTTGTGGTATCTTAATAGAATTTGCATTGTACCCATAAATAGAAATTATCAGGTAAATTCTGACTCCGGCACGTTCAAAAATAAGAGTAGTGGGAGGAATGGCAAAGAAACTTTTAATTAAAGCCCGGGTCCGATGGGGTACTGGACTCGCCCGTTTTCTTCAGTTGCATATTAGAGAAGATTATCCCAGAACGGGAAAGGGAGTAGCCAGGAAAGCGTTACTGAACAAAGTTGTCGTTAGAAGTTCGAAAACTTTCCTTGTATTCGCCGTTGACCTGGCGATTATGTAAGATACACCGAGACAGCTGTGCAACAAACACGCCAAAGGAAAAGCTGATCTCCAAGTTTCTTTTAAGGGAACAAAATACGTAAGCGCACCGGAATAGCGTCTCATCAGCTGAGTGGAGTAAAAGAGAAAAGCGGGCAGTTTCGGATACTTTGGTGAAAGAATACTAAATGGAAGCAGACGATAGCAGGAGATTGCCGCTGTTTCTCGTAGAACTAAAGGCAAACGCAATTTCAATAAAATATAATCCAAGTCAGTATAACGCAGTGATCAAAACCGAAAGTATATACGCAAGTAACCGTCTCAAAATGACAGGAAAGGTTAGACAGAGAAGCTCAGAAATTTAAGATCGTCATCCTTAGGTAAATAATGGGCCCCTAAGATAACAGACAGACAATATAGTCTGTGAAGAAGAGATGAGGTTTACGTGGGCAATGAAACGCTGATGGTATCAGGGACTGATGTTTAAAGTTTTACGGATATCTGTTAAAGGTGGATGCAATCCGACTAACGAAACAGACTTTTAACGTAGTAAACTAAGGTCTTAAAATCTCTGATGAATAGGTCAATAAAGTTACCTTAGGATTTTCCAAAATCCAGACATGGTTATTGTAAATGATAATTAATTGAAACTCTCAGCTGCTCACAGGTGTTGTTGGTATACCTCGATAGGGACATCTGAAAATGTGTGCCCCGACCGGGACTCGAACGCAGGATCTCCTGCTTACATGGTAGACACTCTATGCATCTGAGCCTCCGAGGACACAGATGAATAGCGCGACTACAGGGACTTATCCCTTGCACGCTTCCCGTGAGACCCACATTCCCAACTGTCCACAATCTACATGCGTAATGTACCTAATAGATATTTATTTCCCAGTCCACTCATTACTCGCGCACACTAAGGTGACGATTCCCGTAAGAGTTGGGACAAACTGTGCGCATTCGCACAGACGAAGGTCAATGGCTGGGTAGCCTTTAACTATATATATGAAGATAGTAACTGTTCTCTAAAGAGCAAATACCATTGATGACCGTGCAGCTTGTATAGAATAAATGTTAATTAATTGAAACCCTCAGCTTTCGACAGGTGCTGTTGATAGACCTCGATGGGGACAGCTGAAAATGTGTGCCCCGACCGGGAGTCGAACCCGGGATCTCTTGCTTACATGGCAGACGCTCTATCCATCTGAGCCAACGAGGACAAGAGATTCCGGGTTAGAGTCCCGTTCGGTGCACACATTTTCAGCTGTCCCCATCGAGGTATATCAACAACACCTGTCGGCAGCTGCGGGTGTCAATTAATTATCATTTATTCTAGAGAAGCTGCACGGTCATCAATGGTATCTGTTCTTTCGAGAACAGTTACTATCTTCATATATATGGGTATTGTAGCTGTTGAATACTCCTTCCCTTGTGAAGGCAGCCTCGTCAGCAAAGAATGGCCGCATGCCTGTCTCGCGCAGAACGTTCCACACTTTACTGGCGTTGGACGTATTTAGTTCCTTGGCTATGGATCGTGTGATGGTGCTGGGTTTGTCCTGAGTTTGTTGTAATGCAGGTTCCTCGAACTGGACAGTTCGAGCAAATTGTGGGGCCTCCCAGGACGAACCCTGGATCCGCACCTGTTCAGGTTACGCGTAGAGCAGCGCTGTTAGAGTAGACATCCCAACTCAGTTACATTGCGTTTCGTGCCCCACGCAATCGTTACGTCCGGTGTTGTGGTGGAAGCAATACTGAGAATCCAGGCCGCTAACGCCGCATGTGCTCCCACTCGCTCCACAGACTCCTGACGAGTGACCTTGGAAAGAAGACCGAGAAAACCGTAGCGCCATTTAGTATTTTAGAGTGGTGTGTTAGCCGCATGTGTTCACATAGCTGTCATCGCAGTCAAACTGAAACCTTGCAAAGAAACGGTACAGCACTAACTGACCAGCTCAGATACTGTTCCTCGACATCAATATTGTAGCTAGTTATTGGTCTGTGTATGTTGAAGCGGTTTATCCTAAAGTTTTCTGAAAGCGCTTAGCAGATACACCAAGAATCTCTGTATGGTGTGATAAGAATCTGGTAAGCAACTAGTGTAAGACGAATTATTGGGTCGATGTTCTTCCATCAAACTGCCATTTACGGTAAGTATGTAAGCTATACAAGGCGATCTCGAACTTTAACGACGATATTTAGGGGGTTGTACAACGACAAAGGCCTCGAGTAGCTCGTTACAGACCAATTGCATTTCGTCTGACTTATTCTCCCCGTTTAACTTTTTTATCTACAGTGCAGGGTGTCAAAAGTAAATTGAAGGATAATCAAGAATGTGAGGATCCAAAGGGTGTCAGGAATAAGCTGTTGCGACCCCGTAAAATATTCTTGCCGGACATTACAAAATTGTGAAAGTTCTTCGCTAGCAACGTCAGAGGCAGAGTGGAATGGTTGAACGGTCAGGCAGAATGCCAGCGAGAGAGAAACAGCTGACACTGAAGCTGTTGCAACACTTTGTACGGGCTGAGCACTAAACAAGCAATATAACAAGGTGTAATCATGGCAACTGAGGGATGTTGTCCTAATGATGACTGCGCAAAGTGCCACAACAAAGCTCAAATCGAAGTGCAAGAGTAACTGTTCAGTTACTGACACAGCAGAAATGAGTATCTGAAAAGCGAACCTGCAACTTCCTAAAGCGACCTAGAGCACTATTGAGCTCCGAAAACTAGGCACGTTTGGTTATCTCTTCAGAAGTATGACATCATCGGCATAGCCAGAAAAGTACCTACACCCTGACCTACACATGTTCGTTCTTAGTTGTAGTTGAGTACTGAGGCAGGAGCTGCGATGCTCCGTCCGTGGGCAACTGCAGCTTAAGCTACGCACAGTTCAAAGATCTTTTAAAATGTTGTGCTGTCCGCTTGTAACTGCTAGTCCTCGTTTATTATAATTAAGGTACAACTGGTTTCGCGATAATGAATCGCACGTTCTGGTTAATTTGGCTAGATTACATTCAGCCAATAAATTAATATAGCCTGCGTTATAGATCGTTGGGAGACCAAATTGGTTGGTTAATATAATCCTGCCAAATTAACCTGAAGATCCGACTCATTATCGCGAAACCAGTTACACCTTGTTCACAATAAATGAGGATTAGCAGCCACAAGTGGACTCTGCAGTTTTTTGGAGATTTTACCATTAAAGTTTTTAAAGATAATTTGATAGTCTATGATGTCATCGCCTTCTGGACCTGACGAACTCTGGTGCCAAGAGCTGCTGCTAATTCATCCTTGTCGTTGCTGATGAGAAGACTTCGGCATCTTTCAACACCAGGCCGCTGCAGGCTTCAGTGATGATCTTTGGCGAGCTGATCCGCTAACATCGTTGCGAGGGGGCTTAGTAATTACTGCCACCAGACTCACAGTTACCAGTAGACTCCAGTGTCACAGGATGGTTGTAACGTCCCCATAGAAACATTAATGAATTATTGTGCTGGTAAACATCTTATGTTATTTGATTTCAAAAACAGCTGAGCAAAACTAAACGTACTCAGACATTCACTAAAGTGACACACAATATTTTTGGCGCAACGCAATCTGACTTTCAGTAATTCCTACAAAATAATGGCCCTGACTAACAATAACCTATACCTTTCATGAATTCTTACCTCACAGAAAATCTTCGTTACTCGAACTACTGAAACACAGCGAGCACCAATACTGCCAGCTAAATAAAAGATTCTAACTACTGAAGGCACTAACTAACGATAGGCATAGTTAGCAAATGAAAGATTTTGATAGAGAACAAACAATGTATTTACCTTAATAGTGTTCAAAAGTCAATATATATACACACACACACACACACACACACACACACACACACACACACATATATATATATATATATATATATATATATATATATATATATATATATATATATATATCAGTTCATGACATCCAGTCTTAAAAATTTACTGTCCAGATAATCCACTCTCAAAACTCATCTCACTCCCGACATCCACCACTGCTGGCGGCTCACCTCCAACTGCGCAACACTACGCGCTGTTCACATCCAGCTGCCCAACACTACAATAGGGAATATTCCAACAATGCCAACCAGCCACAGTCTGCACACAGCACAGCAAGTGATTTTCATACAGAGCGCTACGTGGCGTTACCAATAAAAAAACCTAAACAGCCTACTTACATAGCCCCCATACTCCCCCACAAAAAATTTTACGAATTGTTTTGGGCAGTGGCCAATAATGCTCTGATAAAATTTTTCATAATTACAATAACAAAGATATCAAATGCACACACTTATTGATACAATGTTGGTCAAAAGCTAAAATTTTCTCACAGTCCATAAAGACAGTCCTGACCTGATCATTCATCACAGAATTAATTACAATTTTATGCACAAAGTCTGAGCAGTAAAAGAAAATGGACACGGAAGTTGTGGATTTCCATGCAGTCTTGAAGAAGTAGTGTTGTCCTTCCAACAGAAAGATAATGCTGACTCTTGACATGCAGACAGGTAGTGGTCCACAACAGAGCAAACCCACAGCAGAGTCAGTCGAAGTTTTGCAGCATATTGGTAGGTAGGTCATCACAGAGCAGACCCACTGTAGTCCTGGTAGAGATTACGGTATTGGTGGACCATCAAAGGTGCAGACCCACTGCAGTCCTTGTAGAGACGGGCAGCAGCCATCTGTTGCGACTGTGCAGGTGCACAATCACCATTGAAAAGTCTTGCGGATAATATAGCAAGTCCATAAATCACCACTTGTGCGCTCACAAAGTTTTTGGAATTGTCCTTAGAACCAGCAATACTGTTAACCAGTCCCGTGCTCAATTATCAACACACTTGCAAACACTAACAGTCCCAACTTCTCATCTATTGTGCATATACTATGACCAACAGAAACGTGTGCAGTGAAATGTAACTTAATTTGAAGAACTGGTGTCTATACAATTATAAATTTACAACATAAGAATACAATTACAAAGGTGCAAAATAAATCAGTAAAGAACATAACAATACAGATAACATTTGTAGTAATAGGGGCTTTACAATGCCAACCAAGAAAAGAAATAAACATATTCATCAGTGTTACAGGAGTTATGACATAAGTAAATACATAGAAGGTCTGAATAACTTTCGAAACATCAACTTCAAACGTGAGCATTAAAACAAAACAGAATAAATAATCTCTAAACGTCTTTACAAAGTAAATAACATATTATAAATGCAAATTACATTTGAGGATAACAGTATTCCCCATCATAGTGAATGTAGCTGAGTATTAGAAAAATTCTACAACATAAGTCTTATCAGATAAACACATAAAGACAGGAAGAACACAAATACACAAGGTATTGTTTTCATTGTGACATTTGGTACTGCTGTCCAACCCAAAACTTCATTTCATAGATGTTTCCTCTTATTTCACCTTTTTTTTTTATACCTTGTCAATGCATTATTTCCAATGCATCACAACTCATTCTCTTATATAGCCTACCCCCTCTTAAGCTACCTTAAATCTACTGAGCTCAGATGCTAAACTAAGGGACGAGGCATTGCAGCAGCACAAAACAATTAACACAAACAGCAATGACAAAAAATGCAAATTGGCAAAGCAAGCACCAGTATATCTAAATTAGCAAAGGAAATGCGACATTGCAACTAATATAAGGCAATGTGCAGCAAACAAGGAAAATAAATCAGTAGTAAACCTAGCTTAATACAATGTAAAATTCAGCGGAACTATGCCTGGCAAACAGCAGCAACAACTGCAATAACTTATACCCAAACATGATAAAGCTCAAGCAGTTCTAATACCTATGTTACATCTTAACACTAGAGTGATGCATCACCTTAACTTACACTACTAAAAAGTTACCAGTCATTGACAAAAATTATGTATGCAATTCCTGTGAGGGGAAATGTCTTTTTGTGCTCCCTCGTTTTTTTTTGTTCTTTTTTTTGTAGATCATAAAGTTATTATTTACTGGATCTGTAGGCATAAAATGTCTATATTAGTACATCTATAAAATTTTATTTTAACCAATGCTGCAGTGCAGCTAGCAACTAGATATTAAACAAATTGAGCAGACTCTCAACTAGAAAGACAATAGACGTAAAATGTTTCTCATCATTTCATTAGGCATTTTAGTAAATATCATAAATTAAGAGCTCCACAGTGTAATCATATGTTTTCAAGTTCGAGCGTGTCGTATTTGCGATGCTTTCTACAAAGAAATGTCAACAGCGAGGATAATGGTCTCTTTTTTTTCACCTAATGGCTTTTTCTCCAGGCAGGTGGCACAGCTGGGTGCCCAGGACGCATTATGTGAAGGTCACTTAACTTACTTACCGAAATATTTACGACAGCAGTGACAGTCTCATATAAAAAATTTCACAGGTTGAGAATTTGCGTTACAAATGTGTAGAAACAAAATCCTATAAATATAACAGTGTCCAAAAAATTTTCGTCGCCATTGTAATACATTCACGCATTTACACACATTTCATAATTCTTAAAGTACAATTCTTGGTTTCCAACATCCTTTTCCACAAATCAGCGTCCCTAACAACTACTCATTATTCCTTACATTATTACACATATACATATTCGTCGACATTCTTCAATATTTCATCATTATAAATATATAGCATAATCAAATTCCTCATATAGCATCAGCTTATTGATCATAAACATACCTCAACAGCATAATACATATCGTAGTCGTCAAAATAACATCATAACACCTCAGTCAAATCTCAAAAAAGTTGCAGCTTTCTGCAATAATGTCAAAACCTAAAAAAATTCTCTGCTCATTTAAATAGTGTCATCTACCTCAAACGTACTTTGAAAATCATGATCCCATACCAAATACATCATTCAAAGCGCTCATAGTATCACAATGGTTCCGAAAAAAATATGAACAGCTCACAAAGTACAGACAAAATACAATTTCATAAGTGTGAAGTTATCAAACTGTGTAATTACGTAAACATCGGTCACTGATGTAGTAAAATAAATGTTTGTCTCTCTTAGTTAAATGATCACATAGCTGTGTAATTAATGTGTTAGAGAAATATGGTACCGATGTGTAAAGATGTATAAGCAAATACCATATTACCTAGGGCTCCTTGTGCTTGCCAGACACATGGTACACAAAGTAGGCGTGTACCCCCTGAGGATTAATGTAATTATACCCTCAGGTGTAACAGATTACAGCAATGGAATGAAAAGTATCACAGAAAACCTTTGTATCATTGTAATTCAAAAATCTTTAAAAATAAATGTTTTAAGCACAAAATCAATCAATCAAATACGTGTACTGTAGCGCTAATCTGTGCGTCATGTTGTAAGACAATCTCTGTCATTACTTAAGGATAAAAAATGTGCCAAGTGTCGTAATTATCGTCGTCTGTAAACAAATTTCTGTAGAAGTCAATGTACTTACCTCGTAATAAACAAAGTGAATTGCTATGCCTATAGATATCGTAGTTGTTACGCTTATTGCCGTGATGAAGTAAGTACTGTACTGTAACGTATTGTTGTGCTACAGAAAAGGCTGTCTCATTGTAGCTATACCACAAAAATAACTACTAAAACATATTTTCCTTTCCAGAAGAGTTCAGAAAAACTGTGCAGATACAAAACAGATACAGCACAAAAGCAACAATGTAAATTGTGTTACATATTAGTAGCGTCGTGATATAATCATGTAGCTGTCAAATAAACTAACCACTGTGTCATCTGGTATCTCTCAGAAAGTACTTTAAATAAAAAATGTCTTTTAAAGTAAACCAAAATGTTACATTAAATAGGTTCCCTAGGTTCTTGACTGGATAGTTAACTTTAAAACATAGTTGCATGTTAACATTTTCTAAGTGAGACAAAGAATACTAGTAATGTGAAGTGAAAAATTTAGAGCAAAGACTAAGTTAAAAAACAGATTATCTCTCAATAAACGGTTTTGCATGTGAATTGTAGTGCAATCCTTTACTCTTAATAGTGCACAGAGGTTCAACTTGAATGCAATTATCATGCGGTATACGTCGGTAAGGAATCCTAAAATTTTTCTCAAGGTTAGCGTCTATATTATTTTTCTCAGAGCCAGCCGGCGCATGTGGCTGCCTGTGATGCTAGTCATTGTCTGTCTCTTTGTTGGCGTGTGTCGTTATTGGGACTTGGAGGTCTAACTTCTACCAATTCACCTTGTCGAGAGGGGCCTGCCCTATTTGAATCTCGCCAGTTCTGATGGAATTCAGGTCCGTCGTTTTGTCGGTGGATTCCATAATTTCTTTCTTGTCGGTCACGTGGTGGAGAATTTCTTCCTGATTCGTAACTGCACGCTGAACTGTTGCGTCTGAAGTTATTCCATCTCCCTTGATAATGATTGTTTTGGTTCCCATATTGTCTGTCTCTATCTCTGTCATATTCATTACTATGGAAGTGCGATCTTTCTCTGTAACTATTATTCTGCCAACGGTTGTCAATAGGGTGATGTCTGTTTTGGTCACGATTTGTGTTGTGAGAATAGCCTTGCCGTGTCCAGTTATTATTTTTTTCATCGCGGAATTATGACGGATGTGACCTGTAATTGTTATGCTCCTGTTTTCGCGTTCCGTGATTGTCAGTGTCAACTTGTAAGAGTCCCAGAAAAGCTTTAATGTCGTCGTTGCAACGTCCTGCCAAAATAATATGTCGAAAATGTTCAGGCAATTTGATTAAGCAAATGCGGATGAGTTCTGAGGGGCTGTATGGGTTTGACAGGTACTGATTCTTGTGCAACATGTCTTCAAAATATTTCACAAGACTGGAAAATACAGGTTGTTCGAAATGTTTCTTCATTATGATGCTGTGTTTTACTCGGTCTTGTGTAGCTTGAGACCAATATGCTGAGAAGAAGGCATGATAAAATTCTCCTTCACTGCGACAATCGTGAATCACGGATCGCATTCTTACAGCTGGTTCATTCTCTAAGTAGCCACACATAAATTCTAATCTGTGCTCCAATGACCAGTTGGGAGGAAAACAATGAGAGAATTGATGGAGCCATGCCTGTGGATGAATGTCGTTGCCAGAATTCTTAAATGTTTTGAATTTACGTGTAGTAATGAACAACTTATAGTCAAAATCATCATGTCGGCGAGTCGCATATCGGTCATTGTTACTTCGTTTCGGCGATTCAATCTCAAAATTCAGTGCGCCTTGCCAATTTCTTTCATAATTTCCGAAATGCCCTATGTTATTATTTTGTGACTTTTCCGTATTTGTAAGTCCCTCTTCCCGTGTTGGAGCGCGAGTCTCCTCTGAAATATGTAATTTTTGTATTACCTATGTCAACTGATCTTGCACTTCCCGGATTTCTCTTTTGTACATGTATTGACTTGATTTTGATTTTGCTTGAATTTTCTAATTTGTTCATACTCTTCTGTGTCAGTGAATTCTACGGGTCTTGTGTCATTCATATCACCATCTGCCTTTGTGGATAAGTTAGTGAACTGATCCGGAAGTTCGGCTACTTTCTCCGATAGAGAACTTATTTCCTCAGTATGTTTTTCTGAACCAAGTTTCAGAGTGTCCATTAGAATTGAAATCGTGTCTACTGTGTCCTTTAAGTTTCCCTGAGTCTTTGCAAGTTGCGTAACCGAATCGGTAGATGCAACTGAATCAATTTCAGCTTGCAAGGTGTCGTGATTTTCATGAACGATAGTTTGCAGTTCTTTTATGGCTGCTTCGTGATTCTGTAATGCATTTTCATGACGCGAAAAAATAGGTTGGAAATGCTCACAAATTTGTGTTTTTACGTCATTACAGACTTTTTGATATTTCGATTCGATTTTAAGTAACTGAGCAGTAAAACCTTCACGTGTTTGTTCAAGCGTGGTGTCTAACTTTTGAAGCTGTTGCTGTGACAGTTTTTGATTTTGTTCCATTGCGTCTAGCTGTTGCTGTGTTTGTCTCTGGTGTTGTTCCATTGTGTCTAACTGTTGCTGTGTTTGTCTCTGAGTTTGTTTCATTTGTTGCATTAATTGCAATAATAATGTATTAGTGTCTGGAATCTGTTGCTCTATGCTTTTCGGCAGTGCATTTGCACCGGCAACAATCACTATTTGATGAGCAGAAAATGCGTCTAGACTTATCTGAGAAAACGGCGAGGACGCAAAACATGAATCTACAGTATTTGCAAGATTGTGTCCTGTCATTTCGGATTCCTGAGGCGCACTGTTGCCGACCGATCGATCGATAACTTCCCTGTTCACTAATTGTTTCACTGTCTACAACATTATTTGCTGCCCGCCCCATTTCCCTATGCACAATTACCAAATTACTATGCTGAACATTAGTTAATTCATTACACGGTGGTGCTGATACACTGCTATCATCTTCACTGTCATTTCTCAGTTTACTTTGGAGCCTAGTATTACGTTTTTCACACGCCATAATTGTCACAATATTTCACACGATAACACAGAAAAGCACAATTGGAAGAGTAAAATAAGAAAACACATTAACATAGCACTGAAAATAATATCTAGTTAATTGCAAGCGCAGCTGCAAAATAGTTGGTGCAAATCTACATGCATGCCACTACTGTTTTACTGTACAACAATGAAAAACTACAACTAAAAACAATAATTTGCAGCTGTCACTTAATACTAGGCAGAAATCCAATCTGCATCTGGATCGACTTCCTTGACTCTTGTGTAGAAAGATGTGCAGTATACTGCTGCATCCATTTTCAATAAGCTACCAAAAGAGTCAAAAACCTTAGCAGTAATCCATCCGCTTTCAAATCGAAACTTAAGAGTTTCCTCATGGGTCACTCCTATTCTCTCGAGGGCTTCCTTGAAAAATTAAGCTGATTCCTGTGGTACATTGTTGATTGCGTTTACACGACCTGATGGCATTTTCTTTTTTGGGTTCATTAACATTTCATTATATCCTTATTACTTTTATGTTGTATTTTCACGTAATGGCACGTTTCATGACCTTGGAGATTTGCTTCTCAGCTTGGACCTACTGGACAAGAAGTCTAAAATAAAAATAAAAGTAAAAAGTCCGAATCAATCGGTCGTTAGTACGCCGCAGAGTGAGCGATGCTGTGCGCTATGCATCGAGTGGCATTGGTCACTGGTCCGGTTCCCATCTCATGTTATTACACTCCTGGAAATGGAAAAAAGAACACATTGACACCGGTGTGTCAGACCCACCATACTTGCTCCGGACACTGCGAGAGGGCTGTACAAGCAATGATCACACGCACGGCACAGCGGACACACCAGGAACCGCGGTGTTGGCCGTCGAATGGCGCTAGCTGCGCAGCATTTGTGCACCGCCGCCGTCAGTGTCAGCCAGTTTGCCGTGGCATACGGAGCTCCATCGCAGTCTTTAACACTGGTAGCATGCCGCGACAGCATGGACGTGAACCGTATGTGCAGTTGACGGACTTTGAGCGAGGGCGTATAGTGGGCATGCGGGAGGCCGGGTGGACGTACCGCCGAATTGCTCAACACGTGGGGCGTGAGGTCTCCACAGTACATCGATGTTGTCGCCAGTGGTCGGCGGAAGGTGCACGTGCCCGTCGACCTGGGACCGGACCGCAGCGACGCACGGATGCACGCCAAGACCGTAGGATCCTACGCAGTTCCGTAGGGGACCGCACCGCCACTTCCCAGCAAATTAGGGACACTATTGCTCCTGGGGTATCGGCGAGGACCATTCGCAACCGTCCCCATGAAGCTGGGCTACGGTCCCGCACACCGTTAGGCCGTCTTCCGCTCACGCCCCAACATCGTGCAGCCCACCTCCAGTAGTGTCGCGACAGGCGTGAATGGAGGGACGAATGGAGACGTGTCGTCTTCATCGATGAGAGTCGCTTCTGCCTTGGTGCCAATGATGGTCGTATGCGTATTTGGCGCCGTGCAGGTGAGCGCCACAATCAGGACTGCATACGACCGAGGCACACAGGGCCAACACCCGGCATCATGGTGTGGGGAGCGATCTCCTACACTGGCCGTACACCACTGGTGATTGTCGAGGGGACACTGAATAGTGCACGGTACATCCAAACCGTCATCGAACCCATCGTTCTACCATTCCTAGACCGGCAAGGGAACTTGCTGTTCCAACAGGACAATGTACGTCCGCATGTATCCCGTGCCACCCAACGTGCTCTAGAAGGTGTAAGTCAACTACCCTGGGCAGCAAGATCTCCGGATCTGTCCCCCATTGAGCATGTTTGGGACTGGATGAAGCGTCGTCTCACGCGGTCTGCACGTCCAGCACGAACGCTGGACCAACTGAGGCGCCAGGTGGAAATGGCATGGCAAGCCGTTCCACAGGACTACATCCAGCATCTCTACGATCGTCTCCATGGGAGAATAGCAGCCTGCATTGCTGCGAAAGGTGGATATACACTGTACTAGTGCCGACATTGTGCATGCTCTGTTGCCTGTGTCTATGTGCCTGTGGTTCTGTCAGTGTGATCATGTGATGTATCTGACCCCAGGAATGTGTCAATAAAGTTTCCCCTTCCTGGGACAATGAATTCACGGTGTTCTTATTTCAATTTCCAGGAGTGTATTTCAGATTTTTGTTCACTGGTAGGTTCTGGCAAGTACTTATTTGTTGAATACTGCAAATTACCGGAGCATTCCGTGCATTAATAAATAATGGCAGTCTCTACTGAGGCAGACAGTTCCGCTATGTCCGTACTTTCGTGTGACCTTCAAAGCGGCCACTAAATTTAGCTTTTGAGCGGATGACATGTAATGGCTCAGGTTTTATTGCCTTGAAAACATTCCTCTTACTTGATATAAATGAACAAAAATGCCACCTGACTATTACTTGTGTATATTCTGTATTCTTTCTCATAGCACCAGGGAATTATATACAGGCAATTTAACGACAGTTAAGTCAAGAGAAATTGAACCCATAACCTACACGACTGACCAAATGCAACCTATAAGAGCTGGTGAATCGCTACGTGATTCGTGCAATGCAGATGAACCTGCAAAGTTCTATTCTATGATACCTAACAAATTGACCCAACGTCATTTCAAGTCTCAAAGTATTCGTGTCTGCAAGTCACGTGTTTTTAAGATCCTCTACAGTTCACACTTACCTTAGTTGCCGAAAATTTCATTAAAAATTACGAACTGCTGTCTCTGATGAAGTATAATTAAGTTCTGTCATATTTAAATATATAGGCTCACGTATTTCTTTCATGGACAATTTTTAAGTTATCAGAGGTGAGGGTTTTGAATAATGGACAAAGAATTTATAAAAAAAAAGGCCGTAAATTATTGGAGAGCTGAATTTAAACTGTTCTGCAGGTTGTTCCAGGACAATATTCCCGGATATAACAGGAACGATCATCAAAGCAAGAAAGTCAAGTAAACATCCTCTAAAATGCAGACCTTAAGACCTATGAGAATTTCTCTATCTCTTGTAGTGCCAACTATTGCTTTCCATATTTTGTTCACAAAGTTGATACAGAACGTCATTAATAGTACAGAAATTTGTCCTTTTACGGACAACGTGTCTTTACACAACCATACATTTACAAAAGAAAGAAAAGTAGCCCCAAATGAATACCAAAGCTCGGTGATTAATTGGGAAGATAGTGGGATAAGCAACTTGAATGCTCGGTTGACTAAATTGAATTTAAAATCGACCCCCATGTGTTCCACCAAAGACATGAGTTCAAACAAAGCATTGTTCATGTGAAAAAATGACTGCCACGTATGTTATTTTAATAAACCTGAAAAATCACGTAACGAATAATTATGCGAAGGCTATGCAAGCAAGCAAGCAGCAAACTAAGAAAAAATATTAGATGATGTAGCACCAAAGTGTCCATTTTAATATCACAAGTGTCTAAACCGAACCAGTCGGCACGTTCACGAAAGCAGGGAAAAAAGTTGTGTGTAGCGGCGGGTGGATGGAGAGAGAAAGTGTGCCTGATGAACTAAATTGTTACAGAAGTCGTGAGATAGCGATATGTTCATATACACGTGGCGGTAGTATCGCGCACACAAGGCATAAAAGGGTAGCGCACTGAAAGAGCTGTCATTTGTACTCTAGTGACTCACGTGAAAATGTCTCCGACGTGATTATGGCCACGTGACGGGGATTAACAGAGTTTAACGCGGACTGGTAGTTGGAGCTAGACGCAAGGGACATTCCATTTCGGAAATCGTTAGGGAATTCCATATTCCGAGATCCACTGTCTCAAGATCATGCGGAGAATATCAAATTTCGGGCATTACCTCTCACCACGGACACTGCAGTGGCCGACACCCTTGACTTAACGACCGAGAGCAACAGCGTTTGGCCGGCCGTTGTGGCCGAGCGGTTCTAGGCGCTTCAGTCCAGAATCGCTCTGCTGCTACGGTCGCAGGTTCGTATCCTGCTTCGGGCTTGGATGTGTGTGATGTCCTTAGGTTAGTTAGGTTTAAGTAGTTCTAAGTCGTGGGGACTGATGACCTCACATGTTAAGTTCCATAGTGCTCAATGCCAATTGAACCATTTTTTGAACTGCGTTTGCATAGTGTTATCAGTGCTAGGAGTCAAACAACACTGCGTGAAATAATCGCAGAACTCAATGGGGGACGCATCACGAACGTATCCGTTCGGACCGTGAGGTGAAATTTGGCCTTAATAGGCAATAGCAGCAGACGATAGGTGCGAGCTCCTTTGCTATCAGCACGACATCGGCTGCAGACCCGCTCCTCAGCTCGTCCCATATCTGTTGGACCCTAGACAACTGGAAAACAGTGACCTGGTCAAATAAGTTGTGCTTTAAGTTGGTAACAGTTGATTGTAAAGTTCAATTGTAATGCAGACCCCACGTAGCCATGGTCCCATGTTCCGAGCAAGAAACCGAGCAAGCTGGTGTTGGTCCATAATGGTGTGCGCTGTGTTTACATGGAATGGACTGGGTTCTTTGGTCTCACTGAAACGATCATTGACTGGAAATGGTTATGTTCAGCTACTCGGAGATCATTTGCAGCCAATGATGGACTTAACGTCTCCAAACAATGATAGAATTGTCCCTGGTCGTCAGTTGTTCGCGATTGGTTTGAAGAACATTTTGGAACATCATCCGCTACATGAATCCCATCAAACATATATGAGGAGTAACTGAGACGTCGCAAAATCCAGCACTGGCGGACGCTTTAGCATTTATGGATGGCTATAGAGGCAGCATTCCTCAACATTTCTGCAGGGGACTTCCAACGATTTGTTGAGTCCATGCCACGTCGAGTTGCTGCACAACGGCGGGCGAAAGGAGGTCCGACACGATACTAGCAGATATCCCGTGCAGTTTTTGACCTCAGCGTACGTTCGCAACCTTAGGTAAGGTTGTCCTGGCTGACAGGAACACTGACTACAGGTTCTATGAGTCATACAAATGCTAATCGACTCGCTTGGGAACAAATGACATGAAAGTTGTCCGCAGCAGACATCTTTCATACATAACAAACATGTTTCTAGTGTCAAGCATTACTTCTTGTTCACGACCATGCCTTTGTACCTGGTAGTCGTGTCAGCCTTCCCGCCCCATTAGCCGAGGCTGCTAATGCGCGCCCTTGCGATGGCGTTCGACTCGGGGGTAAGCTGGTCCGAATCCTATTGGTAGATGAAATTTCACTGCTAGTATTTGGCTGGTCAGGGAGGAGATGTGGTGGCGCAAAGTTGATGGTCACCAGTGTACTAGATTAAATTCCAGACTTCTCGTAGTCTCTCACGAAGTGAGAGCATGTGACACTGTTGATCTTGCTCCGTCCACCAGATGGGGACCTTTACCTCGCCTGCCTCTTTGGTGCATTTCGAGAGGAATAGGTTAAACTATGTGATCAAAAGTATCCGGACACCTGGCTGAAAATGACTTAAAAGTTACGTGGCGCCCTCCATCAGTAATGCTGGTATTCAATATGGTGTTCGCCCATCCTTAGCCATGATGACAGCTTCCATTCCTGCAGACATACGTTCAATCAGGTGCTGGAAGGTTTCTTGGGGAATGGCAGCCCAATCTTCGCGGAGTGCTGCACTGAGGAGAGGTGTCGATGTCGGTCGGCGAGTCCTGGCACGAAGTCGGCGTTCCAAAACATCCCAAAGGGGTTCCACAGGATTCAGATCAGGACTCTGTGCAGGCGAGTCCATTACAGGGATGTTACTGTCATGTAACCACTCCACCACAGACCGTGCATTATGAACAGTTGCTCGATCGTGTTGAAAGATGTAATCGCCATCCTCGAATTCCCCTGCAACGGTAGGCAGCAAAAAGGCGCTTTAAACATCAATGTAGGCCTGTGCTGTGACAGTGCCACGCCAAACAACAAGCAAACAACAAGGGGTGCAAGCCTACTCCATGAAAAGCAGGAGCAGACCATAACACCATCGCCTCCGACGAATTTTACTGTTGGCACTACACACGCTGGCAGATGACGTTCACCGGGCATTCGCCATACCCACACCCTGTCATCCGATCACCACATTGTGTACCGTGATTCGTCACCCCACACAACGTTTTTTCACTGTTTAATCGTCCAGTGTTTACGCTCGTTACACCAAGGGAGGTGCCGTTTGGCATTTACCGGCGTGATGCGTGGCTTACGAGCAGCCGCTCGACAGTGGAATCTGAGTTTTCTCACCTGCCGCCTAACTGTTATAATACTTGCAGTGGATACTGGTGCAGTTTGGTAGTGTGATGATTCTGTATAGAAGTCTGGCTATTACACATTACGACCCTCTTCAACTGTCGGCCCTTCACGTTTATACTTCACTATCACATCGAAAACAGCGGACCTAGGGATGTTTAGGAGTGTGGAAATCTCGTTTACGTACGACACAAGTGACACCCAGTCACCTGACCACGTTCCAAGTCCGTGAGATCCTCGGAGCGCCCCATACTGCTCTCTCACGATGTCTAATGACTACAGAGGTCGCTGATATGGAGTACCTGGCAGTAGGTGGCAGCACAACGCACCTTATATGAAAAACGTATGTTTTTGGGAGTGTCCGGATACTTTTGATCACATGGTGTATGTGCCAGTGGCGGGTTTCACGCTTTCCTTCATTCATAGCAACTCAAACCGAACACTACACTGTACACGCATCCACATGACACAGATACACACTTGACTCTTCATAACAGTTCGGAGATCGGCAACAACAAACCATCTCCACTATGAGCCTCCCATGAGCGGCGGTGCAGGATTGGTGCATCTGCTGCTCTTACACTTATTCCCTGCTTATGGAACTATTATATTCATCGGTATGCATGCGACAGCATTTGTACGTAATACGTTCCAAAACGCCGCACATAAAAACGGCATATTCCGGTGCTCATATCTCGTGCTCTGTTTTTGGATAGCCCTCTGTTGTACACAACAGAAGGATGGTGTTAGTGTTACTGACCTGCAGTACAGGGTCAAAGTATGCATATTTCACACTTCCTCCTGCTTAGAGAAATGGAGAAAATCGGATGGTTCTTTTCGCGTTTGACGTGGTCTGCGAAGGATATTATGGAGGCACCATTAGTTCATTGGAGATTCGTCAGTAGCCCCTCCCTCCCTCAAAGAAAGGGGTTTTGTACTTTCGTTTCGCCATCACTAGCGGACCAAAACCTAGCCGAGAATTTCAAGACGGCTGTCACATCTTTATCCGTTTCAGATACACAGAGTTTGAAAGTTACGTTACTTATACACGTAAAATGCGCACGCGAAATCCGGTGTGTGGCAAAGACATAGTTTATGACGTGATTTAGCAGTGAGAAATGTACTATAAAATGTCTCCGTTATCATCTGGGAACCCTATGTAGTAGTACTCAAGCAAATACAAATTTTTGCACGTTAAATGTATATATGGTGTAAAATTAGTTTTGCGTTATTTAAATTTCACGTGAGTAAAGTGTCTAAATTTTACTGAGCAATACATTTCCTGCAGCAAGTAAAAGAAGGGAACCAGAGGAAAACCCGAATACCTTTAAAAATATCCAGAAAAATTTTGTCTTGCGAAAATATACGCGTTTTTTGTGCAGAGAGAGGAGAAGACGGAGTTAGTGACAAAGAGACAGAAAAGTAATAAATACTTAAGACAGTAGTCAGCGGATGAGGAGAGCGAAGGAGTGTGAAAGAAACAGAGGGACGCAGTGGCAGTGGGAATAATTGACAGTGACAAAATAGTGCTAGGTGAAGAGTGAAGGAGAGAGTGCGAGGTGGGGTTGGCAGTTGGGGAGGGGTCGAATAAAGAGAAAGAGAAAGTATAAGTGGGTGAGAGCTACTGATAGTGACAAAGTATCTGACAATGGCAATGAGGAAGAGAGAGAGAGTGAGTGACATTGGTAAGAGAAAGCAGCAATACCATGGAAGGAGTGAGACATTAGCAAAAGGGAGATGGTGAAAGTGAGAGGAGACTATTGTAGTAGAAAAGAATGAAGGGGACTGTGACTGTGAAGCAGGAGGCATAGACAGAGAGAGACACAAAAAGATAATTACAATGAGTTGGACTGAATGAGTTAGTGAGAAACGGCAACGGGAAGTGGATGGGTATGAGCGACTCACAGTGGTGATCTGGTTAGGGTAGCTTGTGGGAATCTGAGGTGACTTGCATGTTAAAAAAAGGCGAATATGTTGGCAAGCTAAAATATTAGGGAATATTTTTAAGTTCCGAGGAATGTAGAATGAGGCAGGTGTTACTCCACCTTTCAGTCAGATTCTTGTAAGTATACAGGTACATGCTCGCACTTTTTGTGCAGGGGTAGGGGGTGGATCGGTACGAGTGACTTACAGTGATGGACTGGTTAGGGTAATTTGTGGGAATTTGAGGTGATGTACATGTTAAAAAGAGAGCGAATATGTTGGTTACCAAAACATTTGGGAAATATTTTAAAGGTTCTGAGGAAGGTAGAATGAGGCTGCTGTTTCTCCACCTTTCAGAGTCTTTTACGTAAATAAACAAACACATATTCGCACTTTTGTACTCCGATAGGAGCGCTTTTCCGCCGGTATACTGATGATCGAAAGGTCACGCACGTCAGTGATGACCCTTTTACGTTGTTTCCCTCTCGCACATGAGTAGAGACAACTTTACCGCCATCTCCCAGGGACCTCAACGGATCATGCGCTCCATTCCGTGAGCAGCCGGCATTACTTATCGCACCAGCGCGCAAGCTGGTGAAATTTCGCGGTTGCAGCGAGGAGTGTGAGGGAAGAGAACGTACGGCGGTGTGGGAAGCAGGAACGGCAGAGGCGCTGATTACTCGTCCGCATTCGGCTCTCAAAGGCGGGCCATCGGCGGGACCGCGCTGCGACGAAACAATGGGCTGGCGCCGGGATACTGGGGCGCGGATTAGTTAGGCGTTCCCCGCTGGGAGCGGCCGCCCGCCGTCGGGAAGCCGCGACACACGCCGCCGACGACACGGCGGCACTCCACTGTGCTTCCAGCGCTCCAGCAGCGAGCTGGCTCAGGCCGGTAGCTGCGCCAGTCCCGCCCAACCGCTCATTTGCAAGTTCGACAAACAGCAAGGAGGACAATCAAATCCGTCGTATAGTTAGACGGGCCATAGAAGACTGGGTGGATGGGAACATGAAAATCAGATTCGCTTGTTACTCGAGTGCCAAACGAACAGAAAACAGTTTCATGAATAAGTTGCTGAATTAGTGGTACCAACCTAGCCTGACTATGAGCCGAACGACGAGCTTGCGTATTACGTTCCTAGTTCCCTTTTGTATCAAGTCCTCTCACCACAACGGCACACTAGAGTTAAAATGTAATGTCGAATGCGGTGCAAATAGAGAGCGTTATCAGATGAGATGGATGGTAGCAATAAGTTTCCTTTCACTCGCATTTACACTACTGGCCATTAAAATTGCTACACTACGAAGATGACGCGCAACAGACGCGAAATTTAACCGACAGGAAGAAGATGCTATGTTATGCTAATGATTAGCTATTCAGAGCATTCACACAAGGTTGACGCCGGTGGCGACTCCTACAAAGTCCTGCCATGAGGTAAGTTTCCAACCGATTTCTCATACACCAACAGCAGTTGACTGACGTTCCCTGGTGAAACGTTGTTGTCATGCGTCGTGTAAGGAGGAGAAATGCGTACTATCACGTTTCCGACATTGATAGAGGTAAGATTGTAGCCTATCCCGATTGCGGTTTATCGTATCGCGACATTGCTGCTCGCGTTGGTCGAGATCCAATGACTGTTAGCAGAATATGGAATCGGTGGGTTCAAGAGGGTAATACGGAACGCCGTGTTGGATCCCAACGGCCTCGTATCACTAGCAGTCGAGATGACAGGCATCTTATCCGCATGGCTGTAACGGATCGTGCAGCCACGTCATGATCCCTGAGTCAGCAGATGGGGACGTTTACAACAACCATCTGCAAGAACAGTTCGACGACGTTTACAGCAGCATGGAGTATCAGCTCGGAGACCATGGCTGCGGTTACCCTTGACGCTGAATCACAGACAAGAGAGCCTGCGATGGTGTACTCAACGACGAACCTGGGTGCACGAATGGCAAAACGTCACTTTTTCGGATGAATCCAGGTTCTGTTTACAGCATCATGATGGTCGCATACGTGTTTGGCGACATCGCGGTGAACTCACATTGGAAGGGTGTATTCGTCATCGCCATACTGGCGTATCGCCCGGTATGGGGTGCCTTGGGTTACTCGTCTCGGTCACCTCTCGTTCGCATTGACGGCACTTTGAACAGTGGACGTTACATTTCAGATGTGTTACGAACCGTGGCTCCACCCTCCATTCCACCCTGCGAAACCCTACATTTCAGCAGGATAATGCACAACCGCATGTTGCAGTTCCTGCACCGGGTTTTCTGGACACAGAAAATGTTCGACTGCTGCGCTGGCCAGCAGCATTCTCCAGATGTCTCACCAACTGGAAGCGTCTGGTTAATGGTGGCCGAGCAACTGTTTCGTCACAATACGCCAGTCACTACTCTCGATGAACTGTGGTATAATGTTTAAGCTGCATGGGTAGCTGTACCTGTACACGCCATCCAAGCTCTGTTTGACTCAATGCCCAGGCGTACCAAGACCGTTATTACGGCCAGAGGTGGTTGTTCTGGATACTGATTTGTGAGGATCTATGCACCCAAATTGCGTGAAAATGTAATCTCATGTCAGTTCTAGTATACTAAATTTGTCCAATGAATACCAGTTTATCATCTGCATTTCTTGTTGGTGTAGCAATTTTAAGGGGAAGAAAAGTGCATCATTACGAAAGGAGCGCCATTTCTGCACTACGTAATTGGTACTGCTTATACACAGATCGCTTAATGCAGGCGTCATTATGCTCTGTCAAAACTGTAAAACGATTACATCTAAGGTAATACACAACGCATTGTTCAAGCCAGCACTCTAAAAGCGTATCTCCGATCACTCTACGTCATCTGCTTCTTTCGCACTTCGCAAACCACTTTGGCGCTCATGGTAGAGGATACCTCTCACTGAACAGTGAGGGTAGTCTCTGGAATACCAGAATCATTCAATAGTGACGCAAGCGCTCATAACAGGAAAACATGGCGCCGTAGCGATAAAACCTTGACTATGTGAACAGCGGAGGAAAGTTGTTTGGTCGGATGAGTTTTGTTTCAGACTGTTTTCAGTTTCTGGTCGAGTTTACGTCTCAAAAGTAGAAGGTTTCAGAGATTATTTGGAGACCCAATCATGGTATTCTAGGGTCCTGACAGGTGCTCTGCAAGGTTTCGTTATTACCTAATACAGTGTGACCAATTCGGCTGTTCACGTTCATAAAAAAAATGGTTCAAATGGCTCTGAGCACTATGCGACTCAACTTCTGAGGTCATCAGCCGCCTAGAACTTAGAACTAATTAAACCTAACTAACCTAAGGACATCACACACATCCATGCCCGAGGCAGGATTCGAACCTGCGACCGTAGCGGTCACGCGGTTCCAGACTGAAGCGCCTTTCACCGCACGGCCACACCGGCCGGCTCACGTTCATACCACGGTACAATGTTTGCAGGACTGCTTCTGTAAGCTCGAGGATAGGTGCATTTCCGGCGGTCCACACAGTCACCCGATCTCAATATTACTGACTTTTGTGCTGTACTTTGAAGAGAAGGATTCGCGTGCTTGATCGCTACCCCTTTCATTTGGCTCTGAGCACTATGGGACTTAACATCTGAGGTCATCAGTCCCCTAGAACTTAGAACTACTTAAACCTAACTAACCTAAGGACATCACACGCATCCATGCCCGAGGCAGGATTCGAACCTGCGACCGTACCGGTCGCGCGCTTCCAGACTGTAGTGCCTAGAACCGCTAGGCCACCCCGGCCGGCCTAACCCCTTCATCATCGTACCTGAACATTCCCCTAATTTGCAGGAAGTATGGCTTAGATTCCTTTTAAAAACCTGTATTTATCCATTGCGAGACATTTGAAAACTGTTTTACACGCTAACTGGTTTCTTACACCCCATTACGCGTGGTAAAGTGTTGTGTTTGTCGTGTTTCCGTACTTTTGTCCATCCACTGCATAATTCGTTTATCTTCACAACTGGCCGCTGTTCTCAGCCTCCTAAAAGTGTGATGAGGGGCGGGAGAAAGGGGGGGGGGGAGGTGGAGCGGGGCAATCCTACATGATTTCCAATCAAGCCAGGCGTTCGTCCATTCTGTGGCTAGATAAAGCCCTTTGATTGACTGCACCTATCTCTAGCACCTCAGCCGCATTCAGTCATCAGTGCAGGCGAAAGGGAAACGAGGTTCATTGTAAAAGGCAATTTGCTACCAATCGACTCGCCACTGTCTATATTGGCTATCGCTAGTAGTCTGCGGTGACTCGACAATAGTGTCGAACGAACATGTGCACACAGCCACACGGCATATTTCAGCGAGCTGTTGCAAAAGGCAGGGCACTCTAACAGCATTAGAGAATGATATGAAATCTATGTATTACTAACAACCAATTCATTAAGATACTTTGCAGCCATTTGCATTTCAGACAATGGTTTTGAAACCTGCTTCAGTGCACTGTAAGTCTCTTGCGAATCTCAGGTTAATCATAAAATGTAAGCTGGAAACGCTAACTGATTTTCTTGGTACGAGGAGCCTTCTATTAGTAATGCAACAAGTTGAAACTTCCTGGCAGATTAAAACTGTGTGCCGGACCGAAACTCAAACTTGGGACCTTTGCCTCTGCCAGTAACTCGTCTCCTACCTTCCAAACTTTACAGAAGCTCTCCTGCGAAACTTGCAGAACTAACACTCCTGAAAGAAAGGATATTGCGGAGACATGGCTTAGCCACAGCCTGGGAGATGTTTCCAGAATGAGATTTTCACTCTGCAGCTGAACGTGCGCTGATATGAAACTTTCCAGGCAGATTAAAACTGTGTGCCAGACCGAGACTCGAACTCGGGATCTTTGCCTTTCGCGGGCAAGTGCTCTACCATCTACCACCCCGAGTTCAGTCTCGGTCCGGCACACAGTTTTAATCTTCCAGGAAGTTTCATATCAGCGCACACTCCGCTGCAGAGTGAATTTCTCATTCTAATGCAACAATTTTTTTCCAGCCAACTTTGCTTGAAAAAAATGTGGAATTTGTTGTGGGACATCGTGGAATATTGCTGCTGCAGGCCCTACAGTTCCATGAAGTTCCAGTCCGTGCCGACGCTATATGTATCCTTTAAAATGACGTCAGCAACGGAGGAGCGTTCCGAACAGAGAGCTACCATTGAGTTTCTTTCGACGGGAAACCAGAACGTCACAGATATTCACAAGCGCTTGCAGATTGTCTGTGGAGACCTAGCAGTGAACAAATGTCTGGTGAGTCTTTGGGCGAGTCGTCTGTCATTATGTCTACAAGATCGCACAAACTTGTCTGATCTCCCGCATACAGCCCGGCTGCTCACAGCTGAGACCCCTGCAATGTTGGAACGTGCGGACACTCTCATTCGACGTCGTCCACGGAAAACAATCAATGCATAATCGGACATCCTTGTTGGAACTGCTGAGACACTCTTACACCAGCTGGATACTCAAAGGTGTCTGCCTGCAAGGTTCCTCGCCGCCTCATACACTACTGGCCATTAAAATTGCTACACCACGAAGGTGGCATGCTACAGGCGGGATATTTAACCGACAAGAAGAAGCTGCTGTGATATGCAAATGATTAGCTTTTCAGAGTATTCACACAAGGTTGGCGCCGCGGGCGACACCTACAACGTGCTCATACGAGGAAAGTTTCCAACCGATTTCTCATATACACTACAGTCTGGAACCGCGCGACCACTACGGTCGCAGGTTCGAATCCTGCCTCGGGCATGGATGTGTGTGATGTCCTTAGGTTAGTTAGGTTTAAGTAGTTCTACGTTCTAGGGGACTGATGAGCTCAGAAGTTAAGTCCCATAGTGCTCAGAGCCATTTGAGGCATCTCATACACAAACAGCAGTTGACCGACGTTGCCTGTTGAAACGTTGTTGTCATGCCTCGTGTAAGGAGGAGAAATGCGTACCATCACGTTTCCGGCTTTGATAAAGGTCGGATTGTAGCCCGTCGCGATTGTGGTTTATCGTATCGCGACATTGCTGCTCGCGTTGGTCGAGATTCAATGACTGATAGCAGAATACGGAATCGGTGGGTTCAGGAGGGTAATACGGAACGCCATGCTCGACCCAACGGCCTCGTATTACTATCAGTCGAGATGACGGGCATCTTATCCGCATGGCTGCAACGGATTGTGCAGCCACTTCTCGATCCCTCAGTCAACAGATGGGGACGTCTGAAATACAACAACCATCTGCACGAACAGTTAGACGACGTTTGCAGCAGCATGGAGTATCAGCTCGGAGACCATGGCTGCGGTTACCCTTGACGCTGAATCACAGACAAGAGAGCCTGCGATGGTGTACTCAACGACGAACCTGGGTGCACGAATGGCAAAACGTCACTTTTTCAGATGAATCCAGGTTCTGTTTACAGCATCATGATGGTCGCATCCGTGTTAGGTGACATCGCGGTGAACGCACACTGGAAGCGTGTATTCGTCATCACCATACTGGCTTATCACCCGTCGAGATGGTATGGGGTGCGATTGGTTACACGTCTCGGTCACCTCTTGTTTGCATTGACGGCACTTTGAACAGTGGACGTTACATTTCAGATGTGTTACGACCCGTGGCTCTACCCTTCATTCGATACCTGCGCAAACCAACATTTCAGCAGACCGCATGTCACAGGTCCTGTACGGGTCTTTCAGGATACAGAAAATGTTCAACTGCTGCCCTGGCCAGCACATTCTCCAGATCTCTCACCAACTGAAAACGTCTGGTCAATGGTGGCCGAGCAACTGGCTCGTCACAATACGGCAGTCACTACTCTTGATGAACTGTGGTATCGTGTTGAAGCTGCATGGGCTGCTGTACCTGTACACGCCATTCAAGCTCTGTTTGACTCAATGCCCAGGCGTATCAAGGCCATTAGTACGGCCAGAGGTGGTTGTTCTGGGTACTGATTTCTCCGGATCTATGCACCCAAATTGCGTGAAAATGTAATCTCATGTTAGTTCTAGTATAATATATTTGTCCAATGAATACCCGTTTTTCATATGCATTTCTTCTTGGCGTATCAATTTTAATGGTCAGTAGTGTAGAAGACCATAAAGAGCAATGAAGGAGCATCTGTGCGTAATTGTTTGCGCATTAGGAGGCTGATCGTGACGATTTTTTGTCGAACATCGTTCCAGGTGATGAAACATTGGTTTACTGCTTCGAAACAGAAACAAAACGGCAATCCATCTATTGGCGCCACACCACCTCTCCTTCGAAGAAGAAGTTCAAAGCCGCGCTCTCAGACGTTAAAGTCATGGCATGGTCTCCTGGGACTCTGAAGAGGTTGTTCTGTCTTTTTTTTGTTTTGTTTTTGTTTTTTTTTTAATTCCTTAGTCTTCAATACATGATACACAATCAACCACCACCTAATACATTTGTGGGTCCTAATTGATGCTAATACAATTATTACTACTGCAGATTTTTATTCTAAGAATATTAGTTCTATTACTCTTCGACTACGGGCACTACCGCAATGTCCTAAGGTTACTACCTTTGACTTTGTCTCCTACTTACGCTAGTCTACTCTACCTGCAGCGTAGCATGTGTGCCAGCGTATATATAAACCTACATTAGTTGGCCGTGCTCACCGAGCTAATCCCGGTAAGAATGCCCCTGGTACAGGGCTGTCCCAGAGTGGTTGATCGCTGCAGTACTACAATAGTGTTGCTATCCTAGCTTATCCCACATCTAACGTTATATTTAGTCCTATGTCGAATCCGGTGAGTGTCAGAATCGGGGAAAAGGTGCACCCTACCTCTAATCCCAGACGCGGCGGATCCCAGCCTGAAGCGGCTGGCCAAGTCTACGCCTCGGCGAAACAGGACAGGTGCACGGAGTCTAGTCAGGTGCTCTGATATGAGGTGTTAGTTATTGTTCCGTAGAAATTCCTGTATGACTTTGTGTTCTGTTTGTTCTGTTTGATGTCCTCCTACATGTTGCACCGAGGAACTCAGAAGTGTATTGTGTTTAACCGAGGAAATTGAAGAAACGATTTCAGCATGTTCGCTGTCTTAAAAATGCAAACGAACTTCTCCTTTTCCGTGACAACGCAAGTCCTCACACAAGTATGCGCACAGGAGAGGAGATCACAGTACTTCATTGGACTGTTCATCCACATTCATCCTGAAGTCCGGACCTCAAACCTTACGACTTCCATCTTTTTGGCTCAATGAAGGTTGCACTCCGTTGGAAGCAGTACGTGGGTGGTGGGGAAATTGTTGATGCAGCAAGACTTCTGCTCCGACGTCGACCAGTAGAGTGGTACCACGCGGGCGTACAGGCCTTCCCAGTATGGGTAGCGTACGGACGTCGCATTGAACCGATGTTTAAAAAATAGGGTTTTGTAGCCAAAATAGCCGGCCGGTGTGACCGAGCGGTTCTAGGCGCTTCAGTCTGGAACCGCGCGACCGCTACGGTCACAGGTTAAAATCCTGCCTCGGGCATGGATGTGTGTGATGTCCTTAGGTTAGTTATGTTTATGTAGTTCTAAGTTCTAGAGGACTGCTGACCTTATATGTTAAGTCCCATAGTGCTCAGAGCCATTTTGAACCATTTTTAGCCAAAATATTTGGAACAGTTGGCGTATTGGGAAACTGAATAAAACCAACCTGCTTTCAGAAAAAAAGTGTTACGTTTTTTATTGACGACCCCTCGTAAATCCTACTTTCATCAGCGTCTCTGGAGAACATATTCACAGAACCCTGGATCGATCTGCTGTATACAATAAATATCTCTGACAGCGACAATGGCCCTAACCCAGTTGAAAGTTCTACGCAACTGAATTCAAATTAACATAAGAATACTTTATTCCATGCTGCTTCAACACAACGACAGAGCTATGGCTGAAGAATAGTGACGTGGCAATGTCTCACGACCCATGGCTAGATGTTTTAATTGATGAATGATCTGGAGAACATCCTTCCCAGCGAGACAGATAACATCAGCAGAGGCGACTTGCGATTCCACGTTACCTTTTTGGATGGACTTCGAAGATCGGATGCAACAACGGGCCTTAATGCTCTACAAATGTAATGGTATAAGTCTACATTACTGAGTATGCGAACCAGAGATGATCGAGTTGTGTGTCCAGTGGCAACCCAAACCATCATGCAAGGTGCTTGTTACATATGACGTTGTTGACTGCAATCATGCTACCTTCATTCCCTTTGGAGAATGCACACGGATGCACCCGCGGTCATGCAGTCTCTTAATTAGAACACGTCTGAAAAGACGTCGTGGTACAACCCCTCTGTCACTGCTGTCTTTAGGGACACTACTTCCGGCGCGACTCATCCTGCTGCCCCATCAAAAGAAGCCGCAACAGTAGTCGTCGTGATGCCAGTGAGTAATGCTCCAGACATGGTGGCACTGAGTGGTGGATACTTTTCTAGCTGCAAACATACCTTTTTCCTGTTTCAAGGTATGTGACATGGCTGCACGATCCTGCACCCAGGAACTATGTAGCACATAATCGTTTTAGTGTTCACGGTGTGGGGCGGCGTTAAGTAGCATGTGACCTCTAAATCTTTAAACACAATACACTCACCGGTCAACGATATTGTGACACTGTACTCGTTCCCCATGTGCGTCTTTTGAGGGGTGTTTTCGGCTCTGACTTCATTTTTATGGATGACAATGTGCGACCGAATCGAACAGCGCAGGTCGAGAAGCTCTTGAAACGAGGGACTGTGTGAGCGTGTGGGTGCTATTCTGTCATTTTGCGCAACGGGTTAATCTGAGACGTACCCTTTACCCTGTGACTCCTGCAAGATGCCGCCGGCCGCGGTGGTCTAGCGGTTCTGGCGCTGCAGTCCGGAACCGCGGGACTGTTACGGTCGCAGGTTCGAATCCTGCCTCGGGCATGGGTGTGTGTGATGTCCTTAGGTTAGTTAGGTTTAAGTAGTTCTAAGTTCTAGGGGACTTATGACCTAAGATGTTGAGTCCCATAGTGCTCAGAGCCATTTGAACCTCCTGCAAGATGCAATTTCCACCCCCACACTACTACGGAAGTCATACAGACGCTCCTAACGTTCTAAAGAGAAATGCCTGAAAAATCTTCAGCAATAAATATCTTCTGGAGTCGTCCACTGTAAGGAAATGACACAAAAATTCACAAAATTTGTTACGTAACTAGTGGGACACTTGGGTACTGGAGTAGTGCTAGTTAGTGTAAGAAAAACATGAAACTAACGAAAATTATTATTTATTTTGCAAAAATTCTGAGAAATCACAATGGCACTTTTACTTATGAACTGAACACGTTATTTCCTGGTTCTTTTCCGAATGTAAAGTTACCTCTCAAGGATAGGATTCGCTAATGAAATTTCTATACAAAGTTTAAGATTGTTATTGACTTGGCAGAATGGCTGAGAGCCACGCTTACTCAACTTGAATAATTATCCGTTAGAATGTTACTAAGTACGGTCGAGGCTGTCGCGTGTGAAATGCAATGATGTGTACTGTTGTGGAGGAAATATGGGGCTCGCAAGAGCCGTAACACACAATACCGTAAGCTATGTTGACTGCTGTCTGCGCCGCTCGCTGCTGACAAATAAGATAACTCTCGTTCTATCTGGATTTGACCTTTGCCAATCAAACTCTCCCTACGCCTTGATGAAGTCAGGGACTCCTGTTCACACCTAGTCTAACTATTGGCGTGGTACACTGGTCAGATAACCAGTCCACCGCGATGCCACTCAAAAATTAGCTCGCAGGCGTTTAACTATAACTCTGTCCATCCACACCACACAATAAGTGTAGCGGCCAGCACAGTGAACAACCCTTAATCGCCATGACTCAATACAGAGTCGCACTCCAATTCGTTCTGGACAGAGGTGCTCTCCCAGTGAAGCGCTGAGGAGAGACTTGTTCCTATCTCTTTGAGTACACGTACGAGCGCGCACGATCTCGTTACATGTTCTCGCTCCAAGAGCGGCAACGGAACTGCCCCTCTCCACACCAGACATGAAGGGGTATATCTTTCGGTCTCTTCCATTACTCCTTCAGCTCAAGGCTCCAGGAATATCGTCAGCCAATCAGCATTGCTCTTCTAAAACGGGAGAATAACGTTTCAGTTAAGGCGACCAATCCGGAAATCTGTAGCATCGGCATTTGGCGTTTGCTGTCTCCCTGTGAAAATCTCTGAAACTGCGTGCTATTTTTGTAAAGAATGCGTAGGCTGGGCGCTCCCACACAATGTAGCGGAATTTCCTTTTAAGCCGAACACGGGGTCATTCCCCCTATCACTCAGGCAAACGCTGTCTGCTCTATGGGCGGTCGCATACCGAGATAGATAGGTTGAGTCGTCCTCTGAAGGGACCAGACCCCCGCCTGGCTTGCGGTTTGCGTCTCCCGAACTAAAAGCTCCTGTGACCGTCGTGTCTGGAATGTATGTGTGTACACCAGCCTCGAGTATTTCAATCTCGGTGCGCACTTGCGATTTACTAGTTATTTGCATATCGTTTACATGAATTCATACAACATTGACTTTATCTTATCGAGTTTGGGATCGAATGAAGCGTCTTGATGTGTGGAATATGATTTGAGGGCGGAATATGTAAGCAATGAAGGTCAGGATACCACAACGTCTTACAACTGTTCGGCGAATTGACTGGCCTGCTGGCTCCCCAAACTTAAATCCCATGGAGCAGTTGTTGAATACGTCGGGGAGACATATCTGCAAGTCCACATGCACCAGCGACCATCCACCAGCTGTCAAACGCGTTGGTGGAGAAACGGAACGCCCAACCACAAGAACTCCTTAGTAACCTTGTTGCCATCATGGGCACACATTCTCGCCTGTGGTCATTACACACGTTACTAAGGACCACGTCTCTCCTTTTCTAATCTCCAGGGGATCATCATAAATCATGGTGACTTTAGTATTATTATTGTCTTTCAATTAAATTGTCATTTCTATTCGTCTCATTGCGTATTTCTTTCAATTACCTTCTCTATTATACCGTAGCAGTTCTTTCTAAGTGTCATCCAAATTTCATCAAGCTATGATACGTGTCAGGTACACAACATGTGAAAGTTAATTTCATCCTTAAACTTATCAAACCAGTGTATGTGTTTCAGCATCGTATATGTTAATGTGGCCAGAGTCAGAGGAATGCTTGAAGCCTTGGTTCATGGGCTTTGATGTGAATGAGAAGGATTTGCGGAGATGTGGGTCCTTCAAGATGACGCCTGGGCTTTTGTAATGAAGTGGGCACTGAGTACTTTTTAACTTTTGTAGCCAGAAGGCCATAAAATAAATAAATATATATTTCACCCATAACTAACTTGACAAACATGCCTGCAATCCGCAGCTCGTGGTCGTGCGGTAGCGTTCTCGCTTCCCACGCCCGGGTTTCTGGGTTCGATTCCCGGCGGGGTCAGGGATTTTCTCTGCCTCGTGATGACTGGGTGTTGTGTGCTGTCCTTAGGTTAGTTAGGTTTAAGTAGTTCTAAGGTCTAGGGGACTGATGACCATAGATGTTAAGTCCCATAGTACTCAGAGCCAGCCATGCCTGCAAAGTATTTTTCATTTCAGCCTGGTACTCGACAGCAAAACAGGGCAAGGAGCAACTTTGGAAAGTAAATCAGCTATAGTGAACGACGAAGGAAATCCAAAGAGGGTCACGAACGTAATATTTGAGGAAGGAAGGTTATGGCAGGTAAATAAATAGATCTAAAAGAACGTTTGAGTTGGACACTTTTAAAATTTGGATCAGCACAAATAATGTTCGACTTTGCGGAAGATATATTATCTAAAAGGATTACAACTGGTTTCATTTAGGACAGTCACCTTACAATGACAATAAATTCCCTTTAATAGCATTCAGGAGTTTGTCACTGAGTGGGAGTACTCGGGTATTCAGGAAATAACTTGTGGAACATATTGTCTTCCGTATATGGATGGGGCACAATACAAATGATGAAGGGAGCTGGCGACCTCTCACTGTTAGGAATGTGGCGGAATCGTTGACACATGATGAAGGTTACGCTACAGAATAAAGTGCAGGAATTATTACGTAAAACAACCAACAATATAAAGCTATGTTGTGTTATAGATTAAAAGTTCTCAGTTTACTTCCCCGTCAAACTTGGATAAACTCCGAAAGTTTGTAATTTTATCCGAAATTAACGGGGCAAGAACTCCGTCGCGAAAAACCTCGGGAATGAATTTTCTTTTTTTAGGAATAGTGATGAAATGTGTCCAAGGAATTTGAATGTATTTTGCCTATCAAGCGTGGATACAGGAAGTCGTGGTCTTCCGCCGGACATGTAGAAAATATCGTGCGACGCTCCTTAGGTAGACCGAGAACAACTGGTGCAGCTCTTTCTTTACTTGTTTCCCGTTGCATGCAAGATGTTGGGCACTAACGTAATAGCAGTTGAAGAATGTTGGATATATAAATAGATGGACAGTAAAAACAGAAGCGCATGTTGAGTAGTTTAGTGTGATGTTCCATATGTGCCCAGCAACGCCACAGGAAAGATCGATTGGTGGCATGATTAGCAACTGAACCACAGGCCCAATCTGTTTCTGATCATTTCCGTTTTTTTATTCGTTTTGTATAACGCTATAATTTTACATGGCAACGTAATGTAGAACATATGTTTCTTTTCAATTTTATTGTAGATACAAGTAATTCAGAACAAAATTGGAAAAGAAAAACATCAATATAAATAATGTCAGATTGTTGTGCAGAAATACGTTAAAGGATTATCAAGTGTTAATTTATTCATTTCGTTGGGAACACTGAGGAGCTGTGTTTTCCTTTTAAAGAATATATTCTGCAGTAGTCATTTGTTATGATTACTGTAGAGGGTGAGTCACGTAAGACGTAACATACCTTTTATTTCGTGAACGGTTCCAGATATCGAAACGATGTTTTCCTAATTGATAGTGCGATAAGGTACACGTAATGTTTTTGTATAGATAATTCTCTGAAGTCTGATAACAACCGAGGTATTGAGACAAGTATGATTTTTTTAAAGGAACCGTATACTTTTCATAACTGCTTTGAGGTGCTCTTTGAAAGATGTGTTCAGCAATATAGCACTTGCTAATAATAACATTGTAAGCTTACGCAATAGAATCCGAGAAATGTACGAAAATAGGAAAGCAATGCACCCGGAATCGCTTATTGCGTGTAAGCACTGGCAGCCAGAGCTCTGATGTCAACCTCCGCTATTATGTTATGCAGCGAGACAGGCCTACTCTACTAAGATAAAACATCAGGTCGACTACGATTTTTGTATGTGGAACTAGGGCATGTGCTAGCTTCTGGCTGTCAGATAGGGCTGAGGAAATCTTTCAAATTGTCGTGTCCTATCACAGGATAGAAGGGGGATAGGGGGTTTGAGGTCATTTGTAAAATGTAAACTTTAGTGGCCGGAAATGTGGCAGTTAATACACTACTGACCCTTAAAATAGCTACACCACGAAGATGACGTGCTACAGACAAATTTAACCGACAGGAAGAAGATGTTGTGATATGCAAATGATTAATTTTTCAGAGCATTCACACAAAGTTGGCACCAGTGGCGACACCTACAACGTGCTGACATGAGGAAAGTTTCGAATGGATTTCTCATATACAAACAGCAAAAACTGGTTCTGAGCACTATGGGACTTAACTGCAGTGGTCATCAGTCCCCTAGAACTTAGAACTACTTAAACCTAACTAACCTAAGGACATCACACACATCCATGCCCGAGGCAGGATTCGAACCTGCGACCGTAGCGGTCACGCGGTTCCAGACCGAAGCGCCTAGAAACGCACGGCCACACCGGCCAGCTACAAACAGCAGTTGACCGGCATTGCCTAGTGAAATGTTGTTGTGATGCCTCGTGTAAGGAGCAGAGATACGTACCATCACGTTTCCGACTTTGATAAAGGTTGGATTGTAGCCAATCGCGATTGCGCTTTATCGTATCGCGACATTGCTGCTCGCGTTGGTCGAGATCGAATGACTGTTAACAGAACATGGAATCAGTGGGTCCAGGATGGTAATACGGAGCGCCGTGCTGGATCCCAACGGCCTCGTATCACTATCAGTCGAGATGACAGGCATCTTACCCGCATGGCTGTAACGGATCGTGCAGCCACGTCTCGATCCCTAAGTCAACAGATGGGGACGTTTGCAAGACAACAAGCACCTGCACGAACAGTTAGACGACGTTTGCAGCAGCATGGAGTATCAGCTCGGAGAGCACGGCTGCGGTTACCCTTGACGCTGCATCACAGACAGGAGCGCCTGAGATGGTGTACTCAACGACGAACCTGGGCGCACGAATGGCAAAACGTATTTTTTCGGATGAATCCAGGTTCTGTTTACAGCATCATGCTGGTCGCATCCGTGTTTGGTGACATCGCGGTGAACACACATTGGAAGCGTGTATTCGTCATCGGCGTACTGGCGTATCACCCGGGGTGATGGTATGGGGTGCCATTGGTTACATGTCTCGGTCACCTCTTGTTCGCATTGACGGAACTTTGAACAGTGGACGTTACATTTCAGATGTGTTACGACCCGTGTCTCTACCCTTCATTCGATCCCTGCGAAACCTTACAATTCAGCAGGATAATGCACGACCGCATGTTGCAGGTCCTGTACATGCCTTTCTGGATACAGAAAATGTTCGACTGCTGCCCTGGCCAGCACATTCTCCAGATCTCTCACCATTTGAAAACGTCTGGTCAATGGTGGCCGAGCAACTGGCTCGTCACAATACGGCAGTCACTACTCTTGATGAACTGTGGTAACGTGTTGAAGCTGCATGGGCAACTGTACGTGTACACGCCATCCAAGCTCTGTTTGACGCAATGCCCTAAATTAAAAGCAGGAAAACTTTCGATTTCACCGGCGCTTGAACACCGCTACGATTTCTGGCAAACTAATAACCACTGTTGAGCCATGCATTGGTGAGATGTTTCGACTCTGTGTCAAGTAGCTCTGGCTGGCAGCTTTACCTTTCTCTATCCGCCAACGTTTTAATTGTGGTTTGAGTTAAGTCTGCAATTTCCGAGATGAGGAGCAGATGCAGAAAGACTGATTGCCAGTGAAGGCAGGTCGATAACTTGGATCAGCACTAAACACTCGAAACACCATCACAGAGCATCTACCAGAGGCTTGGGACTCGACAGGGTGCTTGCAGCAAAAGACTCATGGAATTCATGGATCTGATTAACACTACTTATTAGTGATCAGATTGACTAATAGACGAAGGCCAATTCTAAACATTAGAAAAACCAAAGAGGCAATCGGTTGCACAACTGAAGTCCCTGTCGGAATCTAAGAGGATGAGCGCTAACAGGAGTAGCTATGACTAGTAGCATGTTCGGTACAAATTTGATAGCGGCATTGTAAATGAGAAAAACAAACATATCGGAGCTTACCGAGGAGGCCACGAGCGACACGGAGTCAGCGTCTCATCAACGATCTGATTGAGAACTCCCTATGAATACAAAAACATGGTTTTTTTAAGGAATCGTGGCGATGCATTATTTCTCCCTTCCTGTAGTCGACCCACCAATCGACCGGCACTTAACAAGCTTCGGCCAACCTGACGAGTCGCTCTGTACCTCCAGGGCGCCTGTGGTCAACTACGTTTCGATACCTCTCCTTCTCCTATTCGATAGGTAGGTATGTTCCTGGACTATACATTAACAAGTTTGGTAGCAACAGCGTTCAGCTGAACGCTAGACGCCACTGCCATTTCTACAATGACCAGCGACAACACCGTTTTACGTCACATGGTCCCGATCTCCGTCCGTCCCCAGGAGGGGGCTGCTGCAGTAGCCCTATAAACTTTGTAAACCCGCTAACGTAGCAGTTCTCAGAAGCAGGTAAAAAGCTAGCTGCCACTGCTAACACGTGACTTTTTGTGGCCGTCTTCTACTGCACAACAGCGTCTAGACGGTCGATGCTGTTACCAGCTAATTCTCTGAAGTGGAACTTCTCCTCTGAGGCAGCTGCCCAGAGTGTTTGCAGTTTGCAGGGCTCTAGTGTTACTACTTAGCCCCGTTAACCTAAAACCTACCACTTTTTACTGTTCTCTGATTTCCTGTCTTGGAGTGCCCTTGATTGCGTCCAACAGCCTTAAGCGTAACAACGTACAAGTCATTATGTCATCTGTTTATGACATCTTCCCCCATGGGAAAAACCTGTTGACAGTTATTTGGCAACAAATTTGTAACCAGGCGTCTGTTGTAGTTAGAACATCGTAGCTCTAGAAAGGTCATTCTAGATATGCTTGGTTAACGACTCTAGTTCGTATATTTCGTATTTCATTTCCATTTTGTACACATGTAACATCAACATGAAACACTGTTCCATTTTTCGCAGCACTAATATACACTTAGGTACATATGCTTAGAAGCATCATTGTAAAACATTGGTTCATTTTTCATGAAGACGTACATTGTACAGAACATAAATTTAAATCGTTAGCTAATTACCTTTTCCCATTTCTAACATTACAGATACAAATACACAACAAAAATATTTTTCTCTCTTTTTTTATGTTACATATACATGTCGATATTTATTTGTTTATTTTTCTTCTATCACTTATACATAAACATAGCAATACAGCATATTATTTAGCATCATTACAATAATAAATCTGAAAGAGCACACACAAATTATTGTTTACATTTTACTTATGTGATTAACACCAGTAATTTCTTACGTACTAAGGAAGTTTTGCAGTGCCTTGCGCTATCATTGATCTCTGCGTAGAGGTGGCGTAGGTAACGCCGCTTTTTCCTCACTGCGGTCAAACGTAACGGAGCCTTCATCACACCACTCTTCACTACTTCTTCTGCTTGACCGAAGAGGCCGTCACTACAAGTGCGTACCATTTCCGACCCTTCACATGTGTTTACTACGGACGTCCTCACTCATACACACACACACACACACACACATACACACACACACACACACACACACACACACACACACACACACTGCCACAACAATCATCGGCCATGCCTTTCGACATGTACTTAAAACAATCTCTAAAACATCTGCAGGATCTGCACTAACAACATACAAACACAATAATAAGTATTACAGCTCCTAGGTAAGTCCAGAAAGAATAGTGTTACCAAGGTATTTCTGAGAAACTATGCTACTCTTGGAAAGCTGTTTCCTCTTCTACTTCTGTTATTTTATGACCTGCTACTGTAAGGTCATATAAATGCTGTATTACATGCCCCAAACTGCATGTCTGAAAGTAACTAAGAAATTCTCCTGTTTTCCTTCTTTGTAATACAGCAATCGGTCTCCACGTTAAAAGCTGGCACTATCTTTTCACTGTTCACATTAAGTCTTATTATTTGTTCGGACTGTATGAACACCTGTGTTCTATGCCCTTTACATTTTCAATAAAATGTTGACCAGCACATCTGTTGGCTTATTGTCATTACACATAACTGTGAAGCCTTCCTCTTCTGGAGCAACGATAACTATTGGTCCTGACTAGATGGAGTCCAAAGACTATCATTTAGTTGCGCAAACTTATTGATACAATCTTTGTAAATTGGAGCATACTTGCTTCATATGTCTCATGATCACATGAGGACGTTAAAACAAACTTTTTTTACAGATTTTGCGAACGCGATCTATCTCTTCACACAACAGTTTTTCGTTACTCAATTTTGCATAGTGCCGCTAACAACAAATCTTCTTTCTCTGGTTGCATTTACATAAAAAAATCCGTGACTTCCATCAGCTTCAGAAGGTAGAGGTAATACTTTGAACAGATTAAGCAGTTCGTTTCCTACCAATGGCATATTCATTAGATACCTTAGTATATAGCCAGACATAAACGCATCAACATCAATTATGCTTAATATCTAGTACCCACTTTGTTCTGTGAGAGCAACTGGGAACTTCTTTTCATTAATATCATCCCAAATTAAGTGCACGCATCTAACTATTTGCACTGGATTAATTACTGAGGTTCCAGTATTGCTTTCTGGACATTTACTACGACAGAGATTAGTCTCCTGTACCCTTTCTAGCTCAGTGTCAATCGATACCAACTGCATTAACTGTTCATTAACAGTAGTGATCAAACCCAAGTGCTGTATCTTTTGATCAGTACTATTAGCATATTCATTCATGTGCCTACGGCGCTTTTCCGTGTCTTTAACAATCATTGCCTCGTTACGTCCAAGGCTAGCTGCTGTATGATTGACACTCGTCGTAGTTGCTTTTACTACTGTTACTCACTGTTTGGTCAGCTTAAGCAATTGCCGCTGTTCATTTCCAGTTAAATCAATCTCTGATTTCAAATATAAGGCATCCTGGGCATCTAATGTCCTAGACAATATTTTATTTATTTCATCCAAAAAATTTAAGACACCTCGTTTCCTACGTGCCTCATGTCTGGTTAACTGTCCAATTTTTTAAACCTTGCGAATTCTGGATGTTTTTGACATGCCATTCTAAGGCTTGCTGTACAGCGGTGCATTCTTGATCTCTTATTCCTATTCTTATTAACTTCTATTTATAATATCCTACCAATAAATGTGCCATTCTCTCTGTCTCGTCAGTTTTTCGCTGATGTTCTCCCAGATTAATGAAACTGAAGATTTTCCACGTCACACCGTAGATTTTCACCTTGCCGATACCATCACAATGTAATCCCGGCAATGAAGAAAACTTCTCTACGCTAACTTCTTGAAATTGTCGAAGTGTGTACACTGAGGCAATACACTTCACCAGGTGCAACATTCTCGCCAATTTCCTCATCTTAAATTCCAGAAAATGTTCTACTTCAGTAGAATTCCATTAACCCATTGGCACCCACCGTTAAAAATGTGTTACAGTTCACACGAATGACCACATTTTGGCCCCTTATCCTTACTACAGTGTATAGGCCAAGCCATTTATTGTGTAGCTTACGGCTACATCCTTCTGAATCTGCATAGTGTATTCATCTCTTGGTCTCCGTCTACGATTTTTACCCTCCACGTTGCCCTCCAGTACCAAATTGGTGATCCCTTGATGCCTCAGAATATGTCCTACCAACCGAGTCCTTCTTCTAGTCAAGTTGTGCCACAAACTCCTCCCCAATTCCATTCAATACCTCCTCATTAGTTATGTGATCTACTCATCTAATCTTCGGCATTCTTTTGTAGCACCACATTTCGAAAGCTTCTATTCTATTCTTGTCTAAACTATTTATCGTCCATGTTTCACTTCCATACATGGCTACACTCCATACAAAAACTTTCAGAAACGACTTCCTGACACTTAAATCAATACTCGATGTTAACAAATTTCTCTTCTTCAGAAACGCTTTCCTTTTCATTGCCAGTCTACTTTTCTATCGGTTCTGCTACAATGAACATTGTTAGAGCATCCTGGAATGTTAGTGAATATCTATTATTTCTGTCTTTACCATCAGTGGACTGACGATATCAATACGACACCTATCAAACACCCCTTCTGGTGTTGATGTTAGAACCAATGGCAGTATTGTCCATTTTTTTTTGACAAATAGCGCATTTTCTGATGTAATACTCAACACGCTTCTTACCACCGGAACAAGTTCGGTATTTCCTATTTCGATCTAAGTTCTTACGATCAATTGATAAGGGTCTATAGGTGCGTCACGGAATTTCCACAAAATGTCCGCCTTTTTTTCAGAGGTTATCTCGTGCTGTTCGTCCTCCTCGACTATCGGTATCTCCTCACTTCCATTTGGCCCTGTTTCGGTATCAGATAACTGAACTTCCCTTATCCTCTATAATGCACCCGCTACACGGCTGTTCTCGGCTTTTTTTGTGTACAATTTCGTAATCATATTATTCTAATTTCAGTCTGATCTCCCTGCAATGGTTTATGATTTGTATGAATGGTAAACTTACGGCCAAAAACATATGGTTTGAAATGTTTGAACACCCACACGGCCAGTAACTATCTCTCTCGATTGTACTATAATCTATATCTGCAATGTTGAAATTTATGGACTCATATGCAACTGGAAGGTCTTCACCCACTTCCCCTTGGCTACGAAATGAACCAATAACGTCCTGGCTCGCGTTAGTGATGGTTATAAATGTTATGATTTTCGTCGTCAATTGTTATGATGACAGGTGGCCAATGCTAAATACAAACATATATTGTAGGTTTGGCAGCGAAGTCAGTAAGTAGCTGGCTGCATAGTCTGTATCTGCAATGACTGAAATAATTAGTAGTCGTTGGTAAAAAGTAATGTATATTGTACTTAACTTGTGTTACAGTCTTCTTCATATGCTGCATACAAATAATTACAAACATATTTAGAGAAGCATTACTTAGGTCATACTTGACTAAGGCCTTGTTAGAGGTGGCTTCCCATCAGCTGAAGGCTATGCTACATTCCTAGTTGGCGTCCCGAGCAAGAGTGGACGAGAGTTCGCTAGATACTTGTCACAAGCCGCGACTCGTGGGTCCAGTGATATCTATTGCGGACCGTGGTCGATATCTGCAACCCCTAATAAGTGTGGCATCGAACGATGATACCACAATAAACTTTTTTTTATAATTGGGTCCTGTAATATAAGGGGATTCAGTACATTCTGTCTTAGCGCTTGGAACGCCTCCGCTTGCTTGACGGCCTCATCCATACTTAACGCCTTCTTTCAGCAACTCATGTAGTGGCTGTGCCACTTTGGTAAAGTCCCTTAGGAAGAGTTTATAGTACCTAGCTTTTTTTAATGCTTTCGTTGTACTGGGCTGAGAATAATTCGCCGCTGCTTTTAGTTTGTTTGTGTCTTGTTTTAATCCACCTTCGGTTAAGACATGTCCCAGACATGTGCCTTTCCTTGCAAATTCACGTTTATCCATCAGCAACTTCCAATTAAGTTACCTTAGCTTCTAGAAAACCTCGTCCAGTCGGGCATTTTGTTCTTCCAGCGATGGGCCGAAAATTATTACATCGTCTAAATAAATAAACGTCTTTTCAACCTGTAAACCCATTAGTCCCGAAATTGTCAATTTTCGGAAAGTGGAGGGTGAAGAATAGAGTCCCATTTGCATTCTTTTGTAGACGTAATGCACGTATGCTGTATTAAAAGCTGTCGGTTCTCGGTCTTTTTCATCTTGTACCCCCTGATAGTATCCCTTAGTCCAATCAAGCATTGAAATATATTTTGCCTTACCCATCCCGTGAAAAAATGTTATAGAAACGTGGTGTGGGAAGACTGTGTCGATAGCAATGTCACTTAGTTTTCTGTAATCCCTACCACCCTCCACTTTCTTTTACCAGATGCATCCATCTTTTTGGGACTCGTGCGTAACGGGAAGTTACAGGCCCTGTTGAAGGTACTGTTATATCATCTTCCAACATCTGATTTATCTCCTGTTGTAAAGCTTCTTTCTGTGCTTCTGGAAGAGCGAGAACAGATTATTCGCCCCTGTGCTTCAGAAATCAATTTTATTCAATGTCGGGCTGTATCAGTATATGTCAACTTATCCCGTGCCGAATGAAAGATATCATTATATGCTGAACACATCTCTATAGTGTACTCTTTTTCTACGGCATTTAAACGATCTAACAGCAAGTTTTCTTTTAATAAACGGATCCTCGATTTTTTCTCACTCGAGACGTTGTCTATCTTGCGCACGGTCAGCTAAATGACGTATCTTCTTCCATCTCAATACGAGACATCTCTGAGGAAAGCGCTTCTTCTCGTTATTTAACACGCTAATTAAACAACAGCATTTTCGTATTCTCGCCAGCATCTCTGGTAAATACATGCGTTCCTGCAACTCTTATTTCTTGACAATGAGCTGTCTTAGGCTATTGTCTGCAACCTTTATCGTCAAATTTATCTCCTCTCGACGACTCAACTTTATTTTAGCCACCTGGCTTTGCCATAGGCTCCGTCCCTTCCGTTTCCCATCGGTAATACGCCTGTCTGCCGGTACCTCTTCTTCGGAGTACAGTGGTTTACTGGCTCCTCTGAACAGCTCGGAGAATTTTGAACTCCATTGTGTTCGCACCTTGCAGTTTCAAAATCTGTTTGTGGCTTTATAAGCCCCTGTCCCTGTGTACTTGGGCATTGCGCTTCTACCTCCATACACAGTAAAACGGCCTACACCCGATCCACACAGTTCCATTGGTGTAGTCAACTACTATACCATTCTTCGTAAAGAAGACTCTGCCAATTAAACCGGCGTAGGGAATATACAGTTCCAATCCAAGCAGGTGTAATTTATGAGTCACTTTTTATTCCAGATCAACTCCAAGGTCTGAAACTGCCGTCCCATACGTGTGTACTACCGAACTTTAACCTTTATGCTTTCTTCAGATCTGTACCCGATCTGGCTTCGCAATTAGATCATAATGAACAAACTACTTTTTGCTCCATTATCTAGAAGCAATTCTAATGGACTTTCTGTATTTTATAGGCAATTCAGTTCTAAAAACTCATTTTTACTTTCACAGACGACTTTGAATACCTTTCCGAGCACGAGGCGATTGTAATCTCATGCTTTTCTTAAGTTTTGGTGCTTCTTCTTTGGGGACTGGCGACGGGCGACTTCTAAAAGACGTGAAATGGCACTAGCAAACCAGATTACTAGCTAAGGAGTGACGCAAAAGGATTACCCACATGTCAAAGCAGCGCACAAGCTTCCTCTACAATCCGGTGCGAATGGCAGGATATGATGTACAAGGTCCCCTGAACTCTACCATGCTTATGCCAGCACTATAGTGATGCACTTGAATGACAAATGAGGGACATTCCTGCGACATTCTTACCCCAAAACGACTGTTGTGGCACATCATTACCTGGAAACACCATAAACAGGCGAAATAAATATTTTACGCAAAATAATCAATACATATACTATTACGGTATAGCTTCCCTATGTAATACCCCACTTCCACCGAATTTAATGTTGCCATCTAGAGTACACCTGGGGTCTTTCCTGGTGGGAAAGGAGCACGGGGGCGACACTAGTTTCATGGAAGTGAGAGGGAACGGCTCGCATTGAAAGTAGCACAATTTCGCACAAAATAAAACTCATTAATCACTGATGCCTGGAACATATTATCTTTCCGTCGGCAAGTAACCGTCTCGTATATGGAGATACTTTCTATGTCGAGCGAAATCAAAGACGGTTGCTTGATCCTTGTAGGGAGGCAGGAACGGCTGTTTCAAACGTGGTAACCCCCACCGCCCTCCCCCGCGATACCTGACGTCATCAGTCGCCCGGCGGACTGGAGCTGCTATGAGCTGACCAACTTACGTCACTGCACATGCGCTACTTCGGTCCTTTCTGGAAGGTTCCAGGCGCTGCAGTCGCGTCTATATGTGTAAGCGGACACGGTGCCGACCAGAACACCGTCCCGGTATTTTTCCTTAGTACCAAATTTAACTCTTCCCCTCCTGTCTCACTCTACATTTTTAGAATTTACAGTCAAGACAATATCGATAAAATAGATACGAGATTTCACGAAAACTGGTTCTGCGTATATGTCACAAGTCAGTACCCTTTACATGTTGTGCCTTTCCTCCAACTGACCGTGAATGATAAGCTTGTTATGCACTGGGACAGGTTATGAACATCACGAACTGTCTTTTCGGTGGCGGTTAGTAGGGAGAAGTCAGGAGAATTTCCCCATCTTTTCCCTGGGTCACCTACGACCGTGTGTTGTATATATATTCCCCCAAAAAAATTGTACACCCTCTCAGAGCTTTTCAGTTCACTCAAGATTTTTTGTTGCAACAATGCATGTGGAGTACATTAAATAATTACGCTTACAGGTCAACTGCATTAGCGGTTCAGAGGAACCAGGTGCTGAAACACCCATACGTGGTGATGACTCGGGCATCCAGTCGACCGTACAGATGGCGAATACTGTCGTGGGATACGTTATGCCACGCCTGCTCGACCTGTTCACGTAGTTCCGTAAGTGCTGTTGGTTGGCGAGTCGTACGAGTCACCTCTCGTCCCATCATATCCAACACGAGCTCGATTGCAGACAAGTTCGGAAATCGTGTTGGCCAGGGAAGGTGCAGCACGTCTAACACAGCACGTTGAATTTCACTGGCTTTGCGTGGGAGAGCATTACCCTGTTAGAACAACACATAATATATACTTGAAAAAAGAGACAGCATTGGTCGTATATTTTTTACTATCGCAAAATCGATTTTCTGTCACTGAGTGACCATCTTCAGTGCTATATTGTATAACTTAAATTAGGATACACTGTTGTCAATAAGCTTACGGCAATCACATGTGATTGTTAGCCGAATATGGAATCGGTGGGTTCAAAAGGGTAATACGGAACGCCGTGCTGGATCCCAACGGCCTCGTATCACTAGCAGTCGAGATGACAGGCATCTTATCCGCATGGGTGTAACGGATCGTGCAGCCACATCTCGATCCCTGAGTTAACAGAAGGGGACGTTTGCAACACATCAATCATCTGGACGAACAGTTCGACGACGTTTGCAGCAGCATGGACTATCAACTCGGAGACAATGGCTGCGGTTACCCTCGACGCTGCGTCAGAAAGAGGAGCGCCTGTGACGGTGTACTCAACGACAAACCTGGGTACACGAATGACAAAACATCATTTTTTCGGATGAATCTGGGTTCTGTTTACAGCATCATGATGGTCGCATCCGTGTTTGGCGACATTGCGGTGAACGCATATTGGAAGCGTGTATTCGTCATCGCCATACTGGCGTATCACCCGGCGTGATGGTATGGGGTGCCATTAGTTACACGTCTCGGTCACCTATTGTTCGCACAGACGGCACTTTGAACAGTTGACGTTACATTTCAGATGTGTTACGACCCGTGGCTCTACCCTTCAAATGGCTCTGAGCACTATGGGACTTAACGTTTGTGGTCATCAGTCCCCTAGAACTTAGAACTACTTAAACCTAACTAACCTAAGGACATCACACAACACCCAGTCATCACGAGGCAGAGAAAATCCCTGACCCCGCCGTGAATCGAACCCGGGAACCCGGGCGCGGGAAGCGATAACGCTACCGCACGACCACGAGCTGCGGACCGCTACCCTTCATTCGATCCCAGCGAAACTATACATTTCAGCAGGATCATGCACGACCACATGTTGCAGGTCCTGTACGGGTCTTTCTGGATACAAAAAATGTTCGATTGCTGCCCTGACCAGCACATTCTCCAGATCTCTCACCAATTGAAAACGTCTGGTCAATGGTGGCCGAGCAACTGGCTCGTCACAATACGCCAGTCACTACTCTTGATTAACTGTGGTATCGTGTTGAAGCTGTATAGGCAGCTGTACCTGTACACGCCATCCAATGCCCAGGCGTATCAAGGCCGTTGTTACGGCCAGAGGTGGTTGTTGCGGGAACTAATTTCTCAGGATCTATGCACCTAAATTGCGTGAAAATGTAATCACATGTCAGTTCTAGTATAATATATTTGTCCAATGAATACCCGTTTATCATCTGCATTTCTTCTTGGTGTAGCTGTTTTAATGGCCAGTAATGTATATGACCAGAATCTCTTTGAGTTTTCTGCCAAATTTCTGTTACAAGAACTGCAAAAGAACGGGTCTACCAGCGTTCTGCACGTACAGAGATCTGGTTAGCGTGCCCACCAGCAACCCTAAAAGTGAACGAACGTTTTAGCTTATCGCACTCAGACCAAAATGCCGTGTCTGGGTCCAGTGTGTCTTGGCCGAATGCACTCTACGAGACAGCGCTCACCAGGTCTACGTCGTACGTGCAAACGACCATCACCTGCATGCAGCAAAATCTGCTTTCATCGCCGAAGACCACAACACGCCATTCCAAGCTATAGTCTGACAGCACCAATTGAACCGTGCTTGTCGCTGTTGTGACGTGACTGGACAGTGGGCCAACAACCGGTTCGCCACCGTTGGTGTTGACAAGTCTGGGCTCACAGCCCTGGTACCTGCGTTGTGGTAGCTGTACCATGTGGCACAGCGTCCTTGACAATACGACGCTGCTGGTGGGCATCTGTGCATCGTGCACGTCCAGAACCTCGTCTACAGGTTGTAACACCAGAACTCCATAGCTCTACTGACGTAATTTTTTCTTTTTTGTTTGTTCTACCTTCGGTCATTAAGATATTGTAAATATTGTTTGATTGTATTGATACCACAAGAATGTTCGTTTTTTCTTTTGTAAAAACTTTGATATCATGGTTTACTCCTATACGATGTAGTGTGTCTGTTATTTAAATTCTTTGCCTTATTTGGAGGGGACAAAACTTACTGTATATAATTGTAATTTCTGTGTGAATAATATGTGTAACATGTGTAACTGATCTATTTTATTGAAAGTGACTGTTTGCTGTTATGTAAATTACTGACCTTCACTAAGGCCTTTTAATTATTGTATGATATAAAACATGGTGTGGTTCCCCTCCGGAACGGAACTTTGTAGCGCGCACAAAATTTGGTTGGCATGGATATAAAGGTGGACGGAAGAGTCAGTCTGGGACGAGGTACCTACCCGCCAACAGTTCATGTAAAAGTTGTGTATTGTGCTGGTGCCGACAGAGGCTTTCTGTGCCGTTTCCCAATGTGCCAAAGCCTCGGATGGATGGATAAATAGCTGGAACTATTCTGGAATTGGTATCTATCATCGCCACCAAGTAATGACAGAGTCCAGAATTTCTACCTGCTAATCCACCTACCAACATGCACTCGTCACCATATTGCGCAATCACTATAATGAAATGGAAAAATCGTAGAACTATACAGTAATGGATATGCTGATGTGGATGATTTATTTGTTTTCAGTTATAAGGTAAACAAAAAGTCTGTCTATGAAAACTTACCTTGATTTATCATCTGTTACATATCCACTTAGGATCCTTCCCATGCTAAAGTGATTACCGAGTGTCCTTATTGAAAAATGTTAAAGCCTAGTGTTTTACTAATTAATGCATCTCGAATGTAGTAAAAAGAAAGTTAAAGTTAATGTGGCAAAAGAGTGTGCTAAAACAAATGATGTTTGTTGAAAGTAATCTTGCAATCAGAACTGCTTTCCAAATACTAAAATAAGTAATTGATTTTAAAGTAATGAAATAATAAAAAATGATATAAAAACCTTTTGCTGTCAGTTTCAAAAGTAAGTGTTTTCAAAACTGAGGTTTATAAAATTTTGCTTACTCAATGATCATGGTGTTGCCTGTTGTAAATTGCAAAATATGAGTCAGTATCTTACAAATACGTAAATTTTGTGTCTTACTGCAGTAAAAGTTGAGAACTGCTATTGTGGAAAGTTACATACTCATGCTTGCTAAGTGCTTGTTTCTCTTGTGTATTGAAAGTGCATATTAACAGTGTAACAGGATCCACAGTTTGTCCACTGCGCTCATGATAGATAACAATTGACAGAAAGACCATTATCTATGAAAACAGTAACTTCTATTATTCAGAGGACAGTGAGAAATAGTTTGCTAGTGAACTCTTTTTTTATTCCCATGTTAGTTAGAAAAGCAAATGGTAAAAGAAAGACTAAACCTATGCCCAATTTAGATTTTTGCAGTGAACTTTATTCACATCTCATGTCAGATAGGATAGTGAAAAGTGATACTAAATCAATGTCCAATTCATGATTCTAAAGTGCACTTTATTAGTAATATTATTGAAACCATTCAGTTTGACCATGCCTTGAAGGCAAAAGTGTATGTCATTACCTGTTGTACTTACGCAAATAGCTTTGTTCTTCTATAACTGTTAGCACTTTCTTTAACGTCAACATCTGCTAGTGACAGAGTTCATTGCACTCTTGTGTGATAAAGTATAGGCTGTGTCTGTGCATTAAAGTTACTCATATCTATTTTCTTGAACAAGAATGTTAATCATTCTCATGACTAATTAGGCTGGCGACCGTTTCCCTTATTCTTTGAACAGTGTGGATAGATAAAATATTGTTTGTTACTGTTTAAATATTTACGTAATTCTGACTTTCACTTCCAATCAACCGCCTCCGTTAGGTACATCACGCTCAACACAACAAAATTCCTTTCAGAGAATAACACTGCACTGTTGCTTTATACCATAATTGGTTAATAAAATAGTTTTAGAACATAAATAAAGAGCAGTGGTAGTGTTATAAGGTGTGAGAATATTAGTGTGACCACTGATACCAGCATCATTGCATAACTGACACAGCACGTCCAAATTATGTGGCAATTCTTCGAAAGAATCACCCCGCCACTCGAAATGCCATAATTTGACCCCTTTCAGTTGACTGTAGAAGGCACGGGTGTGTCTTCATGGCACAGTTTCCTGCTTGCTTCACACATCTGCACCGCACTGAGCCTTCTGGCTGTGAGCATTCCCTGTTACAAGGTGGACACAGTCGGTGCTCTGGTGACTACTCCACCACGCTGTCTGCGGACGACGTTGAACATTACAAGTACATCTACTACCCCTCAGGTGGCAGTATTCCGTCATCGGGTCGAAATCGATGTCGTCTTTGCGGGTGTACTAATTTATTTTCTGTCAGTGTAGTTCTCCCGTTACGCCCAGAAGGGCCGGTTCTCTCCATGTAATTCAGCCTCATGTCTTAGGTGACTAATGATATCCCAGACGGGTGTCGTAGTCTCTGCCCAACTGCCCAAACAGCTATGCCCATTAGGCAACACAAAATAGTTTCCCCTGGAAAATTTTGAGTACGATGTAAACAGAAACGTCACAGCGACAACTTCTAAAGTGGAGCCTCACCTTCAACGGCGCAGCACAATGTTCGCGCCTAGTTATTTTAGGCCCCTGACAAGGTCCGTGATTCGCGCGACTTGAGCCAATTAGAGGGGTGTCGCTGAGTGCGCAGACGGGACTTCCACCGCCCCCGTTACCGAGTCGAGAAAGGCAGAAAGGCACAAGACCAAGGGCGCCAGAGCCTGGGTCTTGGCCGCAATAAGTAAGGAAATTGCCAGCCGAGGAGTCCCTGGAGAGGCGCGCCGGGCCCGGAATTGGCTCCAGAATCAGATTAAACGTAAATAGGAGGGCTGTCGAGAGGCGGCGCTCCTTTCCTTACCGACTGGAGCGCTGGGCCAAAGGCGGCGGTGGCGGCGGCGGTGGCGGAGGCGGCGGGGGCGGAGGCGTCCGCGTCTTGCGCCACCTCTTCCGGCGGCGTCAACGTTCCGTCCCCATGGCGGCCGCGACGAGAAACTGGTATGAGGGATGGGCAAGGAAACTAAGCATGTTCAGCGTCTAACAAAAGTTTTCCACACTGAAGAGAATAACAAAGACGGCGTTAAAACAATTGTCACGTATTGCTACAAGAGATGGCACCTAATCTGCACCTATACTCCTCAAGTCACCTTACAGTGTACAACGGATGGTACTGTGTGAATCATTGTCAGTCCCGCTTTCCCTGTTCCAGTAGTGTACGATTCGCGATGAGAGCGACTGCTGGTAAGCCTCCGTGTGGGCTCGACCTCTCATTTTATCTTCATTGTCTTTTCGTGAGTCTTTCGTGAGAGGAAGCATTATATTAGCTGACCTTTCTAGAAACATACGCTCTTGGAACTTCAACTGTAGATCACACGGTGATGCAGAACGCCCCTCTTGCACTGTCTATATACTGGAGCTGCATGATGATCTCTGAGACACCCGGGTTCGATTCCCGGCGGGGTCAGGGATTTTCACCTGCCTCGTGATGACTGGGTGTTTGTGTTGTCCTCATCATTTCATCATCATCCAGGAAAGTGGCGAAATTGGACTGAGCAAAGATTGGGTAATTGTACGGGCGCTGATAACCACGCAGTTGAGCGCCCCACAAACCAAACATCATCACATCACACATCATCATCTCTGAGACACTTTTGTGCTTTCTAAATGAACCTGGAACGAAGCGTGCTGTTCATCTTTGCATCTTTCCTTTTCCTCTCTCAGTCTTCGTAGGTACAAATCCCATACTGACGAGTAGTACTAAAATATTGGTCGAACGAGTGTTTTGTAAGCTACTTTCTTTATTGATGGACTACATTTGCCGACGATTCTTCTAATGAATCTGTCTGGCATCTAACTTACTCGCGATTAATTTTATGTCATCGTTCCGCTTAAAATTGTTCCGTACGCATAATCCTAGATATTTTATGGAAACACTTGCTTGCAGTGATTGTTCTGCAATTGTGTAGTCATACAGTAATAGGGCTTTCTGTCTATACATTCTCAGTAGCTTACATTTGTTTAAGTGGAAAGTCAATTGTCACCCCCCCCCCCCCCCCCCGGCCCTCATAAGAGTCGATCCTCTGCAGCTCATCCTGAATTTCGCAAAGTTTTTGTAACGATGTGGCTGAGCTCCAGCAAGCCATGTTAACAGGAATTCGTGGAAGGGCTTGGATCCAGGTTATGACATCATTCACTGGCAAATGATTCACATTTACTAAACAATTTTTCTTAAAAGAAAAACAACAATAGTAAAACACAATTAAATAATCTTTTAGAAATCAAAAGTTCTTAAAACACAGAGTGGAGTTCTTTAAATTCAGAAGAGCGTAATGGCTTCAACAATTTAACAACGATAGCAGAATGTTTAAACAAATACGATACCTCCAATGTCTCAGGCTAACACAATGGTTTTTAATTATAGACCCCTGATTTAACGTGGTTCTTTAAGAGACCTGGCAAATATAAGCAACTGCAAGGGCCAGCAAATGGTCCGGCTGACTAAGAGAAACTTGACACAGAAATGGCGCGGCACCAAAAGGGATCCAAGCCAAAAGACAAAAAATGCGCGATTTAGGCCCACGCTAGCCAGTGAAGAAAATACTTAAGCCGCAGTCACCGTGCCTCAGAGCAGCTCCACACAAGGCAACAGCAGCGGCGAATCACAAATGCCGGCCAGTAATATCGTGCCTCCGGCGCTCTCGACCTAGTCAGGCCGGGCTACTCGCTCCCATAGACTGCAGAAACAGTAGGTGACCCATCAACAGCAGGGAAACCGTGAAGTAAATTGTTGGTTGACGCCCTCTGATGGACGTTGGCCGCACCTGCGTGTTTGTTGTCATCTGTGTTACTTGCGTGTAAACACTCTTACGTTGGAAAGAAGTCGCAGTGGAGTCGGCAACCCGCATCGCAGATCTGTCTGCTGTGTTGCCACTGCAGCAGGCGTCCGCGGTAACTGCAGCACACAAATGCAGAACTAAGGAAAAAATCCCATAAGATAGGGCCGTAACAACATAACCCAGTATCTCCGCCAAACTAGATCACACAATACGGTCAGACAACAGGAATGAGGTGTTCTTTCAGAGCACCGGATTCAGCTAATCATAATCAAAGTCGTTCCAATTGCAACGGTTCCCTCAGGACGAATCGGCAAAGACACCACCAGCGCGTGACAACACACTTGTCCTCAAACTGATTTCCTTCCTCCTCATCCCCGGTGACTGTCTGTTTTGCACTCGCGCAAGTCGCAAACATTTCAAACAGAGAGACGCGGCACAAGAGAATCGCCGGGCGACTAGAGAGAAAACGAACCACAGACCGCATTCGATACGAACCGACAAGGCTCTGTATACAACAGCAACATCTGCAAAATGTCTCATAGCAGCCAATTACTAGATCATTAATACGTAGACATGGTGAAAAGTAATGGTCCTACAACACTCCCCTGGGCGCCGCGATGTCACTTCTGCGTCTGAAGACTTCTATCCGTTCAGAATGACACGCTGTTTTCTGTTTCTTAGAAACTCTTCCAGTCACGCAGTTAGTCTAAAATTCCGTACACCCGTATTTTGTTCATTAGGCAGAAATGCGGAACTGTGTAGAATGCCTTCTACAAGTTAAGGAACACGGCATCTAACAGGGTTCAAATGGCTCTGAGCTCTATGGGACTCAACTTCTGAGGTCATTAGTCCCCTAGAACTTAGAACTAGTTAAACTTAACTAACCTAAGGACATCACAAACATCCATGCCCGAGGCCGGATTCGAACCTGCGACCGTAGTGGTCTTGCGGTTCCAGACTGCAGCGCCTTTAACCGCACGGCCACTTCGGCCGGCCATCTAACAGGGCCGCTATGTCTACCACTTTCTGGGTCTCGTGAACAAACAGAGCGAGCTGGAATTCAATGTAGTATTGGTCAAAGCTAGAATTAAATTTTCGATAATTGTATGTCTGGAGACTAATTTCTGCTGAGATGTGGGCCAATCTGCCCCTCCTCCAGGTATGTCTCTCACGTAAAAGTAGACACTACAGGCAGAGTTGCATGTGATTACCAACATCCTGTCACATCCTTTGACCATCATTGCAATGAATCATGCACTATTTCAATACACCTGGTTGCATTCGGATCGGATCGCATGCATTGGCCACACGTTCCTGTGGCGTCTGCGCATTATCCATCGGCTGAGCACACACCAATACTTCCATATGACCTCGTAGCCAGAAATCTAACGGATTCAGGTCCGATGATCGGGGAGGGCATGCAAACGGGCTTCGTCGACCAATACATCGCCCATGAAACGTTGCGTTGAGGTTCTGTCGCATGATACACAGGAAATAGGGTAATGACCTGTCGTGCAGAAACCACATTCGTTGTATTTCTACAAAGGGATCGTTCTTCAATAACGCTGGTAATTCATCGGTGATACACTGCACTGTTAATCTGTATGGTAAAGTGTATGGGCCTATGAGTCTGCCACCGACTCTAGCTTGCTATATATTGGTACTGAAGCAACCGTGACACGAGACTTCTCCATAAGTGCTAGCGGATTTACACCTGCCTGCACGTGCTTACTGTAATTTCCTACGCCCTCTCTTGTGAATGCTGCCTACATCACTGAATACGACATATTCACTCGCCACAAGTGAATTGGCAGACATCTCTCTGCATTTTATTACAGGACATTTTCTTCTCGTGGTGATCAGTACCACGTCCAGAAGGAATCTGTGACACTCTTTTAAAAACGCTGTATGTAGACATGGTCCTGAAAACCATGTGTCTCCATGATGGGACTCATTCTCTACAAATCTTCGCAGTATGTTTTACCTATTACAAGCTGCACCCTGCCGCGCATTGATGTGGCTCAATCTGGTTGAATGAAATAGAAAGAGTAGACAAAGCACACTTTCTGATATGCATGGTAACTGGATATAGCCCTCTCCCCTTTTACCCTCTATCTTTCTCCATATCCTTGTGCCTCTCTCTCTGTCCTCTCCTCCAATCCACTCTATATGCCCATTTCCTGGCATCTCTCCGTCCATTTGCTATTTACATACCATATACCCCTTCAGTACGTAAATAAAAATACGTGCGTATTCGAATGCCACGTCTTGTCAAAATATCAAAACAACTGCTGAAGAAGTATCGGAGAATTAAGATTTTAAACGAATAAACATTTATATTTTATGCAAGCTTCCAACAAAATTATTACATATAATTATATGTTTGTGTTATATGTGGCGCTCTAGTAGTTACATACAAACTCGAGTGTATTTGAAACCAAAGTTGTTTCAAAATTCCAAAGCAATCGATAAAGAACTTATGCAGATTTAAGATTTTGAACACACAAACATTTAGTTTTCTATTTAGCTCTTTTCCACAAAATCGTAAACCTCCGAAAAGGCTTCACCGATTCCTTTGCAATTTTGATACAAAATTGGATTCGATTACGTGCGTGCTCTCATATATCTGCTGGAGCGCCACCAAGGAGGTGTGCGACTTAAACAAAAGTTGGTAAGCATGTTTCTTCATCTGAAAGATGACATCTACTAAATTTTTGCGTCAGTCGCATAAGAGTGGCTCTAGTAGCGTCACTATGAGAATGTAAATTAGTTTTCCATAAATATACGCCATAACGGTCGTGGGAGTTATTTACCTTTTGAGGTGGTGAGTTGATGGTAGTGAAGAGTGCTCAAGTAGACAAAGACGCCTTTATCAGCAGCTCACTGAGTCTGAACGAGCTCGTACAATAGAACTATGAGAATCTGGATGTTCCTTCTGCGATACTGCAGAAAGACTTCGCTGGAGTGTACCCACTGTACATGACTGCTGGCAGCGACAGTCACAAGAAGTTACAGTCGCTAGAAGACCAAGATCCGGACAGCCACGTGGCACTACCGAGAGGGAAGACAATCGCGATTGACGTATGGCTCTGGCGCGTCGTACTGCATCTGCAGCTGCAATCTGAGCGGCAGTCGGCACCACAGTGACACAACGAGCTGTTACAAATCGGTTACTTCAAGGACAACTCCGAGCCAGACACCCTATAGCGCGCATTCCAGCGACCCCAAACCACCGCCATTTGCGACTTCAGCGGTGTCAAGCCAGAGCTCATTAGAGGGCAGGTCAGATGTCTGTCGGCTTTCTGATGAAAGCTGGTCCTGCCTCGGTGCCAGTGATGACTGTGAGATGGTTACAAGTAGGCCAGTTGAGGGCCTGCAGAAAGCTATCTACGTGCCACGCACACTGGATCTACAACTGAAGTTATGGACTGAGGGTAGGAGCACTCGTGGCTGTCCCACGCACCCTGACTCGAAAACTGTACGTCAGTCTGGTGCTTCGAGATATTGTGCTGCCATTCATGAACAGCATAGCTGGGGTTGTTTCCCACAGAATAATCCTTACCCACTTACAGCTGCTGTAGCCCCGCATGCTCTACAGAGTGTCGACGTGTTGTCTTCGCCTGTCTACAGTCGAGCACATACGGGGCATCATCGGACGACAACTCAAGCGTCATCTACAAGCAGCATTAATCGTCCCTGATTGACCGACCAAGTGCAACAGGCATTGAACTCCACCCAACAAACAGACATTTGGCAGCTGTACGGAACAGAGCATGAACGTTTGTGTGCTTGCATTCAACATTCTGGCCGTTACATCAGTTATTCATGTACCACAAATTCTCATTATCAATGGCTTATCTCTCGCTTATATTAACCTCTGATCCAGCAATGTTGATCACTTACATACGTTACCAAATGTATTCCATAAGTTTCATTACTCCCCATTTTTTTGGTGTTGAAATTTTTTCCACCAGTGTATACATATATTATAAACATTACGGTGTATATAGCCTTGCCACAGTGGTAACACCGGTTCCAGGCTGATTACTGAAGTTAACTGCTGTCGGGAGAGGCTAGTATCCGTCCGCGTCAGCCGAGCACTGTTGGCAAGCAGGGTGCATTCAGCCCTTGCAAGACCACAAGAGGAGCTACTTGATTAACAAGTAGGGTCTCCGGTCACGACAACTGACAACAGCCCAGAGAGCGGAGTACTGTCCACTTTTATTAGTCATTAGTCCTCTGACTGGTTTGATGCGGCTCGCTACGACTTCCTCTCCTGTGCCAACCTTAACAGATGCCCTACCACTCCCTCTCCATTCTTCTTGGCACTATTTTCCACGTACCCCTATGCTCGCCGATTCTGCAGAGAACCTCCTCGTTACTTATCTTAGCAGACTACCTAATTTTCAACATTCGTCTGTAGAACCACATTTCAGATGCTTCGATTCTCTTCTGTTCCGTTTCACTACCGTATAATGCTCTGCAGCAGATGTACATTCTCAGAAATTTCACCCTCAAATTAATTCCTATGGTTGATACTAACAGACTTCTCTTGCCCGGGAATATCCTCCTTTCTCCGCTCCGTCATGCTTAATTTTGCTGCCTAGATAACAGATTTCCTTAACGTCATCTGCTTCTTGATCAACAATCCTGATGTTATGTTTCTCGCTGTTCTCATTATTGCTACTTCTCACTATTCTTAATCAATAATCAGGACTTATTAAACTGTTCATTCCAGTCAGCAAATCCTGTAATTCTTCACTGAAGGTAACATCATGACAGCAGGGACGAAAGACTACAGCTCTGGCTTACACCATTTTTAATCTGAACACTTCATCCTTGGTCTTCCACTCTTATTGCTCCTTCTTGGCGGTTGTACATACTGTACATCACCCGTCTTCCCCTATATCTTACCCCTATTCTCCTCAGAATTTCGATCACGTTGCATCATTTGACACTATTGTACGCTTTTTCCAGATCCACAAATCCCCTGAATGAGAGTTGATTTTTCTTAATTCTTGCTTCCATTATCAACGGTAATGTCAGATTTGCTTTTTGGTGCCTTTTCTTTTCCTAAAGCCAAACTGATCGTCATACAACATTTTCTCAGTTTTCTTTTCTGTTCTTCATTATGTTATTCTTCTCAGCAGGTTGGATACATGAGCTGCTAAGCTGATTGTGCGATAATTCTCGCACTTGTCGGCTCTTGCAATCTTCGTAATTACGTGGATGATGTTTTTTCCGAAATTCAGATGGTATAGCGCCAGACTCATACATTCTACACACCAACGTGAATAGTCGTTTATCTGCCACTTCCCCCCACGATCTTGGAAATTCTGATGGAATTTTATCTACCTCTTCTGCGTTAATCAAACTTAAGTCTTCCACAACTCTGAAAGTAGCTATCGTGTTTAGACGTGTTAAGGGCACATCATGAGTGAAGTTGCCCTGTTTGTTTATTAACACTACCCGACCAAGATGTCTATAAGCGGTGATGTACCACTCGCAGCCGTGCAACAAGGCGTAAGAAATGTGATCGTGAAATGATCCTAACCAGCAGTGAACAGTAACAATTGTCGCGCCTTGTCAGTGGCAGTCGGTTTCAGACCAGAGAGGAGCCGCTCCTGTCAGTAAATGTAGGTCAATTTAAACCAATTTAAGACAGAAAATAACGGTAGAAATTACTTCAAAATACATTTGAAGTTCGGTACCTCTCTAAGTTTTTCTCTCGCAGCGGCACATAAAGCTGCATGTCTTCAGCGGGCCAAACAACGTTGAACCTTGACAGTAGCTGACAGTGGGAGTACGACAAGTCTGATTTTGCCCGTTTCCAAATGATGCACCGACAACGCAATGATGCTTTTAACTGATACTGCGTTGGGGGGTGTAGTTCCGGCCCGACAGGTCATGAGAGGCGTAGTATAATCTCGGACAGGGAAGCAAATTGGCCATGCCTTTTCAAAGGAACTCTCCCGACATTTGCCTGGAGAGATTTTGGGAAATCACGAAAAACCGGAATCAGGATGATTACACGAAGATTCGAACCGTCGTGCTCCTGAATGCGAGTCCAGTGCACTAACTACACCACCTCGGAGGTGGTTATGTGACGTATTGGGTTGTTTTTCGTGCCATGATTTGGTTCTGTTTCTTCACATTACCGCGAACTTTAACAATCATTCTCATCAGCATTAACATCACTCTCAGTTGTCAAGTGGTGCCCTGTCATCTGTATTGTCACGAAGAATGTATTGCGTTTGAAGGTAGACAGCCGTGTTCGCAGGCCGGTACTCATGCGTTTCTCTTTCGATGGGCACTCGGGTGCGCTTTCGCACCTCGACCTACCCGTACACTCATCCGATCTTCCATGGAACACGTCCGGGACTATTTGGACCAGCAGGTGAATCGTAGCAGTCCGAAACTCTTTGCGATCTAATCATTAATCAGTGCCTTCAGTTGGAAGTAGCATACATGAAGGAACTTAGGGACTCTCTCTCATCGAACTGAACCCGTTATCGAGATCTTACCAGGTATAAGTATGGCGACTCCATAACATAACTAATTTTTTTATCTAGTCTGTTTAGTAATGAACGTAGCATATCTGAGCAATGTCAGTCCCACTGACATTGTGCTAAGTAATTTCTTCATTACGCTAGTGTCGAATGTAACGCCATACTGACAAAAATGCATGGCTGTAATGGAGAAGAAAAAAAATCCGTAGAAGATTTTTCTGGTCCTCCTACGATGGCGAAAGAAGACGGTAAAGTCGACAGAACCGAGGAAAGAAAGAGAACAAAACAATGAATGTTTCTTAAGATCGACGTTTGAACGGAATGTTGGTATTTATTACGTCTCAATATTGCAAGGTCATTAACCAAATAATCATAAAACAACACAAACCACACTTCTAGTCCTATGAGAAATCGATACAGTTCTCCGTAGTCAAAAAGCAGATTTACAATCAAATAAGAGGAACGAGTGCAATGCTCGCGATTTTCACTGAAATATAAGAGAATGATCTTGAGTTTGACTTCAAAGGTGAACATTTTAGGTTAGGCTTTACCGTGACTGTTATTGACATTAAATGAAACAACAAGCTTACTGTTACCAGCCACTGTTTATTTAACTCCACGACGCGTTTCAAAGGTTTAAACCTCCATCATCATGTGGATTTACATTTGTTAGTATGACATTTGTGTGTGTGTGTTGTGTTACGATTTTTTGGAGGAACTTGTGGCACTGCCTAGGGGAGAAACAAAATACTATTTCAGAACATGGTTCTGGAATTTTTAGCATATTGCACCCGCGTCAGTAACTGTGATAGACTAATATTTTGAGGAATCAACCTCAGTTGAACAAATTTTCTGGTCTTTACAAGGTCTTGGCCAATGATATACAGCCTTGACTTTCCGTATGCTCACACGCACGAGTTACTATGTGCTCAGTGCATTTCCGCGTGCAACGCTCAGTGTCAACGTTAGTTGCCGCTGCCAACCGACCGCGTGGTGAAGAGATGCCGCGGCTGGTCTTCAGCTAAGTAGTTTTACTCGACGTGGTACCACGGTACTACAGGTTTTAATTTTAATGTGGACTGTGCCTTACTCTGGTGTGTTATAGTAATCTTATGCTTCTGAAGAAGGCTAGATTAATTCGGCCGAAACCTGGTAAAGACCAAAAAATTTGTGCAACTGAGGCTGATTCCTCAAAATATTAAATGGTTTTGGGTTTCTTTTGACAAAACATTAGACGTATATCTAATGGTAAACATAAAATAAGTAAAATAAAGTACCTCTAGTGGTCACAGGTTCCTTTCACTGTCGTAACATATCAAAAGTAAATGCCAAAACTATTTCCAGCATACCAGAAAAGAGAAGAAGCCCTTACACGTGCCATTAAGACTAAATTAAATATGCCTAATGCAATGATTGTAAAAGCTGACAAGGGTAACACAACTGTGCTAATGAACAGAGCAACATATGTAGAAAAAACTTTAGACTTCTTCCAAACCAACATAACAGCGACATAACAGCCACGTCCAGTGTTGAAATGACGCAGCTTTACTATGGGTGACCGAAGAAAATGTTTCAGGCACACCAGCGCTTAGAAGCGAAATGAAAAGACCTCAGCAGGTGGCATAAAAGCCGCCAATTAAACTTCAATTCGCACATTCGTTTACACACATTTCGCAAACGGAAATGTTTGTAGTGCGATGTGCAACAGAATGATGTTTCTGTAACCTTTGACATTACTTAGATCTGTTAGATGATTCAGCCCTTCTTTGTGAATATAATGGGACTGCGTCCCCGTGAACGTGACCTGAACTCTTTGGATTGTAGTGTGAGTACAATTTTTGCTCTTGGATACAGCGTGGAAATACTTCATCTACATCCACAATTACATGATCACTCTGCAATTTACAATTAATTGGCTGGCTGAGGGATCATTGAACCACCCTCAATCTATTTATCTACCGTTCCACTCTCGATCATGATGGTCATTCAAAACCATTCATTGAAACTTCGTTGTGACCTGAAGCAACAAATGGTCTATATGCCTTTGCTGCCATTCTTTTTCGTGCCCTCCTGTAATGTGGTCACAGGGGGTTATGACACTGGCAGTAGTGTAGGGAAGCAGCCTACTCACGCCTTATAAAATTCACATCAGTCTTTCTATTGTGTGCCAGCCAGTCCACTTTAACTAGCTCTGACGTCATAAATGTTGCACAGTACTTTAAAAATCAAGTAAATAACCTGAAACGTTTCTGGCATGTCAGGAGTAATACTAAATCAATATGTGTTGGATATCAGTTCAATAACTTTAACCATTTTCGAAAGTTGGATGTTTTTCTGTAAAAATCATTGGCGCAACAGAAAAGAGATAGAAACTTAAAAAGTTATATTTAGATTCATTTTGCATAATAATTTAGTAGAAACAGTATTCTGGATCTCACAAATTAAAATTTTAGTTGAAATTCATGAGTTTCTGGATTTTGTCTTAGAAATTAAGGAAGCAGGATAGATTAAGTAGGCGAATAAATAAAGCTAGGATGTTTAAATTTAAGTAGAAGGGAGAACCGCTATAATCATAAGGATGTGAGAAGTTTCAACTGAATAATTATAAAACTATAGCGATAGGGTATCTCCAAAGGTCAAGTTCAGAGCTCGTCTACTGCGTGTAGTGTAATTAAATTAATTCTCTCGCCCAAAATATTTGACTTAGCCACGTCAGACTTTTATTATGATTACTTACCTGTGTGCTGATTGCACATTTAAACTGAGAGCTTCATCGGCCATCAGCAAAGGAAGCAATGATTTATTCGATAACTTAAAGTGGTGCATTACTAGCCCAGCGGCTAGTCGGGAGAGCAGATTTGATCAGGCGTTCCCTTAGCCGTTCGCACCGCGGCTTTCTAAGAATGCTGCGCGAGAAGAGGAAGGCCCCAGTTCTCTCCAGACGCTGATTAGCGCACCACCTGTGCCGGGGGGCGTGTCGCGTCGGTATCGTTGATATAAACAGCCTCGGATGCCGTAATAAGTTACTCGGAATACGCGTAACCATGAAATCGTTTTCGAGTGAAGTGTTAAATTTTGGGATGACGTTAATGATCTATCTTTAGTTTGTGTATGTTGTATTTTCACGTGCCGCCGCAGTACAGACATTCTACCATTATTAGCGTGGCATTTGATGAACATTATCATCCAATTATGGCGAGCATTCACTTAAACATTTAATTTGAACAGTTATAGTTGCATCAGCACATTAGAGTCTGAACTGCTCTGGTAGTTGGATTGTGTGGATTCTTTTTGGTCTGTGACTTACAGAATATAGTGAACATTTTAGAGAGAATGGTTTTTTGACTATGAATTCCAGACAATCTCCTAATTCCTCAGAGCAATAAGCTGTAGCTATAAATGTATTTCTCAGATGAAGTGGGCACTAGGAATTCTAATTACAGGCTGCACGTTTTGCTAATCACTTTCTGGTTGCCAATATTGTAGTTAGAGAGCCAGTGTTGAGAACAGCAAACAACAGCGTTAAATAGAAATTAAGGAACATTAACAATTATACCACCCGCCGCCCCACATATGTTGCCAATCGGCCGGGAAAGAAACTGAGTAAAAGTGAAAGTGATTTTTAAATATTCGGATTCGCGAGTGAAATGCGACACGCAACTGAGTAATATAACAGTGATAGTGTTACGTGTGCATGTGGACGACGCAATTGGATTAACAACGTATCTGGATTGACAGAGCTGGCACTGAGTCTAGCGGCGCTGCCGGCATCGCGAGAAGCCAGTTTTGCCTCACCGCAGTCTTCTGCCGGAGCAACCGGAGCCGCGCCTGCAGTTGCGGGCCACACAAACATACAGCAGCTGTCGAAGTGCCGTCTGCAGTTCAACGGGCCGCGTCGCATCAGTAATCCTGATATGCCGCGCCGGCAACGCTATACGTCGTGCAGAAGGAACTAAGTTAAGTGAAAAGCTGTTAAAATTTTTACTAACCTGCACTAAAAGACTGTCGGCGATGGAACCGCCAGAAGAAACTGAGGTTAAACTTAAATCATAACCTATGTCTGTTGAGGGAACTGTAAATCCAGACACCGGTTCAAGTGTAAATATGCATGAAAATAGTAATGTTAAAGTGAAATATGAAGTATTGTCTCCTGACAGTAGTGTGAAAAGGGGCAATGATTCAATAATAGAGACCCTTGTAGTAAAGCAGAAATCAGAAATTGTTAGTTTATTGGATGATAGTTTATCTGACGAGTTAAAAACGAAACAGTCATCAGAAGTGGTAGAGTTTAAAAAGGATAAGTTAGATATGACTGATCAATCAGATGTTTCATTTCGTTTTGATGATTCTGGTATTGGAGCTAGTTTTTCGTCACCTGAGTGTGATAAAAAACCAGCTAGTGAGCAACCCAAAGATACTGGGGCTATTGATTTAAATGTTATATTACAAGCAATAGCTACCAGTAATGCTAAAATGACAGCTGAATTAAAGTATGAGATTGTGGCCAGCCAAACTAATTTTAATAAACGATTGGAGGTAATGGACAATACCTTCAAGGCTGGTTGCAATAAGTTGAAAGAGGATCTGGACAGTTTGAATCATAAAACTGATTACAATCATGAGGATATTAGGAAAAAGGTTGCTCAACAATTTTCTAAAATGTATAAAACAGTAAAATCCGAAGTTGCTGAGGTTCGCAAAGACTTCCAAATGGGAGATGCGAAGCTGGAGCACAAGTTAACTGAAAAGATCGAGGCAGAATCTAAACTGTGCTCAGATAGGTTTAAAGATGTTAATACAAAAGTAAACATATGTGAAGCAGAAGTAGATGCAATCAAAACTGATACTACTCAAATCGTACAAAGAGTAGATAATGTGGAAATGAGAGTAGAAAATATTAGTAACAACATTGCTAACACTGAGAGTAAAGTAGCTTCAGTAACTTCTGGTAATGGAAGTATGCAACAAGTTGTAGCTCCAAACGCCGCATTTATCGGATGTCGGCAGTTCTTGAGGTTCGATTCAGATAAAAATATCCACCTGCTAGATTTCTGGAACGATTTTGAAGATGTCATTCCACCAACTTGGTCTGAACGAGAGAAAATCTCATTTATTAGAAGCCATTTAGCAGGTGACGCCATGCGTTGGTCAGCTGATGTTATGTTGGAATGTAAAACATTAGCGGAATTTAAAATAGCTTTCATTAATGAGTATTGGTCTAGCAATAAGCAAAATGAAGTGTTGAGAGAATTTTGGAGTGGAAAACGCTTCAGTGCAGGCAAGGAATCTATTGAAGAGTTTGCTAGGTCATGGATTTCACGTTTGTCACATTTGGCGGAAAAGCTGAAACCTGAAATGATAATACTAGGTCTTGAAGCTAAATTGCTATGGTATTGGCAAACTATAATTATATCTGCCCCTAGAGACAATCTTGATCGTTTCATTGAGTATTTGGAACGTGTAGAGCGTGTTGCTGCCGAACAGGAGCAAGCACATAATAACAGAAATGGTAATAACACTAGTAGTAATTTTAAGAACGAGCAGAATGGCAATGTAAACATCAGAACAGTAGGTGTTCGCCATCCTAAGACAGGTAGGAATTGGAGAAATTATCAGAACCAACAATGGCATCCAAATGATAGTAATATTGTTCCGAACGAAATTATGCAGGTAAACAACAGTGCGGAAAGCAATGCCATGCTAGTTAACTATAATGGAAATAAAGGAAACAGTAGTAGGCCGAGGCAGGAAAACTAGTTCCCGTCTATGACACTGGCGCTCACCAGGCGGTTACTTTTCCTAAGCCAGTAATTACAGTAATTGGTAAGTCAGATCAGAATACTCAGACTGAATATGTGGATGAGGGGTCAGTAGCATCTAAGGATACAGCAGATATATTAGATCACTCACAGTATTTAATAGATACCATGTTAGAGACGCTTTCTAAGTTGGAAGAGAAAGAAAAGGCATAGCAGTGTAACGGTAGGGAAGAGCTACAAAATACTGAATTGTCAGGTGAAAAAGCAGAAGAAATTCATGCTTATATTTACGATAAGGATGATGTGCTCTTATCTAAAGGGCCTGTGCAGGATGTTGATACTGTACTAATAGATTTAGGACAAGAGGTAAGTGAGAATGTAGAGGATAGCCTGTTGTGGGTCGATGAACCCAGTATCTGTGACCAGTTGTCACTTGAGAAGGAACCCGACGATAATAGTGAAAGTGGTTTAGCTGTAACTAGTGTTATGCCTCCAGGCGCAGAATCGCTCAGACTACAGTAATTTGGGTCATGTTCAGCAAACTAAATGTAATGAAGTCGTGCGGTGTTTCGATTTGAAATTAATAGATCGACCGGAAAAGGCAGCTGAAAATGTAATTCAGGAAACCCATACACACTTTGACCTAAAGGTAATGAAGACAGATGTCGATCACTTTAGTTGGAGACAAATCCAAAAGGAACTATTGGATGAGTTTGAGGAATCACCTGTACAACCCAGAATAAGCCACCTTATAATAATAGTGAATATGTTGGGTATCAATGTACGTTGTCTCTTAGACAGTGGAAGTGAGGTGAGTGCGATATCTCAGTCCTTCTTTGATGCATTACCTAGTAAAGACAAGCTTACCGTAATGAGGGTATCAGGACTAAGAATAATTTGTGCTACTGGCAAGGTGTCAAAAACGGTAAAACAAGAAGCTTCGCTGCCCTTTAACATTAATGGTAATTTAATTGATCATCCATGCTTACTTGTATGTAATTCAGTATTGTGGTTTTAATTGGCTTATATTTCTTGTCAAAATATCAGAGTGTTGTTGACTTTGAAAGATACCAGTTGAAAATGGTCTTGCCGATAACCGGAGTAATTACGGTACCTTTTATTGATAAACATGTAGTAACTAATGATGAAACTTGGGAGCTGCCTATACGAGTTCTGAAAAATAGGAGATATTGGGATGAAGGTGTTAATCTTAGTAAAAGTAAGCTAAACACAGAAGAAGAAGAAGCAATAATTTTGGACAAAATAGAAGCTAAATTGCTCTTTGTCAAAACCAAGGAAAAATCAAAGAAAATAAATTCAGAAACAAATAAATTCATGTTCGTATACCAAGGACGTTTCAGGATCATAGGAAAACCACATACCAATGCATTTAGGCTAGAGTACCCTAAGAGTAAAAAGCTATTCGGTCTCAGGAACGTGATCGACCTAAAGAAGTCCATAGGTAGTGAATGAATTCTGTAGGGAGGGGGTTGTTCTGTAACCTCTACACAGTGTGGCAGCTGTGCAGTCCCAGCTGTGTGAGATCTTCTTTCCCATTTCAGATTTCACTCTCCCTTCATCTTTTCTATCCACCTAAAATTGCGACCTCTTCTTTCCAACACATTAAATTTTCCGTTATGGTTACCAAGCCAATAAAAAAAATTCTGAAACCAATGAATTCTGTAGGGAGGAGGTTGTTCTGTAACCTCTACACAGTGTGGCAGCTGTGCAGTCCCAGCTGTGTGAGATCTTCTTTCACATTTCAGATCTCACTCTCTCTTCAGCTTTCCTATCCACCTAAAATTTTGACCCTTTCTTTCCAATACGAAAATTTTCTGAAACCAATGAATTCTCTAGGGAGGCGGTCGTTCTCTAACCTCTATGCAGTGGGGCAGCTGTGCAGTCCCAGCTGGGTGAGATCTTCTTTCCCATTTCAGGTCCCACTCTATCTTGATCTTTCCTATCCACCAATGTTTCGACTCCTTCTTTGCAATTCAAAAAATTTTCCGTCATGGCTATCAAGCCATGAGTTCTGTAACCATTCTATCCACCGATTAGTGAAGAAAATACCTAATGTGACAAACCTAACAGTGACACAAACAACAGAGAAGTATGATGTAATTAAGATACAAATGTATTTGAGTAACAAGTATGTATACAACCCTGGTAATATTATAAGTGCAAAGTTGTTGTTTTATTGGAAATGGTCCACCAACAGTAATTTAAAAAGATATACAAATTCGTGTACAAGCAGGATCTGAAGTGGCAGTGAAACCTATTGTATGCTGTAGAGCTAATTAATTAATAGTAAAAGAGATTGCTTAGTGTTATGAAAAATATGCAGATAAGTTGTAAGAATGAACTCACCTTGTGTAGCTAGGAATGGCGGTGTAATATAATTTAACAGTGTTTGTGGTTGAGACGTGAAGGACACGTCCTTGAAATATTTATAAGGTTGGAGCTTGCCGTTATTTGGTGTTGGGTGTGCGGTGACACACCTACAGGTATTGAGGTTATGAGTTGGAGGCGTGAATGCGACCATAGGTACCCTTATATTAGATGAGACAGAGCAGCTCATGGTGTCCTATAGGTTTAAGGAATTTAGCATTACGCTCGTCCATAATTACTTAATGCACTTTAGTGGTAGGTCCATAGAGACTACCTGTGGTTTCAGCGTCCGATCGAGTAGAAATGCATTGCCACGTGAGCAAACTGATCAGCTGCAATACACTATAGATATGAAATAAATGTGCTATCCTATGCTTTAAATTTTAATGGAGTGAGTATTACTTAAGTTCATACACTAGCAAAGTAAGTAAGTACATAATTGCAGATGTGGTACTGGGTAGTCAACTAAACGTAGTGTGTTTTGAACACTCAGAACTGTACTATTACCACAAGTTACTCACATGCACAAAGATGCTGAGAAGACAACTGCTAATCAAATATACTCATACTATCTCTAACAATACGGTAACTGAAGATGAGTCAGTTAAGTAAATGAAATACAGATTTGTCAGGAATGTACCGAGCATTGGTTCAGTGTTCCGGCCCAGAAATAATAAATTGAGATTAAATAGGATTTATGATTGTATGCCTTGAGCATAAATTTTCTCTAGTACGTGACTAACGGCGTTTTGAGCCATTTGTTTACCGATTTTATGACAGTTAAGTAACCACAAGAGTAAAATAGAAAAAGTTCTGTTAAATCTGTTCCAGTAACATACTGAAAGATAAAATGTATATACACCCATTTCATTGTGACCCACCCTTAGATATTAAGTGAACAGAGTCTGAGGCACTCTTTTTGGTTATTCTACAGCACAAACCAGATAATGGCAGCCTGGTAGCTGTGGGAAAGCGTGGAGTGACTTGGACACAACTCACAGTGACCCCTCCCCTTTCCCCATGTAATTTAGAGTGAATGTGAAGGACGCTCACCATAGCAACTTCCCCTCCTCTACCCTTGTGAATGGAAGTGTAGAACGCCAGCCAAAGCGGCTACAACTACGTATGTGAAAATGAAACTGTCATGATTTGTGAAACTTTCTTTCAGGCTTAGAAAAGACTGCTAAGATATAATTATCTGTTTATGTATCATGAATAACTGTGTTATTTTCTTTGAATTTGTGTATGTAAAAATAATTACAGACAATTTAATGGATTTAAGATTTTCATAATTTTACATATTTTTATGTGTTTGTCTAAGGCAATACGTATGCCAAAGTGTTTCATTGATATTGCTTAAATTTTGAGTGATAAGGTTGCTTAAGAGGCAGTGAACATGCCAGCAATTTAAATAATTGAAGTAGGTAATAAATTTTCTAATAATATTTCTATATGTTTACATTTCAATTTTAATTCTTCATAGGGAATTAAGCTGTACTCTTGCTTCCCTTTCTGTAATTAGTTTTTTTTTCATTTACATTCAAAAAAATTAAGTAGAGGGTGATGTAGGGAAGCAGCCTACTCACGCCTTATAAAATTCACATCAGTCTTTCCATTGTCATGTCAGGAGTAATACTAAATCAATATGTGTTGGATATCAGTTCAATAACTTTAACCATTTTCGAAAGTTGGATGTTTTTCTGTAAAAATCATTGGCGCAACAGAAAAGAGATAGAAACTTAAAAAGTTATATTTAGATTCATTTTGCATAATAATTTAGTAGAAACAGTATTCTGGATCTCACAAATTAAAATTTTAGTTGAAATTCATGAGTTTCTGGATTTTGTCTTAGAAATTAAGGAAGCAGGATAGATTAAGTAGGCGAATAAATAAAGCTAGGATGTTTAAATTTAAGTAGAAGGGAGAACCGCTATAATCATAAGGATGTGAGAAGTTTCAACTGAATAATTATAAAACTATAGCGATAGGGTATCTCCAAAGGTCAAGTTCAGAGCTCGTCTACTGCGTGTAGTGTAATTAAATTAATTCTCTCGCCCAAAATATTTGACTTAGCCACGTCAGACTTTTATTATGATTACTTACCTGTGTGCTGATTGCACATTTAAACTGAGAGCTTCATCGGCCATCAGCAAAGGAAGCAATGATTTATTCGATAACTTAAAGTGGTGCATTACTAGCCCAGCGGCTAGTCGGGAGAGCAGATTTGATCAGGCGTTCCCTTAGCCGTTCGCACCGCGGCTTTCTAAGAATGCTGCGCGAGAAGAGGAAGGCCCCAGTTCTCTCCAGACGCTGATTAGCGCACCACCTGTGCCGGGGGGCGTGTCGCGTCGGTATCGTTGATATAAACAGCCTCGGATGCCGTAATAAGTTACTCGGAATACGCGTAACCATGAAATCGTTTTCGAGTGAAGTGTTAAATTTTGGGATGACGTTAATGATCTATCTTTAGTTTGTGTATGTTGTATTTTCACGTGCCGCCGCAGTACAGACATTCTACCATTATTAGCGTGGCATTTGATGAACATTATCATCCAATTATGGCGAGCATTCACTTAAACATTTAATTTGAACAGTTATAGTTGCATCAGCACATTAGAGTCTGAACTGCTCTGGTAGTTGGATTGTGTGGATTCTTTTTGGTCTGTGACTTACAGAATATAGTGAACATTTTAGAGAGAATGGTTTTTTGACTATGAATTCCAGACAATCTCCTAATTCCTCAGAGCAATAAGCTGTAGCTATAAATGTATTTCTCAGATGAAGTGGGCACTAGGAAATCTAATTACAGGCTTCACGATTTGCTAATCACTTTCTGGTTGCCAATATTGTAGTTAGAGAGCCAGTGTTGAGAACAGCAAACAACAGCATTAAATAGAAATTAAGGAACATTAACAATTATACCACCCACCGCCCTACAGTAGCTTGACTGAAACGGCAATGGATCCCTCTAAGCCACTCACTTCAGCAATGTCCTCAGTAACACCTCCACACTTTTGCTAATTAAAAATGTAGCCGGCCGCGGTGGCCGAGCGGTTCTAGGCGCCTCAGTCCGGAACCACATGGCTCCTACGGTCGGAGTTTCGAATGCTGTCTTGGGCATGGGTGTGTGTGATGTCCTTAGGTTTAAGTAGTTCTACATCTAGGGGACTGATGACCTCAGGTGTTAAGTTCCGTAGTGCTTAGAGCCATTTGAACTATTGTTTTCTAAAAATGTACCTGAACTCACGTAAATCTGACAGAGTCCTAGGTACCTGCAGGGAGACAATGCTTTCTACCCTCATGGCTAAGTGGTACTATACTGCTGCTCCAGGGAATCTGAGGGGTGTCGAAGGTCTTGCCTGCCTGGAAAGGTCTAGGAATTGGTGAAGGGTTTGTCTCTGTATACGCACATTTTTAAATTGCTTAACAAAGGTACGTGGCTGGTATTGAGGCTGTTGCCAAAAGTATGGATGGAGGAGCAATTGTCGATGTCGTACGCCTCCTCTCCCCCCCCCCCCCCCTCATCACGTCACAGGAGGGAGCGAAACAGCTTGGCTGATTGGGCAGAAACACCCTTTGCTGATTTGCTGATTCGGATCATATTCAAATATTGCCAAATACGTTTGTATGGTCCTAAGTGGTTCTGTACCACGCCCTCACACTACACTCCCAGAGGGATTAGATCATGTCCAGTGAGGCTGGAGCCACATTATGTCCTAAGAGAAGTGTTGAATTGTGTTGAGGATGACAGCAGCAGTAAAGATTGTCAAGAACGTCATTCTGTTACACATCGCATTACAGAATGTCGTTTTCGTCAGTGAAAAGTGTGAAAATGAACGCACCAAGGGAAGGAATGTTTAATTGATCCCCTTTACGCGACCTCCTGAGGCCTTTTCGGGTCAATTCTGATCGGCAGTGTCTCAAACCCCATAAGTACACCGTGTTAATTCTAGGCGTGATCTCCACCGCATATGCGTTAAGGGAAGGTGAGATGTAGGTAAATGGCCATGTGAGGACGTTCCCGTCGTGTGACACATCCACTGTGGCGCTGGGCAGAACTGTGGTGAAATTTGGTGCCAAAGTGACTTCATTAATCCGTCTTAGATCTCACTTGAAATTCTCAGCTCTGGCTTTTTCTTCGATCGTGTCATCAATTTCTCTTTATTTTAAAGCTTTTTTAACTAAAATTGTGTGTTCTGTAGCACAATGAATAGTGACAATTTCGCCGCTGCCAGACCGCCCTCAGCGGGGGCAGTGTAAGTAACCTAAATAAAAAACACATTTGGTACAACGAATTGTAACTGACCAATGCACGTATTAGCTTTCTGTCAAGCACATCGAATGTCGAGTGCTGTGGTTCTGGTTTGTATGTCTTTGACCGTTGCCTAGGAACGACAGCGCGCTTTTCCTCAAGGTGTCGGGCGGTGACGAAGACATTCTGATTTGAGGCTGTGTGCTTCCCGATTTGTGGAGGAGGCTGAATTGAGTGGCCGGAGGCGCTCGGTGCTGTTGGAGAGCAGCCTTGGCCGAGGCGTGATTTCCCTGGCAATGCTTAGCTGAGCATTGAGGAAGTGGTCACCAGGCATCGTAATATTGTGCACATTCCGCTTTTTACCTGCCCATGCTTGCCTGTTAGCCAGACAGGCTAGCTGCCGCATAGTACAAGCAGAAGTGGAAGGCGGCTTTATTACTATCCAACTGAAGCTATTAGCAAGCCAAGCAGGCTAATGGAATCTTACGATGTAAGTTGAAGATTGAGCGAAGGAGAGGTAATGAAGGAACTAACGACATCAGCTGGATTTTATTCGGAATCAGCGGCACGAGTGAAAATGTGTGCGGAGAAGGGACTCGAACCCAGGATCTCCTACTTACTGGGCACTTGCGTTAACACTGCACCACCTGGATCAGTGTTTATCGCAAATGCATGGACTGTCTAGGCATACTTCCCGGGCACTCAAATTCTCACCTGGCGTTGACTATCCGCAGTCCCCGTTCATATTCTCCAAGCTCGTTAAGCCGGCCGGAGTGGCCGAGCGGTTCTAGGCGCTACAGTCTGGAACCGCGCGACCGCTACGGTCGCAGGTTCGAATCCTGCCTCGGGCATGGATGTGTGTGATGTCCTTAGGTTAGTTAGGTTTAAGTAGTTCTAAGTTCTAGGGGACTGATGACCTCAGAAGTTAAGTCCCATAGTACTCAGAGCCATTTGAACCATTTGAACCAAGCTCGTTAATTTTAGATCCCCGCTGAAGGTCGAACGGAAATTTGCATTTGCAATGAAGGTTGTGCATTCGTTATCCATCGAGGTCAATTAATTATATATCAACTCGTGGTGTCTGTTCTTTCAGACTTGTCCCAAAGAATAGACACCACGCATTCAGATATAAAGGATCCTCGCTTGCCTGCCCGTCTCCCGGCTGTGCTAAGTTATGCAGCAGTTTATTCTGTATGATTTTTTGTAGTGTTGTCAGTAGGGTTCCAAATTTGTTGCAAAGTCTTTTTTTACCAAATTATCAAGAGGCTCAATGAAATATATATTCGTTTCAGGTCAGAATATGGTGTATTTTATATTTGTCCTTTTTTTCCTTTTCGGCGTATTTCGGGGTTATTTATTTATTTCCATATAAACGGTTTTCTCTGCAACTTTACACTCTTGCAACTAGATCTCTCTGTTCTCGATTCGAACCAGAATTAGGTCACCTCTAATACATGTATACTCTAGTAAGCAGAACATCTCTGAAAGTTGAAGTCCTTTGCACCTAAGAACCTGAACATGTCTATTATACTGCAATGTTAGCTAAAGTAAGGTTACGGAAGTCTAGTTTCTGTAACCTCAGCGTATATCAGTCAAATATGACCTCAGTTATCCCAATTTTAATTACTTTCTCCAGGATGCGTCTTGCAGGTTCACTCACTTCATTCTAAGTCACCAAAAGAGATCAAATGCATTGAAGCCCACGCGAAGTCTATTTAAAAACATGTTAATCTAAGAGATACATGTCTGAAAGACGAAGCTTTTCATTTATACTATGCCTCCTTCACTCTACGTTACACCATAATGTGGTTTTTAATATCCACTGAGCCATATTTTTGTCCTTTTCTTTCACTCAATGTCTCCCTTAATTTAGAAGGACTATGTACTATTAAACGTTCTCAAGACCTTAGCTCACATTTCCACACACTCATCAGCCACTATATCTTCATCCTATTTCAAATCATTTTCGGAGTGACGGAACTGCTGGTCAAATGTACAAACGTGTTGTAACATACTCGAGGCTGTCGAATGAGTGTTTGGTAGCTTTTTATACAATTTGTGCAGCCAGACAACTACCGATTTTTTTGAAGCTGCCTCGTAAACACATGAAAAATTTGCGCTTCTGGACTTGGTCTCTTTTTCGTGACTGGTATACATTCTCCAATTATTACCATCTCCTCAATCACCTTTAAGTTTGGTTTCTTCATTCTCCTGCTCTCAGCGTCATGACACATGAGCTGTAGTGAAACTACCTGCGTAAACATAAAACCTCGCTGTTCTGTAGTCTCGTTGCATTGATTGCTCAACTATTGACAGACGCAATGAACGGGTCCGAAGAAGCGTGCCAGGCTTGTAGAAATCCAAATAGATCTACTTTAGTCACTATGCGTCGGTACGCGCCTACTCTTGTGTCTCCGTTGCGGCAGGTTGAGCTGCTTTAATGGTTGCGACGGAGATAGGGGCAGGCGGGCTGGATGGATATTTTGTACTCCTCTGGTTCGTTGCTGTCAGTCATTGATCTGGATTCGTCCAGTCTGGTGCCTTACATGCTTGCGGCGATAATCGCAGCGTACAACCATCTTATTTTCTCAAAACTGTGCAAATGTCAATAGTAAGCATTTGCTTTGGCGTTACTTAAAGGCTTCTATCTGTACAGGTACCTCAAAGTTTCTTGTTTTCTAGCTTCTAGGTTACATGCACCTTGTGCTATTTGTGCAAGGTGCGTGTGACCGTTTTAGGTGTGGGAAGTGTTTTTTCGCTCTGCTTGTAGGATCCACGCATTGTGAATCAATGATTGGTTCTGCAAAGAATTTAAATGTCAGGTTAACGGCACCAAATGATAAGCTGTCATGAGTTATGTAAAGTCCGATGTTGTTTGTTGCTTACTTGTGTGATGTGCAGCAACTTGTTTTTAATTTCTATGTGTAAGTCCCCTGTAACGTGCACCATTCAAGGGATCGTTGTGCCCTATGGTAGGTCTGTTGTTTGGTGTGTTGCAAGTGTCCTTCTTTCTCTTCATGTGTTGCTCTCTTGTTTGATGCACGTCATTAGTACTTTAGTGTGTGGCTGTCGCTTCCCGTTTCAGGGGCGTTATTTGCGCATAGGAGCTGTTGATGTTGAATTCAGATTCTCCTGTTCCGTTTAATGCTTCTACAGAGCAGCTGTTACGATCTGCGTCGAGTATGTCGATAGGTGGTGTTTACTTATTAAAATTTCAATAGTAAAATCGGATTCATTTGGTTTTTATCCTTTTTTATAGTCTCTGTAAGTTATGTGATATGCAAGCTAATGTGAATGGCAAGTGTGTTAATAAAGTGTATAATGTTGCAGGCAGTACTTAGGACTGTTATTATCGTGACTCGATTCTGTCTGTGCCCAGCGCTATTCCTATTCATGTGCACAAATCCTTTTGAAATGCTTGTAGACATGCATCAGTAGGTGTATTTGTCTATTGATGCCGGCCGCGGTGGTCTCGCGGTTCTAGGCGCTCAGTCCGGAACCGCGCGACTGCTACGGTCGCAGGTTCGAATCCTGCCTCGGGCATGGATGTTTGTGATGTCCTTAGGTTAGTTAGGTTTAACTGGTTCTAAGTTCTAGGGGACTAATGACCTCAGCAGTTGAGTCCCATAGTGCTCAGAGCCATTTGAACCATTTTTTTGTCTATTGATTTGTGTAGCTGGCCGTCTGAGTAAAATTATACGTCTTACCATAATGTGGTTAGTGATTATTTTACTTCATCCACTTTGAAGAAGTAGGTACTTGTGTTCATAATTTGCTAGGTGTGTGTCCTGTTTGTTTTTGTGAGGCTTTTAGGTGTTCCCATGTGTAACTAGTTCGCCGTTAAAACTGTAACATTAAACTTTTGTTTTTGACTGGCTGCAAGCTTATGTGGGCGAGCATCATGTAATTCTTTTATTTAACTATTACACTATGTTTCGCTTTCACCACGTCTAATTCAGTTATCAGTGTTTCATTAAATTTATTTTTCATTTTTTTTAAGTTCTACAATATTGCATTTATCCCACTAAAATTTTGCATTCCAGTTGGCCTCTATTGGTATAAAGTTTTAGGATTTCATAACGGTTGATTGAGATATCTTTAGCTGATTCTTGTAAGTGTGATTAAACTGTAAATTATGAAAATGCGCCATCTATGGGTGACATGTACATATAAGTACCCTGTGTTGGAAGCTTTTCATTTTAATCTCGTCCTTTACGTTATTTATGGTGCATTGTACTCTACAGGTAAAGTCAAAACTGTAAATCAGACAAAATGTAATCACGTAAGCTTTCCCGGCGTAATAAGTCTTGAAAATCTTTTCGGGTTTGCTACCGGATCCTAAAATCAACTTGACTCGATATTTCGGCGATCCAACTGTTCGCCATCTTCAGGAATGCTGCTTCTGCTGATGAGTCCCGCTGAGAACTGACGCAAGATTGCAATTCAACGTCCTATATAGGCCACCGTTCAGTACACGGCGCATGCGCCGCCCATCACGGTTTCTACCTTTCAAAACAGGGAGGTGGCGCCGCCCTTGGTGAAACATTGCTGGCAGCGATGTATCGCAATCCATGCCGAACCGAAGAACGTTCAGTTTTGATGCGAGATAATACGGGATTCCACGTTTTGCTAAGAGGAAACCCATTGTCTCTGTTGATTAAATTATCAGCTAACCTAATTTCAATCGCCTCTCTATAGACACTATCCCAAAATCCGGAAATGTTGGCAATCACAACAGTTTCCTCAAATTTCATTTTGTGTCCCTCATTTAGGCAGTGTTCTGCTACGGCCGATTTTTCCGACTGTTGTAGCCTCGTGTGACGGCGATGTTCCACACACCTGTCATGCACTGTGCGAATAGAACGGCCAACGTAAGCTTTCCCACATTGACACGGGATTTTATACACTCCGCGTTTCCTAAGTCCCAAATCATCCTTCACAGAGCCGAGAAGAGCCCTAATCTTAGAAGGTGGACGAAACACACTCTTAATGTTAAAATTCCTTAAAATTCGTCCAATCTTAAACGATAAGCCTCCAGCATAAGGAAGGAAGGCCACAGACCTATGTTCCTCTTCGTACGCCTCCGGAGATGGTCCAAATTCCATAGCCCGACGAATCTGTTTCTCTGTATATCCATTTTCCTTAAAAACACTCATCAAATGCTCAAGTTCTTGGGTTAAGCTGTCTGCGTCGGAAATGGCATAGGCTCTCCGTACCAAAGTCCTAAGGACGCCACTACGTTGGTGTGGTGGATGAAAACTCTTAGGGTGCAGATACCAATCTGTATGTGTCGGCTTTCGGTGAACACTGTGTCCCAAAGTTCCATCTGGTTTTTTATAAACCATTACGTCTAAAAATGGAAGCATCCCATCATTTTCAACCTCCATAGTAAATTTGATATGGGGATGAAGACAATTGAAGTGGTCCAAAAATCTGTTAAGAGCATCACGTCCATGCGGCCAGACGAAGAATGTATCGTCCACGTATCTCCAAAAGCACGTTGGTTGCAAAGCTGAAGTCCTCAGTGCCATGGCCTCGAAGTCCTCCATAAATAAATTGGCGACTATGGGTGACAAAGGACTACCCATAGCCACTCCGTCATTCTGTTCAAAAATGTTACCGTTAAATAAAAAATACGTGGTCAGCACATGACGACAAAGCTTCACCAGCTCTTCATCCAGTCTTTCACTGATCAAGCTAAGGGACTCTTACAGAGGAACTCGTGTAAATAGAGAGACCACGTCGAAACTCACTAACAGATCTGAAGGACTCAACTTCAAAGATCCCAATCGTCGAATAAAATCCACGGAACTAGATATATGGTGCTCACACTTGCCAACAAATGGACTGAGGACAGATGATAAGTACTTTGCCAGGTTATAAGTTGGTGCACCCAAATTACTAACAATAGGGCGTAGAGGAACCCCTTCCTTATGCAACTTAGGCAGGCCATACAACCTAGGTGGAACGGCAGCACCAGGATGAAATTTTTTACGTAAATCATCTGACAACGAACTCTTTTTCAACAGTGAAAGTGTCTTACGTTTGATCCTTTCTGTGGGGTCATTAGATAGTCTTCTGTACGCCGTGTCGTTGAGAAGTGAATCCATTTTTAGGACATAATCATCCCGCGTCATTACAACTGTGGCATTCCTCTTGTCAGCTGGTAAAACTACTAATTCGTCATCATTCTTAAGGGAACGAATGGCTGCCCTCTCTGCGGAAGAGATGTTATCCCGCGGTGGTCGAGCCCGACGTAATGTATGCGACACTTCTTGCCTTATTTCCTCTGCTTGATCTTCGGGTAGGCTGTGTACTGCTTGTTCTACAGAGCATATGAACTCTGTGATAGGAAGTCTCTTGGGAGTGGGCGAAAAATTTAAACCTTTCTCCAATATCGTAATGACGCGGGATGATTATGTCCTAAAAATGGATTCACTTCTCAACGACACGGCGTACAGAAGACTATCTAATGACCCCACAGAAAGGATCAAACGTAAGACACTTTCACTGTTGAAAAAGAGTTCGTTGTCAGATGATTTACGTAAAAAACTTCATCCTGGTGCTGCCGTTCCACCTAGGTTGTATGGCCTGCCTAAGTTGCATAAGGAAGGGGTTCCTCTACGCCCTATTGTTAGTAATTTGGGTGCACCAACTTATAACCTGGCAAAGTACTTATCATCTGTCCTCAGTCCATTTGTTGGCAAGTGTGAGCACCATATATCTAGTTCCGTGGATTTTATTCGACGATTGGGATCTTTGAAGTTGAGTCCTTCAGATCTGTTAGTGAGTTTCGACGTGGTCTCTCTATTTACACGAGTTCCTCTGTAAGAGTCCCTTAGCTTGATCAGTGAAAGACTGGATGAAGAGCTGGTGAAGCTTTGTCGTCATGTGCTGACCACGTATTTTTTATTTAACGGTAACATTTTTGAACAGAATGACGGAGTGGCTATGGGTAGTCCTTTGTCACCCATAGTCGCCAATTTATTTATGGAGGACTTCGAGGCCATGGCACTGAGGACTTCAGCTTTGCAACCAACGTGCTTTTGGAGATACGTGGACGATACATTCTTCGTCTGGCCGCATGGACGTGATGCTCTTAACAGATTTTTGGACCACTTCAATTGTCTTCATCCCCATATCAAATTTACTATGGAGGTTGAAAATGATGGGATGCTTCCATTTTTAGACGTAATGGTTTATAAAAAACCAGATGGAACTTTGGGACACAGTGTTCACCGAAAGCCGACACATACAGATTGGTATCTGCACCCTAAGAGTTTTCATCCACCACACCAACGTAGTGGCGTCCTTAGGACTTTGGTACGGAGAGCCTATGCCATTTCCGACGCAGACAGCTTAACCCAAGAACTTGAGCATTTGATGAGTGTTTTTAAGGAAAATGGATATACAGAGAAACAGATTCGTCGGGCTATGGAATTTGGACCATCTCCGGAGGCGTACGAAGAGGAACATAGGTCTGTGGCCTTCCTTCCTTATGCTGGAGGCTTATCGTTTAAGATTGGACGAATTTTAAGGAATTTTAACATTAAGAGTGTGTTTCGTCCACCTTCTAAGATTAGGGCTCTTCTCGGCTCTGTGAAGGATGATTTGGGACTTAGGAAACGCGGAGTGTATAAAATCCCGTGTCAATGTGGGAAAGCTTACGTTGGCCGTTCTATTCGCACAGTGCATGACAGGTGTGTGGAACATCGCCGTCACACGAGGCTACAACAGTCGGAAAAATCGGCCGTAGCAGAACACTGCCTAAATGAGGGACACAAAATGAAATTTGAGGAAACTGTTGTGATTGCCAACATTTCCGGATTTTGGGATAGTGTCTATAGAGAGGCGATTGAAATTAGGTTAGCTGATAATTTAATCAACAGAGACAATGGGTTTCCTCTTAGCAAAACGTGGAATCCCGTATTATCTCGCATCAAAACTGAACGTTCTTCGGTTCGGCATGGATTGCGATACATCGCTGCCAGCAATGTTTCACCAAGGGCGGCGCCACCTCCCTGTTTTGAAAGGTAGAAACCGTGATGGGCGGCGCATGCGCCGTGTACTGAACGGTGGCCTATATAGGACGTTGAATTGCAATCTTGCGTCAGTTCTCAGCGGGACTCATCAGCAGAAGCAGCATTCCTGAAGGTGGCGAACAGTTGGATCGCCGAAATATCGAGTCAAGTTATTTTAGGATCCGGCAGCAAACCCGAAAAGATTTTCAAAATGTAATCACTTCAGTCATTTGGCCCAACAAGCTCTTAAATATTGGGTTCCTCACCTCATTAGCTTCAGTTATGCAATCGAAGGTTAACAAGTACGTTAAACTGTGTTGTCATTATCTGGAATGTCACTCAAGTGGATAGAGTTAAAAGTATGATAACACGTTTCCTTCTTTGTACTTCAAATGACTATTATTTGCGCTACCGACCAATACTTGAAGCTTTTACTCGTTACCTGTATTGTTTTTTATTTTCGTAGTACTTACTCGATAGTTTCATAATAAAGGTTGTTTCCCTAGAATTGTTTATATCCTCCGCCCAAGTAACTTTCCGTTACCCCAACCCCTCCCTACCGTTACAGTAAGTAAACTCCGCAGTAAAGGAAACGAGAATCGTTTCTCGTAGCAGCATGTTCTAGATGTGAATAATAAACATTTTCAAAGTGCGATACATTTCTGTTGTATGTGTAGGCAAAGTGCATTATTAATGTGGAAATTAACCCGAGGTGTGAACATTGTTTCGTACAGGTCATTATCTAAATGTAGTTTTTGGCAGTAGGTCCCTTCAAGTTTTAAAGTTGTAAATCAATACTCGTACGTAGCAATATGTAACCACTGTGTTTACAGTGAATTATACTATTTTCATGAAAGTTTAAGAATTGGTTCAAAATGGTTCAAATGGCTCTGAGCACTATGGGACTGAATATCTAAGGTCATCAGTCCCCTAGAACTTAGAACTACTTACACCTAACTAACCTAAGGATATCACACACATCCATGCCCGAGGCAGGATTCGAACCTGCGACCGTAGCAGTCGCGCGGTTCCAAATTGAAGCGCCTAGAACCGCTCGGCCACTCCGGCCGGCTTAAGAATTGGTGTGAGACAGCGATATAGTGTAGCCTTAATTTTATTCCTTTATTTCTTTTTCAACATTTACGGTCGTTATTGATTTACACTTTATACATTTCACCTAACATTTATATCACAGGAAAACTGATACTTCATGTGGCCATTCACAAATAATATTTTATTACATTAAGTGAATACTTGGCTACTACATATAGCTGTTTGGTCACTATGTTGTTGGAAAAGTGGGCCAGTATTAAATTTCAATGTGTCGAGACACGGAAAAAAATACCAGAGCTCAGTTCATGTGAGGTGTAAGATGAGTTAAAGACGACACATTGGCACCAAACTACTCAACAGTTTGGCCAAATTCTATCGCACACGTGTCACACGATGGGAAGGTCGTCATATCCACTCTTACCCCAATGTCAGCCACTTGTTCTTACGTCAGAATGACGTTACCCAGTGTTGAATTTATGTCGTTTTCTTACGGACAGCTGAGGGAAACATTTGAGCCACACAGAATCAACAGGTCAGCGTCAAAAGGTCTCAGGAGATGTCATAGATGGTTTAAATGAAACTACCCCTTTCCTTGGCACGTCGATTTCCACAATCTGTGCGGTCGAAAACAACAGTTCGTCGTACGATGAGCGACACAACGACATTCTTAATTCTTGACAATGTTTGACACTGCTGTCACCATGTGGACGATTCAGTCCTTGCCTAAGGACATCCTTGGCCAACAAATCCACCAAACATAATCGCACCCTTCTGGAGTGCTATGCGACCGCTATTTTTGCTCTGGTGTGCAGGGTGGAACCACTAGGAACCGTTCAAAACCATTCGAGGAAATATGAACGTGATCCATAGCTGTAGAGGGTGCTTACGCTTTTTTCAGCCCTCGCATTTCTTTCCCTCCTGTGTTGTGATCACAGTTGGGGCGGCGGGGGGACATATTAAGGCTACCCCAGTTCAGCGACGCCCTCAGTGTCACCTGCGCTCCTTTGTTGAGCACTTTAAAAATATACCTGTGCAGAGATAACCTGCGATGGAGTCGTTGGCACCCTTAGGCAGCCAGCCCCGAGACACCCCTCTGGCTCCACATGAACGGTGGCAATGGCTTGAGTGGCAGCATAGCCTGCACCCAGGTGCCTAGGACCCCGTCATGGGTTCTCTCTGTACAGGTACATTCTTACTGTGTTCGACAAAGGTGCATTGTTGGCAGCAACGGTGTTGCCGAAGTGGGTAGTCTTTAACCCTTTGCTGTTTTATTAACGCATGTACCATTGTGGCCCCCCTCCCCTTTTCAATCCCCCCCCCCGGCCCCTCCCGCTCCACCTCTTCATGATCGCGCCAGAGTAGAGTACGAAAGAGGAGGTCTGAAAAGGTTTATGCACCGATTGCTACTTTGGATCATGATGAAATTTTCTCCAATGTCTATCGGTTTCATCATGTACACCAGAGCAAAAACTGCTGTGGCGCTACACTCTAAAGGGTTGCGACCACATTCAGTAGGTTTGCTGGAACACGATGTATTTATAGAAGGATCGAATCGTTCTGCTAGGGTCAGCAGTGTCCAAAGTAGTCAAGAACGTTGTCCTGTTCTTTATCGCACTGCGAGTTGTTTTTGACCCAGACGTCTGTGGGAATCAACGCCCCAAGGAAAGAGGTTGTTCCATTGATACCTTGAAACCATGTTGTGAGGTCTTTTCGTGTCGATCTTAGCGGCAGTGTGTCTGAAATATTTTCCTCGGCCACTGTTGAGAAACTGCTTCATTTCTATAGTGGGCGACGCTGTTCTGACCACCATCACAGAGACGTCAAAAGAAGGGGTGATATGAGAAGGGGCTGTGGCGTCCTTCCCAATGTGTGACACATCCTCTGTGTTCCTCGTCGGTAAACCTATCAATATTCCTGGCTGTCAATGTTAACTTACAGAGCACTAGCGGAGAAACAAACCCGAGCAGAACCGATCAATACTGAAAGAAAGTATGATGGCGAAGAGTGAAGTGGGCATTAACGTTGTTAACAGCAACTACCGCGAGTAGGTGGAGTAACTACCAAACAATAAACACAGCGCATACAGTCGACGCACATTCAATGTTATACAAGCACAAAGGTAAATAGAGATAGGAAAACTAACTCACATCCTTTCACTTACCGTTAACGAGGCTGTTCTCTTTCCGACTTAACACACTCGGTAGCGTCTTCTAAACTGATTTTCTTACTGAGTTTCATGCACATTATGAAAATATACAGGATGTTAAATAGAAGAATTCCATATATTGATAGGTGTTAGTATGGATAAACACGAGGAAAACATTTCCAGTATATATGGGCTCCAACCCGTGTACCTTGAGACCTATGAGCAGTTGTCCTTTTCGGCTACTGTGAGACACATCTCTTACACTCAAGCTGTTTGCTGTTACTAACGACCTACAGAATGCAGTAAACAAATGAGGACACATTCCTCTGTTGCTGTCAGAGGAAACAACATATAGCAAACATCTGTAAGGTTTGTTTCTGTAAAACGTATTCACACTTCTGGGTTAATGTAGACCATGCAAGTCCTGATGGAACGAGTTTGTGCTTTGATAAGTTTGTGATATGTTTTTACATATTTTTGCACTTACCAGCATAATGGAAGTTCCGACCTACCTCTTGTTCTGTTAGCTTCAGCAGCCCAAGTACTAAAAGTAATTACAAATTTTTCAATGTATTGTCAAGGCATGCAATAATCATTCGTAATTATTTAGTCAACTTTGAGCTCGTTGATAATGAATTTCTAGTTCGGCTGTTCGTTTAGTCGGTAGTTCCTGCTTGGTGCGAGGTAAAGTCGGGTCGTTGCTTGGAAATATGTACTTCGAAATAATATAATGACACAAGCTAGTTTTTTCACATCATTCTTTCAATGAATATCAAATCCTTCACAACAGACAGTGCTTGTTCACAATTACATAAAATCATTTACAAAACAAATTTACAGTGCAACACCTCATGCCTGCTTCCGCCTCGCTACTCGACAGCAGACGGAGGCGCTTCAATTACTTATTACATGTTACTTCGCAATTTCTGAGCTGACAGAGTTCAACTGTTATTTATAAATGTAAAGAGTTACAAAGATGTGCATCTGGAGTGCCCCAGGGAAGTGTGGTTGGTACGCTGTTGTTTTCTATGTACATAAATGATCTTTTGGATAGGGTAGATAGCAATGTGCGGCTGTTTGCTGATGATGCTGTGGTGTACGGGAAGGTGTCGTCGTTGAGTGACTGTAGGAAGATACAAGATGACTTGGAGAGGATTGAAGAATGGCAGCTAACTCTAAGTATAGATAAATGTAAATTAATGCAGATGAATAGGAAAAAGAATCCCGTAATGTTTGAATACTCCATTAGTAGTGTAGCGCTTGACACAGTCACGTCGATTAAATATTTGGGCGTAACATTGCAGAGCGATATGAAGTGGGACAAGCGTGTAATGGCAGTTGTGGCGAAGTCGGATAGTCTTCTTCGGTTCATTGGTAGAATTTTGGGAAGATGTGGTCCATCTGTAAAGGAGACCGCTAATAAAACGCTAATACGACCTATTCTTGAGTACTTCTCGAGCGTTTCGGATCCCTATCAGGTCGGATTGAGGAAGAAGCAATTCAGAGACGGGTTGCTAGATTTGTTACTGGTAGGTTTGATCATCACGCGAGTGTTACGGATATGCTTCAGGAACTCGGGTGGGAGTCTCTGGAGGAAGGAAGGCGTTCTTTTCGTGAATCGCTGCTGAGGAAATTTAGAGAACCAGTATTTGTGGCTGATGGCTGACTGCAGTACAATTTTACTGCCGCCAACTTATATTTCGCGGAAAGACCACAAAGATAAGGTAAGAGAGATTAGGGCGTGTACAGAGGCATATAGGCAGTCTTTTTCCCTAGTTCTGTATGGGAGTGGAACAGGGAGAGAAGATGCTAGTTGTGGTACGAGGTACCCTCCGCCACGCAGCGTATGGTGGATTGCGGAGTATGTATGTAGATATAGTAGATGTAGATGTAATCCATGTTTCTTAACCGAAGAGATACACTAGTATTTCACTAGCTAAAGCATTTCTTATCAATTTCATCTTTTTAAATGACTATGGAAAAATAGGTGTTATACTAATAATGTATCGCAAGAGCTATAACTTTAATTTATATTGTATCGCGTTCATTGATACTTCACAAAAAAAGAGATGTGCTGAGTAGTCCCACTGCGAAGCCTATTGTTCCACACTACAAATGACAGACATGATCTTCTGTTATGATCTGGCAAACGGAAAGAACCGTTAGCCCATGACCTGTAAGCTAAAAAATATCCACAACGCATGGTACTATCTGCGCAGTTACTGATTGTCATTTCCAGCGACTAGCAGACTTTGGCTCTGTGTCTCCAACGCTGGACCAAGGCTGATGCCGTCCCATTCGCACACCTGTTGCAAAGAGTAGTAGAAGATCCTGGAACTAATATACGTAAGATTTCACTACAAATGACAGACATGATCTTCTGTTATGATCTGGCAAACGGAAAGAACCGTTAGCCCATGACCTGTAAGCTAAAAAATATCCACAACGCATGGTACTATCTGCGCAGTTACTGATTGTCATTTCCAGCGACTAGCAGACTTTGGCTCTGTGTCTCCAACGCTGGACCAAGGCTGATGCCGTCCCATTCGCACACCTGTTGCAAAGAGTAGTAGAAGATCCTGGAACTAATATACGTAAGATTTCAGCATCAATTCAGTCATCCTCTGGTATGTGCGATCCTGCGTGAAGAGTTTCTGTACTCATATCATGTAGAGCGTGTCTAAGCCCTTCGGTTGTAAGATAAGCCTGCCAGAATCCAGTTCTGCCAACGGTTATTCCGAAGATATTCTGAAGAACCACTTCCCACAGTAAAGACGCTACTCACAAACGGGGTGTCAGGTGAGATGACATTTTCAATTTTCATAACCAACATGTGTGACTCGTGAGCGTTGGGCGTTTCAAATAGGAAGCAGATTACATTCGAAGCTCCGAAGTTTACTGCCTTCTCTACGTCGTTTGCAAACGCAAAAAGATTGCAGCAGAGGAGACGTGTTTCACAGTAGCGAAGATCTACAAAAGCTCTTAGCTCTTAAGGTATGGGTTTTAAAAACCAAATCTACTGGAAATTTTTCTATCTTTTCTGTCTATACTAACTCTCAAATTATGGTATACTTTTCTTTAACACACTGTATAAAATTTTAGGTAGATCCATAAGCTCGTAGCTTTTTGTTTTGCGTGCTAGTGTTTCGGCTGCTATGTGTTTATTTATCGATATTCATTTTTATTTGTATTTTATTGTTGCTACTTGAGTTAATATGTTGCCATTTTGCCATTTGGAGATAGCGAGTGGACGCTAGAAACTGGAGTGCCAAGTGGAGAAATCGCAATATTTCCGACATATCCTTTTGTTCGAATTCAGTAGAGGGGTGACGGCAGCGGAGGCAACCAGAAGCATTTTCACAGTGTATGGGGACACTGCCACTGGACGGGGAAATGCAAGAAAATTGTTTGCTAGTTGTAAGGAGGATCGTTTTGCATTAGTGACTCTCATCGTTCAGGAAGTCCTTCGGGGTTTGAAGAAGACCGTTTAAATGCATTTACCCACAATCTCCCACGTTATTGTACTAGACAACTGGCGAATGTGGTGAACTATGATCATTCCGCCATCGTGCATACAATGCGGAAGGTTCCAAAATTGGGTGTATGGGTACCACAAGCTCTAAACCAAGTTCACAAAAATTGGCGGGTGGCTATATGTGGATCTATCCTTGCTCGTCATCAATTGGCTCGTGAACAGCAGTCCGCAGCTCGTGGTCTCGCGGTCGCGTTCTAGCTTCCCAAGCACGGGGTTCCGGGTTCGATTCCCGGCGGGAACAGGGATTTTCACCTGCATCGAGATGACTGGGTGTTTGCGTTGTTCTCATCATTTCATCATTGTTTGGACTGAGCGAAGTTTGGGAATTTGTACGGGCAGTGATAACCGCGCAGTTGAGGGCCCCACAGACCAAACATCATCATCATCGTGAGCAGCATCGCCCTTTCTTATACTGTATCGTTATACAATGAATGGTGTCTTCATGTTATCATGGTTCAGCTCGAACAAAGCAGCAATTCCTCGCACAAAGACGTGTGCGCACCCACAAGCGATTATGTTGTAAGTAGGCTGTTTATGTTTTCTTTATGTAAGTAGGCTGTTTAGGTTCTTATATTGGTAACGCCGCCGCCACGTAGCGCTCTCTGTATGAAAATCACTAGCTGTGCTGTGTGCAGTCTGTGGCTAGTTTGCATTGTTGTCTGCCATTGTAGAGCGGCAGCTGGATGTGAACAGCGCGTAGCGCTGCGCAGTGGTGGATGTGAGGAGAGAGATGGCAGAGTTTTGAAATTACATATATTATGACTTGTGATGATATTAAGGTAAATACATTGTTTGTTCTCTATTAAAATCTTTCATTTGCTAACTATCCCTATCAGTAGCTAGTGCCTTCAGTAGTTTGAATCTTTTATTTAGCTGGCAGTAGTGGCGCTCGCTGTATTGCAGTAGTTCCAGTAACGAAGATTTTTGTGAGGGAAGTGATTTCTGAAAGGTATAGTTTAATGTTACTCAGGGCCATTCTTTTGCAGGGATCTTTGATAGTCAGATTGCGTTGCGCTAAAAATATTGTGTGTCACTGTAGTGAATGTTTGAGTATGTTCAGTTTTGCTCAGCTGTTTGAAAAGCAAATAGTGTAAGAGGTTTATCAGCACAGTCGTGTATAAATTGTTCCAAAGGGGACGTTTCATATGTCGACCCTTAGCCTAGGATACCTCACTGGAATCTTCTGATTTTTTCTTGTATTTTGTGTATTTAGTGTATCTTTTGTGTATTGCTAGCGCGTAATTGTAGAGAGAATCTCCTTTGTAGTTGCAGTCTTTCATTGTTGTACTGTAAAACAGTTGTGGCATGCATGTAGATTTGCACCAAGTATTTCGCAGCTGCAATTAACTAGATATTATTTTCAGTGCTATATTAATGTGTTCTCTTATTTTTGCTCTTCAAATTGTGTTTTTCTGTATTATCGTGTGAAATATTGTCACAATAATGGCGTGCGAAAAACGTAGCACTAGGCTCCAAAGTAAACTGAGAAATAATAGTGACGACGAGCGTAGCTTATCAGCACCACTGTGTAGTGAATTAACAGACGTTCCAAGTAGTAATTTGGTAATTGTGCATAGGGAAATAGAGCGGGCGGCAAATAATGGTGTAGACAGTGAAACAGGTTGTGAACAGGGAAGCATTATTGATCGATCGGTCGGCAACAGCTCGCCTCAGGAATCCGAAATGACAGGACACAATTTTACAAATACTGTAGATTCAGGTTTTGCGTCCTCACCGTTTTCTCAAATAAGTCAAGACACATTTTCAGCTTGTCAAAATGTGAATGTTGCCGGTGCAAATGCACTGCCGAAAAGAGTAGAGGAACAGATTCCAGACACTAATGCATTGTTATTACAACTAATGCAACAAATGGAACAAAATCAGAGACAAACACAGCAGCAGTTAGACACAATGGGACAAAATCTTCAAAAGTTAGACACAATGGAACAGAATCTTCAAAAGTTAGACACAATGGAACAAAATCAGAGACAAACACAGCAAAAGCTGCAAAAGTTAGACACAATGGAACAAAATCTTCGGAAGTTAGACACCACACTTGAACAAACACGTGAAGATTTAACTACTGAGTTACATAACATTGAATCGAAATGTCAAAAAGTCTGTAATGACGTAAAAACACAAATTTGTGAGCATTTTCAGCCTATTTTTTCGCGTCATGAAAATGCATTACAGAATCACGAAGCAGCCATAAAAGAACTGCAAACTATTGTTCATGAAAATCATAAGACCTTGCAAGCTAAAATGGACTCAGTTGCATCTACCGATTCGGTTACGCAACTTGCAAAAACTCAGGAAAACTTAAAGGACACAGTAGATACTCTGAAAATTGGTTCAGAAAGACACATGGAGGAAATTAGTTCATTATCAGAGAAAGTAGTTGAACTTTCGGATCAGCTAAATAATTTATCTGCGAAGGTAGATGATAATCTGAATGACACAAAACCGGTAGTCTTTAATGACACAGAAGAGTGCGAACAAATTAGGAAACTGAAACAAAATCTGAATCAAATTAATACGCAACACCAAAGAGAAATCCGGGAAGTACAAGATCAGCTGACACAGGTAATACAAGAATTACATATTTCAGAGGACACTCGCACTCCAACATGGGAAGAGGAACTTAGAAATACGGAAAAGCCACAAAATAATAACACAGGGCATTTCGGTAATTATGAAAGAAATTGGCAAGGTACACCGAATTTTGAGATGGAACCGCCGACACGACGTAACAATGACCGATATGCTACTCGCCGACACGATGATTTTGACTATAAGCTGTTCATTACTACACGTAAATTCAAAACATTTAAGAATTCTGGCAATGACATTCATCCACAAGCGTGGCTCCATCAATTCTCTCATTGTTTCCCTCCCAACTGGTCATTGGAACACAGGTTAGAATTTATGTGTGGCTACTTAGAGAATGAACCAGCTGTAAGAATGCGATTGGTCATTCACGATTGTGACAGTGAAGGAGAATTTTACCATGCGTTCCTCTCAGCATATTGGTCACAAGCTGCACAAGACCGAGTAAAACATAGCATCATGATGATGAAACACTTTGAACAATCTGAATTTTCCAGTCTTGTCAAATATTTTGAAGACATGTTGCACAAGAATCAGTACCTGTCAAACCCATACAGCCCCTCAGAACTCATTCGCATTTGCTTAATCAAATTACCTGAACATTTACGGCATATTATTTTGGCAGGACGTTGCAAAGACGACATTGAAGCTTTTCAGGGACTCTTACAAGAATTAGAAATTGACACAGACAGTCGCAGGATGCGAAAACAGGAAAACAATCACTACAGTCCATCACAATTCCGTGACGACAGAAACAATAAATGGCCACGACAAGCCTATTCTTACAACGTAAATCGTGACCAAAACAGACACCACCCATATGAGAACCACTGGCAGAGTAATAGTTACAGGGAAAGATCACCTTTCCGCGGTAATGACTATCACAGAGACAATCAGAGAAACAGACAATATGGGAACCAAAACAATTATTATCAAGGGAGACAGAATAACTTTAGACGCAACGGTCCAGCGCGTAGTTACGACTCAGGGAGAAATTCTCCACCACATGACCGACAAACAAAAAACTATGTAAACTACCGACAAAACGACAGACGTGAATTCCATCAGAACTGGCGGGTTTCTAACAGAGCTGAGCCCTCTCGGCAAGGCGAATTTGTGGAAGTTAGGCCTCCTAATCCCAGTAACGACGCGCGGCAACAAAGAGACAGACAATGACTCGCACCACAGGCAGCCATCTGCGCCTGCTGGCTCAGGGACAAATAACATTGACGCTAACCTTGAGCAAAATTCCAGTATTCTTTACGGACGAATACCGCATTATAATTGCATTCAAGTTGAAACTCTGCGTACTAGGAAGAGTAAAGGTTTACACCACATTCCACATGTAAAACCGTTTATTGAAAGATAATCTGCTTTTTAACTTTGTCTTTGACATAAAACGTTTCACTTCACGTTACTAGTATGCTTTAGAAACTGTTACCATGCAACAATGTTTAAAGTTAAATATCCAGTCAAGAACCAAGAGAACTTATTCAAACAGAAATTACAAATGCATTGTTATTGCGAACAGATGACACAGTGGTTAGTTAATGTGACAGCTACACGAGTTTATCACGACGTTACTAATGAGTGACAATTTACAATGTTGCTTTTGCGGTGTATCTGTTTTATATTTGCACAGTTTTTCTGTATTATTCTGGAAAGTAAAACATGTTTTAGTAGTAACTTTTGTGGTATAGCTACAATGAGACAGCCTTTTCTGTAGCACAACAATACGTTACAGCACAGTAATTTCTTCATCACAACAATAAGCGTAATAACTAAGAAATCTATACGCAAAGCATTTCACTTTTGTTTATCATGAGGTAAGTACATTGACTTCTGCAGAACTTAGCTTTCGGAGGACAATAACTACGAGACTTCCACAGAGATGATCTTACAGCAAGATGCACATTTAGCGCTACAGGACACGTATTTGAGTGATTAATTTTGTACTTAAAACATTTATTTTTAAAGATTTTTGAATTACAAAAAAAGTTTTCCGTGATACATTTCATTCCATTGCTGTAATCTGTAACACCTGAGGGTATAATTACAATAATCCTCAGGGGGGTACACGCCTACTTTGTGTATCATGTGTTTGGCAAGCACAAGGAGCCCTAGCTAATATGGTATTTGCTTATACAACTTTACACATCGGTACCATATTTCTCTAAAACAAATTACACAGCTATCTGATCATTTAACTGAGAGATAAACATTTTTTTACTATGTCAGTGACACATGTTTACGTAATTACACCGTTGGGTAACTTCACACTTATTAAATTGTATTCTGTCTGTACTGTGTGAACTTTCATATTTTTTCGGAACTTTGTGATACTATGAGAGCTTTGAATGATGTATTTCGTATGAGATCATGATTTTTAAAGTACGTTTGAGGCAGATGACACTTTTGACATGAGCAGAGAATTTTTTTAGGTTTTGACATTAATGCAGAAAGCTACGACGATTTTGAGATTTGACTCAGGTGTTATGATGTTATTTTTACGACGACGATGTGTATTATGCTGTTGAGGTATGTTTATGTCAATAAGATGATGCTACCATATATGAGGAATGTGATTATGTGTTTATATGTATATGAATAATGAAAGAAGTTAAGGACTCTTGACTTGTGAAAAAGGATGTTGGAAACCGAGAATCGTACTTTAAGAGTTATGAAATGTGTGTGTAAATGCGTGAATGTATCACAATGCCGGCGAAAATTTTTTTGGACACTGTTATATTCATAGGATTTTGTTTCTACACACTTGTGAGGTAAATTTTCGACCTGTGAAATTTTCATATGAGACTGTCACTGTAGCGGAAACTGGTGTCGTAAATATTTCCGTAAGAAAGTTAAGTGACCACCAGCACGTAATGTGTCGTGGGCACACAGCTGTGTCAAACACCTGGAGAACAAGCCATTAGGGTGTGCCTTTCCGGAAGCACAGGTAGAAGAAGAAGAAAAAAGGCAGGCCTTTATCCTCGCCATTGACATTCCTTTAGAGAAAATATTGCAAATGCGACACCCTCATTACTTCCATTAACCTTGCTATTGACATTCCTTTGTAGAAAGCATCGCAAATATTACACGCTCATTACCTGAAAACATATGATTACTCGTACTTTGTGCTAATTACTGAAATGCCTATGAATTGATGGGAAATATTCGTACATCTGCACACCTGATTATGACAAGTGTCTTTCTACGAGACTTGAGAGCTACTGACTTACGAAATGCCACATGACTATTGAATGATATTTTTATGCTTTGGTTTGCGTAATTGCTTATTTCATTTGATATCTGGTTTCCAGCTGTGTTGCAGCATTGCTTTTATAAAATAAAATGCATTTGCTAATGTGAACACTTTCTCTCAACAGATCTTTTAAATAATTATTTTATGATCCACATTCTTTAAAAAAGGAGCACTTGGAAAGGAAAGAACAATAAGAAGGAACTAGTAACAGTAACACATAATTTTCTTTTCAAGTACATGGTAATATTTCTTTTTACAATAAGTTGTTGTGGTGCACCACTTTAATTACATAGACATTAAGATGTGAATAGACATTTCCCTTGTCTGCATTGTTGTTTTTACTGTAATACTTTTTCTGCTTGAGCTATGTCATGTTTAGGTATAAGTTGCTGCTGTTTGCCAGGCATAGTGTTATTGAATTTAACTTTGTATTACTCTGTTAAGCTTTTCTTGTTGCTGCACATTGGCTCATATTAGTTGTAATTTTGCATTTTATCTGTTAATTTAGATTTACTGCTGCTTGCTTTGCAAATTGGCATTTTTTATCATTGCTGTTTGTGTTAATTTGTTATGTGCTGCTGCATTGCCTCGTCCCGTAGTTTAGCATCTGAGCTCAGTAGATTTAAGTTAGCTTAAGAGGGGGTAGCCTATAAGACAATGAGTTATGATGAATTGGAAGAAATGCATTGAGAAGCTATACAAAAAAGGTTTGGCAAAAAAAAAAGTAGTGTACAGTGGAGAAAAACTATTTTTTACAGAGGATGTGAACAGAATACAGGAAGCAGGCTTAGTTAGGACTTTTGGGAATAATGATGAACGAAGGGAGATCTCCATGCAAAATACTGCAGTAAAACAAACCCTGTCCTTTCCTTTTGTGTTATCCCACTATGTGTTTGTGTACCCTTGTGTATTTGTTTTCTTCCTGTCTCTGTGTAGTTTCATAGAATTTTTTTTTCTTTTAATATTAAGCTACATTCACTATGATGAGGAATACTGTTATCCTCAAATATAATTTGCATTTATAATACGTAATTTTCTTTGTAAAGATGTTTAGACATTATTTATTCTGTTTTGTTTTAATGCTCATGTGTGAAGTTGATGTTTCAATAATTATTCTGATCTTTTATGTATTTACTTATGTCATAATTCCTGTAACACTGATGTATATGTTTATTTCTATTGTGTTGTACAGCCTGTACTACAAATGTTCTCTGTATTGTTATGTTCTTTAATGATGTATTTTGTATCTTTGTAATTGTATTCTCATTTATAAAATTGTAATTGACACCAGTTCATCTAATTAAGTAACTTGTACATTACATTTCACTGCACACGTTTCTGTTGGTCATAGTATATGGACAATATGTGAGAAGTTGGGACTGTTAGTGTTTGCACGTGTGTTAATAATTCAGCAAGGGACTGGATAACAGCATTGCTGGTTCTAAGGACAATTCCAAAAACTTTGTGAGTGCACAAGTGGTGGTTATGGACTTGCTCTATTATCCGCAAGACTCTTCAATGGTGATTGTGCACCTGCACAGTTGCAACAGATGGCTGCTGGCCGCCTCTACAAGGACTACAGTGGGTCTACACCTTTGCTGACTCACCAGTACCATTACTTCTACAAGGACTGCAGTGGGTCTGCACCTCTGGTGGCCCACCAATACCGTAATCTCTACCAGGACTACAGTGGGTCTACTCTGTGATGACCTACCTACCAATCTTCTTCAAAATGTCGAATGACTCTGCTGTGGGTTTGCTCTGTTGTGGCCCATTACCTGTCAGCATGTCAAGAGTCAGCACTGTCTTTCTGTTGGAAGGACAACACTACTTCTTCAAGACTGCATGAAAATCCACTACTTCTGTGTGCAATTTCTTTTACTAATGAGAAACTGTAATTACTATTATGATGAATGATCAGGACTATCTTCATGGACTGTGAGAAAATTTTAGCTTTTGACCAACATTGTATCAATAAGTGTGTGCATTTTATATCTTTGTTACTGTAATTGTGAAAAATTTTTTTCAAATCTGTATTGGCCAGTGCCCAACACCATTTGTAAAAATTTTTTGTGGGGAGCATGGGGGCTATGTAAGTAGTCTGTTTATGTTTTCTTTATGTAAGTAGGCTGTTTAGGTTCTTATATTGGTAACGCCGCCGCCACGTAGCGCTCTCTGTATGAAAATCACTAGCTGTGCTGTGTGCAGTCTGTGGCTAGTTTGCATTGTTGTCTGCCATTGTAGAGCGGCAGCTGGATGTGAACAGCGCGTAGCGCTGCGCAGTGGTGGATGTGAGGAGAGAGATGGCAGAGTTTTGAAATTACATATATTATGACTTGTGATGATATTAAGGTAAATACATTGTTTGTTCTCTATTAAAATCTTTCGCTTGCTAACTATCCCTATCAGTAGTTAGTGCCTTCAGTAGTTTGAATCTTTTATTTAGCTGGCAGTAGTGGCGCTCGCTGTATTGCAGTAGTTCCAGTAACGAAGATTTTTGTGAGGGAAGTGGTTTCTGAAAGGTATAGTTTAATGTTACTCAGGGCCATTCTTTTGCAGGGATCTTTGATAGTCAGATTGCGTTGCGCTAAAAATATTGTGTGTCACTTTAGTGAATGTTTGAGTACGTTCAGTTTTGCTCAGCTGTTTGAAAAGCAAATAGTGTAAGAGGTTTATCAGCACAGTCGTGTATAAATTGTTCCAAAGGGGACGTTTCAATGTTATGCATCTAGTGGAACGGCGACGGTGTGCTGTACTACGAATTCATTCGCCGAGGAGTTTTATCCATCACTGCTGATATTTTCTGTCAACTTCTGAGAGGTCTTGCAGACGCAATCCAGGACCAACGACAAGGAAGACTGCGCGAACTGATGCTGCTCTACAAAATCACGGACCAAACACACTGTACAGTGGTTGGGCTCTCTATCAAATAACTTTGAAGGAGCTTCCTCTCCGGATGAAAATGCGCTCCGGACATGGCACGAAGAGTTCTTCGCCTCAGAATAGCGTGATTTCTTCATTCGTAGAACCTAAAACTTAATTCAGAGTAGGGAGACTGTTGTAAATGTTGTTGTTGTAGTCTTCAGTCCAGAGACTGGTTTGATGCAGCTCTCCATGCTACTATATCCTCTGCAAGTTTCTTCATCTCCCAGTACTTACTACAACCCACATCCTTCTGAATCTCTTTAGTGTACTCATCTCTTGGTCTCCCTCTATCATTTTTACCCTCCACGCTACCCTCCAATACTAAATTGGTGATCCCTGGATGCCTCAGAGTATGCCCTACCAACCGATCCCTTCTTCTAGTCAAGATACGCCACAAATTTCTCTTCAATTCTATTCAATACCTTCTCATTAGTTTTGTGATCTACCCATCTAATCTTCAGCTTTCTCCTGTAGCACCATATTTCGACAGCTTCTATTCTCTTCTTGTCTAAACTATTTATCGTCCACGTTTCACCTCCATACATGGATACATTCCATACAAATACCTTCAGAAACGACTTCCTGACACTTAAATCTATACTCGATGTTAACAAATTTCTCTTCTTCAGAAACGATTTCTTTGCCATTGCCAGTCTACATTTTATATCCTCTCTACTTGGACCATCATCAGTTATTTTGCTCCCCAAATAGCAAAACTCCTTTACTACTTTAAGTGTCTCATTTCCTAATCTAATTCCTGCAGCATCACCCGATTTAATTCGACTACAGTCCATTAACCCCCTTCATGAACCATGGACCTTGCCGTTGGTGGGGAGGCTTGCATGCCTCAGTGATACAGATAGCCGTACCGTAGGTGGAACGACAATGGAGGCCAGACAGACGTGTGGTTCCTGAAGAGGGGCAGCAGCCTTTTCAGTAGTTGCAGGGGCAATAGTCTGGATGATTGACTGATCAGGCCTTGTAACACTAACCTCAGGCCTTGTAACACTAACCAAAACGGCGTTGCTGTGCTGGTACTGCGAACGGCTGGAAGCAAGGGGAAACTACAGCCGTAAATTTTACCGAGGGCATGCAGCTTTACTTTACTGTTGTAAATAGGGAAGAAAAATATGTTACTGGTGATTATAGTCTCCGTTAAATGCATCTGTTGTGTTTATTAAACTTGTGAAAAAATGCTACGAAGATATGCACGAACCTAATTTTTTTTAAATTTAATCGTGTGGCTAGGGCCCACCGTCGGGCAAACCGTTCTCCGGGTGCCGGTCTTTCAATTTGACATCACTTCGGCGACCTGCAGTCTATGAGGATGACTGGATGATGATGATGAGAGCACAACACCGAACCCCTGGGCGGAGAAAATTCACTGTAATGTTTAAGTTTGACATATGGTATGCTATTTAACTGCTGTGAAAATCACAGTGTTCAGAGTGCTTTATCTTAATAGTACAGTGACGAATAAATCCTACTGCGTCAACTTTACGGAACTAATGCTGTTCCCTGAGTTGCGCGTTTTAACGAGGAGCACCGCCAGAAATCCGACGAGCCTTGTAGAAACAGTGTAGTTCCGACCCTTTAGCTACAGCGGAAAATTTTTTTACTCGGGTTTAATTTTCTGAAGCCCTGCTCGCTAAACATATTGCTTAAGGAGAAATCTCGGTGTTCCGATGTTAGCGGCACAAACTTGCAGCGCCTCCACTCTGCCCCCTCTACGTGCTCCAAAGTTGCGCCTAAATAATATTAATCACCGTCCGGCAGCGGGCCCGGAGTTTAATAAGCTCGGAATCTGAGCAACACTCTCGTAAAATGTAGCGAAAGTTCGTGAGGCCACGCAGCTTGACACCTAAAGCGACTCGGTTCGCTGAGTGTGAGAAAGGCGCAGCTCGTTGCAAAGCTGACCCCAAGAATAGGCGTAACAAGGAGGAATAAAATCCAGGGCTAAGGTATATTAATGATAAGATTCGCTGTGGCGTTACTGTCTTCCGTGAAGGCGAAAAAGGTTTACTGGATTTGAACAGGACAATCTATTTAGCACACAATATGGATTGAATTTACATCAGAGGAGCTCTAAATGTATCAGTCTTTTACTTTATTTACTACTGAGAAACGTGTCCTCCCATTATTAATGTTTACAACGACGGAAACATTGTATTCGTAACGCACATATTTAATTTCATGCACATACACAACACTGAAGATCTGAAACTTTACAAAATACCATCTGCTAATTTATAATATTGCTTGTCATTATTAATTTTTTTCTCTGTTTTGTGACCCTAGTTACAAGTGATATTGTCAATTACGAATTTTGTTTCTGTTTAATCACCTGGGTCTCTACGTTCTTTCATTTTGTTTCGTTTTTCAGTCTTCACTTCGATGTATAGAGAGAACTGTTTTAGATGTGGATCACTACAAGACCGGAGTTCTATCATAGCCAAAGAAATATATTAACTAGTTAATTTTCCCTACGAAATCACTTCTCTTTTCATTTGTTTCTGTGCTACGTAAAAGAAGGAATGTTTAAACAGCACGTTGGTTCTTGCTACGTACACATTGTTTATTTTTGCTGTAACTCTTTCTCACTAAGCAAAGGCATATCAAAATAACTGCGCATAAGCACGCGTCTACCTCGTGACGTATGAAGAAAACAAATAATGCTACAATTACTGAAGCTGTATTCAGTACCAAGAACTTCGTTGTTAAAATTACTGATAAATCTAAATGATTAATAAATCGCTGGTAATGCTGCAGCTTCTTGGATTGAAATATAAGTAGAATAGTTTATGTTGAGGTGTTCATATGGGATGGAGAGTAATTGTTCACAAACACCGGTTTCATTCATATAACATTGCAGACTCATTTTGTCTTTAAGCAAACGAGGGATTGTTTACTGATTATTGAGCACAAGGAATTAGTCTACTATGTCTGCTCTATTTATACTTATATTCTTTTTCTGATAAGTGTAGAGCAACATAAAGTACTCTCTGTAGCAGTTGCTTTGAAACTCTAAAACTCAACCTCCAACAGTCTGCTTCCCACTTTGCATCGCTTTCCACAATTTGTGTCCTTAAATTTAACTTATTGTGGGTCTTGACTTTGTGCCGACAGCTAATCCTACAAACGCTAATACTCCTATCTCTCCATTCAGCTGTCCAACTGTCTCCGTCCCCCTGGTCCTCTGGATTTGCATTCATTTTAATTTCTCTGGGCATACGACTTTTACAGTTGAAAATAAGCATATACCGTATTTTATATATTACTTTACACATTTCATATTACACAGGCGGCATAAAAAAGAAAGAAAAAATTAGCATTTAACCAAAGGAAATTCCGTCCCAAAACACGAAACCACTGAGGTGTAGCAGAAATTGGCGCTCACTTAAAACGTCAAGTGAAGTGGTTATTCTACCTTGAAAAAAAAAAAAAAAGGCCGCATGACAGAAGATTTAAGGTCGCCATAAGATGCAGACGAGCACAGGTAAAGGAAGCGTTCTGCACATGGAGCACAAAATTGTACAGAAATGAATGCAATGCGCGAAAAATCGGAAAACAAGAGAATCGAGACATTTTATTTGTGGTGCTAGAGAATGATGCTCAAAAATAAGTATACCGATTAGGTACTCGGCGATTCAGTTGCTCCCACCTATGGGTTTTATTAACGCCTTCAAATACACTGTGCAAAAATTACATATTCTCCTCCTCGCTGTGTACGAACTATTAGTCTTACAGAAAAAATTAACAGGACACTGTGGAAAATATACAATGTAGTTACATTTTGTACTGGGATATGTTTTCGCTAGAGGCTATAGTTTTCGAATATTCAAGAAAAACGTACAAAAGTGAGCTTCAAACTCGTTTGTACTGAGTACCTCGGAAACCGTGACCTCCAGCGGAAACGTATCGCAGTACAAAAATAAACTACCTTCCCTCAAGTAGGTTTATTTATGTACCCCCCACCTGTGTTACCTCCATCTGCGTCATCCTGTTACCATTCCCTCTGTACACAATTAAATTCATTTTCCCTTAAATTATAGTTAACATTGCTCTGCTTCCATTTTCCAACACATCTTTGAACAAATTTCATCTCTGTTTCTCCTTTAAACGAATAAGTCTCGTACCTTAATTTACAGTGTCTGCACTCAACGTTAATTCATAACTCTTCTACTCACTTTTTCCCAATTTATTGTCATATTCCTGATCATTATTTACATCACTAATAACATCTCCTAACGCTTTCTGTTCAGTTCTTAATTCCTCATTTTCTGTATTTAAGTTCCCTGACAGTAACTCATTTTTCATACGTCACTTCAGCTTTAATTTGTTGATGTGAGCCTTCAGAAACTTTGTTCCACCGATACGTTCGCTCAATAGTTGCATTGTTACTATGTTGAATAGTATTTGATAAATCTTCCACAAGCTGTTTACCCATTTCTTCAATCCCTTAACTTAAATCCTCTTAATACTGTTTCACCTGCCTATCTGAACCTTTTGGTTCTCACTCTTCGAAATTCTGAAGGTAGCAGGGGTAAAATACAGTGAGTGGAAGGCTATTTACAAATTGCACAGAAACCAGACGACAGTTATAAGAGTCGAAGGTCATGGAAGCAGTCAATGAGAAGGGAATGAGACAGGGTTGCAGCCAATCCCCGTTGTTGTTCAACCTGGACACTGAGCAAGAAGAGAAGAAAACCAAAGAAAAATTTTGAATGGGAATTGAAGTCCAGAGAGAGGATATATGAACTTTGTGCAGATGACACTGTAATTATATCAGATACAGCAAAGGACTTGAAAGAACAGCTGACCAGAATGATCAGTGTCTTGAAAGGAGGATATAAGATGAACATCAACAAAAGCAAAACAAACGTAATGGAATGTAGTCGAATTAAATCAGGCGAAGCTGAGGGAATTAGATTAGGAAACTAGACACTCAAAGTAGTAAATGAGGTTTGCTATTTGGACAGCAAAATAACTAACTATGGCCGAGGTAGAGATGATATAAAACGTAGACTGGCAATGGCAAGTAAGACATTTCTGAAAAAGAGAAATTTGTTAACAACGAGTATAGACTTAAGTGTCAGGACGTCTTTTATGAAAGTGTTTGTATGGAGTGTAGCCACATATAACATGGGCGATAAACAGTTTAGACAAGAAGAGAATAGAAGCTTTTCAAATATGGTGCTACAGAATAATACTGGGGATTTGATGGGTAGATCACGAAACTGACCAGAAGGTACTAAATAGGACTGGGAAGAGAAGAAATTTGTGCATAATCTGACTAAAAGGAGGGGTAGGTTTGCAGGGCACATTCTGAGACATCATGAGATCACTGATTTGATACTGGAGGGAAGTATTGGGGTTAAAAATCGTAGAGAGAGAACAAGTGATGAATACAGTAAGCACATTCAGAAGGATGTAGGTTGCAGTAGTTATTTGGAGATGAAGAGGCATGCACAGGACTGAATATCATGGAGAGTTGCATCAAACCAGTCATCCGACTGACGACCACAACAAAATAAAAATAAATTGTATTCAGCGGTCATCAATTCACATTTCTTTTTATTATTTACGTCTCCACCTTTTTACCTTGTGTCATTATTTACATTCTATTTCTTGTTCAACTTAACATTAACGACATCTTTCAGTCCTTGAGCTCTAAGAACTTCAAACACCGTATCACATTTATTATTAAGAATTACATTAACTTTTTGTTACATTAACTTTTTGTATGGGTATTTCATTACCTATATTGGCACTAAAACCATTCATGTTTCTTTAGTTATTCGACAGTACAGTTCACAAATCATATCTCGTAAATAACGGCACTATAAACACGATAAATTAACACAAATTGTCGCTGAAAGTCCTTATCTTGGACAAACTGCCATGTAGTTTCCAAATGATGTTACAATATTCTACACTCTCAGAGCAGTTTAATGAAACAATTAATCGTTATTACTGCTCATTTAGATGTTAATGTAGTTCTCAGTGATAACTACATTTCCTTGAATGGTGATTCCTCACCTATATTTTCACTAACAACACTCCTCTTGCCTTCTTTAAAATAGTAATTATTTAATTATGTCTTATCATACAGGTAGAAAAATTTAAATATTTCACAATTGAAATTTATTCTTGAACACCACACATGTTTTGCTTATTGATGGTCTATAGTATACATAAAATTATTTAATTACACATATTCTGATATGAGATTTGCTGTGAGTCTTTGGCAGCGTAACTTTTCCTATTTACAATTATATGGTCATGTGTTTTACTTCATTTATTTTTGTGTCCTGCTCATGCAACAAATTGTTGTTCCATAAGTGCTAAACGCACGTAGTGCAGGTTCTTTCCAGTAAATATTTCTTTGCACATAATCTGTTATGTGGTAAAATGCAGTTTCTTGCACTGCTACTGGTCAAATGCTTTATAGCTGACTGATGGATCGTGGGAACTGACTGAAGCGATCATAGGAGTGTCGAGTGAGGCGTTAATTGCTACCGATACTAACTTCTAGCTGCGTATAGTTATGTAATGTTCCCTACACTTTACGATGAAGTGTAATAAAATACGGGTCCACATGTGGCATAACTGCAAACATTAGTAGTAGTCAACATGCTGACACTCGGTTACCGCTTGGTATAATCAGGCCCACAATTGCTATATAGAGCTCAAGCTATCTCTGAGCAAGGTAAAGAACCGCGTACATATGCGTTGTTCGCTACAACCAAACTTAATGCGCCACACTCGTTCAGAATAGACTTTTGCTGGCCACACGGTAACCCAGGCAGGGGCACACCTGACCGAGTAACAGTTAAACAACAGTGGTTCAACTGATACACTAACCATACAACAATAAGTACTCAGTTTAAATATATATGTAGGCGAGTGTTCAATGAACACAAGATTAAGAAACGAAATTAAGAAACAAAATGCACGACGAAAATACTCGAGGTAGACAGTGATTAATACAAAACATCTTAAAATCGATATGCTGTGGTGTATTCAGTGTACTAGTAGTACCAAAACGCACAGTGAGAATACTCTAGGGAAAAACAGAGCAGCACAAGGCAACACAATACAAGATGTGCAAACATTCGTGCAATACATACGCAGCCAACAAGATTAAGACAGATTCATAGAACACAGACGACCATACACGATGCTCGTTCAGAAACGACTTTTGCAGGCCACACGATAACCCAGGCAGGGGCACACCTGACCGAGTAACAGTTAAACAACAGTGGTTCAACTGATTTTAATTAAGAAATGTTCAAATGTGTGATAATTCTTAAGGGACCAAACTGCTGAGGTCATCGGTCGTTAGACTTACACACTACTTAAACTAACTTATGCTAAGAACAACACACACACCCATGCCCGAGGGAGGACTCGAAACTCCGGCAGTCTCTGACATGGCGCCTCAAACGGTGCGGCCACTCCACGAGGCTCCTAGCTATACCTCTGGCCACCCATAATGGCGGGTGGCTGTTAGTGCACTGTTGCCCGACTGTGGGTCGCAAGCACCTGATAGTCTTATCCACTTCTGTTACTCGTTATAATGGTTTCTGCTTTCATCAAAATCAATATAATTATGCTTTTACAGTGAAATACTGATCTAGGCCTTGTCATGTCATATCGTTAAGGATGCCATGTATGTCTACAGTATTTTAACTTAAAAATATTTTAAATGCTTTACCATTCCATTCGTTATTTGTAGTCCACAGTCTGTAAAATTGTTACACAGAACATTAGGTATTGCGAGTTTATAAGAAATGTAAACGCACTTAAATCACTAACAAAACGAGTAGCAGCAGTTGGGCTAGGCGGTTTCTGCAACAGATTGCAATACTGCCAAATTTATCCAAAATGGCGGATCCAAGATGCCAGCCATAAATTTGGCAATGTCGCACTAACATCATGGCGAAAACTCAAATTTTGGCGAGAAGTAGGCCAACTGAGGCACATCCACTACCACAGCGTTATCCAACCTGTTGGTCGCGACCCCCTGGGGGTCACAAAGCCTTGCTCAGGGGGTCGCTGTCGCAGGAGAAAGCAGTTGCAGCATGGCTGGTAACGGATGTTTCATGACGATCATCTGCTATGGTACGAGGGTCGGTCAAAAAGTAATGCCTCCCATTTTTTTCTACTTAAAGAAATTAAGTTAAGTGAAAAATTTGAATTTGGCGCCATTCCTCAAACCTTCTTCTGCAATCCACTGCAGTAGTAACTTTCTGTGTCAACAGGTGGCAGCACAGCAGAAGTTTGTAAGATGGCCGACATCGATGTTCGTTTGAGACAGCGTTGTGTGATTGAATTCTTGAATGCAGAAGGTGAAACGCCCATACGCATTCATGAAAGACTGAAGAAGGTGTATGGTGTTGTGACAGTGGATGTCAGCACTGTTAGACGATGGGTTCGTTGTTGTAAGGAAGCTGAAGGGCAAACACCGTTGACTGACGAAAAGCGGAGCGGCAGGCCGGTGAGTGCAGTGACTCCACACAACATTCAGCAAGTTGATGACATCATTCGTGGTGACCGTCGGGTGACTGCAGATGAAGTGTGTCGCATTATTTCTCTTAGTAAAGGCAGTGTGATCACGATTATTAAACAATTGGGGTACTCAAAAGTTTGTGCACGGTGGGTTCCAAGAATGTTAACCGATCAGAATAAAGAGGCAAGGAAAACAATAGCCTCCCAACACTTGCAGCGCTTCCGTTTGGAGGGAGATGAGTTTCTGAAAAAAATTGTGACCGGGGACGAAACATGGGTGCATTTTTTTGAACCCGAATCAAAGAGGCAGTCAATGGAGTGGCGTCACACAAGCTCGCCGAGGAAGAAAAAATTCAAAACTGTGCGATCGGCAGGGAAAGTTATGGCAACAGTTTTCTGGGATACAGAGGGTGTGATTCTGGTTGATTTTTTGGAGCAGGGATGCACAATAAATTCTGTTCAATACGTCACAACCCTCAACAAACTTAAAGCACGTCTTCAGCGAGTTCGCCCAACAAAATCAATGGCAGATGTTCTTCTTTTGCATGACAATGCAAGACCACACACCAGTCGTCACACCTCTGACGAGATTGTCAAAATTGGATGGGAAGTTTTGCCTCATCCCCCATACAGCCCTGACCTGGCACCATCAGACTTCCATCTGTTCGGGCCACTAAAAGAAGCTCATCGTGGGATTCATTTTGAAGATGAGGAGGCCGTCAAAACATCCGTGCGTCAATGGCTTAGGAAGCAGAGCTGTGATTTTTACCGTGCTGGGATACATGCCCTTGTTCAAAGATGGACCAAAACTGTAGAGATGGGCGGAGATTACATTGAAAAATGACAAAATGATCCTCAATGTTGTGGTTTTCAACCTATGTAATTGCATTTAAATTTCCTGACAATTAAACGTAGAAAAAAAAATAGGAGGCATTACTTTTTGACTGACCCACAAGGTTTTGTGGAAGCACCTTGCAGAATCGCTCACGTTCAGGTCTAGTACTTAGCCTATTTATAATAATGAATACTAATTTACTTTAAACCTGTTGAAGAGTTCAAATACGCAAACACTTGCAGCAGTGAGATGGACCACAATGTCTGTCGATCTCTTCCCACTTCTGCAGCATGGAACTAGGGTGGCGAGAGTCACTAACTATTGTACAGATACTATTTACCGCTGAGAGGTTTGCAGAAAGAGGTGAAGCATCACATCAACTTCCGGACTGGAACGGCGGTGCAGTGGCAGCGTCTTGTGCATTACTGACAACTTAGTTTGCGTACCAATCATCTGCTGTAATAAAAATGTCACACAGAACGAGAACAATTTATGAAAGAATGTTTAAAAGGTGCTCAGGTTCAGATGTGACCCAAAATGGCTGGAACAACACAAACACAACCGACGTGCAAGATTTGGCACCACAGTTACTAAAACGCATTTCAGTAATAAGCTTCGAACTAAACAAAAGATCGCTAGGATTGGCAGCAGTGAGACAAGGCACGAAGTACAGCAGTTTCTACCGAACGGATCTAGGATGCCTGAGCTGAACTCAGACTTTAATTCGCACACTGCATGTTGACGTTGTTTCTGTTTTCCTAGTTGTGTGTCTTCATCGGGATTCCCACAAAATCTTCACTGCTGGTCACCTGGTTAATTTCTCATTTCACACATGTAGTTGATTGTGGTGACTGTCGTGAAGTGAATCATTGTTTTTCCGACAGTGCTTTATAAAAGAATTCAAAAATATCCTACAAAATTGGTACCATTATCTATAAAAATGTATACTACATATTAAATAAAAAGAAATGTTGCATTCTTTTGAAACTCAATGAAAATAAATTAAATAACCATCCCGCTACATGCCTTAAAACTAAGTGTTCTGTAATACAAAAACATAGGCCTACGAAAAATGGTATTTATTTTTATCAAAATTATGTAATTCCTTGTTTAACATTAATCCTGAATTGAGCATAATGTAGATTGTTTAATAATAAATACACTGTGTTAACGATAAATAAATGCAAAACTGTAAAATTGTTTCTAGGAACCGATCGATAACTAAATGAAGAAGATCCAGTAAGTAACTGTGACAAATTCGAAGAAACATCTTCTGGTTTACAAATTGATTATACAGTGGGAGCTCGTTTAACGAGGTAATTCTCTTCTGACTCTACCAGCAATGCGAAACATTCGTTATGCGAAACATATCTTTCTGTTGGAATTCACGAAAAAAGGATAATGCGTTCCATTCCAAGAAAATACTAAAATAGTTTATAAAATGTACATCCTTTTTTTTCAAGAAGTCGTCTACAGACATTTGTATTTACCTTCCATTCAAAACGAGTCATAAACACAGAAGACGGCTAGCTGGATGAAACATGTGCCTACGTATTGTTTAATGCGCAGATTTATTGAATTCGTGTTGGTTAATGACGACATATCTAAAATGGAGTTCATATAGAGGTGTTTGAAGGCCATGAAGTCACATGAGTCTCGGTTGCAACACAATCACAGAGAATTTGGCAACATCGTCGACGAGACCCAAACGGAGATATCGGTTACAACAATTGCAACGCAAGGAGTGTCGCTAACAGTGCAGCTTAATACTGCACTGTCGGTGGCGTTGTCTTTGTCGGAGGGTCTAATGTACTTTCTTTCTCATAATAATAATAACACTGATGTAAAACATTATGTTCATCTTTCCTCCGCGTTTTCTGTTGTTTCATTGTCATTTCTTTCCCGCAGAGCACAAGTCATACCGTCAAGAGTAAAGTCAGATCCAACGATTATACGCAAATGCACAGCGCTTTATCGGCACAACTGCAATTTGATGCCTGATGACTAATGTCTCTCATTTGTATTATTAAAAAGCTTACTTGACACTCATTAAGATTTTATTGTTTTGAACAGTTTTATTACAGGGCGACGCCAGCGAAATCTACCACAGGTGCCACTTGGCGAGACGAAAGTAAGCAAGAGTTATAGGTCCTAGACTACAATAAAAATATAATAGATTCAATGAGAAAGCTGTGCCTGTTTATTTCTTAATAATTTGTCAAATCGTCGTTCTATTTTTGAGACACAAATCACCAAACCGTTTTATTGTTGAAGTCTATTTCTCTTCTTAGTTTCTATGTTCACCATTGAAAGAACACTAATTCACAATGGTAGGAAGTGGCGAATGGCATAAATAGTTTTAAAGCTTCCTTAGCCAGCTGTGGATACTCTTCTTTTCTCTTCATCTAGAAGACGTCAATATTTTGTGAATTAAAATCCATTTTAAGCACCCCATCAGCTGCTAAATCTATAAGCGTGTCTTTCTTCATCATGCTCAGATCAGCCAGTTGTACTGAAATATGTAAAAAAGAATTTAGTATCCATCTATGACCGTTGTCAGCGTCAGACTTCAGCTCTGGAAAGTAACTTAACAGTTTCTCATCCAAATTATGCAAGCTCTGTACCATGCAAGAAATGTGAGAACTTATCACCACCGATTGGTCCATTGCAATTTCTTCGACAATCGTCTGAATACAAGGGAAAGATTAGAACATCATCATTTGTAAAAACTTTGACCACAAACTAAATTTTACGAGGAATCCTTTGATTTTATCCATAGCTGTTGTAATGTTTTCTTCTTTCCCTTTGAGGCTTTAAGATATTTAGGTGGTTAAAAAGATCCGCGAGAAGTGCTAATTTTAATAGCCAAACAGGGTCACAAAAGTAATTCGCATATCCAGATCTAGAATCTTGTAAGAACATTAACAATTTAACTTCTAGTTGCAGAACTCGTGTCAATACCTTCCCTTTGAATAGCCACCTGATCTCCGTGTGATAAATGAGATTTTGATGGAGCGAACCGATGTCTTCACAAGTGATCCTGAACAGTCGAGTTTGCAAAGCTTTATCTTTAATAGGTTTTACAACTCTGATCACCTCTTTAAGCACATCATTTAAATCAGAAGTTAAAATCGTGACTGCCAGAGCTTTTCGATGAAGACAGCAGTGTGTCCACGAAAAATTTTTCATTATTGATTATAATTTCGCAACGAGCCTACTTTTACTGCCATTCATAGCCTTATCACCATCACCACAAATGGCGATATATTTTGTCCTATCAATCTCGTAGTTGCGAGTGCTTTCTAAAAAAAAGTCATACAAACACTGGCAAGTAATGTTCGCAGGGAATACTTTGCAAAATAAAAGGTCTTCCATGATACTTGCATCTGCTTCAAAGCGCACAAATACCATAAATTGGGCACAATCTGAAACATCAGTAGATTCATCAAACTGCAAAGCAAAATGTGGGCTCTTCTTTGATTTTTCGACTAACTGTTCTCGAATGTCACCGACCATACCGTTTATTCTGCGTTCAATGGTATTATCAGGAAGTGGTATGCTTTTAACTTGTTTGCCTCTTGCTTACTTAACGTAATTTCACCATAACCAAGGCTGCTGGAAAAATAAGATCCTCTGTACCGTATGCTGCCTCTCTGCTTTAACGACTCAGCGTGTGACTCAGAATGCTCTCTCGTTGACACTGGCTATCTAAAATCAGAAAAAATATATTGTTAAATCAGAAAAACGAATAAAAAATCGGGAACATTAATACTATTTTAAATCAACAAATACTATTACTGTTTTATTACCTTAATCATAGTAGTTTGCTGCTGGTTAAGTGTTTTCAGTTTCCTTTCGAAGAAATCCAAAAGTTTATCGGATTCCTTCGAGTGTTTGGTTGAGAGGTGATGCAGAAGCTGTGATGGTTTCGTACTCTCACAATACTTCGCCGCAAATTAAACACTGAGGTTTATTGTTCATGACAGTAAAACCATACTTGAGGTAACTGCCGTCATAAAGCCTATTTTTTTCGATTTTGCTTCGCTTCTGCTACTGCCACTTGTAGCAGGCGTGGAGAGCTGCACAGATCTTTTAAGAAACTTTTCCATTCCATGGTCACTCAGAGCGAAGCGCCATGACAATAATAACGTCCGTACTTGCTGGCACTCTCGGACAACTGACTGTAGTGACCGGAAACGCACTATTATGCCACCCGCTGCCCCTTCTCACCCCCACGCCTCTACTGCGGCAAAGAATATAATTATATCTCTGCCTGTGAAGCACTGCGACCTCTTTTCACATTGCACTTGATTTCTCGGTCAGTATAGTATTAATAGAAAGAAAATTAAATACGTTGCCTTTGAAATCGCTGAAATACTTTTATTATGGTTCTGCAGTTCGCCAGAATATTTTTCCTTGTAAAGGGGTCGCATATTCAAAAAGGTTGAAAATCGCTGCACTAACGTACCTCTACCACCCCTCACCCCTCCCCCTTCTCTCCATCGCATACCCCTCTCATGATGTCACACCTGGAAATAGTGGGAAAAGGTCAGTTGAGCAAACCTGACTCATGGAAATGGTGGGAAATGGTAATTCTATGCTGAAAAGGAAGGAAGGGAGTTTTATTCATTGCTCAAGTGGGCTAACCTAACTCAGAGACGTGTGTGTTTGCCTCCACGGGCAGGGACCAAATGAGCTAGTTTGAACTACACCCAGCAGAGAAGATTGTTGGTCTTTCGCTTCCTCCCCCACCCCCCTCACTCCTACGACATCATTCACACACACACACCCCCCAATCACCCCTCACTTGGAAATAGGGGAAATTGTTCAGTTCCCATCCAACTGCTAGAGAACAAGGTTAGATTAGTGTAATTTACTTATTTTTGGTAGGTAACTGAAGGAAAGATCACTCCAAATGAAGCATGTATATACTGGGCGCTACGCAATGAGCGCCTAAAATCGCAATTGAAGGTGTCACACAACCAGTGTTATCCTGCTCAGAAAAAAAAAAATCACAGTGCTGGCCGCGGTGGTCGTGCGGTTCTAGGCGCTACAGTCCGGAACCGCATGACTGCTACGGTCCCACGTTCGAATCCTGCCTCGGGCATGGATGTGTGTGATGTCCTTAGGTTAGTTAGGTTTAAGTAGTTCTAAGTTCTAGGGGACTGATGACCTAAGATGTTAAGTCCCATAGTGCTCGGAGCAATTTTTTTAAAATTCACAGTACCGCTTGAAACTAGTAGCAGGTGGAGTCAAAATAAATACTAACTCTACATAGGAAGCTCCCGTCATCTACAAGTCGAAATAAATCTAAGCTCCACTTTCCGATTGGCAGGAAAGAGACTCAGTTTGAAATGATTACTGAAACAACCCCCTAAACTGATAAACACAAAGAAATATATAGAAATTAAAGAGCGTTAAACAAGGAGACTGCAGTGATGTTAATAACTCTGACTACACAATATCTGCTACTGTGATGTTCATTACTTATCTGAAACGCTGAGTGGGCTTATTTTATACTTGCTGCTGGAGTCAGGGACATTAAGACACTTAGTGTTTAGTGTCCTTGCTTTTCGAAGCACAATTCTACAATAGGAAACCCATGCAGAGTCTAAGCACAGAAAGTAAAATCTGAACAATTACCAGCTTCATGATATATTTCGAAACCTCCAACATATAGTGAAAAAAAGAACACAAACACACACCAGATCGGAGGTCTAAAAGATTCTCCTGTACTTCAAAGCGCTGTCCTACAGACGAGAGAAATGGCTGGAATTTTCTGTGAATTATCAATGTCCTGCAACTGCGGTAAAGAGATGCTCTAAAACCATAATGGCGGGTAGGGGAAAGCATCCCATCTCTCCTACCAGAGGAGTATGCCTGGACTTGTCTCTGAACACTTGAACAAAGAAGACATCATGTGATTTACTGACATCACGGCACTTTCTGTAGATGCCTTGTACTGTCTCTGTCTTACTCCAACCAGTCTGTACAGATTCGTATGCCCCACACAAAGGATGCCTTATGACTCTCCCACGTCACGGAACTTCCTGCGAATGGTACATCCCGATTAGTTCTCACCGAATACCTGATGGTCTGAGAGCACTGTCCGCCGCTTTTTACAGATGGACAAATTACGAGAATTTAAGCGGAAAACTATTTTCTTACCGCTCGAAAAAAACATATAGCAGTCATATTCCACTGATAGTTAACCCCTGCAAAAATTGTATACAGAGCATGAAATATGGAAATTATTGCCAAAGACATTTAAATCAATTACACTGCTCTCCTATTGTTGCAGAAAGCTTGAATTATTCGGCGTGAAATCGACCTCCAGCCAGGCTATATCACCGCAAACGATTGTGCCACCGAGCCATATCAGTACGTCGTCGTAGTAAACAATTCATACCCTGCACCATACAAAATCTTCACCTCCGCCTCCTGCATATAGCCATCGACCGCCAGGTACTGCCACATACTGTGAAGACACACAGATACCGACAACAGAAGCGCATGCATCGTATATGGTCACGGTGCTAGTTGTTCACAGCAAGGTTGGTCGGTCAGCCACAACGGCCGACGGTCATTAAGCAACTGCCTCCCCCGCCCCTCCCCCACTTGCGCTGTCCTGATGAGCGATCAGGGCACTCACTGTGGACAGCGGCCATTCTCCAAACCTGCGTACTTTTGCTGGGCTGGTTCCTCCAGCACAAAGGCTTCCACTAACAGTACTGTTACTGGCTCGGCCTGCTTGCTGCCAATGTTTCTGCAACGAGCTGCGACTATCTGCAGACTCTGGGATTACAAGAATATTTACTCTGTGAGCTCTGTCGATGAGAAATGCTTCGTCAGTCGTGAATTAATTTACCTATATTAGATGCAGCCTCCGATTTTACACGCCAAAAAACGACGACCTTTGAGGCACTTTTATGCTGCGAATGAAAGTTTCCAGAATTTCATTTATTTTGAGATGGTTTGCCAGAATATCATGCCATCTATACACCTGTTCTCGATATCAACTGCATAGCAGTATACTACCGATCGCCTGCACAGTATAATTCTGAAGATAAGGAGTGGAAATTATATCTTTTGAGACCCGGAGCTTTGGCGTGGGAGGTACTGCAAACCATTGAGTAACTAGAAACTATAGCGGGGAAGGTGCTGCAAACCATTGAGTAACTAGAAACTTCTCTTGTGTGCGGAGAGTTTTACGTGGAAATTCGAAAACAGAGGAAGCCGGTAGTTCCACTAGATTGTTTTTAACGAATACTGGTGTCAACGATATAGCAGATTCCAGACCAGCCTTGTAATTTACAAAGTCAACTACGGCTTAAATACTCATAATCATATGTGTCTCTCATGTCTAGAGAACGAGCAAATGTCTTTTGTACCGATGTTTCATCATCTCGATGCAAACAACATTTCACAATCAATGTCCTCTCAACCAAATATACGTAGATAGGAAATGAGTAGAATGGCAGCATACCTCAGTCGAGCGAGGGGCTTCTCTTTCCGATCTGCAGAAATCAGATGGATGAAAGACTCAATAACAGGACGCTTCCTGACTTATTTCTCGGAAAGACTGCCCCCCACCCTTCCTGTGTAACGATACCGAAATACTAGACTATTGGTCCTGGACAAAGAAGTGTGGTGTGCTTTCAAACGTTCTGGATATGTCGGCGTTGTAAGAAAGTGGTCCTTGGATAATTAAAATCAGACTCACGTATTAGGCTGATCAAAGCTACTCTTTGTTGTTTCTCACTGCTGGTACCCCTATTCCTCCCTCATAATTACACCTGCTGAAAAGTTTTAGCACTGAAATATGATCTCCTGTGCATATTCTCGTTCCTCAGATTTAGTGTTACACATTAAACGAGCGTTATTTCATGTTAAGCTTTTTCTTCTGCATCCCTTCACCTGTTACGTTAGACCGGTGAAAGATACTCTTTGACGCTTCTCCCTGCTAATACTTTCATATCTCCAGAATGAGATTTTCACTCTGCAGCGGAGTGTGCGCTGATATGAAACTTCCTGGCAGATTAAAACTCTGTGCCGGACCGAGACTCGAACTCGGGACCTTTGCCTTTTCATATCAGCGCACACTCCGCTGCAGAGTGAAAATCTCATTCTGGAAACATCCCCCAGGCTGTGACTAAGCCATGTCTCCGCAGTATCCTTTCTTTCAGGAGTGCTGGTTCTGCAAGGTTCGCAGGAGAGCTTCTGTAAAGTTCGGAAGGTAGCAGACGAACTACTGGCAGAAGTAAAGCTGTGAGGACGGGGCGTGAGTCGTGCTTGGGTAGCTCAGTTGGTAGAGCACTTGCCCGCGAAAGGCAAAGGTCCCGAGTTCGAGTCTTGGTCCGGCACACAGTTTTAATCTGCCAGGAAGTTTCACTTTCATATCTATTCGCTCCCGAAACTTCTCTCGTACGTTGGATTTATGTGAGAGATGTTCACAATATCACTTTCCAAAAATTGACAGGAATATTGCATTGTTGTATAACCTAGTCCACATGAATTTGACGATGGAGCTCACTCAAAAATCCTTCCTAAACGCGCGTGCAGATCATGCGCGTACAGATTGGGCTGTGAAAGCGTGTGGAGATGCCTGGCCATGGTCCATAGCGGCGGCCGTGAACTGGGTGTCAACTCCCTGGTGAAACGGCATGCAGAGTCCTGTTATGATTTCACAAGAGTGCTGTGGTCCATTCTGCAAGGTCCAATCACAAATATGCACTCAGCCTCAAGTGCATTGACGGACGAGAGTAAACAGAAGCTGTCACCAGTCTAGAACAACAGTACACTTTTGCAACATCTGTGCCTGTGCGTGTGTGTGTGTGTGTGTGTGTGTGTGTGTGTGTGTGTGTGTGTGTGGGATGCAGCCAACAGTCCTCTCCGTTTGTAAATAAAGGTCAAAGCTGATCATTTTCACAGACAAAACTCTTCCTGAGGCACAGCCCTCTAACCCCTCTATTGTCAGTACTGCCAGCAGCAGCTTCCAATAATATGGCTATTTCCAGGGCATTCTGCTATTAACGCTAACAGCTTTCTCGGTAGAGAGAGAGAAGTAATACACATGAAAACCAAACAATTCTTCATAAAACTATTCCTCCCTAGAATATCTCAATAAAACCGTTGAGCGTTCTGACTTCAAAGACATTCCAGAGCGATGAGGGGGAATAATGCTCAATTATATACTTCTAATTTCTGTTACCAGTCACTATTTTCATTTTATGTTTAATCTAACATAATACAGCGCGTTTCGAAGATGTTCTGTTCATCTTCAGGCGTTTATATACACATACAAATATACAGAGAAAACAGTCTTAAACTAGATTAATCCAGAACTCTTTGTCCATTGTTTGTTACTGTAGCGGCCGGTATGGTATTGGGGGGAGGGTGGGGAGGAAGGGATCAGTGGATGGTTATAAATCGAAATCGGTGGTATCTTCTGCTGGTTTTCTTCCTTGTGGTTGACTATGTATGGTATCACAGCGATTTCGTCATCTTGTTCACTTGCACCACTGGTGTAAAACGAAACATGCTTGCTTCATAAACAATATCAAAATACCTGACTGCTGACCACCCCTCCCCAAATGTACAGGGTGTTTCAAAAATAACCGGTATATTTGAAACGGCAATAAAAACTAAACGAGCAGCGATAGAAATACACCGTTTGTTGCAATATGCATGGGACAACAGTACATTTTCAGGCAGACAAACTTTCGAAATTATAGTAGTTACAATTTTCAACAACAGATGGCGCTGCGGTCTGGGAAACTCTATAGTACGATATTTTCCACATATCCACCATGCGTGGCAATAATATGGCGTAGTCTCTGAATGAAATTACCCGAAACCTTTGACAACGTGTCTGGCGGAATGGCTTCACATGCAGATGAGATGTACTGCTTCAGCTGTTCAATTGTTTCTGGATTCTGGCGGTACACCTGGTCTTTCAAGTGTCCCCACAGAAAGAAGTCACAGGGGTTCATGTCTGGCGAATAGGGAGGCCAATCCACGCCGCCTCCTGTGTGTTTCGGATAGCCCAAAGCAATCACACGATCATCGAAATATTCATTCAGGAAATTAAAGACGTCGGCCGTGCGATGTGGCCGGGCACCATCTTGCATAAACCACGAGGTGTTCGCAGTGTCGTCTAAGGCGGTTTGTACCGCCACAAATTCACGAAGAATGTCCAGATAGCGTGATGCAGTAATCGTTTCGGATCTGAAAAATGGGCCAATGATTCCTTTGGAAGAAATGGCGGCCCAGACCAGTACTTTTTGAGGATGCAGGGACGATAGGACTGCAACATGGGGCTTTTCGGTTCCCCATATGCGCCGGTTCTGTTTATTGATGAAGCCGTCCAGGTAAAAATAAGCTTCGTCAGTAAACCAAATGCTGCCCACATGCATATCGCCGTCATCAATCCTGTGCACTATATCGTTAGCGAATGTCTCTCGTGCAGCAATGGTAGCGGCGCTGAGGGGTTGCCGCATTTGAATTTTGTACGGATAGAGGTGTAAACTCTGGCGCATGAGACGATAAGTGGTCGTTGGCGTCATTTGGACCGCAGTTGCAACATGGCGAACGGAAACCTGAGGCCGCTGTCGGATCACCTGCTGCACTAGCTGCGCGTTGCCCTCTGTGGTTGCCGTACGCGGTCGCCCTGCCTTTCCAGCACGTTCATCCGTCACGTTCCCAGTCCGTTGAAATTTTTCAAACAGATCCTTTATTGTATCGCTTTTCGGTCCTTTGGTTACATTAAACCTCCGTTGAAAACTTCGTCTTGTTGCAACAACACTGTGTTCTAGGCGGTGGGATTCCAACACCAGAAAAATCCTCTGTTCTAAGGAATAAACCATGTTTTCTACAGCACACTTGCACGTTGTGAACAGCACGCGCTTACAGCAGAAAGACGACGTACAGAGTGGCGCACCCACAGACTGCGTTGTCTTCTATATCTTTCACATCACTTGCAGCGCCATCTGTTGTTGAAAATTGTAACTACTGTAATTTCGAAAGTTTGTCCGCCTGAAAATGTACTGTTGTCCTAAGCATATTGCAACAAACGGTGTATTTCTATCGCTGCTCGTTTAGTTTTTATTGCCGTTTCAAATATACCGGTCATTTTTGAAACACCATGTATATCCCTGCCTCGTATTCATAGCGACTGAGAAAACATAAGTTTTCTCATCTCTAAAGTATCATGAAAATTATGTACACCAGTATGTCATAGACTACATATTATTTCTACGACTACTACACTAGAAGTATGACAGTGTAATAGTGTCAGAGTCTTCGTTGACACCATACTGTTTCGTGAGACACACGTCAACCTTTTTTTAAATGGAGTTTATCTGCATAATAGGAATGGAACAGTATCACAGGTTTCCAATAAATTATCCCATGAATCACTTACCTCACACCACCATGCATAATTTGGAGCTACTGCAAGAATAGGAGAAGGTTCGGGCCTTAATCACAACACTGGTCATTTTATACGCGTCACGCTCTATTTGATAGTGAACCGATCATGATAAAGTATTCTGTCTAGAGCGTAATATAGCCAGATGGGTAATATGCACACGCTTAGAGGTAATTATTTATTTAGAAACAAATCCACTACTCTCACGATTGTCCAACTGTTGTACATTGTAAGCCAGTCAACAAACAAGTACAAGCTGGAACAAATCAATGTCTTTGTTTCCTCCAGTAACAGCAGTTATCTTACTATTTCCTAAAGTTCGATCTGAATTGTAGGACCACAGTCTCTAGGTGAAATACGAATGGAATGTGTGGTAACTCGCCTCCTAGACAATCACTTCTAGTGAATGGATCACACCCACGTTGAAACTACATGTGTAACACCACAATTAATTCCTGTCACGGTCGCCAAACATAACACTATACTGCATCGCGTATTATATCAACATACAATGTGTATTACCAAATATGGTATTACAATGCAGTAAATGTTACCCTCTTGGGGGGGGGGGGGGGGAATTTAAGTAAAATTGACCGTGAGTTACCAAATCTGTTTGGCTTATCGAACCTCAATTCGGTGATACAGAAGAAACCAGAAAGCTAAAGATTGAAATTTGGAAAATGTTTTCAGTAACCAAGTTTACTTAAATGAAATAAAATACTTACTATCAGTCACTGTAGTGATTCTCCAGCCGAAGAAGGTTCTTACTCATTGATCTGAAGGTGATCACAGTAGTGGTCGAAACCCGTCACCATAATAAATAAATTGCGATCAAGACTGTTTTTGATAGTAAATATTTGTAATACATTGATCACTGTTCACTCCCATAATGTATTCAAAAGGAAATAAGATACGGGCCCATCCTAATTAAGCATAATAATGTGGAACATACTTTTATATAATAGCTATAGAGTTATGATAAAGGAAAGCTATTATTACTTCCTACCCAAAGAACTGCAATGAAACTCTACCATAATCAGATAAGTGATACAGTGAACACCAGCAGTTATAAATAGTATGTGCAAGTTCTCACAGGAACAATTGACACCTTATCTCTTCTCAACAGTAATACATTGTCATATATAAGTTATCTCATCACCACCAACTGCTCAAACTTAGCTGTGTTCATTTCTGAATGGTAACTGTTACGGCGTTAAGTCAAGCGTCAGCACGCCAGTCGGGAGCGACAAAGAAGAATCACACACTGACTGACCACTCTCCAGGAAAACAACGCGACAGCAGTGGCCGCTGTGTGAAGAGAACATAAGCGCTGTGACCGATGGGTGACTGCCCAGTTGAACAGCAGCTTTTAGACTTGCGACTTGGATAGAAGCGTCAACGCTCGTTACTTCCCTTGTACTCTCTATGTAACACGAACTTGGAATCGTTTATACTGAAGAAGACTGCTTATTTTGTATGTCGACCTTTGCTTGTGACACATCTGTGTGTTTCCAAAAGTTAAATACTATAATTTTCATTTTGTTATAATACCCATCAATACGATTGTTTAAGTGTTTGTCTAGTGAACCGAGAATGCAAGCTTCCTAGACATCACATATTTGGCAACGAAGTGGTCGTGTGACGAGGGCCCCCAGTCGGGTAGACCGTTCACCTGGTGCAAGTCTTTCGATTTGACGCCACTTCGGCGACTTCCGTGTCGATGGGGGTGAAACGATGATGATTAGGGCAACACAACACCCAGTCCCTGAGCGGAGAAAACCTCCGACCCAGCCAGGAATCGAACCCGGGCCCTGTAGATTGACAGTCTGTCGCGCTGACCACTCAGCTACCGGGGGCGGACAACGAGAAGGTGAAAGAACACCAACGCAGCAACCCAGAGCCTGGCTGCCACGAAACTTGTTTTGTTGTGGGCTTTTGTATTTCGCTGGCGCCTTAATTCTACATTGTCTTTTCTTTGCAGGGGTGCGTTTATATGTTTTAACAGTGTCTCTTATAGAGGTTTTTGCTAATCAGTGATTTCAGGTGGGCATTGCAGAAATTTTCTTTGCTTGTGTGCTTATTTTTATTGCTTGCAGTGTCTGTTTATTGCATCTGCCTATTCCAAAATGAGCAACCCTACTCTCCAATCCCCTGCTCAGGCGCCTCAGCTGCAAGTAATAGATGCAACGCAGCTAACACAGATGTTTCAGATTCAGACGCAGCAGGTCTCAACTCTACTAAACATGGTACAGCAGCTACTAACCCATCAAGCGACCAACGCAGCGCAAAATAGAGCAACTGTAGCTCCGAGTGCCATATCGCCTTTTCGCCAGTTTAATAAAAAAGAAGAGGACTGGTTCGAGTGGTTGTAACAATATGAATCTCACATCATTGTTCACAAAGTGTCAGGTACCGTGAAACTACATTACTACATTACTTTTTGTCAACGGTAGGAAGTGCAGTTTTTTCGCCTCATTTAGATACTGTTCACTAACGTCACTCTGAGTGAACATTCCTATGATGAGGTTGTAGATTCCCTAACTATTATGACCAGCAAGTGAACGTGGCGGCAGCTGGGTACCAATTCTTTTACTGCAAGAAAAGGTCAGAACAAACTTATCGCGAGTGCGTAACAGACGTGCAGGTTATGATGAGGAAATGCAAATTCAGATGTGCCTGTGATGCTTTATATTCCGATGAACTGTTGTGTGATGCGATCGTGTACAATGTAACTGATGTCAAACCCAGGGAGTAGATTTTTAAATGGTCAGATCCACCATTTCAAAACGTAGTGCACATTGTAGACCAGTGTGATTCAGGTGCTGTGTCGCCCAATAAATTTGAGCAGCCACCAATTTGTCGGATTTAGTCGTCCCTCGCTTACGACTGGCCCAGTAGGCAGCAACAGCCCACGCACGCCAAGCCGCGTAAACAGTCCTCTAAACAGGCGAACAGAATTAAGTCATGCCCTGGGTGCTATTCAGGGCACGAACGCCAAGACTGCCGGTCGAGACTGTTATGGTTCTGGTAAGAAAGGCCACGTACAATCCTTACGTTTGCGACGGAACAAACATAAGAATTCTGCCCACTCACAAAAATCTAGTCATAAGGCCCATGTAATCAATGCAGTGTAATCAAAGCCTGCTGCAGACATTAGCAAAACTAGCAAGCAAACAGTTTCTTCAGTACTACACCACGGCAAGAAACTTTTTTTTCATTTGCATATTAGTGGAAAATGTGTGAAATTTCAGTTGGACACAGGTGCCTCTGTTGCATTAATGAACTGTAACACTTACGAACTCTTAGGCTCCACATGGCTATCTAAAACTAGCACACACCTGACGACTTATAATGGACTAGACATTCCCATTCTCAGAAAATGTACTTTGCCTGACATGTATCGCTCGAATAGTCGAACTGTGACTTTCCCTGCGCTACAATCACGCGATTGTGAGAATATATTTGGCCTTGATTCGATTGAATTGTTTGGTTTCCAAATTCAGGACAATGTGTTGTCATTGACTACATTCAATGCCAAAGACAGTGTAGTTTGCTTAAAGAATTCCCTGAACTTCTTTTTGAAGGTTTATGCAAGGCTAACAATTTTGTTGCATATATTACTATGAAAGACAATTTTACCGGGCCAGAACTGTCCCCATTGCATTACGGGACAACGTCACTTCAGAACTTAAACAATTGCAAGATATCGGAGCTATTGCACCCATACAAGCTAATCTATGGGCAAGTCCACCGGTTTTGCTCCCCAGACGTTCAGGACATATTCGCCTCTGTGTTGACTTGAAGTCTACAGTCAACTCACAAACTGTGATTGATATATACCCACTGTTACGTCCAGAGGATCTCATGGACAGATTAGGAGCTGGTCTCTACTTTTCAAAAATTAATTTGCGCGAAGCATATCTTCAAAAACCACTGGATGAAGAATCTCGAAACTTGTGCACATAGACTTCGAGGGACCTTATTGGAACACTCGTTGATTGTTTGTGGTAGACTCATATAGCAAGTGTCCTTTTGCTGTGCCAATGAATTCTACAACGTCACACAGCACTATTCAGGCGTTGTCCTCTATTTTTAGCCCCGAAGGTTTGCCTGAAGTCACAGTGTTGGACAACGGCCCTCAGTTCACGTCAACTGAATCTGTAACACTCTGAGAACTCAATGGAGTACAGCATCCTACTAGTGCACCATTACATCCACAGTCAAACGGTGAAGCAGAACGTTTTGTCAGACCTATCAAGCAGCAGATGGCCAAAATTCGCACCACACACACCAGGGATCAATCATTGCAACTAATTCTCGCCTCCTGTCCCTCGCATCCACGAGATGGATCATCGCCTGCGGAACTTCTTCACAGCCAACGCCATCAGACACTGCTCCAACTGCCCCACCCTCCTCAGCATCCGGCGCCGAAGGAAGGCCACAAGTATCGCTTCGCGCCCCATTATATTGCTTTTTTTTTATGGGTTTCTAGCGGCAGCACACGGTGGACGCGAAGCAAGAACTTTGGTCGACTCGACGCATGCATGTATCTCATTTCAGGCCCAGACGGGTTGTAGCGCCGACATCAGTATCAGATTCGCTGCTGTCATGCACACAGTGATCCTTCTGTATTTCTTCCCCCAGATTCACGGATCCCGAGGACATCGCGGCCACACGAGCTGCCAGAGGGTGTCATCACGGAATCGTTGGACGACCCCATGGAGACGGAGCCTTCGTCACCTCCGCCTTCTCTCGTTCTATCCCACTGGGCATTCTAGCGCGGTCTCTCTAGTGTTACTTGAGACCGCGCGCGCTATTGCTCCGCGACAGGAAGCTGATAAGGTACTCGGCTCGCTGCTGGCGATCGGAAGTTGCGGTCTGATAACTGGCAGCTATATAAGTGACGTTTCTGGTAAGACGATGTCAGTCGTCGAGCAGCCGCACGTGCAGCAGCATCGACACAGACTAGTTATGCATCGTTATTTTAGGAGGAGAAGGCGTTCGCGCCTTACAGTGTATAAAGCTATTGATAATGTATCTATCACTGCGAAGAGCGGAGTAGGTGCGCAAGTTATTCTTCATGATCCTTCTGGGCGTTTTCTGGTGGGCGTTTCCACCAGAGATGTGCAGGCCGGATGGCGGGGTACGACCGGTAGTCTGGCGTCCCCTGCAGCCACAACTTTCGGTCCATCGCAGCGTCCACGCTCTTGCCTCCCGTCCCGTTGTCGTGCAACTTATATGACGACAGGGAGGAGGGGGGGGAGGGGGGGAGGAATGATACAGCGTAAAGTCAAGCGCCGGCACGCCAGTCGGGAACGACAAAGAAGAGAAGACTGTGAGAAGAAGTCAGCCAATCACAAGCTGACCGACCCCTCTCCAGGACGACAACGCGACAGCAGCGGCTCCTATGTGAAGAGGACATAAGCGCCGCGACAGACGGGTGACGGCCCAGTTGAATGGCAGCTTCAAGACTAGCGACTTGTATGGAAGCATCAACGCTCGTTACTTCCCTTGTACTTTCTATGCAACACAGACGTGGAATCGTTTATACTGAAGAAGATTGCTTATTTTGTATGTCGCCCTTTGATTGTGACACAAATGTGTAGTTACAAAAGTTAAATACTATAATTTTCTTTTGTAATAAACCTATTAATACGATTTGTTTGAATGTTTGTCTATCGAACCGACAATGCAGGCTTCCAAGACACCACAATAACCTTCTGGCTAATTTGTTTTATCACATCTGTAAATCAATTTGATACCTTAAGATCCCCACTTTGGCTCAAATTTTATGTATTTTAGTGGATAATTTTCAGTAACCCACCTTTCATCTAAATAGAACATAGATCGCATGTCATCTGAGGTATGCATCGAATTCATTGTCTGGAAAAATTTATTTTCGGAATCCACTGTGCTGTTGCGCTGAAGTAAAAATTGTTTATCGTTATTCTGACGCTTGTATCTAAATCCAATACCATTTAATATGAGTCTCACAGATGTAGCAGATCCAGTAAAATTCATTTCTTCAATCAACTTTTTTCTCATTTCTTCTGATATTGGACACTTATTGTCGTAAAGTTCGTAAACTGTCCGCCCTGAAAACGTATTTTGATAAGTTGTTTAGTTTGGTTAAAGAGCTGCATTGTTAAATATTTATCCTTAGAGAATCGCACACGCTGGATAGTTTTTAAACCAACGCCACAAGCCGCAACCCAAATAACCTCTACGGTAGCTTTTTCCTGTAACATATCTCTGCATTTATAGGTATTATCGCTACTGATACAGTCTACCTCCCGCAAATCTTTCCTAACAATCGTGCGTGTAGATGCTAACACTTCACCATCACTGTCCACAAGACGTTTTGTATATTTATAGACACTTTGCCGCTGAAATTGAGTTTCCTTTCTCGGTGGCAAAAACTTGTTGGAGTTGTTTGGAAACTATACCTATATGGCACAGGTGAAATCTCTCTTTCTTTCGTCTCAGTAAAGAAAATGCACAAATAAACAGCCGAAACCAGTAGCTCAATAAGGAGTATAAAATAAGACCTGCGCGAATATCTACACACTATCCCGCTACTGACGCTAGAGCTATGCAACTACGGACACTCAACGTTACCATTTAAGAGAGTCAGAGAGAGAGCACACTACACGGGACCAGGCGCAAGTCCGGCATAAGTGCGCTTTTAGGTACCCGCCGGTACACCTAGCGGGAGCTGTAACTATCTTACATGGTTACATTTACTCGGAACCTTTGGTTCCTTGAATGACAAATGTGACCTTACATGGTTTAACACTATCTGCCTGATTTGCTTCTTTATACGTTATGTCCTCTAGGATTTCTTACTTGCTAGTACGAATCCATTCCATGGGAATCTCATGAACTGTTGCTTCTTTTCATTTTCCTCCTAAAACAAAAGTAATCTGCAAAAAAAAATCGTAGTATCCTAATGGTTAATAAAGTGATCATAATGATATTCTATTCCCGGTTCTCTTGGTATTGCCGTACGTGCTGCAAAATTTGGTCTACCGAAATTCGTCTTTTCGCTAAAATGATTAATTCATTAACTGTTTCCAGCAAAATGGGATTCAGGAAGGTTGGGTTTTGCGGAGTTTCTCCAGCCAGTACAAAACTGTATTTGTAGGTGAAACTGCTTCCAGCTAACTGACGTCATATTTGGTTCCATTAATCATAAACCCATTCTGTTACAACTCTAATTTTATCATACCAGTGAATGTTCTATTGTTATGGCATTTAACTACTATTGTCTCTGGTGAGAATATGGAACAAATCCAGCGATTGCCCGTCAGCTGAGTGTGTGGTTGTGCCATTGATACTGCCCTTCTGCATTCTGGTGATTCCATTTTCCCTAGGAACAACTGAATTTCACACGATCGCGTGTCGGTACGCACCACCTGAACTGAACAAATGGTGACTTACTCAGTGATACAATTGATAAGATCTGTTATTGACATGATAAGTTGTGTATTCCTTTGTTCGGAATATATATATATATATATATATATATATATATATATATATATATATATATATATATTACTTTTTTCATGTATTTTCTTGTACCTATTTTCTTGTATCTTATTTTCGTGACACATTGGAAGGGGTTATTTCAGGATAAGTTTCACCAATTTATTTCTTCGTACAATTAAGTTTCTGTTTACGTAGTGCAGTTGTTATGAATGTGATTCCCATATTATTCATTCTGATGTAGTAAGCTTTCGTATTTGGTAACATCTTATTTCAACTCATCTTCTATGAGCGGAATAATACTAAATTGGAAACGCACAACGTAACACGAAAAATAGATTTCTCCAACCTCAGTTTTCATCATTTACCACTAACTTTACACAATATCCAGATAGTTGTATGATTATCGTTTGCAGCATGATTTACGAGCGGAGATTCACAGAATAAGAGTCAGAAGAAGAGTAGTGATATATTTTTTGTAGCATGCAACCCCTCATTACTTTTCGAGAAATGCAGCAAACGATTGGCGGACTACTTCTGTTTTCATTTCAAAATTGTATGTCAAATCTTGTTCTATGTATCTTGAAACATATAATGCGGAAACCTGAGGGAGTCTTAGAATTTCTGAATGTTTGATCGATGTCTGAGTTTATTGCTGGAAATAGTTTAACGCTGAAGATAATAGCAGTAAAAAACCGAAGCGGCTATTTTAGGAACCGGTTATTCTGAGCGGTTTTAAAAAGCAGCTTAAAGTGGAGATGAGAAAAAAAAACAGTGTAACCTAAAACTGGTTGCTTCAACAAAAACCGTCATCCCTGCAGCGTCCCACAGACTGTGAAATCAAATAAAAAATAACACATTTTCTTGTCTCATATTGATACAAAGAACTAGGAATATATGGTGTGCTGATCGCCGCGTGATCGAAGTGACTATGTACACAATTGTGCATGACACGGATAGTTCGTTGTAAACGCTGTACTAATGATTGACGGTACAATAACTTGATATACTTTCGTAGTGCCGACGCATATACTGTGAAAAGTGCCGCCTACCGATGTGATAGTAAAGCAGTCTGAAAAATGAGGCTGAGTTGTCTAACATACATTATGACATCGGCTTCTGTGACGCGTTAATGGAAAGAAGGGTGTATTATCCAGAATGAGATTTTCACTCTGCAGCGGAGTGTGCGCTGATATGAAACTTCCTGGCAGATTAAAACTGTGTGCCGGACTGAGTCTCGAACTCGGGGCCTCTGCCTTTCGCGGGCAAGTGCTCTACCAACTGAGCTACCCAAGCACGACCCACGGGCCGTCCTCACAGCTTTACTTCTGCCAGTACCTCGTCTCCTACCTGCCAAACTTTACAGAAACTCTCCTGCGAAACTGGCAGAAGTAAAGCTGTGAGGACGGGGCGTGAGTCATGCTTCGGTAGCTCAGTTGGTTCAAATGGCTCTGAGCACTATGGGACTTAACTTCTAAGGTCATCAGTCCCCTAGAACTTCGAATTACTTAAACCTAACTAACCTAAGGACATTACACACATCCATGCCCGAAGTAGGATTCGAACCTGCGACCGCAGTGGTCGCGTGGTTCCAGACTGTAGGTAGCTCAGTTGGTAGAGCACTTGCCCGCGAAAGGCAAAGGTCCCGAGTTCGTGTCTCGGTCCGACACACAGTTTTAATTTGCCAGGAAGTTTCAGGGTGTATCATCTTCATCGATGGGGATACGCAAATTGGAAATAATTCTGCGGACATCGAGCGTTCCTGTTACATTCGTAACAGGCGCCCACAATCAAGGAGATCAGCAAGACGACGCTAATTACTGAAATGCACAATCAAGGAATGACATAGAAGTCGACGACTCGTTGTTAGTTAGGTGATGACTGTTTTTGAAGGAACATTGACTAAGAGACACAGCGAATTATATTGTTCTATTCAGCAATGTAAATGCTCTATTTACATGTTAACAGTAATTTTTAATGGTCATTAATTTTACACTGTTGGAAATTGTCATATTGTAATGTTGTTCCGATATCTTTTCAGTGACAACATTCAGAATAATAGTTAAAACCTGGTTTCTTCCATAAACTTATTTCTTTCCATATTCACAGAAGTTTCGCAAACCAATTGATATTCCACAGAATCCTTACTATTGCAAACAGTTGCAATTAATACTAATGAAGTAAAAGTTAAACAGTTTTATTCCTATGGGACCAAACTGCCGAGGTCATCGGTCCCTAGACTTACACACTACTTAAACCAACTTACGCTAACGACAACACACACAACCATGCCCGAGGGAGGACTCGAATCTCTGGCAGGAGTGGCCTCCCAGTCCGTGACGTGGCGCCTCAAACCGCGCAGCCACTACGCGCGGCAACAGTTTTATTCCTTTCCATCCGCTTTTAACTGGCAGTGTTTCTGTATGTAGTTTGTAAATGTTTATCTGCATTTGCGAGTTTTATTGTTTCGCAATTGATCTCGTGTGAATTATTGTGCTGCTACCAATGAAGTTTGCGTGCTGTGCATTATCCACCATGACATTAGCAGGCAGTAGCACGACACGAGTTGTTCTGTTTGTTTAGGAGGATGAATTATCAGTGGTAATACGTTTGATTAGGACTAATGGGTAATCACTCGCCATGTTATAACTCTTGCGTAATTACTTGCATGCGTGAGCGTAATTTCCAGTTACATTGAGGAAACAACATCCAGTTGCTGTGAGAATGAGATTCCATTTTCCAAGTTTCGATTCTTAATTATCTCTGTCTCACATATGTCTAAGACCACTACGCTCATGATAACTTGTTTTAAAATCATCTTGACATCACCTAGGAGAAAGTAATTGGCAAACATCCCTCGCTCCAAAGGACGAAAGTGTGTCTCAATGAAAACAACATAAGGCGTCCGATGTGGCCGAGGCGCTTCAGTCCGGAACCGCGCTGCTCCTACGGTAGCAGGTTCGAATCCTGCCTCGGGCATGGATGGGTGTGATTTCCATAGTTTAGTTAGGTTTAAGTAGTTTTAAGTCTAGGGGACTGATGACCTCAGATGTTAAGTCCCATAGTGCTTAGAGCTATTTGAACCATTTGAAAACAACATATACTAGAGCTGGCTAAATAAAATAACATTAGCTTAGGTAACCCAGTACACTTTATTACTTACTCCTAGAGGTAATTCCTTATGGTACATTCTGTGGTACTTTCGTTCCACTTTGTAATTTCTTTTTCTTCTGTTTTAATGGTGATGGTAGTTGCGATAAAGCTTGAGCGATACTTTTAAAAGACTTTATCTGACTAACAAGCACTATCTACATTTTCATCGACAACTGTAACATGACACTGAGCTGTGAACTTATCTCCATTACCTGATCCAATCCTCTAAACTTCGTCAAGAATTTCTTCTTTTACTTTTTGGCTTGTAAGGGTTCGCCACTGCCCTATTGAAGTGACTTTTTTGTACGTTTCCCAGTGCGTTATTGACGTTCCAGTTCTTTTGTATGGGCACTGTTTACCTGTTACCATACCTCTTTCAACATTACTGAAAATTGCTTCACATATTCACCTTGTATACCTAACTTTGGTTCAATCACATCAAAAGGTGAAGTCATCATTCGCCCCTTTACTACTTCATATGGTGAAAGAACTGTTCCCGTGTGGACTTTAGAGCTGTACACAATACCTCATAACTCAGTTACGTATCCCAGTCTAACTGTTGGCTGTTCATTTAATAACTTTACATTTTTGCTGTCGTGCAGTGGAGTTGCCCCACACAACCAGTTGCTTCTGTGTAAAACGTAATAGTACGCAAATTGTTGACATCCTACAGACAACATAAATTCTTCATCACATCGGATATAATGTTAGTTCCTTGATCTGTGACTATAGTTTCTGGAAGTCCAAATTTATGTGCCCAATTGTTAACGATGGCTTAAGATACAGTGCTTCCTTTTCGTTCTGGTATCGCTATCATTATTAGTTATTACAGAAAATGGTCGATCATAGTTAGTATGTATTTTCTCCCTGTTAAACTCCTATTAAATGGTCCTTGAATGTCAATTTTTACTATTTTATATGACTTCTGTAGTTCTGGTAACCTCGGAAGCTATATTTTCTGATGACTCAAGTCTGGTCATTGCTTCACATTACCGCGTCGTGTTCTTCATGAAAAACTCTCTGCATTTCGTCTGTCAGTATCCCCTTTTACATCCATGTCCCAGTGGTACATGGTCGTGTGTTTGTTGTAAACTTTGGTTCAGAGCGCTGCAGGAATGATGGTGCATGGTCTGCCTTTTGCTGTCTTACCCATTAACCTTCATGCACATACAAAATGGTTCAAATGGCTCTGAGCACTATGGGACTCAACATCTTAGGTCATAAGTCCCCTAGAACTTAGAACTACTTAAACCTAACTAACCTAAGGACATCACACACACCCATGCCCGAGGCAGGATTCGAACCTGCGACCGTAGCAGTCCCGCGGTTCCGGACTGCAGCGCCAGAACCGCTAGACCACCGCGGCCGGCCATGCACATACACATTAACCTTCATGCACATAACATTCACATGCAAATGCACATAACATTAACCTTCATGCACATACACATTAACCTTCATGCACATTAACCTTCATGCAAACTATGGCTGCTTTCTAAACAACTGCCATTCTTTGTCCATTTTGCATGCCTTATTCTAGTCAGACCAAATTCAGATACTTGTACCACCGCAGTTTTCCTAGCAAGTGTGTCCACATTTGTGTGCTTAACAGCAAGCTTGTGAACTATCTCATTCTGAAACTCATTTAACTTCAGTGGGTATCTTGTTGAAGGGTCTCTTAGTCCCTATAACCATTTCAAAGATGCACGATCTGTAACTACTTTAAATTTACTACAATAGAGGTAATGGAGGTAGGTAAATACAAAATCCTCTATTTAAAACCTAGTATCTCTTTTTTTGTACTCAAATAGCTGCACTGAGCCTTATTTAGCTTTTGAGACATAAATGTCATTGGAAGCTGCTTTTCATCTATTTCTGACTTAAAATGGTACCTAAAGAAGTACTGCTTGCATCACACATTAGTATAAATTCTTTGGTAAAATCAAGAAACGCTAATACAGGATCTGACATTTAATATTTCTTTAAAGTTTTGAAATGATATTTGACGTTCTGATATCTACTGAAATGAAACTCCTTTCTTAGTAATCTAGTTAGCAGTTGTGCAGTTTGTGCAAACCCTTTGATCACTCTTCAAGAGGAAAGGAGTGTAACCGTTTTGCTGTTTGTGGAACTGCAAAATCACACACAGCTGAAATAAATGAGGACCTGTCCTTAATCCATCTTCGCTAATAATATGTCCAAGGTAATTACTTTTGTATGCACAAAAGGATATTTGTCAGTGCTCAGTGGGAGATGGGCTGTCCCTAGTCTGTCGAATATTTCCCTCATTTAAATCTTTACCAAAAACTGTGATATCATCCCAATATACCATGCAGTTTTTAGATTTCATACCAAAAAGCACTCCATCTAACAAGCGTTGGAATGTTGCATGTGTGTCATTTAACCCAAAAGGCATTCTGCGATATTAGTCGTGACTATAGGATGCTGAACGGCTGTCTTAGACCTATCTCCCAGACGTACATCAAGCTGTAATAACCGCTTCTTATGGGGGAACGTTGATGAAATTGACCAAAAATGTCAATTTTCTATTTCCTTTTTATTTGTTTTTACAACTCATGGAGAAAAATTTCCCAAAGTTTCAATGTTGAAATCCCATCCGAAGCGCCTGAAAATTAATTAAAAGTGTGACGTGGCCTCCCTGCCACGCCCACGTTTTGAAGCAGCACTTCAATACAAACTCAGTGAACAACTATTCTGTGTATTACTTTCATCCAAACATGTGAGGGATACATATAGAAGGCCGTGATACATACTCTTTAGTTTTATAGATCATCTTTGACTCTGTTCCGTATCTTATAAACAATAACAAACTAGCTGCATCGCTTACCACGAAGCAATTCTTCTTTTGCCTTGTGATACTGACGGATATTTACACAAGCGTTCGATACTTTCTTCGTTCAGTTATGCCACGATCAAAAAGAGTGTATAAGAAACTGGATAAACTGCGTTTGAATAAGTTAGTAAATAGAAGACGTGATGAACAACAACAAACCACCAATGAGGCTACGTCCGAAGTAAGAACATCTGCTGAAAATGTGAACTCGTCTCCTAGCAGCTCCAAGCGAAAAATTGGTGAGTTGAATGGTGCACACTACAGTGATTAATATCGGTACACTGGATTTAGATTAATTGACCTTGAATTATTGACTGCAGTAGTGATATTTTCTTGTGTTTGTAAGACGTGTGGTAGTGATAACATTCAGATTATAGATGATGATAAGGAAGTAGGCTTGTTGGCCAATCTGCTTAACGTGTCCAAAAAATGCGATGCTGATAGTTCATTCAAAACTTCTACAAGTAAAAACTGGTACTATGAATAAAATTCTTCAGGGTATCAGACCGCATCGTCACAATTTAAAATGCGCCAACGTTTCGGCCAGCGTTGCAGCTAGCCTTCATCAGGGCCTTACATTAACTGCTAAATGAATTTTTTTTTTCCTTTATTGTGTTTCAATTCCCCATCGAGGCGGGCTGGCAGCAGCATAGGCGCTGCTCTTCAGCCGAAAGACAGTACAAAACAATAGAAGACATTAAAAAACAGCATAGGAGAGAATAAGGTGAACATAGATATAAAAAAAGGGGGAACAGCATGGAAGACAAAACAAAACAAAACGGGGTGACTGTAAAATGGAGATAACAAAAAACTGTTTAAAAGTAGCACATATAAAAAGCCACACACGGCGACGGTTAAAAGAACACAAGGCACAGTATGACTGGAGCATAAAAGTAGCGACGGATGGCATAGCACATAACGTAACACTGACGGCGAACCTCAAGGCAGGACACAATTAAAATCACATCTCTTGACACACACGAGTAACAGCACTAAACACAACACTGTTGTGGCACACTGATGATGAGTAATACAAAGGATCCACCAGGCGCTAGGAGATGAGGGAGACCTGAAGAAGGGAGGGGGTGGAAGAGATGGGGGAAGTGAGCAGGTGGCGCACGGGAGAGGGCCAGGTAGGGTGGGAAGGAGAGAGGCAGGTATGGGGTGCAGGGTCTCAGGGGAGGGGGGACGGAGGGAAATCCGCTCTGGGAGAAGAAGGAAAGAGGAAAGGGGGCCCTGGGGAGGGGGGGGGGGGGAACAAGGCCAGGTTATAGTTGGAAGGAAGGGTAGATGTCACGGCGAAGTTCGTCATCCGGGAGGGGGAGGCGTTGGAAATTGCCCTGATGAAGGAGATGGAGGGTGTGGAGGTGGAGAGAGGGAGGGATACAGCGATAGAGGCGCGGCAATGGGCGGGGGGTGGAGAGGAAGGAGGAAACCAGAGGGTGGGGGGGATCAAGTCGGCGAACAATGTACAGGATGCAGAGATGTTGGAGGAACAGGAGGAGGTGGGGGAAGGGGATCAGTTCATACAGGAGCCGTGTGGGAGAAGGAAGGCGGATACGGAAGGCAAGGCGGAGCGCATGGTGTTCAAGGATTTGGAGAGCCATGTAAAAGCGGGTGGGGGCGGAAATCCAGGCAACGCTGGCATAACAGAGGATAGGACGGATGAGGGATTTGTAGGTGTGGAGGATGGTAGAAGGGTGCAATCCCCAGCTCCGGCCAGACAGGAGTTTCAGAAGGCGGAGGCGGGAATGGGCTTTCTGCTGGATGGTCAGGAGATGAGGGGTCCAGGTGAGGTGTCGGTCAAGGGTGAGGCCAAGGTATTTCAGGGTGGGGGTGAGTTGGATAGGACGACCATAAAGGGTGAGGTAGAAATCATGGAGGCGAAAGGAGCGAGTGTTGCAGCCTATGATGATTGCCTGGGTTTTGGAGGGGTTGAGACGGAGGAACCACTGGTTACACCAAGTGGTGAACTGGTTAAGGTGGGTTTGGAGGGTACGTTGAGAACGTTGAAGGGTAGGATAGAGAGCAAGGAAGGCGGTGTCATCAGCATACTGGAGAAGGTGGACTGGTGGGGGTGGCTTGGGCATATCAGCTGTATACAAGAGATAAAGGAGAGGGGAGAGGACTGAACCCTGGGGGACGCCAGCCGTGGGATAAAAGATACGGGAATTGGTGTTGTGGAGGGTGACATAGGAAGGACGGTGCGAGAGGAAGGAAGCGACCAGACGGACAAAATTGATAGGCAGGATGTAGGTTTGGAGTTTAAAGAGGAGACCGGGATGCCATACATGGTCATAGGCATTTTGGAGGTCAAGGGAAACAAAAATGGCTGAGCGGCTGGCGTTGAGCTGGAGGGACAGAAGGTGAACAAGGTTGAGGAGTTGGTCGTCAGCAGAGAAGGAGGGTCGGAAGCCAGACTGGGTAAGGGGGAGGAGGTGGTGTTGAGAAAGGTGCTGATGGATACGGCGGGAGAGGATGGATTCAAGGACCTTACTGAAGACGGAGGTGAGGCAGATGGGACGATAGGAAGAGGCGGCAGAAGGGGGTTTGTTGGGTTTGAGGAATAAGAGGATGCGGGAGGTCTTCCACAGGTCAGGGTAGAAGCCAGTAGAGAGGACGACATTATAGAGATGGGCGAGGACAGTCAGGAAGGAATAGGGGCTTTCTCGAAGGTGACCAGGACTGGAGGGCTGTTTCCTCAAATGCCTCCATGAAGATTTCTGCTGCGATAGGAGCATTTGAGGAAACAGCCCTCCAGTCCGCACCATTACGTCCAAATTGTTGGCTTCGCTATGTAGATGATACTTTCGTCATCTGGCCCCACGGAGAAGAGGAGTTACAGAACTTCCACAAGCACCTTAACCAACAGCATAGGAAAATTCAGTTTACAATGGAAACAGAGAAGAATGGGGTGCTGCCTTTTCTCGACGTGGAAGTTTATTGAAAACCTGATGGTAAACTTGGCCACAAAGTGTACAGGAAACCAACCAATACGGACAGGTACCTTCACGCCTCCTCCCACCATCACCCCACGCAGAAGAAGTCCGCCCTGCACACGCTAACGAAGAGAGCGTACAGGATAAGCGACGAAGAACATCTGAAGACAGAACTTGAACGCCTCAGGTCCATCTTCGGAACTAATGGCTATGGGAAGCAGATGATAGACAGCACCATGTCGACAGGGGAGAAGACCAATAGGGAAGAGGAGAAGGAGGCACAGAGCATTGCTGTGTTACCATATGTACAAGGGGTCACCGAACGTATTGGCAAAATTCTACGAAAAGCCGACATCAAACCAATTTTCCGAAGCAGAAACAAAATATCAGATATGCTCGGTTCTACCAAGGATGCAGTTGACAAACTACACACAGCTGGCGTGTATGAAATTGGTTGTGCGTGTGGATTAGTCTACATAGGTGAGACGGGACGTCCGATTAGCACAAGGCTCTCGGAACATGAAAGATATATCCGCCTGAAACAACACACTAAGTCAGCAGTGGCGGAACACCGAGACGAGTGCGGGAAACCAATATTTTTTCAAGAAGCCCGCGTCCTGGCGAAACAGCCTCTCACTTTCAAAAGAAAGATTAGAGAGGCGATAGAAATAGCCAAAAGACCCGCCAACATGAATAGAGAGGACGGGTACAAGCTTCCGAGGTCTTGGCTGTCTGCAATAGCAGGGCTACGGAGCGGCGGCAGAGCCGTGGCGGCCCAAGCAGACACGCGGAGAGCCGCAATAGTGGTCGCGAGCACACAAAGCAATGGCACGCCGCAGCCGGCTTCTGGACAGCATGGAAACAGTGTGACGTCACAGCCATCACCTGTTCGCTATTCGTCCGTCTCCTCCAATGGGGTGGATTAATATAAAGACCAATAGAAAACAGCTATTTCAGCCAATGACAGATAATAAAGGAAACACCAATAAAGCATACTTTTCACCCCTCCTCCTCCTCCTTTTACAGCCACTCAAGTAACGACACGGTTTGCTCGTGCAGCTATTTAAGGAACCAAGTGTGTTTCATTTAGCAGTTAACGTAAGGCCCTGATGAAGGCTAGCTGCAACGCTGGCCGAAACGTTGGCGCATTTTAAATTGTGACGATGCGGTCTGATACCCTGAAGAATTTTATTGAAGAAGACAACGGCCGCGGAAGCCTACGCTTACATGGTGCTATGAAGCTTATATGAGGTTTACTTATGGACTGAGCTGCATTGGAGTTGGGAGAGAAGGAGGAAATTTATTGTGTGGAATAATGAATATGCCTGCGCTATGTCTGAGATTTACACAAACAAACTGTGTACCGGAAAACATAATTTCTGACTTGTGTGAAGACAGTATGATAGCAGTTACAGTAAAAGCTATTGCAGAAAATGACCCGTTAGATGAGAATGATTCTGGTCATGTTAGAACAGATCTTGCTGTGTGATCTGATGGAACATTCATGAAAAGAGGGCATACGTCTCTATAATTGAGAAACTTGAATGCATGGGTCACATCCAGAAGAGAAATGAAATGGTTCAAATGGCTCTGAGCACTATGGGACTTAACATCTGAGGTCATCAGTCCAGAAGAGAATGGGCTCAAGATTGAGGAACCTTGTCAGCGACATGAAGGACAAAAAGTTGGAAGATGTAAAGGGCAAAAGGAGGACACAACAGATTTACAAAGAAGATGATAGACTCCCTTCAACCATACGATGGCAAGGCTGTCAGGCAGAACCTATCCAGTGAAAATGACATGAAAAGTGTAGTATGGGCTACATATTTACACATGTTGTCAACAGATGACAGATGAACACCCTATTCATACTCTGTGCCACATTAGCTGCTGTAAATATCTATAAGCTCAGAAGGATAACAACCCCTACATTCACAAGGAGAGGCTTCCAAATTGTATCCTGGATCTTGCCGAGCCCACTTACAGGTTTCTGGCCAATCCTTTTTTTTTCATTTTGTTTTTTGGTCATCAGTCTACTGACTGGTTTGATGCAGCCAGCCACGAATTCCTTTCCTGTGCTAACCTCTTCATCTCAGAGTAGCACTTGCAACCTACGTCCTCAATTATTTGCTTGACGTATTCCAATCTCTGTCTTCCTCTACAGTTTTTGCCCTCTACAGGCCCCTCTAGTACCATGGAAGTCATTCCCTCATGTCTTAGCAGATGTCCTATTATCCTGTCCCTTCTCCTTATCAGTGTTTTCCACATATTCCTTTACACTCCGATTCTGCGTAGAACCTCCTCATTCCTTACCTTATCAGTCCACCTAATTTTCAACATTCGTCTACAGCACCACATCTCAAATGCTTCGATTCTCTTCTGTTCCGGTTTTCCCACAGTCCATGTTTCACTACCATACAATACTGTACTCCAGACGTACATCCTCAGAAATTTCTTCCTCAAATTAAGGCCGGTATTTGATATTAGTAGACTTCTCTTGGCCAGAAATGCCTTTTTTGCCATAGCGAATCTGCTTTTGATGTCCCCCTTGCTCCGTCAGTCATTGGTTATTTTACTGCCTGGGTAGCAGAATTCCTTAACTTCATTGACTTCGTGACCATCAATCCTGATGTTAAGTTTCTCGCTGTTCTCATTTCTACTACTCATTTCCCAAGCCCATATTCTCCTGTAACCTCTTCTTCTTCCCCTACAACTGCATTCCAGTCGCCCATGACTATTAGATTTTCGTCCCCTTTACATACTGCATTACTCTTTCAATATCCTCATACACTTTCTCTATGTGTTCATCTTCAGCTTGCAACGTCGGCATGTATACCTGAACTATCGTTGTCGTTGTTGGTCTGCTGTCGATTCTGATTAGAACAACCCGGTCACTGCACTGTTCACAGTAACACACCCTCTGCCCTACCTTCCTATTCATAACGAATCCTACACCTGTTATACCATTTTCTGCTGCTGTTGATATTACCCGATACTCATCTGACCAGAAATCCTTGTCTTCCTTCCACTTCACTTCACTGACCCCTACTATATCTAGATTGAGCCTTTGCATTTCCCTTTTCAGGTTTTCTGGTTTCCCTAACACGTTCAAGCTTCTGACATTCCACGCCCCGACTCGTAGAACGTTATCCTTTCGTAGATTATTCAATCTTTTTTTCATGGTAACCTCCCCCTTGGCAGTCCCCTCCCGGAGATCCGAATGGGGGACTATTCCGGAATCTTTTGGCAATGGAGAGATCATCATGACACTTCTTCAATTACAGGCCACATGTCCTGTGGATACACGTTAGGTGTCTTTAATGGAGTGGTTTTCCATTGCCTTCTGCATCCTTATGTCGTTGATCATTGCTGATTCTTCCACCTTTAGGGGCAATTTTCCACCCCTAGGACAAGAGAGTGCCCCGAACCTCTATCCGCTCCTCCGCCCTCTTTGACAAGGCCATTGGCAGAATGAGGCTGACTTCTTATGCCGGAAGTCTTCGGTCGCCAATTCTGATTATTTATCAAAATTTAGGCAGTGGCGGGGATCGAACCCGGGACCGAAGACGTTTTGATTATAAATCAAAGACGCTACCCCTAGACCACGGGTAGCTCTCCTACACTTCTCAAAATGTGTATTCACAGCAAAACCCAAAATCCAAATGAGTCTCTAAATTCACTCATATGGAAACGATGCTGTAAAAACACATTTGCATCTACATCTATATCTACATCTACATCCATACTCCGCAAGCCACATGACGGTGTGTGGCGGAGGGTACCTTGAGTACCTCTATCGGTTCTCCCCTGTATTCCAGTCTCGTATTGTTCGTGGAAAGAAAGATTGTCGGTATGCCTATAACACTACCGTCCGCTGCTGCTATACCATAACCTCAAAGCTGGAGGCAGTTTGTAAAATGGAACTATTTTGTTAGAGTAATTATGGTATAAAGCAACAGAGCAGTGTTACCCTCTGAGAGGAATTTTGTTATGTTGACCGTGATATACCTAACGGAGGTGGCGTATCGGAAGCGAAAGTCAGAAATACGTAAATATTTAAACAGTAATAAATGATGTTTAACCTATCCACACTGTTTAAAGGATAAAGAAAACGGTCGCCAGCCTAATTAGGCAAGAGAATGATTAACATTCTCCTTCAAGAAAATAGTTATTAGTAACTTTAACGGACAAACACAACCTATATTTTACCACACGAGAGTGCAATGAACTCTGACACCTGCATATGTTCACAGTAAGATTGGACGCTGACAGAGCAAAACAGACTATTTGCATAAATATAACAGATAACAATACACACTGTTACTTTTAGGGCTTATTCAAACTGAATGGTCTTAATAACATTACTATTAATATTCATTGGAGAAACATAAGTTGGACATAGGTTCAGTATTACTTTTCACACATTTTCCTATCTGACATAAAATTGTAAATGTAGTTCACTGCGAAATTATAAACTGATCACAGGTTAAGTCTCTCTCAACTTAATACTATTCTATTTAGAATGAAAGTTAAATAGAATTCACTAACGGGTTACTTCTCACTGTCTTTTGAATAAATAAATTATTGTTTTCATAAATAGTGGTCTTTCTATTAATTGTTATTTATCATGAGCATAAAGGATGACCTGTGGAACCTATTACACTATTCATATGCACTTTCAGTACCCAAAAGAAACAAGTGCTTAGCAAGCATGAGTATATAACTTTCCACTATTGCAGTTTTCCACTTTTACTACAGTGAGACACAAAATTAACATATTTGTAAGGTACTGACTCACCTTTTAAGATGTACAACAGGCAGCAATGTGATTATTTACTAAGCAAAACTTTATAAGCCGCAGTCTTAAGAATTTTTAATTTTGAAGTTTGTAACACATATTAATAAGCAGTTATAATAGGAAAACTATTTTCAGCATGCATCATTTACTTTAACTCACTGTCTTGCCACATTAACTTTAACTTTCTTTTTACTATATTCAAGAGGCATTAATTAGCAAAACACTTGGCTTTAATGTTCTTTCAATAAGGGACACTCGGAAGCACTATAGCATGGGAGGGACCATAAGCGGATATGTGACTGAGGGTAAATCACGGTAGGTACAAAAGTTCAGTTAAAATTTACCTTGTATTTGAGTATACTAAACTTCCACTGAGCTGATCCTTCACTGTACATTACTACAGTGTTCCATTAACAGTGATTGCGCAATGTGGTGGCAATTGCATGTTGGTAGGTGGATTTGCAGGTAGAATTGCCGGAATCTGTCATTTCTTGGTGGTAATGATAGACATCAATTCGAGAATAGCTCCAGTTCTTTATCCATCCATCCGAGGCATTGGAAAGCGCCAGGAAAAGCCTCTCTCAGAACCAACACAATACACAACTTTCACATGAGCAGTTTACAGTGTGGTAGCTCGTCCCCGACTGACTCTCACTTCCACCTTTTCTACCTAGGCCAAGCACAATTTGCGCGCGCTACACACTTCCGTTCCCGAGTGGAACCACAACACTTTTTACATACAAATAACTAAGAACCCTAAGTGAAGGTCAGCAGTTTACATAACAGAGAACAAACATTTTAAATAAAACAGAACCTTTGCACATATTAACATTTCTATAAAAAATTATTTAAACAAAATTACAATTACATACAGTAAGTTTTGTCTCCCTCCAAATGAGACAAAGAATTTAAATGATAGATACAATACATTGCATAGAACCAAACCATTACATCAAAGTTTTTGCGAAGAAAGGGGTATACAATTTTGTGTTATAGATTCTATCAAAGACTTTTACAGAAGCTCAATGATGTAATATTAAATAAAACAAAAGGCAAAAAAAATCAGTAGAGCATTAGAGCTATGATGTTACATACCTCTGTGTGGGCTCTAATCTCTGATTTTAACCTCATGGTCTCTTTACGAGGTATACGTAGGAGGGAGCAATATACTGCTTGACTCCTCGGTGAAGGTATATTCTCGAAACCTCAACAAAAGTCCGTACCGAGCTACTGAACGTCTGTCTTGCACAGTCTTCCACTGGAGTTTATCTATCATCTCCGTAACGCTTTCGCGATTACTAAATGATCCTGTAGCGAAGCGCGCTGCTCTCCGTTGGATCTTCTCTATATCTTCTATCAACCCTATCTTTTACGGATCCCACACCGGTGAGCGGTATTCAAGCAATGGACGAACAAGTGTACTGTAACCTACTTCCTTTGTATTTGGACTACATTTCCTTAGGATTCCTCCAATGAATCTCAGTCTGGCATCTGCTTTACCGACGATTAATTTCATATGGTCATTCCATTTTAAATCACTAATAATACCTGATAAAGGATCTTTCTTTTTATGTATTCGCAGCACATTACACTTGTCTACATTGAGATTCAATTGCCACTCCCTGCACCATGCGTCATTGTGTTGCACATCCTCATGCATTTCAGTACAATTTTCCATTGTTACAACCTCTCGATACACTACAGCATCATCCGCAAAAAGCCTCAGTGAACTTCCGATGTCATCCACAAGGTCATTTATGTATATTGTGAGTAGCTACGGTCCTACGACACTCCCCTGCGGCATACCTGAATTCACTCTTACTTCGGAAGACTTCTCTCTATTGAGAATTACATGCTGCGTTCTGTTATCTAGGAACTCTTCAATCCAATCACACAATTGGTCTTATAGTCCATATGCTCTTACTTTATTCAATAAGCGACTGTGGAGAACTGTATAAAACGCCTTGCAGAAGTCAATAAATACGTCATCTACATGGGAACCCGTGTCGATGGCCCTCTGAGTCTCGTGGATGAATAGCGAGACCTGGGTTTCACACGATCGTCTTTTTCGAAACCCATGCCCATTCCTGCAGAGCATATTTCTAGCTTTCAGGGAAGTCATTATACTCGAACATAATGCGTGTTCCAAAATTCTACAACTGATGGACGTTAACGATATAGGTCTATAGTTCTGCACATCTGTTCGACGTCCCTTCTTGAAAACGGGGATGACCTGTGCACTTTTCCAATCTTTTGGAACGATACGCTGTTTTAGAGACCTACGGTACACCGCTACAAGAAGGGGGGCAAGTTCCTTCGCGTACTTTGTGTAACATCGAACTGGTATCCCATGAGGTCCAGCGGCCTTTCCTCTTTTGAGCGATTTTGGTTGTTTTTCCATCCCTCTGTCATCTATTTCGATATCCACCATTTTGTCACGTGTGTGACAATCTATAGACGGAACTACAGTGCAGTCTTCCCCTGTAAAACAGCCTTTAGTCTGTCATCCTCTTATTCAGTACCATTTTGGTCACAGAGTGTCTGGACATTTTGTTTTGATCCACCTACCGCTTTGACATAAGATCAAAATTAATTAGGATTTTCTGTCAAGTCAGTAAATAGAACTTTACTTTCGAATTCAATGAATGCCTCTCGCTTAGCCCTCCTCACACTACATTTCGCTTTGTGTAATTTTTGTTTGTCTGCAAGGCTTTGGCTACGTTTATGTTTGCTGTGAAGTTCCCTTTGCTTCCGTAGCAGTTTTCTAACAACTCGGTTGTTGTACCACGGTGGCTCTTTTCCATCTCTTACGATCTTGCTTGGCACATACTCATCTAATGCATATGGTACGATGGGTTTGAACTGTGTCCACTGATCCTCAACACCTCGTCAAGTACTCTGAAATTAGCTTTTTGTCACTTTTTCTAAACAGAAAAATCTTCCTACCCTTTTTAATATTTCTATTTGCAGCTGAAATCGCCGAGCTGTAACTCCTTCATGATCTCTGATTCGCTGTTCTGAGTTAACTCTTTCAAATAGTTCCGGTTTCTTTGTTACCAGAACGTCTAGTATGTTATCGCCACGAGTCGGTTTTCTGTTTAACTGCTCAAGTTAGTTTTCAGATCATGCAATTAAAAAATTTTCACTGGATTCTTTGTCCCTGCTACCCGTTATAAACGTTTGAGTCTCCCAGTCTGTATCTGGTAAATTAAAATCTCCACCCAAAACTATAACATGGTCCGGAAATCTACTCGAAATATTTTCCAAACTTTCCTTCAGGTGTTCTGCCATAACAGCTTCTGTGCCAGGGGGCACATAGAGACATCCAATTATCATGTTTGAGACTGCTTTAACCGTGACCCTTACCCAAATTATTTCACATTTCGGACTTCCGTTAATTTCCTTCGATACTATTGCACTTCTTATCGCTATAAACACGCCTCTCTCTTCACTGTCCAGCCTGCCTCTGCGGTATACATTCCAGTCTGAGTTTAGAATTTCATTACTGTTTACATCTGTTTTCAGCCAACTTTCTGTCCTTAGTACTATGTGGCCTTTGTGACCGTTTATTAATGAGAGCAGTTCTGGGACCTTTCTATAGACGCTCCTGCAGTTTACTATTACCACATTAATATTGTCATTCTCTGCTGCGTTTTACCTACTGCTACCTTGTCACGTCTCAGGAGTTGTCTTGTCGGGCCTAGGGAGGGAATTCTCTAACCTAGAAAACCCACATGTGCACTCCACACGTACTCCGCTACCCTTGTAGCCGCTTCCTGCGTGTCGTGCACGCCTGACCTATTCAGGGGGACCCTTCATTTCTCCACTCGATATAGGAGGTCGAGAAATTTGCACCCCAGATCTCCGCAGAATCGTCTCAGCTTCTGGTTTAAGCCTTCCACTCGGCTCCAAACCAGAGGACCGCGATCGGTTCTGAGAACGACACTACAAACAGTTAGCTCAGATTCCACCCTGCGGGCGAGGCTTTCCGTCTTCACCAACTCCACCAACGGCCAGTATGAACTGAGGATGATCTCTGAACCCTGACGGGAGGAGTCATTGGTGCCGACATGAGCAACATTTTTGAGTCGGGTGCACCCAGTGCTCTCTATCGCCGCTGGCAGGGCCTCCTCTACATCTCGGATGATACCCTCCGGCAAGCAGACAGAGTGAACAATGGTCTTCTTCCCCGACCTTTCCGCTATTTCCCTAAAGGGCTCCATCACCCGCCTAACATTGGAGCTCCCATTAACCACTAACCCCTCCCGCCATGTGCCTGCTCGGACCTTGCTAAAGGAGCGGCCACGTGTCCACTCACACGGCCAGCCTCCTCATTGACGCTCCGCCTCGTGCGACGCGAACACCGTTGAACCCGCCTCTCCCCTTGGGGAGATGGCGGCCCAAAGGCGCCCGGTACCCACGATGTCTCGACAGCAGGGACCGTGGGTGAAGCATGCAACACTTAGGGTGTACCTGGCGACGCACCACTCCCCACTGCCGCTACACTGCGAGGCAGCAGCCTGAAGAAGATTGACCGCGGCCATTAGCACGTTCAGCTGTTCGCGAACTGTGGCCAGCTCCTCCTGCGTCTGTACACAGCAGTCACACATCCTATCCATCCTAAAAAATCAACAATTTACTGTAGAGAGTTAAGTAATCAACTTTTGATTAGACTGCTAATTCACTACAGGCGGCTGATAGCTGACTAAACTGTGGTTACTAGACACGTCTTGTTGGAAACAATGAAAATAAGCACTAACTGTCGCTGTGCTGTATTCAAAACAAACACGAATTCTATGGAACACTATTACTAGTACTCGGAAATTAAAGCTTCCTAAAAGCAAAAACACACGGAAAAAGAAGTGACAAGTAAGGGAAACACAGTTAATACTTAAATTTAAGTAGTTTGCTGCACAGGAGATGTGAAGCAGACGGCACATCTGCTACAGTTGTCAGAATTGCAACTTATTATGCCGTTATTGTATTTAATGATGGGAACGTCGGGAGGATGAAGGTATTAGAAAGAATTGGCTTCAAGACAGGAAATTTTACTCAAGACATCCTGAGAAAAATAGATTTACAGTGCGTCACTGCAGCTGAAAAGTCATTTGAAGACCTGGTAAAGGAAAGAAGACAGACAACAAGAAACCAGAAGTGAAGCCTTGAAGGGAAGGACGACCCAGAGTACAAATGTGGTGCCTTCTGAAGAAGTGACATAAGAAAAAAGCTCAGATTCTATAAATGCTAGAATTATGAAATTTTGTACACATATTTCTGTAAACCTAATAAACACTGTCTCAAGAGCAAATTTTCAAATTCTGATTGCAAGGTGAGATATCGGGCAAAGTGCTTGGAATTTTGCAAGAATTTAAAATTGTACTTGTGGAATTATAATTAAAATATTATGAAAATTCTCCTATTTGACCTATTCCGGAAACCTCATGAGAGAAGCTTACAACACATAAAGAGATGAAACACAGAAATGTTTATAGAAATCTCTTGAACATTTTTCGAGAAAAAGGAACATACATTATTTTCTGAAAATAAAACTTCAAATTTCATTAAAAAAGTTGAATATATATAATCAAATGATTTTCTATGTAAATGTGTTACTTTCATGTAAAGCGAAGTATAAAATTTCATTGCCATATCTCCAAAACTGTAGATTTGGTCCATTTTTGAAATAGTGTGTGTTTTTCATCAACGTCCCCCTTAAATACACTGTCGAAAAGAACATACACTGTCCTAAGTTGTCTTAAGTTTCGATTATATTATTAGTCGGATATGTATCGATTACAGCATATTTATTTATATGTAGTCGATATTTTTTTCGTTCTGAAGGTGACCTTTTCAGTAATATTACTATAGTTGCTGACAAAGAACTACCGCTGTGTTCTGTTATACCTGCTTCACTCTATTCTATCAATTGCTGAAGGTGCTTTGGTAACCTATATTGCTTACGATTCACTGGTGTATGATTGTTCATTGCAATCTTATACAGTGTTATGGGTGTGGGTGGTAGTGCACCTTCTTCGTTAAATCAATCTTCGTACTGCACTAGCAATGACTCCATGGCTGACCAATTCTTACCCTTTATGTGGCAAACTTTACTGCGCAACACAGATGTGCTGACAGTTTGCTTGACTTTACACTCTATCATTGACTAACTGATGTCTTCCCCACTGAGTAATTCAAGTGTGGTTATTACTAATCCCTTTGAAAGATTCAGTTCGTCCATTCCGCAGTTGTCATGCCTTATTGGCACCGTAACATGACCATCTATGTTTCTTGCACGTTCTGCACTTCTTCGTGCAAAACAGTGCTGTTAATATAAAATGTCATTACTCAACAGTGGTTCCATCACACATTAAGCTTGCTGCGGTACATCGAGGTTTACTGTGACCCAGATTAGCTTCTCTGTCCTCGCCAGTACCCTGGTATGCGAAAACACTTTTAATGCACCTGTACATAGTTCAATTGGTACTACCTTAGCAACCGGTGTCCCTTGGGACGAAGAATGATTTGCAACTGCTGTATCCATAAAAATCGAACTCCCATTGAGTTCAACTATTTGTTGCCAAAGATCAGTTATACCATAATGCCTAGCCAGAAAGTCTAATCCAAGCACTGCACAAAATTCGTGTCCAACTATTGGCAGCACCTTCACTTGCTCACGAAAACGAGTGTATGCTGCCTTAAACATGTGCTGGGTTGTTCTGCTGGATCTGTCCTATTATCCCCCATTGCGTGCAGTCTGTATTGGAGTTTCAGTTTCCTCTTGTCCACGATGTCCAGATCCACAACCACCGTGTGCCTCCAATATCCACTAGAAATTTATACTTGTTATTACTCATCTAAGCTAACAAGCAACAATCCATCTCTGCGTTCATCTTTGGTGTATTTTGGTTTAATGGAAATGCTCCCTGATGCAAGAAACATTCAAGCTGGTGTTTAGCGGTTTCTTTTTCCCGGTGTATTTCGTCTTGCTCCTTAGATCTGCAATCCTAAGCCTTGGCAATTGCAACATTGTTGTCAGCGACATTGTTTCCTCAGATGCTCCTGCTGACCACAACGGTAACATTCCTTACCAGGGATAAATATCTTTCGCTCATTGTCCATTTTTGTTACCCTCTCCATTTTTTGCAGCTGTGTATCACCATAAAGTGCTGCAGCTAAATCCTCAGAGCTTTCCATTTTCACTTGTCACGCAGAATATAAGGGGATCATGTTCAGAAAAATTTCTAATGCCCTATCGTCTGATTCTTTAAGCTTGACCCTACCTGCACATGGTTGCTGCATCAGCTTGTTAGTCTATGCATTCACTTCACATACCCTGTCACACAACAGCTCATCCGGTTCATTCAAAAAATGGTTCAAATGGCTCTGAGCACTATGGGACTTGACATCTGAAGTTATCAGTCTCCTAGGACAGAACTACTTAAACCTAACTAACCTAAGGACATCACTCACATCCATGCCCGAGGAAGGATTTGAACCTGCGACCATAGCGGTCGCGCGGTTCCAGATTGAAGCGCCTAGAACCGATCATCCACACCGGCCGGCCAGTTCATTCAGTTTCCGCTACAAGTTACTGAGTTTTCCTTTCTATACTTTTCTGTAAACCCTCTGCTACTTCTATAACTATGGCCGCCTTATTAAGAACTTCATGATACACGGTATAGGTCTGAACCTCGTGCCGTACGGCGTAGCCACGCAGTCTGAGGCGCCTTGTCACTGTCTGTGTGGCTTGCCCCATCGAAGGTTCGAGTCCTCCCTCGGGCATGGGTGCGTGTGTTGTCGTTAGGGTAAGTTAGTTTAAGTTAGATTAAGTAGGGTGTAAGGTTAGGGACCGATGCCCTCAGCAGTTGGTCCCAGAAGACCTTGCCACAAATTTCCAAAAATTTTCTTAGCCTCGCCCTTGATATGTAACTTATCCAACCCCAAACACGTTTCATCTGACTAGCTATTTAACGTAGCCGTGGCCAATACATCATTTACAAATACAGTTACTTCCACTGATGTTTTTCCAGAGAAGGGGGTTGTCAGATTCATGGCTACAATTTCAACAGATGAGGAAGAAACATTTTTTTTGGATTGTCTCCAAAAGACATAACTTTTTAAACTTTTCATTTTTTCCATTATCTGTTTTCAGAAATTTCTGTGCATTTTAAAGTTGTAAAAAATTTTGTTGTCTCTGTAGAAATTTTTAAGCCGGTCCTGCTATTCATCTAAAAGATTAATTTGTGTTACTGCAAATGTTACATTTCCAGAAAGTATAGCGAAGTCATGAGCAATGCGTAATAATATATTCCAACAGTTTTGTTTTACTCTTCTCAAACGTCTTGGTGAAACCTTATATTCATTCAACTTTTCATTCCAAATTCTCACATTTTTTTGTAGAGCACAATTAAAAAGAATTTCTGATAGACCATCAAGTTGCCGTTCACCTATTTTTATTTTGAAGGGCTGAGAGATGTCTCCCACACAGTTTACTTTAAATACGGTGTCTGTAAATGTTTCACGAATTAGATTTGCTAATTTGGACTTTACTTCCATTTTTTTTAAATCTGTAGTTGATCTGTCAACGGAACCAAAGGCTTTATTACAATATCTTTTGAACTCAGTAATCTGTAGTGAATCATTGACTTGAGATTAAACATTTATTCAGAAAATGATCTGCCCTTCATCTAAATGACCGTCCAGTGCTGTTCTTAGCCTCTTCAGCAAAATCTCGGAAAATGCTAATAGTAGCAAAGAAATTCCTTTGTAATTGTTAACAGGGCTACCTCCAGTTCTCTTACGAATTTTTGTTCTCGAGTTCAGGAACATTAATCCTAACTTATGTTTTATTTTTGATAGAGACCATTTCAAAAACTCCACTCTAATAAAGTCTTATCCATTAGCTTTATTGCTTAATTACTTCTTCAGTTTTTTTTAGAACCAGACATAAATCTTCTTCTAGATTGTAACGAGTGTCTGAGAATTCCAGCTTATGGATTGATTCCGGATAATTAAGAAGCTAATCAAAATATTTTGCAAGTATTTCGCAAGCAAAAGTTTTACTTAAGTCTGACTTCGTCTACTGCAGTCCGGTAGTCCTTATAACCTGTATCCGCAGCAGGTGTGTGGAGAACTTCGTTTGTCGTGCGGCGCTATCCTCTCAGGTCTGTAGCTCGCTCTTTTCCCGCCGAAAGAGCGCGTGTTAGCGGGGAAAAGGCCGGAAAGAGAGAGAGAGAAAGAAAGCGAGGGAGAGAGAGACAGAGCAGACAGGAAGATAAAGGCAGCGGAAATATAAAGCGAGCTCCGAGCGCATCAGCCGTTTATTGGACGGCGTTCCAGCGAGTTTGTCCAGCGACGGGAAGCTATGCCTGCCTCACAGCATACGCGATATTTCCGTGGCTCTGAAGCCCTCACGTCCTACCTCGTGGTGCTCCGTAGTGTTTTACCACATGTTATGGCATTTTCGTATCTTTGTCAAGCCTTTCAATCTAAAGGGGATTCAGAGAGGCGAAACGCTTATCGTACTGCGCGTGCTGCATTGGAAGGCCATATGCAAAGAACTCTAGCATTTCCAGATTTCAGTTTCACTAAATGAGGATCTTCCATTGTTCGAAATCGTATTGACGAGAGGTGGCAGTACAATCTGTGATCCTGCGCGTATCCATTGTTGGAGTTTCATTCGAAGTACACTGAGAAACAATTCATATACCGAGATCTACACCACTGGCAGCATTCGAATATTTCAGCAGCACTCCCAATGTTCCTTTTTGGTTGTTTTGTCCCTAGATTTAAATCTGTGCTGGTCCAAGATACTGTGCTCAATTTTTAAAATACACTGCGAAACAGAATTAAGGGTTCACTTCCTCGAGACACCGTAATTATTTCCCAGTGCAACCTATAAGATTGATATTTGGCTAAAAGGAACCTTCATCCTTCCTCTGTAATTATGAAAAGTATGTCACTTTGCAACGTCACTATCGGGCAGAGCGACTCTTTAAACAGTAAGATGTCGACACAAGTGATAGAAAGGCCAGATCTCAAAAGTTCATGTAAGGTGTAAGTGGGTTAATGACGTCACATCAGTACCAAATTTCACCACAATTCTGACTAATACTACTCTGGTCGTGTCACACGATGTAAGGTTGTCGCACCTCCTCTTACCCATATTTCACCCCTTCTTTTGACGCCTCAACCGTGGAGGTTCGAACCATGACTTCCAGCGTTTGAGATCACGCAGTTTTCTTATGTGTGGCCGAGGAATACATTTCAGACACACCACCCCTCATAGCTGATACGAAAAGGCCTCAGGGCGACAACACAGACTGCATCAATGAAACCATACATTCCCTTGAGTCGTTAATCTCCAGACATTTTGTGGTCGAAAATTACAATTCAACATGCGATAAGCTACAGGACGACGTTCTTGTCAGTGTTTGTCATTGCTGACACCCCATAAAAGCTTCAACCCTACTCTAAGGACTTTGTTGGCCATCAACCTCATACAATGTGATCGAATACCTTTGAAGTGCAGTGCGACCGCAATTTTTTCTCTGATGTACGATGTGAAACCACAAGGGACTGCTCGTCATTCGACAAAATCTGAACAGTCCGAAGCAACAAATACCACTTACGCCATTTCAGTTCTCCTGTTTTTCACCCTCCTGGGCGTCATCATGGAGGGGTGCGACATTGACACGTATGTGTATCAAACTGGATGGGTTCCCTCTGAGATCCCCCAATTCGGAAACACCCTCAGTGTAACTCGCCCACATTTTTTGAGCACTGTAAAAATGTACCTGGACTGAGAAAAACCAATGATGAGAGTCCTAAGCAACTTCGGGTGGCCAATCACTTGATACCTTTCCCTTTTGGCATGCTGATTAGCAGGAGGCCAGCACTCTCTTACAGGTTTTCTCTGTTTAAGTACTCTTTTAAAGTCCCAGCAAACGTGGACAGGAGGCACTGACAGCAGTGCCAAACTGGGAGGCGTAGCTTGGCGATAAGTTTTTCCAGAACAGGGAAAAAGAAGGAAAAAACATACTGTGAAAGTGTTATGTAGAATGTTGGATGTTTTACAATCACTATTATTACTTATTTGTATACCTTTCTTTTACCAAACTCCTGATCTGTTTTATCTAAGAAATTCTTCAATATATAAAGTGTATTGTACAGCAGGTACATTTTAGCTGCCTTTTTAAATAAGTGTGTTTTTGCAATTTCTTTAATCTCTTTGGTAATTTATTGCACAGTTTTATTAGTTGGTAGAAAATGCTGTTTTGAGATTTATATTTATTTGTTCTTGGTAAATGTAAGTAGGGTCTAGCTCTTGTTCCATGCTCATGGACAGAGCTGTTTGTACAGTAATTCCCAATGTTATTTTTGATGCGTACAACTGACTGGTAAATGCATTCCCATGGAGCAGCTAAAATCTCCATTGTTTTGAACAGATCTTTACAATGAACTTGACTACTATTTTTCGTTATTACTATTATGGCTCTTTTCTGGAGTTTGAAAACTGTGTTTGTATTCTGTGCATTTCTTCCCTAAAAAAGAATGCCATAGCTAAGAATTGAGTGTACATAAGAATATTATGTAACTAGAAGACACTGCATGTTACACACTGATGATAGGATTCTAAGGGCATAACATGCTGTTGACATTCCGTTTGCAGCAACCCTTGTGTCTTCACACTACTTCAATTGAGAATCAATATTCATTCCCTGAAATGTTGCATTTGTTACACAGTCTAGAGAGGTGCCATCCACATTTAATTTAACATTGTAATTTCCCCTCTTCAAACAGAAATTCATGGCATTAGTTTTCTTCATGTTCAATGTCACTTTATTGCTTATTGACCTATCGTAAACTTCCTTGAGTGTTTCATTTGTTTTCTCTGCTAGGAGATCTCTTGTTTACTCAGTGACTATAATATTGCTGTCATCACCAGAGAGATTTTTTTCACCATGAGTAACATTACTGGGAAAGTCATTGACAAAAATCATGAATAGTATTGGTCCTAATATGCTGCCTTGTGGAACCCCTATATAAATGTACTTTGGTTCTGGTAAGTATTTTACTAAATGTATAGATCTATTTTAAGTATGTGTTATCTCTAACCTTTTTACCCTACCTGCTAGGTATGATCTAAACCAGTCATGCGCTACCCCTCTTATTCCTAATGCCTCTAATTTATTCAATAGAATATGGCGGTTGACTGTATCACAGGCCTTAGAAATATCAAAAAATATGCCTGTGACACACTCACCTTTATCAAGAGCATCAAGTACAACTTTTGTGAACTCTACTAAGACCCATCGCATCTTATTCACACATATGTCAATGCCGCATCCCCATACGGTCACACCCCAGGAGGACGCAAATCAGGAGAGCTGAAGAAACGTGAGTACCGTTTGCTGCTTCGGATGGTGTACAGATTTCGTCGAATGATTTTCAACAATCCCTTTTGGTTCCACACAGTACATCAGAGAAAAAATTGCGTTCGCACTGCAGTCGAAAGCGATCGGTCACATTCAGTGGGGTTGCTAGCCCGAATGTTCTTACATGACTGTCGTTTTCGACCGCAAAATGTAAGGGAAGCAAGGGAAGGGATGATTCCACAGAGGCCCTTTATGCCGCCCCTTAGGCCTTTTCGTGTCGACTCCGAACGCTGGTGTATCTGAAATGCTTTCCTCGGCCACACATTGTGGTGAAATTTGGTGGCAATATCACATCGTTTACGCGCCTCACACCTCACATCAGCTTCAGATCTCTGGCCTTTTTTTCGCGTATGTCGACATCATGCTTTTTGAAACGTCGCTGAGCCCGAGAGTGACCTCGCAGGACGCCGCATTTATACACCTTCTTTTGCTTTAATTATTAACCCGAGAGGTGACTTTTCTGTAACGTATACCACGAGGCTTGGTTTCTAGGACCCGTATGTTTAAACATAGATTGAAGGCAAAATCGTTTGAAATTTTTAATTTATGCTATATAACATTTATTTTTACAATTATTTAAGTGTTGTTTAAATCCTTCTAGTTTATTTTCTCGCACTAAACGACTGCAGCATTTTACTATTTATCGCACAAAGCACATAGTTTTTGTGTTTCTTTTAAATAGTACACATAAACAGACTGTCATAGTACTGAATTTTACGTTCTAAAAATTATATAGTCTCTATAGCAAATAAATTTTCCACATAAATCTAAATTCCAGGGTTTAAATTTGCGCATAAAAATTCCACCCGATTAGTGCAAAAAGAAAGTCTGTCAAATGGACATTCATTTCTGGGAATTACATTTTTATCACCACTCAGAACACATTCGATTTAAACAGACACCTTAAGTATTTCATTGAATAAACAGACAGATCCCCATCACAACTTTCCTGAAGTTCTACCTCTGAATGATGCTCTTGTTCGATAGCAGAAGAACTGTGATCACTGGCTAATTAAAAACCGCCTTCTTTTTCGTTTATTTCTTGTTCTATATCACTGACACCTTCTTCCATAGACCGACTAACAATTTCATCAAACTCGCGAAAGTTAAAACTGACACTTTCGTGCCAAGGCATTTTGAGCTATACGGTACCATACTGAAGAAAACAGGCACATACACTATGTGATCAAAAGTATCTGGACACCCCCAAAACACACGTTTTTCATATTGGGTGCATTGTGCTGACACCTGCTCCCAGGTTACTCCATATCAGCGACCTCAGTAGTTACTAGACTTCGTGACAGACCAGAATGGGGCGCTCCGCAGAAGTCACGGACTTTGAACGTGGTCAGATGATAGGGTGTCATTTGTGTCACACATCTGCACGCGAGATTTTCACACTCCTAAACATCCCTAGGTCCACTGTTTCGGATGTGATAGTGAAGCGGAAACGTGAAGGGACACGTACAGCACAAAGGCGAACAGGCCGACGTCGTTTGTTGACTAACAGAGACCGCCGACAGTTGAAGAGGGTCGAAATGTGCAATAGGCAGACATCTAGACAGACAATCACACAGAAATTCCAAACTGCATCAGGATCCACTGCAAGTGCTTTGAAAGTTAGGTGGGAGGTGAGAAAATCGGGATTTCATAGTCGAGCGGCTGGTCATAAGCCACACATCACACCGGTGGACAATTGAACAGTGGAAAAACGTTGTGTGTAGTGACGAATCACGGTACACAATGTGGCGACCCGATGGCAGGGTGTTGTTATGGCGAATGCCCGGTGAATGTCATCTGCCAGCGTGTCTACGGCCAACAGTAAAATTCGGAGGCGGTAGTGTTATGGTGTGGTCGTATTTTTCATGGAATGGGATTGCACCCCTTGTTGTTTTGCGTGGCACTATCACAGCACAGTACTACACTGATGTTTTAAGCACCTTCTTGCTTCTCACTGTTGAAGAGCAATTTGGAGATGGCGATTGCATCTTTCAACACGATCGAGCAACTGTTCATAATGCATGGTCTGTGGCGGAGTGGTTACACGACAATAACGTCCATGTAATAGACTGGCCTGCACAGAGTCCTGATCTGAATCCTGTAGAACCCGTTTGAGATGTTTTGGAATGCCGACTTCGTGCCAGGCCTCACCGACCAACGTCGATAACTCTCCTCAGTGCAGCACTCCGTGAAGAATGGGCTTCCATTCCCCAAGAAACCCTTCAGCACCTGATTGAACGTATGCCAGCGAGAGCGGACACCATCATTAAGGCTAAGGGTGGGCCAACACCATATTGAATTCCAGCGTTACCAAGGAGGGCGCCACGAACTTCTAAGTCATTTTCAGCCAGGTATCCGGATACTTTTTGTCACATAGTGTAGCTCACGAGGCGCGCTCTAGGAGATTCTAAACACCTATCAGTAGCACATGTCAACAATAACCACAGAAGGCGATTACGCAACCGACAGCAAAACATCGGCCTGGCAATTTAAGGAGGGTAGAGGCATTATAGAGGCATTCCACAACTGGCCTTGGAGAGCGAGTTCGTAATTTTTCGTGCGGTCTGAGAGACCACACCTCGTGAGTTAAGGTTAAGTATTTTCTGCAGTAGAGAATGTGATTGTTACACATCTTCTCTACTCGACAATCCGTAACAGTCTTCCAGTACACAATGCTTTGCTCTCAACAGTGCACAGTCAAGAATTACGACACCTGTGACGTACAACATATACCCAACTTTTGATATGTGTAGCTCTCTCATAAGGGATATTAATAGAAATTTTACAATGCATACTTTTAGTCCGTACTATGTATTCCATGTATAAATTATTACAAGTTTTAAGTAGTATATGAGTATTCTCATTCTCAAATGCAGATCAAAATAAAAGTAAAATCTCTAGAAAGAAAACAGAGGGTGATTGTTCTAAATGGAGACAAACTACAGAAAACTATCCCTGAGAGGAAACTTACTGTTACTTTTAAAGGCTTCTCCCTTTCGCCAGCATTCGCCCTGTGCATCTACATCTACATGGTCATCGAACGATCACTGCCGTCTTCCTCTTTCAGACCTGTCTTCTTCATCATTCCAATTATTCCTGCTCTCCTACACCTGCATCTCCTACATCCATGTGGCGACCATACCGTTATTGCTTTTGGCCCCTGTCCTTGTTCCATTGGCCTTACATGGTCATACCATTGAAGAGTTTTTTTCTCCGTTCTTCGCACAACTGTTTGTTCCGTATTCTTTATTTCCCTCATTTCTTCTATTCTCCTCTTTTCATTTTCTTTGGATAATTAAAAATGCGTGTTTCAGCAGGGTGGGATGCCAGTGTCCTTAATGCACAACGTGGAGGACAGTGACTTTTCCTACGGGTTTACTCCGCTAGTGAGGCTGTCTTCACTACGAATAGCCCTACCCTGTGTTACCATGGCAGGGGAAGAAAATTCAGGACCGTATATACGAAAAAATGGCACGTTCTGAGACACTTTTTGTCTGGCTTCTCTGCAAGAGCCCTGGCGAGCATGGGAGACCTTGACGCAACCGCTTGTATGGCCGTCTTATTCGAGAGCATACTGAGCAAAAATTATCAGTGGACAAACTTCAGGAATTGTTTTCTAAGGGAGGGTCAACCATTTAAAAAAAAAAAAAGAGCTTTGATAGTGCAGATTTCAGTTATTGAAAATGTGGTGTCACCGCCAGACACCACACTTGCTAGGTGGCAGCCTTTAAATCGGCCGCGGTCCGTTAGTATACGTCGGACCCGCGTGTCGCCACTATCAGTGATTGCAGACCGAGCGCCGCCACACAGCAGGTCTAGAGAGACTTCCTAGCACTCGCCCCAGTTTTACAACCGACTTTGTTAGCGATGGTTCACTGACAAAATACGCTCTCAGTTGCCGAGACGATAGTTAGCATAGGCTTCAGCTACGTCATTTGCTACGACCTAGCAAGGCGCCATTACCAGTTACTAATGATACTGAGTCATGTACAGTCAAGAGCGAAGCTCACCGTTTATGGATTAAAGTTAAGTATTCCACCAGCTACGTCCGTTTTTCTAAAGTCTAATTTCCTTGTCCTGTTCCAGACCTCACGCCAGCCTGCGTGAGCTAAAACGCGTGGCTTTCGGCTTCCTTTAATAATACGGTGTTGGCTCTCCTGCCAACCCACAACAGAAAACACATATGAGAACTCACCAGGAAATTGAAAATCTTCTGTCTCCCATAGTGGTTATAGCGGTTTGATGGCAACGAGCCGTCGGAACCTATTCAGCCTCAATGTGTGTGCGAGAATCATTGGCGACCACCTCTTGGGACCAGCAATCCTCCCACAGCTTCTAAACTACGAGGCATATTCACACTTTCTGCGGGTGACCATGCCTCCTCTGCTGAGAGACATGCCTCTCGTGGTACGAAGAGTAATGTGGCTATTACATGATGGTGCCCCCGTGCGGAGGCATTTTGACAACATCAGTCACACGTTGAGGCTGAACTGATGTTGAAAGTCCGCTGCCATTCCTACAACACAAGTACAAACAGAACATTCCCAACCGAGCGAGGTGGCGCAGTGGTTAGACACTGGAATCGCATTCGGGGGGACGACGGTTCAATCCCGCGTCTGGCCATCCTGATTTAGGTTTTCCGTGATTCCCTAAATCACTCCAGGCAAATGCCGGGATGGTTCCTCTGAAACGGCACGGCCGACTTCCTTCCCCATCCTTCCCTAATCCGATGAGACCGATGACCACGCTGTCTGGTCTCCTTCCCCAAAACAACCAACCAACCAGAACATTCCCACTTGCTTGGTATGTTCTCATGTATGCTTCCAACAGTGAAACCTACACTGTCAAAGATCATTCATCTCCAGCCTCAAGTGAGTGTACCTCCCTTGGAAAGCAGCCATACCTTCACATGACCTTTTCTGTTCCTTATTCTGTCAGGGCCCATTTCCTACAGTTTGCCCCCGTTTAGGAAAATTACCCTGTATTTCTGAAGTGGAATGATCTGGCTGCTCCTCACAGACTCTACTGTTCAAAGAGCACATATACTAAAATGATCATCTTTTTATTTTATTTAACTGTTGTTATGTTCCAGCTATTGGGGTAGTGGGCTACAAGTGGATGAAGTGCCAATCTTCATCCATTTGATTATATAAAATTTCTGTATTAATATAAAACAGTTTAAGAAGTTAAAACAGTTGACGATATTCACTGTGAGCGATGTACTTTCGGTTCATTATAAGGAGAAAAGGTGTGGATTCCTGGTAACTCTAGGTTGGGCTTGTTGTATGAGAAATATGGGAGAAGGTGGCAGTAGGATTTATTCCTCATATTTAGTGTTTTAGTAGTTTCTGTAGTTTTAATCAATTGTTGACTTTTCTCTGGATGGTTAGATCAGGGCTACACTCTGCTTTTTGACCGAATTTTAGTCAAAGGTATTTCAGTGTTCCCTATGATTATTGCCTGAGTTTTGTAAGACTGATGAAAAGGGACCGATAACCGCAGCAGTCTGGTCCCTCTAATCCTCCAAACCAACCAACCTGATGAAAAGTTCCGCCTGGGAGTGAAGTTTTTGCCATGGAATAAGAGGAATCGTGATCAATGAAGGGCAGGATGGACTGCGAGGAGGGTAAAGTCGTCAGCAAAAAAATGGCTCTGAGCACTATGGGACTTAACATCTGAGGTCATCAGTCCCCTAGAACTTAGAACTACTTAAACCTAACTAACCTAAGGACGTCACACACATCCATGCCCGAGGCAGGATTCGAACCTGTGACCGTAGCGGTCGCGCGGCTCCAGACTGAAGCGCCTGGAACCGCTCGGCCACACCGGCCGGCAAGTCGTCAGCATACTGGAATAAGTACATAAGGAGAGGCGATGGTTTCGGGATGTCAGTTGTGTATAGGAGGTTGGACCCTTGGGGCTCCTCTTCTGTTAGACGCAAAAGTCAGGAGAGGAACTCCTTATTGTTGCATAGACTGGAACAATAAAGAAAGACTTTATAATGAGGTACGAAAAACAGGAAAGTTACGTAGGGGAATATGGCAGTAATGGATAGCGAGGCAGAAAGAAGTAACGACGCTTTTGCCTTGTATGTACTGCCGTGTATCGGATACTGTTGAAATTATGTCGAGAGGTCAAGTATCAAAAATGCATCGACGCCATTACATGCTGTGTTCTTCCTTGTTTTGTGTCTATGTGTTTTTCCTACACATGTAAGGCTAAACAGAGAAACCATAGTCCGCCGCTCGTGGTCTCGCGGTAGCGTTCTCGCTTCCCGAGCACGGGGTCCCGGGTTCGATTCCCGGCGGGGTCAGGGATTTTCACCTGCCTCGAGATGACTGGGTGTTTGTGTTGTCCTCATCATTTCATCATCATGCAGGAAAGTGGCGAAACTGGACTGAGCAAAGTTTGGGAAATTGTACGGGCGCTGATAACCACGCAGTTGAGCGCCCCACAAACCAAACATCATCACCCAAGAGAAACCATAGAGATTAAAAAATACCTCAGGAATATCTGTAGGAAGGAGGAAGGTGTGAAATTGAATGACATTTGGATTCTGATGCTGAAGAAGGTGTGGACCAGTCTTCCACCTTGGGATGATAGCAACAGCGGACGACAGAAGTAGACAACGGCCAACTGCGCTTGCGTATTCAAAACATTTAATTCCACCAGTTATGTATATTACATGGATAAAAAAATATCGCATCTTACATTTCAATTTTTATAATTTTTTTCCTAATAAAAATGTTATTTTTTCTATAATTTAGAATAAAGCTTAGGTCTACTACGTAAGTATGGACTATTGCAAGTTAGAGAAAAAAATCAGAGTAATGCTTTATAAACTTTAGGGAATATTTGTACCTGAATTCTGAAAAATACAACTTGTGGGAAATTGCGAATGAAGATATGAGTCCAATTGAACTGTGCCTCAGAACATTCCTGAAGCATAGTCTCCAGCATTTCTTCATCTTCAAGCTTCCTCTTGGCATTCCTTTTAGCACTTCTTGCTTCTTTGCTAACTTGAAGAGCGAATCTTTCAGCATAATGCACCTGTTGTCTGTCACACGCAAGCAATAGATCTTCCATATTGGAGCCTCATTTTATCCCTAAATTTCTCAGGACTTCCAACCTATCACTCCATCATTGAAACATATCAATGCACCTAGTACACCAACTTTTAATTTATTTAGTTCTACAGAAAATTCTTGGTAATGTTTCCCATATGCAATGGTTGAAACTTTGTATTCTGAGTGCCCCCATGAAGACATTTAGTAAGTAAAACAGGGTCACTCGGGTCTTTAAAAATTGGTTTTATTTTTAATTCATAACAGGCTCAGGAAGAGAATGTTTATGGTGATATATTTGACCATATTCTTTTGCTTTTTGGTAACCACATCAAGAATCTGCTCCTTTAGGGCAATGTCCGCGAACAGGGTGTCATCTGTGGACAATTTATGAAAGTAGGTGACCCATACTGCTTTTCTCATTGCTGTAACACCATTCAGAGGTGCAGTTCGTCTAATGGCCAGTCCATAATAACTCTGAAGAAGGTCTATTTTAGTTTCTGTAAATCTGCCTCGGCCAGATAGCAACTTTCCTTTCATTTCTCTTCGCAGCTTCCTTAATCTGGCACTCATCCTCTTTTGCATATGTCCACAACACTCCAGTTTTGTTACCAAGGTATCACCATAAACATAGAACTCATTACTTTTATTGAAAGGTTTAGAGTCCCCATCGCCTAGGTACTATGTATATCTAACGCTATAAACGGGCACCGATCACTGAAATATTTTTAGAGCTCCGTCACACTCCATACCTCCACTGTAACCATCATAATTCTCAAAACACTGATGTTCAATATGTCCTTCATGTTACCATGGCAGGTGTGGCAGTACTTAGACAAGCACTCAACATCAACAACTTTTCCATTCTCCAGAGAAGTAGCACTTACAACATCATTCAAGGAACGATGTCCTTGATGTTGCCATGTCCCATCAACTGCAACAGCAATGTCACTAGTTCCACCTATATTTACAGTTACTTCTACTGCGAGTTTCATAAATGCTTTAGACAAAACCGTCAAGGCACCTAAAAGTATTTTTATGTACTTGCTGAACCTACTGGGAATAGGAGGAAGGTCCATAAAACCACAAAACATTTGAGCAGCCTTTTTTCCTTTTCCTATTGCACGCATTACATACACTAACTTCAAATTCACATCATATAGATCATGCAAGATGTTCGAAGAAATTTTTGAGGTATATTTATTGCAGGATCTACACAGAACAACTATTTTTGGCACTAAACCCTTCGTGCTACTTTGTTGTTCAGTTAATTTCACACAGCCTACACCATCACATTGTTTACATTTCGCCTCTTCCTTTATGAAATAAGATAAGATGCCTACATCAACAACAACAAATCCACTACAAACAGCGTCATTGTTAACACCAAAATTTGAATCATCGGGAGGTGTGCCATGTGGGAGTTTCTTCCCTGAACAACTGATACATAGGTTACTTTCAACGGTGTGGTTTGCTTCGTTTGTGAACTGGTTACCACGGAATTTCCTTTTATTGAATTTATTGATACGTAGCATAGTTCATATTTATTGCACACTACAGGATATGTATTTCCACAAATATATCTTGCACTTTGGCAACAAACACTCACTAACACGTGAACAAACTGCTTCAGCGAACAAGAGTAAATACAAGCAAAGATAATCATTTACAGACACTAGAAACCTGCACTGTTGCCAACCTATAGAATGTATCATGCGTATAATCGCTGGATACAAAAAGTTCACAGTTCTTTTCGAAATAATGCTAGTTTCTGTAACATAAATAAAGGGAGCGTGGTGGCATACCTGACCGTAAGTTTAAAATTTGTATATATAGGTCATTCTTCATTTGAAACGCTATAATGTATATATCAATGTAATCAGGAAAGACTACAGAATTTTATAAAGTCATTAAAACACGTCGATTTTTCCACTATTTATGAATACCCTGTATCCTTAAGCAGGACCACCACATTCTAGCATAGCAGGTCTAGAAACTCCTACAACACACACACAAACTTGTCTCTTTGTAAATAGTGATATCTCCAAGATGTAACTTCCAGGTTTCCAGTCAAGTGATGATATTACCAGTTTCAAAAATAGCACAGAAAAATGAATGTGTGTCAAAAAACAGAGAAAGAACAACTATTTTCACCTCTTCTCGTTACAATATGGAGCTAATTAACGCAGAGGAAGAAGAAACAAAATAGAATATCAAACGATATAGGCGTTAGTTGGCAAAACCGGCGCCTTCAATTATTTGAGGCCACGCGAGGTAGCTTTGCGGTCTGGGGCGCCTTGCCACGGTTCGCGCGGCTCCCCTACGTCGGAGGTTCGAGTCCTCCCTCGGGCATGGGTGTGTATGTTGTCCTTGGCATAAGTTAGTTTGTTAGTTTAAGTTAGATTAAGTAGTGTGTAAGCCTAGGGACCGATGACCTCAGAAGTTTGGTCCCATAGGACCTTGCCACAAATGTTCCAGAGTTAGTAGAGGAAAAGTCTGATGTAAGCAAACAATATGAAACTGCAACTGGATTGAAAATAACTAATAGTGCTCAAAGCGCCAAAATATCGATAAAACTAATTATCTGAATTCAATAGTAGTAGTAAATTAGGTGAAGGCGATGAGTGCCTTTAGTACTTTTGACTACCCTGAAAAGGGTCGGATCAGATAATGCAGCTGCTTGAAGTGGGCTCACAATTCTTGAGCAGTGGTCGACAGTGAGGATGAGGTTATCCATGTGTGCACTTTATATGAAGCTCAAACGTTTATAGTTTATGTACCATTCATAACTAATTTTTGTATACGATATATCTATAAGCTCCATCATTGGGGTGAATTGGGAAAAATTAACGTTTCTCAATTTTTTCAAAAAATGCAAAATTAAATAATTAACTATAGATAAAAAGAATTTTTTGAAAGTTAATGCTACAATTAAGAGGAATGAACCACTTTAATGGCTTATTATAATTTTCTTGTATCTTAGAGTAGCTGTTGAATCTGAAGTACCCTGTTCTGCCACAGGTTCCTCTGCATGTAATAGTGTAATCACTGTACAACTTCTTATAAACCAGAAACACAATATACATTATTTTATAAATATTGGAAAAAACGTATGTAGATTAAATTTGTTTTTAAGAGGCTGTCAGTTTAGCAGAAAATGGTCACGGAAGTGAGCAATATTTAAAATTCTTAAGTGGCGCAATTAGAACAGCTCTTCGTTTTTTGTGTAAAACTTCTACTTCTCTGTTATGCACCATAATGTATTGAATCCAAATTTCATATAAAACTGTAATTCCAGTCTCGCTGAAAACGTTTACAGCTATGACCTGGATGACATTTAACTGATCATCAGACAGACAGTAGCTCTTGATCCACCTCGTCTTCTCTTCTGTAGAAGTTAAACAACATGAGCATGTTCATCTGTGCCATATTGCTGATGGATTATTTGCGAATTACTTAATCGTCTAAACCAGACACTACTGCAAAAAGTAGCGACTGGAATGAAAAATTAAAACTTTTTCTTGATAATTGACAAGAACTGATGTATCATTAATATACGGGAAATTTATAACTAATGTAATATTTTGAAAGAACAAATAAGTAAATTAACTATTTAAACTGTTAATTTTCTCATCCAGGGAACCAATGAATTTTCTAAGGGTTAAAACGGTTTTGCCTACTAATTTTCTTTAAAAAGGCATGTTTTAAATACGGCAAGAGCATAGAATAATTCTCTATATACTACCAGTTTAGTTCGTATTTTTATTTTCATTTATCATAAAATTACGCTCTAAGACAAAAAAATGCACCATAAATGAATTATGGAAATGAGACGGAAATCGATAGATGTGATGTACAGTCGTGCTCAAAAGTATCCGAACGACCTGAATGCATTTCGCCTGATTCGCATGCAACCCACATAACGCAGTCAGAAAAGTATTTTCGACATTAGCTGTCGTCTGGTAGTGGCATTTTATTCTTCTTCAAAGAGCTTTAACTGAGAACAAGTTTTCTACATGAATGTAATCACTTCTTTTACGAAGCCAATAGTGCCTGGAACTCGTATAACGCTATTTAAAGGACGAGTTTAGTTGCGATTTACACATGCAACGACTTTTCTGGGCTGAAAACCGTAAATTTACTATCTTTTGTAACACCTGAAGCGATAATAACTCTGGTTATTCAATGGAAATGACAGGAAAAGTCAAGTGAACTTTGAGGGTTAATTCCGTGCACACCAGGAAATAGCTCGTCGATCATAGAGTTACCAAGTATACCTCGCCTTGTTCAAATGGCTCTGAGCACTATGGGACTCAACTGCTGAGGTCATTAGTCCCCTAGAACTTAGAACTAGTTAAACCTAACTAACCTAAGGACATCACAAACATCCATGCCCGAGGCAGGATTCGAACCTGCGACCGTAGCGGTCTTGCGGTTCCAGACTGCAGCGCCTTTAACCGCACGGCCACTTCGGCCGGCACCTCGCCTTGTTGCCAAATCTCAGTTACAGTACTAGCAGGAAGAAGACGAACCGATGTGTTCCTACAGCGAGCTGGGAAGTGTCCACAGCTGGCCTTTCCAAGACGCAGCTGCGACGGCCTGGAATACGTAACACGTCTGATTCGCATTTATGTAACCAGGTTTAGGGACTGGAGCGTAGTTACTCAGAACTGACTGCAAACGAAGCATCATAAATCAGTAACTCTCATAGTAGTTTTAGTATTTCTTTCGTAACTGCACTCAAACCTAAGAGACTCATTCACGGACGTTTTCGTGCCTCGCCGTTATTCGAGCACACCAAACTAATAGAAATAAAAAAAGAATGTGTGTGTGTGTGTGTGTGTGCGAGAGAGAGAGAGAGAGAGAGAGAGAGAGAGGGACAGAGAGAGAAAGAGAAGTGGGAATCACATACCTCTTCGCTAGCTGTGTGGTGACGTGCTGACTTCTGAAAAAGTTCCTGTTATGGTTTACGGTTCCAGTCTCGCTGAATGTAAGGTTTTTATCCATTCTGTAAAAGAGCTACAAGCAGTCAGACAAACATCGATAAGGAAATCGCAAGAAAATACTTTTAGCTCATAGTGCAATCGTGAAAAACTTACAATGCTGCACAACAGGTAACGCATCGTTCCGCTGCTGACAAGTAAATTTTGGGTCTCTAGGAATACATAACTTAATTTATGAAATGCCACATTTGCATACCTGTTGAGTATGACACAACATACCAATTAAACACAGACCCAATCGAAATCTAAGTGAGTAGTATTTTACGAATTCGTGGCGACAGAGGCATGCCTGTGTACAGATATTCAGTTTTATCAAAACAGACATTCGTCGTAAGTTTATCGTGGGTAGTTTTATTTCATTTCTTTTAATACAGTGCACAATCTTCGTAATGTTTCTTTTAGTGCGGTCGCAGCTCGTGGTCGTGTGGTAGCGTTCACGCTTCCCACGCCCGTGTTCCCGGGTTCGATTCCCGGCGGGGTCAGGTATTTTCTCTGCCTCGTGATGCCTGGGTGTTGTGTGATGTCCTTAAGTTAGTTAGGTTTAAGTAGTTCTAAGTTCTAGGGGACTGATGACCATAGCTGTTGAGTCCCATATTGCTCAGAGCCTTTTTTTCTTTTAGCGTTGTTAAAACAATACTAAACATTTTGGCACGATGCGCTCTCCCCATACTTAATACAAAAGCTTCGATATGCATCTGCTGCCTGGCCGTCTATCAAACCTAAAAAGAACAAAATGTCGCAGAAGTTAGCCCTTTTTCCACCTGCGGCTATTTTGTGTTGAGAAGTTAAGGTAATTATGTTCAAAGTTCCATTAAATTGGTAACTTCAGCGGACAGGAGAATTGCGTTGTAAAAAATGTAGCAGCAAATTAAATGAAACTCGCGATATCTTATCTACAGTGCGTGACATTTACCAAAAATGGCTCTGAGCACTATGGGACCCAACATCTTAGGTCATAAGTCCCCTAGAACTTAGAACTACTTAAACCTAACTAACCTAAGAACATCACACACACCCATGCCCGAGGCAGGATTCGAACCTGCGACCGTAGCAGTCCCGCGGTTCCGGACTGCAGCGCCAGAACCGCTAGACCACCGCGGCCGGCTGACATTTACCGTGACGCTACTAACTGTCATCTACCTACACGACCTCGAGAAGTGATAAATAGTTAATCCAGAACTTCCGTATTCCACAGTGCTGTGAGATGATGCATATGGCCGGATCTAGACTTCTCAGCGACAGACAGTTACAGCTTTTCTTTTGCACTACACGACGTTTTCAACAAACAGATAGCGCAATAGAGTAGCTCAAATGGAAAGGAACACTTCCTCGTTAAATTTCTGCATCCTACACTGTTGGCAGTTGTGTGTAGGTGGTAGTTACGTGATTTTATTTCGGTGATTACAAAATAGAGTCGAATGTATGCACTGGGTAGCCGAGGCAGCTAGTTCATGGCGATTCGGTCAGCCAAGTAAATGAATGTACTGAACATGCTGCAGGGAGCCTGTGTGTCAGAATTCTCATCGAGTGTGCCGCAACAGTGTTATGATACAAAAATGAGTCCTACAGAAGAGGTTTTGGTGATTTGTTGGATTGATGATAGGTTTCTATGATGATGGTCTGGGTTCGATTCCAACTCCTGCTCATGATTTTTAATAGGGAGAGACAGATTCTATTCTCTTGTGGCTACGCCAAGTGAAGAAGGTATAATGACACTGTGGTCTGAAATTCACATTAAACATGATATTCCTTCTCTACTAAGTAGTCGTTAGGTTGCACCACAATAAAGTCAGGAGTGGCCAAATCTGGGAACTCTGTCACCAGTGACCTTTCTTATACTAGTTATTTTTTAATAGTGACTAAACAAACGCTATGTAGGGTCACAGGTCACTTGTTCAATCTTTTATTTGAGCTTCTGTATGTCGATAAAATTTGTTCTGAACTTGGAATGACACTCAGACCCCCCCTTAACCCAGAATTTGCTCCCTTCGTGACAATACTGCTCGACTATAATTTGTTGCTTGTTCAAAACTGCAGATTCCTCAAAATCTCCACATATTGCACGTGAATGGGTTCGAATGCTGGCCCGGCACTAAAGTTTTCATTATGTATTATCAAGCTCTAGCATGAGAACATCTCTCTGCTGATGGATAATAGTTTTGATTTTTAATGCATTTTCATTCATTGTCAACACTAACGATATCTGACGTTTTTGACTCCCAGTGAGACACTGAATTATTTGAGAGTTCACTCTAAGTTCAAGGATGTTATTCCGAGATGCTGGTGGAGAAAAATTCTGTAGCTGACGTCTCTGTGTGTGTAGTCAACAACGGTATGTGTGCAGTTCTATTCTCCGTCAGCATTGAACTCTTCGTCATATTATTCCTAGTTCAAACATGCTCACATGTCGCTGCTGATGTAACAAACCCATATTTAACTTTCGTTTTCTCTAATCAATAACAGCGATTGGTTCCGGGTTCGAGTCCTGGGAAGGGAAAAATTAATGTTTCTTCTCGTCATTTCAGTTAAAACATCTAGCTACTGCCGAGAAAATCCGATATGTCACAGTTGATTGTGCTTCGATAACAATCCGATTAGGTTCTGGGTTAGAATCCCTGTCCACCACAAAGCTTTACATCACGGCATTTCATGTAAGTTACTTGTGAAGAAGCAATATTTAACATCTCTCGTAGTTCGTTAACAGGAACAATAGATGCTGGGCAGGAATTCGCATCCGTTAAAAATGTTTACGTTATGTAATTTAAAGTTGATATTTGCTAACTGATACTGTCTAAAATCGAGGTATAACACTCTCTGTATGCCTAGTCAGGAATGACTGTTAGTTTCCGTCAGTCACGAAATCTTAGTCTGCATGACCTGGGTTTGAATCCAAATGCAGAACGAGACGGTTCGCCGAGTCATTTGAAGGTCATACATATTCTCAACTAGCTGCTCGTGAATAACTTAAATTTTTAATGTCATTTCGTGTTAAATAACAAGTACGGTATGTTACTTTGAAGAGGACATCATGAATACGACGAACTTACTACGTGCATTACCTATCTGACGTAATAATGAGAGTGGTAACATTTCAGGTATGTCATTTATTGCAATAAATGTGAGTTTACAAGCCTTAAGGACAGTCTTATCTGTGATAAGGTTTTCCCTGATATTTTTGGTATCGTGGTATTACTTTACATCTTGAGTTACTGCGATATAGAGCCGAGTTTTCTAGTGGTGACTTGTTGGAGACATTTTCAATAGTCAAACGAGTGTACCAAGGAGCGATTAGAGGACCTGCTAGACAGCTGCGTTATGTGGGTTGCATGCGAATCAGGCGAAATGCAATTCAGGTCGTTCGGATACTTTTGAGCACGGCTGTACATATTCCGACAAAAAAATAATTAAAATTTCAAAAACATTGGATGACTTATTCAAGAAAAGCGAATCATAAACGCTTTGGTCCACCTCTGGCCCCTCTGCAAGCAGTTATGCGGCTTGGTTTTGATTGATCAAGTTTTTAGAAGTCCTCTCGAGGGATATCGCGCAAAATTCTTTCCAACTGGAGCGTTACATTTCCATATCATGAGATGGATGGAGGGCTCTGCCCAAATACTACAAACGTTCTCAATTGGCGACAGATCCAGCAGACCTTGTAGCCATGGTAGGATTTGGAGAGCACGAAGACAAGCAGTGGAAACTCTCGCAATGTGCGGACGTGCATTACCTTGCTGAAATATAAGTCCAGAACGCCTTTCTGTTAATGGCAACAGAACGGGGCATAGAAAATCGTCCACGTTCCACTGTGCTGCAACAGACCCTGCTGTGACAAGAAATGGCATCCCAGAGCATCATTCCTGACTATCGGGTGAGCGACAATCAGGTTGGCGTCCCTCCGCTGTCGAAGGTGTTTCCAGACACGTCTTCGGTCTGGACTTAGATTTCAGCTAGGTAACCCCCGTCCGCACATAGCGAGAGTTCCTACTGCTTGTCTTTGTGCTTTCCAAATCCTATCCTGGACAGCATTTTCGCCCGATCTCTCCTCAGTTGACAACGGTTGGAGCATTATGGGCAGGGTTGCTCGGAATTTTGACGGTCCAATGTGCCAACCTGAAAAAAATTGTCACGAATCTCTCACGAGGACTTCCAGCATCTAGATCAGTCAATGCCGAGCCAAATAACTGCTTGCATAAGGGCCGGAGAACAGTTATCACCTTCATATATATAAGGCTTACTGGCCAATGATTTTCTTCAGTGCTGATGCACTCACATTGCTCAAACTCTTACTGGAATCGGTACGCGGACTGCCACGAGTAATGAGTACAGTGGGTAAAATGTAGTGTGTGGACAATAAGTGGGATGTATGGGTCTCATGGGGAACGTGCCAGAGATAAGTCCCTGCAGTCGCAATATCCTCTGAGTCGGCGATGGCTCAGTCGGATAGAGCATCTTCCGTGTAAGCAGGAGGTCCCGTGTTCAAGTCCCAGACAGGGCACACACTTTCAACTGTCTCCGTTCGTATTTATCAATGCCTGCAAGCAGCTAATGGTCTAGACTTCATTGTAATTTCATTTATTGTTGTGTGCACAGGGACCAAAGATATCAGTATTGAACAGTCCAGGTGGTTCAATGCCTAAGGGGCTGAATCATCTTTCCCTGACCAAAATTAATAGCTTTGGCGCCTGTGCACATAACAATAAATTAAATTGTCTTACTTCTAGTGCAGTAACGGTGGAACACGATGTAGTCCGGTCTCTAATAAAAAAAATATAAATGCTAGCATTAGGCTCAGCAGTGTGCAGTGCTGGCGATAATGCTTTGAAACGCACATGGAATTCTTTTGGCTGATAAACGAGAACATTTAGGAAAATCCAACTTCTTTAAAAAATACATGAGCTGGACAGGGAGACAGTACTGATTATGGTGAATTACTAACAATGTGCTTTTAGCAAAATTATATTGCATCTGACAGTTGATGGTACAGTATTCACAATTGATTCACAAACGATGAGATTTAAACAGCAAGTATTATCTAACCTCATTATTCCAGTATAAATGCAAACCATCAAATTACATACAGCGCTGTTAATAAATCATAGAAGCATTACAAAAGTGAAATATCTAACTAGCCTTTTTATCAAAACAGTTTCCGTACATGCTGGCGTTACTCAACAATTATGAATTATCAGCCAATTCATTTATATTAAACCACTGGCAAAAACAAAAATCATAATTATTTAATATCTTTAGCTTGCTTGAAGACTTCTGCTTCCAAGATCAACAATATTGACATACCTAAAGTAATCTAACACTTGGTGCCTTCACACAGCACACCACAAAACTGCCAACTCCATCGTCTTTCCCTCACCCCCATTATCAAGCCTATCAGAGACGTTAATCATTTATAGTATATTAATTTCATTTTAATATAGCGATATTCTTATCTTATTTTGGTGCCACATACAATGTGGCCCAGTAGACTCCTTTCACAACCTTTCAGCGGGGTTTAACAAATCTGACACATATTTGGAAGTACCTAGTACAACAAATGTGTGGCAAATTTATGTAACTGTATAATATCATTAAACTCAAAAGAATTGATAGTGCTCAGATGGACTAGTATAAATCATAATCTGATTTTACTATTAGTAAATTGTCTCGTAAATAAGGATGCTGACAAATAAATCATGTAAAGCAAAATCAGTATAAATTCCTAAACGTCATGAAAATGGTACTGGATTGGGCAAGGGAAAGGAAGAATCATGGCTGAAGCCTATGAGCTTGTTGGAGTGTCTGTTCCATAAAGTCAATTCCTTTTTGTTTTGTGTAGGTTCAACAATTTAGTAGTGATCAATGTGGATTGCATTCAGCGTACCAGTACATCTGAAGTCCTTATTATGTTCCTCGGCCATGTGCAGAAATACAAGAGGTACTCGGCAGCAAATTACCAAAAACCATAGTGGGTGATTATCATAACATCAGCAACGTGATGACCAGTATCATCACTGCTCTTCATAGTAGAGATTCTTCTGAGATACAAAGACATATATAGTCACTTATGATGAAGTATGAATACCAGTAATAAATTGCTCCAATACTATGAACAGAGGTTGGAGACTCGATATATGTTCAACAGCAAGTAATCTATCTGATCAGAAAAGGTTCATTATCCTAATGGAATTACAGACTGGATGAAGTAACTATGCTTTACATCAGAGTAAATAGGCAAAAGTGAAAGTCAACTCTGAATAAGACAACATCAACAAGTGTGGCATTAGGCTGCCAATTAGACATAGAATAACCTAACATGACAGAATATGACTGGTTCACAATACAATACTGTAGCTCTCAGTGGCCTTTTATACGCATTATTGTGATATAACTGCTTAAGAAAAACTAACAGTAAAATCAAGAACTGAATGGCTCCAGGTGGCCTTGTTCTAGAATTAGATACCAACCTTAATAACTAGAACATCTGAATAGAAAATATCGATCAGAGACTCCAGGTGGCCTTTCTACATACATAAATGGTGATCTTAATAGCTACAAAATGAGGGGGGCTTCCAAGTGGCCTTTCTACACGAAATAAACATCAAAGCCGAGAAAGTATCATAAAATATCACTTACCTATAACTTTATATGGCACTCAGAGGCCTATGCACAATTCATAAAGAGAATACGTAACTCGACATGGCTTTTACAAGAGCAAAGTGCTTAAATAGCAGTAATATATAAAATTACGGCTGTGTATGGCTTGTATGCCACCCCCCATGAACCGTGGACCTTGCCGTTGGTGGGGAGGCTTGCGTGCCTCAACGATACAGATAGCCATACCATAGGTGAAACCACAAGGGAGGGGTACGTGTTGAGAGGCCACACAAACGTGTGGTTCCTGAAGAGGGGCAGGAGCCTTTTCAGTAGTTGCAGGGGCAACAGTCTGGATGATTGACTGATCTGGCCCTGTAACATTAACCAAAACGGCCTTGCTGTTTTGGTACTGCGAACGGCTGAAAGCAAGGGAAAACTACAGCCGTAATTTTTCCCGAGGGCAAGTAGCTTTACTGTTTCATTAAATGATGATGGCGTCCTCTTGGGTAAAATATTCCAGAGGTAAAATAGTCCCCCATTTGGATCTCTGGGCGAGGACTACTCAAGAGGAATTCGTTATCAGGGGAAAGAAAACTGGCGTTCTACGGATCGGAGCGTGGAATGTCAGATCCCTTAATCGGGCAGGTATGTTAGAAAATTTAAAAAAATAAATGGATAGGTTAAAGTTAGATATAGTGGGAATTAGTGAAGTTCGGTGGCAGGAGGAACAAGACTTTTGGTCAGGTGAATACAGGGTTATAAATACAAAATCAAATAGGGGTAATGCAGGAGTGAGTTTAATAATGAATAAAAAAATAGGAGTGCAGGTAAGCTACTACAAACAGCATTGTGAACGCATTATTGTGGCCAAGATAGACACGAAGCCCATGCTTACTACAGTAGTACAAGTTTATATGCCAACTAGCTCTGTAGATGATGAAGAAATTGATGAAATGTATGATAAGATAAAATAAATTATTCAGGTAATGAAGGGAGATGAAAATTTAATAATCATGGGCGCCTGGAATTCGACAGTAGGAAAAGGAAGAGAAGGAAACGTAGTAGGTGAATGTGGATTGGGGCTAAGAAATGAAAGAGGAAGCCGCCTGGTAGAATTTTGCACAGAGGATAACTTAATCATAGCCAACACTTGGTTCAAGAATCATGAAAGAAGGTTGTATACATCGAAGAACCCTGGAGATACTAAAAGGTATCAGATAGATTATATAATGGTAAGACAGAGATTTAGGAAAAAGGTTTTAAATTGTAAGACATTTCCAGGGGCAGATGTGGACTCTGACCACAATCTATTGGTTATGAGCTGTAGATTAAAACTGAAGAAACTGCAAAGAGGTGGGAATTTAAGAAGATGGGCCCTGGATAAACTGAAAGAACCAGAGGTTGTACAGAGTTTAAGGGAGAGCATAAGGGAACAACTGACAGGAATGGTGGGAAGAAATACAGTAGAAGAAGAATGGGTAGCTTTAAGAAATGAAATAGTGAAGGCAGCAGAGCATCAAGTAGGTAAAAAGACGAGGGCTAGTAGAAATCCTTGGGTAACAGAAGGGATACTCAATTTAATTGATGAAAGGAGAAAATAGAAAAATGCAGCAAGTGAAGCAGGTAAAAAGGATTACAAACGTCTCAAAAATGAGATCGACAGGAAGTGCAAAATGGCTAAGCAGGGATGGCTAGAGGACAAATGTAAGGATGTAGAGGCTTATCTCACCAGGGGTAAGACAGATACTGCCTACAGGAAAATTAAAGAGACCTTTGGAGAAAAGAGAACCACATCCATGAATATCAAGAGCTCAGATGGAAACCCAGTTCTAAGCAAACAAGGGAAAGCAGAAAGGTGGAAAGAGTATATAGAGGGTCTATACAGGGGCGATGCTCTTGAGGACAATATTATGGAAATGGAAGAGGATGTAGATGAAGATGAAATGGGAGATATGATACTGCATAAAGTGTTTGACAGAGCACTGAAAGACCTGAGACGAAACAAGGACCCGGGAGTAGACAACATTTCATTAGAACTACTGACAGCCTTGGGAGAGCCAGTCCTGACAAAACTCTGCCATCTGGTGAGAAAGATGTATGAGACTGGCGAAATTCCCTCAGACTTCAAGAAGAATATAATAATTCCAATCCCAAAAAAAGCAGGTGTTGACAGATGTGAAAATTACCGAACTATCAGTTTAATAAGTCACACCTGCAAAATAATAACGCGAATTCTTTTCAGACCAATGGAAAAACTGGTAGAAGCCGACCTCGGGGAAGATCAGTTTGGATTCCGTAGAAATGCTGGAACACATGAGGCAATAGTGACCCTACGGGTTATCTTAGAAGAAAGATTAAGGAAAGGCAAACCTACGTTTCTAGCATTTGTAGACTTAGAGAAACCTTTTGCCAATGTTGACTGGAAAAATCTCTTTCAAATTCTGAAGGTGTCAGCGGTAAAATACAGGGAGCGAAAGGCTATTTACAATTTGTACAGAAACCAGATGGCAGTTATAAGAGACGAGGGACATGAAAGGGAAGCAGTGGTTGGGAAGGGAGTGAGACAGGGTTGTAGCCTCTCTCCAATGCTATTCAATCTGTGTATTGCGCGAGCAGTAAAGGAAACAAAAGAAAAGTTCGGAGTAGGCATTAAAATCCATGGAGAAGAAATAAAAACTTTGAGGTTCGCCGATGACATTGTAATTCTGTCAGAGACAGCAAAGGAGTTGGAAGAGCAGTTGAACGGAATGGACAGTGTCTTGAAAGGAAAGGTATAAGTCGAACATCAACAAAAGCAAAACGAGGACAATGGAATGTAGTCGAATTAAGTTGGGTGATGCTGCGGGAATTAGATTAGGAAATGAGACACTTAAAGTAGTACAGGAGTTTTGCTCTTTGGGGAGCAAATTAAATGACGATGGTCGATGTAGAGAGGATATAAAATGTACACTGGCAATGGTAAGGAAAGCGTTTCTGAAGAAGAGAAATTTGTTAACATGGAGTATAGATTTAAGTGTCAGGAAGTCGTATCTGAAAGTATTTGTATGGAGTGTAGATGGGAAGATCATGTAACTAATGAGGAGTTATTGAGTAGAATCGGGGAGAAGAGGAGTTTGTGGCACAACTTGAGTAGAAGAAGGGATCGGTTGATTGGACATGTTCTGAGGCATCAAATGGTTCAAATGGCACTGAGCACTATGGAACTTAACATCTGTGGTCATCAGTCCCCTAGAACTTAGAACTACTTAAACCTAACGAACCTAAGGACATCACACACATCCATACCCGAGGCAGGATTCGAACCTGCGACTGTAGAAGTCACGCGGTTCCAGACTGAAGCGCCTAGAACCGCACGGCCACACCGGCCGGCTTCTGAGGCATCACGGTGTCACCAATTTAGTACTAGAGGGCAGCATGGAGGGTAAAAATCGTAGGGGGAGACCAAGAGATGAATACACTAAGCAGATTCAGAAGGATGTAGGTTGCAGTAGGTACTGGGAGATGAAGAAGCTTGCGCAGGATAGAGTAGCATGAAGAGCTGCATCAAACCAGTCTCAGGACTGAAGACCACAACAACAACAATGGCTTGTATGAGTACATATTAGACAAACAGAATCATAGAATCCACGTATGGTATCACTTGAGTAAAGGCGCAATATTTATAGGTTGTGTAGCACCTTTGGGGATTCATAAAACTATCTATTAAATGACCTATATCTCTAACAATGTGCATAGCTACAGGGAAGGACATGGGAATTATTGTAAAGGGCAGTACACTTTATCTGTAAAGAAAATGATTAACAGTCAATCGTCATTTGTCTTCAGTCAAGAACTGCTATGGCCAAAGCAAAGAAAAAATGTGATCACAGCATATGTAAGTGTGAAGACTAGAGTAATAAGTGCAATATAGCTTACTGACAAGATAAATGTAACATATCACACTAAATCATGAGATAAAAATGCAAATATAAGGGTGAATTGCAGAAATAGTGGAACATGTAAATGTGATTAGCAGCTTGAGAAGAAGAGAAACCATGCATGCTAACATAAGAAGGCAGTATCACATGCAATCGAATCAGGTCTGGTGAAAAAATGTTTTTACATGCAAAGTTTCTGTGATGGACTCCCACAAATACCTCCTATCATGTGGCACAAGGTAAGAAAGATATTCCTAGGAAGGACACAACATACAAAAAATATGAATTAATGTCATAAATATCATTACAGAAAAAACATCAATATATCAATGTAATCCTCATTGTGGAGTGCAGTTCAAGACATGAACACTCACTAAATATCAACATTCCATCATTATTCCATAAAATTGGTACAGCTCAGTGCATGAACACTCATCTAATAATATTCTTATACCCAACACAAAATGCATGAGAAATGTCCCTAGCCTAAATCTTAACAGGCAATCTGCCTAATTTACCTAGTACACCAATAGGGAAATGGTTATAAAGGCCTGCCAGGAAACAGCGTGGGAAGTGTCGATGGTATTTAAGATTCCATATAAGTTACGTATGTCGTGCTTGCTATGTACTGCATTTCCTGCACTTTCATGTGCTTTTATTTATAAATATAATGTCTCATTTGGATACAATGAAACTTTGGTACATTGGTGCTGCATAATACACGAAACGGATGAGTATCTGAAATGGACATGAGTTACAGGGTACACTGATTTCTTAAATCTACATAGGTGATAGCAAATAAACTAGTGACATTATCAAGTACTAGAGATATACCGCCAATTAGAGCACAAGACTGGGAATAAATGAAACATGGCAACATTATAAAGGACAAAGAGTGACTAAACTAACAAAAATGTAACAATAATTCATCAGACTATAGCATAAATTTCAGCATATCATAAAAAATATAGCGCATTACACTCATCTTTAAAGCTAAAATAGCATCAGAAATAAACAGACATAAGTTATAGGGGCTATATACGAAAGGACACAAATTCTTATTAGAAAAAATTGTTTGAGTCGCAGTTTGCAGTGGTCAGACCAACCAAGGCATGTGATCCGTTTGACACATGTCAAAATGGAAATGGTGTCCTTTCAGTTGTTGTTTTCATGCACAAGGGTATGAAAATAGAAAACAAATGCAAGACCTATACTTACAGTAAGAGAACCGACCTTCAGCATTCTCCTGACCGGGTACGTCGCCACCTAATGAAATGCTGAATAATCGAGGAATCGTGAAAACAAGGTACCAATAGAATTTGTATTAGAATGGGAAATGTGTCAAGGAAATGGTCTCGTGTTTTACAGTTATGTGAACTGGAAAATAAAATCAAAATAAGCATGATTGGAGATTTACTGATAATGCAAATAACGACTTCTGCAAGACAAATACCAAGTATCATATTTCCTGAAAAGCACCAACATATTTTTATATATCAGGCTGCAAGACGTAAAATAAATAGTAGTGGTATGTGAGTATCAAAAATTTTATCTGGCTACGTGAAATGAACCAAAGCAAAATTTATTCCACACAGTACTTTACGTTGCTGATGTGATGATTGCCTCGCTGTTTTCTTGGTAGTAAGTTTCAATGTGAACCACATTCGGATGGGCAATATTACGTATCCTAAATCGTCCAGAATATAAAAGGTCAAATTTGCTGAGACGACATTTTCCTCTGTTGGGAAGGTAGTGAGTGCATATTGAATCGTCCCCTTAGAAAAATTTATGAATTACTGTGCTCGTAAACCCCTTACGTTATTTGATTTTCAAACAGCTGAGCAAAACTGAACATACTCAGACATTTCACTCTTTACTTATTCTGATCATCACTATACTGACACACAATATTTTTAGCGCAACGCAATCTGACTTTTAATAACCCCTACAAAAGAATGGCCCTGACTAACAATAACCTATACCTTTCATGAATCACTTACCTCACAAAAATCTTCATTACTCGAACTACTGCAATACAGCGAGAGCCAATACTGCCAGCTAAACAAAAGATACTAACTACTGAAGTCACTAACTACTGATAGGCATAGTTAGCAAATGAAAGATTTTGATAAAGAACAAACAATGTATTTACCTTAATAGTGTTCAAAAGTCATAATATTTATATATCAATTCATGTCATCCAGTCTTACAAATTTACTGTCTCTGATGGACACACGTCCAGATCATCCGCTCTCAAAACTCCGCCATCTCTCTCCCCACATCCACCACTGCTGGTGGCTCACCTTATTAATGCAAATTATGTTTGAGGATAACAATATTCCTCATCATAGTGAATGTAGCTTAGTATTAGAAAAATTCTACAACATAAATCTTATTAGCTAAACACATAAAGACAGGGAAAACACAAATACACAAGGCCACACAAACACATAGCGGAATAACACAAAAGCAAAGGACAGGGTTTGTTTTCAGTCAGACGTTTGGTACTGCAGTCCAACCCAAAACTTCATTCCATAGATCTTTTCTCTTATTTCAACATCTGTTGCCACCAAAAAATCCTATCCAACCATGTTTTCTGTATTCTATTCATATCCCCTTTGAAAATAGTTATTCTCCACTGTAAGCTAACTTAACTGACCCTTGACATAGACAAATGTAATGTATTGCGAATAGATAGAAAGAAGGATCCTTTATTGTATGATTATATGATAGCGGAACAAACACTGGTAGCAGTTACTTCTGTAAAATATCTGGGAGTATGCGTGTGGAACGATTTGAAGTGAAATGATCATATAAAATTAATTGTTGGTAAGGCGGGTACCAGGTTGAGATTCATTGGGAGAGTCCTTAGAAAATGTAGTCCATCAACAAAGGAGGTGGCTTACAAAACACTCGTTCGACCTATACTTGAGTATTGCTCATCAGTGTGGGATCCGTACCAGATCGGGTTGACGGAGGAGATAGAGAAGATCCAAAGAAGAGCGGCGCATTCGTCACAGGGTTATCTGGTAACCGTGATAGCGTTACAGAGATGTTTAACAAACTCAAGTGGCAGACTCTGCAGGAGAGGCACTCTGCATCGCGGTGTAGCTTGCTCGCCAGGTTTCGAGAGGGTGCGTTTCATGATGAGGTATCGAATATATTGCTTCCCCCTACTTATACCTCCCGAGCAGATCACGAATGTAAAATTAGAGAGATTAGAGCGCGCACGGAGGCTTTCAGACAGTCGTTCTTCCCGCGAACCATATGCGACTGGAACAGGAAAGGGAGATAATGACAGTGGCACGTAAAGTGCCCTCCGCCACACACCGTTGGGTGGCTTGCGGAGTATAAATGTAGATGTAGATGTAAATCTACTGAGCTCAGATATATATACTAAGGGACGAGGCAATGCAGCAACACGCAACAAATTAATACAAACAGCAATGACAAAAAAATGCAAACTGGCAAAGCAAGCAGCAGTATATCTAAATTAGCAATGCAAATGCAACATTACCACTAATATGAGCCAATGTGCAGCAAAAACAATAATAAATTAGTAGTAAAATTGGCTTAATACAATGTAAAATTCAGCAGAACTATGCCTGGCAAACAACAGCAGCAAATGCTATAACTTATACCTAAAGCAGAAAAAATATTACATTAAAGATAGGAAATGTCTAATAACTATGTCATATCTTAACACTAGAGTGATGCATTACCTTGACTTACTCTACGGAACAAGTTACCCAGTCATTGACAAAAATTATGTATGCAATTCCTGTGAAGGGAAATGTCTATTTGTACTCTCTTTTATAAGAAAGTACATCATAAAATTATTCTTTGCTGGGTCTGTAGACAGAAAATAGTGATATTAGTACATCTATTAAATATTAATGTAAACAATGCTGCAGTGCTACTAGAAACTAAATATTAAACAAAATAGGCAAATATAAATACAAAGCAAAGCATTAACCATCATTCACTAGTCATATGGCATTTCATAAGGATGTAAAAAATCTCTCAACTAGAAAGTCAGTAGTCATAATCAGGTGTATAGAAATAAAATATTTCTCATCATTTCATTAGGCATTTCAGTAAATATCAGAAAGTATGAGCTCAAAACTGTAATCATATGTTTCACATGTGAGCGTGTCTTATTTGAAATGCTTTCTACAAAGAAAAGTCAATAGCGAGGTTAATGGCCTCCTTTTTTCTCCACCTGTGCCTCTGAAAGGCACACACTAATGCCTTTTTTTCCAGGTGACTGTCGCTCAGGTGCGCCTCCACAGCACATTACGTCAAGGTCATCTACCTTCTTTACTGAAATATTTACGGCAGTAGTTTCCACTACAATGACAGTCACATATAAAATAAAAAAATCAACGGTTAGACATTTACATTAGAAATGTTTAGAAATAAAATCTCATATATAACAGTGTCCAAAAAGCTTTGTCAGCATTGTGGTAACTAACATTCACGAATGTACACACATTTCATAACTCTTAAAGTACGATTCTTGGTTTCCAACATCCTTTTCATAAAGCAGAGTCCCTAACCACTACTCCTTATTCCCTACCTTATTACACATATATGTATTCATCAACAAGTCTTCAATATTTCATCATAATAAATACATATCATAATCAGATTCCTCATATAGCATCATCTGATTGATCATAAACATACCTCAACAGCATAATACACATCGTCGTCATAATAATAACACCACAGTCAAATCTCAAAAACGTCATAGCTTTCTGCAATAACCAAATAATAATGCCGAATCTGTGCATGTGTCTTTTCATGCCATTCACTTTTGATGTCTTTCCAAATTGGATCTTTGTTCATGAGCAATGTCCTTTAAAGATGTGGTGATGAAGGTTTCAAAGGCGACTTTCTGAATGTAAAGAATACTGAAATTTTTCTCGAGGTTGCCTTCTGTGTTACTTTTCTCAAGTCAAGCCAGTGCGCGTGACAGTGCATCCGCAACAATGTTCTCCTTGCCGGGAATGTAGACTATCGTGAAGTGGAATTCCTGCAGAAACAATGCCCAACGTTTTAACCTGTCATGATTTATTTTTTAATACAAGAAATTGTAATGCACGATGATCACTGTGTACTTTTACGTGCTTGTCAGAAAGAAAGAAACGGAATTTGTTAAATGCCCAAACGATTGCTAAAGCTTCTAATTCAGTAACGGAATAATTCTTTTCAGATTTTGTTAGCACTCGGCTGGAAAAAGCAATGGTTTTCCGAACAGTAGCGTTATTTTCTATGGCTTCTTGAAATAAATGGGCACCAAGACCAACTTTAGAAGAATCCGTGCTAAGGCAGAAATCTTGTGACAGATCTGGATGAGCTAATATTGGAGCGTTAAGTAGCTATTCTATCAAATACTTGAATTCCAACTGTGCCTGTTAGTCCCAGTTCCAAATAGCATTTTTTCCCGTGAGAGAAAAAAGTTTTGGTGTAACTAGAATTTGCCTATTCAGAAAACGACGGTAAAAATTTACCAGAGCTACAAAACTGCGGACTTGCTTTTTTGTGGATGGAACTGGAATGGCTCCGATTTCTTCTAACTTTTCAGGATCCGGCTGAATGCCTTCAGAAGAAATAATATGTCCCAAAAACTTCACCTTTGTCCTACCGAATTCAGAGTTTCCCAAGTTAACTGTAATTCTAGATCCTGCAAAAATATGTGACACGCTGTTGAGGATGCGATTATGTTGTTCCCATGAGGCTTCTGCTATCAAAATATCGTAAACATATAAGGTGGTGTGACGTTTTAAGAAATCAGGTAATATGGAATTTATCACACGAATGAATGCTCCCAAAGAAACTTTCAAACCAAAAGGAAGTCTCCGAAATTGATAACAAACGCCGAAACAAATAAATGCTGTGTATTTTCTACAATCTGGATGAAGTTCGATCTGATAAAAGCTGGATCTGAGATCAATGGAAGACAACACTTTTACACCATTAAAATTTTGAAGAAGTTCTTCCAATGTTTGCAGCCTGTCTGTTCAGGAATGATGACAGTATTGATTTCTCTCGAACCTAAGACAAGCCTGATCGATCAATTTTTCTTCTCAACAACATGTAATGGATTGTTGTATGAGTTTACTGCAGGCTCAATAATTCTCTCGTCAAGCATAGATTGTATTTCTGTTCTAACACGGTCTCTATAATGTGCCGGAATTACGTATGGTCTAACAAAATTTAGTATGCTCACGAACACGAAATTGGTATTGAAGACCTTTGATTGCTCCTCTTTTGTGAGTAAAAACTGTGGAATGTACTTGTAAAATCTCAAAAAGTTTTCGCCTATCAGTGTCATTACAATTCTCAATTGTTTGAATTTTATTCTGAATTAACTCATTAGTATCAAACACGCCGTCGATATCATCCCTCTCAGTACTTGCAGAGTGGTTGTTAGTGTCAAGTTCCGTCGAAAATTCCGAACTGTTGTCTAACAGGAGGTAAAGCCGATTAATTTCCTCGTCATAGTTTGAGAGACAATCTTGAAATTTCAAAGCAATTGACTTACTTTCTTTCTCTAAACTTATTTCAGCATCGTGAAAGTTTAAGATTGCTTTGTATTCATTCAAAAAGTCTACTCCCAATATAATATCCGTCGACAGTAACGGAACAATAAGAAAGTTCATAGAGAAGCTGTGGCTTTGACAAAGGAATTCTAAGTTGGTCCGTTCACGTAAATCTACACTTTTTCCAAAAATTGCACCTTGTAATTTAATCTTACGTAAAGGAAGTGTGGGGTAATCGTTCGACTTGTTCCATTTGCTAAAGGCTGTTTCACTAATAACTGAAATGGGACTGCCAGAGTCAAGTACTGCCGTAAATTTTAAGTCATTTACTGTAATATAATTTACAGGATATGCAATGTTATTCTGTTTTATGTCGTGTTCCTGGAGTAAGATGTCCCTAATGTCTTCCATTTTTACGTAATTACTAGCTACGGCAGCTGCGTCGTCAGTTTCATAAGTACGTATTGTGGCTGCCAAGGGTGTGAGTCATTGCCTACTGTCTCTTTGTTGGCGCGCATCGTTATTGGGATTTGGAGATCTAACTTCTACAAATTCACCATGTCGAGAGGGCCCTTCCCTGTTTGAATCCCGCCAGTTCTGATGAAATTCAGGTCTGTCGTTTTGTCGGTAGTTTACATAGTTTCTTTTTTGTCGGTCATGTGGTGGAGAATTTCTTCCGGAATCGTAACTGTGCCGTGGACCATTGTGTCTGAAGTTATTCTGTCTCCCTTGATAATAATTATTTTGGTTCCCCTATTGTCTGTTTCTCTTATTATCTCTGTGATATTCATTACTGTGGAGAGGTGATCTTTCCCTGTAATTATTACTACTCTACCAACGGTTGTCATATGTGTGGTGAATGTTTTGGTCTCGATTTACATTGGAAGAATAGCCTTGCGTGTCCATTTATTATTTCTGTCATCGCAGAATTGTGACGGATGTGGCCTGTAACTGTTGTGTTCCTGTTTTCGCGTCCCGCGATTGTCAGTGTCAATTTCCAATTCTTGTAAGAGTCCCTGAAAAGCTTCAATGTCGTCTTTGCAACGTCCTGCCAAATTAATGTGTCGTAAATGTTCAGGCAATTTGATTAAGCAAATGCGGATGAGTTCTGAGGGGCTGTATGGGTTTGACAGGTCTCTTTGTGCAACATGTCTTCAAAATATTTCACAAGACTGGAAAATTCAGATTGCTCGAAATGTTTCATCATTATGATGCTATGTTTTACTCGGTCTTGTGTAGCTTGAGACCAATATGCTGAGAGGAAGGCATGATAAAATTCTCCTTCACTGTGGCAATCGTGAATGACCGATCGCATTCTTACAGCTGGTTCATTCTCTAAGTAGCCACACATAAATTCTAATCTGTGCTCTAATGACCAGTTGGGAGGAAAACAATGAGAGAATTGATGAAGCCATGCTTGTGGATGAATGTCGTTGCCAGAATTCTTAAATGTTTTGAATTTACGTGTAGTAATGAACAGCTTATAGTCAAAATCATCGTGCCGGCGAGTCGCATATCGGTCATTGATACGTCGTGTCGAATGTTCCATCTCAAAATTCGGTGCACCTTGCCAATTTCTTTCATAATTTCCAAAATGCCCTGTGTTAGTATTTTGTGGCTTTTCTGTATTTGTAAGTCCCTCTTCATGTGTTGGAGCGCGAGTGTCCTCTGAAATATGTAATTCTTGTATTACTTGTGCCAACTGATCTTGTACTTTCCGGATTTCTTTTTTGTGTTGCGTATTAATTTGATTCTGACTTTGCTTGAATTTCTTAATTTGTTCATACTCTTCTGTGTCAGTGAAGGCTACAGGTCTTGTGTCATACAGATCATCATCCACCTTCGTAGATAAGTTAGTGAACCGATCCGAAAGTTCAGCTACTTTCTCCGATAGTGAACTTATTTCATGAGTGTGTTTTTATGAACCAAGTTTCAGAGTGTCCATTTGTGTTGAAACCGTATCTACTATGTCCTTTAAGTTTTTGCATGTTGCGTAACCGAATCAGTAGATGCAACTGAGTCAATTTTAGCTTGCAAGGTGTCGTGCTTTTCATGAACAATAGTTTACACTTCCTTTATGTCTGCTTCGTGATTCTGTAATGCATTTTCATGACGCGAAAAAATTGTTTGGAAATGCTCACAAATTTTTGTTTTCACGTCATTACAGACTTTTTGACATTTCGATTCGACTTTAAGTAACTCAGCAGTTAAACCTTCACGTGTTTGTTTGAGCGTGGTGTCTAACTTTCGAAGCTGTTGCTCTGACTGTTTTTGATTTTGTTCCATTGCGTCTAACTTTTGAAGATTTTCTCCCATTTGTTTCTGATTTTGTTCAAGCGTTGTGTCTAACTTTTGTAGCCTTTGTCCCATCTGTTACATTAACTGTAATAACAAAAAAATGGCTCTGAGCACTATGGGACTCAACTGCTGTGGTCATAAGTCCCCTAGAACTTAGAACTACTTAAACCTAACTAATCTAAGGACATCACACACATTCATGCCCGAGGCAGGATTCGTGCGGTTCCAGACTGTAGCGCCTTTAACCGCTCGGCCACTCCGGCCGGCCAACTGTAGCAACAATGCACTGGTGTCTGAAATATGTTCCTCAGTGCTATTCGGCAGTGCATTTGAACCGGCAATATTCGCATTTTGAAAAGCAGAAAATGTGTCTTGACTTATATGAGAAAACGGTGAGGACGGAAAACCTAAATCTACAGTAATTGCAAGATTGTGTCCTGTCATTTCGGATTCCTGAGGCGAGCTGGTGACGACCGATCGATCGATAATGCTTCCATGTTGACTAATTGTTTCACTGTTTACACCATTATTTGCAGCCCACTCCATTTCCCTATGCACAATTACCAAATTACTACTTTGAACATTAGTTAATTCATTACTTGGTGACGCTAACACACTGCTTTCGTCTTCACTGTCATTTCTCAGATACTTTGGAGCCTAGTATTACGTTTTTCACACGCCATTATTCTCGCAATATTTCACACGATAACTGTGAAATACTTGGTGCAAATCTACATGCATGAAACAACTGTTTTACTGTACAACAATGAAAAACTACAACTACAAAGGAAATTCTCTCTATAATTATGCTCTAGCAATAAACAATAGCTACACTAATTACACAAACTACAAAAAATAATCAGAAAATTCCAGGTTCGAATCCTGGCAGGGTCACCATATGAAACGTCCTCTTAGAAAAATTTATGAATTACTGTGCTGGTAAACCCCTTAAGTTATTTGTTTTTCAAACAGCTGAGCAAAACTGAACGTACTCAGACATTTCACTCTTTACTTATTCTGATCATCACTAAACTGACACTCAATATTTTTAGCGCAACGCAGTCTGACTTTTAATAATCCCTACAAAAGAATGGCCCTGACTCGAACTAATGCAGTACAACGAGCGCCAATACTGCCAGCTAAACAAAAGATTCTAAGTACTGAAGTCACTAACTATTGATAGGCGTAGTTACCAAATGAAAGATATTAATAGAGAACAAACAATGTATTTACCTTAATAGTGTTCAAAAGTCATTATATATATATATATATATATATATATATATATATATATATATATATATACATCCAGTCTTACAAATTTACTGTCTCTGATGGACACACGTCCAGATCATCCGCTCTCAAAACTCCGCCATCTCTCTCCCCACATCCACCAATGCTGGTGGCTTATCTCCAACTGCACAACACTATGCACTTGGGCGTAGCACAAGTATGTGTAAGAGATTAATTTATTGACAAGTTCTTCAGGTATGCAGAGAGTCCAGTTATAGCTGTCAGGGCGAGCGCGGTGAAACGGAATATTATTGTGCACGGTGTAGTAAGTTCTGATTGTTTTCTCGCTCGTGTCACGCCAGTGAAATTTGATCTCTTTCCAGACGTTGTTTTTGCTCTGCTTTATGGCGATGTGTATTAATGATGCTGAAATATAATTTTCAAAAGCTACCTGTTTAATATAGAGAAGGCTAAAATAAGTTTGACAGAAACTGCAGGCGATTTCTTGCTGATTACAGCACAGTGAATGTGAAAGTATTCTGGGTTCCTGGGATGTGAACAATCGTAAAACCAAATTCCTGCAAATGACGTTTCCAACGACTATATCTGTCATGGGTGAATTTAGCTGATAAAAGAAATTGAATAGCTCTATCATCTGTTGTACTGTTGTGTGTCTGAAGGATAGAAAGTGACGAAATTTAGTGAAAGCCCAAACAGATAGAGTGATAGAATAATTTCTTTCAGGCGATATGAGGATGCGATTAGCAACCGCGATGTTCATCTTAACAGTTGTACCACTTTCCTCTATTTCCTGAAATACATGGGACACCAAGAGCAGTCTTGAAGCTGTATGTAGCAATCGAAAAATTCTTTGTCGGGTCAAGGTGTGATAGGAGTGGTTAAGTAAAGTCTTTTTCTGATTGAGAAACTTGGACTGTGCTTGGTCATCCCACGACCAGATAGTATTTTTACCAGTAAGATGACATAATCTGGGGGTGTCTAGTTCTCAGTGGTGTATGAAATGGCAAAAACATTGATCAAACCGAGTAAGCTGCGAAGTTGTTTATTGGTAGACGGACCTGAAATGTCACGGATGCCATGTAGTTGGTCGGGACCTATCCCGAAATTACGTGAACTGGAAATTTAATGGAGGTCTTGCCAAAATGAGATTTACTAAAGTTCACCGTAGCACCTTCTGTAAGAGTAAGAAAAGTTTGCAATAGCATGCGAAGAACAGAATTATGTTCCACCAAGAAAGTTCTGCAATTAGAATGTCGTCAATGTAAGTGATTATTCTGTCTCTTAATTCATTTGGTTCAAATGGCACCGAGCACTATGGGACGTAACATCTGAGGTCATCAGTCCCCTAGAACTTAGAACTTCTTAAACCTAACTAACCTAAGGATATCACACACATCCATGCCCAAGGCAGGATTCGAACCTGCGACGGTAGCAGTCGCGCGGTTCCGGACTGAAGCGCCAAGAACCGCTCGACCACAGCGGCCGGCAATTCATTTGGAAGAATAGTATTCATCGCACGGAGGAAAGCAGCGGAGGTAATTGTTAAATCAAAAGGCAATTTACAAAATTGATAGGTTACCGAAACAAAGGAAAGCAGTTTATGTTCTGCAATTAGGATGCAGCTGAATTTTCCAGAATCCAGATTTTAGGACCAGAGTACAGTAGACTGACGTTCCGTGAATCTTTTACAAGAGCTCCTTCAGCGTTTGCGGACGATCGGTTTCAGTAATAATGATTTCGTTGATCTGACCTAAATCCCACACAAGACGAAGTGAGCCATCTTTCTTGTCAACAGTGTGAAGAGGGTTAATATACTGACTAACGGCTGTTTCAATGATACGTTGGTCTAACCTAATCTGAATTTTTTGCCTGACTTGATCTCTATAGATGAACGGAATGGAATATCGTTTTGCCTTAAAGGTAACACGCAGTTTTATTAGGAATTCGTAAACAAAACTGGACATGGCGCCCAGTACATTGTTAAATACTTCAGAGTGCTGTAAATGAATACTCTGTAACTGTTGGTGCTCATTGTCGGTCGAAGCTTTACATTCATTTACCTTACTGTTGATCGTCTGCACAACGTCGTACTCAAAATCATCAGGAATGTTGTTACTGCGGAAATACGTATCTGTAATGATTGTTGTATGCCAATTAGTATTCTTATATGCTGAAATGACCTCTACTCTGTTAATGTCATGCTCCTCAGCTGACAAAGAATTCTGAAAAGTGACAGTTATTGCGTATCGGATTTCAATATAAGCGATGACTTCTTAAAGTTGATAGAAGCGTCATGTTCGACATGGAAATCCATGCCAAGTATGACGTCGGTTGTTAAGAGAGGAACGATCCAGAAATTAGTATGAAATGTGTAATCAGCAAGCATAAAAGATAGGTGAGTTGGCATTTTCACATCTTCTCCCTTGTTGGAGAGTGTGTCTCGAATTTTCCTTTTTACCAAGTGGAAAAGTAGGACAGGTATTGTCGGCGTTACGGTTTTGAAATGGTGTTTCATTTATCACCATTATAGGTGAAGCAGAGTCGGTCATTGCAGAAAATAAATACAAACCAATTTTAATTAGAACTGTGGTATGAGAAATATTCTTTTGAGTCTGGTGTCTCTCTCATAGTAGTGACTCCCTAATGTCGTCGAAAGTTATGACGTTTTACTGAACGGTATCAAGAGTAACAGAATAACAATGTGCGTTTTCCGATTGAACAGCGTCGGTAGTTTCTAGTCATGCATTACTAGTGGGCTGATTGGTGGCAGAAGATTGCTGTGATGATTCAGTTATATGTACTGTACGGTTGTTTTGGTCTGCAGAATGCCGCGGTAGATGGAAACGAACATTTGGTTCGTTAAGGATGAACTGAGACTGCTGAGGCTGATTGTGATGAAAGTTGTTGTTGCCAAAATTACGCTTCAGTTGTTGATTATTCCCTTCTTGCTTGTGGTGAAAATTTCGTTGCTGCTGATCGTTTCGATGTGACTACGACCATTGGTTTTTGTGAGAGGAGTTATTGCCTTGCGGTTGCGTAAAATTACTAGACAGGCAAAGCTGGGCGGTGGCACATTGACCTTCGGTTGGGCTTGTAGACCGTATTGTTGTTGAATATTTCCGGGCTGCTGCGACCGCGGCAAGAATTGCTGCTGGAAACTGCGGTTGTAGGCGTCTAAATTCTGATATTGTTGGTGCTGCTGAATACACTGGTTATCAAAATGCTGTCTCTTATTAGCATGTCCATAAAAATCGTTATCGGAATCAAATCTTTTATTTCTCTTGTTATGGAATGGGTTGGCTTGCTAGTGTTGCCGTTATTAAAGTTCTTATCGACAAATGAGTAGTCCGACTGCTGAATTCCTAATAATTGTCATAAGTCTCTGAATGCCGAAATACTTCCATTTTGGTGTCCAGTGAGAAGGGAAACTCGTAATGATCGTGGAAGTTTTGAGATGCATAATTGTAGGAGCGCATATTGGCTAATCGGTTCGATCAGGTACTGGTTTTGTTGGACCATGTACTAAAAAAACTGGGTGATAGTTGGAAAACTGGAGTGTTCAAAATTGGGTACACTGGTTAACTGGTGTTTAATGCCTCGCTGAGTCGTTTTCGCCCAATATACAAATAGAAATGCGTTTTGGAACTCTTCGATGGAGTGACATCGCCTTGCTAAGGGTCTCATACGCATCGTAGGTTCTCCCTCTAAAAAGCTACAGATAAATACGAGCTAGTGTGCCACTATCCAGTTTGGTGGCAGCGACAATGAAAATTGCTGCACCCTATCGAGGGGATGCATGTCTATGCGGTTATTTCTAAATACCTTGAATTTCTTTACAGATAGGAAACGTTTATAGTCGAATCCTTCGTGTTGTAGCTTTTGAGAAGGTTCGGCGGCGTAAAAAAGAATGATTGTGTGACGACTAGTTCGCATTAATGTCACGCGCTCTTCGTAGCCTGCTCATATTATTGTGAGGTTGGAAAGTAGGTGACTGTTGCTGTTGCATGTTAGTTTGAAACTGATTACATGGAGAAAAATTTCTGATATTGGTTACTTCCTGATGTAAACTATTAACTCCCTATTTAGACAAAATGTTATGTGCACCAAGCTGGTTTAATGTTTGCTGCATGGACTGATATTCAGTAAACGGGATGGGAGCTGTGTCGTCTGATTTATTTTGAGCTTGGTTTTCTTGTGTATCTAATCTTGCCGATAGCTCATCACATCTTTCCGTGAGCATAAGAATGTGTGTGGAACTGTCTGAATCTAAAGCGTCGACTTGCTTCTGTAGTTAACGTGTAGTTTTGTTCATCTTTTTCAATTCTGCTTTAATTGAGTCAGGGTCCTGCACCAGCTCTAATCGTTCAAGACGGTAGTTCAACGACTCAATGTCATCTGTGCACTTTTCTTCAACTTTCTGGATTCGCGTGTCAACCGTGGTTTTGAGATCAGCTACGTCTGTCTGCCTGTACTTGATCCTGTGATTGCTTTATTGTGTTAACCTCAACTGTAAAGAAAGTAATACTAGTGTCAACATGAGTTGTAAGACTAGTGAGCAACTGCCGTTCTACTTCCTGTCTTTGTGCTGTTAATGACTGTAAAAACTGATTGTGTTCCGTGTGTTTACGGAGAAACTCCTTGTATCGCTTTTCTGAGGTCTCATTGTGAACTTGAAGACGTGAATCTACCCGACCGTCTTGTGGATCTGTTGTCATTAAGTGATTGGATTTCGTCTGTAAGCTTTTTATAGGTTTTACTACATTGATGTCTTAACGCATTAATGTCACCTCTCAAAGGTTTGGTACTGTCTGCGCATGCCTGGCTTTGGCTTCAGTTTTATCGCAAAGACGTCTTTCACTGGCCTTAATGTCTGTATCTACCTGTTTGAAACGATTATCAGTCGTTTTCGTGTACGATTTAAGCTCGTCACCTATGGTGGAAAGTTGATCATTGAACAGAGTGGTGGTGTCAACTTGTATTTCTCGTATTTCTTGTCGTATAATGGAAATGTGTTCATCATTTTTATTAACCCTTTCAGACCTGATTTTTAATTTACTTATTAAAATAATATCTGACATCATTTTTACATTCAGGTGAGTCTCCTGACAACATATTTCTAAGAAAAAAGTTCATATGATTTCTAGTTTTCTAGATATTTAATGTACACAATTGTGTTTACAGGTCTTGTGCTTCTGTCATACATTAAGGAGGTTAACACTGTAAGTAGGCTGTTTAGGTTTTCTTAGCGCTCTGTATGAAAATCACTGGCTGTGCTGTGTACAGTCTGTGGCTGGTTGGCGTTGTTGTAATACTCGCCATTGTAGTGTTGGGCAGCTGGATGTGAACAGCGCGTAGCGTTGCGCAGTTGGAGGTGAGCCGCCAGCAGTGGTGGATGTGAGGAGAGAGATGGCGGAATTTTGAAATTTGTAACACTGGATGTCATGAACTGCTATATATATTATGACTGTTAAGGTAAATACATTGTTTGTTCTCTATTAACATCTTTCAATTGCTAACTATGCCTATCAGTAGTTAGTGCCTTCTGTAGTTACACAATAGGCCAGTTGTATTGTGTTCAAACTTTGTTGGTAAATGCTCAGTGGATGAAATTGAGCGTTGGGACAAAAAACACCATAAATATGTGAAAGTAGAAAGACCTGAAATAGTAAGAAGATATAAACATGCAATAGGTGGTGTGGATCTATTTGATTAGTTCATAAGCTACTACAAAGTTTTCATCAGATCTCGAAAATGGCCTTTGGGTACGATTTTTCATGCTGTGGACTTTGCCATTGTGCAAAGTTTGTTGGAATACAGACAAGATGCAGACAACCTGTCTATCCCAAAGAAGAAGCAAATGGACCTTCTTTCCTTTCGTATTGGTGTAGCAGATGTATTGATACTGTGCCAGAAGAAAGTGACTGAAAAGAAGTGGAAGCGCCCACCTGATGAAGGACTGGCTTCAGACATGAGAGTCATACCAAGAAAAAGAGGAGAATTACGACCAGCTACAGAGATACAGATTGATTCCATTGACTATTTGCCTTTGCATGATGTAGGAGCTCAAAGTCGCTACAAATTTCCAAAAATGTACAGGGCATTCTAGAATTCAGTACAGAAATGTAAAGTGTATTTGTGTCTCCAAAAGGACAGAAATAGTTTTTTGCAGTTTGATACTAAACCTTAAAATCAATGTGTTGACCATTGTTGTTTAAATAAGAACTGTAATTTGGAATTATTTTTATTATTTCTTCTGTTTTAAAGTGAAATAAAGAGTGGTATAATTAATCCATAGTGTTGAAGCGTCCCCTTTTGAACATTTATACACGACTGTGCTTAAACTGACACACAATATTTTTTAGCGCAACGCGATCTGACTTTCAGAAATCCCTACAAAGGAATGGCCCTGACTAACATTAACCTGTACCTTTCACAAATCACTTACCTCACCAAAAATCTTCATTACTCGAACTACTGCAATACAGCGAGCGCCACTACTGCCAGCTAAATGAAAGATTCAAACTACAGAAGGCACTAACTACTGATAGGCATAGTTAGCAATTGAAAGATGTTAATAGAGAACAAACAATGTATTTACCTTAACAGTCATAATATATATAGCAGTTCATGACATCCAGTGTTACAAATTTCAAAATTCCGCCATCTCTCTCCTCACATCCACCACTGCTGGCGGCTCACCTCCAACTGCGCAACGCTACGCGCTGTTCACATCCAGCTGCCCAACACTACAATGGCGAGTATTACAACAACGCCAACCAGCCACAGACTGTACACAGCACAGCCAGTGATTTTCATACAGAGCGCTAAGAAAACCTAAACAGCCTACTTACAGTGTTAACCTCCTTAATGTATGACAGAAGCACAAGACCTGTAAACACAATTGTGTACATTAAATATCTAGAAAACTAGAAATCATATGAACTTTTTTCTTAGAAATATGTTGTCAGGAGACTCACCTGAATGTAAAAATGATGTCAGATATTATTTTAATAAGTAAATTAAAAATCAGGTCTGAAAGGGTTAATAAAAATGATGAACACATTTCCATTATACGACAAGAAATACGAGAAATACAAGTTGACACCACCACTCTGTTCAATGATCAACTTTCCACCATAGGTGACGAGCTTAAATCGTACACGAAAACGACTGATAATCGTTTCAAACAGGTAGATACAGACATTAAGGCCAGTGAAAGACGTCTTTGCGATAAAACTGAAGCCAAAGCCAGGCATGCGCAGACAGTACCAAACCTTTGAGAGGTGACATTAATGCGTTAAGACATCAATGTAGTAAAACCTATAAAAAGCTTACAGACGAAATCCAATCACTTAATGACAACAGATCCACAAGACGGTCGGGTAGATTCACGTCTTCAAGTTCACAATGAGACCTCAGAAAAGCGATACAAGGAGTTTCTCCGTAAACACACGGAACACAATCAGTTTTTACAGTCATTAACAGCACAAAGACAGGAAGTAGAACGGCAGTTGCTCACTAGTCTTACAACTCATGTTGACACTAGTATTACTTTCTTTACAGTTGAGGTTAACACAATAAAGCAATCACAGGATCAAGTACAGGCAGACAGACGTAGCTGATCTCAAAACCACGGTTGACACGCGAATCCAGAAAGTTGAAGAAAAGTGCACAGATGACATTGAGTCGTTGAACTACCGTCTTGAACGATTAGAGCTGGTGCAGGACCCTGACTCAATTAAAGCAGAATTGAAAAAGATGAACAAAACTACACGTTAACTACAGAAGCAAGTCGACGCTTTAGATTCAGACAGTTCCACACACATTCTTATGCTCACGGAAAGATGTGATGAGCTATCGGCAAGATTAGATACACAAGAAAACCAAGCTCAAAATAAATCAGACGACACAGCTCCCATCCCGTTTACTGAATATCAGTCCATGCAGCAAACATTAAACCAGCTTGGTGCACATAACATTTTGTCTAAATAGGGAGTTAATAGTTTACATCAGGAAGTAACCAATATCAGAAATTTTTCTCCATGTAATCAGTTTCAAACTAACATGCAACAGCAACAGTCACCTACTTTCCAACCTCACAATAATATGAGCAGGCTACGAAGAGCGCGTGACATTAATGCGAACTAGTCGTCACACAATCATTCTTTTTTACGCCGCCGAACCTTCTCAAAAGCTACAACACGAAGGATTCGACTATAAACGTTTCCTATCTGTAAAGAAATTCAAGGTATTTAGAAATAACCGCATAGACATGCATCCCCTCGATAGGGTGCAGCAATTTTCATTGTCGCTGCCACCAAACTGGATAGTGGCACACTAGCTCGTATTTATCTGTAGCTTTTTAGAGGGAGAACCTACGATGCGTATGAGACCCTTAGCAAGGCGATGTCACTCCATCGAAGAGTTCCAAAACGCATTTCTATTTGTATATTGGGCGAAAACGACTCAGCGAGGCATTAAACACCAGTTAACCAGTGTACCCAATTTTGAACACTCCAGTTTTCCAACTATCACCCAGTTTTTTTAGTACATGGTCCAACAAAACCAGTACCTGATCGAACCGATTAGCCAATATGCGCTCCTACAATTATGCATCTCAAAACTTCCACGATCATTACGAGTTTCCCTTCTCACTGGACACCAAAATGGAAGTATTTCGGCATTCAGAGACTTATGACAATTATTAGGAATTCAGCAGTCGGACTACTCATTTGTCGATAAGAACTTTAATAACGGCAACACTAGCAAGCCAACCCATTCCATAACAAGAGAAATAAAAGATTTGATTCCGATAACGATTTTTATGGACATGCTAATAAGAGACAGCATTTTGATAACCAGTGTATTCAGCAGCACCAACAATATCAGAATTTAGACGCCTACAACCGCAGTTTCCAGCAGCAATTCTTGCCGCGGTCGCAGCAGCCCGGAAATATTCAACAACAATACGGTCTACAAGCCCAACCGAAGGTCAATGTGCCACCGCCCAGCTTTGCCTGTCTAGTAATTTTACGCAACCGCAAGGCAATAACTCCTCTCACAAAAACCAATGGTCGTAGTCACATCGAAACGATCAGCAGCAACGAAATTTTCACCACAAGCAAGAAGGGAATAATCAACAACTGAAGCGTAATTTTGGCAACAACAACTTTCATCACAATCAGCCTCAGCAGTCTCAGTTCATCCTTAACGAACCAAATGTTCGTTTCCATCTACCGCGGCATTCTGCAGACCAAAACAACCGTACAGTACATATAACTGAATCATCACAGCAATCTTCTGCCACCAATCAGCCCACTAGTAATGCATGACTAGAAACTACCGACGCTGTTCAATCGGAAAACGCACATTGTTATTCTGTTACTCTTGATACCGTTCAGTAAAACGTCATAACTTTCGACGACATTAGGGAGTCACTACTATGAGAGAGACACCAGACTCAAAAGAATATTTCTCATACCACAGTTCTAATTAAAATTGGTTTGTATTTATTTTCTGCAATGACCGACTCTGCTTCACCTATAATGGTGATAAATGAAACACCATTTCAAAACCGTAACGCCGACAATACCTGTCCTACTTTTCCACTTGGTAAAAAGGAAAATTCGAGACACACTCTCCAACAAGGGAGAAGATGTGAAAATGCCAACTCACCTATCTTTTATGCTTGCTGATTACACATTTCATACTAATTTCTGGATCGTTCCTCTCTTAACAACCGACGTCATACTTGGCATGGATTTCCATGTCGAACATGACGCTTCTATCAACTTTAAGAAGTCATCGCTTATATTGAAATCCGATACGCAATAACTGTCACTTTTCAGAATTCTTTGTCAGCTGAGGAGCATGACATTAACAGAGTAGAGGTCATTTCAGCATATAAGAATACTAATTGGCATACAACAATCATTACAGATACGTATTTCCGCAGTAACAACATTCCTGATGATTTTGAGTACGACGTTGTGCAGACGATCAACAGTAAGGTAAATGAATGTAAAGCTTCGACCGACAATGAGCACCAACAGTTACAGAGTATTCATTTACAGCACTCTGAAGTATTTAACAATGTACTGGGCGCCATGTCCAGTTTTGTTTACGAATTCCTAATAAAACTGCGTGTTACCTTTAAGGCAAAACGATATTCCATTCCGTTCATCTATAGAGATCAAGTCAGGCAAAAAATTCAGGTTAGGTTAGACCAACGTATCATTGAAACAGCCGTTAGTCAGTATATTAACCCTCTTCACACTGTTGACAAGAAAGATGGCTCACTTCGTCTTGTGTGGGATTTAGGTCAGATCAACGAAATCATTATTACTGAAACCGATCGTCCGCAAACGCTGAAGGAGCTCTTGTAAAAGATTCACGGAACGTCAGTCTACTGTACTCTGGTCCTAAAATCTGGATTCTGGAAAATTCAGCTGCATCCTAATTGCAGAACATAAACTGCTTTCCTTTGTTTCGGTAACCTATCAATTTTGTAAATTGCCTTTTGATTTAACAATTACCTCCGCTGCTTTCCTCCGTGCGATGAATACTATTCTTCCAAATGAATTGCCGGCCGCTGTGGTCGAGCGGTTCTTGGCGCTTCAGTCCGGAACCGCGCGACTGCTACCGTCGCAGGTTCGAATCCTGCCTTGGGCATGGATGTGTGTGATATCCTTAGGTTAGTTAGGTTTAAGAAGTTCTAAGTTCTAGGGGACTGATGACCTCAGATGTTACGTCCCATAGTGCTCGGTGCCATTTGAACCAAATGAATTAAGAGACAGAATAATCACTTACATTGACGACATTCTAATTGCAGAACTTTCTTGGTGGAACATAATTCTGTTCTTCGCATGCTATTGCAAACTTTTCTTACTCTTACAGAAGGTGCTACGGTGAACTTTAGTAAATCTCATTTTGGCAAGACCTCCATTAAATTTCCAGTTCACGTAATTTCGGGATAGGTCCCGACCAACTACATGGCATCCGTGACATTTCAGGTCCGTCTACCAATAAACAACTTCGCAGCTTACTCGGTTTGATCAATGTTTTTGCCATTTCATACACCACTGAGAACTAGACACCCCCAGATTATGTCATCTTACTGGTAAAAATACTATCTGGTCGTGGGATGACCAAGCACAGTCCAAGTTTCTCAATCAGAAAAAGACTTTACTTAACCACTCCTATCACACCTTGACCCGACAAAGAATTTTTCGATTGCTACATACAGCTTCAAGACTGCTCTTGGTGTCCCATGTATTTCAGGAAATAGAGGAAAGTGGTACAACTGTTAAGATGAACATCGCGGTTGCTAATCGCATCCTCATATCGCCTGAAAGAAATTATTCTATCACTCTATCTGTTTGGGCTTTCACTAAATTTCGTCACTTTCTATCCTTCAGACACACAACAGTACAACAGATGATAGAGCTATTCAATTTCTTTTATCAGCTAAATTCACCCATGACAGATATAGTCGTTGGAAACGTCATTTGCAGGAATTTGGTTTTACGATTGTTCACATCCCAGGAACCCAGAATACTTTCACATTCACTGTGCTGTAATCAGCAAGAAATCGCCTGCAGTTTCTGTCAAACTTATTTTAGCCTTCTCTATATTAAACAGGTAGCTTTTGAAAATTATATTTCAGCATCATTAATACACATCGCCATAAAGCAGAGCAAAAACAACGTCTGGAAAGAGATCAAATTTCACTGGCGTGACACGAGCGAGAAAACAATCAGAACTTACTACACCGTGCACAATAATATTCCGTTTCACCGCGCTCGCCCTGACAGCTATAACTGGACTCTCTGCATACCTGAAGAACTTGTCAATAAATTAATCTCTTACACATACTTGTGCTACGCCCAAGTGCATAGTGTTGTGCAGTTGGAGATAAGCCACCAGCATTGGTGGATGTGGGGAGAGAGATGGCGGAGTTTTGAGAGCGGATGATCTGGACGTGTGTCCATCAGAGACAGTAAATTTGTAAGACTGGATGTATATATATATATATATATATATATATAATGACTTTTGAACACTATTAAGGTAAATACATTGTTTGTTCTCTATTAATATCTTTCATTTGCTAACTACGCCTATCAATAGTTAGTGACTTCAGTACTTAGAATCTTTTGTTTAGCTGGCAGTATTGGCGCTCGCTGTACTGCATTAGTTCGAGTCAGGGCCATTCTTTTGTAGGGATTATTAAAAGTCAGACTGCGTTGCGCTAAAAATATTGAGTGTCAGTTTAGTGATGATCAGAATAAGTAAAGAGTGAAATGTCTGAGTACGTTCAGTTTTGCTCAGCTGTTTGAAAAACAAATAACTTAAGGGGTTTACCAGCACAGTAATTCATAAATTTTTCTAAGAGGACGTTTCATATGGTGACCCTGCCAGGATTCGAACCTGGAATTTTCTGATTATTTTTTGTAGTTTGTGTAATTAGTGTAGCTATTGTTTATTGCTAGAGCATAATTATAGAGAGAATTTCCTTTGTAGTTGTAGTTTTTCATTGTTGTACAGTAAAACAGTTGTTTCATGCATGTAGATTTGCACCAAGTATTTCACAGTTATCGTGTGAAATATTGCGAGAATAATGGCGTGTGAAAAACGTAATACTAGGCTCCAAAGTATCTGAGAAATGACAGTGAAGACGAAAGCAGTGTGTTAGCGTCACCAAGTAATGAATTAACTAATGTTCAAAGTAGTAATTTGGTAATTGTGCATAGGGAAATGGAGTGGGCTGCAAATAATGGTGTAAACAGTGAAACAATTAGTCAACATGGAAGCATTATCGATCGATCGGTCGTCACCAGCTCGCCTCAGGAATCCGAAATGACAGGACACAATCTTGCAATTACTGTAGATTTAGGTTTTCCGTCCTCACCGTTTTCTCATATAAGTCAAGACACATTTTCTGCTTTTCAAAATGCGAATATTGCCGGTTCAAATGCACTGCCGAATAGCACTGAGGAACATATTTCAGACACCAGTGCATTGTTGCTACAGTTGGCCGGCCGGAGTGGCCGAGCGGTTAAAGGCGCTACAGTCTGGAACCGCACGAATCCTGCCTCGGGCATGAATGTGTGTGATGTCCTTAGATTAGTTAGGTTTAAGTAGTTCTAAGTTCTAGGGGACTTATGACCACAGCAGTTGAGTCCCATAGTGCTCAGAGCCATTTTTTTGTTATTACAGTTAATGTAACAGATGGGACAAAGGCTACAAAAGTTAGACACAACGCTTGAACAAAATCAGAAACAAATGGGAGAAAATCTTCAAAAGTTAGACGCAATGGAACAAAATCAAAAACAGTCAGAGCAACAGCTTCGAAAGTTAGACACCACGCTCAAACAAACACGTGAAGGTTTAACTGCTGAGTTACTTAAAGTCGAATCGAAATGTCAAAAAGTCTGTAATGACGTGAAAACAAAAATTTGTGAGCATTTCCAAACAATTTTTTCGCGTCATGAAAATGCATTACAGAATCACGAAGCAGACATAAAGGAAGTGTAAACTATTGTTCATGAAAAGCACGACACCTTGCAAGCTAAAATTGACTCAGTTGCATCTACTGATTCGGTTACGCAACATGCAAAAACTTAAAGGACATAGTAGATACGGTTTCAACACAAATGGACACTCTGAAACTTGGTTCATAAAAACACACTCATGAAATAAGTTCACTATCGGAGAAAGTAGCTGAACTTTCGGATCGGTTCACTAACTTATCTACGAAGGTGGATGATGATCTGTATGACACAAGACCTGTAGCCTTCACTGACACAGAAGAGTATGAACAAATTAAGAAATTCAAGCAAAGTCAGAATCAAATTAATACGCAACACAAAAAAGAAATCCGGAAAGTACAAGATCAGTTGGCACAAGTAATACAAGAATTACATATTTCAGAGGACACTCGCGCTCCAACACATGAAGAGGGACTTACAAATACAGAAAAGCCACAAAATACTAACACAGGGCATTTTGGAAATTATGAAAGAAATTGGCAAGGTGCACCGAATTTTGAGATGGAACATTCGACACGACGTATCAATGACCGATATGCGACTCGCCGGCACGATGATTTTGACTATAAGCTGTTCATTACTACACGTAAATTCAAAACATTTAAGAATTCTGGCAACGACATTCATCCACAAGCATGGCTTCATCAATTCTCTCATTGTTTTCCTCCCAACTGGTCATTAGAGCACAGATTAGAATTTATGTGTGGCTACTTAGAGAATGAACCAGCTGTAAGAATGCGATCGGTCATTCACGATTGCCACAGTGAAGGAGAATTTTATCATGCCTTCCTCTCAGCATATTGGTCTCAAGCTACACAAGACCGAGTAAAACATAGCATCATAATGATGAAACATTTCGAGCAATCTGAATTTTCCAGTCTTGTGAAATATTTTGAAGACATGTTGCACAAAGAGACCTGTCAAACCCATACAGCCCCTCAGAACTCATCCGCATTTGCTTAATCAAATTGCCTGAACATTTACGACACATTAATTTGGCAGGACGTTGCAAAGACGACATTGAAGCTTTTCAGGGACTCTTACAAGAATTGGAAATTGACACTGACAATCGCGGGACGCGAAAACAGGAACACAACAGTTACAGGCCACATCCGTCACAATTCTGCGATGACAGAAATAATAAATGGACACGCAAGGCTATTCTTCCAATGTAAATCGAGACCAAAACATTCACCACACATATGACAACCGTTGGTAGAGTAGTAATAATTACAGGGAAAGATCACCTCTCCACAGTAATGAATATCACAGAGATAATAAGAGAAACAGACAATAGGGGAACCAAAATAATTATTATCAAGGGAGACAGAATAACTTCAGACACAATGGTCCACGGCACAGTTACGATTCCGGAAGAAATTCTCCACCACATGACCGACAAAAAAGAAACTATGTAAACTACCGACAAAACGACAGACCTGAATTTCATCAGAACTGGCGGGATTCAAACAGGGAAGGGCCCTCTCGACATGGTGAATTTGTAGAAGTTAGATCTCCAAATCCCAATAACGATGCGCGCCAACAAAGAGACAGTAGGCAATGACTCACACCCTTGGCAGCCACAATACGTACTTATGAAACTGACGACGCAGCTGCCGTAGCTAGTAATTACGTAAAAATGGAAGACATTAGGGACATCTTACTCCAGGAACACGACATAAAACAGAATAACATTGCATATCCTGTAAATTATATTACAGTAAATGACTTAAAATTTACGGCAGTACTTGACTCTGGCAGTCCCATTTCAGTTATTAGTGAAACAGCCTTTAGCAAATGGAACAAGTCGAACGATTACCCCACACTTCCTTTACGTAAGATTAAATTACAAGGTGCAATTTTTGGAAAAAGTGTAGATTTACGTGAACGGACCAACTTAGAATTCCTTTGTCAAAGCCACAGCTTCTCTATGAACTTTCTTATTGTTCCGTTACTGTCGACGGATATTATATTGGGAGTAGACTTTTTGAATGAATACAAAGCAATCTTAAACTTTCACGATGCTGAAATAAGTTTAGAGAAAGAAAGTAAGTCAATTGCTTTGAAATTTCAAGATTGTCTCTCAAACTATGACGAGGAAATTAATCGGCTTTACCTCCTGTTAGACAACAGTTCGGAATTTTCGACGGAACTTGACACTAACAACCACTCTGCAAGTACTGAGAGGGATGATATCGACGGCGTGTTTGATACTAATGAGTTAATTCAGAATAAAATTCAAACAATTGAGAATTGTAATGACACTGATAGGCGAAAACTTTTTGAGATTTTACAAGTACATTCCACAGTTTTTACTCACAAAAGAGGAGCAATCAAAGGTCTTCAATACCAATTTCGTGTTCGTGAGCATACTAAATTTTGTTAGACCATACGTAATTCCGGCACATTATAGAGACCGTGTTAGAACAGAAATACAATCTATGCTTGACGAGAGAATTATTGAGCCTGCAGTAAACTCATACAACAATCCATTACATGTTGTTGAGAAGAAAAATTGATCGATCAGGCTTGTCTTAGGTTCGAGAGAAATCAATACTGTCATCATTCCTGAACAGACAGGCTGCAAACATTGGAAGAACTTCTTCAAAATTTTAATGGTGTAAAAGTGTTGTCTTCCATTGATCTCAGATCCAGCTTTTATCAGATCGAACTTCATCCAGATTGTAGAAAATACACAGCATTTATTTGTTTCGGCGTTTGTTATCAATTTCGGAGACTTCCTTTTGGTTTGAAAGTTTCTTTGGGAGCATTCATTCGTGTGATAAATTCCATATTACCTGATTTCTTAAAACGTCACACCACCTTATATGTTTACGATATTTTGATAGCAGAAGCCTCATGGGAACAACATAATCGCATCCTCAACAGCGTGTCACATATTTTTGCAGGATCTAGAATTACAGTTAACTTGGGAAACTCTGAATTCGGTAGGACAAAGGTGAAGTTTTTGGGACATATTATTTCTTCTGAAGGCATTCAGCCGGATCCTGAAAAGTTAGAAGAAATCGGAGCCATTCCAGTTCCATCCACAAAAAAGCAAGTCCGCAGTTTTGTAGCTCTGGTAAATTTTTACCGTCGTTTTCTGAATAGGCAAATTCTAGTTACACCAAAACTTTTTTCTCTCACGGGAAAAAATGCTATTTGGAACTGGGACTAACAGGCACAGTTGGAATTCAAGTATTTGATAGAATAGCTACTTAACGCTCCAATATTAGCTCATCCAGATCTGTCACAAGATTTCTGCCTTAGCACGGATTCTTCTAAAGTTGGTCTTGGTGCCCATTTATTTCAAGAAGCCATAGAAAATAACGCTACTGTTCGGAAAACCATTGCTTTTTCCAGCCGAGTGCTAACAAAATCTGAAAAGAATTATTCCGTTACTGAATTAGAAGCTTTAGCAATCGTTTGGGCATTTAACAAATTCCGTTTCTTTCTTTCTGACAAGCACGTAAAAGTACACAGTGATCATCGTGCATTACAATTTCTTGTATTAAAAAATAAATCATGACAGGTTAAAACGTTGGGCATTGTTTCTGCAGGAATTCCACTTCACGATAGTCTACATTCCCGGCAAGGAGAACATTGTTGCGGATGCACTGTCACGCGCACTGGCTTGACTTGAGAAAAGTAACACAGAAGGCAACCTCGAGAAAAATTTCAGTATTCTTTACATTCAGAAAGTCGCCTTTGAAACCTTCATCACCACATCTTTAAAGGACATTGCTCATGAACAAAGATCCAATTTGGAAAGACATCAAAAGTGAATGGCATGAAAAGACACATGCACAGATTCGGCATTATTATTTGGTTATTGCAGAAAGCTATGACGTTTTTGAGATTTGACTGTGGTGTTATTATTATGACGACGATGTGTATTATGCTGTTGAGGTATGTTTATGATCAATCAGATGATGCTATATGAGGAATCTGATTATGATATGTATTTATTATGATGAAATATTGAAGACTTGTTGATGAATACATATATGTGTAATAAGGTAGGGAATAAGGAGTAGTGGTTAGGGACTCTGCTTTATGAAAAGGATGTTGGAAACCAAGAATCGTACTTTAAGAGTTATGAAATGTGTGTACATTCGTGAATGTTAGTTACCACAATGCTGACAAAGCTTTTTGGACACTGTTATATATGAGATTTTATTTCTAAACATTTCTAATGTAAATGTCTAACCGTTGATTTTTTTATTTTATATGTGACTGTCATTGTAGTGGAAACTACTGCCGTAAATATTTCAGTAAAGAAGGTAGATGACCTTGACGTAATGTGCTGTGGAGGCGCACCTGAGCGACAGTCACCTGGAAAAAAAGGCATTAGTGTGTGCCTTTCAGAGGCACAGGTGGAGAAAAAAGGAGGCCATTAACCTCGCTATTGACTTTTCTTTGTAGAAAGCATTTCAAATAAGACACGCTCACATGTGAAACATATGATTACAGTTTTGAGCTCATACTTTCTGATATTTACTGAAATGCCTAATGAAATGATGAGAAATATTTTATTTCTATACACCTGATTATGACTACTGACTTTCTAGTTGAGAGATTTTTTACATCCTTATGAAATGCCATATGACTAGTGAATGATGGTTAATGCTTTGCTTTGTATTTATATTTGCCTATTTTGTTTAATATTTAGTTTCTAGTAGCACTGCAGCATTGTTTACATTAATATTTAATAGATGTACTAATATCACTATTTTCTGTCTACAGACCCAGAAAAGAATAATTTTATGATGTACTTTCTTATAAAAGAGAGTACAAATAGACATTTCCCTTCACAGGAATTGCATACATAATTTTTGTCAATGACTGGGTAACTTGTTCCGTAGAGTAAGTCAAGGTAATGCATCACTCTAGTGTTAAGATATGACATAGTTATTAGACATTTCCTATCTTTAATGTAATATTTTTTCTGCTTTAGGTATAAGTTATAGCATTTGCTGCTGTTGTTTGCCAGGCATAGTTCTGCTGAATTTTACATTGTATTAAGCCAATTTTACTACTAATTTATTATTGTTTTTGCTGCACATTGGCTCATATTAGTGGTAATGTTGCATTTGCATTGCTAATTTAGATATACTGCTGCTTGCTTTGCCAGTTTGCATTTTTTTGTCATTGCTGTTTGTATTAATTTGTTGCGTGTTGCTGCATTGCCTCGTCCCTTAGTATATATATCTGAGCTCAGTAGATTTACATCTACATCTACATTTATACTCCGCAAGCCACCCAACGGTGTGTGGCGGAGGGCACTTTACGTGCCACTGTCATTATCTCCCTTTCCTGTTCCAGTCGCATATGGTTCGCGGGAAGAACGACTGTCTGAAAGCCTCCGTGCGCGCTCTAATCTCTCTAATTTTACATTCGTGATCTGCTCGGGAGGTATAAGTAGGGGGAAGCAATATATTCGATACCTCATCATGAAACGCACCCTCTCGAAACCTGGCGAGCAAGCTACACCGCGATGCAGAGTGCCTCTCCTGCAGAGTCTGCCACTTGAGTTTGTTAAACATCTCTGTAACGCTATCACGGTTACCAGATAACCCTGTGACGAATGCGCCGCTCTTCTTTGGATCTTCTCTATCTCCTCCGTCAACCCGATCTGGTACGGATCCCACACTGATGAGCAATACTCAAGTATAGGTCGAACGAGTGTTTTGTAAGCCACCTCCTTTGTTGATGGACTACATTTTCTAAGGACTCTCCCAATGAATCTCAACCTGGTACCCGCCTTACCAACAATTAATTTTATATGATCATTTCACTTCAAATCGTTCCACACGCATACTCCCAGATATTTTACAGAAGTAACTGCTACCAGTGTTTGTTCCGCTATCATATAATCATACAATAAAGGATCCTTCTTTCTATCTATTCGCAATACATTACATTTGTCTATGTCAAGGGTCAGTTAAGTTAGCTTACAGTGGAGAATAACTATTTTCAAAGGGGATATGAATAGAATACAGAAAACATGGTTGGATAGGATTTTTTGGTGGCAACAGATGTTGAAATAAGAGAAAAGATCTATGGAATGAAGTTTTGGGTTGGACTGCAGTACCAAACGTCTGACTGAAAACAAACCCTGTCCTTTGCTTTTGTGTTATTCCGCTATGTGTTTGTGTGGCCTTGTGTATTTGTGTTTTCCCTGTCTTTATGTGTTTAGCTAATAAGATTTATGTTGTAGAATTTTTCTAATACTAAGCTACATTCACTATGATGAGGAATATTGTTATCCTCAAACATAATTTGCATTAATAAGGTGAGCCACCAGCAGTGGTGGATGTGGGGAGAGAGATGGCGGAGTTTTGAGAGCGGATGATCTGGACGTGTGTCCATCAGAGACAGTAAATTTGTAAGACTGGATGACATGAATTGATATATAAATATTATGACTTTTGAACACTATTAAGGTAAATACATTGTTTGTTCTTTATCAAAATCTTTCATTTGCTAACTATGCCTATCAGTAGTTAGTGACTTCAGTAGTTAGTATCTTTTGTTTAGCTGGCAGTATTGGCTCTCGCTGTATTGCAGTAGTTCGAGTAATGAAGATTTTTGTGAGGTAAGTGATTCATGAAAGGTATAGGTTATTGTTAGTCAGGGCCATTCTTTTGTAGGGGTTATTAAAAGTCAGATTGCGTTGCGCTAAAAATATTGTGTGTCAGTATAGTGATGATCAGAATAAGTAAAGAGTGAAATGTCTGAGTATGTTCAGTTTTGCTCAGCTGTTTGAAAATCAAATAACGTAAGGGGTTTACGAGCACAGTAATTCATAAATTTTTCTAAGGGGACGATTCAATATGCACTCACTACCTTCCCAACAGAGGAAAATGTCGTCTCAGCAAATTTGACCTTTTATATTCTGGACGATTTAGGATACGTAATATTGCCCATCCGAATGTGGTTCACATTGAAACTTACTACCAAGAAAACAGCGAGGCAATCATCACATCAGCAACGTAAAGTACTGTGTGGAATAAATTTTGCTTTGGTTCATTTCACGTAGCCAGATAAAATTTTTGATACTCACATACCACTACTATTTATTTTACGTCTTGCAGCCTGATATATAAAAATATGTTGGTGCTTTTCAGGAAATATGATACTTGGTATTTGTCTTGCAGAAGTCGTTATTTGCATTATCAGTAAATCTCCAATCATGCTTATTTTGATTTTATTTTCCAGTTCACATAACTGTAAAACACGAGACCATTTCCTTGACACATTTCCCATTCTAATACAAATTCTATTGGTACCTTGTTTTCACGATTCCTCGATTATTCAGCATTTCATTAGGTGGCGACGTACCCGGTCAGGAGAATGCTGAAGGTCGGTTCTCTTACTGTAAGTATAGGTCTTGCATTTGTTTTCTATTTTCATACCCTTGTGCATGAAAACAACAACTGAAAGGACACCATTTCCATTTTGACATGTGTCAAACGGATCACATGCCTTGGTTGGTCTGACCACTGCAAACTGCGACTCAAACAATTTTTTCTAATAAGAATTTGTGTCCTTTCGTATATAGCCCCTATAACTTATGTCTGTTTATTTCTGATGCTATTTTAGCTTTAAAGATGAGTGTAATGCGCTATATTTTTTATGATATGCTGAAATTTATGCTATAGTCTGATGAATTATTGTTACATTTTTGTTAGTTTAGTCACTACCTAGGAAGCAAACTGTCATCTAACTGCTCATCTGGAAAAGATGTGGAGAATAGATTACGTGCTGCCCATGTAGCATTTGGACGTCTTACAAAGCGTGTCTTCCTGAATAAAGACCTACCACTGTACACCGAACTGATGGTGTACAAAGCTGCAGTCATTTCCACCCTGCTATGGTTGCGAAACCTGAACGTTATATTGCGGTGATCTGAAGAAAGTAGAACGCTTCAACCAACAGAAGCTAAGATATATCATGAACCTGAAATGGGATGACTTCATATCCAACACGGCTGTTCTTGAGAAAGCAAAAATGTATAGCATGGAAGCTCTTATCATTGGGCATCAACTCAGATGGGTCGGACATGTCCAGCGGATGAAAAATGCTGTACAGCGAAGTGAGCACAGGTAAAAGGCCACGAGGTGCCCCTCTCAAACGTTACAAACGCCGGAGACGCAAACTCCTCCAGGCTCAGCCACGACCTCCACCTTCCATCAGCTGTAATGTCTGTGGCCGCCTGTTCCACGCTAGGATTGGATTGTTAAGCCATCAACGACACTTCCACGCCTGAACCGTGACAAAGGAAATCTCAAGAGAGAAGTGAAAACTCGGATACGAGTATCAGCCGACGAGGCGAGGCGAGACGACAGATCAGAGTATTAAATCCTCTATTACTTTGGAAGACTCACTGACTCGCAATATCTAGGATCAGTTTTGGATCAGCACAAATTTTCCTTTAAGATGAGACTTTGTTTCGTTTCACTAAGATAGCAAATAATATTAAGGAAATAAGAATGCACATAGGTATGATTGTTGCCAGTTTAATATAGAAACAAACAAATTCAACAGACAATGGAAGCTGTTTCAGTTTAGTACTTATATAAAAGAAAATAAAGGTAGTCTTGAGGCAGCTTAATTGTAAAAATAGCCTTTTTATACTTGCTTTTCTACAGTCACGTCCCTTTTGCTGGCGTAGCATAGGATTTAGGCAAAGAGGGGTTCAAGCTGGTGGTTACGTAGACGTGGGGCTCAATAATTTTATCCCCAATTTCTTTACCATGGAGAGACCAATATAACAAGATAAAAATTATTAATATAAACGAAAGATTCTTTGAGACCCGAGAAACGTAAACAGGGCTTGAATAAAACAAAGTCTTCTGCAAGTAAAAAATAATTAATACAAAACAATTCAATGTGGCCCCACAAGTTCAAACCAAGTAACTATTTAACTCTCTACAATAATGGCCGTCGGTCTTCAATAGTTAGGGTAAATTTGCCAAAGGCTACGCATCACCAAAGAGTGCGCTGTCCCCAAAAATAGCGCAGCTTGTGTTCTTGACAGTTGACCACACTGATCAGCTCGCCACCGACGCAGTTGTGATCAGAGTGGTATCAGAAACACCTCGTAGAAGTTACGTGAAGAAATCCCGTGTTTCCGAAGTCAAACAGGTAAGAATCATTTTTCAGCTTTCTTGATGTAGTTCTGGTTCTCTGTTGCACAAGTTATACCCAGAATACAGGAACAGTAGGCTTTAATTCTTGGTTGCAGTTTGAAAGGCTGGCTTTTAATCAACCGTACTGCATCCACATATTTTGCAAGTGTGGCGTGTGCTGACATCTATTTACTTCGCATGGAATCATTGTTACTGTACGAAAGAGCGCGCTGATAACATCCGCAAAGAGTGTGTGCGTTCTCTTTAGGTTTGGTTGGGTTGGTTGATTTGGGAGATGGGACCAAACAGCTAGGTCATCGGTCCCGTCGGATTAGGAAAGGATGGGGAAGGAAGTGGGCCATGCCGTTTCTGAATGACTTCAAATTATGTACGAAAATCATACATTTTTTTTTTTTTGTATTTTCAAAAAGATCGATAAAAGTATTACCTCTTTGCTGCTGTAGTTTTCTGAACATGTAGATTGTGTATTAATAAATATAAACCTAAAATGATTCTATTTTCCTTTTGTCAATAACCCAGATTATACGGTTATTCCTTAACTGCGCCCTCTTAGTTATGGTTCACCTACGACAATTGTAACTTATTACACTAGAAAATATAAACTTATCTATAATAGAAAACTAAGTAAAATCTGTACTAGCCACTGCTTGCCTGACTACTACGAGCTACCCTCAACCACCAACATACTAACTGCGAATCTTCCGCTCAACCACTCACACTTACTTTTAAGTGATCAGTTATATCTACAAAGAATACACTCATATAAGTGAATATAGCAATTTACAATACAGATGAATGAACCACAGGTTTGATAACAAGATCCATACTGAGTCAACATGAAAACCACATAGTACAGAACTGATCCTCAGTTGTAACAAGATTATGAATTACGTTTAACTTTTGCACACCCACACACACTGTGTTGTGTAGGAATTCGTTATGATTCAAAGCCAAAGACTTAATTTTACTGCAGAAAGTTTACATCTTGTGCATATTCTTCTACCTACAACAATATTATTTTTCACTTTTCGAATGTTTTGAAAAATTTGAAACCGATGTACAACTCTCTCTTGTTCTTTTCCTCTTCTAGTTTCCATATGACAAGGTCCTGACTATTTCGTTTGTTCATTTTATAATGAAATAATAATGCGATACTTAAAATGCATTGTGTAGGAGTGTATATAGTCCCACACTCTACTAATCAAAAATCTTTTATGTATTTTTCAGCCTGTTAAATGAATTGGACGTGGTCAGCTTGGTGGAGCGACGATCGCGCTCCATGAGCATGGTATCATTCCGAAAGTGCAATGCACTTCATTCGAGTCAGCAGTTCATAATATTAGGGACATCCTGTCATCATTACTATGTTCATTTAAGATGATTTGTTACACGGTCTGGCGTCACCAAGCTTGCTGTTTTCCAACTACCACCTATACCTGCGGTAACTGACTCGTTGCGACAATACAACTTATTTCATGACTCAAGATAAACTTAAGCCATATCATAGAATTTTGCAACTAAACATATCCCTGTAATTGTCGGCTACATGGTGTTTCCCTCCTTAGCCAGAAATTTAACTTTCAGTTAACCTTTGAAAAGGGTACTGACACACAGAAACGAGATATTACCTTGGGGACTCCATTACATCAGAAGTATTTACTATACCTTTGAGTATAAAATTTTACTGCTATTATATTATTTCAAATTAATTTTATATAGCATGTTGCTATTATATTATTACAAATTTATTTTATGTAGCATAAAAACAACGAACAAAGGACAAAGATTAGAAGAACCATATAACTGAGAAACGGAGTTAATGTAACGAGAATTATAAGCTATTTACAGGTACAGATAATTGTCATCAAAAGTTATGGACAGCGATCTACATTACGAAATAACAAGAAAGTTAATGACAGCATTGGTTATTCTCCTTTGCCTATGTGTACGCGTGTAGTAGCTTTCCCTAAACAAATGTAGTCATTCACAGCCCAATTTTATTCGGTACGTGATTATTTTAAAATTTTTATAGTAACTAGTTTTAAGAATAGTGAGGCAGTTTTCCACAAAGTGCCTGATTTTTACTTCATGTGTGGGCAGCTGGGCTCATTGGTATTCGGTTTTTTCAGAATGCTAACGTCGTCTTTCTGGAAAGTTCATGTTCAGCAGTACTGTTATCTGCAAATTGATTCCAAATGTAAAAGACGCAACTTTACGCTCGTAAATTCAATCGCCTTATATTATGGTAAAAATGGGAAATCCCATAAAAACGGAAATTGAAATAAGTGATGAGACAGTATCGATCGCTGGCAATAGCAAATTCTCTGATGCAGCCATTGAAAACATTGAAGCCTCAGCTCGCAAAATTGAACTAAACGCTGAGAGCGAGGAAATTAGTTCAGCAACCTGCCCCATACAATATCCAGTTACCGCACTTTATCGTAGCTTCCAAATGATGGTGAAAAACCAAACCTTGAACAAATAGCTTCCCAGGTAAGTGAAATGTCAGCCAGTTAGAATGATATGTCATCTAAACTGACGAGCTTGTCAATTGACGAAACTAATTTATTATTACGACAAGATACTATGTCTTCTGGAATGTCCACTAAGTATAACGAACTGTCCTCTAACCTGACAAATTTGTTGGTGTAGCAGGATGCCTTAAGTAATAAGGCAATTAACTGATGAACAAACCCGACTTAAAAAAAATCTGTTTTTAACCTACACGATAAGGTCGATAGTTCTAAATTTGAATAGTAAGTTATAGTTAGGGTATAATCTAATGTACGAAGATAAAGTTTTTCCCCTGATTTTTCGCAGTGGGTTGCCAGTAAAGGCACACAAATAAATTAAAAGCTAGATTTAGAACTAGGTGTTGTTGTACAAGAGTCTACAGCTGAAATCGTGTGGCACAAAGGAAGTTCAGAAGAAATAGTTAGGACAGAACTGAATCAAATTAAAACTGCTTTGAGCAAAGATTTACTAGAGTTTCGAGATAGTGTAAAGCGACAAGTCATTGCCATAGAGCAGGAGCTGCCCGAGATTAAGCGGATAACACATGATACATCACCCTCTGTTGGTAGGATCAGTGGTGAAAACATTAGTCCTACATCATATGACCGAGTGTATATAACAGATACAAATACGAATCTATCACCTAGCCATATATCCTGTGACAGCCAATTCTTCACCTTCAATCTTATTAACTGAATGCTTAGTCGATAACAAAGAATTTCAGGTGTTAACAACCACTATGACCAACAATAACAATAATAATAACAATAACAACAATGGCACAGCTCAGTCCTCCTCACCGTTTGTCCGATTATATCATCATGGCATATTAAAAGACTATCGCGTCAATCCTGTGATAGAGTTGGTGATGCCTCTGCCACGTAATACTCAGGATTCTGAACGCTGTCCGCCAACTTTAATAGCAAGAAAAGAAATTATATTAAATATCACCCTCTTTACTATGGTTATAGCGCAGGGCACTGGCAGAATAATAATTATAACAATAAAATCGGTGGAATCCCAACATTGGAAACCGCAATCATCCAACAACGAGCAATGCTAACATGAAAGAAGGTCCTGTTCAAAATCATCCCAACTTTTTTTATTTTTCTAACAGTCTTTTGACAGGTCTGACACAGCCCGCCGATAATGCCTTCCCGATTTCTACAGCTTTTACCCTATTCAGCTCCCTCTAGTAACATGAAAGTTACTCCCTGATGTCATAACAGATGTCCCATCACCCTGTCCCTTCTTCTTGCCATTGTTTTTCGTATATTCCTTTTCTCCCCCATTCTGCAGAGAACCTCCTCATTCATTACCGCCAGTCCACCAAATTTTCATCTTTCTTCTGTAGCACCATTCTCAAATGTTTCTATTCTCTTCTCTTCTTGTTTTCCCACAGACCTTGTCTCACTGCCATAAAATGCTGTGCTCCATACGAATACTCTCAGAAATTTCTTCCTCCAAATTAAGACCTTCGTTTGATACAAATAACCTGCTCTTGGCCAGGAATGCCCTTTATCCCAAGCTAATCTGCTCCTTTATGTCCTTGCTCCATATTTCTTAACTTCATTTACTACTTGATCATCAGTTATGATGTTAAGTTTCCCGCTCTATCATTCCTACCGCTCCTCATTACTTTCGTCTTTCTTCGATTTACTCACAATCCATATTCTGCATTCAGTAGACTGTTCATTCCATGTAACATATGGTGCAATTATTCTTCTTAACTTTCACTCAGGATAGCAACGTCGTCAACAAATCCTCTCGCCTTGAATTTTATTCCCACGTCTGAACCTTTCTTGTATTATCGTCATTGCTTCTCTGAAGAGTAGATTTCACAGTAGGGGCGAAAGACTACATCCTTGTTGTACACTCTTTTAAATCCAAGCACTTCTTTCTTAGTCTTCCAGGCATACTGTTCCTTTTTCGTTCTTGTACTTACTGTGTATTACCCGCATTTCCCTATGGCTTACCCCTATTTTTCTCAGGATTTCGAACATCTTGCATCATTTGACATTGACGAACCTTTTTCGAGATCGACATATGCTATGACGTCTCTTGATTTTTCTTCAGTCTTTCTTCCATTATGAACCGAAACGTCAGAATTGCCTTTCTGGTGCCTTTACGTTTCCTAAAGCCACACTGATCATCATGTAGCACCTACTCGATTTTCTTTTCTATTCTTCTACTTATTATTCTAGTCAGCAACTTGGGAGCATGAGCAATTAAACTGACTGTGCGATTAACTCTTGTCAGCTCTTGAAATCTTCGTAATTGTGTGGATGACGTTTTTCGAAAGTGTGATAGTATATTGTCAACGTGAATAATCGTTTTCTTGCCACTTCCGCCGATGATTTTAAGAATTCCGGTGGAATGTTATCTATCCCTTCTGCCTTATTCGATTTAAGGTCTTCCAAAGCTCTTCTAGATTCTGATTCTAATACTGGATCCCCTATCTCTTCCGTACCGACTCTTATTTCTTTTCCAATCACGTCATCAGATAAGTCCTGCCCCTCATACAGGCCCTCAACGTATTCTTTCCACTTATCCGCTCTCTCCCCTGCATTTAACAGTGGCATTCCCACTGCAATTTTAATGTTATCGTCCTTGCTTTTCATTTCACCGAAGATAATTTCGGCTTTTCTGTATGCCGAGTTAGCCCTTCCAAAAATTATTTCTTTTTCAATTTATTCACATTTTTCATGTAGCCATTTCCCTCAGCTTCTCTGCTGTTCCTATTTATTACATTCTTAAGTGATTTGTATTTCTATACTCCAGAATCACCCTCAATATTCTTTACTTCCTTCTTTCGTCGTTAAACTTAAGTATTTCGTCTGTTACCCATGGTTTCTTCGCGGTCACCTTCTTTGTACCTGCGTTTTTCTCTCCAGCCTCTGCGATTGCCCTTTTCAGAGACTGGTGTTCGACTTCAACTGAGCTGCCTGCTGAGCTATTAACTATCACAGTACCTATAGCCTTATAAAATTCCAACGGTATCACTTCATTCCTTAGCACTTCTGCATCCTACTTCTTTGAGCGCTAACTCTTCCAGAGTCAGTCTGTTACACTACAGCCTACTCATTATCATTACCAGATTGTTACCTCAGTCTGTATCTGCCTCTGGCTACGTCTTACAATCCAATACCTGATTTTTGAAACCCTCCCTGTCCAGGATGTAATTTAACTGAAATATGCCTGTATCTTCTGGGCTTTTCAATATACCTCCTCCTCTTGTGATTTTTGAACAGGGTATTCGCTGTTACCATCTGAATTTTTTTTTTTTTTGAGAAATCAGTTAGTTTTATTCCTCTCTCATTCCCACTACCAAGCCCATATTCTACAGTAACACATTATTCTACTCTTTTCCCTACAGCTTCAGTGCAGTCCTCATGACTATTATAAGATTTTCATCTCCCTTTATGTACTGAATTACATGTTCAATATCCTCATATACTTTCTCTTCATCTACAGTTTGTGAGGTCGGCATGAACTGTTCTTGTCGGTTACAGTTGATTCCGTTGAGAACTACCCTGTCACGAAACTGTTCACAGTAACTCATTCTCCGTCCTATCTTCCTATTTCTAATTAATCCTAATTCCATTATATCATTTTCTGCTGATGCTGATGCGACTGTATACACGTCTGACCAGAAATACTTGTCTTCTTTCCATTTCACTTCACTGATCACCACTGTATTTAGACTGAACCGCTGCATTTCTCTTTACTAGCTTCCCTACCACTTTCATACTTCTGACATCCCACGCTGGAACTCGTAAAACCTTATCATTTCGTTGGTTATTCAATCTTTTTTCTCATGGTCATCTCCCCCTTGAAAGTCCATTCTAGAAGACCCATATAGTTCAAAACACTAAATTCGCCTGCTTTATACTCTCCAATGATGCTCATGGAATGGAGTGGGCGCAAAGTAAGTAAGTCAGTAAATCTATTGCGATAAAACAATAACACTGACATTATGACTACTAAGAGAGGCACTTCAGTGCACTTTGGGAAAAATAAGGACCATTCGTTTTTGTGAACCTGGTGTCAGCAAGCAGAGCTCGATAAAATTAAAGTAGGACGGCCACAGCAGAACAGTGGCAACGAAAATATATCGATAAAATTTTAATTTAAACTAAAAATTCTAGGTCACGAAATTCATTACTGTTATTTCTAAGTTTCTTCATTCTGTTGTATCTCAGTTTAATATTTCTATTTCTAAAAAAAACTGAAGGTCCCAAGTAGTAATTACTTTATAATAAACGTTTGTCAAAATAATTTTAGAATCGTTATTAAGCTCCATGCAAATTTTTTCACCATAATTAGTATTCAAATATCCACATCCAGTAATGTTATATAAAACGTTTACTTGTCGCTCTCTATTTTTTAAGGAAATTAGAATTGCTACGATATTGAGTTTCTTGGAAAGGGACTACATTAATGCAGAGAAGATTTTTATTGCTAAAATTTAGTAAATCTTCAGGCCAAATCAGAGAAACATAGAGTGCTACTTCTTGATGTTTCTTTCATACCTCTTACTGTAACCCTCCAGGTTTTGTTCTGCTACTGCTGGTGTGCCACTTTTTCTTCCTGCGATACTGTCACTGTTGTTCTGCAACACTGCTGCTTTTTCTGTGCAAATGTCCATGGTGTAAGAAAGAGCCGATGTCCTCAACTGGTGGGTGGATGGGCTGCAGTAATGGATTAAGACAGCAAATGATTTACTAACAGCCACCTGAACCATTAGTTAAAGCACCAGCTTTGCTTGTACAGGCCAGAAAAACCATTTACAAATCACATATGTAGTTGCATTTTGAGTGACAAAGTTTGCTGTGTTTCACTCAGACTTTTATCATTGCCATTTTCTGTGTGGCCATTACATTCATTCTATTTGAGATATTTAACGCATAAATGAGATACTCTGTTATGAAACTGTATAGACCTCCATTAACATCACCATTAATAAACAATTATTAAATAAATCAAAACCAAAAGTAGAATTCCAGATAATAAATTAAAAAATAGACATGGTTAAGATTTTACCAAACTCCATTTGATGTACAATAATTGGATCTAATGGATGTGGGAAAACAATGTTAACGATTGATAGTTATATTCTAGACTGGGGATGGTTGAAATGGAGTAAAATTAATCAGCTGTATGTCTCGTCTAAAAATTTAGATCAACATAAATATGAATCATTTATACAAATGTCCATAAAAGTGGAAGGTTAAAATAATGAGGCGATTAGTACATTTATTGAGAATAATGAAGAAATTATACCATTATATGAGTGTCATGATAATTCACTTGCAGTATTTGATGATTTCATTCTCGAAAATCAGGATGTGGTTAGAGAACGTTTCACTAGAAGCACCAATAAAGGAACAATTTTTTAAACTTTTTCAAAAATACCAAAACAATTAATGATATATTTACTCAAAATGATACAAATTTAAATCAAATTTCCCACAAGTTTATTTGTGGCGATTTAAATTTTTGTGATTTTACAGAATATTGTGATGATAGGTTCAGATCTTTTACAACAGATATGACTAGAAAAACCAATGAAGTAAATGTACATGTCAAATTAAATATTACTTACAACATCTAAATGTAAAATGTTAAAAACAATTTGTCCATTTCTTGTCTATTGTAAATTTTGCAAACTATGATCCAGAAGTTGTTAAAAAAGATACTGAAAGGGAAAAAAATTTGAAAAAAAGGATTCAGTCTTTGGAAACAATGCTTAAGAACAGAATATGAAGAATATCAAAAAGATCAGCCTCTTATTGATGTGGTAGAGCAGGTGAAACAAGGAACTGAGCGATTAGTTGATAATGTGCTGAACGCTACTGAAGAAAATTGAGATGATGAAAAAGAAAGGGTTCCATATTATGGAAATTTTCCAGGATACTGAGGTCTAAAGTATAAATGGTCTGATGGTAACTGTGCTATGCACTACTATACATTAAGTATCAGAAATACAGGTAGCAATGACTAAATATGAATAAGAGAAAAAAATTGAAATTCCACAGTTTGATTACACATTAAGTGAATTAGAAATACAAACTATACCAAATAATTATGAAGAAGAGAAAAAATGTAGAGAAAACTACAGAATGAATAGAATATGGAGAGTGGTATTAAAGAAACAAACCTATGGAAATAATTTTAAACTATATCATTATTAGTGAAGATAATTTTTTTGGGTTAAAACCTGTTGGTACATTCAAATTCGCTGGTTATTTGCCAGCTGAATTTAATGGAAATAAACTAAAAATTGGTGAAAACGAATATGAAGGTACAGATGGGCAGATGAATCTTTTAACTAAAACAGATTACCATGAATGATTCGAAAACAAAATTTGATGCTGTTAATTTATCAAATTGTGTGGATATATTGTACCATTCAGCAGCATTATAGTCTGATAATAATCCAAATAAATTAAAATCAAGTTAAGGAGAAAAATGTAAAAGTTTCATAAAAGAAATTGCTGAAGTCTATTGCCCAAAATTAAAAGCACATTAGAATCAAGTTTAGATGAGAAATCAGGTGAAGGCCTAATAAAAAAAATGCAGAACAATCAGAAGAACATGTTTGGATAAATTACGTATGGTGTGAGGCTGGCGCAAATAATAACCAAATGGTCGTTAGTTCGTTATATCGTAATGAACAGAAACTTAAATTGTCTGTGTGTGTTTTCCACTTACTTCGCCATCTACAAGAGCCTGAAAACTATTTTTGCGGTCAAGCAGACAGCGATGGAGAACATACTAACCACAACTTACAGTATGCAAGAACACATTACTCTTTGTGCTCACTGAAAGAAAATGTTCCTACTTGCTATTTGCTCAGTGGGATCAGAAACCATGAAAGTTTTGAGTTTTAACTGATTGATACATTCCATAAACGTTCACACACACAAAATAGTTTTAGTATTGTAACTAATATCCCTATCGGAAACAGCAGTATTAACACTCCAGATGCGACCTTTATGGGATGGTCCAAGTAAAAATGGTCTACCCCCTAATTTCTAATCACCAAAAGTAGAGAACAGTCTCCCCACTTGTCGTGCAGTTTTGTCAACTTTGCGGGCGGCACACTAACAGTTACTTCCGTGAATTCCTAGCGATCCTGCATGGTGTCAGTCCTCGAGAGTTCACTTTTTTCTTTTACCGAAAACACGTTCAAGTCTGCCCAGCTCTGACGTCACCCGAGGCATAGCTCAAATGGCCATTTGATTGCCATGGCCAGTTTGATATCGCGGTGTGAAGGATCCCTTCACAATGCCTCTGGCTGTATTTATATATGAGTGCAGCAGGCCGCCCTTTCTCGGACACATATTACATAATAGCTCTGCCATTTAACAGTATACAGTCTTCTTAATATTTATGGAAATAGAGTTAAGTTTGCTATAATTAGAACTTTCTATCACAAACATAAATGATACTTAATCTATCATGAAAAAGGACATTTTTGTTCCAAATTCGATTTATAATAAATAAGTTGAAAAGTAATAGAAGTAGGCTATTGGTGTCACATATTTAATGTTTTTACAAGAAACTGAGGCTATACACAAATTTTCAGCTGCCAGTCTAATATTTAGCGGCTCTAATTTTCTGTAAAAACACCGATTTTAACCAAAGTATTGTTCTGATCATGTTGAGACTTGTTACTCTTAATTGTGACATACGTCTACTTGTTCTGACCAAATTTTAGCTTTCCAGTTTTTTTTAATTATTATTATCGAGTTGAGCCTCTATGGCCTGCTTGGTAAAAACCAATTTCATTTTAGTGTCTAGGTCTTGTTCTTTTTCCAGCCTCAACTTCCTGTCAGTATCTTCTGAGCCCATCAAAAAGGGTCTGTTTATGCTCTTCGGATAATGGTCCTCTCCGTCCTTTGGACGTTGATGCCATTTTAAAACCTTGGTAGTTGTTCACCAATCTTCCAAATTTCTTCCTGTCAGGAATTTCTCTCTCTGAGATACCAATCCACCTAAGATCTTTTTCACATTCTTCGAACCATCTTGGCCTTGTTTTCTTAGATTAAATGAAACTCTATATTCTTTTTGATAATTGGTCACCGGCCATCCTCACGAGATGACCGTAAAATAACAATAATCTTTTCTTAATGGATGCTGTGATAGGTTCTGCCTTGCTGTACAAGTCCTCATTTGTTCTCATACGCCATTGTCCATCAACCCATCTATTACCTAGGATTTTCCTTAATATCCTACGCTCTCGCTTTTCCAGCCTCTCAGCTTGATCTTGTTCATGGTCAAAGTTTCAGACACATATAAGCCCTCAGGCTTTACAACTGTATTATAATGTCAGAACGTGGCCCCTATACTCATAGGCTTTTTGTTATAGGTATTCTTTGTCAGTTGGTTTGCTTGATCTGACTTCCTCATCCTGGCATTAACTGCTGCTTCTTCTAATCCATTCTCTTGGATGACTTCACCGAGATACCTGAAAGTTTGAACTCGTCCGATTTTTCCCATATTGGTGATCATCCATGCAGGTCCATCGTCAGATATTTTGTCTTTTGAATAGAGATCTGGAGTACAACTTTTCAGCTATTTCTGTTGGCCTATTGATCTTGTTGATTGCTGACTCTATGTTGTTAGCAAAATTGGCCAGGCAGTCAATGTACACCCCTTTGCTCTTAGGACCAAGTCTGAACCGCTCTTCTTTGTTTCTTCTTGGGCTAACAAATTTCTCCACTCTCGAATGATCTTTTCCAAGACGCAGTTGAAAAGGAGTGGGCATATCCCATCTCCTTGTTTTATGCCCGTTCTGATTGTAAAGGGTTCTGATATCTCACCCATAAATTTTATTTTTGACACTGTGTTAGTGCGAGATTATTTGATAAGCTTTTTTGATGTATCATCCACCCCAAACTCTTCAATAATATTCATTAATGCCTATCGAGCGATGGAGTCACATTCCTTCTGAAAATCAAGAAACACGACCATGTAGTTATTTCCTACAGTTTTTTTGCACCTGATGATGTTCTTCAGGTTAAAGATCTGTTCTGGGCAAGAACGGCCCTTTCGGAAACCAGCATCAGTTGGTCAAGATGACCTTCTACTTTGCTCTGTATCGCTTTGGAAAGGAATCTTATATGGAACAGATACTAATGAGATGCCCCTATAATTATTGATATAATTTTTATTGCCTTTTTTGTGTACAGGGTGGATTAAAGTTGATTGCCATTTAGTTGGTATCATCCCAGTTCTCCAGATCTCCTCAAAAAGTTGGAGTAGTAAATCTAGAGTTTCTTTATTTTCCACCTTCAGTAGTTCCGACACTATTGACTCCCCTTCAGCTGCCTTATTATTCTTAAGGTTGTTGATGATATCTTTGGTCTCCTCTTCTCTAGGTGGAGATGAGTTGGGTAGTTTGTGGATTGGGGCACATACAGGGAATCTTTCTTTCGGTTCATCGTAATTAAGTAGGTTTTCAAAATAACGAGATATGATCCTGCAGTTTTCTTTGCTGGTCAGGCCAAGCTTTCCATTTTCGTCTCTAAAACAAAGACTAAGGGCTTGGTATCCTTTCAAATTCGATTTGAACGTCTCATGGAAGCCTGGCATTGTTTTTCCGGAAATCCTGACAGATCTGTTCTAACTGCTATTTCTCACACAATCACTTAGCCCTCCGTAGTGTTCTGGCTGTATATTTTCGAACTTCACGGAATACATCGAAATCTTCAGGTCTTCTGGTCGAGTTCCATTTTTTCCATGCACTTGTTCTTTGGGCCACCACCTGATCACAAACTTCATTCCACCATGCTACGCTCTGTTCTGGGGCTATGTAAGTGGGCTGTTTAGGTTTATTTGTTGGTAACACCACGTAGCGCTCTGTATGAAAATCACTGGCTGTGCTGTGTGCAGTCTGTGGCTGGTTTGCATTGTTGGAAGTTTTGCTATTGTAGTGTTGGGCAGTTGGATGCGAACAGCGCGTAGCGTTGCGCAGTAGGAGGTGAGCCGCAAGCAGTGGTGGATGTGGATGTCATGAACTGATATACATACATACATACATATATATATATATATATATATATATAATGACTTTTGAACACTATTAAGGTAACATTGTTTGTTCTCTATCAAAATCTTTCATTTGCTAACTATGCCTATCAGTAGTTAGTGCCTTCAGTAGTTAGAATCTTTTATTTAGCTGCCAGTATTGGCACTCGCTGTATTGCAATAGTTCGAGTGACGAAGATTTTTGTGAGGTAAGTGATTCATGAAAGGTATAGGTTATTGTTAGTCAGGGCAATTCTTCTGTAGCGATTGTTGAAAGTCAAATTGCGTTGCTCTAAATATATTGTGTGTCAGTTTAGTGTTGATCTGAATAGGTAAAGAGCGAAATGTCTGAGTACGTTCAGTTCTGCTCAGCTGTTTGAAAATCAAATAATGTAAGAGGTTTATCAGCACAGTCATTCATAAATTTTTCTAAGGGGACTTTTCAACTTTAACATTCATTATTTCCGTAATTGCTCTCCTAGAGATCGATATATGATCAATCTGTTTATCTCCACACACATCGCCTGGTGATCGCCAAGTCTTCTGTTTACTTGGCTTGTGTTTGTAAAATGTTGACATTATCAGAAGATTGAAGGATCGACACAGACTGGCGAGTCTTATACCATTTCTGTTAGTCATCTTGTGAGCAAGATACTTTCCAATTGTTGATCCAAATTTCGGTTCTATTCCCAGCTGAGCGTTAAAGTCACCTAGTAGTATCTTTATGTTCTTAGATGATATTTTCTCTAACTGTTCTTCAAGAAGGTCTCAAATCTGTACAACTTTCTCGGGATTGTTTCTGTTGTCTTCACTGATTGGTGCATATGCAATGATTAGCGTGTATCCTCTGTTACCACAGCTGGGAGTTAGTATACAAAGTCTCTCAGAAGGGCTGATGAAATCCACGATTGAACTGACAACCTTCTTACAAACAACAACATCTGTGCCAAGTACAGGCAAGTTCTTACCTATTTTCACTGCCCTTTTGCCTTCAATGTCCATTGTGTCCTCATCTAGATATCTGGTTTCTTGAATGGCCAAGATGGTTATGTCGTGTTTGTCCATCATCATCGTCAACTCTTTGTTTTTCTCAACTTTCAATAGAGAACTAACGTTCGAAGTCCTAAAATAGTAGTTCTGTTTTGTCTTAAATTTTGTAGGCGTAGTCGTGTCTTCAAAGCATCTAGTTTTCTTATTCAGTACCAATTATTTTTTTCTTATGATAGTATATTTTTCCTAACATATTCATTTGTTTATTCTGAGACTCTACAATGATAACACTAATATAGTTAAGCATACACTGATAAAGCTTGGAAAGGTCATTTTACTTCTTTATTTCACTCTTAATTATAGTGTAATTCTTGGTATGACAAGCAAAGGTGCGTTATGATGACAAGGCACTGGCAGTACTGCACTGAGGTAATTCCTGTACACTCGCTTGCCTCTATTTCTCTTTCTGTCATACAGCACTTATTCCGCCTCAATGGAAATTAATCGATAGATTAGCAGTAATTCACAGAGAAGAGGAATAACACGAATGTTAACAAATAAATTTAGTGAGTTCGTAATCAATAATCCGAAAGGAATGCCATATCTGATTAGATTTTTGAACGACTTGACACACACAATTTTAAAAAATTAAATATATGGAAAAGTATTAGTTAACACATTAATATTGAAATGTATCTACCAGGCTACAGATTTTGTGGCTCAGGGACCAAACTAGATGAAAGGGGAGTGGACTACAGGAGACCACAGGAGAAGAAGGATTTACGCAGTGGATGAAGTTTCTAAACAACATGACGTTGCTTAGAGAGATCATAAAGAAAGGGAATTAAGCAGACAAATTACTTCAGTGCACTGCAAAAGAGATAATGCATGCTTCTGATGCTTCACTTTGAGAAAAAATAGCTGCAACAGCAGTGGTGGGAATGATGTAAGCCAAACGAAAATTAGGTATGGGTACTGTACTCGATGAAAATGTTTGGGCATTGTAAAAATACGTCAGGTATTGGAGTGGATTGTTTTGGGAGAGGAAACCACACATCAAGGTCATCAGCCTCATCGGATTAGGGAAGGATGGGGAAGGAAGTGTGCCCTGTCAAAGGACCCATCCGAGCATTTGCCTGGAGTGATTTAGGGAAATCATGGAAAACCTAAATCAGGGAGGGCAGACGCGGGATTGTACCATCAGGTATTCTTGTTGTGGGAAAAAAATCATTGAATATCTAACAATACAGAAAGATAGTTCTGGATTGACATAACATGAAGGACGGTTCCTTCATTTATTATCGGTACTATTGTTGATTAGCTGGTGGAGTAGCTGCTGTTTAAAGGCAGCTACAAACAAAAATAAAGATGATAAGGAACTAGAATAACAAAACAATCACAATCAAGTAATGGAAGAAATGGTTCAGGGCGAAGAAAACGAAATCTCAAAAGAAATTAGTACCAATACATATCCTAATGTATTAAGTAAATTTGGGGTAGAAATACTTGCGAAATAATTAAAAATTAAACACTTTCGTGACATGTTAATGATTTATGAATTACAAGACAAACCAAATGTCTCAAATGTGGAGTAATAAATTTAGATACATATGTTCATACTGGCACATATTGGATGTGTTACAATAAAACAAACAAAATAAGAAATGTTTTTGGTTTATTTTGTGTAACATACCAAAACAACTAATTAACTATTTAGGAAGAAATGAACTATACTACAGTTTCAAGAGAATACAAAATTTCGACAAACTCATTTGTCGTCACTTGTGTGTATTTATAGTAAAGTTGTTGTCAGATAATTATAAATTCAACAATGTTTTAAAACTAATAAATGTACATTTTTGGAATTAAGATAAATGTACAAATTACTACAAACATAGAATCTGGATAATTAGAAAATGCCAATCAAAACGAGTAATGTAACATTTTTAAAGTAATTACTGGATATATTGATTTTAAATCAATATAATTGGTAGACATAAAAGCTCCTGCAAATGGTTATGGTGCTGTTACTAAACAATACTTAGAAAATGAATTAAATAATCATGTTAATAAATCTGAATGTGCAAGTATTCCAACACAATTCAAAAACAAATTTATTACAACATATATCTATGAAAAAATTAATCATAGTCATAAAGACAAACTAAGCAATTACTTTACAAAAAAGGAAATAGAAAAGCTTTTGCAGATTGTTTCTCAAAGATAGATTTAACTCCATACATAAACCAAATAGAATGTCTGACAAACATAAAATGAAACATCATTTCGGTACTGGTGACGAAGTATTAAGGCACACATTTGAGTATGATGTAAAAATTAAGAGAACTTTTATTTTTGAGACAGTGTAAATGATGACCTGTTACCTGCTGAATTTAAAATAGAGATAGAAAGATATGAAGTCGAACTGCAAATTTTACATCTCACTCAGCTAAATAACTCATCACTTAAAATTAGAATGAAAGATAAAATTTTTATAACTGTGAATCAATTTGTTAAAATTGAACCTGTTTCAGGTGAAGCATACATTTTAGGTGAATTGCTTTCAGAATTAAATGATGATCATAGAATGAAACACTAATAAATGAAGAGTAGTCTCCAAGATGACCCATTGCAGTAAGATTAAACCTTATGAAGTTTTTTATCTATGTAAATGTCTAACCGTATCTGATGCTTGAAGTGCAGAAAGTTTACGGAAACATATACTCCTAATATAAATGTAAGACAGAGAACTCAAGGTCTTGGAGCAGTATACAAGACAAAATGAGTAATTTTTTTAAAAACATTTGTTGTTCTGGTACACTGCCTAATAATATTTGAGAAGAAACTATTAATGACTTACATTACAAAACGGGAATCAGACTTAATTGCACTGCAGTTTACCTCTTGTGCATATTCCAGTGTGGGAATTTCGTTTTTTTTTAAAAATGCGAAAACGATGGACAATACACTCTTGTTCATCTTCTTCTACGAGCTTCCACTTGAGAAGGTCCTACGTATTTTGTTAGCGTAGTTTGATAACGAAATCATAATAATGTGCTTAAAATGCATTGTTTTTAATTAGTAGAGGTATATTTAGTACCATGCTTTACTAATCAAAAACCTTATATGTATTTTTCTGGCCGCGCGGGATTAGCCGAGTGGTCTTGGACGCTGCAGTGATGGACTGTGCGGCTGGTCCCGACGGAGGTTCGAGTCCTCCCTTAGGCATGGGTGTGTGTGTTTGTCCTTAGGGTAATGTAGGTTAAGTAGTGTGTTAGGTTAGGGACTGATGACCTTATCAATTAAGTCCCATAAGATTCCACACACATTTGAACATTTTTTGTGTTTTTCTGCATTGATGACGCAACGATCGCGCGCTATAAGCACGCTATCGTTTCAAAATTACTTGGAGCATCATCTGAGCTCGCAATTTATAATATTTTAATTATGTCCTATGATCATTACTGTGTTCATGCAAAGCCGACTCTTTGCATTAATGGTAACAGTTACACGATCTGGTGCCCCCAAGTTCACTGTTTTTCAAGTACTATCTTTGGTTATGACAACTGCGTCGTTCCGACAAGGAGAGTTAAACTTACGCCATGTCATTGAATTTAGTAGGAAAACATTTTCCTTTTCTTGTCAGTTATGTGATGCGTCCTTCCTCTGTAAAAAATTTAACTCGCAAACATTTAACCTTTAAAATAAGATAACCTGGGGTAAGTGATGTATCAGGGAAAGTGCCCAATTAATTTATAGTCTTTATGGCATACTTCCTTCACAGGTTCCCCCGCATGATCATATAGTGAACTATACGTGTTCTTTCTTAGCTAGAGTGCGTTGGTGTCAGGCGAATCGATTCATCGTTTTCAGAAGAATATCTACTCACGTATTCCATCAAAGTAGAGTTGCTGAGATAAAGCACGTTTATCTACCGTATTACCACAACGGAATTCCTTGCAATTTTTTTAGAATGTTGATATTGCAGTTTAACAAATGCATTACCTTTTCAGTCGTTTCCTTTGTTTTGAAGATTTAGGCAGTTCTGCGCACTTGCCTCCAAAAGATTCAATAATGGTGCAAGTGCTCTCTAATTTCTGGGGAAAGTTTACAGTACTCTGCACTTATTACATTAATGAATTTTAATGGAGAAAGTGAACAGCAAGGCCAAAATGTTAAACTGGAAAATGGTAGAATAGCTAGATTGAAAATATTTTTTTGGCACCCACCTCCACACGCACCAGGGTGGTGGCTATCTGTCAATAAATTGTTTTCTTCGAGGTCAATCGTAACGTTCGAGCACAGAATATGTTCCAGGATCCTACTGCATATCGACGTCAGTGGTATGGGTTTGTTATTCAGCGGATTATTCCTATTTCCTTCCTTGGTTAGTGGTATGATATGTGCAACTTTCGAATCTTTTGGTATTTGTCATTCTTCGACCGAGCGGTTGTATATGATTGCACAGTATGGAGCTATTGTATCAGCATACTCTGAAAGGAACCTCACTGGAATACAATTCGGACCGGAAGCCTTGACTTTCTTGTGTCTTAAACTTCTTCGCTACACTTCTAACTTATTAATGTTCGCAGTTGTTCTTGATTCAAGTTCTGGAATACTTACTTGTCTTCTTTTGTGAAGAAATTTCGGAAAACCGTGTTCAGTAACACTGCTGTAGTGGCGCTGTTATCAGTATTATCACCATTTTTATCGCGCAGTGAAGGTGTTGAATGTGTCTTTCCACTGGTGTAATTTACATACGACCAGACTCTCTTTGGATTTTCTACCAGATTTCGAGACAGTCTCGTTGTGTATACTACTAAAAGTAACCTCGTTGATGTTCGTGCTAAATTTCGAGCTTCTCTAGAACTTCGCTAATCTTCGGGATTTTGGGTACTTCTAAATTTGGCACGCTTTTTCGTTGCTTCTTCAATAGTGTTCCGACGGGCGCATTAGCGACGAAAGGCTTAAAAAAGGAGAAATGTACCCACACAAAAGGAATGTGGTTACGGAGAACAGTGGAGGGCTGCAAAGGCAGCAGACGTAGGAGACTCGGCCTGTGCCCAGAGATGGACAGTCAGCGACAGAAACCACATATACCGGGCGGTCCATTGATAGTGACCGGGACAAATATCTCACGAAATAAGCATCAAACGAAAAAACAACAAAGAACGATACTCGTCTAGCTTGAAGGGGGAAACCAGATAGCGCTATGGTTGGCCCGCTATATGGCGCTGCCATAGGTCAAACGGATATCAACCGCGTTTTTTTTTTTTTTTTTTTTAAATAGGAACCCCCATTTTTATTACATATTCGTGTAGTACGTAAAGAAAAATGAATGCTTTACTTGCACCACTTTTCTCGCTTTGTGATATATGGCGCTGTAATAGTCACAAACGTATAAGTACATGATATCACGTAACATTCCCCCAGTGCGGACAATATTTGCTTCGTGATACATTACCCGTGTTAAAATGGACCATTTACCAATTGCGGAAAAGATCGATATCGTGTTGATGTATGGCTACTGTGATCAAAATGCCCAACGGGCGTGTGATATGTATGCTGCTGAGTATCCTGGACGACATCATCCAAGTGTCCGGACTGTTCGCAGGATAGTTACGTTATTTAAGGAAACAGGAAGTGTTTAGCCACATGTGAAACGTCAACCACGACCTGCAACAAATGATGATGCACAAGTAGGTCTTTCAGCTGCTGTCGCGGTTAATCCGCACATTAGTAGCAAACAAATTGCGCGTGAATCGGAAATCTCAGAAACGTCGCTGTTGAGAATGCTACATCAACATCGATTGCACCCGAACCATATTCCTATGCACCAGGAATTGCATGGCGACGACTTTGAACATCGTGTACAGTTCTGCCACTGGGCACATGAGAAATTATGGGACGATGACAGATTTTTTGCACGCGTTCTACTTAGCGACGAAGCCTCATTCATCAATAGCGGTTACGTAAACCGGCATAAAATGCACTATTGGGCAATGGAAAAACCATTATAGCTGCGACAAGTGGAACATCAGAGACCTTGGCGGGATAATGTACGGTGCGGCATTATGGGAGGAAGGATAATTGGCCCCATTTTATCGATGGCTTTCTAAATGGTGCAATGTATGCAGATTTCCTACGTAATGTTCTACCGATGTTACTACAAGATGATTCACTCCACGACAGAATGGCGATGTACTTCCAACATGATGGATCTCCGGCACATAGCTCGCTTGCGGTTGAAGCGGTATTGAATAGCATATTTCATAACAGGTGGATTGGTCGTCGAAACACCTTACCATGGTCTGCACGTTCGCCGGATCTGACGTCCCCGGATTTCTTTCTGTGGGGCAAGTTGAAGGATATTTGCTATCGTGATCCACCGACAACGCCTGATAACATGCGTCAGCGCATTGTCAATGCATGTGCGAACATTACGGAATGCGAACTACTCGCTGTTGAGAGGAATGTCGTTTACACGTATCGCCAAATGCATAGAGGTTGACGGACGTTATTTTGAGCATTTATTGCCTTAATGCGGTATTTACAGGTAATCACGCTGTAACAGCATGCGTGCTCAGAAATGAAAAGTTCACAAAGGTACATGTATCACATTGGAACAACCGAAATAAAATGTTCAAACGTACCTACATTCTGTATTTTAATTTAAAAAACCTACCTGTTACCAACTGTTCGTCTAAAATTGAGAGCCATATGTTTGTGACTATTACAGCGACATCTATCACAAAGCGAAAAAAGTCGTCCAACTATAACATTCATATTTCTTTACGTACTACACGAATATGTAATAAAAATGGGGGTTCCTATTTTTAAAAAACGCAGTTGATTTCCGTTTGACCTAAGGCAGCGCCATCTAGCGGGCCAACGATAGCGCTATCTGGTTTCCCCCTTCAAGCCACACAAGTTTCGTTCTTTGTATTTTTTTCGTTTGACGCCCTTTTTCGTGAGATATTTGGCCCGGTCACGATGAATGGACCACCCTATATACACTGAAGCGACAAAGAAACTGGTATAGACTTGCCTATTCAAGTACAGAGGTATGTAAACAGACGAATACGGTACTGCGGTCGTCAACGCCTATATAAGAAAACAAGTGTCTGGAACAGTTGTTTGGTCGGTTACTGCTGCTACAATGGCAGTTTAACAACACTGAAGTGAGCTTGAACGTGATGCTACAGTCGGCGCACAAGTGATGAGACACAGCATCTCCCAGGTAGCGAAGTGCGGATTTTCCCGTACGACCTTTTCACAAATGAACCGTGAGTATCAGAAATCCGGTAAAACATCAAATCTCCAACATAGCTACAGCCTGAAAAACATCCTGAAAGAACGGGACTACCGTCGACTGAGGAGAATCGTTCAACGTGATGGAAGTGCAACTGTTCCGCAGCTTGCTGCAGATTTCAATGATGGGCCTTCAACAAGTGTCAGCGTACGACATCTTCAACGAAACATCATGAACATTGGCTTTCGGAGCCAAAGACCCTCTCGTTTACCCTTGATGACTGCAGGACACAAAGCTTTACGCCCTGCCTGGGGCAGTCAACACCGACACTGGATTGTTGATGAGTGGAAACATGTTCCCTGCTCGGACGAGTCTCGTTTCAAATTGTATCCATGTCAGCAGGGGATTGTTCAAGCTGGTGAAGGCTTTGTAATAGTGTGGAGCGTGTGTAGTTGGAGTAATATGGGACACCTGATACGTCTAGATACGACTCTGACAGGTGACACGTACTTAAGCATCCTGTCTGATCACCTGCATCCATTCGTATCCATTATGCATTCCGATGAACTGGGGCAATTCCAGCAGGACAATGCGACACCCAACACGTCCAGAATTGCTACAGAGTGGCTCCAGGAATATTCTTCTAAGTTTAAACACTTCCACTGGCCACCAAACTCCTCGGACATGAACACTATCGAGCACATCTGGGATACCTTGAAAAGTGCTGTTCAGAAGAGATCTTTACCGCCTTGTACTCTTACGGATTTATGGACAGCCCAGCAGGATTCATTGTGTCAATTCCCTCCAGCACTACTTCAGATTTTAGTCGAATCCATGCCACGTCGTGTTGCGGTACTTCTGCGGCCCTACGCGATATTAGGCAGATGTACCTGCCGACCTCGGCGAAGATCAGTTCGGATTCCGCAGAAACGTTGGAAAACGTGAGGCAATACTGACCCTACGACTTATCTTAGAAAATAGATTAAGGAAAGGCAAACCTACATTTCTAGCATTTGTAGACTTAGAGAAAGCTTTTGACAATGTTGACTGGAATACTCTCTTTCAAATTTTAAAGGTGGCAGGGGTAAAACACAGAGAGCGAAAGGCTATTTACAGTTTTTACAGAAACCAGGTGGCAGTTATAAGACTCGAGGGGCATGAAAGGGAAGCAGCGGTTGGAAAGGAAGTGAGACAAGGTTGTAGCCTGTCCCCGATGTTATTCAATCTGTATATTGAGCAATCAGTAAAGGAAACAAAAGAAAAGTTCGGAGTAGGTATTAAAATCCATGGAGAAGAAATAAAAACGTTGAGGTTCGCCGATGACATTTTAATTCTGTCAGAGACAGCAAAGGACTTGGAAGAGCAGTTGAACGGAATGGACAGTGTCTTGAAAGAAGGATATAAGATAAACATCAACAAAAGCAAAACGAGGATAATGGAATGTAGTCGAATTAAGTCAGGTAATGTTCAGGGAATTAGATTAGGAAATGAGACACTTAAAGTAGTAAAGGATTTTTGCTATTTGGGGAGCAAAATAACTGATGATGGTCGAAGTAGAGAGGATATAAAATGTAGACTGGCAATGGCAAGGAAAGCGTTTCTGAAGAAGTGAAATTTGTTAACATCGAGTATACATTTAAGTGTCAGGAAGTCGTTTCTGAAAGTATTTGTATGGAGTGTAGCCATGTATGGAAGTGAAACGTGGACGATAAATAGCTTAGACAAGAAGAGAATACAAGCTTTCGAAATGTGGTGCTATAGAAGAATGCTGAAGATTAGATGGGTAGATCACATAACAAATGAGGAGGTATTGAATAGAATTGGGGAGAAGAGGAGTTTGTGGCACAACTTGACAAGAAGAAGGGACCGGTTGGTAGGACATGTTCTGAGGCATCAAGGGATCACAAATTTAGCATTGGAGGGCAGCGTGGAGGGTAAAAATCGTAGAGGGAGACCAAGATACGAATACACTAAGCAGATTCAGAAGGATGTAGGTTGCAGTAAGTACTGGGAGATGAAGAAGCTTGCACAGGATAGAGTAGCATGGAGAGCTGCATCAAACCAGTCTCAGGACTGAAGACAACAACAACAACCAGTTTCTTTGGCTCTTCGGCGTATAGTATACTTAAGGCGAGACGGCCTACGATGTCTTCAATGCAGATGCACATTAGGCTCGAAATCTCCTCCATTTCTCCACTGATTTCACCCAATGCCCACTCGCAACCAATGTCTGTAATTCCTTTGTGTTTTAATTCATAGTGGCTGCTGGACCAAATTGGTGCCTGTTCTTTCGGACATGTATCGCAAAGTACCGTGATATGACAGGCCATTATTAATTTTTATCACACTGTGTCCTTCAACCAAGGGAAAATCTATGACGTTAATGTCTATGACTCTACTGCTGTTGCAATGAACTCTAATTGGAAAACATACTGCCTCTACGAGGTTGTAAGATTCAATATATTATGTTTATTTCTCCGACACGTCAGTGTGTAAAGAGTGTAACGTAACTAGTCGGTATACTCCCACACCCTCTGAAAACACTAATTCGAATAGTTCTTCCACACTGGAGAAGCCTTTCCTTCAGCATGGGAATGCCAAACTCCACACGAACGCTGTGATATCTCCAACAACCCGACGCCTTGGGTTCGCTGTCGTCGATCACCTTCCATACAGGCCCGACTTGACGCCATGTGATTTTCATCTGTTTCCAACACTTAATTAACACTTTCGATCACTTCAGTTTGATTGTGATGAAGCGGAGCAAGCAGAGGTGAGATTGTGGCTCCATCAAAAGAGTCAAACATTGTATTGTGACGGTATCAACAAACAGGTCTTTCGCTGGGAGGAGCATATCCGTCACCAGGTGACTATGTTGGGAAATAAATAAGTAGACATGAGGAATAAAGGTGTAGAATGTTAATAAAGTTTATGAAGATGGTATCTGTCCTTTCGGACACGTCCGAAAGAACAGATACCATCTGTGACCATGCAACTCTCTTAGAATGAAATGATAATTAAATCAAGACCCTAAACTGTCGACAGGCACTGATATATATCAACGGGGACAGTTGAAAATGTGTGCCCCGACCGGGAGTCGAATCTAGGATCTCCTGCTTACATGGCAGACGCGCTATCAATCTGAGCCACTGCGAGCACAGAGGACAGTGCGACTGCAGGGAAGTATCCCTCGCACGCTCACCGTGAGACCCACACTCCCAACTTAATGTGCACACACTACATATATAGTGCCCCTGCCCATTACACTCATTACTCGCGGCATACAATCTTACCTAGCCCCGTAAGAGTTCGGGCAATGTGTGTGCATCCACCACAGAAGAAAAAGGTCAGTGGCCGGTTAGCCTTAACTATATGAAGATGGAATCTGTTCTTCCGGACGTGTCCGATAGAACAGATACCATCGGTGACCATGCAGCTCTCTTATAATGAAATGATAATTAAATCAAGACCCTAAGCTGTCGACAGGCGTTGATACACATCAACGGGGACAGTTGAAAATGTGTGCCCCGACAAGGGCGTGTAAGCAGGAGATCCGTAGTTCGAGTCCCGGTCGGGACACACATTTTCAACTGTCCCCGTTGATGTATATCAACGCCTGTCGACAGCTTAGGATCTTGATTTAATTATCAGGTAGCACCTGAAGAAGGCAACGAGTTACGTGGCCGAAATATTGTGCCAGAGCGACACAAACATCCGGCAGTAGACCCGATTATTTCACACGTCTTTAATAAAGTTTGTTTTACTCAAAAATCATGAAGAGTTTGGACATAAAAATTCCGAAGCATTATTTTTCAGCTCAGCGTTGTAGCTTCCGAAGTACGAACTAAACGTCGTACTGACCTCCTGGTACGATGACCTGGTCGTAGCGAAGTAGGCTACTTACAAGATTGCATCCCCCACAGGGACTCTCATGGCTTCACAATTGCGCCTCCAAGCTTTAAGAAATTTTACCCATAGATTTTAAATGGCGTCGGTACAATAGCGTAGCCTTCCCGTAGCCCTTTTGTAACAGGAAACTCCGGTCGCACAGAGTCCTTGTAGAACTGTCTAACTGTTTTGATAGAAGTAGTTCACACGCCATACGTTCCATACTTGTCTCTAGAATTTTTGGCAACGTATCGTAGGCCTTCTGCAAATCCACGAAGATTAAATTGGTCTCTAACCATCTGGCAATTCTCTTCTTTATTAGACTCCGTAATCTGAATATTGCGTTAATACGTGAACGCTCTGTTCTAAAACCATTGTGTTCCCCAGATATTATAGCCTTCGTCTTCATTCCTTCTTTTGAGATTCTCCCGTGTAGTCGTGATAGCGATGGCATCACACTTGTACTCCGGTAATTTCCTCAGTCCTGCCTGTTTTCCTTCTTATAGACTGAACATGAAACATTACACTTTGCTTATACGTCCACTCCTCCCTTTCGGAATGAAATTAAAAAGTACATCTTCAGGGGAAGCCATCCTCGCTACATAACTGATGCTGTGAGGCAAATATACTGTGTTAGTTGCCCTCGACAGTGAGTGTTCGTCAGAGGCAAGGGTGTCGTCAGGATTGCCCCAGAGATGTGTGACGGCACGGCTGTTGTTCTCTATATACGTACATAAATGATTTGGTGGAGAGGGCGGGCTGCAGTCGGCGGTCGTCTGCTAACAATGCTGTGATGAACGGAAAGGTGTCGAAGTTGAGTGACTAGGAAGATACAAGACTCTTTAGAACAAGTTCCCAGTTGGTGCCATGAACGGCAGCTAGCTCTAAATGTGGAAAAATGTAAGTTAATGCGGATGAGCGGGAAGATCAAACCTGTAATGTTCGGAGACCGTATTACTAGTGCCCTACTTCACACAGCCAAGTCGTTTAAATATCTGGGCGTAGTGTTGCAAGCGAAATGTAATGGAACGAGCATGTGTGAACTGTGTAAAGGAAAGCGAGTGAGCGACATGGTTTTATTGAGAAAATTTTAGATTCACCTGTAAAGGAGACAGCATATAGGACGCTGGAGCGACCTATTCTTGAGTACTGCTCAAGTGTTTGGTATCCGTACGAGGCCGATTTCAGGGGCGGACTGCTAGATTTGCTACCGGTAGGTTCGCACAACACTTGTTACGCAGATGATTCGGGAACTCAAATGCGAATTCCTGGAGCGAAGGCATCGTTCTTTTCGAGAAACACTATTGAGAGAATTTAGAGAACCGGAGTTTGAAGTTGACTGCCACACGATTCTACGGCCTCCAACATACGTTGCGCGTAAGGACCACTAAGATGAGATACGAGAAATTAGGACTCGTACAGAAGCATATAGACGGCCGTTTTACCCTCGCTCTATTTGCGGGGGGGAATGGAAAAGGAAATGACTAATAGTGGTACCAGGTACCCTCCGCCACGGACCGTACGGCGGCTTGCAGAGTATCTGTGTACACGTAGATATATTAGCAATTCGTCTATTTTACCTATAATTCCGCTAACACATAGTTTGAGGAAATCAGCAAACTGCGCCTTCTGATCTGCATTCCCCAGTTATTTAACTAAGTTCCCGCATTAGAGGAACCATTCCCAAGAAATGATACCTCCTACCTGACTTGATCCTAAAAATAGTCTACACTGTCTACAAGTTATCGATGAAATTTGGTATGAGACGAGATCCACCTACTATACTGCCACTTACACAGCCGGAATATTTTACTAAGATCGTTTCCAGCCATGAAAGTATACATACCGCAGTGATACGACTCAACAAAAGTAACACGTCGCACTGAACCTAAAAATGGGTCACTGCTGACAGTCGCCCAGGGCACCGCACGTGTGACGTACTTCAGAGAGCAGCCCCTGCGTCACCCTCACGCGGTGCGCATCCATCAGCCAAAACGACCCGCCTGCGGCCACGAGTGGCAAGGCAATTTCAGCTGCACAGGTGACGCCTGTGAAAATTCCTTTTGGAATGAACCACCGTCGTTTACACTGCAGCACATCAAATTATTCTCTCTCATATACAACGGTGGCCGTAACTTCTCGCAGCCTTCCTCCACAGGCGCTTCTCTGAATTTCCGTAACAGGTTTTCTGGAGAGAATCGTCGTCTCCCTTTCAAAGATTACCATTTTAATTTCTCGAGCATCTCTGTTACACTTTCGTATAGACTATAACTAGCTGTTACGAATCTGGCGGGTTGTCTCAGAGTAGTTACAGTGCATCTTGTCGCGTCTACTTCATAAAGAAACGCTGACAAAAGGGTCTCGATTCGAATATCTGTCTGGGGCATTGCTCTAATTTCATAATAGCGTACACTACGCTGCAGAGTGAAAGACTTATTCTCGAAACCGTCCAGAGACTATGGCTATTTTCTTCCAGTACTGTTATTCCGGCAAGGTGTGGAGGAAGGGACGAACGAAGATTACAGTTTAGCGTTCCGTCGATGGCCCAGTCATTAAAGACTACATCGGATTACGAATGGAGGGGGAAGGAAACTGGTCGAGCTCTGTTCAAGGGAATCATCCCGGCGTCTGCCTAGACTGATTTAGGGAAATGAAGGAAAACGTCTGAAGCGTTGTCCTCCCGAATGCAAGTCTAGCGTGCTAACCAGTGCGCCATCTCGTTTTGGAAGGTGTGTAGGTGAGTTTCAGAAAGGCGGCCCGCCACGATTTCCTCTCCTCTTCTTCATATCAGAGTATCATGTGCAACCTACGTCCTCAATTATTTGCTGGTTGTATTTCAATCTCTGTCTTCCGCTACAGTTCTTATCCTCTACAGCTCCCTCTAGTACCGTGGACGTTATTCCTTGAAGTCTTAATAGATGGCCTACCATCCTGTTCCTTCTTCTTGTCAGTGTTTTCTATACATTCGTTCCCTCGCCTATCCTCCAGAGAGTCACCTCAATCCTTAGCTTATGAGTGCACCTGACTTTCAACAATCTTCTGTAACATCACATCTCAAATGTTTCAATCCTCTTCTGTTCGGGTTTTCACACAGTCCGTGTTTCACTACCATACGATGCTGTGATCCAAATGTGCATTTCGGAAATTTCTTCTTCAAATTCAAGCCTATGTTTGACACTAGTAGACTTCGCTTGGCCAAGAATACTCTTTTTATTGGTGCTAGTCAGCTTTTTATGTCTTCCTTGGTCCGTCCGTCATGGGTCATTTTGCCGCACAGGCAGCGGAATACCTTAGCTTCATCTGCTTGGTGATCACCTTGTGTTAAGCTTCTCGCTGTTCTCATATCTGCTATTTTCATCACGTCCATCTTCCTCCGATTTACTCTTAATCCATATTCTGTACTCATTAGACAGTTCATCCCATTCAACCTTGCAACCTACATAAAACCAGTTAAAAACAGCCTAGATCACGATGGTTATTTAATTAAAATGATCTGTTTCGACCCTAGTCTTAGGTCGTCTCAAGGCAGCACCCTCAGCTGACGATGACGAAGCATGGAACAGTTAGTTGACCTCAGTTGCTGAAAGTGCTCATTTCTTTTACTTTCGTCCTTGTTTCTTCTATGTGTTGATTGAACAGTTGTCTTCCGCCGTTCTTAATTCGAGCACTTCGTTCTTGGTCTTCCATTCTTCTTGTTCCCTTACGGTTCTTGTATTTATGTATGTTACCGTCTTTCCCTGCAGCGTATCCCTATTTTTCTCAGGATTTCGAACATCTTGCACTATTTTAAATTGTCGAACGCTTTTTCCAGGTCGACAAATCCTGTGAACGTGTATTGATTTTTCTTTATTCTTGCTTCCATTATTAACTGTAACGCCAAAAGTTCCTCTACGGTGCCTTTACCTCTCCTAAAGCCAAACTGATCGTTACCTAATGTATCCTCAATTTTCTTTTCCATTCTTCTGTATATTATTTTTGTCAGCAACATGAGCTGTTAAGCAGATGGTGAGAAAATTCTCGCTATTGGTGGCTTCTTGTTATCTTCAGAATTGTGTGGATGATGTTTTTCAAAAATGGTTCAAATGGCTCTGAGCACTATGGGACTTAACATCTGAAGTCATCAGTCCCCTAGAACTTAGAACTACTTAAACCTAACTAACCTAAGGACATCACACACATCCATGGCCGAGGCAGGATTCGAACCTGCGACCGTAGCGGTCGCGCGGTTCCAGACTAAAGCGTCTAGAACCGCTCGGCCACACCGGCCGGCGGATGATGTTTTTCCGAAAGTCTGATGGTATACCGCTAGCCTCTTACACGCCACGCGAATAATCGTTTTGTTGTCACTTTCACCAATGATTTTAGAAATTCCGATAGAATCTTATCTATCCCTAGTGAGTTATTCGATCTTAAGCTACCAGAGGTCTCTCAAATTTTGATTCCAATACTGGATCCCCTACCTCTTCTATATCGACTCCTGTTTCTTCTTCTATCTCGTCATCAGACAAGTCTTCCCCGTCATAGACGCCTTCAATGCACTATTTCCACCTACCCGCTCTCTTCTCTGAATTTAACTGTGGAATTCCCGCTGCACTCTTAGTGTTACCACCTTTGCTTTTAACTTCACCGATTTGTTTTGACTTTGCTGCGTGCTGAGTCGTCCTTCCAACAGTCATTTCTTTTTCGAATTCTTGTCTTTTTCATGCAGCCATTTGGTACCTCCTATTTATTTCATTCCTAAGTGACTTATATTCTTGTATTCCTGATATCTCCGAACACTTTTGTATGTTCTTCTTTCGTCGATTAACTGAAGTATTTCTTCTTTTACCCCCGGATTTTTCGCCATAACCTTCTTTCTACTTATACTTTTCTTAGTAACTTCTGTGATTACCCTTTCTTAGGGTTGTCTATTCCTCTTCAACTGAGCTGCCTATTGAGCTGTTACTTATCACGTATTTATATCCACGGACAACTTCGAACATATTTCATTCGTTAGCACTTCTGTGTCGCACATCTTCGTGCATTGTTTCTCGCCGACTAGTCTCTTAAACCTCAGTCCATTCTTCATCACTATTAAATTCTGATCAGAGTCAATATCTTCTCCTGCGTAAGCCTTGCAATCCAGTATCTGATTTCAGATTCTCTTCCTGATGATGATGTAATCTCACTGAAGTCTTTCAGTATCTCTAGGTCTTTTCCAAGTGTACATCTTCCTCTCGCGAACCTAAAAGCAGAGTATTCTTTATAACTAGCTGAAATTTATTTCAGAAGCTAGTTAGCCTTTCTACTAGCTCATTCCTAGTACCAAGCCCATACACATACATGGAATGTATTCACAGTTGCGAATATGGACTACGATGAGCTGTACAATGGAATGACGACAGTGGAAATTTGTGCCGAACCGAAACTCGAACCGGGATTTTACGCTCATCGGACCTCTGCAGTGCCTGTTCGACCTTATCATTGTCGCCGTTTTCGGCGGTATGTTCCTGTGTATAGGTCACTGAAAGCAAGAAACATTGACTTTACTGGCCTATTCAATAAGCAGCAGCTTTTTGGTCGTCCAAATGTCTTTCGTGGACTGCGAATGCAGATTACTTGTGATGTTTCTGCTGTCTTTCGAGGCAGTACATGGTTGACCTTGGCTGTTGTATGAGCCAGTCATGCAGGTTATGGTGGCCTCGAAGCTTTCCCTGATGCCGATATTTAAGCTTGGATTTTTCTTGGTGTTGTAGCTCTCAGATGCACTCTGGGATGCACACAGTGTTTCTCTGAGGACACCTGTAGGGCTTTACACAATAACCTTGAACACGTTAGTATTGGAAACTTGCTTTTGTACACTTACCGCACTTTTGGTGGGCTGTTTTAATGCAGCTAAGTTCGCATGGCGCTCTACTTTTACAAGCACTGCGAACCTCTAGATTAACTTCTGGTCGATTGCGCAATCCAGCTCAGGCAATACGTGGGGCTGGCTGTGGTTAGATAAGCGGCAAAAAGGCGACGAAGACCTCTACTTCCATTGTCCCAAGGGCTTTAAACCCAGTCGATTACTTGCCTCTCCTCTTGCGGGAACTCCAAGTACAGAAGAACTGCTACCACTTGCGGTGGAAGCAGTTTCGTGATCTTCAGGATAAGTGTCACATGAAGCGTCTCCAGCGTGAATTCTGCCACTGGCTCACCGATTGGAAAACGAAACAATGAGAGGACAAGGAGCCCGCCTTCCTCCTCCAACATAAATCCGAATGAACTTTTTTCCGAGCCCTGTGGCACTTCACAGTGAAGACCAACCATCCCATCGCCACTGTCGATGACTTAACTTATGATGCCCTCTGTGTGGTATAAACTCTGGCCGATGGGTTTGAGGCCCTAAATTAGTTACTCATCCATGACCTCACGCCTGATGAACCTCAAGATGGACACGCTATTCTAGCGGCCATTGACTCTTTCAGACAAATACCAAATCTATCTACCCTTCAATTTGTCCACGGCGGAACTCCAACAGATCCACATCAGAAACGTAGACAGTCAGCTCCAGGTTTGGATGGTATTTTAAACGAACATCTCCGCCATCTCCCATGCAAGCCACTGGTCTTATCCACCAGCATCCTGAACCGCTGTCTCACAACTGGCGTTTTTCCGCCACAGTGGAGGCAGGCCAAAATGATTGTCTTCCCCAAGCTCTCGAAGGATCCTATTGTCCCTACTAACAACTGGTCCATTAACCTTCTAAATAACATGGCCAAGTTTCTAGAATCTTTGATCCTCCACAGTATTTCCCAACTTCTGGAGGTGGCTGGGACCATCTGTCCAGAACTGTTTGGATTCAAGTTCCACCTGCCAGCCAAACTCCAAGTCCTTCACATCACAGAACATGTCAACAAGGGCTTTAACTCCACCATGTCGATGCCTAGACCTGCAAAACACATATGACAAGATATTGTAGGACAATCGTGTGTACAAAATGCTGACACAGACGACATCCCCAATATCTATGTGAAGGTGATGGATAATTTCCTCCAGGATCGGACTTACTTGGTTACTCAGCCGGGACAACACTCCATCTTAAGTCACATGTCGATGGGTACCCCTCTGGGCTCTGTGTTGTCTCCCATCCTTTTTAACATTTATGTTAACGATATGTCAGTCCTGCCACACTGCCACCTGGTGCAGTACGCCGATGATAAGGCGCTCCATACCACCGGCCGCAACACAGACCAGCTCCTTGCTCACGTCCAGAGACCGGTAGATGCGACAGTGACCTGGTTCCATTTCACAAGATTGCCCTCAATGCCGCCAAAACTACAGCAGTTTATTTCACTAAATGGCGCCCCATCCTCCGCCACCACATCACTATAGGAGATGTACAGGTCCCATGGTCCCCTGATACCAAATACCTAGGTGTCCAGATGGATAAAAGAACTGCTCTTCCTTCGCCATGCAAAATATGTAACCCAATGTTCACCAGCAGGGAACTGAACCTTGACACCAACCTCTGACTGTACCGGATGGCTGTCCACCCTTCCCTCACCTATGGCTCCACTGTGTGGGCTACAATTAGTGCCTCCCAGATGCAGACCCTCCAGCACCTGCAGGATAAGGTGCTTTTGTGGAGCTTGCATGCTGCTCCCCTCATGAGGGTAGTTAATGAGAGAGAAGGCGAGGCATCTCTATGCCAAAATAGAAACCCTACATGACACAGTCACTGGTTTACAAAACATTGGCATCACAACACCCCCAGCACTGGCACTGACACCCAATTCCTCTCACCATCCTTGAGGACTCCGATTCTGACCACAGTTAACATTAGCCTTCTTACAGCCACTCATGCAGTGTTAGTATTGACCACTTGATGAGAGTAGACCATCGAAAACCACTGATGCTGAACATAATGTTGTTCATCATTATGTTACCTCTTGCATCAACCTGAGCTTACACTGTCAGAGGGTGGTATAGTTCAACTACCACCACCACGTCTTCAAATTGCAGTCTTTGGAATGGCATCAGTGTCGAATGGAACAGTTTTACCATCCATCAACATAGTAAGACCGTGAGCAACCGGTGCTGCTGTTCTTGAACCTCCCACAAAAGAATGGATAAGTGGGACCATGGAATGGAGACCTGGTGTTTCACTTTGCCTGCTTTGCACTTAGGGCTCACTTGGCGTTGGCAGCGAGGTGGATGCAGTTATAATGAGACCAGTTGACATGTTTGCCATTAACAGTGATATACCAGGTGGTCTGCAACGCTGGTGTCAAGGTAACCAGCATGCCCCGCTTTCCATAGATGACGCCATATGATCTGGGGAAACTTGTGTTCAATGAGGTTGGGGGTTCGACAAATTTGTAATGTGTCATGTACAGTCTTTGTATGGAGTATTCATGGAAGGGGTAAGGGGTGCAGAATGTAACTTAATTCGAGAAAGAAGTTCCACAAGGCCAGCCCTGATCATTTGGAGGAGACATCGACTGTTGGTTGCCGCTGAACAATGGAGGTCATTCACAAAATCAATGCCCAAACAGCTGACGCTGGTGGCCAACTTAGAGGAACGACATATCTCTCAGGTAGACTCTCACCAATGAGCAGAACCTCAGATTTGGAAATGTTAAGAGAACTGCCCTATGCCCCCCCCCCTTATGTCGCCACCCAAGGAAGAGCCACATGAACATCGTCTGCATTGTGGAGGTAGAGGATTAGATCGTCAACATAGGCTATACAACAGAAGCGGTGCTCATGCAATGTCAGGCCCACCAGGCATTGGTGAAGCCACTGAAGTAGGGGATCCAATGCCAAAGCATACCAAGTGTCTTGGAACATGGGCAATACTGTCAGACAGAGCGCTCGATCGCTAGAGGCCTGGTGAGGCGACCATTACAGAGTACTCTTGAAGTCATGCCGCTCAAGAGCCGCATTGCCACGGTTACTATACAAGCCAGAAAAACTCATGTGTTGCAGGACCAATTTCAGAAAGTTGTGGTCGACACAGTCGAATGCCTGACTAAGTCAAGAGATGCTAGTGCACCAGGTAAATGTTGCGACTCCGCGAGCACGATCATGTCCCTGTAATGGCAAAGAGCAGTACGGATGTTGTTGTCACCGCCCAGCAGAGTCTGATCAGGGGAGGTGATGTATCTTACTGCCTTCTTGAGTCGTAAGCCAACAAAAGGGTAAACATTTTCACGTCACTGTTGAGTAGAATGATGGGCCAGTAATCACAGATCCGTAATCGCCCATTTGGCTGAGGTACCAGGTTGATGACCCCCTCCGATGAAGTCCTAGATGCTATCAAGGTGGGAGCTGCCAACAAGTCCCCTGGACCTGCTGGCCTCCCCCTCCACTTTTACAAGTGTTTCAGCTATCTTTTGCTACCTACTTGGACGTCCATCTGTCGTGAACTGATGTCACCCACAACGACTATCCTAGCCAACTTCCCTCCAGTCAGGCAGTACCCCATGAAGGTGCCTGACGCACCTTCCACCCAGTGATTGCGACTACAGTGACTGCGTCGGATGTCACACGCCAACTGGACATCTCTGCCGGAACTTCTGTGCCAATGGTGAGATCACGCCCACAAGACTATCACATTGTGATGATCAATCTGACCACCATTCAGGCTCCCCACAAACTAGCAGTGTTCTGAGAGACCATTTATGCTGCTGATGTCGACATTGCCCTTCTACAGGAAGTGATCGTCGCTGATGTCTATGCCCCCACTGGATACACGGCAATGGTAGTGGAGTCTCCATCTTCCTCCGTTCTGGACTCCTTGCAGAAGATGTAATGTAATTTCTTAATGCTAGAGGTATGGCTCTCACGCTGTTCGGCGTCCGCTTCCTGGCTCCAGTCGACGTCGTGATCGACACACCTTGTTTGCTGACTAGATAACGCCGCTTTTTGAGGGTCCCCTGGATGAAATGGTCCTCGGTGGCGATTTCAATTCGACACAAGAGCCTGATGACCAACATCCACATCATTCCTCGAGTGCGGCCCTCTCTATCATCATTGACAGACTTCTGCTTGTTGACACATGGACAAAGGGTCATGGCACCCGTGCAGGTTTTACATACTACACGGCGCATTTATCCAGTCGCCTCGACTGTATATACCTCACACATTCCCTTGCTGCTGACACTCACCATCCTGAAGTATGGCCTTTGACTTTCTCTGACCATGATGCCAGCGATGTCGTCCTCGACCACCAACAGGTGTGGCACCGCCGTGGCTTGTGGAAATTAAACGTTTCGCACCTGATTGTCCCTGATTGCCAATGGATTGTTGCGGATGCGTGGGCCCTCTGTCGTCGACGTCACCCCACATACACATCCACCTTACCCTGGTGGCTATCCTGCGAATAACCAGCTCTACGCAGGGCACTGATGGGATATGGCAAAGACTTCAAAGCTTGGAAAGTGAGCACCATGGGGTTATGTAGTGCTTCATGACTGCACATTGATGGCATTCTCTCTGTCCATCAGACGATAGTGTATCATGCTAAAGGGCAGATCACATCACTCATGTAATGATGCTTGGAAGAGCCCCTTGACCATATGCCTCACGAAACGCCATCGGTATACCATCTCCTCACAGAATGTCATCGTCAAGCTCTCATCCACGACCTCACCGATGTGGAAGGACTACGATACACTACGCAGTGCATTATTGGTCACATTTTCTGTTCTCATTTCCGCTGACTGTACGTTGACGTCTCACACCCCCAACATTAAATGAGGAGGTAGCAGCACTTACTGTCAACACCATGCCAGAGGATGTGGCTCATGAACTACAGGAAGAAATGACTGGAGGGCTACCATCTCAATCTGCTCCATCGTCGACATCATCAGCCCAGGAGACTGGAAAAGATGGCAAGCAACTGTCGCACTCCTCGAGGGCGAATTGTGGTGACGCTGCTGAAGTGGGTTCCAGGGCCACTCACTCCATGGAATCCATCGTAGTCGTGTGAATACGTTACTCAGATGGGACATCAGGAGCTGCCACTCCTGTCGTCAGGGCGATCGAAGGGAGACCACTCTCTTGTATCAGCTTCACTGCCTGTGATGCCATATGAAGAAGTGTGTCGTCGGATGGCGTTTGACTTCTTCCGTTTTCTGGGTGACTGCTGCTTTCAGAGGTGCTGTTCTGTATCAGAATGTGGATGTTCAATACCCAAGGTCGCTCCCGTCTGAAAGGAAGCAGAGATAGGCATCGCTCTCGCATTGATGTCCATCGAGCTCTGTAGAGTTGGTGGTGTGGTAGCCGTCAGACATGGTGCCGGTGAGGCCGTGGCAGCGCCGTCATTTCCAGTGGGGAATGCCAGGTGGAGAACAGGCGCTTCCTGAAGTGACGCATCGCGGCTGTATACGGCTGTGACGTAGCTGTCTGGTAGAAAAGTGACCGTCGCTTTGGGAGCTGAGTATCTGGTCGGGACCTGGAGCAAACGTCGACGGTGACAGTCTGACCGAACATGACTCCCTTGTCCGCAACTGGCACACGTCCGCTGTTGGCCATCATACGTAACGATGGCTTGCACGCTACCTATCTGCAGATTGGATGGTACATGTTTGTGGAGTTAGATTTTGAATTGGCGGACACCATTCGACACGTGGTATATCGTGAACGTCTGCCATTTTTCAGCGATGTGCCCCACAACACTGCCTTAGGGTCAGAAAGCTTCGACGACCACGTCTTGTGCCACTTCGAAAGGGACATCAAAGACCCGAATTGTTCGAAGACAGAAACCAGCGTGATCTACCGTTACCTCACCAATATGCCTGTCAGAATGCTTTCACTGGAGTCCGTATGCTTGTTGTCGAACTAACTCAGCACATGCATCCTCCGTCGTTATCTTAATGTAGACGATACTGCCAGTGATTGAGAAGTGAATACCTGTCACTTCCTCGGGGTCCAGACGTAGCTCTTCGTGAATGAACTGTTCAATTTCATAAGCGCGTGGTCGTGCATGGAATATTGCTTTAAGTGTCGGTCGGCTGGCCGAGTGGTTCTAGGCGCTTTAGTCTGGAACTGCGCGACCTCTACGGTCGCAGGTTCGAATCCTGCCTATGGCACGGATGTGTGTAATGTCGTTAGGTTGGTTACGTTTAAGTATTTCTAAGTTCTAGCCGACTGATGTCCCATAGTGTTCAGAGCCACTTGAACCATTTTGTCGGTCGGCGGTAACAGTGCGCCATGAGGTGCAGTAGTAATGTACACTACACAACACGAAATACTGGGTCGCGGAAGTAAACAACTGCAGTGCACTGTCCGGGGAGCCAGTCTGAACGCGACCACGGTCGAAAGCCGACTGCTGAACTATGCGAGCACGACTCACTGCTAGAGCCAAACATCCATGCGTTGTCAACCGTATGTCTGCAACCCGTTCTCGTACGTATATTATGTTTATTCCCCTACATGGGACACATGTTACTTTGAAGTCGCTTGCCCGATTTCGGCAGATAAATACGATATTGCAGCGCCTGTGTTTTCCGAATTACGATTTAATATTCCTTCGGACACGGATGCATGTCGGAAGGAATATTATATCGTAATTCGGAATAACACAGACACAGCAGTATCGTAGGAAGCCCATATTCTCCCGTAACCCTTTCTTCTACTCCTTCCCCTACAATCGCATTCCAATCCCCCATGACTAATAGATTATCATCGCCCTTTACGTAGTGAATGACCCGTTCAATACTCTCATCTACTTTCTCTCTCTCTCTTCATTTTCTGCTTGCGACGTCGGCATGTATAACTGGACTATCGTTGTCGGTGTTGCTATGCTGTCGATAAAAACCCTATCATTGAAACAGATGACAGCTGCAGGGCGAGGATTAATCCAATATAAAGAGAGCTAATGATATGAAGCTTTTATTGAAAATTTGTTGTAAGTTCCTATGGGACCAAACGGCTGAGGTCATCGGTCCCCTGTCTTACACAGTACTTAATCTAATTTAAACTAACTTACTCTAAGGACAACACACGCACCCATGCCCGAGGAAGGTCTCGAACTTCTGACGGCGGGGTGTGAGGGGGGGGGGGGGGGAGGGGCGGGGGCAGCCGGAGACCGCACGGCTACCTCGCGTGGCAGTTTTTATTGCTTTGATCGCATGTGTACCTACGTGGAGGCATTCCCGTTGTTTTCTTTCGCTTTTTTTGAACGTTCGCCTTCCAACACAATGTATGAGGCGCTATGAATCAACCGTTCACGGATATATTTGCTACGATAACCCGTACAGTGGTTTCTGGGCACAGTGATAGAATGTCGAAAGTCTTCCGGCCATCTCGGGTATCAGAATCTAGCTAAGATCTGCGGGTCACGACAGCTCCTGCTGATGGTGACCATTACGCAGAGCAGGACATACTTACGTTATGGGAACTTAGGACTCTTGCTATCTGGGAAGAAATGCACGGTCCTGAGCCTGTTTACTCTTACGCATCTGGTAATGTAGAATCAGTCTTGTTCACGGAATTTAATCGCAGTGATCTTAATGTAGCTGATAAGTTATCATCAATGCAAACCTGTACACGACAGTCTACGTAAAAGTTTTACTGTTGGGCTGATCCAGACTGGTTCCATTTAACTTAAACAAAAATTTCATCATGTATCTCTGAACTTAATACCAATGATCCTTCCTCCTATTAGGAACAGCTTCTCGCCACAACGAATGTCCCAAGTAAAGTATGTAATAATCTGCTTTCATACAAAATAGTCATTTACGTAAGTTTAGTATTTTATCCGTCCTCTGAAACTGTAGTTGTATTTATCGAAGTAATCTGCTACCAGTTGCATAAAGAATATTTAATTTCTTAACCGGTTTCAGCCACTTAGTGCCATTCTTCAGAATATTACACCTATCGCATAGGTGCTTGAAACAGGTTAAGAAATTAAATTTCTTTTATGTAAGTCGTTGCGGATTGATTCTATATATACATTTAAATAAAAATATTTTTTTTTATATACCACGTTTTCAATTCGGGCTAAAAAGTATAAAACCATTTCTCCTAGCCCCATACAGATCTAAACCCATGGTGAAAATCCTCGAAATTTGTGATTGTAAATTTTAATAGCAATGGAAATACTTTTAAGATTAACATTAAAAACGAATGGTGCGTGCAATAGATAAAAGTAACGAGATCAATTATGCAGCAGTTATGTATTGCATGTGCCCCAGTTTCTTCTTTTTAAATCTTGTAAGTGTTTTCATAAGCACTGAAAATTCACAGTCACAAATCTTCAGGACTCTCTGTATGGGATAAGGAATCTGTATGCTGTTAGGAGAAATTATTTTATACTTTTCAGTCCATTTTCAAATGTGGTTTATTAAAAACCCATTTTAATTAAATAAACGTTTTCTACCCTTTAGTCCTCTATGTGGGAAATTTTTCACTCGATTTCAAACATTCTCATGAGATTACAACCGAGACATGTGTTAAATTTCAGGTTTATGTTAGTTTTTTTTCACCTAGTATACAGAGTGTAATGGGTACAAGCGCAAACATTTTTATATGTGGTCTGTTAATACTTACACACATCATGGTGCTGGTTTTTTTGTGTCAAGTAGTTTTCCCATAAGCGCACCAAAAACTTCACTACCTGTTGTTTTCTGCACGGTAGTAACTGCAAAACTAAGTAAACTACCCCTGTCAGTATATACTAACTGTTTTGCGTCCACATTTCAACACTTGACCTTCTGCCCAGTCGAAAATAAGCATTAATGGCCTGCTCTTGCCACATTTAGTTGGATCTACTACCAAACATAAAAACATACCACTTATAATATCTATAACTATTAGTCTGATGTACAGTTGTTCAGTACAACGCCTTCATTTTCACCAATAGAAATGTCTGCACTTATACCCATTACACCTTATATTGCATCTTTCTGTGTACATCTGTGAAGGTAAAAACTAGAGGTATTCGAGTTAACACGGAGAGTTACAAGTAATCGATTTCCCCACGAACGATTCGCGACTGCCACAGGAAGATGGGAAAATGGCAGTGGTACACAAAGTACCCTCCGCCACAAACCAGACAAGAAAGCGTCTTAGTTTTTGCATTGCCGTACAGTTATAAGGTATGTTTAAAGTTTCAAGTCTTTATCTCGTACGAAAAGTCTAAAATCAACAGCAAAATTTGTACGCAACAGACAGACAAGACAGCAATATTCATCTCCTCTTCCCTCCTATCTCTGTCTAGCCGTGCCGCTCAGCTCGCATATCGACTGGAATACTACTAATGTCGATCAGCAGGAAAAAATACTGTAGTGTTCGAGGACAGCATGAGTAGTCTGCTGCTCGCCACTGTCACATCTGTTAAATACCTAGGCATAACGTTGAAAAGCTGTATGAAATGGAACGGGCACTTATAAAAAGGGTAACTCTCTTTGTATTATCGAGAAATAGGGGAGAGAGTGCCACGGATATGATTTGCGAATCGGGGCGGCAATCATTAAAACAAAGGTGTTTTTCGTTGCGGTGAGATCTTTCTACGAAATTTCATTCACCAACTTGTAACCTCCCAACAGTAAAAATATGATTATGTATATCATTGACATTTAGTGTAACCTCGCAACAGTAAAAAATGAGTATAACATCCACATTCAGTGTAACCTCCCAATAAACAAATTCCGTAACCTACCAATAATAAAATGTGACTAATCTCTCAATAAAATTGTAGCTCACTTATAACCTTTCAGTAATTGACTGTGAATTTAAACTGGTAAATTTGGACGTCAGCAGTGCTGCGTCATGGCCCTGAAAGATTATTCTGAATAAATTGAAAATTCTTACCTCAATAAGGTCGCCGGATAGCGCGTATATATCTGCTCCTATAAGAAAGTTTTCTGGCACAGCCCAGTGCCATGCTGGCCGATAGATTTGTCATGTATAAAAAGAAACAACTGATTTTTCTTTATAATAATCGGGGTGACTATGGATTGGAGAAATTAGTAAATTCTTTAAATTGAGATGAATGATTGTCAAAAGTTAATTTTTATAAGAAAGATTATTACTAAGAGATTTTTTTAAAAACATTTATGTGGGACTTGCGAGGCTACTTTTACCTTATACTACATCGCTCAGGCACCCCCATCGCTCCCCAAGACCGGCCCAGCCAACTCGATACACCAGACTGATAAGTACTACTTACTCCTACTGCCGCATAGTTCCTACTGCAGCCAACACTGCTCCCTGGTCTGAGATTCTCTTATAGCTTACATATCGCAGGCAGCACGTGAGCAATCCATCGGAATTACATCTGCTCGAGTGCGCTAGCGATAAATTCCTTAGTCATGGACCTCTTACAAACTTTCTCCTTATTTTGTTGGCGCCAATTTATCTACGCATAGATAGTCATTGTTGTACTATCAACAACGCAGCACAATCAGCAGTCGTGATAATCTAATATATAAGAAACTATCAGCCTCGATTGCGGTAATGAAACCAACCTTTACCTAGGTTTCATCCCAAATAATTGAGCCTTCTTCAGAAGATATGCCAGAAATTCTAATTTGTCTAAGAAAGCATGGTCTAGAAATAAAATGTGACTACACCTATTCAGACTGTTTTAGTTTTATTTCTAGACCATGCTCTCTTAGACAAATTATCGTTTCACGTATACCTTCTGAAGAAGGCTCAATTATTTGAGCTGAAACGTAGGTAAAGGTTGGTTTCATTACCGCAATCGAAGCTGATAGTTTCTTACATACAGCCATCGTAAGAAGATAAGAAAAATCAGAGCTCGCACTGGAACTTTGTGTATCCCGTGCCCTGTCCAAGAGTGGAACGATAGAGGAAGAGTCTGAAGATGGTTCGACGTTTCTTCTGCTAGGCACTTAATTGTGAATGCAGATTAGTCATGTAGATATAGATAGTAAGGAAGGTGGTAACTTTATCGGGAGAATTTTAGAAAAGTGTAGGTCTTCTATAAAGATGACAGCGACCAATTCACAAGTACTGCTCGAGTGTTTGGGATCCTCACCAGATCGGATTAGAGAAAGGCGTCAAATCAATTCAGAGGCGCACTGCTAGATTTGTTACCGATAGGTTCGATCCAACACTCACGTGTTGCTGTGATGTTCTGTGAACCCAAGTTGTAACACTACCGCCCTGTCGGACGTGCGTTAGCTCAATAAAGCCTGTACTGTAATAAGTTCACGGGCTTCACCTTGTAAACAAGGATTTAGTACATAAGTAGACCGCGTGTACCTAATGGCAGCAATTCGGACTTATATTCAGTCAGTAACTACAGTGATGCGTCAAGCAAAGGTAAAGTATAATTACGCGTTCGCATGGACAAGAAGTACACACAGTAGATACTACCAATGATTAATAATACGGTCGCCAGCCTAGTTAGGCATTGAGTGAGTTTTTTCCTGTACAAGTGGTAGCATATTCAAGCATAATGGAACGTAGTAATGTTGCGTTTTATAGCAAAATTTAGAACCAGAAAGAATCTACTGAACTAAGGTTTTCTTCTTTTGTATTAGTTTGGATGAGTTACTTTTACACAACACCACACAGTAATGATTACTACGAGCTGCACTTTGTGTATTGATCAGACTGAAATCGGGCATAGATTACCCTAGAGTCTGCAATTTTGAAATTACACATACAATGTCACTATTAAAATCGGAAAAAAACACTAATACACTTAGGTTTAATATAGAAATTAATTTTTACTATTCAATTCTGATCAGTACACTTCAAAATGTGCAAGAATAGGCAAGAGAAGGGAGGGGGGGGGCTGAAACTGTTACGGTCGTTATGCTGAAACTAGTAAGTCCTGAAGGTACATTAACACTCAAAATTATCAACCTATGGATTACTATTCTTTTGTCACGCTTCTGGAGTAATTGACTAACATTCTTTCAGTCTCAAATGAATTAAATAACATTGCTAGTTCAATTCAAAATTTATCTTTCAATTTAATCACACTGATGTTCTTTACTAACATTTACATTTGCACTCCTATCCTGGAACGTCTTTATAGCATGAATTGGTCTGCAGATAATTTAGTACTAACTGTAAACTTTCAGTTCGGGATACTCGGGTTGCACAATATGTGGTAAGGACCCTGTCTAGGTCAGTGATAAGGATAAGTAACGGCTAAGGCAATTCTGGTAAAAGTCACGTTATTATTGAACAGTTAGAACAGTCTCAACACTGGTCCACACAGATACACTTCTAAAGATGAAATAAATGTTTGACCTGTGCACGTCGTTGCGGCGGATGGCGGGCAGCGAGATAGCGGGCAGCACAGCACACATACAAGCACGGCTAAGGCTCTCACAGTATCGGCACTTTCATTCTTCTTGGCGTCGTAATCTTTCCAGTTTTGTGCCTGAGAATATAGCCATGCCAAGTAGTCGTCGGAATCGGCCCATCCGAGGCTCAATGGAATCCACTTTTCCTAGATAGCCTCCTCGGTACAGTACATGTTCCTCTGACCGATACTCAACTCCGACTGTGTCACTGAGCCTGTTGTGCCGAACCGCGCCAGTGTGCGTTTTCCCGCACTCGCCTGCATCCACCTTTTCCCGCGCCCCTACAGGTAGGGTATTCACCACAGGTTTTCTACTACACATATTCTAATGCATTACCTACGTATGGACCAAGTGTTTAAATTACATTTTTCACATCATACAATAGATTTAACATTAAATACACTTTCCTTTGGTTATCAAATCGCTTAAAAATCTAACATAAGTAATGACATTCATTTCAAAAGTTGTGTACAGTTTCTTTAACATGACACGAAAAGAAAAAATGTAAAATAATATTTACATTATTTCACATAAATTCAGAAAGAAACATTTATCTAAATGCATAAAGAAAAAAATTATTATAGGTACATTATTGTTACACATGCCCCTGTTTCCAGAAAATTTTCTTAAGTCCAAATTTTATGGGAACACTAAATTTAACAATGATACACTGGTTCTGAATCTTTTACGTAAAAGTTCAAGAAGATTTAAACTACATATTTCCTTCCACTCACTGTATATAGGTTCACACTATTTTAATATATTAAGACCAATTTCTTGTTATTTACTTAAGTGCCTTTTGCACAGTCCAACTTCCCATTTAAACATTACTAAAATAGCAATTTAATCATTTTTTCCCAAATTTCTTAACGAAATAATTTAAAATTCTGGAATACAAATATTTAACTACAAAACCAAATGCATATTCCTTATACACTATAGGATAATTTGTCGCTGATTGCTTTGAATAGCAGTCCATTTCCTAATTTACTAAACAAAACACACACACAAAATTTTCAGAAATTTAACTACACATATTTACTGCCTATTATGTGGATTTGGGCAGTCCATTTCACTTCATATTGTCACATCCTCTGGATTACATTTACTATTTTCCATCGACTATTTATCTGCCCTCATTGGTATTTGGCAGTCCTTCATATTATGGTTCATACACTGCCCATTTTCATTTTAGACAGTTCCATCTTTTATCTGGCTGACAGCATTTATCCTTTCTTTTCAGTCCTTTCCTCCATACATTTTTACAGTTACAGTACAATTGGTAATCTGAAACTCACATAACTACATTAGTAAACTTTCAATGGTATACAGACATTTACAAAGAATAGTTACATTTGAAACAATTTGTGTTCAGCATAGGATACAGCACAATTACTCGTTTCTGGGAACATACAGTTTCAGATCCACTATATTTCTTACACCTAAAGGTCTTTTGGATTTTGGGTAGATTAGGTAGTAAGCATTTTCGTGTGGAATGTTCTGTATTATATATGGTCCATTATAGATATATTTAAATTTTGAAATTTCATGGTTTAGTTCACTAGATTTTTCGTGGGTTTTTAAAAGAACATAATCTCCAATTTTAAATTTTGAAACTTTTAGCTTTTTTATCGTGTCTTCTAGATCTAGATTCGGCTTTTTGCTTTGCCCTTTTTATAACCAATCCTTTCTTTTGATTCAATCCCAAACTTGTACAAGGTGGAAACTCTAATTTTTCTTCAATTAAACTTTTACTACTTTTACCTAACAAAATTTCTTCCGGTGGGAATCCTGTAGTTTCATGATGCAACGTGTTCATTACATTCTCAAAATCCGATATGAATCTGCCCCAGGCTCTAATTCAACAAAACAATAATTCAATTTCAGATAACACTGAGCTATAGTAACAAACAAGTAATGCATAATATTAATAATATCTACAAATACAGCATCCTGCCCCTGCTCGTCTCTTTATTAACAAGGCAGTCTTTTATGGTTCATAAAACAGTCACTCAAGTCTGGTGGCTTCTTAGGCCTCTGGAGTTCAAAGTCTTTGCTTACTTGAACTCTTCGCAAAATAAACACTGAGTCGTCAGGCGGCTCTTTCTTTCTTTGTTCAGTCACAACATCTGGATTCTGTTTTGATATCTCGTCATCGTTAGGTACAATATCGTACTTAACTGCATCCCCTTTTATTTCACTAATTTTTCCATATCCTCTTTCAGTAAAAGTATATTCATTTTCTTTTACACCTAAAAATACATCTTCACTCGAGTCATCACTACTCTCTTCCTCCACATCAGATTCGCTTAAGTACGCTACTTTTGCACAATGGGGAAAGTTAGTATATTCAGTTTTGTCTATATTAGCGTATCTTTCATCTTCTGAACTATCGTCGGAATCCGACCATTCCGGATCGCTATCAGGTTCTAACATAAAGGCTTTTCTGAGACAGGCACTAAGTTCCTCCTCGGTATTGTCATCAGGCTTAGATTTTAATCCAATCTCCTCTTTTGGCGAAACGGCCTCATCATCAGCTTTATTTACATCTACTGTGACTTCATATTCGGTGTAATCCTCGTGGACTTTAATTACTTTCATGTAATCATCTACCCCTTCTCCACGGTGCCTCTCGGTAGCAGCTTGCACTATTGGCGGATTGTTAGCAGAAGTTATTTCTTCGTTAATGCTGAGGATTTCATCCTCCAAATCCTTCCTGTCATTAACCTTCCCCTTATCGGCAGCACGCGTACTTTTCGCGGCGCTATTTATTCTCCCTTCTTCAAATTTGGGCCACGTCACTATATTGACGCCCCTATCATTTCCCTTTCTATTAACTAATTTCTTCGCCTCATATTCCTTCTTAACATCCTCCCACTCACTTTGCTTTAGGCCCTTGTACTGATCGTCGATCTGCACACGCCAATCAGTTACTTCTGCTAATTCATTATCGCCCTTTTCCTCATTGCAAACACTGCTAACCGCACCTCTCTGTGTACTCACAGTCTCATCTATTGTTTCCTTTGCCACGGAATTATCACTCGTAAAATTTTCATTATCTCTTACGGCTACGTTCGCACCTACTGCTGCCGTATTGCTAGCGGCTTCTCTCTGAACAGATGTTCCACTAGGCTGGGCCGTTGCCCTCTGATGCTCCACTCGCCCGTTAACCTGGAGCTTTCTGTGCGGCATAGATGACTCATGCTCGCTCGCACCTGACGCTTGTCTTGCCACAACACGTTGCTTCGTTTCACGCCTGTCTCTAACCTGTCTCATTACATTACGGTCGGTCCGGTATCTGTTCTTAATTCGGGGCCGGTATGTATTGTCCGCTTCCGTTTGGCCCGCAACGTTCGCGGAAATTAGTTTCCCGCGTCGTTATGGTTTTGCGCGGCATACCCTCTACCGCGACCTTGACAATTTCCCCTGCCTCTTCCTCTGCCTCTTCCTCTCTGTATCATATTGACGCGAAATCCATCGCCGTCATTTCTTTCGTCATTGTGTCGGTTATTATGGTTACCAAAATTTTGATAATTGGCACGACTTGCGCGCCAATGGTCTTCGTCTTCGACCCTTTCCAGAAATGCTTGGAAGCTACGATGGTTGCTTCCTACATACCTCTTGGAATCTTCTGGGAGCTTTTTATACAGTTCCCAGATAATTTCTGAATCTGATCTTCGGCCTCTTAAATGTGTCAATTTCCGGTACCAATACTCGCAGAAATCTTTCAAAGAATTCCTGCCCCTGCTATCATGCTGTTTTGCCATAATAAACTCGCGCCATAAATGGTCCTGCTTTTGTTCAGACCAATATTCTTCGGTAAATTTTTGCCTAAATTCTTCGAACGTCATTCGTTCGGTATCTAAATTTATTCCCCAGCGCTTAGCGTCACCTGCTAAGGCGCTAATTACAACGTTTATCTTTTCCTGATCAGACAAGTGCCCAGGAAATATTCTCTCGCAATTTTTTATGAAGTCTAACGGATGCCACCCGTTATGTTTCTTGGCTGGATCGAAGCGTTCCTCGCCTTCTAACAGCTTCGTAATTGGTGCGCCATTACAGACCACACCAGGCCTATCTTTAATTCTGCTCTCTAGATCGAAAATTCTGCCTTGAATTTTCGTAGCATTTTGTTCACAATTCTGAACACATCTGGTTACTTTTTGATCTAAATCCCTTTCAGTGTCTACAACCACCTTTTCAACTGAGATATTCCGTATTGACATTCGTTTACGATCTCAGTTTTAAGACCGAAAACTTTTTCGTCTACCTTAGTTTCAACCAGCGGTTCTACTTTCTCTTGGATGTTGAGAATTTCGACATCGAAGCTACTGTTAATGTTACCAATTTCCTCCTGCATAGTATCCATATTCTTGTTAATGGTGTCAATTTCAAATTTCATATTATTTACCACAGAACTTAAATTTCCCACTTTTTGTTCTACCTGCTCTATTTGTTAACTAATTCTAATTCCTTGATCTTTGACCTGTGCTTTAATTTGATCAACGTGTGTTTTAAGCTGCTCGTTCTGTGTTTTGATCTGATGGCCCTGTGTTTTAAGCTGCGCATCAACGTGCGTTTTAAGCTGCTCGTTCTGTGTTTTGAGCTGCTCATCAACGTGTGTTTTAAGCTGCTCATTCTGTCCTACAATTTGTTTGGTTAATTGTTCAAATAAGTCGTTCATATTTAAAATTTTTACACTGTTTTGTTCTACGGAATCCGTGTTCCGGTCCTACTTCATAAGTTTCTTTCGGTTCTTTCTTTATCTGTGGTGAATCAAATATGTCAGTGGATTCGTTCACGTACCCACTATCATCTACAAAGTCACCCTCTACTTCCTGTTTTGTCCCTTGCTGTGTTCGAGGTGATCGCGACATTTCAATCTGTTCGTTGACGTGTTCATGGTATTGTATGTACGCCAATTGTCTTCCGCTAACGCCATCTGTTATCTGGCCGAGTAGACTCCTGCTACTGCTAGCCGCATTCTCCATTTCGCTCGGCACATCTACCCTGTCCCCGTTCCTGTCCATATTGAATGCCAATCACACACACTATTATACTTGACTCACACTGCAGTTTAATTTACTGAACTTTATTGCTATTCAAGCCACTGAACATCCACTGTTCGGTCTTTACGTTAGTGTATAACCGACAACAACTGGATGTCCTGTCACCGGGAAGCCACGTGTAACACTACCGCCCTGTCGGACGTGCGTTAGCTCAATAAAGCCTGTACTGTAATAAGTTCACGGGCTTCACCTTGTAAACAAGGATTTAGTACATAAGTAGACCGCGTGTACCTAATGGCAGCAATTCGGACTTATATTCAGTCAGTAACTACAGTGATGCGTCAAGCAAAGGTAAAGTATAATTACGCGTTCGCATTGTCAAGAAGTACACACAGTAGATACTACCAATGATTAATAATACGGTCGCCAGCCTAGTTAGGCATTGAGTGAGTTTTTTCCTGTACAAGTGGTAGCATATTCAAGCATAATGGAACGTAGTAATGTTGCGTTTTATAGCAAAATTTAGAACCAGAAAGAATCTACTGAACTAAGGTTTTCTTCTTTTGTATTAGTTTGGATGAGTTACTTTTACACAACACCACACAGTAATGATTACTACGAGCTGCACTTTGTGTATTGATCAGACTGAAATCGGGCATAGATTACCCTAGAGTCTGCAATTTTGAAATTACACATACAATGTCACTATTAAAATCGGAAAAAACACTAATACACTTAGGTTTAATATAGAAATTAATTTTTACTATTCAATTCTGATCAGTACACTTCAAAATGTGCAAGAATAGGCAAGAGAAGGGAGGGGGGGGGCTGAAACTGTTACGGTCGTTATGCTGAAACTAGTAAGTCCTGAAGGTACATTAACACTCAAAATTATCAACCTATGGATTACTATTCTTTTGTCACGCTTCTGGAGTAATTGACTAACATTCTTTCAGTCTCAAATGAATTAAATAACATTGCTAGTTCAATTCAAAATTTATCTTTCAATTTAATCACACTGATGTTCTTTACTAACATTTACATTTGCACTCCTATCCTGGAACGTCTTTATAGCATGAATTGGTCTGCAGATAATTTAGTACTAACTGTAAACTTTCAGTTCGGGATACTCGGGTTGCACAATATGTGGTAAGGACCCTGTCTAGGTCAGTGATAAGGATAAGTAACGGCTAAGGCAATTCTGGTAAAAGTCACGTTATTATTGAACAGTTAGAACAGTCTCAACACTGGTCCACACAGATACACTTCTAAAGATGAAATAAATGTTTGACCTGTGCACGTCGTTGCGGCGGATGGCGGGCAGCGAGATAGCGGGCAGCACAGCACACATACAAGCACGGCTAAGGCTCTCACAGTATCGGCACTTTCATTCTTCTTGGCGTCGTAATCTTTCCAGTTTTGTGCCTGAGAATATAGCCATGCCAAGTAGTCGTCGGAATCGGCCCATCCGAGGCTCAATGGAATCCACTTTTCCTAGATAGCCTCCTCGGTACAGTACATGTTCCTCTGACCGATACTCAACTCCGACTGTGTCACTGAGCCCGTTGTGCCGAACCGCGCCAGTGTGCGTTTTCCCACACTCGCCTGCATCCACCTTTTCCCGCGCCCCTACAGGTAGGGTATTCACCACAGGTTTTCTACTACACATATTCTAATGCATTACCTACGTATGGACCAAGTGTTTAAATTACATTTTTCACATCATACAATAGATTTAACATTAAATACACTTTCCTTTGGTTACCAAATCGCTTAAAAATCTAACATAAGTAATGACATTCATTTCAAAAGTTGTGTACAGTTTCTTTAACATGACACGAAAAGAAAAAATGTAAAATAATATTTACATTATTTCACATAAATTCAGAAAGAAACATTTATCTAAATGCATAAAGAAAAAAATTATTATAGGTACATTATTGTTACACATGCCCCTGTTTCCAGAAAATTTTCTTAAGTCCAAATTTTATGGGAACACTAAATTTAACAATGATACACTGGTTCTGAATCTTTTACGTAAAAGTTCAAGAAGATTTAAACTACATATTTCCTTCCACTCACTGTATATAGGTTCACACTATTTTAATATATTAAGACCAATTTCTTGTTATTTACTTAAGTGCCTTTTGCACAGTCCAACTTCCCATTTAAACATTACTAAAATAGCAATTTAATCATTTTTTCCCAAATTTCTTAACGAAATAATTTAAAATTCTGGAATACAAATATTTAACTACAAAACCAAATGCATATTCCTTATACACTATAGGATAATTTGTCGCTGATTGCTTTGAATAGCAGTCCATTTCCTAATTTACTAAACAAAACACACACACAAAATTTTCAGAAATTTAACTACACATATTTACTGCCTATTATGTGGATTTGGGCAGTCCATTTCACTTCATATTGTCACATCCTCTGGATTACATTTACTATTTTCCATCGACTATTTATCTGCCCTCATTGGTATTTGGCAGTCCTTCATATTATGGTTCATACACTGCCCATTTTCATTTTAGACAGTTCCATCTTTTATCTGGCTGACAGCATTTATCCTTTCTTTTCAGTCCTTTCCTCCATACATTTTTACAGTTACAGTACAATTGGTAATCTGAAACTCACATAACTACATTAGTAAACTTTCAATGGTATACAGACATTTACAAAGAATAGTTACATTTGAAACAATTTGTGTTCAGCATAGGATACAGCACAATTACTCGTTTCTGGGAACATACAGTTTCAGATCCACTATATTTCTTACACCTAAAGGTCTTTTGGATTTTGGGTAGATTAGGTAGTAAGCATTTTCGTGTGGAATGTTCTGTATTATATATGGTCCATTATAGATATATTTAAATTTTGAAATTTCATGGTTTAGTTCACTAGATTTTTCGTGGGTTTTTAAAAGAACATAATCTCCAATTTTAAATTTTGAAACTTTTAGCTTTTTTATCGTGTCTTCTAGATCTAGATTCGGCTTTTTGCTTTGCCCTTTTTATAACCAATCCTTTCTTTTGATTCAATCCCAAACTTGTACAAGGTGGAAACTCTAATTTTTCTTCAATTAAACTTTTACTACTTTTACCTAACAAAATTTCTTCCGGTGGGAATCCTGTAGTTTCATGATGCAACGTGTTCATTACATTCTCAAAATCCGATATGAATCTGCCCCAGGCTCTAATTCAACAAAACAATAATTCAATTTCAGATAACACTGAGCTATAGTAACAAACAAGTAATGCATAATATTAATAATATCTACAAATACAGCATCCTGCCCCTGCTCGTCTCTTTATTAACAAGGCAGTCTTTTATGGTTCATAAAACAGTCACTCAAGTCTGGTGGCTTCTTAGGTCTCTGGAGTTCAAAGTCTTTGCTTACTTGAACTCTTCGCAAAATAAACACTGAGTCGTCAGGCGGCTCTTTCTTTCTTTGTTCAGTCACAACATCTGGATTCTGTTTTGATATCTCGTCATCGTTAGGTACAATATCGTACTTAACTGCATCCCCTTTTATTTCACTAATTTTTCCATATCCTCTTTCAGTAAAAGTATATTCATTTTCTTTTACACCTAAAAATACATCTTCACTCGAGTCATCACTACTCTCTTCCTCCACATCAGATTCGCTTAAGTACGCTACTTTTGCACAATGGGGAAAGTTAGTATATTCAGTTTTGTCTATATTAGCGTATCTTTCATCTTCTGAACTATCGTCGGAATCCGACCATTCCGGATCGCTATCAGGTTCTAACATAAAGGCTTTTCTGAGACAGGCACTAAGTTCCTCCTCGGTATTGTCATCAGGCTTAGATTTTAATCCAATCTCCTCTTTTGGCGAAACGGCCTCATCATCAGCTTTATTTACATCTACTGTGACTTCATATTCGGTGTAATCCTCGTGGACTTTAATTACTTTCATGTAATCATCTACCCCTTCTCCACGGTGCCTCTCGGTAGCAGCTTGCACTATTGGCGGATTGTTAGCAGAAGTTATTTCTTCGTTAATGCTGAGGATTTCATCCTCCAAATCCTTCCTGTCATTAACCTTCCCCTTATCGGCAGCACGCGTACTTTTCGCGGCGCTATTTATTCTCCCTTCTTCAAATTTGGGCCACGTCACTATATTGACGCCCCTATCATTTCCCTTTCTATTAACTAATTTCTTCGCCTCATATTCCTTCTTAACATCCTCCCACTCACTTTGCTTTAGGCCCTTGTACAGATCGTCGATCTGCACACGCCAATCAGTTACTTCTGCTAATTCATTATCGCCCTTTTCCTCATTGCAAACACTGCTAACCGCACCTCTCTGTGTACTCACAGTCTCATCTATTGTTTCCTTTGCCACGGAATTATCACTCGTAAAATTTTCATTATCTCTTACGGCTACGTTCGCACCTACTGCTGCCGTATTGCTAGCGGCTTCTCTCTGAACAGATGTTCCACTAGGCTGGGCCGTTGCCCTCTGATGCTCCACTCGCCCGTTAACCTGGAGCTTTCTGTGCGGCATAGATGACTCATGCTCGCTCGCACCTGACGCTTGTCTTGCCACAACACGTTGCTTCGTTTCACGCCTGTCTCTAACCTGTCTCATTACATTACGGTCGGTCCGGTATCTGTTCTTAATTCGGGGCCGGTATGTATTGTCCGCTTCCGTTTGGCCCGCAACGTTCGCGGAAATTAGTTTCCCGCGTCGTTATGGTTTTGCGCGGCATACCCTCTACCGCGACCTTGATAATTTCCCCTGCCTCTTCCTCTGCCTCTTCCTCTCTGTATCATATTGACGCGAAATCCATCGCCGTCATTTCTTTCGTCATTGTGTCGGTTATTATGGTTACCAAAATTTTGATAATTGGCACGACTTGCGCGCCAATGGTCTTCGTCTTCGACCCTTTCCAGAAATGCTTGGAAGCTACGATGGTTGCTTCCTACATACCTCTTGGAATCTTCTGGGAGCTTTTTATACAGTTCCCAGATAATTTCTGAATCTGATCTTCGGCCTCTTAAATGTGTCAATTTCCGGTACCAATACTCGCAGAAATCTTTCAAAGAATTCCTGCCCCTGCTATCATGCTGTTTTGCCATAATAAACTCGCGCCATAAATGGTCCTGCTTTTGTTCAGACCAATATTCTTCGGTAAATTTTTGCCTAAATTCTTCGAACGTCATTCGTTCGGTATCTAAATTTATTCCCCAGCGCTTAGCGTCACCTGCTAAGGCGCTAATTACAACGTTTATCTTTTCCTGATCAGACAAGTGCCCAGGAAATATTCTCTCGCAATTTTTTATGAAGTCTAACGGATGCCACCCGTTATGTTTCTTGGCTGGATCGAAGCGTTCCTCGCCTTCTAACAGCTTCGTAATTGGTGCGCCATTACAGACCACACCAGGCCTATCTTTAATTCTGCTCTCTAGATCGAAAATTCTGCCTTGAATTTTCGTAGCATTTTGTTCACAATTCTGAACACATCCGGTTACTTTTTGATCTAAATCCCTTTCAGTGTCTACAACCACCTTTTCAACTGAGATATTCCGTATTGACATTCGTTTACGATCTCAGTTTTAAGACCGAAAACTTTTTCGTCTACCTTAGTTTCAACCAGCGGTTCTACTTTCTCTTGGATGTTGAGAATTTCGACATCGAATCTACTGTTAATGTTACCAATTTCCTCCTGCATATTATCCATATTCTTGTTAATGGTGTCAATTTCAAATTTCATATTATTTACCACAGAACTTAAATTTCCCACTTTTTGTTCTACCTGCTCTATTTGTTAACTAATTCTAATTCCTTGATCTTTGACCTGTGCTTTAATTTGATCAACGTGTGTTTTAAGCTGCTCGTTCTGTGTTTTGATCTGATGGCCCTGTGTTTTAAGCTGCGCATCAACGTGCGTTTTAAGCTGCTCGTTCTGTGTTTTGAGCTGCTCATCAACGTGTGTTTTAAGCTGCTCATTCTGTCCTACAATTTGTTTGGTTAATTGTTCAAATAAGTCGTTCATATTTAAAATTTTTACACTGTTTTGTTCTACGGAATCCGTGTTCCGGTCCTACTTCATAAGTTTCTTTCGGTTCTTTCTTTATCTGTGGTGAATCAAATATGTCAGTGGATTCGTTCACGTACCCACTATCATCTACAAAGTCACCCTCTACTTCCTGTTTTGTCCCTTGCTGTGTTCGAGGTGATCGCGACATTTCAATCTGTTCGTTGACGTGTTCATGGTATTGTATGTACGCCAATTGTCTTCCGCTAACGCCATCTGTTATCTGGCCGAGTAGACTCCTGCTACTGCTAGCCGCATTCTCCATTTCGCTCGGCACATCTACCCTGTCCCCGTTCCTGTCCATATTGAATGCCAATCACACACACTATTATACTTGACTCACACTGCAGTTTAATTTACTGAACTTTATTGCTATTCAAGCCACTGAACATCCACTGTTCGGTCTTTACGTTAGTGTATAACCGACAACAACTGGATGTCCTGTCACCGGGAAGCCACGTGTAACACTACCGCCCTGTCGGACGTGCGTTAGCTCAATAAAGCCTGTACTGTAATAAGTTCACGGGCTTCACCTTGTAAACAAGGATTTAGTACATAAGTAGACCGCGTGTACCTAATGGCAGCAATTCGGACTTATATTCAGTCAGTAACTACAGTGATGCGTCAAGCAAAGGTAAAGTATAATTACGCGTTCGCATGGACAAGAAGTACACACAGTAGATACTACCAATGATTAATAATACGGTCGCCAGCCTAGTTAGGCATTGAGTGAGTTTTTTCCTGTACAAGTGGTAGCATATTCAAGCATAATGGAACGTAGTAATGTTGCGTTTTATAGCAAAATTTAGAACCAGAAAGAATCTACTGAACTAAGGTTTTCTTCTTTTGTATTAGTTTGGATGAGTTACTTTTACACAACACCACACAGTAATGATTACTACGAGCTGCACTTTGTGTATTGATCAGACTGAAATCGGGCATAGATTACCCTAGAGTCTGCAATTTTGAAATTACACATACAATGTCACTATTAAAATCGGAAAAAAACACTAATACACTTAGGTTTAATATAGAAATTAATTTTTACTATTCAATTCTGATCAGTACACTTCAAAATGTGCAAGAATAGGCAAGAGAAGGGAGGGGGGGGGGCTGAAACTGTTACGGTCGTTATGCTGAAACTAGTAAGTCCTGAAGGTACATTAACACTCAAAATTATCAACCTATGGATTACTATTCTTTTGTCACGCTTCTGGAGTAATTGACTAACATTCTTTCAGTCTCAAATGAATTAAATAACATTGCTAGTTCAATTCAAAATTTATCTTTCAATTTAATCACACTGATGTTCTTTACTAACATTTACATTTGCACTCCTATCCTGGAACGTCTTTATAGCATGAATTGGTCTGCAGATAATTTAGTACTAACTGTAAACTTTCAGTTCGGGATACTCGGGTTGCACAATATGTGGTAAGGACCCTGTCTAGGTCAGTGATAAGGATAAGTAACGGCTAAGGCAATTCTGGTAAAAGTCACGTTATTATTGAACAGTTAGAACAGTCTCAACACTGGTCCACACAGATACACTTCTAAAGATGAAATAAATGTTTGACCTGTGCACGTCGTTGCGGCGGATGGCGGGCAGCGAGATAGCGGGCAGCACAGCACACATACAAGCACGGCTAAGGCTCTCACAGTATCGGCACTTTCATTCTTCTTGGCGTCGTAATCTTTCCAGTTTTGTGCCTGAGAATATAGCCATGCCAAGTAGTCGTCGGAATCGGCCCATCCGAGGCTCAATGGAATCCACTTTTCCTAGATAGCCTCCTCGGTACAGTACATGTTCCTCTGACCGATACTCAACTCCGACTGTGTCACTGAGCCCGTTGTGCCGAACCGCGCCAGTGTGCGTTTTCCCGCACTCACCTGCATCCACCTTTTCCCGCGCCCCTACAGGTAGGGTATTCACCACAGGTTTTCTACTACACATATTCTAATGCATTACCTACGTATGGACCAAGTGTTTAAATTACATTTTTCACATCATACAATAGATTTAACATTAAATACACTTTCCTTTGGTTACCAAATCGCTTAAAAATCTAACATAAGTAATGACATTCATTTCAAAAGTTGTGTACAGTTTCTTTAACATGACACGAAAAGAAAAAATGTAAAATAATATTTACATTATTTCACATAAATTCAGAAAGAAACATTTATCTAAATGCATAAAGAAAAAAATTATTATAGGTACATTATTGTTACAAAGTGAAAATCACTGGAGGGAAGACAACGTTCTTTTTGTAGAGCAGTGCTGAGAACGTATAGAGAACCAGCATTTGAAGCTGATTACAGAACGATTCTGCTGCCGGCAACGTACGTTTCACGTAAGGACCACGAAAATAATATTACTGAAATTAGAGTTTTTGATATCCTCGCTCCATTAGTGAGTGGAACAGGAATGCTGAGGACTTGTAGTGGTACAAGGTTGAAGGCACCCTCCGCCATGCACGAAACGGTGGGTTTAAAGTATGCATGTGGATGTATATGTAAATTTACTCACACAACATGCCGGTCCTGTAATGCAGCTGAGATGTCAGACGTCACCAGCCTTTTCCATCTCCAATCTCACCCCTACTGAACAGATCGACAGGAAAGAGAGTTAATACTGCATTGGTATCCAGTTCTGAGCTACATTTAAAAGTCTCTAGCTCACCGCGAATTTTAAAATTAATTGCAGAATTTGTACTGAACAGGCAGACGGACAAGAAATCGACCTAATGAAAACGTGAAAGGAGAATGATTATATGTTATAGCGTTGACTCCTACAGGCTGGACTGCTATTGGCTCATAATCTCAGATTACACTGTGTTTCAGATAGGTATCGACTGTATATGACATATGGCTCTGAACACATTTTAATTAAGGATTTAATTTTTTGCTTTGTTTGAAATTCGACGTGGTACATATCTTTTCTCGTGTAGTAATTTGTAAATTAATTCAATATACGCACTCAGTTCTCTGTTTTCTGCATTCGAACAATTAAACTAACATTTATTGGAAGACAGAGAGACATGTTGCTCATTTTTTTTTTTTAATTTTGTGTCATTAGCCTTATGAGTGGTTTGATGCAGACTCCTCTGCCAACCTGTTCATCTCACAATAACAGTTGCGCCATACGTCCTCTATTATTTATTGGACGTATTCCAGTCTCTGTCTTGTCCTACACTTTGTACCCTCTACAGCTCCATTAGAGATATCAGAAGTTCCTTGATATCTCACCATATGCGCTACCGTCCTGTCCCTTCTACTAGTCTTCTCCTCACCGATTCTGCATTCCACCTAATTATCAACATTCTTCTGTGGTACATCTCAAACGCATCGTTTCTCTTCTGGTCCCATTTTCTCACAGTTCATGATGCACATCCATACAATGCTGTGCTCCAGACGCTCATTCTCAGAAATTTCTTCCTCACAACAGCGCCTAAAGGTCAAAATCAGAATCACATCATTTTTGATTGAACGTTTTTTTTCTGCTGTGCATATGTGTGTGTGTGTGTGTGTGTGTGTGTGTGTGTGTGTGTGTGTTGAAAAGTCTTTTTCTTTTTACAGATCGTTCCTATTTGGCAGTTTATGTAATATTAGCGTGGACTAACTGTTGGACCATTTTCCATCTTACTAATGGTGTATTCCTCCCTTACTCTTAACTTGACTACATCACACGTGCCAATATCGCTCAAATTCTATAGTTCTTGGAAAAGGCGTTAAAATAAAAGCACATGAACATTGAGCTCCGCATACATCTTCATTAGCATATTTTCTCGTTATTTTAATAAACGTGACAGTTATATAATTCTATTACTCAGAAACGAAATAGTGAAATTTAATCATAGTGCCTTACTCCGAATTCAGCCGCCATGCGCTGTTGCCCATTTTTCGGGTTGCTCTCAGCCTTGTGATACCAATTGAGGAGCTACTCGACCGAATAGTAGCGGCTTTGGTCAAGAATACCATCATAGCGACCGGAAGGGCGGTGTGTTGACCCCACGCCCCTCCTGTCCGCATCCTCCTCTGAGAATGACACGGCGAGTGGCCTGAAGATGGAGTGTTTACTCCGAATTAATACAGCAAGTTGTTACTGAAATTTAAATGAGTTAACAGCAGCCATTTTATTCAGGTTTTCTTTGTGTTTTTAGTTAGCACGCCGCTCTTGAATATTGTAACTCACTTTCACTCGATAATTAATTTACAAAATTAACAACCGTCTTAATCAGATTCTATCGTGCTACCAAATGGTGAATTAGTGAGCGTGGGTCACTTCGAGTTCCGGAAGATGGTGCTGCGCTCTCTTGACAGATTTCAGTTTCGAAGTTTAGCGAGCTGTCTTGTGCTGCCACCTGTTGGCATAAGCAGCCAACGGCTGTCGCTATTGAGAGTCTCTGGCCCACACACTGGCATGTGCTGCCATCTTCTCCTGTTGTCACTAACTACTGTCGTTACTGCTACCAAGGAACTTATCATCGAGTGAAAAAGCGGGAAATTTTGTAGCCATACTAACGCGACGACAGTGGGATCAGACGTGAATAAAAACAGTACGAAATGAAAAATTTCCAAATTAAAATAGTTTACCTCGATCTTGCCTTAGCAAAAATTTGTGTAGGCTAGAAACGACTTTCGCAAGATAGGCAACAACTTATCGAACAATACACACTGAAAATTACAATTAAACAATGGTGGTAGTAGTTTGTTGCCCAAATTATCTTCTTTGTGACTGGGACTGCTGTCACAACTAATTTCTTAATTTGGGCTACAGTCATTATCCTTCACACAATAAAATGGCAACATGAATGAAATTTCTCTTACGTAAAAATATGTAGATAAAACTTAATTTCGATATTTTTCGTGAGACGAATAAAACGGTGTAGTGTAAGCATTACTGTGAATCCTTTAGGTAGCGTAACACACATATGTAGCCATATGTTACCTCACTTCCTAGGTAACTGAAGTTGTTTACTTGCTCTAGAATCTTTTTAATCTACTATGACTTTGATTCTAATGTGTTCTTTCTCCATAAAGGCCAGTATCATAATTTTTTTCTGTTGAGATTTCCATGTCAAGTTTTGCACTTATTTGTTTCAGTAAGTAAATTCCTTTCTGAACTTCTTACACTTATCAGCTGTGACCTGTGCACCGTCGCAAATAATAAGTTATTTAAAAGAGTCCTCCTACCTAGGAATAAATTTTTTTGAAATGCTGTTTTCCGTACAGCCATGATTTCATGGATGTAAATGTAAAACAAAGTTGGGGAGGTATAGCAGCCTTCTCGCACCCGGTTGGTAGTTGGTACGGTGTCTCATCAGTCATTTTTCCGTTGAGATCTAGAGTGACAGTCATGTTTTGAAACGAAATTTTTGTTTTATTTATCAGATGTTGCGGATTTCAGTGATTCTATCTATCGTTAATAACTTTTTTTAAAGTCGATAAAAACGATTTTTGTTCACTTATTATATTTCCAGCTTTTTTGTATTATCTGCTATACAATAAAAACTGCATTTATCATTGAGCGTCCTTCCCTAAAACTCATTTGTTTACATGCAGTACTACTTCCGTTATGTTTTTAAGTCAAAGACATAGAAATTAATCTTAGTAAATTCAGCCGTGTATGTCAAACAATTAGTAGAAACCATAAAAATAAAACTAGGAAAGACACACAAATTAAATTTTATAAAACAGTTGCAGTCCGCACACCGCTCTGTGCAAGCGACACCAGTGTTATTACAAAAAGGAGAGAAAGCCGTATTCAGGCACAAAAAATTAAATTCCTAAGACGAGTTAAAGATTGCAGAATAGAAGACAAACTAAAGAATCGAGATATTAGAGAAGAACTGAAAAAATTTACTCGAAATGATAAAATTTGGATTATAGAAGAAAATGGAACGAACACCTAGAAAGAATATGGAGTGAAAGACTCCCCTTAAAGGCTAGAAATTATTATACGTGCCAAGGAAGCATAGACAATTCCGCCTAATACCTGAAGAGAAGAAGAAGAACGGGAAGCATAGACAATTCCGCCTAATACCTGAAGAGAAGAAGAAGTACGCGTGTAGGTAACTAAATGCCCTGCTCCTCGTTTCCACCTAAATTCGCCAGCTTTCATGCCAGTTACACAATCTTGGATGGTAGAGAAGGAAAGAAGGAACGAAGAGTGTGAAAGAAAGCTTAAGTACTGGCGTGGAAGAGCAAACCTAACCTAACCAACCATTAAGCCTTTATAGAGGAAGGAAGAATTAGAACTAATGAAGTAATAGACAGTATATTTATAACAGGCTAAGAGCTAAGGATAAACAAAAACAACAGTACGAATATAATGGGTACAAAGGAGGTAGTGCCTTACTTGTCATAAAATGGAGGACCAGTTGAAAGAATTTGTGGTGTTACGCCTCTCTTGTCGTCCGCTTTCGCTGAGAAAATGTAGCCAGTGAGAGACATAACATCGCGTGTGTCCTTGGATGCATCTGACTCGATCTTGCTTGCAGACGCGAATCAAGTGGTCAGTTTGTTTAACTGAAGTTAATCAGAGGGATGTAAATGAATAGGAATGGCGGAACCACAATCATAACAACGGGAAGTTCCCACATTCGACTCGTTAGCTGCGATATACTCTGCATTCAAGATTTACAAAGCAACAGGATACGAATATTAAGCACTGGTATCGGAAGGAAACGTATACTTAAGTTGAATATGTTATCAAGCGTAAGTCAATGAAGAATCTATAAAGTTAGTACGAACGATACAGACTGTACTGAAATGCAGGAGGATCTGCAACGAATTGACGTATGGTGAGGGAATGGCAATTGAATCTCAATGTAGACAAGTGTAATGAGCTGCGAATACACAGAAAGAATGATCCTTCATCATTTAGCTACAATATAGCAGGTCAGCAGCTGGAAGCAGTTAATTTCATAAATTATCAGGTTGTAGACATTAGGAGTGATTTAAAATGGAATGACCATATAAAATTAATCGTTGGTAAAGCAGATGCCAGACTGAGATTCATTGGAAGAATCCCAAAGAAATACAATCCGAAAACAAAGGAAGTGGGTTACAGTACACTTGTTCGCCCACTGCTTGAATACTGTTCAGCAGTGTGGGATCCGTACCAGATAGGGATGATAGAAGAGATAGAGAAGATCCAACGGACAGCAGTGCGCTTCGTTACAGAATCATTTAGTAATCGCGAAAGCGTTACGGAGATGATAGATAAACTACAGTGGAAGACTCTGCAAGAGAGACGCTCAGTAGCTCGGTCCGGGCTTTTGTTAAAGTTTCGAGATCATACCTTCACCGAAGTGTCAAGCAGTATTTTGCTCCCTCCTACGTATATCTCACGAAGAGACCAGGAGGATAAAATCAGAAAGATTAGAGCCCACACAGAGACATACGGACAATCTTTCTTTCCACGAACAATACCAGACTGGAATAGAAGGGAGAACCGATAGAGGTACTCAAAGTACCCTCCGCCACACACCGTCAGGTGGCTTGCGGAGTATGGATGTAGATGTAGATATAGACAAAAGCTAGCAACGAGGAGCAACAGGAAACTGGGACAGCGCTTTACGTATACTGTAGACCGAAGTGTAGGGGTATTGTTTTTGACACGACTTGGGTCCTGAGTTCAAAAGTCACCACTGTTTAAATTTTGAATAAAAATATCGGTAATGGCGGTCGAAAACTTTCCGGCATAAGAAATCACCATTTTCTGCCATCGCCCTTTTCAAAGACGGTTGAGGAGGCACTTTCTTCCCTTGGAGTGGCAAACTGCCCCTAAAAGACGATAGAATTAAAAATGATCAGTGGCACGAGGATAAAGAAGGCAGTGGAAACCACTAAATGAAACACACACAACCTGTATCCACAGATATGAGGCTTGTAACTGAAAAATCGCCAAATGATCTCTCCGTTGGCGAAACATCAGGACTAGTCACCTGTTCGGATCTCCAGGAAGTGGCTGCCAAGGGATAGGTGCCATGAAAAAAGACTACATAACCAACGAAAGGGTAGCGTTCTACGTGTTGGTCAGTGCAGTGTCCGAAGTTTGAAAGTGGTACGAAAGCTAGAAAGTATGGAAAGGTAAATGCTAAGCCTCACTCTAGATATAGTGCGACTCAGTGAAGTGAAATGGAAAGAAAAGAAGGTTTCTGGTCAGACGAGTGTTGAGTAGTATCAACAGCAGCAGAAAATGGTATAACGGGAATAGGTTTCTACATGAATAGGAAGATACTGCGGAAACAGTTTGTGAACAGTTCAGTGATAGTGTCGTTCTCATCAGTACCGATAGAAAACCAACACGGAGAACAATAGTTCATGTGTACATTCCGATGTCACAAGCAGAAGATGAAGAGATACAGAAAGTATATCAGGATATTAAACGGGTGATTTAGTAAGGAAGATGAAAATCTAATGGTCCTGGGGGGTGGGTTGGGATGCAGATGCAGGGGATGGACGAGAAGAAAGGATTATGGGAGAAAATGGGCTTGGTAGGAAGAAAGAGAGAGAAGAAACACTAATTGAGATCCACAACAAAATTCGGCTAGTAATATCGAATACTCTGTTCAAGACTCGTGGTAAAGGCCTGGAGATACGGAAAGATTTCAATTAGACTGTACCCTGGTCAAGCACAGATCCTGAAATCAGATACTGGATTGTAAGGTGTGCCCAGAATCAGATATAAGCTCACGTCAGATCATAATCCAGTGACGATGAACTGTAGGCTGAAGTTCAAGAGGCTACTCAAGAAGAATCAGTGCCCAAACGTGTTGGATATGGAAGTACTAAGGAATGAAGAGGTACGGTTGAAGTTCGCTAACACTAGACTCTGCGATACCGAACAACCTAAAAGGCAGTTCAGTTGAAGAGGAATGGACATCACTAAAAAAGAGCAATCACAGAAATTGAAAAGAAAACATAGGAAGAAGGAAGGTAATTGCGGAAGAACGTTGCGTAACGGAAGAAATGCTATAGTCGACCGACGAAAGGAGGAAGTCAAAAAGTTAAGAGATATTCAAATTTGCAGAAATACAAAAAATCTTAGGAATGAAATAAGTAGAAAGTCCAGGGAATCTAAGACGAAATAGCTGCTGGAGAAATGTGAATTAACCGAAAATGAAGGTATGGTGTCTGAAGGACTGACGCAGCATATAAAAAAGTCAAAAAAACTTTCGTTGAAACTAAAAGGAATGGTGATAACATCAAGAGTGCAATTAGGTATGCACTGTGAAATAAAGAGAAGAGAGTAGATGGATGGAAAGAGTTCAATGAAGGCCTCTATGAGGGGGAGGGCTTGTCTGATGACGTGATAGAAGAAGAAACATGGATCGACAGGGAAGAGATAGGATACCCAGTATTACGGTCAGAATTTAAAAGTGCTGTGGACGACTTAAAGTCAAATAAGGCGCAAGGGATTGTTAACACTGCATCCGAATTTCTGAAGTCATTGGAGGGAAGTGGAAACAAAATGACTATCCATGCCGGTGTGTTGAACGTTTGAGACTGGCGATGTACTGTCAGACTTTGAAAAACACACGAAGATAATGCGACATTTATGGCACTATCAGTTTAACAACTCATGCATCCAGGTTGCTGACAAGAACAACCAGCAAGGATGAACCACCTGAGGATGTCGGACAGTTGCTCCGTTGAAATATTGTGGAATTTGCACAACGTGATCCTGCGGCAAACCTGTGAAGACTATTTACAATATATCCGTCGGGAAAGCTTGAAGAGTCACAAGAATAATACAGATAAGAATGGAAAAGAAAATTGGGGATCTATTAGATGATGGTCAGCTTGGCTTTAGGAAAGGGGAAGCCACAAGAGAGGTAGTTCTGACTTTGCGGTTAATAATGGAAGCAAGACTGAAGAAAAGTCAAGCCTCGTTCACAGAATTTGTCGATCTGGAAAAAGTGTTCAGCAATGGAAAATGGTGCAAGATGTCTGAAATCTTCTTTATCAAAACAACGGAAACAGTTCTGCTGCTCTTCCCAAGCCGGCCGAAGTGGCCGTGCGGTTAAAGGCGCTGCAGTCTGGAACCGCAAGACCGCTACGGTCGCAGGTTCGAATCCTGCCTCGGGCATGGATGTTTGTGATGTCCTTAGGATAGTTAGGTTTAACTAGTTCTAAGTTCTAGGGGACTAATGACCTCAGCAGTTGAGTCCCACAGTGCTCAGAGCCATTTGAACCATTTGCTCTTCCCAAGTATCGACGCTTTAAAGGAATAGGGAGAGGTCCTCTTACCGCAACGGGGTGAAGAACATCGTTCCAAGTTCGAATTGACTGCCGATTTGGAAACTGCCCCTGGGAGATGCCGATGGCCTATTGCGGCACAAATTGTTGAAGAAGTTACTGTTGCCGTGGCTGAGAATTATGGACCCTAAGTGCGATCCTCAAGCGGTTTTCGAGCTGTGACACGAGAACTGAACATTCCATGGTTCACCATTCGAGTAGTGCTGCGAACAACTGTGGCATGATTTTTTTGTATATAGACTGAAGCGGCGAGTGAAAATTTGCACCAAGGGCACGAATCGAGCCGGGGTCACCTGCTTAGTAGGCACGTGTGTTAGCCACTAAGCCACATTGGCACAGCGCTTCACACAACTTCACTGATTACCCTGGCACTCCTCCCTCCACGGTCCAAATTCTCACTGCCGCCTCAGCCTACATTCAGCTGCAGCTTATACACGAAAACAGAATTGCCGAGACTTTCCATGTCCTGGAATAGCACCTGACTATCAAACGTAAATGGGGGATCCAGCCTGAAACCTAGGAGCAGGTACTTATATATAAATGAAATGACACAATTTCAGAGACTTTACTGATCTCATGCAAATATGATTTTATGTATGTAATCTGGATCCCCCATTTACGTTCGCTCCTGAGATGCTGTCCCAGAACATGGAGAGCCTCGACAATTCTGACGGTGTGTAAGCGAGAGTTTAAAGTAGGGGGTGTAAGTGAGAATTTGAATCGAGGAGGGAGGCGTGCCGGGGTAATCCGTGCAGTTAAGTGTCAAAGTGGCTTAGCAGCTAAAGCACCTGCCTAGTAAGCAGGAGTCCCGTGTTCGATTGCTGGCCCTGGAGCAAATTTTCTGCCGCCGGTTCCGTCTTTATGCATAAAATCATATCTCTATGACACCAATGGAGTCTCTGAAATTGCGTCATTTCAACTGTGAAATGGTATCACTAGTGCGGTTCAAGGCTGGATAAAGATAGTCGTCAAATTGAACCACATACGTAACCCGGAACGTAAGCATGGTACGCAATTAACAAATGTTACCCCCTCATGTAGAAATTAAAATATGTTGCTTTCAATTGTTCGTTCGTTATTTCCCTTCCCTACGTTCTTTCAAATGTTTCCACGAAGCTTCATTTTCTTCCAATCACTCGTTTTCAAAAAATGGATCAAATGGCTCTGAGCACTATGGGACTTAACATCGGAGGTCATCAGTCCCCTAGAACTTAGAACTACTTAAACCTAACTAACCTAAGGACATCACACACATCCATGGCCGAGGCAGGATTCGAACCTGCGACCATAGTGGTCGCGCGGTTCCAGACTGAAGCGCCTAGAACCGCTCGGCCACACTGGCCGGTTCACTCGTTTTCCTTAGGGGCCCTGTCAAATAGCGAAAATTTAATTACAACCACTCTGTATATAAATGCATCATCTGCGAAAAGAATAAACTTACTATTAATATTGTCTGCAAGGTCAGTAACCTATAAGATGAAAAGCAAGGCTCCCTATGCACTTTCCCGTGGCACACCTGAAGATACTTCCATATCCGTCGATGACACGATAATATACCGGTTCTTTCCTGCCAATAAACCCTCAATCCAGCCTCAGCTCTCCTTTACTACCAAAATGGTAGAAATTTTGTCAATAATTGTTGAGTAGCACTGACTTAAAGGCTCTTCGGACGTCAAGGAATACTGGATCCACTTGTTTGCTTCGATCCTGGGCACGTAGGAAGTCGTGTAAGAAAAGCGTGAGTTAGCTTTCGCATGTTCAATGTATTCGGAATTCATGCAGGTTGACGTAAAGGACGTCGTTGTGTTCGAGGTATTTATGTTTGAGCTCGAAATAAGTTCTGAGGTTCTACTAAGGGTGAATTTCAAGGATTACTGGGCAATAGTTTCGAGCACCACTTCCGCTACGCTTGCTGTAGCCTAGTATCACCAGTGCTTTCTTCGAGCCATTGGGCACGGCTGTTTGTTGAAAGGATCAATGGAAAATTTTGGTTAAAATAGGAGCGAACGCAGCTGCAAATTATCTCAGGGATCTAATAGGGAGTCCATTGGGTCCAGCAGCTTTGTTCAATTTTTCTACGATTTCAGCTATGCTTGATAGTGGTGCCCTCCCCCTTCCCATTCGAGCGATTCCTTTTTTTTTTAGAAAAAAATTGACTTTTCAAAAATATGTTCATCTTCCTAGCACATCTTTCTGAAGAGATTGATATCTAAAACGTGTATGTTCGAGGGAATGTAAGACATGTTATTTGGTCTTAAGTGTGCCAAACTGCAGTGCCATGCCTCTTCTGTGACACGTCACTGTATTTCGCTCTGCGGAATACGAACGTGTATATTTTGTAATGGAAGCCATTAAACCTATATTCAGGACAGTGGAAATTAAAATATCCTGTGGTGCCTCTGCTGTTTCCAGTCGGCCGACGGCCCTTTAAAAAAATACACACACAGTTAATACTGGGTCTGCTTATTTGTGGCCGGCAGAATAAGAACACATCAGAAAATCTGCGCTCTTTGTTGCCTATTAGCCAATAACTTTCTGTTTTATATGACATAAAATTAAATATAGGAAACATAAAATAAGTAAAGGGAAGAGACAAACAAAACAGTGCACATTTCTTCAATCCTTAGGTCCCAGCATTTTTTTCTCTCTAATCTTGTTACAGCTTTAGATCACCACGCTTTCTTATCTGCGAAAGGTATCCTTATAATTAAGGGGTATCATTACAATTAATCTGAATAAAGGGGCTAAAGTATGGCCTCAATACAACTGTCGCGCAAACGGAATGCAGTAGGATGTGCCGTACGTCAGAGCTGGATAAAGCATGGAGTGGAATTTTAGCAGTGAAAGCGTAAACAAAAATTCTGGCAAAAGAACATTTATTAGATTGGGAAATTTAGTTGCACACATGAATATGTGTAGTGAGTAATATGATGGTTGCTGTTGTCTGCAATCTATTACGTCGCATATTAATTAAATCTAGAACTTTACTTTGGAGTCCCCTGCAAGGTGTATGATCTATGGAAGAGGAATGGTCAAAGCATGGTTGAATCATGTACACTTACATTCACACGCACTTGAGAGACTAACAGGAAGGAAAAGAACTACAAACCTTCACCACAGCACACGTGGGTAGCAAGAGGGGCTGTTCCCTTGATTTTAACATGAGGAATAAATGAATAAAATTTCTATTAAAGTGAATTGCAATAAAAACCAAGCATAAATAAGAATCACAATTAATTCAGATATTCTGCAGCGGAAGATCACTGTGGACTCAGCGCTGTAGACTTTCTCATTAGATCATGACCACATGGTCCTCACCAACAATGGCGTGCACAAAGAAGGTTATCAAGTAAAACGAATTGAACAAAATTAAGTCATAAAATCACGGAACTCATATGCTATATACATGCTGTCGCAGAAGGGATACTAAACAAAGTGAACTGTATCATATAAACTCAACACGGCTCCATGTGTTCTAGTAACAGTTCTACTGAACAATAACCTGCACCGTCCCTGGATTTTAACGCATTCAACACTCTCGAATTGACAAGTAAAATTTCACACACGCGATAATAAACAATGAATGATAAAAGGAATCCTTTACTTTGACTAGCTTTGAAAAACTTACATTGAACACAACATTAACTTCTCATCGAAAAGGCACACTTACCACCTGTAGGTCTCACCCGCCTCACGTCCCACGGAACACTCTACGAGCATTCACTCCCCAACCAAAACCGCTGCCCGTCCCTACGGAAATGGCCAGAGAAACCCCTATTGTGGTGCCAACCTATACAAAAGATTCGTCCAAGGCTAACAGAAACCTCTTTGCTACCTGGTACGTTTTTCCTACAGTTGGCTGTTCTGACACAGTGGCAGACTACGACACTCCCATGGATCTACATACTGAAATCCATGCACACTCTCATTCATACATTCAACTGATCGGACAAGAAGAGGAAAGAATAGATACATTGAAATATGGCACTTAAATGTTTCAAACATGCGTATGGGGCTGCGACAAGTACCAATAACCTAATGAAATGTTAAAACGAAATATGGATACTATGGCCACCACAAACACACTCAGCTGCTCAATCTTTTCCCTATTCTTCTTTACATCTAGGGTAATAGACCGTTTGCACCAACGATTGAGGTGCCAGAGGCAAACAAATGAAGCTGTGTGGTATGGCAAAATCATGATGAGGCTTATGCAGAGACCCTACACCTCATCAAATCTCGACAAACGTTTTGCTAAATGAAAAATCAAAATGTCGTTATCTAATACTGAAAAAGCTGTTAATACGAATAGTACTCAACCCTGGTGTGGTTTCTGTTTGATGATGTCTATTTTGTCATTGTCTGCTGGACAAAACGAAGTAGGCCTTTCTAATATTGCAGCAATTGTAACAGACGCCAAATAGGCGAGTCATTTTTATCTCTCTCATTTACATAAATAACACTGCAGAATATAACTGACGAAGTACCAATATCAAATGCCCGTTGCGCCTACTACAAGCAAAAAGTCTTATGTTAGGAAATAATATCACATTTCGTTCATACGCTCCAGTTTCTCGAGCATGAGATCCAAAAGTATTAGTAGTACCAAATTTTTGTATTAATTTGGAATCGCCTTATTTTTCCACATAATTTGTGTGAGGTCCCCGTTCCTTTTCCTTTCTCGTTCTAACAAACAGTCTTGTCATCACTAATTCTCTAACTATTGCTGCCACTGTCAAAACTTATTCTCCGGGTAATTTCACTAACACTGCCAGATCACCGGTTCAGCATCCCGCGTTTATTCTCCGGTTAGGCGTTATTACGTGTTCGTAAAACGCGTTCTCCGAGCTATTCCGAGAATAGAACATAAGTGGCTGCTAACCGGTGACTGTACTACTGGTCCTTGGTAGAGTAGCGATCTGGCAAAAATTTTCTGTCAAAATTTCATTTTCTTGGATACACCGAGAAGATAATACTTAATCTCTCTTACCTGTTACTCCTGCTAGTCGTTTATTTCCACTCTGGTAGTCTAAATGGTTCAAATGGCTCTGAACACTATGGGACTTAACATCTATGGTCATCAGTCCCCTAGAACTTAGAACTACTTAAACCTAACTAACCCAAGGACAGCACACAACACCCAGCCATCACGAGGCAGAGAAAATCCCTGACCCCGCCGGGAATCGAACCCGGGAACCCGGGCGTGGGAAGCGAGAACGCTGCCGCACGTAGTCTAAATCTATGGATTTCGCTAACAACTGTAACAGCGCTGATCATTCGTACACCCAGTCAGTCACATGAACAAACAGCGATTGGCATTCTTTCACCCGTTCGGGTTTATTCGGCTCAGCTCTTACAGCCCAGTACCCTTTTTTCTGCGGATAAGTATTTTATTTCTTGATGCGACGGGGATTCCACTGGCAGAGACATCACGTGCACTATGCACGCATTCAAAAATAAACTTACGATTCATTCAGAAATCAACTAGATTGTATTCAAAAATCTTGAAAAACCATAAGGGATGCGTTTCAAAATCATATGAATAATCGATAGATCAACGTGCACTGGATGCTAGGCGCTTTGTGAAACAAGGTTTTTTCTTCAAGAATATGAATTTGGCACCCCCTGAAATTGTCGGGGCAGATACCTCGGTTTGCCCCACCCCCTTAGATCAGAGCAGGTGACTGAATACTAACTTTGCTACCATTAACAGCCTTTATCTTTGACTAGAATTTCTCTGGGTTTTGTGACAGATTTTTCGATAATATTCTGCAGCAGTACTTCTTGAACGCTTCGCGCGTTACCTCTTGATGACCAAACGTGTTTCCATGTACCCTCACTACATCCATATATAAATTTTTTGAGGTTGTAGTCACTAATAAAGTCTAAAATAGCGTTCATTTATGATAAATACAGATAATACACACTCTTGTTGAAAGGGAAAAATAAATATTATACGATCTGTTAGTTCCAGTTTTGCTAAGGTAACTGTAAATTACAAACACCGATTTCCTACGAAGTATGTTCTGCGCAAACAAATTAAAAAATATATTCATGTAGATATACCCTGATACTAGGGGTGATTTTCTTTTTCCTTTTACGAACGAGGATACTAACGCTGAAATTGTTGATAGCGGAACGGATGCTACAGCCCAAAACATTTCTCGTTGAACTCAGCGTAAGAAAATTCACAAAATATCATGACGCAAGAACGAGTTTTGATACAGTTAAGATGATAAGTACATATAAAACCTGCTTTAAGTTTCTGGACCTAAATTTTCGAAAATAATTTATCTGCACACGTGATTTTACTCGGGCAAATAGCAAACATCGCACAAGTCGGATTGCAATTCGTAAGAGGGTTGATCAACAGAGAATGAGACTGAAATTTTTGCTGTAGCTTCAGTAATAGTTTCCTATCTGTAGCACGAATATTTCAAGGGAACGGGTTTTTATATATAATATTCATACGCCGCAGCACCCTCCAAGCGATAGGCTGCTAGTAATGCTCTAGTTTGTAGACACTACTTCGATTTCACGTACCACACAACGGAGTTGAAGCGTGAATAGCAATGTGGCACAGTAAAATATTTGGTTCATTTAATATAATACGACCACTGAAACTTACGAAAAGCTGCAGCAAGTGTGCGGTGAAGATGCATTGAAAAGTTGCAGCAAGCGGATGGTGAAGATGCACTGAAAAGCTGCAGCAGTGTTTAGGTGATTCAAGGACTTCAGTGACTGCCTACTTGTCTGTGTTAAAGCAAGGTTGGCCTGGTGTTTCAGCTTCTGCTGTGACTCAATTCATCATCAACACAGCTGTTGTGATTTTCCGTGAGGATCGGTGGATAACATTTCGTAACCTCCGTCATAGGCTGTGAATTTGTTATTAAACATCAACACAGTTGTTGTGATTGTCCGTAAGGATCAGTGGATAACATCACGTAGCCTCCGTCATTGGCTGAGAATTTCTTATGGTAGTGTCATCACGATTATGCATCATCATCTCCACATGACCCGTGTTCACGCCCGTTCTGTGCCGCGTTTGTTGGCTTCCGGACAAAAGACTGTGGGAATGGGAACAAGCCATGAGGTGCAGCGTCTCTTTGTTATGGAGAAGATGCGTTTCTGGAATCGATTATACGGATGATAAGTCACGGTTGCTTCTTTATGACACTGACGGAAAACGAACAAGCACAGTGTGGAAATCACCAAGTTCTCCAACACCAAAAAAGGCAAAAGTTGTTCTATTTGCTAGGATAGTGGTGGTGATGACTTTTTTCGACTGTCATTAAATAATTTACCAGCATCCAGTTCGCTGTCACAATACTGCTCCAGCAGCATACAACATGTCAGACTGGCTAAACTGAGGAAGCACACTGCAAGGAAAAGACGAGAACTTTCTTGGAATGGGTCGCAATTTCATCATGACAATGCACAGCCTCATGTTGCAAATCAAGTCATGCAGTTTCTGGCAAAACCACATTACCTATTTACCGCTGTCGCCCAATAGCCCCGATCTTGCACCCTGTGAGTTTTTTCTTTTTTCAGGGCATTCTGTTTGAGAAAAGAAAAGTAAAGCGGTTCTAGGACTGGCAGAGACGCTATAAAAATTGCATTCAAGTAAGAGGCGAGTACTTGGAGAAAGATCATGTAAACACTGAAATGGGGTAATAACAATATGTGAAAAATAATCAGTCTCAGTATCTGTCGAAAAGACCATCCCTCGAAAATATAAGTAAACAAATGTGATAATTTTATGCATTTTACCTTCTGTTGGTTTCTGTTAGTTTCTATACTATTGTGACCAAAATGAACGCTGTAGGGTCAGTAAAACTCAAATTAAATGTATTATGGTATCTTTGGCTAGGAAATACCAAATTGTGGGCTCAGACGACGAGTCTGCGCACATTGGCCCCTTTTATTGCAGATCTGTGGGAGTAGTGTGTTACGTGTATTTCTGGGGTAGATGGCTGTATAGTGTAATATTATTATGTTTTTTTTGCGTGTGTGATGAGAGAAGGAGATGACGAAAAAAAAGTGTTCAAATGTGTGTGAAATCTTATGGGACTTAACTGCTAAGGTCATCAGTCCCTAAGCTTACACACTACTTAACCTAAATTATCCTAAGGACAAACACACGCAACCATGCCCGAGGGAGGACTCGAACCTCCCCCGGGACCAGCCGCACAGTCCATGACTGCAGCGCCTAGACCGCTCGGCTAGGAGATGATGAAATCCAGTGCCATCACATAGACAACTCCCACTGAACAGTATAAATGCACGCCGTCGAGCTAAGCGCTACTATCCGACGGATAGCATCATATGGACTCACTTCAAGAGAATTTGGGACAGGTTTGGGATTTAATTTGGGACACTGGAACAAAGGCTGGTGAGCAGCAGCTTTACGCCATCACCTCTCCTGCCCTAGCTGTCCAAATACTGGCAGTGGAAATTTCTTGCACCATCAGGACTCGAACAGACTTACTCCAAGTGAAACAGTCTCGCCCAAGAATGCATTGTGACTTTCATTTTTCTCCCTCTCTAAGTCTCTTTATAAATGGGAACAAGAGCATGCAAAAATCTTTATTAACAAGGTAAGGAGTAGCGTCTTTGATTAGTAATCAAAACGCCTTCGGTCCCGGCCCAAAACCCGTCACCGCTTAAATTTTGATTAATAATCAGCATTGGCCGCAGAAGACTTCCAGCGTAAGTAGTCACCCTCATTCTGCCAACGGCCTTGTCAAATCAGGGCTGAGGAGTGGACAGAGGTTCAGGGCACTCTCTTGTTCTTGGGGTTGGTAACAGCTCCTAAAGGAGGAAGAATCAGCAACGATCAACGACATGAGGATGCAGAAGGCAACGGAAACCACTGCATTAAAGACACGTAACGTGTGGCCTGTAATTGAAAAAGTGCCATGTTGACCTCTCCATTAGCGAAAGATTCTAGAATAGTCCCCCATTCGGATCTCCAGGACGGGACTGCAAAGGGGGAGGTGACTATGAGAAAAAGACTGAATAACCAACGAAAGGGTAACGTTGGGCGAGTTGGGGCGTAGAATGTTAGAAGCTTGGACGTGGTAGGGAAGCCAGAAAATCTGAAAAGGAAAATGTTAAGGTTCAATCTAGATATAAGAGGCTCAGTGACGTGAGATGGAAAGAAGTCAAGGTTTCTGGTCGGATGAGTCTTGAGTAATATCAAGAGCAGCAGAAAATGGTATAACGCGAATTACTATTCAGTGATACAGTTTTTCTTATCAGAAACGACAGCAAACCAACACCGACTACAATAGTTCAGTTACACATGCCGACGTCGCAAGCTGAAAATGAAGAGATAGAGAAAGTAGATGAGGATATTGAGTGGGTAATACAGTAAGTAAAGGAAGATGAAAATCTAATTGTAGTGAAGGACTTGAATGCAGTTGTAGGGGAAGGCTAAGAAGAAAAGGTTAGAGGATAATATGGGCTTGGGACAAGGAATGAGCGAGGAGAAAGACTAATTGAGTTCTGTAATAAATTTCAACAAGTACAGCGAATACTCCGTTCAAGAATCACAAGAGGAGGTATATCCTGAAAAGGCCGGGCGATACCGGAAGATTTCGGTTACTCCGTAGGCTTTCCCGGCGTAATAAATCTTGAAAGTCTCTTCGGGTTAGCTGCCAGATTCTAAAATTAACTTGATTCAATATTTCGGCGATCCAACTGTTCGCAATCTTCAGGAGAACGCTGCTTCTGCTGCTTAGTCCCGCTGAGAAGTAAGGAACGAGGAGGTTCTCCTCAGAACCGGCCAAGAGAGGAGTATAAGGAAAACGCTGTCAAGAAGAAGGTACAGGATGATGGGACATGTGTTAAGACTCCGAGAATAGCCTACACGGTACTGGAGCGAACGGTAGAGGGTAAAAATTGTCAAGAAAAACGGAGTTTTGAATACATCCAAGAGATAACTGAGAACTGACGTTGTATGTGCTACTTTGACATGATGAAGTTAGCGCAGGAAAGTATTACTTGGCGGGCAGCATCTAATCGGGCAGAAGACTGATGACTGAGATATACAGGGTGGTCCATTGATAGTGACCGGGCCAAATATCTCACGAAATAAGCATCAAAAAATGGTTCAAATGGCTCTGAGCACTATGGGACTTAACTTCTGAGGTGATCAGTCCCCTAGAACTTAGAACTACTTAAACCTAACTAACCTAAGGACATCACACACACCCATTCCCGAGGCGGGATACAAACCTGCGACCGTAGCAGTCGCGCGGTTCCACACTGTAACGCCTAGAACCGGAAATAAGCATTAAAACGAAAAAACTACAAAGAACGAAACTCGTCTAGCTTGAATCGGGAAACCAGATGGCGCTGTGGTTGGCCCGCTAGACGGCGCTGTCATAGGTCCACCGGATATCAACTGCGTTTTTTTTTTAAATAGGAACCCCCATTTTTATTACATATTCATGTAGTACGTAAAGAAACATGAATGTTTTAGTTGGACCACTTTTTTCGCTTTGTGATAGATGACGCTGTAATATGTGGTATCACGTAACATTCCACCAGTGCGGACGGTATATGCTTCGTGATACATTACCAATTGTGGAAAAGGTCGATATCGTGTTGATGTATGGCTATTGTGATCAAAATGCCTAACGGGCGAGTGCTGTGTATGCTGCTCGGTATCCTGGACGACATCATCCAAGTGTCTGGACCGTTCGCCGGATAGTTACGTTATTTAAGGAAACAGGAAGTGTTCAGCCACATGTGAAACGTCAATCACGACCTGCAACAAATGATGATGCCCAAGTAGGTGTTTTAGCTGCTGTCGCGGCTAATCCGCATATCAGCAACAGACAAATTGCCCGAGAATCTGGAATCTCAAAAACTTCGGTGTTGAGAATGCTATGTCAACATCGATTGCACCTGTACCATATTTATACGCACCAGGAATTGCATGGCGACGACTTTGAACGTCGTGAACTGTTCTGCCACTGGGCACAAGAGAAATTACGGGACGATGACAGATTTTTGCACGCTTTCTATTTAGCGACGTAACGTCGTTCACCACCAGCGATAACGTAAACCGGCATAATATGCACTAGTGGGCAACGGAAAATACACGATGGCTGCGACAAGTGGAACATCAGCGACCTTGGCGAGTTAATGTATGGTGCGGCATTATGGGAGGAACGATAATTTGCCCCCATTTTATCGATGGCAATCTCAATGGTGCAATGTATCCTGATTTCCTACGTAATGTTCTACCGATGTTACTACAAGATGATTCACTGTATGACACAATGGCGATGTACTTCCAATATGATGGATGTCAGGCACATGCGTGCGGTTGAAGAGGTATTGAATAGTATATTTCATGACAGGTGGATTGGTCGACGAAACACTATACCATGGCCCGCACGTTCACCGGATCTGACGTCCCAGGATTTCTTTCTGCGGGGAAAGTTGAATGATATTTGCTATCGTGATCCACCGACAACGCCTGGCAACATGCGTCAGCACATTGTCAACGCACGTGCGAACATTAAGGAATGCGAACTACTCGCTGTTGAGAGGAATGACGTTTACACGTATTGCCAAATGCATTGAGGTTGACGAACATCATTTTGAGCATTTATTGCATTAATGTGGTATTTACAGGTAATCACGCTGTAACAGCATGCGTTCTCAGAATTAAGTTCACAAAGGTACATGTATCACATTGGAACAACCGAAATAAAATGTTCAAACGTACCTACGTTCTGTATTTTAATTTAAAAAGCTACCTGTTACCAACTGTTCGTCTAAAATTGTGAGCCATATGTTTGTGACTATTACAGCGCCATCTATCACAAAGCGAAAAAAGTGGGCCAACTGAAACATTCATATTTCTTTATGTACTGCACGAATATGTAATAAAAATGGGGGTTCATATTTAACAAAACACAGTTGATATCCGTTTGACCTATGACAGCGCCATCTAGCGGGCCAACGACAGTGCCATCTGGTTCCCCCCTTCAATCTAGACAAGTTTCGTTCTTTGTATTTTTTTCGTTTGACGCTTATTTCGTGAGATATTTGGCCCGGTCACGATCAATGGACCACTGTGTATATAAAGATAGATATATACTCGTATATGAATCTTTACTGAAATCGAAATTTTGCCTGCGCGTGTTCATAATTTAATAGAGGTTAAGAGAACTGTCGAAATTTTACTTCTAGATGTAGCAGTCTTGAAATTGAATCGTTGAAAATCGTGGCTTCGTAGAATTGTAGTTCACACGCTACGACTTTCGGCAATATTTTGGCATTTAGCTGGTTGCTGATACTTGCACATTGCAGATACCTTACCTTATCCTACCTACCCATAGCCTTCTGGCCCTGCACACATTCTGTGACTTTTCTTTTTATATTGTCGATATGTTTCTAATGCCTAATACGTCTAAGAAACATCACAGTTGAAATGACTAGACAATTGGAAATCGTTTAGCTAAACGAGAACGTCTCGCATATTACTTCAACGGAAAAACAGCTAACATACAAATCTAACGTGTCTGCTGCTGGAATTGAACAGTGACATAGACATAATTGTGAGCGTTAACCGTCTGCAAAAAAATTACACTCTCCAGAATGAGATTTTCACTCTGCAGCGGAGTGTGCGCTGATATGTAACTTCCTGGCAGATTAAAACTGTGTGCCGGACCGAGACTCGAACGCTGCAGAGTGAAAATCTCATTCTGGAAACATCCCCCAGGCTGTGGCTAAGCCATGTCTTCGCAATATCCTTTCTTTCAGGAGTGCTAGTTCTGCATGGTTCGCAGGAGAGCTGTCAAGTTTGGAAGGTAGGAGACGAAGTACTGGCAGAAGTAAAGCTGTGAGGACGGGGCGTGAGTCGTGCTTGGATAGCTCAGATGGCGTAGTTGGCTCTCAGCCGTGACAGCGTGCGGACGGCCCCGGCCAGTGCTCCGCTGCCGGCGTTGTTTACTTCCGCGTTGCAGCTTTCAGGCTTGTGTCCGTCCACCATGAACAACATGTCGAGCACTTACCGCCGTGCGACCCTTAAAGTTTCCTTCGCAGCCGAACATGCGCGACCACGTGCACATGAAGTTGAAACGTTCCTACGTGAAGAAGTTCGTTTAGATCCTATCCACGTTCTCGGAATCCATTTTTCGATCACGAGTAGTGTCGTTTATATTAAAATGACAAACACAGAGGTGTGTGAAGATGTTATTCACCGATATGCCAATGGACTTAAGTTCAAATACTCTGATGGTCACGTCGGAGCCGTAACACTTGAACTCGCAGAGTACGGTCGACGCACGATTAGGGTGTTTGAACTACCTTTTGAAGTGCTGAAGGACGAAGTTGTCTCTGCGTTACAACCATACGGTAACGTCATCGGTTACTTAGAGGAAAAATGGCAAACCTTCACGACCTACCATGTCCTTAATGGTGTGCGTCAGGTCAAAATTGAACTGAAAAAACATATACCAACATACCTGAGAATTGGCGGGGTGCGAACCATTGTCATGTACGACGGCCAACCCCGAACGTGTGCGGGTTGTGGACAAGAAGGCCACGTCAGATCTGCCTGCATGCGACGCCGCCTGATCCAGACGCCGGTCGGCGAGGAAGCGTCCCCAGCGGTGATCACTCAGATCCCTGTCGCATGTGCCAAGGTTGCCCAGGAAGGTAGCACCTCTGCACAGGATCTTTCTGCTCCGTTGGCGTCGTCTGATCAGGTAGATGCAACCGCTACTGAGATTCCTTCTGAGGTGCCACAGACGCCAGATCCTGACCTGCCGAATCTTCGCAGCACGGTGACTGAAAAAGCTACTGAGATGGACGTTGACCCGGGAGTGGTACCTACTTCTGCTTTCCTTCAGACTGGTCCGGAGTCAGACGAAATCCACCCGCAATCGAACTCTAAACGACATGTTCCAAAACAAGGATCGCCACGAAAGAGAAAGAAACGTAGCCGTTCACCCCCTGATGAATCTATTCTAGGGATGGATACCAGGGATGCAGACCCGAAGATGGAGACAAACCGCTCTTTGATGACCAAAAGTCTGATGCGAACGACCCGCCACAGGCGACCACTGGCAACGGACACCCCTCCTTACTGGCGCCGTCGCCCCCACAGGTCGACGTTGAAGAGAGCCTATCCGCTGAGCCGAAAACTACGTCTCTACGTGGATGATGTGCACAGCCGATGCCCTATCACAGTATCAGTCTCCTGGGCAGACGACGTGGAGATCGAAGGTACTGGGGTGGACGGTGCTGATGATGGGGCGCCCCCATTGGTTGCGCCCGCGCCCGAAAACATTCCACAATAGCAGTCTCTTCAGCGGACCGGTAAGATCGACGAAGAAGGAGTCCCACCTGTGCCTGTGGGACTCCAACACCAGCATTATCGTGTCGCAACGATTAACCTCGCGACCATTCGTTCGCCCCACAAACTAGCGCTGCTCCGCGATATGATTTATGATGCGGACATAGATATTGCGCTTTTTCAGGAAGTGCATGTCGCCTATATTCACCACCACATGGCTTCACGGCGCATCTTTCTCCCACTTCGGACACCGGTAGTGGTGTTGCCAGCATCTTACGAGAAGGTCTTCCTGCCGAAGATGTCCTATACCTCCCCAACGGCAGAGGTATGGCCCTTACTCTCGTTGGTGTACGCATCGTCAACATTTATGCGCCGTCGGGCTGCAGCTACCGTCGTGAACGCAATGCCTTCTTCGCGAATGAAGTTACACCCCTTTTTATAGGACCACACGATGATTGGGTCATGGGTGGAGACTTCAACTGCACCCAGCGACCTCAGGATCAACTGCCGCGTCACTCACCACGCGCAGCTCTGGAAACAGTCGTCACGCGACTACAATTTGTCGACACGTGGAGACATGTTCACGGTGATCTTTTGGGCTTTACGTACTACACTGAGCAATCCTCTAGCGGACTGGATCGCATCGACATCTTGCGATCCCTAATTCAACACACTCGACAGGTTGAAATCTGGCCTGTTGCTTTCTCAGATCATGAGGCTTACTTCTGTGATGTTGTTCTCACATGACAGGCAGTATGGCACGGACGTAGTTTATGGAAACTGAACACGGCACTTCTTAATTCACCTGACTGTCGACTTCTAATAGAAGACACTTGGATCACATGTAACACACGCCGTCCCACGTATCCGTCTACCATATCCTGATGGATCCCGTGTGCAAAACCTGCTCTTCGAAAAGCTTTGATCCGCTATGGCAAAGATGTTATCGCCTGGAGTAAGAGCACTATGGACTTTTATTACAGGATCCTACGAGAATGCTCCACGATGCCAGCCTCCACTGAGCGCCATACAAGGATGAACCATGCTAAGGCCCAAATCTCCAATCTCATGCAAAGGCATTTGGAAGGGGCGATAGTGCGATCTCGTACTGCTGATCGCATGCCTCATAAACATCCGTCGATGTACCATATCATCCAAGAACGCCACAATCGACACCGAAAATTGATTCACGTCCTAAAAGACCAAGAAGGGGGTGGTGGCAACAATATCAGTGATTATCGGCCCATCACCCTCCTTAACAGTGATGTGAAAATCTTCACTCACCTTTTGGCGGCACGACTTAAAAAATGTTGCCCGATATGTTGTGTCGCCAGACAAAGGATCTTTGGGAGGGGATAATAATATCCGCACGGCTTTATGCCGCTACAGGGATATGATCGCCGTTACCCAGGCACAACGCCTCTCTGGGTCACTTGCTTCTTTGGACTTTCGTCAAGCTTTTGATAGGGTTGACCATTCTTTCCTTTCGGCCGTTCTCCACCATATGGGTTTCCCAATTGTCGTTATCACGGTAGTGATGCGCCTTCTGCGGGGTGCCTCATCCAGGATTATGTACAATGGCAGACTCACTCCTCCGATAACAATAGGTCGATCCGTACGTCAAGGTTGCCCTCTATCAGCGATTTTGTACGCCTTTTCCTTGGAATCCTTGCTATGTGCACTAAGACAAAACGTTTGGTAGGGTTGTCCATAGATCGCTACCAATTCTGTTGCACGGCCTATGCTGACGATGTAGTCATCTGTTTACGTAATGCCGACGATGTTCGAGCTGTTTTGACGTGGGTGGCGACTTATGGTGAGGCGTCGGGTAGCTCTTTAAACGTACGTAGGTCACAAGTTATGTTCATTGGCACGGGACTTCCCGTGGAGTGCGTTACACTTCTCACCACCGTTGATACTATTCACTGTTTGGGAATAGATTTTTCATCTGATCTCCGGAGTTCAGCCACCATCAACTGCCGACGCCTCCTTTTAATGATCAGAGCAGGTCTTATGGACCATCGACTTCGATGCGTAGATATTCTCCAACGAGCTCGATATGTCAATATATATATCGCATCCCGAGTTCCCCATGTAGCACAAGTTCTACCTTCCCCGCTTACTGTGGCACGTCGCATGTTGGCAGCGATGGCATCTTTTATCAGCTCTGGGCTATTGTTCAAAGTTAATTATGCAACCCTCACTCTTCCTCGTGAACGAGGTGGGATAGGTCTGTTTCACGTGCCGGATAGAACTCGCGTCCTATTTGTCAGCTCCCATATGACGGTATGGACACGTTGCCCAACGAGCCTCACTGGTCTCCTCCTGTCGGCATATATACCGGTCTCACTGTCAGCTCCAGTGATGATCTCGGATGTTCCGGACCAGGTCCATTATATAAGATACTTCTTTCTTGAACTCAGTTATCTACGCCTCACCTTACCAAGACAGCTTTTACTCAAGACAATGGCAGTATACAATGTCCTCCAATTCGGTCGTCCACCTAACCCGATTGAACAAAAGTTCCCCCAGGTTGACTGGCGTCATGTATGGCGCGCGGTGTTCGCCTGTTACCTTGACACGAATGTTCTATCTGTCTGGTACCTAACTGTCAATGGTAAGCAAATCAGTCAATCTCGCCTTCATCGTATCCACCGCGCCCAATCACCTCTATGTTCCACGTGTGTAGTGCCAGACAATGACGAACATCGGTTTGTTTGCGGAGCGGCGGCGGAGGTTTGGCAATTGATTCGTCGTATATTGGCTTTTCTAACGCGGTACATTCCGGATCGGATTACTTCCCTTTCATTATTATTTCCGGAACGTGATTATTTTCCTCGGACAAAGGCCAATGCTGTGAATTGGATTCGCGGTCATGCCATTCACTACCCATTTGGACAAACTGTAGACTCTGTACTCGATTTTTGGAAATATTTCAATTACCGTCATTATGTCGTTGTCCGTCACCCAAAATACAGACAATTTTTCTCGAACTTCCTTGGGAATGCTTTCCACGATCCGCCTCGCAGCTGGAATGTGTTAAGCCAAGAGAGAAGGAGGTTTCCTGTTTGAACCAATGAACATTTCTGAACAATTGAACGGAACACATCAATTTCGAGAAGACGTGACTCAACATATTACCAGCGGGATGCAGAAGGCCTCTGATCAATTACACAACAAAAATAAACAAAAAAATACAAATAAAAATAAAATTCAGAAAAAGGAAGATTTTGTTTTGTTTGTAAGCATAGCCCTAACCTTGAATTCCCATACTTCCCCTGGTATATAGGCAGCTCTCTGGGGTAGGTTTAGTCAGGAGCCAACGCCTGAAGTGGACCAGATTTTTTTGTTATTGGATGAAAAGTGGCGGTGGCACTTAGTTTCTTTTTTTTAGTTCCATTTTCCTAAGGGGCTTTAAAATAAGAGGAAAAAATTTTAAAAAAAGATGATAGAGCACTCGCCCTCGATAGGCAAAGGTCCCGAGTTCGAGTCTCGGTCCGGCACACAGTTTTAATCTGCCAGAAAGTTTCAAATCACACTCTGTTTGACTTTTGACTGAAGTCGCCACCCTACAGGTTTATACTATCAACCACGGAGGAGAAATACGCCGTCTAAGCCAAGTAATGGTGATCAGGCAGTGTATTGTTACGTATGTATCCTGAAACTCCGCACGTTATAATTTTTCGCTGCTGATGCATAGCTACCGTATCTACACTATCTGATCAGAAGGATCTGGGCACCTGTATGTGGGCATTAATGCGGGGTGTGTCTACCTTCGCCAGTTTGAACTCTGCTGAGGACACCATCAGTGAGGGTGTGAATACCTGTGGAGGAATGGCAAACCATTCTGCCTCAAGTAATGTTGGAAGCTGTGGGATCTCTCAAACCAGTTCCACTGGGAGTTTTATTTTCGCTCAGCTAAAAGACTTTTTGCGCCATGTGTCCGCAGAGAATTCTATGAAGAAGACAGACTTATTCGACGACAACGCCTTGGCCAAGGTGATCATAGTCTCACATAAGGACACCATATTCTCTAAGGGATGACTGAAACTAATTCCTGTGGAGAAACTGATTTAGAAAAGCTGTCATATATCAATTACACCAACTTCATTTGGTCTATGAAAATGCTTTCTCCTGTCATTACTCATTGTAGGTAATACGATCAGTTACTTCTATTACTGTAACTTGCTAAGGCTTGGTGATATTTACAGTCTGAATCCTGCATAAGAATCGTGTGCCAGAAAGTATATTTCTTTACAAGCTGTAGCAATTTCATTGTGTTATCTCTCGAAAAATCATACAGCCATAGTGTCTATCATTACCGCAATCACAAAAAAGAAAGAAAAGAGAGGCGCAAGGACTACAATTTTGTCATCTACGAGAACTTATACGATGAAAGAACTTCAGAATATTTGTAGCCACGGAACACTACAAAATGAAACTCATTCGGTAAAAAGTAGTATAATCGTTTCTATTTTTGAACTGTGTTCCAGGTTTCACACAATACATTTTCGCAGTTATCATAATAACCATAAAGTGATATTAAATGCAGTGTGTAGCCTCAGAATATTGCGTGACAGAGGACTGTTCTCTAAGATCCATCTAATATAATTCATTAAGTTGTCTTCCACGTAGATTTCAATTGCTATGTGTGTGACCAGACGGCAATTATCATTTACATGTACCCTATTCTTATGCGACGTGTGTGCGTTATGGGGTCTTGATGGAAACCATCTCTGCTTGCGAGGCCAAGAATGTAGTACTTGTCTTTTCCATTGTCCTCCACATCTGCTGCCTTTATCCAGTTATATGCAATACAGTTAGCATTGCTTCTGGAGTTAGCTAATTTTACACTGGTGGTTTTCACTGTTTTGTCACTATCACCAATCCGTTGCGATAATTTTTCAGTTTGGATGAGAAGCCAATGTGTCTCCTTAATTCTTAACTTTAATCCACTAGCACCCCATTAGCTGCCTAGTGCTGTTGTTACGACAAGCATTTCATAGAACATTGGTTTACGCATGAGGAGAAATTTTATTGGATGCCTCTTAGTATGATCGTCACCTTGCTCTGCTTCCATATAGCACTCATTTGGGAGGAACAGGGTTAATGCAAAATATAACAAATATTATTTTAAACAATATTATTTATTATATAAGATTGTATACAAAAAAATAACAAATTCAAGTGAAGAAGCTGCCTCTCCACTTATTCAACCATAACAACACTTTTCGATTAAAATCTGTTGGCTCAACACCTTATGTCACCCAAATATCACTGAAGACAAATGCATTTGCTAATATACTTGTTAGTGAAGAAACATAATTCATCTATTAACAGTATAACACCATACAGAGACTTGAAACATATTTCTAAGACAAAGTTTTCAGCACTTGACAGTGCTGGTTATGGTGACCTTTTCTCTAACAAAAGCTTTCGGAAAGACTGTCTCTAAATAAACTACCACTAAATTAACAAATTTACATGGAGTTGTTTCATTCCTCTGCATACAAGTTTTACGTGTGAATTGTTTCATTTAATTGAAATTATTATATATTCTACCGTAACAAGTTAGCATTTGACATGCATCGTATCATACACCTCAGTATTAAATTTTTATTTATTTGTTCTGGTTCTAATAACGCATCTGCTGCTAATGTGCTGAGTGTATAAATACATTATTCTCTGGTTGGGCCTAAATAAAGGCAATTTATGCGTTTACAGTGAGAGCTCAGCTGACAGCTGTGTGCCTGAAATGACTCTGAAAAAACCTTGATATTTTAAGTTATTCTGAGATTCATTTTTTAGTCTCTTAACCAAATTTCAGGCATTGAGCTGCAGTACACAAAATATTTTTAATGGACGTAAGCTCTTCCTGTCACATCTCACTTAACAAACAGTGGACTGATGTCATATGCTTTGCCACATGCAGCTATGTCTAAGTGGGAACTGTACACCATACAACCATGTAACGTGCTGCAGTAGAATCATTTGATCTAAGCATTATATCACTCAACGTCCACTGTACTTGTATTTAAATAATATATATTCTCAGTATTAATGCTTCCATTTTGGTACACTGTGCATAGGTATTGTGTTGTATCGCTGCCCCAAAGGACAGTTTGTCAGTTCTTGCATTCAGTCCTATTCACAGTAAGATATTGGCGCAAAATAAACAGCCACAGGAGAAAATTGCTAAGTTGTTTCCAGTTTACGGTATGGAAGGGGGCGGGACAGAACAATAACCCAGCACAATATCATTTATTGTCACTGAGGTGCATGATGCATTTACTTGATCCTAATTAACATGTCCCATCTGAAGCAATGGATATATGATGCTGGAGCCCACAGTTGAATGTGACATGTGATCATCCACAACCTCATCATCAGAAGATGAAACAGGCATATGGACTTCATCCCACTCGTCAATGTTGCCTTTACCATCTATCGATAGCCCCAGGTGTAGATTTGCTGGTATGTTTCCAATAACAAAATGTTCTTCTGTCATGGGAAGTCGGTCTTTGAGCAGCAGCCTATATGGATTTACAGAAACAATCAGTTTAGCTATAATAACAAATCAATCTTGAAACACATATAGATATTTGCGAAACTTTGCAACTATCCTCAGATTCTGGCAATAAAAAACTTTACTTACCAGCCTTGGGCATCAATCACAGTATGCACTTTGGGAACAGGGAAGCCGTTGAATGGAGACGCCACAGGCAAAGTGTAAGCACCCATATTCTCAAAAATCAACCAATCTCCTATGTCCAGCTCTGGCAGCAAAGTAGACTCAACTATTTGATCCAGGCCATCACAAGTTGGTCCCCAGACAGAACAGGGACGCATTTTAGGTCCAGGTGCCTTTAAAAGGGAAATCATGTTTTGAGCACTTAGCTCTTTTCCTTTCATTTCTTAATTATGTCAGTGTTACATGGCATGTGAGTAAAATAATTCGCAAACATTGTCAGACTTACTTTGAGAGGAACTGGTGTCACTTTCATATGGTCATACAGAATACAATTAAAACTGCCATACAACCCATCATTTACATAGTACATGACTGATGTGATGGATCCATCATTTGGATTGATAAGTTCTCTCTTGGAGTGAACGTTTGTAGCAAGTGTGTAAGCTGAGGCAACGTAATAACGTCCTGGTTCTGCAATTATGTGAACATCTGGCTCAGGAAAGAAGTCTCCGAGAGCACTGTTCACCACCTCTGCAATCTGGAAATATGGAAATAACCTTGAGACACACAATACAATATTCAGTTCCACTAAACAATCATTAGTTTATTCAAAATAAAATAGCACAATGAATGTACTGCATAGAAGCAGGAAGCAACTGAAGATTCTCAAAATGTGCTAAGATTTCATTATTTTGATTGGTGTTATCGGTAATGTCAGTCCTCTTCATGAGTATCCATTGTCAAAAATTATATACGTGCAGTAACATAGCAGACTTTGCTAATCGTATCTCTCAAAGTAACAAGTTGCTTGAAAACGATGCAAGCATTCCAACCATCCAGAAATGTATACCAGAAGTGTGAAATTAAATGAGACAAAACGGTAGTAATTGGACATAAAGAGTTACAAAATCTAACAAACTGAAAACAACGTGAAGTAATGGTCTTACTAAAGACAATACACTTTATATTGCTACTTTACTGTAATAATTTAAGTATCTATCCATTACGAAGATGAAATCAGAAGTGTTAGTTTGTGTTGCCTCGTAAGAAGAGAGCTAAAATTCCTGACGTTACCTTGTCTAAATGAGCACCCTTGTTGCCAGGATAGCCACCACCAAGATCAAGCAAACTCATGGAGAAGCCAAGAGCTGACCCCAGATCAAAAAGTCTTCGAGCAGCAGAAATAGCTTTGTAGAATACTGGTGGATCGTCACAGCCAGAGCCGACGTGGAAACTGATGCCCACAATGTCTAGACCCAACGAGTGAGCCAATTCCATCAGGCGTGGTGCATCTGATTCTGGGTCACAGCCAAACTTATTCCCAAGCTGGCACTGAGCAACGGCAGCGTCATACCGGATACGTAGCACCAGCCTAAAACATGGTTGACAAGGAAAATGTTTTTAGTGTTTACGTACAAATACCAGAAAAATTTGTCCGTAAGTACGGAAAGTGGATTCCGATTGCAGTTTACTCACTTGGCAGCAGGATATAGGCTCTTTATTTTGTGGAGCTCACAGTCACTGTCGAAAGTCATCAGATCAACACCTACAGCTGCTGCGTGGCGAATGTGCGACGATGGTTTTGCAGGGTTTGCGAATATGATGTGGCTTGGGTCGACACCAACGGAAAGAACTCTGTCAATTTCAGCCTGTAACAAAGTAATATGAGTTCACTGAAAACTATTTGGTGTGTTTGTCATGTATTGTATTGCATCTTCTGTACACTTAATAATGCAAAATAAATTCTTGTTTTTTAATAGGTGTGACAGAAATGTACACTCACCTTTGAAGCACAATCGAAGCAAGTTCCAAGTGCAGCCAGCACCTCAATCACAGTGAGGCTATCGTTGCATTTCACCGCTGCAAAAATAAAAGTAGTAAGTAACTCTGTTACTCATAATTATTTTATACTGACGAATGACAGTAGAAAGCATTTCCATAGATTAACTGTAGTTGATGTAACTGATATCTGACATCTTTTCAAAATTATTTTCTTAACAGAAATCGATTTCAGTCATAACTTAGAGAAAACACAGTCTTACTTGCTACTATTGCTGAGAGGGAAACCTACCATAATAAGGCTGTACCCTCGGCATTTTAATTTTCCATTCCTTGTGTTTGTTTATGATGTCACCAACGTCACAGACATAGAATGCTTCTTCTTGAATCTACAACAAAAGTTATTCACACTGTGAGTAGGATATAGACTTGAAGAGCTGGCCAGTCAATAACATCTCCACTGAGATGGAAGTATCAAAGTTCATGGACTCACAAGGTATTTACCATACTTAAAAAGTCGTCTTTACTTACTCCTGACTCTGCAATATCCTTTATGATGCTCCAGACGTTTGAACTGGCATCCATAACATGAATACGTTCATCAAGTTTACCCAACTGCATGATGGATGTTGTTTGAATCAGGGGTAGGTGATACTTGGGCGAAGGTATGACCGATCAGTCCTCGATTTTAGGAAAAGCTGGTTGGAATAAGCAAACTGTAAAGAGAGAAAAATTCAGTAGAGTGCCATGTACTGAAGTAACTAATTTTAAAGCAATGTGTCTCACTGACTAAACCCAAATAACAGAATGTTTCTATTTTAATGACTGTTCTGTTCCAAAATTCACGTAATTTCAGAACAAGTGTGTTCAGCAACACACACACTAAAGAGGAAAGTTTAAGAGTATTGAACAGTGAGATGTACTGAAAACTACTTACGAGGCAGCCCTCAGTCAGTTTGTACTGAAGGCAGAATAAATAGGATGAGAGATTCTTGTTGGCCTGTCAGAAGAGTGGTACCCAAGGCGGTTCACCGTTTAGGTACAGTCGGCAGCTGGATTTGTATAAGAAGAAACCTGTTGCTGGGCCCTGACGCACTTGAGCACAGGTTACAGCACCCTGTGAAAGAATCATCACAATTAAACCAGTGCGGTTTCTGCATCACAACACACTACCTGTTCCATAGTAATGTTACCACACGTAAGTTAATACTACTATTACAGCACAGTCCAAGCACATAGTCTCAGGTGTTCAAAATGGTTCAAATGGCTCGGACCACTATGGGACTCAACATCTTAGGTCATAAGTACCCTAGAACTTAGAACTACTTAAACCTAACTAACATAAGGACATCACACACACCCATGCCCGAGGCAGGATTCGAACCTGCGACCGTAGCAGTCCCGCGGTTCCGGACTGCAGCGCCAGAACCGCACGGCCACCGCGGCCGGCTCTCAGGAGTTAAGGCACTAACTCAAAGCAATAGAAATAGTGAAAGGAACGTGTCTACCTGACAATCAAACTTTTTCCACTGACCACCTACATCCAGACAGCAACTACCTTGTTGTAGCGACACGTTTTTCATAAAGACGTAAGCTTGTAGGAATGACTTTAGCGTAAGTTTAAGATCGCTTACCTCATTAATGTGCAGCCCAGGTTGCACATTCAAAGCTCGTGAACACATTCACTAAGGCCGTTCGCTATACTTTCCATACACCAGGCAACTGGTGTGAGACTATGATTTTCTCGGCAGTAGTGACCAAATTACGGTCGTCGAGTAACTCTGTTTCCTACACAGAGCTCCCTCCGGACACTAGGCGTAAAAAGGCCTTGTAGCTTCCACAAGCGTTTAGATTTCGATGTCCGTAAGTGGACACTGGTGATCTCGACAGAACAGAGCTGCCCTTATATACACTGGAAAACACGCCAGGGGCAGTGGGGATCAAATCTTATCAGGAAAGTGGCGTTACGGGCCAAGAATGGACTCCAGTCGGTTGTTCTTCCCCCGCCCCACAGGTGCCCGTATTTCGGGATGACGTGATCGCTATTTTTACTCGGTGTCCGTCATTAATGGACGGAGCTCCTATCTCTTCCATCAAGAGTGGCGAGCAGCTGTGAGAACCGTGATAAAAGTCGTATGATCGCGTAGCCGTTGCATAACTACCGCTGAGCACATTGCCACCTCGATTCCGAGGTCACTTGAACCGTGCAACAGTTCCAAAAGACGAAAAATTTTTAATTATGGATGTTTAGATGGGAATGTGAAATCTGTTTTGTCGGAAGAGCAATGTACAATCATCGCACCTGTAATATATTTCTGTGCTGTCATAACGAAGCCGGAGCTTCATGAGATCGATTAATTCAACTACCATAATGCATGATAGGTGAAAGATTGCATGAACAGCTGCGAGAGATGATCATTGTCTCATAACAGCTGGAATTATTTCTCCACTACTGCATCATATGTCATTGTCTATCGTGGGTTTATTGCTGTATCTGAGGTTTCCGCCGTACAATCGCCAGAGCTATGCTTTAAGTGTCGACTCTAGCAGAATATTCTATTTTTGTTTGCAACAACTACGAAGAACTTTTGAAATTAATCCGTACCGCGAAATCGAATGTAAATTGCGTCGCTAGCATTTGGGGAAGTAACCGATACGGAGAAAGGAAAAGTAAGGGGCGCAAGTATGCCCTATTCTAATTGAATCTTGGTTAATACACTCCTGGAAATGGAAAAAAGAACACATTGACACCGGTGTGTCAGACCCACCATACTTGCTACGGACACTGCGAGAGGGCTGTACAAGCAATGATCACACGCACGGCACAGCGGACACACCAGGAACCGCGGTGTTGGCCGTCGAATAGCGCTAGCTGCGCAGCATTTGTGCACCGCCGCCGTCAGTGTCAGCCAGTTTGCCGTGGCATACGGAGCTCCATCGCAGTCTTTAACACTGGTAGCATGCCGCGACAGCATGGACGTGAACCGTATGTGCAGTTGACGGACTTTGAGCGAGGGCGTATAGTGGGCATGCGGGAGGCCGGGTGGACGTACCGCCGAATTGCTCAACACGTGGGGCGTGAGGTCTCCACAGTACATCGATGTTGTCGCCAGTGGTCGGCGGAAGGTGCACGTGCCCGTCGACCTGGGACCGGAGCGCAGCGACGCACGGATGCACGCCAAGACCGTAGGATCCTACGCAGTGCCGTAGGCGACCGCACCGCCACTTCCCAGCAAATTAGGGACACTGTTGCTCCTGGGGTATCGGCGAGGACCATTCGCAACCGTCTCCATGAAGCTGGGCTACGGTCCCGCACACCGTTAGGCCGTCTTCCGCTCACGCCCCAACATCGTGCAGCCCGCCTCCAGTGGTGTCGTGACAGGCGTGAATGGAGGGACGAATGGAGACGTGTCGTCTTCAGCGATGAGAGCCGCTTCTGCCTTGGTGCCAATGATGGTCGTATGCGTGTTTGGCGCCGTGCAGGTGAGCGCCACAATCAGGACTGCATACGACCGAGGCACACAGGGCCAACACCCGGCATCATGGTGTGGGGAGCGATCTCCTACACTGGCCGTACACCACTGGTGATCGTCGAGGGGACACTGAATAGTGCACGGTACATCCAAACCGTCATCGAACCCATCGTTCTACCATTCCTAGAACGGCAAGGGAACTTGCTGTTCCAACAGGACAATGCACGTCCGCATGTATCCCGTGCCACCCAACGTGCTCTAGAAGGTGTAAGTCAACTACCCTGGCCAGCAAGATCTCCGAATCTGTCCCCCATTGAGCATGTTTGGGACTGGATGAAGCGTCGTCTCACGCGGTCTGCACGTCCAGCACGAACGCTGGTCCAACTGAGGCGCCAGGTGGAAATGGCATGGCAAGCCGTTCCACAGGACTACATCCAGCATCTCTACGATCGTCTCCATGGGAGAATAGCAGCCTGCATTGCTGCGAAAGGTGGATACACACTGTACTAGTGCCGACATTGTGCATGCTCTGTTGCCTGTGCCTATGTGCCTGTGGTTCTGTCAGTGTGATCATGTGATGTGTCTGACCCCAGGAATGTGTCAATAAAGTTTCCCCTTCCTGGGACAATGAATTCACGGTGTTCTTATTTCAATTTCCAGGAGTGTATTTCATTCGTTCTTTCATTCATCCAAAATAATCCTTGGCTCCCACAAACTGACATATACGTCATTTCGTGCCTGCTTGAGAACACACACACACACACACACAAATATATCACTGCACGACACATAGTTCAGCGGTTATGCCGCCAAATACAGAGATTCAAGGAAAACCTTGCGCCTCATGCATGAAATTTTAATTCACTACTTCTTCCCTACAAACTCTATCCGCAACACATTTCTCAGACACTATCCACATATACCGCTGAATGTAGCTACAAAAGTATACCATTGTACAACACATAGCTAAGGAAAGATGATGTCACAAATACTGAGATGCGTGAGAAACTGCCGCATCATGCATGTCATTTTAATTTGTTACTTCTTCTCTACTAATTCTGTTCACATTTCGCAGATAGTATATACAGAACACGTGAGGCAATATTGACCCTACGACTTATCTTAGAAGATAGGTTAAGGAAAGGCAAAGCTACGTTTCTAGCATTTGTAGACTTAGAGAAAGCTTTTGACAATGTTGATTGGAATACTCTCTTTCAAATTCTGAAGGTGGCAGGGGGGTAAAATACAGGGAGCGAAAGGCTATTTACAATTTGTACAGAAAGCAGATGGCAGTTATAAGGGTCGAGGGCCATGAAAGGGAAGCAGTCGTTGGGAATGGAGTGTGACAGGGTTGGAGCCTCTCCCCGATGCTATTCAATCTGTATGTTAAGCAAGCAATAAAGGAAACAAAAGAAAAATTTGGTGTAGGTATTAAAATCCATAGAGAAGAAATAAAAACTTTGAGGTTCGCTGGTGACATTGTAATTCTGTCAGAGACAGCAAGGGACTTGGAAGGGCAGTTGAACGGAATGGACAGTGTCTTGAAAGGAGGGTATAAGATGAACATCAACAAAATCAAAACGAGGATAATGGAATGTAGTCGAATTAAGTCGGGTGATGCTGAGGGAATTAGATTAGGATATGAGACACTTAAAGTAGTAAATGAGTTTTACTATTTGGGGAGCAAAATAACTGATGATGGTCGAAGTAGAGAGGATATAAAATGTAGACTGGCAATGGCAAGGAAAGCGTTTCTGAAGAAGAAAAATTTGTTAACATCGAGTATAGATTTGAATGTCAGGACGTCGTTTCTTAAAGTATTTGTATGGAGTGTAGCCTTGTATGGAAGTGAAATGTGGACGATAAATAGTTTAGACAAGAACAGAATAGAAGCTTTCGAAATGTGGTGCTACAGAAGAATGCTGAAGATTAGATGGGTAGATCACATAACTAATGAGGAGGTATTGAATAGAATTGGGGAGAAGAGGAGATTGTGGCACAAATTGACTAGAAGAAGGGATCGGTTGATAGGACATGTTATGAGACATCTAGGGATCACCAATTTAGTATTGGAGGGCAGCGTGGAGGGTAAAAATCGTAGAGGGAGACCAAGAGATGAATACACTAAGCAGATTCAGATGGATGTAGGCTGCAATAGGTACTGGGAGATGAAGAAGCTTGCACAGGATAGAGTAACATGGAGAGCTGCATCAGACCAGTCTCAAGACTGAAGACCACAACAACAGATACAGATGGGAGAAGAAAGAAATGGACGGGGATAGGGGAGGGAGAAATGAGTAGAGAGAGCGGAGAGGACGAGACGACACAGTAAAAAAAGAGGACGAGGTGGGCGGAGACAGCGGGAGGAAGAGAGAGGTGGGAGAAAGAGATGAACAGACAGAGGGGGAGGAGGAAATGGTCAGAGGAAGGAAAAGGAGGAAATGGAGACAGAGAGGGGAGAGGATGGTGGCCACAGAAAGGAAAATGGAGGAGATGAACAAAGAGAACGGGAGGAAGAGTTGGACAGTGTGTTGACGGACGTGGATAGAGGGAGGGGGAAGGAAGAGATGGACTAATAGAAGATTGGAATCAACCGATACCTGGGCAATGTCGGGTATTCAGCTTGTTTTAAATAATTCAACAAGGAAGCCCTACTGATCCTGTTTGTAATTATTTGTACAGCCCTTTTCTGTACCTTGAAGATAGTCTCCATATTCCCAGCATTTACTACCCAAAACATGATCACATAACCGAGGATAGAATGCATACATCCAGGTTACGTCATTGTGAGGCATGAAATGCTGTGCACTGGACCCAAGATTTGAAGGGCAGAACATGATGTGTATATTCTCTCTTCTGTACATGTTTTGTCCAGTTCAACTGACAGTTTACATTCGTCTCCAAGACTTTGGTCTCCTTTACACATTATAATACAGCATCTTTGGCTTTTAATCTAGCAGTATTGTGCTTTTTACTCAGTCGGAAGTTCATACAGATTACCTTCTTTTGATTTTGTGTTACTCTGTTGTCTAATGGCCTGTAGTGGACGTCTTTGAGAGCATCATTGGCTTTTTTCTAAGTGTGCTGCTGTTTCTTTTCTGTGATCAGTATGGTGAACAGTAATTTTCCTCCATTCTTGAAGCACTGTGGTAAATCATTAACACAGAACAGGAAAAAAATGGGGGCTAATGCACAGTCCTGGGAGTCACCTGTATTAATATATTGTGGGTCTGATAGGAGTTTTACCAGTAATCTTCTTAAAGCACGTAATATTTCAGCTCGTTGCTTCCTGTTTCTCAGGTAAGACCCACACCCTTATTGTCACACCTCTTATTCCTAGTACCTCTAACTTACGTAATAAGATTCTGTTTTTAAGCGTCTAAACCTTTGACAGAACCTAGGTAATACCTATTAACATGCGTTCCTCACTCGTGTTCCCAGTTTAAAATTCTGTAAACTTTCTTTAGGAATGCTGGGGTTAATTTTTCTACGTCCATCCTTGTGACTGATGATCTGCGGGACTTCGGCCGTTCACTTACTTAATAAAACGAAACACCTGTAGCCGTCGTTTCCCCAACCAGGCGTTAAACTCCAATCGTGTACACGGTCTACGAACTGGCTTCCGTAGAACAATGTAAAGGCGATGTTGTGTCTGCAACCATCAACTACTAAAGCTACTTTTTCCCAGCTGCGTAAATTTGTCGCAGCGTGCTGCAGAATACGCTTACGTTTTCCGCTGTGCGATGCGGGTCGCAGAGTGCTGCGTGAAACGTTTTCCTAGGCGTGGCGCGATGGGCGTCAGAACCTAAAAAATGAAACTTGGAATTCGGCAAAACTGCACCTGATAGAGTGATACGAGAGCTACCTCCTGATACCTTTTTTTTAACTCAATGAAAGTTTTGTGCTACTGAAATAGATAAATATTTAAGATTTTTATAAAAGTTGATTTTTCGCGCTACTCGATATTTATCACACCATATCTCCTAAATTAAGAGTCGTACGACAACATAACTTTATTGTTGCCTTCAGTAGTATATGTAGATAACGTCTGCAAAAGTTTCGCAAAAGTGTTGGTAATAGTGAAGTAATAAATTAAAATGTAACCTCTGACGCGGAACTATTACCAAACCAACGTCCAAAATGTAGTAAGTAACAAACTTTTTTCTGTTACATTTTTTGTTGGGGGTTAAGGCGAGGAAAAGTTTCCGAAAGGTTTGAAATAGTTTTTACAGTTTCTTGGAAGTCGGTGGGTGCTATACTTTCTCCTAGACGAGAGCAGTTTCGTGCGGTTCGTTGGCGCGACGCTGTTTCCTGCGCACTGCGACGAGAAATGCTAAGCCCGGAGCAGTGCAGTGCGACATCAGTATCGGAGACGGTGAAGGCCTAACACGCAGCGCAATGCTCGAGCTAAAAAAACTGTTAATTTTGGGACTCCGAAAGTACATGGAAGTCAGGGAAGAGGAGGAGGTCTCTATGTTATTGTCAAGAGTACGCAGGAAGAGCAATGCAGTGAGACGAATGTTTTTGCATCGTGAAGAAGAAGGAGTATATAAAATTTTCGTTAACACATTTGCCCGACGATGCGGAGAAGTTTATCGCATTTTTCAGATTCACACTGAACCAGTTTCATTATTTTATTTCGTTAATTGAAGACAAACTGGAAGTAAATCCTGTAAACGAGTGGAAAAATGTATTACAATGGACATAATAAAAGACATCTACATCTACATCACCTAACGGAGTCTGGCGGAGGGTACTTTCGGTACGACTACCTGATCCCTACAACCCTGTTCCACTCGTGAATAGTATTATTCATTTTTCTTCCGATTTCTGACCAAATTAAGTCTTTTTGTCATTTGAATTTTCCACTCGGCGTCGGCCATATCCCACAAAATTTGCTTTTAGGAAACCAGTTGGATAAGTTGCTCATCCTCTGAGGCAGAGAAGCGGTGAGCCGACATTTCTGGTGATTGTTTCTGTAACAACTCTGTCAAAAATTGTCTGTTGTTGCCAGTGCGAGCGAAAAAAAACAGTGGAGTTGTCGTATCGCTGGTGCCCAGTTCGACTACCTCAGCTCCTCCGGCCAAGTAAATCGCTACGACGTGCGGGACAGACTCCTCCCGAAGCACCCAACCGTGTCTCGCAGCCGGAGCCCACTGCGGCACTGTGTTGTCCGCACCCTATGAAAACGGGCTCGTATCTTTGCATTGTGCGAGTGAGCAGAGGGATCTCGCACGCGTTTTACGAAGCACGCTGCGGGAAATTCCCGCAACTAGGAAAACGCATCTTAAGTCAGTCGGTAGTTGATGGTTGCAGACACAACATCGCTTTTACAGTATTCTACTGGAGCCAGTTCATAGAAATTGGCCACTGGTGGGATCGTGTATACGATTAGAGTTCAGACCCTCAGCGTCAGTTAGGGCCTGAAGATGGCGAATTGGGTCACCAAAACTGGTTGCAGTATAATAAAATAACATCATAGTAACGGCTGCAGCTGTTTCATTTTATTATGGATGACTAATGTTGGTGATATGGCCTCTGGTGGTCCGATCAATTTGAAATTTCTCATTATTCTGTTGTAGTGTAATTGACTCTGCAACATTTCATAATACTAGCAAGTCCTATTCTCGGATAATCAGGGTTCAGAGCAATTCTGGGAGCCTTTCTTTCTATATGTTAAGATTGTGACGGTGGTTACGATCATTAGTCGCAGATTTTTCATTATGTATCGCGTAGATAGTTGTAACGAGTGTTATGCAATACAGTAGTGCATTTAATGTACTATCTTTTATTGTAGCTGGTTCAAAGAGGTTGAAGCGGAATAAATGCCAGAACAATTCGTTGTAGCAAACGCGATAACGATGTCGTTAGGAGAGTGTGGTACAACGAACGAGCGTTGTCGAAATCGCATATTGACTAGCATGTTCTGTCTACACTAGACAAATGTTGTGTGTGTCAGACAACTGACGAATTTTGTTCAAAATGTCATTGAAAGTGGGCGGAGAGCAGTTAAAAATGATCTGTGTTGCGTGGAACTTTCCATTCATTAGCTGATACGGTGGAAATCCCATTCTACAACCTGATGTAAAGAATGTTTCTGAGCGTTCAAAAATATGTTATCAGTGTGGAATTCCCGCTGCAGAGTGGCGAATTATTTTTGTCTGTTTCTAAGCAGAAAAGTTGCACTGTTTCCGACTTCTTTGTGTTCCCAGGAATGTAGAGAGTTAAGTGCTTTGCTAAGACTTCGTAGCGGGAAGAGCGATAACATCAAGAATCACTCCGACGTTGATTATTGAAGCTGTAAAGTGTTTTATAATTTTATAGATAAACATGCAAACACGTACTTTCACTTCGACATACAGTGCTTCAGAGGAATGGAGCGAGGTGACACAGTATTAAGTCAGTGGACACTGATTCTAAATTATTCCCTTTCAAACTCTAGTCAGATGTCATCAAATGCTCTTTGTACAATCATCTTTAGATAGATTATGGGTCAACAGCTGTTACTAAATCTTTACAAGGATGACACTTTCAACTGAATATGTTATGTCTGTTCTTTTCGACATGTCCGAAAGAACAGACACCACATATATAACTACGGCGATGACGCCCAGTTATCGCTACAGTGTAGATGCACACCAAGCTCCGAGTTCTTATGGGAATCGGCGAGATGGTACGATTAATGAGGCTAACGAGCGGGGGCACTACATCAGGTTTGTGTGGTGTAAGTTGGAAATTCGGGTCTGATTGGAAACGTGTGCTAGGGTAGTCCGTGCGTTTATGGCGACCACTGTCTCCAAATGGCGTAGTCAGCGCCTCTGCCTAGTAAGGCAAGAGACATGGGTTCGAATCGTTGTCTGATACAAATTTTCAACTTTCCCCCTTGACATAAATCAATGTCCACCGGCAGCTAGTGTCTTTAATTCCCTTGCGTCTAACTTCAATTGTATTTATAGGAGTTATTTCGTTTGCGATAGATGTCGGTGTTAGATTACAGCATCTTCAGGCCCCTGTATGAGACTATGAGATAATGTGGATACAGGGTAATCATCATTACACATCTCACACTGGGTACAAAAATTCGATCTCCGTTAAACCGATCTTTTCTGCTTCTGTTGTGAGCGGCAGCAGTACATCAACTTACAAAATGAGTCCCTTACACCCGCCACTCTCAGTTTCTCCCCTCTCGCTCTACCTACGAGACGATTCTTCGATAGTAGTAGAATATGTGTCAATCAAAGGTACCATATTTTTCATATTTCTGATGAGCAGATTGCATAGAAGTAAATACGTACGAAATCTATTTTTTTTTCAGTACTGCTTTTGTTTAATGGAAATGAGCCAACAGCACTTTAGGTAAAGCTGTCCACAAACCGAAGGGATGGTTTGAACATCGCAGTGTTTCGCTAGACACGGCTCTTTGTCTTATCTTAGAACTGACTTACTCAGCCAGTTAGGGACGTAGCTGTCTCAATACACAAGGCCACCTGAATCTTAATGTGGTTGGATAAGTACCCCGTTCTACCAAGGCGAGTACTGCCATTGAGTACACCACCCCTTAATCCCTTGAGTTCCAGAGATTTCTGTCCGAAATTACCTCATCATTAATTACTGTTGAAGTACCAGGTCCTTTGCGTGAGACCACCGATGCCGTTGCAAGACAGAGTTATCTAGTCGTACAATGACGTACTTCTGTAAATCTAGTGCACAGTATCTTTCAAAGCTACAGTCGGCGGTGATAGTAGGACATTGTAACATATTTACAGTTTCTTCTTGTATTCGTTGCTGTAGATCTACAAGGAAACAAAAGGGACCTTTTAAGCGTGGTATAACCTGGGTCATAAAGTGAACGAGATGGAGCCAAAAGACACGAAGAGCTTTTGCGGACAGAAATCTTCTGTAACTCTACTGCCATAGCCACTGAGAGACAGCCGTATCGTCTGGGTTGTGACCGTAACAAAAAATTTTATGCAACATGAATAGCATGCGGAAATAAGGTAATAACATATTGTCTTCCATTATACTACTTTATAACAGTCTTGCTTAGTTTATCTTCTTTTATAGAAATTTGTTGGGCTGATTTTGAAGAGGTCAACAACCCGAGTTTGACAAGTTAGTTATTGAAGTAGTCTCTCGAAAATAGTTGGACAGGGAATGATAAACGTGTCTCTTTGAAGATGCACAATGAGAAAAATTAGAAGATTAAAATTGTAACACGGTCAGGCTTCCGGACAGTTGCTTTCGTCTTGTTCACAGCGTTGAGGTGCTATAGTAGGTCAGTAGCCTATGATGTCTTCTCGGTCGCTTTTCCCCTTAATTGGACCTGCAGGATACTTAAATTCTTCGACAGCGAGTGCTAGCCGTTATGATTACACCCCAAAGAAAAAACTCGTAGTACTCTACTACGCTGAGGAGACAGAACTCATGACATACCTTGTAATATCGTGTCTTACTTCATTTTTCACGACATAATGCAATCAGTATTGGCGGCCGAAAACTTTTGTCATAAGAAGTCACCCTCATTCTGCCAACGGCTTACTCAAAGAGGGCGGAGGAGCGGATAGAGGTTCAGGGCACTCTTTTGTCCTTGGGGCGGGAAACTGCCCCTACTTGGAAAAGGCCAGGTGATACGGTAAGATTTCAGTTAGACTACATCACGGTCAGTCATAAATTCCGAAATCAGATACTGGATTGTAAGGCTTACCGAGGAGCAGATATAGACTCAGATAACAATGTAGTAGTGATGAAGAGTAGGCTGTATTTTAAGTGCTTAGAAAGAAGAATCAATAAGCCAAAGAAGTGGGATACGGAAGTACTAAGGAATGACGAAACACGCTTGAAGTTCGCAAAGGCTACAGCTACAGCAATAAGGAATGGCGGAGTAGCTTAGTAGGCAGTATAGTTGAAGAGCAATAAACATCTCTAAAAAGGGCACGCACAGAAGCTGGAGAGAAAAACATAGATAAAAAAAAGAGAAGGTAATTGCGAAGAAACCACGGGTAACAGAAGAAATACTTCCATTGTACAAAAATGTTGAGGGAAATTCAGGAATACTGAAATATGGGTCGTTTAGGTGTCAAATAAATAGGAATTGCAGGGAACTAACACAAAATGGCTCCATGAAAAATGTGAAGAAATCGAAAAATAAATAATTATCGGGAGGACTGATTCAGTATACAGGAAAGTCAAAATCACCCTCGGTGAAATTAAAAGCAAGGGTGGTAACATAAAGAGCGCAACGGAAATTCCACTATTAAATGAAGAAGAGAGAGCGGATAGGTGAAAATAACACACTGAAGGCCTCTTTGAGGGGGAAGATTAGTCTGTTGTGATAAAAGAAGAAACAGGAATCGATTTAGATGAAACAGCGGATCCAGTAATAGAATAAGAATTCAAGAGAGGTTTGGAGAACTTAAGATCAAATAAAGTGTAAGGGATTGATAACATTCCATCAGAATTTCTAAAATAATAGGGGGAATTGGCAACAAAACGACTATTCACATTTGTGTGTAGAATGTATGAGTCTCATGATATACCATCTGACTTTCGGAAAAATATCATCCACGTAATTCCCCAGACTGCAAAAGCTCACAAGTGCGAGAATTATCGCACAATCAGCTTAACAGCTTATGCATCCAAGTTGCTGACCAGAATAATACGCAGAAGAATGGAAAGAAAAATTGAGGACGTATTAGATGAGGACCAGTTTGGCTTTTGGAAAGGTAAAGGCATCAGAGAGGCAACTCTGACGTTGTGGTTGATAATGGAAACAAGACTGAAAAACAATGATGATATGTTCATAGCATTTATCGTCCTGGAAAAATTGTTTTTCAATGTCAAATGGTGCAATTTGTTCGAAATTCTGAGGAAAATAGGAGTAAGCTATAGGGAGAGATGGGTAATATACAACATGCACAAGAGCTACGAGAGGATAATAAGAGTGGAAGACCAGGAACGAAGGTCTCGAATTAAAATGGTAGCATGGACGGGATGTAGACTTTCGACCCTATTCTTCAGTCTATACATCAAAGAATCAATGACGGAAACAAAATTCTATGTAGACGTTCTCAATGATGCGATTCGCTGATGACATTAGTATCCTGAGTGAAAGTGAAGAAGAATTACAGTGTCTGTTGAATGGAACGAACAGTTGAATGAATATAGAATATGGACTGTAAGTAAATCGAAGAAAGTAATGAGAAGTAGCAGGAATGAGATCATCGAGAAATTTAACATCGGGGTTGGTGATCACGAAGTAAATTAAGTTAAGGAATTCTGCTACATAGGCAGCAAAATAACCGACGACGGAAGGAGCAAGGAGGACGTAAAAAGCCGACTAGCACCGGTAGGAATGGCATTCCTGGCCAAGAGAAGTCTACTAGTATCAAACATAGGTCTTAATTTTGAGAAGGAAATTTCTGCGAATTTTCGTTTGGAGCACTGCATTGTATGGTATTGAAACATGGATGTGGTGCTACAGACGAATGTTGAAAATTAGGTGGACTTATAAGGTAAGGGCCGGCCGGAGTGGCCGAGCCGTTCTAGGCGCTACAGTCTGGTACCGCGGGACCGCTACGCTCGCAGGTTCGAATCCTGCCTCGGGCATGGATGTGTGTGATGTCCTTAGGTTAGTTAGGTTTAAGTAGTTATGACCTCAGCAGTTAAGTCCCATAGTGCTCAGAGCCATTGGAACCATTTTATAAGGTAAGGAATGAGGAATAAGTCGAAAACACTGACAACTCGGCGTGTCATGGACTCAACACGTGTGCACCACAAATATTGAGCCATATTGCCTCTATATCCGTCCCCACCTGCAGAAGTGTTGCTGGTGCTGGATTTTGTACACGAATTGCCTTCTCGATTATGGCCCCTAAATGTTTGGTAGGATTCGTGTCTGATGATCTTCGTGGCCAAATTAGTCTCCTGAACTGTCCAGAAAGTTCTTTCAAACCAATCGCGGGCAATTACGGCCCTGTGACGTGGTGTATTGTCATACATAAAAGTTCCGTCCTTGAATGGCTGCAGATGGTCTCTAAGAAACTTAACATAACCATTTCCATGCAACTATTGATTCAGCTGGACCACACGACCCAGTCCAGTCCACGTAAGTACAGCCCATACCAATATGTAGCCGTCATCAGTTTGAACATTGCCTTCTAGACAACCTGGGTCCATGACTTCGTGGGGTCTACGTCACACTCGATTCCTACCATCAGCTGTTACCAACTGGAATCGGGATTCGTCTGGCCAGGCCAAGTTTTTCCTGTCGTCTAGGGTCCAAACGGTATGGTCAGTAGCCCAGGAGAGGCGCTGCGGTAGATCTCTAGCTGTTAGCGAAGGTATTTGCGTCGGTCGTCCATTACAAAAGCGTATTAACGACAAATTTCGCCGCACTGTCCAATCGGATACGTTTGTCGTACATCCGACATTGATAACTGAGATTGTTTCACTCAGCGTTGCTTCTCTGTTAGCATTGACAATTCTACGCAAACGCCGCTGCTCTCGGTCGGTAAGTGAAGGCCATCGGCCACTGCGTCGTCCATGTTGAGAGATAATGCCTGAAACTGGGTACTCGGCACGCTCTTGACCAAGTGCATGTCTGAATACTGAATTCCCAAACGACTTCCGAAGAGGAATGTCCCATGCGTCCAGCTCTATCATTCCGCGTTCAAAGTGTGTTAATTCCCGTCGTGAGGCATAACCACGTCGGAAACCTATTCACATGAATCACCCTATTACAACTGGCAGCTCTGTCAAAGCACTGCCCTTTTATACCCTGTATACGTATTACTACTGCTACCAGTATACAGTATGTGCATATCGCTATCCCATGACTTGGGTCGTCACCTCAGTGTACAATATAATACTGTATAAATAATTTGGAATTTAAGGTCTAAAACTTCAAGGTTGTTGTGACAAATATCATCTGCATGCAACCACCATAATGGTCCCCTTCCCACGGCAAGGCAAAATGTCCATACGTATGTGACAAGGCCTCTTCTAAATTTTAATTATAGAAGGAGCTATGATAATATTTTTGAAACGAATGAAGTTTTCCCGTTCTGGAAACACTTTGATAGTTATCGTGTCATATCTCGAAAACTACTGAAACTGAAATACATTTTATACGTTGACTGTCAATAGATCTCATTGGCAATAGACCTTTCCAATGTTTCGTATTATGTTGCGTATGCTAGGTATAAGCTTCGAAAGGTAGTATTTTCCATTTGCAATTGCGTCAATATTTAACTCGCAACTCGTATGAAGTCTCTAAAATAGGGTTAATATTCTGAAATTAACGTATGGTACAGATGTCTATAGAGTCGATTCTGAATTTTAGTAAAGACCAGACTTAAATTTTTTCTTGAAATAGGCGACATTAACGAGTCCATGAAAGTTGAGAGCTGGCTCTCTTTAGATGTTTCTGACGGGAGCCGTCCACTCCGCCCTCTGCCAAATAGTAACTAAAATAGCAAAACTATTTGAAAGTCGAGCTACTGTTCCATAGTTTTTTTTTCACGTTGTAGACGTCTCAGTCGTTGCCGCCATTCACTGCATGTTAAGTACAAATTTTAATTATGAATTACTAAACTGACTTGCTAAAATGAGAAGCATATTATTTGACAGAGTAATCGTCGAGAAAATTTTACTGCACATTAAGTTTTTGTAACGTAAGTCACTGGGATGAAAATAAAGGGCCTGAATGGGTCTCTCTGCACCCTACTTCTTTTCTGTTCGAGTTTGACGCTGATGTAGGGTCTACAACGTGAGTCGCGACCGTCAATCAAGATTAGCGCCAATCAGTGATGTTAATGAGTATCCAGTGTGGTAGTGTAGCGGGTGCGCGGTATAAAATCATCGCAGATGCCAAAGAGTTTTCGAATCAATCGCCAGGGGCGCTGTGTTTCCTATACATGTTTATAATTTATATGTGTTTTTTATACCTTGGTATGTGAATTTTACGTGTTTTGATGCTCCATGCTTCTAGTTTTAGTTCTGTACTGTCTGCCTCTTCGGTTACTATAATAACTAGTTTTGTTCATTGGAATTATTCCTACACTCAGGAACACTTTTACTACTGGTTGAGCGTTCCTGATAATATCTTGCCGTTTGTACCGATCTGTTTACGAGCTACTAAAAAACCAGATATTTATCAACAAACATTGCCAATCCAACTCAATGTGCCTCAAACTGAACATGTATTAAAATGTTGGCAGCAAAGTACGCTGAATCCGACAACAACGTAAAAGGCGCTATCTATACGTTTTTCGTCACTTGCAATAATCATAGTTTATTCAATCTTAAACGTTAAAGAAGCAATTAAGGAAATGAATGCCGGGAAGAGGGGTATAACTGTAGGGGGAACAACTGTAGCTCTTGTGGCCGGATATCAGCAAGACTTGGAACCTCTTGAAAGGATAACATACCTAGAACGAGTGTGGTTTAGGGATTATCAGAGCAAATAAGGAGCTGGTGGAAAGTAGTAGGGAGGAGAATAACAAATTGCTTATTATGAACATTGGAAACAATACGCTAGTGGAACAAGTGAAAGGATTGTCCTGTCTATGAAATAAGATTACACATAATGGCGAAAGCAAGGAAGATACGAGGAGAAGATGCACACATGCGAAGAAAGAATTCATTAAAAAACATCCACTGGCATCAAGTATTTATCATCATCATCATCATCAAGGACTATTTGGCCCGTTCCGCCTCAGAATTGTTCATGCCTATTCTTTAAGGCAGTGTTTTTCAATCTGTGGGTCGCGATCACCAGGGGCAGGGGGGCTCAAAGCCTAGCTCAGGGGGTCGCGGTCGCAGGGGAAAACAGTTGCACCATGGCCGGTAACTTGTGTTTCATGGCGATCATCTGCTATGGTATAACTGTCACACGGCTGTGACAAGATTTTGTGAAAGCACCTTGCAAATTCGCTCACGTTCAGATCTGGTACTTATTTATAATAATGAATACGAATTTAATCTAAAATGTTTGAAGAGTTCGTATGCGCAAACACTTGCAGCAATGAGAAGCAACACGACGTCTATCGATCTCTTCCCACTTCTGCGGAATTGAACTAATGCGGCGAGAGTGACTGAGTATTGTACAGATACACACTTAAAAAAAAAAGTCTTACATCACCCCGGTTCCCAGAACTCCTGACGATAGACGTTGACAGAACATATTCTGCCAGCTGGGGTGGCCAAGCGGGTCTAGGCGCTACAATCTGGAAGCGCGCGACCGCTACGGTCGCAGGTTCGATCCTGCCTCGGGCATGGATGTGTGATGTCCTTAGGTTAGCTAGGTTTAAGTAGTTCTAAGTTCTAGGGGACTGATGACTCCAGAAGTTAAGTCCCATAGTGTTCAGAGCCATTTTTTGTACATATTCTATTACAGACACAGTCCCTTTGACTGTTCAGATATGTCACTAAACCCGTCCAAAGATGTAAACAAACATGCATGATCAGCGCGTATTAGATGGAGGGGGTCAGACAGCCGATCAGTTCCAGTCATTCCTCCAGGAAGGAGGTACACGGCTCGTGTTGACTGTAGTTCAACCATGCCTAGACGGTCAATACCGTGGTTCAATCGCGTCCACACTGTTACTTTGTCCCAGGAAGGGCTCTCAACACGGGAAGTGTCCAGGTTTCTCGGAGTGAACCAAAGCGATGTGTTTCGGAAATGGAGGAGATACAGAGAGACAGTAACTATTGATGACATGTCTCGTTCAGGCCACCCAAGCGCTACTACTGTAGTGGATGACCGCTACCTACGGATTATGGCTCGGAGGAACCATGACAGCAAGGCCACCATGTTGAATAATGCTTTTCGTGCAGCCACAGGACGTCCTGTTACGACTCAAACTGTGCGCAATAGGCTGCATGATGTGCACCTTCACTTCCGACGTCCATGGCGAGGTCCATCTTTGCAACCACGACACCATGTAGCGTGGTACAGATGAGCCCAACAACATGCCGAATAGACCGCTCAGGATTGGCATCACGTTCTCTTCAGCGACGAGTGTCGCATATGTCTTCAACCAGACAATCGTCGGAGACGTGTTTGGAAGCAACCCGGTCAGACTGAACGCCTTACACACACTGTCCAGGGAGTACAGCAATGTGGAGGTTCCCTGCTGTGTTGGGGTGGCATTATGCGGGGCCGACTTACGCCGCTGGTGGTCAAGGAAGACCGCGTAACGGCTGTATGATACGTGAATGCCATCCTCCGACCGATAGTGCAACCATAATGGCAGCATATTGTCGGGGCATTCGTCTTCATGGACGACAATTCGCGCCCCCATTGTGAGCATCTTGTGAATGACTTCCTACACGATAACGACGTCGCTCGGCTGGAGTGGTCAGCACGTTCTCCAGACATGAACTCTATCGATCACGCTTGGGATAGATTGAAAAGGGCAGTTTATGGACGACGTGACACATCTGAGGGATCTACGCTGAATCGCCGTTGAGGAGTGAGACAATCTGGACCAATAATGCCTTGATGAACTTGTGGATACTCAGCCAAGAAGAATACAGACATGCATCAATGCAAGAGGACGTGCTGCTGGGTATTAGAGGTACCAGTGTGTACAGCAATCTGGACCACCACCTCTGAAGATCTCGCTGTATGGTGGTATAACATGCAATGTGTGATTTTCATGAGCAATAAAAAGGGCGGAAATGATGTTTGTGTTGATCTATATTTCAATTTTCTGTAGAGGTTCCGGATCTCTCGGAACCGAGGTGATGCAAAACTTTTTTTGATGTGTGTAGTATTTACCTCTGGGAGGTTTGGAGGGTCGAGGACAGGATCACATCACCTCCCGGACTGGAGCGGCGATGCAGTAGTAGCGTCTTGTGTATTACTGACAACTTACTTTAGGTGCCAATCATCTTCTGTGATAAAAATATCACACGGAACGAGAACAGTTTATGAAAGCGCATTTAAAAGACGCTCACATTCAAATGAGATATAAAATGGCTGCACCAAGACGCACACAGCTCACTTGCCAGACTTGGCTTCACAGTTACTAGAATGCATTGCAGTAACAAGCTTCGAACCAAACAATACATCGCTTTTCCTGTAGTTAAATGTGGTGATTGCCGTAAAGTTAATCATTGTTTTTTTATAGTGCTTTATAAAATAGTTAAAAACTATCTTACAAAAAACTAGTACCATCATTTGTAAAAATATATATTATATATTCTCGCAATTAATTAAAAAGTAATGTTGTTTTCTTTTGAAAGCGAATGAAAGTAAATGAAACAACCATCGCGCTAAATGTCGCAAAAACTAGGGGTTCTTTAATACAAAAACATAGGCCTATGGAAAACGGTATTTTATTTTTATTAAAATTACATAATTCCTTCTTTAACATTATTTCTGAATTGAGCATAATGTAAATTGTTTTAGAATTAATAGACGATAAATAAACGCAAAACTACAAAACTGTTTCAGTAACCAATCGATAGCTAAATGAAGAAGATCCAGTAAGTAGCTGTGAGAAATTCGAAAAAAAATAGCTTCTTGTTTAGAAATTGACTACACAGCGGGACGTCGTTTAACGATGATAATTCACTTCTGAGTCTTACCTGCGTTGCGAAACACTCGTTACGCGAAACTAATTTTTCTGTTGGAATTCACATAAAAAAAGGAAAATGCATTCCATTTCGAAAAAATACTAAAACAGTTTATAAAATGTACATGCTTTTTCACTAAAAACATTTGTTTTTACCTTGTCTTCAAAACAAATCATAAACACAGAAGACAGCTAGCTGAATGAAACATCTACCTACGTAGTAGTTAATGAACAGTTTTGTTGAATTCATGTTGGTTAACAACGACGTATCTAAAATGGAATTCATATAGAAGTATTTCAGGGCCCTGAAGTAACATGAGTCTTGCTTGCAACACCGTCACAGAGAATTTGGCAATATCGAAGAGATCCGAGCGGAGGAATCGGTTACAATAATTGCAACGTGAGGAGTGTCGCTAACAGTACAGTTGAAAACTGCACTGTCGGCGACGTTGTCCTTGTCGGAACGTCTAATGTACTTCGTTCCTCTTTATAATAATAACACTGATGTAAAACATTTTTCCTCCGCTTTTTCTGTTATTTCATTGTTATTTCTTTCCCGCGGAGCATTAGCCTTACCGTCAAGAGTAAAGTCAATAACAACGACGGTACGATCCAGCGATTATACGCAAATGCACAGTGTTTTATCGGCACAACTGCAATTTGATACTTGATGACTAATCTCTCTCATTTGTATTATTAAAAAGCATACTTGACACTGATGAAGATTTTATTGTTTTGAACAGTTTTTATTCTTAGGGCAACACCAGCGGTATCTGCCACGGATGCCACTTAGCCAGATGGAAGTCAGCAAGGGTTATAGGTCCTAGACTACAATAAAAATACCACAGTTGCAATGAGAATGCTGTGCCTGTTTTTTTTATTAATAATTTGTCAAATCGTGGTTCTATTTTTGAGGCACAAATCACCAATCGCTTTCCAGTTGATGTCTCTCTTCTTAGTTTTATGTTCACCAACGAAGAGATCGCTAATTCACAAAGGTAGGAAGTGTAGAATGGCACTACTAATTTCAAAGCTTCCTCTGCCAGCTGTGAATACTCACCTTTGTCTTCATCCAGAAGACGTCAATTTTTTGTGAATTAAATTCCATTTTATGCATCCCGTCAGCTGCTAAATCTATAACTGTATCTTTCGTCATCGTGCTCAAATCAGCCAGATGTACTGACATATCTAAAAAAGGATTTAGTATCCATCTATGACCGTTGACAGCGTCAGAGGTCAGCTGTGGAACGTAACTTAACACTTTCTCTTCCAAATTATGCAAGCTCTGTATCATGCAAGGAATGACAGAAATTAGTAGCAACGACTAGTCCATTGCAAATTCTTCGACAATCGTCAGAATACAAGGGAGAGATTCAAAGATCACCTTTTGTAAAAATGTTGACCACAAACAAAGTTTTGCGAGGAATCCTTTGATTTTATCATTAACTGTTATAATGTATTCTTCTTTCCCTTGGTAGCTCTTGTTTAAAATATTTAGGTGGTTAAAAAGATCAGCGAGAAATGCTAATTTTAATAGCCAAGAAGGGTCACAAAAGTAATTCGAATATTCAGATTTAGAATCTTGTAAGAACATTAACAAGTCACCTTTTAGTTCCAGAACTCGTGTCAATACCTTTCCTTTGGAAAGCCACCTGTCCTCCGTATGATAAAGGAGATTTTGATGGAGCGAACCCATGTCTTCACAGATGATCCTGAACAGTCGAGTTTGCAACGCTTTACCTTCAATAGAGTTTACAACTTTGATCACCTCTTTAAGCACATCATTTAAATCAGAAGTTAAAATCGTGGCTGCCAGAGCATGTCGATGGAGAAAGCAGTGTGTCCACGAAAAATTTAGCATTGCGATACATTTTGTCCAGTCAGTCTCGTAGTTGCGAGTGCTTCCTAAAAACAAGTCATACAAACACTGGCCAGCAGTGTTCACAGGGAGTGCTTTGCAAAATAAAATGTCTTCCATGATACTTTCATCTGCTTCAAAGCGCACGAATACTATAAATTGAACACAATCTGAAACATCAGTACATTCATGAAACTGCAAAGCAAAATGTGGGCTGTTCTTTAATTTTTCGACTAACTGTTCTCCAATGTCACAGGCCATATCGTTTATTCTACGTTCAATTGCATTATCAGAAAGTGGTATGCTTTTTAGCTTGTTTGCCTCTTGCTTACCTAGCATAATTTCAGCCATATCCAGGGCTCCTGGCAAAATTAGATTCTCTGCATCTGTATGCGGCTTTCCTACTTTCGCGATTCGGAATGAGACTCGGTGGCAGGCTAGTAACGCTTTCTCATTGACATTGGATACCTAAAATCAGATAAAAATATTGTTAAATCAGAAAAACTAATAAAAAGTTAGAAACATTAATACTATTTTAAATCAACAAATAACATTACTATTCTATTACCTGAATCATAGTAGTGCTGCTGGTTAGTTTCCTTTAGAAGAAATCCAACGGTTTATCAGCTTCCTTGGAATGTTTAGTTGAGAGGTGGTGCAGAAGCTTTGATGGTTTCATACTCTCACGTTGTAAGGCGTGTATATTTCTATTGTCTATTGTCAAACCACAATTTATGAAAGATGTTTATATTTTATTAACAGGATTAAGTAGGAATATTTATCATGTTGGAAATAATTGTGGTAGCAGGGACTGTCAGCACCAAATTATTGTTGGCAAGAGAGACGGCACATTGATATAATTTTAAAAAGGGCGGGAGAGACCGCGTATGGATACATTTTAAGAAAAGAGCGGGAAAGACCGCGCATTGATACAGTTTGTAATGGTAGCAGGGACTGTCTGCACCAGAAAGCATTGTTGGCAGGAAGAGACCGCACTTTAGCGTTCGTAGGAAGTCAGTAGTAAGCGAGATGTGAAGCGAGTCGGTAGCAGGTCTGAAGCGAGAGGTTGAGAGGAGCTGTGTGCCTGCCAGCCACTAGCTATGATTTACAAGAGATTATAAACGGATGTACAGAGACATCAGCTAACTAATATCATAAGAGGAACTCATATTACTGAATTATTTTCTTTGCGAAACTCAAGACTACTGAAGGTATGTTTGCGCAATGCTAGTTGTAAAATTATTGTAAAAAGTAAGTCCCATTTGAACGTTTGTAAAATCATTTCATTACTAACAGTAAATATTTAAAGAAATGTTTTCAGAATATAGTTAATTTTTGCCAGCAATGTTCCATTACTGATTATAATCCATCCCAAAAACTTTGCAAAAATTTTATTGTTGTCACGAAAAAGTGTAACTATGAATTACGTAACTTCAGTTAAAGTAATTAAAGAATGACGTCAGCTTTGCTATTAAAGAATAACGTCATCTTTCACAATAAATAGAGCCACTTATTATGACAGCCCACGAGCAGTTAATAGAGTATAGTAAACCAGAGTAAGTATATTCATGTGGCAGTTCGATGTAGCAGTCAGATGGCGATTCAGTAACAGTAAAAAAGGTAAGGAACAGTTTTGGGTTATGGCAGATAATGACTGAGGGCCACGACGACGACACATTCTATGTTTCGTCGAAATAATCAGAAAATCACTTTTAATAAGCAGCAATTAAATTTGTATGTGAATATTGAGAAAGATAATAAATTTCAAACGGAAGATTTCATTTGTTATTATTAAGCAAGAGATAGAAATCCTAAGGAAAGGTTTCATAGGTTATTGTAGAAGGAAAGGTTATCATTAACAAAAGAGATGTAGAGGAGACGGGAAGGTTTCAACATGACAATACTTCAGCGCAAATTACACATTGAGGTTTATTGTTCATGACAGTAAAATCATACTTCAGGTAACTGTAGTAATAACGTCTGTTTTTTTCGATTTTGATTCGCTTACGCCACTGCCACTTGTTCCAGATGTGGAGGGCTGCACAGATCTTTTAAGAAACTTGTACATTTTATGCTCGCTTAGAGCGAAGCGCGAAGTCAATAATCACGTCCGTACTTGCTGGCGTACTCGGACAACTGGTTGTAGTGACCCTTTCTCACCCTCATACGTCTACCGCGGCGAAGAGCACCGCGACCTCTCTTCACATTGCACTTGATTTCTCGACCAGTATAGTCTCAATAGAAAGAAAATTAAATACGTTGCCTTTGAAATAGCTGACATACTATGGTTATGGGGGTCTCCAGGATACTTTTATTGGAAAGGGGTAGCGTATTCAGAAAGGTTGAAAAACACTGGTTTAAGGGATGCCAATAGCATTTTCTGTTTAACCTTGCCAAACATCTTTGCCTAATCGATAAAATAATAAGTTGATAATCTGAATTCTCTACGTTTCTGTGTTATCTGTGCCATAGTGAAAATACACTCACAACATGAACTGCCTTCTCTGAACTATGTTCTACCTCTAACATATGTGCTTCCACTAATTTCTTGTTTACAATTTTTGAATTTAGCTTGTAACAGAAATTTACCATACTTATTCATTGACAGTTTTCACATTGTGATTTATCTCTTTTCTTGGAAATATTGCATATAAAAGCTTCGTTCAGATTGACTGTCATATGTCCGTTTAGCCAGCAAACATTCATAAAATCATAAGTCTATCTGAGCAGATGTATATTTAACCAGTTCCTGTCAGATATTGGTATGGAACAACTGGATTCTTCCTGAAATTGTACATCTGCAGTACACCATTGTATGGAAGTGAAACGTAGACCATCAGAAATACAGAAAAGATACAAGTGGAAGCTTTTGAAATGTGGCGTTATCAGAAATGTTAAAAATTAAGTGGGTAGCTAAAATACGAAGTGAAGAAACACTAAACACAGTATTTGTGGGAAGGAATCTATGGGCGATCCTTAGCAGACGAAGAGACGGGTTAGTGGAGCATCAGTTACACAGTCCAGAGATATTTGGCTTGGCGCTGTAGGAGGTGGTTTGGCTTTCCCCTCCTCTGATGTCTTACAGAGTGTCAGTTGGGTATTTTTGTCGTGTGATTGACTATGATTAGTACTTGTACAGTATAGCGCTTGTATTGTTATGGATGAAGGGAAGAGAGCGTTTGAAATCAGGTGCCCGCACATAGCCTGCTCCTCTCGAATAGCACCAAGAGAGCCGCTGAGCTTAACGCCCCCATCCGAGGGATGGATCACCATGACCTCACTACATGAGATACTGCGTAGGAATTTGGAACTCAATCCGGAAACTGGCTTGAAGACGGGTGATCTGGAACATATCACTACAAACCATTCTACCCTCAACAGCCGTATACTGGCAATGAAAATTTAACCACCGCCAAGATTTGAACCGGCCTGCCCCTGTGTGAGTCAGTTCCACTGTGCAGGAGTGCTTTAGCGTCCTCGGCTGTAGTGCTGGGCATCAGGCACATTACAGGGGAAGCAAACATACTATAACATGCGGAAAAGATTACTTAGGATTACAGCATAACTGTTTAAAGAGAGATGAAAAGATTATTACAGGATAGAGAAACAATACAAAAACCCTAATTACACTAAAGAAAATTGAGAAATTTTCAAAAAAAGTTTCCTCCTCTTTGGCAGTCTGCTTCCGATAGCCTCCTTACTTTGGCTGTCTTGTGTAGTCTTGATTCTATCGAAAGAGTGTGTTTAAGTGTTGTTTTATTAAAATAAAATATTAATTCACAAAAAAGAATCTGATTTAGAATAGTTCACCATTTTGTCCCCCCATTGTTTCCCGATTGTTTCTATTCTACTTATTCGCCGTATTCCAGTAACTATCTTTCGCTGGTTTGTAGCAGCGTATTTCCAGCTTTTCATGTGAATTTATGCAGTTATGTAAGTTTTTTCACGCAAGTTCTGTGCTTAATTACTTTCCTCATTTATAAAAGCCACTTATTTCCTACACTGTCATCTTGATTGCTTTTATGCAGTCCGTCAACTGCTGCTTCAGAGAATACTGAACATGTATCATTACTTTTTATATTTTATAGTAGCCTACTTTCACACCTACTCCCTTGTTTCTTCATATATTTATTTTTAATTTCAGCCCAGTATCCATCATTTGTCGACTATAGTGCGACGGTCCTGCGTACAAAACGGTTTGTGACACTGAAAAACATGATCAACCTTTATGATTATGCTGCAGTTGATTACATAGACTTTCAGTCTTGTATTTACGTACTTTCACAATTGAAGATGTGTTCCTAAAAATATTACGGCTGAATAATGTCTAAAAGATTATGTCAAGTGACATTTTCTCAGGTGTACTATGCACTGTAAGAATTATGGCACAAGCAAGTGCCTCTTGTATAGCAGCCACTTGTAATTATGAGTAATTAACATTTCAGTACAGTAGACTATAGCCGTCAGTGTTTGCGATACTCATTTCACAAGTTGCTCCTGTCAGCAAATCAGTAAACGTTTCACAGCTCACACGTACCGTGAAGGAGGCCTTTCTTAGTCGTTTGGAAATAGAATGCAATTTATTATTTGGAAGAATAATATTCTTAGCAATTTCTGTTTTCTAAACTTGTAATTTAGTCATATAATCATCTCACCAAGACGTAATGGTGTGCAATACGCAGAACGCTGTTTTATGTCGCAATGCTATTAAATTCTAGCGTAAAGCACGAAGACTTGTTTGGTGCAGTGAATGGCAAATGACCCTCAACACAAACAAATTGAAGGTATTGCCCATTAACCGACTGAAATATGCATTATTGCATGATTAAACGATTGTAGAACAATCACTGGAAGTAGTCACATCCATTAAATGGTTCAAATGGCTCTGAGCACTATGGTACTTAACATGTCAGGTTATCAGTCCCCTAGAACTTAGAACTACTTAAACCTAACTAACCTAAGGACATCACACACATCCATGCTCGAGGCAGGATTCGAACCTGCGACCGTAGCGGTTGCGCGGTTCCAGACTGAAGCGCCTAGAACCGCTCGGCCACAGATTAAATATCTAGAAGAAGGCGTATCGAGCGATTTAAAATGGAAAGAATACATAAAATAACCGCAGCTGAGGCGCGTACCAGACTGAGCTCCATTGGAAGAATCCTCCAGGAAGTGTAAACCACCCATAACCGAGGCAGCTTAACAATACCGTCGTTTGACCAATAACTGAATATCACTCGCCCGTACCAGAGGAAAAACATAAAATCGAAAGAAGAGAAGCGCTTTTCGTTAGAGGTTCGTAAAGTAAACCCGTCGGCACACGAGACGAGTTAGGTAACGTTGCTGTGGCGCTTTACAAGTTTTGTGACGTTACTTCCGGCTGTTTGACGTTGAGGAGCCATTTCCTCACGTGAAACACAAAATAAGTTCGGCGGTATTTCGGCGACGTGTCACGTAAAGTAGATCCAATAGGAAGCAAGAACGTTCTCTACGTCACAAGCAGAAAGCTTGACGCCCGCACAAAGCAAGACCCCCATATTGTACATGTAATGCTGAGTAGAAACCCATATTTGGTGAGTTTACCTTATAGCCCATTAACATGTGCTGTTTCCTAAGGAGCAGCACGCTGAATGTCTGGAGAACGAATCGTTGTTGGTAAGTTGCTGTTGTTGTGGTCTTCAGTCCTAAGACTCGTTTGATGCAGCTCTCCATGCTACTCTATCCTGTGCAAGCTTCTTCATCTCCCAGTACTTACTGCAACCTACGTCCTTCTGAATCTGCTTAGTGTATTCATCTCTTGGTCTCCCTCTACGATTTTTACCGTCCACGCTGCCCTCCAATGCTAAATTTGTGATCCCCTTATGCCTCAGAACATGTCCTACCAACCGATCCCTTCTTCTGGTCAAGTTGTGCCACAAACTTCTCTTCTCCCCAATTCTATTCAATACCTCATCATTAGTTACGTGATCTACCCATCTAATCTTCAGCATTCTTCTGTAGCACCACATTTCGAAAGCTTCTATTCTGTTCTTGTCTAAACTATTTATCGTCCACATTTCACTTCCATACATGGCTACACTCCATACAAATACTTTCAGAAACGACTTCCTGACACTTGAATCTATACTCGATGTTAACATATTTCTCTTCTTCAGAAACGCTTTCCTTGCCATTGCCAGTCTACATTTTATATCCTCTCTACTTCAACCATCATCAGTTATTTTGCTCCCCAAATAGTAAAACTCATTTACTACTTTAAGTGTCTCATTTCCTAATCTAATTCCCTGAGCATCACCCGACTTAATTCGACTACATTCCATTATCCTCGTTATGCTTTTGTTGATGTTCATCTTATATCCTCCTTTCAAGACACTGTCCATTCCGTTCAACTGCTCGTCCAAGTCCTTTGCTGTCTCTGACAGAATTACAATGTCATCGGCGAACCTCAAAGTTTTTATTTCTTCTCTATGGATTTTAATACCTTCACCGAATTTTTCTTTTGTTTCCTTTACTGCTTGCTCAATATACAGATTGAATAACATCGGGAAGAGGCTACAACCCTGTCTCACTCCCTTCCCAAGCACTGCTTCCCTTTCATGTCCCTCGACTCTTATAACTGCCATCTGGTTTCTGTACAAATTGTAAATAGCCTTTCGCTCGCTGTATTTTACCCCTGCCACCTTTAGAATTTGAAAGAGAGTATTCCAGTCAAAATTGTCAAAAGCTTTACTTTTGACAATATTGGTAAGATTTGTTGTAATAAAATGACGGGAAACATCATTTTAGTTGGTAAAGAACTTTCGTATTTAGTTATTGTGGTGTAAATACTCGCGTGTTATTAGAGTAAGCCATTATAAGGTAACGGCACAGTTAAGATTCATGAAAGACCTGTCGTTCTTGATAGAATTTGTTATAACTAAAAGTAAATTCATAACACTTCGGCGATTAAAGCCTATAAAATCCGATAATATTAAATTCAGTGTAGCTTTTCTCGAAGCAACAGCCTAGCAAACCAAGGCTGGAGAGCGAAGCTTTATATCCTGGGCAGACGACCCACCGGATACACGGAATGAAGCTTAACTTCGACTGCGCAATAGGAAGTAATGAAGATAGGACGCAGAACGATACATACGACTTAGAAACCCAACTAACAGAAAGAAGCGCTAAACTTGATGAAACAACACACAAAACCTAAAGAAACGAAGGTGGAAACTACTAAGAATTACGAAACTGAGAACAAAATATAAATCATACATTTGGCTGTCATATAGAAATAAAGAGAAATATTAATGAAAATCCATTAAAAAAGCGTTGTGGACAGCAGCATCACGTTACACATATAGAGGTTAAGTAGGTCGAGGGTTCGAGTACCGCTGTATCCAACTTTTTCCGCACCTTTAAGTTTTCGAAAAGGTTCTGGGACTTTCTTAAGAAATTAATAGAAATAATTTCTGTAATGACTTTGTGTAAATATAAGTAGTTTCCCCATCAGGAGTGAGTTTGTTCGCTCTGAAGAACTTTCATAATATAGTGTCCTTACTTTCCTTTTTGTAATATTGCATGTTCACAGATACTGAAGTTTTTATTTATGTATACTACCGACAGAACACCAAGACTAGCATATGGACAAGGGAGGAAATGTGTGTTTCAATAGAGCTAACATAGGAAATTTACGCGGGTCCAGTTTTGTGAAAAAACTACATTGTTTGTGAGCTATATAAAGTCGACAGCTGCCGTGGAAGAGCGCTGAGAGTGTAATATCACGTTGAACGGATCGTTCCGTGTGGCGACCGCGCTGTGCCCCATGACACTGGATATCTTGTCAGTAGGCATGTCAACGTTAGCTGCCTCGGCGTATGAGCTGACGGCTTCAGCGCGAAACAGGTCCGGAGATGGTCAGCCAATTCCAATGGTAGACTCTACAAGAGAGGCGTTCTGCATCAGGGTGTAGTTTACATTTACATTAAAACTCCGAGAGATTACGTACCTGTACGAGTCAACAGATATATTCCTCCATCCTACTTGTATCTCACAAAAAGATCATGGATATAAATTCGGAGAGGTTGGAACACACATGGAGACAAACCAACAGTCATGCTTCTCGATGATCATTGGCAACTAGAATAAGAGAAGGGGTAAATGGCAGTAAAACATAAAGTATCCCCGGCCATATACTGTAAGGTAGCTTGCAGAGCATAGATGTGTAGAAATATGTGGTCGTAGAGGAAGTGAGAGGGAGAGAGGAAGATAAAAATGTCACACCAAACACACTGGAGTGAAAATAACGAACGAAGCAAAAGAAAGACAGAATATGGCAGGATATCAGCTCTAATACTAATTACCCTGTTCAAGGAGATGCACAGAAAAGAGGTCACTCTAAATGACTCGTAGCTCTGTCGACATGGCTGACATAACTGTGGCAAAGATCAGAGTGATGAAATCGGGTCAGTAGTGTTGACACAAGAGAGGCAGAATTATGGCACATGCAATTGACTCTTGGAAGAGACGATTGAAAATTAGGAAAAAAGGTAAAGTGTAGAGCGGAAATGATGAATGAGGCAAGTAGTCATTCGCGGTCAGGCACTTGTACAGTACAGACTGCTTGTCGGTAACACGACGAAGAGCAGAAGAGGTTAGCTATCTGACTTGCCGCCAACGAACGAGGTCATCCTTCGCCCATAGATAGTAGCACCTTTTTCTCAGCCTTATGCATAAATAATTCTTTCATGAGCTGTAAAAGACGTGCTCCACTAGTACCAGACAAACTACGAAATGTAGGAAATCTCATTGAGGATATAAATTTTGAAAAGGTCAAAGAAAGCTGTACAAGCCAGAAGGACGGAAAGATGCAAAGAGCTGACGAATGTAACCTTGCTCCAACCTGGCTCCATTACTTCGAACGGGAAACAAAACGGCAATCTATGAACTGGCTCCGCACCAACTCTCGTCCGAAGAAAAAGTTCAACGCTGCACCCTCAGCCGGTAAAGTCATAGCGACCGTTTTCTTGGACTCGTAAGAGGTTATTCTGTTTGATATCCTCCCTCATGGTGCAACGATCAACTCCGAAGAGCAGCGTGCTACCCTCGGGGAACTGCAGAAACGACTTCAGTGTACTCATCGTCACAAAAATGCGAACGTACTTCTCCTTCTCCATGACAACACAAGGCTTCAAGCAAGTATGTACACCACCCAAAACTTCATTGTAGTTTCCTTCCTCATCGGCTCCTCTGACCAGATCTCGCACCTTCTGACTTCAACCAGTTTGGCCCAGTGAAGGATGCACTCCGCGAAAATCAGTACGTGGATGATGGGAGGTTATTGAAGCAACAAGACATTGCCTCCGATGTCGACCACTAGAGTGATACCATGCGGGCATACAGGCCCCCAGTAAGGTAACTTAAGGTCGTCGCACTGAACGGAGATTATGTTGAAAAATAGGATTCTGTTGGCAAAAGGGTTCGACTATGTAAAATGGTGAGTCCTGAGGAAAATAGGATAAATTGTAAAGACATGGGTAATATATAACTTATACAAGAGCCAAGAGGGTACAATAAGACCTCGGATTAAAAAGGCTGTAAGACAGGGATGTAGTATGTCGCCTCTATTGCTCATTCTACATATCGAAGAAGCAATGATGGAAATAAAAGAAACGTTCAAGAGTGTAAATTAAATTTAAACTGAAATGACGTCAGTGATAAGATTCGCTGATGACATTGCTGTTCTCATTGAAAGTGAAGAAGAATTACAGGATCTGCTGAATGAAGTGAACGCTCTAATGAGTAAAAAATACGGATTAAGAGTAAATCGAAGGAAGACGAAAGCAATGAGAAGTAGCAAAACGAGAACAGCGAGAAACTTAACGTCACGACTGATGTTACGAAGTACATGAAATTAAGGAATTCTGCTACCTAGGCAGCAAAATAACCCGTGACTGTCGGAGCAAGCAGAACATCAAAAGCAGACTGGTATTTCTGTATGAGATCAGTGACTTATTGGATTCCCCTAGAAACCGGAAGCGGTGAACCGCCTAGAAACTGAGTGAGGCTACATAAAGAGCAACATAATGTATGGAACATTTTTATTCTACCTAGTTATGCTACTGTTGTTACTCAAAAATAAACAGCACTTACAACATAATTGAACTGTCAATATTTAATTCAGGATTTATACGAAAATTGTTGATTGGTAATGTGAAACAGAGGGATGTTACAGTATAGCGCTATAAAACGCAATTGCCTCAAAAAATAAACAAAAAATAATGTAAGAGCAAACTGGAAGAACTTGAAAAACAAAAACATATCAAACATCACTTCAAAGACTTTGTAAAAACGCGTTCAGTTATTCATAAAGAACTTTGGCAGTTACGAATAGTAACAGGAAATTATTGCATTTCATAGCAAATGAAGAACGTTCTGTGGAGTACATAAAACAGACTTTTTATGTTCGCGCATGTAAACTGTACTTGCATCGGATATGATTGCTTTGGTTACACATAAGCGCAGAAGATAAGCATCATCAATTTTTTTAGCTATAAAATGCTATTTATGTATTGTAAGGATGTAGAATACTCAGTGGAATAACACTGAACGGTATGCGGTTCTAATTATGTGCAAAACAAACACACAAACAAAAAACAAAGAGAATTCGTCGGCACCCACTTTCTCTCTCACACTTTCATTTATGTTTCTCTCTTTACGAATGCTACCAATACAATATTACTGGTAATACCGTCATTAACTACGTCATTTATCTTTTTTACCGAAACATCTGTTTTGGTAGAATTGAACCTTACCAAGGATAGATTCGTACGTGTGTTGATGTGGTGTGTGTACTGTAAGACCTTCGGTACACATACCATCAGATTATTTGACTTGTCGCTCTAGTGAAGTAGGCAAGTGTCACCAATATGTCTCATGGTCTTATCGTGGCGTGTTTATCTTTTGCCGTTAGGTCAGACGATAGAAATGCCACTTGCATGCTTAGAGTAGCAGGTTGACGGTGACCAACTTTAAACAGAACTTGATTAATTTTCACACATATTTATTAAAATAATAACAATCATAAACCTTACTTAACTTGATTCTGGATGCTATTTACAATTGACAATCTGAAGTTCCTTTGGACTTGGTACGTTAATCTTATTCTCACATGTCTCTGATACTTGACAAAGTGTCTATGCAGTTATCTTCATGGCTATGAACAGAAATATGATAATCTTATTAGGCGCAGACAAACTTGACTATAGACTAATGCAGACCAACTCATCGGAGGTCTGTACACTCATTATAATACCTCGAGCGTTCAGGTATCACTGCGCGAGTGTGATCCACGAGGAGAAAAGGTTCTATGTTAGCAACAATCTCATTGGCTGCGAGACATGTTAATATGCGGATCGGCGGAAGCAGAATTTGGTCCGTCTCTAAGACAGCGCCACGTCGTAGTGCGGAGACGGACGAGCGCTGCGCCTGCGCTGTTGTGCTTAGCGGGGCGAGTTCTATTGGGAAAGCTGTGTACACGCTGACTACGCGGAACTATGTACACAACAGTTGATCTATTTTGCCTTCCATAACGACGAGATGACCAAAGGTTGACACGAAAACAGCCCCCATAACTTAGCACTAACTCCTCCGGCTTGAAAAGCCGTATAACCCATCGGCCATCTGTCCGATGGAGTTTAAAACGTTATTCATCTGTAAAGGTCACCTGCCGCCATTCAGTTAACGTATAGCTGCTGTATTTGCGTGAAAATTGCAGTCCTCGTCGCGATGAACAGCAGTCAGCATAGGTGCATGAACCAGATGCTTCCTGCAGAGGCTCACACACAGCAAAGTTCGCTGAACGGTTGTTGAGGAGACACTTTTAATAATCCCTTCAACCATGTGCGTGCGTGGGGAGAGGGGGTGGAGGCTGGGGGAGTCAATTGCTCAACGGTTCCACGTCTCTTCACCCCAACACATCTCCGCAGCAGTCGTTCTCTGCTGTCATCTATGGCCCGTGTGCACCATAGAGGCCTCGGCGAAAGTTTTGGAAAGACATTATGCCATGCACGGTACACATTACCACAGCGGCGTACGAACCGTTTACATACCTAACTGTTTCGGAAACTTTTCCACCCCTGTCCCGAAAAGCAATCATAATGCCGTTCGGGCGTCAGACAAATCGCTCCGTTTCCACATTAGTACAACGACTGCACTGTTTTTCAGCGTTCCTCCGAAACGGTTTGTATACTTTTTCCCTGCTAATGCTACCACATGCCGTCTGTGAGTAGTTATTGCACGTTGACGGCGAACATATGCGGGGCTCACATAATGACCGGTCCGTGTAGCAGTACGTAGTGAAACGTCCCCTTAGAAAAATTTATGAATGACAGTGCTGGAAAACCTCTACGTTATTTGATTTTCAAACAGCTCAGCAAAACTGAACGTACTCAGACAATTCTCTCTTTACTTATTCTGATCAACACTAAACTGACACACAACATTCTTTTTAGCGAAATGCAATCTGACTTTCAATAATCCCTACAAAAGTATGGTCCTGACTAACAATAACCTATACTTTTCATGAATCACTCACTCACAAAAATCTTCGCTACTCGAACTACTGCAATACAGCGAGCGCCAATACTGCCAGCTAAATAAAAGATTCTGACTATGGAAGGCACTAACTACTGATAGCCACAGTTAGCAAATGAAAGATTTTGATACAGAACAAACATTGTATTTACCTTAATAATGTTCAAAAATCCATTTCATGATATCCAGTCTTACAAACTTCCTCATTCTAACAGACAAATGTCCATAACTTCCGCTCTCAAAACTCTGCCATCTCTCTCCCCACATCCACCACTGCTGGCGGCTCACCTCCAACTGCGCAATGCTACATGTTTCTCACATCCAGCTGCCCAACACTACAATAGCGACTATTCCAACAATGCCAACCAGCCACAGACTGCACACAGCACAGCCAGTGATTTTCATACAGAGCGCTACGTGGCGTTACCAATATAAAAACCTAAACAGCTTACTTACAGCAGTAGTGTGAGAAGAATCGAGTAAAGCGGGAACTCAGTAGAGACATTAAGGGGAGGTTTACTATTTTTGGCCCGAAAAAAGCATATTCTTTGAGAATTTTTTCTTGGGATATGTTATAGATATCCATGTCAAATTTGGTCAAAATGTTTATTGATATTTCCTCTACCAACAGAATTTTTTCCCACCGGAAACGTCGAAGAGTAAAGGCGGAAGTGCCATCGGAACGAAACAAAATTTCGATGTAGACCTCCACGCGCGGTATATCACAGGTCAGCCGGCTCGTCTGAAATCAAAACTGAGTTGATGTTAGCGAAGAATATAAGATTCTTTAGGAGTTGTAGTTCGCTTAATTCCACCTTAGGAAACAAACTGGCGGCCATTAGAAAAAAATATGGTTTTTCCATCGATTTTTCGACTTCGTCGGCCAAGTAAAAATATTTATAGTTGATGGATTGGAATAAATGTGGTAAAACTCCCAGACAATTTAGTTAACTTCGTCGTAAACAAAGAATCATTACCGTACCGCGCGATACAAAAAACGCCATTTCGAGAAAAAACGCGTTTGAAGTTTTGACTACATATAAATGCAGTATTATGCAACGTAGTTCAATGTGCTATTCCGGGTCCATAAAATAGTCCTTCCTCTTCCTCACAGAGGCGTTCTGCTCTGTATGGGCCATCCTGCGCTGCTCCACAGCGGCTCGTACGGCCGGTGACAAGCGGTTTTCGGCCGCTTGAATCCGGCGATCGTCCGAATGCTTGGCGAACTGCGTCGAATAGAGTCCCAGGGTGACGTCCATCGTTGTCATGGTCTTCAGAATTGCTAAATACCCTTCGCTGAAGCTGCTCACAGCCAGGAAAGTCGCAACCACCACAGTTTTCCCACCAGAATGCAAATGTTTGGGGGCTAACTTCCAAACACACGCGTTCAAACTTTCATATGAATTTTGTGTGTTTCCTCCCAAGCACCGGTACAATAACTCGTCCTCGAAAGAAAGAAACTGGTGCGTGAAAAAGGCCGATTTCAGACAGGTGCATTTTTTTGTTCAACTCCGAATAACAAACATTTCCGTTCCGTATTCGGAAAAACCGTTTCAGGGGTGGATTCTAAACACTTTTATGGATCCAAAAATGCAATATAAAAAAGTCGATTTTTTCAACGAAAAGATAGTAAACCTCTCCTTAATGGTTCTTCGCATCAAGTAACTCAAAACAGAGGTCACAGTGAATGGTTGGCATCTTGTTTGGCATGGATGACTTAAAGATAGCAGTTATAAGAAAGGTACAGCTTGAAGCAGCAGGCGATGAGTGTGCCAGATAGCGCATTTCACGGCCAGGGACTCGCAAAGTAGGGAACGGCTGCTGATGACGTCACGAAGATCGCGCGAGGTTAGCAGCCGCGCCTGCGGACCAAGGACATGGGGCCGAGCAGCCGACTGCAGGGACGCCCTGTGTCTGCCGTGCGCAACTTGCGGCGCCTACAGTCGCCGTTATCGCTTCCCCGCTGCCCCTTGGCCAGACAAACTTCAAACACGCACGGCTTGGCGTCTCCTCTCCCACCCCACCCTCTCACCGCCAGCCGCCACTTTTCAGCGGACACGCAGCGTCGTCATGTCGGCGTTTCTGACAAACGTATGGCCAAAGTATGCCGGAAAAGGTAAAAATAAAGCCTTTTTTCGTATCTGCAGACCCTTCGATAACACTTACTACTTACGCCTAGCATTATTGCAGAATACGGTGGCCGACGAGCAGTGACCAATTTTCGTCAGAAGCGCCGGTCGATTACATTCGTCTGTTTGGAAGGGTGGCCGACACTGTTTGCTCGCTTTCGGCCTGTCGACGACACTCTGCGACAACAGAATACAGGCGTACGCCCTGCAGTCTTTTTCAAACGATATGACAGTAACTACCCGGCAAAAAATTTCACTGTTACTTTGCTTATAGCTATATATGAGCTTCATGATAACGAGCCCATCAAAAATGGTCATAGTTATTGTGATATTTGCATTTAAGTAAGACACTGCGCGCAATTTGAAAAAGCTTGCTATGAAAAATTTGCGTCCGCATGATCTTAAGTTTGATTCATATTACATAATATGTTGCTGCATATGAAAAGTGTTGGCAGAAGAGCCAACACTGTGTTGCTAGAGGAGGCCGAAATGCACGCGTTTAATTACACGCTGACTGGCGTGAGGTAAGGGAATTAATAGTAGCAAATAAAGTACGTAGTTGATATAATACTTAACTTTAATCCACAATTGGTGTACATCGCTCTTGGCGGTACATGTTATAATCTCAATATCAAATGCTATAGCGCCTTGCTAGGTCGTAGCAAATGACGTAGCTGAAGGCTATGCTAACTATCGTCTCGGCAAATGAGAGCGTAGTTGTCAGTGATCCATCTCTGGCTAAGTCGGCTATACAACTGGGGTGAGTGCTAGTACGTCTCTCTAGACCTGCCGTGTGGCGGCGCTCGGTCTGCCATCACTGACAGTGGCGACACGCGGGTCCGTTGTATACTAGCGGACCGCGGCCGATTTAAAAGCTACCACCTAGCAAGTGTGGTGTCTGGCGGTGACACCACATGAAGTTTAGCCAAGATACTGAATTTCCCTTCAGACATCGATGGAGGTCTCTGTCTGTTACCAGTCTCGAGAAAATAGATCCGATGAAGCATACCAGTGACAAAGCCAGAATAAAATACACTACTGGTCATTAAAATTGGTACACCAAGAAGAAAAGCAGATGATAAACGGGTATTCATTGGACAAATAAATTATACTAGAACTGACATGTGATTACATTTTCACGCAATTTGGGTGCATAGATCCTGAGGAATCAGTACCCAGAACAACCACCTCTGGCCGTAATAACGGCCTTCATACGCCTGGGCATTGAGTCGAACAGAACTTGGATGGCGTGTACAGGTACAGCTGCCCATGCAGCTTCAGCATGACACAACAGTTCAGCAAGAGTAGTGACTGGCGTACTGTGACGAGCCAGTTGCACGGTCACCATTAACCAGACGTTTTCAGTTGGTGAGAGGTCTGGAGAACGTCCAGAAAGGCCCGTACAGGACCTGCTATATACGGCCGTGCATTATCCTGCTGAAATGTAGGGTTTTGCAGGTATCGAATGAAGGGTAGAGCCACGGGTCGTAACACATCTGAAATGTAACGTCCACTGTTCAAAGCGCTGTCAATGGGAACAAGAGGTGACCGAGACGTGTAACCCATGGCACCCCATACCATCACGCCAAGTGACACGCCAGTACGGCGATGATGAATATACGCCTCCAATGTGGGTTCACCGCGATGTCGCCAAACATGGATGCGACCATCATGATGCTGTAAACAGAACCTGGATTCATCCGAAAAAATGTTTTTCCATTCGTGCAACCAGGTTCGTCGTTGAGCACACCATCGCAGACACTCCTGTCTGTGATGCAGCGTCAAGGGTAACCACAGCCATGGTCTCCGAGCCGATAGTCCATGCTGCTGCTAACGTCGTCGAACTGTTCGTGCAGATGGCTGTTGTCTTGCAAACGTCGCCATCTGTTGACTCAGGGATCGAGACGTGGCTGCACTATCCGTTACAGCCACGCGGATAAGAAGCCGGTCATCTCGACTGCTAGTGATACGAGGCCGTTGGGATCCAGCACGGCGTTCCGTATTACCCTCCTGAACTCACCGATTCCATATTCTGCTAACAGTCATTGGATCTCGACCAACGCGAGCAGCAATGTCTCGATACGATAAACGGCAATCGCGATAGGCTACAATCCGACCTTTATCAAAGTCGGAAACGTGATGGTACGCATTTCTCCTCCTTACACGAGGCATCACAACAACGTTTCACCAGGCAACGCCGGTCAACTGCTGTTTGTGTATGAGAAATCGGTTGGAATCTTTCCTCATGTCAGTACGATGTAGGTGTCGTCAACGGCGCCATCCTTGTGTGAATGCTCTGAAAAGCTAATCATTTGCATATCACAGCATCTTGTTCCTGTCGGTTAAGTTTCGCGTCTGTAGCACGTCATCTTCGTGGTGTAGCAATTTTAATGGCCAGTAGTGTACCCACAACATAGCAGTATTTGGGATCCGTACCACGTCGGATTAATGAAAGACATTGAAGCAGTACAGAGGCGGTCTGCTGTGTCTGTTACCGGTCGATTCGAACAACACGCATATGTTACCGAGATGCTTCCGGAAGTCAAATGGGAATCCCTGGAGAGAAGGCAAAGTTTCTTCTGTGGAACGCTATTGAGAAAAATCAGAGAATCGGCATTTCAAGCTGACTGCAGGACGATTCTACTGCCACCAACATATATTTCGCGTAAGGACCAAGAAAATAAGATACGAGAAATTAGAGCTCATACGGTGGCATATACTTCGTCGTTTTTCACTTGCTCTACTATGCGATGGAACAGGAAATGAAATTCTACTATTGGTACAGGATACCCTCCGCCACACACCGTATGGTGGCTTGCAGAGTATGTATATAGATATATACATGTAGAGAAGAAGACTACTGCGTAGTTCCTTGTGGATTATATATGTAACTGTTGATTATTTATTCGCTGGGATCGATCTTGACCACGTTAATCTTTGGTTCCATTTAGCAGTGTGCTTCTTTCATTTTGTGCACTAAATTCCTAAATTCTTTCTGGGTGGGTCTCATTTCAGTCCTCTGTCTACGGTACTCCGTGTCTTGTATTCGGTTGCTCGCCTAGATTTCTTCCGTTTGCCTCTATATTGCTACAGAAGTGATATCTGCACGATCCTCTTCTCTAGTGCTTCTCAATTGTTAGCGGTTTTGGCCTGAACGTAGAAAAAATCATCTTTTCAGTCAGCCTGTTTCCGTCCATTCGTTTGAGGTGGCCATAACATCGCGCCCTTCTTCTGCAGATCACTTCGGTGAACTTTTCAGTCAACGAAAAATCCTTGTTGGATCTTTTTTTATGGTTGCCGTTATTGATGTTTGCTCACAGTATTCTTATAATGATTTTGCGCCCCTTCTTCTCCAGCTCTTCGAAGTGTTTTTTTACCGCCATTTCCGGGACGTAGTATGGCTGCACACGAAACTACTGGTTTCTGAACTGCTGTATAACGTACCGTAACCTAATGTTGTGAGACTTTTTTACCGTGATGTTTGGTAGGCTGTCTCAAGTTGACGCATTCGTTTCCAAAGTTGCTTTTTATTCCCCATCAAATGCTTCATTTTTCTTCTTCATTAGGTACAATCCACGTATTCCACAACCCGAGCGAGGGAGCGGTGAGGATAGCACTCTGGACTCGCATTCGGAAGGACGATGGTTCAAATCTGCGTCAAGCCATCCAGATTTAGGTTTTCCGTGACGTCCCTAAATCGCTTATGGTTCCTTCGAGAGGGTCCTTAGACACTGGGAGTTTGCACTTCGTCTCAAAAGACGTTAGACTAGAATCTTCCTTCCATGTTTGTATTTCACCAAGAAGCCACTACACTTCTAGTTGAACATTCCTCGTCTACAGCATAGTTATTTATTTATTTAACCTGACCAGTTTAGCACTTTCAGGTCGTCTCTGATGTCCAACATGGGTTTACAGTTATACAGGTACATTGTATAATAATATTTTTAACATCATGAATAACAACAATAACGATAGTAAAAGAAGTTTTACCATATTTATTGCTCTTTCGAAACTTCCTGGCAAGGGAGTCTAACCTCGAATTTCACCCACACCCCACCCCCTCACAGCCTCACTTCCGCCAGTAACTCATGTCCTTCCTTCTACACTTCGTTCTGGAAACATTGCTTATCTTTCAAGAGATTAGCTAATTGGCTGTCTCTGAAGCCGATAACATGATTCAAAGGTTCTGTATTTTGATGTTACTCTGATGTATGACTAAGAATTTACTCGTAAATCAGGAAATTATCATGCACTGGAAACAGTTTTTCTTTTCTTTAAATTTAATCTTAACCTCATCTTTATTAAAAACTTGTCGATGCAGTACATGTATCAACTTGTTTTACTTTGTATTTCACCATTCCCTTTTACCTTGTATAAACATACTGCTAGTACAAATACACAACGGTTTATCTGTAACAACAGAGGCATTTCCTTTCTCGGTATAAGACCAGGAAAGTTCACTAAGCGTCAATGTCTTGCGTTCGAGCGACTCTAAAACTATGACAGTGCCCATTTGACCTCCTTTGTCGGAACTAATTACTATAATAGCCGTCCAGTATTGATCACATACAATTTCGAATTGATTCACTGTAAAATGAGTTCCAAAAGAAATCCGTTGGAATTCGATTACTCGATAAATAGTACAATTCTCAAGGCTGTCAATTCAACTAAGTACCTGGGTGTTAAAATTACGAACAACTTCAGTTGGAAAGACCACATAGATAACATTGTGGGGAAGGCGAGCCAAAGGTTGCGTTTCATTGGCAGGACACTTAGAAGATGCAACAAGTCCACTAAAGAGAGAGGTTACACTACACTCGTTCGTCCTCTGTTAGAATATTGCTGCGCGGTGTGGGATCCTTACCAGGTGGGATTGACGGAGGACATCGAAAGGGTGCAAAAAAGGGCAGCTCGTTTTGTATTATCACGTAGTAGGGGAGAGAGTGTGGCAGATATAATACGCGAATTAGGATGGAAGTCATTACAGCAAAGACGTTTTTCGTCGCAGCGAGATCTATTTACGAAATTTCAGTCACCAACTTTCTCTTCAGAATGCGAAAATATTTTGTTGAGCCCAACCTACATAGGTAGGAATGATCATCAAAATAAAATAAGAGAAATCAGAGCTCGAACAGAAAGGTTTAGGTGTTCGTTTTTCCCGCGCGCTGTTCGGGAGTGGAATGGTAGACAGATAGTATGATTGTGGTTTGACGAACCCTCTGCCAAGCACTTAAATGTGAATTGCAGAGTAGTCATGTAGATGTAGATGTAGATGTAGAAAATGAAATTTAACTCTACCAGCAAGAGCTGATTCTTATAGCCACTTATAATATTATGGCATTGACAATGAGATCTAATAATTAAGTCCTACATCGTGTAATGTTGGGCTGCAGGCTTCTGTTATCTGTACGTACAGGTGTTACGTAAGCGTTTTCAGTACGAATCTTTCATGCGGGGTGCGTAGCGTACGGTGTTTCGAAATTTCCTGGTAGATTAAACGACTTGTTGGACCAAGAATCCTACACGAACTCTTGACTTTCAGATACAATTTTTTTTACTACTGTAGAATAGGCCACATCGTCCACACAGTCATTTTTGCAATGACTGTGAGGACGATGTGGCCTATTCTACACCTTATTTTAGATCTATGTGACGATGCTGTACTAAGTATATTTATATCTTCTGACGATGCCATTACGGCCTTATCACTTTAGGACATGGTGTAGAAAAGATCTGAGGATGGTCTTTACTGACTGAAACCGGTCATCGTCAAAAGAATTGATACTGTGATCAAAGACTAGAATAAAAAACATATGATTTTCTTCTTATTTTAAATCGCTCATTAGTATTACCCCGAAATATGCGTTAAGACAATAAAAACGACACACGACTAAGGAGTTTTCCGAATGGGGCGGATAAAAACGATGCACGACTAAGGAGTTTTCCGAATGGGGCGGAAATCGCTAGAGGTGATGCATATGTACAGACAAGAAAATCATTGCAATTAAAAAAAAATTGGAAGGAAAAAGAGCTTCACAAATTGAGCAAGTCAATAACGCACTGGTCCACCTGTGGCCTTTATGCAAGCACTTGGCATTTATTGATAGAGCTGTTGAATGTTCTCCTGAAAGATATCGTACCAAATGCTGCCCAACTGGCGTGTTAGATCGTCAAAATCTCCATGTGGTTAGAGGGCTCCATGTGGTTAGAGGGCCCTGCAAAAAATGGTTCAAATGGCTCTGAGCGCTATGGGACTTAACATTTGAGGTCATCAGTCCCCTAGAACTTAGAACTACTTAAACCTAACCTTAAACCAAACCTAAGGACATCACACACATTCATGCCCGAGGCAGGATTCGAACGTGCGACCGTAGCAGTCGCGCGGTTCTGGACTGAAGCACCTAGAACCGCTCGGCCACAACGGCCGGCAGAGGGCCCTGCACGTAATGCTCCAAATCTCCTCAACTGGGAAGAGATTGGGTTACCTTTCTGGACAGGGTAGGGTCTAGCAAGCACGAAGCAAGCAGTAGAAACTCTCGCCGTGTGCGGGCGGACATTATCTTGTTGAAATGTAAACACAAGATGACTTGCCATGAAGGGCAACAAAAGGGGCCTCAGAATATCGTAGACGTGCCGCTGTGCTGTAAGGGTGCCGCAGATGAAAACCAAAGGGTTCCTAGTATGAAATGAAATGGCACCCCAGACCACCACTCTTGGTTATCGGGCCGTATGGTGGGAGGCAGGCAGCTATCCAACTGCTGTCCAGTGTGTCTCCAGACAGGCCTACACTGGTCATCGGGGCACAATTCGAAGCGGGACTCATCACTGAGAACTATTCTACTCCAGTCAATGAGATTCCAGGCCAAATGTACCAGGCATCTCTACAAACGGGATTGTTGGTGTACAGAGGTCAATGGTAGTTGACGCAACGGCCGCCGTGAGATACTCCACCTTTCTGCGAGCCGCCTACTAACGCTCTCTGAGGTCACTGAAACACCAGTTAAACGTCGGATCGATGATAATGACGAGTCGGCGGCTCTGAGCGCCTCTCTGACGACTGCTTGTCCTTTCGTTCTGTCGTCTCTCTAGGTCGACCGCTTCCTTCTTGCGCGCTGCACGCGCCCATGACTCGGCTGTTTCTGCCAACATCGTCGATTAGTAGCATCGCGATTAGCCGATTACTCAAGCCGACTTCTTTGAGCCCAACTACACGCCCTGTCACAAATGCTGGCATCTGCGTATATTGTTCACGCTTCTGGCTGTGAGTTATAGTTACGTTACAACTCAGTACACAGAAGGAAATTCGCGAATACTTCATGCCCTGATATCGACATGTCCCCTGTTACCAACCTTGCCAGGTGAGCGTTCAAACTTCGCTGCAGCTTCATACATTCTCCATCGGCGGCCAAAATTTGCGTTTCCCTTCGATACCTGTTTGTGATCAATTTGTATAACTCGTTCGTGTTGTATTTTCTTCTTCTTTTTTTGTCTTAGAGTATAGTTAAATAATTTTAAATTCACATGATGTTCACAACTAATCTTCTAAGGAGATACTTTTTTTCTCTCTCTTTGCATTAGGCATCATCTTCCACGAGAGTAGATGACAGACTCCGCGTTATGCAGTGGCTGTCTGACACGTTACAGCAAAGTGGCATTATCTGGCGGGCTCGATGAGTATGAGCAGATGAAGGAAACCTATGCGGCACCCAATTACGGAGCGGATGGAGAACAGAGACGGACTCTAGCACTGCCTCTCTCTATTGACATTTTCTTCTTCATCCACAGTTTTAATATTATAGCAGTTGAATCTTTAAAATGCATCGATGCACATGCAAATTTCTACCGCTAGTTTTACTCGGGACTTAAGAGAGTTAAAGTGTGGGATAAGATCTTGATATATTTAAGCTAACCTTGCGTCTTTTCTTTAGGGCTTCCAAATTTTATGTACCGTTTAAGTTCGGTTGATCGGTAGTGTACTCTGAGCATTGCCTGTTGTACGTAGATTTCGCCATATTCACGTGGCACATTGTTAACATCAGGTGTTTTCACCGAACATTTTATTTCGTTGAATACTACATCTCTTCAGTTTCGGCAGTGTTTGGCACTCTGACCTAATGCCCTACTCACTTAAAAAAAAAAAAATTACTAGCGGTAGTTTCGCAAAATGGAGGCAGAGCTGTGGGTCTATCTTTTATAGATATTTAAAATTCTTTCGTTACTATCTGCGCTGAAAGATTATCTTCTCCTTCTTATTTTCTAGGTTCTAAATGGACCAGTGCTGACTTTTCCAAAATTTCACAATGGTACAGTTAACTATTATGTTATTTAGTGATTTGCATGTTCAGTGGACCATAAATTCGAACTGTCGCCGTGATGTGGTTTGTCAGTTAGTTTAGAAATATAATCTCAGGGAAAAGCATGCCAACGTGATGATCATTTACATTATTGTCATTTACATTACTTCATTCTGAACCAAACGTATTTTGGTTCACACCTAGCTGTATGTGCAGTCTCTTTCTTTTACAAAAACCTACACACACACACACGCACACACACACACACACACACACACACACACACACACACACACACACTTACACACACACACTTACACACACATACACACAGAGAGAGAGAGAGAGAGAGAGAGACAGACAGATACAAGAACACATACAACAAAGATCGCAGTATTCTTTTAAAAAAGAAGAAAGTTGACAACTACGTATGATTCCAATTTGTATTTGATCATTCTCCCCACTCTCTCTGTCCGTTTCTGCCTTCCCTTCTCCCCGTAACCCTCTCTCCAAACATTTTTCAAATGTTGACGTTACTTGTTTTTGTAGCACGAAGAACCGCTTATGACACTGTACGGTCGTTCCCTCCTAGCGCGGAGTCGGCCGCGAGTGACACAAACGAATTTGAAGCAACTAAATATAGAAAAAATGTCACGTGTCACTAATGTTTTGAATAAGAGGCACTTCATATCAACAGCTGAACTGTTGCATATGTAAATCTTACAGAGCTGACTAGCAGAGGAAAATACAGGGCTATTACAAATGATTGAAGCGATTTCATAAATTCACTGTAGCTCCATTCATTGACATATGGTCACGACACACTACAGATACGTAGAAAAACTCATAAAGTTTTGTTCGGCTGAAGCCGCACTTCAGGTTTCTGCCGTCCAAGCGCTCGAGAGCGCAGTGAGACAAAATGGCGACAGGAGCCAAGAAAGCGTATGTCGTGCTTGAAATGCACTCACATCAGTCAGTCATAACAGAGCAACGACACTTGAGGACGAAATTCAACAAAGATCCACCAACTGCTAACTCCATTCGGCGATGGTATGCGCAGTTTAAAGCTTCTGGATGCCTCTGTAAGGTGAAATCAACGGGTCGGCCTGCAGTGAGCGGTTGAACGCGTGCGGGCAAGTTTCACGCGTAGCCCGCGGAAAATTGGCTCATGCCAGAACTGGAGACCGACAGCGCCGACTTCATCTTTCAACAGGATGGTGCTCCACCGCACTTCCATCATGATGTTCGGCATTTCTTAAACAGGAGATTGGAAAACCGATGCATCGGTCGTGGTGGAGATCATGATCAGCAATTCATGTCATGGCCTCCACGCTCTCCCGACTTAACCCCATGCGATTTCTTTCTGTGGGGTTATGTGAAAGATTTAGTGTTTAAACCTCCTCTACCAAGAAACGTGCCAGAACTGCGAGCTCGCATCAACGATGCTTTCGAACTCATTGATGGGGACATGCTGCGCCGAGTGTGGGAAGAACTTGATTATCGGCTTGATGTCTGCCGAATCACTAAAGGGGCACATATCGAACATTTGTGAATGCCTAAAAAAACTTTTTGAGTTTTTGTATGTGTGTGCAAAGCATTGTGAAAATATCTCAAATAATAAAGTTATTGAAGAGCTGTGAAATCGCTTCAATCATTTGTAATAACCCTGTAAATCAAGGCAGTATTTGACGTTACATTACAGGCGACTTCTATCAATTGTGACTTAATTTATGAAAATGAAATATTTCTTACACATAATCACGCTATAACAATACCTGTAGCACATATCTTATGATACTTTAGAATAATTTATGTTTTGCTAACAATGAAACAGTTTGTTATTTATTACACATAATCGTCACAATAAAGCGATATGTCATTTGGTTGACGAAACTAAACGTTTTCCTTATAGCAGACACACCTCACGAAAGAAAAATTGAAATGCTTTCAGGCACGTCACAGTAATTACTGGTTTTATTTAGACAGAAGTGCGGTGGAGTAACAAATGGTCCAGCCCGCTGGTCTGCTTATTGTGCTGCATACCGAACACATATACAGCAATTTGTAAATTGTGCTGATGCAAACTGATGATGCACAAATGGCTGAAATTTAAGAATACTGTGCCCGAAATGACAAGGAGCAGTCGGAAATTACACTGGTCCAACAACTTCCTTAGATATATTTTCCACAGTCGAAAAAAATCTTGGTGGAATCTGAATTGCATCAACAGACCTTCTGTCGTCCTCCATAGGCATCGTTATGTCCCGGCCAGGAGTCCAACAAAAGCAGTGAAATTATTTCTGAAAACTGTTGGAAACTGTTTCGAATGAAATGTTAAAAACTATTCTTTCCTATTTTTCAAGTTTTTGATTGGTCGGTTATAAAACATAAGCCAGTAAACAGTCCTTTTCTCATTTTTGTTCGTAATATGTCTTGAGGTCCCTGAAGGCAGATATAAAGCTGGGGAAACAGTAATCCATTCATACTTATCACTGTCATTGTTGTATACGAATGTGTCACAACATTAATCGATTGCACAAAAGATTCTTTTTTCGCCTCGAAATGATAAAGCGCACTTTTTACACGATTAATAATATGTTAGTGGTGGCTTGTTATTTCTCCTACAGCTATTTAGGAATAATATAGAACTTAATTAGATTTCATTGAGGCAGGATATTGTTCCAAAGCCATGCAGAACTGTTTACTAACTAACTTAGTAGTAGTAGTTGCTATGTAACGTCTTCTTCAATTATGCTATAAATTTATAATTTCCACTTGCAAATTCCTGTATTTTTCTTTAAAAAGGAAGTGTAATTGCTGTGAGTAAATAATAGATGACACCAAATTGCAGACAAGAGAACACGCGGCGCCACCTCCACGTGGTGCTGTATAGGCAACAGATCCCGTGGCCTCAACTGCTCATCACAATTTTGCTGCGCGGTGGTGGCCATGGGTACTGGTTAAGAGTTCTGTGTGGAGCACTATGGCTCGCATTAAAGTAATAACATGGCAGGCTCTAGTTGTTATAACGCAACTTGAAAAAAAAATGCAGCTTTTCACTCATGTTGCCAACTGATGATCGAATTGCTGTTACAGGTGCAAAACAATATGCCATAGCCATACCTCATACACCGAACACTCTCTCTTTCGTGTCGGTAACGCTATGTGGCCGTCCGTAGCACGGTCTTCTTGTGACCGTACATTCTCGTGATCACCGCTGCCAGCAACGATGTACAGTGGCTACATGCCTTACAAGGCTTTCTGCAATGTCGCAAATGGAACATCCTGCATCTCGTAGCCCTATTACACAACATTGTTCAAATTCAGTGAACTGTTGACAATGGCGTCTTTGTTGTCTTGTAGGTGTTCTCGGGTCACATCAGCTCACTACGTCCATTCTCAAACGTAACTAAAGCTCGCGACCGTTACAGCGCATATGTAAAGTAAACCTGACTTGATACTAATAGTGGGTTACTAGCACCAGCTCCTATGCGACTGCCGCGATACTTGTATAGACGTCGTCTTTCAGATGTACACGTAGAAGCGCGTCTACCAGCTTTCATTAATCTCGCATAATTCCTTCTTGGTGTTATGATTTATTTTTGCGTCAGTGTATATTAGCAAGTTTAGTTGAAACAGATGCAATGGTTCAGAAAGATTTTTTTCATCCTCGCGCTTGCTCGCATACGCACACTTCACATATACTTGACTTACTTCACTCGTATTTCACCTGTATGTCTAACGATTTCGGTCTGGAGTTTCGTGTTCGTACCGGTCATTATTTATTACGTCATATCTCCTTAAACATTTATCGTAGAATGATGTAATTTGGTAGGCAGATTCAGTGGCGTATGTGGATCCCGTCTGCGGTATTTGTTACGAATAGCGTTAGTAGCAAAGAAGAAATACATTAAAACGTGATGCAAGATGCGGCAGTTTTACTGAATGAACAGCAAATTTGTACAATAGTTAGCGATTAACTTTTTTGCTTGAATTATTTTGTGGATATATCAGAGAGAAAAAGTTTCTTTAAGATTTGAAATTATTTGCAAACTTTGTCGCAAGTCACTAAATGCAGTCCTTCTCAAATTCTGGATGAAAGGAATCTGGGTATCAGAACGTCGTGGGCTACATTTCTTTTTCACCTTCACGTCAGCCCTTTCGATAGGTAGGTAATTCTTACCCCACAGGGAATCTTTCCACGCAGCAAGATATACGTGGACCAAGTCTGGTTGAAATGAGTCTATTGGTTTAGAATCAGATGTGCAACTTACATACTACGACAAGTTGAAAAAGCGAGTCAACGGGAGAGAGTGATACATACGTGCGCAATAAACCCCTTCCCTCGAAAATTTCTCTCCTTCATACCTCCTCTGTGTTACCACACATGACGTGTCACTGATCTCATTTGTACTAAGATTGCAGTACACGCGAAGTGCCAATTTGCTCCCAGCGCCTTGAGTGGAATCCACAAGTTCTAATAAATGTTCACCAACCTGCAGTCTTTTACAGTTGTTGTTCCCTGCGCAGAAAACAGCACATAGGTCGGGAATCCGTTATCTTGAGGCTGTAATGAAACCTTAGCGAGGAACTGATAAAATAAATTTCCATTTAGTTCATTTATACGGGATGCCACTCGCTTTTTACTAGCAAAACGCTAGAAACTGCACAGTTATATTCCACTTTAGAGTCACAAATAATTTCCATTCTTTAACAAATTAATGAACTGCGTATCTCCACGATTACTATCACGCTGATCTAATTACATGTCCACGTAACCAGAAATCGCTAATAAAGTCTTAGTTGACATCGACCACGGCAGGCGAAATGTCTGTCCTACGACACTGTCGAGCCAGCTATGATCTTACAGCCGAACCAATTTACGCGCAATCCAGACATCTCCGAAGTGCTTTGTCTCTCTTTTCGTTTAACTGTGGTTTATTATTCTGCTGGTGATTTTACTTGTGGAATAGTGGGATGTTAGCACGCTACTAAGAGATGCTTTAATTTTAAATGCAACTAAATACCTTCTCTAGTTTTTCTAATATTAATAATAGAAGCTTATCGTTTTGGCGCGCAACTTCCGAACGCAGCAGCCAACTGCGGAGTAGGAGCACAATTTAAGCGGTCTTTCTCACGGTACTCGTACCGAACAAACCATCTGTTATCGGCACCTCACACTACATTACGTAATCTTCTCACTACTGCCTTCTCAACAGCTTAAGAGCTTTTTGTACGTGAATATGATGGCTGCATAGTCAGAAATTTTAAAATATATACACACATGTTTATAATATGGTTTATAATATGTATGTTACTGTTACTGTCAACTTCGAACTGTCATTAATAACATCAACCTTCACAGGGGAGTTCGTGTACTGTGAGTTGTTGTCTGTTTGCCTAACTGCCCGAAGAGCCGTGTACAAGAGGTTCTAGAGCGGATATGACGTATTCAAAATGGTTCAAATGGCTCTGAGCACTATGGGACTTAACATCTATGGTCATCAGTCCCATAGAACTTAGAACTACTTAAATCTAACTAACCTAAGAACATCACACAACACCCAATCATCACGAGGCAGAGAAAATCCCTGACCCCGCCGGGAATCTAACCCGGGCGCGGGAAGCGAGAACGCTACCGCACGACCGATATGACGTATTAACCGAATTATACACTTCTGTACAATGAAGTGACCCTCTATCTTTTAAGTAGCGAAGTGCAAAGGTTTCATTCCAATAACTTGTGACTTTTGTTCATGTTTTTGTGTGTTAAAACCTAATAATTTACAATATTCTATCTCATTGATAGATACCCCCCCTCGCATTATTTCTAATGGGGTGGTTAGATTTGTGCGATACAGAATTTCATATAATTATGACGAACATCTGTAGGACGTCATATCGGTTATTCAAGGGTAATATTAGCATGCAATATGAAATAAATTAAAACTATAACTAAATACTACATGAACAGGCCTCGAAAGCCTGGGGAAAGAGACCAAACAGCGAGGTCAACAGTCTCATCGGATTAGGTTAAGGAGGGGGATTGAAATCGGCCGTGCCCTGTCAAAGGAACAATCCTGGTATTTGCCTGAAGCGATTTAGCGAAATCACGGAAAAACCTAAATCAGAATGGCCGGACGCGGGATTGAACCGTCGTCCTCCCGAGTGCGAGTTCAGTGTGCTAACCACTGCGCCATCTCGCTCGGTCAGATTGTGGACTGAGAGTAAACTGGAAAAAGGCAAAGGTAACGAGATGTAGCGCAGATAAGAATAGCGAGAAAAAATAAGTGATCCGTAGACTAAGGCATTCTGCTAGCTTTGAAGCAAAATCAACCAGTCAGCCAAAGCAAAAAAATTACTCTGAGCACTATGGAACAGCGGAGGTCATCAGTCCCCTAGAACTTAGAACTACTTAAACCTAACTAACCTAAGGACATCACACACATCCATGCCCGAGGCAGGATTCGAACCTGCAACCGTAGTGGTAGCGTGGTTCCAGACTGAAGCGCCTTGAACCGCTCGGCCACTCTGGCCGGCCAGCCAAAGCAAGGAGAACATACAAAGCAGATAGTACAAGCAAAACGGGCATTCCTGGCCAAGACAAGTATCTGGTATCAAACAAAGGCCTTAATCTGTGGAAGAAATTTATGAAAATGTACGTTTGCTGCACAGTACCGTATGATACTGAATACTGAACTATGGAAAAAAACGGAACAAAATAAAATATTCGCGTTTAACATCTGATGCTACAGAAGAATGTTGCAGATTAAGTCTACTGAGGAGGTAAGAAATGAAGAAGTTTTCTCCAGAATCAGCGAAGGAAGGATCATATGGAAAACAATGACAAGAAGAAGGGACAAGATGGTAGGACATGTGTTAAGACATCAGGCAATAATCTGCAGCCGGCCGCTGTGGCCGAGCTGTTCTAGGCGCTTCGGTCCGGAACCACGCTACCACTATGGTTGCAGGTTCGAATCCTGCCTCGGGCATGGATGTGTGTGATGTCTTTAGGTTAGTTAGGTTTAAGTAGTTCTAAGTCTAGGGGACTGATGACCTCAGATGTTAAGTCTCATAGTGCTTAGAGCCAGTTGATCTGACTAATCTGCAAAGTACTAGTGGGAGCTTTAGAAGGTAAAAAACTGTAGGTGAAGACAGATTGGAGGACGTAGAGTACTACTCTGAGCGACGAGGTTAGTGCAGGAGAGGAGATCGTGGCGGGCAGCATCAAACCAAGACTGATGACCAAAAAAAAAAGAGAGTAAGAGCTCGAGCGAAATATTAAATATTTTACATTTTTTTGTGGTGCAACCATTAGGCTGCAGCCAAAGATAGCCTGAACGTAAATCAGACGCCGGCTGCACCGCGCTGGTTGCTTTCTTCCTCGTCCTGGGTGAGACGGACGGAACAGGAAAACAGGAAGTGATGGCGCCTAGCCGTGGCGCGACAATAGGTCGACACGTGATAGTGACACCCGTGTTGACCGCAGGCACGAGTGACGCGGCATGACGTCACGTGACGCGACAGGCAGACAACGCTGCCGAGCTGTTATCTGGAGGCCCCTTAACCACTGTTGACACCTGGGTTCCGTGACTCAGGGGCCTTCGCACACAGAGCAACTCAAACGTAGCTTGTTGACAAGGCGAGTCGGTTACGTCGCTTGCGAGTCATTTTCTGAGTAGCTGAATAGAACAACGCAGACAGAGTGACTACCAGTAAATCGTTCGCACCTTGCTAGCATCTTACACGGGAACCTCCCCATCGCACCCCCGTCAGATTGAGTTATAAGTTGGCACTGTGGATAGGCCTTGAAAAACTGAACACAAATCAATAGAGAAAACAGGAAGAAGTTGTGTGGAGCTATGAAAAAATTAAGCAAAATAAACAAACTAAGAAGTCCATGCGCAAGATAGGCACAACAAGGACAGTGTGAGCTCAGGAGCGCCGTGGTCCCGCGGTTAGCGTGAGCAACTGCGGAACGAGAGGTCCTTGGTTCAAGTCTTCAATCGAGTGATAAGTTTACTTTCCTTATTTACTCAAATTTATGATCTGTCCGTTCGTTCATTGACGTGTCTGTTCACTGTAATAAGTTTAGTGTCTGTGTTCTGCTGGTTGGCTGGTTGGTTGTTTGATTTGGGGAAGGAGACCAGACAGAGTGGTCATCGGTCTCATCGGATTAGGGAAGGATTGGGAGGGAAGTCGGCCATGCCCTTTCAGAGGAACCATCCAGGCATTTGCCTGGAGTTATTTAGGGAAATCACGGAAAACCTAAATCAGGATGGCCGGACGCGGGATTGAACCGTCGTCCTCCCGAATGCGAGTCCAGTGTCTAACCACTGCGTCACCCTGCTCGGTCTGTGTTTTGCGACTGCACCGCAAAACCGTGCGATTAGTAGAGGAAAGGACGTGCCTGTCCAATGGGAACCGAAAACATTTGATCGCAAGGCCATAGTTCAACCGATTCCTCCACAGGAAAACACGTCTGATATATTCTATACAACACTGGTGACGGCATGTGCGTCACATGACAGGAATATGTTGTCGACCCACCTAACTTGTACACTTGGCGAATGGGTAAAAAGATTCTTCTACCTTGCCCGGTTTAGGTTTTTCTTGTGAATGTGATAATCACTCCCAATAAAGTGATGAAAACATAAGAGTTTGTCACATAAACTGCAACAAATGAATGCAACAGTTTCACAGTCGCACAGTTTTCCCTGTGCTCTGTCAAAACATATGTTTTTAACGTTTCCAAATTTTTCCGTGTGTAAACTGTCAAATCCTGCATATATCCAAGCAAATCTGAACATTTCCTTGAATTTTGGAGAGCGAAGTTGATTATGTGTGAGTGTCTGAACTTTGATAATTGTCTGAAAATAAAAAATTTAACTTTTCACTCGAGGGAAGACTTGAACGAATGACCCCTCGCTCCGCAGCTGCTCACGCTAACCAGGGGACCACGGCGCTCCTGAGCTCACACTGTCCTTGATGTTGCCTACATTGCGCATGTACTACTTAGTTTGTATATTTTGCTTTTTTTTCATAGTTCCACACAACTTCTTCCTGTTTTCTCGATTGATCTGTGTTCAGTTTTTCAAGGCCTATCCACTGTGCCAACTTATAACTAAATCTGAGGGGGGTGCGATTGGGAGGTTCCCTTGTTAGTATCCGCTCTGCCAGGCGATCCGAGTTGCGTCTCACATCTGTAGTTTTATATATATGTGAACGGGCTGGTTTTTAATATTAACTTTGTGGGGAACTCACATTCCCTACCAGTTTTCCAAAGAATTTCAGCTGGCATCTGTCTTACCTTCCATTTTGTTCATGTGATGTTCCACTTTTAACTGTTGCGTGCCCATCCTCCTACACATTTTAAGGATATGACTACTCCCAGTTGTTCTGAACTGCTGTAGTCATACACTAACTGGTCTTTCTGCACATCAGTACGCAATACATTACATTTGTTTATACTGAAGGTTCCCAGTGCCTGCACCAAGCATCGATCCTCTGCAGACGTTCCTACTTTTCGGTCCAATTTTCTACCGTTTCGACTTCTTGTTGTACGACAGCATCGCCCCCAAAGGCCTCACTGAACTCACGACGTTGTCCACTATGTCGAAATTGTGAAATTCAATGGTCCTGTAACAATCCCCCGAGGTACACCGGTAAATACTTCTACGTCGGAAGAATTCATTCTGTTGAGTGTGTCCTGTTTTCTAGAAACTCTTCAGTCGAAACTGTTTGCTAGAAACTCTTCAATCGAATCACACATGTCGTCTGATATACAATACGCTCTTACGCTCTTATTTTGTGGTCTGAGGCGTCTTGTAACGGTTCGCGCGGCTCCCCCCCCCCCCCCCCCCCCGGAAGTTCGAGTCCTCCCTCGGGCATGGGTGTGTGTATTGTCCTTAGCGTAAGTTATTTTAAGTTGGATTAAGCTGTGCGTAAGCCTAGGGACCGATGACTTCAGCAGTTAGGTCCCATAGTCTTTACAACAAATTTCCAAAATTTTCATATTTTGTTCGCTAAGTGGCAGTGTAGAACTGCACTGAACGCATTCCGGTAGTCACGGAACGCACATCAATTTCGGCGTCTTTACCTATTGCTTCCTGAGTCTTGTGGACGAAAAGAGCGAGCTAGGTTTCAAACGATCATTGTTTTCGGGAGATATGTTGATAACTTCAGAGAACATTTTAGATCTAGGAAATGCTACGGTAGATGACATTTAACATGTTCTAAGATTTTACAACACACTGACGTGAGCGATTTCGACCTGTAGTTTTGTGCGTCTCTTGGACACCCCTTCTCAAAAATGACAATGACCTGCCCTTTTTCCTGGTCACAAGGAACGCTTCACACTTCCAGCGACCTATGGTATGCTTGCTGGAAGAGGAGGATGTCCTTTCACATACGTTATAGAGAGCAATGTTGGTATCCCATAAGGTAGAGGTACAGTGTCCTTTGATACAGTGGCCTTTGCTCTGTTAAGCGATTTCAGCTGTCTATACGTAGTCGCTTATTGTGATATCTGTGATTTTGATGTCCGTACGGCGATTTAAGGAGGAACCACAGAATATTGTCCTCAGTAAAACAGTTTTGGAAAAAGACATTTAATATTTCGGTGTCCTCTGTGTCACTGTGGTCACAGAGTGCCCAGGTAGATGGCATCGGTTCGATTACTGATTTAACATAAGAACAAAGTTTCTTAGGATTTTCTATCAAGTATGTAGGTAAAGTTTCACTTTCAAATTCGTTTGACGCTTCATGTAAGGCTCTTCCTACGCTAATTTTGGTTTCCTCTGGTTTGATTGTCTGTAAAATTTTTGGCTACGTTTAATTTTGATGTGAAGCTCTCTTTGCATTTGTAGCAGCCTTGTAACAGGGCTGCCGAACCACGGCAGGTCGTTGTCATCCCTCACAAATTTGCTCGGCTCATACCTGTCTAAGGTGCACTAGACAATACTTTTGAAATTTGTGTATTGATGCTCAGCATTTTCGGTTTTCGTGTTTGGTTGCTCAGGTAATTTGAAATCTGTTTTCTATCCCTCTTACTAAGTAGCTATATAGGAGCAGTCAAATGAAAACGAGACAGATGAGAGAAGGAAGCAAACTGTTTATTATTTCAAAAGTAATGACCGTCTCTGTTAATACATTTATCCAACTGTGAGACACCACTGTCAGCGCCTTCCGGGTGAAAGTTTACGGTTGCCTATGGGACCATGCACCTCTTCGTCCGAAGCAGATCGATTACTACCAATGTCTTTTTTCAGGTTTCCAGAATTATAGAAAGCGCATAGAGAGAGATCGGGACGTAATAGAGGATGTGTAAGGGCTTCGCGGCGAAATTCCTGCAATGTACTCTGAAAAAAGTTGGCAACATATGAGCAGGCATTATTCTAAATTCATCCGACAACATTCCTGTGTTCACAAACCTCTAGCGTCGATTGTGACACCTTGTTATAGAAAGTCAATGAGAAGCGACCCCTTGCAGTCAAATCAAAAGGCCATCATGAGTTTCCCGGAACTGGGGTGCCTGTTGTTCCGATTACTTTACGGACGTTTCTCTGGGTAGCCCTCTCACATTCTCTTTACAGTCTCTATTTCCCCATGCGATTTCCCTATTTTTGGATCCCTGAAGAAAGGTATTGGCCTGCGTCAATTTGCTTCTCACGAAGTGATACACGCTTGGGTACAATCACAGCTCTGCAGGCAGCCGCAAACAGTTCTCTATGAAGTCACTGACCGGCTTGTTTCACAGCGGGATAAATGTATTAACATATATGGCGATTACTTCAATAATAAACAGTTTACTTACTCTTTCCCATTTGTCTCATTTTTATTTGACGGCCATTTAGAGCTTCCTATCTTTCCTTGCATTCATGTTTACGGCGGTATGCAGTGATGCTGTAACGGCCTGGAGATCACTAGGTCCCTCTTCAACGCTGAGTCCAAAAGTTCGGGCCTGTTGGTGACCACGGCATCTAATGTGTTGCCTTCACGAGTCCGTTCTCTTATTAGCTGCTCAAGATAATTTGATGATATGGCATTTAGAGCAGTTTCACACGATTCGCTGCCGCTTCTACCCACCTCCATCACTCGACAGCTGGTAGGCTGAAATGACCAGAGAATTTGCGTGAAATCTTCTCCAAGCTTACTCTCAAATGTTCCGCCACTCCTTCTAAAAAATGGCTCTGAGCACTATGGGACTTAACATCTTAGGTCATAAGTCCCCTAGAACTTAGAACTACTTAAACCTAACTAACCTAAGGACATCGCACACACCCTTGCCCGGGACAGGATTCGAACCTGCGACCGTAGCAGTCCCGCGGTTCCGGACTGCAGCGCCAGAACGCCACTCCTTCTCCTGAGGCTGGGGGCTGTAAGGCCATTTGATGACAATGTTTGGCACACTTTCACACAAATTATTTTGCGTTCTGAATATGTACTAACCCTACTGTTTATACTTGATACTGTGGTATTTATTACGGCTATAAACACGCCACCACCACCGGCGTCCAACATATCTTTGCGATATACATTCCAATCTGAATTTGTAATTTTATTGCTACTAACGTCTAGCTTCAGCCAGTTTTTTTCCCTAGTACCAAGGGGCACTGTTACCATTCATAACAGAGAATAGTTCTGTGACCTTCTCATAGTCACTTCTGCAATTAACATTTTCTTTCTGCGATCTGCCATGACGAATGCTTTTCTCTGTTGTTAATGTGGATAATATTCTTCCTTGTCTTAAATCAGACCGTATTTTATCGGAGCTGTGAAATGATTTCTCTAGCAAAAAACACCGCCACAGGTACTCCGCTATCCTAGTAGCGGCGTGGCTTCGTGACTTCTTGAGGGAAGCCCTATAGTTCTCCACTTTGTGGACACGTTCATCACATAAAGGGCACTAAACGGTTCAGCTTTCATTTCATCTGCAGCTATGCGCCTCACCATCATCAGAATGACGTGTGACGTCCATGCAATTACGAATGTAGTTGTGGACGTCACACGTCATTCTGATGACGAATGTAACCTTGAGGTATTTATTTTCTGGCCTGAAACAAATTCTGTGTCAGTTCATGAGGTTCGCTGGTTCTGAAGCTGGTGTGGAAGTATATGTCTTCCCATCGCAACCCAGACGTCCTCTGTGTGTGTGAAATTAGGGAACCAAATAGGCCACTCAAGGATCCGTACTTTCCTCAACGAATTTATGATATGAAGTTCTCTGTGAGTCTTGCGATTTGTTCCATAGTGGTCGTGGTGGGGGTGGGGGAGGGTCAGAGGGTGGAAAAGGGGGGGGGGGGCTCTGTCAGATTATTGGTTTGATGCGGTCCGCCACGAATTCCTCTGCCAACCTCTTCATCTCAGTACAGCACCGACACACATTGTCGCGAGTTATCTGTTGGATGAATTTCGTCTCTGTCTTACTCTCTACAGCTCCTTCAAATGCCACGGATATTATTCCTTGCTATCTTAACACATGTCTCAGCACCATACTCTTCGTCTTGTAATTATTCTCGACACGCTATTCTGCTTGCCGTTTCTGGAGAGTTCTTAATTCCTTGCCAGTCCATCGAATTTATTCAGCTCTATTTTTTCCGGTTTTCCCACAGACCATGACTCACACCCACAAAATAATGTGATCCAAACGTACATTCAAACAAATTTCTTTCTCCAATGAAGGCCGAAGTCTGACATTAGCAGAATTCTTTTGACGAGGAATCCTCTCTTTGCCTGTCCTAGTCCACTTGCATTTTGCACATTGTGTCCCAATTCCATTAGGACTGCTTTTATAAAATTCCAGACTGCAGTACTATCTCGTAGTGAGCTGCGCCATTAGGATCCTTAAAATTTCAACAACCCCGTGTAGAAGTCCAAAGCACTAGCATGGCTGCGGCGGTCGACCTGGCTGCGAATGTAACGGTAAGTGTCCGATTCTCGTCGGAAATTGGCGGTGGAATAGTGAGGCGATATCGTTCGGTGTTTTGTTTTGGCAAGGTTCCTGGATGCTCCTATACGACAACACCCCAGCCCACAAAGCGAATATCCTGCAATAGCTTTCGGCAAGTAAACTGATCATAGTTCTAGATCACCCACCATATTCGCCGGATTTGGCAGCAGCCGATATATTGTTGTACCCAAATTATAATTGGCAATGAAAGAACACCCGTACAATGCAATTAAGAACATACAACATAATTGTACTGCAGTAATACGTAGAATTCCAAAACAGGACTACACCGACTGGTTCAAAACACTTTTAAAACGATTTAAGCTGTGTGTTGATTCCGGGGGGAGGCTATTTTAAATAAATCTTCTGGACATAATCCAGAACTTTTATTTCCCAAAGCTACAGTCCTAACGGAGCTGAGACACTCTACGTACTGTTGAAATATGCCGTTTGGTGCGCTGGCTATAAAGGGTATAAAAAGCTTTTATCATTCTTGCCATACCCTGGCGAGCATTCAGCCTCCCTTAAACAATTACCATATCAGTCATGTTGTCACTTCCAATACTTCCCCACATCATGATTCCAGAATTTGGGGAGATACGCAGAGCGAGAATCATTAGGCTGTCTACAGACAGGTCGGGGTCAATCTAACCACTACAAACAGAAGTCAGACTAATTGCTGAACACCTCATTATTCCAGTCAATGTCTGAGTGGACTCTGGCTTTCACATCGTGCAAGTCTGTTTTTTGTGCGTTTGGTTTCAGGGGTAAACGATGCATAGCAACTTGGAATATGATATCAGTTATCATTAATCCTTTCCCAATGGTTCCAGTAATCACTTCCCGACACACAGTCAGTAGTATTTATAACCAAATACTGGCCAAAATTGCAAAAAATAATGCTTTTCCAACGATTGTAGTAAGTATATTTTATAGTAACTGACAAACTGGTGGGCTCATACCTCAATTTTCAGGGACCTGAGAGACGTCTCTTAACTAGCTGAAGTGTGCTTTCTCTGCCAGATGACGTTTTTTTTCATTAAGGTATTAGTTTGATTTTAAATTTTTGTGGCTTCATTAAATGACTGTCTTAAATTGGAGTAGATTTAAACGTTAAAGGATTGTAACAGCTTGTATTTAAAATATGGGATAATTTAATTGCTTAAACTTAAAACACACTGACGCCATTGAAACTTTTTACCAAACTATGTTTCTGTTCGTCTGTCAAATTCCTGAGCAGTTTCAAATGTGTATCGGGTCTTGTCCAAACTACCCTAAAGTATATTCGTGATCGGTCAGTACTGACAGCCAGTTGCAAAGATCAAAGCTTCCCACAATTTGGCCGGCCGGAGTGGCCGAGCGGTTGTAGGTGCTACAGTCTGAAACCGCGCGACCGCTACGGTCGCAGGTTCGAATCCTGCCTCGGACATGGATGTGTGTGATGAACTTAGGTTAGTTAGGTTTAAGTAGTTCCAAGTTCTAGGGGACTGGTGACCTCAGAAGTTAAGTCCCTGAGTGCTCAGAGCCATTTGAATTTGAACCCAACAGTTTTTGATAACATACTGTTATCATCTGCCTTATTGAAAAATTAAAGTGTCGTTAGATTATAAATGACTCAAAAAGTAATCTGTATGCCTCGTGTGAATCTATAAAACTTTATTTATTCGCGTTTAGTGATCTTTTCAATCAACAATCAGTGTGTTTTTGATAAAGAAAGAGAACAGAAAGTACTTAACATAACCAGGGAAGATACATCATCAAAGATGGTACAATTTTACTAAGAAGAAAAGAGCTAATTATGGAATTTTTGTACAAAGACGGAAGTGGTCGATATTTACAACTTTAAGTGCTGCTACCTAGCGGACACAAGGCGAAACCTTTCGCTCTGAGCCCCCATGACATTGATGTCTTCTGCGCTATTGGTGTTACTGACCGACTGTTCTGTTACTACTACTTATGCGTTACTTAGTGATTGTGAACTGCGGTAATTTGATAGTTCCTTAATACTGTCATGTTTAAGTTATATATTTTCATTTTTGGTTGCTACGAAATGACCCTTTTAAGTTCTATTTTCGTCAATAATTGTGTGTCATGAAGCTTTTATTTTAGATATGGTGTACTTGCGTACTCTTTTCTAAAAAGCGAAACATAAAACTTAGTTCTTACAGTTCTGAAATTGGCCTTGACATTATTCAAATGTTTTGTTTTTCAGCCATCACATTCGAGAGATGAAACTTATAATATTACTGTCGTGCTACAGGTCCTTTTGCTTCGATTTTCGGCCACTGAAAATCGAAAAAGCATTTTGTAGAATAGCCTTATACCAACTGATTAAGGAATCTTCTCCTAGATCAGTCGATGAGAAGTTGAAGAGCATGTAAAATAGTCACTGAAATAACGAGATACACAAATACTAGGAGAATTTCACTAAATCGTTCTCTCACATATCTAAATCATAATATAAGAAACGTGGATTTCAATAAAGAATGAAGAGGTTCTTGAAGAAGAATGAGGACTGATGTATAACTAGTATTAGTCTGTTTGAATATTTAAAGAAAATTACTGCTTGAAATTACGGCAAACCAACTACTTATATATATATATATACTACTATCATATAATGTTGATCGTCGGTAAAGCAGATCCCAGACTGAGATTCATTGGAAGAATCCTAAGGAAATGCAATCCGAAAACAAAGGAAGTAGGTTACAGTACGCTTGTTCGCCCACTGCTTGAATACTGCTCAGCAGTGTGGGATCCGTACCACATAGGGTTGATAGAAGATATAGAGAAGATCCAACGGAGAGCAGCGCGCTTCGTTACAGGATCATTTAGTAATCGCGAAAGCGTTACGGAGATGATAGATAAACTCCAGTGGAAGACTATGCAGGAGAGACGCTCAGTAGCTCGGTACGGGCTTTTGTTAAAGTTTCGAGAACATACCTACACCGAAGAGTCAAGCAGTATATTGCTCCCTCCTACGTATATCTCCCGAAGAGACCAAGAGGATAAAATCAGAGAGATTAGAGCCCACACAGAGGCATACCGACAATCCTTCTTTCCACGAACAATACGAGACTGGAATAGAAGGGAGAATCGATAGAGGTACTCAAGGTACCCTCCGCCACACACCGTCAGGTGGCTTGCGGAGTATGGATGTAGATGTAGATGTATGGAACGATCGTACACGTGATGAGGCAATTATCTACCCTACTAGAAGCATTCCAGTCATCAAGCCACCATCAAAATCTATACAGCAAACTAAGGGTATGTCATGAGTCTACACGAAAGTTTTGGAACCAAAAGACCCAAAATTGTGGAAAGTAGCGTGGTACACACTGAGAAACAGGCAGACTGACTAATAAATGCCTACGGAGTCATTCCGGGAGCCTCAGTAAGGTTCACAATGAATCAGTTCAACCGTATTTACACTTACAATTCAGTTGAAAGTGAAGGAAAGTGCTTTAAATTTTTAAAACTATCAAAATTAATTTTGGCCAGAAGTTCATTACAACTACTCCACTGTGCGACGGTTCGTGGTGAAATTCTGCCTGTAGTCTTTCCTAGGATTTCAGTTGATGTCATCCGTCTAAATGTCAGAGTGTAAGAGGTCCATGATTAAAGAATTTGTTGCTAGCGCACTCGAGCAGATGTAATTTCGATGGATTGCTCATGCGCTACCCGCGATATGTAAGGTATAAGAGAATCCCAGGCCAGAGAGCAGTGTTGTCAGCAGTAGGAACGTATGAGTAAGTACTTGCTAGCGAGCAGTCGTGTGTGTCGACTTGGCTGGCCCGGTCGTGGGGAGCGATGGCGGAGCCTGAGCGAAGTAGTATAAGGTAAAAACAGCCACGCGCATATGTAGTATTGTTATATTAAGTCCCATGTAAATGTTTTTAAAAATCTCTTAATAATAATCTTTCTCATAAAAAGTAACTTTTGACAAGCATTCATTTCAATTTAAAGAATTTACTACTGTCTCCAGTCCTTGGTCATCCCGATTATTGAAAAGAAAAATCAGTTGTTCCTTTTTATACATGACAAATCTATCGCCCAGTATTGCAATCGGCTGTGCCAGAAAATTTCTTATAGGAGCAGATATATATGCGTTATCCGGCGACCTTATTGAGGTAAGAATTTTCAGTTTACTCAGAATGATCTTTCAGGGCCATGACGCAGCACTGCTGACGTCCAAAATTTACCAGTTTAAATTCACGGTCAATTATTGAAAGGTTATAAGTGAGCCACACTTTGTTATTGAGAGACTAATTACATTTTTTTATTGATAGGTTACGCAATTTATTTATTGGGAGGTTAGGCTAAATGTCAATGTTATAGTTATATTTTTTACTGTTGGGAGGTCGTATATAATTTATCTGTTGGGAGTTTTCGGAATTTTTACTGTTGGGAGGTTACACTAAATGTGAATATTATTTATATTATTTTACTGGGGGGAGGTTACACTTGTCGACAACCGGTCAGGATCGTATTTTTGTGAATTTCTGAGAAGTAGTCATATATCGGCTCTTATTTACACTATTGTTAAATGTAGTTTGCATCTGGCGCAACGCATTTACTAATTTGTCACTCTTTCTTTCACAGATCATCAGCAATTTATTGCTCTTTGTTGTCACTGTATTTGTTCAATTTTTGCTTTGTCTTTGTTTAATTTTGTGCTTACCTTTGATTTGTGAAAATGGCGCGAAAAACTGCTAACAGTACATCGCGATGTGCAATGAGCGAAAAAGCCGACCTGAATAATTTGACGGATAATACTAGCGATACTCAGTGTCTTAATGATAATCTTCCAATTACTGACATTCAGTGCGTGCCGACCACCAGTAATGATTTTATTTCAAATGATGAACTAACAAATTCAGTTATGTCCACATTTAATTTAACAATTGATGACGCGGCACTTTCCGTTACAATGAACGCTGCCCAGTTTAACACATGTTTTGCAAAATTTACACAGTGAACAGATAAATGATTCTAACGAAGGTGAACAATATACACAAAACACGTCAAGTTTATTTGATTCCGATGTAGTGACCAACAGTGCACATCCGATTGGCAAACCTTTTTGTGAATCAGACAATGACCAAATCGTTACCGGTACACAAAACGTGACACATGCAGATACACCATCACACAGCACAGAGAATACAGCTGCTAATTTTGGCATGGATAGAGTTATGGCATTATTGCTACAACTTAATGAAAATCTCAAACAACAAATTAATGAAAATAATGAAAATCTCAAACAACAACTTAATGAAAATCTCAAACAACAACTCAATGAATCGAACAAACAACTTAATAAAAATCTCAAACAGTCGAATGAAAAACAAGACAACAATTACAAACAACTTAATGAAAATCTCAAAGAGATTAATGAAAAACTTGACACCTCTACTGAACAGCTTACTGAACAGATTACAGCCGTTGCCGAGCAACGTAACGAAACTAAAAAACAGTTACATGAGGAAATTAATACTAGTGGTAGGAATAGTAGTGAAGAAATTAGGTCCGTTGCACAAGAAATATGTAATACACATGCAGCCACAACAAAATTACTTAGAGATGAAATTAGTGCAGTTGCTAAACAATGTTCAGAAAACGCAACACAGTTACGCGACGAGTTTAAATTAATGTCAGCAGAACTTTCACGCACACTGGATGCGAAAGTAGACAAGAAATTCGAACAACAGAACAGCCAAATTGACGAACGTTTTAATCACCATCTACAAAACAGTGAAACGCCTTACCGTAAATTTATACAGGAACAGAATAAAGTAAAGTAACAATTACGGCACAGAGACAGGAAGATAAGCGTACGTTATTTACGAAAGCAAAAACATACGTAGACACCAACATTGGGACAGTATCAGACGAAATTAATACTATCAAACAGTTGAACACTGAATTGCATGATGAAATCCCCACTCTTAAAACAAAAGCAGACACTCACACAGTAGACTTTCAGACAACGATCAGCAGACTTGAACAGTTGTAATTAATACAGGATCCCGATGCTATTAAAGCAGACGGTAAGATATTAAACAAAACCGCACGTAAAATCCAAAAACAAATTAATGCTTGTGACACTAAAAATGATGATCAAGTTAAAGCATTCACTGAAAAATTTGATGAATTGGCCAATAGTATTGAGGTTATCGAAAATAACAATGACACTAAATCAGACGATACGTCACCAATTTCGTTCAATCAAACACCCGAATTCCAAAATTTACAGCAGACAATCAGTGAGATGAGTTCGTCCAATAATATATTGCATAGAAAAGTGTCGTCTTTACAGCAAGAAGTGACAGAGATGAAAAATGTTTTAGCCTCCAACACGGCACAGCATACGCCACATTTCGAACATTTCTCACTCTCACACAGCCAATATAATTTATGTAATTTACAGAGAGTACGTGACTTAGATTCCGAACACTCACAGACAAACAGATTATATTACAATCCTGAACCTGTTCAGACATACAGAGACGATAATTCTGATTATAAGCATTTTCTATCTGTGAGAAAATTTAAGATATTTAAGAATGACGGAACACAAATTCACCCCTTGGATTGGATACAACAATTTAGTTTTGCTTTTCCACCAACTTGGCCCGTAACACACAAACTTGAATTTATTTGCAGTTTTTTGGAAGACGAACCGGCAAGTCGTATGAGACCGATCGCGAGACAATGCTACTCGGTAGAAGAATTTCAGAAAGCTTTTCTGTCAGCGTATTGGTCGAAAACAACACAGCGCGGACTCAAGGATCGATTAATTAGCTTACCAAATTATGAGAACTCAAATTTTCCCACTGTCACGTAATTTTTTGAAGACATGTTACAACAAAACCAATACTTAAGTGAGCCATACAGTGAATCAGCACTTATCCAGTTATGTATTTCTAAATTACCACGATCGTTAAGAGTATCACTTTTAACAGGACAGCAGAAAGAAAATATTTCGGCATTTAGAGATCTGTTACAGCTTTTGGAAGTTCAGCAATCAGACTATTCTTTCCTAAACAAAAATTTTTTACAACATAACCAAGGCCAACAAGCATACAGTAATTACGACCAGCCGCGCTATTTTAATAGCAAAGGTGACAGACGCTCCAGGAATGACAACCACCAGAACTTAAATAACAGACACAATTTTAATTATCAGTATCGTCAAAATTATCAGCAACAGGAAACACGTTTTGGTAACAATAGAGGTTTTTCCCCACAACAACAACAAAACCAGCCGGTTAGCATACCTAACTAACAATGTAATGTGCAAGGTCAACCAAGCTTTAATGTTTCTCCGCCTACACGTATAGCGTCGGCTCCACCAAATAGTAACGCACCGCAACAAGGAAATCAGTACGTACAGAAAACACATCATTTCAACTCATATCGCAACGCGCCGTATAGCAATCATTACCATGACAGACGTAAAAGTAATGAGCATAGTTTTCAGCGTAACAATCGGTCTTACCAGCAGTAGAGTCAACAGATTATCGTGAATGAACCAGACAGTCGCTATCATCCCGAACCCAATACGTCAGGAAGAAATAACAGAACAGTACAAATAGTTGAAATGCCACAGCATCCTCCCGCAAATAACAGTACGTCGGAAAGAATTGGACTAGATATAGTACAGGTTGCATCTTTTAGCAACGTAAGCACTACTTTTGACACGCAGAATGTTGTTCACGAAAATTTTATTACGTTTGACAACATGCGAGGCACACTTTTCCATGAAAAACCAGTTATTCAAAAAACCATTTCCCACCCTGTCATTGAAGTAAAGATTGGATCATCCACATGTTCAGCAGTAATCGATTCTGGATCACATATGTCAGTTATAAATGAAGAAACATTCAATGAATGTAACAAAGAGAACACTTATCCTACGTTACCATTAGGCAGAACTAAAGTAAAAGGAGCCGTATCTAGGAAAGGAGTAGATGTAAAATTACAGACACACCTATCATTTTGTATTGCAGGTCATACGTTCCACTCATATTTTTGGATTGTTCCCTTACTGACAACAGACGTTGTTTTAGGAACGAATTTTTTGGTACAACACGATGCAATTATTGACTTTCAAAATTCCTATTTAATGTTAAAGGATGAAAAGGTACAACTGGCTTTAGAATTTCAGCACTCTTTATCTGCAGAAGAACAAACAATTAATCGAACAGAAGTCATTTCGACATCGCGTAACATAGACTGTCATTCCACATTGTTCACAGATATGTACGTACACAACTACAATACACCAGACGAAGCCGACTATGACGTTATGCAAATGATTTCTGATAAAGTAAAACAAAGCGGTGCAAATACAGACGACGAACGTACTCAACTAAGCAATATTCTTTTACAGCAAGCTCCAGTTTTTGACAACGTCCCTGGTACTATGTGCGGCTTCATGCATGAATTTCAAGTTAAACAGCACGATACATTTAAAGCCAAACATTATCCCATTCCATGTATTCACAGAGAACAAGTTAAGAAAGAATAACAAGCTATGCTTGACCAAGGAATTATTGAACCGGCAGTTAGTCCGTACATAAATCCGCTCCATACTGTTAAGAAAAAGGATGGATCACTTTGCCTCGTACTTGATTCGCGTCACATCAATGACATTATTATTAATGAAACAGATCGCCCACAGACACTAGAAGAACTTGTACAGAGATGTCATGTTACTGCTATTTATTCCACATTAGATTTGAAATCGGGATTTTGGCAAATTCAGCTCCATCCGAACTGCAGAAAGCACACAGCATTCTGTTTTTGTGTCTGTTATCAATGTTGCAAATTACCGTTCGGTTTAACAATTTCTTCAGCTGCATTTATTCGCGGTTTAAATACTAAACTTCCGACAGAACTGAAAGACAGAATCACTACATATGTAGACGACATCCTTATTGCAGAAGCTAATTGGTCTGAACACAATTTGATTCTGGAACAACTGTTGCAAACTTTTCGTGCACAAGGACTCACAGTTAATCTTAGCAAATCGCACTTTGGCAAAACTTCCATAAAATTTCTTGGACATTTAATTAATTTCAGCAGAAGGTATTACGCCTGACCCGGAAAAACTTCAAGCTTTACGTGACATTACTGTTCCAATGACGAAGAAACAACTACGCAGCTTTCTGGGTTTAACTAACTTTTTCCGTAAATTTATTCATTACTCTGCTTTAGACACCCCTAGATTATGCCAACTGACGGGTAAAAATTCTATTTGGTCCTGGGATAGCCATGCACAATCTGAATTTGTCAATCTGAAACAAGCTTTGTTGAACGCACCACTTTTATGACACCAAGATCCTACCAGAAATTTTTCCATTGCCACCGACAGTTCTAACACCGCTTTAGGCGTACACATTTTTCAGGAAATTGGAGAAAATGGCACTACAGCAATTAAAAACATCGCCTTTGCAAGTCGCATTCTGTCACCTGCTGAACGCAATTATTCTGTTACAGAACTTGAAACATTATGTGTTGTATGGGCTTTTACGAGATTCAGGCATTTTCTTTATGGAAGACATACTAACGTTTACACAGATCATAGAGCTATACAGTTTTTACTTTCCGCTAAATTTACACATGACAGATTAAGCAGATGGAAACTTTATTTACAGGAATTTAATTTTAGAATTGTTCACATTCCCGGTACACAAAATATTTTAGCAGATGCATTATCCCGTTCCCTCAGCAACAATCAGCAAGACATCGCAACCAACTTCTGCCAAGCAAATTTTAGCGTCATGTATATTCAACAAGTTGCATTTGAAAATTTCATTTCGTCGTCATTACGAGACATAGCACAAGGGCAGAGCAAAGACAACGTTTGGAAAGAAATTAAACATCTTTGGCAAGATAGGAATAACGTTACCATTAGAAACCATTATACTGTACGCAAGAACATTCTGTTTCGCCGCTCTCACCCTGACGGCAACAACTAGTTATTATGTATTCCTAACGAACTTGTTAACAAATTAATTTGGTATACTCATTTAAGTTACGCACATTACGGAGCCAGAAAATGTTTTCTTATACCGAGACAGAACTGTTACTTTGCCAACATGGAGAAACGTATTCGACGAGTTTTAGCGTCATGTAAAATCTGCCAGAAAGCTAAGTCAGATACGACTTCACATATTCCTCCGATACATCCCATTGTACCCGTTAAATTGAGACACATGACCGCTGTAGATATTTTTGGACCGATTCCCAGATCTAATAGAGGTTTTTGTTACATCTTTGTCGCTGTTGAACTTACTTCGAAATTTGTTACCTTCACTCCGTTACGCAAAGCTACTGCTAAATCTATTTCGAATGCATTTGTAAAACATTTTTTATTTCATGTAGGACATGTATTGAAAGTAATTTCCGACAATGGACCACAATTTCGATCTGCGATATGGACACGTATGTTACGAGCTAGAAACATTTCTCCGATCTATATATCCAGGTATCACGCTTCTTCGAGCCCTTCTGAACGACTGATGAAAGAAATTGATAAAGTATGTAGAATATACTGCCATAAAAAACATATTAATTGGGATACACACATACGCTCATTCCAGGATGTAATTAACCAAATGAATCTACTATCCTATCTCCGACTGTTATATTGAAAACTGTTGAACCACGTAACAAAATTAAAGAATTAGTATCTTCTCCTATACCTCGTCGACTACGCCACAATGAAATAATTGACATTGCACTCAACAACATCAAACGTGCCGCAGAGCGCCGGAGAAGACAGCAAAAACAGGTTTGTACACGCCGTGACTTTCACATTGGACAGAAGATATTAGTAGCACACATTATTTATCCAACAGAGGAAAGAGTAGATGCAGTAAATTTGAGCTTCTATACGCAGGTCCATATAGAATTCGCAGCATTCCTCCCCCCAATGAAGTACACGTCGAAACTTTGAGAACCAGAAAAAGTAAGGGCAATCACCATATTTCCAATATTAAAGCCTTTATTGAATGAACATACTTTATGATTTACCACACTGAAATGTCATTTCCTGATACTTATATGACCACTTATGCAATTATATTTATGTGACTACTTACTGATGATGATCGTATTTTTTCTTGGCAAGTGCCCGGCAAGGTAAGGTTAGCAGTCGCTTTTCTTGTCGTTATATATCAGACCGTGCACATTTTCCATATTTTATGTATGTATGATTGTTTTCCTATCGAAAGAAGAATTTTTCTCTGTATGCACCATGAAATCTTTAAGATGTAACAAACATCAGTTGACTTTGACATTTTTCCTTATGATATCTCAATATCTCGACTATTCTACATTTTTTGCTACTGTATCATGATACTGTGTGTACATTTTTTGCACTTTAAAACTATCCATGTTTTTGACATAATACTTTTTCTGTCATGCTATGCTGTATTCTCAGTTACATCACTAGAAACAAGTTTTTATTTAATGGGTACATGATTTAAATGCAAGATATTAATCTATATTCATCATTTTCAGAAATCAATAACGTGTAAAAGAAATGAATTAAACCAATTACAGTAGTTTATTATGAAATGGAAATTTCACCATCGGAATGAACGAAAGAAAATGCAATACCTTGTCATGAAGGGTAAATGGATCAGAATTAACAAGCATTAACAAGAATATACTATACACATCGTATAATAGCAGTCTTAACTAATTATTTTTCTTTCAGAATACGAGGCGATTGATGGAAGCTGTCAGACAGAACTACACATGTTAATTTAAGTGATGAAATATGCTAGAAATAAGAAACTCTGTACTATGAATAGTTGTATGAAGTAAATGGTAATACAAATCATGAATAATGAAGTGTCTATTTTGCATATGATAATAAATGATGATGAATAGTTATATGAAGAATATGGTAATATGAATAATGAAGTTTTTCTTTGCAGATGATGATAATGATATAGTTATGGTAATGTGAATAATGAAGTTATTCTTTGCAGATGTTGATAATGATGAAATTTATATATTTACTGTTAGTTAAGAAATGCTATGTAGTTATTTAAGTATTTGTTGCAGTTCCTTTTGACAGCATGTCTTATGTCGCATTGTATAATGACTGAATGTTTTGGGAAAGACAGCTAGACTACACACATATTAAGTACACATTTCATTACCTGTTAATTTGAAGTTTACTACTTTTCAGCATAATATACTTGTTTTCTTTCAGGTTAATAATCCATTTTGCATTTTTTCCAGGATAAGCTTTTCATGATATTAATATGCTATCAGCAGTTAGATATTAAACCTGTTCTAATACTTGAATTTTTTTTACCCAGTTGTGTCTATCATTTATGAATGTGATCACATATACTGTACTTGTTTCATAACCTTGCTACACCTGACTCATGGCGAATGACGTTATTAGTCCTTATTTCCAGTAATAAGTCAAAAGCAAATATTTTCATGCTGCAGCAATTATCGATCCCAACGCAATGCATTGCTAGCACAAAAAAAAAATTACCAGTCCCAACTATTACCAGTATACAACTAAATAATGCTACCAGTTTAAGATATATTTTTAGTCCTAAGTATAATGCAGATTTTTCGGTGTATTGATTCCATTATGTCTATGTATTATTGGACTACCGACCTTGAGTAATAGTTACAATGTCTTACATTTTAAATATGTCTTATGTCACTTACATGATATCATATATAAACACCAGTAGCTTGATGCTACACTCAATAACTCCTGTTTTGAATGATGACTTGTGAATAATACTGAATAATGTTTTGTAAAACTATATGAATACTTTGTAACTGGCCAATGAGTGCCAATAATTACTGCAGTCAGATGAGTTATGAATAGTGTTTTGTAATACTCAATACTTGCTACATGTTTAGTAACTGGTCAATGAATGCCACTGATTACTGTAATGAGATGTCTTATGATGCCAATGATTACTGTAATGAGGTGACATGATGCCAATAATTACTGTAATGAGATGAGTTATGAACGATGTTTTGTAATACTGCGTAAATGGTATGCCAATGATTATTATAATGAGATGACTTGTGTATAAATGCTATGCCAATAATTACTGTAACGAGATGACTTATGCAGAAATGCTATGCCAATGATTACTGTAATGATATGACTTGCATAAATGCAGTGTCAATGATTACTATAATGAGATGACTTATGCATAATTGCTATGCCAATAATTACTGTAATTAGATGACTTCTGAATAAAGTTTTGTAGTACTCCATACATAGTACAGAAATGTTTAGTAACTAGCCAATGAGTGCCAATAATTATTCAGATCGGTTGATACACTAGTGTAATTCTGAATGATGACTAGCATAAGACTTAATGTCCTTCACCTTCTGACCTACTTACCAGCAATTACTGCAATATCCGTATGTCCTGTCCATCCTCATGAACATGGAGCACTATATTTGGTTTTTGCAGTAATTCTACGTTGATGTAAGAGTATGGATTCTACAAGAATGTGGTGTTGACATCAAAATGTCCACCACTCTGACTGAAGGAGTTGTCATTATGGTCCTACCTGGTCTACTACCAAAAACATAACATACAATATTAATACAACTTTTCACTGTCTTGGCTACACTGATAAATACTTCAGGGAAGAGAACTTCAGATTGTCTCGCTTGGTTTTGTGCTTCTGTAGAAAGATATGGACTTTCAGTGCAGCTACGTGCAACCTACTGTGCTACAACCATGATGCTATCCTTCCCATTCCTTTCAGTTCTTGTAAAAAATGCTAAAGACTTATACAGTGCGTGCGCACTTCATTTCATTTGTTAATATGATCAGTTCTCCTGAATATGCTAAAGACTTATACAGTGCGTGTGCACATTATTTCATTTTGTGCGCTTTATTTCATTTCTTAATGTGATCAGTTCATGTAAAAATGTTAAAGACTTATAAAGTGTGTGTGCACTTTATGTCATTTGTTAATATAGTTTGTACTCTTTGCGTATACATTTTGTCACTTCTTAATATGTTCTCAACTCAGTGCGTGTGCACTCTGTTTCATTTCTTAATATGTTCTGCACTTATCAATAATGTATATACTCTGTGACTGTAGACTTAGTAACTAAATAGATTATAGAAAAATTTGTTGCTCATGGCAAGTGCAATTGACTCACCATCACTCCCCCAGTGGAGGGTTATGTAAGAGGTCCATGATTAAAGAAATTGTTGCTAGCGCACTCGAGCAGATGTAATTTCGATGGATTGCTCATGCGCTGCCTGCGATATGTAAGCTATAAGAGAATCTCAGGCCAGAGAGCAGTGTTGTTAGCAGTAGGAACGTAGGAGTAAGTACTTGCTAGCGAGCAGTCGTGTGTGTCGAGTTGCCTGGGCCGGTCATGTAAATGTTTTAAAAAAATCTCTTAATAATAATCTTTCTCATAAAAAGTAACTTTTGACCATCATTCATTTCAATTTAAAGAATTTACTACTTTCTCCAGTCCTTGGTCTTCCCGATTATTGAAAAGAAAAATCAGTTGTTTCTTTTTATACATGACAAATGTATCGCCCAGCATTGCACTCGGCTGTGCCAAAAAATTTCTTATAGGAGCAGCTATAAATGCGTTATCTGGCGACCTTATTGAGGTAAGAACTTTCAATTTATTCAGAATGATCTTTCAGGGCCATGACGCAGCACTGTTGACGTCCAAAATTTACCAGTTTAATTTCACAGTCAATTATTGAAAGGTTATAAGTGAGCCACAATTTTTTATTGAGAGATTAATCACATTTTATTATTGATAGGTTACGCAATTTATTTATTGGGAGGTTACGCTAAATGCCAATGATATAGTTATATTTTTTACTGTTGGGAGCTTATTATATAATTTATCTGTTGGGAGTTTTCGGAACTTTTACTGTTGGGAGGTTACACTAAATGTGAATATTATTTTACTGTGGGGAGGTTACAAGAGCCATTGGAATAATCCTACGATCTTCTCGTGTAGTAGTCATTCCGGAAAGACCTGCGCCTGCTCCCCCCACAACACTGTTGTTCCGAATCCATCCCTGCACTCCTTGTTGTGCAGTCGTTCCAAAACAGCCTGCTCTGTGTAAGATTGACAGTATGATGCTCCTATGACCCTCGTGCCAGCCATTCGGTCTCTCCGAAGGTCCACAAGATGGTGACAAGCTTCACGGGCAAGCGACCTGGCCAAGCTGCGTTGCGATACCAACCTGAACTATCGTTAGATACACCAGATAGGCATTACATATGCATGCCATTCACCTTACGCGGAATGGAACTTTCTCCGCAATGAAACTGTTCTTGCATAACGATAGAATATTAATCAAGTTATCCCACAGACATGGAAACCTAAAAATGTCAGTTTGTTAACATTCAGTCAAGATGTTCATGGTGCAACACTTCCCGGTCGGCCAACGTATACGGATGGAATTTTGAGTCGTGTGTTGGCATAAAACCCTGTCCTCTGGTTGCGAAATGTTCCCTAAAATAAGAGCGATCACATCATGAGTGTTGACAAAATTTATAATATCACGAAGGCTAGAATGCATCAATCACAGAATGAGTAACTACACAGCGCATAAAAATTGAAGGACCCACCATTGCTACGTACAAGTTTGTATTTCGCCTCAAAGATGCCTATAAACTTCCTCTGTATTGGTACAAAATGTCGTGCTCTGAGGCGTCGTCCTCCGCCTCGGTGACGCTTGAAACAGCAAGCTGTCGGCGGAGGGAAAGGTCACAGCTCAGAAGTTCGTATGAACTGTAAGTTCGGTTAATCATATCCCATTGGCACCATATTTCTCCACCATTCTGCCCAACGCCATCGTGGACGTATCACACCACGGGAAGGTTTCACAGCCCCCATTATCCATATTTCATCCCTTCTTTTGACGTCCCTGTGACACCCAGCTTTGAAATCAGGCGTTTTTCTTCTGGGCGGCCGAGGGGAACGTTTCAGGCACTAAAACGCCTCAGGGGGTGGCATCAAAGGCGAACATGAAAGTTTCCCTTTCCCTGAGATGTTGATTCTCACACATTTGACACTGATTCCCATAATTTCGCGGTTGAGGACGACAGTTAGCTGAACGATGAGCAACAAGAAGAAGTTCTTGTTAACGTTTGACATTTCTGACACCCTCTAACGTATACTATGTGATCATAAGTATCCGGACCCCCTCCCCCCCCCCCCCCCAAAAAAAATACGTTTTAAATATTAGGTGCATTGTGCTGCCACCTACCGCCAGGCGCCAGGTACTCCATATCAGCGACTTCAGTAGTCATTAGACATTGTGAGAGAGCAGAATGGGGCGCTCCGCTGAACTCATGGACTTCGAGCGTGGTCAGGTGATTGGGTGTCACTTGTGTCATACGTCTGTACGCGATATTTTCACACTCCTAAACATCCCTAGGTCCACTGTTTCCGAAGTGATAACGAATTGGAAACGTGAAGGGACTCGTACAGCACAAAAGCGTACCTTGTCTGTTGACTGAAAGAGACCCCCGACAGTTGAAGAGGGTTGTAATGTGTAGTAGGCAGACATCCATCGAGACTACCACACATAAATTCCTAACTGCATCGGCATCCACTGCAAGTAATATGACAGTTAGGCGGGAGGTGAGAAAACTTGGATTTCATGGTCGCGCCACACATCACGCCGGTAAATGCCAAACGATGCCTTGCTTGGTGTAAGGAGCGTAAACATTGGTCGATTGAACAGTGGAAAAACGTTGTGTAGAGTCACGAATCACGGAACACAATGTGGCGATACGATGGCAGGGTGTGGATACGGCGAATGCCCGGTGAACGTTATCTGCCACAGTGTGTAGTGCCAACGGTAAAATTCGGAGGCGGTGGTGTTATGGTGTGGTCGTGTTTTTCATGGCATAATCACAGCACAGGCCTAAATTTATGTGTTAAGCACCTTCCTGCTTGTCATTGCTGAAGAGCAATTCGGGGATGGCGATTGCATCTTTCAGCACGATCGAGCACCTGTTCATAATACACGGCCTGTGGCGGAGTGGTTACAAGGCAATAATATCTCTCTAATGGACCGGCCAGCACGAAGTTATGACCTGTAGCACACCTCTGGGATGTTTTCTAATGCCGCCTTCGTGCCAGGCCTCACCGACCGACATCTGTACTTCTCCTAAGCGCAGCACTCCTTGAAGATTGGGCTGCCAATCCCCAAGCAACCTTCCAGCATCTGGTTGAACGTATGCCTGCGAAAGTGGAAACTGTCATCAAGGCTAAGGGTGGACCAACATCATATTGAATTCCAGCATTATCGATGGAGGGCGCCACAAATTGGTAAGTTGTTTTCAGCCAGGTGTCCGGATACTTCTGATCAAATAGTGTATGAACCCTTCTCTAAGGGCATTGTGGGGCTGCATCTCTTTGAGATGCAGCGCTACCACAGGTTTTGCTCTCGTGAACAGGTTGGAACCGGTAGGGACCTTTCAAAACCATTCAACGAAATTTGAACCTAATCCGAATCAGCAAAGAGTACTTACGTTATTTCAGCCCTCCTGTTCTCTACCCTGCTGTGGCGCGATCACAAGGGAGTGCAATTTTAACATGTGTCTGAATAAAACGGAGAAGGATCCCTCTAAGACCCATCAGTTCGGCAACATACTCGGTGCCACCCGCTCCCCTTTGTTGAACGTTACAAAATTACATTCAGAAATGTCAGCAACAAATCAGTCTGGCGATTGCCTTAGCGCCTTAGGTTTGGGCATCCTCTTCGACGCCTCTAGGTTTCTGACATTTTTAACGCAAGAGCATTTTTGTCTTTCAAAGCTTTCAACTGAAACGGAAAATGGTTTCGAAAACTGCTGCAAAACAAATTTGAGGTAGGTAGTGTCATCTAAACGTTTAGAAAATTATGCTTGTAGTTCTTCCAAGGCCTCAACGAATTCCACATGCCACGCATTTTCTACAACACCAGTGAGCTTAGGAAACTGGACACAATTTATCCCTACTATAAAGCGACAGTGTTTTTAAATGGATCCTCACGAAATCATAAATAAGTTTGTTTGTGTGGCCATCCTCCGCAGCAAGGATATAAATACTTGTTTTGTATATAAAACTGCCTTTTCCTGCTGCTAGTTACTTTATTTATCCAATACGCGTTTCGCCTTCTCCTGTTCTAAGGCATCATCAGTGGGATCTACAACGATACAGTTTTGTTAGTTATAGAAGTTGAAGTAGATAGTTCCTGTGAGTTAGTATGAGCAAAGGTCACTGTTGGCAACCGGAATAAAATAATAATTGTATCCTTTTACCGACTTCCCAGTTGAGTTGATAAAACCGCTGAAAGGTTCAAAGAAAACTTGAATTTGATTTCAAACATGTATCCGACTCACACAATTATAGTTGGTGATGAGTTTAATTTACCCTCGATACGTTGGCGAAAATACGTGTTTAATTCCGGAGGTACACATTAAACATCATCCCAAATTGTACTAAATGCATTGTCTGAAAATTATTTCGAGCAGTTAGTTCATGAGCCCACGCGAATACTAAAGAGTTGTGAAAACACACTTTACCTCTTAGCAACATATAATCCTGAGTTAATAATGAGCATCAAAACGGATAAAGGGATTAGTTAACACAGTGTTGTTGTAGCCAGACCGAACATTGTAACCCCAGAATCATCCAAAAATAAACGAAGAATATACATCTTCAAGAAAGCAGATAAAAATTCATTTGACGCCTTCCTGAGAGACAATCTCTACTCCCTCCAAATTAATATAAGTGTAGACCAGATGTGCCATGAACTCAAAGATATAGTAGCGGCAGCAATCGAGAGATTTGTGCCAAATACATTAACAAACGACGGAGCTGATCCTCCTTGGTAAACAAAACGGGTCAGAACACTATTGCAGAAACAACGAAAAAAACATGCCAAATTTAAACAGACACAAAATCTCCATGATTGGCGCTCTTTTACAGAAGCTCGAAATTTACTGCGCACTTCAATGCGAGATGCTTATAATAGTTCCCACAGCAAAACTTTGTCTCCAAACCTGGCAGAAAATCCAAATAGATTCTGATGTGAAGTACGTTAGCGGCAAGACACAATCAATGGCTTTTCTCTGCGATAGCAATAGAGATACTATCGAAGACAGTGCTGCCAGAGCAGAGCTACTAAACACAGCTTTTCAAAATGCCTTCACAAAAGAATACGATGTAAATACTCCAGAATCCGAATCAAGAACAACTGCTAACATGAGTAACGTAGAAATAGATATCCTCGGAGTAGTGAAGCCTCTTAAATCACTTAATAAAAGCTAGTCTTCTGGTCCAGTCTGTATGTCAAGTAGGCTCCTTTCAGAGTATGCTGATGCAATACCTCCATACTTATCAATCATATACAACCGTTCGCTCTACGAAGTAGACTGGAGAGCTGCACAGGTCACACCAATATTCGAGAAAGGTAGTAGGAAATTGCAGGCCTATACCATTAACGTCGATATGCAGCAGGCTTTTGGAACATATATTGTGTTCGAACATCATGAACTACCTCGAAGAAAATGGTCTATTGACACAGTCAACATGAGTTTAGAAAACATAATTCCCTTGAAACACAACTAGCTCTTTATTCACATGAAGTGTTGAGTGCCACTGACAAGGGAGTTCATATTGATTCCGTATTTCTGGATTTTCGGAAGGCTTTTGACACTGTACCACACAAGCGGCTTGTAGTGAAATTGCGTGCTTATGGAATATCGTCTCAATGATGTGACTGGATTTGTGATTTCCTGTCAGAGAGGTCACAGTTCGTAGTAAATGACGGAAAGTCTTCGAGTAAAACAGAAGGGTTTTCTGTCGTTCCCAAAGGTAGTTTTATAGGCCCTTTGCTGTTTCTTATCTATATAAACGGGGTACAAGGATAGAGCCTCCACGAAGGTCATGCAAGGGTCATTATTGACAAAGACAGGATGAGTTTTAGCACGATCGCGCGTACCCTGGGCGTTAGGAAGAATCCTAGCGGCGAATCCTTACACCACCAGGACCAAAAAGAACAAAGGCTTTTCTCAAAGCCAGCCCTTAGAATAATATCGATTAATGTAGAAGGTATTGCATCTTATAAAAAAGTTTTATTATCTAAAATCTGCGATCAAACAGCCTCTGAGTTTCTGTCGATTCAAGAGACCCATAGAGGCCCAGAAGCCCGAATACCAAAAGTAAATGGAATGAAACTTATCATTGAAAGACCAAGTATGACATATGGTAGTGCAGTGTTTGCTAAACCTAATATAAACATCATCTCAGTAGGTTCCACGTCAGATAACGACATAGAGATCCTGATGGTGGAAATCCAGTCATGTACAGTGACATCCCTATATAATTTCTGCTTCAAGGAACCACCTAACTTCCAATCTCAGCCAACAAAATTAGTAATCGGCGACATTAACTGCCACTGTATATCATGGGGCTCAAAGGAAACTGACAAAAATGGAGAAGATCCGGAAGATTGGTGTGAACGAATGGGACTGATGTTAATCCATGACCCGAAGCTACCACCATCCTTCAATAGTGACAGATGGCATAGAGGTTATAACCCAGATAACATCCTCGCCAGTGAACATCTTGCCCAACAAGTAAAGAAGTACGTCTCAGACGTAATCCCACGCACACAACATCGACCTATTGTTTGTTCTGTTGAAGCAGCTGTGAAACCATAGCGCGTCCAGCTCAAAAGACAATTTAACTTCAAGAAAGCAAAGTGGGAGAATTTCATACAAGAACTTGGTATGGAAGTCCTAAATCTGGACGCATCACCAGAGAGGTATGATAATTTTGTCAAAACAGTCTAAGCCATCTCACGTAAATATATCCTGAGAGGATGCAGAACGAACTATATTCCAGGACTCGATGAAGGCTCCAAATCTCTGCTGGAGAGATATGAACAACTTTTTGAAATAGAGCCACTCTCTGATGAAACAATAAAATTCCATATCAGTTTCCAGAAGCAGAAAATGGTGTGATTTGGTATCAAACCTAGATATGAAACAGAATAGCCGAAAAGCGTGGAAATTATTAAAGATCCTCAACAATGATCCAACCATTACTCCCCCTGAACTCTCAAAGGTAACTCCTGACCAAATTGCTCATCAATTACTTCTCAATGGAAAGACTAAAGGAAGATCAGAAAAATCTAAATCAGGCAGATGAAAAGGAGTATATCAACACCCCTTCTACCTTAAGAGAATTGGAAACAGTTTTCACAACTATAAAGAGTAATAAAGCTGCTGGCCTAGACGAAATACGGACGTATTCCAAAATTGCAAATCCCCAAGATCTGGCGTAAAGCCAAGGTAATAGCATTTTTAAGGCCTGGGAAGAACCAACAGACCCAAAAAGTTTCCGTCCGGTTTCACTCCTTTGTCATTTGTATAAGGTATTGGAAAGGCTGATCCTAAATTGAATATCAGAGTGTATTGATAAAATACTCATAAAAGAGCAATCTGGCTTCCGACCGGGAAGGTCTTGCTGTGGACAGATCTTTGACTCAGCATATTGAGGATGGGGATGTGAGAGGCGAAATAACAGGTGTGGCTTTCATCGACTTACGGCGGCTTATGATACTGTTAACCACAAAAAGCTGCTTAGAAAAGTATACTTAGCTACAAAGGATTACCGACTAACTCAGATCCTTCCGTGTATGCTGGAAAACAGGAGACACTTCGTCTCTCTCCAAGACAAGAAGAGTCGATGGAGAATGCAGAAAAATGGTCTCCCTCAGGGAAGTGTGCTGTCTCCGCTCTTATATAATATCTACACAAATGACCAGCCAATTAACTCTTCAACTAAGGCATTCATATACGCTGATGATACAGTACTCGCTGCCCAAGGTGAGACCTTTGAGGAAGTAGAGTTGAAACTGACAACAGCTCCTAAAAATTTGGCCAAGTATTCCGATGAAAACCAACTGAAACCGAACCCTGGAAAGACCCAAGTCTGTGCATTCCATCTTAGAAATAGGGAAGCCAAAGGGAAACTGAACATCACTTGGAGAGGAGAACAACTACTCCACTGCGAAACTCCTAAATACCTTGGGGTGAAGATGGACCGTTCCCTCACATTCAACGCCCACTGTGAAGAAACGAGCCTCATAGTAAAAGCGCGGAAAAACATCATCCGCAAACTTAGAGGAACCACGTGGGGTGCCCAGCCAAAAGTGTTTAGAACATTTGCCTTGGCACTATGTTTCTCCGTCGCAGAATACGCAGCACTCGTCTGGCAAAACTTTGCACATGCTAAACATGTAGATACAGCCCTGAACGAGAACGGACGCATTGTTACAGGCTGCTTACTACCTACTCCTGTCAATAAGTTGTACCAAATTATGGGTATTGCACCGCCACGCATTCGAAGGCAAGCTGAAATAGAAGTGGAGAAGAAAAAACAAGAAATCCACCATAGACATCCTTTGTTCGGACATGACCCTCAACAGCCAAGACTGAGGTCAAGAAAAAGCTTCATACAGAAAACTATGGCAATTCGTTCATCTCCCAGAACTCGCAGAGAGGAGCTTTGGCGAAGACAATCACATAACGGTCAAGGAGGAAATAGCCGAAGGTTCACACCTGTCATACGTGACCTGGAGGACTGTGAACCGCCTGCGAGTTGGGGTGTCAAGGTGCAAAGCCAACCTCACGAAGTGGGGCTTCAGCAATGAGGAGGAAACTTGTCAGTATGGTGACATACAGGACGAACAACATCTGCTAGTCTGCAGGAACCTACCGGCTGCATGCACTATCTGTGATCTTGCTGCAGCCAGAGAAACTGCTGTGATAACCGCCGAGTACTGGGCCAGTCAAAAAATATAATCACCTTGCTGCTTGTTTATCTGCTGATTGTTTGTACATATTATTGAATCTGAGTGATAAATATTACTGTACATATTTAATTTTGCAAATTTGTTATGTGAATCAATACTTATTAATTTTTGTAATTATTTTATATCCGGGACTCGAAAAATAAATAAATAAATCCATATAAACGATTTGGGAGACAATCTGAGTAGCCGTCATAGGTTGTTTGCCGAAGGCGCTGCCGTTTATCCACTAGTAAAGCCATCAGAAGATCAAAACAAACTGCAAAACCATTTAGAAAAGATATCTGTATGGTGCGAAAATTGGCAATTGACCGTAAATATCGAAAAGTGTGAGGTATTCCACGTGAGTGCTAAAAGGAATCCGTTAAACTTCGGTTACACGATAAATCAGTCAAAACTAAAGGCTGCAAATTCAACTAAATACCTAGGAATTACAATTATGAACCACGTAAAGTGGAAGGAACACATAGAAAGTGTTGTGGGGAAGACTAACCAAAGACTTCATTTTTTCGGAGGACAGTTAGGAAAAGTAACAGATCCGCTAAGGAGACTGCCTAAACTACCCTTGTCCGTCCTCTTTTAGAATGCTGGAATCCTTGTTGTTGTTGTTGTGGTCTTCAGTCCAGAGACTGGCTTGATGCAGCTCTCCATACTACTCTGTCCTGTGCAAGGTTCTTCATATCCCAGTACTTACTGCAACCTACATCCTTCTGAATCTGTTATGTGTATTCATCTCTTGATCTCCCTCTACGATTTTTACCCTCCAATGCTAAATTTGCGATCCCTTGATGCCTCAGAACATATCCTACCAACCAGTCCCTCCTTCTTGTCAAGTTGTGCCACAAACTCCTCTTCTCCCCAATTCTATCCAATACCTACTCATTAATTATGTGATCTACCCATCTAATCCTCAACATTCTTCTGTAGCACCACATTCCGAAAGCTTCTATTCTCTTATTGTCCAAATTATTTATCGTCCATGTTTCAATTCCGTACATGGCTACACTCCATACAAATGCTTTCAGAAATGACTTTCTGACACTTAAAACTATACTCGATGACATTTTAATCCTCTCTACTTCGACCATCATCAGTTATTTTGCTCCCCAAATAGCAAAACTCCTTTACTACTTTAAGTGTCTTATTTCCTAATCCAATACCCTCAACATCACCCGACTTAATTCGACTACATTCCATTATCCTCGTTTTGCTTTTCTTGATGTTCATCTTATATCCTCCCTTCAAGACACTATCCATTCCGTTCAACTGCTCTTCCAAGTCCTTTGCTGTCTCTGACAGAATTACAATGTCATCGGCGAACCTCAAAGTTTTTATTTCTTCTCCATGGATTTTAATAACTACTCCGAAATTTGCTTTTGTTTCCTTCACTGCTTCCTCAATATACAGATTGAACAACATCGGGGAGAGGCTACAACCTTGTCTCACTTCCTTCCCAACCAGTGCTTCCGGTTCATGCCCCTCGACTCTTGTAACTGCCACTGGTTTCTGTACAAATTGTAAATAGCCTTTCGCTCCCTGTATTTTACCCCTGCCACCTTTAAAATTTGAAAGAGAGTATTCCAGTCGACATTGTCAAAAGCTTTCTCTAAGTCTACAAATGCTAGAAACGTAGGTTTGTCTTTCCTTAATCTTTCTTCTAAGATAAGTCGTAAGGTTAGTATTGCCTCACGTGTTCCAATATTCCTACGGAATTCAAACTGATATTCCCCGAGGTCGGCTTCTACCAGTTTTTCCATTCGTCTGTAAAGAATTCGAGTTAGTATTTTGCAGCTGTGACTTATTAAACTGATTGTTCGGTAATTTTCACATCTGTCAACACCTACTTTCTTTGGGAGTAGAATTATTATATTGTTCTTGATGTCTGAGGGTATTTCGCCTGTCTCATACATCTTGTTCACCAGATGGTAGAGTTTTGTCAGGACTGGCTCTCCCAAGGCCGTCAGTAGTTCTAATGGAATGTTGTCTACTCCCGGGGCCTTGTTCCGACTCAGGTCTTTCAGTGCTCTGTCAACCTCTTCACGCAGTATCGTATCTCCCATTTCATGTTCATCTACATCCTCTTCCATTTCCACAGTATTGTCCTCAAGTACATTGCCCTTGTATAGACCCTCTATATACTCTTTCCACCTTTCTGCTTTCCCTTCTTTGCTTAGAACTGGGTTTCCATCTGAACTCTTGATATTCATACAAGTGGTTCTCTTTTCTCCAAAGGTCTCTTTAATCTTCCTGTAGGCTGTATCTATCTTACCCCTAGTGAGATAAGCCTCTACATCCTTACATTTGTCCTCTAACCATCTCTGCTTAGCCATTTTGCACTTCCTGTCGATCTCATTTTTGAGACGTTTGTATTCCTTTTTGCCAGCTATATTTTCTCATTTCATCAATTAAATTCAATATTTCTTGTGTTACCCAAGGATTTCTACTAGCCCTCGTCTTTTTACCTACTTGATCCTCTGCTGCCTTCACTACTTCGTCCCTCAGAGCTACCCATTCTTCTTCTACTGTATTTATTTCCCCCATTCCTGTCAATTTTTCCCTTAAGCTTATCAAATAGGATTGAGGAGTACATCGAGAAAGTTCAAAGTAGGGTAGCACGTCTTGTGTTACCGCGAAATAGGGGAGAGAGTGTCACTGAAATGATACAGGATTTGGGATATACAACATTAAAACAAAGGCGTTTTTCATTACGGGGGCAATCCTCTCACGAAATTCGAATCACCAGCTTTTTTATCCGAATGCGCAAATACTTTGTTGACGGCGACCTACATAGGAAGAAATAAGGGAAAATAGAGCTGACGGAGAGATGGTCTGAAGTGCAGGCAAGGTGAAACAGCTTCACTGTTAATTTAGTCATAGAGGTTTCTGCAATTTTTTATGTTGAAAAATTTTATCTATGCAGCATAAAATACAGAGCCATTACAAAGTTCATGAAAAATTTCAAAAAATCGGTCCATTAAATGGCCAAGAACAAGGTAACATGACATAGTATGTAAAAGACAAAGAAGTTCTTTTACGATACAAATGAAATGAAACAATTTCAGAGACTTTACTTGTCCCATTCAGATATCATTTTATGTATATAGACCGAAGCAGCATGTGAAAATTTGTACCAAGGCCTGGAATCGAACCTGCGTCTCATGCTTGTTAGACAGGTGCAATAGCCACTACGCCACCTTGAAACAGCGGTTGCGGTTCACAAAACTGTAAAGATTATCCTGGCACGCATCCCTCTTCGATTCAAATTCTCACTGCTGCCCCAGCCTACTTTAAATCCCCCTTACACACGAACAGAATTGCAGAGGCTCTCAGTGTTCTGGAGTAGTACCTCAGCATCGAATGTAAATGGGGGATCCAGCCTGATACTCAGCGGCAGGTACTTATACAAATGAAGTGACACAATTTCATAAACTTTACTGGCCTCATACAGAGACCATTTTATGTATTTAGACTGAAGCAGCGAGTTGAAATTTGTAACAAGGCCGAGAATCGACGGAGGACTGCTTCTCCCTATACCACCATCGCGAGACGCAGTCTGCCGTATTTGCGATGACAGCCTCTGACCCTACGTTGTTCAGCTAAGAGCCAGTACCACGAGGGTTCCCTTGACACATCAAGCAGCAACAGCAATACACGGCCTGCATTACCGCTAGCAAGGCCGGGCTGGGAGGTCTTTACATCAGGGAACTCCGCGTTGGTATTTGCCGCACTCGCTAGGTATCGACACAAGCAGCATCGAAGACTGAAAGATGTAAATAAATTACAATAAACATATCCATGAGATGAGTTTTCCTGCTTTACCCACATCCACCTCCGGTAGAGAATCGTCACCCACTCCAAGCCATCCTAGACGCCCCATTACATTTAACGTCAGAAGTGTGTTTTCTTCTACACCAGAGTTTTTGGATTCAGAAGAACTGCTGAAGATAAAGATGGTCGTTTTCCACAGTTACGCATGGATTCTCCGTCCCATATATGCTTATGTTGCATGGGCTGACTTCCCCAAAAGATGAAAAGTGGTTTCCTCACTGAAGATTCATCTGCAAGTCAATTTCGTCGTTTTCAAGAGGTTGTGCATTTCGAAGCCGAACTGTAGATGGTGCAGTTTGTCATAATGGCTTACGCCTTCCAAAAGTTGCAAACTGTATGGCTTCACTCCTAATCGCTTACGAAGGATTTCCCATGCTGGTGGCTGAGGGACGTTCAGTTCTGCATTAGCTCGATATATTTTGCGGGATTTCTCAACGTCACGTCCCTCACACAGCTCACTATTCGTTCAGGTATGCCCGATCACCTCGAACTTTTTATATCGCACTGATAACCATCCTGCTCGAATTTCTTATGTAACTTCATTATTCATTATTTTTTATTTACACTTTTTTGCTTTTGGTGGAAGGGTGGGTGGGTCATCAGTCTTCTGACTAGTGTGATGCTGTCCGCCGTGAATTTCTCTCCTGTACCAACCTCTTCCTCTATATTAACCCTTGTAACCTACGTCATCAGTCATTAGCTGCATGTATTCCAATCTCTGTCTTCCTCTATTGTTTTTACCCTCTACTGCTTCTTCTAGTACCATTGAAGTTATTCCCTCATTTCTTAACAGATGTTCTATCACACTCTTGTTCTTGTCAATATTACCCATGTATTCCATTCCTCGCCGATTCTCTGGAGAACTTCCTCATTCCTTACCTTATCAGTCCACCTAATTTTCAACATTCTTCTGTAGCACTGTATCTCAAATGCATCAGTTCTCTCCTTTGCCAGTCTTAGTCCATGTTTCAGTATCATACAATGTCGTGCTCCATACATACATTTTCAGAAATTTCTTCCTCAAAGTAAGGTCTGTATCAGATACTACTAGACTTCCTTGGACAAGGATGCCCTTTTTGCCAGTGCTAGTCTGCTTTTTTGTACTGCTTGCTGCGTCAGTCATGGGTTATTTTGCTGCCGAGGTATCACAATTCCGTAACTTCATCTACTTTGTGATCACTAGTCATGATGTTAAATTTCTAGCTATTGTCATTTCCGCTGCTTCTCATAACTTTTGTCTTTCTTAGATATATAGCCAGTCCATATTCTTTACTCGTTCAACAGTTCGTTCGATTTAACGCGTGCTGTAATTCTTCTTCACTTTCACTAAGAATAGCTATATCATCAGCGAATCTTAACATCGATATCCTTTCACCATAAATTTTACTCCCACTCTTGAGCCTTTCTTTTATTTCTGTCATTTCTTCTTCGACATATAGATTGGACAGTAGGGGCGAAAGACTACTTCGCTGCCTTTAACATACTACTTTAATCCATGCACTTCGTTCTGGCCTTCCAGTCGTACTATTCCCTCTTGGTTCTTGTATATATGGTATTTTATCCGCCTTTTCCTATAGCTTAAGCCTATTTTTCTCAGGATTTCGAACATCTTGCTCGATTTTACACTTTCGAACCATTTTTCTAAGTCACTTCATTATGCTGTTGTAAACGGATGGTGCTTTGATTCTCAAAATTAACTTGCTGGCACCAAGTTAAAAAAGAACAGCTTTTGAGAGTTTTTCTTTGACGTACTGCATCATTTGTTATGTCATACTTTATTTATCTGTTCCTTTATTTTTTTAATGTTTCGTGACCTTTATAATTATTCTGTACAAGAAAGTAAAATCCCGATCTCTCTCACTCTCTCTCTGGTCATTTTTTTAAATAGCAACATGTAGTAATCCACACTTTGAATGAATTGTAAAAAGTAACTGAAACAATGTATGAGATTTTCTTCGTAACTAATTATTCTCTGACTCCAACTAGTCTGTAGACCGCTCGCGCGCTTTCCTAGTGCTTTTTCAGTGCTGCCTTTTGTGCACTATAATTCTCGAGTAGGTAACACTCGAATTGCAACTATCTAAGATCAAATTAAGTGAAAAAGTATGGATGCTAAAAAGACCGTGTTTTTCAGTCTGCCATAAAGAGTGACAAGTCAGAACGATACGATTTGCGTCTGGGATTCGGAATCGTGAATTACATCATTTCGTTGCGTGCTATAAAGACTAGTACTAAAAAGTTCACTGCTTATGAAATTGTTTGTTTAATGTTACGTTTGATATTTGACGTCATGGGGGCCATCAGAGTGTTCTTTGGGATTTGTTGGTTTGGGGTTGTGAACTACACAGAAATGATGGAGATCCATTACATGAGTAACATCTCGCAATCTGCATTTCAGAACGTTTCTTAACGATGTGCTGCCTCAGCGATGGAACAGTCGTAAAGGACGTAGGGTTTTAGTTACGACTCCATCATTGGCCTCATAGGTCGCCCAATTTTTTTTCTTCGGTGGATGGGACTGTGAAACACTCCGTATACGTGCATTCCCTTCCAAAAACTTCGGGTGATCTGCGACACTGCATAGCAAAAAGACTGAATGCAGTAATTCCAGACATATTCGAAAAAGTGTTGGGTAAATTTCACTATGTTGTTTTTCGTACATCCATTGGAGGGAACGCTGAACATTTGTGACAGATACATGAAAATTTTGATCCGAAACCTAACTGTAAAATGTACCCCTAGGTGACATGTGCATGTATGTAAAAGAGACATATTTGTAAAATCGAATGGTTCTTTGTATCCTGATTGTAAGTTGAAATATACCCCAAGTTTCCACCATGATTGATGTATAAAAAATAGACTTATAAAATCGAATTAAGCTTTCTGAAGTACCCGTATTTTTCACATATGTGAACAAGCAAACCGATTTCAGAACATATGTGAGGCGGTTAATTTTATGTCCGACCAGTAATTTAAAGTAAAACCGTCGTAGTTCACTTCTCCATTATGAGTGGTAATGTACACAGGCATTAGTTGAGTAAAACGTAACGTTTGGATACTGTGCAGTCTTATGTATGTACACTCCTGGAAATGGAAAAAAGAACACATTGACACCGGTGTGTCAGACCCACCATACTTGCCCCGGACACTGCGAGAGGGCTGTACAAGCAATGATCACACGCACGGCACAGCGGACACACCAGGAACCGCGGTGTTGGCCGTCAAATGGCGCTAGCTGCGCAGCATTTGTGCACCGCCGCCGTCATTGTCAGCCAGTTTGCCGTGGCATACGGAGCTCCATCGCAGTCTTTAACACTGGTAGCATGCCGCGACAGCGTGGACGTGTACCGTATGTGCAGTTGACGGACTTTGAGCGAGGGCGTATAGTGGGCATGCGGGAGGCCGGGTGGACGTACCGCCGAATTGCTCAACACGTTGGGCGTGAGGTCTCCACAGTACATCGATGTTGTCGCCAGTGGTCGGCGGAAGGTGCACGTGCCCGTCGACCTGGGACCGGACCGCAGCGACGCACGGATGCACGCCAAGACCGTAGGATCCTACGCAGTGCCGTAGGGGACCGCACCGCCACTTCCCAGCAAATTAGGGACACTGTTGCTCCTGGGGTATCGGCGAGGACCATTCGCAACCGTCTCCATGAAGCTGGGCTACGGTCCCGCACACCGTTAGGCCGTCTTCCGCTCACGCCCCAACATCGTGCAGCCCGCCTCCAGTGGTGCCGCGAGAGGCGTGAATGGAGGGACGAATGGAGACGTGTCGTCTTCAGCGATGAGAGTCGCTTCTGCCTTGGTGCCAATGATGGTCGTATGCGTGTTTGGCGCCGTGCAGGTGAGCGCCACAATCAGGACTGCATACAACCGAGGCACACAGGGCCAACACCCAGCATCATGGTGTGGGGAGCGATCTCCTACACTGGCCGTACACCACTGGTGATCGTCGAGGGGACACTGAATAGTGCACGGTACATCCAAACCGTCATCGAACCCATCGTTCTACCATTCCTAGACCGGCAAGGGAACTTGCTGTTCCAACAGGACAATGCACGTCCGCATGTATCCCGTGCCACCCAACGTGCTCTAGAAGGTGTAAGTCAACTACCCTGGCCAGCAAGATCTCCTGATCTGTCCCCCATTGAGCATGTTTGGGACTGGATGAAGCGTCATCTCACGCGGTCTGCACGTCCAGCACGAACGCTGGTCCAACTGAGGCGTCAGGTGGAAATGGCATGGCGAGCCGTTCCACAGGACTACATCCAGCATCTCTACGATCGTCTCCATGGGAGAATAGCAGCCTGCATTGCTGCGAAAGGTGGATATACACTGTACTAGTGCCGACATTGTGCATGCTCTGTTGCCTGTGTCTATGTGCCTGTGGTTCTGTCAGTGTGATAATGTGATGTATCTGACCCCAGGAATGTGTCAATAAAGTTTCCCCTTCCTGGGACAATGAATTCACGGTGTTCTTATTTCAATTTCCAGGAGTGTATATGCACTTAGAGATACTGTACTGCAGGACTTTTAACCACCATTATATCTTTTCTCGACATTTGCTTTTAACAAATCGTAGCATAAACGAGACGTTTTTATGTGTGTTTCCTTGAAACAATAACTTACTAAAAATCACAGATATGCCACTTTGGAAACTTGCATTTCAATATGCTGTCTACTGATTCAGCCACTGACGTAGAAATGGATTAATGTAGATAACACATGCACACGTCACATGTTATTATGATTTTTTGTGCTGACGAGGGTGCTGTCCGGTGCTTCTAATTCCTAACGTCTGGCCACAGGAATAATAAAGATCCGAAGATGCTCATGTCTAACGGGCGAAATTCGCTAAAATAAATGAAATAATACCCGACATTCGGCTGTGTTCTGTACCTTAATTTCAATGGGCTCTGTACAACCTGCAGGCCTGTGTTTGCTAAGTGGAAGTCGGTCTTGCATCGTACTGGTTCATGTTTCGCTGCATGGAGCGAATTTACGACGCGAATTCCTGTGTATTTCATGTTCAGGAGGAGCCGGAATAATGACTTCACTTTTTCCTGTTCAACGCCCGCGTTAGTGACATCCGGGTCACGTCGGCTCTAGAGAAAATTCGACCGTGATTTGCGTGGCTACCCTTTCATGCAAATACGTAAAGGATAGTGTGCCTACATGGTTAATGCTTCATATCATATCAGGCAGAAACATTCCACCATGGCTCCTTAAATTTGGCGAACATTGTTGTATACCTGATGACCGGTATTATTTTGATGTGCTTTAGTAGTCGAGATTTTTGCCTCTAGAAGTTATCTTTTTGTAATTGCATACGTAGACAATTAACGAAGCCAGTATTTGACGCGTAAACATCAACACATTATCCTTTACGCGAAATAAAATAAAATTTAAACTGATGACCCACTGCCTCCCTTTAACCCGATAACGCTGGTAGGAGGCGTTTTACGAAACAGAAGCCTAGCTGGGCGAGCTGTCCAGCGTTTACCGACATCTGAAGTGAACAGGATTTCAGCCACATTACTCTGATGCATCAGTTGTGTAAATTTGTAATAGGAACAAGACCTGATACCCAAGATCCATAAAATGAAATAATTAGGAAATAAGGAAGGCTACAATTTAACGTTTCATAGAAATTCCTGTCCACAGAAAAGAAATACTGTCTGAAATTAAGAAGGACCGAGAAGAAACTGCTACTGATGGTACTGGCTGAAGAAACCATCACGGCGTTCGACTGGAGTGATTTATGAAATCCAAAGAACACCAGAGTTATTATGGTCAGACGACGTGACGTACCAAATGTGTAACCTCCGAACAGAAAACGAATCATAATATTCATATTTAGTATAAACACCCAACAGAAAAATCCCGTTTAAGTTCCCAATAGAGAAATTTCTTTCCAATAATAAAATTTCAAGTTTTAATGTGACCTTCCATTAAAGACTGACTGCATATCGAGATTAATAAGTTTTGACGTCAGCAGCGCTGCGTCATGGGTCTGTGAAATCATCCTGAATAAACTGAAAAATTCTTACCTCACAATGATGACGCCGGATAACGTTGTCTATATATCTGCTCCTATAAGAAATTTTTGGAACAGCCCAGTGCAATGCTGACCACTAGATTTTCATTTGTAGGAAAACAACTGATTTTCTTTTGCTTAATCAACGAGAGTATGCACAGGAAAAATTCGTAAAATCCTTAAACTCAGGCAAATAACTGGTAAAAGTTTTCTTCAGAACAAAAGTTATTATTGAAACATTTCTGCAAGGAATCACATGGGACTTTAACATTGCAATTGTGGTTAAATCAGGTGTGGCAATTAACATATGCGCGCGGCAACAAAGAACAATAGTTTTTTTTTTCTTTTACCCTGTACCACATCGCTCAGGCACCGCCATCGTTCTGCACGACCGGCCCAACGCAAGTCATCCGCTGCACTGCCCTGTCCGAACTCCGTAACTCAAGTGCTCTGTGCCAGCTACAAAACGCGACTACTCTCTGCAAACTACTAAACTCGACTTACTGCCAACACTGCTCTGACCTGCGATTCTATTGTAGCATAGATATTCCATATCGCAGGCAGCCCGTGACAATCCATCGAAATTACATCTGCTCAAGTGCGCTAGCGAATAGTAATGAATCCCTAATGAACCCCTTACAAAAGTTTACTGGAAAGTTTCCGACACTTCGTTTGTAGATCGATAATGTAACAAAATTCGTGGATATCATTCTAATATTACATATTTTTCAGCTCTTTGTTTCTTCTATAGGAGCCCTATGGCTATTCTGATTTTGAGATTGGTCCATGTCATGTGGCCAAAGAATAGCTTATGGCCTTTAAAGCAGTGTTTTGTATGTCGTTTATGCTGAAGGCCAATTTACTGCATAGCTTGATAAAGCGAGATATTAAACAGAGTCCCCCAAAGAGAGTTATTTATGTATGAACACAAATCACAAAAGATAGTGTATGAACTAGGCTGAAATGAGGATAGAAGTTCTAAATATATTAAATACAAACAAAGATCATCATAATATTACCATAGCAAGGACTGACGAGAATGTCGTGACTACACACATTAAGCATTTGAACTACGGAAAATGAATTTCGGATTAGATTTTTCCTAGCCAACCTGTGTAGAGAGCAGTCCATATTTTGTTACCGCTGTTGCAATTATATGAATGTGTGGTGCCTGTTCTTTCGGACATGTGCGAGTTTTCGCCCAGTGTTTAAAGATCTCTACATCGAAGGGACGTTTACAAATGGTTCAAATGGCTCTGAGCACTATGGGACTAGGCCGCGCGAGATTAGCCGAGCAGTCTGGGGCGCTGCAGTCATGGACTGTGCGGCTGGTCCCGGCGGAGGTTCGAGTCCTCCCTCGGGCATGAGTGTGTGTTTTTGACCTTAGGATAGTTTAGGTTAAGTAGTGTGTAAGCTTAGGGACTGATGACCTTAGCAATTAAGTGCCATAAGATTTCACACACATTTGAACATTTTTTGAACACTATGGGACTTAACTTCTAAGGTCATCAGTCCCCTAGAACTTAGAACTACTTAAACCTAACTAACCTAAGGACACCACACACATCCATGCCCGAGGCAGGATTCGAACCTGCGACCGTAGAGGTCGCGCGGTTCCAGACTGTAGCGTCTAGAACCACTCGGCCAGCCCGGGCGGAGGGGACATTTACACCCTCTGGTATTCTGATACTGGATTACAGCCCCATTTATTGTGTAATATCATTGTCACCCACATCATACTCAAGTAGAGTGAACGAAAATAATGATGACAGGCGTCCATTACACCACCGACTAAAAAGGACGTGCACCATGGTTTATAGGTGATCGCCGACATAGCATTAAACGCCACGTTGAATTACGTGGCACTATCGTGCTATCTTCAAGGTGTAAAAGCGCAGTGGGACTGGCCGAGCTGCCCTTTGTACTAAGGTGATTCCGACACGATTATAGCCGCGCGACGGGAATTAACAGACTTTGAACGCGGAATGGTAGTTGGAGCTAGGCGGATGGGACATTCCATTTCGGAAATCGTTAAGGAATTCACTATTCCGAGATCCACAGTGTCAAGAGAGTGCCGAGAATACCCGATATCCGGCATTATCTCTCACAATGGACGATGCAGTGACCGACGTCTTTCACTTAACAACCGAGAGCAGTAGCATTTGCATACAGTTGTCAGTGCTAACAGACAAGCAACACAGCGTGAAATAACGCCAGAAGTCAATGTGGGACGTACGATGAACGTATCCGTCAGGACAGTGCGGCTAAATTTGACTTTAATGGGTAATGACAGCAGACGACCGACTCTGGTGCATTTGTTAACAGCACGACATCGACTGCAGCGCCTCGGCTCGTGGCCATATCGGGTGGACCCTAAACGACTGTAAAATCGAAGCCTGGTCAGATAAGTCCCGATTTCAGTGGCCTGGTGAAGTAAGTCCCGATTTCACCTGGTAAGAGCTGTTGGCACGTTTCCAGTGTGGCGCAGACCCCAGGAACCACTGACCAATGTTGTCAATAAGGCACTGTGCAAGCTGATGTTGGCTCCGTAATGGAGTGGGCTATGTTTACATGGAATGGTCATTTGGTCCAACTGAACAGATCATTTACTGGAAATGGCTGGTTGGAAGCCATTTGCAATCATCTCCGGACTTCATGTTCCCAAGCGTATTACTGCGCCGAAATGTTCTCGACTGTTTTGAAAAACATTCTGGATAGTTTGAGTGATTGAAATGGCCACCCAAATCGTCCGACATGGATCCCATCGAACATTTACGGGACATAATCGAGAGGTTAGGTCGTGCATAAAATACTGCACCGGCGACACTTTCGCAGTTTTAGACGGCTATGGAGGTAGGATGGCTCAATATTTCTGCAGAGAAGTTTCAACGTCTTATTGAGCCCCGCCGAGCAAAAGGAGGTGGCTATCACACTGGGAGAGACAACGTTATCGTTTATACCACAAGAGGTGGGCGCTTTTTTCATTGTCCATCAGTCTCGAAGGAACTTAGGTCAATAAAGCGTTTTATCCACTTATTATGCAGCGCGGAACATACCTTCTGCCTCGATGAGCACGAGTAAAAACTGTGTCTCCTAGCACTCACCCCATGAGAAATAATTTACCTTCAGACATAGTAACATCACGGCGATAATCGCTCAGCAGTACTAGATTGGAAGGCAACCACTGTGTCCGTAGGCGGAAGAAAGCAGGCAGTGAGACTGCAATAAAACAAAACTGTGATTATAGTGAACCGACTGAAATAAAGAAATATATAAATTACTAACTAACTTGAAGGCCCCATATATCTGGCGACTTTTTACGACCAGACCAACAAGCAACACTAGCCGTAGCCATACACTGGCTGCCACTTCCACAGCATTATGGACTAATCTCTTGGCATACATTCACTCCTGATAAGCCACGTGCTTCTTCCTAAAGAATCTCCTCACAGTCATCGACGACACATTTCACATTTAGAATTACAGAAGCGATTACGGAAGAGATGGGATTATTTTATTATTTGACAAGGATTGCAAAGTTGCATTGCTCTGTAATGAACTCTAGCGGTCGGCACTCGCTCCCGGTTTGTGATGGTATGTACTACTCTACAAACACTATTAGCGACTTTTAATACATGCTGCATTATACATTTTGTCACTTAATTTAATTACAGTACAGGGTGTCCAGACTTATACAGGGTATTACGGGTATAGATACAGATATTGTGATCATTGTTGTCTTAATACTTACCCACTTCATCGTGTTAGTCTTCACGCAAACACGTCTCATAATTTGCTACCTGATGTTTTCTGCACAGTCGTAACTGCACCACACAGTGGACTAGGCCAGTCAGTAAAGACTACCAGGCTATCCGAACAGCATGATTGATCTCTCCAAATCACTCGTTTCGAGTCATCCAGTGTCCACCGGAGTCACTCCTAACATCATCTGATGCGTCGATTAATACTGACTATAGATATGTGTGGCTTATGCGGAGTTGCACGAAACTTTGAAATCTCGTGTTATTCCTACCGCCAATTTCATGGGATTTTTTAAGAGTCTCCTTCCACAATGCTCGATGGTCTGTCTGGTCTTGGTTTAGCTGTCGACGTTTCTTGGAGTCTACTTTTCACAGTCACATCAGCAACAATCGACTTGGGCAGCGGTGGAAAGTTTTAAAGGGCCATTATGGATCTGATAGGTGATTTGGATCTGATAGGCATGAGGATGCAGAAGACAATGGATACCACAGCATTAGAAACACATAATGGGTATGCACAGGACATGTGGCATGTAATTGAAAAGTGTCATGATGATCTCTCCATTGGCAAAATATTCCCGAATAGTCCCCCATTCAGATCTCCAGGAGGGGAGTACCAAGGGGGAGGTGACTAAAAGAAGAAGGTTGAGTAACCAAAGAAAGGATAACGTTGTACGAGCCATGGCGCGGAATGTCAGAAGATTCAACGTGGTAGGGAAGCTAGAAAATCTGAAAAGGACTCAATCTGCATATAGTAGGGGTCAGTGAAGTAAAATGGAAAGAACACAAGGATTTCTGGTCAGATCAGTATAGGGTAATATCAACAGCAGCAGAAAATGATATAGCGGGAGAATTACGTGTTATGCATAGGAAGGTAGGGCAGAGAGAGTGTTACTGTGAACCGTTCAGTGATAGGGTAGTTCTTATAAGAATCGAGAGAAACTAGCATCGACAACGATAGTTCAGGCATACATTACGACGTCGCAGGCTAAAGATGAAGAGGTAGAGAAAGTATAAGAGGCTATCGAAAGGATAATTCAATACGTAAAGGTAGACGAAAACCTAGTAGTCATGTGGGACTGAAATGCAGTTGTAGGGGAAGGAGTAGAAGAAAAGGTTGCAGGAGAATATGGATTGGGCACGAAATGAGACAGGAGAAAGACGAGTTCTGCTATAAATTTCAGCTCGTAATAGGGAATATTCTGTTCAAGAATCACTAGAGGAAGAAGTCTACTGGTAAAAGGTCGGGCGATACATCATGGTCAGAGAGAGATTCCGAAATCAGATACTGGATTATAACGCGTACCCAGGACAGATATACACTCAGATCGCTGTGTAGTAGTGATGAAAATTAGGCTGAAGTTTAAGAGATTAGTCAAGAAGAATCAATACACACTTGAATTTCTTTAAGTCTATAGGTACAATAAGGAATATCTCAGTAGGCAGCACAGTGGAAGAGGAATGGACATCTCTAAAAAGGGCTGTCACACAATTCGGAGAGAAAAACCTAGGTACAAAGAAGGTAAATGCGAAGAAACCATGGGTAACAGAAGAAATACTTCAGTTGATCGATGAAAGAGGGAAGTACCAAAAAGTTCAGGGAAATCCAGGAATACAGAAGTACACAAGTCGCAGAGGAATGAAATAAACAGGAAATGCAGAGAAGCTCACACGAAATGACTACTTGAAAAATGTGAAGAAATCGAAAAAGAAATTATTGTCAGAAGGACTGGCTCAGCACATAGGAAAGTGAAAACAATCTGCGGTGAAATTAAGAGCAGGGATGATAACATTAAGAGTGCAACGGCAATTCCACTGTTAAATGCAGAGGAGAGAGTGGATAATTGGAAAGAGTACATTGAAGGCCCCTATGAGGGGGAAGATTTGCCTGATATAATGGAAGAAGAAACAGGAGTCGATTTAGAAGAGATAGGGATTCGAGTATTAGAATTAAAATTTGAGAGAGCTTTGAAGGAGTTAAGTCAAATAAGGCAGAAGGGATAGATAACATTCCATCAGAATTTCTAAAATCGTTGGGGGAAGTGGCAGCAAAACGACTATTCACGTTGGTGTGTAGAATATATGAGTCCGGCGACATCCCATCTGACGTACGAAAAAATATCATCCACACGATTCCGAAGACTGCAAGAGCTGACAAGTGCTAGAATTATCGCAGCATCAGCTCAACAGCTCATGCATCCAAGTTACTGAGAAGAATAATATTCAGAAGAATGGAAAAGAAAATTGAGGATGTGTTAGATGACGATCAGTTTGCCTTGGAAATGTAAAGGCACAACAGAGCCAATTCTGACGTTGCGGTTGATAATGGAAGCAAGGCTAAAGAAAATTCAAGGCACATTCATAGGATCTGTCGACCTGGAAAAAGCTTTCCACAACGTGAAATAGTGCAAGATGTTCGAAGTTCTGGGAAAAATATGGGTAAGCTATAGGGAGAGACGGGTAATATACAATATGTACAAGAGCCAAGACTGAATAATAAGAGAGGGCGAAGCACTCGGATTAAAAAAGGTGTGAGACAGGGGTATAGTCTTTCACCCCTGCCGCTCAATCTGTACCCGAAGAAGCAATGATGGAAGTAAAAGAAAGATTCAGGGGTTTTGATTAAAATTCAAGGAGAAAAGATATCAATGATACGATTCACTGGCGACTTCGCTATCATGCGTCAAAGTGAAGAATGATTACATGATCTGCTGAATGAACAGTCTAATGAGTACAGAGTGTGGACTGAGAGTAAACCGAAGAAGGACGAAAGTGATGAGTAGTAGCAGAAATGAGAACAGCGAGAAGCTTAACATCAGGATTGATGGTCACGAAGTAGATGAAGTTAAGGAATTCTGTTACCTAGGCATCAAAATAACCAATGACGGACGGAGCAAGGAGGACATAAAAAGCAGATTAGCACTGGCAGAAAGGGAATTCTTGGCAAAGAGAACTAGTGTCAAACATATGCCTTACTTTTGATGCAGAAATTTCTCAAAATGTACATTTGCAGCACAGCATTGTATGGTAGCGAAACATGGACTATGGGAAAACCGGAACCGAAGAGAATCGAAGCATTTGAGATGTGATGCTACAAACGAATGTTGAAAAGTAGGTGGACTGATAAGGTGAAGAATGAAGAGGTTCTGCTCACAATCGGGGAGGAAAGAAATATGTAGAAAACACTGACAAGGAGAAGGGACAGGATGATAGGATATCTGTTAAGACATGAGGGAATGACTTCCATGGCACTCGAGGGAGCTGTAGAGGGCAAAAACTGGCGAGGACCACAGAGACTGGAATTCATCCAGCAAATAATTGAGGACGTAGGCTGCAAGTGCTACCCTGAGATGAAGAGGTTGACGCAGGAAAGGATTTCGTGGCGGGCCACATCAAACCAGTCAGAACACTGGTGACTCAAAAAAAAAAAAAAAAAATCCCGTGACTATTCCACGTTTGAACTCACAAAGTCGATCGACCCAATCCGTTGTTACTGCTTCTCCTCTAACAATATAATACTACACGCTTCCTTTCACACTAGTCTCTCCTGACATCTTACGGTCAATGCCGCATTACATAGACATGTCCGGATACTTTTGTAGAGATATAGTTGTAGACAGTCAGTGACGAATATTTTCTTAGGTGTGACCTGTTGATTGAGCATTTCGTTTGTGACACTATTTTCGTAGCAATACATTTTCGTCAGTGATGTGTTGTGGAGTCTTTTTCCATGGAGTCGCGTGCAGTACTCGTATAAAATGCCAGTAATAAATGATTGGTAGGATACTTGCAGTTGCCGACAGAAGTGGCCGATAGGTTCTAGGCACTTCAGTCTGGAACCGCGCGACCGCTACGGTCGCAGGTTCGAATCCTGCCTCATGCATGGATATGTGTGATGTCCTAAGGTTAATTAGGTTTAAGTAGTTCTAAGTTCTAGGGGACTGATGACCTCACATGTTAAGTCCAATAGTGCTCAGAGTCATTTGAACCATTCTTGCAGTCAGTAGCATTGTACAACAGGTAAGAGGGACTCATGAGGGAGTAGGTGAAATCTGAGCTGCCGTATTGATGGGTTCCTCGAAGATGGCGGTCACCACTTTCAACAGTAGTTATTAGCTCAAGTTGTTTGTTCTAAGTTGTTAGCTACTTGTTTCCATAAAAAACCTACCTATGTATTTCCCAAGATTAATTTTTTGTCCCAAAGAACACAGCTTAAGGTTACCTTGTAACTGTATATATCCTAATCATTTGTGACATCCTATGCACTAACTTCCCAATACTAATTACTATATAACTGTATATATATTGCTCATTTTTGACATCCTGTGTACTAACTTCCCAATCTTAGTAACTGTACAATGTTTATCTAAATATAACAGAAACAGCTGCACACGGGAAACAAGCTGCCATTAGAGTAAAAACACAAAATAAAAGCAGGTACAATTCACACACCATTTACTTAATCTGTTATTGCTGGTATGTGATGGCGACCTTGCTGGATCATCACATTACATTATTTGTTCCATGTACTTGTGGTAAGGCTCCCTAATTTTGGGTACGAATGTGTGACATTTCACTCATCAGCCGATGGTTTGCATACGCTTTTGAAGGAATTGCCTCAGTCTTTCCTCAGACAAACCCTTCGCCTTTAAATCGTGTTGATGCTCGCAAAGCAAATATTACGTCATGCTCCTGGCTGAAAACATCGGCAAATAAGTAGATAAGGGAGCTAAAGGGCACACTTATCTCTGCAGTAGCTTCGAAATTTGAAATTGCAATTACACACAGACTTCTATTTACCAGACTACTTTCAAACTGTCGAAGTATCTGGCGAAACGATTCTTGTCTCTGTGTGTTCTGAGACATATGCTTACCGTAAGACTATATGCTAAACATCAGAAATTAATCGATTCTATGTAATTCTGAAAGCTTCTTGAGCTCCAGCTTGGGTTTTGCTCTGTTGTTTTGGCACAGAACCTTTTCAGTTGAGGTTCTTCTTTATGGGCGCATTTACTCACGTTACTAAATCCAGTGAAAACCTTCCATTGCCCTTTTATAGGACCACGTACAGAACACGAACTCCGAGAGTCCTGCCTTCCCACGTCCATATACTGGAACGGTATTTCCTTCACGTACACCGATTTCTTGACTTACGCTAGTGTTAATAATGAGACTTGCGGGAGTTAAAACAGATAAGATTAACTGGCACAATGCTCCTTTTAACAACTACATTAAAAGACAGTGAGATAGGAATCTTTTTCTTCCATGTTTTTGTGGCCGAGCGGTTCTAGGCGCTACAGTCTGGAGTCGCGCGACCGCTACGGTCGCAGGTTCGAATCCTGCCTCGGGCATGGATGTTTGTGATGTCCTTAGGTTAGTTAGGTTTAAGTAGTTCTAAGTTCTATGGGACTGATGACCACAGATGTTAAGTCCCATAGTGCTCAGAGCCATTTGAACCATTTTCTTGCTCAGAGCCATTTCTTCCATGTTTTTAGAATTTCGACTGATCTGAATGTTTCTAAACATCATGCGCTATGTCTGGGTAACTCGTGTTTTGTCTTCTTTTCATTGTTCCATATTCGTCAGCTTTGCTACAGGTTTGATGTCAAAAAGGTCGCTTCTAATACTGTGTAAATCGCCTCATCTCTAGATACCTGCAACACCTGACATCTTCGATAATCTTTCATGCAATTTCTAGCCTTTGTCTGTTTCTGCGAGTATTTTTTCCTTCTGTTGCACATTTCAGTGTAAAATATACTGATGAGCCACAACATTATATACACCAACGTAACAGCCGGTGTCTCTACCTCTGGCACTGATAACAGCAGCGACGCGTCGTGGCATGGAAAGAATGAGACCTCCGCATGTCACTGGAGGGAGTTGGCGCCACGTCTACACGCACATGTCACCTAATTCCCATTAGCTCCGGGGAAGAGGCGATGAGCACTGACACCACATTTGGTCACACCCCAGATGTGTCTGATCAGGTTCAGATGTACGGGTTGGGGGAGGGGGTGGCAGCCAATCATTGAAACTCGGCACTGTGTTCCGCGAAGCACTCCAGGTCGTAGTTTGTGTTCAAAAAACGAACAGCATAGAGACAGAAGTGATGGCACTTTCTGCAGGACCTGACCATCATTTTGCAGCACAATGCTCAAGCACGTAGAGTGCAAGCTGTTACTGATTAGTTTGGCTGATGGGGCTGCTAAGTGCTATACCACCTACTGCACTTCCCTGACTTAAGTCCTCGTATGTTCAACTGGATTTCTAAACTGAAGGAAACACTTGACGGCATTCGATTCGGAACTGCTACAAATTCATCGGGCAATAGACCGCGCCGCTCGAACTGTCAACACAACTGGCACAGCTAAGAATATCCTACGACTTCCACATCGCTGGCAACGGGTTATACACAATGCTGGTGACTCCTTTGAAGATCAGTAAAACTTTGAAACACTCGTCTATTTTGTACGAGCCGTAAATAAATAGTTGCCACTATTAAAGTTCCACCCTCGCAGATGGCGGTGCTATCGCATACACAAGGTATAAAAGAGGAGTGCATTGGCGGAGTTGACAGTCGTACTAACGTGATGCATGTGAAAAGTTTTCCGACGTGATTATGGTCGCACGTCGATAATTAACGACTTCAACGAGAAATCAGATTAAAAAACTACCAGCTAAGTGGGAAATTAGCAGCAGTAGGCGAAAGGTGGAACAGGACTGAAAAAGCCGTTAGCGATGCAGCAGAAGAAATAACAAGCATGAGAAGGAGCAGAAGACCTGAGGAACGGTTTGACGAAGATTGCAGCTCAGCAGTAGACGAAAATAATAGTGGAAGAGCGAGATGGTTAGATTGTTAAAACTATAAACCATCAATAACGTGGGACAATATAGAAAATTAAAGAGAAGAGTTAACAGACCGTTTAAGAAAGTAAAGAGTGGACTAAGAAGATATCCCATGACTATTAAGAACTGCGTTATGCAATACACAGTTGTGATTAATTAGAGACGATCAATGTCGGCCTATGATCAGACCATCACTGGGTCCAAAAACCATATCAGCTATGAATTTGCGTAATTGGCATAACAGTTATGAATGATGGAACAATTAAAATTGATAACTGTTATGCCAATTACACAAATGCAGAGCTGAGATGGTTTTTCGACCCGACAATGGTTTGACTCTAGACCGAAGTCGATAGCCTCTAGTAACATATACCGTTAGACCTGCGTAACGCATAATGCTGTTCTTAAGATTCATTCAAGCTGTACAACACCAATCGATAAAAAATTCCGGGAACTACAACAGCTAAAGGAACACAATGAAAGAAGAAAGTTCTGTCATGCTGTAGGTAAAATAAGGAGTAGACTCGAGCAAGATATGCCGTGCGGGGTAGCCGCTCGCTGGCCGCTGTGGTCGAGCGGCTACGGTCGCAGGTTCGAATCCTGCCTCGGGGATGGATGTGTGTGATATCCTTAGGTTAGTTAGGTTTAAGTAGTAAGTCTAGGGGACAGATGACCTCAGATTTTAAGTCCAATAGTGCTTAAAGTCATTTGAACCATTTTTGGGAGCCGTGCGGTCTAAGGCGTCTTGTCACGGTCCCTCCGTCGGAGGTTCGAGTCCTCCCACGGGCATGGGAGTGTGTGTGTCGTCCTTAAAGTAAGTTACTTTAAGTTAGATGAAATAGTGTGTAAGCTTAGGCCCCGATGACCTCAGCAGTTTGGTCCCATAAGACCTTACACAAATTTCCAAATTTTCGAGCAAGATAATGAAGGTATGCTCGAGTAAAGATGTGGAATTGATAAGGGAGGAGGAACAGATAGTGGGCAGATGAGGAACCTACTCTAAAGAGGCACTAACCTGCGGATTATAAGAAGAAAAGATAGCCTCACAGGAAGAAAGAGAGGAGCTGGAAGTAGGCAATGATGCAACAACGTCGATGCTGCAAGAGTTCTCTCTGGCTCTCCGAATGGTGAAAAACAGTCGAGCACCCGGTGAAAATGTTCTATTGCCTGAATTAATAAAAGTGGTGTAGGTGATGTAATAAAGGAGCTGCATACACTAATATCAAACAAATGGGAAACTGAAACCATCCCAGATAACTAGAAATAAGGAATAATAATCCCCATTAATAAGAAAAGAGATAGAACAAGATGCGAAAACTACAGAGGTATAACAGTACACTGCATGAATTATAAGATCTGCAGAAGAATACTAAATGAAAGGACACAAAAGTGTGCAGAAGGCACACTTGGGAAATATCAGTGTGGTTTCTGAATAGACAGAGGAAAAACCGATCAAATATTTCTGTCACACAAATAATGAATAAGTTCTGTGAATATAATGAGGAGTGCAGTTGCACTCTTCGGTATGAGTGGATGATGGCGACATGCCAGTAGGCTCAGTAGGGAAACTGTTGACAGTAAGCAATGCCTTTATTCAGTTCCAATACACGACGTGTCGCAACTCAGCGAGGCAAACACGCCTCACTCTGGTGTCCCTGGCCGGCAGTGACGTGCGGGCTGTGGGTTCCCCCCTGGCCGCTGAGCAGGCGACCTGCAATGCCTTTTGGCAATCCGGCCGGCTCTTGGAGGCCACGGCCGTGTCGTTCGTTAATAGCGTCCTACTTCCTTCAGTGACTCGGAGCCCTGGCGGCCCCTCGGCTCTACACTCGTATTCCGCAGATGGCTTTGCGCGGAATTCGACTTACTGTCCTCTGGCAGGAGTCGGATAGCAGGTGTACCCGAGGCACAGCTGAATCACGAAAGAAGGTAGGGGGGACAAGAGGCTCCTCGGGGTCCTATTTAATCCTTCATACAACACTGGACAGAGATACCTTATGACTCTGTGAAAACAGTTTGTAAGCTGATTTCACGTGTGCTCTTCACTATACGTTGTTTACTGTTCCACTGCATTTAACTGAGCTCACCTCTGGCGCTATTATCACGTTGGGTGTTTATTTGTCTCCCTCTGCCGCTCCATTGGTCGAAGGTGATGTATTCAGTATCTGTATTGCTGGCTGTGGACATCAATCAACTGTTTGAATAGTTAGTTCCTCTAATTGTGTATTTAACTTAATTCATTTGTCTCCAGGCGTTTCTATTTCAATTTCACTACTATGCTGGCAGATCTTCTAGTAGTCTAGCAGTGCACACACTTAATTTTATAACTTCCTTAATAATCTGAATGACCGACATTAAACTTAATTATTCTTAGCCGTTCATGTCAAATGCTTCTGCTAGGTCAGTTTGTGAAAATCTTTGATAGCACCATTACCGCATTTGCCAACTGGAGAGTTTTTTAATATTAAAATCTTATTCGCGTTCGCAGCAGGCATCACCTGTATCTAAATTTAATATTCTGCATAAGTTTAACATTTTGAGATGACCTGCTTATCACAGACATTGGACTGGTCATGGGCTGGGAATTTAATAGTGCTCAAAAAGAATATTTCTAGCCTGTCCGTTGGCAAAGGCATACTTAGATTAACATTATAGATTAATTTGTGGTGGGTCTTCATGTACTCTAGTGAAGTATTCTGTAATAATCTGATTGGCCCTAAGCAGTTAATATAGTTGTTCAGGATTATTATTATTATTATTATTATTATTATTATTATTATTATTATACTGTATTGTACTGTATTCTTTCACCTTAATTATTATTACCTCTCTCTTTCCTGTCTCAGACGTCATGTCTGGTCAAAAATGGAAAGTGACGCGGACCTTGATCGAGCGTGACTTCCTTTTAACTGTACGGTATATGTTACATTGCATTTAGGAACCTTCAGGTAATTGAACATGTATCAATAATTACAGATTTCTGTAGTTGCATATATAAGTTTGGATGTAGCTGTATTGTGTTGATGTACTGGTGGATATTGTGTGGTATGACTCCTTTAGTTGATAGTATAATTGGTATAATATCAGATTTATCCTGATGGCACTGTCCTTGACTTCCTCAGCCAGTTGGATGTATTTTTCAATTTTTTCTCCTGTTTTCTTTTGTATATTTGTTGTATTGGGTATGGATATTTCGATTAGTTGTGTTAATTTCTTCTTTTTATTGGTGAGTATGATGTCAGATTTGTTATGTGCTGTTGTTTTATCTGTTATAATGGTTCTGTTCCAGTATAATTTGTATTCATCATTCTCCAGTACATTTTGTGGTGCATATTTGTATGTGGGAACGTGTTGTTTTATAAGTTTATGTTGTAAGGCAAGCTGTTGATGTATTATTTTTGCTACATTGTCATGTCTTCTGGGGTATTCTGTATTTGCTAGTATTGTACATCCACTTGTGATGTGATCTACTGTTTTTATTTGTTGTTTGCAAAGTCTGCATTTATCTGTTGTGGTATTGGGATCTTTAATAATATGCTTGCTGTAATATCTGGTGTTTATTGTTTGATCCTGTATTGCAATCATGAATCCTTCTGTCTCACTGTATATATTGCCTTTTCTTAGCCATGTGTTGGATGCGTCTTGATCGATGTGTGGCTGTGTTAGATGATGTGGGGGCTTGCCATGTAGTGTTTTCTTTTTCCAATTTACTTTCTTCATATCTGTTGATGTTACATGATCTAAAGGGTTGTACAGGTGGTTATGAAATTGCAGTGGTGTAGCCGATGTATTTATATGAGTGATTGCTTTGTGTATTTTGCTAGTTTCTGCTCGTTCTAGAAAGAATTTTCTTAAATTGTCTACATATCCATAATGTAGGTTTTTTATGTCAATGAATCCCCTACTCCTTCCTTTCTGCTTGATGTGAATCTTTCTGTTGCTGAATGTATGTGATGTATTCTATATTTGTGGCATTGTGAACGTGTAAGTGTATTGAGTGCTTCTAGGTCTGTGTTACTCCATTTCACTACTCCAAATGAGTAGGTCAATATTGGTATAGCATAAGTATTTATAGCTTTTGTCTTGTTTCTTGCTGTCAATTCTGTTTTCAGTATTTTTGTTAGTCTTTGTCTATATTTTTCTTTTAGTTCTTCTTTAATATTTGTATTATCTATTCCTATTTTTTGTCTGTATCCTAGATATTTATAGGCATCTGTTTTTTCCATCGCTTGTATGGAGTCACTGTGGTTATTAAATATGTAATCTTCTTGTTTAGTGTGTTTTCCCTTGACTATGCTACTTTTCTTACATTTGTCTGTTCCAAAAATCATATTTTTATCATTGCTGAATACTTCTGTTATCTTTAGTAATTGGTTGAGTTGTTGATTGGTTGCTGCCAGTAGTTTTAGATCATCCATGTATAGCAAATGTGTGATTTTGTGTGGTTATGTTCCAGTAATATTATATCCATAATTTGTATTATTTAGCATGTTGGTTAGTGGGTTCAGAGCAAGACAGAACCAGAAAGGACTTAATGAGTCTCCTTGGTATATTCCACGCTTAATCTGTATTGGCTGTGATGTGATGTTATCTGAATTTGTTTGGATATTAAGTGTGGTTTTCCAGTTTTTCATTACTATGTTTAGAAACTGTATCAATTTAGGATGTACTTTGTATATTTCCAATATCTGTAGTAACCATAAGTGGGGTACACTATCAAAGGCATTTTGGTAATCAATGTATGCGTAGTGTAGCGACCTTTGTTTAGTTTTAGCTTGATATGTCACCTCTGTATCTATTATCAGTTGCTCTTTACATCCTCGTGCTCCTTTGCAGCAGCCTTTTTGTTCTTCATTTATAATTTTGTTCTGTGTTGTATGTGTCATTAATTTCTGTGTAATGACTGAAGTTAATATTTTGTAGATTGTTGGTAGGCATGTTATGGGGCGATGTTTAGCTGGGTTTGCTGTGTCTGCTTGATCTTTAGGTTTCAGATAGGTTATTCCATGTGCAAGTGTATCTGGGAATGTGTATGGGTCTGCAATGTAACTGTTAAATAATTTAGTTAGATGTGAATGTGTTGAGGTGAACTTCTTTAGCCAGTAATTTGCTATTTTATCATTTCCAGGGGCTTTCCAATTGTGTGTAGAATTAATTGCTCGGGTGACTTCATGTTGCCTATTATTATTATTATTATTATTATTACTGTTATGGCTTTGCCTCAAACTCTTGGTCTCAATTTGATAATGTTGCCTTCGCTTTCTTTTTTTTTAATTTAATTTTCGCACTACTATATTCACACAATTGTCCTATGCTTTTAAAACTTTGAAAACTGTACTCTTTCACCTTAGTTGTTGTCCTTTGCTGTTAAGAGATTGTTTTGATTAAGAGATAATGAGGTATTATACTTTAGTTTTCCCAGCACTATACCGATCCTCAACCAGCTCCCTACCACTTCGGACGCATTTGGTGAGCACTCTAGTATGTACATCGTTTGGAGCTATCCGCTGTCCCATAGGCTTCTGTAAACTACGTGTGGTATATTATTTGTCTAGTTCCTATTTAATGTGCTGAGTCCCTGTTAGAGATTTATGAATATTATATGTGCTGATTCTGTGTAATTTATGTTGCACTTTGGCTTAAAATAAGTGCAATTTCACAACCTGCAGTTTCATATAATGCCGTTTGAGGTTTGTTGTTTAAAATTTGTTTATACATTTTCTTATGGAACTTTTCCGAGTTATCGCAACTTTTATTTACACACTCTTTTTTAGACGTAGCCTGAGGTATCACAACTTAAAATCCGTATATTTGCACATTCTCACTTGGCTGAGATTTGCAGTCTTCCTAACTCTATATTTGGCTAATTTTCGCCATAGGTGGAATTCATAAGCATTGGTCAATTGTTCTTAATCTCGAGCTCTTTAATGAGACAGCCGTTACCTACGTTAAGGTTATATTTTACATTGTTTTGTATTTGCTCGGTGGTTGTTGTGATCTGGCGTGCTTAAGGTGTTAACTGATGTGTAAATTAACTGATGTGATAATTAACTGGTGTGTTAACTAAATGTTTATTGCTGTATGACTTTTATTCTGGAACTCTTCTTAATCGTATTGTTTTGTGTCTCCTCTAGCAGCACCCGAATTCATAGTGTGCTTTATTGATATTTTTTCCTTGAGAGACAGAGGCAGCCACCTGAGTGAGGTCAGTCTCTGTACAAGATCATAGTTTGAAATCTTAAATTAATACTACTCAAATTTGAAATTCTAAATGTTTATTACTGATTTTCTTGGATTTCACTCATCTGAGTTCGTCTGATCACACGAGTAAGATAAAAATTCTGATAACAGATTGCGTTACTTCTTAAATAAAACCTTTTTTTTTGGGGGTGAAGAACTATATTTGTTGAGCCTGGCACATTACCGCTCCTTGCTCCTCGCTTGCAACCGTTTTAAAGAAAATTGATTGAAAATTTTAATATGAATTAGGATATCATTGACGTGGTTGTTCTTATGATGTCCACGGCGAAATTGCTTCTGGCGAGTTCTGGGAGGTGCTCTCCCAGTAGCTGCTGTGCTGCACGGCCTAATGGGTTGATAACAATAAATATGGATCGCATGTCAGGAAGGATGATGGACTGGGAAGTGAGGTTGGAACACGTAGGAGCGAGGGTGGAGCTGTCACGACCGTCAGACTGAATCACGTATTAGGACCCTTTTCCTAAGGTAGGGATAGGGGCTGCGGTTATTACAGGTAGGTTCGATGGATGTGAGCACAAAGTTTTGGAAAGGGAAGGGAAGGTTCAAATGGATCCAAGCACTATGGGACTTAATATTTGAGGTCATCAGCCCCCAGACTTAGAACTTCTTAAACCTAACTAACCTAAGGACATCACACACATCCATGCGCGAGGCAGGATTCGAACCTGCGACCGTAGCAACAGCGCGGTTCCGGACTGAAGCGAGTAGAACTGCTCGGCCACAGCGGCCGGCAGGGAAGGGAAGGATGGACATGCTGGCACAGGCGCGGCAGCACCCTTTGTTTGGATTTGGTAAACAATGGTGTTCCGATCTTTTAATTTTACGGAATGTGCAAGATTTGCGAATATATAGAAATTTGGAGAGGACAAGGAAGGTAAACAGCTGGAAGAGTACTGTAGGAGAGCGAAAACGAATATGGAAGACGAGTTACAGCAAAAGACATTCTAGAAGAGATTTTGGGCGTGCCGAGATCTAAGCAGCATTTTCGAAGAGTCACATAAGGCTTTTGTAGGTTTAGAGAGTAGTGGAATGATGTAACCCTGTAAGTGCGACCGCCCATTGTGGGCTTTTTGTTACATGGTTAGTAGGGAGGGGGCGGGGGACTGGACGGGAAGTTAGCTTGTACTCGAGGGCTTGTTTAAGATACACTGCTGGCCATCAAAACTGCTACACCACGACGATGACGTGCTACACACGCGAAATTTAACCGACAGGAAGAAGATGCTGTGATCTGCAAATGATCAGCTTTTCAGAGCATTCCAACAAGGTTGGCGCCGGTAGCGACACCTACAACGTGATGACATGAGGAACGTTTCCAACCGCTTTCTCATACACAAACAGCAGTTGACCGGCGTTGCCTGGTCAAACGCTGTTGTGATGCCTCGTGTAAGGAGGAGAAATGCGTTCCATCACGTTTCCGACTTTGATAAGGGTCGGATTGTAGCCTATCGCGATTGCGGTTTATTGTACCGCGACATTGCTGCTCGCGTTGGTCGAGATCCAATTACTGTTAGCAGAATATGGAATCGGTGGGTTCAGGAGGGTAATACGGAACGCCGTGCTGTATCCCAAAGGCCTCGTATCAGTAACAGTCGAGATGACAGGCATCTTATCCGCATGGCTGTAACGGATCGTGCAGCCACGTCTCGATCCCTGGGTCAACAGATGGGGACGTTTGCAAGACAACAACCGTCTCCACGAACAGTTCGACGACGTTTGCATCAGCATGGACTATCAGCTCGGAGACCATGGCTGCGGTTACCCTTGATGCTACATCACAGACAGGAGCACCTGCGATGGTGTACTCAACGACGAACCTCGGTGCACGAATGTCAAAACGTCATATTTTCGGATGAATCCAGGTTCTGTTTACAGCACCATGATGGTCGCATCCGTGTTTGGCGACATCGCGGTGAACGCACATTGGAAGCCTGTATTCGTCATCGCCATACTGACGTATCACCTGGCGTGATGGTATGGGGTGCCATTTGTTACACGTCTCGGTCACCTCTTGTTCCCGTTGACGGCACTTTGAACAGTGGACGGTACATTTCACATGTGTTACGACCCGCCGGCCGGTGTGGCCGTGCGGTTCTAGGCGCTTCAGTCTGGAACCGCGTGACCGCTACGGTCGCAGGTTTGAATCCTGCCTCGGGCATGGATGTGTGTGATGTCCTTAGGTTAGTTAGGTTTAATTAGTTCTAAGTTCTAGGCGACTGATGACCTCAGAAGTTAAGTCGCATAGTGCTCAGAGCCATTTGAACCTTTTTTGTTTTGTTACGACCCGTGGCTCTACTCTTCATTCGATCCCTGCGAGACCCTACATTTCAGCAGGATAATGCACGACCGCATGTTGCAGGTCCTGTACGGGCCTTTCTAGATACAGAAAATGTTCGACTGCTGCTCTGGCCAGCACATTCTCCAGATCTCTCACCAACTGAAAACGTCTGGTCAATGGTGGCCGAGCAACTAGTTCGTCACAATACGCCAGTCACTACTCTTGATGAACTGTGGTATCGTGTTGAAGCCGCATGGGTAGCTGTACCTGTAGACGCCATCCAAGCTCTGTTTGACTCAATGCCCAGGCGTGTCAAGGCCGTTATTACAACCAGAGGTGGTTGTTCTGGGTACTGGTTTCTCAGGATCTATCACCGAAATTGCGTGAAAATGCAATCACATGTCAGTTCTAGTATAATATGTTTGTCCAATGAATACCCGTTTATCATCTGCATTTCTTCTTGGTGTAACAATTTTAATGGCCAGTAGTGTAAATTACTGTGGCAGTGAGATTGGTGGGATAGTTGAGGTTACGTGCTGCTGATAACACAGAGGGTGGACCTTAGCGTTATTAGAACTCAAATAAAATAACTTGGTCATAGTTGCAGCAAGCATTTTCTAGCCACACTTGAGAAAATTTTACCCTTACCTACAAACCACGCAACATAGCGGTAACCTGCACCCCGAGAAAGAACTAAGACTGGCTGGCGTCTGGCCCCTAGTACTCGACTTCTTGACCTTAGATGTTGCCAGTACCTACCACTCGACTTGTTACAATCAAAGTATTTCAGATATCGTCATTACTTACCAGCCGACCTTTTGAAATGTCACCCTCTAAGTTGTTTGAATCGAAGTATTTCGGATGTCCCTAGTACTTACGACCCTGCTTTATGGAACAACAATAAACTAGTTTTAATCGAAGTATTTCAAATGTTCTCTCACGTGGAAACAGTTTAGAATGTTACATGGGAGTTGCTCGAAGTCTCTTGGACTCACTATGTTGTGATCTGATGTGCTTGTCATTGTGGGCGCAGAAATGATGGAGTAAATTCCGATTTTTGTCGCGTGACCAGATAGCGCAACCTGTTGGCCTTTCTGCACCTCCTTGGTACACCATTTTCCACATTAAAACGTGGAAACTTCGTTGGTTGTCTTCAACAATTCACAAAGAATAGACTTACAGTTCAATCACACTTCATCTAAACCTACTGTCGTATCGGGTGGTAGTGACAACAGTCCAATAGGCCCATTATAAGCTTCTGAGGCAAATCTATAAGTGCTTGGTTACTGGATATTTATTCCGAACTTACGTCTATTGGCGACCATGCCACTGATAACTGTCGATGGTATGTTACTTTCGTTGTTCATTTATTAGTATGATATGACCATGTTTGTTTGTGCAGCCGAAAATAAGCCAAAGCTCAAACCAGTAATGGTTAATAAAATAATTATTTTAAACTACCGACCTGGTGGAAATTATATCTTTATTTCCAGTTATTTATGTAGAGGGTGACTTATCACTTTTTCATGGGCACTGGTCATTCGTAACAAGTTTTCCGCGATAGTGTTTATTTCCTTTTCAAAAAATGCTCAAGACAACTGCAATATGATCTCTCTGTGTAACGTGGAACTGAAAGTAGCAGTTTGTCCGAATATATTTTGTGGCGGAATATTTGGTGTCAATACTTCCGTACTTAATTTTTTTTTACAATACACCAAAAAGAAAAACAATTTTGAGGAATTTCACTAAGGACTATCAATGAAGCAGAACCTCACAATATGTATGTATTAGGTCGGTGCATATGTACGTAGCAATTTAGTTGTACATGTTGGTATTCCGGTTGTTATGGGTTTGTTCACCGACTGTCATTTTTTATTTGTAGTTCATGTTATTTAAGTTTACACATTGATGTTTTGTCGTTTGGAGATAGTGAGTGGCGCTGTGGACGCTAGAAAATTGTGCCTAGTGAAGAAATCGGAAAATTTCAACATATCCTTTTTTTTAGTTCAATATGGAGGGGTGGCGGCAGCGGAGGCAGCAGGGAACATTTACGCCGTGTATGGGGATAATGCCATTTGACAGAGTGGGGCAAGAAAATGGTTTTCTCGTTTTGAGTAGGATCGTCTTGACATTAATGACTCTGCGCGTCCAGGAAGACTGTCGGGGTTTGATGAAGATTGTTTAAACGCATTAATCCACGATGATCCACGTCAGTCTACTGGAGAACTGGCACATGTGGCGAACTGTGATCATTCTACCATCGTGCAACATTTGCATACAGTGGTGAAGATTCAAAAATTGGGTGTTTGGGTACCGCATGCTACAAACCAAAATCACAAGAAATAGCGGGTGCAACTCTGCTTGTTCGTCATCAGTTGTCTCATGAACAATACCGACCAATCCTATAATGTATCGGTACTGGTGACGAGAAATGGTCTCTCTATGCCAACATAAGGAAAAGAATGGGATGGTTGAGCCCTAGCAAAGTGGCATCTCCCCGTACTGAGATCTGAGCGCATCCACAAAGAAAATGTTATACATCTAGTGGAACAATGACGGTTTGGTGTACTACGAATTGCTTCCCCCGACGTGTACCCATCACTGCTGACATTTACTGCCAACAACTAAGACGTCTTGCAGACGCAGTGCAAGAACAACGAGCAGAAAGACTGCGTCAAGTGATGCTATTGCACGATAACGCCGGCCTGCATTCTGCTAGACTGACAAAAAACACCATACAGGAGACTGGGAAGTCATTTCGCATCCACCTTATTCATCTGGTCTTGTGCCCTCAGATTTTCGCCTTTTCCTCTCTCTATCGAACAACCTTCAAGAAACTTCATTTCTGGATGAAAATACGCTCTGAACGTGGCTAGACGAGTTCATCGCCTCAGAACCGCATGATTTTCATCGTCGCGGACCCGAAAAGATCGCTGAGCGTTTGCAGACTGTTATAAATAGTAAAGGAAAATATACCATTGATGACTTAAGTCTCTGTTATGTGTATCTGATTTGTTTATTGAACTTATATGGGAAAACGCTATGAAATTAAGCACCAATCCAATATTTTACAGCGCGGTAGTGCAGTATGTTTCTCATTTTTATATTGTAAACGTAGGTTTCCGCGGCCATTGTCATAGCCAATAAATTCTTCTGGGTTTGAGGCCGCATTGTCATCTGTAAAATTCCGATGTTTCGGCGACTGTTGCAAGGCGATTTCCTCAGGGTGTATTGCTAACTGCTGAATGAGCACTGGTTTGGACACTTATATACTATGGAGGAGTGCTATCATTGGATGTGAGGGTGAAGAGGAATGGTATTAGGAGTTTATTTTATTGGTCTTTGCATTGCGTGCTGTCATTGGCGGAAATGGGCGTTTTCCATTGGAGTTTCCTTTACTGCTTGCCATTGGTGGAAATCGGCGAATACACCCTGAGGAAGGCGCCTTGCAACAGTCGCCGAAACGTCGCAATTTTACAGATGACAATGTGGCCTCAAACCCAGAAGAATTTAACTGACTTATTTTTATATTGTTTATGTATACGTATATTTTACATATATGAAAAACGACTGCTTCATCGCCCTCTCTTAACATTATTATTGTAACGTGTAACTCAGTATGAGCTCTGCCTAATAACCCCGCCATAGAGGGGGCGTTAAATCCTAAAATTCCATCCTCACTTTCTTCCATCGAACACGAGTAAGCTGAAGTGACTCTGAAACAACTCTTGATTTGCAGGGCGTGTAATCATTGCGATCTCAACTAAGAGAAACAGGTAGTCAAAGTTAACGTACTAATTTACACATCTGACGTGTCGAGTTGGCTGTTGCACAGTTCGGCAAAAGGAACAGGGAGCCGTGATGAGACAGGACTACTTGTACAGTGTGTAAACATTTAGATGGCAGACCTCTCCCTAGTCCTGAATCGGTAGAAGTCGGTAAACGTCGGGAGGCTTCGGTAGGCACGCAGTTTCGACTGCTGCCAACATTACGTAGCTGTGTTGTACAAGGTAGTCATTGTCGTCTGCTTCGTTATTGTTTTGCGCTTTACTGTTCTGCGTGTTTTTATTGTGTAGTTGTGCTAAACATTATCAAAATGAGTGAAGAGGCAGTTGCTGGCCCATCTCGGGAGTCGCCAACAACCCCTACCGGTAGGCCTACGGTTAGAAGGAAACCAGTATTACGTAGCGATGCTCGCAAAATTATATTGCCTGTGATTGAATACTGCGAAAGGGAAAGGGAGAAGAAAAAATTGCTTCACCCCATTTACAAATCTTCAGTGAGAGCTGCTACATACACAGGACAAAGCATGCGTAGCATTGGAAGATTCAAACAGTTTTCCAAGAATCATCCTGGCGTATCATCACAAACGCCTGGCAAGAAAAGGTGAGTTTCCATTTCAGATATTTTGTTCGCGATCACTTTGATGGAGCCCCCTATTTCGTCCGAATTACCTCATATTTCATTTTTCCTTGCTACCGTATTGCTTTGTATGGAAACACCACTAGTTACTGTATTATTTCGAAACACATTCATATTACAGTACTTTGCAATCAGATGAATGGTTTGTGAGCACAGATTTTAATGTTCATGACGATTTCAGTTTCGTTTACGAACAACATTTAAAGCGAGTTTTACTTCTAAGCCTTTCGTCTGCTTTCGTGTAAGCATGACGCGCAATTTGTAGTGCCAGCACTGCAACTGGTAGGCGTGCCTTGTCCCCGTCGCCAGCCAATGCTTGCTCCCTCCTCTCCCCGCACTCCACTCACACCTCTGCCGTCTTACAGTTAACACACAGTAAGTCCGCCGCCACGTCCCGTACGTGCCGCAGCTGCCCTGTTTTCCGGGTAAACGACACGACACGAGGAGCGGTCATCCTCAGGTCAACAGGGACCAACGCCCGGGCGCGTCGCTGTCGCGCCACTTCTGGCGAAGAACTGAAAGCGGAGAAGGGGCCGTCATCAGGTTCACCGGATGTCTACACCAAGTCGTGGTTTAGTAATTCGTGCGACTCCATCTCTCACATCAGCCACAAATGATATATACTGATAAAGAACCTCTTTTTTTTACAGGATGGCGTAGATAAAAGCAGCCCATGGAACTATAAAGTAAATGCACTGAAATTACAGAAACGAAGAGCTGAAATGGACTAGCCATCTATTTACAGAGAAGAATAAAAGTAAAGCACTCTGGTATGTTATTAAAAAGGAAACGGAGAGAGGCAAAGAAAAGCAGAATAACATACTGCCAAGTAAGGGGGATAAGGAAATAAGTGATCCACAACACTTAGCAACCTCTATAAATGAGCATTTTTCAAGTACTGCAGAGAAGTCACAGCAAAAATTGCCCAAAACAAATTTAACACCTGTAAATAATGTTGCACTAAATACATTGATATTACTTCCAACCATTGAGAATGAAGTGAATAAAACAGTTCCAAAACTAAAAAATAAAAGGTCAGTAGGCTTAGATGGAGTATCAATGTGTGTACTGAACCAATGCATAGAGATTACACAGGGCATATAATACATGAATCTTTCACATCAGGGACATTTCCAGAGCAGTTAAAACAGGCAAGAGTTGTACATTTTCTTAAGAGAGGTAGTGCAGAAGACATACAAAATTACCAGCCCATTTCCATGCTGTCACCATTCTCAAAAATAATAGAAGCAATTATGAAAGACAGATTAATGAATTACCTGAATAAATACAATCCTTTAAGCAAATCACAGTTTGGTTTCCGAAGTGGCCAAAATACGGAGTCAGCTATAGTAAAATTCACAAAGGTTGTACTTGATGCTCTTGACAAAGATGAGGCATATTTTTGGATCTTTCTAAGGCCTTTGATACAGTTGACCACAAGATTCTATTAAATAAATTAGAAGCATTAGAATAAGATGGGTAGCTAATGACTGGTTTCGATCATACCTAGCAGACAGGGTACAAAGAGTAGAGATAACACATAGTTCAAATACATCTACACATTTAGTAAAACACTTATCAGAACCAAAAAACATTAATATAGGGGTTCCACAAGGTAGCATATTAGGACCAATATCATTCCTGATATACAGCAATGACTTTCCCAGTAGTGTTACTCATAGTGAAAAAATTCTCTTCACTGATGACAGCAATATTACAGTCACTGAGAAAACAAGAGAACTCCTTACAGAGAAAGCAAATGAAGCTCTCAAGGAAGCAATAAACTGACATTCAACATAAAGAAAACTAATGCCATGAATTTCAGTTTGAAGAGGAAAAATGACAATGTTAAATTAAATGTAGATGGCACCTCTATAAACTGTGTGACAAATGCAACATTTCCTGGAATGAATATTGATTCTCAGTTGAAGTGGTGTGAACACACAAAGGTACTTGCAAACAGAATGTCATCAGCATGTTATGCCCTTAGAATCCTATCAGCAGTGTGTAACATGCAGTGTCTTTTAGTTACATACTGTTCATATTTACACTCAGTTCTTAGCTATGGCATTCTTTTTTGGGGAACAAATGCACAAAATATTAACACAATTTTCAAATTCCAGTAAAGAGCCATAAGAATCATAACGAAAAATAATAGTCGGGCTCACTGTAAAGATCCGTTCGAAACACTGGGGATTTTAACTGTTCCGTGTGAATACATTTAGTCAGTCGTACACATCAAAAATAACATTAGTAATTACTGCACAGACAGTTTTGTCCATGACCACGGAACAAGAGCTTAACTCAACTTACATTTGCCAAGAAAAAATAAAGATAAAACTCAAAACAGCATTTTCTACCTGGGAATGAAACTGTCCAATAAATACCAAAAAGATATAAAAGAAATTTCAAAAACACCCTTATTTAAAAAGGCAGCTAAAAAGTACCTGTTATGCAATACATTTTATACATTCAAGGATTACTTACATAAAACTCAGTAGGGGTGTGGTAAAAAAAGTTATACAAATCAATAATAATAATGATTATAAAACATCCACCATTCCCAATAACAGCTTCACTCTATGTTTTTGTTCCCTTGTTTTTTCTTTTCTAGAAAAACTTAGCCCCAAGCTATGCATAGCACAATACTAACACCTCTTCCTCTTTCTGAGCTCAACAACTCACTCATTATGGAGGGATGCTGACTCAGATTTTCAGGATAGCAAATGGGAAGCTGTGGTACAGAAAATGGCCCAGAGATCACCAGTGTGTGTGTGTGTGTGTGTGTGTGTGTGTGTGTGTTTGTGTGTGTAGTGAGTGAAGTGTTATCAAACAATGTGATGTTAAGTCCCATAGTGCTTAGAGCCGTTTGAATTATTTGTTAGATCCGGCGAACTTGGTGGCCATAAATTTTTGCTGTCAGTTCGTTCCTCAGTGATGACATCATGCACTCGTTCCAGGGATACCTTAGACATGTGGCATGTCACCCCATCTTGCTGGAAGAAGCAGTATTGTCTTTTATATTTAGCGAGTCGAGCACAAAAGTATCAAAAATTTCCATATGTGCACCGTGTTGAAGGTAGTGTCAAAAGATATTGGTCAAATGATGCGCCTTCCTGTTACACCGCACCGAACGCCGATTTTTTCATCATGGAGTGGTTGCTGACACACACTGTTAGTGCTCTCCGTTGCCCAACACCTCGTGTTATGTGAATTCACATGACCGGAAAGATGAAACCATGCTTCATCAATCAAGATGTAATAGAAACGTCTAATAAACTATCGTTGATGTCATTCAAATGCCACGTGCAGAAATCTACACGTTTCTGACTGTTACCCTCCCATAACTGCTGCACAACCCTCACAGGATATGGCTTCATATTAAAGACTTTTCAACATCCGGTGGCAACTCCTCCTGCTGACATGCACTGGCTGGGCCAGTTTACATGTAGACATTTTAGAGCTCTGAATAATTCTTTGGTGAATGTCTGTAATGTCTTCTGGTGCGCGAACTGAAGGAATTCTTCGTCGTTGTACATTTTGCACAGGCCCGCACCTGCGCCAATTTTATTTATTTCAGAAATCGAAATACTGTATTGGCATTCAAAGGGGAGGTGGGCTACTTTTAACTGAGACACTCTGTAATTGCTGTACTGTCAAAAGGAAACATACCATCTTATAAATGTTCAGTTAATAATTTATTATGTCACGATCGCCTAATTACTGCAAACATCCACATTACCCTTCTAATATTCTTTTATTCACGTCTATTGTCGAATTCGTCTTTATACCGATTACCGTGTTCGTTGAAATTCTGCACGTCTTCAGGTCTCTTAAAACAAAAATCTATCCCGCTGCCTGTACCACATGTACATAACGCTTCCCATTATGCTTGCCCACACTCCTTTCTAACTGCTGATGTTGTAACACATATACATCAGTAACGTGTGGAGACTGTGCACAACAGGTAAAACTGCTCTGCGACTATGTACAGTGGGTATCGTATACAGTATACACTAATACATTTATCATATGTACGTTTCAGACGTACGTAAGATCAAACTTACTACATCTTCTGTTTTAACAGATTTGGAGATGTTCAGAGTTTGAAAAAAATCCGTTACCATTACAAAGACAAATGCACAATACACTGCAATAAAAATATTCAGCATATAATTGCCATATCGAGATAGTATAATTAATCCACAAATTGTTTCGTTGTGATGCAAAAACTCTAGTTACATGCATACGAAGCATCATGAAAACGGTATAAAATATGCCAATAAAACCTGCATCATGACGCCATATGTCAAAAGAAATTGTAATTAAAATATTGCTGTGTGCGCCTTATACAGGGTGTAGGAAAGGTATGGACATGACAAATGGGCGAGCGAGGTACGGGTGGCACAGAACACTATATATTCTCTTATGTTCCCAAGATGTGAATTTTAAAGATAATACATTAAAAACGCAAACAAGTCTAAAAACATAAAATTTAAGAATTTTAAAACAAGCTGTATACAGTGAGGAGGCAAAAATCATGGGATAGCTACATATGCTACACATAGACAACTGGCTGTAGTATCGCGTACACAAGGTATAAAAGAGCAGAGCATTAGCGGAGCTATCATTTCATGTGGAAAGCTTTCTGACTCGATTAAGGCCGCACGACGGGAATTAATAGACTTTGAATGTGGAAAGGTAGATGGAGCGAGATGCATGGGATATTATATTTTGGAATTTGCTAGGGAATTCAATATCCTAGAATCCGCAGTGTCAAGAGTTTATCGAGAATACAAATTTCAAACATTACCTCTCACCACTGAAAACGCAGTTGTCAACTATCGGGGGCAGCGGCTTAGAGTTGTCAGTGCCAACAGCAACACAGCGTGAAATAAACACAGAAATCAGTGTGGGACGTACGACGAACGTATCCGTTAGGAAACTGCACGGAACTTGGCATTAGTGGGCTGTGGCAGCAGACGAACTGCGCGACTGCCTTCACGCAGACACCACTAAGCCATGGACCCTAGTTGTCAACAAGGCACTGTGCAAGCCGGTGGTGGCTCCATAATGATGTGGACTGTGTTTACATAAAATGTACTGGATCCTCTAATCCAACTGAACTGACCATTGACTGGAAATACACTACTGGCCATTAAAATTGCTACACCAAGAAGAAAAGCAGATGATAAACGGGTATTCATTGGACAAATATATTACACTAGAACTGACATGTGTTCACATTTTCACGCAATTTGGGTGCATAGATCCTGAGAAATCAGTACCCAGAACGACCACCTCTGGCCGTAATAACGGCCTTGATACGCCTGGGCATTGAGTCAAACAGAGCTTGGATGGCGTGTAGCCGGCCGAAGTGGCCGAGCGGTTCTAGGCGCTTCAGTCTGGAACCGCGCGACCGCTACGGTTGCAGGTTCGAATCCTGCCTCGGGCATGGGTGTGTGTGTGATGTCCTTAGGTTAGTTAGGTTTAAGTAGTTCTAAGTTCAAGGGGACTGATGACCTCAGATGTTAAGTCCCATAGTACTCAGAGCCATTTGAACCATTTTTTTTTATGGCGAGTACAGGTACAGCTGCCCATGCAGCTTCAGCACGATACCACATTTCATCAGGAGTAGTGACTGGCGTATTGTGACGAGCCAGTTACTCGGCCACCATGCACCAGACGCTTTCAATTGGTGAGAGGTCTGGAGAATATTCTGGCCAGGGCAACAGTCGAACATTGTCTGTATCCAGAAAGGCCCGTACAGGACCTGCAACATGTGGTCGTGCATTATCCTGCTGAAATGTAGGGTTTCGCAAGGATCGAATGAAGGGTAGAGTCACGGGTCGTAACACATCTGAAATGTAACGTCCACTGTTCAAAGCGCTGTCAATGGGAACAAGAGGTGACCAAGACGTGTATCCAATGGCACCCCATACCATCACGCCGGGTGATACGCCAGTATGGCGATGACGAATACACGCTACCAATGTGCATTCACCGCGATATCGCCAAACACGGATGCGAACATCATGATTCCGTGGGCGACCATCATGATGCTGTAAACAGAACCTGGATTCATCCGAAAAAATGACGTTTTGACATTCGTGCCCCCAGGTTCGTCGTTGAGTACACCATCGTAGGCGCTCCTGTCTGTGATGCAGCCTCAAGGGTAACCCCAACCATGGTCTCCGAGCTGATAGTCCATGCTGCTGCAAACGTCGTCGAACTGTTCGTGCAGATGGTTGTTGTCTTGTAAACGTCCCCATCAGGGATCGAGACTTGGCTGTACGATACGTTACAGCCATGTGGGTAAGATGCCTGTCATCTCGACTGCTAGTGATAGGAGGCCGTTGGGATCCAGCACGGCGTTCCGTATTATCCTCCTGAACCCACCGATTCCATATTCTGCTAACAGTCATTGGATCTCGACCAACGCGAGCAGCAATGTCGCGATACGATAAACCGCAATTGCGATAGGCTACAATCCGATCTTTATCAAAGTCGGAAGCGTGATGTTACGCATTTCTCCTCCTTACACGAGGCATCACAGCAACTTTTCACCAGGCAACGCCGGTCAACTGCTGTTTGTGTATGAGAAATCGGTTGGAAACTTTCCTCATGTGCTACCGGCGCCAACCTTGTGTGAATGCTCTGAAAAGCTAATCATTTGCGTACCACAGCATCTTCTTCCTGTCGGTTAAATTTCGCGTCTGTAGGACGTCATCTTAGTGGTGTAGTAATTTTAATGGCCTCTAGTGTAGTTATGTTCGGCGACTTGGAGATTATTTTCAGCCATTCATCGCCTTCATGTTCCCAAACGACAATTTAATTTTTATGGATGAAAATGTCCCGTGTCCTTGTGTCACAGGCTACAATTGTTCGCGACTGGTTTGAAGAAAATTTTCAATAATTCGAACGAATGACTAGCCTCCCGAATCGCTCAGCATGAATCCCTTCGAACATTCTTTGGACGTAATAGAGAGGTCAGGTCGTGCACAAAATCCTTCATTGGCAACAGTTTTGGAGTTAACGACTTGTTCAGTCCAAGCCGCGTCGAGGTGTTGCAGTACGTCGGGCTAAAGGAGGACCTCAATGTAAAAGCATATATGCACACGCCAGCTGTTGTCATCTCATAATGTACATACACTTTTTGTGTAGAAGCTAAAATTGAAAGTTAAATTCTGCAAAAAATATGGCACACCAAAGTTATACAAGAAATCCAGCAGTGACAGCACCGTTATGGCCTACGCTTACTACTGCCGCCATGCAGCAGTGCCGCTGAGTTGCAACTCCAATATTGGTTATTTTTCGTGTTTTACTGTCGCTGTTAATAAATATCAAACTACACTAAAATGTGATCGCTCTATTGAATGGATAAGTAAGTTCTGCTTTAAAATCATTTTGTTTATAACGGGAAACAAACCGACGCTTCTCGTCCGCAGTTGGCTTCGCATGTAAGACGTAATGAACAGTTTTTGTTTGGGCTCATCCCCACTGCATGCTGCAAAAAGTAAAATTACATACGACTGTTAACGTTTATACTGCGCTTGTTGTTGTTTACATTAGTTTTTGGCTGCTTTTTCCAACAGGTAATGTAAAGAACAATTGTAATATAAACGTTAAAAGCCGTCTGAAAATGAACCTGTTTGTTGGAAACAAGTAACGGCGCTTCTTGCGTAAATAAATAGCGTTATTACAATTGACGGGTTGCTGTTTTCATCTTTTCAAGAATTTACTTGTATTTTGGATGTAGCCACGGGCTCAAACATGTCAGTTTTCGACAAAACAGCAGGAAGAAAATTTATGTTTCAGGTGCCATTAATGCTGATGCACCAAATTATATTCATGATAACACAAGTTCACAAATACAAATTTAGGTTTTTATCCAGTAGTCAACAAAAACCCCTCCTCATACCTTTTAAATTTTGAAACTCCAGAGGGAAGTACAGCTTGGTACAAAGTGCATGTGCCATCTACACTGGAGTGCAAAACTTAAGAATGAAGTGACTTTCGCATGATGTATCACTGCCAAATAACATCGGTCAATGAATCATGCACCGCGCCACAATACAGTACAGAAGGTAACTGAAAGAAATACGCAGTGAGACGAACACAAATGACACTTAAATAATAATAACACTGAAGTCATAGCGATTTATGGTGGTCTGCTGAACATTACAAAACGTGAAGCTGGCCACAAGGTGGATAACAAGTCCTTGTGGTAGGGTGATTGTTTCCTCTATTCGGCGTTTGACAATTGGAAATTGGAAGTTTGTAAGGACTATGGGAATAAACAGCTGAGGTCATCGGTACCTAGTCTTACGCACTACTTAACCTAACTTAAACTAGCTTACGCTAAGGACAACAGCTACACCCATGTCCGAGGAGTGAACGGGCAGGTTGATCCATTCGTCGAATATCCTCTCGTTCCAAGAGCTCGTCCACCTGCCATGTTCCATGCGATCGCACATTGTGATCCAATAAAAAATGTGGTCATGGCCGAATGCATCCCTTAAAAGATGCACATAGGGATAGAAAACAGTGTCACAGTAACGTTTATCGGTGACTGTACATGTTCAAAAATTTGAAGGTCAGTACGTCTGTACAACAGTATGCCTCCCAATATCATAACACCTAGACCATCACTCGACAATTTTCCGGAGTGCACCAGATGTTCCACCTCTCGGCATATGAGGACGCGAGCAGACTCAGTATTCAAACTGAAAGTGCTCTCATCCCAGAAAAGGTCGTCACTCCACGCCTCGTTATTCCAGTCCTTACGCTCTTGCCACCATCGTAAACGGTGTCGCCGATATGTGGATGTCAGCGGAATAGAATCCAGTGGTCGTCGGGCAAATAGGCCGCACCCACGAAGTCCCCTTGCCATTGTGAAGAGTGAGATTGCCTTGCAGTCCTGTTAATTGTGGTCGCAGTTGCACTCCCTGTTGCACAATTTAGAGGTTGTCTGCTGCTTAATGTGACCGTGGTCGACCACACTCTCTTCTTCAGGTAGCAGCGCTTGCGTTCGTAACGTTCCCCATGCACGTGAAACAATGCTGTGAGCAATACCAACCTCTTGGGCTGCAGTCTTCATACTTCGTTCTCCTTCCAATTTCCTGGTGATTCTTCCCCGTGTGAAGTCACGCAAAATGTGTCTCCAGGCCATGTTGTAATTAAGAACACGATCAAAATGCACCGATGATTGACACATGACGCACACTGTCTTTTCCGTATCCTCGACTGCTTCTGGTTGTGAAGCCAGCTCATCAGGAGCTATAATAACGATGATAGTGCGCCGTGTGAGGTCCACCTTTCAGTGTATGACTGGATGATCTCTAACAATACGCTCTCACACTTTCACTCATTTCCACATAGTTGTTAATAGGTAAGTTATTTTATCCATCTCGTCCTTACATTTTGCAGAGAAATATACTAACACATGTCTTAAAAATTTTCTCCATGTTCCATAGTTCGTTTGGTACTTGGATCAAGTCTAGAGACATGCAACAGAGTAGCGAAAGCACAGTATGCCTGAACATGGGAAAAAGTGCAACACCAAAAAACGAATGAAGTAGAGTAATGAAATTTCGGGAATACATTTGTCTAGTTAATATACTTAACTGATCAACCTGGAAGATCACAGGTTAGTATACACTATGTCATCAAAAGCAACCGGGCATCCCCAGAAACATACGTTTTTCATATTAGGTGCATAGTGCTGTTACCTACTGGCAGGTACTCCATATCAGTGACCTCAGTAGTCATTAGACATCGTGAGAGAGCAGAATGGGGCGCTCCGCGGAACTCACGGACTTCGAATGTGGTCAGGTGACTGGGTGTCACTTGTGTCATTCTTCTGTACGCGAGATTTCCACACTCTTAAACCATTCCTAAGGCTACTGTTTCCGATGTGATAGTGAAGTGGAAACGTGAAGGAACACATACAGCACAAAAGTGTACAGGTCGAACACGTCTGTTGACTGACTGAGACCGCCTACAGTTGAAGAGGACCGTAATGTGTAATAGGCAGACATGTATCCAGACCATCAGACAGGAATTACAAACTGCATCAGGATCCACTGCAAGTACTATAACAGTTAGGCGGGAGGTGAGAAAACTTGAATTTCATGGTCGAGCGGCTTCTCATAAGCCACACATCATGCCGGTAAATGCCTAACGACGACTCGCTTTTTGTAAGGAGCGTAAACATTTGACTATTTACCAGTGGAAAAACGTTGTGTGGAGTGATGAATCACGGTACACAATGTGGCGATTCGATGGCAGGGTGTGGGTATGGCGAATGCCCTGTGAACTTCATCTGCCAGCGTGTGTAGTGCCAACAGTAAAATTCGGAGGCGGTAGTGTTATGGTGTGGTCTTGCTTTTCATGGAGGGGGCTTGCACCCCATGTTGTTTTGCGTGGCACTATCACAGCACAAGCGTACATTTATGTTTTAAGCACCTTCTTGCTTCCCACTGTTGAAGAGCAAATTGGGGACGGTGACTGCATCTTTCAACACGATAATACACGGCCTGTGGCGGATTGGTTACACCAGAGTAACATCCCTGTAATAGACTGTGTGATATTCGCTATTTTTGGCTTAATTAAAATAGCAAATTCAGCCAGAAGGCAAATACTTGTTTATAAAGAATGATTAATATATAATAAGGCGTCGCATAGCGACGGTGGAATTTTCTAAATAATGTAATTTGTCGTCTTTGGGCGGCAATATAAACAGTAAAATACGGATAGGTATGCGATCCTTCACTATTTTGTTCGCTGGAGAACAAATGAAGCCTTGAGCGCTAAAAAGACTTTTTACTGTTTTTCTCGAGTAAGAAGGACGCAGATTTGTGGCGGTCCGATCTAATTATTTTTACTAAATAAATAAAAACGTGTTCCGTCTAAGTTTTGAGTGAAGTGTAGGAAGAAGAACTGTGGTAACTTACCGTGACGAAGCACGAGCGACTCAAGAGGACAAAGGCTATATAAAAGAGCGCTCAATGGACATGATATGGACATAAAAATCTACCGTCATTGTAGTATTAAGCTTAAGGTACGATATATGTTTTAGTTATAATAAATATTTGTTCTGGGAATACTGAATCATTTAGCAGTGCTCATTTCTATTATCTCCTCAGTATTATTTTCATTTTAATTATGCATTTTGCTAATATTACAGACTCCAAGATCAGCAGTCCAATGTGCGTGTTACATTGATAAAAAGAAAACTGTTTTATCGTCTTCTTGCATCAGCTTTAATATTGAATTTCCCTTTTGTGTGATGTTACAGTGGTTTTTGCGCCCTTAAGAACTTTCTGGTCCCTTAGGAAATTGTTTTGTCATAACAATAACTTCACAACCGGGTATGATCGTATCTACGATCATGAAGTAATTAGAAAGACGATAACGCAACTTCTTAATCAATAGCACGCTAGTTGTGACTGCCTCAAGCCACGCGAAACCGCAAGTAAAAAACTATTCACATCTCATAATGCAATATTTTATGACAATGGTCAATCCATGATTCTTACGCCAATTGTGATTGATAAAACAGTTAGTTAAATCTCAATTTCCAACTTTCCATTGAATAACAACATCACTTCTATTTTGTAACATCACACTTGGCGCCTGAACAGGGACATGACCAAAAATTAGTTCAAATTCTTGGAAAATTTTCTATGTGCTTGTGTTAATAAATGTTCTGTCGTTTCATGTACACATCGTCTCTCTGTGAGAATAACGGTCAATAACGCAGTTTAATTACCGAGAGAAAAGAAAAGAAAAGAGACGTGAATTTGCTGAGACAACATAGCGGTAATCAAGCCATCAAAAAGTAAGTCAGAATTTTGCATACGCAGTGTAGTGCTTCAGTAGCAACGTTGCTTTTCCAAGTCGATCCACATCCTTTCTATCTCCTTCCCGCTATAGAAAATCTGCTTTAGTTTATCTTTCAAAGTAAAATTCTTCTTAGTCTGATAATATAAATTATTTCTCCCCATTGTTAGTATACCTGTATTGCATTTTCAACATGGTGGATAGTGTGTGCAATTTGCAGTGAAGAGCATCTTCATTCATTTGTCTGAAACGGTTAGGTTCCATCTTGTCTTCTTGCCAGATAGAATTTCATTTGTTGCTCACGCGAGAGCGGTGCTCTTAGCGGACTCACCACGTCACTGACAAACGACGAAAGCCTTGCGTAGCACCTGATTTACTGACGAAAATGGCAGATAGTAAACAGAGACAGGTGACAACAGGAGACGGGAGTGAAGACGTTAATAGTATTCCATACCCTTTACGATCGCGAACGGTAGGTTCCCGTGTGGAAACTGAACTAACCATGTCTGTAACAGGGGAAAGTGACCCTAAAGTCCAAACTCCTCCCGCTGCAGCTACAAATGACCTCGGTGCGTTAATGGAAATGCTGAAACAACAGTTTGACGCAGTAAATGAGAATATAAAAACACAAAATGAGACTATAAAAACACAAAATGAGACTGTTAACGCCCGATTAGATGCTGTAAGCGAGTCAGTAAAAACACAAAATGAGATTGTTAACGCCCGACTAGATGCTGTAAGTGAATCATTAAAAACAGAGCTAGGCACAATCAAAACAGATCTGCATAAAGAAATTACGGCTGAATTAAATACCCGTTTGGGTGAGGTGCAAACTAAGATCAGTGATCAAATTCAGAAAATGCAGAAACAGGTGAAAAGTGAAATAGCTGAAGTATCTGGAACATTAAACACAAAAATTCAGGCAGCTACCAAAGAAATGAACTCAGTTAGAAATGCAGTATCTGACATTGAAGGTGTAGTAGAGGATCTGTCGAGGCAGATAGACTCAATCAATATTGAAGAACAGGTTAAGAGCACCGTGAAAGCACACGCAGAGGCATTGTCGGAACACTACGATGAATGGATAAAGGGTAAAGATATTTTTATCGAAAAGAAGGTCAGGGAGGAGCTTAGGGAGACTGTCAAGGATGTAACTTATGAAATCTTAGCTGCTTCTGGTAAGTCGGGAGACACAGTAGTTTCTGAATTGGGACAGATTCGGAGGACACTTACACGGGATCTTCCCGAGTGGAAGCAGCAAGTAGTGGACGAAGTCAGAATGCTGAGAAACTGGGTAGAAAATCCGCACACACATACGCAAACTATAGGGAACAACTCTTTAGACGGTGACGAATGGCAGTCAACTCCTTATGGTTCACCACCTGATTGCATGCAAAACAACAGTCCTGTTGAGTCCCGAGTAGGGAAACTAAATGATCCGCCCACAATTGTGAGTTTAATGCAAGAGGAAAGTGTGATTAAGCATCGCACTTTTCCTGTTTTTCATCCGCAGAAGCGAGAAATACACCCCATCGTGTTCCTAAAGAATTTTTCCGGCATATTTCCCAGGAGCTGGACAGACAGACAGCGTATTCAGTTCGTCACTGGCTTTATTTCTGGTGATGCAGCATTATGGGGAACGGAAATGGTAGACACGTGTAGGAATTATGAAGAGTTTGAGAAAATGTTCTTGGCAAAATTTTGGAGTAATGGGGTACAGCAAAGATTAAGGAAGGAGGTGTATGGTGCGGAAATTTTCAATGAGAAGCATGGAAGTCTCCGGCGATACTTCGAGAAGTATCTAGCAAAAATTAAATTCTGGGATTCTCCGATTTCTTCCAAGGACGTAATTATGATTCTCAAAAGCAAACTCCCTGTGTCTATTAGAGAGAAACTAGTAAATGTGTCCGAAGAAGACACGGATGTATTCCTTTCTGTGCTGGGTTCCTTAGATTTAATTAGCGAGGATGTGCGCTCCAAGGTTGGCAGCGGCAAATTCATCCCTGGCAGCCAACAGAATGCATCGCACGCGAACAACAATGCGCCGAAGGAGAGAGTGCGCTACTGTGATCGCGGGTACCAACCTGCCAGCGGTTATGAAAACGCAAACGGCAATAACTTTAAACGGAAGCAGAAAACCAATTACAGTAATCAGCAGAGATACCACCCAATTTACAACCACCAGGTACAACATCAGTACGGAAACCCACCCTTTAATTCTGCGCCTGAGCAGTATGGAAATTCTCCACAAACTAGTGGTAATTTTTCAAATGGGCCAGTGTACAATCAAAGTTATAGGTCGAAAAATAGCAAGTGGCATGGGCAATGCGGAGGCCACCCAGCACAACATAAGAACAACTTTTCACAGGATAGAGGACCGCGGAACAATTTTCAAATGGCACCAAATGCGAACTTTCCTTCACAAGGAAATGGTTTTGCCGGCAACCAAAAGATCGGGCGACATCAGCCTTCTCAAGTATTCTATTCACAAGTGAATGCACCCAGTGGATTTGACCCCTTTACACCGGCATTTGTACCACATAACCAGCACCAATATGAAACGGAACAAACACTTAAGGCCATGAATGACAAACAGGTTAAACATCCTGCGGAAAATTAGAGGCAGCGCCTTTCAGCCTCCTAGAGGTCGCTGCCGGTTCCAGTGGGGGTACTAACGAATACTCTGATTCTGAGTATGTTAATGCGATAAGGTACGACCATGAGACCGACTTACGAGATGACCTTGCACCTGACCTAGAAGCTCAAGACATTAATGACATTTATGATGAACAGGTCCAGGCTTCGATTAAGATTTCTATTGCTAACATTCCTGTCACAGCCATTGTTGATACAGGAGCAAACATCAATGTGATGTCATCATGTCTTTTCAGACAGGTGTCTTCTGTTTCAAAAGTTTTATCATTGCCGATTCAGGGCTGCTCCATACCGGAAGTGATTGGTCCATTGAAACAGAGAGTTAGTTTACAGACACAGCCTCAACTGCAGATAGAATCTGTTTTCGTTTCTTACTTCTTGCTTACTGGAAATTCCCTTGTGTGAACTGTTAATGATAAGTATTGTGTTGAACAGCGCACTGACTACATGGTAACGGCTACTACATGTCATCTTTAAGTATTAAATGCTATGTATGGAAAAATTGTTTATAGTGATGGAATGAACTGATATTTCTTCAACCAGCTGAAGCAGGAAATTGAGGTTGCACCAAGAATTTCAATTTAATTTTAAGTTAGTATTAAGAAAAAAAAAGTGCTTGCGAGGTGATTGCCCGGAGCTAAATAAAATATGTAAAGGTGAGAAAAGGAGGAGGATGCGTAAATAAGCACTTCTCTCATGGTACAAGAATATTTATAGATTTATTTTTAGTAATGTAAGTACTTGAAGTTCTGTTGTAAAAGTCCAAATTACCTGCTTAAAAAAAAGGTACATGTTCAAACAGTCCAGACAGTGGACAGGAGTAGAAGAAATAGCTTAAAGTTCAGTTGAAGCGTGCTGTTAAATGTAAAAACAAGTGGTAACCCACATGTGTTCACGCAAGGAGACAATAAGCTGTAGTAAACTAAGTTAGGTGAAATACAGTACAAATAGAGGCAAACCATGAAGCATCGATAATGTAGCGTAAGTACTCCACGAGGCCACTAATTGCTATGAAAGTAAACTATTTCCCTGAGATCTGAACCCAATGTAAAGAGTATATGAGTAATGTTAGCTGACGAATTGATTTCAGTAGAATCAAGGTACTAAATAACTACACAGCAAGCCCCCTGTATCATAAATAAGTCCAAGTAAAGATCTTCAGAAGATTTGTAGAGTAATCTAGCGACCATTCAATACCCTAATTGAAGGCTAATCTAAAGAACAAGCAATGCAGTGATATTTAAACTTAATATTGACTATAACCAGAGTAAGACGTAGAAGTAGCAAAGCATGCTGTAATGAAAGAGGTTGAAATTTATATATGTGCCTATGTTTATTATGATAATTTTATTTACATGCAGATTTTATTGCAAAAATGTCTCCTAAGACACTCCTCTTATGAAATCCATTTTCCTTGTGCCCGTTCCTTTTGATCCTGGTTCATTAACCCAGACCAAGGGTCGACTTGTAAAAGGCACGTGTGCTTCGAGGCAAAGCAGTGCTTATGAGAAATGAGACACGTAGCGTGATGAACTTCGCTAGCTTTGGTAATGTTTGTTATGGACCGGTTGCGTAAACCCAGTGAACTGTCGGTAATTCCATTCATGCGAAAAATAGTAGACACGCGTTACCCTATTTTTTTTAACAGAGAACGATTGCTGAGTACATGAAGCGAAGAGGGAGACCTATTGTTATCCAGTCTGCCCTCAAATATAAAAAAATTTGGCCAGCACAAAGGAAAGCACAAAAAGAAAAAAAAAAAGATTCGGCGTTAAATGTGTACTCGTTTAAGTAGTAGATATGCTGCGTGGCAGTAGAAAATGATCTTGGGTGCACTAAAGAATAAATGCAACGAGTGTTGCGAAACCTGTAGTTTTCATAATGAGGAGATGAGCACTTAAAAGAAAGTTTGAAAGAATATTTTTAGGTTCACTAGTGAAAGCAAATCTTGAGATATAAAGAGTCCATTCATAAAGCAGTTGTTCACTGGACTTAACAAAAGGAGTGACCATTAATTGTAAATATTAGCTCGTAAGTGATATTTTGTAAATAGTAGAATATAAGTCTTTCTATACCAGTGGAGGAAACGTGCAAAATTGATTGTTTTGTAAATGAACTCTATCGGCGAAGGAACTAAGCACGAATGCTGTGTGAAGATGCACACCAAAGTGCGACGTGCATAATAAAAATAACTGTTCACTGTATACTAGTGGTAGTGTTGTACTACAAGTGTAAAAAGAAGTCAAGGCTACGACAACAGGTGCAACGCAAAGTTCAGTGTTGTTCTAAGTGCAGTGACAGCTAAAACATTCGCCGTCACTTACCTGTGAGCCTCATGGGAGGCAGTTGACCGAGAAGTATGGAGGCAGCTTCAGTGTCCGGCTCCTCCGATGGGAAAAGCGCGCGAGGTGTTTGTATCGATGCACTCGTGTGATACGAAGTTCACAAAAAAAAAAAAAAAAAAAAAAAAAAGAGCAATCGACGACCAGCAGCTCTGTTACAGCCTGAGCGCGAACGGATACTAAGTATTGGAGCTCACGCAACACTGTGCAGCCGCTGTGAGTGGCTGACGTGTGGGTGACGAAACAATCCAAACTTTAAACTGCTAACCGCCATGACTTCAATCGTACATACTGGAGGAAAGACATTTGTACACTTGTGTGACTACATTTTCATATGTAAATTAAGCAATTTTCTTGAGTTGAAGTTAAGATGAGTGAGAAGTAGATTGTTAGATTACTCAGGCCTTAAAGCCATTAATACCGGCACTCCTGAACACTGCTGAAATGAATTATAATCCTGTCTCTTGATGGACAAAGAAAATGAATGTGCACTATAGGAAGACCCTAAACTCCAGACCAGTCCCGATCCTTAACAAATGTATCCATAGGTTGTAAGTTATACTAATAATTTTCCACTTCTTCTGTTTCATATTGTAAATAAAAACCCGGGAAGCCACTTGAATTCCTGGCACCACAGTGGAAAGGACAGATGTACTGCATGATGAACGCCGTAGACAGCTAACACAGAAAGTGAAAGCATCACGAAGTGTAGTGCTACGTTATTAAACTGTAATTGAACCACAAGGAGTCAACAGATGCTCGAACATTGTCCACTCTAGTTTAGTGAAAATAAGCACTCACTGTACTCATGTATTAGTTGTTAAGCTCAAGAGAAAGTAATTTCTGAATTCTATCCCCTGAAGTGCGAAATGAACGTTCACTTATTGTTATAAGCAAATATGGACCAAACTTAAATATGCACATAAATGTTAATCTTGGTATTATGGAATGAAGTGACTGATGAACAAAGAATGAAAAACTTTATTTTGAAAAATGATAAATATCTGATATATGTTTATAAATGTAATTTCAATTTATGTACTTTGTACGCCAGTAACATTATGTAAATGTCACACCAAAAATCACGAATATCTCATGGGGACATGAGGATCGAGGTAATCCTTCGGCATTCCCTCTCTCCTCATGGGAGGCAATGTGATATTCGCTATTTTTGGCTTAATTAAAATAGCAAATTCAGCCAGAAGGCAAATACTTGTTTATAAAGAATGATTAATATATAATAAGGCGTCGCATAGCGACGGTGGAATTTTCTAAATAATGTAATTTGTCGTCTTTGGGCGGCAATATAAACAGTAAAATACGGATAGGTATGCGATCCTTCACTATTTTGTTCGCTGGAGAACAAATGAAGCCTTGAGCGCTAAAAAGACTTTTTACTGTTTTTCTCGAGTAAGAAGGACGCAGATTTGTGGCGGTCCGATCTAATTATTTTTACTAAATAAATAAAAACGTGTTCCGTCTAAGTTTTGAGTGAAGTGTAGGAAGAAGAACTGTGGTAACTTACCGTGACGAAGCACGAGCGACTCAAGAGGACAAAGGCTATATAAAAGAGCGCTCAATGGACATGATATGGACATAAAAATCTACCGTCATTGTAGTATTAAGCTTAAGGTACGATATATGTTTTAGTTATAATAAATATTTGTTCTGGGAATACTGAATCATTTAGCAGTGCTCATTTCTATTATCTCCTCAGTATTATTTTCATTTTAATTATGCATTTTGCTAATATTACAGACTCCAAGATCAGCAGTCCAATGTGCGTGTTACATTGATAAAAAGAAAACTGTTTTATCGTCTTCTTGCATCAGCTTTAATATTGAATTTCCCTTTTGTGTGATGTTACAGTGGTTTTTGCGCCCTTAAGAACTTTCTGGTCCCTTAGGAAATTGTTTTGTCATAACAATAACTTCACAACCGGGTATGATCGTATCTACGATCATGAAGTAATTAGAAAGACGATAACGCAACTTCTTAATCAATAGCACGCTAGTTGTGACTGCCTCAAGCCACGCGAAACCGCAAGTAAAAAACTATTCACATCTCATAATGCAATATTTTATGACAATGGTCAATCCATGATTCTTACGCCAATTGTGATTGATAAAACAGTTAGTTAAATCTCAATTTCCAACTTTCCATTGAATAACAACATCACTTCTATTTTGTAACATCACAACTGGCCTGCACAGAGTCATGACCTGAACCCTATAGAACCGCTTCGAGATGTTTTGGATCGCCGACTTTGTGCCAGGCCTCACCGACCGACATGATACCTCTCCTCAGTGCAGCACTCCGTGAAGAATGGGCTGCCATTCCCCAAGAAACCTTCTAGCACCTGACTGAACTTATGCCTGCGAGAGTGGAAGCTGTCATCAAGGCTAAGGGTGGGCCAACACAATACTGAATTCTAGCATTACCGATGGAGGACGCCAGGAACTTGTAAATCATTTTCAGCCAGATGTCCAGATACTTTTATCACACAGTGTAAGTGCAAGATAAACCACTGCAGGTAAAATGCTGATACGTTAATAACCGGTGTAATCGCCAGAATGTTGAATGAAAGCTTGCAAACGTGTATCTCTTGTGTTGTACAGGTGCCACATGTCAGTTTGTGGGATGGAGTTACATGTCTGTTTCACTTGGTCAGTCGGTTTGTTGCTGACACTGGAGATTTCGCCTGACGATGTTTCATATGTGCTCGATTGGAGAAGGATCTGGTGATCGAGCAGGCCAAGGCAACATGTCGAGACTCTGTAGAGCATGTCGGTTTACCAAAGCGGTATTTGGACGAGAAAACACCCTCTGGATTGCTGTTCATGAATGGCAGCACAAAAGGTCCAATCACCAGACTGACGTTCACTTTTGCTGCCAGGCTGCGTGGCACAACCTCGAGAGTGCTCCTGCTGTCATAAGAAATTGCACCCAAGAAGATAACTCCTTGTGAATGTCGATTGTGTCTAGCATGCAAACAGGCTAGTAGCAGGTCCTCAACTGGCCTCCTAATCAACACAAAGGCATCACTGGCGCTAAGGAAGAACCAGCATTCATCAGGAAATACGCCAGACCTCCACCCTGCCCTCAAATGATTTCCCGCTTGACATAACTAAAGTCACAGATGACGATGGTTTGGGGTTCGTTGGAATACACGCTACAGGGCGTCTGGCTCTGTGGTATTCTTGAAGTGCCAGATTTGTAAAAGTTCGTTGTGTCACTGTGGGAGAACTGGTGCTCAAATTGCTGCTGCAGATGTAGGACGATGCGCCAGAGCCATACACCGAACACGATGGTCTTCCCTTTCGGGTTGTGCCACATGGTTCTCCGGAACTCGTTCTTCTCCCGACCGCACACTCTTGTAATCACCGATACTAGGTATCGTGTACAGTGGCTACAGTCCTGCCGAGTCTTTCAGCAATACCGCATGAGGAGCATCCAGCCTCTCGTAGCCCTATACACGACTTCGTTCAAATTCAGTGAGATGTTGATAATGGCCTCTTTGTCGCCTTAAAAATATTCTTCACTAACATTTACTCACCACGTCCAATCTAAAAGGTGACTGACATGCATGACCGTCACGGTGTGATTTGCATCCTTATAATGGCTCTACTAACGCCACTATTATCCGACTGGCGTGAAATCTGAATGGAGATCATCTTTCAGATGTAGAAACGCGACAACAATTTTTGTTTGTCGTACAGCTCCTTCTTGGAGTCGCAATAGCTTTCCATCTTTATGTATACATGGTGACGCAAACAAAACTGGCCCTGACAACAGAGTTACAGGGTATACAGAAACAGCAGAGGAAATGAAATACAGTACTAACCTGACTATAGCAGATATTAAAAGTGAGCACAATTGATCTCTTGGCACTTTTGTGCCCTGATCAGCAAGTGGCTGAAGGCGGATCGAAGGTGGACTGCTGGAATTGCTGCAGTCTCATCCGAAACGTTCTGCAGCAGTTCTGGAAGATTATGACGATTGTTGCGATACACCTTAGACTTGAGAGCTCCCTACACAAAGTAATCCTACATCAGTCGTGAAGACTGTGTAAATGTGCTACAAGGCTCAGCCATCTGTATGGGCAGTTCCTCCTCCTGTTGGGTCATGGTTATATGCAAACATTAACGACCAGTCATATCCGCTAGTCCAGGCCACTTTTATTTTGCCCACCACACACACACACACACACACATATATACCACACCCAGGCTGGACGGCAGACTGGCCCCCTCGTCATTAATCTGCCGGGCAGATTCGATCCGAGGCCGGTGAGCCTACCCGAGTCTAGGAAGCACCACGTTAGCGCTCTCGGCTACCATGGCGGGTCTCACACACACGTTCTGGGGGGTTCGGGGTGGCGGCAGGAAGGGCATCCAGCCACCCTCTGTCACTAACATTGCCAAATAAATAGTAACAGAGGGAATAAGGCCTCAAGTAAATAATGATATATATATATATATATATATATATATATATATATATATATATATATATGTGTGTGTGTGTGTGTGTGTGTGTGTGTGTGTAATTAGCGATTGAACCACCATAATCAAGTACATTTCTAAAGCAATGTATCACTGATAATACAAGTACAGCAAGTGAAAAGTCAGCATTAAGAATCAAGTATCATCTATGATGAAACGAGAACAGCTAAATGTTACTTAAAATCCGTCTTGATTGCAATTTTTTTTAATTCATATGACCGGTTTCGGTTCATTCATAACCATCTTCAGATCTGATATTTCAGTTACTGGAGTAACCCGTCCAAATCCAGCAACTTCCACATGCTACGTCACCATGTAGCACGTGAAAGTTGCTGGATTTGGACGGGTTACTCCTGTAACTGAAATATCAGATCTGAAGATGGTTCTGAATGAACCGAAACCGGTCATATGAATAAAAAAAATTTGCAATCAAGACGGATTTTAAGTAACATTATAAAATCACTGGTTGCTGTTATCCCATAAGACATTATGTCTGTTTTTGCACAGCTAAATGTTATTAATACAGATAAAATAAAATTAGAATAGAACTGAATCACACCCAGGGAACAGTGCCATCTAACGAGAGGTGTGATAAAGTAGTATTCTCGCCGGAGTTTTCGCTGTGTTTAGTTGATTAGCTTTTGGCAGTTTGCAGCAGGCTCCACGTGCTCAGCACGTCCCACATAGCCGCTGAACTCCAATAGATGCTTACCTCCCTGCGAATCTGTCATTGTACATCGTAGATTCATACACTACGTGTGTGACGACAGCGGTATTATTACTATGTATATGGGAATGCTGTCTAAATTCAGCTTCAAAATCCCTTCGAATCTGCCCTTCACGTCCAGTGCCAGAAAAAAAAACTAATACACCCTTTTAGAGGTTTCAGTTCACTCAAGATCTATTGCCACAACCGTTCGTATGAAGTACATGAAATGAGTAGAGTTACAGGTCAATAGAACGAGCGGCTCGAGGTACAAGGTATTGACCCATGGTGAAACACCCGTATTACTAAGTGGGCTAGCATCCACAGGTGGCAATGCTGACGCTGACTCTAGCATCCAGTCGACCGTACAGATGACTAATACTGTCCTAGAGTACGTTAGGCCACACGTGCTAGAACTGGTCAGGTAATTCTGTAAGAGTTGTTGGTTGACGAGTCGTACGAGTCACTTCTCGTCCCGTCATTCCGCGTATGCTGAACTAGAGACAAGTCCGGACGTAGTGCTGGCCATGGAAGCTGTTGCACGTCTTGCAGAGCACCTTGAGTTCCACGGGCAGTGCATGGGCGATCATTACCCTGTTGGTACAACACTTCGTCTTCCTGTAGCAAGAAAGGCAAAAGAGCTGGTCTAACAACGTTCATCACGTACCGAGAGCTGGTTAGCGTCCCCTTCGGAAGCTCCAGAGGTGAACGAGAGTTGGAGCTTGTCGCACCCTAGACCATAACTCCTGGGATGGACCAGTATTTCTTGGGCGAATGCACTTTATGAGACAGGGTATTCGAAGAGACAGTGCGAATGACCATCACCTGCAAGAAGGCGGAATCGTGTTTCATAGCTGAAGACCACGACACAATTACATCTTCAAAGTCATCCTCTGACGGTAACTCAAATGGTTCAAATGGCTCTGAGCACTATGGGACTCAACTGCTGTGGTCATAAGTCCCCTAGAACTTAGAACTACTTAAACCTAACTAACCTAATGACAGCACACAACACCCAGCCATCACGAGGCAGAGAAAATCCCTGGCTCTGACGGTAACTGTCAAGCCGTGCACGTCTATGCTGTGGCGTAAATGGAAGACAGGCAAGAAATGTGCTCACACATAGTCCCATTGCTACTAAACGGTTCGCAACAGTTCATGTTGACACGTCTCGGCTCACAAGCCCTCTTATCTGTGCCGTGGTAGCTGTGCGCTCTGTCACTGCTGCCCGCACAATACGATGGTCCTGGCGGGCTTCTGTGCTACGTGGACATCCAGAACATCGTCTACGAGCGTTCACGTGGCTCTGATTCCAGTAACGCTGCACAACTGACGAAAAACGGCCAAGTCGTATGGCAATTCTCCGAAACGACCATCCCACCACTTGGAGGACCACAATCTGATCCATTTCAAATTCGCTCATTTAACTGTAGGAAGTAAGAGTGCATCTCTGTGGCATGGTCGCCTGCTTGTTTCACACCTTTGCACCGCTCTTAGCCTTCTGGCTGTGAGTATTCCCTACTACAGGGTAGACATAGATTTCGCTCTGGTAGCTATGCCACTACGCTATCTGTTGGCGAAAGACGTTGAAACGATTATCAGAATATCTGTTGCCTTTCTCGCAGCGTATTTTTTCACAGTTAGTACACTTAATATTGTACACTCCCAAACTTGCAGACTGACTGTATTATCAATATTGTGGTGTAACTGAACTTGTTTTTTTTCTGTCCCGAAACATATTTTGCTGTTATGAAAATATTATGCAATATTATCGTATATGTGACGGCAATTCTTCCGCTTTATTATTATGAAGTTTACTCTGTTCGTCATTGGTCTTGTTTGGTAGATTCTTTAGCTTCTTCTTGTATAGTAATGTAACATGATTGATTCGCTATCAGTTCTTCTTACTGTTTGGTTTAAGATATTAAGATCTTTATTTATTTCATTTTCAGTTAGCGACTATTTTAGTATCTTAGTAACTACAGCATGAAAATACTCATTCTTATGTTGTGTCAGATATAAAGAATTGAGACTGTTGTTTACTCTCTTTCAAGCGTGAAAGCTATCCTTGGGTGCATTGCACTTAGTTTGTCAGTTTTTGTTATCTTTGAAAAGCACAACAGCCTTAAAAAATCGTTTATAATACATTTTCCGATGTCTATGGGACTTTGTTGAAGAATGTCCTTTCTAAATCGTTTAAAAATAGATGTGCGAATGTTCCAGGAAGGCCGTTTCCCGTACCTAACCCTTCAGACAATTAACATATTTCGTCAAGAAATTTGAAGTAGTTACAATCCTGAACCAACAGCAAAAATTCTATCACTTCAAATATTTCACCAGTGCTAACTTTTCTATATCTAATTAAGCTCTTCTTAGTGATCGCAATGGTTTCTCTGACTGCAATGTTTGTATAATGATTTGTGATGCCTAACAATGCTGAAGTGGCTCCTTGTGGTATCGTAATATCTCTAAGCACGTTAACTAAATCCACGGTGTTTTTAATATTGTGGGATTGCTTAAAAGATTGTGCCCTTGATTTTGTCCTTAAGTGCCTTATTTTTACATTTTATCTTGGGGACCTGGTATTGTTTACAATTCGCGTATCAGTTTTCCTGCTCTTTACAGAGAGCACATGACAGTATTTCGATTCCCATCTCCTCAGTCATTTGACATTGATATATTTTATACTATTTTCATAATGTTCATTATGGGTATGACTAGTGTTTGTACATCATAGCGTAGCTGTTAATGGGTTAAATGTCGCATGTGAAAATGACAATAAAATGCTTAAAAATTTTTAGTTACTCGGCGATATTGACGTAACAAATTATTGTAAGCAACATCAGTACTGAAAAGTAACAGTGCTCAAAGCGAACAAGCCACCAGCCCTTGAGAAATTTCTGTTATATTCTACATCGAATAAGCTGCAGAGTTATCACCTTTCCTATCGCATCGTCACTACCTGTATAGCCAACAGCCCTGTGTGACAGAGCAGATCACTCACGTTTTCAAACAGAGAAAAATAAGTGATGCACAAAATTACGAATTAAAACTACTAACTACTGTCATTTTCAGTATTCTATATCAAATTTTAAGATATCCTGCCTCTGAATGCATGGAAAAATACTTACAATTTTCATAAACTTTAAATGGCTCTAACTAAAAAACAGGAACGCTTAGTAGGATGAAAATTGTAGAACAATAGAACTGTTTCTCGCTGAAAATTTTGATATACAATTGATCACAGTAGTTCTCATATTGACTACATTACAATTTTTTGTGAAGATCAGAAAATTACATATTCTATTTTCCGGTTACATTTTGAGTCGATGATTGACTAACTACCTTACTTAGATGCTTCAAACTTTAAGTACACATTAACAATATGCCTATGAGGAGACTACAATCATGTCATTTCAGTAACATGTTTTCATTCTAGAAATATTTACGTCTGATAATCACAATTTAGGTTACTTTTCTACCGTTAATCAGTGTGTATTTTTCTTCCTGTTGGCAGTACATTACTTTTACAGTCTACTTTGTTCCAAATAGTTTCCTGAAGTATTCCAAAGAGTTTTAAACCTCTATCTCAAATAGATTATTTGTGGATAACATAACAGATCACAAAATGTAATGCTCAAGAAATTCAATTCAAAGTAATCTTCGATCTATAGCTCACCTCTGTTGTTACTGAGACATTCCAACTGCAAGATTTTCTTGGTTTATATGTTCTTCACCTTCTATCTTCCTTTCCTTCTTCCTCCTTATTGTTCTGGTCCATTTGGTTCCCTCAAGGACTCACTTTTCAGCTTTGGCCACTCTCATGGACTCAGCGGCCACCAGTGATTGCCTCATACTGAACCCAGAACATATTCGTAGCAACATTAGAACTTCTCACAAGTACCAAAACACTTTTTAGTAGCATAATAAGTTTCGAGAATGACAACTGAAATTACAGAAATGTTTATAAGCAAAAAAAAAAACTCTAGAAAACGAAAGATATATAGCGGAAAACATAATAGCATCGCAAAGCGCATCTTCTAACAGGGCTGCCAACTCAAAAAACAGTTGTGTAGTGTATGTTCGTCGAAAGAGGGTGTCTAATTTCAATATTTGACGTGTGAAAGCAGCGGAAACATTGGTGCCGCCGCACTCTGAGAGATCTTTAAGTTGTTTTTTAAACAACTTCCCAATGTCCAGTTCAATTCTTTGAACTACCATTTTGTTCAAAAAACTCTAAGCATCAATTTCAGATGAAAAGCAAAACATCATTTTCTTAAGCGGATACACAAGCAGTTAACCTTAAGCTCGAATGCTGTCATGGAATTTCAGGAAAATATACTTATTTCAAAGACTCAATATAGGTTCAGGAAAGAAACACTCGTGTGAAATACAGCTCACCGTTTGTAAGTCACCGTCAGGAGACGTCACCCTAATACCGTGTAACGTCATCTCCAGCCTTGATAATGGACTCACTTTGGCTAGATACAGAATCTACAGGTTTCCTGACGTATGCCCCATCCAGCTGAAGCCACTCATTGGTAACCACATCCTGTAGAGCTACCGAACAGCGGGGATGTTGACAGCTACATTTCGGTCGTTGTTCCAAATGGTTTCAGAAATCTTCTGTTGGGTTAAGATCGGGCGATTCAGAGGACCAGGAGAGGTTCAATATGGTGCCCAAGTCTTCACGGTACCAGGATCACACAATAGAACTGCACCCAGATACCGTACAGTTTTTGTTGTTTGGCCTACCGAACAGAAGCAGCTTCATTAACCTCTATGAGGCCTCGCCTTGGCGAGGTAATGTCATTCCCTGCTTTTCCCTTCGATTATACATCCTGGTTGTAGACAGTTATTGAAAATTTTTAAATAATAAGACAGGATTTAAAAATCTAATTTTGATCGCTTTCAGTCGTAGAATGTTTACTTTGTGAGAACAGTTTTCAAAGCGCAAACTGAACGTTCACACTGATGTATTTAAACATCGAAAACAAATTCTTGGCCTCTTCGATGTAGATGGGTAAAAACCATTACGTTACACAAACGGACTGGTTTTGAGCATGCTGTTTGGGATGGTCCGTAGTTTACAGGACGCTGTAGTATACCGGCCCGTCACATAGAGTGTAGGCACACGATGTTTAAGTTCTGAACAGAAAACCTTGAAAAATTACAGCTACTGCTGATGTGCACTGTTTGAAGGACAGTTATCGTGAGGCCTCTGTCTTATCGTCCCCTCTCTTGTCACGCAGTCTCCCCAGCCACACCTCATGCTCAAGCCGATGCAGGTGATGTCATTAGCTAATTCTGCTGAATGGTGGTTTCCCAATGTGTTGAAATACAGGCAGATGCATAGAAAACACACACGGCTTTTATGCTGCTTGATCGTTGTGTCTGGGAGAACATTCACTTTCTCGATAGTTCTTCATGACAAAACTGTTGCCTGCACAACCAAAAAGTGGTAGGCGACGCATCGCGAAAGGAGACTGCAAGTGATTCATGACGTATCGTATGCGAGAGCTGGTATTCCTCCAGCGCTGCTGGTGTCAACTGTGCGGTGCAGAAAATGGTAGCTCCGGTAACTCCTACTTCGAGGTTAGTCTATGGTCAGCTTCATGCATCTGCATGCTACTCTGCAAATCACTGTGAAGTACATGGCAGATGGTACTTAGAACATACATATCTTACGGTTTTCTCGGCTCCGATCACATATGGAGGACGGGAAGAATGAGTGAGCAGTGCCTATGAGCGTGCTATACTTAGTCTAACCTGTCTTCATGGTCCCTCTGTGAGTGATACGTTAGGACATGACGAATACCTCCAGATTCTTATTACTGCTTCTAGAACCTTTGTAAGTAGACTTCCGCGGTATAATCTACGCCCGTCTTCAGGCGTCTGCCAAGTCAGTTTTCCATTTCCGTGGTGCTCTCCCTGAGTCAAACCAGCCTGTGACCTAGCTGCTGGTAAACCTTTCGGGACGTGAGTTCGTGGTCTAAGAAACTCTTGGACCACGACCTCACATCCCTAAAGGTTTACCAGCAGCTATATCATCCAGTCGTGAAAGCCTTCATTCTACAAGTTGTGACCATTCGTGCCGCCTTCTTTACACGTACAATATCCCCTGTTAGTAGCACGATTTCATGGGAAAAGAACCATAATTATGACTACGTTTAGTATTACATGATAGGCATGAGGCAGTATGGGTCAAAACACTTGTGTATATTCATTGATGGGTCGCACAAGTGATACGTAAGTAGTGTCCTTTGTAGACCGACTACATTTCCCCAGTAACCTCCCAATGAACCGAAGTCTGGCACCTGCCGTACCTACGACTGAACCTATGTTATCATTCCATTCCTTATCCTTTCAAATTGTTACACACACGGGTTTATAAGAGTCGACCGATTTCATTTGTTGCTTGTTGATGTTGTAGTTATAGGATACTACGGCTCTGCGTTTAGTGAAGTGCACAACTTTGCATTTCTATAAATTTAAAGCAAGTTACGACTCTTCGTACAATTACAAATTTTAACAAGATCTGACTGGATATTCGAGCAACTTTTTCAGATAACACTTCATTACAGATAAATGCATCAACTGCAAAAAGCCTGAGGATGCTGTTAATATTGTCTGTCATTTCAATAATATGCAACATTAACAAGAAGGGCAGCAACAGACTTCTCTGGGACACACCAGAAGTTACTCCCTCTTCTGTTGGTGGCTCTCCTTCCAAAATAAAACGCTACGTCCTCCGTATCATGTAATTCTGAACCTAGTCATAATTTTTTCATTCCCCATGAAAACGCACTTCTGTAATAATCGTTGATGTGGCACGGAATCAAGAAGTAGTGCATTCACCCGACTGCCTTGATCCATGACTCTCAAGATGTTTGTTAGAAAAGCCCATTTTACATTTACCGTAAAAGTTAAAGCTTCGTATGCTGGCCGTGTCCTATAGTCAGTACCGACCAGCCGCCTTGCCATCCACTGCCAATGGCGTTATTCGTTGGTAATACCACACCTACCGGAGCCGCTACGTTTCACTCAAGTAGCTTCTTCATTGCCACCACGAAGCTGAGTGCAATCCATTCCAGTCCTCTCACCTAGGAAAAATCCCTGGCAGTACGGGAACAGGATTCGAGTCCTCCGCGTAGCAGTCATATAGGCTGACCACTGATCTACGGAGGCGGACGGGTTTCTCATTTTCAATGTTAACGAAATCGATGCTGCTTAGCATGTAGGGGTCACATTGTTCAAGATATCTCATTATGTTTAAGCTCAGAATACGTGCCTACTCAGAACCTGACGCCGATCGAAAAGTCATTAACCATAGGAGGATATTATTGGTAGTCAAAAGACGCTTTGTTGGTGCAGTCAATTTCAACGGTCGTCAAAATGCCAGAGATTAAGTGACTAGTGGCCTCTGTTCTTCCATGACGAAGATATGGGGCCTGTTTTTTTCTTACAGATGTCAGAAGACATTTGTTTCAATTTGCTGCTCTGTGTTGTACAAATCTACCTTGATCAAACTTTTTCTGTAAGATCCATGTAGCGCATCACTGGATTTTCTCGGCGTTAACTGTCAGGCCTGCGTTGTTATGTTCTGGTCTTTAGTCCTAATTTGATGCAGCTAGTCTACCATGCGCAAAACTGTTCTAATAACTGTTAGAACCTACGTTCATTTGAACCTGCATACTGTGTTGATCTCTTGCTCTCCCTAAACGATTTTTGACCCCTCCCCCTGCTGCTCTTCCCTCCAATACCACATTTTTGATTCCATGGCATCACAACATTTGCCCTATTACCCAATAATTTATTTTAATGAATTTGTGCCCCAAATCTGTTCCTTCAACCATTCTATTCAGCGCCTCGTCATTACTTACGCGTTCTACCCATCTAATGTCCGCTCCGGTAGCTGAGTGGCGCCGGCACGGTAGCTCAGCGTGTTCGGTCAGAGGGTAAGCTGCCCTCTGTAACAAAAAAACTGAGTTAATCGATCAACAACGAACTTAAACGGGTGTCTTACGACGTACGCCCTAAGCAGATGTAACGAACGAAAGCGAACGAAATGAGATAAAAAAAAAAAAAGAAACGTGGTCAGTGCGACAGAATGTCAATTCTAAGGGCCCGAGTTCGATTCCCGTCTGGGTTGGACATTTTCTCCCCTCAGGGACTGAGTGTTTTGTTGTCCTAATCATCTTCATTTCATCCCCATCGTCGCGTAATTCGCCGAAGTAGCGTCAGATCGAAAGACTTGCAGCCGGCGAATGGTCTACCCGACGGGAGGCTCTAGTCACACGACTAATAATACCCATCTAATTTTCAACATTGTTTTGCATCACCACAATTCGAAAACCTCCATTCTCTTCTTCTCTCAACTGTTTATCGTCCATGTTTCACTCCCATATAAGGTTACACTCCAGAAAAATACCTTCAGAAAAGACTTCCCAACTCATAAATCCATGTTCGACGTTAAGAAATTTCTCTTCTTCAGGCAGGTTTTTCTTGTCATTTCCCGTCAACGTTTTATATCCTCTCTACTTTGGCCATCATCAGATATTTTGTTGCCCAAATAGCAGAATTCATGTACTTCTCTTAGTGCCTCATATCCTAATCCTATTCCCTCATCATCACCTCATTTAATTAGATTACATTCCATTTATCCTCCTTTTGTTTTTGTTACTATTCGAGTTTCAACATACTGTCCATTCTATTCAATTGCTCTACCAACTCTTTTACTGCGATTTTGTCTAAAACTGAGATGGTGAGACCGTGGCTGTGTACAATTAATGTAGGTTAATTCCTACAAAGAATTCTTACAAATTCTTTGTAAGAATTAACCTACATTAACTCTTTTACTCCTCTGACACAATTACAGTGTCATCGGCAAACCTCAAAGTTTGTATGTCTTCTACCTGAACTTCGATTCCTTCTCCCAATTATTCTCTGGGTTCCTTTAATGTTTGCTACATGTACAGACTGAGTAACATCGGGATGAACTGCAACCCTGTAGCACTCGCTTCTCAACCACTGTTTCCCTTTCATGCTCGTCAACTCTTATAGGTGCTGTCTGGTTTCTCTAAAAGTTGGGTACAGCCTTTCGCTCCCTGTATTTTATCCCCGCTGGCTTCAAAATTCCGAAGAGTGTATTCCAGTCAACATTAACAAAAGCTTTCGCTAAGTCTACAAAATGCTATAAACGTAGATCCGACTATCTTTAACCTACCCTGTAAGTCATAGGGTCAGTATTGCCTCACATGCCGGCCGGGGTGGCCGAGCGGTTCTAAGCGCTACCGTCTGGAACCGCGCGACCGCTACAGTCGCAGGTTCGAATCCTGCCTCGGGCATGGATGTGTGTGATGTCCTTAGGTTAGTTAGCTTTAAGTAGGTCTACGTTCTACGGGACTGATGACCTTAGAAGTTAAGTCCCATAGTGCTCAGAGCCATTTGAACCATTTTTGCCTCACATGTTGCTACATTTCTCCGGAAACCAAGCTGATCTTCCCCGAGGTTAGCTTCTTCAAGTTTTTCCATTCGTGTATAAGGAATATGTGTTAATACTTTGCGACCACAATTTATTAAACCGACACATTTCTGCGTATCTACTTTCTTTGGAATTGGAATTATTACATTATCCTCGAAAACTGAGCGTATTTCCCTTGTCTATTACATCTTGCACAGAAGGTGGAACTTTTTTTTCATGGCTGTCTCTCCGAAGGGTAACAGTAGTTCTGAGGGGACGTCGTCTACTCCAGTGGCAGCGCCTCAACTTAGATCATTCGGTGCTCTATCAAATTCTTCTTGCACTATCATATGAGCGATCACCTCCTCAAATCCTCCCTCTCCTCTTCTACAGTATTTCCTTTGAGTTCGTTTCCCTTGTATATATTCTTTCACCTTCCAGGTTTCCCTCATAGATGGCTCTGAGCACTATACGACTTAACTTCTGATGTCATCAGTCGCCTAGAACTTAGAACTAATTAAACCTAACTAACCTACGGACATCACACACATCCATGCCCGAGGCAGGATTCGAACCTGCGAACGTTGCGGTCGCTCGGTTCCAGACTGTAGCGCCTAGAACTGCACGGCCACTCTGGCCGGCTCCCTCGTAGAGCCAGTAATTGTTTTCCATCTGAGCTCCTGATATCCATGACCACAAACAGAAGTACACTTGAAAGTGAATAAGAAATGTCACAGAAAAACATCACTCTAAAATTTCAGCAGAAACGAAAATAATTTACTGCCTTCAATTATTTTGCAAAGCCCTTCTCGTTCACTAAACACCAGCGTGCAGATGGCGACTTGGGTCCACAAAATAATTTGAGGTTTCTATCTACTGAGCGTCTGCTCTGCATACTCGCATAGAAAACCGGAATGACTCAACCAGAATTTACTAATGGGAATCTCTCAGTTTTCCGTGCTGCAATAAATAAATCGATTAATCACGAAGGACCCCTTCGCTCGACATGTGAAATACGCTACGTGTCAGAGAGGGCATGCGACTTCTGCAGCCCACAAGAGTTGCCTACGACTTCCAGATTTCACAATCCCCTAATCGCTCCTCGAAATTAGCAACATTTAGATCTTCCAGCCAAGCAAAATGTTGGCAGTTTCGTTAGCTATTTCCTGTTTACACATACTGCGCTTCTGCAAACTGTTGCTTCCTGGCAGGGCTCCTAGTAGTTTCTCTCAAATGGATGTTCTAAATCAACGGCCCTCGTAGGGAAATCACTCGACTTTGAGCCGCAGTCATATGCCCAGACCACTACCTGTTTAGGAGGGCTAGGAAGAGACCATACGATCAGTGCCAGGCTTCCTCCAGGAACCGACCCTGTAGCAGACAACATCCACAGCAGGAGAACATAGGCGCGGCCCAGAAATTACACATTTCAAGTTCAAAAACATTACACAAATAGTACAAACAATACTCATGACAAACATAATCTGTTACTCGTGACTACTGACCATTTGCCCCCTACATAAATAAACAAAGCGTCGCACAGCATCCATTTGTGTCATTTGCTTCGGTTTCTTGTCGCTGTCTGACGAGTGAATGTGCGGCACTAAGATGTGTAACTTCTTTTTATCTAAGTTTGAAATCATAAGTAATAAATGTATGCATAACCAAACACCGATTTTTTCCATGATTTGGTTTTCCGGTTTTGTATTTGATTACTGTGGTTACGCTCCATGTAGAGTTTAATATTTGACTAGTGCGGTTTACTTTGTCTAAGAAATTCTGAAGATGCACCACTGGTGCGAAACGTGACATTTTTAAAATAAATACCTGCAACAGTGAGTGCCTTTCTATTTGAAAATTGAGCTACTGTTGCTGAACCAGGCCGGAAATGGAATGGAGAAACGTATTTAATAAATGTCATTTATTAATGGAAATGAGAATATATGTTATTTTTCCCTCCATCCAAATGAAATAAATTTTGAAGATAAACATATCATGTACTAACGTGTAACCTCTACTCTAGGTAGGAATATGGTCTTTTTCATGTGATTTCAAAGCAGTGTCATAGCTGTGGTTCCACATACGAACAAATCTTTAGTTATAATGTGATCAGCTTACTAAAATAGGTGTTTCAAAATACTATACTGTGACCTTCAGGGAGGTTTCGATACTTGTCGATATGATAAGCATATTTCTGACATCATATCCAAGATTGCAATTTCCTGCTCATTCTTAGTTATCTGAGGGATGGAAACCTACCAGCCACGTAAGTCATGTATTTCACGATCTTGTGCCACAACTGGTAATTTTAAAAAAGTCGTTTGACTAGGAGAGTGGCAGAGGCAACTGCCTGAAGTATCCATAAAAATAAATAATCGAAAAATGTAGCACGCTGGATGGTTCTCTAACACAAGAGGCCCTAAAGTTAATGTGGCAGCAATAAAGCATTTTGCTACGAAAAATACCATTTTGAAAAGTAAAATGGTCTCTTGCACAATTACATGTTATACTAGTTTATTGTCTGACAATGGAGAATGCTCTTCTGCAAATGATCTCTTTATATTTATTTATATTGGTGTTTTCAGCTTATAGGTGTGTAATAAGGAGGGCATTGTCAATCGCCGTCAAAAACTGTAGCATTCTTGAACGCATCGAATAAAATTATAACGAATAGTTCCTAGAATATACACAACCTTATCTTTCTCTGTGTTGATATTCAATTTCTTACTTGTTCTCATAAGTTCGATGTTTCATGTGTATCTGTTCTGATCCAATATTATTCCCCATATTCATTTCTCCCTTGTTATATTAATAAGTACTCGTATGTAGTTCCGTGCGAATTGTAATTTAGTACTAGCGTACAATCAACATATTCTTCCCGTAGTGTCTAAACTTCTTATTTGTTTCACATATACTCAGTTTTAAAAAAAGTTAACAATGAATGTACCTCGTTCTCTAGCATCCATTGCCTTACGGACAAGTAAACCTTTTCCCAGGCTATGAAGAGTGCATAGTTTTAGCACAGACAGAGTCTTGTATCCAGCTTGACTTCAAACTTGATCACTATTTCCTGGTTCGTATCTGCTTTCTGTTTTCACAGTTGTGTAGTGTACTAAACCCCGTAACGATTTACATAAATTTGTTTCCATATTTTCAATATCGACATTCTCTGTAAAAAGTCATCGCCTTGTCTAAGTGTCCTTAGTTCGTTCTTATCATCATTTAGTTTGGAGAACTTGTGTTTTTAATTACTACTTTCAATGAATTGCATTTTTTGATTTCTGGTTTGTATTGATGCTTCTCTGCATTCATTAGTTTTTGATTGTTTCAGGTAGTATCTAGCAATAACACTGTAAGCTGGTCCTCACCCCCCCCCCCTTACGTATTAATACTGTGTAACCCGATTTTTATTTTGTAACTGTGCGCACTGTTAATTCTAGACTGAGGTTTTTATTTACTGTAGTTCGCGTATTCCATCAAGAGTGTTTAAGTAATTCAATGCGGTCTTGACAATCTACGTAATTCAGTGGCTTGCAAAAGGTATCATCACGTCGTGTCGAAACATATGACATGGAAATACGCACATCAGCAGAAGAGAACGTAACCCAGTATAACACAATAATAACAGAGGTACTATGTTACTCATCCCATAAGGAAAACGCATAATTGAAGTAGTTTGACATTTGAAATTAGAATATTGTGCGTAAAAGGTTCTGAACAGCTTTTAGGAAGGTTAATAACTGCACGGAAAGTATAAATAAAAACCCCTTCAGTCATAATTTTTTCTTCTTTATTACACTACACGAAGCATTTCGGACCCTGTGGGTCCATCTTCAATCTTCAGGTGCAAATCGTCTGATACATTCATTTGCTCTTGAATGTGGTAAAATGCATGTTCCTGTTATGAGAAAGTTGGATGTTAGACCATACATTTAGTGAATCAAGTGCCGTAAACATATGAGAAGCAGTGGAAAAAGCAGTGAAAAACTTACCGAAAAAACAAGGAAGATCATTTTTAATCTTTGAAGGTCAGTATATATGTTGGTTAAGTGCACCTGAAGATGGACCCACAGGTCAGAAATGCATAGTGTAATTTAATAAAACACAAACAAACTGTAACTGAAAGGGTTTTTATTCATACTTCCTGTGTACTGAATAGAGTCATGTTCACAGCTGCAAAATATCGATAAAATTAAGACAAAAACAGCATTATGAAACACACTACTGTACTACAACCTTTTATCAAAGACAGTCGATTTTGGTCCGATATAAGACCATATCAAAAGTAATTTAGCTATGTCTTCTCAGAGTTGCTATACCAGTTGTAACTTATAGACTGATTCATAACTATTATTAACTGCACATTCGTAACATTTATGTCCTGACAACATCAGACACGGTTGTGTGCGCCCTGTTAATGTAACAGGCATCAAAGAACATATAATTGCGATAGCCTAACATTTAACTTACATAAAACGTTTAAAAAAAGAAAACTGAGCTACTTAGGATTTGGTCATGTACTATGCTACATAGAACCAAGCTGTAATTGTGAATATCTTCTTTAATGTTGTATTGAAATTGAGATCTAGTTATGAATTTTAAGTGGGGCGTTGACGTACACGTTATCAGAAAATATAGCGATGTTGACTGTGGATTCTGCTGGAAGTGATTAGTAGTTTGGAGTCGTGCTACTTCTTTTGTTGCAGGGTTACGAAGTACGCTGTCTTGATATGAACTCGAGCTTAACTAGAAACATTCTTCATATGGAATTGAGAGCAGATTACGCGAGTGACAGTTTACTTAAATGGTGGAAGTGAGATTACTCTTTGACTTTGATGAATTTTTCGCGTACTGTCGTAGTTACGAATGTTTCCCCTCGACTTTCTCTGCTTAGTCAGATTTCAGTTACACCAATCAGGATTTATTAACGTATAGTAAAATCCTAACCGTCAGAGGATTATTATTAAACCCCCGTTTTCTGAAGCTTCTCCCTGAGTGTTTGACTACATCACGGAACACTCAGGTTTCCTGAGGCCAGCTACTTGATTTAACACCTACACCCGAGAAACATAAGAGCACAGGATAGGGGGAACAGCCACATGTTTTGGGGTATTTCTCGGACCATGAGTTTGACTCACTCAGCAGGATTTCAGTGAACATGAAACAGGCTATTTATTTTAACATTCAAGGTGACTAACAACGTCCACACGGCGAACGGATTTTCGTTTTTTTTATACACTCCTGGAAATTGAAATAAGAACACCGTGAATTCATTGTCCCAGGAAGGGGAAACTTTATTGACACATTCCTGGGGTCAGATACATCACATGATCACACTGACAGAACCACAGGCACATAGACACAGGCAACAGAGCATGCACAATGTCGGCACTAGTACAGTGTATATCCACCTTTCGCAGCAATGCAGGCTGCTATTCTCCCATGGAGACGATCGTAGAGATGCTGGATGTAGTCCTGTGGAACGGCTTGCCATGCCATTTCCACCTGGCGCCTCAGCTGGACCAGCGTTCGTGCTGGACGTGCAGACCGCGTGAGACGACGCTTCATCCAGTCCCAAACATGCTCAATGTGGGACAGATCCGGAGATCTTGCTGGCCAGGGTAGTTGACTTACACCTTCTAGAGCACGTTGGGTGGCACGGGATACATGCGGACGTGCATTGTCCTGTTGGAACAGCAAGTTCCCTTGCCGGTCTAGGAATGGTAGAACGATGGGTTCGATGACGGTTTGGATGTACAGTGCACTATTCAGTGTCCCCTCGACGATCACCAGTGGTGTACGGCCAGTGTAGGAGATCGCTCCCCACACCATGATGCCGGGTGTTGGCCCTGTGTGCCTCGGTCGTATGCAGTCCTGATTGTGGCGCTCACCTGCACGGCGCCAAACACGCATACGACCATCATTGGCACCAAGGCAGAAGCGACTCTCATCGCTGAAGACACGTCTCCATTCGTCCCGCCATTCACGCCTGTCGCGACACCACTGGAGGCGGGCTGCACGATGTTGGGGCGTGAGCGGAAGACGGCCTAACGGTGTGGGGGACCGTAGCCCAGCTTCATGGAGACGGTTGTGAATGGTCCTCGCCGATACCCCAGGAGCAACAGTGTCCCTAATTTGCTGGGAAGTGGCGGTGCGGTCCCCTACGGCACTGCGTAGGATCCTACGGTCTTGGCGTGCATCCGTGCGTCGCTGCGGTCCGGTCCCAGGTCGACGGGCACGTGCACCTTCCGCAGACCACTGGCGACAACATCGATGTACTGTGGAGACCTCACGCCCCACGTGTTGAGCAATTCGGCGGTACGTCCACCCGGCCTCCCGCATGCCCACTATACGCCCTCGCTCAAAGTCCGTCAACTGCACATGCGGTTCACATCCACGCTGTCGCGGCATGCTACCAGTGTTAAAGACTGCGATGGAGCTCCGTATGCCACGGCAAACTGGCTGACACTGACGGCGGCGGTGCACAAATGCTACGCAGCTAGCGCCATTCGACGGCCAACACCGCGGTTCCTGGTGTGTCCGCTGTGCCGTGCGTGTGATCATTGCTTGTACAGCCCTCTCGCAGTGTCCGGAGCAAGTATGGTGGGTCTGACACACCGGTGTCAATGTGTTCTTTTTTCCATTTCCAGGAGTGTATTTATGGTAGTTGAAGTTCAGAACTCAAAGAGCTAGATGCAACTTCCAAAAATTTTCGAGACGATCGGCTTTAAAGTCTGTAATACCCTCTACCTCGGTCAATTTTTCTTGGTAGGCTGTGTAGCTGTTTGGTAGAATTATGCCATGCCACGTGGTGAAATTATGTTCGATTCCCAGTTGATGCAAATTTTAAACAGAGGTGCCTGTCCTGCTAGCAATTCTACGAAGTTTAATATACATAAAAATGCAAAAAAATCTGTAGCGCTCGAGACTGGTAATGAATGGCTTATGTCTCGTTACGGTCAGTATTTTTTTTTTATTTTTTCCGTTCAGTTCGAGCACCTACGTCATTAAATATATGCTAGCTAATATAAATCTAATTGCTGTTTTTATTGAGAATGCCCGCCTTCTTATTTCTGTTTACATACTGGACGCAAAACTCCTCTTAAGGTTGCAAATATAAATTCCTAATTACTGATCACTTACAGCAGATTGCTTAAATTTAGAGAAAAAACATTACAAATCTAATTCTTTTTTATCCTTCTCTGTTTTACTCTCCATGGAAATTTTCGTGCATGATGAACATTTATTTGAAATTTTAGCAGGCTGGTAATAGAACCCGTGGCAGGCACGTTGTAGGTGAGCATTCAACCACACAGCCACACAACCTGTCGACAAAAATTCAGCTTGCCTTAGCATATTAAAAACCGTCGGAAAACTTCATAGATTTTTTGAGAGTTACAACGATTGGCACCACAACTGAGCACACAAGTCACCTAATTCCCGTAAATTCCGGGGAGGGAGACATGAGCTCTGCGCAAAGTTCAGCCACATCCCAGATGTGTTCGATCGGGTTCAGATCTGACGAGTTAGGGGGCCAGTACATTAACCGGAACTCGACACTGAGTTCCTCGAACCCCTCCTTCACATTCCTGCCCTTATTATTATTATTATTTTTTTTGGCCATCAGTCTACTGACTGGTTTGATGCGGCCCGCCACGAATTCCTTTCCTGTGCTAACCTCTTCATCTCAGAGTAGTACTTGCAACCTACGTCCTCAATTATTTGCTTGACGTATTCCAATCTCTGTCTTCCTCTACAGTTTTTGCCCTCTACAGCTTGCTCTAGTAACATGAAAGTCATTCCCTCATCTCTTAGCAGATGTCCTATCACCCTGTCCTTCTCCTTATCAGTGTTTTCCACATATTCCTTTCCTCTCCGATTCTGCGTAGAACCTCCTCATTCCTTACCTTATCAGTCCACCTAATTTTCAACATTCGTCTATAGCACCACATACTCTCAAACCATACTGTGTACTCATTAGACTGTTCATTCCGTTCAGCACATCATTTAATTCTTCTTCACTTTCACTCAGGATAGCAATGTCATCAGCGAACCGTATCATTGATATCCTTTCACCTTGTATTTTAATTCCACTCCTGAACCTTTCTTTTATTTCCATCATTGCTTCCTCGATGTACAGATTGAAGAGTAGGGGCGAAAGGCTACAGCCTTGTCTTACACCCTTCTTAATACGAGCACTTCGTTCTTGATCGTCCACTCTTATTATTCCCTCTTGGTTGTTGTACATATTGTATATGACCCGTCTCTCCCTATAGCTTACCCCTACTTTTTTCAGAATCTCGAACAGCTTGCACCCTTTTATATTGTCGAACGCTTTTTCCAGGTCGACAAATCCTATGAAATTGACTTGATTTTTCTTTAGCCTTGCTTCCATTATTAGCCGTAACGTCAGAATTGCCTCTATCGTCCCTGTTCTTTTCCTAAAGCTAAACTGATCGTCACCTAGCGCATTCTCAATTTTCTTTTCCATTCTTCTGTATATTATTCTTGTAAACAGCTTCGATGCATGAGCTGTTAAGCTGATTGTGCGATAATTCTAGCACTTGTCAGCCCTTGCAGTCTTCGGAATTGTGTGGATGATGCTTTTCCGAAAGTCAGATCGTATATCGCCAGACTCATATATTCTACACACCAACGTGAATAGTCGTTTTGTTGCCGCTTCCCCCAATGATTTTAGAAATTCTGATGGAATGTTATCTATCCCTTCTGCCTTATTTGACCGTAAGTCCTCCAAAGCTCTTTTAAATTTCGATTCTTTTACATTCCGATTAGTAGACATATGCCCCTCACTACCAGGCAGCAAACGTTGTGGGCTTAACAACTACCTATCTATCATAGTTCAGTAGACATTACGTGATAAATAACGAGATGCGTAAAAAACTCCCTCATCATGGGTGACGTTTGAAGTTATTGTTTCTATGATACTAAATCTGTTCAAAACATATTTTGCAGATGGCATACACAAATGCCGCTGAATGTACCTACAAAATTGTATTATGCTACTACACATAGTTCAGGAGAAATGACGTCATAAACAATGAAATGTGTGGAAAACTGCTCACACACACACACACACACACACACATATATATATATATATATATATATATACTCCTGGAAATGAAAAAAAGAACACATTGACACCGGTGTGTCAGACCCACCATACTTGCTCCGGACACTGCGAGAGGGCTGTACAAGCAATGATCACACTCACGGCACAGCGGACACACCAGGAACCGCGGTGTTGGCCGTCGAATGGCGCTAGCTGCGCAGCATTTGTGCACCGCCGCCGTCAGTGTCAGCCAGTTTGCCATGGCATACGGAGCTCCATCGCAGTCTTTAACACTGGTAGCATGCCGCGACAGCGTGGACGTGAACCGTATGTGCAGTTGACGGACTTTGAGCGAGGGCGTATAGTGGGCATGCGGGAGGCCGGGTGGACGTACCGCCGAATTGCTCAACACGTGGGGCGTGAGGTCTCCACAGTACATCGATGTTGTCGCCAGTGGTCGGCGGAAGGTGCACGTGCTCGTCGACCTGGGACCGGACCGCAGCGACGCACGGATGCACGCCAAGACCGTAGGATCCTACGCAGTGCCGTAGGGGACCGCACCGCCACTTCCCAGCAAATTAGGGTCACTGTTGCTCCTGGGGTATCGGCGAGGACCATTCGCAACCGTCTCCATGAAGCTGGGCTACGGTCCCGCACACCGTTAGGCCGTCTTCCGCTTACGCCCCAACAACCTGCAGCCCGCCTCCAGTGGTGTCGCGACAGGCGTGAATGGAGGGACGAATGGAGACGTGTCGTCTTCAGCGATGAGAGTCGCTTCTGCCTTGGTGCCAATGATGGTCGTATGCGTGTTTGGCGCCGTGCATGTGAGCGCCACAATCAGGACTGCATACGACCGAGGCACACAGGGCCAACACCCGTCGTCATGGTGTGGGGAGCGATCTCCTACACTGGCCGTACACCACTGGTGATCGTCGAGCGGACACTGAATAGTGCACGGTACATCCAAACCGTCATCGAACCCATCGTTCTACCATTCCTAGACCGGCAAGGGAACTTGCTGTTCCAACAGGACAATGCACGTCCGCATGTATCCCGTGCCACCCAACGTGCTCTAGAAGGTGTAAGTCAACTACCCTGGCCAGCAAGATCTCCGGATCTGTCCCACATTGAGCATGTTTGGGACTGGATGAAGCGTCGTCTCACGCGGTCTGCACGTCCAGCACGAACGCTGGTCCAACTGAGGCGCCAGGTGGAAATGGCATGGCAAGCCGTTCCACAGAACTACATCCAGCATCTCTACGATCGTCTCCATGGGAGAATAGCAGCCTGCACTGCTGCGAAAGGTGGATATACACTTTACTAGTGCCGACATTGTGCATGCTCTGTTGCCTGTGTCTATGTGCCTGTGGTTCTGTCAGTGTGATCATGTGATGTATCTGACCCCAGGAATGTGTCAATAAAGTTTCCCCTTCCTGGGACAATGAATTCACGGTGTTCTTATTTCAATTTCCAGGAGTGTATATATAATTTTTAGTTACAGACTGGAGATTGTGATGAATTGCAAAGCTTTCTAAGGGCTATATCAAAGATATTCCGAAATTCCCGTGCCAGTCAGAATCAGAATATGTGGTTACTGTAAGCCCCAAGAGAATCCAGTCGATTGTCAAAGCAAGTAACACGAGAGGAGACACTGTGCGCGCTGATCTCCACGAACAATTGCAGATTGATTCAAATATGATAATTCTTTGTCATAAAGGTTGTTTGTCAAAATGGCACAACACAAAGTTAGTAAAAAACCTAAAATTGTAAGAGAATCTGAGAGTGAAAACCTGCAGAAATTTTTTCCGTTTTCTACCCTCGGATTTTTATTTTCTTCACAACTGTATATTACACTGCACTACAAATACAGTTTTTTGTTTCGTTTGTATCAGAAAACTGACGAAATGAATATGCAGGCAATGCTGGATTTTGTCGGTTGATTATTAATAATATAAGAATGTCAAACAGGACCTCGGCTAAAGCTGAGTTCCAGATGTCAACCCTGAAAAAATGAATCTTTTAAGATTGCATTTATCATAATTGATTTGTAATGCTACGAGTACATTTCGCTAATAATTGTGGTTTTACCTAGTGTGAAATGAATGTGACAGTGAAGTTGTTTATTGTTGGTGTGTCGCCCCACAGAGCTGTGCATGTGCTGTTCGAATCAAAAGAAGCTATTTATCAAAAATAGTCAAAAAATTGAATACATAACATTTCTATACATTTCCATATACGTCTACATATGTTCAAGTAGAACAAAGTGTAGCATGTCGACAATAGAGTTTTCTTTGACCATATCAAACAGCAATATGATATCTCAAGCAGTCAGTTTCTTCAAGGAAGTCTTCATCATCGTGTTAACTGATGCATCCGTCATTTCTCGGGAGGACAACTTCATGATTATAAACAAACATCTCAACACTGTGGGTGTTTTACAGTATTGGTTTAGTTCATTAACCGGTTTTCGCAATCCGAGCCCATCATCAGATTTTAAGGTCTTGTAAGCCGAAGGCCTTCTACTGCAGAACAGGTTCATTTTAACTTTACCAGTAGGAGGTGTCATCATTTTCGGAAGGAAATGGTACAAGATCCGGCCTGGACTGAAGACGATCATACGTCCCAGAGTTGAGTCCACCATCTAGTTGATGAAAATGGACAATAGTATGTATACATTAGACAAAATAGCTATACAAAGAGATGCTTCTACATTAAATGCATGAAATGATAGTACGGCATTAATTGGCCGGGATATCCCCTTCGGGGTTCGGCTGCCGTATTGCATGTCTTTTAGTTGACGCCACTTCGGCGACTTGTGTGGCAGTGATGATGGAGGACATACAACACCCACTCCACTGCCGGGAATCGAACCCTGGCCACCTTGCGTGGTAGGCGGTAACGCTACCGCTGCGCTACGGAGTATGAATCGCTACGCAGAGTAAGCCGAGATAGCTTAAATGATGCATGGTGTTAACATACAAGTAAATCGTGCAAAGGAGAGTGATGACATACTGTTAAATTTGATTTTAATTGAACATTTGCCATATGTCATTCATCCCTAACGAATAAGATACAAGTAATAATTATAAGAAGGCTTTCAGTGACATTCTTTAGGCCCTAAATCTGTCGTAAATAATATGTTGCTATATGTGCCCTATCATTTTACCACACAACACATTGTTCAATACCCGACAATCATTTTATCAAATTTATGAGATGATAACGCTGAGTTAAACGGGATAGCCAATGACGTATCCACGAACAAAGTTTTTTTTTCTATTTTTGAAACCTTTTGTTTCATTTTCCGTGGATTTGGTCATCAGTGGGTACTTAGGAGATATAGTTACTTTTATATTCTGCACACCATTTTAAGACTTCCGGCGGAAAGAGTTTTGAGGACTACCATCACTTCCTTCCTTGAGAATACAAATCACGAATGGTTTGTGGGTAAGTCTACATAACTCTGATTTCCCTGACTGTCTCGTCGTGATCATTTTGTGAGAGTAAATGAATGGAAGTAATGGGTTGCCTGAATCTTCTTCGAAAGTATGCTGTAGGAATTTTAACTGTAAACGACTGTCTTTTAGCGTTGGATGACGCTCTCCGTGATAGTATCGTGCTTACGAAACGAACGGTGACGAAACGCACTCTTCTTCGTTCGACCGTCTCTATGTCGTTTACAAATGCTACGAAGTAATAGTGCTTGACTGATGATCATTTTACATGACTCAGTTTCTTGAGCTGCTTCTTTCATAGATGAGTTCCATTTACTAAGGATTCTTTCGATGAGTCGCAAACTGTCGTCTTCTTTTTCTGCAACTAGTCCCATGTGGTAATTCTACTTCATATCACACCTTATGAATACTCCCAGATATTTGACAGTCATTTCTATTATTAGTGATTCATCGCCAGTAGCGTAATCGAACTGTAATGGGTCCTTCCGCGTATTTATGCGCAGTACCGTATTTATTTACGCTGAAAGTGAAGAGGCAATGCTTTCACATATCATCGATTCCTGTATCTAGAGAGAAATTTCTTTTATTGCACTGCTATAGTATTTAACAGGACGATCTGTTAACATCGCAGAGATTCTAGCGTTATCCACCAAGCTATTTACAAATATCGCGAACAGTTACGGCGCTGTAACACACTCTTAGGGTACTACCGAAATGAAATTTACATGTGCAGCGTCGCCACTATTTTTTGTGCATTACTGCGGAAACTACGAGGGGAGTTCAATAGGTAAGTGCAACATTTTTTTTTCTGAAAGCATTTTGTTTATCTTCAGGATTCCATTACACCACATTATTTCCCACTCTCTTTGCTACAAACCCCTATTTTTCAACGTGATCTCCGTTCAACGCGACAGCCTTACGTCACCTCACTGGCAGGTCCTGTACGCCCGCGTGGTACCACTCTCCTGGTCGACGTCGGAGCCAATGTCTTGGTGCATCAATAGCCTCAGTATCATACACTTGCTGCTTCCTCAGGAGTGCATCCTTCATTGGGCCAAACAAATGGAAGTCGGAAGGGCGAGATGCGGACTCTAGGGAGGATGTGAAAAACAGTCCAATGAAGGTTTGTGATCTCCTCCGGGTGTGCAGACGTGTGTGACTCTCTGCGTTGTCTTTGAGAGGGAGAAATTCGTTTTATGTTTTGTGGCGATAAACACGCTGAATGTGTTTCTTCAATATCCTGAGGGTAGCACACAACTTTGAGTACCGCAGATGGTGAACGAGTGTGTCGGTACTACCAACAGAGCCGTCCAGTTGAACACTGAGGTGTTTGGTTGTGATCTGTCTGTTAACTCGGATGATGCCCTGGCGCCACGTACCATCATTCGCAGAGGCTGTCGTTTCTGGCAGGTATTCTGGCAGTCTTCCGCACTTCTGGCTCCTCTCTCGAGCATCCGCGCAGCATCTAACCGGGAAGTGGCAGAACAACTGAGAGAAAATTTGGAATACATTTCACATAAATTTTCTCAGCATGTTATAGTCTTAGGTGGAGATTTCAATTCACAAAGGCACAGGCGGTTTTTAGAAAGGATAGATTGCATGCGACCGGTGGTGGCGTGTTTGTCGCTGTTAGTAGTAGTTTATCCTGTAGTGAAGTAGAAGTGGATAGTTCCTGTGAATTATTATGGGTGGAGGTTACACTCCACAACCGAGCTAGGTTAATAATTGGCTCCTTTTACCGACCCCCCGACTCAGCAGCATTAGTGGCAGAACAACTGAGAGAAACTTTGGAATACATTTCAGATAAATTTTCTCGGCATCTAACAGTCTTAGGTGGAGATTTCAATTTACCAGGTATAGACTGGGACTCTCAGATGTTTAGGACGGGTGGTAGGGACAGAGCATCGAGTGACATTATACTGAGTGCACTATCCGAAAATTACCTCGAGCAATTAAACAGAGAACCGACTCGTGGAGATAACATCTTGGACCTACTGATAACAAACAGACCCGAACTTTTCGACTCTGTATGTGCAGAACAGGGAATCAGTGATCATAAGGCCGTTGCAGCATCTCTGAATATGGAAGTTAATAGGAATATAAAAAAAGGGAGGAAGGTTTATCTGTTTAGCAAGAGTAATAGAAGGCAGATTTCAGACTACCTAACAGATCAAAACGAAAATTTCTTCCGACACTGACAACGTTGAGTGTTTATGAAAAAAGTTCAAGACAATCGTAAAATGCGTTTTAGACAGGTACGTGCCGATTAAAACTGTGAGGGACAGGAAAAACCCACCGTGGTTCAACAACGAAGTTAGGAAACTACTGCGAAAGCAAAGAGAGCTTCACTGCAAGTTTAAACGCAGCCAAAACCTCTCAGACAAACAGAAGCTAAACGATGTCAAAGTTAGCGTAAGGAGGGCTATGCGTGAAGCGTTCAGTGAATTCGAAAGTAAAATTCTATCTACCGACTTGACAGAAAATCCTAGGAAGTTCTGGTCTTACGTTAAATCAGTAAGTGGCTCGAAACAGCATGTCCACACACTCCGGGATGATGATGGCATTGAAACAGAGGATGACACGCGTAAAGCTGAAATACTAAACACCTTTTTCCAAAGCTGTTTCACAGAGGAAGACCGCACTGCAGTTCCTTCTCTAAATCCTCGCACAAACTAAAAATGGCTGACATCGAAATAAGTGTCCAAGGAATAGAAAAGCAACTGGAATCACTCAACAGAGGAAAGTCCACTGGACCTGACGGGATACCAATTCGATTCTACACAGAGTACGCGAAAGAACTTGCCCCCCTTCTAAAAGCCGTGTACCGCAACTCTCTAGAGGAGCGGAAGGTTCCAAATGATTGGAAAAGAGCACAGGTAGTCCCAGTCTTCAAGAAGGGTCGTCGAGCAGATGCACAAAACTATAGAGCTATATCTCTGACATCGATCTGTTGTAGAATTTTAGAACTTGTTTTTTGCTCGAGTATCATGTCGTTTCTGGAAACCCAGATTCTACTCTGTAGGAATCAACATGGATTCCGGAAACAGCGATCGTGTGAGAACCAACTCGCTTTATTTGTTCATGAGACCCAGACAATATTAGATACAGGCTCCCAGGTAGATGCTATTTTCCTTGACTTCGGGAAGGCGTTCGATACAGTTCCGCACTGTCGCCTGATAAACAAAGTAAGAGCCTACGGAATATCAGACCAGCTGTGTGGCTGGATTGAAGAATTTTTAGCAAACAGAACACAGCATGTTGTTATCAATGAAGAAACGTCTACAGACGTTAAAGTAACCTCTGGCGTGCCACAGGGGAGTGTTATGGGACCATTACTTTTCACAATATATATAAATGACCTAGTAGATAGTGGCGGAAGTTCCATGCGGCTTTTCGCGGATGATGCTGTAGTATACAGAGAAGTTGCAGCATTAGAAAATTGTAGCAAAATGCAGGAAGATCTGCAGCGGATAGTCACGTGGTGCAGGGAGTGGCAACTGACCCTTAACATAGACAAATGTAATGTATTGCGAATACATAGAAAGAAGGATCCTTTATTGTATGATTACATGATAGCAGAACAAACACTGGTAGCAGTTACTTCTGTAAAATATCTGGGAGTATGCGTGCGGAACGATTTGAAGTGGAATGATCATATAAAATTAATTGTTGGTAAGGCGGGTACCAGGTTGAGATTCATTGGGAGAGTCCTTAGAAAATGTAGTCCATCAACAAAGGAGGTGGCTTACAAAACACTCGTTCGACCTATACTTGAGTATTGCTCATCAATGTGGGATCCGTACCAGATCGGGTTGACGGAAGAGATAGAGAAGATCCAAAGAAGAGCGGCGCGTTTCATCACAGGGTTATTTGGTAATCGTGATAGCGTTACGGAGACGTTTAGCAAACTCAAGTGGCAGACTCTGCAAGAGAGGCGCTCTGCATCGCGGTGTAGCTTGCTCGCCAGGTTTCGAGAGGGTGCTTTTCTGGATGAGGTATCGAATATATTGCTTCCCCCTACTTATACCTCCCGAGGAGATCACAAATGTAAAATTAGAGACATTCGAGCGCGCACGTAGGCTTTCAGACAGTCGTTCTTCCCGCGAACCATACGCGACTGGAACAGAAAAGGGAGGTAATGACAGTGGCACGTAAAGTGCCCTCCGCCACACACCGTTGGGTGGTTTGCGGAGTATAAATGTAGATGTAGATGTAGACGCACCGCTGAGCAAGCACCTGGCGTCAGCATTCCTGTGTGCAGACGTCATGGCCTGCTGACCTATAGCTTTCTGTGCACCGCACGCTGTCCTCACCATGTGCTGCGAGGGGGCAAGGCCAGCACACTGCGACGCTTTGGGTGAAGTCACTTGAGTTTCAATAAACTATTTGACTTCTGATGTTTTTTATCTGAGCTCTGACCAGCCTGCACAGTCACAACCCACCACCGCAACTCAACCCTGCAAAGAAGTGCGTCTTCACCTGACGTCCCTTTGGCATCTGAAGATTTCAGCCCAATAATATCGGCATATTGAGCTGTCTCTACTGAAAGTCCTGAATGGAGTAACTTAACTGGTGAAATTTTCAGGGTTGAGTGAGTAATTCATGATTCTAAATTTCTAGATTTCCGAAAAGCATTTGACACAGTGTCCCACTGCGGACTGTTAGCGAAGTTACGACCATACAAAATAAGTTCCCAGATAAGTAAGTCGCTCGAAGACTTCTTAAGTAATAGAATCCGCTATATTGTCCTCTACGGGAAGTGTTCACCAGAAACAAAAGTATCGGCAGCAGCGCCCCAGGGAAGTGTGATGGGGCCGCTATTATTTTCTACATTAATACACTCCTGGAAATGGAAAAAAGAACACATTGACACCGGTGTGTCAGACTCCCCATACTTGCTCCGGACACTGCGAGAGGGCTGTACAAGCAATGATCACACGCACGGCACAGCGGACACACCAGGAACCGCGGTGTTGGCCGTCGAATGGCGCTAGCTGCGCAGCATTTGTGCACCGCCGCCGTCAGTGTCAGCCAGTTTGCCGTGGCATACGGAGCTCCATCGCAGTCTTTAACACTGGTAGCATGCCGCGACAGCGTGGACGTGAACCGTATGTGCAGTTGACGGACTTTGAGCGAGGGCGTATAGTGGGCATGCGGGAGGCCGGGTGGACGTACCGCCGAATTGCTCAACACGTGGGGCGTGAGGTCTCCACAGTACATCGATGTTGTCGCCAGTGGTCGGCGGAAGGTGTGCGTGCCCGTCGACCTGGGACCGGACCGCAGCGACGCACGGATGCACGCCAAGACCGTAGGATCCTACGCAGTGCCGTAGGGGACCGCACCGCCACTTCCCAGCAAATTAGGGACACTGTTGCTCCTGGGGTATCGGCGAGGACCATTCGCAACCGTCTCCATGAAGCTGGGCTACGGTCCCGCACACCGTTAGGCCGTCTTCCGCTCACGCCCCAACATCGTGCAGCCCGCCTCCAGTGGTGTCGCGACAGGCGTGAATGGAGGGACGAATGGAGACGTGTCGTCTTCAGCGATGAGAGTCGCTTCTGCCTTGGTGCCAATGATGGTCGTATGCGTGTTTGGCGCCGTGCAGGTGAGCGCCACAATCAGGACTGCATACGACCGAGGCACACAGGGCCAACACCCGGCATCATGGTGTGGGGAGCGATCTCCTACACTGGCCGTACACCACTGGTGATCGTCGAGGGGACACTGAATAGTGCACGGTACATCCAAACCGTCATCGAACCCATCGTTCTACCATTCCTAGACCGGCAAGGGAACTTGCTGTTCCAACAGGACAATGCACGTCCGCATGTATCCCGTGCCACCCAACGTGCTCTAGAAGGTGTAAGTCAACTACCCTGGCCAGCAAGATCTCCGGATCTGTCCCCCATTGAGCATGTTTGGGACTGGATGAAGCGTCGTCTCACGCAGTCTGCACGTCCAGCACGAACGCTGGTCCAACTGAGGCGCCAGGTGGAAATGGCATGGCAAGCCGTTCCACAGGACTACATCCAGCATCTCTACGATCGTCTTCATGGGAGAATAGCAGCCTGCATTGCTGCGAAAGGTGGATATACACTGTACTAGTGCCGACATTGTGCATGCTCTGTTGCCTGTGTCTATGTGCCTGTGGTTCTGTCAGTGTGATCATGTGATGTATCTGGCCCCAGGAATGTGTCAATAAAGTTTCCCCTTCCTGGGACAATGAATTCACGGTGTTCTGATTTCTATTTCCAGGAGTGTAAATTATCTGGCGTACAGGGTGGGCAGCAGCCTCTGGTTGTTTGCTGGTGATATTGTGATGTAAGGGAAGCTGTCGAGTTGAGTAACTGTAGGGGGATATTAGATGACTTAGACAAAATTTCTAGTTTGTGTGGAGAATGGTAACTAGCTTTAAATGCAGGATTACATTAGTTAATACGTTTTGAGTAGGAGAAAAAACCCGCAATACTCGGATAAAGCGTTAGTAGTTTCCTTCTTCACACAATCACGTGATTTAGATATCTGAGCGCAGCGATGCTAAGCGATATGAAATGGAACGAGCATGTGAGGACTGTGATAGGGACTTTAGTTTATTGGGGGAATTTTAGGAAAGTGTGGTTCATCTGTAAAGGGGACCGCTTATGGGACGCCAGTGCCATTTGTTCTTGAGTGCTGCTCCAGTGTTTTGTATCTGCACCAGATGACGTTGTAGGTATCCATCCATAACCTTCTGTTTACTGACGGAATGAGATGATGATGATGATGTTTGGTTTGTGGGGCGCTCAACTGCGTGGTTATCAGCGCCCGTACAATTATCCAATCTTTGCTCAGTCCAATTTCGCCACTTTCCTGGATGATGATGAAATGATGAGGACAACACAAACACCCAGTCATCTCGAGGCAGGTGAAAATCCCTGACCCCGCCGGGAATCGAACCCGGGACCCCGTGCTCGGGAAGCGAGAACGCTACCGCGAGACCACGAGCGGCGGACACTGACGGAATATTGAATTCGTATCTCCACATCTATGAATATCCCTCCACGCACTGTTTTAGGCCTACACAGCCCGCTCTACTGAAACAGTGACCACATCCACGAAAATTAATCCATAGATAACAGCACTTTTACTGCCATCTGTTGTGTCCATACCTGTCAAATAACAGTCATCTCATGTCGGCGAGTCCCGCAATTGTATTCATTACTTACAGCCCGTCATAGATCCCTAGTAGAACCAAAAACAATAAGTAAACCTCTGCATTGTTCTAAAACCACAGAAAATTAATGGCCCTCATCCTCCGAACCGGGACAGAACATTACTTTATTTCTCAAACTGACTTACAAAGTAATAAGAAACTATATTTATAACTATAGTAAGCTATGTTTCTAGCAACATTAGTTATTACTATCATATGCTGAGTACCTACAAACTTAGACAACGTACAAAGTACGGAAGCAGAATTGTGGGAGGATGTAAGAAGTTGCTAACACACAATTAGACATAAGAAGCTGTAAACGAAATTCATGGAGTGAACAATAAAGGAAAGTGATCACAAACAGATAAAGTGCTGAAAACAATCTCCAGTCTGGTTAAATGTAGCTCGAGTAAATGTACACAACTGAAATGACGAGAGACAAAAATTTGAAATTCTGAAAGAACCTCTCGGTTTGCAAAAGAACAGAATACAAACGAGAATTTATTGCACGTCAGTTTTCAAAGAAACTACTGTACCTAGGACTTCTGTAGAAGTACTTATACATTTACGCAATAATACGAGATAGCAACATCGGTTTTTTTTATATATATATAAAGGAAACAATGTTTCACTTCGTCGCCTCTGCGGTGTCGATGTCATTAGAGACGAGATTAGTATCTCTGTTCTATAGGATACACGCAGAGGCGTAGTATACAATGACTTCATCCAGTGAAAATTCAATATAATCATTTCACTCAAGAGGCGTGCAGTTAACCACTCTTGATAAAACATGAGATAATGAGCAACTGATAATTGTCGTTAGATAGGTATTATTTGTATCTTCCGTCCCCGATAGTCGTAACTGTCTTTCGTTTGAAGATATGACACAACAGTCATCAAAGATTGCATCACACACACATCAGTCTATATAGCTGGAAAAATGCACACAGAATTGTTGGATACTGATTGAAAGCTTTTACAAGAGTAATGTGTATCACCAATTACGACAAAGCGAGAATAAGGATCACCGCCTGTAATGCAGTGTTTCAATTGTATCCATTATCTTCGCGTCAATAACTGAGCGATGAAAGCGTCTGGCTGTCAGGTCGAAGATTCGGTTTCGATACCGCGCACCTTCAACGATTTTTCCTCTGTGCGAGGACTGGAACGCGGCCAACTGATGAACTACTTGAATTACTAGTGCCGGCACCAAAGTCAGAAAGTTGACAGTCCTCGGACAGTTAGCCACATGCTCACAGATTTCCAGAGCGCTTTTGGCACATGTCCTAATAAAAAGCTTCTTAAAATTGTGTGCCTGTGGAATATCGTCTCAGCAATGTTATCACATTCGTTATCTACTGTCGGGAAGACCACAGTGTGTAGAAATGGACGAAAACTCAATTAGTGATCAGTAAATATATCTGGCGTTCCCTAAGACAAAGTAATGAGCCCTTCGCTATTTTAATCAATATAAAGGAGTCACGACATAATCTTACCATCATCTTCGATTTTTTTGCAACTGATGCTGTTGTTTATCGTCTCACGAAGTCAACAGAAGATCAAAACGAATTATAAAATTATTTTGGCAAGATTTCTGAATGATGCTAAGGGCGGAAACTGACAATCTGTATATAATTTACTAACCAGCCAGTGCATTATGACCACCTTCCAAACAGTCGTATGTCCTCCTTTGTATAAAAGCGGCGACGCGTCGTGGCATGGAAACAGCAAAGATGTCCGATCTTTCCTGTGCTTCCCCACCACTCACCCGCAGCAAAGCTGCAGCACAAGAGGCGGTAATGCCGGCTACTCCCGCCATCATTTCCGTCCCACTGTCCACCTTCCAGGAGCAGGTTGCCCTGAAGGACAAGCAGATCGCGGAACAGCTGGAGCTGATCGCAGAGCTGATGGGCAGTGAAAACACACGAACAGAAACACCCACATCACACACACAGGCACCTGCTGAACAACAGAAGGACTTGCCCCCTATTTCACCTCTGGCGGCCCAGGCACCGACGGAACCGGATCCAGAGCCGACAGAGGACACAACAAACACAGATGAAGACGGGCCGTGGCAGCAGGTCGGCCCAAGGCGCAAACAGCAGCCAACTACGCAAACAAGTGAGCCCACAAACTCACGAGGCAACGGCCGAGCGCTGCTGCCAACACCATCTACGTCGCGAACAAACAACAATAACAACACAGGGACCAACACAAACAACCCTGCGACTGCAGCAACCACAAACATACACGCAGCTACGCAGAACACAAACAACACCGCGACTGTCTTCCCACCGGTCATCATTCATAACTATGGAGACCTAAGTCTCCTAAACAAAGAATTTAACAATAAGCACAGCCCCACAACATACTACTCTAAGCTCACCGGGGAACACGCCGCACTGTACGTGGCGAACAAGGCAGACTACACGAATCTACTGGACTTTCTCAAAGAAAGGAAGGTAGAACACTTCACGTACAGGACAGTCTTGGAAAAAACACAACAGTACGTGATTAAGGGGATAGACTCACGAACCCCGACCGACACGGTACACAATGAACTCTCTGCTCTCGGGTGGGAGTGCATTCGGGTAAACCGAATGTCAGAGTTCGGCACAGCGAGACCGTCACATAACTACATGGCGGAGCTGGCCGACACGGCCAAATCCCGCGACCTGCTGAAGTTAAAGTTATTTCTTCACATGGTCGTTAATGTAGAGGTGTACAACACGCCGCGCACCCCCCAACAATGCCACAACCGCCAGCGCTATGCGCACGCGGGTATCAGATGCGGTCTCGCACCCCGCTGCCGCATTTGCGCTGGCGGTCACACAACCCAACGCTGCAAACTCCCCCATACAGCACCTCGCAAGTGCGCCAACTGTGGTGCTGCCCATCCGGCAAACTACAGAGGGTGCATTGCATACAAAGCAGTTCTGAGGCGCAAAATCGCGAAACATGCGAAACCAACCGCCATCACAGTTCCAAAACCGCCCCCGCGCCCAGTAAGAAGTGGAATATCCTTCGCTGGAGCAGTCGCTGGCAGCCCCAGCAGCGCGGGACGGTCAGAGGAGCCCCAGAGCTCAAAACACGCTCAGCAAACACCCCCAGCAACAGACACACAACAGACAAGCACAACAAATGACACCACACCCGCACCGGGCACACCACATGAAACAAGCAGCAACACCACCCTACCTCCTGAGATCGCGAACTGCAGCCCACCACAGGCTACAGAAAACGCACCCACACAGGGACAACCACAGCGCCAGAGGAGGAGGAGAAGGAGAAACAGCCGCAGCACGAGGAACACGACCACACCACAACAAGTACACAGGCAACAGAACACCAACACCCACGAACACATCCCGGACACCAACTCAACAACCCACATAACACACCCACTCACCACAGAAAATACACAGGCGCCCACAACTGCCACACGAACAACCGACTCGCAGGCCAGCCCTCACCAAACGCCAACACTGGAACAAGCGGCCGCTAACACGACCAATAACTCACAGGCCGACGTGACCAACATTACAACAACATTCCAGAGAATAATGGAAACATTATTCCCCGGACGCACGACCACCGAAATAGTCACGAAGATTATGGGGTGTGTCTCACAACTTCTCATGCAGTTCATGTCGGGTACGCTCAACTGGACTAGCTTCCAAGCCACTATCACACCGCTTTTTACACTACTACATGGATAATACACCACACCAGCCCCGAAACGCAGACTTAAACACAATCACACAGATCCTGTTTTGGAATGCCAACGGGATCGCAAACAAAAAAGCCGAGATGGCCGCGTTCATGGAGCGAAAGGGATCCGAATCGCTCTTGTGAACGAAACACTGCTTACGCCTCGCAAACAACTAAAGCTCCCAGGTTATTGCGTCTATCGTACCGACCGAGCGGATGGCAGGAGGGGAGGCGGCACAGCAATCATTATACACAGCGACATAGACCACACGAACATCGAGCTCCCAGCACTTGAAAGACTAGAGGCTACGGCCGTCAGGGTCAAGTTCAACGGAGCCAACACCACACTGGTATCGCTAATACAATCCTCCTAAAAACATAGTAACACGCGATATCAGCACAGTACTCAACATAGCACCGCGGGTAATAGCCGCTGGAGACCTCAACGCAAAACACCCCGATTGGAACTCACGAATACGAACCTCCAACGGCAAGAAACTGTACGAACACGCACTAGGCCGAAACTACATTATACTTGGGCCGGACGTTCCCACGTTCGTGCCTACACAGGCTCGACATAGGCCAGACGTGTTAGACATAGCCCTCATAAAGGGCATCACATGCACACTCAACCTAACGGTTGAAAACGATCTGGACTCAGACCACATGCCTGTAATACTGCACATGGAAGAAACACCGCAGGACATCGAACCACGCAGGATGCTTAACTACAACCGTGCGAACTGGACACTGTTCAAGGAAACGCTTGATAGTCGCATTCCTGACACCCACGAAACTAACAACACACAGCAAATAGATGAGGCTGTGGAGGCTCTCACAACTGCCGTCCAAGACGCAATGACTGACGCCATTCCATTTACAACACCAAGACAACACTCGACGGCCCTGCCCCAGGAAATCCTGGGCCTTATCTCAATGGGGAACCGCCTCAGGAGATACTGGCAGCGTACCAGGCGCCCGTTCTATAAACTGCACGTCAACAGACTCCAGGGCATAATACGGAATAAAATCCAAACATTCAGAAACGAACAATGGGGACAGAAACTCGCTCGGCTGGATACCACACGTCCTGGCGTGTGGCAGCTGGCCAGACACTTCACCAGGGAGAAACATTACATTCCCACGTTACAAGGACCAGACGGCCCAGCCTACTCCGCGACGGAGAAGGCAGAGCTTATGGCCACAACACTTGCAGCGTCCTTCATGCCGAATCTGGTTCCTTCAGACCCAGCATTCACACTTGAAACGGACCAGGAGGTTACACGACTTGTAGCCCACCCCTCGCGCGACGAAATAAGACGTACTAGCACAAATGAAGTCACATGGGCTATCAAGCACACCAACGCTAGAAAAGCCCCTGGGCCTGATGGCATTCAAAACCGTGTCCTCCAGGAGTTCACGGATAAAGCCGTAGAATACCTCACACACCTAACGAATGCCATCCTGACACACCAACACTTCCCTGACATTTGGAAGGCGGCCAAGGTCCTGATGTTCAGGAAGCCAGGGAAAGACCACTCCCTCCCACAAAATTACCGACCCATCAGTCTGCTGTGCTCGCTCAGCAAGATTGTTGAGAAGGTAATACTAAAACGTATCACTAGGCATTGCATCGCCAACGACACCCTAAGACCGGAGCAATTCGGCTTTAGGAATCACCACTCAACAACACAACAACTCCTCCGCGTAGTCGAACATATAACACACGGCTACAACATGAACAAAGCCACAGGGGCCGTGTTCCTAGACATCGAAAAGGCTTTCGATTGTCTCTGGCACAACGGACTCATACACAAACTAAGCGAAGCTGGTTTCCCAGACGGACTCGTACGTCTCATACACTCATATCTCACGAACAGATGTTTCAACACTAACGTGCAGGATAAACAATCAACACAACACGGTATCCAAGCTGGAGTACCCCAAGGAAACATCCTGGGGCCCATCTTGTTTAACCTGTACATTAATGACTTCCCAGCGACACGAAACACGACGTTAGCCGTCTACGCGGATGACACAGCCATCCTCGCGCAAGACTGGAAACCGTCGAACATCAACTCACGAATACAGACAGCACTCAGAACAGCTGAGCCTTGGCTGGAGCGATGGCGTATTAAAGTAAACGTCGACAAGTGCGAAGCAGTTCTGTTCACACGCAGACCGAAACTACTGCGCAAACACCAACACTGTAAACCGATAACACTACATACACGCCAAATACGTTTCCGAGAGAAAGTCAGATACTTAGGTGTCTGGCTGGAGCGGAAACTTACATGGGGGGACCACATCGAATACGTTGCCAACCGAGCGCACGCGAGGCTCAAACAGCTCTACCCAATGCTCAACAGGGAAAGCACACTGAATAGGAGGGTGTCGAGGTCCTTATACATGACACTGATTAGACCTCTGATGACGTACGCAGCTCCCGTCTGGGGACATGCAGCTCCCACACGACTGCGCCGCCTACAGATCATACAGAACAAAGTGCTACGAATCATTAGCAATGCTCCACGCTACACACGCACCGTGGATCTTCACCATGAATACCGCCTTGATACGCTCAAGGAAGTATTCAAGAAACACGCCACACGACTATACAGGAACTCGAAACACTCGAACAATCCTTTCATCCTCACTCTGGGAAACTACGATCACAACCACAGGTGGAAACACAAGCGACCAAAGACACTGCTAGCTAGGGCATAACCACCTATGGTAAACTAACATACGCAAACAGCGACAAACGTCGGTAAGCCCCTGCATATCAGCAACACTGACTGGCAACTACCAGCTGCTATTAGAGCCGACCAACAGGCCACAGCAGGGACACCGACGAGCTCGCCCACAGACGCACGAACAATCTCCCAACACTCCCTCACACTGTGCCTCCTGTATATGACCTATCGGACACAAGACCGATAACAAACATAACTGTTGCAGGTTGCAGGACGCTGAACGAGGACTCTGTACCAGCACCCAGCGCCAGCCGCCGAGCAGCACAAACACACAACGTCAAGGTATCGACATGCATGATACCCACTACTAACAAAGCCTATCCTTGCACAACCTATCGCAGGCAGCAAGACAACCGCTACTGCTCTTGCCGCCCGACCTAACTTTCGCAGAGGTTTTTTTTCCCTTGGCTCTTGCCTTGGCACTTTTTTTCCTCTGCCCTTCAAACCGCTACCCTTCGTCAGATTTCGACCAATCTATCTCCATATGAGCGCGTATTAATGGTTAATCCTAACCAGACGTACGCAAACATCGCAGTACCCACATCCTGCGACACCTCACTTTAGTGAATACTAACCCTTATGCAGAGATGGCAGTAGACCTTTTGTGTTGGCCATCATGCCGGTGTGGGTGTGGAGGGGCTCCACCTCTAAAAAAAAAATGGCATGGAAGCAGTGAGGCCTTGGTGGGTGGTTGGAGGTATTTGGCACCACATTAGCACACACAAGTCATCGAATTTCCATAAATTCCGGGGAAGTTGGCTATGAGCTCTGAGGCCACATTCAAATGGTTCAAATGGCTCTGAGCACTTTGGGACTTAATATCTGAGGTCATCAGTCCCTTAGAACTTAGAACTACTTAAGCCTAACTAACCTAAGGACATCACACACATCCATGCCCGAGGCAGGATTCGAACCTGCGACTGTATCAGTCGCGAGGTTCCAGACTGAAGCGCGTAGAACCACTCGGCCACTCTGGCCGGCCACCACATTCAATCAAATCCCAGATGTGTACGATCGGACTCAGATCTGGAGATTTGGGGGGCGGGGGACGGCACATCAATTGGAAGCCGCCACTGTGTTCCTCGAATCACTCTAACACAGTCCTGGCCTTGTGACATGGCGCATTATCTCGTTGAAAAATTCCACTGTCGTCGGAAACATGAGCGGCATGAAGGGGTGTACGTTGTCTGCAACCAATGTACGATACTTCTTGGCCGTCATGGAGCGCCACTGGACTCATGGATACACACGTGAATGTTTCCCAGAACATAATGGAGCCGCCTCTAGTTTGTACTCGTTCCGCAGTACAGGTGTCAAGCAGCTGTTTCCTGGAAGACAACGGAATCACGCCATCCCATCGTCGTGATGAAGACGGTATATGGATCCATCATAACATGCAATACTCAGCTATTGCACCAACGCCCAGTGCCGATGGCCACCTGCCAATTTCAGTAGTAGTTGACGTCGTGGTGTCAACATTGGCACGTGCAAGGGCCGTCGGCTGCAGAGACCCATTGTTAGGAGTGTTTGGGGTACTCTGTGTTCAGACACACTTGTACTCCGCCCGGCACTGAATTCTGATGTCAGTTCCGCCACAGTTCTCCTCCTGTCTTATTTTACCTGTCTGCTCAGCCTACAAGTCCTGCAGTTTCAGAAATGCTCGTGCCGAGCCTCCGGGACACCACATTCTGCTCTCGATCAGACTCAAATAGATCGCGTGTTGTCCCATTCTACGCACGGACAGCACGCTCATTGATATTACACGCACCATGCTGTGTGTGACTAGCAGTCATTCCTCGCCAGGTGCCACTGCAATCGCCTAGACGGTTTTATATGAATAGTACGTCGGTGGTCATATTCTGGATGATCAGTCTATACATAACATAATATATACGACTCACATAATATAGAACGTCCAGTGGGTATGTACATCACACATAGCAATAACACAAATTTCCTCGAGAATTCAGATTTTTCGCGTGAAATACTATAGATATTAGACACTGGACTGGCAGTCGGGAGGACAATGTCTCATATCCCCGTTTGGCTAATCAAACATGTTTTCGGCGGTTTTCCTAAGTCGTTTAAGATAAAAGCTATGACGATTCCGTTAAAAGGATACAGCCGAACTTCTTTTCCGGGAAAGTTTATTCAGTCACACCTAATCTTCAAATGGTTCAAATGGCTCTAAGCACTATGGGACTTCACAGCTGTGGTCATCAGTCCCCTAGAACTTAGAACCACTTAAACCTAACTAACCTAAGGACATCACACACATCCATGCCCGAGGCAGGATTCGAACCTGCGACCGTAACAGTCGCGCGGTTCCAGACAGAGCGCCTAGAACCGCCCCGCCACCGCAGCCGGCACACCTAATCCTCCTTCCATTCTTACACATTTTGCATTTTAACTATAATCTTCAGAAAATTTTGACTATGTTTATACTAACTGAGTAGCATACAGGAAGTACAGAAATAGCTACAGGTGCAGTTCAACATGGTGTGAAAAACTTGTACGCGCGTACATAGTTCCCGGATACTACACTGGACGTACCACAATAACACTGGACTCCTTATTTATTCAGTCGACGGATTAATTATATTCTACAATCTGCCTGTTTATAATATGTGAAGAATAAATAGATTATATCTGCAATGGACTCACCTTACCAGTCGCAGCGAATATTGTTTACAACGCCGATGCGGAACAGTTAAGCCGAGGAACTGACTTGACAGTTACACAAGCACCGAAAGATGGCGAAACTGAATGTAAACTTCGTGGTAACAAATTGAAACACCAAACAGAGGAGGAGGAAACTAAATGACACTTCACAGGTTGAGAGAGTACGTTGTGTTACTTCAATGATTACAACATCGACAGAAATTTACAAAGAACAGGAACCCACTTATCAGTATGACGTTGCACCCCATCTCGTCTATATGCATGCACTGATTCAGTTGGGAGTGGGGGGAGGGGAGGTTATAAATTCTTTATGCACTCTCCTGAAGCAAGCTAGCCCACAACAATTCGTCCTTAATATCCTTGATGCTGGTACTGGGTTGGAATTGAGGTCCGAGCTGGTCGCATACATGTTATAAAGGAAACATATCAGGGGTTGTTGATGGCCACTTGAGTCTATCAACATCATGTGGATAGTTCATAGAGATAAATGCCAGCCGACATCTGTGACCGAACGGTTCTAGGCGCTACAGTCCGGAACCGCGCTGCTGCTACGGTCGCAGGTTCGAATCCTGCCTCGGGCGTGGATGTGTGTGATGTCCTTGGTTAGTTAGGTTTAAGTAGTTCTAAGTCTAGGGGGCTGATGACCTCAGATGTTAAGTCCCATAGCACTTAGAGCGGTTTGAACCATTTTGACAAATGCCATAAAGGGCGAGCATTGTCCTGTAAAAAAAATGGCACCACGATAGTGTCGCATTGATGATGCAGGACGACCGGAACGTATCGCTGTACCGTCCGAGTTCCCTCGATCACTACCAACCGTGACCGTAAGTCACACATGATGGCTCTCCACGTCGTGGAGCCAGGAGTAACACCGCCGTGTCCCTCCTAGGCATTGGTTGAATGGGTCATCTGCCCAGGTTGCCGCCATACTCGCAGACGATGGTTATGCGGGTTAGTGCAGATCCGTGGCTCACCGCTGAACACAACGCTGTGCTTTTATCTGCAGCCCCCGCTTCCGGTTGCGGCACTACTCCAAACACGGCCATTTGTGCTTTGGTAACAGCACCCTACGAATGTGTGGACTCTCTCGATATTCTCCCCTGCCGACTCACGTTCCCACCTAACGCCATCTATCCCCTCTCCCTGTCCATGTCTTCCGTGCTTACTAATTCTAGATTCCTGCTGGAGGTCGAACGTAAATGTGAATCCGCAATGAGTGTTGTGAAATCATTACCCATCGAGGCGAATCAGCTATGTGAATAACTGTCTATTCATTCAGACATAGTGTACCTGTTGTCCCGTGGCGTGACTTATGGAAGTACAAGTTGCAAGACGTACCTGCACATGGTCTGTATGCAGTTTCTCACTGTCATGTTCGGACACCGGTTGTATTGCAAAATGGCATCATCCCTGGTTTGGAAGTATTTTATCAAGTGTCGTAGCAGTTAGGTACAGCGCTCCATTTGCTTTAAAAGACTAAAAATGGGAAGAGGCATAACGAAGTTACACTATCACATAAGGAGGAAACATGCTCAAAAAATGGCTCAAATGGCTCTGAGCACTATGGGACTTAACATCTTAGGTCATCAGTCCCCTAGAACTTAGAACTACTTAAACCTAAATAACCTAAGGACATCACACACATCCATGCCCGAGGCAGGATTCGAACCTGCGACTGTAGCAGTCCCGCGGTTCCGGACTGCAGCGCCTAGAACCGCACGGCCACCGCGGCCGGCGGAAACATACTCAATGTTCCTTAGTAGAGAAGGTAAATTTAATTGAGATACGTATAATTTTATTGACGTATTAAAAACTTGGGATAATAGCTGAAGCCTTAACTTTGTGGTTGCTTCAAGGTGAAGAAACAGTAGCTACTATTCAAAAGTGACGATGGACGGAAGTCATCAACTTGTGACCTTTCGTTCTAGCCGTCACCTTCGTCATCTTTGTTGAAGACAGCGAGCTCCATTTCTGCCGCAGCCTCAACCCTATATTAATCGGAATATCCGAATCCTTCAAATTCAATAAATTTTTCAATCATAGTTCGAATTCTACGTTTAGGTACAGCAACAAAATACTGAAAAACGGTTATTTCAGAAACTGGTTACTTTGAGTTGTTTTAACATTCAGGTAAACTGGAGACGAAACAGCTGGAGTAACCGAAAATCGATTGTTTCAGCGATAAACCCCACCCCTACTCTCCATCTCAGACGGAAGCTATATCAATGAACGAAATGATTGTATGGCATTACTAGCCGGGAGACACCGTCTGGGGTTTTTCGGTGAGGTGTCAGTCAGTTACAAAAAATCAACGCAGTAATTTATGGTTAACGTGCATACGCAAGAGAACAGTATAGAGAAGTGATTGTCTCTGAATGTGCCGATGATCCTACCATGGTGATCTTTGGTTTGTGGGGCGCTCAACTCCGCGGTCATCAGCCTCCGTTACGAAGTCCCAATTTTTACACAGTCCAACCTACCCATTTTTACGAACGATGATGATGAGGAGGAGGAGGAAGAGGAGGAAAACACACACACACACAGTCCCCGGGCAGAGAAAATCCTGAGCCCGGCCGGGAATCGAACCCGCGACCCCGTCAGCCAGAGGCAGCAACGCAGCCACTACACCACGAGCTGCAGACGTGACCCCACCCTGAACGTAGTTGCTCGACTTCTTGGTGTATCAATGCGGTCTGTCCAGTGTGTCTACAGAGAACCACTCGTAGCCAAATAACACGACATGACAACTGTGGGCCTCACAACCTCTTATCCGACTATCTCAATCCGTTTCAGCGAACACTGCGAAGGGACCAGCGCGCAGCGCACATTTGGAGTCAAGTATCTTGCAATAGACCATTTGTCATACTGATATATTTTAGAGTTGCACATCTTCAGTGGTCCAAATTACACAAACACTTTAAAGTATCTGACTGGAGGCATGTAACATGATCCGGTGAGACCCAGTTTGTCTCCTTTGAGCTGATGGGATAGAGTCTCCTAAAGGTCGAATAGGGTGTCTAACCCACAGTATGTGTAGATCGTGCAGGTCAGGGCGGAAGTGGTTGTGTGATGTTCTGGTGGCCTTTTTCGCACCATTATTTAGACCCACTCGTTCAGGTAACGATGAGAATGAACAAGATGTTTATTTCACATTCTCGGCCAGTTGTGGCCCGTTCTTCTACATTTTCATGAAATTATGCTGCGGACATTCCCTTGTCACAGGGCTGCGCGTATATTTTGATGGTTTGACAAGGCACCCTACTGCACCTCGATGAGACCGATAAATCACTAGGTCTTAATAAAACAGACAATACCTGGTATTATGAAATAGCTGGTGAAAAGTAGCAGCCATCATGTACACCATGTGGTATCTCTACGTGATCTGATCATCAATGAGTGACTTCAGTTGGAAATGACAGTCCTGAAAAACTGTTGGACTTTTTTCCTAGCTGAAATGAGATCACTGTGTTAAACGGTACTGGCGTGATATCTTCAGGGGTGACTAATTATTTGTGCAGTGTATTTATTTCAAATGTTTCCAGATTATTTTTCATATTTTTCAAATGATACACGTTTTATGCTCATACAGCGCTGAATCCAATAAGTTTAAAATCAGGGACTTTCTTCTGCAGGCCACGTTAAATTTGATACCAGCAAAATTCTTTTGCTATAGAAAGCTTTCTTCTTCTGCACATCTGCATTGTACAGCCTCCATACTTCGGCCGTGTTACGAATGTGTAGTCTCTCCTTATACAGAGACGTTCGTACGCTTCTACTGTAGCATTTTCCCAATTTTAATGTAAAGTAAGCCGTTTTTCTCCTTCCTGATACTTTCATCCTCAGATTTGTTTTCCCCAGCCTATGCTCTGTACTAAGTCTGATGTTCCTTTTTAAGTTTTCGTTAATCTAGAGGTTTATACATTCTCTACCTCTTTTTCGCCTGTACGTTTATTTCACGAGTAAGGTAGAGGTTTCGTTAAATATGAAATTGACTCTCATCTGCGTATCGACTTTGAAGCTGCACATGACATCTAATCGACGTAGCAAACAGCAACAGAAGCGAAATAAGATTTTTCCTCTGTATCTACATAAGTTAGTGAAACTACTTCTATAATGAACATACAACATAGGACACTGCGCAGCTAGCTCCACATACTGCATACTGACCATTACATATTCTCAAATATGAACTAAACTTCACATATCTACTGAACCGGTTTGAAGCGTGTCCATTTACACCTCATCGTAAAGTCAACTACACCAACTGGAACGAAATCACAATCCCGCTCCTGGGAAGCTCTGTGTTATCGGATAGTCAGCTCGAGTGACTACGGGATCAGATAACCTTCTGTGTCACGTTTCATTCTATGACAACTGCATCGCGATGTGCTGTGCGGAGTAAATATTTAAGTAAGAGGTTATGTTGAAAACTATACAGTTAACAAATACGTGGTGGTGACTCCAATCTACCCTCGATCTGTTGGCGAAAATACATGTTTAAATTCGGTGGCAGTCATAACAAAGCGTCCAAAATAGCATTAAATGCTACATCCAAAAATTATCCTGAGCAATTACTTAAGGAGCTCACTTGAAGTGCACATGATTGCAATAAAGTATTTGACGTCTTAGCTGTCAACAGTCACGAGGAAATAGAGAGCATCTTGAGGGAGATAGCGATTAGTCACAAGATCGTTGTAGAAAGTTCCACACAGTACGCAAAACTGGGCATCAAACTATTGCAGAAGCAACGAAAAAGGCATGACAGATTGAAAACCACTAGGATTAGCTATGTTTTACAGAAGCTCAAAATTTAGCAACGGGTTCAATTAGAGGTACTTTCAATAGTTCCCACAACTAAAGTCTGTCTCAAAATCTGTCAGAAAATCCAAAGACATTCTGTCCGTATGTAAAGTATACCAACGGCAAGACGCAATCAATACTTTCACTGCGCGATAGCAATGCTAATCTTACCGATAACAGCGCCACTATGGCGGAGTTACTAAGTATGTTTATCCAAAACCAAAGATGATGCAGTAAATATTCCAGATTTCGAATCAGGAACAGCTGCCAATACGTTTAATTTAGAAATGAATAAGTTTGATGTAAAGGAATAGTTTAAGTCGCTCGATAACAGCAAATGTTCCGATCCAAAATGGGTACCAGTTAGGTTGCTGTCGGAGTATGATGATGAAATAGCTCTACTTTAAGAATCACACACAACCACTCACGTGATGTAACATCCGTTCATACGTAGTTGCAAAGGTCACACTGTGGGGCAGCGGGATAATAATAACAATAATAATAAGTCTGTCATAAATCGTAGGAAATTGCAGTATTTGATATATGTGCGCCGTCTTTTACGAGAGCCTGGAAACTATTTCCGTGGTCAGCCAGAAAGCAATGGAGAAGATGCTGACCATAGTTCCCAGTCTGCAAGTTTGCATTCTTGTCCAGTCCACTGAAAGAAATGTTTCTATTCCGTAACAGCCTGTCTTTGACGCCATCCGAGGCAGCACATACTCCTGCGTTTGACTGACGTTAGTCTTGCCTCTAGGGCTGTATTTACACTACTGGCCATTAAAATTGCTACGCCACGAAGATGACGTGCTACAGACGCGAAATTTAATCGACAGGAAGAAGATGCTGTGCTATACAAATTATTAGCTTTTCAGAGCATTCACACAAGGTTGGCGCCGGTAGCGACACCTACAACGTGCTGACATGATGTCTCGTGTAAGGAGGAGAAATGCGTACCATCACGTTTCCGACTTTGATAAACGTCGGATTGTAGCTTATCGCGATTGCGGTTTATCGTATCGCGACATTGCTGCTAGCGTTGGTCGAGATCCAATGACTGTTAGCAGAATATGGAATCGGTGGGTTTAGGAGGGTAATACTGCACGCTGTGCTGGATCCCAACGGCCTCGTATCACTATCAGTCGAGATGATAGGCATGGCTGTAACGGATCGTGCAGCAACGTCTCGATCCTTGAGTCAACAGAAGGGGACGTTTGCAAGACAACAACCATCTGCACGCACAGTATGACGACTTTTGCAGCAGCATGGACTATCAGCTCGGAGACCATGGCTGCGATTACCCTTGACGCTGCATCACAGACAGGAGTGCCTGCGATGGTGTACTCAACGACGAACCTGGGTGCACGAATGGCAAAACGTCATTTTTTCGGATGAATCCAGGTTCTGTTTACAGCATCATGATGGTCGCATCCGTATTTGGCGACATCGCGGTGATCGCACATTGGAAGCGTGTATTTGCTATCGCCATATTGGAGTATCACCCGGCGTGATGGTATGGGGTGCCATTGGTTACATGTCTCGGTCACCTCTTGTTCGCACTGACGGCACTTTCAACAGTGGACGTTACATTTCAGATGTGTTACGACCCGTGGCTCTACCCTTCATTCGATCCCTGCGAAACCCTACATCTCAGCAGGATAATGCACGACCGCATGTTGCATGACCTGTACGGGCCTTTCTGGATACAGAAAATGTTCGACTGCTGCCCTGGCCAGCAAGTTCTCCGGATCTCTCACTAATTGAAAACGTCTGGTCAATGGTGGCCGAGCAACTGGCTCGTCACAATACACCACTCTTGACGAACTGTGGTATCGTGCTGAAGCAGCATGGGCAGTTGCACTTGTATACGCCATCCAAGCTCTGTTTGACTCAATGTCCAGGCTATCAAGACCATCATTACGGCCAGCGATGGTTGTTCTGGGTACTGATTTCTCAGGATCCATGGACGCAAATTGCGTGAAAATGTGATCACATGTCAGTTTTAGTATATTTGTCCAATGAGTACCCGTTTATCACCTGCATTTCTTCTTGGTGTAGCAATTTTAATGGCCAGTAGTGTATATACACTATGTGGTCAAAAGTATCCGGACAGCTGGCTAAAATGACTTACTTACAAGTTAATGGTGCCCTCCATCGGTAATTCTGGAATTCAGTATGGTTGTTGGCCCACCCTCAGCCTTGATAACAGCTTCTGCTGTCGCAAGCATACGTTCAATCAGGTGCTGGAAAGTTTCCTGGGAAATGGCAGCCCATTCTTCACGGAGTGCAGCACTGAGGAGAGGTGTTGATATCGGTTGGTAAGGCGTGGCTCGAAGTCAGAGTTGCAAAACATCCCAAAGGTGTGCTACAGGTCTCAGGTCAGGACTCTGTGAAGGCCAGTCCATTACAGGGATATTATTGTCCTGTAACCGCTCCGCCACAGGCCGTGCATTTGAACAGGTGCTCGATCGTGTTGAAAGGTGCAGTTGCATTCGCCATAGGCACATCCCATAGGATCACCACATTGCGTACCGTGATTCGTCAGTCGGCACAACGTTTTTCCACTGTTCAATCGTCCAATGTTTACGCTCCTAGCACCAAGCGAGGCGTCGCTTGGCATTTACCGGCGTGAAGTGTGGCTTATGAGCAGCCGCTCGACCATGAAATCGAAGTTTTCTCACATCCCGCCTAACTGTCATAGTACTTGCAGTGGATCCTGATGTAGTTTGGAATTCTTGTGTGATGGTCTGGATAGATGCCTGCCTGTTACACTTTACGACCCTCTGCAATAACGGTAGCAGCTGTCTCTGTCAGTCAACAGACGAGGTCGGCCTGTACGCTTTTATGCTGTACGTATCCCTGTTCGTTTCCACTTACTATCATATCGAAAACAGTGGACTTAGGGATGTTTAGGAGTGTGGCAACCTCGCGTACAGTCGTATGATACAAGTGACACCCAATCACTTGACCACGTTCGAAGTTCCTGAATTCCGCAGAGGGCCCCATTCTGCTCTCTCACGATGTCTAATGAGTACTGAGGTCGCTGATATGGTGTACCTGGCAGTAGGTGGCAGCACAGTGCACCTAACATGAAAAAGTATGTTTTTGGGGGTGTCCGGATACTTTTGATCACATAGTATATGTGGCGCAGCGGACGAGCATGGGAACACCTGCTGTCATTCGCTCTATGCCCACGGTAGCAGCCTCTAAACGGCCGCTTTCTGGGGCACATAATATTTTACAGCACTGTTGTGTATCAATTTAGAATTGTCGTAATTTTTGTATGAATGTAGTTAGGTTGGATAAAATCATGGAAAAAGTTTTACCTCGCCTGCATTTAAAAGTTTTCAACCTAGAACTTTTAGAACAGAACTGACAATAGAACAAGACCTCTGAACTACAACTTTAGGAGACATTGTATTTGTTACTATTTTCATTCAGGCATTGAAACTTGTTATAGATCTATTATTTAATGGGTTTTATCACTTGTTGAAATCAGAACTTTCTAGCATTAAAATAACAGGTACTTAATCTACTACAAATAAGGATGTTTTTATTCCAAATTTAGTTTCCTGCGAATTACCCGAAAACAATTAGGGATAGCTCTATGGGGTTACATAATTAATGTTTTTATACTGAACTGAAGCTTCATACAAATTTTCATATTTCTAAGTCTAATATTTAGCGCCTTTCATTTTTCTTAAAAAAGTGCATTCTGACGAAAATATTGCTTTAATCACGTTGAGACTTGTAACATTTAATTTTAACATACTTCTGCACATGATGTGCCAGTTTTTGGGTTCCTTGATTTATTACTTAGCGCCACTTACATTTTTGTTAAAACGATGTACATATGAAGTCCCATGCTTTTTGACAGAGCGTATGGGGACGATGGGGGAGACCCGCACCGCCGTACTAGGCAAGGTCCAAACAGAGGTGGTTTGCCGTTGCCTTCTTCCGGCTGTAATAGGGATGATGATGAAGACGAGGCAACAAAACCCAGTCATTCAGAGGCAGGTGAAAAATCATTGACCCTGCCGGGAATCGACCCCGCCACCCCTTGCTCGGGACGGGAGAACGCTACCGCGAGACCACGAGCTCCAACAACAACGAAGTATTTAGGGAAAAATATTCATCTCATCAATCTGAGATCTGACAGTTTAAACATTAACATACCAAAGCACATGCTGACAAAGTTTCTTAAATTATGGTGCAAAACTTGAGTGCTACGCACAGACCCTGTGTGGTGACGTGGCGCTACTGGCAGTGAACTGGTGTGAGTCCCAGCACACTCGCTCGGCTCCGTATCTTTCAAATGATACAGCGCTTGTTTCGCCACAATTTGGGGTTGGGTTGTTTTTGGGGGAGAAGACCAGACAGCGAGGTCAACGGTCTTATCGAATTAGGAAAGGACGGGGAAGGATGTCGGCCGTGCTCTTTCAAAGGAACCATCCCTGCATTTGCCTGGAGAGATTTAGGGAAATCACGGAAAACCAAAATCAGGTTGGGCAGACCCGGAATGTAACCGTCGTCCTTCCGAATGCGAGTCTAGTGTTCTAGCCACTGCGTCACGTCGCTCGGCTTTTACCTGCAATACGAGTTCACAAGAAAGGATGTATTGGTAACCCCGATAATTATAGACTCGTATCACACATCGATTTGCAGTAGAATTTTAGAACATATATTGTGTTCGAAAATAAACCTGAAAGAGAACGATCTATTAACACGTAGACGGAACAGATTCAGAAAATCTGGTTCTTGTGAAACGAGTAGCTCTTTATTCACCCGACGCACTGAGTGCTATCGACAGGGGATCTCAAGTTCATTCCATGTTCCTACAATTTCCGGAGACTTTTGACATAGTTCCGCACAAGTGGCTTCTATTCAAATTACGTGCCTACTGAGTATTGTCTCGGTTGTACTACTGGATTCGTGTTTCCCTGTCATAAATGTCACAGTTCGTAGTAACTGACCGTGAGTCATCGAGTAAAGCAGATATGATATCTGACGTTCCCCGAGGTAGTGTTATAGGCCCTCTGTTGCTCGTAATCTATATATGGTTGATAGGTTCGTTTGGGGAGGTGACCAAACAGCGAGGACATCCGTCCTGTAGGATTAGGGAAGTATGGGCAACGAAATCGGCAGTGTAGTTTCAAAGGAACCGTCCCGGCATTTGCCTGAAGTGATTTATGGAAATCACGAAAAACCTAAGTGAGAATGGCCGAACGCCGGTGTGAACAGTCGTCCTCCCGAATGCGAGTCCAGTGTGCTAACCACTGCGCCACCTCGTTTGGTCTATATGAGGGATTTAGGTCACAATCTCAGCAGCCCTCTTAGTTTGCTGTCGTTTATGTCTGGTAAAACCATCAAGAGACTAAAATATGGACTACAAAATAATTTAAATATGGTATCCCTATGATGCGAAAAATGTCCACTGAACCTAAAGAATAAAAAGTGTTAGGTCCTTCGCATGAGTGCTAAAGGAATGGTAAATTTCGGTTACTCGATGAATCTTACAAATTAAGGGTTGCTGATTCAATTAAATACCTACATATCATAATTGCGAACAACATAACATTGGAACTCTCACGCAGAAAATGCTGTAGGGAAGGCGAAACCAAAGACAGTGTTTTATTGGCACAATACTTAGAACATGCAACAGATCTACTAAAAAGACTACATACATTATGCTTGTTCGTATTCTTCTATATTTGATCGGTACCAGATACAAACCTCCGCCACCGGTAGCTGAGTGGTCAGCGCGCGATAGAATGTCAATCCCAAGGGCCTGGGTTCGATTCCCGGCTGGGTCGGAGATTATCTCCGCTCCGGGACTGGGTGTTGTGTGGTCCTAATCATCATCATTTCATCCCCATCGACGCGCAAGTCGTCGAAGTGGCGTCAAATCGAAAGACTTCCACCCGGCGTACGGTCTATCCGACCCTAGTCACACGACATTTACATTTACCAGACACAAACCACTGAGGACACTGAAAAAAATGCATCTGTGGTACCACCTTCAGTGTGCTGTGGTGGAGCCTGCCTTCCGTGTAAGATAACATTCAACCCCGAGCAACAAAACCCGCTTACATGTCAGACGATTTGCAGAAGACATACTGCATGCAGGATATGCCTGAAAAGATGCTAATGATGTCTGTGCCACACAACAATCCACCCTTGCAGATCACGTACATCCACACGTACGGGATAAAAATTATTGAAATATATGAAAAAACGTAATTGGATACAAACTACGGATTGCGCACACATTATTCAACATGTAAACGTCACTACACATATTCGGACTTAGGTTATGAGATGTTCGATACGCCTGCCATCATTTGCGATGATGTGGCGCAGACGAATACCGAAATTCAGCATGAGCAGCTGAACTGTCGGAACATCAACGATAGCGATGATCGCCTGATGTTTTCAGCTCAGCAATGGTCTTGGAGTTGTTTCCGTACACTTCGTCTTTAATATAGACCCACAAAAAAGGAGTCGCCTGTTTTCAGATCCGGAGAATATGGCGACCAATCGAGGCCCATGCCAGTGGCCTCTGGGTGCCCTAGAGCCAGAATCCAAAGTGTTCCTCAAGAGCATCAAACACGCTCCTGCTCCGATGGAGTCGAGCTCCGTCTTGCATGAACCACATCTTGTCGAAAAAAGGGTCACTTTGGGTAATAGGGATGAAATCTTCGAAAACCTTGACCTACCGTTCGGTAGTCACCGTGCCATCCAGGAATATCGCTCCGATTATACAGTGACTGGACACTGCACACCACACAGTCACTCGCTGAGTGTGGAGAGACGTCCTGCTCGCGAAATACGGATTCTCAGTGCCGCAAATGCGCCAGGTTTGCTTATTGACGAACACGTCCAAATGAATGCCGGAGTGGCCGCTAAACCAAACCATATCATGCGCATACTAATTCTAATCATGCCCCGTGGCCAAACGTGCAGTTTGAATGTCCTAAAGTTAACATTCAGATGCAAGCAAACAGTTCAGATGTAATCACGATTTTATTTCATATAGTTCAATAATTGTCGCCCTGTATTTATTGTCTCTATAACAGTAAACGAGACGACACAGTTAAGATGTGCCATGCTCTTGGAAATATGTGACAATTTTTCCGAGAGCGACTTTGAATCATATTGGAGGCAATTTGACAATATTTTGCAGTACAAAAACAGCTTTCAAATAACATTACGTAAAATTTAATAAAGTAAAAATGAAGTAATAGAGCTCTACAGAGATGTGGCAGAAGCTGAAAGAATGTAGAACTGGTCTCAAGAAAATTCAAAAGGAGAAAAAAATCAGAAGTGATATACGGTGTTTTTTTCACATTTTTTTTCAGACTGTCAGTATGTCTCTCCGTCCATCCATATGTTAAGATCCCCTTTTCTGAGGGACGGGTAGACGTATCAATTCGAAGTTTATGTCAAATACTAAGGCCAATGGGCCTTTGGCGGTAGAATAAACGTTAGTTTCTAAGTCAATGCAGTCAAAAGACATGGCCATTTATGTCACATATTTTGAAACTCGGAAACTCACATATTAGAAATTGTAGGTTGCTTCACCTTGACGAAGAACCATGAATTTTGACAAGAAGAAAGGTTGCGCAGTACAAGTAAAAGAGAAAAATCAAATAAGTAAGTATATGACAAGAAAAAGTTTTTCTTTTGTCACTTCTTATCTGACTTCGAATTCGAAATTAAAACGTTCTCGAAAGTGTTGCAGTACCTGTAACCTCAACATTCTCAGTATGAATGTCGACAATAGGCAACAAAAAAAAATGGCTCTGAGCACTATGGGACTCAACTGCTGAGGTCATTAGTCCCCTAGAACTTAGAATTAGTTAAACCTAACTAACCTAAGGACATCACACACATCCATGCCCAAGGCAGGATTCGAACCTGCGACCGTAGCGGTCTCGCGGTTCCAGACTGCAGCGCCAGAACCGCGCGGCCATTTCGGCCGGCCAATAGGCAACAATTTTTTTTTTTTGTAATTTCACCCTGTAATATTTATTAGTAACTAATTTCTGACAGTTGTATCCCACCATGGAGTGTATTCTGCAGTGGGAACCACCATCATGTATCTTCTGTACTTCGCACGTTTTTGGTTAAATGTCTGAGCGAAGCGAAATCAAAGCTTTCTAGAAATTTCATAGTGAATTTTTGTCCGAATTTTCGCTGATAAACAAAGATTGAGAAACAGGGCATCAAACAGACCAACTTAAAGTCTAGTTTTGCAAAGCAGATCTAGTTCCTTGAAAATAACAGGGGTAATTAACAAAAACGTAATAGAGATCTGAGGGGAAAAAATTTGTCCTTATTTTCATAGAAAAACGGAGAGTGTGAAATGAAGTAAAGGGGTATCAAACTGACTAGCGTGAGGCCTAGATTCGCAAAAACTTCGAAAATTATTTAGAGCTTAAAAAAGTTAAAAAACTGCTAAATGTTATGTTAAATGTTTGTCTACAAGTAAGATATATATTAGAGAAATATTTGACGCGACGCCGGCTGGAGTGGCCGAGCGGCTCTAGGCGCTACATTCTGGAACTGCGCGACAGCTACTTGTCGCAGGTTTGAATCCTGCTTCGGGCATGGATGTGTGTGATGTCCTTATGTTATTTAGGTTTAATTAGTTCTAAGTTCTAGGGGACTGATAACCTCAGAAGTTAAGTCCCATAGTGCTCAGAGCCATTTCAACTTTTTTTTTTACGCTCCTTTGAGTGATACTCGAAGTCAAGCGCAGCAAATGAGGTGCCGACAGAGAAATTAAATTAATTAGAATCTTGGAGTTTTAGCGAGTACTGAAGGATATTTCTCTGCTGGATTATGTAGAACGTGCAATCTATTGCTATGTGGCCTTGACATATTTCTGTCATCTACGTTCGAGGGCGTCAAACAGTTCCAACAATTATTCTGTTTCAAAAATTTTTGAGTAGAAAAATTCTACGTGTGGCGCAGGTGTGTCTCGCTTAGAAGTACTGTCGGTATCATTGTTCTTGTTCACTCACTTTTCTTGCCAAAAATGTGAATACAAGACACGGAATAAATTTAAAACCGTAAATCAGAGAGCAATTCCAATCGAACTCCAAATCTATTTTTTGCTCTTTCTACGTGAGTGGCGTATGAGCGTTGCAGCTGCTAAGGTTCCTTGTTTCTGATTTTTAGATATTCAAATGCTTAATTTTCCATAGCAATATGAACCACTTTTGCTTCAATGTTCGAATGTTTGCCAAGTGTATACGTTCACAGTGATGCTGCTGTATAACTACGGTATATTTCCTTGACCTGGAGCAACAGATGTGAAAAATCCTCAACGGTCTTAGAGTCTAAAGTATTTTTCACTAGAGAACCGTACAAATACGAGAAATATGTACGCGTACGATGAAAGAAGTCGCGTACTTCTTCCCACTGCTATTGACAACATTGTTAATCCTCTCGAAAGTTTGCCAGTACAAAAATTTAATAAAAAGAATTGAATTGATCAGAAAGCATTTGGAATCTATTGCCAAATTTCACTGAGTGGTCTCCTTACCTCACTAATGTGTGAGCATTTCAGATGCTACGATTAATGATTTCCATAGCAATAGTAATTTTATCGATAAAATATTCAACCGCTTTTCTTTCCATAGCGATAGTATCTCAACTGGTAAAATCTTTCACCTCTTGACTTCACATAGCAACAGGTATCTGAAGGCCATGCAACATCAGATTGCACTGTCTACATAACCCAGCAGACAAATCCCCTCTCGTACTCTTTAAAATTTTAAGATTCTAACTCAAGCACTCAACATTATATTCTCAATTGGCACCTCAATAGCTGTATGTGATCTGAAACATCATTCTACGGCACATCAAATACTTCTCTAATCTATTTTACATCTTACGTTCAGACACAATACTCTTGACCTTGTTTTCAGACTTCATATACACTTTTTCCAACCAACTGCAGGGAAAACTAATAACACAGAAATGAGTATTTGCAGGTGCTCAAAATTTCTATTTCCGTTTGTGGGTATGCGGTTCAAAAGAGGGCACACAAACTGAAAATACATGCCAGTAAAACAAACGGATCATAAGTGCTTTCTTCCATTGAATGAGTGTTGTACGATCTGAAATAGTACTAGGAAAACAAGATTACAGAAAACTCGTAGAGATGTGTTTGCTTTAGTTTTTACGATTGGTAATTAAGAATACGCTCACTATAAAGATCCTTGGAATTTTATCTACCCAGTGGCACAATTAGAACGTAGTTCCATCTAAGTTTGTGAGTAAGATATTAGGAGGCATAACATCAGTATCAAGACTGATCTGAGTGAGTGACCAGATTAATTGAGGGGATGTACTGAAATTATCACATATAGTGTACGAAACTGCTTATGCGGACCATTCATAACATTGACCAAAATGTCAATTTTCAATTTACTCTTTTTAATTAGTAGAACTCATGGGCAAATGGTGTGGGATCCATACCAGATAGGGTTGTTAGAAGAGCTAGAGAAGATCCAACGGAGATCAGCGCGCTTCGTTACAGGATCATTTAGTAATCGCGAAAGCGTTACGGAGATGATAGATAAACTCCAGTGGTCGACTCTGCCTAGAGAGACACTCAGTAGCTCGGTACGGGCTTTTGTTGATGTTTCGAGAACTTGCCTTCACCGAGAAGTCAAGCAGTATATTGCTCCCTCCTTCGTATATCTCGCGAAGAGACCATGAGGACAAAATCAGAGAGATTAGAGCCCACACAGAAGCATACTGACAATCTTTCTTTGCACGAACTATACGAGGCTGGAATAGAAGGGAGAACCGATAGAGGTACTCAAAGTACCCTCCGCCGCACGCCGTCAGGTGGCTTGCGGAGTGTGGATGTAGATGTAGATGTAGAGTAAGTTCCCAAAATTTTAATGATGAAAATGCATCTGAAGTGCCTGAAAAATAGTTAAATGTGTGACGCGACCTTCCAGCCACGCCCTCTTTTCGAAGCAATACTTCAATACCAGCTCGGTGAACAACGATTCCGTGGATTATTTTCAAGCAGACTTGCACGGGATGCCTCTATAAGGCTGTGACATAGACTCTTTGGTTTTATAGATCTTCTGTGGCTTTGTTCCGTAGCTGAGTATAGGAACTGCCACTCAGGACATCTTGAGAAAAATATAATTACAAGGCCTCTCTGCAGCTGAAAAGTTAGTCGAAGACCTGGTAAAGGAAAAAGGTAGAAAGTAAAAACAAAAGAGTAGCCTTGAAGGGAAACAGATGCCTGAGTACAAATCTGGGGCCTTCTGAAGAGGTGACATAAGAAATATTTACGTTAAACTTTAAATTGCATTTCCTGAAAATTGTGTGGTTTTTTTTTAATTTATGTACTTTATCCCCGAAATTATGAAGGTTAGAATTATGAGATTTTCTGCACTTATTTCTATAATCCCAATAAGTGTAATCACAAGATTAAAATTTGAAATTATGAGTATAAGCTGAGACAAGGGGCAAAATACATGAAATTTTACGTTACACTTATTGTTATTGTAGTCTTCAGTCCGGAGACTGGTTTGATGGAGCTCTCTATGCTTCTCTATCCTTTGCAAGCTTCTTCATCTGCGAGTAACTACTGCAACCTACATCCTTCTGAATCTGCTTAGTGTATTCATCCCTTGATCTACCTCTAGGATTTTTATCCTCCAAGCTTTCCTTCAATACTAAATTGGAGATCCCTAGATGCCTCAGAACGTGTCCCACCAACCGAACCCTTCTTATAGTCAAGCTGTACCACAAATTCCTTTTCTCTCCAATTCTATTCAGTTCCTCCTCATTAGTTATATGATCTACCCATCTAATCTTCAGCATTCTTCTGTAGCACCACATTTCGAAAGCATCTATTCTCTTCTTCTCCAAACTATTTATCGTCCACATTTCACTTCCATACATGGCTACACTCCATACAAATACTTTCAGGAAAGACTCCCTAACACTTAAATATATACTCGATGTTAACAAAATTATCTTCTTCAGAAACGCTTTCCTTGCCATTGACAGCCTACATTTTATATCCTCTCTACTTCGACTATCATCAGTTATTTTGCTCCCCAAATGCCAAACTCATCAACTACTTTAAGTGTCTCATATCCTAGTCTAATTCCCTCCGCATCACCTGATTTAATTCGACTACATTCCGTTATTGTCGTTTTGCTTTTGTTGATGTTCATCTTATATCCTCCTTTCAAGATACTGTCCATTCCGTTCCACTGCTCTTCCAGGTCCTTTCCTGTCTCTGTCAGAATTGCAATGTCATTGGCAAACCCCAAAGTTTTTATTTCTTCTATATGGATTTTAATTCCTACTTCAAAATTTTCCTTTGTTTCCTTTACTGCTTGCTCAATATACAGATTGAATAACACTGGGGATAGGCTACAACCCCGTCTCAATCCCTTCCCAACCACTGCTTCCCTTTCATGCCCCTGGACTCTTATAACTGCCGTATGTTATCTGTACAAATTGTAAATAGCCTTTCGCTCCCTGTATTTTACCCCTGACACCTTCAGAATTTAAAAGAGAGTATTCCAATCAACATTGTCAAATCTTTCTCTAAGTCTACAAATGCCAGAAACGTACGTTTGCCTTTCCTTAATATATCATCTAAAATAAGTCGTAAGGTCAGAATTGTCTCGCGTGTTCCAACATTTCTACGGAATCCAAACTGATCTTCCCCAAGGTCGGCTTCTACCAGTTTTTCCATTCGTCTGTAAAGAATTCGTGTTAGTATTTTGCAGCTGTGGCTTATTAAACTGATAGTTCGGTAACTTTCACATCTGTCAACACCTGCTTTCTTTGGGATTGGAATTATTATATTCTTCTTGAAGTCTGAGGGTATTTTGCATGTCTCAATCACCTTGCTCACCAGATGGAAGAGTTTTGTCGTGGCTGGCTCTCCCAAGGCTGTCAGTAGTTCTAATGGAACGTTGTCTACTCCCGGGGCCTTGTTTCGACTCAGGTCTTTCAGTGCTCTGTCAAACTCTTCACGCAATATCGTATCTCCCATTTCATATTCATCTATGCCCTCTTCCATTTCCATAATATTGCCCTCAAGTACATCGTCCTTGTATAGACCTTCTATGTTCTCGTTCCATCTCTCTGCTTCATTGCTTGGAACTGGTTTTCCATCTGAGCTCTTGATATTCATACAGGTCGTTCTCCAGTTTCCAAAGGTCCCTTCATCTTTCCTGTAAGCAGTTTCTATCTTATTCCTAGTGATATATAGCTACGTTCTTACATTTGTCCTCTACCCATCCCTGCTTAGCCATTTTGCACTTCCTGTCGATCTCATTTTTGAGGCACGTGTATTTATTTTCGCCTGCTTTTTTTACCGCCTTTTTATATTTTCTCCTTTCATCAATTAAATTTAGTATCTCTTCTGTTACCCAAGGATTTCTACTAGCCCTCGTCTTTTTACCTACTTGGTCCTCTGCTGCCTTCACTACTTCAGCTCTCAGAGCTACCCATTCTTCTTCTACAGTATTTCTTTCCCCCGTTCTTGTGAATCGTTCCCTAATGCTTTCTCTGAAACTGTCTACAACCTCTGGCTCTCTCAGTTTATCCAGGTCCCATCTCCTTAAATTCCCACCTTTCTACAGTACATAACCAATAAATTGTGGTCAGAGTCAACATCTGCCCCTGGAAATGTCTTACAATTTAAAACTTGGTTCCTAAATCAGTGTCTTACCATTACATAATCTACTCGTATTTGAAACCTTCCAGTGTCTCCAGGCCTCTCTCATGTATACAACTTTCTTTCATGATTCTTAAACCAAGTACTGGGTGTGATTAAGTTACGCTTTGTGCAAAATTCGACCAGGCGGATTCCTCCTTCATTCCTTACCCCCATTCCTTGTTCTCCTACTACTATTCCTTTTCTTCCTCTTCCTACTATCGAATTTGAGTCCCCAATGACTACTAAACTTACATATCCCTTCACTATCTGAATAATTTCTTTTATCGCATCATACATTTCTTCAATCTCTTCATCATCTGCGGAGGTAGATGGCATATAAACTTGTACTACTCTTACAGGAGTGGGCTTCGTGTCTATCTTGGCTACAGTAATGCGTTCATTATGCTGCTCGTAGTAACTAACACGCACTCCTATTTTTTTTATTTGTTATTAAACCTACTCCTTCATTACCCATATTTCATTTTGTGTTTATAACCCTGTATTCACCTGACCAGAAATCTTGTTCCTCCTGTTACCGAACTTCACTAATTCCCATTGTATCTAACTTTAACCTATCCATTTCCCTTTTTAAATTTGCTAACCTATCTGCCCGGTTAATGGATCTGACATTCCACGCTACGATCCGTAGAAGGCCAGTTTTCTTTCTCCTGATAACGATGTCCTCTTGAGTAGTCCCCGCCCGGAGATCCGAATGGGGGAACTATTTTGCCTCCGGAATATTTTACCCAAGAGGGCACCATCATCATTTAACCATACAGTAAAGCTCCATGCCCGCCGGAAAAATTACTTCTGCATTTTCCCCTTGTTTTAGGTAGTTCGCATTACCAGCACAGCAAGGCCATTTTGGTTAATGTTACAAGGCCAAATCAGTCACTCATTCGGATGTTGCCCCTGCAACTAATGAAAAGGCTGCTGCCCCACACGTTTGTCTTGACTCTCAACAGATACCGCTCCGTTGAGGTTGCACCTATGATAAGGCTATCTGTGTCGCTGAGCACGAAAGCCTCCCCACAAACGGCAAGGTCCATGGTTCATGGGGCGTATATGGCTCTTACAAAACTATAATTAACAACCTATTAAAATTCTCCTATTCGAAATATTCAAGAAACCTCATGAGAGGAGCTTACTATATGCAAAGAGATTAAACAGAGAAATTTTTGTAGAAATCTCTTGAACAGTTACTGAGGAAAAGGCACATAACTATTTTTTGAAGAAAAAATTTTTAAATTTCGTAAAAAGTGAAATAAATATAATCCAACGAATTTAATAGTGCATGTTAATTCCATATAAAGCATGGTACCAAATTTCATTGCTGTATCTTCAGAACTGTGGATTTGGAGCATCTTTTAAAAAGAATGTGTTTCACATGGACGTCCCCATTTAACTAATAATGATATTGAAAACGACTCCCTGTTGACAGTAAGTGGGATGAGAATAGGTGGTGCCTGTAACGATGGCGAGACTGTAGAGCAGCACAAACTTCGTGATAAATGTGGCCAAGGACGAGAGCCGTTAATCGCGCGGTCGAAAGAACAGATGGACGAGGCTGGAGTAAAGAAGGGGCCGTGACCTGATACAAGGACTCTGCGTAGCTTGAGCTGATTTCCGTAAGTCACAGGAGACCTAGTTCCCACAACCAGACGAAAGCAGTTCTGGATAAAACTCCCGAGATGCTATTCAGCATTTTAAAGAAGAAAACGTCCTCTTTCACGCACTTAAGACGTTTAAATCGCAATATGTATGTCTATGCGTGTTATTCTTTGAGTAATAAAGTTTTCCCCTTCGTTTAAAATCACTCTGAACGTCATAGGACATGGAATACTGGCTCAGAAGGTGATACTTGGTACAGGAAATAAGCCGCGGCTTTTTACAGCAACCGCCTTGACATTCGTTCATAGTGATTTAGGGGCAATTTACTATTTATGAATTATGAAATGAATTAATGCACTGAAGTTGAAATTTTGGATAGATGGGGATAAAATCAGTGAAAAAGCAATAACATGGATTGATTTCAGTGCTAATGGTTCAGATATACTGGTCATTCAGTGTAATGAATACGTCTAGTATCAACAAAAATTTTCGTCAAACCGCAACCCGGCCCCGGATTTTCTGCTTATCGCGGGGAATCGCCCTATGCTTTAAGCTATCTGAGGGCGCTTGTACGGTGGTACGAAATATTCAATATCAGTTCACATTCTTTATATACCTTTTGACATATTTGTAAGAGCTGACACCGTCGGGTGAACGAGACACAGCTGTCTGTTTATTTCCATAGATCTGAGGGTGGTTGCCAGTTCAAGCCCTCGTCCTACATGTAAGTAAATGGAAATAAAAAATATAGATGCTCCATTTTCTGGTAAAGTTCGAATGATTCAACCATTATTTACGTCCCGGCAGTCATCATCAAGTTGTATTATATGTTATTATTATCAAGACCATTATAATTTATAAAATACTGACATCCTCCTTCATTTATTGGGTACTGTTTTTACATTTGTCCTTTACCTTACAAACTACTGCAGGCCATATCTCCCTATTATGGCTACTATTTTTATTAAGATCTGAAACACACTGGAAGACTTTTTCCTCATTTTGAACTTGCTGTTTCGTTGCTCAAGGTCTTCAGCGACGCAAAGACTGTTGGTCCTAAAAGTGTTTCACGTTGACTTTCTGTCAGAACATTCAGACATTTATGTTGTCTTTTTTTCAGTATAACGATATGTAATGATTCTCCTCGAAATTAATGTCATTTAACGCAACTTTCTATTTAAAGATAAATTTGGTTGTTGTTCTAGTCCTAAGTCGGAAATTTGTTTGATACCGCCTCGCAAAGTGAGTTTATTCTATGGAAGTTTCTTCATCTCTGTATAATTTTTGCAAGCGATATCTGTGTGAACCTGTTTATCGTACCCGTGCTTTGGTCTCCCTCCACAATTTCACTCTTACATCAAAATATTAACTATTCCTTGAGGCCACAGTATGTGTCCATTTTGTCTAATAGTGCCATAAACATATTTTCTCTCCTATTCGCTTCATTACCGCTATTGGTTTTCCGATCAGTCCATCATCTGTCATATGCTGTTGTCTCTACTGCTTATCGTGACCTTTCCTTCCATATAAAGCTGCATTCCAGACAAACACTTTCAGAAAAGATGTTGTAACGCTCAGTTTATGACATTTTTACCTTCTTCTACTATTCCTTGTGTCTTTTCCCTGCATCGGCGCGGAGTCAGTATGTCTGCTAACGGATCTGACATGGTTAGTTTAACGCGTGGCCGGATTCCTTTTCTGTCACGACCCAGTTACAGACCCCTTCCCTGGGACGAATACGTGTACCCCAACTGCCTGTATACATTGTTATTCTTGTAAAAGTGTTCTAAGCGTTTGCGTATCATGTAACTGAGGCGGAACTCGGGTACCAGTCCGATATTCATTTAGAATGATGTGGAAAACCATCTAGGAACCACAACCAGGCTGGCCAATATGCCGATCCTTGTCATTAACTCGCCACGCGGATCCGATCCGGGGCCGATGCAACTCCGCGTGCCGGAAGCGGTGCTTTAACAAGCTCTGCTATCGGGGTGGACTATGGTGTTTATCTTCTTGGTAAGAATAAATATTAATCACCACTTACAGCTGTCTTTTATTACTGTTTCTGTCACAACATACAATTACGTGGTACATGTTTGGCAGTAATCTATACTGCTGTATAACGACAAGTCGTAGTTTAACGTTATTACCAAACCGTAAGATGTTACTTCAGGTTTTTACACAAAACTTTAATGAACATTCTGTCAGATATAGGCTCTACATTTTTAATACACAAATTTATATGTTATAGATAAAGGGGAAACTTTACAATCTCGAAAAGTTCTTGGCCACTTTACTTAAAATTTTTACACGATGCTTAAATGAAAACTCAGACGGACGTTGGAAATATATTTTTTTTAATACAGATAATTTATAGATATATATTTAATACATAAAGAGGAAAGTTGTTACCATAATTATCCATTAATTCTTGAGCAATCTAGTTCACATTTTGACAGGATAATCAAGTGAACATTCGGACGAAGATCGGCTATATGTTTGTTAATGTACACAGAATATAAATATGTATGTAATATATCGAGGGGACTCGTTGTTACCAAAGATGTCGAAAAGTTACTGACCGACTTACTTCAAATTCTAACACGATATTCTAACGGAGATTGTGACGGACATAGGCTATATATTTTGTAATATATGAATATACACTGATCGGCCAGGAGATTATTAGCACCGACCTACTGTCGATGTAAATCCGTGCAGGCAAGAGGAGCGTCACCTGGCGAGGAGTGACTGCTACTCAGACGCACACACGGAGCGTGTAGTATCAGAGAGCGTGCTGTCCGTGTGCAGAATGGGGAAGGCGTGCGATTTGTCTGAGACTGAACGAGGTCCGCTTGTGATGGCCCGGGGGCTCGGCACGACCGCCTCGGAAACTACGCGTCTTGCCGGGTGTTCGAGGAGTGCTGTGGTGTGTGTCTTCAACACGTGGCGAACCCAAGGTGAAACCACGTCCAGAAGTCGTGGGTCTGGCTAACGTAAAACAGAGCCGGCGGACTAGCAGTTTGTTTTGATCGTCTGGTGACTTTATAATATGGCAAATGACAGCATCATCCTCAAACTGTCTAAGAGCGCTGCTTACGTTGTTTCCTAAATCGGTTATGTGGATCAGGAACAACAGAAGGCCTATAATATTTCCTTGGGGAACACTAGATGTTACTTTGGTTTTATTGACGACTTTCCTTCACATACTACGAACTGTGCACTTTCTGACAGGAAACCACTAATTCAGTCGCACACCGGAGACGATTCTCCAGAGGCACACAATTTAATTACAAGTCGCTTGTGAGGAACGGTGACAAAAGTCTTCTGGAAATCTGAAAATACAGAATCAATTTGACATCCCCTGTCAGTAGAATTCATTACTTCGTGAGAATACAGAGCTAGTTTGTTTCACAGTAACGATATTTTCTGAATCCGTGTTGGCTGTTTGTCAGTAAATCGTTTTCTTCCACATAACTCTTAGTGCTCGTACATAATGTATCTTCCAGAATCTTATTGCAAATCGACGTTAGCGATACGAGTCTATAATTCAGCGGATTATTCCTATTTCCTTTCTTGGGCATTGATGTGGCTTGTGCACCTTTCCAGTCGTTAGGCACGGGTCTTCCATCGAGTGAGCGGTTGCATATGATTGCCAAATATGCGACTATTCTATCAGCATTATGTGGAAGGAGCCTTACAGGAATACAATCTGGACCGCAGGCCTTGCCTCCTTGTTGTGATTTAAGCTGATTTGCCCCACCGAGGATATCAGCTTCTAAGTTACTCATGTTACTAAGTTGTTCTCGATTTGAATTCTGGAATTCTACTTCGTCTCCTTTGGTGAAGGAATTTCGGGACACCTTATTTAGTATCTCTGCTTTGCTGACACTGTCATCAATAATATCACCATTATCATCGTGCAGTGAGGGTGCTGATTGTGTCTTTCCGCTGGTGTACATTATATACGACCAAAATCTCTTTCGATTTTCTGACAGATTTTGAGTCAGTGTTTCGTTTGGAAACTGTTAAAAGCATCTCGCACTGAAGTTCGCGCTAAATTTCGAGCTCCTGCAAACGCCAATCTTACGGGTTTTCTTTCTTTTAATTTTGGCTTGCTTTTCTTCGCTACTTCTGCAATTCTGGTCTGACCTGTTTCGAGTACCATTAGGGTTCAGTATCGTCTATTATTAATTTATTTCGTATATGTCTCTCAACAGCCGTCGATACCATTTCTCTGAATTTAAACAATAGAATAAACGAGACTCGGATGTGGTCAATTTTTACTTCGTCCTGTAGGCTTCTCCTCCAGATCAGCATCCTTGGCTCTGTAACGTGCAGCACAGTTCGTCTGATTTGTGCGTGACCCAACATTCTGAAACACACGTTAATGATGATGACCAACACTTTTCGGGCACTGGCAGGCACGTTTCCTAACAACATGCTGGTTATCCCATCAATACCAGGGGATGCACGTAACTTTAAATCAGGCGGAACTTCGTTAATTTCCCGCAGTTAAGTTAAATCGATGCAGCTCTTACAATTCTAGCGTGTGTAAGTAAAACTCGTCCTCTGTAAGCATTCTCTGCAAACACATCACCATCTTTTCTAAAATGCCCAGCACTAGCAGTACGAAAATGGCACAAATGAACAAAGAAATTTCACATCACATCCTTTAGTGTCTCAACAGAATTGGTTTCAGATGCCACAAAGATCGCCGAATTCAAGCTCGCACCGATTATTCAACGTGAATAATCGGTGATTAAGAATTTGTATTTGCAATTAAAAATGGATTTTCGCGTGTAGTATGTAATCTGTCTTCTTGTATACATAAACAAGAGTGTCCGTTTGTTTGTTCGTAATTCACACAAATTTACAGTTTCATTCCGATATTTTGTACACTTCACCTCCTCTGTCTACGTAAGATTTTTTAATCACACCTCCCTGATGAATATACCGTTTTCGCAGCGGAGCTCCACGCGATCCTGAAGGCACTGGAGCGGATTAATCGTGTTCAGGGCAATTGGTTTCTCCTCTGCTCCGATTCTCTTAGTGCCTTACAATCATTGCAGAATCTGTATCCAACTGAGGAGATGGTCCAGCTGATCTATGACCAACTGTGCTTGCTCCAACGGCGGGGTAAGGAGGTATCCTTTTGCTGGGTGCCTGGTCATGTAGGAATAAGGGGCAATGAACAGGCCGATCGGGCTGCCAAGGAGGCCTGCAGAGAGCAGGATTTGGTCCAGTGTCGGTTACGGCCAAGAAGCTGCGATTGGTGAGTTCCTCCTGCCGGTTGCTCAGGCGGGAAGAAGTGGCCCTCACACGTCTTCGGATCGGGCACTGTCCTCTCACACATAGCTTTCTGTTACGGCGGGAGGATCCCCCGTTTTGTGATGCTTGTGGTGTGCACATCTCTGTCCGCGACATTTTAACAGACTGCATTTTATACCGTGATGCAAGGGCAGAAACACAAGTTGCTGGGGATCTGCCCTGTGTTTTAGCTAATGATGAGACGTATGTGTCTAGGGTTTTAAAGTTTTGTTATGTTTCTGGACTCCGGCCTAAACTTTTAGGCTGGCGTTTTAGTGTATTGCAGAGTGGCTGGCTCCTCCCTCTTTTCCTTACGGTCAGCCAGCCACTTCCATCTGCTATATTGTTTTAGCTCCCTCTACCACTTTCTTCCTGTGTTGTCCATGTTTTACTGCTGGTGGCATGCTTCGTCCCACGCTTTGGTGTGAGTAGGCACATATTTTTCCAAGCTTGTTACGTGTGTTTTACGTTCTGTTTTATCTTATTGTTCTGAGTCTTTTCTTGACACCCGTCTCAATCTGTTACTGATCGGGCGCTGAAGACATTGCCGTCGTGCGCCCATACAACACTCTCCATCCATCCATCCATCCATCTTAATCAGATTTGAAACATGTATGTATGTTATATACAAAGGGTAAAGGTTGTTACCAAAAATACCTATAATTTCTTCACTGATTTGCTTCAGATTTCTATACGATCTTCTAATGAACACTTGGGCGGACATAAGCTATATTTTTTTTAAATATACATAATATATAAAGCTATATCTAACACACATAAAGCAGAAATGTCGTTACCAGACATCTCAAAAAGTAGTTTACCCATTTACTTCAAAGTTCTTTGTCGATTTACTTCAGATTTCTACATACAGATGAAACAATGAAGGAAATGCCTAACAAACGAAATATATCGTTGTAAATTAACTGCTATTACTATCACGAGAATAAATTACAGCGGAAATATCCGTGTTGGAGAATACCATCAGACGTTACTAGATCGTCGGACGAGCGGAAGATCGAGAATTTGACAGAAGTTTGAGTGCAAACTCTTATTTATTGATTTGGTGCCGTTGTTAGATACGTAAGGCTGGGCGTGAATAATGTAGTGCCGAATGTAATACAGGCTAGCATCATTACGTGGTGTGCCACAGCTAAAGACGTATTTATTCCTCGCATTCCACTGATACCGACGTGCACGAGGAAGACAGGGCGTGGAGGTACGTCACGGCACGCGACACTGCAGGTCTTGTAAGTGCCAGCACCCGTCTCCAGCAGAGAAGCGAGTAACCATTACAGACGAGTTAAATAAATTTTAACTGCGCGTTTAAATGCATGCAAGTTTTCAACATTACACGACAAAATTAAGACATACCCTCTAAATGGCTTTCCAACTAAATGTTGATTTCGCGTGAGTCCTGCATGGAGCCGAGCGTTCGCGAAGTGTGGCGGACAATCCGACTAGTGGGACGTCACAAGTCCGTTGCCTGGTCCGTACGTCACCGTGGCCCCGGTTGATACCCAGTGATTTCAAGCGATTGCAGTAACTCCAGCGGCTTGCATTCGCTGTGACTATCAACAGGGCACAGGGCCAATCATCGTGTGTGACAGGTATTAAACATGTCGGTCACGCCGGGCACTGCAACTAGTTAGAAATGAGAAGGCGTACGCTTTTTGCAAAAGTTCTATTTGTAACAGTCTGTGATCAAAAGTATCCGGACACCCGCAAAAACATACGTTTTTCATATTAGGTGCATTGTGCTGCCACTTACTGCCAGGTACTCCAAACCAGCGACCTCAGTAGTCATTAGACATCGTGAGAGAGCAGAATGGGGCTCTCCGTGGAACTCACTGACTTGGAGTGTGATCAGGTGATTGGGTGTTACTTGTTTCATACGTCTGTACGCGAGATTTCCACACTCCTAAACATCCCTAGGTCCACTGATCCCGATGTGATACTGAAGTGGAAACGTGAAGGGACACGTACAGCACAAAACGATCTCGTCGTTGACTGACAGAGACCGCCGACAGTTTAAGAGGGTCTTAATGTGTAATAGACAGACATCAGCCCAGAACATCACACAGGAATTCCAAACTGCGTCAGGGTGCACTGCGGGTACTATGGGAGTTACGCGGAAGGTGAGGAAACTTGGGTTTCATGGTAGAGCGGCTGCTCATAAGCCACTCATCACGTTGGGATATGCCAAACGTCGCCTGGCTTGGTGTACGGAGCGTAAACATTGGAGGATTGAACAGAGGAAAAACGTTTTGTGGAGTGAAAAATCACGGTAAACAATGTGGCGATCCGGTAGCAGGGTGTGGGTAAGTCGAATGCCCGGTGAACGTCATCTGCCAGCGAAAAAACAGTAAAATTGGGAGGCGGTGGTGTTGTGGTGTGGTCGTGTTTTTCATGGAGGGGGCGTGCTCCCCTAGTTGTTTTGCGTGGCACTATCACAGCGCAGGCATACATTGATATTTTAAGCGCCTTGTTGCTTCCCACTGTTGAAGAGCGATTCGGGGATGGCGACTGGATCTTTCAACACGATCGAGCACCTGTTCATAATGCACGGCCTGTGTCGGAGTGGTTACACGACAATAACATCCCTGTAATGGACTGGCCGGCACAGAGTCCTGACCTGAAGCCTACGGAATTCCTCTGGGATGTTTTGGAACGACGACTTCGTACCAGGCCTCACCGACCAACATCGATACCACTCCTCAGTGCAACTCTCCGTGAAGAATGGGCTGCCATTCCTCAAGAAACCTTCCAGCACCTGACCGTATGCCTGCGAGAGTGGAAGCTGTCATCGAGGCTGAGGGTCGGCCAACACCATACTGAATTCCAGCATTACCGATAGAGAGCCCCACGAAATTGTAACTTATTTTTAGCCAGGTTGATCACATCGTCTATAAGTTGATTAGCATGTATTTCATTAATTTTATGTTTAAATGACGTAGGTATCCGCACTGAATGTAAAAAAAGTAATGACCGAAACGAAACTCGCTCTTGCGATCCAGCGATTACCGGTCTACTGTGCTACTGTACGCGTTTTACACTTCACTTGAATCGAACGTAGGCTCCACACTTGGCAGGCGAGAATTCTGTTAAAGAGCCACTTAGCCTGGCGAAGAATCTTTCACACTTTACAGTATTGAAGACAGGAAAGCAACAAAGTCGATTTGATCGAGAATTATTGACAGTTGCATTGAATTGCTTTGGTTAACTGATGTCTGATTTCTGAACTTCATGCACCGTAAACGTAAAAAAATTCAAAAATCAGAGTGTCATGCGGTCTGCTTGTGAGCCACGGTGGACGAGTAATGGAAATGACGCGGATCTCGACACTCCGTAATCGCGGCTGACAAATGGTTGAGCGGTCGCGACCCCGAATCACTGATGCCCCCAGACCGCAAGCCGAGCAGCGTCACAGCCAGACCGGGGCTGTGTAAATTACCGGAGCAGCGGGACAGTGGGACTGGCGCGATAACCCGGCGGCCCGGCGTAGCTGCAGCGTCGCGGCGCGGCGCGGCGCGAGGCGCTGGCCGACAACCTTGGCGGCGCGTGCGCGGCGGGGCGTCTGCCCGTAAACACGATAGCCCGCAGGCCGCGGCCAGGGGTCTGTTACCATGGCGACAACCAGCTCCGCCGCACCACCGGCTCAGCTCTGTGCACGCCGTTCATTACGCTTTCACTAAATCGTCAGCATGAAATATACTCGCAGTTGCGAATATGGAGAACCATTCGCTATACAGGTTGGTCGATTGATAGTGACCGGGCCAAATATCTCACGAAATAAGCATCAAACGAAAAAACTACACACAACGAAATTCGTCTAGCTTGAAGGGGGAAACCAGATGGCGCTATGGTTGGCCCGCTAGATGGCGCTGCCATAGCTCAAACGGATATCAACTGCGTTTTTTTAAAAATAGGAACCCCCATTTTTTATTACATATTCGTGTAGTACGTAAAGAAATATGAATGTTTTACTTGGACCACTTCTTCCGCTTTGTGATAGATGGCGCTGTAATAGTCACAAACGAATAAGTACGTGGTATCACGTACATTCCGCTAGTACGAACGGTATTTGCTTCGTGATACATTACCCGTGATAAAATGGACTGTTTACCAATTGCGGAAAACATCGACGTCGTGTTGATGTATGGCTATTGTGATCAAAATGCCCAACGGGGGTGTGCTATGTATGCTGCTCGGTATCCTGGACGACATCATCCAAGTGTCCGGACCGTTCGCCAGATAGTTACGTTATTTAAGAAAACACGTAGAGTTCAGCCACATGTGAAACGTTAACCACGACCTCCAACAAATGATGATGCCCAAGTAGATGTTTTAGCTGCTGTCGCGGCTAATCCGCACATCAGTAGCAGACAAATTGCGCGAGAATCGGGAATCTCAAAAACGTCAGTGTTGAGAATGCTACACCAACATCTATTGCACCCGTAACATATTTCTATGCACCAGGAATTGCATGGCGACGACTTTGAACGTCGTCTACAGTTCTGCCACTGGGCACAAGAGAAATTGCGGAACGATGACAGATTTTTTGCACGCGTTCTATTTAGCGACGAAGCGTCATTCACCAACAGCGGTAACGTAAACTGACATAATATGCACTATTGAGCAACGGAAAATCCACGATGGCTGCGACAAGTGGAACATCAGTGACCTTGGCGGGTTAATACAGTATATGGTGCGGCATTATGGGAGGAATGATAATTGGCCCCCATTTTACCGATGGCAATCTAAATGGTGCAATGTATGCTGATTTCCTACGTAATGTTCTACCGATGTTACTACAAGATGTTTCACTGCATGACAGAATGGCGATATACTTCCAACATGATGGATGTCCGGCACATAGCTCGCGTGCGGGTGAAGCGGTACTGAATAGCATATTTCATGACAGGTGGATTGATCGTCGAAGCACCGTACCATGGCCCGCACGTTCACCGGATCTGACGTCACCGGATTTTTTTCTGTGGGAAAAGTTGAAGGATATTTGCTATCGCGATCCACCGACAACGCCTGACAACATGCGTCAGCGCATTGTCAACGCATGTGCGAACATTACGGAAGGCGAACTACTTGCTCTTGAGAGGAATGTCGTTATACGTATTCCCAAATGCATTGAGGTTGACGGACATTTTGAACATTTATTGCATTAATGTGGTATTTACAGGTAATCACGCTGTAACAGCATGCGTTCTCAGAAATGATAAGTTCACAAAGGTACATGTATCACATTGGAACAACCGAAATAAAATGTTCAAACGTACCTACGTTCTGTATTTTAATTTAAAAAACCTACCTGTTACCAACTGTCCGTCTAAAATTGTGAGCCATATGTTTGTGACTATCACAGCGCTATCTATCACAAAGTGAAAAAAGTGGTCCAACTAAAACATTCATATTTCTTTACATACTACACGAATATGTAATAAAAAATGGGGGTTCCTGTTTTAAAAACGCGGTTGATATCGTTTGACCTATGGCAACGCCATCTAGCTGGCCAACCATAGCGCCTCTCGTATCCCCCTTCAAGCTAGACGAGTTTCGTTCTTTGTAGTTTTTTCGTTTGACGCTTATTTCGTGAGATATTTAGCGCGGTCATGATCAATGGACCACCCTGTGTAATGGAATGACGACAATGAAAATTTGATCTCTGTTGATCGCTTGTGGATATGGTACAGCGGCCGGTCCAATATTTACCAAGGAAAGTCGCCAAACAGCCGTATATTTTGAGAATTTATTTTATTTAGACAACACGTTTGAGAATCTCATTAATGCCGTCATTTGGTCTGGATTCCATGAATTCGTTTGACAAAACCTCAGATCTTCGAGGTAAACACTCCAGAAACGAATTCGTGGAAACCAGATATTGAGGGCTCCGGTTATGGCCCTTTAGATGACACTAGTGAGACGTAGAAACTCTTAGTCTGAATAAAATGAATTCTCAAACCAATTTTCCTTGGTAATTGAAAATTTATGCCAGACTGGGACTCGAACCCGGATTTTCTGCTTATTGGGAGCGGTCGCCTTACCTTCTTTTTTTTTGCTCTACCGATATTTTTTTAGACCCCTTCCACTTCAGGCGTTGGCCCCTATCACCCGTACTTCCCCCAAAAATTAATCTAAGCTAAAAACCAAAACAGAGCTAGTACCACTGCCACTTTCAACGAAAAAGCTAACTAGGATGGTTGATTGCCACCACTTCCGGCTCCTCTGAACGTTCTATTAAAAAGTAGGAAAGGATAAGTGAAGGGGTACAATACTTTTATTGTATTTTTTTCGTTTTTCATTTTTTGTTATGTTTTTATTTGCAATTATTTTTTTTAATTTTTTAATCTTCTTCTCACAGCAGCCAGACAGCGGGAAGTCCTGGTCGTCTTCTCATTCAGCGAGGGTGAAACACCCCATAATTACCGTTGATGTCGCTCATCACTCCACCATGTGCTATATCTCAGTCTCTTCTCACACCCTGCACACCCCAATGGGGCCGGCCGGAGTGGCCGAGCGGTTCTATGCGCTACAGTCTGGAACCGCGCGACCGCTACGGTCGCAAGTTCGAATCCTGCCTCGGGCATGGATATGTGTGATGTCCTTAGGTCAGTTAGGTTTAAGTAGTTCTAAGTTCTAGGGGACTGATGACCTCAGCTCTTAAGTCCCATAGTGCTCAGAGTCATTTGAACCAATGGTCGGAAGAGCGGGTAAACAACGACCCCAAGTAATTCGCTAAGAGTGAACCATACGACGCTTTGCACCGTAAAACCGTGTAGTTCCTCGTTAAATAATGCCATAAATCTAACAAAAATTCAAATTTGTGTGAAATCTTATGAGACTTAACTGCTTAGGTCATCAGTCCCTAAGCTTACACACTACTTAACCTAAATTATCCTAAGGACAAACACACACACCCATGCCCAAGGGACGACTCGAACCTCCGCCGGGAACAGACGCACAGACCATGACTGGAACGCCTTAGACCGCTCGGCTGAAAATCTAACAACCCTGCAACGTTCTCACTAAAAAAGTATGGCAATGCCACACCCTTAAACGAAACTGTGGTGTTGTGACGAGTAGCAGGGAAGTTACGTCGGGATGGATAAGGTCGGTGGGCTCTACGGACTGAGGCGTCCGTCGCAGCAATGCCAACATGCGCCATGTGAGGAGCCAGCCGTCGGCAACCGTAACACAAACGAAACGGAGCATGTCGGTGTCGACAGCGGCGCATCTGGGGCAGAGAGGATCCTCGGAAAGATGTATAATGTGTAAACATTGTCGGGTGGGGAATTTTTCTGTCGTTATCACATACCACAGCGCCCTGACCATCATGGGAAGCACAGGCGAGCGTGTGTTACTCCACACCCGTCTCTAGCCAACCGCCAAATGGCGGCGTTCTACCACATTAGCGGGCAGCGTCCGTTGAAAGTAGCGGTAGAGGTCCCTGGTTCTAAGCTCCCGCGTGGTCGATAGGACATCCAACAGATAACTGATGTCGACCAGATAGGTGCGAATGTGACACAGTCCTGGCGTGATATGCCCAACAGGAATCGGCGGCTGGAGGCTCTGAGGCACCACCTCCTGAATCAGTGTACCAGGAAGGCTGTCCTTGTCGGAAGTACGCAGACGATGCACCGTCCGCAGGAAGAGAGCGCGCGTACTGTTGTGTACGTCTATCATTCCAATGCCGCCTGCATGTGTGGGCAACGTTAGCGTCTCGTAACGGTTCTTGAACACCCTACCCTCGCTGACGAAATGACCTAAGGCCGACTGGAATTTGGCAGATATTGTACCTGCCATTGGGAGAACGTGTGTATGTTATGATTAAGTTTCGCAGAGAGGTAGACGTTGAGAAAATGTACCCACATGATCAAGTCAAGTGTTCAGAAGTTATGGAGACGAACTTGCGTGCTGATCACATTAAGTACTCTGCGATACGTATCTGCTGCTGTACGCTGCACGTTCCCACGGAAGGTCACTCCCAAACATTTCATCGCCGGGACTTTGGTAGTGGGCACTAGCGTACTCATATTAAATGCTTACCCACATCCATGAAGAGCGACTTTCGCGGTTGATACGGCTTCTGGTCACCTCGCCGTATCGCTGAAGCCACGCGATCGCCGTACTTATAAATTCTGTCGACCTCGCCTAAAAAACTACATCATCTGCATAGGCACAACATTTAAAATGCACATTGCGGAAGCGAATACCCTCCAAACGCTGTCGGAGACCATGATGTGCAGGCTCGAGGGCAACGGCGAAGACAAAGGCTGACAGAGGACATCCCTGTCACACTGAGCGCTGAGCAGTGAACGGTGGCGAGCGGTAGCCACTGACCAGGACTGTGGATGAGTCGGAGAAGCACACCGGCCGATATTGGGGACAGTCCCATCTTCTCTAAGACAGCCTGCAAGAAATGGTGCTCAACTCGGACAGATGCGTGGTCTAGGTCAACTGCCACGAGGGTGCCTTGTAAGCGGCATGCCGACACGAGCGCCACCACACCTCTATACGAGCTTAACGCCGTGTGTGTATTACTGCCACCTCCCAGACAGGTTTGGTCAGCATGAATGGCAACTTTGACAATAGCGAGGAGGCGAGCACGAAGAATGCGGGCGAACAGTTTGTAATCCGAATTCACTAACGTCAACATCCGGAAGTCTTGCGGTCTGCACCCCCTGCCCCCCCTCCCATTTGGTTTTGGCACAGGGATTATCATGTCCTCCAAAAATTCGGTTGGGGGGGGGGGGACCCGAAAGTCCGGATCTAGGAGTTCACAGCACATCTGCCGCCAAACTTCTCCCATCAGATCAGAAAAGGTGCTACAAAATTCAAGCAGAATACCTTTAGGCCCAGGGGATTTATTTCGCGCGCCCCGCGACAGGGCCATGTGCATTTCTCCACCAAGTGACAGCCTCCAAGAATGTGGCGTCGCCTTACGCCATACCCGAAGGTGGCAGGTCCTGCAGGGCGTCCTCAATATCACTGTCACGCCGTTGCTCTGCTTGATAGAGAGTGCGGTAATAATCTGTGAGGGCAAAGGAGATGGCGTTGTGTGTCTCTGCGCGTTGCCTGTCCGCAGAAATAACTGCCGTGATGAGTCGTCTCTTATGGTGTCTCCGTTCTCTGACAATGTGATAAAGAGAAGCACGTTCCCCTGGGATTGAATCTTGCAGTCTCGCTCGAACCCGCGTGCCGTCCAATCAGCAGAAGCCGTGCCTGTGTCCGGAGGATGGCCATTTGGCGCTCTGGCGCAGGTGGTTGTGTCGCTAGTTCTCGCAAAACGGTGTGGTAAAACTCAGAGGTCGATCGGGGCCGAAGCGCCCTGTCTCGTCTATACGCCATGAGCGTGCGGCGAAGAGCTGGTTTGGCGCAGTGTGTCCACCATGGTGTTGTGGAATCATAGGTATGACGCCATCTCTCCCATTTGTGCCAGGTAGCAGTGACAGCTACACGGCAAACCACTTCCCAGAGCCGGCCGTGGTGGCCGAGCGGTTCTAGGCGCTTCAGTCTGGAAACACGCGACCGCTACGGTCGCAGTTTCGAATCCTGCCTCGGGCATGGATGTGTGTGATGTCCTTAGGTTAGTTAGGTTTAAGTATTTCTATGTTATAGGGGACTGATGACCTCAGGTGTTAAGTCCGATCGTTCTCAGAGCCATTTGAACCATTTTTGAACCACTTCCTAGAGAATGTTGACGTTAAGAGTCCAAGGTCCTCTACTACGGTTCGTCTGTTGTCGTGGTAGAGTCATGACGCAGATGAAGGCCTGATGGTCGGTGAGTGCAGTGGGCCACAGCTCAGCACCGAAACTCACTGCCCGAAGACCTCGGGACACGTAAATCCCGTCCAGCCTGCTGGCCTAGTGGCTGGTGGAGTGTGTATATCCGCGTCGGTCACCGTGGATTAGTGTCCATGTATCATGCAAAGCGAGATCCCTGAACACAGCATGAAGGGCTGTACATTGGACATGGCGACGGAACTGATCCTCAGGGCGTAAGACGCTGTTGAAGTCGCCGCCCACCGCAAAGTGTTCCGTAGCGCAATGAAACAATGTAGCTACCTCAGTGGAGTAATAGTGTGTTCGCTCCCGACGCTTCGCAGTACCCGACGGGGCATACAGATTCACAAGGCGGACTGCGCCGAAGGTGTGCAATGCCTCTCGCTGATGGAAAATACTGAATATCCGTTGGTTCGATGCCATCGCGTAGTAGTATAGCCGTACTACCACCACCGTCGGAAGTTGGGTTGATGTGAGACACCTATTCACAAACATACAGGCGCAGATCAGGCCGTACCTCTTGATGGAACACGATATCAATGTCCGCCGCCCGAGTCATTTCCTTTAACAACTGGGTTTTGATCGCGGCGCTAATGCCGTTGACACTGACTGTACCTATCCGATACACATGGGTCATTTGATAGAACGACGACGTATCCTGCTGTTGTTTAACCCAGTAAGCGCCACTTTGCCCGTCCGACCGTCCCTGCCACCCGCATCGTATACAGGGTGTTACAAAAAGGTGTGGGCAAACTTTCCGGAAACATTCCTCACACACAAAGAAAGAAAATATGTTATGTGGACATGGGTCCGGAAACGCTTACTTTCCATGTTAGAGCTCATTTTATTACTTCGCTTCAAATCACATTAATCATGGAATGGAAACACACAGCAACAGAACGTACCAGCGTGACTACAAACACTTTGTAACAGGAAATGTTCAAAATGTCCTCCGTTAGCGAGGATACATGCATACATCCTTCGTCGCATGGAATCTCTGATGCGCTGATGCAGCCCTGGAGAATGGCGTATTGTATCACAGCCGTCCACAATACGAGCACGAAGAGTCTCTACATTTGGTACCGGGGTTGCGAAGACAAGAGCATTCAAATTCCCCCAGAAATGAAAGTCAAGAGGGTTGAGGTCAGGAGAGCGTGGAGGCCATAGAATTGGTCCGCCTCTACCAATCCGTCGGTCACCGAATCTGTTGTTGAGAAGCGTACGAACACTTCGACTGAAATGTGCAGGAGCTCCATCGTGCATGAACCACATGTTGTGTCGTACTTGTAAAGGCACGTGTTCTAGCAGCACAGGTAGAGTATCCCATATGAGATCATGATAACGTGCTCCATTGAGCGTAGGTGGAAGAACATGGGGCCCAATCAAGACATCACCAACAATGCCTGCCCCAACGTTCACAGAAAATCTGTGTTGACGACGTGATTGCACAATTGCGTGCGGATTCTCGTCAGCCCACACATGTTGATTGTGAAAATTTACAGTTTGATCACGTTGAAATAAAGCCTCATCCGTAAAGAGAACATTTGCACTGAAATGAGGATTGACACATTGTTGGATGAACCATTCGCAGAAGTGTACCTGTGGAGGCCAATCAGCTGCTGATAGTGCCTGCACACGCTGTACATGGTACGGAAACAACTGGTTCTCCCGTAGCACTCTCCATACAGTGACGTGGTCAACGTTACCTTGTACAGCAGCAACTTCTCTGACGCTGACATTAGAGTTATCGTCAAGTGCACGAAGAATTGCCTCGTCCATTGCAGGTGTCCTCGTCGTTCTAGGTCTTTCCCAGTCGCGAGTCATAGGCTGGAATGTTCCGTGCTCCCTAAGACGCCGATCAATTGCTTCGAACGTCTTCCTGTCGGGACACCTTCGTTCTGGAAATCTGTCTCGATACAAACATGCCGCGCCACGGCAATTGACCCGTGCTAATCCATACATCAAATGGGCATCTGCCAACTCCGCATTTATAAACATTGCACTGACTGCAAAACCACGTTCGTGATGAACACTAACCTGTTGATGCTACGTACTGATGTGCTTGATGCTAGTACTGTAGAGCAATGAGTTGCATGTCAACACAGGCACCGAAGTCAACATTACCTTCCTTCAATTGGGCCAACTGGCGGTGAATCGAGGAAGTACAGTACATACTGACGAAACTAAAATGAGCTCTAACATGGAAAGTAAGCGTTTCCGGACCCATGTCCACATATATTTTCTTTATTTGTGTGTGAGGAATGTTTCCTGAAAGTTTGGCCGTACCTTTTTGTAACACCCTGTATATTATTGATCGGCTGAGACAAGATGTCCATCCGACGATCCGCCGGTCGCGGGCATCTGGTTGTCGCTCGACTCTGATATCATTCTTTCCATCTCCATCTCGGACGCAGCCATTAATCTATTCGAGCACGTCCCACAGCCACACCCAAACTTCAAGAAATGTTCAAATGTGTGTGAAATCTTATAGGACTTGACTGCTAAGGTCATCAGACCCTAAGCTTACACACTACTTAACCTAAATTATCCTAAGGAGAAACACACACACCCATGCCCAAGGGAGGACTCGAACCTCCGCCGGGACACCTAGACTTCCACAGGTTCAAATGGCTCTGAGCACTATGTGACTTAACATCGGAGGTCATCAGTCCCCTAGAACTTAGCACTACTTAAACCTAAGTAACCTAAGGACATCACACATCCATGCCCGAGGCAGGATTCGAACCTGCGACCGTAGCAGTCACGCGGTTCCGGACTGAAGCGCCTAAAGCCACTCGGCCGCATCGCCCGGCCCTTCCATAGGTCGTCAACCATGTGTCCATAACCTGTACATCCATTACGTACGCTGGCAGGAAAAAAATCACAACATCAAAAAATGATTAATCGAGTCGGGAGACTTCGGGAAAACATTTGCCTAGGTAACATATTTAAGTGGTTAACACTGCATGATCACAGGTCAATATAAGCGCGAGATACGCTACTGGAAATGTGAAATGCATGTACATTAATAACCAGTGTGGCCGCCAGCATTTTGAATGCAAGCATACAAACGTGCATGTGTTGTGTTGTACTCGTGCCGGATGTCAGTTTGTGGGGTGAAGTTCCATGGAGCGTTTGGTCGATCAATATAGGCCCGGTCAATGCTTTTTGTAGATGATGCTGGAGTTGTCGTCCGATGGCGACTGGTATGTGCGTGATTGGAGACAGCTCTGGTTATCGAGCAGACCAAGGTGTCGACACTCTGAAGAGCAAGTTAAAAGAGGGCGAGAGTTATTCTCTTAGGAAACATCCCCTAGAATGCTGTTCATGAGTGTCAGCACAAGTCGAACAACCAGACTGACGTACAGATTTGCAGCGAGGGTGCATGGAATAAACACGAGGGTGCTCCTGCTGCTATACGAAATTTCGCCCCAGGTCCTAACTCCAGGTGTACGACTGGAGAGTCCAGTACGCGAACATGCTGGTCACAGGCCCTCAACTGGTCTTGTTCTAACCAACATACGACAATCACTGGTACCGAGACAGAACCAGCTTTCATCAGAAAACACAACAGACCTCTACCCTGCCCTGCAACGAGCTCTCGCTTGACACCACTGAAATCGCAAATGGCGGTGGTTTGAGGTCAGTGGAATGCACGCTGCAGGTGTCTTGCTCGGAGCTGTCCTTGAAGTAACCGATTTGTAACAGTTCTTGTGCCACCGTGGTGCCATCTGCCGCTCAAATTGCTGCTGCCGATGAAGTACGATACTGACGAACACGATGGCCTTCCCTCCCTGCAGTTCCATGTGGCCGTCCGTAGCCCGGTAGTTACAACACCGTATGTTCTGGTGGCCATCACTGCCAGATATCAACATATAGTGACTACATTCCTGCCAAGTCTTTCTTGAATACGGCAGAAGGAACATCCAACTTTTCGTAATCCTACTACACGACCTAGTTCAAACTGAGTGAGGAGTTGATAATGGTATCTTCGCCCCCTTAAAGGCATTCTTGACTAACAGTAATTCAGCACGTCCAGTCTCAAAGGCAACTACGCTCACTATCTTTATAGCGTGTATTTAAATAATACCTGATTTTCAGTCTCATAGTAACGCTACTAGCACTATTCTCGTATGTCTGGAGTGTAATTTGAATACACATCATCTTCCAGATGTAGAAAGATGCCTACCAACTTCTGTTTGTCGCATCACTCCTTCTTGGTTTTGCAACTTTTTTTCCGTCAGTGTTCATTCCCATACAGGGGAGAAATTTTAACTGAAGTCACTTCCCAGGTATCGGCGGATAAATGCGGTACTGTAGTGCCTGTGTTGTTCAGAAGTTGTTCATCGTACTTCTGTACAACACAGGCACTACAACAGTATGTAAATCATGGCAACATCAGACAGTCAATTTTTTCTGTTCTTGTTTGATTTTTCCCACTAGAAATTATTCGTTTTGTTCTTCCGATAAGTCTCGGTTAGCCCAATGGAAAGCTGTTAATCCCTCCTCATCTACTCCTCGATCAGTATAAATACCCATGAAAAAGATGGCCGTCTGGTTTTGGTTCTTCTCGATCTCCACATTTTTATTGCACTGGCTGAGAAGTTTCACGTTTTTACGCTGCCTAGTTAACCTTCATACGTCTACCCATTCCTGTAACAGGGTTCTGAACAATCGGACAGACAGACAGATAACAAAGTCATCCCATAAGGTTTCCATTTTTACCAATTGAGACACGCAACACTAAAAGGCAAATGTTTTACACTGTAACCTTGCTTATGGCTTTTCATAGTTTTAAAGCATTCTGTCATTCTGTTTGCCCTCTTTACTTTTGCGTCTGACTCCTTGTTCATTCTCAAAACTATACTAATCCATTTATTCCGTACTTTTAGTATCTTGAATGCAAGTGTAATATCAGATCTTGGGATACTTTTACATACTTTTTCCAAATCCATAAAAGTCACGTACATTTCCCTGTTAATAGCTCTGTTCTTTACAACTATTAATCTTAAGCTGTTAATATAATCCAAACATGATCCATCACCCCTAAAGCCACTTTGTTCCTCTGAGAGATTTGTGACAGTACGTTCAATCTTTTCTTTAAGGATATTACAGCAAGCATTGCTACTGAAGGTATCATACTAGTTTGCCTGTAATTTGAATAAGATTTCTTGCCCCCTTTTTTATAGATGTTACGAATGAAAGACATCTCCCACTCTCTAGGTTTGACCTTCTCGTGTTGTAGGTTCCGTTTTTATTTGTTAACCAGTGAACGGAATAACATTAAAGATAAGACGTTTAGCACAAAACTAAGAGGGCTGAAATATTTTTCTCGTATTAACCCATTAAATGGGCATGAGGGATACATTCATCTCAGTAGGTTCGATGGATATAACAGTCTGCAATATTCAGAGGCTTGTAGCTAAGGGGAATAACAAGTTTAAGGTTCTGTAGTGTTGTTAGTTAATGTGTACTCCACTAGAAGACCCCTCTCATCATCCAAGTGATGTACAAAGGGTACTTCGAACGTGTTGGAATACGACCCAACAATAAGTAGCAGGAGGCTGATTGTTGCTGTGTTCTGAGAATACTTCACACTTGCATTGTAGCCACTGTGTCAAATATGTGGGCGCGGTCGTTTACTACCAGGGTTAGTTTGAAGTGCTTGCTGTGGCATCGTGGTCATGAAGTAAGATTCGGGCAGTTTTGCGGTACAGCTTCGCCTGTAAACACAGCCCAGTGCTTTGAAGAAATGAATCTTGCACTCGGCGATGTGTCTCCACATCGTACAACAATATTCAGGCAGTACAGAGAATTCCAAAGAGGCAATTTATCTCTGAAGGACGCTGAGAGGACGGTAAAGCCACGATCATCAGTTACGGAGGAAAACATTGATGTTGCGAGGAAAATGATAAACGAAGACAGGCGAGTGACCTATAAACAGACAGAGGATACCTTACGGCTAAATGCACCAGCAATTTGTTCGAGTCTGCATGAAACTTCGTTGGCTCTGGGTGCCGCAGAGACAGACGGGAAGAGGAGATGATACGACGTGTGACTTGGTGCCGACACATCTTAAAGAAGCTTTCTATGGGACAATCTCAGTATGTGAATAACATCGTGACGAGACTTGGCTGCACTATTATGACGTGCCGACTAAGACTCAAAACAATGTTTGGGTATTTGAAGATGACGACACACCCGTAGCTGTGAGAAAATCCCGATCCGTAAAGAAGAAAAATATAGCTGTCTTTTTTTTTTTTTTTTAATCGAGTGGAATTGTGGAGAGTGCTGTTTTGGACACACAAAAGACAGTCACAGCAGTGCCTCCCTGAGGTCATACAATCTTTGAAGAAATTTGAAATTTGTGGTATGTTGATATTGGACCAAACTGCTGAGGTTATCGTTCCCTAGGCTTGCACACTACTTAACCAAAATTAAACTAACGTACGGTAAGGACAACACACACCCCCATGCCCGAAGGTTGATGGTGACGCCGAATGGTGACGTTAAGCTCATCGACCCCCTTAATGCTATTGTAAAGTAGTGGGCTATGTGCCATCACCTAGTTCAACACTTCCCTTCACCTTCGCCCGTGACACAAGGCCAACGTTGCAGGGTACAGGTACTCACCACAGTCACCAACGTGACACAGATACACACGTGACACTTCGTAAGAGGTTGGAGGAAGGCAATGACCCTCACCTCCAATAGGACCCAGACAAGAGCGGCGATGCAGGATCCCTGCATGTGCGTGCCTGCACCCTTTTCCTGAGTATGGGACCACTTTGACACAGAATCTGAAGTTCCTCTCGCCGTTTAGCGCTGTGTTTTAAAATACACGGAGGTGTGTACCTCTGCTTTATTGACTGCGCCAAAGCCTTTGACTGCGACGACCACAACAAATAATGGAACGTACTGAAAAACATGGGTGTACCAGATCACCTCATTCATCTGATACGGAGTTTATACCTTGACCAAGAAGCCACGGTGAGAACTATGTATGGAACAACGAAATAGATAAAGATTCAGAAAGGGGTGCGGCAAGACTGCATACTGTCACCGTACTTATTTAATCTGTATGCAGAACATGTTATGAGGAATGCGACGCTAGATGAAGGAGAAACAGGAATTAAAATAGCTGGAATAAATGTAAACAAGCTCAGGTACGCGGATGACACGATCCTGTTGGCAGAAAGTGAAGAAGAATTCAGAACATTCTTGCTGAAGGTGAAAGACGAAAGTGAAAAGGCCGGTGTTAGGCTAAATGTGAAGAAAACGAAAATTATGGCAACTAAACCTACCAATTCGTGGGATATAGCAAGAGAAACCATGGAGGTAGTGACCACATTCAGTTATCTCGGTTCCCAGATATCTGCTCATGGCGACTGCAGCCATGAAATCCGGAGACGCCTGTTGCTCGGTAGACAGGCGATGTCAAACCTTCACAAGGTTAGAATGTCCAGAGATATAACACTAGCAACAAAGATCCGTATTCTGAGGGCTATGGTCTTTTCAGTTGTATGGATGTGAAACCTGGACCATTAGAAAGGCTGAACGGCGAAGAATTGACTCCTTCGAATTGTAGTGTTGGAGGAAACTTCTTAGAGTTCCATGGACTGCAAAGAGAACCAACAGATCAATATTGGAGCAAATAAAACCACATTTCTCCCTGGAAGGTCTAATGTTAAAGCAAAAGCCGACCTACTTTGGACACACAATGCGAAGGCATGCCTCGCTGGAAAAAAACAATAATGCTGGGGAAGACTGAAGGAACTAGAAGAAGAGGACGTCAGAGGATGAGATGGATCGATGGCATCACAGAAGCAATGTGTTCCAACCTGGAAGGTCTACGGGAGAAAGTGCAAGACAGGAAAAAGTGGCGTGATTTGGTTCATGGGGTCACGAAGAGTCGGAACCGACTAAACGAATAGAGAGAGAGTAACGGGTGTAAGTGCAGGTATTTTAGTATGTGGTACTGTAATACGTACACACGTTAGCGTATTGGTTGTTTATTCTCTGCATCGAACAATCTTCCCAGAAACACATAACAAACTTCACGGCATGATGTTTTCTGCATGGTCGTAACTCCACCGCTAAGTGGACCATACCTGTCAGTGTAGACTCACCTATTTGCGTCCACACGTCCACGCTTCAACACCTGAGCTGCTGCACAGGGGATAATAAGCATTACCCCTTTGCTCTTACCACGTATTCTCAGAGGTACTACCCAACCTAAAAACATACAACTTGCATTGTGTATAATCATTAGTCTGAAAATGACTGAAAGACTGATTTGATGTTGTTTGACACACAGTCCACAACCACCAATACAAGTATTTGCCTGTTACGCCCTATATTTCATACAGAAGACATCCTGTAATTGTGAAAACAACATTATACACTGACAGAAAAAGAATCGCAACACCAAAATGCAATTGTGCGACATAAACCGAGATTGGCAGGTGTGTTTCTGCATCTGAAAGATGATGTCTATTCCAGTTTCGAGATAGCCTTACAAGAGTTGCGCTACTAGCGCCACTACGAGAATGCAAATTAGGTTTGCTTTAAATACACACTGTAACGGTCGTGAGTACCTTCGAGAATAGACTTGGTGCGTTGATGTTGTTCACGAATGGCTTCAGGGCGAGAAAGACGCCACTGTTAACACATCACTGAATTTGAATGAGGTCGTGTAATACACTAATTGCCATTAAAATTGCTACACCAAGAAGAAATGCAGATGACAAATGGTTCAAAATGGCTCTGAGCACTATGGGACTTAACTTCTAAGGTCATCAGTCCCCTAGAACTTAGAACGACTTAAACCTAACTAACCTAAGGACATCACACACATCCATGCCCGAGGCAGGATTCGAACCTGCGACCTTAGCGGTCACGCGGTTCCAGACTGTAGCGCCTTTAACAGATGACAAATGGGTATTCATTGGACAAATATATTATACCAGAAGTGACATGCGATTACATTTTCACGCGGTTTGGGAAACAATGTAAGCAGCCCTCTTAGACAATTTGCGGATGATGCTGTTATTTACCGTCTTATGAAGTCACCAGACGGTCAATACAAACTGCTAGTCCGCCTGCCCTGTTTTATGTCAGCCGGCCGCGCAGTCCCACGTGTTGGTTTCGCCACGTGTTGAAGACACACACCACAGCACTCCTCGATCACCCGGCAAGACGTGCAGCTTCCGAAGTGGTCGTGCTGAGCCTCCGGGCCATCACAATTGGCCCTCGTTCAATCTCAGACAAATCGCACGCCTTCCCCCTTCTACACACGGACAGCACACTCACTGGTGTTGCATGCATCGTGCGTGTGTCTGAGTAACCGTCATTCCTCGCCAGGTGACGCTGCTCATTCCTGCTCGGTTATACATCGACAGTAGGTCGGTGCTCATAACGCCGTGGCTGACCAGCGTATATACATATATTAAAAATATATAGCCTATGTCCATCAGAATCTTCATTAGAATTAAAAATTTGAAGTAAATTGGTCAATACCTTTTCGACTTCTTTGGTAATAACGTGTCCCCTCGATATATTACATACATTTTTATGTACTGTGTACATTAACAAATATATAGCCGATGTCCATCCGAATGTTCACTAGATTGTCCTGTTATAATGTGAACTAAATTGCTCAAGAATTAATGGATAATTATGGTAACAACTTTCCCCTTTGTGTGTTAAATATATACACTACTGGCCATTAAAACTGCTACACCAAGAACAAATGCAGATGATAAACGGATATTCATTGGACAAATATATTATACTAGAACTGACATGTGATTACATTTTCACGCAATTTAGGTGCATAGATCCTGAGAAATCAGTACCCAGAACAACCACCTCTGGCCGTAATAACGGTCTTGATACGCCTGGGCATTGAGTCAAACAGAGCTCGGAGGGCGTGTACAGGTACACCTGCCCATGCAGCTTCAACACGATACCACAGTTCATCAAGAGTAGTGACTGGCATATTGTTGCTCGGCCGCCATTGACCAGACGTTTTCAGTTGGTGAGAGATATGGAGAATGTGCTGGCCGGGGCAGCAGTCGAACATTTTCTGTATCCAGAAAGGCCCCTCTACAGGACCTGCAACGTGAGGTCGTGCATTATCCTGCTGAAATGTATGGTTTCGCAGGGATCGAATGAAGGGTAGAGCCATGGGTCGTAACATGTCTGAAATGTAACGTCCACTGTTCAAAGTGCCGTCAATGCGAACAAGAGGTGACCGAGACGTGTAACCCATGGAACCCCATACCATCACGCCGGGTGATGCACCAGTATGGCGATGACGAATACACGCTTCCAATGTGCATTCACCGCGATGTCGCCAAACACGGATGCGACCATCATCATGCTGTAAACAGAACCTGGATTCATCCGAAAAAATGACGTTTTGACATTCGTACACCCAAGTGCGTCGTTGAGTACACCATCGCAGGCGCTCCATTCTGTTATGCAGCGTCAAGGGTAACCGCAGCCATGGTCTCCGAGCTCATAGTCCATGCTGCTGCAAACGTCATCGAACTGTTCGTGCAGATGGTTGTTGTCTTGCAAACGTCCCCATCTGTTGACTCAGAGATCGAGACGTGGCTGCACGATCCGTTACAGCCATGCGGATAAGATGCCTGTCATCTCTACTGCTAGTGATACGAGGCCGTTGGGATCCAGAAAGGCGTTCCGTATTACCCTCCTGAACCCACCGATTCCATATTCTGCTAACAGTCATTGGATCTCGAGCAACGCGAGCAGCAGTGTCGCGATAGGATAAACCGCAATCGCGATAGGCTACAATCCGACCTTTATCAAAGTCGGAAACGTGATGGTACGCATTTCTCCTCCTTACACGAGGTATCACAACATCGTTCCACCAGTCAACGGCGGTCAACTGCTGTTTGTGTATAAGAAATCGGTTGGAAACTTTTCTCATGTCAGCACCTTATAGGTGTCGCCACTGACGCCAATCGTGTGTAAATGATCTGAAAAGTTAATCATTTGCATATCACAGCATCTTCTTCCTGTAGGTTAAATTTCGCGTCTGTAGCACGTCATCTGCGTGGTGTAGGAATTTTAATGGCCAGTGGTGTACGTATTATCTACTAAGCTTATCTCTTAATACAATTAAACCATAGTGCGGCTATTAAGAATCGTAAACACCATCCTCCGTTGGGATCCAGCACGGCCTTCCGTATTACCCTTACGAACCCACCGGTTCCATTTTCTGCAAACAGTCATTGGATCTCGACCAACGCGAGCAGCTATGTTGTGATACGATAAACCGCAATCGTGATAGGATACAATCCGACCTTTATCAAAGTCGGAAACGTGATGCTACGCATTTCTCCTCCTTACACGAGGCATCACAACAACGTTTCACCAGGCAACGCCGGTCAACTGCTGTTTGTGTATGAGAAATCGGTTGGAAACTTTCCTCATGTCAGCACATTGTAGCTGTCGCCACCGGCGCCAACCTAGTGTGAATGCTCTGAAAAGCTAATCATTTGGATATCACAGCATCTTCTTCCTGTCGGTTAAATTTCGCGTCTGTAGCACATCATCTTCGTGGTGTAGCAATTTTAATGACCGGTAGTGTAGGTCTATGAGAAGCTGGACGCTCCTTGTGCGATATTGCAGAAAGACCTGACATGAATGTAGTAGCTGTACATGCTTGCTGGCAGCGGTGGTTACGAGAATGTACGGTCGCAACAAGACCGGGCTTCGCTCCGCCACATGGAACTGGCGACAGGGAAGACCATCGTGTGCGGCGTATGACTCTGGAACATCATACTGCATCTGAAGCAGCAATCTGAGCAGCAATTGCCACGACAGTGACACAATGAACTGTTACAAATCGGTTACATCAAGGACAGCCCTGTAAGCATGCAATGCTCAAAACCCAAATCTCCGTCATCTGCGACGTCAGTAGTGTCAAGCGAGAGCTCATTGGTGGGCGGCGTGGAGGTCTTCTGCTCTCTGATGAAACCTGGATATGCCTCGTTGCCTCCTAGCCGAGGAAGCCAGTTGAGAGCCTGCAATAAACCTGTCTGCGTGCTAGACATGCTCGACATACACCTGAAGTTACAGTCTGGGGTGCGATTACATGTGGTAGAGGAACCACTCTCGCGGTTATTCCATGCACACTCACTGCAAATTGGCCGGCCGTTGTAGCCGAGAGGTTCTAGGCGCTTCAGTCTGGAACCGTGCGACCGCTACGTTCGCAGGTTCGAATCCTGCCTCGGGAATGGATGTGTGTGATGTCCTTAGGTCAGATAGGTTTAAGTAGTTTTATAAGTCTGATTTAAAGTAGTTGTCACTTGACAGGCAACGGGCTGCAAGGCTCCCGCCACCAATAAACCAATGGCAGCCGGCGCTGTCGGCTGCCACTGCGTTGCCACTTCGCTCTCCTAAGCTGACAAAGGCACTGTGCCAGCGAGTCCTCAGCGAGCCGTTGTAGGCGTGCGGCTGAGAGATTTGAGTGACTTGTAGCTTCGCGTGTTTACGATGTCTGATGAAAGCAGTCGCAAGAGAGGGAGGCCGAGGCGTCGTTATACGCGTGAATACGTGTGTTCCATAAGGGAGTATTTTGAGAGAGAGAGAGAGAGAGGGATGCAGGAGGGCCTCTCGTTCCTTTGGATAAGGTGGTGGAGCGAACTGCAGCTGCTCTGCAAGTTAGCGAACGATCAGTAATAAGAATCTGCAAGGAGAAATTCACGACAGAAGGCTCAAGTGAATCATCTAAATTGGAGACACCTGGGAAAAAGAGGCGACTAGAGAACAGGGTCACAAAACTTGACTCTTTTCAGGAAGATGCTATTCGTCGTCAAATATACGCATTTTATTCGAGGAAGGAGTATCCGACACAAAAAACTACATGCTACCCTCACAGCGGCTGACCTGTTTCAGGGTAGTAAATCGTCTTTGTTACGAGTCGTGAAAATGTTAGGATTCCGCTATAAATCCGTCTCTGGCAGAAAGTTACTAATGGAACTAATGGAACTAATGGAACACCAAGATATTGCAGCCTGGCCTGGCCCATGCGACTGACGCGTAACAGCGTCTGGGTAACGCGTAATTCCCAGCCATGGTTCGACAGGAAGGGTTCGCACGTACACCCTGGTATGGGCCAGGCCCAGGGAGGGGTGATTGCCTAAGCTGCTACCTTCCCAAATTGCCGATTGGTCCCTCTGTCAGGTGTTCGGGAGGTGTGACCTGAGGTGTGAACAACCACCTAAGGTGGGTGCGCCCCCTTGTGAAGTGGGCCCCAATTGGAAGGAGTTTGCCTTTGGGATGCTGAAAATCATGGGGGATTTTCTCGCAATTAGCCAGTCATCTTCACAATCAATGTCTACGAAACGTAAACGGAATGAGGCTAACGATTCAAAGATCCTCCCAACTGCACCACAGTTCCGCGTGCTTTCAAGTACTGAAGACTGTCAGTCCTTCGCAACTGTAAAGCTGTTGATGTCATTGCCAGCCCTATGAACTTCAGCTGTCGTTTGCAGAAAGACACTTTGCTTTTGGAGGCTACTTCGGATTCTCAATCACAACTACTGCTTGCGCCTCACTTCTTCATGGTTATCCTGTTTGTTTCGAGGCTCATAGAACTCTAAATTCTTCCCGTGGTGTTATTTACACTAGGCTGGTCAACGGCCTGGCCGAGGCCGAAATCCAATCTTACCTCTTTGATCAGGGTGCCATTGCCATCCATCAGGTGATGAGAAAGGTAGATTCCTCCGTAGCGCCCACCCACACTCTTTTTCTCACCTTTGATAGAGTGGTGCTTCCGTCCAAGATCAAAGCAGGCTATGAGATTATCGCAGCCCGACCATACATTCCAAACCGGAGGCGCTGCTGCCAGTGTCATCGTTTCAACCTCGTATGCAGTGAAATGTGTAACCTGTATCAATTCCAGTGTTGGCCATGCTGCCTCTTATCGGAATTGTCCCGTGTATCTTGGTAAACGGGTTGTCCAGGAGATCCGGGTAAAGGAAAAAGTGCCCTACCCAATCGCTCGCAAGTTATTGGCTAGTTGCAAATCCTGCATTCCCTCGCCTGGCACTGATAGTTCTCCATGAAGGACGTGACTACGCAGACATGCGACCTCAAATTCAGCATTGAGGTTGTGAAATTGCCCACTGTCAAAGTAGCATCGCCATACCCCTGTCCAGCTGTGCAACAAGCCATCTAACTCGCCTCAAGGGGCGAAGCCACCAGCTACACTACCAGTAGGCCACAAAGGATACAAGGTACTCCCATGAAGACTTCCTACGTCCCTCCAGCCAAACAACACCAAAGTCTTCCTCTGCTAACCAGAAAGGCTGCAAGAACTCCAACAAAGGCAAATAGTCTTCTCCTTTGCCGACTACAAGATCCTCTTCTATGGTGTTGCCACGTGATAGTCCGGTCGGCCTCCGTCTCACCGGTGCGCATCACCCACCGTGTTTCAAAATGGTTCTGAGCACTATGGGACTTAACTGCTGTGGTCATCAGTCCCCTAGAACTTAGAACTACTTAAACCTAACTAACCTAAGGACATCACACACATCCATGCCCGAGGCAGGATTCGAACCTGCGACAGTAGCGGTCGCGCGGTACCAGACTGTAGCGCCTAGAACCGCTCGGCCACACCGTGTTTCCGCGTTGGACTCAACAGACTAACAGCACAAGCAAGCTGATGATTCTGTGGACCTCATGGAGCAGGATCCTCCCGCTTCTGTGTCCTGTAGCAACGAGTTTTCACAGACTGTCAATCGTCAGCCGCTGAGGTGACACCACTTCATTTATTCCTCAGTGTGACTCCTCCTATGGAATGTTCGCGGTCTTAGTCCCACAAGGCGGATTTATTACTGCTTTTAGCATCGCAACGTCTCCTTGTACTCTGCCTTCAGAAAACAAAATTGCATCGTTATGACCGCTTTGAGTTCTCACATTTTTTCCCAGTTCGTTTTGACCTTTCCCCTGAGGTCAGCATTCCATCTCATGGGAGCGTCTTGCTGCACATAGAGGATGACATTCATGATACACCCACCTCCCCAACTACCCATCTTCAAGCTGTTGCAGTTCGCCTTTTCCTTCCTCACCAGACATTTCCCTCTGTACTACTTATGTTCCCCCATCATTCGATGTCATCAAGGCAGACTTCCTTCAGCGTATTGAGCACCTACCTCCCCCATTTCATCTACTGCTTAAATGCGTGTCATCGCCTTTGGGATTCTTCCAGAACCTGTCAGAAGGTTGCCCTCTTGGCTGACCTTCTTAATCAGCTGAACCTCTTCTGCCTTAACACTGGAGCACCCACTTTCCTTTCCTTGCACACCTATTCCCATTTGTGGCTACCCTTCATATCCGTTTGCTGACTACTGCCCCACCTGCGTGCACGCCAAAATGGCAGCTTACTAAGACTGATTGGCGGCTTTACTCGTCCCTGGCGCCCTTCGAAGAACAAGATTTGCTCCGTTGTGATGAGAAGGTGGAATATCTCACAAACGTTATCCTTACTGCTGCAGAATGTTCCATTCCTCGCACTTCCTCTTTACCACGCCACGTCCCAGTCCCTTGGTGGACCGGGGCATGCCGCGAAGCAATTCGCGCTCGGAGACGTGCCCTCCGAGTTTTTAATCATCATCCTACGATGTCAAATGATGCGTGCAAAGCGTCGTCGCTTTCTTCGGGATAGCAAAGAAGCTAGTGTTAATTCACTAGTTCTTTCAACAGTTCCACCCCTTCCTCTGTCGTGTGGGCAACCTCTGACGGCTCTCTGGAACCAAGATCCATTCGCCAATTTCCGGCCTGACAGTAGCGGACGATGTCATCGTGGACCCTACTGCTATCTACAACACCCTGGGCCGCCATTTTGCGGCTATTTCGAACTCTTCTCACATCACCCTGCCTTCTTCCATCGGAAACGAGTGGAGGAGGCTCGAGGCTTCTCCGAATCATGAGTTATACAATGCCGCCTTTACTATGAGGCAGCTAGATCACGCTCTCACGTCATGCCGGTCCTCCGCCCCATGGCCAGACGCTGTCCACAATCAGATGTTGTAGCACCTTTCTCTTTCGGGCAAGCACTTTCTGCTAACTGCATCTGGGCAGAGGGCACATTTCCCGAACGTTGGCGTGAAGCCGCCGTCATACCCATACCTAACCCAGTAAGGACAAAAACCTTCCTTCTAGCTACCGCCCCATCTCTCTCATCAGCTGTGTTTGCAAGGTGATGGAACATATGATTCATTCCCAGCTGATATGGTGGCTCGAGTGTCGCAACTTACTAACCATTGCACAGTGTGGATATCGAGCGCAGCATTCCACAGTTGACAATCTCGTTACTTTGTCCACCCATGTCATAAATGGTTTTCTGCTGAAATCCCAGACTGTGGCCGGGTTTTTTGATTTGGAGAAGGCCTACGACACCTGCTGGAGAACTGGGTGGCCGAGCGGTTCTACGCGCTTCAGTCCAGAACCTCGCGACTGCTACTTTCGCAGGTTCGAATCCTGCCTCGGGCATGGATGTGTGTGATGTCCTTAGGATATTTAGGTTTAAGTAGTTCTAAGTTATGAGGGGCTGATGACCTCAGATGTTAAGTCCCATAGTGCTCAGAGCCATTTGAACCATTTGGAGAACTGGTATACTCTTTACACACGGGGCTTCCATGACCACCAGCCCTGTTTCCTTCAGGAATTTTTAAAAGACTGTGTTTTCAAGGTGCGTGTGGGTTCCGCTTTGTCGGACACCTTTATGCAGGAAACCGGCGTGCCTCAGAGTCCGTCCTGAGCGTCGTCCTCTCTGCTATCCCATTAACCCTATATGGCCTGTCTCCCACTGGGCACCTGTGGCTCCCTTTCTGTTGTCGATTTTCCCATCTATTGCAGTTCTCCAAGGACCTGTCTCACTGAGCGGCGTCTTCAGCGATTTCTTGATAGTCTTTACTTCTGGAGTATCGACAATGGCTTTCGTTCTTCTGACAAAACCGTCTGTATGAATTTCTCGTGGCGCAATTGGTTTCTCCCACCATCTTTACATGTTAGGCCTGTTGCTCTTCCGTTCGTTGAAACTACGAAATTCCTGGCGCTCATATTCGATAGGAACTCTCTTGGTCCTCCCATGTGTCTTACTAGCAGGCTGCTGTACGCAGTCCCTCAATGTCCTACTTGTCCTCAATAGTACTTCCTGGAGTGCAGATCGAACCACCCTCCTCCATTTGTATCCGTCCATTTGTCTGTTCGAAACTAGACTATGGGTGCTTTGTTTATGCGTCTGCACGTTCGTCTCTCTTACGCCGTCTCAACACTATCCACTATCGTTGCATCCGTTTGGCCACTGGCACCTTTTACCCTAGCCTTGTTGAAAGTCTTTATGCTGAAGCTGCTGAACTAGCACTGTCCGACTGCCGTGATTTTCTCCTCAGCAGTTATACATGCCGTTTGTCATGAGTGGCCACCTGTTCTATGCCTCCTTCTTCGATGATTCCTTTGACCGCCAGAATGGGTGGGGCTCGTCCCTCTTCTATCTTACCCCTGGAGTCCGCTTTCCGCACTTGTTCCGGTAGCTTAACATCACACTACCTGCAATTTTCCCGATAGGTGTGAACCCATCACCACCTTGGATTCGTGAAGCAGCCCTTGTAAACCTTGGTCTTCATTCGCTTCCTAAGGACACTACTCCATCCTGGGTCTATCGCCTTCAGTTTCACGACCTTCACTTGGAACTTCGCCATAGTATCTTTGTGTACGCTGATGGCTCTCAGACTGACTGTGGTGTCGGGTGTGCCTTCGTCATTGGCGCCCATGTATTTCGATATCGGCTTCCAGCACATTGCTCAGTATTTATAGACGAGCTCTTTGGCCTGTATCAGGCCACGGAGTACATCTAGTGACACAGACTTTTCAAGTATATCCTCTGCTCAGACTCTCTCGCCTACTTCAAAGTCTATGTGCGCTGTACACCGCCCATCCCTTAGTGCAACTGGTCTAGGAAAACTGTCACTTGCTCACTCTTGGTGGAGTCACTGTGATGTTTATGTGGGTTCCTGGTCATGTTGGTATGCCAGGAAACGAGGCTGCTGCTGACCCTATTGCCAAGGCTGCAATCCTCATGCCTCAGCCCACTAGGTCCCACATTCCTTCGAATGATATCTGTGCTGCCGCCTGTCAGGAGGTGGTGTCCCTTTGGCCCTGCCATTGGTCCTCCCTTCGTGGGATTAAACTCCGGATTATTAAGCGCCTCCCAGGACCTTAGACGACGTCCTCTCGGTCCTCCCGCCGGGAGGAGGTCATTGTAACTAGGTTGCGTATTGGACACTGCCTATTTAGCCTTCGTCATTCGTTAAGCGACGCTCCCCCACCACTTCGTACACATTGCGCCCGAGTTTTAAATGTCCGCCACTTCCTGACGGAATGTAGATTTTTAACCGTTTACGTTCCCACCCCCCCCCCCCCCCATGAACCATGGACCTTGCCGTTGGTGGGGAGGCTTGCGTGCCTCAGCGATACAGATGGCCGTACCGTAGGTACAATCACAACGGAGGGGTGTCTGTTGAGAGGCCAGACAAACGTGTGGTTCCTGAAGAGGGGCAGCAGCCTTTTCAGTAGTTGCAAGGGCAACAGTATGGATGATTGACAGACCTGGCCTTGTAACAATAACCAAAACGGCATTGCTGTGCTGGTACTGCGAACGGCTGAAAGCAAGGGGAAACTACGGCCGTAATTTTTCCCGAGGGCATGCAGCTTTACTGTATGATTAAATGATGTTGGCGTCCTCTTGGGTAAAATATTCCGGAGGTAAAATAGTCCCCCATTCGGATCTCCGGGCGGGGACTACTCAAGAGGATGTAGTTATCAAAAGAAAGAAAACTGGCGTCCTACGGATCGGAGCGTGGAATGTCAGATCCCTTAATCGGGCAGGTAGGTTAGAAAATTTAAGAAGGGAAATGGATAGGTTAAAGTTAGATATAGTGGGAATTAGTGAAGTTCGGTGGCAGGAGGAACAAAACTTCTGGTCAGGTGACTACAGGGTTATAAACACAAAGTCAAATAGGGGTAATGCAGGAGTAGGTTTAATAATGAATAGGAAAATAGGAATGCTGGTAAGCTACTACAAACAGCATAGTGAACGCATTATTGTGGCCAAGATAGACACGAAGCCCACGCCTACTACAGTAGTACAAGTTTATATGCCAACTAGCACTGCAGATGACGAAGAAATTGAAGAAATGTATGATGATATAAAAGAAATTATTCAGATAGTGAAGGGAGACGAAAATTTAATAGTCATGGGTGACTGGAATTCGAGTGTAGGAAAAGGGAGAGAAGGAAACGTAGTAGGTGAATATGGATTGGGGCTAAGAAATGAAAGAGGAAGCCGCCTGGTAGAATTTTGCACAGAGCACAACTTAATTATAGCTAACACTTGGTTTAAGAATCATGATAGAAGGTTGTATACATGGAAGAACCCTGGAGGTATTAAAAGGTATCAGATAGATTATATAATGGTAAGACAGAGATTTAAGAACCAGGTTTTAAATTGTAAGACATTTCCAGGGGCAGATGTGGACTCTGACCACAATCTATTGGTTATGACCTGTAGATTAAAACTGAAGAAACTGCAAAAAGGTGGGAATTTAAGGAGATGGGACCTGGATAAACTGAAAGAACCAGAGGTTGTACAGAGTTTTAGGGAGAGCATAAGGGAACAATTGACAGGAATGGGGGAAAGAAATACAGTAGGAGAAGAATGGGTAGCTTTGAGGGATGAAGTAGTGAAGGCAGCAGAGGATCAAGTAGGTAAAGAGACCAGGGCTCTTAGAAATCCTTGGGTAACAGAAGAAATATTGAATTTAATTGATGAAAGGAGAAAATATAAAAATGCAGTTAATGAAGCAGGCAAAAACGAATACAAACGTCTCAAAAATGAGATCGACAGGAAGTGCAAAATGGCTAAGCAGGGATGGCTAGAGGACAAATGTAAGGATGTAGAGGCTTATCTCACTAGGGGTAAGATAGATACTGCCTACAGGAAAATTAAAGAGACCTTTGGAGATAAGAGAACCACTTGTATGAACATAAAGAGCTCAGATGGAAACCCAGTTCTTAGCAAAGAAGGGAAAGCAGAAAGGTGGAAGGAGTATATAGATGGTCTATACAAGGGCGATGTACTTGAGGACAATATTATGGAAATGGAAGAGGATGTAGATGAAGATGAAATGGGAGATACGATACTGCGTGAAGAGTTTGACAGAGCACTGAAAGACCTGAGTCGAAACAAGGCCCCGGGAGTAGACAACATTCCATTGGAACTACTGACGGCCTTGGGAGAGCCAGCCCTGACAAAACTCTACCATCTGGTGAGCAAGATGTATGAGACAGGCGAAATACCCTCAGACTTCAAGAAGAATATAATAATTCCAATCCCAAAGAAAGCAGGTGTTGACAGATGTGAAAATTACCGAACAATCAATTTAATAAGCCACAGCTGCAAAATACTAACACGAATTCTTTACAGACGAATGGAAAAACTAGTAGAAGCCGACCTCGGGGAAGATCAGTTTGGATTCCGTAGAAATAGTGGAACACGTGAGGCAATACTGACCTTACGACTTATCTTAGAAGAAAGATTAAGGAAAGGCAAACCTACGTTTCTAGCATTTGTAGACTTAGAGAAAGCTTTTGACAATGTTGACTGGAATACTCTCTTTCAAATTATAAAGGTGGCAGGGGTAAAATACAGGGAGCGAAAGGCTATTTACAATTTGTACAGAAACCAGATGGCAGTTATAAGAGTCGAGGGACATGAAAGGGAAGCAGTGGTTGGGAAGGGAGTGAGACAGGGTTGTAGCCTCTCCCCGATGTTATTCAATCTGTATATTGAGCAAGCAGTAAAGGAAACAAAAGAAAAATTCGGAGTAGTTATTAAAATCCATGGAGAAGAAATAAAAACCTTGAGGTTTGCCGATGACATTGTAATTCTGTCAGAGACAGCAAAGGACCTGGAAGAGAAGTTGAACGGAATGGACAGTGTCTTCAAAGTTGGATATAAGATGAACATCAACAAAAGCAAAACGAGGATAATGGAATGTAGTCGAATTAAGTCGGGTGATGCTGAGGGAATTAGATTAGGAAATGAGACACTTAAAGTAGTAAAGGAGTTTTGCTATTTGGGGGGCTAAATAACTGATGATGGTCGAAGTAGAGAGGATATAAAATGTAGACTGGCAATGGCAAGGAAAGCGTTTCTGAAGAAGAGAAATTTGCTAACATCGAGTATAGATTTAAGTGTCAGGAAGTCATTTCTGAAAGTATTTGTATGGAGTGTAGCCATGTATGGAAGTGAAACATGGACGGTAAATAGTTTGGACAAGAAGAGAATAGAAGCTTTTGAAATGTGGTGCTACAGAAGAATGCTGAAGATTAGATGGGTAGATCACATAACTAATGAGGAAGTATTGAATAGGATTGGGGAGAAGAGAAGTTTGTGGCACAACTTGACCAGAAGAAGGGATCGGTTGGTAGGACATGTTCTGAGGCATCAAGGGATCACCAGTTTAATATTGGAGGGCAGCATGGAGGGTAAAAATCGTAGGGTGAGACCAAGAGATGAATACACTAAGCAGATTCAGAAGGATGTAGGTTGCATTAGGTACTGGGAGATGAAGAAGCTTGCACAGGATAGAGTAGCATGGAGAGCTGCATCAAACCAGTCTCAGGACTGAAGACCACAACAACAACAACGTTCCCACTTGATTTTGCCGCCTCAGTTATCAGCCGTTTTAGCAAATGACGCGCAGGCTGTCGACTGCATCTCACTTTTGTCCGTCAAAGCAAATGGCGAAGGCCATTGAATTTTTATTTTTGGACCTCCGTTTGTCTATGGTGTCTTTTGTAGCCCTTTCTCCACGTCTCTGTTTTTAGCTGTCTTCTCGTATGTATTTTGGGATTGACGTATTGTCGTTTTTCAACTCTGCTCTGTCTTCGTGTTCTATAGTTTTGGCTTGGGCGCGTGTGACCTCAGTTGTTTTTTGCAACCTAAAAAACAAAACAAACAAACCTTCGCTGCCTAATAGTAGATCACAGAGAGCAACTAAGGACCATCTGCATGAAATTGCTTGCGCGTTACTAGGCCGGTCGTGACAATTTTTTATCTAAACGTCACAGGCGGTGAAACATGGGTTAATCACTTCGAACCAGAAACAAAGTGGCAATTCATGGAGTGGCGTCACACCACCTATACCGATAAGGTTATGGCAACGGTCTCTTGGGACTCTAAAGGAGTTACTCTGTTTAATGTCCTCCTTCATGATACACCGATCAACTTGGAAGTGTATTACGCTACCCTCACGGAATTGATGAAACTACTTCAGCATATTCGTCACCAGAAAAATGCAAACGAATTTCTCCATCTCCATGACAACGCAAGGCCTGACACAAGTCTGAGTATCCATGAGGAGCTCACAAAACTTTATTGGGCTGCTCTTCTCATTCATCCCACTGCCTGAACCTCGCACCTTTCGAATTCCAAACGACTGGCCCAATTTAGAATGCTCTCCACGGGAAGCGTGGAGGTTGTGGAGGATATTAATGCAGCAAGACGTTGGCTCCGGCGCAGACCAAAGGAGCGGTACCCCTTGGGCCTACATCAGGGCTTCACAACATACGTGGTCGTGGAGCAAGTTGTGACCAGCAAGGCGCTAGCACGCTACCCCCACTACCGGACCAGAGCGGAGAGTGGGGAGAGTCACGTGGGGCACACAACAGCTGCCGCCAGTCAATGTAAATCCGCGGCCACCTGCAGGGATATCACTCACGAATTATTACTGCGACAAATGAAACAAATAAAGGAGAATGTACATGTGCCACATAATTTTATTAGCTTAGTGTACGCCTCTACATACGCATTAATTTGTGAACTATTACACAATAAAAGGTGTCACTGAAGTGTGGGATTCTCGGTTATCTTGTACTTTTTGCCCTTTACAATTGCGTCTATGTTCGGAGTAATTGTTCTTGTGCATTTTAGGCGCAGCGTGCAGTTTAAATTTCGATCAGACAATGCGTTTCTCAGGTGCGTCTTGTTACATTTCATTGCAGAGAACAGTTGATCACAAACATACATGGAACCGAACATTGATATTATTGTAGCCGCAAGTTTGTGCAAATGAGGAAATCTATCCTGATGGAAGTGTCTGTAGAATTCCAAAATGTTTTTCTTGTTCTGAAATGTGTCTCTGTATTCTCTCACACTGCAGGTCAATAATTTCTTGCTGCAGCTCAGGACGAATCTCTTAAATATTTGCTGAATATAGAGATAACAGATCAAAATCACTGTCTAGTGCTGTCAGATCTTGAAAGCGCTGATCAACTAAACTATGTGATTAACGTCCAGTCTTTGTGAACATCTTGCATGTATGATAATTTAGAAAAATGAGCTAGGTTTCCTGTTTCCAGCTGACTCGCCCAAAGTGTCAATTTCATTTTAAAAGCTCGTATTCGATCTATGAAATGAGTAATTAGCAGATCTTTACCTTGTAGTAAAATGTTAAAAGCATTAAGATGGCTAGTTAAATCTGCTAAGAACGCGAGATCACATTCAAACGTGCGCGCGCGAGCATGTGCCTGAGCAGACGCTAGTACTCGCGCTCAAAACCGGCCAGTTGTTAAGCCCTGGCCTACAGACGGTCCCAGTAAGGTGGCATAATGGCGTCGCAGTAAAAGATTATGTTGAAAAATAGGTTTTTGTAGCCAAAAGAGTTGGTAATAATGTGGAGTATTGGAATCGCTTATAAAATCAACCTGCTTTCAAAAAAAGAAAAAAAGGTGTTGCATTATGAACTGAAAACTCCTCGTTAAAGGTACAGAGTTCCATGCTCTCGTAGGATATTCATCCATCACTTATAAATTCTTTTACCTCTGAAGCTGATTTCTGTATGGGTATAATGCGAAGTTCCACCGTGGCACGCCCCCTGTAACTGACTGAGTGTATCAGTTATAATGTTAGGAGGGGTAAAAGCCGTATCACATTCAATAAAACCAAGCTCAGTAAAGAATTTTGGTGTTCAGATACACCTTCGCGTAGAGGCTACCTTCACCTTTGCCGAATCCTGAAATGCCCATGCTAGCCGAAAAGTATGGCTGGGTGGTTGAAGTTCTGGAATAAAATTCGATAGGACAGCAGTTCGGAGTCGCCCCTTTCGCTATGAAACATCTTTTCGCCCGTGAGTTCTAACAAAATACTCAAGGTGAAAGCTATAACGTTTTCTTTCGGTATCTTGTCTAAAGAGTTCTCACGAAATGTATGTACGTAGCAGAATAATCACTTCATAGGTAGCATATGCCATCTAATGGCGACAGAAAACAATTCTGAGGATGTTGTCTGTGAGAACCAACGTAATGGCGAACTCTAGTACCTGTCTCTGTAACAAGTTTAGATCACATAAACATTTACAAAAGCATTATTTCTAGGGCATCTGGGAAATAATACCAATATGACCAATCAAGTAAATTTATTTGTGGTGTGTTGCTTTGTGCTCTCATGAGCTTGCCTGCCTCAACGATATGTGCAAGCTGAACGGAGGGGTGTCTGTAAAGAGTTTGTAGCATTTAAAAAGCGTCATTGTTTAGTTCCGACTTACTAAGGTACTGGCAGACTAGCAATTTACAATGAGTAATACCTAATGGAAGAAAAGAATAATCTCTGCTGGTCCGTGCAGGTGTAAAGATGTGCTGAAAGCAGTGTGGACTAGAACGCTTTTGTTCAAAGGGAAGGTAACTGGAACAAGTGCTGAGTTACATTCGTAAATCACAGTAACTACTCAGCATCAGCTCTGAGCAAGCTAAATATGACGGATAAATGGCACACATACGTATGAGACCACGAAATTTTAAAATATTGGTACTGACTGGAACAAAGTACAGTAGTATAGACGGTCCAGTCACATTAATGTGGCCAACGGCTATGTTCGACGTCACAGTGCAATAACCACTCACAAACGGTAGGTGACAGCACTAGGAGTGGTGGGTATATAAATCACGTCGAAGGACGGGGAAGGAGGGGGGAGGGCAGAAAATAGTGTAGTCGTTGTCTTATTGTGGGAACGGAGCAATTTATCTGACGTCCAAAATGTCCCATTGGCTTTCTGGGATGAAAGTATTTCCAAAACGGCTAAGTTTGTAAACAGTTCGCCTGCCGCCGTGGTTAAAGTATACCGTATATGCCAAGTCCGCAGCTCGTGGTGTAGTGGCTAGCATTGCTGCCTCTGGATCACGGGGTCCCAGATTCGATTCCCGGCCGGGTCGGGGATTTTTCTCTGCCTGGGGACTGGGTGTTTGTGTTGTCCTCACCATTTCATCATCATTATTCATGACAGTGGCTAGATTGGAAAAAAGTAGTGCTGATGACCGCGCAATTGAGCACCCTACAAACCAATCATCATCATCATCATCATATATGCCAAACTGGCGCCGCCCAACACTTGTGCCGAGGCAGATGTGGTTCACCAAGGGCCATGGATGACAGGGGCGAATAATGGCTGCAGAGAAGTGTGCTGGCGAACAGACGTGCAACTTTTAAGCAGCAGACAGCCCTGATGAACCAAGGGGCTATCAACAGTATCTCCTCAACGACTCCTCAGCGGACGTTGTTGCTTATGGGCCTCCACAGCAGGCACCCTGTTCACGCACCAGTGATGACTGCGGCTCACCTGTGACAAAGGCGCGAATTTGTACACCAGTTCCGCAGCTGGACGTACTCTGAATGGCAACATGTGGCCTTTCCAGATGCTCCTCGAACTGAAAGCAAACACCATGTAACAATCGTTGGAAAGGTCTAGGCTGGAGGAGGGAGTGTTATGGTCTCGCGAATGTTTTCGTGGCTTTCTCTTGGGTGATGTCGTCATTCCGTCATTCTGGAAAACACACTGGATCAACACACTAGCATGCATCTATCCTTACAAACAGTTTGTTTTTCCTCAGGACACTGCAGCTGGTCACACAGTGAAACGAGTCTACTGGGGCACACTTGTATGTGGCACCCGAAGATTACAATAATATTAATATAAATTAAAATGAAACTAGTATACTATACACGATGTATCTCTGATAGGCTTTATAATGTAGATAGCTGACTGTACACGATCGCAGAGCTAAAGATACTGCTTCTGGTCTGAGATTGTAGTGTTGGAGTTAGAGAGCGCTAGGCACACAGTTGTAGGTAGCCGTCTGTGAGCAAAAGACGATGGAGTAGGCAGTTTTTATGGTGTGCTGCGTGAAGCCACCAAGTGTTAGATTAAGGTAGTATTGTTGAACTTGGAAGCAGAAGCCTTCATGCAAACAAGGTAAAGTTGTTAAATAATTATATATATTTGTGAGCCAGGTAGTATAGATGAGTTGGCTGATGATTTCTAATTGTTGAGTAACCCCAGTGTGTACGTAAACTGATTTGATAAAAAGGCTAGTCAGATATTTCATTTTTGCAATGTTTCTATGATTTGTTAACAGAGCTATATGTAATTTGAAGATTTGAATTTTTGCTGGTTTGGAGAGATTGGATAATACTTTCTGTATAATGCTCATTGTTTGTGGATCAATTAGTTAAGATGATATATTATTCTAACCAATGTAACTTCGATTTTAGATGTTTCTGAAAAGACAAACTTAACTTCCAATATAATTTTGCTTAAAAACTCAGTGTTGGTAATTCACCGTAATCGGTACCGCCTCCCGGTCCATGTCATATATTTTTTAAAGAAGATGAATTTTTCATAGATGTTTTCGTTTATCAGCCAAAACAATTTCATGTGCATTTCGAAGTATTACAGCCAGCGCAGCACATCGCTGAGGCTGTAGCTAGCATATTTATATGTTTCATGAGAGACCAGAATATATCGCTTTCCACCGTTGCTGCTTTAGAGGTAAGACAATTTGAGTTGTTTGTTGTGTGCACACAGACCAAAATTATCATTTTTTAACAGGGCCAGAGGATTCAGTACCTAAGAGGCTGAATGTATTGTGCGGTGTCCGTATTTCTTTATTGGCATTGGGAGTTGCATTGCACAATCAGTTCGTATAAAGTTTCGTTAACAATAACAGAGTAAGCCCACCGCTTGCTGCTACAGCACGCTACACTTTAGCTCAAGTTATGTATTCATTCCACAGTTCAGACTTTCATTCAATATAATTATAAGCATTTCTTATTTAAAGAACGTTACAGCAGTTCGCAGTGTACGTGCGTGATTCGAAGAGCACCAGGACGGGTTTACCATACCACCCCGCCCATCAACCGCCCAATTTAAACCCAATAGATAGTACGTGGGACCACACAGATTCGGACCATGGTTTCTCAAGCGAGAAATCTAGCGTAGCTGGCCAAGGCACTCGAGTCGGCATGACCCCACATCTCCATCAGTACCTTCCATAACCACATTGATTCTCTTCCTGCACATCTCGTAGAGTTCCTCCGTCTGGGTTCTGACAGGAGGCCACACTAACGTGACTTGACGGTATGTCCCAAATGTTGGGAAGGAATTAAGCCCTAGCACAGCCCTCTACTGGCTTACAATGTACGAGCACCTTCTTTTGTGCTAGTTCTACTCACCTATTTATTGACAAACTAAAAGTAAATGTTATGATTGAACGTGAGTTTTGTGTTAACGACAATGAACTAGTGCTTCTGAAACGTCCCCTTAGAACAATTTATAGAGGACTGTGCTTAAACTGACATACAATGTTTTTTTAGCGCAACGCAATCTGACTTTCAAAAATCCCTTCAAAAGAATGGCCCTGACTAACATTAATCTATACCTTTTACAAATCACTTACCTCACAAAAATCTTCGTTACTCGAACTACTGCAATACAGCGAGCGCCACTACTGCCAGCTAAATAAAAGATTCAAACTACAGAAGGCACTAACTACTGATGGGGATAGTTAGCAAATGAAAGATTTTAATAGAGAACAAACAATGTATTTACCTTAATAGTCATAATATATGTAATTTCAAAACTCCGCCATTTCCTTCCACACATCCACCACTGCTGGCGGCTCACCTCTAACTGCGCAACGCTATGCGCTGTTCACATACAGCTGCCGCTGCCCTACACTACAATGGCAAACAACAATGCAAACTAGCCACAGACTGCACACAGCACAGCCAGTGATTTTCATACAGAGCGCTACGTAACGTTGCCAATAAGAAAACATAAACAGCCTACTTACATAGCCCCCATGCTCCCCACAAAAAAATTTTACAAATTATTTTGGGCAGTAGCCAATAATGATTTGATAAAATTTTTCATAATTACAATAACAAAGATATCAAATGCACACATGTGCAGTGAAATGAATGCTTACAAGATACTTAATTTGATTAACTGGCGTCAATTACAATATTATAACATGAGAATACAATTACAAAGGTACAAAATACATCATTAAAAACATAACAATACAGATAATATTTGTAGTACAGGCTTTACAAAATAATAGAAATAACATATACATCAGTGTTACAGGAATTATGACATGAGTACATACATAAAAGATCAGAATAACTTTCGAAACATCAACTTCACACATGAGCATTAAAACAGAATAGAATAAATAATGTCTAAACATCTTTACAAAGAAAATAACATATTATCAGAAAAATTCTACAACATAACTCATATCAGTTAAACATATAAAGACAGGAAGAACATAAATACACAAGGGTACACAAACATATAGCGGAATAATACAAGGGAAGGACAGGGTTTGTTTTACTGCAGTATTTTCTTGGAGATCTCCCTTCGTTCTTCATTATTTCCAAAAGTCCTATCTATACTTGCTTTCTGTACTTTTCTCATATAGCCTCTCAGTGCATTTCTTCAAATTCATCGCAACTCATTCTCATATAGGTTACCCCTCTTAAGCTAAATCTACTGAGCTCAGATGCTAAACTAAGGGACGAGGCAATGCAGCAGCACAAAACAATTAATACAAACAGCAATGACAAAAAAATGGAAATTGGTGAAGCAACAATATTACAACTAAGATAAGGCACTGTGCAGCAAACAAGAAAAATAAATCAGTAGTAAAACTAGCTTAGAAGAGTAAGACAAATTAAAATTCAGTAGCACTATGCCTGGCAAACAGCAGCAGCAAATATAAAAAATATAAAACTTATATCTATACATGACAAAGCTCAAGCAGAAAAATATTACAGTAAAAATGGCCGTGTTTAATACCTATGTCACATCTTAACACTAGAGTGATGCATCACAAGAACTTACACTAGCAGATAAGTTACCAAATCGTAAAGAAATTATTTATGCAATTCCTGTGAAGGGAAATGTCTATTTATGTGCCCTCGTTTTCTTGGAAGTAGATCATAAATTTCTTATTGACTGGGTCTGTAGGCATAAAATAACTATATTAGTACATATATTCAATTTTATTTTAACCAATGCTGCAGTGCAGCTAGAAACTAGATATTAAAGAAAATGAGCAAATATGTACAAAGGACGGCATGAAACATCATTCATTAGCCATATGGCATTTCATAACGCAGTAAAAATTCCCTCAATTCTAGAGAAAGACGCTTGTCATAATCAGGTGTGCAGCTGTAAGCGTGTCGTATTTGCGGTTCTTTCTACAAAGGAATGTCAAAAGCGAGGATAATGGTCTCCCTTTTTTTTCTTTTCTACCTGTGCCTCTGAAAAGGCACGCACTCTAATGGCTTGTTCTCCAGGCGTCTGACACAGCTGGGTGCCCACGACGCACGTGCAGGTGGTCACTTAACTTTCTTACGGAAATATTTACGACAGCAGTTTCCGCTACAGTGACAGTCTCATATACAAAATTTCACAGGTCGAGAATTTGCATTGCAAATGTGTAGAAACAAGATCTTATGAATATAACAGTGTCCAAAAAAATTTCGTCGGCATTGTAATACATTCACGCATTTACATACATTTCATAACTCTTAAAGTACGATTCTTGGTTTCCAACAACCTTTTTCACAAACTAGAGTCCCTAACCACTACTCATTATTCCTTACCTTCTTCGTCGACACTTCTTCAATATTTCATCATAAAAGATACGTAGCATAATCAAATAACTCATATAGCATCAGCCTATTAATCATAACCATACCTCAACAGCATAATACACATTGTCATCGTAATAATAACATCGTAACACCTCAGTCAACTCTCAAAATCGTCGTAGCTTCCTCCAATAATTAAAAAAAATTCTCTGCTGATGTCAAAAGTGTCATCTGCCTCAAACGTACTTTAAAAATCATGATCCCATACCAAATACATCATTGAAAGCTCTCATAGTATCACAATGGTTCTGAAAAAAATATGAACAGTTCACAAAGTACAGACAAAATACAATTTCGTATGTGTGAAGTAATCCAACTCTGTAATTGCGTGGACATGTGTCACTGACGTAATAAAAAAATGTTTATCTCTCAGTTAAATGATCAGATAGCTGTGTAATTATGTGTTAGAGAAATATGGTACCGATGTGTAAAGTTGCATTAGCAAATACCATATTAGCTAGGGCTCCTTGTGCTTGCCAAACACATGGTACACAAAGTAAGTGTGTACCCCCCTGAGGATTAATGTAATTATACCCTCAGGTGTTACAGATTACAGCAATGGAATGAAATGTATCACGGAAAACCTTTGTACCTTTGTACTTCAAATATCTTTAAAAATAAATGTTTTAAGTACAAAATTAATCACTCAAATACGTGTACTGTAGCGCTAAACTGTGCGTCTTGTTGTAAGATAATCTCTGTGGAAGTGTCGTAGTTATTGTCCTTCGAAAGCTAAGTTCTGCAGAAGTCAATGTACTTACCTCATGATAAACAAAAGTGAAATGCTTTGGGTATAGATATCTTAGTTATTACGCTTATTGCGGTGATGAAGAAAGTACTGTGCTGTAACGTATTGTTGTCCTACAGAAAAGGCTGTCTCCTTGTAGCCATAGCACAAAAGTCACCACTAAACATGTCTCACTTTACAGAAGAATTCAGAAAAAACTGTGCAGATATAAAACAGATACACCACAAAAGCAACATTGTAAATTGTCACTAATTACCAGCGTCGTGATATAATTGTGTAGCTGTCACATAAACTAACCACTGTGTCATCTGGTATCTCTCAGAAAGTACTTTAATTCAGAATGTATCTTCAAGTAAACCAAAATGTTGCATTAAAATCTCATTACCAGTACTGGTAAATGTTGTGAGCCTTATAGTCGTTACGTAATCGTGCAACCTACAAGCAAGAATGCACACACACAATAACATTGTGACGTGTGTTCACAATAACGATGCATTCGTAATTTCTGTTTAAATAAGTTCTCTTGGTTCTTGAGTGGATATTGAACTTCAAAACATTGTTGCATGTTAACAGTTTCTCAGTGTGACAAATTGTACAAGTAGCGTGAAGTGAAAATTGCAAAGACTAAGTTAAAAAGCAGATTATCTGTCAATAAATGGTTTTACATGTGAAATGTGGTGTAAACCTTTACTCTTCCTAGTAAGCAGAATATCAACTTGAACGGAATTATCATGCGGTATTCGTCCGTAAAGAATACTGGAATTATGCTCAAGGTTAGCGTCAATGTTATTTTACTCTGAGCCAGCTGGCGCACGCGGCAGCCTGTGGTGCGACTCATTGTCTGTTCCTTTGTTGGCGCCCGTCGTTATTGGGATTAGGAGACCTAGCTTCTTCAAATTCACGTTGTCGAAAGGGCCCAGCTCTGTTAGAATCCTGTACGTTCTGATGAAATTCACGTCTGTCGTTATGATTATATCGTCTGTCGTCATGTCGGTAGTTCCTGTAGTTTCTTTCTTGTGGGTTAAGTGGAGGAGAATTTCTCCCTGAATTATCACTGCACGGTGGACCGTTGCGTCTGAAGCTATTCTGTCTCCCGTGATAGTAATAGTTCTGGTTGCCATATTGTCTGTTTCTATGATTGTCTCTGTCATATTCATTACTACGGAAATGCGATCTTTCTCTGTAACTATTACTCTGCCAGTGGTTGTCATATGGGTGGTGTCTGTTTTGGTCACGATTCGCATTGTAAGAATAGCCTTGTCGTGTCCAGTTATTGCTTCTGTCATCACGGAATTGTGACGGATGTGACCTGTAGTGATTGTTTTCCTGTTTTCGATCCCGCGACTGTCGGTGTCAATTTCTAATTCTTGTAAGAGTCCCTGAAAAGCTTCAATGTCGTCTTTGCAATGCCCTGCCAAAATAATATGTCGTAAATGTTCAGGTAATTTGATTAAGCAAATGCGTATGAGTTCTGAGGGGCTGTATGGGTTTGACAGGTACTGATTCTTGTGCAACATGTCTTCAAAATATTTCACAGACTGGAAAATTCAGATTGTTCGAAATGTTTCATCATTATGATGCTATGTTTTACTCGGTGTTGTGTAGCTTGATACCAATATGCTGAGAGGAACGCATGATAAAATTCTCCTTCACTGTGACAATCGTGAATGACCGATCGCATTCTTACAGCTGGTTTATTCTCTAAATAGCCACACATAAATTCTAACCTGTGCTCCAATGGCCAGTTGGGAGGAAAACAATGAGAGAATTGATGGAGCCACGCTTGTGGATGAATGTCGTTGGCAGAATTCTTAAACGTTTTGAATTTACGTGTAGTAATGAGCAGCTTATAGTCAAAATCAACGTGTCGGCGAGTAGCATATCGGTCATTGTTACGTCGTGTCGCCGGTTCCATCTCAAAATTCGGTGTACCTTGCCAATTTCTTTCATAATTTCCAAAGTGCCCTGAGTTATTATTTTGTGGCTGTTCCGTATTTCTATGTCCCTCTTCCCGTATCGGAGCGCGAGTGGCCTCTGAAATACGTAATTCTTGTATTACCTGTGTCAGCTGGTCTTGTACTTCCCGGATTTCTCTTTGGTGTTGCGTATTAATTTGATTCTGATTTTGTTTGAATTTCCTAATTTGTTCATACTCTTCTGTGTCAGTGAAGGCTACGGGTCTTGTGTCGTTCAGATCATCATCTACCTTTGTAGATAAGTTAGTGAACTGATCCGAAAGTTCGGCTACTTTCTCCGATAGTGTACTTATTTCCTCAGTGTGTTTTTCTGAACCAAGTTTCAGAGTGTCCATTTGTGTTGAAATCGTATCTACTGTGTCCTTTAAGTTTCCTTGAGTTTTTGCAAGTTGCGTAACCGAATCGGTAGATGCAACTCAGTCAATTTTAGCTTGCAAGGTGTCGTGATTTTCATGAACAATAGTTTGCAGTTCTTTTATGGCTGCTTCATGATTCTGTAATGCATTTTCATGACGCGCAAAAATAGGTTGTAAATGCTCACAAATTCGTGTTTTACGTCATTACAGACTTTCTGACATTTCGATTCAATGTTATGTAACTCAGCAGTTAAATCTTCACGTGTTTGTTCGAGAGTTTGTTCCAATGAGTCTAAATTTTGAAGCTTTTGCTGTGTTTGTCTCTGATTTTGTTCCATTGTGTGTAACTGTTGCTGTGTTTGTCTCTGGTATTGTTCCATTGTGTCTAACTGTTGCTGTGTTTGTCTCTGATTTTGTTCCATTGTGTCTAACTTTTGAAAATTCTGTTCCATTGTGTCTAACTTTTGAAGATTCTGTTCCATTGTGTCTAACTTTTGAAGATGTTGTCGCATTTGTTGCATTAATTGTAATAACAATGCATTGGTGTCTGGAATCTATTCCTCTAAGCTTTTCGGCAGTGCATTTGCACCAGCAACATTCACATTTTGACAAGCAGAAAATGTGTTTTGACTCATTTGAGAAAACGGTGAGAACCCAAAACCTGAGTCTACAGTATTTGCAATGTTGTGTTCCGTCATTCCCAATTCCTGAGGCGAGCTATTACCGACCGATCGATCGATAATGCTTCCCTGTTTACTACCTGTTTCACTGTCTACACCCTTATGTGACGCCCGCTCCATTTCCCTATGCACAGTTACCAAATTACTACTTTGAATATTAGTTAATTCAATACATGGTGGCGTTAACACACTGCTTTCGTCTTCACTGTCATTTCTCAGTTTACTTTGGAGCCTAGTGTTACGTTTTTCACACGCCATTATTGTCACAATATTTCACACAACAACACAGAAAAACACAATTTGAAGAGCAAAAATAGGGGAACACATTAACATAGCACTGAAAATAATATCTAGTTAATTGCAAGCGTAGCTGCGAAATACTTGGTGCAAATCTACATGCATGCCACAACTGTTTTACTGTACAACAATGAAAGCCTGCAACTACAAAGGAGATTCTCTCTACAATTACACACTAGCAATAAACAAAATCTACACTAATTACACAAACTACAAGAAAAAATCAGAAGATTCCAGTGAGGTATCCTGGCAGGGTCGCCATATGAAATGTCCCCTTAGAACAATTATACAGGACTGTGCTTAAACTGACACACAATATTTTTTTTTTAGCACAACGCAATCTGACTTTCAAAAATCCCTTCAAAAGAATGGCCCTGACTAACATTAATCTATACCTTTTACAAATCACTTACCTCACAAAAATCTTCGTTACTCGAACTACTGCAATACAGCGAGCGCCACTACTGCCAGCTAAATAAAAGATTCAAACTACGGAAGGCACTAACTACTGATAGGGATAGTTAGCAAATGAAAGATTTTAATAGAGAACAAACAATGTATTTACCTTAATAGTCATAATATATGTAATTTCAAAACTCCGCCATTTCCTTCCACACATCCACCACTGCTGGCGGCTCACCTCTAACTGCGTAACGCTACGCGCTGTTCGCATCCAGCTGCTGCTGCCCAACAGTACAATGGCAGATAACAATGCAAACTAGCCACAGACTGCACACAGCACAGCCAGTGATTTTCATACAGAGCGCTACGTAACGTTGCCAATAAGAAAACATAAACAGCCTACTTACACTTCTTCGTTTTGATCGTACACGCCTCTCACTAACAAGCAAATTCTACAGTTGAACTGCACTTACCTATGTCTAACTATTCAGGAAGTGAATGTTTCGTTGAAACCGTGAACCCACTGCAGGTGTATTGTCTCACGGTGTGGTTAAACCTAAGAGTGTTGCTGTTGGAACAAGGCAACTCTCGAATTTTGTTTCTTAATGACGATGAAAGCTGTCAGAAACATTCTCTTCATCGCCATATATATATAGTTGCCGCAGCCTACGGAATTGTATACAGGGTGATTGAAAATTCCCTTTACACATTTCTAGGACTTGTAGAGGGGAGAGAGTACATAGTATTTGGAATAGGAACCCGTGTCAGGAAACGTCATCCAACGAGACTACAGAGCGTCAGTTATAGGCGTGGGCGTCTGTAAATGTACGTATACACGGGGTGATTCCGTGGTGAGGTTACAGACTTTCTAGGATGATGGAAAACGATAAATGTATTCATCTGGCGTAAGGATCCCTGTACCGGAAACGAACGAGTCGAAGGTTATAAATGAAAACCGGTATGATACCTCTGACAGTTGAATACATATAGTGTAGGGCTGGTAACTTTCAGTGGCAATAGTGTGGACAAAAACAAGAAAAAATATTCAATAAACGTGGGCTCTAAAGTTCATACATTAACAGCTATGAACACTTGCTCAGTAGAGGAGATGTGTTTCGCATTAGCGAAGATGAACAAATGGTCATAGTTCCTCAGGTATGCAATTTGGAGACCACGTGTATTGGACATTTTTCTCGTTTTCGTCCACACTACAACCACTGATAGTTACCAGCCATACACTCTTCGCAATACAAGCACCGGTACATGTATTCAACTGTCAGCGGTATCAGAACGGTATTCATTTATAACTTTAGACTCGTTCGTTTCCGGTACAGGGGTCCTTACTTCAAATTAATACATTTATCGTTCTCAATCATCCTAGGAAGTCGGTAACATAATCACGGAATCACCCCGTGTATACGTCCATTTACAGACGCCCTCGCCTATAACTTTGACGATCTGTAGTCTCGTTGGATGACGTTTCCGGACATGAGTTCCTATTCAAAAATCGATGTACTCATTCCCCTCTACAAGTCCTAGAAGTCTGTAACGGGAATTTCCGACCACGCTGCACAGTAATAAGATTTTCTAACTGTTCAAGCGTTTGACGCCAAAGCTAACACTCTCTGTTTGAATATGTTGCTGCAGTTACCACTGAAATACAAAGTAGAATACTCATTTGATGCAAGAGATAACGAAAAAAAGCTTTTTGTATTTATATATTCATCTCAGCGTTGTTTTATAAAATGGTTCAAATGGCTCTGAGCATTATGGGACTTAACATCTGAGGTAATCACTCCCCTAGACTTACTACTACTTAAACCTAACTAACCTAAGGACATCACACACATCCATGCCCGAGGCAGGATTCGAACCTGCAACCGCAGCGGTCGCGCGTATCCAGACCTGCTCTTCCACAGTGGCCGGCTCAGCGTTGTTTTCGCTTTTTCATTATTTTCATGTAATTAATGATGTCGTTTCTGGACACTATAGTGCAGTTAATGACATTTCCGGATACACTTGTGGTCGATGCTGTCGGGCCGAAATTCTTTTTCGCTTATTGTAATTTATTGCTGGTATTATCATTATTTTCTCAGTGTGTTGTGCGCGCCTTATAACTTGACATACTGCTATGCTAAGTGGATACTCACCTAGACGTACTTTTTTTTATAAGTAGATTTGTTGACAGATTTTATTCTGAGGAATTGTTGACTAGTGGTTGTAGAGTGGGTCATATCTTCATTGTAATAACGAAGATTCTTAAGAACGTTTGAGGTCGCAGGTAAAGTTTTTGAATGCTCTATCACGTACTGGGGTTGACCTTGCCAAAATTCTTTCCTGTAGTCGTAGCACCGGCGCGACAAGACACTAGCTGATCTGTTTCCCTATGGCTGTGTAGTTTAGTTAACGCGGTTAATGAAACAGAGTAGCAGAACATTGCTAATAACGAGTTGAGATAACTGCTCCATAGCAGTGGCGTAAAAAAACTTAAAATGAACAGAAACTACAAAACAGTGCAGAGTAACGAAGGTCGTAGTTTATGTGGTAGTGTTATCGTTACATACATTACTGTTCATTCTGAATTCCAATAGATCATTTACAGAGCGAAAGGCATGTAGTATTTGAAATAACTTACCGTAAGGTAGCGCAGCTTGCGTCACAGATGTCTCGCTTTCTTAAGTGGTTTTCTCGTTGCCTTTGCCAAACGCTTCACATATTAGTTTGAAGATGTACTTACCACTAAATCCAAGCGACGTGGTCTGTACTGTATAACAGCAACACAACAGCTACAAATCCTTTAGATATAATTCTGTGTGGTTCAACCTTCGTTGTTTTATTTTTGTGAAGCTGTTGTATTTCGCATAATAGTGTGAGTCGTCTTATTTCATTGACTGCGTGTGAGACAGTTCCTTTGAGATATTCGGGACCACTGTAACCTCGCTTACAACGCAATATATTCTTCATTCTTTACTTAAAGCTCCATTATTATCGAAAAATTAAGCACATTTAAGTCAGTGGAGTTATCTTGGAGAACTACGAGATTCAAATCCCCGTTTTTCTATCCTAATTGAAATTTCTGACCGTGATCTTTCCTTAGATAAGACGCTGGTCAGTTTCCTCTCCATGTTTGTCTAATTGAAGAACTCTGCCTCTATCAAATTTCACACCTCTTTTCGTCCATCTAAAGCTATTCGGTGCCTGTGACGAATACGCAGGAGGCCACTTGCTACAATAGAATCGATGGATTTTATTCAGTTGAACATTATCGAAACTGCTACAACGTGTCTGAGCTTTCCTTTTCTACATTAGATCACGACGATATGACAGTGCCTGTGTTATTCCGGATTGTGAAGCAATGTTCCTTCGGACTTGCATGCAGTCGCGCACAGATTTTGATTGTCGTCATTCCATTGTACAGCTGATAACCATCCATATTCGCAACTGCGAATACATTTCATATATTAGATCAAGACATTGGCCGTGCACGTCATCTCTCTTCGCAACGAGGAATTATATAATATATTCCCACACGGCTTGTCATTTTCTACTCGCCCAATTTGCGTTCGACACACGCGAAACCGCACAAAAAACGTGTTTCGTAAGTGCTGGAGACTATTTGGTACCTCATCACGCCACGCCAAGAGGGTCAATAGGTCGCGGTGTCGTGATTACGTCGCGGTACACTCTAGGGTGAAGTTCGCCAACACAGTCGAACGCCTCATGTCAAGGTCGCAAATGCGCATCAAGCGAGGAGAGACACAGCGTGTCTCTTGGTGATAACCCAGTGATTACACTGTGCCAAAAGACCAAGCTGTTCTCATTTCCTGTATCACTTCCTCCTGTAGAGCCAGTGGCTAAGTCAGAGATCAGAAGAACTTAAGCAGTAGCTGCGGTGCTACCGCCACGTGAGTAGTGTCTGGTGTCTGGGCAGGGTCGTTAACCTTTGCGGTTCTGGCGGCCGTGCTCGCTTATCGGCGTACTGAAAGGCCGTGACGCGTCTAATCGCTCTCCGTGAAAGTATCCCACGTCGCGACAAGAAAATGTGCTGCCAAAACCTTCACAACGGTAAAGGTCAACTCTTTCAGTCAGTCTCTTCACAAGAAAGGAGGGAGTAAGATCAGGGTCTAACGATGTCGTTGGAGACAGATCACAAGTTCGGATTGGAATGTAGGGGTACGAATTCGGCCGTGTCCTTTGTAATCGAAGCATCCTGGCATCCTCTTCATTTAGGAAAACCTTGGAAAATCATAATATTGATGACACGACGAAAATTTAGACCTTGGAAGGAATGCAATCTTTCGAGTAAAAGAAACGCGTATCATGCAGCAAATTGTTGTTTGAGCCAAGAAAAAGTATGATTAAATGGTTTGTACGGGGTGTTTTATGTACGTCTGTGAAAGCTTGGCATCTGGAAAGAGAGAAAGAGACAAAATTTAAACATTCGAGATTTAAGTTTGGAGTAGAGCACAGAACATAAAATTGGTAGATGAAGGACAATGAAGTACTGGAATAGATAAAGGAACGAAGAACTTTGCCAAAACTTGGTTACGAAAAGGAAAGCAGGCAAGGTAGGATATCTACTGAGACGGAAAGGATTTCTCACAACAGCTATCGAAGGTACAGTGAAAGGACAGAAGAAAGTAGAAAAGAAAAGAAGAAAAAATGCTGGATGAAATGGAAAGAGGAAGATACAAGACTACGAAATAGCTGGTCTGGAACAGGATCAGTGGAAACAGGAATCTGATAATAGAAAGTATAGAACATGATGAGTCGAGAATGCGAATCCTGTACTCAGCCACAGCACTTGGTTCTTTGGGCTAGTAATTATCGTCCACTACCTCCATCTGCGTGCATCATAGTACGCGGGTGAGTCAAATGAAAACCTTAAATTTGTAATAACAAATCGAGATTTCGCACCGTTATCCTGTAAGTTTGTAAGAGTGCTACAAACAGAGTGCAGAATCTCCTGTAGGTGGCAGCGTACTGCAGATGCACACATACCGTCGCAGTATCAGTATAAAGATGGCTGCCCCACTAGCGACTTGCACCAGGGAAGAACAGCGTTCCGTTATTCAGTTTTTGCGTAGTGAAGGTGTGATACTTATTGAAATTCATCGACGAAAGAAGGTTCAGGACGTTGATGCATGTTTGTCACAGCAGCAAGTTTAAGAATGGTGTAGGAAGTTTGCAAATGGTGTGACTTCAGTGGAAGATGCTCCTCGTCCAGATCAGGCACTACGAGTTGTGACTCCACAGAACATTGCAGCAGTTGAAGCCATAGTGAAGGAAAACCGCCGAGTGACACTGAATGACATTGCAGCATGTTTACAGATTAGTCATGGGTAGCACACCACATTGTGCATGTTGTGCTCCAGTTTCACACAGTGTCTCCAAGATGGGTGCCACGGTAGCTGACCCCTGAAATGAGAGAACGACGTGTTGATGCTTGTGAAGAGCTACTTCGGCGCTTTGAACGAGAAGGTGATGCCTTCCTTGCAAGAATCGTTACTGGGGACGAAACCTGAGTTCACTTCCACCAACCAGAAACGAAGAGAGCGAGCAAGGAATGGCGCCATTCCTCATCACCAAAACCAAAGACGTTTCGAACAGAACCATCAGCAGGGAAGGTTATGCTGACTCTCTTTTGGGACAAAAAAGGCGTCATTTTGGAGCATTACATGCCTGGAGGGACCATTGTCACGAGTGCATCATACACAGATCTCCTAAAAATCATCTGCGGCCTACAATCAAATCAATGCGACGTGGATTGCTGTCGCAGGTATCCTTTTGCAACATGACAATGGTAGGCCCCACACTGTCCGTACAATAGTTGCAACAATCACAGATCTACATTTTGAGTGTCTTCCTCATCCACCGTACTCACCAGACCTTGCCCCAAGTGATTTCCATATGTTTGGACCACTCTAAGACGCAATGGGAGGAAAGAAGTTCCGTTCTGATGAAGGGGTACGCCACGCGGTGCATGAGTTGTTGCGCAGACTATCAAAAGAATTTTTTTCTGTAGGAATTTATGCACTTTGTAAGCGCTCAAGAACTTGCATTGAGCGTGGAGGAGATTATGCTGAAAAGTGATACAGCTTTGTACCACTTCTCCACAATAAATTATATTTAAAAAATGTTTAAGATTTTCATTTGACTCACCCTCGTACATAATGGTTTTGAGGATCAAAGCTGAAAAATGTTGCCCAGAAACGAAATTCTTTAAGAACACAAACAAGAGATGCATAACGCTTTGTACACCATGTGCAGATTACATATTTCACAAATAATAATAATAACGTATGCGTCGTATAAAGAGAAAATTAATGTTGCACTGCCGATCTGTTTCCTGCGCCACGTTTTTTTACAATATTCGAAAATACCCCATCCCAACTTTCACTAGATGAAATGGTTACCAGACTTATTTATACCGCCGATAACTTAGCCCATTTCAAAATGGTTCAAATGGCTCTAAGCACTATGGGACTTAACTGCAATGGTCATCAGTCCCCTAGAAATTAGAACTACATAAACCTAACTAACCTAAAGACATCACACACATCCATGCCCGAGGCAGGATTCGAACCTGCGACCGTAGCGGTCCCGGGGTTCCAGACTGTAGCGCCTAGAACCGCTCGGCCACCCCGGCCGGCTAGCTCGTTTCATGTGACCGCTTTCAGAAAAGATTTTTTTACGCATCTTGAACGGTTTAACAAGCGTCCGTGTACCCCGCGCTATAAAGGATAGCTTACACGCAATTTTAACATCAAATATACTGATGGAAAATATCGCATCACAAAGGAGGAGTTTTGCGACAAAAACGAAAAGTGGTAGGCGTATTTTTGGTTTCGAAAGACAAACTCTATTCAAATTTCGAGCCAATCACGTAACAGTGGCGCTTGTACCGCCACTATGAGGCTGCAAATCAAGTTTGCTTCAAAAACACGCTGAACGGTCGTGAGCATTAGTTAGCTTTAAGACTGGACGTTAATAATTAGTCAAGAATACCTCTAAGACGAATAAGACACCATTATCAACATCTCACTGAATTTGAACATGGCTACTAGAAGCTGGATGTTCCTTCTGAGGTATCTCAGAAAGGCTTGGCAAGAGTGCAGTTTGGTCTGGGTTGCGATTTCTATGATAGCAAGAGCACTCTCGTGGGTATCAGGAGCACTGTCGCGATTATCCCACGCACCCTGACAGCAAATTTGTACATCAGTCTGATGATTCGACCTGTTGTACTGCCATTCATGAACAGCGTTCCAGGGGGTGCTCTCCAACAGGATAACACTCGCTCACGCACCGTTTTAGTAACCCAACATGCTTTACATATTGTCGACATGTTGCCTTGGCCTGCTCGATCACCACATTCGTCTCCAATCAAATACATATGGGATATCATCAGACGACAACTCTAGCATCACCCACAACCACCACTGGCTGTATTCACCAACCAAGTGCAACACGCGTCGAACTCCATCCCTCAAACTGATCTCCGACTTTTGTACAACACAAGACACTCACGTTTGAGTTCTAGCATTCAACATTCTGGCCATTACCCTGTTTATTAATGTACCAGCATTTCACATACGTAATGGCTTATCTGGCACAATAACCTAAGATCTGGCAATTGGGGGGGGGGGGCGGGAGTGTAGCTCCGGAACCGTTGAAGATACTTTACCTTTGAACCTTGAGAAGTAGCAAAAGTAGTTCAAGACGTTAATTATGGTTTGCAGAGAAATGGTTCTCAAAAAGAGCTGAGAGCTGATAGATGCCTTACACAGCTGGATACAGACTACTGGCGCCGCACAGTTCCGCGTCAAACCTAATAATGAGGTGATACCTGAGTAGCTGTTGGTGACAGCAAAGGACTTGGAAGAGCAGTTGAACGGAATGGACAGTGTCTTGAAAGGAGGATGTAAGATGAACATCGACAAAAGCAGAAGGAGGATAATGGAATGTAGTCGAATTAAGTCGGGTGATTCTGAGGGAATTAGATTAGGAAATGAGACGCTTAAAGTAGTAAAGGAGTTTTGCTATTTGTGGAGCAAAATAACTGATGATGGTCGAAGTTGGGAGGATATAAAACGTAGACTGGCAATGGCAAGGAAAGCGTTTCTGAAGAAGAGAAATTTGCTAACATCGAGTATAGATTTAAGTGTCAGGAAGTCGTTTCTGAAAGTATTTGTATGGAGTGTAGCCATGTATGGAAGTGAAACATGGACGATAAATAGTATGGACAAGAAGAGTATAGAAGCTTTCGAAATGTGGTGCTACAGAATAATGCTGAAGATTAGATGGGTAGATCACATAACTAATGAGGAGGTATTAAACAGGATTGGGGAGAAGAGAAGTTTGTGGCACAACTTGACTAGAAGAAGGGATCGGTTGGTAGGACATGTTATGAGGCATCAAGGGATCACCAATTTAGTACTGGAGGGCAGTGTGGAGGGTAAAAATCGTAGGAGACCAAGAGATGAATACACTAAGCAGATTCAGAAGGATGTAGGTTGCAGTAGTTACTGGGAGATGAAGAATCTTGCACAGGATAGAGAAGCATGGAGAGCTGCATCAAACCTGTCTCAGGATTGAAGACAACAACAACAACAACCTACACCGTGTCTGCAGATGCACACTTAATGTTTAACACGTTCCTCGATCGTCTCTCTGAGAAATTTCGGCCTGAACCACAAGAAGCGACACATCCCCCCTCCCCAGGGGGTCCACAACTCTTTTGTGGATAAGTGCGTAGCGAGCATGGGACCCCAAGCTAATGTGGCCTTCCTTCCTTTCCGGGCTGCATACCTTCCCTTTCCGCATCCTTCCCCATCCCCCATCTTCGCACCCCCCCCCCTCACCTCCGCCTCTTTCCTTCCCTTTCTCCCCCTGTGGGAGTATGTTTTGTGCCTACGTCCGGAGACGGACGCTCGAAACTGTAACAAATTCTTCGCTTTCTCTGCTTGCAAGTCTTCATCCTTCCTTTGTCCTTCTCTTTTTCTTACCTCTTCTCTTTGCCGTTTTCTCCACTGCGGCGTTTGAGACCCCTCTTCTTTCCCTTTCCTTTCTCTTTTTTCCTCCCTGTGCGTGTTTGAAGGCCGACCCACGCATTTCCATGCATAGCCGGTGACGGGGTAACGCGTAATTCCCCGCCCCGGGTAGACAGGTAGGACACGTACATACCCCCTGGTAACGGCCAGGCCCAGGGAGGGGAGCTGATACCTTCCGAAAGTGCCGATTGGTCCCTCCGTCCATTTGTCGGGAGGTGTGACCTGAGGTGTGAACAATCACCTAAGGCGAGAGTGCCCTTACAGAGGGCCCCCACAAGGAAGGAGCGCGCCATCGGAGACGCTGGTAATCATGGGTGATACTGTCGCAATGGTTTCCTCATCTTCTACTATGTCAGCTCACAAGCGTTAAGTTCAATGAGTCTCAGCCACAGACAGTCCTTCCATCATTGCCACAGTTCCTTGTTGTTTCTCGGTCTGACGAAGTTCACGACTTCTCCACAGTCAACCCTTTCATTATTCAGAAAGGTGTCGACACAATTGCAGGTCCTGTAAAGTCTTGTTCCAGATTACGAAATGGCACCTTGTTGTTAGAAACAGTCAGTGCCCTACAGGCACAAAAATTGCTGCATACTTCACTGCTACACACCTTCCCTGTCCGGGTGGAACCGCACCAGACTGTAAATTCGTCACGTGGGGTCGTTTATACAAGCTCCCTCGACGGATTGTCCGACGAGGAAATTCAACACTACCTGTCTGAGCAGGGCGTAACGGCAGTTCATAGAGTCATGAAAAGGGTTGACACGAACATCATTTCAACCCGTACTGTCTTCTTGACATTTGACAAAGTTCCACTCCCATCGAAAATCAAAGCAGGCAATGAGATAATTTCCGTTCGCCCTTACATCCCAAACCCTACGCGTTGCTATCGGTGTCAGCGGTTCAATCACACCAGCCAGTTCTGTTCCAATCCGGCCAAATGTGTTACATGTGTCAAGGATGCCCATGAGGGTGCTTGTCCACCTCCATCCCCTCGTTGCATCAACTGTATGGGTGACCACGCTGCTTCCTCTAGCGATTGCCCCGTTTTTAAAGACGAAAAGCTCATTCAGGAAATCAGAGTGAAGGAAAAGGTGTCGACCTTTGCTGCTCGAAAATTATTCGCCAGTCGACAGCCCACCGTGTCTCAGACAAGAAAATACAGCACTGTCCTTGCCTCTCCACGGCAAAGGTGTCGACCTTTGCTGCTCGAAAATTATTCGCCAGTCGACAGCTGGTGGCAGGAGCTGCTCCTGAACAACCTATGGATCAGGATCTTCTGCCTTCAGCTGAATGCCATTCCATGCTGTCGGTCGCAAGCTCTGAACAGTCGCTGAGTTGACGGCAACCTTGGTCACATTCCTCCATTTTCTGTTCACCCTATGTCCATTATGCACTGGAATATCCGAGGCCTTCGAGCCAATCGGGATGAATTGTCAATCCTCTTACGATCCTACTCGCCGGTCATCTTCTGTCTTCAGGAAACAAAGCTGCGTCCCCATGACCGCTTTGTTCTCCCCCATTTTCAGTCTGTCTGATTTGATCTCCCCACTGTTGAAGGCACTCCAGCACATGGAGGACTCATGATTCTTCTCCATGATACTCTCCATTATCACCCAATCCCCTTAAACACTTCCTTCCAAGCTGTCGCTGTCCGTCTTTCCCTTTCTGGATATACCTTTCCTCTTTGTACTGTAGACATTCCATCGTCCACACCAATGGCACGAGCTGATCTCCTTCATCTTCTTGGTCGGCTTCCACCCCCCTATTTGCTGGTTGGGGACTTCAATGCCCACCACCCGCTTTGGGGATCTCCACATCCTTGTCCGCGTGGCTCACTATTGCTAGACGTCTTCAACCAAGCGGATCTAGTTTGCCTCAACACTGGGGACCCTACAGTTTTGTCTGACCCCACGACAAATTTCTCTCATTTGGACCTTTCGGTCGGTACTGTTCCGCTAGCTCGGCGCTTCGAATGGTTCGCCCTTGATGATACACACTCGAGTGACCACTTTCCATGTGTCCTTCGACTGCAGCCTCACCAGCCATATATGCGCCCGCGACGCTGGAAGTTTGCCCAAGCCGATTGGACACTTTTTTCGTCTCTAGCGACATTCGATGACCGTCACTTTCCTAGCGTCGACGATGAGGTCACACATATTACAGACGTTATTCTTACAGCTCTGGAACGTTCAATACCTCGCACCTCCGCATTGCCCCGGCGCCCCCCAGTTCCTTGGTGGAACGCGGCATGCCATTTTGCGCCACCATCCTACTTTCAACAACTATATCCGCTATAAGCAGTTCCGTGCGCGGTGCCGTCGCGTCATCCGCGATAGCAAGAAGGCAAGCTGGGACTTCTTTACTAGCTCATTTAACACCTTCACTCCCTCCTCGGAAGTTTGGAGTCGGATTCGACGGTTCTCAGGCGCGCCTAGTTTCTCTCCGGTCGCTGGGCTCACTGTCGCGCATGATACATTAGTGGACCCCGTCGCAATTTCTAACCCATTGGGTCAACACTTTGCTGCGATTTCGAGCTCTTCAAATTACCCGCCAGCCTTTCACCCGAAGAAACGTGCAGCGGAAGTGCGACCTCTTGCTTTCTCCTCTTAAAAGCGCGAAAGCTACAATACTGCTTTCTCCATGTGGGAACTCCAACATGCACTCTCTTCTTCTCGCTCCTCCGCCCCAGGACCGGATGGTATCCACATCCAAATGTTGCTGCATTTATCATACCATAGTCTGCTTTATCTCCTTCGCCTTTATAATCGAATTTGGACCGACAGTACTTTTCCCAGACGATAGCGGGAAGCTATCGTCGTTCCTGTTCCGAAACCTGGAAAGGACAAACATCTCCCCTCTAGCTATCGCCCCATTTCTCTCACGAGTAGTGTATGTAAGGTTTTGGAGCGTATGGTGAATTGCCGTTTAGCTTGGTGGCTGGAGTCCCGCAGTCTTTTAACACCTGCCCAATGCGGTTTCCGAAAGCATCGTTCTGCAGTTGACCATCTTGTTGCTCTCTCCACTTATATCATGAACAATTTTCTCCGGAAACGCCAAACAGTAGCAATATTTTTTGATCTGGAGAGGGCATACGTTACCTGTTGGAGGACAGGCATCCTCCGCACACTGTTCTCTTGGGGCTTTCGAGGTCGGCTGCCTCTTTTTCTTCACGAATTTATGGCAGAGCGCACATTTAGAGTGCGGGTGAACACCACTCTCTCCCGTACCTTCTCCCAAGAAAACGGGGTACCCCAGGGCTCCGTGATGAGTGTTGTACTGTTTGCCATTGCCATAAATCCGATTATGGATTGTCTCCTTCCTGATGTCTCGGGCTCCCTCTTTGTGGACGATTTTGCGATCTACTACAGCTCTCAACGGACCAGCCTTCTTGAACGACGTCTTCAAGGATGTCTCGATCGCCTCCACTCTTGGAGCATCGAAACCGGCTTCCGTTTTTCTCCCAGTAAGACCGTTTGTGTTAATTTTTGGCGACGTAAGGAGTTTCTTCCACCCTCCTTACATCTAGGACCTGTCAATCTTCCGTTTTCGGATGTCGCTAAATTCTTGGGTCTTATGTTTGACAGAAAACTGTGCTGGTCCTCCCACGTTTCCTATCTTTCGGCTCGCTGTCTGCGATTCCTCAACACCCTCCGTGTCCTGAATGGTACTTACTGGGGAGCGGGCCGAGTGGTCCTTCTCCGCCTCTATCGCGCCTTAGTGCGCTCGAAATTGTACTATGGAAGCATAGTTTACTCCTCTGCTCGGCCATCTATTCTTCGACGTCTCGACTCTATTCACCACCATGGATTACGTTTCGTGTCTGGAGCTTTTTACACCAGCCCTGTGGAAAGCCTTTATGCTGAGACTGCTGAACCTCCGCTGTCCAATCGGCGGCGAGCTGTCCTTCTGAGTCGTTATGCTAGCCATCTGTCTTCCGTGCCTGCTAATCCGGCCCATGACACTTTTTTCGACGCCTCCTTGGATGTAGGGTATGCGGGCCGCCCTTCCTCCCTACTACCACCGGGAGTCCGCTTCCGTCAACTGCTCCATTCTCTTTCCTTCCGCATTCCTAAAACCTTCTTGACAACTTGAGGTACAGCACCGCCTTGGCTCCGTCCCCGGATCTGCCTGCTCCGTGACCTTTGTCAATTTCCCAAGGATGGTACCCCTTCACTTGTTTATCGTCGGGCATTTGCTGCTCTATGTGCACAAATGAAGGTAACCTCATTTATTTGCACTGATGGCTCGAAAACATCGTTAGGTGTAGGGAGTGCCTATATTGTTGGCGACATCCCAAATCGATTTCGGCTTCCCGACCAGTGTTCGGTTTATACTGCGGAGCTTTACGCTGTTCTCCAGGCTGTCCAATACATCCGCCGCCATCAGCGGATACAGTATGTTATCTGTTCAGATTATCTCAGCTCTCTCCTCAGTCTCCAAGCTCTCTACCCTGTCCACCCTCTGGTCCACCGGATTCAGGACTGCTTGCGCTTGCTCCATTTGGGGGGCGTCTCTGTGGCGTTCCTCTGGCTCCCAGGACACGTTGGTATCTGTGGCAATGAGGCGGCCGATATAGCGGTCAAGTCTGCAGTCTCTCTTCTTCGGCCAGCTATTCGATCGATTCCCTTCGTCGATCTACAGAGCGTTTTATGTCGTCGTGTTCTTTTATGGCACGCACATTGGTCGACACTTCCCCATAATAAATTGCGGGACGTGAAAGCTCTTCCCTGTGCTTGGACCTCTTCCTCCCGAACGCGTCATCGGGAGGAGGTAATTTTAACTAGACTCCGGATGGGGCACTGTCTTTTTAGCCATCGACATCTTTTAAGCGGCGATCCTCCCCCACTCTGTCCCCACTGCTCTTAGCTGTGGACGGTAAGACACCTTTTAATTGAGTGCCCCTATTTTACTCTGTTAGGCGCCCGTCTACAGCTGTCGCCTGATATATCGTCCATTTTAGCAGATGACACGCGCTCGGCCGATCGCGTTCTCGAGTTTATTAGTGCCAGTGAGATGACGTCAGTCATTTGAAGCTCTTTTTGGGGACAACCAACCCCTTTCTGTAGTGGATTTTTAAGCTTTCCTTCTGCTTTTAGTTTCTCCATTTTTTTTGAGTTTCGTTCCCATTGCTGCTGCTTTCCATTTTCGTTTTTTACCGAACCTAACCTAACCTAACCTAACCTAACCTAACAAGTCACAGACTGGGCGCTAATGATCATAGCAGTTTTGCGCCCTAAAACCAAAACAAAACAAAAAGCGACACGCCAGTGCACTATAAGAAAACACAATGCCTGGATATTCCCTAAAGTTATTTTGGTTACAGGACCAGGTCATAGTAAACAACAGAATTCTATAATTTGGACATTTGTGGTAAGTTCCTGTTGCTGAGGTTATCGGTCACTAGGCTTACGCACTACCTAATCTAACTCAAACTAACTTACGCTAAGGACAGTACACACATCCATGCCCGAGGGAGCACTCGAACCTCCGACTGGGGGAGCTGCGCGCACCGTGGCAAGGCGCCCTAGGCTGCGCGGCTACCCCTCGCGGCAACAGAAATCTGTGTTCCGTTTATTACTGCAAACATACTTAATAAAGATGACCATGTAATAGCAACTACCTGGTGTCCTGACGCTGCGATTAACGATGACAAGCCTGTTTGGATATTCCGTATGATGATTTGTCATCAGAGTTGGAAGTGACATCAAGTACTTAATATGTATAGGGTGATTAACTTGCCACTATGGATGTCGATTTATGCAACCCGCAGTGTTAAATCCGGCCTTCGAAACCACATACCACTGCACAAAAATTTGTGACTGCACGAATTATTTCCCACATTTTTGCTCTTCATTGAGTGGCCTTATTACGCCACCAGCTTAGTCGAGCACTTACAGTTTGTGAAATTAGCGTTTCCGTAAATTTTACCACCAATTTTCTAAATTTCAGCAGCATAAAATAATCAGTTACGTAGCTCTATTTGTCAGACCTTCTGACTACGGAAGAACTATGCTTGTAAGGACTAAGTTTGGATCGAACTGCCAACGTAATTAGTTTTAGCGTAACGTTTACAAAAGTCGTTATTCTTTCATTAGTCTCACGAGCGCATTGAAAATATAACTATCAACGAACTAGCCGACTATGCTAATGGCATAATATCCCAATCAATAGAGACCCAAAAAGGTCGACTATCGGGAATAGTTCGTGTAGTCGGAAAATTTTTTATAGTGGTAGGAGGGAGTACAACGAGCAACATACTAGAGACTGGTGAGGGATGAGTGTCAGAGTGGAGGTGCGTCTGAAGTTCCCTATTGCACGTTTCTCTTGAATAACTCGAAAGCTGTAGCCTCCACCGAAAACGTATCGCAGGCTAAATTTTACTACATTGAATTTCCTACAAAAAAGTCCTGTTCATTTTTTATGATCGATTCAGTTTGCATACAGCGAGCGAGACAATAGGAAAATATCGCTTATACTTTTTGAAGACCAGATATAACATTGTGGGTTTACATTAAGACCTTATATAAGACTTCGTAACCTAGCATAGTAATGCTATACCCGCCAGCTCTCCCGATTTAAGCGGGCAACTCCCGACTCGCTATTATTTCCCCCCCCCCCCCACCCCATTTTAGTTAAATATAGTCAAACCTAAGAATTTACTTTTGAAAACCAATTTTTTAGCCAATGATCGGAAGTCCTTCGCTCATTAGAATTTCACAATGTTCCCGAGAGCCAGTCGGCGAGCTTATGTTTACAATTTTCGTGTGTATGTCACAAAACAATATGGCAGATATTGTTTTACGGAAATCATAATTTTTAATTTAAAACCGAAACACATCCCAGCCTATTACCCGGGCTACACCACAGGTATGAATTATGGAGTCACCGTTTTGGTTAGTTCTGATGTTTTCATTTGTGGTTTTACATCCATTATATAGCTTTGTGGTGTCAAAGGGAAAGAGTTACATCAGTTGTTTTCGATAATGTTGAAAATTATCGGTGGTTTTGATCATTCGTACCACCTGATTTTAAAAAATGAATCGCCTGATATTTGATTGGCACATATGTACTGTCTGTGGATTTAACATTAATCAAAGAGCGGGAATGTTAAATATTCTAAGTGGCATTGTGTCACAAACGTGTTTTCAGCGCTGTTGAATTCCGAGCACTCTGATGCATGCCCCTAGACGTGTTTCAAACAATCGTTACTGGGTGGAGCATGGCCAGCGTGCCAAGGAGTGCTTCCCTCTGAAGTGTCAAGGTCTACTCCATTTAGTTGATATACAGATTTATGGTACGCAAGATGCATGTAAGCTTTTATTTGTATTAATAAAACATCTTTGTAAAGGAAAGCATTAACTTGTGTTCCAAAATATTAAAAAACAGTATGATCAAATTCTCCCAATATTATCTGTCACAAATATCTATTAAAAATTCTTACCCTTAAACAGAAGAACGGAAAAATTTCAGTTTACCGAAAGGGGAAAGACCATGGATGGTGGATGCGGTGCTGTATTCCATCTGAAAGACCAGCCATATTTATCAGTTGCAAAACAGAAAGACCTGTTGGCGATGTTGCCACTTCTTCCTCAACAGCACAAGCAGTTCTCAGCAAACTTTGCAACTTTTGCTCCTGAGAATGGAGTTATGTAAGAAACAGAAGTCCGTACTGAACGATTTTTTAAATGAATTTTACTAACTTGTAAGAATTTAAAAGGTTGAGAAAAGAATTTTTATTTCAGTTCTTCTAGTTAAAACATCACTGCTGTATTCCTTGTGTACCTGTATCACCACAAATAAAACGTAGTGCGTCAGTATTTATCGCACTGGAAACAATAAATATCTCACTGGCACTTAGAATCAGCCAGTTTCCTGATATGGTAAATGGAATAGGCACTGCGGCGACTACAGCCGTTATGAAATACATGAAATGTATTCGCAGTTGCGAATACGGACAACCATCAGCTTTATACTGGAATGACGACAATGAAATCCGAGTTCGAGTCCCACTCCGGCACAAATTTTCATTGTCGTCATTCCACTATACAGCTGACGCTTGTCCATATTCGTTTATTATTTATTTTATAATTTCTCATTTTTTTGCACTAATGAAATAAGAACCATAATTCTGTGGAATCAGGCAACCTTCTCAAGTTTTTATATACAAATAGATTATCTACAACAGAAGATACTTTTTTTGTTTTGTTTCTTCTGACAAATGGGAGATATAGCACTTGGAACATTTAACATTTACACTCTTCATCTCCCCTCGTTCAGTTTCTTATAATCAATACAACAGAACCACGAGATGCAATGTAAGCAACTGGAGCTACCGTGTCTGTTCCCATAGCAGTGTCACTTTGCTTCCTAATTCTGCTCGATACATATCGACGCAAGTAGGTAGTCTTCGTAACTATGACGTCATGTTTCCAACTACCGCCAAACACAACATTCAGACAGTTGTATTGTACCTGTTCGGTGAACGTGTGTCCCGTATAAATTAATAAAGCATTTAGCGGTGATTGACAGTGAAGGAATTCCTGGCCCGTCAGGGTCGCGACTTACCGGAATTAGGAAAAATAAAACACGATATAACGTGAGACACTGAGTCAGATGTTCAGTAAATGCTTTAGAGCTCATTTGTTTTCAATTTATTGAGTAACTGCGAAGAACCACCTGCGATCTGAAACTACACAAAATTGAATATTACACCTGATCTTGTTTGAAGGCGAATAATAATCTCCGATACTGTTGACTAAATTTGTCAATAACTAAGTTGGTAAAATAAGATTTTCAAGTCACATTTCTTCTGTGAACATTTAGCGTGCACAAGTCACATAAACCGTTTACACTCGTTGTAGAGTACAACCACAGTTTCACTCTTCCTAGTATACTGAAGGATAGTTCAAATGTGGATGTAGCAGCAGGAAAACCAGGAGCAGTGAATACTGTATTCTTAATAGCTGGAAAAAAACTCTGTAAGTTTATCAGTAATATCGGTGACTGATAGATTTATAGGTATTTGTACTCTCGTAGAACAAAAATCATACTGCATTGTTGCTTCAGATAAGAAGTTACCAATATTACATTTCTGAGCCACTTCGTCTCAGGAAACACTTAGCTTTGCCGAGCCATAAATTATCGCGTACATATGTCACAGCGTACTACATTTCTTGTGAGTAGTTTCGATAAGAGAAATGCAGGTACCAATTTGAGGCACCCCCAGATGTCAGAAACGTGTAGAAATTTGCAGAATATACGTAATCAGTATTATGATTTCAGAAATCCTGTTCAACACATTGGTAGGTACCTGTGTAGCCTTCGTCCCATGATCTCAGAAGATTTGTCGGAAGTGAACGTTTTTACAAAGAGGGAAGATTGCTACAGAATGTTAAACGCTGATGGCTCTGCAGTCTTCCCGTGGTAGAGGTAAACGTGCTTCTCTAAGTCCGAGTTATTTATAAATGGCTTAAGAGACGACTTATGAAAAATTACGGATCTCCAGAATGCTGAAGTATCTGTGTGTGAGCAACTTCCGCTGATCCGTACAACGAAAACCCAGTCCAAAGTTGCAAATTTTACTTTTTTTATTCACCTGATGACTAGTTTCGTGTCGAGACCCATCTCCAAATAGTCGCATTATAGGGGAACCATACCTAAGAGTGCGCAGTTAAGGAATAACCGTAAATATCAGGGTTATTGTCAATAGGTAAACAAAATCATTTTAGGTTTATATTTAACAAAAAATCTACAAGAGGTAATAATACTTTCACTGAACTTTTCAAAAATGCAAAAAACGGGAAACGCACACTCTTTCTTTCACTTGCGCTTAAGAGTACGCAAGACATGCCCAAAGAGTACACATTTAGCAAGTGTCACAAACGAACGCAATATCACCCTCAGATGAGGAGCACTGTTCGTGCCACCATCTCCCACACTTAACGCAATGGATCCAGTCCTCTGGAAACGCCAAAATCTTTGTTTTCTACTCACAGCTTTCAGTCTTTTCCTTAAAGCACACTCGTTCGTACCAAGAGCAGCGGAAACCTTTAATTTACTTTCTCCATTTTCATTTCGTTGTGTGACCTCATTCAGTAGCTCTTCAGTTTAGATGAGCTTCCTGTCTGATTTTCGTACTTAATTTGACGTCATTCAGAAACAAAACCTATCCTTCTGACTCCACAAAGTACTCAATAGGTACAAATTTGCAGTTGTGACCTGTAGAGAGACCGCGCAAGGTGACGCAGTGGTTAGCACACGGGACTGGCATTCGAGAGGATGACGGTTCAAACCCGCGTCGGCCATCCTGATCGGGGTTATCTATGATTTCCCTAAATCGCTCGAGACAAATGCCGGATTGGTTCCTCTGAAAGGGCAGGGCCGACATCCTTTCCTCTCCTTCCCTAATCCGATGGGACCGATGACCTCGCTGTTTGGTCCCCTCTTCAACCAATCCTAAAGAGAACGCACGTACACTTTGAGGACATTTCATGCGCGCTCTTTCGTACAGGAACAATGGTTCCAAGTGAAGTCAACAGATGTCAAAACAAGTAACATTTGCAAAACATGTGGATGCAGTATGGTACACTGCAAACCAGGCTTTCAAAATGCAATAAAGCATTATAGGCTATTGCTCGTGTGTTCTGCGTATAACTTACGCAACAGAGTATCAAAATTATATCAGGAAATTCAAAAGTGATTCTTACCTTTTTGACTTCGGAAACACGGGATCTCTTCACACAGCTACTACGAGGTGTTTCTGATGCCACTCTGAACACAACTGCGTCACTCTTGGGTGCGTTTACCCTAGTCAAAAATTGTAGTTCAGAAGATATGAGAACTACGGTAAAAATTTGCAGCGTCCAGTGACCGCGCATCTTCGGAAATACCATTTTTGGCTATTTTACGATGATCTGAAAATGGGTATCGGCCGGAAACTAGTCGTGGGGTGAACAAACGAAGTAAAATTTGCAATCTTTCGATTGGTGTTTCGTTGTATTGTGGCGAACAGTTTGCTAAATAAACATTATGCATTGAGCTAAATCACCAAGCTTCCGTAAGCAGGATAAACTTCCTTCCAGCATTACGAATTTTTAAGCCCGTCTAAATTCGTTCCAGAATACGACTTAACCTAGTTTACAATCTGAATTGTCAAAACAAACTGTAGTATAACATTTCCAGTGTTGAGATTGCTGTATGGGCACGTTCCGAAAGCCAAAAAATGAAAAATAATGGAGAAACATACTCTTGGATATCCTCTCGGATGAAGACAACCAAGGTGCTGTGAAAGCGGGCGTTAAACCCGGGAATGCTAAGGGGAGGGAAAGGGGATACTTTATGCCATCCTTTTAAAAATATAGTAATCTAATAAATTACTTCAAATTTTAAATTTTTTTTAAAAAAGATTTGTTTTTATAGTGAATTCTTCTACCAGAATATACTAATGTTTTAAATTTTTCAGTTAAACTTACCTAAAAAAATTCAAGTCTTACAAATTAGTAGATGTCACTTTTCAGAATGAATGTCATATTTAATATTTTCAGTTTCAGGACGTTAATTACACACCAGTATCTCTTTGAAAGAAAAGTTGTGATTAAAAGACAACAACAGTTAACGAAATTTGGTTTTTAAAAAGTTTTTGTGGTGGTTGTAAAGTACCATAGTAGGCGTTACTGAAAATGCTTTGATATTGCTGAGAGTGTACCAAAATATATTTTTAGGTTCTTGGTCCTACTTGGACATCAGTACCTCTTTCAAAAGTATGTTGTTATCATACTCCAAAAACAGTTAACGAATTTTGTTTATTTTCTTTTAACTTTTTTAGGGTGGGCATAAACTACTCCGCCCCCCCCCCTCCCCCCTGCCTTGTTATGTGCGTTACGGAAACTGCGTTGGTGTTGCTAGGGTTAATTTTTTCAACCCTCTTTATTCCAAAGGAGTAATACATGAGATAAATTTACATTAGGCTTTTGTACAGCGCCAATACCACCACCGCAGTACGAGCTTACATTAGACACACACCTCATATTATACATAAACAGATAGAAATGCATTTAAATACACAGGAAAGGAAGAAAAATAACACACAACAAAGATGGTACTGCTCCTCTACAGAAGAAGAGCCCCAGGAGTCAAGGCTTACTTTACCCGACATGGACTTTGGGCATCGGGCGCTTTGCCGTCATATGGTCAAAGATATTGTACGATGCGAAGCACGATTTAGCACATGGAAATAAATCACTGACAGCTCCCGCACTTTATAGGCCAGTTTCAAGACCTCTCGCGAATTGTATCATGTCCCCTCCAGTTCAACGTGGCTGATGTAGACGTCATTTCTGTGACGCTGGGATGCACGTCGAGGACTGCACGTCAGATGGACGGCGTGTTGCACTTGGTCGCATTCTCATTGTGGCATCAGTCGAAGAGAAGGTGGTCGCCGACTGTCTGGTCGTCGACTATGCGGTCTTGACAGTCTTTGACCGCGACAATGTCTGGCTTATGAGGTCCTTCAGGTGTCCGAAGGTGGGGCTCCACTGAAACGTCGAAGTCCCTCTGCCCGAGTCCACGCGCGAGATATTTCACAACTGCGTCGTTTCGTTTCACGCGGGATTCGTGCGACTGTCCGCAAGCCTACATGATGTGGTGGCGTGGTTGGCGGTCTCTACGACTCTGCATTCCACATGGCATCAGGTGTCCGCCATCTGTCCGCTATTACGTCGTGCCTTGGACAGCAAGGCGTTCATGTGGGCACAGATGTCGTTGATATAGTGAGGCCCAGACAGGAATCAACTGCTGTTGACGACCCACTGGTGCTGCCCCCAGATGGCTGCAGACTCCGAGAGGTCCGCTCCACCCAAGGTGACAAGCAGGCGAGCCGCCCACATCTCCCCAACCAGCTCCACCGTCTTCAGAAGGTGGCCACCCCCCGTCAAATGCCGCTCTAGCGCGGCGACCTGCATTGCGAAGTCCCTCTGCCCGAGTCCACGCGCGAGATATTTCACAACTGCGTCGTTTCGTTTCACGCGGGATTCGTGCGACTGTCCGCAAGCCTACATGATGTGGTGGCGTGGTTGGCGGTCTCTACGACTCTGCATTCCACATGGCATCAGGTGTCCGCCATCTGTCCGCTATTACGTCGTGCCTTGGACAGCAAGGCGTTCATGTGGGCACAGATGTCGTTGATATAGTGAGGCCCAGACAGGAATCAACTGCTGTTGACGACCCACTGGTGCTGCCCCCAGATGGCTGCAGACTCCGAGAGGTCCGCTCCACCCAAGGTGACAAGCAGGCGAGCCGCCCACATCTCCCCAACCAGCTCCACCGTCTTCAGAAGGTGGCCACCCCCCGTCAAATGCCGCTCTAGCGCGGCGACCTTGCGCTATACTGCGTCTAGGCCCCTGCAGTTCACAGCTGGTCTCATCTTCTGCAGCGCCAGGATTCGGGATCGCCTGAGGGTAGGACCCATCCCGTGGGCAAATTGGATGCCAAGTCATTACTGGGCCACAGGAGCATGGATGTAGCCCAAAGGAGTGTCTGCTGGGAAGAAGAACCATCTTCTGATGGCTGCTCCCACCATGGTGTCAGTGTTGTTCAGTGCATTGATCCTGGTGCAACTGAGGGACAGCCCATAATACAGGCCTGACAGCAGCACATGCAAAGGACATAGAGGTGCTGTTGCTGTTTCAGGGGAGCCCAGATGATTGTGTCAAGCAGTTCTTGTAGATGGCGGTGAGGACTGAACAAGCACTGTCCAGAAGGGGAGAACTGCAGCCCCAGGTAGCAGAAGATCTCTACTATGTGTAGCGCTGGGACGGTGACGTTACCACCTTCACCTTTCTCTCGAGGCCCAAGGCCACTAAGGCGAGAGTGAAACACTTCCACAGTTTGATGTGCAGCCCCATATGGGCACAGGCTGCGGGGGCTGCATTGATGAGGGACTGCGGATCCCTCTTCGTCGATGTGAATGGGAGGACACCATAGCAAAGGCTGCAATGATGACCAAGCGACCTAGAATCCAGGCTCCAATGTGGGAAGGCAGACGATGTGGACTGTGCTGATGGCCATGTTGAAGAGGAGAGTGGAGAGAGAGAGTCCACCTGCCAGACACCCCTTGACGAGTGCATGGCTGTGCTCATACTGCCACCTCCCACTGCTGTCATCATGCTGCCCTTATAGTAGATCTCAATGTAGTGGAAAAATTCGCTCAGAAGGCCTTGAAAATTTCAGCACAGGGTGTAGTGCATAATGGTCTAAAAATTCGAACACCTTGAACATGTAGAAGAACTCAACAAAGACAGAACGGCAGGAGTGGACTGCGTCGACAGCAGCTTGGTCCAAGATGAGTTTTCCAGCATCCCATCCCAAGTGATGAATGCCCATTGATGTTTGTCCATAGCACACAGACGCTGAAGCATGAAGCCAGAACTTTACGAAATGTCCTGGCCAGCACTGAGCATATGGTGATGGGGCGAAAGTAAGTGGTGGATGTTGCTGGAGACATTTTGGGCAGTAAGGTGGTCCAGGCACACAGGAGGCGCCCAGGGAACACTCTTGCAAGGAGGAAGAGATTCATCAGTTTCACGATCACATCGTGCAGCAGGCAGCTCACCTTGGCGAGAGTTATGCCACTGGACTTGCTGCCAAACTTCTGGACAGAAGGGAGGCTACGACGACTCCAGAAATGTCCAGCCTCCACAGGCATTCAAAGTCGTCAGGTTACGAGGGCGGCAGCAGATGGTGACTGATGACACAAGTGGTAGGCGTAGGCTGTTGCTTCAAGAAGTTGCCCCAGATGTTGCTCAGGCCACTGATGTTGGGTGGCGGCTGCAGGTGTGTGCATCCGGATCGCGCAGGATCCCCGGACGGCCTCCTGGGTGCTGGGGTGGCTGCTGCAGCTTCAGTGGTGGGTGAGGCATCTTCTTTTTTTATGTCCTCCTCAAAGCTGACAGCGGCGAGGGCATCTGGGAGCATGCCCAAGATAATAGTGGGCTACGCGAATGCCCCAAACCGATGTTCTGATTCAGGGCCGAGAACCACTGTGCGGACGCAGGAAGTTCCACAGGGTGCTCCCAGATGGCCACGTTGACACCGGTATCTGGTGGCAGCGTCCCCAGTGGTATTGTGTTGTCCTCTCCCATGTACAGTGACAGAGACCTCGATCACCACTGCCCTGGGCTGGCCCTGGTCCCTTCTCATCCATGTTCCACATGATAGCCGGAAACTCCTGCACATGCTGTCTGTGCACATGCTTAAGTCTCTGGCCCTTGATGAAGTCGAGTGTCCTGTCAGAGAAGACACGAAGAAGCTCATGTTTGACAAAGACGAACGGGGCATCCCTTCCCTGGAACAGTTCAGCCTCCACCTGACCAAGCAAGAGGGCCTCCTCCTCGGTCCACCTCACCAGTCTGTGTTAATCTCTGCGTTAGGGCCACCTGGTGGCGGCGGTGGATCGCAAGGCCGGACTTGGTAGCAAAAGTGCGGTTGTACTCTGGGGAAGTGTGTGCTGCGTCTCCTACAGGACCCTTGGCAGGGCCGGTTGGCCAGGCGGGTGCTGGATTAGTTGGGTGGGTACCTTCCACTGCAGGGCCATCGCTCGTATTGCTAGGTTTAGGGCATAGCGCAGTACACACAATACCGTACGTGGCGTTCCGTGTAACCAAATAATGCTCCACGAAGCGCTGTATTTAGCTATTGTTGGAGACTGCGAGTGGGAGTTTAATTCCGCTACGGCTGGGGTATGACTCACAGGCAAACTTAACAATACTTCCTCGCAGGCAAACGTAACAATACTTGGAAGAAGCCGACAAAGGAAGTCGGCAGGGAACACATGAGTGGCTTTTCTTCACCTTCGTTTGATCCGTAGCACACCAACATGCTCATTATTAGGAAAGGGAGAACCACTCAGAAACGGATCAAGCCCTTGTTCCGTAATAGTGTCTGGTGTTACACATTCTAAAGAGAGGATGGTAATTGTTGCATAATCTCACTGTGATCAGGCACATTATACTACAACTGGTTAAAAGAGAGGTTCTGTGGAATCGCTGGAAATAACTTTTAGAAACTTTAAGAGAATTTTGGGTCACCGGCCACCTTTTTACGGAAAACACCACTGGTGTCCATAAACGACGTTACCGATCTGTGACGCTCACAACTTCGGACGACAAATTACAGTTGCTTTGCGATTTAGTACTCGTGTACTATTTTAAATATCCTGTGGAGACTTGTTCCAGGGAGTTCAAATATAATTCCCTGCGAGAAGCAAAATTACGCCCTTTCCTCTACTGAGGCGTTCATCACAGCTATCGATGGGGCAGTTCTGCTTGCACAAAACCATTGATTGCCGGCATACGTCCCTGCGAATGTCAATTTCAGAATCTGCCTGATTCTCTCATTCACCCGAATAAACATTATCTAGCATTTACAGTTAAAGGAATAGCGATGAAACTGATGGTTTTTCCTTCACCGCCATCGATGACGGAACTGTTGCACCGGGAGACGAGTACTTCAAAAGTATTCTGGAAATAATTCAAGAGCATACACCGAAGGAAAGATTGGGAGAACAAAAGTGGACTAATAACATGTTTCATGAATCTGGTTTTCATTTTTTGATCGTATTCATTCTTAAATCACGAAGTGCTTCTCCAACCTCTAAAACGTCTATCGCAATACTGCCGCATAGGAAGTTCCACAACACACATTCCAACGAAGTACACGATGACAGTATTAGGTTTATCACTTAGCAAATCCATCTCAGTAACACCAACTTCAGCGTAAGTATTACTGAGTGTCTCGTAGTTCAACGCGTCATAAAGTAGGTCGTGTGAACGCATTTAATAAAATAGCGCTTAATGATGTGTTAGATTAGGGATACGATATTGAAACACAGTACAGATACTTGTTAGAAATGTAAAAGGTTATATGCTGAAATCTCACATGACCGAGATTGTGATTGATTTATAAAATCCGAAACATTTAGGCGTCCCAGCAGAACCCGACTCCAAAAATCGGAATTGTCCCAGCGAAATCGGGACGTCTGGTCACTTTAAATATCTACTTGTACGTATAGGACATGCTTATATAGATCATGTCTGCATGAACTGTGACCATTAGAGCTCGCACCAAGTCACAAAATGCATCCTACAAGAGATTTTGACCTCAGTATCACAGACACACTGGACTAGCAATTTAGTTGTTTTCAAAAACACGCAGCCTCTTTTTGCTAGTAAGCCAGCTTTAAAACGTCATGTGAGCTGGCGATCGTGTTAATATCTTTAAAATGTTATGAAGGATTAACGTATCGCAGTGGGATCTCTGCACGTAAACAAGCTAATGGCATTTAGACAGTCTTAAGAAATGGCTGTAAATACTGATGAAGATTATGTAGGTCCTCGGTCTCTCTCAGGTCAACGTGACTGTTGCGTACTGTCAGTCTGTTTTCTCTCACTAACACGCTTTTGCGTTGATAGCCAAGGAGGTATTATTGCCTCAGTGTCGGGAAACGATTTACATAAAATCAAATTGGGCAAATGACTCTTGTCACCGCAGCCTATCTACCAAAAACATCTTTAAACAACACACACATCCTTTGTCGTTTTAAACCTTGCCCTGTTCACATTTGTAGACACCTTCGTTGTTTATTTTTGTTTATTTATTTTATGGCCTACATTGGACCGCTTCAGTCAATATTGTGAATTAGGTTCTGTTTTTTGCTGGCCCAGTACTTTTTCATTCTTTCAGATCGTGGCACTCTTTCCTCATCCGAAATCACCCTTCACGTTCTCCATCTGTTAATTTTTATTGGTAATGTGATATGTTTGTCGTGAAATATCTTGAGCGCGTTTGTCTTGTCTTTCAAACCATCCATCGTAATCTGTAATTTCATTGTGACCCCCTTGATCTCTGCGATCCATCTAATGCCGCTCTTACTATCCCATAACTTCTCAATTATTCTCCTGCTAATTCTACTTTCTGTTGTCCTCATCATATGTCCTAGGAAAGAGATCCGTTCCCTTTTCATTGTACTGTTTCTATTCAATATTAAGTTTTGACTACAGCGATGTCTGCAAGTACGTGCCTGTTTACTGCTGTCAATATATCTACCTCTGCATACCAAACTAATTTGCCGGCATATATCAACTCTGAAAACTCCCAAAACATGGAAAGCAAAGATGCTGCGGAAAAAAATACTTCTTTCACAGTATCGAATGTGAGGAAGTGCTCATTGAACGTATTGTATGCATTTTAGCACCTATGTTTACTAGACTTTTTAATTCGCATGATCGGTCTTGTTAAATCTCTGAATATTGACCATTCCTCCTGGGATACCCTGTATTTAGAATCAACCCTCCGATTCCCCTGTACCCTAGGCACACATTTGTCTGAGCATACGTAGTCAGCAGTCGTTCTGTGGTTCGATCTGTGTTGTACTGTGATAGCGTATGTTATTGCACGGTAAATTACACTTAACACTGGAGAGTATCGTGATGTTTTACCTTGTTACACAAATGACTTCACTTGTTTACTGTTACTGTGCAGATTATCTTCTCTTTTCCACTACCTATCAACATAAGCCTACTACTCCACAAGTGATGTGGAGGAAATGATTTTCTACTATGCTTCAGCCACACCCTCTACTCTCAGAAATACCCACGTGATAGAGTACACGTGATAAGCTATTCGGTCGACTTTCCCAGCGTCTTAAGGACGCCGTTTCCCTAGTACTCCACAATGTAAAGCCTTTCTAATTCCTCACGTCTGAGACGAGCACCACCACGAAATTCCTGAAACCAATGTGCGACGGTTGGCAGCTGTGGAATGCCGAAATTATCGTTTAGTGTTAGAGGTACTTTATGAACATGTAGAGGTTGTCCGAGAAATAAGAACGAACACAGAAGTGCTATAGAACGAATAAAATTTATTGAAATAGTAATTTTTTTGCAAACACATTAAGTAACTTCTCTTATTTACGTATAAAAAATTACATCCTCCACATGACCACCCAATGCCGCGCGGCAAAGAGCAATGCGTTCATTGAAGTTCTCGATGACGCGTGGGATGCCGTTAATAACCCTTTCAATTTCATCCTTCAGTTAGTGTATTGTTTGTGGTGTTGTTCACGTACACTCTTGATTTCACAAATCCCACAAAAAAAGTCATAAAGCGTAAGATCGCATGACCTGGCAGGCCAATCCTGGTTGCCACACAAAGAGAGAATTTTTTTTTTAGGAAACTTTTCATTCAGCAGAGCAAGCGTTTCACGGTTGTGTGACATGTCACACCATCTTGTTGAAACTTAAATCATTAGTTTCCTCAATAAGAGGGAAAAATCAATCAGAAAGCATGTTTCGGTAATGGTCGCCGTTCACAGTGGTGGCAGCATCCTCATAATTTTCAAAAAAGTACAGGACGATCACTCCCCCTACCCAGAACTCCCTACCACACAGTCGTGCGTTGTGGATGCGTCTTTCAGTCACTCGCGGATTTTCGTTACTCTAAATTCTGCAATTCTGCTTATATCCACTGAGGTGAAAGTGCGCCTCATCTGAGAAAATTATTCTTTTCGTGAAGTTCTCGTTCGCCGACTGTCGACCCACTGTCAACTGATCGAATAGATGTCTCTTTCCATGATCTGCAGGCTTCAACTCTTGTGTAAGTTCAATCTTATACGCATGCTGTTTCAGATCTTTTGAAAGGATTTCATGCGATGAACTTGGTGATAAATTCAATTGTTGAGCCCGTCGGCGAACCGATTTTCTGGGGCTTACTGTTAGATTGTCACGCACGACAGTAATACTCGTATTTTCTTGTGTGCGAACAGAACGCCGTCGTCCTGCTTTTTTAACGTTTTAAACAGAACCCGTGGTCTTAAAACTTCCAGATCAACTTCAGAACTGATGATTCGGTTGGAGCAGCATTAAGTCAGAGTGTCAGAAGCATTTCACAAACGGTTGCCTTCAAACTTTCACTGTTTTTGTAATAACTTTTTATCACTTGGATACGTTGCCTAGTTGTCATCTACTCAATGACGAAAATAAACATCAAACAAAAATGCTCACCATACGAAAGCTGTCAGGCTACTAACGGGAACGATCGCAGACATGAAAATACCATGGCTGCCAGCCATAAAATGGCAAAATGGCGCAAAATTCAAATTCCTCCTTACTTCCCGGACTCTCTTTACAAAGAATGCGTGATTCCTTAAGCAGAAGCGTAGACGGGTGCTCTGCAATGGAAGAACATCACGTTAAGCAACACCTATAAAGTGTTCAGATCTTAGACAGTACGCTTCTTCAGATCCAAACGGGGCTTGCTTTTTTGAGTACTGTCACGTCTTAAAGTATTCAACACTTTCCTTTATAACACCTTGTATACATTCATCAGTGCCCTTTGTTATTACAAATACTCCTCTTTCCTCAAAACATAGTCAAAGAACTGGGACCATTAACGAGTTTTGGAACGAATTCAAGGCACAGAAAGGCGTTGCATATATGGATACACATGTATTCAACAGCTTCTCAGACCATATTACATATCATTTACATATTGTGTGCGGAGCTGCTGCGTTAAAACCTAATGGCAACTCCTACGCCAATGAAGATTGTCTTAGAAGAAACTCTTAAATTTAGTTTTTTAGGTTACTTCGTAATTATACTTACGAAGCACTGTCATACAAATCACTCATAATGTAAAATAATTTAATTACATCGTACTTTTATTAAACGTACACCTTTTAAATAGAATCTTCCCTCCATGCTTAGCAGAAGAAAATAAATATTTAAATTATATTTATTTGGTCACGAACCGGATTTAGGCTTCTCAGGTCATCTTCAGGTGACAACTGAATTTGGCTAACACAGATAGACATGAAATGTAACTTACACAAATATTTACTGTACGAAGGTACAAAAAGACATCGTTTACATTGGAAAACATTACAATAATTCCATTAACCAAAATCGAGGTAAACATTTAACAAGTGATAATAAATACGACGAACTCACAGTTTTAAACTAGTATTTGTAACAAGAACTTAATATAACAAAGGGGAAAACGGAAATTTACTCCGATCGTTCCACACTCCGATGCTGACGCTGGATCGCACAAATCCACTAGGTAGTTTTTCTGCGGTGTTATTTACCCACCCTCGTCCATCCCCCTGACTCGGGCCTTCACAAAAGGCAATAGTGTGTTTACTTCCACAAGTCGCACAGTCAGTGACAGCAGCGCCTGAGACCGCTCGGCTAATCCCGCGCGGCGAAAACCCAAAAACACAACATTCTCCGCATAAGGCTTCATGGTCACTGGGAAAGCAAAAAATACTGAAAGAATTTTAAAAACATGGGAATGCTTATTTGTCCAGGAAATGAATGATTGTAAAATATACGAACCAATACATTGAAATTATCCGAAGCAATTACCACCGAGAACTAAACGCTCACCCAACCGACATAGTCGAGATAAAAGCCTTCATTGGGCCTCTGTACATAGCTGGAATGCACAAGGCGGGAAGGAAAAAATCTTCAAGACCTGTTGGATTCCAAGGGGTTCGGAATCGAGATATTTAGATTGACATGAGTGAGTACTGGTTTCGTTTTCTGTTACAATCTGTGTGATTTGATGATAGACAATCACGTATTCAAAGCAGAGTAGTGGACCGCCTGGTGCCACTTCGAGATTTATTTCAAAAGTTTGTGAAGAACTGCCAGTCTTGTTATGTTGTAGGCCAAAAAATGGTTCAAAGGGCGCTGAGCACTATGGGATTTAACTTCTGAGGTCATCAATCCCCTAGAACTTAGAACTACTTAAACCTGACTAACCTAAGGACATCACACACATCCATGCCCGAGGCAGGATTCGAACCTGCGACCGTAGCGGTCGCGCGGTTCCAGACTGTAGCGCCTAGAACCGCTCGGCCACACCGGCCGGCCTGTTGTAGGCCAAATAGTCACCATTGACGAGAAGCTCGAGGCCTTCAGAGGACGTTGCTCTTTTATCCAATATGTACCGTCGAAGCCGGCAAAATATGAAATAAAAATATTTTCTAAGTTGATTCCAAATTGTTTTACTCTTGCAACATGAAGATCTATGCTGGCAGACAGCCAAATGGCCCTTTTAAGCTTAGTAATAAAATCAGTGACGTGATTGAACGTTTTGTGGCCCCCTCTCACTAATTCAGGGCGCAATGTCTGTGCTGACAACTGATTCACCAATGTAAATCTGCTCAGTGATTTGACAGAGAATCACCGGCTGTCATATGTTGGAACCCTTAAAAAAATAAATGGCATATCCCGAAAGAAATGAAGGACGTGAAAACCAGGGCTACAAATTCTAGCATATTTGCATACAAATAGAAGGTACGATCGTTTCTTATGTCCCACAAAATAAAAATAACAAAAAAATATTTTATTGATCTCAAGTATGCATTATGACACTGAAATTGACGAAAACACAGGAGATAAAAGAAAGCCTCTTGTGATAACTTATTATAACACACACACACACAACATTGGAGTTGATATGGTTGACAAATTGTGCTCTGCCTACAACGTTAATCGGGGTATACGATGATGGTCCATGGTCGTATTTTATTCGCTACTGAATGTTGCTGGTGTAAATTCCCAGATAATTAATATGGGAAATGGCAACGAAAATCTCCACCGACCGCTGTTTCCTCGTCAGCTCGGATGGAAACTCCTGGAAGAACAATTGGCAAAACGAAGCCTGTTTTCCAAGCTACGTCGGACCCAGACTACGCGTATTATTGAAATTCTGCTGCAAAATCGCCCATCTTTAGGTCTTGTTGGTAAAAGAGCCGACCATGCCGACACCAATCAAGAAAGAAGGATGCGTTGCAAACCCTGCCTCACAACTAGTACGATACAACTGGCGAAATACTCGTGCAAATCGTACGGACAATATTTGTGTCTTTAGTACTATGATTTTGTTTGCCGTGAAGGATGTGAATTGGGTGCTCTTCCAGAAGAAACATGAAAACGTATCTTCTTTGTTATATTTTTAGTTGTAAGTTACTTTTCAGGACTTTGTATGTCGTACATACCATGTAAAACATTTCCTGAACATTATATTTTTCCAACCCGTAGTTCCGAATTTCTGTGTTGTATGTTTATGAAATAATACTCTGATACAATTATTAAAAATAAATATAGACCTTATACGATTCTGGAGCTCATCCATACGTGATATTTTTAAGATATTGTTAACTTGGGTGAATGGATCTCACAGATCCGTGTGAGTTTAGGGACGCCAGCATTGAAGTGTTAACACTAGGCTGAAATTCTGTGTCATTTCTTCGTTGCTTTCCGGTATTTCCGGAAGGGTCATATTTCTGCATTTCTTGACAGACAGTAAAACTTCACATTCTACATCAAATGAAAAGTTTTCTGCTAACAGTTGATCAGCAAAGGTCGAATCTTTCTTCCTCTATCGCCAGCTTGTCTCAAATGGTTCAAATGGCTCTAAGCACTATGGGACTTAACATCAGAGGTCATCAGTCCCCTAGACTTAGAACTAATTAAACATAGGAACCTAAGGACATCACAAACATTCATGCCCGAGGCAGGATTCGAACCTGCGACCGTAGCAGCAGCGCGGTTCCGGTCTGAAGCGCCTAGAACCGCTCGGTCACAACGGCCGGCGCCAGTTTCTCTCATGTTCACTTAGCCACAGCGATGCCTGACAGCAATATACACTTTTCCACACTGTCTGGAAGTGATTCCATATACACCACCCTGTGCCAAGTTTTGTAATTTGTCTTTACTATTGAATAAACATTTTGATATGTTATTGGTGTCACAAAATACAGGTCTGTAGTTGCGAGACTTACTTTTTGCAAGATTGTCTGAAATGTTGCAAGTATACGTAATTATGCACAAAGCTTTGTAAGTACTGAGTGATTGTTGTTGGCCAGCTTATAGAAGTGGTTTAATTTTATGATTTGCTCTTTTCATAGAATGTTATCAATCAGGACAGATCTGTAGTCATTGCTGGGAGCGATTTGTTTGGTAGTTTGTAGTTCTGTTCGAAAGGCTGATTTGGGAAATGGAACAGATATGAGGCGATGCACCACTGAATGGAAAGCTGCGTAGTTTGTGGCTGTGTGGGTACTGGGAGCTGGCAGGGATTACTGTATCAGTAGCTATGTTTTTTTTTCTGTAAATGGCTTACACAAAATGCGACTTCAGTTTTATCTTCCTCAGGCCAAACGATATCGTTTTATTTACGCTGTAGTTCGAATATATTAAGTTTCATCCAGTTTCACTTGTAAGGTTTGACTCATTGTTATTGCAAAAGCTACAGCCCAGTCCATTTGCTTCTCTGATGATCATGACTTACAAGATATGGTTCGTAGGAACCCGGAAGAAAGTGTACCTACACTGCATGTTGCTCTTTTATGGGCTTACTAGATAACAGTTTCATTTTACCACTTTTCTGTTAGAAACTAAAACAAATAAAGAACTGTGTTTGTAGTGGAGTATGGAAAAAAGTTCAGTGTCATGTATTCGTCAATACTCGTTTGAAATCATGAAAACTACAACCGTATTCGGTTTGCAATTGAAAGGTGACAAAAGCGCTGGCAGCTGGCAGGGATTTCTTTAACTACACTCCTGGAAATTGAAATAAGAACACCGTGAATTCATTGTCCCAGGAAGGGGAAACTTTATTGACACATTCCTGGGGTCAGATACATCACATGATCACACTGACAGAACCACAGGCACATAGACACAGGCAACAGAGCATGCACAATGTCGGTACTAGTACAGTGTATATCCACCTTTCGCAGCAATGCAGGCTGCTATTCTCCCATGGAGACGATCGTAGAGATGCTGGATGTAGTCCTGTGGAACGGCTTGCCATGCCATTTCCACCTGGCGCCTCAGTTGGACCCGCGTTCGTGCTGGACGTGCAGACCGCGTGAGACGACGCTTCATCCAGTCCCAAACATGCTCAATGGGGGACAGATCCGGAGATCTTGCTGGCCAGGGTAGTTGACTTACACCTTCTAGAGCACGTTGGGTGGCACGGGATACATGCGGACGTGCATTGTCCTGTTGGAACAGCAAGTTCCCTTGCCGGTCTAGGAATGGTAGAACGATGGGTTCGATGACGGTTTGGATGTACCGTGCACTATTCAGTGTCCCCTCGACGATCACCAGTGGTGTACGGCCAGTGTAGGAGATCGCTCCCCACACCATGATGCCGGGTGTTGGCCCTGTGCGCCTCGGTCGTATGCAGTCCTGATTGTGGCGCTCACCTGCACGGCGCCAAACACGCATACGACCATCATTGGCACCAAGGCAGAAGCGACTCTCATCGCTGAAGACGACACGTCTCCATTCGTCCCTCCATTCACGCCTGTCGCGACACCACTGGAGGCGGGCTGCACGATGTTGGGGCGTGAACGGAAGACGGCCTAACGGTGTGCGGGACCGTAGCCCAGCTTCATGGAGACGGTTGCGAATGGTCCTCGCCGATACCCCAGGAGCAACAGTGTCCCTAATTTGCTGGGAAGTGGCGGTGCGGTCCCCTACGGCACTGCGTAGGATCCTACGGTCTTGGCGTGCATCCGTGCGTCGCTGCGGTCCGGTCCCAGGTCGACGGGCACGTGCACCTTCCGCCGACCACTGGCGACAACATCGATGTACTGTGGAGACCTCACGCCCCACGTGTTGAGCAATTCGGCGGTACGTCCACCCGGCCTCCCGCATGCCCACTATACGCCCTCGCTCAAAGTCCGTCAACTGCACATACGGTTCACGTCCACGCTGTCGCGGCATGCTACCAGTGTTCAAGACTGCGATGGAGCTCCGTATGCCACGGCAAAGTGGCTGACACTGACGGCGGCGGTGCACAAATGCTACGCAGCTAGCGCCATTCGACGGCCAACACCGCGGTTCCTGGTGTGTCCGCTGTGCCGTGCGTGTGATCATTGCTTGTACAGCCCTCTAGCAGTGTCCGGAGCAAGTATGGTGGGTCTGACACACCGGTGTCAATGTGTTCTTTTTTCCATTTCCAGGAGTGTATCTCGACTGTAATAATAAAGAATACCTATATTAAAACTTCATAAATAATGCTGCATTTTTCCATGTACCTCTGTTCATGACGTCATACCTCTTGAACTATGTGTCGTACAGTATTATATCTGTGCACGTACATTCAGAGGTATACATGTGGATACTGTCAGCGAAACATGCTGCGAACAGGGTTAGCAGCAAAGAAGTAATAAATTTGAACGTCATGCACAATACAGCTGTTTTTCGCGCACCTCAAGGCTAATGATGTCATATTGTACCACAATATAGTTTCGTAGATGCATTTAGCGATATATGTGGATACTGCCCGTGATATTTACTGCGCAGTTAGTAGCACAGTTAGTAGCACAGAAGTAATACAATTGAACGTCATGCATGGTGTGGAAGTTTTTCATCCATCTCATTGTTTACGACGTCATATATCCTGGAATATGGTAGGTACTTACCCCACAGCTGTTGTTGCCAAACAATAAGGGAAATTTGGTTGAAACTGGTCCAAAGACGGAGATATCAAAAACACACAATCTACATACATACATAAATCTTTTTTTTCTTGTAATGTATATATGGATGACACGTCTGTGTCGACCCATACAATGCCTCAAAGCGACCATTACGAACGACAATACGAATAATAGCACCGTAGTATAAGTTGAAAGGGAGAAAAGGAACATCTGTAATGGAACCTGTATCCGTTGCGTCTGGTTCTCTTCTCCGGCGATTGCAGGATTTGCATGTCTTTTGAAAATCTCAGGAAAACTGCCTGCAGGGTGTCAGGTACCAATGCAGTTCTGAGGCATAGTTAGCAGGTAGGTGGGTTATTTTGCTTATTTACACGTTTGTTCAGCACCATAACATTCACTTTTTATTTCCTGATCGCTTTGAATCTAAGTCCACACACGTTTGCACAGATGCAGGAGTTTTTTTTTCCGGTCCCAGAACGGAAACACCACTGTTATGATTACTACCAAATGGTTCAAATGGCTCTGAGCACTATGGGACTCAACATCTTAGGTCATAAGTCCCCTAGAACTTAGAACTACTTAAACCTAACTAACCTAAGGACATCACACACACCCATGCCCGAGGCAGGATTCGAACCTGCGACCGTAGCAGTCCCGCGGTTCCGGACTGCAGCGCCAGAACCGCTAGACCACCGCGGCCGGCGATTACTACCATTTTCTACTGTCACGCGACATCGACGCTCCAAAGAAACGAAGTCACTGTTACAAGCTACTTCTGAGAGGACTCTAGCTGTCGTTAACTGGCTGGACATAACCACCAGTTATTTCCCAGCAGGGGTGTCCTTGTGACCTCCTTCGTACAACGTAAGTGTATATTAACAACTACATGAAACGCAAACATCACCCAGACCTTAGGTCTGTTACGACTGGCAGATTCCTGCCTGCGAGGTAGAACGAGGAGCGATGTATAATGGTGGGGCATGTGATTAGGATGTCAGTAATCCCTCCTGCCGTTATTGCCAGTAGATTAATTCTTTATTCAAACAGGACCTCACTTGCATTCACGCCGCCGTGTTAACACCGTTCCAGACCTTCTTACCTCTTAAAAAATGTGAAGAGGTACCGGGAATCGAACAGGGGCCCTTACCCAACGTATCTCTCGGCTACGGACGTGATCCTTTTAATAATTACATATTACTAAACATTACATCTCAGTTAAAAGTGTCCTGAAATACTTCTGCACGAATAATATCAATTAATTTTCTCACTCTCTCTCGTGTCTGACCTTCTCACTTCAGAAACGCAAAAAAAATCAGGGCTTTACGTAGGTGACTGGCTACAGCTGTTAGATAACTCCAAAAGAGTATAATTGTGCCATTAGCTGTACAACAGCATGTTTATTCTCTATCGGTTTACATTACTACAATCATCTTCAGGGGGGCAAACTGTAAGGTACAAAGAGAAAAAAGCGAATATATAATACACACAAGCATCGCAGAAATTGGAAGAATTAAAAATATTCTTTTTAAAACCATAGTAAGTACACAGTGTACATCAAAGGATCAAACATACTTTTTCGTCGTATCCGAGCCAACCATATGTAAAACATTTATACTTATTATGATAGCATGTATGATAGCATGTCATAACACAATCCATACAAATGCGCTGTGTCTTGGCACAATTACACTATGTAATACTCTCATATCGATTAAGTAGCGGTGAGCTGCTTCTAAAAAGCCTTAATTAATCTCTGTGATATATTTTGTTTAAATAAAAAATGTTTGTTTTACATCTCCCTCACTGGCACGAAGGAGATACAGTTCTGTTTTACCTCTAGCTACGACTAGACTCGTTTCTCCACTACAGGTGCGGTAACCATTTTGTAATACGTAACATTTACATAAATATCGTAAAATATATTGCAGTTAATTCACTCAGTCGTTCTAATAATTTAATTAACATTAATCGTCAATATATTAAATAATTATACATGTTTCTGGCACAACTGCTAATATTTTCCCAGAAAGATTATAGGTCTTCCAGCCAGTTCCATGCACTTAAGCTGTTGCGTGAATAACGTGCTTCTCTGTATCTGATCCTCACATTTGAGCGAAATTTTATTACAACCACTAATTCTGAAATCCATTATCCAACCACTAAACTTTTCACAGGATCGTCTGGGAGAAGTCATTGCCTTCATCTTATGTCATCCCTTTTGAGCTGGTTGGTCGGCTTGGGGAGTAAAGGGACCAAACTAAAGGGTCATCAGTCCCCCTTTTTAGTAAAAGAACAGATATAAACTGACGAAATACGTGACAGAGAAAGACACGTACATAACTAGTGCACACTTGGTGACAACTTCACACTTAATAACTGATATGTTATAAATTTCAAAAGTATAGAAATTATGCGACCGTTAAAGAGATGAAGTTGAGACACACTCACAGTATGAATATCTAAGAGGTTAAAAATGCTCTTTGATCTAGTCAAAGATTGTAGTAATAGAAATATTATGACGACTCTTTGTGAACAACATAAATACATAACCTGTTATAATGTGGTATATTGAACTTAGTGTTTCAGAAATTAAAAAAGTGTTTATGTGAATGAAACGTTGTGAAATAAATTAATTTAAAGGATTTTAACGGAGTAGAACTTTCAAAACTGTTATTGTGTACTACATGATAAATGCGTATGAAGCTGTTATGTATGTAGATCGACAAAGGAAATAAAAATATGAGAAGCGTTGAAGCCGGGCGTTGAAACCGTCTGTAATAACTACTCAACCTGTCCAGGCTTAAAACTGTGTTAAAATGGCTACGAAATCTTACTAAAGTACTATTTGGCCGTTGTGGGAACATAATCTGACAGTAAAAGCTCTAGAGAAAGCTCTCAGTTTAGCACATGTAAACAAGTGGTCATATATCGGCACATATCTATCTAAATGTTATGCGTATTGGTTACACGTGAGGCAGTGAAGGTGGTTGTTGTTGTGGTCTTCAGTCCTGAGACTGGTTTGATGCAGCTCTCCATGCTACTCTATCCTGTGCAAGCTTCATCATCTCCCAGTACCTACTGCAACCTACATCCTTCTGAATCTGCTTAGTGTATTCATCTCTTGGTCTCCCCCTACGATTTTTATCCTCCTCGCTGCCCTCCAATACTAAATTGGTGATCCCTTGATGCCTACCAACCGATCCCTTCTTCTAGTCAAGTTGTGCCACAAACTTCTCTTCTCCCCAATCCTATTCAATTCTTCCTCATTAGTTATGTGATCTACCCATCTAATCTTCAGCATTCTTCTGTAGCACCACATTTCGAAAACTTCTATTCTCTTCTTGTCCAAACTAGTTATCGTCCATGTTTCACTTCCATACATGGCTACACTCCATACAAATACTTTCACAAATGACTTCCTGACACTTAAATCTATACCTGATGTTAACAAATTTCTCTTCTTCAGAAACGCTTTCCTTGCCATTGCCAGTCTACATTTTATATCCTTTCTACTTCGACCATCATCAGTTATTTTGTTCCCCAAATAGCAAAACTCCTTTACTACTTTAAGTGTCTCATTCCCTAATCTAATTCCCTCAGCATCACCCGACTTAATTCGACTACATTCCATTATCTTTGTGTTGCTTTTGTTGATGTTCATCTTATATCCTCCCTTCAAGACACCATCCATTACGTTCAACTGCTCTTCCAAGTCCTTTGCTGTCTCTGAAAGAATTACAATGTCATCGGCGAACCTCAAAGTTTTTATTTCTTCTCCATGGATTTTAATACCTACTCCGAATTTTTCTTTTCTTTCCTTTACTGCTTGCTCAGTATACAGATTGAATAACATCGGGGAGAGGCTACAACCCTGTCTTACTCCCTTCCCAACCACTGCTTCCCTTTCATGTCCCTTGACTGTTATAACTGCCATCTGGTTTCTGTACTAATTGTAAATAGTATTTCGCTCCCTGTATTTTACCCCAGCCACCTTTAGAATTTGAAAGAGAGTATTCCAGTCAACATTGTCAAAAGCTTTCTCTAAGTATACAAATGCTAGAAATGTAGGTTTGCCTTTCCTTAATCTTTCTTCTAAGATAAGTCGTAGAGTCAGTATTGCCTCACGTGTTCCAGTATTTCTACGGAATCCAAACTGATCTTCCTCGAGGTCGGCTTCTACTAGTTTTTGCATTCGTCTGTAAAGAATTCGTGTTAGTATTTTGCAGTGACTTATTAAACTGATAGTTCGGTAATTTTCACGTCTGTCAACACCTGCTTTTTTCGGATTATATTCTTCTTGAAGTCTGAGGGTATTTCGCCTGTTTCATACATCTTGCTCACCAGATGGTAGAGTTTTGTCAGGACTGGCTCTCCCAAGGCCGTCAGTAGTTCCAATGGAATGTTGTCTCCTCCGGGGGCCTTGTTTCGGCTCAGGTGTTTCAGTGCTCTGTCAAACTCTTCACGCAGTATCGTATCTCCCATTTCATCTTCATCTACATCCTCTTCCATTTCCATAATATTGTCCTCAAGTACATCGCCCTTGTATAGACCCTCTATATACTCCTTCCACCTTTCTGCTTTCCCTTCTTTGCTTAGAACTGGGTTTCCATCTGAGCTCTTGATGTTCATACAAGTGGTTCTCTTATCTCCAAAGGTCTCTTTAATTTTCCTGTACGCAGTATCTATCTTACCCCTAGTGAGATAAGCCTCTACATCCTTACATTTGTCCTCTAGCCATGCCTGCTTAGCCATTTTGCACTTCCTGTCGAACTCATTTTTGAGACGTTTGTATTCCTTTTTGCCTGCTTCTTTTACTGAATTTTTATATTTTCTCCTTTCGTCAATTAAATTCAATATTTCTTCTGTCACCCAAGGATTTCTACTAGCCCTCGTCTTTTTACCTACTTGATCCTCTGCTGCCTTCACTCCTTCATTCCTCAAAGCTACCCATTGTTCTTCTACTGTATTTCTTTCCCCCATTCCTGTCAATTATTCCCTTATGCTCTCCCTAAAACTCTGTACAACCTCTGGTTCTTTCAGTTTATCCAGGTCACATCCCCTTAAATTCTCACCTTTTTTCAGTTTCTTCAGTTTTAGTCTAGAGTTCATAACCAATAGATTGTGGTCAGAGTCCACATCTGCCCCTGGAAATGTCTTACAATTTAAAACCTGGTTCCTAAATCTCTCTCTTACCATTATATAATCTATCTGTTACTTCTAGTATCTCCAGGGTTCTTCCATGTATACAACCTTCTATCATGATTCTTAAACCAAGTGTTAGCTATGATTAAGTTGTGCTCTGTGCAAAATTCTACCAGGCGGTTTCCTCTTTCATTTCTTAGCCCCAATCCATATTCACCTACTACGTTTCCTTCTCTCACTTTTCCTACACTCGAATTCCAGTCACCCATGACTATTAAATTTTCGTCTCCCTTCACAATCTGAATAATTTCTTTTATATCATCATACATTTCTTCAATTTCTTCGTCATCTGCAGAGCTAGTTGGCATATAAACTTGTACTACTGTAGTAGGCGTGGGCTTCGTATCTATCTTGGCCACAATAATGCGTTCACTATGCTGTTTGTAGTAGCTTACCCGCATTCCTATTTTCCTATTCATTATTAAACCTACTCCTGCATTACCCCTATTTGACTTTGTGTTTATAACCCTGTAGTCCCCTGACCAGAAGTCTTGTTCCTCCTGCCACCGAACTTCACTAATTCCCACTATATCTAACTTTAACCTTTCCATTTCCCTTTTTAAATTTTCTAACCTACCTGCCCGATTAAGGGATCTGACATTCCACGCTCGATCCGTAGAACGCCAGTTTTCTTTCTCCTGATAACGACATCCTCTTGAGTAGTCCCCGCCCGGTGATCCGAATGGGGGACTATTTTACCTCCGGAATATTTTACCCAAGAGGACGCCATCATCATTTAATCATACAGTAAAGCTGCATGCCCTCGGGAAAAATTACTGCCGTAGTTTCCCCTTTTTTTCAGCCGTTCGCAGTACCAGCGCAGCAAGGCCGTTTTGGTTATTGTTACAAGGCCAGATCAGTCAATCATTCAGACTGTTGCCCTTGCAACTACTGAAAAGGCTGCTGCCCCTCTTCAGGAACCACACGTTTGTCTGGCCTCTCAACAGATACCCCTCCGTTGTGGTTGTACCTATGGTACGGCTATCTGTATCGCTGAGGCACGCAAGCCTCCCCACCAACGGCAAGGTCTATGGATCATGGGGGGGAGGGGGGAGAGTGAAGGTAGAATTTGCAATTTATTTATTGTTTAACAGCGCGTTTCAGTAAAAAGCCTACATATAAAGGTAATCCCAAGGAATGTGAATCTTAGACACTGCCACGTAACGTCCAATTAACAACCTTAAGTGGTCGATTCCTAAAGGTAATCCCAAGGAATGTGAATCTTAGACACTGCCACGTAACGTCCAATTAACAACCTTAAGTGGTCGATTCCGTCAAGTCCAATAATGAAATGACATACACGCGTGAAAGCTAGACCTCGGATGATAAATGGCACAAAACCTATACATATGGTGTAATTCCAAGACGTACACTTACATCATGTATCTAGAATTTAAATGATAGGTGCCTTTTTACAAGGTGTTTGGATCTTTGGCGATGGGTAATATCCCGGATGGCCAAATCGTGACGTCAGGTGGGGGACCTGATGCAACCCTTAAGAAGCAGATGATCTGTAGCTTGAGTATACACCTCTAAAACATGGGTCTTATTTGACCAGTTAATAACTGCAGTATCTAGGAAGTGAAGTAACATGTATTTCAACTTGTACTAGCGTTCTTTTGAGAAGACATGATAGCCAACAACACACATGAAACTTACATCTTAAAAACTGTATGATAAATTTTGGGTGAAACTAGCACAGAAAATTGGAAGCAAATTAAAACACGTATTAATCGATCACTTACCCGGTAAATTAAACATCGCACTTCAGTTTAATTATCTGTCCCCATATTTCTACCATCAAATCATATTAAAATTTATACATTTCGGGTGTCATATTACACTGCGTAGCGGTTTGGTTGTGATCGCATATACTGAGATGATCGCAACTGATTTCCTTCCACAACCTCGTCCGATCCGAACCCGTGCTTCTTGTCGTTCCTGGCACATCTAACACTAATCTACTTCACTTAACGGAGACGGAGAAATAAGCCTCCTTACAGAGACGTGACGAAAATAATTTGCACCTCTGCTGGTTGGGGTTGGGTTGAGTTGTTTGGGGAACGAGTCCAGACAGCGAGGTCATCGGTCTCATCGGATTAGGGAAGGACGGGGAAGAATGCCGGCCGTGTCCTTTCAGAGGAATCACCCCGGCGTTCGCCGGAGCGATTTAGGGAAATCACGGAAAACCTAAATCAGGATGGCCGGACGCGGGATTGAACGCTCTGCTGGTAATCGGCAGGCCATTCCACGTGCAGAACGCCGAGCTTTGCCAAGATTGTTTGTAAACGCAGGTTTGGGTAGATGGAGAGCAAGGTCTGGGACACGTACAAGAATGAATGAATTAATGATGATGAAGAGGGCGTTGTCATGCCTACTCTCTTGAACGAGAGTCTGTCCTTAAATTTGGACCTGCATCTTCAGGGACACAAAGTGGCCTTAACTCGCACGCCAAGTCCTCGAGTGTCACAATCAGAAACGTCATAAAACGGAGGTCGCATTATCGAAGGGAATGCTAGTATGAAGATAGATAAGGAACGAGCACGAACGTCTCGAGAAACAACTTCAGTGCGGTAGGCTACCACAGCCTACCTTTAGGGCTGACCTTAGCAGAAATGGGAAGTACATCACATTGCAAATGCAGAATACTGACTGTAGGAACTGCGCTTTTGCAGAGAAGCTACTATTTTCTTTCTGCGATAAATCATGGAGAGAACGGCAGTCGTTTGATGTTGGATTACAATTATCTTGTTTTAATTATTTGTATGTTTACATTTCTATTTTACATCACTAGGTAAAAAGTAAATTCCACTGGGAAGTGCAGGCTTAATCTCGGGCTTATCAGAACTCTGTACTAACAAGTTTCGTTTCCATTTAACAACGGAGGTTGAATACTTTGGTTCAAATGGCTCTGAGCACTATGGGACTTAACTTCTGAGGTCATCAGTCCCCTAGAACTTAGAACTACTTAAACCTAACTAAGCTAAAGACATCACACACATCCATGCCCGAGGCAGGATTCGAACCTGCGACCGTAGCGGTCGCGCGGTTGCAGACGGTAGCGCCTAGAACCGCTCTGCCAGCCTAGCCGGCGTTGAATACTTTCTGGCGGACCAAGTATCCTGAGAAATGTGTGCCAATGTTTCAATCGAGGAGACAATGAAACGGGCAACACTTCATACATGTTATTTAGGAAATATGCTCATTAAAGTTCACATAGTTAACGCACACACTGCTTTCAAAAGGCAAACATAATCCTTGGGTAGTCGTGAGCTCGAGACGATATACAGGTGGTTTTTCTAAATGGGAACAAAATGCAGGAAACAGTCTCCGAGAGGATAAGAAGCAGAATAGATCATTTGAGCATAATACTGAAAAACACGTTCCAAGGGCGGCACAGCCGCTTGAAAGTGGAGAAGAAAGGCCTTTGACAGTGAGCTGCCAGCATAGGGTGAGCCAGGAGAAACTGTGGAATATTCTTCACAAGTGCCACTATACGAATCATTTAAAACTCGTGCAGGTCTTCTTATCTATGGACTTGCCTCTCCTTTTGCAGCTGGTTCGTCGGACAGGCCATCACGGTGCTGGGATTTCTGTCATAGATCATATTCACTCATGAGGATACCTTTCCAAAGGTCGGTATCGCCAACTTTCCCCGCACCCACCTGTGGAATTCGCAGAATTTCCAATTGTAGGGTGGCTGCTTGGTCCGCCAAAAAGTATTCAACGCCGGCTAGGGTGGCCGAGCGGTTCTAGGCGCTACCGTCTGCAACCGCGCGACCGCTACGGTCGCAGGTTCGAATCCTGCCTCGGGCATGGATGTGTGTGATGTCTTTCTGAAAGTATTTGTATGGAAGTGAAACATGGACGGTAAATAGTTTGGACAAGAAGAGAATAGAAGCTTTTGAAATGTGGTGCTACAGAAGAATGCTGAAGATTAGATGGGTAGATCACATAACTAATGAGGAAGTATTGAATAGGATTGGGGAGAAGAGAAGTTTGTGGCACAACTTGACCAGAAGAAGGGATCGGTTGGTAGGACATGTTCTGAGGCATCAAGGGATCACCAATTTAGTATTGGAGGGCAGCGTGGAGGGTAAAAATCGTAGAGGGAGACCAAGAGATGAATACACTAAGCAGATTCAGAAGGATGTAGGTTGCAGTAGGTACTGGGAGATGAAGAAGCTTGCACAGGATAGAGTAGCATGGAGAGCTGCATCAAACCAGTCTCAGGACTGAAGACCACAACAACAACAACAGGGTGGCTGCGACACATCAGCACCGATTGAGCCTTATGTGTGGGGTAGGGATTATTGGCGGCCGCCCCGTGGGACCAGTCATCATTCCACAGTGCCTCACAGGCTAGGAGTATCTGCACACCCTCCGGGTGTCCCTGCCTCTCCTCCTAGAAGCCGTGCCTTTGGTGGTATGAGGAGTAGCTGTCATATGATGGGACTTCAGCTCAATGTCCCCTTGAGTTCAAAAATGGCTCTGAGAACTATGGGACTTAATATCTGAGGTCGTCAGTCATCTAGAACTTAGAACTACTTAAACCTATGAAACTTCCTGGCAGATTAAAACTGTGTGCCGGACCGAGACTCGAACTCTGGACCTTTGCCTTTCTCGGGCGAGTGCTCTACCAACTGAGCTACCCAAGCACGACTCACTTTTAATTCCGCCAGTACCTCGTCTCCTAACTTCCAAACTTTACAGAAGCTTTCCTGCGAAACTTGCAGAACTAGCACTCCTGAAAGAAAAGATATTGCGGAGACATGACTTATACACAGCCTGAAAGTAGGAGATGAGATACTGGCAAAAGTACAGCTGTCAGGACGGGGCATGAGTCGTGCTTGGGTAGCTCAGTTGGTAGAGCACTTGCCCAAGAAAGGCAAAGGTCCCGAGTTCGAGTCTCGGTCCGGCACACAGTTTTAATCTACCAGAAAGTTTCATATCAGCGCACACTACGGTGCAGAGTGAAAATCTCATTCTACTTAAATCTAACCTAAGGCCATCACACATATCCATGCCCGAGGCAGGATTCGAACCTGCGACCGTAGCAGTCGCGTGGTTCCGGACTCAAGCGCCAAGAGCCACGCCCCCTTGAATGCGGAGCTAAAATCACCTGTATGGACAGTTCCATTTGTCTGTTATATTCTCATGTGCATTATCAGCCAGTGAAACTTCTACTCTCAATGATCTTTTATTTCCTCTTTTAAGTGGGCGTTCCTTCTTTGGAACGTATTTCACGCCATATGTCCATGCGACCTCTTTTTCTCTTAGGGATCGTTTCCTGCACCTCTTTCCCATTTAGTAAAATCACCTGGTACATATGAGAGAACTACTTATTTCTCAATTCTGCATAACAAGATCGTTTAAGTACTCAGTTTAATTATATAGAAATTTTATTGCCACATATGATACTAATTATTCTTTGAACTGAAGACGCAGTAAAATATAAGGTTTGTGGATAAGTTCGTAGCGTTATTGTTTTGCATACTGGTACTCCGGTTGCTATGGGTTCAATTATCGATTGTCATTTTTTGTTTGTACTTCACTGTTGCTATTTCAGTTTACCTATTGTCATTTTGTCATTTGGAGGTAGCGAGTGGAGCTGTGGACACTAGAAAATGGAGTGGCAAGCGGAGAAATGACCATGATGTAATCTAATTGAAATCTTCCCCTATCATCCGGCCTTCTCCAAGCATACCTCCTCCTCTTGTAATTCTTGAAGACAGTATTCGCTGTTACTAGCTGAAATTTATTACAGAACTCGTCTTTCTCCTCTCTCATTTTTTGTCCCAAGACCATATTCTGTAACCTTTTCTTCTGCTCGTCCTGCATAACCGCATTGCTGTTCCCCATTATTATTAGATTTTCATCTCCCTTTACGTACTGTATTATCCTTTCAGTATCCTCATATACTTCCTCTTTCTCTTCATCTTCAGCTCGCGACGTTGAAATGTGTACCTGAACTATCGTTGTCAGTGTTGGTTTGCTGTCTATTTTTATAAGAACAACCCTATCTCTGAACTGTTCACGGTTTGGAGCCGAGTGGAAGGCTTAAACCAGAGGCTCAGACGATTCTGCGGAGATCTGGGCTGCAAATTTCTCGACCTCCGCTATCAGGGTTCCCCTGAATAGGTCAGGCGTGCACTACACGCCGGAAGCGGCTACAAGGGTAGCGGAGTACGTGTGGAGTGCACATGGGGGTTTTTTAGGTTAGAGAATTCCCTCCCTAGGCCCGACAAGACGCTTCCTGAGACGCGGCAAAGTAGGAGTAGGCAAAATGCAACAGGGAATAACAGTATTAATGTACTGATAGTAAACTGCAGGAGCGTCTATAGAAAGGTCCCAGAACTGCTCTCATTAATAAACGGTCACAACGCCCATATAGTACTAGGGACAGAAAGTTGGCTGAAACCAGACGTAAACAGTAATGAAATCCTAAACTCAGATTGGAATGTATACCGCAGAAACAGGCTGGACAGTGAAGGGGGAGGCGTGTTTATAGCGATAAGAAGTGCAATAGTATCGAAGGAAATTGACGGAGATCCGAAATGTGAAATGATTTGGGTGAAGGTCACGGTTAAAGCAGGCTCAGACATGGTAATTGGATGTCTCTATAGGCCCCCTGGCTCAGCAGCTGTTGTGGCTGAGCACCTGAAGGATAATTTGGAAAATATTTCGAGTAGATTTCCCCACCATGTTATAGTTCTGGGTGGAGATTTTAATTTGCCGGATATAGACTGGGAGACTCAAACGTTCATAACGGGTGGCAGGGACAAAGAATCCAGTGAAATTTTTTTAAGTGCTTAATCTGAAAACTACCTTGAGCAGTTAAACAGAGAACCGACTCGTGGCGATAACATATTAGACCTTCTGGTGACAAACAGACCCGAACTATTTGAAAAAGTTAACGCAGAACAGGGAATCAGCAATCATAAAGCGGTTACGGCATCGATGATTTCAGACGTAAATAGAAATATTAAAAAGGGTAGGAAGATTTTTCTGTTTATAAAAAGTGACAAAAAGCAGATTTCAGAGTACCTGTTGGCTCAACACAAAAGTTTTGTCTCAAGTACATATAGTGTTGAGGATCAGTGGAAAAAGTTCAAAACCATCGTACATTATGCGTTAGATGAGTATGTGCCAAGCGAGATCAATTTCTTCGTCATGGAAAAGAGCCACCGTGGTACAACAACCGAGTTAGAAAACTGCTGCGGAAGCAAAGGGAACTTCACAGCAAACATAAACATAGCCAAAGCCTTGCAGACAAACAAAATTTACGCGAAGCGAAATGTACTGTGAGGAGGGCTATGCGAGAGGCGTTCAATGAATTCGAAAGTAAAGTTCTATGTACTGACTTGGCAGAAAATCCTAAGAAATTTTGATCTTTTGTCAAAGCGGTAGGTGGATCAAAACAAAATGTTCAGACACTCTGTGACCAAAATGGTACTGAAACAGAGGATGACAGACTAAAGGCCGAAATACTAAATGTCTTTTTCCAAAGTTGTTTCACAGAGGAAGACTGCACTGTAGTTCCTTCTCTAGATTGTCGCACAGATGACAAAATGGTAGATATCGAAATAGACGACAGAGGGATAGAGAAACAATTAAAATCGCTCAAAAGAGGAAAGGCCTCTGGACCTGATGGGATACCAGTTCGACTTTACACAGAGTACGCGAAGGAACTTGCCCCCCTTCTTGCAGCGGTGTACCGTAGGTCTCTAGAAGAGCGTAGCGTTCCAAAGGATTGGAAAAGGGCACAGGTCATCCCCGTTTATAAGAAGGGACGTCGAACAGATGTGCAGAACTATAGACCTATATCTCTAACGTCGATCAGTTGCAGAATTTTGGAACACGTATTGTGTTCGAGTATAATGACTTTTCTGGAGACTAGAAATCTACTCTGTAGGAATCAGCATGGGTTTCGAAAAAGACGGTCATGTGAAACCCAGCTCGCGCTATTCGTCCACGAGACTCAGAGGGCCATAGACATGGGTTCACAGGTAGATGCCGTGTTTCTTGACTTCCGGAAGGCGTTCGATACAGTTCCCCACAGGCGTTTAATGAACAAAGTAAGAGCATATGTTCTATCAGACCAATTGTGTGACTGGATTGAGGAGTTCCTAGATAACAGGACGCAGCATGTCATTCTCAATGGAGAGAAGTCTTCCGAAGTAAGAGTGATTTCAGGTGTGCCGCAGGGGAGTGTCATAGGACCGTTGCTATTCACAATATACATAAATGTCTTGGTGGATGACATCGGAAGTTCACTGAGGCTTTTTGCAGATGATGCTGTGGTGTATCGAGAGGTTGTAACAATGGAAAATTGTACTGAAATGCAGGAGGATCTGCAGCTAATTGACGCATGGTGCAGAGAATGGCAATTGAATCTCAATATAGACAAGTGTAATGTGCTGCGAATACACAGAGAGATAGATCCTTTATCATTTAGCTACAAAATAGCAGGTCAGCAATTGGAAGCGGTTAATACCATAAATTATCTGGGAGTACGCATTAGGAGTGATTTAAAATGGAATGATCATATAATGTTGATCGTCGGTAAAGCAGATGCCAGACTGAGATTCATTGGAAGAATCCTAAGGAAATGCAATCCGAAAACAAAGGAAGTAGGTTACAGTACGCTTGTTCGCCCACTGCTTGAATACTGCTCAGCAGTGTGGGATCCGTACCAGATAGGGTTGATAGAAGATATAGAGAAGACCCAACGGAGAGCAGCGCGCTTCGTTACAGGATCATTTAGTAATCGCGAAAGCGTTACGGAGATGATAGATAAACTCCAGTGTAAGACTCTGCAGGAGAGACGCTCAGTAGCTCGGTACGGGCCTTTGTCAAAGTTTCGAGAACATACCTTCACCGAAGAGTCAAGCAGTATATTGCTCCCTCCTACGTATATCTCGCGAAGAGACCATGAGGATAAAATCAGATAGATTAGAGCCCACACAGAGGCATACCGACAATCATTCTTTCCACGAACAATACGAAACTGGAATAGAAGGGAGAACCGATAGAGGTACTCAAGGTACCCTCCGCCACACACCGTCAGGTGGCTTGCGGAGTATGGATGTAGATGTAGATAGATGTAATACTCTCTCTGCCCTAACTTCCTATTCGTAATGAGTCTTACGTTATACAATTCTCTGCTGCTTTTGATATTACACTATACTCATCTCACCAGAAATCGTTGTCTTGTTTCTTTTTCACTTCACTGACCCCACTGTATCTAGATTCAGCCTTTGCATTTCCCTATCAAGATTTTCTAGATTCTCTACCACGGTTAAGCTCCTGTCATTCCACGCCCCGACTCAAATGGCTCAAATGGCTCTGAGCACTATGGGACTTAACATCTATTGTCATCAGTCCCCTAGAACTTAGAACTACTTAAACCTAACTAACCTAAGGACAGCACACAACACCCAGCCATCACGAGGCAGAGAAAATCCCTGACCCCGCCGGGAATCGAACCCGGGAACCCGGGCGTGGGAAGCGAGAACGCTACCGCACGACCACGAGATGCGGGCACGCCCCGACTCGTAGAACATTACGCTTTCGTTGGTTATTCAGTCTCTTTCTCACAGTCACCTCCCCCTCGGCAGTCCCCTCCTGGAGATACGAAGGGGGGACTATTCCGGATTCTTTTGCCAATGGTGAAATCATCATGAATTTTTTCAATTACAGGCCACATGTCCTATGTATCTTCAATGCAGTGGTTTCTCTTGCCTTCTGCATCCTCATGCCGTTGATCATTGCTGATTCTTCTTCTTTAGGGGCAGTTTCCCATCCCAAGGACAAGAGAGCGCCCTGAACCTCTGTCCGACCCTCCGCTCTCTTTGGCTGTGCAGTTGACAAGCTGAGGGTGACATCTTATGCCGGGAGTCTTCGGCTGCCAATATTGAGTATTAATCCAAATTTAAGAGGTGGCGGATTTCGATTCCGGGACCAAGGATGTCTCGATTGCTAATAGAAGACGCTACTCTTACACGACGTGTTAAACACGCGATGCTGCTGCACGATAACGCCTGCCCGCATCTTGCTAGACTGCAAAGAGTACTGTACAGGGGTTGGGAAATCATTCCGTATCCACCTCATTCACCTGATCTTGCACTCACAGATTTTCACCTTTTTCACTTTCTGTCGAACAACCTTCAAGTAACTTCCTTTCCGGATGAAAACGCACTCCGAACATGTCGCGACGAGTTCTTCGCCTCAAAACGATTTGATTTCTATAGTCGCAGAAGTTTATCCCAGGGTTGGCAAACTGTTGTAAATAATGAAGGGACTAAAGCATCTGCTACGTGTATCTGTTGTGTTCATTAACTAATGGAAAAACACTACGCACTTATGGAGCAATCCAGTACATTAAGGTAAGTACATAAATACGCAGAAAAATATAAATGTAACCGACGCGTTGAGGGAAGCCAAGCCGTAGAAGCTAGGAAAGTATGTCGGCAACCACACTATCAGAAAAGTAACACTGGATCAGTGGAACAATCATCTGATGCTGAATTTGGCGCAGCTGTACTGGAGCACGCATCGTCGCATTTGAGTGAAGTAGTTGGATACCTGAATATAAATATTCGAGTTTCTGTACGGACACTTCTCTTTCTGAATACGAGCGAGAGAGGTGGCACGGTGGTTAAGCCGGGAGGAGCGGCGTTCTAACTCGCACACTGCCGTTCCATTTCGGCTTTCACAGACTTTCTCTACAATATTTGGGACTGGTTCGTTGGAAATGGCCAGGGGTTTTCGCGCCACCAAACTAATACAATTCTAGCTAGTACTCCATCTCTACGTATTTTTTTTTTATTTGATCTGATCAGTTGTGCCATGTCAAGAGTCTCTCTCTTACATCGGACTAGGGTTACTCATAAAAAAAATCACAGGATGGCTAAATAACTCTAGTAAAGTACTGCAAATAATAATTACAATGGCAACTGTAAAGGTGGGAGGATACTCGTGTACCCAACTACATTTGAATTAAGAGTGTGTGATGGAAACTAATAATTATAATAATAGTAGCAATAGCGCTACTGTCAATAGGTAATAATAATAATAATTGCTTACTGACAGTAAAAAAAAGGCTCGTGTTACTATGATTGACGGTACAAAAGTGACAGATAACGTAGCGAGGTGCAAGAGAGAGAAATTCAGGTACTGCTCCAGCTACGGACCTTGGGAAATTGAAAGACTGTGTGGGGATAAAGGCTGAACACAAAGACAAGGACAGACGTTGTTTTAGAAGATACGTCATCAGCTCTCTAGTGAAATTGTCGTCGACGGAACAATACTCAAAAATCTCATTTCCTTACATTTTGTCTCCATTCTACAGATCCGCGCTAGCGTTCGCGCACACCCACACACACTCGTGCGCACACAGCGCGCGTGCGTGCGCGCACTCACGCACACGCACGCACACACACACACACACACACACACACACACACACACACACACACAGAGAGAGAGAGAGAGAGAGAGAGAGAGAGTTGGATTGTTTCTAACATGTTTTTAAGTTGTTAAATTTTTTTTATTGATTACAGAGTTGTGTCTCAGTTTAGTGGTAATAATATATTAACTAACAATATTAGTCGAGAGAATTTATTAATATGTATTGGCTAAGAGTAGAGAAAATTAAGAAGTTGAATGAATACTAGACAGACAATGTTTAACAGGAAGAATCATTTTATATTAGATTGTGTCGGCAGCAGTAGTAGTAGTAGTAGTAGTAGTAGCTCGCAGTCGGGCGGTTGGGCCGGGCGTGGAGAGCGATGGTGGTGCCTGAGCGATGTAGTATAAGGTAAAACCAAAAAAATTACTGTTTATAGCCTGGTGCTTATGTAATTTTTAACAACTGATTTTGTACTATTGTTATATCAAGTCCCATGTAAATGTTTTTAAAAATTTTTTTAATAATAATCTTTCTCAAAAAAATAACTTTTGACAATCATTCACCTGAATTTAAAGATTTTACTAATTTCCCCTATCCATCGTCATCCCGATTATCGTAAAGAAAAATCAGTTGTTTCTTTTTATACATGACAAATCTAGCGGCCAGCATTGCACTAGGCTGTGCCAGAAAAATTTCTTATAGGAGCAGATATATACGCGTTATCTGGCGACTTCATTGACGTAGGAATTCTCAATTTATTCAAAATGATTTTTCAGGACGATGACGCAGCATTGCTGACGTCCAAATTTACCAGATTAGATTCACAGTCAGTTAATTATTTAAAGCATTTTCATTAGTCACATATTTATTGGGAGGTTACGGAATAATAAACGCTCGGGAAGTTACAACCTGTTGTTTCATTTAACTAGAGTCGGAACACTTTATTTCATTTTAGGCGAGCTGACAGGTGGACTTGTGGACTTGCAGAATGAAGACTACGGACAGTGCACTCTCTATCGTATTCTGGCTGCTCACACAAGTACTTGTCAGGTCCTTCAAAAACACTGTAGTATCCAAAAATCACAAAAGACTAAAAGACATTTCAACTTCTAAATTACAGGGCAAACACGGCGACTTATTTTACGTGGCACCCTTAACACTATGAAGGCCAGTTCAGGTTCTTGCAGACTTTTACGGACCCTAACAGGGATACATGCTGAACGAAAAGATACAATACTGGCCATTAAAATTGCTACACCACGAAGATGACGTGCTACAGACGCAAAATTTAACCGACAGGAAGAAGATGCTGTGATATGCAAATGACTAACTTTTCAGAGCATTCACACAAGATTGGCGCCGGTGGCGACACCTACAACGTGCTGACATGAGGAAAGTTTCCAAACGATTTCTCATACACAAACAGCAGTTGACCGGCGTTTTCTGGTGAAACATTGTTGTGATGCCTCGTGTAAGGAGGAGAAATGCATACCATCACGTAGGTCGGATTGTAGCCTATCGCGATTATCGTATCGCGACACTGCTGCTCGCGTTGGTCGAGATCCAATGACTGTTAGCAGAATATGGAATCGGTGGGTTCAGGAGGGTAATACGGAACGCCTTTCTGGATCCCAACGGCCTCGTATCACTAGCAGTCGAGATTACAGGCATGTTATCCGCATGGCTGTAACGGATCGTGCAGCCACGTCTCGATCCCTGAGACAACAGATGGGGACGTTTGCACGACAACAACCATCTGCACGAACAGTTCGACGACGTTTGCAGCAGCATGGACTATCAGCTCGGAAACCATGGCTGCGGTTACCCTTGACGCTGCATGACATACAGGAGCGCCTGCGATGGTGTACTCAACGACGCACCTGGGTGCACGAATGTCAAAACGTCATTATTTCGGATGAATCCAGGTTCTGTTTACAGCATGATGATGGTCGCATCCGTGTTTGGCGACATCGCGGTGAATGCACATTGGAAGCGTGTATTCGTCATCGCCATACTGGTGTATCACCCGGCGTGATGGTATGGGGTTCCATGGGTTACACGTCTCGGTCACCTCTTGTTCGCATTGACGGCACTTTGAACAGTGGACGTTACATTTCAGACATGTTACGACCCGTGGCTCTACCCTTCATTCAATCCCTGCGAAACCATACATTTCAGCAGGATAATGCACGACCTCACGTTGCAGGTCCTGTACGGGCCTTTCTGGATACAGAAAATGTTCGACTGCTGCCCCGGCCAGCACATTCTCCAGATATCTCACCAATTGAAAACGTCTGGTCAATGGCGGCCGAGCAACTGTCTCGTCACAATATGCCAGTCACTACTCTTGATTAACTGTGGTATCGTGTTGAAGCTGCATGGACATGTGTACCTGTACACGCCCTCCAAGCTCTGTTTGACTCAATGCCCAGGCGTATCAAGGCCGTTATTACGGCCAGAGGTGGTTGTTCTGGGTACTGATTTCTCAGGATCTATGCACCTAAATTGCGTGAAAATGTAATCACATGTCCGTTCTAGTATAATATATTTGTCCAATGAATACCCGTTTATCATCTGCATTTCATCTTGGTGTAGCAATTTTAATGGCCAGTAGTGGACTACGTAGTTTCTCACCGAGGTCCCCCTGTAAAGTTCCGTATTGTGAGAATGAGAGTAGGAGAGCAGGTGCAGGAATCCTGACCGCCGTTCTGACCATGGTCTTAGTGAAAACGGTCTGCCGCTGCCCCTCACCCCCCTCCCCTCCCTCCCCGACCTGTTACGAAGTGTCAAGTGTGTACCTGTGTCATGTGGGTGACTGTGGTGACTGCTTGTGTAGTGTAGAGTTCAATTTGTGGTCTTATTAACGAAAGGAAGGGAGAGAGTGAGACTCATCGCGATCACATAGTCAGATCCTCTGCTACAGAGCCATCAACAATAGCGTCATTTGCTCTCGTTTCATAAGACGCTGTGAAAGGGTTTGGAATTTAAACCAGGACATCGGCGAAGAGAGCGGTGATGAGGAATCTTACACCGTCGCCTCTCCCCCCCCCCCCCCCCCCCCTTGCTGGCCAAATACTGATATTGAAAATCTTGGACGACCCAGATTTGACTTGCTTGCCTCCAAGTAGAGCGCCACACCACAGTCGGATGTAGAGGCTGGTCGAGACCCACGTGTAAGAGAAAAGGGTAAATTAAAAAGTAAATTAATGGAGATGAGTAGGAAAAACAATCCTATAATGTTCGAATATACACTCCTGGAAATGGAAAAAAGAACACATTGACACCGGTGTGTCAGACCCACCATACTTGCTCCGGACACTGCGAGAGGGCTGTACAAGCAATGATCACACGCACGGCACAGCGGACACACCAGGAACCGCGGTGTTGGCCGTCGAATGGCGCTAGCTGCGCAGCATTTGTGCACCGCCGCCGTCAGTGTCAGCCAGTTTGCCGTGGCATACGGAGCTCCATCGCAGTCTTCACTGGTAGCATGCCGCGACAGCGTGGACGTGAACCGTATGTGCAGTTGACGGACTTTGAGCGAGGGCGTATAGTGGGCATGCGGGAGGCCGGGTGGACGTACCGCCGAATTGCTCAACACGTGGGGCGTGAGGTCTCCACAGTACATCGATGTTGTCGCCAGTGGTCGGCGGAAGGTGCACGTGCCCGTCGACCTGGGACCGGACCGCAGCGACGCACGGATGCACGCCAAGACCGTAGGATCCTACGCAGTGCCGTAGGGGACCGCACCGCCACTTCCCAGCAAATTAGGGACACTGTTGCTCCTGGGGTATCGGCGAGGACCATTCGCAACCGTCTCCATGAAGCTGGGCTACGGTCCCGCACACCGTTAGGCCGTCTTCCGCTCACGCCCCAACATCGTGCAGCCCGCCTCCAGTGGTGTCGCGACAGGCGTGAATGGAGTGACGAATGGAGACGTGTCGTCTTCAGCGATGAGAGTCGCTTCTGCCTTGGTGCCAATGATGGTCGTATGCGTGTTTGGCGCCGTGCAGGTGAGCGCCACAATCAGGACTGCATACGACCGAGGCACACAGGGCCAACACCCGGCATCATGGTGTGGGGAGCGATCTCCTACACTGGCCGTACACCACTGGTGATCGTCGAGGGGACACTGAATAGTGCACGGTACATCCAAACCGTCATCGAACCCATTGTTCTACCATTCCTAGACCGGCAAGGGAACTTGCTGTTCCAACAGGACAATGCACGTCCGCATGTATCCCGTGCCACCCAACGTGCTCTAGAAGTTGTAAGTCAACTACCCTGGCCAGCAAGATCTCCGGATCTGTCCCCCATTGAGCATGTTTGGGACTGGATGAAGCGTCGTCTCACGCGGTCTGCACGTCCAGCACGAACGCTGGTCCGACTGAGGCGCCAGGTGGAAATGGCATGGCAAGCCGTTCCACAGGACTACATCCAGCATCTGTACGATCGTCTCCATGGGAGAATAGCAGCCTGCATTGCTGCGAAAGGTGGATATACACTGTACTAGTTCCGACGTTGTGCATGCTCTGTTGCCTGTGTCTATGTGCCTGTGGTTCTGTCAGTGTGATCATGTGATGTATCTGACCCCAGGAATGTGTCAATAAAGTTTCCCCTTCCTGGGACAATGAATTCACGGTGTTCTTATTTCAATTTCCAGGAGTGTAGTATCAAATGGCTCTGAGAATTATGGGACTTAACATCTGAGGTCATCAGTCCCCTAGAACGTAGAACTACTTAAAGTTAACTACAGGAGAACCCCTCTAATCCGACCTCCGGTTAACCCGACCATGCCCAGGCTCGCGAGCCTGTGCCGACTCGTCACTGACTGGACGCCTGTCGGGCCATTGTTGTGGTGTCTATCACTGTGCATATTGTTATACTGTACGTTGTTGTGCAGTTTTATCCTTTGTTGGGATTAAAAACAACGTTGTTGTTTGCTATAATCCGTGTTCTCTACAGTACTTATTACTGTAGATTCATTGTGTGTACAGTTGTCTGTTTTTCAACATGTCTGGATTCAAACGTAAACACGTAACTCTTTCACTAAATGAAAAATTAGCAGTGCTACAAGGACTGGACGAAGGAGTATCGCTCCAAAAAATTGCAAAGGAACTGAATGTAGATGTTACGACAATTAAGGATTGGAGGAAAAAATCGGAAAGACATTGAATCCTATACAGTTATGATTGATGAAGAAGAAGAATCCCAAAACATTAAAAAAACGCCTAAACTTGAACTGCTTGATAACGCATTGTGTATGTGGTTTTGTCAACAAAGAAGGAAGGAACTCCAAAATCCGGGCCAATTCTCAAAGAAAAAGCGATAGTTTTGCACAAAAAATTGGAAGCGGGTAGTAAATTTGCTGCCGGTGAAGGCTGTATCGATCGTTGGAGAACTCGTCATGGTGTCCTGTTTGTTTCTATTTCCGGTGAAAAACTATCTGCCGATGCCGCAGCTGCTAAGGAGTTTTCTGTTAAATTTCAGGAAATTGTAGATGAACTGAACTGTTACCCTGCTAAGTGTATAACATCGACGAGACAGGGCTGAACTTCAAAATGTTGCCAAGAAAAACCCTCGCAGCTTCAAATGAATCCGTGGTAGGAACGAAACTTACAAAAGATAGAGTAACAGGCATTCCTTGTGGCAACGCAGATGGTACCAAAGATGCCCTTGTTCGTCATTGGCAAATCTAAGAAGCCAAAGGCACTCAAAAATATGAACTTATCTTCCTTGCCGGTTTATTACCGCAGTCAAAAAATCTGCTTGGATGGACTGCAACCTTTTTAAATCCTGGTTTTTCGACGAGTTTGGGGCATCCGAAAAAGACTTGAAGCAAAAAAATCTGCCTGTTCGTGCCTTACTGCTGTTGGATAACGCATCATCACATCCATCTGAGGAAGATTTGGTGAAAGGGAACATAAAAGCTCTCTTTCTGCCTCCTAATGTGACCTCACTCATCCCCCCAATGGATCAGGGCGTTATCTAATGGTTAAAAAGGCGATATCGCGGAAAGTATATCAGCTCAATCTTGGAAAAATCTGAAGGAGGTCATAACTTATTTGAGGCAATGAAATCCCTGAATATCTAAGATGCTATCTATACAATCGCTGCAGCTTAGGATGAACTGAAACCTGACACACTGCAAGAATCGTGGCGTAAGCTTTGGCCACAAGTTATGACTGAAAATGAGCATACCGAAGATGAGGGAAACAACGACGCACTGGAAATCGTTAAAGATTTACAAACTCTGGAGCCGAACGTCCCTGCCAATGAAGTTGAAGAGTGGATCAACGAATCGGACAAAGACTGTGACACTTTTGAAGAGCTCAATGACGGCCGGATTGCTGCCGCTGTGAGCCAAGAAACTGTGAATGAGGACTGGGACGGCGAAGACGAACCCCCACCCTGAATTCACAGAACGATGCAAAAAAACGCTTTTGACATTGCCCTTCAATACATCGAGCATAATCCAACTTCAACTCCAATGGACGATTTGTGGATGAAAAAAAAATGGAGGGACACTGCAGCTAAATCTAGAATAACATCTGCTAAACAAGAATGTATCACTGACTTTTTTTCCAAGTAATTTGTTGTCGATTTTACTGTAAAAACAATGCATACAGTAGAATCATTTCTTAGTTTATACATACAGTAGTTCATGTCTTTGTAAAAAATTTCTTTTTGTATACAGTGTCATAAACCTTTTTTAGTTTACAGTATATTTCGTTTATACGTTATTAAGTACAGTACCGTAATTTGTCGTTTTTCCTTTTAAAACCAATACATATTATAGTGAGTGTAGACGTTTTTTTAGTTAATATATTGTTTAACACTGTGTAAAAACATCTTTTTATATTACTGTAGACGTCTTTTAGTTCTTAAATCGTCTAATTTTTTTGTACTAAATGTCTTTTTATATTTTTTGCAATAAATATTAGATTTTTCGGATAATTCGACCTTTTTTGCGTTCAGACCATGGTCCCGGTCTCGAAGGTGACGGATTAGAGGGGTTCTACTGTAACCTAAATACATCACACACATCCAGAGGCAGGATTCGAACCTGCGAGCGTAGCGGTCGCGCGGTTCCAGACTGTAGCGCCTAGAACCGCTCGGCCACCCAGGCTGGCTCGAATGTAGTATTAGGGATGGGCTGCTTTACAGTCACGTCTATTAGCAGGGGCGCTCAGTAACTAATACAACAGTTTTATTCAGGGTTCCACTCTTTTGACTACAAGGATGAGGAAGATTAAAGTACCATCGACAACGAGGTCATTAGAGACGGAGCACAAGCTCTTGTTATGGAAGAATGGAGAAGGAAAACGGCCATGCCCTTGGGAAGGGACCATTCCGGCATTTGCCTGAGGCGATTTAGGGAAACCATGGAAAACCTAAATCAGGATGCTGGACGCGAGTTTGAACCGACGTGCTCCCGAATGCGAGTCCAGTGTACTAACCACTGCGCTACACCGCTCGCTTCGACCACAAAACCCTGTTTCTCAACATAATCTCCGTTCAATGCGACGGCCTTACTCCACCTTACTGGGAGAGCCATTAGGATGACATGGTACCACTCTACTGGTCGATATCGGAGCCAACGTCTTGCTACATCAGTGAACTCCCCATCACCGATATAGTTCTGCGTAGTGTTTCCTTCGTTGTGCCTACTAGATGGAAGTCGGATGATGTGAGATCCGGGCTGTCGGTTGGATGACGAGGAACAGTGCAATGAAGTGCTGTGAGCTCCTCTCGGGTGTGCAGTCTTGTCTGAGGCCTTGTCATGCAGAAGGACAACTTCATTTGCATTTTTGTGGCGATGGACACGGCATTTCTTCAATTTCCTGAGGGCAGCACAATACACTCCAGAGTTGATCGTTGCACCACGAGTGAAGACCTCAAACATAATGGATCTTTTCAGAGTCCCAGAAGACGGTCTCCATGATTTTTCCGGCTGAAGGCGTGGCTTGGAACTGTTTCCTAGGAGGAGAAGTGGTGTGACGCCATTCCATGGATCGCCGTTCCTTTCCAGTTCAAAATGATGATCCCATTTTTCATCGCCTGTGACGATGTTCGACAAAAATTGTCACGCTCAGCCTCGTAACGCACAAGCAATGCCGCACAGATGATCCTTCGTTGCTGTTTATGGTTTTCTGCTAGGCGGCGGGGAACCCAGTGGACACACGCCATTGAGTACCCATACTGGCAGACGAGTGTGTGAGCAGTACTGACAGAGACGTCCAGTTCAACAGCGAGGTGTTTGATTGTGATCCTTCAATCACCTCGAATGAGAGTGTCTGCATGTTCCAAGGAGTCACAGCCGTGTGCGTCTGATCGGCGAGCGGAGATCGGACAGGTTTGAGCGACCTTGTTGCGCCTCCCCCAACGACTTATCATGCTTTTATTCACTAGCAGGTGTCCGCCCCCAGTACCTCAATGGTCAACGTGACGAATTGTCAATCCTCTGGGCCCGGATTCGGTTCCCCGCTGCGTAGGGCGATTTTCTCCGCCCAGGGACTGGGTGTTGTGCTGTCCTCATCATCATTCTTTCATCCTCATCGACTGCAGGTCGCCGAAGTGGCGTCAAATTGAAAGACCGGTACCAGGCGAACGACCTGCCCGACGGGGGGCCCTAGCCATACGATTAAATTAAATTAGCCATACGATTAAATTAAATAAAAACAAGCAGGTCTTCGTATACATTCTGTAACTGTCTATGAATATTTACCAAAGTCTGGTTTCCCACCAAAAGACACTCCATGATAGCTCTTTCTTTGGAACGCATCTCGGTTGCAGACGAACTTTAAAGGCTATACAGGGTGGTCCATTGATAGTGACCGGGCCAAATGTCTCACGAAATAAGCATCAAACGAAAAAGAACGAAACTCGTCTAACTTGAAGGGGGAAACCAGATGGCGCTATGATTGGCCCGCTAGATGACGCTACCATAGGTCAAACGGATATCAACTGCGGTTTTTTAAATATGAACCCCCATTTTTTATTACATATTCGTGTAGAACGTAAGCAAATATGAATGTTTCAGTTGGACCACCTTTTCCGCTTTGTGATAGGTGGCGCTGTAATAGTCACAAACGTATAAGTACGTGGTATTACGTAACATTTCGCCAGTGCGGACGGTATTTACTTCGTGGTACATTACCCGTGTTAAAGTGGACCGTTTACCAATTGCGGAAAAGGTCAATATCGTGTTGATGCATGGCTATTGCGATCAAAACGCCCAACGGGCGTGTGCTATGTATGCTGCTCGGTATCCTGGACGACATCATCCAAGTGTCCGGACCGTTCGCCGGCTAGTTACGTTATTTAAGGAAACAGGAAGTGTTCAGCCACATGTGAAACGTCAACCACGACCTGCAACAAATGACGGTGCCCAAGTAGGTGTTTTAACTGCTGTCGCGGATATTCCGCACATCAGTAGCAGTAATGTTGTTGTTGTGGTCTTCAGTCCTGACACTGAGACAGTAGCAGTAAATTGCGCCGAAATCAGGGATCTCAAAAACGTCGGCGTTGAGAATGCTACATCAACATCGATTGCACCAGTACCATATTTCTAAGCACCAGGAATTGCATGGTGACGACTTTGAACGTCGTCTACAGTTCTGCCAATGGGCACAAGAGAAATTGCGGGACGATAACATATTTCTGCAGCGTTCTATTTAGCGGCGAAGCGTCATTCATCAACAGCGGTAACGTAAACCGGCATAATATGCAGTATTTGGCAACGGAAAATCCACGATGGCTGCGACAAGTAGAACATCAGCGACCTTGGCGGGTTAATGTATGGTGCGGCATTATGGGAGGAAGGATAATTGGCCTCCATTTTATCGATGGCAATCTAAATCGTGCAATGTATGCTGATTTCCTACGTAATGTTCTACCGATGTTACTACAAGATGTCTCACTGTATGACACAATGGCGATGTACTTCCAACATGATGGGTGTCCGGCACATAGCTCGCGTGTGGTTGAAGCGGTATTGAATAGCATATTTCATGACAGGAGGATTGGTCGTCGAAGCACCGTACCAAGGCCCGCACGTTCACCGGATCTGACGTGCTCGCATTTTTTTCTGTGGGGGATCTTGAAGGATATTTGCTATCGTGATCCACCGACAACGTGCGTCAGCACATTGTCGATGCATGTGCGAACATTACGGAAGGCGAACTACTCGCCTTTGAAAGGAATCTCGTTACACGTATTGCCAAATGCATTGAGGTTGACTGACATCATTTTGAGCATTTATTGCATTAATGTGGTATATACATGTAGTCTCGCTGTAAGAGCATGCGTTCTCAGAAATGATAAGTTCATAAATGTACATGTATCACGTTGGAACAACCGAAATAAAATGTTCAAATGTAACTACGTTCTGTATTTTAAATTAAAAAACCTACCTGTTACCAACTGTTCGTCTAAAATTGTGAGCCATATGTTTGTGACTATTACAGCGCCATCTATCACAAAGCGAAAAAAGTGGTCCACACGAATATGTAATAAAAATGGGGGTTCCTATTTAAAAAAACGCAGTTGATATCCGTTTGACCTATGGCAGCGCCATCTAGCGGGCCAACCATAGCACCATCTGGTTTCCCCCTTCAAGCTTTGTAGTTTTTTGTAGTTTTTTCATTTGACGGTTATTTTGTGAGATATTTGGCCTGGTCATGATCAATGGACCACCCTGTATAGGGCGTCGTTTCTCCATCGCTTCATTTGTGAGCGGAACAGGAAAGAGAATGACTAGAAGTAGTATAAGGTTGTAACCTCCCCGCAATAAATTTAGTCAATATTAACTGAATAATAAAATGAGCCAAGCGTAACCTCCTTGCAAAATTAAAGAATAAAAAATTGCGCAAATGTAAACTCCCCACAAAATATCGTTAAGGGATGAAGATTGATCACAAACCCACAATAACATTAATTAAATAATGAACCATGAACTGAATGTAACAACTCAACAGCAATAATTAAACCTGACAAATTTTATAAGGGCAGCTGCGCTGACCTACGGCCCTGTGAAATAATTAAACCAAAATTCTTACCTCAGTAAAACTGCATCTATATCTGCTCTTATTTTTCGGCATAGCTTCGTGCAATGCTGGCTTATATTTAATTTTGATTCTTGGAGGGAATGCATAGGAAATATTATTTAGCTTGAAATGAATATTTTTCTTTAAATGAGTTACTTTATAAAAAGTTATTATTGGGGCATCATTTTGAACAAATTAATTACAATTAACATACTTTATTAGCTGGGCACAATGCTGCTCCATTACCTTCTACAATAATATACACATCGTCCACCACATTCCTGACCAGACTCGTGGCCAGAGCACACCGCGGACGCATGCCGACTCGCTACACACTAGCACTGACTGAGTACAACTATCCAACTGTGTACTCCCTCTGCCGACTCGCCACACACACACTGCCGACTGACTACTACTGCAGACAGAGTGCAACTGTTCCTAACGACTCGCTACACGCAACTGAACTCTCGCGCGGTCAAGCGCAGACTAGCAACGACAAATAACTCTCTGGTCAGAGATTCTGTCATGCCTCACCATCCCTGGTAATGAATACATATGAAACGTACGCGTTTCAAGGTATAGTGCTCCATATGGTAGTGTGTGGGGTTTGTATGTAGGTACAAATGTAGACGATACCACAAAGAGTTGCACATATTTATTTTTATTGTCGCTTTGAACACGAAGATTAACAAAGGCTACAAAAGAATGTCTTCACAATGACAAGATTATGGAAAACGTGTTTCGAAATATACTCGTATTCGCTGAACTACATCTTTTAGCATCGGCTGTATTGGGTATAGCTGTACTATCCATTCCTGACATAGGAAAATTTTTGCCGGACGAGAACTCGAATCTTGATTATGGATAAGTTATTGAATGGTGAAAAGTACAGAACAAAGATCCAAGAATGCCAACTGTTTAGGATGAGTGTTCTGAATTGTGTGAGTGGTAGCACTGGCCAAAGCTAGCATTTCTGATGTTTTTTTTTTCTAATGAAACGTTCATCTAAATCCACGTGGCTGCAACATAGCACGAGAATACACGCACCAAAGAAGAATTCTTCTTTGTTAGAAACACGGTGGCGTGAGTACTCTTATCGAAAGTCTATGTACTGTGATACCCTCTGATCGAATACCATACGTAGAAGACCTAATAAGAAATTTCCAATTTTACATATTTATGGTAGTGGCAACTAATTACGTTCTTACATAGAACGCCGAAGTCTTCAAATTTTCTCCCCTATTTGTATCACTTCTTTTCGCTTTGTTATAAGTTATTAGGAGATGCGATCGTCGTTACAATCTTCTGTGGCTGCCTGGTAAGTCAAAAGGAGTAAACTAAAAGCATGAAATGTGTTCTCAGTTGTGAATATGGACAACCACTTTGCGTAGCCGAGCAAGCTTCACAGCCATGCCCTAACTTGTAGACACATGGACGACGACGACATGTGGAAGTTTGGGACTAGCAGTGAAGTGTACTCGAGTCGTCAGTCCATTACACAGCTGAAAGTTGTCCATATTTACAGCTACTAATAAATTTCATGTATTTTAAAACAGCTGCAGACGGCGCAGTGCCTGTTGCTTTGGACATGCATGTTCTGCAGCATCGTATTTCTGCACCAATACTGGACAAGCGACTTTCAATTAAAATTTGTCTCCTGTATGAAAATATACTTAAAGAATGTATGTGTGCAGCTTTTAGACACATGTACAACATCAAACGGGAGTTTGGGCCCGACTGTGAAGCGTGATCAGATAGGCGAAGTTGTTACGGTGATCACTGGCAACAAGCCTGAAATCCAGGTTGTATTCCCGGTCTCATGTATTTCATAACAGCTTTAGTAGCGCAGTGCCTGTGCTTCAGGCATGCGTGCAATACAATATCGTATTTATCCGTAGATACCGGGAAACGCGCTTTCAATTAGAATATATCCTCTGTGCGGGAATACACATAATGAATGTACAAGTGCAAGTTGTAAACACGGACGACGACGAAGTTACGGCCTGGCCTTGAGGCGTGCTGGGACTGGCGAAGTAGTTACACCGACCGCTCGCGACGAGTGGGATATCCGGGTTCGAGTCTCGCTCATTCCATTATACAGCTGAAAGTTGTCCATATTCGTAATTGCTAATAAATTTCATGTGTTCCAAAACACCTGTAGTTGCCGAAATGCCTGTACCTTCAGACATGGCTGCACGGCAATATTAAATTTAAACTGAGAGAGTCTTTCCCAGCTTTTCAGTAATGCAGCATCACAGGCGCCGAAGGTTTGCAGAGAAACGTAAGCGGGCAAGTACGTCGCAAATAGTCTGTCTCGGTTGTACACATTCTCTGGTGTTCTACTTTGTTGTACGGGACAAAAAAATACGAAAAATACGAAAAGCCGTATCGATCCACGTTGCATATTTTCATTGGTACCTGTAAGTAGCCCATATTTTTTTACTGATTCGCTACTAATCATAGTGACAATAACTTGTCAAGAATATTTTGATGAACAGCAACGCAGACACTAAAAATTATATTTAATCATGGCATTTAAAAATTTAATAGTACAGTACAAAAAATTGCACATTTTCGACTGTAATAGCCCAAAACTAGCTAGCGACAAAGAAAGGCTTCATCAAGCATGCATCTACTTTAGCACTTAAATTTAAGGTTTTAGGCATTTAGTTATCGCTCATATAATTTTTATTCCTTTGAAGACGACGTTTAGATTACGCTATACACCTTTTTGGACACGTGTGCGATACAACTGAAACATTCATCGAGCTATTTCAGTCATTTCTAGAATGTTCCATGCTGACTTTTAGAACAAAGAATTTCGTTTTTCTTTCCATTACTGCGTGGAATCTGCCATTGCCCTTGAAAGAAGAGTAAGGACATGTAACTCCAGGTGTTGAAACTTACATAAATAACGATGATAGGTGATAACGCAACATATGATAAAACGCCACTTTCGGTAGCTACTCTCCGAAATAGAATCGCTTATCACCATGTGACGTAGCGTGAGATTAACTTGGAACACTTAAAGATAAATTCTACACCTAAGATTGCTTTTAATAGAGTCTTTTCTTTATTAAGGATGGTGTCACGTTTTTCTGACGAGACACTGAAACATTTTATAGCATCCTAGTCTCCCGATCAAAGTTTATTTTAGAGGCCGTTAATGCAGATTAGTAAAGATTTTTTGGCACTCAACGTAGGTGTCCATATCCGGCATCTTTTTCCGTGGCCCCGATCGATCTATACATTACGTTAGCAAGTGTTGGGAAAAAGCTCACTGCGGTCTGCAGCATTCCTGGAAATGCAGCCAACAAGGTAACAATAGCCGCCACTTTCGACAGAAAGAAGGAATTTGTACGGGTACCAGCTGCAGATCTTTTAAATGTCGTCAATCTAGTAACCAGAAAAAAGTGGGGCACAGAGTGCTAAATTTAACCGGTTCCGGTGACTGATTTCTGACACGAGGAACATCACTGTTACAGAAGATTCCCGAACACTGTAACGAATTTCACGTCCAACCACGACTGTACACGAAACACCTCCAATGAAATGGTTCGGAGGCATCCCCAATACGTGACAACGGTCAAGAAGAGGATGCCAACCACACCTTACTTGGCTCTCAGAAAAGAGAAGGTGCTAAAAGTCGTCTGCTGCATCCTTTAGTCACACGGACTGCCTACTGCCGACTTCTAAGCTGTTATGCCTAAAAGACTTCAGAGAAAATCGCCTATTATATTCTGGTTAATTGAAGTAAAGATCACATTTTAATCAGATTTTACTTCTTAAGTTGACGTTGATAAACACTGTGTAAAACGCATGCCCAGGCTGTGTGTGTGTGTGTGTATGTGTGTGTGTGTGTGTGTGTGTGTGTGTGTGTGTGTGTGTGTGTGTGTACGTGACAGAGGTAACACAAGTGGGGTGGTACATGTGAATTTGTGAGTTACATTATTTGTATTGGCTGAGGTGTTTGGATATCGTATGAATTCCTGTTCAGATGCCAAATAACATCCTTTTAATTGCCGTATGTTACGGACTATAAGATGCTATGGACTATAAAACGAACCTTAATTTTTAAGCAGTTTTTAAAAAGATAATTTATTTATTTATTTACACGTCAAGTTCCGTAGGACCAAATTCAGGAGCAAATCTCCAAGGTCATGGAACATGTCAGTACAGGAACTTACAACATAAAAGTAATAACAGATAAAAATAAATGTTCACGAACCTGAAAAAAAGTCAGTCCGTAAGTTTAAGTAAACGCTATCAGCAATACAATAAGAATCAGGTTAAGTTTTCAAGGAACTCCTCGACAGAATAGGAGGAGTGACCCATGAGGAAACTCTTCAGTTTAGATTTGAAAGCGCGTAGATTACTGCTAAGATTTTTTAATTCGAGTGGCAGCTTATTGAAAATGGATGCAGCAGTATACTGCACACCTTTTTGCACAAGAGTTAAGGAAGTCCAATCAAAATGGAGGTTTGATTTCTGCCGAGTATTAACCGAGTGAAAGCTGCTTATTCTTGGAAATAAACTAATATTGGTAACAAGAAACGACAATAAGGAATGTGCATATTGAGAGACCAGTGTCAAAATACCCAGACTCGTGAACAGAGGTCGACAAGAGGTTCGTGAACTCACACCACTTACTGCCCGAAGCGCCCGTTTCTGAGCCAAAAATATCCTTTCATAATGGGAAGAGTTACCCCAAAACATAATACCATACGACATAAGTGAATGAAAATAAGCAAAGTAGACTAATTTACGTGTCGCAGTATCACCCACTTTTGATACCGTTCGAATAGTGAAAATGGCAGTATTAAGTCTTTGAACAAGATCCTGAACGTGGACTTTCCACGACAGCTTACTATCTATCTGAACACCTAGAAATTTGAACTGTTCAGTTTCACTAATCATATGCCCGTTCTGTGAGATAAAAACGTCAGGTTTTGTTGAATTGTGTGCTAGAAACTGTAAAAACTGAGTCTTACTGTGATTTAACGTTAGTTTATTTTCTACAAGCCATGACCTGAGGTCGTGTACTGCACTACTTGAAACCGAGTCAGTGTTGCACACAACATCCTTTACTACCAAACTAGTGTCATCAGCAAACACAAATATTTTAGGGTTACCCATTACACTAGAGGGCATATCATTTATGTAAATAAGGAACAGGAGCGGGCCCAACGCTGATCCCTGGGGCACCCCCCACTTGACAGTATCCCACTCAGATCCCCCATCACAGCCGTTATCAACATTGTGAATAATGACCTTTTGCTGCCTGTTGCTAAAGTAAGAGGAGAATCAATTGTGAGCTACTCCCCTTATTTCGTAATGGTCCAACTTCTGGAGCAATATTGTGAGATCAACACAGTCAAATGCCTTTGTTAAATCAAAAAATACGCCAAGCGATCTCACAGTCAAATGCCTTTGTTAAATCAAAAAATACGCCAGGCGTTCGACACTTTTTGTTTATCCCATCCAGTACCTCACAGAGAAAAGACATTATAGCATTTTCAGTTGTCAAACGATTTCTAACGCCGAACTGTACATTTGATAGCAAAGTTGTGATACAAAATGATCAATTAACCCTACATACACAGCCTTTTCGATAACTATTGCAAACACTGATGGCATAGAAATAGGTCTAAAATTATTTACATTATCCCTTTCTCCATTTTTATAAAGCGGCTTTACTACTGAGTACTTTAATCGCTCAGGAAACTGACCATTCCTAAAGGAAAAATTACAAATATGGCTAAATACAGGGCTAACATGTGCAGCACAGTACTTTAATATTCTGTTACAGAATATTTTTACCATTTTTATTATTAGATTGCAAAGAAAGATTAAGAAAAATTCTTTTTTTATAAAAGCGAACTGATCTTTAAAATCCATGAAAATCGTCATCTGAATTTCCTTCTTCTACTTCTTCTTCTGCTTCTTCTTCCTCATAGTCGTCATCGTTGTCCTATTCATATGTGATATGGTCTTCACTGTCATGCTCCACTTTATGTAAGATTTAACAGTAATGTCATCTCTAGCTCTGAACCACGACTGTTTTATGCACTTTTGTTTGGTTGTAGAGTGTTTAAAGTTCCCTCTGTGTGAATTGATATCGGTTTCATATATCATCCATTTGTTCCATTCCTCTCTCATATCTTTAAATGGTTTATTTATCGGAACATCAAGAGGATTGCCATTGTGAAGTAAGTCCTCCCGGAATAACAGCAAGCTCTGTATTTCCCTGTCTTAATTTCTCTTTCACAGAATTTTTCAAATGACTATTAAACTGATATATCACAATAAGAGAACTCTTCTTCAATAAAACACTTTTCTTCTCTCCCACACTCTGTTAATCCATAATTTCATACCAGCCTCGTCCGTCCAAAGCCTTGTCATATACATGAATAACACTTGGAGATATTTCAGAAGGTTTTGGTATCGTTTTGCGCTTAAAAATGATCATTGGATAAGTTCTACTACTGTCAGCATTTTTTCATATCAAATTGTTTATATAAATACCGTTTCAGGATGTTTCGCGGCAACAGTTCTCTTACTCGGCACATAAAATGTTAGAGTAGTTTCGTCTATATTCGCTATTTGGCTTAGTTCCACATTGGTTTTCTTTCGACGTTGAATAATAAAGTGATGGAAAGGTAATATTTTCTCTTCATACTCTTGTGGCATTTTCTGAGATATTTTGTTTTTGGTTCGCATTCTATGTTCATGACACTTCATAAACCTGAAGCACTAACCAACTCCAGCCTTCAAGTCTGTTAAGTTCCACTGTAGCGCTAGCCTAGGAACATGTAAATCACAGTTCTGATTTCAGAAATGCTGTTCCACTGAGACAGCAATATACAGTTTCACTGTCCACACAATAGTCCTTAAATAGTAAAATGTCACCAGTAGGAATATTCTGTGACTTATCCAAAGCATCTGATTGTGTGAACCATGACATTATGTTAGAGAAATTACAATTGTATGGTATAAATGGAACAGCATATGAGTGGTTAAAGTCATATCTACAGGACAGGAAACAAAAAGTCTCTTTGCATGCTTCAAATCATTCAGTGGAGTTTGCCACTTCATCAAACTGGGGTGAAATTACGTTAGCTGTTCCACAAGGTTCGATCATGGGTCCCCTCCAGTTCTTGATGTATGTGAATGACCTCCCTTCTTATGTGAATCAAGATGTTGAACTGACACTGTTTGCTGATGATACAAGCATAATTATTAATCCAGTAAAAGAAAGTCCGATAGAAAATGATACAAATAATGTCTTTGGAAAAGTTATTAATTGGTTTTCTGCGAATGGGCTTGCTCTGAACTTTGAAAAAAACACAATACATCCAGTTTTCTACTGGAAAAAGTATAATTCCTTCAATAAACATAACACATCAAAAGAAGTCAGTAGCCAGGGTAGAGCATACTAAATTTTTGGGTGTACATATAGATGAGAATCTTAATTGGAAAAGTCATATTTTGGATCTCCTAAAGCGACTAGGTTCAGCAACTTTTGCAATCAGGATAATTGCCAATTTTGAGGATGTAGAAATTAGTAAGCGAACATACTTTTGCGTACTTCCACTCTCTGGTGTCATACGGGATAATATTCTGGGGTAACTCAACACTTAGGCAAAAGGTATTCACTGCTCAAAAGTAGTTAGAATAATGTGTGGGGTTCATAGTAGCACATCTTGTAGGCATCTGTTTAAAAGGTTAGGAATTCTTACAACTGCTTCACAGTACATTTACTCAGTAATGAAATTTTTTCTAACAACATGGACCATTTAAAATCAACAGCGACATTCATGGTTACAGTTCCAGAAAAAAAGAAAGACCTACACTATCCTTTACTTAACCTATCTTTGGCACAGAAAGGGGTAAAATATGCGGCTATAAAACTTTTTGATAAATTACCAGATGAAATAAAAGTCTGTCAGACAGCAGTAATAGTTTCAAAAAGAAACTGAAATTATACCTTCTTGACAACTCCTTCTATACCATAGACGAATTCTTGAATATGAGTAAATAAATCTGGAGATATAATGTTTGCATTTTGTGCCGTTTAAGGGAATGGGATAGATAATAGAAATATTTAGGTATAACACTATAATGTAAACAAAAATAAAAGAAAAAAGAACTTGTTTCCTGTGCGCATTTCTTATGCATTTGACACGTTCCACATCATAACAGTTTTCCGTGCTATTGATCAATGGAACACGTAACTAACTAACTAATCATTATTGTATTAATTCCAATGCCATTTTGACGGCGTCCTTGCATCCATGTCAAAAAATCATCTTATAGTTTTGGCCATTTTGCATTCAGTCCTCTATATGTACATTTAATCTTCCTCTTTTTTTCAGTTCTTATTCACTAGCCCCGCCAATCGCTGTTTCTAAAATGACAGTTTTAGTTAATGTTCTCAATACTAAGAATTAAAGAGACTAAATAAGACAGAAGATACCTCCTATATCTTCCATTCATCTCCCTGTATTCGTTCTTAAAGCAATTTAGGATAAGGTAATAAAATAAACACCATCCCGCTTATGTAACGAAGTCTATTTCACCCTTAATTATCTCGATAATATGCTCTAAATACGATAAAAAAGACAAAAAATAATCGCTACCTAAAAAGAAACAAAACTGAAAGCAGGTTTTACGTTTCTGCCGAGGCTGTTTCTTCAGATATCATATAAACTTAGTGCTACTTAAAATTTAGTACACGACTACGTTGAGATCGTTGTCGCAAGGATCTTAGAAGAAAGACATAACAGTTTAAAATAAGTATTTAGCACTGTGGATTACCCAATTAGATGAAAATAGAATGTCATAACTGTACTTGCAATCTTCTTGTGTGTTGTATGTCTTTCACTATGGATCCTTTTATTCGGTAAACACGAGAATTTATAGTATAACTGGTACATATGCTTTACGCAAATGCTAAAACAGACGCTGCAACATAATAGTGTTCTTCCCATACTGTATGCTCTGAAAGATGACTCTTACTGTTGCCTAATCGAAAGTGAGGGAAATGTTATCTACAACACACAGGAATTAGAGTGTAGTTCTGAGTGTTGAAGACAGGGATGCGGTAGCTGAGAATGGAGTGAGATGGGTTTACTCATTTTGTTTGCGGAGAAAATTGTAAATGCAACAAGGAGAAGTTTAGAAAAGGAAGTAAAATTAAGAGAGAAACATGAAAAATAATTAAGGTTGAGGAATGATATTGTAATTTTCTCAAAGATAACGAAGAGCTATGAAAAACTGAACGAATTTAAAGAGGTTATAACATGAACATAAATGAAAATAAAACAAAATTAATGAAGCGTAATCGAATTAAGTCAGGTGATACTAGAGGATAGAGAAGGGAAAAAATAGTAGATGAAGTTTCTCATTTGACTAGGAAAGTAACTGGAGACGGCAGAAGAAAATAAGATATAAAATGCAAACGGGGAACAGCAAGAAAAGCTTTTCTGGGGAATAATGTTATGTTGCATTGATCGAATAGTAGACAAACCTCTGATAGGTATTCGGAGATAAAGAGACTTGCACTGAAGAAACTGGTGTATAGAAATGCATCAAACTAGATTTCGATTGAAACTTACAACAAAAGCAAGAACTGAAAGTGTCTGGAGAAAATTTTAAACACTAATCTTAAAATGTTTAGCGATACACCGTAGTCGTGAGTGAGTAATTAAAAACAAAAGCAGATGAAAGAAATAAAGACAAAAAATGTATTACCGTTTAATAAATAATCCAGTTATTTCAACAAAAATTAAGAATTGCAGAATGAGGAGGGATGGCCTACAGAAGATGTCAAACGAAAAATTACGTGGTCAACATAAAAACCGTCGTAAAAAACCTCGTTAAGGACCTAATGTATGTGTACCTTTTAGCTGCCTATCACCAGGTTGAAAAACTGTTTCGCCCATTCATTTACAAATTTGGCACATCCACTAAGTTAGATAGAAATTCCTCGAATCTACATCTATTAAATACTTATTTGGTTGCATGTCCCACAGATCAGCTGCATGAATTATCCTAATTTATAACGGTCACCTTAGCAGTTATTTAACATAATTCAGTTACGTTCTCTATCCCAGTTAAAATCATTCATATAAAACTCATGCACAAAAATGGAACCGTTACTCCAGGTGCATGCTCGAAAGGGTAATGTCGTCTTTCATTCTCGCCAGGAAAACCTTTGAAACCAAATAATTCTATTCGAACGAACATCATCGGCCGCCAGGAAACATCCTCAGGAAAATTACAGCAGAGGTGCTAAAAGGAAAGAAGATTTAGGTTTCAAGTCTCATCGATATTTGGGTCTGAGCCTTTGTTGGGTTTGAACAAGACTGGGAAAGAAAAAGGTCATGCTCTTTTGAGATTAATCAGATACGCATTTGCCTTCATCGATTTGGGAAATCCACGGGAAACGAAAATCATGATAACTGGACGAGGATTTGATCTACACTCTCGTTGAATGTGTGTCCACCGCCTTAGTCACAGCGCCGGCCGCGGTGGTCTAGCGGTTCTAGGCGCTCAGTCCGGAATCGCGCGATTGCTACGGTCGCAGGCTCGAATCCTGCCTCGGGCATGGATGTGTGTGATGTCCTTAGGTTAGTTAGGTTTAAGTAGTTCTAAGTTCTAGGGGACTGATGACCTTAGATGTTAAGTCCCATAGTGCTCAGAGCAATTTGAACCATTTTTAGTCACAGCACAATCTCGCATGTTCGAAATGATGCGAGGGAGAAGTTGAGAAAAAAAATATCTAGGCGTAAAACTAGGAGTTATAATATTTAAAATATTAGTGCCCACAAGACCTTGTGAATGATACTGTCTTCATTTTCAATATTATATTCATATACATTCAGACTGAAGACTTAGCGACGATTTATCCACACGAAGAATGAAAGTCACCTCCATTACCGTGTATGAAACTAATGTGTTTTTGAAAGAGTAAAATGTTTAAAAAAACAGCAGTTTTACCTAACACAGTCACAGATGCAGAGGGTTGGTGATACAACATCTGCCTTCACTCTCTCTCCTGTACAACTGACAGAATTGTTTTCCCATTTTTCACGTCATCGCCTGAAATCTTTAAGCACCACTCATCCTACAGACTTGTCGAATGGGATATTCACGGAGGGGTTTACCTGTACACAGTCATGGCACAACCCTTTCCTCAAAGAATACATTACTGAAGAAGAAACAATCTCCAGCACGGCGAAATACGAGGAGTAGCACTTTGCATCACACGCTAAAATTCATTCATAGTCCATCGTTATTTTTAGATCGTACTGAACATACACAACACGATATTGCTTTTAAAGATCATGTCGTAAATACGCAGTGTATTTTTCTTTCCTGCTGCACGTAATTATACATGTGGTGTCGGATATTTTCATCTCCTCGTAACCTACAAACTAGTACAGTCCTTCGGATATAAAAGAGACACAGTCTTAGCATTCCATGTTGAATACAAGTACTACAGCCACCGCTCTACTGAGTGCTGTTCACTTCACATCTTGAAAATAACTGCCGATCTCGACGTGAAACTAATCTCGTGAGAATATCCACGGAACTGGTCGAAACTAGTCACAACGTTACTCACCACTCTTGCAGCTGTAGTTAATCTTCTGAACTGCAGCACCGCCCTTGAATAAGTTTATCGCTGGCAAGTCGGGAACAGTGGTTTTGAAAAACAATGACAGCTTATAACCTCAAAGTGCGCTTCGAGTTTTGGTTCTTATAGGTTAAAAGGACAACAGGTGTAATTTCGTTTCTCTTCGTACTTGCTTGTATTTGAAAAACTAGTTCTCTGCGTTCCACTGAATATCCCTGCTTCGCATTTCATTTGTGAATCTAAATAGCTATTACAACAGCGAAATTAATAAGTATTGACTTCACACATTCAGTCTTTAACACATGGAGTCCCGTTCGGGCTATTTGCATGTACGTGGTTTTAATTTTTCGATTTACATTTACTGCACTGAAGATGGCTATACAGTGACCGAAATATGGATTTGCGATAAACAATATTTGCGACAGATTTCTGTACGCTTTACTACTTGAGAAAAGAAAATTTTCTGTCAGGCGCAAAATTTGTAGATCTAGTATTATTAAATTCGATCTTATTCGAGAGAAGAATTTTGAAGTTAGATTTGTCTTTAATACATGAAAGCTACTCATCAGAAGTACTGAAAGCCGGCCGCGGTGGCCGAGTGATTCTAGGCCCTTCAGTCAGGAACTGCGCGACTGCTACGGTCGCAGGTTCGAATCCTGCTTCGGGCATGGATGTGTGTGAGGTCCTTAGGTTAGTTAGGTTTAAGTAGTTCTAAGTTCTAAGGGACTGATGACCTCAGATGTTAAGTCCCATAGTGATCAGAGCCATGTTTTGAGAAATACTGAAAGTGGCATTCGGAATAGTGTTGCATAACAATAAATGTTAAATGTTTTGTTGCTTAACTTCTCAGTACTGAGTGCGTCCTATTAAATTAGAATTATAAACATATCCAGTTATTAGCATAATCATTCACGCTCTGGACGCAACAGTATTCATAATCGGTTTATGGACACGTTTGCTGTCTAAGCTATAATCTGATAGAAGTTTACTATAAGTTTATCAACTCTCCTTTTTAAGAGTATGAATGAATGTACGAACGTATGAACGTATGTAGTCTATGTAGTTTAAAGAGAGCTTGTCGAAGAAGTAGCTGTTTCGAGTGTAGCAATTTACTAAAGACATGGCAGAATCGTTTTACTGAAGGGCAAATAATTAGCAAAGATTCAGCAGTAGAGGCAGTAACAAAGTAGTGGCACTTATAGCAAAAGGTAAAATGGGGATTAATAACATACGTAAAGGAAGAACGATTAACATTTGCCGTCTCGGCGATGGGAACGCAATCTCGGATTGAACTAAACTAGGAAAGGTGAAGTCGTATATGTAAAGAAAGAATGCAGCATTTTGGTTCATAAAATCACAGAACACCTAAATATAGATGGTCGATCGGGAATTTGAACACAGAGCCTCCCAAATGGAAGTCCTGCTAACCACATCAGCGTTCTTTACTGCAGTTTCACATTCCTCTGAAGTGCCACAAATGAGTTAGGTACCGAAGAGATGGCCTTCTGCACAGTCGACAAATTACCAGAGACCTTGAAAGTGGAGTGAGTATCTATTGGGACTGGGTATCCCAGAAGTACAGAAGGTCACAGAAATGGGAGGAAAAGTACCAATGACGAAAACGTGATATCGGCACACTGATTAGAATTGCTAGCTACTGAAGTGCCTCAAGCAAATGTGGGCACATTACGTTTGAAGAACTGTACATGCAAGAGTGAGTAATATCAGACAGTGACCGGCGTGACTGCAGCCCCTGATTCGATGTTTGTAACGGTCACTGTTGCTTTGCACATGACATCACAGCGGTGGTTAGCGGTGTGCAGGCGACGTTGAGTGTGTCAGCAGTTCAGGAAACTAACTTTGTGAGAACAAGCGTGAGATGGGAGGCTTCTTAAGACTCGGAGATGGCAGTACGATCAACGAAGTAATGGCAACATTCGAGGTTGATTATTCGTGGTGCTCGATGCAGCCCACTTCAACAACGAGTATAATAACATCTGGCCAAGAGCTTGCTCGCGAATACCTGCGTCAGATGTTCCCTGCAGGATCGGCAAGCAGATTATTTCTTGCTTCATGGCCAATTCGCACAGTCGATTTGACCTCAGGTGACAGTTGTCGAGACAGTTTTCGATATTGAAGTGGATATTCTAACAAGACTGCCTATGATTTTATAAGAAAAACTGAGTACCCAGCGCTGCCCCCTGTGCGTATTTATTCCAATCTTCTATTAGTCCATCCCTTCCTTCCCTCTCTGTCAATATCATCCTTCACACCTTCGTCGTCCATCTCCTCTTCCGCCCTTTCACTGTCCATTTCCTCCTCTGCCCTCTCTCTGTCCACCTCTTCCTGTATCTGTCCATCTCTTCCTCTTCTTATGTTTATCTCCCCTTCCCACCAACTACATCTACATAGACACTCGGAAAGCTACCTTACGGTGCGTGGCGGAAGGTAAGTACCCACACCTATTTCACTCGCAAATAGAGCGAGAGGAAAACGACTGTCTGTTTGCCTCCGTACTCACTATGATTTATCGAATGTTATCTTCGTGGTCCTTACGCGCAATGTATGTTGGCGACAGTAAAATCGTGAAGCAATCAGTTTCAAATGCCGGTTTTCTTAACTTTCTCGACAGTGCTTCCCGAAAAAACACATCGGCTTCCCTCCAGGGATTCCCATCCGAGTTTCCGATGTATTTCCGTAATCTCCTTGTTCTTCGAATGTACCGGTAAGAAATCCAGCAGCCCGCCTTGAATTTTTCCGATGTCTTCCTTCAATCCGATCTGGTAAGGATCCCAAACACTGGAGCAGTGCTCAAGAATAGCTCGCACTAGCGTCCTATATGCGGTCTCTTTTCTGAAGTTCTCCCAATAAACCGATGTCGACCACTTCGCCTACCGTGCCACATTTCTCACATGCTCGTCCCAATTCATATCGCAGCGCAACGTTACGCCCAGAATTTAAACGACTAGACTGTGCGAAGTAGGACGCTAGTATAGTCTATCGGGAAACTGAAGAGCGAGCGAGTCCCCACTCTGCCAACCCAGCTAAGTCACAAGGTGCTACTACAGGCAGTTTCACAACGTAGTACCGGCCCTGCCGCGGCGCGCGACTTAAATCTGTGGCGACACCGTGTACAGATACCTCTCGGTTGCGTTTATTTTTAGACAAGTGCATTAAGACCATAAGGAACACAAAAAACGATAACTTCTTTCGAAACACAACAATAGAGTAAATGATATTAACATAAGAACGGAAGTCAGGATTCTACTACAAACACAGAACCGAATGCCTGTTCGTGTGAATATATGTTCCTCTATTGCTATTCGTAAAACGAACAACTCATAAAGCAATCAATCAGTAGAATTTAAAGCTTGTTCTTACTTTGTGTTTCTATTGGAAGGTAGAAGTTTTCTTTGAAGGATTTTATTGTAACATAACAATTCTTGCAACATGAAGAGTGTTTAAAAAGTAAGCATAAATTTATAATTGTGTGTGTTAGTCAGATCTGCACTACTTTTTTGTCACTGTCTAAATAACTTGTCTCAAAAGTATATGTACAATGTTATGCATGTTGGCTATTTACTCTGTTGTCAGCTGACAAAAAGGGTACCTGTGTTTTGCTAGCATCAACGATTATTCGGTTTGTATAAAAATAGATTAGAGAATCTGTATTAAATTTTGTTGTAAGAATGGAATAAAATGTATGAAATTTTTAGAAATGTTGAATATTGCTTTTGGTGAGCCTGTTATGAGTAAATCAAGGGCATACAAGTGGTATAAACATTTCAGAGTGGGTCTTAAAGGGCAGCAGTTTTACAAGTATGGATGAGATTAAAAATGCACAGTTAGAAGACGTATAACTATCCCGAAGAAACAGTTCCTAAAGTGTTTCGGGAATTGGAAAAGGCACTGGCATATGTATATAGTATGTAATAGGGGATATTTTGAAGAGTATAACATTGCTGTAGACTAACAAATAAAGTGCTTACCAAAATATAAAAGTTAATATCCAAGCACACCTCGTATGTCAAGCTTTCTGCTTAGAAGTCTAGAATCGAGGAAATGTCAGCAGTGTTTAGAATAGCTACTGTTCACATGTTTTAAGCAACATGTCTTTTTGTCATTTATTTATTTATTTATTATCATTACATCGTTACAACATAACATCTTTACAACAATATGTGAACAGAAATGTAAATGTGAGTAGCAAGTCAATGTTAAACAGAATCGAATTCATTTAAAGAAAGCAGAATTAAAAACAAAAAGAAAAATGATTGAAAAGTGTGACAAATTATTCACAGAATGCTTTTGGTAACAATGCTTAAAGAAATGTGAATGAGTTGTGAAATTTAAACAATTTAAATAAGTGTATCATGTAATAAAGTAAAGGAAAATGGAAAACTCTAATGAAAAATGGGAAACAAAATGGATATTTCTATCGAAGCTATTCAATATAACTGAAACATCCTCTGATAACCATACAATAACGCAACTGATAAACTGTTGGCAAAATGTTTGCTGTACTTCGGTGAACGGTGCCGTCGTTGATGACCTTTTCACAGGTAGGCCATGTTCTGTACGGCGTCACTCTGCTGTAACTCAAAAATAGCGTACGCAGTGTGTCCCAGTACCCAGGCCACGGCGTTGCTCTTCGTTCTTGGATACAGTTTAAAGTCAAGGAAGAGAATCCACGTTGGTGTCACACTGGAAGTTGCAGTTTGGTTGATAAGCCCCACCATCAATCGGCATAACTCCCATACTTTCCACACGTAGCGGCACTCTATACGGTGGTCTCTGGTGTCGGCATCTCCACACTGGCTGCATTCGTTCGTCTGACTAAGGTGAATGTCTGCTAGTCGCTGCTTAGTCGGAGAGGTGTCATTGACTACTCTGTACCACAGCGAAGTGATGTCCGATGGCAGGAATGGGTTGTTAACATTAGCCCACACATGCTTCCAGACGGCCGTTGGCATCCTTAGAATAAGGTGAATAGTGATCGAGATAAGGATTTTGTGTTCCATCAGCATCAAAGGTTTTACGTGATTTTGAAACTGTCTATAACGATGGGTTTCCTCACAAAATTATTAGTTTTCCTTCGTGGCGATTCCAGTAAACCATGCGGCTTATTTCCGCGTTCCTTCTTTATGCGTCCTATTGGGCAAGGCTGACGTTTGCATAAATTACAGCTGTTTGGTTGGGAGTCGTAACATTAGCCAACAGTTCTTTTTGCGTCGCCTCTTTAACATACGCTGTACTAACATTAGAGACGCTCGAACGCTCGTTACTCCGCAAATACTTCCTCTTCTTCGTATTCTGCACATTTTCTTGCAATGCTAGACGATTACTCATCACTTCCGTAGTATATCAGTAAGTCTACAGAGTTAACTGACTGACTCTGGCAACTAACATCCCACGAACAGAAACGACGTATATCACTGCACGCCGACCTACACCGCCAGACAGGTAACGGGCAACAGGTTTTGCGTGCCCCAGTAGGCCGTTGGCAGCGTTCTTCCGGGAAAGGCCACTTCCCCCACCAAAAGCGCTGCTCGCTCTTGAGTTTACACACAGACTATAATACCATAATCGAACATTACAGGGTTGTTCTTCCTACTCATCCACATTAACTTACATTTTTCCATATTTAGAGCTAGCATTAATCACACCAACTAGAAATGTTGCCTGCCTTGCATCTTCCCACAGTCGCTCAACTTCGACACCTTACCGTACACCACAGCGTGATCAGCAAACAACCGCAGATTGCTGCCCATCTTTTCCGCCAGATCATTTTTATGTATGGAAAACAACAGCTGTCCTATCAAATTTCCCTGGGGCACTCCTGACGAAACCTTTTTCTCTGATGAACACTCGCCGTCGAGGAGAACACGCTGGGATCTGTTACGTAAGAAGTCTTCGAGCCACTCAGATATCTATGAACGTATTCCATGTGCTGGTATCTTCGTAAACAGCGTGCAAAGGGGCACAATGTCAAACGCTTTCCGGCTAACTAGAAATATGGAATCTGACACCCTTCTTTCATAGTTCGCAGTATATCATGTGAGAAAAGGGCAAGCTGAGTTCCGCACGAGCGACACTTTCTAAAACCATGCTGATTCGTGTACATCAGCTTCTCAGTCTCAAGACAAGTTATTGTATTCGAACTGAGAACATGTTCAAGGTTTCTACACAAAACCGAACTTCGGGATATTGTTCAGTAGTTTTGCGGGTCCGTTCTTTTACACTTTTTTCATGTGAGAAAAGGACAAGCTGAGTTCCGCACGAGCGACACTTTCTAAAACCATGCTGATTCGTGGACATCAGCTTCTCAGTCTCAAGACAAGTTATTGTATTCGAACTGAGAACATGTTCAAGGTTTCTACACAAGACCGAACTTCGGGATATTGTTCAGTAGTTTTGCGGGTCCGTTCTTTTACACTTTTTATATACAGAAGTCAACTACGCTTTTTTTCAGTCGTTTAGTACTTTGTGCTGCGCGAGAGATTCAAGATAAATGCAAGCTAGGTAAGGCGCCAATGCCTTAGAGCACTCCTGGTAAAACCGAAATGGGATTCCATCCGGACCTGGCGATTTATTTGCTTTCAAATCTTTCAGTTGTTTCTCTGCGCCAGTGACGCTTATTACTATATCGTCCATACGGGAGTCTGTCCAATGGTCAAATGACGGTATGTTTGTGTCATTCTCCTGTGTGAATGATTTCTTGAAAGTGAAATTTAAAACTTCGGCTCTCGTTTGCTATCTTCTGCTGCCACGAAGGACTGAATGGTAGCCTTAGACTCGCTTAGCGATTTTACACGGTACCAGAATTTTCTCGGGTTTTTTGCCAGATCTTTTGCTACGGTGTGACGGTGGTAGTTGTTGTATGCTTTGCTCGCAGCTCTTTTCACAGGCGCACGAATCTCTAATAACCTTTTGCTGTTCTCATTTGTGCGCCGTCTTTTGAACTGAGAGTGCAAAAGCCTCTGCTTCCTCAATATCATCCGAATTTCTTTATTAAACCATGGTGGGTGTTTTCCATCCTTACTATGCACATAGCTCTCCAGATCACGATTTACAATCTGCTTAAAATTTGTCCGTAATTCCTCTACGTCCATCTTAATCGAACTAAGTGATGTCAATTCAGTGTCTAATTTGGTAACAACAGCTTGTCTGCTGTGTGTAGCAGAAACACTCTCCTAGCCTTCTTGACTGATTTATTTATTATATATTTTATGGTCTTCATTGGACCACTCTAGTCAAAAATACAAAGTTGTAAACAAGTTGTTACAGAGGGATACAATTTAGCTCAACAATAACTTAATATGATATTTAGGTAATATAATTATTAGAGTCTATTCTTATATGAAAGGTGTTTTACTCATCTGTATGCCAAAATATTTCTTCGTTCTTTCAGATATTTTCTTTCTTTCTTCATCTGAGACCACTCTTCCTGTACTCCTTTTATTGATTTTCATTTGTAGTCTGGTTTGCGAGTCTTGCAGTATTCTGGTTTTCTCTGTCTTGTTTTTTAGGTCATCTACTGTAATTTGGAGTTATTTTATATCTTCCTTAATTTCTGTGATCCATTTAATGTCACTCTTGCTATTCCACAATTTTTGTATTATTTTTTTACTAATTCTGTTTTCTGGAGTTCTCATCAGATGTCCAAAGAATTAGATGCGTTTCTTCCTGATCGTGCTCATGACTGGTTCTATTTTCTTATATACTGTTTCATTTCATGCTATTCTCCAATATTCATTTATTTTATAATGTTTATTTATACATGTCCTAATTATTCTTCTTTCTATCTCCAGTATTCTGTCAATTTCTGCTGTATTAGTTGTTTTGAAGATAGTTTCAGCTGCATACGTTATTTCTAGCTGTGTAACTGTTTCATAGTGTTTTAATTTTGCATCTATAGATAGGCTTTTTTGTTGTATTTAGTTTTGGTAATGTATTTTGCTTAGTTCAGTTTTTTTATTCTGTTCTGCCATGATGGCTTCCCATTTAGAGGGAAAAATTTTTTTTTTACTACTACTACTACTACTAGGCTAATTACTGTTTAGCTCTACAGGACCTTTATACTGCAATGTTTCCCACACCACCTTGTATTGTCTTTCTATGTGTGTGAGTAACTGTATGTTCACTGTTGTGGGCAAATACATACAGCGTACAAAGGGCGATGTGTGAAAAAATCCTCTACCGTCATCAAGGGGAGGATGCAAATATATTGTAGCTTCTTTCACAAGCAGTTAAGAGTCGGCTAGCAAAAGCTATTGGACAGAAAGTTGATTTTCTATCTGTCATCTTTACTTGGAAGAGGCATGAACCTATTCCAATTTCCGAAGCATCTGCCATTAAACCGAATTCTTGGCTCATATCTGGATGATATAATATTTGTGAATTGACTAAGGCGTGTTTTATTGCTTCAAATGCATTCTGGCATCGTTGCGTCCACACCCACGGAGTATTTTTGTGCAACAAGCTGTACAACGGTTCTGCACTAATAGAGTGGTCGTGAATAAGACGCCTGAAAAAAGAGACAACTCCGAGGAAGCCCTTTAATTGCCTCTTTGTTGTTGGAACTGCAAAGTTTTTGATTGCCTTTAGTTTCTCGGTGTCCGGTAAGATGCCTTTTCCATTTATAAGATGACCCAGAAATTTGATTTTATCTCGAGCAAAATGGGACTTTTGCAGATTTGCGGTTATGCCTGCTTCCTTGAAATGTTCTAACACTCTTCTCAATAAATCAACGTGCTCCTTCCATGTGGTCGTAGCTATGAGCATGTCGTCCACAAACAAAGTTAAATTGCTTCGAAGTGCAGGTCCCAATGCGTAATCTAGAGCATTTATAAAAACTCCTGAGCTCACGTTTAGCCCGAAAGGTAAAACCTTAAATTGATAGCTTCTACCTGCATGTACAAACGCGGTGTACTTTTTTGATGGTTGGTCTAGAGCCACCTGCCAAAATGAACTTCTCAGATCAATATTTGTTAAGTATTTTATCCCCTCGAACTTTTGAATTAACTGATCGATATTTTCCGGATGAGTTCTCACGGGCACGATAATCTTAGTTATCTGCCGTGCGTCTAACACGAGACGAACTTTTCCTCCTTTTTTCGGGACAACATGAAGCGGACTACAGTATGGACTCGTCGAAGGTTCGATCAGATCCCATTCAAACATCTGTTGGATTTCCGCATCAACTGCCTTTCGTTGGTGCCACGGTACTGGATAAAAAATACGCCAGAAAACTTGGTGTGGTATCACATCTAAATGGTATGTGTATCCCTTGATTACACCAGGTCTTTCTTGAAAGACTTCATGATATTCCTGTAGAAGATCATATAATTGCTTTCTTTGATGTTGTTGCAAATATTCAGGTTCTGGCACCTTTTCATATACCATATCTTCAGGGTTTAATACTGGATGCAAGTAATTAATTTGGTAGTACCGCGTAGGTTTGCTATGTATCCACTTCATCTGCAGCTTTCGTCCCTGAAAATACTTTCCATGGGTACTATATTCCCTGAGAAGATTCACGTGATGTTTCTGATCCATTATTGTAAAACTGGCACGGCCTAGAGAAAAATCGATTTGGCAATTTCTCTCTCTAAATTCATCTATACCCAGGATACAGTCCTCAACCAATTTTTCTATTACAAGGAACGTGCAATTTTTTTATAACGTGCACTTCAAGACTTATGACCAATAGGGCCTACAATTCTACAACACTGAACAGGAAAAATCGGTGGATTTGCTTTCTGAAGTATTCTTTGAAATAACTTCTCAGAAACGACATTTACTGCTGCTCCTGTATCTAAAGTAACTTGCACAGTAATGCCTTCATTTGCCGCCTGAATTTTCGCAACATCTTCAGTGATATGTTCCTCTTGACAAGGCATCATATCCTGCTGAAGTTCTTCTATTAATAATCTGCCATCATTGTACCGAAAAAAATTGACGCTTGAATTTTCGCCCCTCAAAACTTCCTCGACTGCACCGTCGGGGCTTCTGACAGTCGAGTTTAGTTTGACGATTGTCCATTATTAGTAGATGTCTGCTCCGTTACGTCATTTATTATTGGTGGTTGATTTCTCCATTCATTTGCATTAGCATTTGGTACCCAACCTGAAGTTTGTGGTTGGTAGTGATATTCTTGGGTTGGTTGCTGACATCGGCGTTTTTGCTGATAATTCTCTTCTTGATAGTATTCTTCCTCCATTTCCGTTTATATGTTTGTTCACATTGTTGGTCATGATTACACTGATCGGGATTTTCGTTACCAAATTTCACGTTTTTCTGGAAATAATTCACCTGTGGGTTTGGTGAATTGTGTGCAAAAGGTTTGTTCCCATACTGTTTGTTGTTACTATTGTATTTGTTAGGTTGGTAGCTTGGTTGGTTATAGCGCACACGTGATTCTTCGAACATAATGTTATTGAATCTAATGTGGCAAGAAAATCTTCCACATGTTGCTCGGGCACATGTAGAAGTTTTTCCTTAACTTCAAGTGGAAATTTGCCCTTTAATATTCGAATGATATCATGCGTCGGGATTGGTTCATTCCAGTATTTGCTTTTATTTATATATTTCTCGAAATACTTTCTTAAAGATCCATTTTTGAAAGAAAAATGTTGTGGGCCAAAAACTTCCTTACGTAGTCTTTCTTGTACTCCCTTATTCCAGTATTTGTGCAAGAAAGCGCGTTCAAATTGGTCATAATCTTGACACCAATCGGATGCTTCTAACGCCCACATCGATCCATCTCCGTGTCTGTATCCTGCAACGTACATAAGTTTTTGTTGCTCAGTCCACATTCGCGGCAATATCCCTTTAAATTGCTTGATAAATACCACGGGATTGATCGACTTCCTTTCGCGAATAAATATCTGGAATTGACGATATTTAAGCATTTTTTCTTCATTGATAGTCACAGGTGTATTCTGGTGGCTACTTCGCGGCGAATGATAATCTCGATAATTTGTTTCTGGTTGATTACGTGAATATGCACCAATACAATGTATGGATTCGGTTTCACTGGTTTCAGCAGGAATAATGTCTGCTTTTGATAAACTGCAAGTAGTATGTGCCCCTCTAGTATTAATCAGACCCTGCTGGCATGCTTCTAATGTATTTTCTATCTTTGCTTTCCAAGCAGGAAATTCATCTCCTCTATTCTCCTTAATCTCTTTAACTTATGCTTTAAGTTGTTCTTGTGCAGATTCGTTGTTAACTTGCACGTTAGAAACCGTTTCTTTCAAGGTTTGGTCAAAATAATTTCGCACTGTCTCGGTTTGCTCTTTCGCCCAATCTTCAATGTCCTTAGAGAATGCGAACTTATGTTCATTGAAAAGTTTCTCTATGTGTTTCTCGCCTTCGAGACTGAGAGTATCTATCCTCCGAGTAAGCTCAATGACAGCTTGCTCGTTATCGTGCTTAATTGTATTCACGCCTTGCGCAATAGTGTTCTGTACATGAATAACTTCTTGCACTTGATGATTTAGTGTATCTTGACGACATAAGATGTCGTTGTATTTCTTTGTTAATTTTTGATACTGTTATTCTTGTGTAACTATCAGTTGTGCCTGACTGGCAGTCAAGTGACCCTGCTTTGTTTCCAAACTCTGGAATTTTTCAGTAATCTTATCATTTATTTCTTTTAGTTTATTAAATTGCTCCTGAGCCAAATTAAATTGCGCACTCTCCAATACTTGGAATCCACGCTTCATGTCATTTGCAAACGTGGATTTCGTGCTTTCCAATGCCTGGAATCTACGAGTCATGTCATTTGCAAACGTGGATTGCGTGGTTTCCAATGCTTTAATCCCTTGTGTTATGACAGTCAAACTTGACATCAGCTGCGATAACAGAACGGTATTCTCAGCAATTGACGATTGCACTGGGCTTAATGAGGATTTTACCGACACGTTTTTCGGTACAGTCATTTCGTTTTCGCACGCGTCTGTGTCAGAGATGAAATTCATGTTGTTTGTTGGTTGCTGCATATTTCTCTGGACTTCATTCGACATATGAATGTCGGAACTAGCAACCGTTTGTGTCGACGGCGTGAGCGCATTATTTAATGCTCGTTGCTCAGACGTAATCGACATATCGCTAACTACGGCGGTATTAAATTCTGTGGCACTAGTTGACGATGCATTCACTCTATTTAATTCATTTTGTGGCATTGTGATGCGTGCTTGCTTATTGGCTTTGAACATAGATCTAGTTATCACCATGTAAATAAGCAATTGACAGTTTCTCCGCTAAATAAGTCCTACAAAAGTGACTATTAAATTTTACACACGCAAAAAACGTTAATGTCCTAATGCTGTTAATGTACACTTTACAATGTGACACAAACACAGTACATAGATAACACATAAAATATTGTCTTACTATATCTACTGAAATACTGGAATTCTAGTAAAAGTAATGTAGCAACACCACTTATACTTAGAAGATCAATACGTGAAAGGTCACTACAATGCATAAATGCTCAAGAAAGCTACTAATTCAAATGTTCTGGCCTTTTGGAAGTTTCTGCTCGGCTGTTGGGACGGCGTACTCATTCTCTTCATAAGATACTCCCACACGTTCCGTTAGCATGAAACATACAATGGACCATAAATGTAGTTACTCTATAAAACTAGACATATATACACACAATGAAACATTAATTACTAAATTACTAACATAGTTATATTGCAGGTTCACTATGAGTGTTGTATCAGGATAGTGTCCTGTCACGGTAAGGCTCCTTTGGAAAAAAATTTTTTTTTTACTACTACTACTACTACTGGGCTAATTACTGTTTAGGTCTACAGGACCTTTATACTGAAATGTTTCCCACATCACCTTGTATTGTCTTTCTATGTGTGTGAGAAACTGCATGTTCACTGTTGTGGGTAAATACATACAGCGTACACAGGGCGATGTGTGAAACTGATAGCGATTACACGCTTCCGCTGTTGTAGAAATCTGCTCCAGATGCTGCAGATACCGTGTTGAGCTGAAAGTGGTAACCAAAGTACGGAGAAATATTCTTCGGGGCTCTGTTGCATAGCAATCAGATTGCTTTCAGTTCTGAGAAATGTCCAGGTACTATTGTGGATTTGAATGATCCATGAAGCGACTTCTTTTCCGAAGAAAACATGGAACTGTTTCACTAGAACTGAACGCTCCCGTCGGAACTGTTCTCAAGCTGGTATTTATTATTAAATCACAATAGAAGTATACGCTGGACGTAGAATAACACGTACCTTCTTGAAATGAACAATATTTTATTGTTCTATTAACTGATTTCCTTCCATATACATGTATATTTTACAATGTGAATCAAATACTCGCAATGGCGTCGATTTTTACATCACAAGAATGGCTCTCTTCTAGTAAAATTTATTCTTAAGAAGAAAAAAAGCTCTATATCCTAAGAATAATTATGTGAGCGCTGACCGCCACAGAGTAATAAACAATATCTTTGTCTCTCTCTCTCTCTCTCTCTCTCTCTCTCGCACTGTCGCAGCAAGTTACACTGTCTGATACATCATAGTTTCTTCCTGATCGTGCTCATGACTTGTTCTATTTTCTTATATACTGTTTCATTTGATGCTATTCTCCAATGTCCATTTATTTTATACTGTTTATTTATACATGTCCTAATTATTCTTCTTTCTATCTCCAGTATTCTGTCAATTTCTGCTGTATTAGTTGTTTTGAAGATAGTTTCAGCTGCATACGTTATTTCTGGTTGTGTAACTGTTTTATAGTGTTTTAATTTTGCATCTACAGTTAGGCTTTTTTATTGTATTTAGTTTTGGTAATGTAATTTGCGTAGTTCAGTTTTTTTGTTCTGTTCTGCCACGATGGCTTCTCATTTAGATTGTATGTTATTATTTCGCCTAAATATTTAAATTTATCAACAATTTTGATTTCCTTTTCTCCTATTGTGATTTTGTTTGCAAGTGGTGTATCAGTTAGCATAATCTCCGTTTTTTCAAATGAAGGCCTACTTTCTCTGCTATTTCTTGTAAGATCATCAGCGAATCCCAAGCAGTTTAAGCTAATATCATCTTTTTCAGTTCCAGTTCTTATCATCTCTGGATTGTCCTTGTACCATTCTCTCATTATGTATTCCATTGCACAATTGAACAGTAATGGTGATAGGCAGTCACCTTGTCTTAAGCCTGTTTTTATGAGGAATGGTTCAGAAATTTCTCCTCTAAACTTCACTTTTGATTGGGTGTTGGTTAGAGTGAGTTGTATTATTTTAATTAGTTTTGGATGGAGTCCTAGATTTCTTAAAATTTTTAAAACTGAAGGTCTGTGGAGACAGTCATATGCCTTCTTAAAATCTATAAATGTTATTGCCAGAGGTTTGTTCCGTTTCTTGTATTATGCCATAATCAATTTTAAACTACTTATCTGCTCTGCACAGCTTCTCCATGGTCTGAAACCTCCATGATATTCCCATAACTCCTGTTATAATTGCTCCTTGATTCTTTCATATAGGATCTTGGATAGAATTTTGTATTTGCAATTTAGGAGAGAGATTCTTCTGTAGTTGTCTGGGTTGCTCTTATCTCCCTTTTTGTGTAGTGGGTGTATGATAGCTGTGGTCCAATGTTCGGGGAATCGTTCTGTTACCCAAATTTTTGTTAGAGCCATTTGTAGGGAGGTCTTGACTGTGTCACTTGCGTATTTCCACATTTCAACAAAAACCTGATCTTCTCCACATGCCTTATAATTTTTTTGTTCTTTAAGAATTTTTCCTACTTCTTGGAAAGTTGGAGGGTCTAGTTTGTTACGTTTAGTTTTTATTGGGGTATTTATGTCGATTTGTAAGGGTTCTTTGGGTTCCTCGCAATTCAGAAGTTTGTTAAATGCTTTTGCCATGATTTATTAACTTTCGTTACCACAGTTTCTATAATGACGTCATGATCGCTAATCCCAATTTCTATGCTGACAGTGTCTCTTTGCCTATCTCTTTCTCCATCTGTCTCTTTCAATCTGTTCCTGTTTCCTTTCTGGAGCCCCCTCTCATGTCCCTCTGTCTGTTGTCCCTCCTCATCTCTCTGCCCATCTCCTCGCCCCCAGCTGTCTTTCTCCAACTCCTCCTTCCCCCTCACTGTCTGTCCACCTCCTTCTCCCTCTTCTCTCTCCACGTTATTACCCTCATCCCAGTAGGACGGCAGTTGTTCATATCCCTACAGTATTTCTTTCCAATTCGTGCCTAATACGTGTTCTAATTTCGTTGTAAACGTTACAGGGGCCTAGGATACGCGTTTACCCGTGGCTTTGCCCGCTATTGCACGTATCAGATATGTTTCACATATATTTAAAATATTTCAAACGTATTTGCATCTCTAGCGAATTTCACTATGTAGTTTCATTTGCACGTAGCTTGTTGTTTGTGATATCGTATCTTCTGAACTACATGCTGTACGTTGACATCATTTGCAGGTACATTCAGAGGTCTATGTGGCTACTATCTGCGAAATGTGTTGTGAATTGAGTTAGTAGTAAAGAAGCAATAAAATAAAACAGCTCGCATGATGTAGCTGTTTTCCAATCATCTCACTGTTTGACATCATATCTCGTATGTATTGTACAGATATGTGTATTTCTAGGTACATTCGGCGGCCAATGTGGATACTGTCTGTGAAACGTGTTTCGAATAGAATTGGTAGTAAATAAATAATAAATTAAAATGTCATAAATAATGTGACAGTTTTCCACCTATCTCAGTATCTGATGTTACATCTCCTGAACTATATGTCGTACAATGATATAATTTTGCTGGTACATTCTATGGTGTATGTGAAGACCGTAAGAAATATTTGTCACGAATACAGTTACTAATTAATAAATTAAAATGTCATGCTTCATGTGACAGCTTTACTGCATGAGCTGCGAAAATGTAGTTGAACGATAAACTTTTTCTTTTCATCATTTTGTGGGGGTTATCAGCGAGAAAAACCTTCCAAAGCCTTTGAAATTATGTGTAAGGCTTACTCCACGTCACCAAATGCTGTCATTCTCAAATACTGGATGACTAAAATATGGCTGTTAGCGAGTTGTGGGCTACACTGCTTCCCTCCCCTTCCTCCCCCCCCCTCCCCCACACAGCCCCTGCCCCCTTTGCCATAAAACTTTTCACTTCACATTACTTGTACTCTTTGTCACACTTACAAACTGTTAACATGCAACAATGTTTGAAGTTAACTATCCAGTCAAGAACCAAGAGAACTTATTTAAATAGAAATTACGAATGCATTGTTATAGTGAACAGACGTCACAGTGTTATCGTGTGTGTACATTCTTGCTTGTTAGTTGCACGATTACATAACGACTATAAGGCTTACATACTTAGAACATATACTGGTACTGCTAATGAGATTTTAATGCAACATTTTGATTTACTTGAAAATACAGTCTGGATTTAAAGTACTTTCAGTGAGATACCAGATGACACACTGGTTAGTTTATGTGACAGCATTTTCCGTAGCACAACAATACGTTACAGCACAGTACTTTCACATCACACTAATAAGCGTACTAACTAAGATATCTGTACGCAAAGCATTTCACGTTTGTTTATGATGAGTTGAGTACATTGACTTCAGCAGAACTTTGCTTACAGAGGACGATAACTACGACACTTCCACAGAATTATCTTACAGCAAGACGTACATTTAGCGCTACAGGACATGCATTTGTGTGATTTATTTTGTACTTAAAACATTTATTTTTAAAGATTTTTTAATTACAAAGATACAAAGGTTTTCTGTGGTACATTTCATTCCATTGCTGTAATGTGTAACACCTGAGGGTATAATTACATTAATCCTCAGGGGGGTACACGCTTACTTTGTGTACCATGTGTTTGGCAAGCATAAGGAGCCCTAGCTAATATGGTATTTGCTTATACAACTTTACACATCGGTACCATATTTCTCTAACACAAATTACACAGCTATCTGATCATTTAACTGAGAGAGACAAACTTTTTTACTATGGCAGTGACAGATGTTTACGTAATTACACCGTTGGATAACTTCACACTTACGAAATTGTATTTTGTCTGTACTTTGTGAACTGTTCATATTTTTTTGGACCCATTGTGATATTATGAGAGCTTTGAATGATATATTTGGTATGGGATCACGATTTTTAAAGTATGTTTGAGGCAGATGACACTTTTGACATGAGCAGAGAATTTTTTTAGGTTTTGAAATTATTGGAGGAAGCTACGACGATTTTGAGAGTTGACTGAGGTGTTATGATGTTATTATTACGATGACTATGTGTATTATGCTGTTGCGGTATGTTTATGATCAATAAGCTGATGCTATATGAGGAATTTGATTATGTTATGTATTTATTATGATGAAATATTGAAGTGTCATCGCAAGATTGACGTGTCGACGAATATATATATGTGTAATAAGGTAAGGAATAATGAGTAGTGGTTAGGGACACTGATTTGTGAAAAAGGATGTTGGAAACCAAGAATCGTACTTTAAGAGTTATGAAATGTATGTAAATACGTGAATGTATCACAATGCCGGCGAAAATTTTTTGGACACTGCTATATTCATAAGATTTTGCTTCTACACATTTGCAACGCAAATTCTCGACTCGTGAAATTTTGTATATGAGACTGTCACTGTAGCGGAAACTGCTGTCGTAAATATTTCCGTAAGAAAGTTAAGTGACCACCTGCACGTCATGCGTCATGGGCACCCAGCTGTGTCAGACGCCTGGAGAACAAGCCATTAGGGTGTGCCTTTTCAGAGGCACAGGTAGAAAAAAAAGGGAGGCCATTATCCTCGCTATTGACATTCCTTTGTAGAAAGCATCGCAAATACGACACGCTCATTACTTGGAAATATTCTTACATCTGCACACCTGATTATGACAAGTATCTTCCTACGAGAGTTGAGAGATTTTTTTACTACTTTATGAAATGCCATATGGCTAATGAATGATGTTTCATGCCTTCCTTTGTACATATTTTCATTTTTTTTAATATCTAGTTTCTAGCTGCACTGCAGCATTGGTTAAAATAGAATTTTATAGATGTGCTAATATAAATATTTTCTGTCTACAGATCCAGTAAATACTAATTTTGTAGTACATTTCCCAAAAATGGGGGAGCACAAAGACATTTCCCTTCACAGGAACTGCATACATAATTTTCTTTTCAACTACTTGGTAATTTTTTGGTAGAGTAAGTTTTTGTGATGCATCACTCTAATGTTAAGATGTGACATAGGTATTAAACATGGCCATTTTTACTGTAATATTTTTTCTGCTTGAGCTATGTCATGTTTAGATATAAGTTATTTCATTTGCTGCTGCTGTTTGGCAAGCATAGTGTTACTAAATTTGACTTTGTATTATACTGTTAAGCCAGTTTTACTACGGATTTATTTTTTATTGTTTGCTGCACATTGCCTTATATTAGTTGTAATATTGGAATTGCTTTGCTAATTTCTATAATGCTGCTTGCTTCGCCAATTTCCATTTTTTTGTCAATGCTGTTTGTATTAATTGTTTTGTGCTGCTACATTGCCTCGTCAATTGGTATATATATCTGAGCTCAGTAGATTTAAGTTAGCTTAAGAGGGGGTAAACTATATAAGAAACTATGATGAATTGGAAGAAATGCATTGAGAAGCAATAAGAAAATGGTTTGGCCAAAGAAGTAGTGTACAGTGGAGAAAAACTATTTTTGAAAGAGGATGTGAACAGAATACAGAAAGCATGCTTGGATAAGATTTTTTTTTTTTTTTTTTTTTTGGCTGGAGCAAATGTTACACTGAAAACAAACCCTGTCCTTTCCTTTTGTGTTATCCCACTATGTGTTTGTGTACCCTTGTGTATTTGTTTTCTTCCTGTCTCTGTGTAGTTTCATAGAATTTTTTTCTCTTCTAATACTAAGCTACATTCACTATGATGAGGAATACTGTTATCCTCAAATATAATTAGCATTAATAATATCTTATTTACCTTGTAAATATGCTTAGACATTATTTATTCTGTTTTGTTTTAATGATTGTGTGTAAAGTTGATGTTTCAAAAGTTATTCTGATCTTTTATGTATTTACTTATGTCATAATTCCTGTAACACTGCTGTATATGTTATTTCGATTCTTTTGTAAAGCCTGTATTACTACAAATGTTATCGGTATTGTTATGTTCTTTAATGATGTATTTAGTACCTTTCTTATTGTATTCTTATGTTATAAAATTGTAATTGACACCAGTTCATCAAATTAAGTAACTTTTAAGTTACATTTCACTGCACACGTTTCTGTTGGTCATAGCATATGAACAATATGTGAGAAGCAGGGACTGTTAGTGTTTGCACGTGTGTTGATAATTCAGCAAGGGACTGGATAACAGCATTGCTGGTTCTAAGGACAATTCTAAAAACTTTGTGAGTGCACAAGTGGTGGTTATGGACTTGCTATATTATCCGCAAGACTCTTCAATGGTGATTGTGCACCTGCACAGTCACAACAGATGGCTGCTGGCCATCTCTACAAGGACTACAGTGGGACTGCATCTTTGACGACCCACCAATACCATTATCTCTACAAGGACTACAGCGGATCTGCATCTTTGATGGCCCACCAATACCATTATTTCTACAAGGACTGCAGTGGGTCTGCACCTCTGGTGGCCCACCAATACCACAATCTCTACCAGGACTACAGTGGGTCTGCACCTCTGGTGGCCCACCAATACCGTAATCTCTACCAGGACTACAGTGTGTCTACTCTGTGATGACCTACCTACCAATATTCTTCAAAACGTCGAATGACTCTGCTGTGCGTTTGCTTTGTTGTGGCCCATTACCTGTCAGCATGACAAGAGTCAGCACTGCCTTTCCGTTGGAAGGACAACACTACTTCTTCAAGACTGCATGGAAATCCTCCACTTCCATGTGCATTATCTTTTACTGCTCAGACTTTGAGAAAAGAAATGGCAGTTTCACTGTGATGAATGATCAGGACTGTCTTTATGGGCTGTGAGAAAATTTTAGCTTTTGACCAACATTGTATCAATAAGTGTATGCATTTGATATTTTTCTTACTGTAATTATGAAAAAATTTTTGAAATCTGTATTGGCCAGTGCCCAAAACAATTTGTAAATTTTTTTGTGGGGAGCATGGGGGCTATGTAAGTAGACTGTATAGGTTTTTTTAATGGTAACGCCACGTAGCGCTCTGTATGAAAATCACTGGCTGTGCTTTGTGCAGTCGGTGGCTAGTTTGCATTGTTGTCTGCCATTGTAGTGTTGGGCAGCGGCAGCTGGTTGTGAACAGCGCGTAGCGTTGCGCAGTTGGAGGTGAGCCGCCAGCAGTGGTGGATGTGGGGAGAGAAATGGCGGAGTTTTAAAATTTGTAAGACAGGATGGCATGAACTGCTATATATATTATGACTATTAAGGTAAATACATTGTTTGTTCTCTATCAAAATCTTTCATTTGCTAACTATGCCTATCAGTAGTTAGTGCCTTCCGTAGTTTGAATATTTTCTTTAGCTGGCAGTAGTGGCGCTCGCTGTATTGCAGTAGTTCGAGTAACGAAGATTTTTGTCAGGTAAGTGATTTGTGAAAGGTATAGGTTAATGTTAGTCAGGGCCATTTTTTTGTGGGGATTTTTGAAAGTCAGATTGCATTGCGGTAAAAATATTGTGTGTCACTTTAGTGAATGTTTGAGTACGTTCAGTTTTGCTCATCTGTTTGAAAAGCAAATAAGGTAAGAGGTTTATCAGCACAGTAATTCATAAATTTTTCTAAGGGGACGTTTCACACCTTTACTGCTTGCTCAATATATAGATTGAATAACATTGGGGAGAGGCTACAACCCTGTCTCACTCCCTTCCCAACCACTGGTTCCCTTTCATCCCCCTCGACTCTTATAACTGTCATCTGGTTTCTGTATAAATTGTAAATTGCCTTTCGCTCCCTGTATTTTACCCCTGCCACCTTTAGAATTTGAAAGAGAATATTCCAGTTAACATTGTCAAAAGCTTTCTCTAAGTCTACAAATGCTGGAAACGTAGGTTTGCCATTCCTTAATCTTTCTTCTAAGATAAGTCGTAAGGTCAGTATTGCCTCACGTGTTCCAATATTTCTACGGAATCCAAACTGTTCTTCCCCGAGGTCGGCTTCTACCAGTTTTTCCATTCGTCTGTAAAGAATTCGCGTTAGTATTTTGCAGCTGTGACTTATTAAACTGATAGTTCGGTAATTTTCACATCTGTCAACACCTACTTTCTTTGGGATTGGAATTATTATATTCTTCTTGAAGTCTGAGGGTACTTCGCCTGTCTCATACATCGTGCTTACCAGATAGAGTTTTGTCAGGACTGGCTCTCCCAAGGCCTTTAGTAGTTCTAATGGAATGTTGTCTACTCCCGGGGCCTTGTTTCGGCTCAGGTGTTTCAGTGCTCTGTCAAACTCTTCGCGCAGTATCGTATCTCCCATTTCATCTTCATCTACATTCTCTTCCATTTCTACAATATTGTCCTCAAGTACATCGCCCTTGTATAGACCCTGTATATACTCCTTCCACCTTTCTGCTTTCCCTTCTTTGATTAGGATTGGGTTTCCATCTGAGCTCTTGATATTCATACAAGTGGTTCTCTTTTCTCCAAAGGTCTCTTTAATTTTCCTGTACGCAGTATCTATCTTACCCCTAGTGAGATAAGCCTCTACATCCTTACATTTGTCCTCTAGCTATCCCTGCTTAGCCACTTTGCACTTCCTGTCGATCTCATTTTTGAGACGTTTGTATTCCTTTTTGCCTGCTTCATTTACTGCGTTTTTATGTTTCCTCCTTTCATCAATTAAATTCAATATTTCTTCTGTTATACAAGGATTTCTACTACCCCTCGTCTTTTTACCTACTTGATCATCTGCTGCCTTCACTACTTGATCCCTCAGAGCTACCCATTGTTCTTCTACTGTACTTCTTTCCCCCACTGCTGTCAATTGTTCCCTTATGCTCTCCCTGAAACTCTGCACAACCTCTGGTTTAGTCAGTTTATCCAGGTCCCATCTCCTTAAATTCCCACCTTTTTGCAGTTTCTGTTCTCAAATAAGTCAGTGTTGCTGGAGGAAGGGGAGGGGGTAGGAGGAAGAGATCTTCAAAATGGTTCAAATGGCTCTGAGCACTATGGGACTTAACATCTGAGGTCATCAGTCCCCTAGAACTTAGAACTACTTAAACCTAACTAACCTAAGGACATCACACACATCCATGCCCAAGGCAGGATTTGAAGCTGCGACCGTAGCGGTCGCGCGGTTCCAGACCGAAGCGCCTAGAACCGCTCGGCCACCAAAGCCGGCGAAGGGTTCTTCACCCTTGATCTCATTGTACAGAAATTTCTTAAAACAGCTTTAAACTTATGGCTGCTTTACAAAGGGGTTAATGTTTTAAATATTTGACGTTTAAATACATAAACGAGAAAAAAGTTTGAAATTACTAGTATGTTTAGTTTTTCAGCATGTCAATGTTTATGACGTTTTATCTCCTGAACTGTATGTTGTACAATGATATAATCCTGCAGAAACATTGAGTGGTGTACTTGAATATGCCAAACTTCATGCGTGGTCCTGGAGTTTGACTACATGAGGAGTCCGCCTCCGTAGCGTAGCGGTAGCGTTACCGCCCACGAAGCAGGGGGCCCGGGTTCGATTCGCGGCAGGGGACTGTGTGTTGTGTGTCCTTCATTAACAGTTTCATCATCGTTGACTCGCAAGTCGCCGATTAGGCGTCAACTAAAGAGGACTTGCAATACCGCGGCCGAACTCCTCCGCATGGGGCCTCCCGGCCAACAATGCCATACGATCATTTCATTACTACATGGGGAGCGAAGAGGCTTCTAGTATAAGTGACTTAAGGAATTCTTCATCGTTTTCTGGATGACGTCAGCGAGAAAAAATTTCATAAAGGTTTGAAACAATGTGTCAAGTTTGTTGAAGTTGTATTTTTAGTTTTGTAATTCAGTCAGTAATTATATGAACTATTGAAATTAAACTGTTGTTGTCCTTGGGAGCCGTTAGACAGACAACCTTCAACTGGGATCACATTACCGTGCCCCGGGTTAGTCGCTTTGTAATACAGATGACATACTGAAAAATTTGGGAAGCGTGTTAGTAAATATATGGGACACTGGAGTTTAATGCACCATCGATGGCAACGTTGCACGGGACAGAACATAAGCTCGTACTGGATATAGTGCGGAATAAAATCGGCAGTATCCTTTTCATTGGAATCGCTCCGGCATTTACATTAAACGACTTAAGAAACCCCTGGGAAATCCGTATGAGACCGGTTGTACAGCGAAATAGAGTCCAGTGTCTCATTACGCTGCCTCGCTCGCTTATCGTCACTTGCAGATGGTGACTACATTCGTTGTATCGCTAGTTTATCCATCGTCCAAAACTTGGTGCTGGTGTCAAAAACCAGAGCTGTCCACCGTACCAACATTCGGGTACATACTGACAAAATCAGTTGAGATACACTCAGAGCAAAAAACTATTACCTGAACATGAGAAGGTGATAAAGTGAAACGTGTGGTTTTCAAAATCTGTAACGAAAATACTGTTAGGAGCTCTTTGCAACATTTGGTGTGTGAGAGATTTGGATCCAGATAGGATTGAAGAGGAAGTGGAATGAGACAAGATGTGGATGAGAATTAGGGTCTATAAAAGAGCTGCAGGTGTTAGGAAGCGAGTAGGATTGTAGTTATACGAGAATAGTTAAGTTGAAGCTCGTCTTATTATTGATCAAAAGGGTAGGTCGTAAAAATGATTCCATGATCTGAGGGGAGAAGGACGTTGAAAATATCTTGGGAAAGAATATGGACTGTTTGGAGATGTAATGAAGGTGTGGCGTAGTGACAGAGCTTCCTAGGCAGGCCAGGGTTCTCCTCTACATTGCATCTGCATGATTAATCTGCACTTCACAATTAATTGCCTGGTGGAGGGTACTTCCAACCACATTCACCCATTTCTCTACCGTTCCACTCTCGAATACTAACATCTTTCTGTGCGAGCTCTATTTACTCTTATTTTATTATGATGATCATTCTTCTTTAGGTGGGCGCCAACAAAATATTGTCTCACTCTGAGGAGAAACATTGTTACTGAAATTTCTCGAGAAGATCCCGCTGCAATGAAAAACACCTTGGTTTTAATCATTGTCACCCCAATTTACATATCACATACGTGGCGCTCTTTCCCCTATTGCGCGACAGTACAAAACAAGCTGCACTTCTTTGAACTATTCCGACGTCCTCCGTCGATCCTATCAGATGCGATTCCCACACCGCACGGCAGTACTCCAGAAGAGGATGCACAAGCACAAGCGTAGCGTAGGCAGTCTCTTTAGTAGACCTGTTGCATTTTCTCCGCGTTCTGCCAATAAATCGTATTCTTTGGTTTGGTTTCCCCACAACATTGTCTACGTGATCGTTTCAGCTTAAGTTTTTTCGTAATTTTAGTTGAATTTACAGCGGTTAGAGTTGTGTTATTTATTGTGACCTAAATTTAGCTGATTCCTTTTGGTACTCATGTGGATAACATCACACTTTTCATAAAATGATAATTAATTGAAACCCTCAACTGGCGACAGGTGTTGTTGATATACCTCTATACCTCGATGGGGACAGCTGAAAATGTGTACCCCGACCAGGACTCGAACCCGGGATCTGCTGCTTTACATGGCAGACGCTCTATCCATCTGAGCCACCGAGGACATTACGTATGTAGATTGTGGACAGTTGGGAATGTGGGTCTCACTGGAAGCGTGCAAGGGATAAGTCCCTGCAGTCGCGCAATTAATCTGTGTCCTTGGTGGCTCAAATGGATAGAGCGTCTGCCATGTAAGCAGGAGACCCCGGGTTCGAGTCCTGGTCGGGGCACACATTTTCAGCTGTCCCCATCGAGGTATATCAACACCTGTCGGCAGCTGAGGGTTTCAATTAATTATCGTTTATTCTAGAGAAGCTGGTCGGTCATCAATGGTACCTGTTCTTTCGAGAACATTCGCTATCTTCATATACACTTTTCATTATTTGAAGTCAATTGACACTTTTCGCATCAATCAGATGTCTTGTCTAAATCGTTTTACAATTTGTTTTGATCGTCTGATGACTTTATAAGATGGTAAATGGCAGCAGCATCTGCTGCTAAATCGTTAATGTATATCAGGAGCAGCAGAGGGCCCATAACACTTCCTTGGGAACGCCAAATATCACTTCCGTTTTACTCAATGATTTTGCCTGAGTTACTACGAACAGCAATCTTCATGACAGGAAATCAGGAACCAGTCGTACAGCTGAGGCAATAGTCCATAAGTATTTTGGAATATAATTAGAAGTCGCTTGTGAGTTATGGTGTCAAAAGGCTTCTGGAAATGTAAAAATATGCAATTAATTTGATATCCCTTGTTAATAACACTCATTACTTCGGGGGAATGAAGAGCTAGTTGTGTTTCACAAGAACTATATTTTTTGACGCTATGATGGATGTTTGTCAGTGAATGGTTCTCCTCGTGATAACTCATAATGCTGGAACAAATTACATCTTCCAAAATCGTACTGCAAATCGACGTCGGCGACGTCGGTCTGTAATTCAGCGGATTACTTTCTTGAGTATTGTGTGATTTGTGCGACAGGTTGTATATGATTGCCAAGTATGGAGCTATTATATCAGCATACGCCGAGAGGAACCTTACTAGTATACAATCAGGACCGGAGGCCTTACCTTTACTAAGTGATTTAAGCTGTTTTTCTGCACCGAGTATATCTAAAAATGGTTCAAATGGCTCTGAGCACTATGGGACTCAACTACTGAGGTCATTAGTCCCCTAGAACTTAGAACTACTGAAACCTAACTAACCTAAGGACATCACACACATCCATGACCGAGGCAGGATTCGAACCTGCGACCGTAGCGGTCGCGCGGTTCCAGACTGTAGCGCCTAGAACCGCTCGGCCACCAGCGGCCGGCCCGAGTATATCTACTTCAAGGTTACTCACGTTGGAAGTTGTTATCGGTACGAATTCTGGAATATATACTTCACGTTTCTCAGTGCAGGGATTTTGGAAAACCGTATTTAGTAATTCTGCTTTAGTGGCATTGTCATCAGTAACATCACCATTGTTATCACGCAGTGAACGTATTGATTGTGTCTTTCTGCTGGTGTTCTTTACACACGATCAGAATACCTTTGGATTTTCTGCCAGATTACGAGAGAAAGTGGAAAGTATTAAAAGCATCTCGCATTGAAGTTCACGCTATATTTCGAGCTTTTGTAAATCTTCGCCATTCTTGAGGATTTTGAATTCTTTTAAATTTGGCATCCTTTTTTTCGTTGCTTCTGCAACAGTGTTCTGACCTGTTTTGTGTACCATGGGGAATAAGCACCATCTCTTATTACTTTGTTTGGTATATGTCTTTCAATAACCGTCGATATAATTTCTTTGAATTTAAACACATCTGATCTGTGCTTTCATATTGAGATTGGAAGGAGTGGAGACTGTTTCTTAGAAAGGCCTCAAGATAATTTTTATATGTTTTTTTAAAGTAGATGTATTTTGCGTTTTTTTTCTGAGTTTGAATGTTGCGGTACTCAGTCGCGTTACAACATTGTGATCACTAATCCCTTTATCCTTCATGATGCTCCCTATTTGCTCACCATTACTTGTTGATAATAGGTCAAGTATATTTTCACAGCCATTTACATTTCGAGTGGGCTCCTAAGCTACTTGTTAAAAATAACTTTATGAGAACGCATTCAGAACTATTTCGGACGACTTTAAACAAGTATTTTCCCCAACATGTCGAGGCTAGGGTGAAGTCACCACCAGCTATAGCTGTATGGGTGGATATCTGCTTGAAATGACACTCAGGTTTTCTTTGAACTGTTTAGCATCTGAGTCGAGGGTTCGGTAAGTGAGGTAAACAACTAATAATTTATTCGGGTTGTCAAGTATAATCTCTACCCATACTAACTCACAGGAACTATCTACTTCGATTTCACAAAAGGTAAACTACTTCTGACAGCAATAAATACTCTATCACAAACTATCCTTTCTGAACACCGTTACGTCCTGCGCAAAAATTTCAGATTATCTTCCGCTATAGCCAGCTTTTAGTGCCTATAACAATTTGAGATTCAGTGCTTTCTATTATTACTGAAGTTCTGGTTCTTTTTCAACAGAGCTACGACTTCACAACTACAATGTTGATTGTCCTGTCTTCTTCTTGTTTTCGTCCTGCACGCTTTGAAACTGAATCTCTTTCTGCAGTTTTCCGAGGCCCGCTAAACTAAAAAACCGCCCACTCCCTTCCACACAGCCCCCGTTACCCGTGTAGCCGCTTCCTGCTTGAAATGAACTTCTGACCTATTTAGCGGAACCTGCTAATCCACAACCTTATGGTGCAACTCGAGGAATCTGCAGCCTACACGGTCGGAGGACCGTCTCAGCCTCTGATTCAGACTCTCCGCTCGATTCTGTACCGAAGGACCACAGTCGGTTCTGTCGACGATGCTACAGATAGCGAGCTCCGCCTTCATCTGACAAGCAAGACTGGCATTCAGCAAGTCAAACGAAACCAGAGAGAATAGCTTTCGATCCAAAGTGACACACATCGTTAGTTGCGACATGGGCAACCACTCTGTGCTCTTCATGACATCCGGAATCACACTTCCCACATTTAGAATGACTCTTCCCGTTATGCACACCCAGTACACACTGGAGTCCTTCCCCTCCTTGGCAACCATATCCGTAAGGGCCCCATTACGCGCCTAATGTTGGAGCTCCCAACTATCAGTAAACCCAACCTCTGTGAATGCCTAGACCATGCAGGACGAGAGGTTTAGACGACTCTAGGACAGGAGATTCGATTTTACGAGAGATGTAGGTCTGGCTAAAGTACTTCAGGTGTTTGATTCCGGGAACGTTATTAGCTGTTACAAGCGGAACTGTCATCCCTAAAAACGGCAATTACAGAAGTTGAACAGGCTGTAGATACCTGGAAGGTAACTGCGCAGAAACTCTGGGTAAAGGACGAAATTAGTCAACTAATCGACGAAAGGAAGTGAGACAAAGATATTCCTAAGTCACCCAGGAGTGAAATCAACAGGAACAGCAGAGAAATAGAGCGAAGTGACTCAGGAACGTATGAAGAAATCGAAAAGGTAAACGTCGTCGGGAACACAGATAGCATATAGTAAAGTAAAAATAATTTCCAATGGTATTAAAAGTAAAATTGTGAACACCAAGAGTGCAAAAGGAAGTACGCTGTTAAAGACAAAAGAGAGAGCAGTTAGATGGAAAGAATTCACTAAAGGCCTTCATGAGCGGGTTGTACGATTTGCTGACGTGATGGAAGCAGAAATGAGTGTCGACCTAGAAGATTTTGGGAATACAGACAGGGTATTGCAGGATCTGCCAACGAAAAATGGAGAAACAGTAAATAACACAGCTTCCGAGTTCCTAAAATCATGGGAGGAAGTGTCAACCAAACGATTATTCAAATTACTGTATAGAATCGATGAGACTGGAGAGACACATCGTCACGAGGATAGTAAAGGCAGAAAAATGAGGCTGATGCATTCAAGTTGTTTACCAGAATACCATCCAGAAGACAGAAAAAGATTATGTTCAATTTCCTTTTCGGACAGGTAAAGGCACCTGAGGAGCACTTATGACGTTTTGCTTAATAACGAAGGCAAGACAAGGCACTTTTAGAGGATTTGTCGACCTAGAAAAAGCGTTTAACAAAGTAATATGATGCAAGATGTTCGAAATTCCATAAAAAATGGCTATAAGGTACAGGGACAAATGGGCACTACACTGTATATCGAAGAAGCAATGACGGAAATAAAATAAAATCTCAGGAGTGTCTTGAAAATTTACAATGAAAGGATATCGATGATAAGATTCGTTGATGATATTGCTGAACTCGGTGGAAGTGAGGAAAAGACTGTAAAGACCCGTTGAATGTAATAACCAGGTAATGCGCGCAGAATATTTACAGAGTAAACGAAAAAAGACGATAATAATGGATAATATCAGTAATGATATTAGCGATACACTTACGAAATTGGGGCTACGTTGTAGACGAAGTGGAGGAGTTCTACTACCTTGGAAGCAAAACAACACAAAGCGGAAAAAGCGAAGAAGACGTAAAAATTAGACTAGGACAGATAAAGAGTGAATTACTATCCAAAAGAAGTCTACAAGTATCAAATGCCAGCTTCAGTTTGAGGACGAAATTTCTGAGAATGTACGTTTAGAGGACAGCATTCTACGGCAGTGAGACATGGACTGTAGAAAACCAGAAACAGAAGAGAAACGCCGGTCGATGTGGCCGAGCGGTTCTAGGCGCTTCAGTCCGGAACCGAGCAGCTGCTACGGTCGCAGGTTCGAATCCTGCCTCGGGCATGGATGTGTGTAATGTCCTTAGGTTAGTTAGGTTTAAGTAGCTCTATGTCTAGGGGACTGATGACCTCAGATGTTAAGTTCCATGGTGCCTCGAGCCATTTGAACCATTTGTTTTAGAGGAGAAGCGAAGAGTTTGTGCTGTGTTGCTATAGAAGGGTACTGAAAATTGGGTTGACTGGTAAGGAATGTGGAGTTTCTCCGCAGATTCGATGAAGAAAAGAAACTACGGAAAATACCAACAAGAAGAAGCAAGGGGATGATACGATACCTGTTAAAACATCAAGGAGTAATCTCCGTAGTACTAGAGGGGACTGTACAGAGAAAAACTGTAGAGAAAGACAGAGACTGGTATACATTCAGCAAATAAATGAGGACTCTAGGTGCATATGCTACTCTGAGACTTGGTTACATTTATTCGTGTATTTCAATGATATTCACAGCAGACTATTCTAGGTCTGTTCTAAATTACATTCAAAAACGACGTTCAGTTATGGAAATGCAATCATTCTTGTCATCTTAAGGGACTCATCAATGGCCATTAGTCATGTGACGTAAGTAACTATTATCGTCACAGATGGTCAATCTTATTAATGAATTTCAGTGATTATTACAGTAGCATCAGATATGACACACCACGCCGTACGATATCTTTATCAAACTCATCTTCAAACGCTATCTGCAGGCAACGAAAAATGAGCAAAGATAGTGGCTAATGACTGTTTCGTAGAGACAAGAGAAAGCTTCTGTACAGTTTTTAAGAGCATGCGAGCAAAGGCCAGTTGTGGTGCAATAATACGCAATTTTTAATTTTGTTACTATATATACTGAAATACACTACTAAATGCTTACATACTACACTGTAGAGGTGCATAAGCACAGTAAAGTAACAAACGTTGATTATGTTATGTTTCGAGGCGTAATGACGCAACAAAATCGACTTGGGTGTTTTACTTCGTCAGAAGCATGGAGTGTAGAGCTTAAGCCTTCCGAATCACCGTGGACAACATAAGCGGTGTGATGATGGTTCGTTTGTGTGCCGCTCAACTGTGCGGTGCCCGCATCTCGTGGTCGTGCGGTAGCGTTCTCGCTTCCCACGCCCGGGTTCCCGGGTTCGATTCCCGGCGGGGTCAGGGATTTTCTCTGCCTCGTGATGGCTGGGTGTTGTGTGCTGTCCTCAGGTTAGTTAGGTTTAAGTAGTTCTAAGTTCTAGGGGACTGATGACCATAGATGTTAAGTCCCATAGTGCTCAGAGCCATTTTGAGCCAACTGTGCGGTCATCAGCGCCCGTACAAAGTCCCAATTTTCACACGGTCCATTTTTTTCACATTCCAATCTAACGACTGTCACGAATGATGATGATGATGAAATGATGAGGACAACACAAACACCCAGTCCCTGGGCAGAGACAATTTCCTACCCACCCGGGAATCGAACACGGGACCCCGTAATCCAGAGGCAGCAGCGCTAGCCACTAGACCACGAGCTGCGAACAACGTATGTACTGACCCAGCAACAAACTCAAAAAGATTTTATTTTGGTGACTGCTTTAGCCAGGACCAAAAACATCCGAGTGGGTCGTGTCATGAAGACTTACAAGTAAAAAGTTCATATGAAGGTTTTGTTCATCCTGAATTGTTTGTGTGAGATTTTTATTTATATGTAACTTTTTTCTTGGCCTGCAGTTTGTGAACAATACAGGCAACGACAACTCCAACATTCATTATATCTGTTAAAATATTTTAAGAAATTACAAATATTCTATGCTTTACACGTCCCTTCGGATAAGATTGAAACAAGTCGTTAAAATACTGTAAGAGCCTTCGATTCTGATATAAGGGAAGCAACTATTGCATCCGTTGAATCTTTTAGGCTCCTGTTTAAAATTGTATACTACAGTTTTTTTCAGCATGCAACAAAAAATAAAGATTAATGTCCTTCACGTCTCCGCTGTCACAGTTGAGGGTATTTGCATTACCAGTACAGTACAAGCGTTGTCTGAAACAGCCACAATTTAACTGCTACCTAGTAATTATTGTATACAGGAGCCATAATAAATAACTCATCAGGCAGAGTTCCTCCTCTTCCAGGTCTGTGGAGCACAGTCAATACCAGGTAAGTTTCCTGATAGTTCACGATTGAAGTAGTTCAGAAATACATTGAATATATCCTTCGACGGCCACTTTTCGATTTGTTTAGTAATGTGTGTGAAATCTTTTGGGACTTAACTGCTAAGGTCATCGGTCCCTAAGGTTACACACTACTTAACTTAAATTATCCTAAGGACAAACACACACACCCATGCCCGATGGAGGACTCGAACCTCCGCCCAGATCAGCCACACAGTCCATGACTGCAGCGCCTAAGACCGCTCGGCTAATCCCGCGCGGCTTTCGATTTGTTTCTTTGTTCGCAATCATTCATATAAAAAATTAAGCAACGAATATCATGCGGTGCTTGTGGTAATATATTGCTGCTAAACGTATGAATAACTTCCATTAAACTTAAAACTATAGCTGGTGGAAGATTTCTTGTACACTTGCACAGCCGGCCGAAGTGGCCGAGCGGTTCTAGGCGCTTCAGTCTGGAACCGCGCGACCGCTACGGTCGCAGGTTCGAATTCTGCCTCGGGCATGGATGTGTGTGATGTCCTTAGGTTAGTTAGGTTTAAGTAGAACATGTCCTACTAACCGGTCCCTTCTTTTTGTCACGTTGTGCCACATACTCCTCTTCTCCCCAGTTCTAATCAATACTAGGAGACTGATGACCTCATATGTTAAGTCCGATAGTGCTCAGAGCCATTATTACACTTGCACGTACATTTAAGTCGTACCTGGAACAACACTAATCCATGGGATTTCTCGTACGATGTCCGACTACTCACGCTATTTTTTTGGTGCAATTTTTCCCAGCTATTCTGCATTTCTTTATGAATATCAAACATGCTGATATTTCTGGCACTTCTTACAAAAGTGCTGGTTTATTTTCTAGTAAAAGATATGAAGACAGAAGCATATTTCACTAGGGGTAAGATAGATACCGTCTACAAAAAAATTAAAGCGGTTCTTGGGGAAAAGAAGCAATTGTATGCATATCAAGAGCTCAGATAGTAAACCAGTCCTAAGCAAAGTAGGGAAAGCTGAAAGGTGAAAGGAGTATATGAGGGTCTATACAAGGGACATGAAATTAATATTATAAGAAGGAAAGTGTACACAGATGAAGATGAGATGGAAAATTTGATACTGCGAGAAGAATTTGAAAGAGCTGTGCAAGATCTAGGTCGAAACAAGGCCCCGGAAGTAGACGATATTTCGTCAGAATTGCTATTAGCCTCAGGAGACCCAATCCAGGACAGAATCTTCCATCTGGCGTGCAAGACGTATAAGACATGAAAAATACCTTCAGACTTCAAGAACAGTGTAATAATTCAAATTCCAAAGAAAGCAGTCGCTGACAGGTGTGAAAATTACCCAACTATTAGTTTGTCATGGTTCCTTACAGAAGAATGAAAAAAACTAGTAGAAACCAACCTCGAGGAAGATCAGTTCAGATTCCGAAGAAATGCACGAATGCGGGAGGCAATACTGACCCTACGACTTATATTAGAAGACAGGTTAAGGAATGCAAACCCAATTACAATGTTGGCTGGAATACTGTTTTTCAAATTCTGAAGCTTGTTGTTGTTGTGGTCTTCAGTCCTGAGACTAGTTTGATGCAGCTCTCCATGCTACCCTATCTGTGCAAGCTATTCATCTCCCAGTACTTACTGCAACCAACATCCTTCTGAATCTGATTAGTGTATTCATCTCTTGGTCTCCCTCTACGATTTTTACCCTCCACGCTGCCCTCCAATGCTAAATTGGTGATCCCCTGATGTCTCAGAACATGTCCTACTAACCGGTCCCTTCTTTTTGTCAAGTTGTGCCACATACTCCTCTTCTCCCCAATTCTATTCAATACTTCATCATTAGTTATGTGATCTACCCATCTAATCTTCAGCATTCTTCTGTAGCACCACATTTCGAAAGCTTCTATTCTCTTCTTGTCCAAACTATTTATCGTCCATGTTTCACTTCCATACATGGCTACACTCCATACATATACTTTCAGAAACGACTTCCTGACACTTAAATCTATACTCGATGTTAAGAAATTTCTCTTCTTCAGAAACGCTTTCCTTACCATTGCCAGTCTACATTTTATATCTTCTCTACCTTGACCATCATCAGTTATTTTGCTCCCCAAATAGCAAAACTCCTTTGCTACTTTAAGTGTCTCATTTCGCAATCTAATTCCCTCAGCATCACCAGACTTAATTCGACTACATTCCATTATCCTCGTTTTGCTTTTGTTGATGTTCGTCTAATATCCTCCTTTCAAGACACTGTCCATTCCATTCAACTGCTCTTCCAAGTCCTTTGCTGTCCCTGATAGAATTACAATATCATCGGCGAACCTCAAAGTTTTTATTTCTTCTCCATGGATTTTAATACCGACTCCGAATTTTTCTTTTGTTTCCCTTACTGCTTGCTCAATATACAGATTGAATAACATCGGGGAGAGGCTACAACCCTGTCTCACTCCCTTCCCAACCACTGGTTCCCTTTCATGCCCCTCGACTCTTATAACTGCCATATGGTTTCTGTAGAAATTGTAAATAGCCTTTAGATCCCCGTATTTTACCCCTGCCACCTTTAGAATTTGAAAGAGAGTATTCCATTCAACATTGTCAAAAGCTTTCTCTAAGTCTACAAATGCTAGAAACGTAGGTTTGCCTTTCCTTAATCTTTCTTCTAAGATAAGTCGTAAGGTCAACATTGCCTCACGTGTACCAATATTTCTACGGAATCCGAGGTCGGCTTCTACCAGTTTTTCCATTCGCCTGTAAAGAATTCGCGTTAGTATTTGCAGCTGTGACTTATTAAACTGATAGTTCGGTAATTTTCACATCTGTCAACACCTGCTTTCTTTGGGATTGGAATTATTATATTCTTCTTGAAGTGTGAGGGTATTTCACCTGTCTCATACATCTTGCTCAGCAAATGGTCGAGTTTTGTCAGGACTGGCTCTCCCAAGGCCATCAGTAGTTCTAATGGAATGTTGTCTACTCCCGGGGCCTTGTTTCGACTCAGGTCTTTCAGTGCTCTGTCAAACTCTTCACGCAGTATCGTATCTCCCATTTCATCTTCATCTACATCCTCTACCATTTCCATAATATTGTCCTCAAGTACATCGCTCTTGTATAGACCCTCTATATACTCCTTCCACCTTTCTGCTTACCCTTCTTTGCTTAGAACTGGGTTTCCATCTGAGCTCTTGATATTCATACAAGTCGTTCTCTTTTCTCCAAAGGTCTCTTTAATTTTCCTGTAGGCAGTATCTGTCTTACCCCTAGTGAGATAAGCCTCTACATCCTTACATTTGTCCTCTAGCCATGCCTGCTAAGCCATTTTGCACTTCCTGTCGATCTCATTTTTGAGACGTTCGTATTCCTTTTTTCCCTGCTTCATTTACTGCATTTTTATATTTTCTCCTTTCATCAATTAAATTCAATATTTCTTCTGTTACCCAAGGATTTCTACTATCCCTCGTCTTTTTACCTACTAGGTCCTCTGCTGCCTTCACTACTTCATCTCTCAAAGCTACCCATTGTTCTTCTACTGTATTTCTTTCCCCCATTCCTGTTAATTGTTCCCTTATGCTCTCCCTGAAACTCTGTACAACCTCTGGTTTAGTCAGTTTATCCAGGCCCCATCTCCTTAAATTCCCACATTTTGCCGTTTCTTCAGTTTTAATCTACAGTTCATAACCAGTAGATTTTGGTCAGAGTCCACATCTGCCTCTGGAAATGTCTTACAATTTAAAATCTGGTTCCTAAATCACTGTCTCACCATATAATCTGTCTGAAATTTGTCAGTATCTACCAGACTGCTTCCTCTTTCATTTATCTCCCCCAATCCATATTCACCCACTATGTCTCCTTCTCTCCCTTTTCCTACTCTCGAATTCCAGTCACCCATGACTATTAAATTTTCGTCTCCCTTCACTATCTGAATAATTTCTTTTATCTCATCATATATTTCATCAATTTCTTCATCTGCAGAGCAAGTTGGCATATAAACGTGTACTACTGTAGTAGGCATGGGTTTCGTGTCTATCTTGTCCACAATAATGCGTTCACTATGCTGTTGGTAGTAGCTTACCCGCACTCCTATTTTTTATTCATTATTAAACCTACTCCTGCATTACCCCTATTTGATTTTGTATTTTTTAACCCTGTATTCACCTGAACAAAAGTCTTGTTCCTCCTGCCACCGAACTTCACTAATTCCCACTATATCTAACTTTAACCTATCCATTTCCCTTTTTAAATTTTCTGATGGTAGAAGGAGTAAAATACAGAGAGCGACAGGATATTGCAGCTTGTACACGAACCGGGAAGCACTTATAAGAGTTGAGGGGTATAAAAGGGAAGGAGTAGTTGAAAAGGAAGTGGAACAGGGTTGTAGCCTACTCCTGATGTTTTTTTTTTTCTTTTTTGTGGTAAGATCCTATTGTACCAAACTGCTGAGTTCATCGGTCACTAAGCTTACACATTACTTAATCCAATTTAAATTAACTTACGCTAAGGACGTCACACACACACACACACACACACACACACACACACATGCCCGGTCCGACGGTGGGAGGCGTGCGGACCGTGGTAAGGCGCCTCACAACAATATATTCATTGAACAAGCAGTAAAGGAAAAAAAGAAAATTTTCCAGTATGAAGTAAAGTTCAGGGAGAAGAAATAAAAACTTCGAGATTTGCCGATGACATTTAAATTCGTCTGAGACAGCAAAGTACTTGGAAGAGCAGTTGAACGAAATGGGAATTGTCTTGAAAGGAGGATATATGATGAACATCAACAAAAGCAAAACAAAGATAATGGAATGTAATAGAATTAAAGCAGGCGATGCTAAGGGACTCAGATTAGGAAGCGAGATACTTAAAGAAGCAGATGCGTTTTGCTATTTGGGCAGCAAAATAACTGATGACGGCCGAAGTGGAGAGGATATAAAATGTAGAGTGCCTATGGCAAGAAGGCATTTCTGAAGAAGAGAAACTTGTCAACATCGAAAATAGATTTAAGTGTTATGAAATCTTTTCTGAAGGTATTTGTGTTGTGGATTGGCAAGAGAGCCAACCCACTATGAGAGGAAGCCGAAAGGCACGTGTTTTAGCTCACGCAGGCTGGCGTGAGGTCTGGAACAGGTCAAGGAAATTAGACTAGCAAAAAAGGACGTAGCTGTGGAATACTTAACTTTAATCCATAAATGGTGAACATCGCTCTTGACGGTACATGTTTCACAGCATCAATAGTAACTGGTAATGGCGCCTTGCTAGGTCGTAGAAAATGACGTAGCTGAAGGCTATCTAACTATCGTCTCGGCAAATGAGAGCGTATTTTATCAGTGAACCATCGCTAGCAAAGTCGGCTGTACAACTGGGGCGAGTGCTAGGAAGTCTCTCCAGACCTGCCGTGTGGCGGCGCTCGGTCTGCAACCACTGATAGTGGCGACACGCGGGTCCGACGTATACTAACGGACCGCGGCCGATTTAAAGGCTACCACCTAGCAAGTGTGGTGTCTGGCGGTGACACCACATTCCTCCCCCGCAAATCGGCGGACGGTTGTGGCATAAGGCTTCCGCCCGCCGTGGGGAGGACCCCATGTTGACGTATGCGACGAGGTGGGGAGCCTAACTACAGGCGAGGCTGTGCCACCCGCACCCTGCCATTCGGACCGAGGGGAACTAGGAAACGCCTGAAAACCTAAGACGCACCTCACCAGAGTCCCCCAAAACCAGATACATAGCGCGGCCGAGGCAGCGAAGAATGCGCCCTTCGAGCCAACGCCGTGAACCTCGATAGTTGCGGTAGTAGACAAGATCGCCTGGGGTAAAAGCAGGTGTCTGCCGCTGCACAGGAACCTGATGCGGCGGATGTAGCAAAGACATCAAGGTTCGATGAGGGCGACCGTCGAGCAACTCAGCCAGCGAGCGACCATCTCGGGGCTGAGAGCGATACGGGGACAAAAAGAGCAAGAACGCGTCCTCCCGAGAATGAGACTCTTTCAACTTCAACATCTGTGACTTGAAAGTCCTGACCAAACGTTCAGCGGCACCGTTTGACTGTGGCGAAAACGGCGCGGACGTCAGATGTTGAATACCATTGGCCTTGCAGAATGACTGAAATTCTGCGGACATGAATTGTGGGCCATTGTCGGAAACAATTGTGGAAGATCTTCAATGCAAAAGATAGCGGATAACGCTTGGATGGTGGCAGAATGACGTCGTGGAAGACATCCGGACAACAAAAGGAAAATTACTGAATGAATCTACCACAACCAACCATCGAGCATTCCAGAATGGACCAGCAAAATCGATGTGTAAGCGTTGCCAAGGGGAAGTGGCTTTTGGCCATGCAAAGAACTTCCGCGGTGGTGCTGATTGTTGTGCGGCACACACCATGCAAGAAGAGCACATATTCGTAATCGCGGCATCTATTCCGAACCAAGTACAGTGCTGACGAGCAAGTTGTTTCGTTCTCACTATACCCCAAAGTCCTTGGTGGAGAAGCCGTAAGACAGAGTACTGTAACGAACGTGGTACCACGACCCTGGACTGATCATTATCTGAACGCAACAGCAAAACACCCCGTTGTACAAAAAGTCTCTCCTTGTGAGCAAAAAATCGGCGAACCAACGGATCCCCGATCCGTGACTTTGACAATGGCCATTGCGCAGCAACAAAACGCAGAACGGTAGCAAGGACAGGGTCGGCAGCTGTGGCTGTAGCTACACGACGAAAATCAATCGGAAACGATTCGACCACGTCAGCGGTTTCCGAATCAATGAACATGCAAGCAAGTTCTGAGGAATCGAAATCTCTATCCTCAGCAACAGGGAAACGGGATAACGCATCGGCGTTTGCGTGCTTAGCAATGGACCGATACAAGATATCGTAGCGGTACTGCGAGAGGAAAATAGACCAGCGAATGAATTTGTGCGCTGTACGTGGAGGTACAGGCTTGGTCGGATGAAAAAGCGATGTCAAAGGTTTGTGGTCCGTGATGATGGTAAAGTGACGACCATACAAGAAATCATGAAACTTTGTAACACCAAATACGAGAGCCAATGCTTCTTTCTCGATCTGTGAATAATTTCTTTGAGCAGACGAGAGCAATTTGGACGCAAAGGCAATTGGGCGATCGTGCGCAAGCACAGCACCGATCCCGAAATCCGATGCATCCACCATCAACAAAAGGGGCTTCTGGGGATCGAATGGCGTAAGGCAAGTATTGGAAAGCAACACCGATTTCAACTGGCGAATGTCGCGTTCACATTCCGTCGTCCAGACGAACGGAACACCTTTACTGCGTAAGCGATGAAGCGGAGCTGAAATGGAAGAGGCATGTGGGATATACACTCCTGGAAATTGAAATAAGAACACCGTGAATTCATTGTCCCAGGAAGGGGAAACTTTATTGACACATTCCTGGGGTCAGATACATCACATGATCACACTGACAGAACCACAGGCACATAGACACAGGCAACAGAGCATGCACAATGTCGGCACTAGTACAGTGTATACCCACCTTTCGCAGCAATGCAGGCTGCTATTCTCCCATGGAGACGATCGTAGAGATACTGGATGTAGTCCTGTGGAACGGCTTGCCATGCCATTTCCACCTGGCGCCTCAGTTGGACCAGCGTTCGTGCTGGACGTGCAGACCGCGTGAGACGACGCTTCATCCAGTCCCAAACATGCTCAATGGGGGACAGATCCGGAGATCTTGCTGGCCAGGGTAGTTGACTTACACCTTCTAGAGCACGTTGGGTGGCACGGGATACATGCGGACGTGCATTGTCCTGTTGGAACAGCAAGTTCCCTTGCCGGTCTAGGAATGGTAGAACGATGGGTTCGATGACGGTTTGGATGTACCGTGCACTATTCAGTGTCCCCTCGACGATCACCAGTGGTGTACGGCCAGTGTAGGAGATCGCTCCCCACACCATGATGCCGGGTGTTGGCCCTGTGTGCCTCGGTCGTATGCAGTCCTGATTGTGGCGCTCACCTGCACGGCGCCAAACACGCATACGACCATCATTGGCACCAAGGCAGAAGCGACTCTCATCGCTGAAGACGACACGTCTCCATTCGTCCCTCCATTCACGCCTGTCGCGACACCACTGGAGGCGGGCTGCACGATGTTGGGGCGTGAGCGGAAGACGGCCTAACGGTGTGCGGGACCGTAGCCCAGCTTCATGGAGACGGTTGCGAATAGTCCTCGCCGATACCCCGGGAGCAACAGTGTCCCTAATTTGCTGGGAACTGGCGGTGCGGTCCCCTACGGCACTGCGTAGGATCCTACGGTCTTGGCGTGCATCCGTGCGTCGCTGCGGTCCGGTCCCAGGTCGACGGGCACGTGCACCTTCCGCCGACCACTGGCGACAACATCGATGTACTGTGGAGACCTCACGCCCCACGTGTTGAGCAATTCGGCGGTACGTCCACCCGGCCTCCCGCATGTCCACTATACGCCCTCGCTCAAAGTCCGTCAATTGCACATACGGTTCACGTCCACGCTGTCGCGGCATGCTACCAGTGTTAAAGACTGCGATGGAGCTCCGTATGCCACGGCAAACTGGCTGACACTGACGGCGGCGGTGCACAAATGCTGCGCAGCTAGCGCCATTCGACGGCCAACACCGCGGTTCCTGGTGTGTCCGCTGTGCCGTGCGTGTGATCATTGCTTGTACAGCCCTCTCGCAGTGTCCGGAGCAAGTATGGTGGGTCTGACACACCGGTGTCAATGTGTTCTTTTTTCCATTTCCAGGAGTGTATTTATTATAGTAAGTTATTTTTCCCAGCACACTCTGTAGCTGCTTCAAATTCTGCGGCGAAGGCAAGTCTTGTATGGCACGGAGGTGCTCTGGACTGGGATGTATGCCTTGGGTATTGAGTACATGTCCCAGATAGGGTAAGTCACGAGCAAACAACATTTGTCCTTCCGCAAGCGAAGACCATTTTGTCGCAAGACCTGAAATAATGTTCTGAGATTGGCTAAATGTTCGTCTTCCGTCTTTCCGGAGATCACAATATCGTCCAGATAGTTTGCTGCAGTAGGGACTGACGCACAAACAGTTTGTAGATATTGCTGAAACAATGCAGGGGCGGATGCACACCCGAATGGCAGTCGTTTGAATCGATACAAACCAAGATGCGTGTTAACCACCAAAACGCGCTGGGATTCTTCGTCCACCGGTATTTGCAAGTACGCATCTGCTAGGTCCAACTTCGAAAAATAGTTACCCGGGCACAGTTTGTCAAAAAGATCTCCCGGGCGGGGTAAAGGAAAAGTTGCAGTCACTAGTTGTGGATTCACTGTTGCCTTGAAGTCCACACAAAGTCTCAATTTTCCCAAAGGTTTTTGCAAAATTACTAAGGGTGATGCCCAGAGAGAAGCCTGCACACGTTCAATTACACCTTGTGATTCCAAATCATGTAATGTTTTTGCGACCTCATCACGCAATGCGTGGGGAACATTGCGCGCTCTGAAAAATTTCGGTTGCGCGTTTACTTTCAGTTCCAAATGTGCTTTATAGTTCTTAGCGAAACCGAGGCCCGGTGCAAAAATGTCTGCAAATTCTTCACATGGACGAGAAACACTGTCTGAAGGCACAGTCTTGTTCACTGACAGGACTTGATTTACTATAGACAAGTTAAACAACTGAAATAAATCGAAACCAAACAAGTTCACTGCAGAAGAAGAACGAAGGACGTACAATGACACAAGTTTTGTTTGTCCCTTGTATGTTGCAAGAAGGCTGCACTGTCCTAACACAGGGATATGCTGACCGGAATAACTAGTTAGCTTAACATTTGCGGCACGCAACGGAGGTGTGCCCAGCTGTTTGTACGTGTCTTGATTGATCAGTGAAACTGCAGCCCCGGTTTCGAGCTGGAACGGTATCACTTTGCCGTTAATGTCCAAGTCTACAAAAAGTTTATTGTCCTGCTGACGGCAAGAGTGACTGTCTCGTGCAACGTGAACTGACACTGGCACAAAATCATTTGCGACTTGACGGGAATGCCGGCGATGTCGACGCCCACTATTTTTGGGACAAACACAGTCACTGTTAGAAAGAGTGGCGCTGGGCGGAGTGGCATGAACTACACTCCTGGAAATGGAAAAAAGAACACATTGACACCGGTGTGTCAGACCCACCATACTTGCTCCGGACATTGCGAAAGGGCTGTACAAGCAATGATCACACGCACGGCACAGCGGACACACCAGGAACCGCGGTGTTGGCCGTCGAATGGCGCTAGCTGCGCAGCATTTGTGCACCGCCGCCGTCAGTGTCAGCCAGTTTGCCGTGGCATACGGAGCTCCATCGCAGTCTTTAACACTGGTAGCATGCCGCGACAGCGTGGACGTGAACCGTATGTGCAGTTGACGGACTTTGAGCGAGGGCGTATAATGGGCATGCGGGAGGCCGGGTGGACGTACCGCCGAATTGCTCAACACGTGGGGCGTGAGGTCTCCACAGTACATCGATGTTGTCGCCAGTGGTCGGCGGAAGGTGCACGTGCCCGTCGACCTGGGACCGGACCGCAGCGACGCACGGATGCACGCCAAGACCGTAGGATCCTACGCAGTGCCGTAGGGGACCGCACCGCCAGTTCCCAGCAAATTAGGGACACTGTTGCTCCCGGGGTATCGGCGAGGACTATTCGCAACCGTCTCCATGAAGCTGGGCTACGGTCCCGCACACCGTTAGGCCGTCTTCCGCTCACGCCCCAACATCGTGCAGCCCGCCTCCAGTGGTGTCGCGACAGGCGTGAATGGAGGGACGAATGGAGACGTGTCGTCTTCAGCGATGAGAGTCGCTTCTGCCTTGGTGCCAATGATGGTCGTATGCGTGTTTGGCGCCGTGCAGGTGAGCGCCACAATCAGCACTGCATACGACCGAGGCACACAGGGCCAACACCCGGCATCATGGTGTGGGGAGCGATCTCCTACACTGGCCGTACACCACTGGTGATCGTCGAGGGGACACTGAATAGTGCACGGTACATCCAAACCGTCATCGAACCCATCGTTCTACCATTCCGAGACCGGCAAGGGAACTTGCTGTTCCAACAGGACAATGCACGTCCGCATGTATCCCGTGCCACCCAACGTGCTCTAGAAGGTGTAAGTCAACTACCCTGGTCAGCAAGATCTCCGGATCTGTCCCCCATTGAGCATGTTTGGGATTGGATGAAGCGTCGTCTCATGCGGTCTGCACGTCCAGCACGAACGCTGGTCCAACTGAGGCGCCAGGTGGAAATGGCATGGCAAGCCGTTCCACAGGACTACATCCAGCATCTCTACGATCGTCTCCATGGGAGAATAGCAGCCTGCATTGCTGCGAAAGGTGGTTATACACTGTACTAGTGCCGACATTGTGCATGCTCTGTTGCATGTGTCTATGTGCCTGTGGTTCTGTCAGTGTGATCATGTGATGTATCTGACCCCAGGAATGTGTCAATAAAGTTTCCCCTTCCTGGGACAATGAATTCACGGTGTTCTTATTTCAATTTCCAGGAGTGTATATGAATTTCCATGGGCGAAGTGTCGCGAGCCCGAGTATCCTTGGTTCTATTCCGATTCCGGCGCGAAGCAAAGGGCCTGGAATGGTTTTGAGCTTTTTCTGGCAAAAACTTTTAACATGTCCTTTTTTATTACAGAAAAAGCAAATAGGTTGGCGTGATGGGCAATTCTCACGCGAATGTCTAGTAGCACACCGCGGGCAAGATTTTAGCACTGCATTTGCTTGCCGGTGCGGTACACGTGGCTGAGAGTTTGGCGGCAGGGGCGCGGTTGGGCGAGAGGACTGTTTACGGTTCCGTGCAGCTCACCCAGCGGGCCGGTTAACCTGACACATGGGTCAAATGATTCCTGAGCAAAGTCAAGTGTGTCCTGCCGATCCAATATGTCCATCACTTGTTGAAGGGAGGGATTGACTAGTTTCAAAATCTGGTCCCTTATACGATCATCAGAAACGTTCTGTGCAATTGCATCACGTACCATAGTATCTGAATAAGGGAGTCCACATTGACACTCAAAAGCACAATCCCTAGTAAGGCCTTGCAAGGTTGCAACCCACTCTCGATTAGTCTGACCGGCCGTACGTTTTGTACGAAAGAAGGTATACCTTTTCGCAACTACATTTACTGATTCTTTGAAATATGCATCTACTGCAGACAAAATTTCGTCGTAGAACAGAGTTGCGACGTCGCGTCGGGGAAATAATTTGACTATCACACGGTACGTTTGTACCCCGATGGAGGAAAGGAGAAAAGGCTGCCGCTCATTACCTTGAATTCTGTAGGCGGCGAGATGGAATCCAAATTGGCCTGACCATTCCGTCCAGCTTTCCAGTGCAGCATCAAGAGGACGAAAAGTTGGTGCAACTGCGTGTTATGGCTGCGTTAGCGGTGGAGCGGCGGCTGCCGCATCGTTTTGCATTGCTCGTTAACCCTGGACGAGCTGTCCAAGGGCTTCCACTAAGGCCTGCGTCTGCTGATTCTGTAAGCAATAAAATTCGTACAGTACATCTGGAGATGGTGGCGAAGCTATTTCACAAGTAAATCAGGGCAGTATAGTTACGAACGCGGTGTGGCCTCGTCGCCAAATGTTGTGGATTGGCAAGAGAGCCAACCCACTATGAGAGGAAGCCGAAAGGCACGCGTTTTAGCTCACGCAGGCTGGCGTGAGGTCTGGAACAGGTCAAGGAAATTAGACTAGCAAAAAAGGACGTAGCTGTGGAATACTTAACTTTAATCTATAAATGGTAAACATCGCTCTTGATGGTACATGTTTCACAGCATCAGTAGTAACTGGTAATGGCGCCTTGCTAGGTCGTAGCAAATGACGTAGCTCAAGGCTATCTAACTATCGTCTCGGCAAATGAGAGCGTACTTTGTCAGTGAACCATCGCTAGCAAAGTCGGCTGTACAACTGGGGAGAGTGCTAGGAAGTCTCTCTAGACTTGCCATGTGGCGGTGCTCGGTCTGCAACCACTGATAGTGGCGACACGCGGGTCCGACGTGTACTAACGGACCGCGGCCGATTTAAAGGCTACCACCTAGCAAGTGTGGTGTCTGGCGGTGACACCACAATTTGTCTCTAGTGTAGCCTTGTATGGAAGTGAAACGTGGACGAACAGTTTAGACAAGATGAGAACCGACGCTTTTGAAATGTGATGCTACAGATAAATGCTGAAGATTAGGTGGGTCGATCACGCAACTAATGAGAAAGTATAGATAGAATTTGGGAGACAAGAGAATTTGTAGCCCAAGAAAGGGTTGGTTTATAGGACACATTCTGAGGCATGAAGTGATCACCAGTTTAGAATCGAACGGAAGTTTTTGGTTTAAGAATCTTAGAGGGAGTGCAAGAGATGAGTATAGTTAGCAGATTTAGGAAGATGTAGGTTACAGTAGTTATTGGGAGATGAAGAGCCTCGCATAGGCTAGAGTAGCATAGAGAACTGCATCAAACCAGTCTTCGTATTGAAGACGCAACAACAACAACAACAAAAGAATATGGCACAAAAAAGGGATTTATGTCTGGGTTGGATGGTAAAACCATTCTGTAGTCATCATCTATGGCGGAATATAGGTAATGTCCTAGCTCTGTTTTGATATATATGACTAAAACTACAACAACAACGAAATAATATGGCGAAAAATGGGGTTTCTGTCTGGATTGGGCGGTAAAACCATTCTGTAGTCTTCGTCTCCCTGTTTTGATATGGATGGCCAAAAAAATGGTTCAAATGGCTCTGAGCACTATGGGACTCAACATGTGAGGTCATCAGTCCCCTAGGACTTAGAACTACTTAAACCTAACTAACCTAAAGACATCACACACATCCATGCCCGAGGCAGGATTCGAACCTGCGACCGTAGCAGTCGCGCGGTTCCGGACTGAACGCCTAGAACCGCTAGACCACCGCGGCCGGCGGACTGAAGACCACAACAACAACAACAACATCTGGGTGGTTGCCAGGGTACTTTTGGCTGCAAGGGACAGCGGGTTCCATCGCCAGCCGTTGTGTCTGACTCCGGGGAATCTCGGCGCCTTGACGGCGGAGGCTTTTAAGCCCCGCATTGTTCCTTTTAGACCAGCTTTCACATCGCCACAAGCAAGTTGTGGTGACGAGTTTTTACTCCCACGACATGAATCGGCTGTTGCTCTTCACCAAAAAAGGCGCACAGCATTGAAAGAACACAGTGAAACTTGACCATGTCATACAAGAGCCTTTAGTCGCACTTACCACAAATTTCCGATGGATAGTTTCACGACGATATGTACTGATACAGTTCTCTCGAGCTTCCAGCCATGTCAAGTGGTTTAAAACCCACGAGCTCTCGGGCGAGTACTCCTGGGCCCTTGTCAAGTGGTGACTGTATTTTGGTTGCTGCTAGCGTTCCTATACAGCCGCGCTGCCTTTTGAGACGTCACTAGTGCTTTCTCCATCGCCATTTAAGGTAATGTTTTCGTTGTGCGCCCGCTTCAACCTCCCGATGGTCGGGTCCCAAGTCATGATCAGCTGCAGGCCACCTCTTTCTTCAGGGTGTTGTCACAAATTTTTATCTCGATTGTTTTTTAAACATGCTATCCCAAAAACTATCACTCCATGTAATAAGAGATGTCTCTTCGAATGCAATACGATGTCCGTTTTCTAGAGCATGCTCTGCTACCGCTGATTTCTCGGGGTACCGAAGACGAAAGCGTCTCTCGTTTTCTTCATGGTGCTGTTCAATAGCAGGCACAATCTGTCCGACGTAAAACTGCACACACACCCACACAGTGTTTTATATACTCCTGTCGGGCCTACATCGTCTTTCACAGGCCTCATGAGCTCTCGAATTTTTGTTGGAACCCTGACGACCAAATCAGTTTTTTACCTCCTTAGGAGCCGGCTAACCTTCCCTGTTACTTGAACCGCAGTCCGCCCCCGGTAGCTGAGTGGTCGCAGTGTCACGGTGTTATAGTGGTTAACTTATCTGCCTAGCAAGAAGAAGGCCTATGCTAAAGTCTCGGCCTTCGCACAAATTTTAAAAATATCATAAAATGTCTAGGTGTTACGTTCCACACGGATGTACAGCGGACAGCAGCGGATAACTACCGACGCATATTGAAGCTGATGCGTACAATGGTGCTGTTACAAAAATTAAGAGCGTTGGGTATGATTCAGAAGGTGACCTATGTTAACGTATACCTAGCACCGAGACTCACTCACGTAGCGCACAATGGAATCACGGATACAAGCAACTTTCGGAACCTACGTGAGTGTGGGACACCTGTTTAAGGTCCAATACACAACGCTTACGCTACTACCTGGAGAGGGTGGACTTGGTCTAGTGAACGTATATGAAAACGCACGGGCGTTATTCGTCAGTACGATTTTACGACAGTGGCGCGGTCAATTTCGCAATATCTCGGGTGCGTTGGCCGACGTACTAGCACCCACTTCAATGCTGCCCCCAGTCAATGTGGGCCATATTTCACCGATGATGTCACATTTCAAGCCTTTTTTTTTTAGTTTAGCTATGTCAGAGAATCCTTCACAGCAACACGACTACCGACCAAGCGAGATATATACCAACTCTTACTGCACCGGTGCCCCAAGAATACCCTGGAAAAGACGTACCCAGACATAAACTGGTGACAGATATGGCGCGCTATACGGAACGTCTACCTCCCAACGTCGGTACGCTCAGCATGGTATGTGGTGGTAAATAGGAAGTTCGCAATGAATCACCGGCGGCACGCGATTCATTTGGCAGACACTCCACTATGTATAGGCTGCGCAACAGTGGACACTGATGAACATCGTTTAGCATGTAGTGGGACGGCTCCGGTGTGGCACTTGGCACAACAGATATTGGCGTTCCTGTTACGCTCCGCCCCTCACACAATTTCATCAGACACACTTTTTTTCCCCCAAGAATCTTATTTTACGGTCCAAGAAACCAACGCAGTGACATGGGTACGGGGAATGGTTGTAGGCTACGTCTATAACGAATCGGAAAAGGACAAAATGGATTTTTGGCATTTTCTCCTGGATGGACACACGAAGCTGCAACAGCATAAGAAATATAGACAAGACTTCGCTAATTACTTGCGACTTACATTTACCGATCCGCCTGCCAGGTGGTGTGTGACGGGTGAGAGATGAGATAGACGAAGAAGCTGAGATAGGCATCGATCACACTTACGGGCCCTTAGTTAATTTCGAGAAGACGACCCAGTCTTACACCAACGTCTGGAGAACGAGTCGATAGATGTCTCTCTTGCTCTATCGAACGTCGGGTCGTGAACAGGTGTCACCCCCGACATGAACTTCATTTCATTGCTACAGGAGCATGTTTCTTTTGTATTTGTACTATCCGCTATGTCTTCATGTCTTTCATTTGGACGTTTTCAGTTTTATTCATTTCCTAACTTAATTAATTTTCTAATTAGCCACTATTTGTCAACATTTAGACATTGTAGACACTATTTATGCGGTAGTACAACAAAATGTATGTCAGCAAAGGTTGTAAGTCTGACATTGAAAAAAATAATAATAATAAAAAATAAAAATAAATAAAATAAAATAAAAAAGTGGTCAGCGCAACAGACTCCTAAGGGCCCGGGTTTGATCCCCGGCTGGGTCGGAGATTTTCTCCGCTCAGGGACTGGGTGTTGTGTTGTCCTAATCATCGGCATTTCATCCCCATGGACGCGCAAGTCGCCGATTTTTTTTTTTTTTTTTACTTGAACCGCAGAATGGAAAACTCAAGCTTCTTCGACACCTCCTTTGGCCTTTCTGCATCTGCGTTTTCGGAAAGATGGCTTGCGAAATCGGGCTGCTGTTGCAGCCGTTTTCCTTGAATACTCTCAGTAAGTGGCTCAGTTCCTTCGGCAGGTTTTCAACATCTGGGGCAGTTTCCGCTCGATGCTCAAGGTCCTGAGCACGGTAAATTTCTTCCGCGGATGGTGACGCCTACACGCAAACAGGTTTGTGAAAGACGATGTAGACCTCAGACCGTCAGGAGTGCATAAAATACCATGTCGGTGTGGATGGTGTTATGTCGAACATAAAGTGGTATAATTGAGCAGCGCTGTGTAGAACACGAGGGATGTATTAACCTGAGGTGCGCTGAGAAGTCAGCCGTAGCAGAGCTTGCTCTAGAAATAGGGACATCGTATTGCACTAGAAGAGACATTTGTTATTACACGGACTAATAGTTTCTGGGATAGCGCAATAAAATAAGTGATCGAGATAAAGATTTGTGACAACACCCTCAATAAAGACGGTGACCTGGAGCTAAGCACAGCTTGGGGCCCCGCTACCGGAACGCTGAAGCGATTGCAACGAAAACATTACCTTATATGGCGCTGGAGAGAGCACCAGTGACCTCACAAAAAATGGCTCTGAGCACTATGTGACTTAACTTCTGAGGTCATCAGTCGCCTATAACTTAGAACTACTTAAACCTAACTAACCTAAGGTCATCACACACATCCATGCCCGAGGCAGGATTCGAACCTGCGACCGTAACTGTCGCTCGGCTCCAGACTGCAGGGCCTAGAACCGCACGGCCACTCCGGCCGGCGTGACCTCACAGCATCGTACCTAGCGGCTACACAAGTTGACAAACAAGTGTCCGTGTGGAAACTTTTAAAAATACGATATGTCGTAAACGACTCGCACTAATATCCTACTACAAACATCACTGACATTCTAAATTACCCTACATTTAGTTTGTTAATGTCAATAGGCATGTTCCATTTAAAAAGGTGTATGTTTGCCCAAAAAATACACTTTCTAAGTATCATTACAATCTGTTTATTGGGTAACAATGCGAGCCCCTGACTACCAATCCATTCTGTGAAAACATCACATCAATAACACTTTCCATTTCTGCAATATTAGCGGTGCACGTTTTATGTGATTCACGTTAGGACGGTAGCTGCAACCAAAAAGCTAGGAGCTCGAGATAATTTTACCACCATAAATCTCGTTTACCAGCCTCAGGGGAATGTAAATGTGCATTTTTTTTAACGGAGGGTGCTTCAGTGCCTCACAAATAAAAGCTAAGATATAATAATCAGCCGTTTATTAGTTGATGCATTGGCAAGACGAAATATTGTAGTTCCGCGATGATGTTTCATTTACATAGAGCAAAATTTTTGCGAAAAAGGCATGAAAAATATGAGTCCTCAGCATGGGCGAGAAAGTATGTCAGCGTGCTCTGTCGTACCTCTGGTTACATAATTACAACACCCGTGCTTGCTTTCATTTTTTTCTACAACGAATCAAGGGATTATTCCATTTGCAGTGCCAGGGAGCCAACACACGGGAGAAATGGCAGTGTTATCAACTGAAGATTCCATCATGAACTACAGTCAACGTGACTACAGAAGACTTGCAGCTAAGTCACCAGTTAAATTCTGGTTATCCGCGAGCAGCAGTGCAACCTCGTGTAAAATGTGTTGCAGCTCCTCTTATGTGGTAACTTCTGGACGCTAATGACAGAGAGGGAAAATGCTGAAACAGATAGATCATTCATGCCGCCAACAATCACCCATTTACGCATGATGACCCAACCACTGGAATCATGCTCGCGCTCACAGATACCACTTAGCCAATGCATATTACTTGGCGTGCGAGCAGTGTCTGTTATGATGGTCAGTGTAACCTAAACACGCTGAGCTCTAACCCTATACTTTTTTTTTTGTTTCATGCTAAGACCATTTCACTAGATACAGTTATGTGACATAATAACGCAAACAGTTGTTTAACAGAATAATGCAAACAGCATATACATATATCCTACTTCAAAACAAAATATAAAATACAGTGTATTACCTAAAACCAAATAATCATATGAGACAATTAGTCTAAAAAGTAGACTAATTTGGCACCATTAACGCAAATGACCATTAATGTAAAAATAATTCTATATACAATAAAATAGCAAACGTTTGACAGATTTTAATGTTACCCTTTACAAAAGCAAATGAAATGGCTAATATATTTGGCGACGGACGTATCCCTGGAATTAAGAGCTACTCTAAAGGAAGTTTTAAATATTATACATTTAATAATTCATCTTGTCCTTTATAGTGACGTAGAAATCACATTTTAGACAAGGTAACAGTTTTAAATAATGTATTCATGTTATCTGCACTCGTGAGCTCTATGATGTTCGCATGTCACAAGATCCTGTGCCGTGGAGGCGACTTCGACGCATCGTCTGGTGTTTGGCGACAGCTTCAACGATGTTCTCCACAGTTTAGCTGATTTGGTGGACAGAGTCCAATAAATAACTAAGGCCAACCACGAAAACTTCGGTAAATTTATTCAGAACTGTAAACAATAAAAGTCTGTTAGTGGCCTGCCCATATACAGCAAGACGGCCAAGAATTTTTTTTTTTTTTTAAGACTTACCCCATCCCAGCTGATGGACATCAACGCCCCTGTTTTCTCTAAGCAGGCCGACGGCCACATTTATCAGCCACGAACGTGCAAAGCTTGTGATTGTACCAACTTCCTTCCGGGAGCGGCCGTGAGGATCCGATCGTAGTGTCAGCAACTTCCCTGTGGTCAGCTGGTGGCGTAGCCGGAGGAACAGCTGGTGACGACGTGGTGCTGAAACGGAAAGCATCAACAGATGTTTGTGGTCCGCTGTACTTGGTGGGAGCAAGTGACGCGCCGTTACAATATCAAGCTAAGAAAAGCAGTTACTCTCACAAAAAGGCTGGTTATGACGCTGCAGTCCTTTGCGACTGGTTTATCACACGAAACACTGCTGAAGAATCGTCCAAGGATCCTCCGTTTTTCTCAGTTGTGAATTTCTTTCTTTTTTTTCCTTTTATGCACAATTAATGAGCGTTTACTGTCCTCCGGGTGGTTGGCTTGCGACCATGGGACTAGTAGGTAAAGACGATTACAATGCATGAAACGAGAGGCTCTTTCATGCGTGCCCAAAAATCTCGCTGCGAGACGTCCTTAGGCAACAGGTCTTGCGGTGAAGGTCACGTTTTCGCCATGTGTAACTTGCCTCCACAAGCAGTTGAGCGAAACTGTTTGACGTAGGCCGAAAAACTAAAGTCTTGTTCCAGAATTTCAGTGACGGCATTGCAGTTTCTCCTTTAGGTCGTCCCATAAACGTCAGAATGACAGGTACAGAAATAAGTGACAATGGGTCAGAAAAGCAGCTGAAATCGCTCAGCAATGAAAAGGCCAATGCACCCGACGGGATACCAGTTCTGTTCTGCACAGAGTATGCGAAACAACATGCTCCTCTTATAGTAGCACTATTCATTATGTCGCTGGAGGAACAGAGCGTGTATAATTATTGGAAAAATGTGCACGTTATCCCCGGTTTCAAGAAGGGTTCTCGAACATCCTCCCAAAACGATACGCCTGAAACTCTGACGTCAATCTGCAGTAAAATTTGGAACATGTTTTATGCTTTCGTATTGGAAACCGAACACTCTCTTCCGTAGGAATCGCGATGGGCCTCGATAACAACGATCGGGTGGAACTCGTTTAGCTCTGTTCGTCCACGAGACCCAGACAGCAGTACGTACTGGCGCCCAGGTTGATGCCGTGTCTCTTTGCGTCCAGAAGGTGTTAGATGCAGTAGCACTGCTGCCTAATCAACAAAATACGAGAGTAAAAAATACCGGATCAGCTGTGTAGTAACACTTAAGAGATTCTAACAAAAAGAGCACAGCATTTCATTCTAAACGGAGAGAAATTTTCAGACCCCAACGGAGCGTTATAGGGCCATTACTTTTCGCAGTATACCAAAAAGAAGGTAACTTACACAACCTTCGATCGACCAGTCATCTGGGATGCGTCTGAGATAGGATTGACAGAGATCCAAAGAACTGTAGTACGTTTCATTCCAGATGCCCTTAGTAAGTGCAGAAGCTTCACAGAGATACTCAGATAACTTCAGGTGCAGACACTGCAAGAGAAGCACTCTGCGTCAAAGTATGCTTTACTGTTAAAATACCAAGAGAATATATTCCTAGAAGATTGAACCCATATGTTGCACCCTCCCACGTATATCTCGCAAGAAGGCCTTGAAGGTAAAATTAGATTCGAGCTCAGGCAGAAGATTACCAGTAATCGTTCTTACTGCGAACCTTTTGTGACTGGAACAGGAAAAGTGGGCAGTGATACATTGTAAGTAGGCTGTTTATATTTTCTTATTGGCAACGTTACGTAGCGCTCTGTATGAAAATCACTGGCTGTGCTGTGTGCAGCTTGTGGCTAGTTTGCATTGTTGTCTGCCATTGTAGTGTTGGGCAGCGGCAGCTGGATGTGAACAGTGCGTAGCGTTGCGCAGTTGGAGGTGAGCCGCCAGCAGTGGTGGATGTGGGGAGAGAGATGGCGGAGTTTTGTAATTTGTCATGAACTGCTATATATATTATGACTATTAAGGTAAATACATTGTTTGTTCTCTATTAATATCTTTCATTTGCTAACTATCCCTATCAGTAGTTAGTGCCTTCCGTAGTTTGAATCTTTTATTTAGCTGGCAGTAGTAGCGCTTGCCGTATTGCAGTAGTTCGAGTAATGAAGATTTTTGTGAGGTAAGTGATTTCTGAAAGGTATAGTTTAATGTTACTCAGGGCCATTCTTTTGCAGGGATCTTTGATAGTCAGATTGCGTTGCGCTAAAAATATTGTCTGTCAGTTTAAGCACAGTCATGTATAAATTGTTCTAAGGGGACGTTTCATATGGCGACCCTGCCAGGATACCTCACTGAAATCTTCTGATTTTTTCTTGTAGTTTGTGTAATTAGTGTAGCTATTGTTTATTGCTAGCGTGTAATTGTAGAGAGAATCTCCTTTGTAGTTGCAGCCTTTAATTGTTGTACAGTAAAGCAGTTGTGGCATGCATGTAGATTTGCACTAAGTACACTCCTGGAAATGGAAAAAAGAATACATTGACACCGGTGTGTCAGACCCACCATACTTGCTCCGGACACTGGGAGAGGGCTGTACAAGCAATGATCACACGCACGGCACAGCGGACACACCAGGAACCGCGGTGTTGGCCGTCGAATGGCGCTAGCTACGCAGCATTTGCGCACCGCCGCCGTCAGTGTCAGCCAGTTTGCCGTGGCATACGGAGCTCCATCGCAGTCTTTAACACTGGTAGCATGCCGCGACAGCGTGGACGTGAACCGTATGTGCAGTTGACAGACTTTGAGCGAGGGCGTATAGTGGGCATGCGGGAGGCCGGGTGGACGTACCGCCGAATTGCTCAACACGTGGAGCGTGAGGTCTCCACAGTACATCGATGTTGTCGCCAGTGGTCGGCGGAAGGTGCACGTGCCCGTCGACCTGGGACCAGACCGCAGCGACGCACGGATGCACGCCAAGACCGTAGGATCCTATGCAGTGCCGTAGGGGACCGCACCGCCACTTCCCAGCAAATTAGGGACACTGTTGCTCCTGGGGTATCGGCGAGGACCATTCGCAACCGTCTCCATGAAGCTGGGCTACGGTCCCGCACACCGTTAGGCCGTCTTCCGCTCACGCCCCAACATCGTGCAGCCCGCCTCCAGTGGTGTCGCGACAGGCATGAATGGAGGGACGAATGGAGACGTGTCGTCTTCAGCGATGAGGGTCGCTTCTGCCTTGGTGCCAATGATGGTCGTATGCGTGTTTGGCGCCGTGCAGGTGAGCGCCACAATCAGGACTGCATACGACCGAGGCACACAGGGCCAACACCCGGCATCATGGTGTGGGGAGCGATCTCCTACACTGGCCGTACACCACTGGTGATCGTCGAGGGGACACTGAATAGTGCACGGTACATCCAAACCGTCATCGAACCCATCGTTCTACCATTCCTAGACCGGCAAGGGAACTTGCTGTTCCAACAGGACAATGCACGTCCGCATGTATCCCGTGCCACCCAACGTGCTCTAGAAGGTGTAAGTCAACTACCCTGGCCAGCAAGATCTCCGGATCTGTCCCCCATTGAGTATGTTTGGGACTGGATGAAGCGTCGTCTCACGCGGTCTGCACGTCCAGCACGAACGCTGGTCCAACTGAGGCGCCAGGTGGAAATGGCATGGCAAGCCGTTCCACAGGACTACATCCAGCATCTCTACGATCGTCTCCATGGGAGAATAGCAGCCTGCATTGCTGCGAAAGATGGATATACACTGTACTAGTGCCGACATTGTGCATGCTCTGTTGCCTGTGTCTATGTGCCTGTGGTTCTGTCAGTGTGATCATGTGATGTATCTGACCCCAGGAATGTGTCAATAAAGTTTCCCCTTCCTGGGACAATGAATTCACGGTGTTCTTATTTCAATTTCCAGGAGTGTATTTCGAAGCTACACTTGCAATTAACTAGATATTATTTTCAGTGCTATGTTAATGTGTTCCCCTATTTTTGCTCTTCAAATTGTGTTTTTCTGTGTTGTTGTGTGAAATATTGTGACAATAATGGCGTGTGAAAAACGTAACACTAGGCTCCAAAGTAAACTCAGAAATGACAGTGAAGACGAAAGCAGTGTGTTAACGCCACCATGTAATGAATTAACTAATGTTCAACATAGTAATTTGGTAATTGTGCATAGGGAAATGGAGCGGGCGGCAAACAATGGCGTAGGCAGTGAAACAATTAGTGAACAGGGAAGCATTATTGATCGATCGGTCGGCAACAGCTCCCCTCAGGAATCCGAAATGACAGAACACAATATTGCAAATACTGTAGACTTAGGTTTTGGGTCCTCACCATTTTCTCAAATGAGTCAAGACACATTTTCTGCTTGTCAAAATATGAATGTTGCTGGTGCAAATGCACTGCCGAAAAGCATAGAGGAACAGATTCCAGACACTAATGCATTGTTATTACAATTAATGCAACAAATGGGACAAAATCTTCAAAAGTTAGACACAATGGAACAAAATCAGAGACAAACACAGCAAAAGCTTCAAAAGTTAGACACAATGGAACAATACCAGAGACAAACACAGCAACAGTTAGACACAGTGGAACAAAATCTTAAAAAGTTAGACACAATGGAACAAAATCTTCAAAAGTTAGACACCACACTTGAACAAACACGTGAAGATTTAACTACTGAGGTACATAACATCGAATCGAAATGTCAAAAGGTCTGTAATGACGTAAAAACACAAATTTGTGAGCATTTCCAACCTATTTTTTCGCGTCATGGAAATGCATTACAGAATCATGAAGCAGCCATAAAAGAACTGCAAACTATTGTTCATGAAAATCATGAGACCTTGCAAGCTAAAATTGACTCAGTTGCATCTACCGATTCGGTTACACAACTTGCAAGAACTCAGGAAAACTTAAAGGACACAGTAGATACCATGAAAATTGGTTCAGAAAGACACATGGAGGAAATAAGTACACTATCGGAGAAAGTAGCCGAACTTTCGGATCAGGTCACTAACTTATCTACAAAGGTAGATGATGATCTGAATGACACAAGACCTGTAGCCTTCACTGACACAGAAGAATATGAACAAATAAGAAAATTCAAACAAAATCAAAATCAAATCAATACACAGTACAAAAGAGAAATCCGGGAAGTACAAGATCAGTTGACGCAGGTAATACAAGAATTACATATTTCAGAGGACACTCGTGCTCCAACATGGGAAGAGGAACTTAGAAATACGGAAAAGCCACAAAATAATAACACAGGGCATTTCGGTAATTATGAAAGAAATTGGCAAGGTACACCGAATTTTGAGATGGAACCGCCGACACGACGTAACAATGACCGATATGCTACTCGCCGAGACGATGATTTTGACTATAAGCCGTTCATTACTACACGTAAATTCAAAACGTTTAAGAATTCTGCCAACGACATTCATCCACAAGCGTGGTTCCATCAATTCTATCATTGTTTGCCTCCCAACTGGTCATTGGAGCACAGGTTAGAATTTATGTGTGGCTACTTAGAGAATGAACCAGCTGTAAGAATGCGATCGGTCATTCACGATTGCCACAGTGAAGGAGAATTTTACCATGCCTTCCTCTCAGCATATTGGTCTCAAGCCACACAAGACCGAGTAAAACATGGCATCATAATAATGAAACATTTCGAACAATCTGAATTTTCCAGTCTTGTGAAATATTTTGAAGACATGTTGCACAAGAATCAGTACCTGTCAAACCCATACAACCCCTCAGAACTCATCCGCATTTGCTTAATCAAACTGTCTGAACATTTACGACATATTATTTTAGCAGGACGTTGCAAAGACGACATTGAAGCTTTTCAGGGACTGTTACAAGAACTAGAAATTGACACTGACAATCGCGTAACACGCAAACAGGAACACAACAACTACAGGTCACATTCGTCACAATTCCGCAATGAAAGAAATAATAACTGGACACGACAAGGCTATTCTCACAACACAAATCGTGACCAAAACAGACACCACCCGTATGACAACCGTTGGCAGAGTAGTAATAATTACAGGGATAGATCACCTCTCGTGGTAATGACTATCACAGAGACAATCAGAGAAACAGACAATATGGGAACCAAAACAATTATTATCAAGGGAGACAGAGTAACTTTAGTCGCAACGGTCCAGCGTGCAGTTACGACTCAGGGAGAAATTCTCCACCACGTGACCGACAAGAAAGAAACTATGGAATCTACCGACATGACGACAGACGATATGATCGTAACGACAGACCTGAACTGCATCAGAACTGGCGGGATTCTCGACACGGTGAATTTGTAGAAGTTAGGTCTCCAAATCCCAATAACGACGCGCGCCAACAAAGAGACAATAGGCAATGACTCACACCGCTGGCAGCCACAAGACGTACTTATGAAACTGACGACACAGCTGCCGTAGCTAGTAATTACGTAAAAATGGAAGACATTAGGGACATCTTACTTCAGGAACACGACGTAAAACATAACAACATTGCATATCCTGTGATTCACATTACTGTAAATGACGTAAAATTTACGGCAGTACTTGACTCTGGCAGTCCCATTACAGTCATTAGTGAAATAGCTTTTAGCAAATGCAACAAATCGAACGATTGCCCCACACTTCCGTTACGTAAGATAAAATTACAAGGTGCAATCTTTGGAAAAAGTGTAGATGTACGCCAACAAACCAATTAAGAATTCTTTTGCCACAGCCACAGCTTTTCTATGAACTTTCTTATTGTTCCATTATTGTCGACGGAAATTATACTGAGAGTAGACTTTTTGAATGAATACAAAGCAATTTTAAGCTTTCACGTTGCTGAAATAAGTTTAGAGAAAGAATGTAAGTCAATAGCTTTGAAATTTGAAGACTGGCTCTCAAACCATGATGAGGAAATTAATCGGCTTTACGTTCTGTTAGACAACAGTTCGGAATTTTCTACGGAACTAGACACTAACAATCACTCTGCAAGTACTGACAGGGATGATATCGACGGCATATTTGAAATTAATGAGTTAATTCAGAATAAAATTCAAACAATTGAGAATTGTAATGACACTGATAGGCAGGACCTTTTTGAGATTTTACAAGCACATTCCACAGTTTTTACTCACGAAACAGGATCAATCAAGGGATTTCAATACCAATTTCGTGTTCGTGAGCATACTAAATTTTGTGTTAGACCATACGTAATTCCAGCACATTATAGGGACCGTGTTAGAACAGAAATACAATCTATGCTTGACGAGGGCATTATTGAGCCTGCAGTAAGCTCATACAACAATCCGATACGTGTTGTTGAGAAGAAAATGGATCGATCAGGCTTGTCTTAGATTCGAGACAAATCAATACTATCATTATTCCTGAAACAGACAGGGCGCAGACGATGGATGAACTTCTTCAAAATTTTAATGGTGTAAAAGTGTTGTCTTCCATTGATCTCAGATCCATCTTTTATCAGTTTGAACTTCATCCAGAATGTAGAAAATACACAGCTTTCCTTTGTTTCGGCGTTTGTTATCAGTTTCGGAAACTTCCTTTTGGTTTGAACATTTCTTCGGCAGCATTCAATCGCGGGTTAAATTCCATATTACCTGAGTTCTTAAAACGTCACGTCACCTTATATGTGGACGATATTCTGATAACAGAAGCTTCATGGGAACAACACAATCGCATCCTCAACAGTTTGTTACGTGGTTCAAAAAATGGTTCAAATGGCTCTGAGCACTATGGGACTCAACATCTTAGGTCATAAGTCCCCTAGAACTTAGAACTACTTAAACCTAGCTAACCTAAGGACATCACACACACCCATGCCCGAGGCAGGATTCGAACCTGCGACCGTAGCAGTCCCGCGGTTCCGGACTGCAGCGCCAGAACCGCTAGACCACCGCGGCCGGCGTTTGTTACGTATTTTTGCAGAATCTGGAATTACAGTTAACTTGGAAAAGTCTGAATTCGGTAGGTCAAAGGTGAAGTTTTTGGGACATATTATTTCTTCTGAAGGCATTCACCCGGATCCTGAAAAGTTAGAAGCAATCAGAGCCATTCCAGTTCCATCCACAAAAAGACAAGTCCGCAGTTTTCTAGGTCTCGTAAATTTTTACCGTCGTTTTCTGAATATGCAAATCCTTGTTACACCAAAACTTTGTTCTCTCACTGGAAAAAATACTATTTGGAACTGGGACGAACAAGCACAGTTGGAATTCAATTCTTTGAAAGAAACGTTACTTCACGCGCGAATACTAGCTCATCCAGATCTGTCACAAGATTTCTGCCTTAGCACGGATTCTTCCAAAGTCGGTCTTGGTGCCCATTTATTTCAAGAAGCCATAGAAAATGGCATTACTGTTCAGAAAACCATTGCTTTTGCTAGCCGAGTGCTAACAAAATCTGAAAAAAATTATTCCGTTACTGAATTAGAAGCTTTAGCTATCGTTTGGGCATTTAACAAATTCCGTTTCTTTCTTTCTGGTAAGCACGTAAAAGTATACAGTGATCATCGTGCATTACAATTTCTTATGTCTTCAAAATTAAATCATGACAGGTTAAAACGTTGGGCTTTGTTTCTGCAAGAATTCCGCTACACAATAGTCTACATTCCCGGCAAGGAGAACATTGTTGCGGACGCGCTGTCACGCGCACCGGCTGGGCTTGAGAAAAGTAACACAGAAGGCAACCTTGAGAAAAATTTCAGTATTCTTTACATTCAGAAAGTCGCCTTTGAAAACTTCATCACCACATCTTTAAAGGACATTGCTCATGAACAAGATAAAGATCCGATTTGGAAAGACATCAAAAGTAAATGGCATGAAAAGACACACACTCAGATTCGGCATTATTACCTGGTTAGAAACAACATACTCTTCAAACGCTGCACTGTTGATGACAAGCTATGGGTACTTTGCATTCCAGACGATTTTGTTAATAAGCTCATTTGGTATATTCATTTCAGCTACGCACATTTTGGTCCACGAAAATGTTATCATATTCTTCGAACGACTTGTTATTTTAACAATATGGAAAAGCGAATTCGAAGAGTCTTGTCTATTTGTAAACTTCGTCAAAAGGCGAAACCATCTACTATCTCACATCGTGCTCCTTTGTTTACTATTATTCCTTCTACATTAAAAGAATTTGCTGCTGTTGATCTCTTGGGACCCCTTGTCAGAACATCGAATGGATTTTGGTACGTTCTAGTCGCTGTTGAACTTACTTCAAAATTTGTTTCTTTCACCCCGTTATGTAATGCCACTGGACGGTCTGTATCCAACGCCTTTGTTAAAAATTTCTTACGTGAAGTTGGACACGTTAGTAAAGACATTTCAGATAACGGACCGCAATTCAGATCTGCTGTTTGGTCACGCGTGCTTCGGAATAATAAAATCAAACCTGTTTTTATTTCATTGTACTCACCACATTGTAACCCGTCTGAACGGATTATGAAAGAAATCAATAAGCTTTGCAGACTTTACTGTCACAGAAAGCATCAGCATTGGGACAGATATTTACACTTATTTCAAAATGTACTGAATGAAATGCCTCAAGATTCCACTGCTTTACCACCTACTCTTGTACTAAAGAATGAAGAACCACCGAACAGAATCAGAGAGCTTGTACCTTTCCCGAATACATGTAAACTTCGACACAAAGACATAATTGAGTTGGCTCTTAAAAATATAAAATCTGCAGTAGACAAAAGGAGAAAACTACACGGTAAAGCAAATGCAAAGAAATTATATATTGGTCAGAAAGTTCTCATTAAAGCTCATTCATTGTCACATAAGACGAAACACTTGAGTCACAAATTCTTTCTAGTTTACAATGGCCCTTACAGAATCCGACGTATACCACATGATAATTGCGTTGAAGTTGAAACTCTGCGTACTAGGAAGAGTAAAGGTGTACACCACATTTCACATGTAAAACCGTTTATTGAAAGATAATCTGCCTTGTCTTTGCCATAAAACGTTTCACTTCACGTTACTAGTATGCTTTAGAATCTGTTAACATGCAACAATGTTTGAAGTTAAATATCCAGTCAAAACCAAGAGAACTTATTTAAACAGAAATTATGAGTGGATTGTTATAGTGAACAGACGACACAGTGTTATTGTGTGTGTACATTCTTGATTGTTAGTTGCACGATTACATAACGACTATAAGGCTCACATACTTGGAACATATACCGGCACTGCTAATGAGATTTTCATGCAACATTTTGGTTTGCTTGAGAGTGGATTCTGGATTTCAGGTGCTTTCTGTGAAATGCCAGATGACACAATGGTTGGTTTGTGTGACAGCTACACGATTTTATCACAACGCTACTAATGAGTGACAATTTACAAAGTTGCTTTAGCGGAGTATCTGTTTTATATCTGCACGGTTTTTCTGAATTCTTCTGGAAAGTAAAACATGTTTTAGTAGTAACTTTCGTGGTATAGCTACAATGAGACAGCCTTTTCCATAGCACAACAATACGTTACAGCACAGTAATTTCTTCATCACAACAATAAGCGTAATAACTAAGATATCTATACGCAAAGCATTTCACTTTTGTTTATCATGAGGTAAGTACATTGACTTTTGCAGAACTTAGCTTTCGGAGGACAATAACTACGACACTTCCACAGAGATTATCTTACAGCAAGACGCACATTTAGCGCTACAGGACACGTATTTCAGTTATTAATTTTTTACTTAAACATTTATTTTTAAAGATTTTTGAATTACAAAGAAAGTTTTCCGTGATACATTTCATTCCATTGCTGTAATCTGTAACACCTGAGGGTATAATTACATTAATCCTCCGGGGGATACACGCTTACTTTGTGTACCATGTGTTTGGCAAGCACAAGGAGCCCTAGCTAATATGGTATTTGCTTATACAACTTTACACATCGGTACCATATTTCTTTACCTCATTAATTACACAGCTATCTGATCATTTAACTGAGAGAGACAAATTTTTTTACTACGTCAGTGACACATGTTTACGCAATTACACAGCTGGATAACTTCACACTTACAAAATTGTATTTTGTCTGTACTTTGTGAACTGTTCATATTTTTTCGGACCCATTGTGATATTATGAGAGCTTTGAATGATATATTTGGTATGGGATCACGATTTTTAAAGTACGTTTGAGGTAGATGACACTATTTAAATGAGCAGAGAATTCTTTTAGGTTTTGAAATTATTGGAGGAAGCTACGACGATTTTGAGATTTGACTGAGGTGTTGTGATGTTATTATTACGACGACGATGTGTATTATGCTGTTGAGGTATGTTTATGTCGATAAGATGATGCTACCATATATGAGGAATGTGATTACGTGTTTATATGTATATGAATAATGAATAGAAGTTAGGGACTCTGGCTTGTGAAAAAGGATGTTGGAAACCAAGAATCGTACTTTAAGAGTTATGAAATGTATGTAAATGCGTGAATGTATTACAATGCCGACGAAAATTTTTTGGACACTGTTATATCAATAGCATTTTGTTTCTACAGATTTGTAACGCAAATTCTTGACCTGTGAAATATTTTTATATAAGACTGTCACTGTAGCAGAAACTGCTGTCGTAAATATTTCAGTAAGAAAGGTAAGTGACCTTGACGTAATGCGTTTTGGGCGCCCAGCTGAGAGGTAGTCGTCTGACAAAAGAAAGCCATTAGATGGAGAAAAAAAGAGGCCATAATCCTCGACATTGACATTCCTTTAGAGATAGCATCGCAAATACGACACGTTCATTACTTGGAAAGATACTTACATCTGCACACCTGATTCTGACAAACGTCTTTCTACAAGAGTTGAGAGAATTTCTACTAACTTATGAAATGTCACATGACTATTGAATGATATTTTTATGCTTTGCTTTTCATAGTTGCTTATTTCATTTGATATCTGGTTTCCAGCTGTCTTGCAGCATTGGTTTCATAAAATAAAATTAAATGCATTTGCTAATGTGAACACTTTCTGTCAACAGACGTATTAAATAATTTTGTGATCCACATTCTTCAAAAAAGGAGCACTTGGAAAGGAAAGAACAATAAGAAGGGACTAGTAACAGTAACTGCATACATAATATTCTTTTCAAGTACATGGTAATATTTTTTTTTTTACAATACGTTGTTGTGGTGCACCACTTTAATTACATAGACATTAAGATGTGAATATACATTTCCCTTGCCTGCATTATTGTCTTTAGTGTAATGTTTTTTTTTTTTTGCTTGAGCTATGTCATGTTTAGATATAAGTTGCTGCTGCTGTTTGCCAGGCATAGTGCTACTAAATTTCACTTTGTATTACTCTGTTAAGCTAGTTTTACTACTGATTTATTTTTCTTGGTGCTGCACATTGGCTCATATTAGTTGTAATGTTGCATTGCTTGGTAATTTAGATTTACTGTAGCTTGTTTTGCAATTTTCCATTTTTTTTGTCATTGATGTTTGTGTTAATTGTTTTATGCTGCTGCATTGCCTCGTCCCTTAGTTTAGCATCTGAGCTCAGTAGATTTAAGTTAGCTTAAGGGGGGGTAGACTATATAAGAAACTAACTATGATGGATTGGAAGAAATGCATTGAGGGGCTATGAGAAAATGTTTTGGCAAAAAAAAGTAGTGTACAGTGGAGAAAAACTATTTTTGAAAGAGGATGTGAACAGAATACAGAAAGCAGGCTTACATAGGACTTTTTGTGAATAATGATGAACGAAGGGAGATCTCCATGCAAAATACTGCAGTAAAACAAACCCTGTCCTTTCCTTTTGTCTTATCCCTCTATGTGTTTGTGTACCATTGTGTATTTGTGTTTTTCCTGTCTTTATGTGTTTAGCTGATGAGAGCTATGTTGTAGAATTTTTCTAGTACTAAGCTACATTCACTATGATGAGGAATACTGTTCTCCTCAAATATAATTGGCATTAATAATATGTTAGTTACATTGTAAAGATGTTTAGACATTATTTATCTGTTCTGTTTTGTTGCTCATGTGTGAAGTTGATGTTTCAAAAGTTATTCTGATCGTTTATGTATCTACTTATCTCATAATTCCTGTAACACTGATGTATATGTTTATTTCTATTCTTTTGTAAAGCCTGTACTACAAATGTTATCTGTATTGTTATGTTTTTAATGATGTATTTTGTACCTTTGTAATTGTATTCTCATGTTATAATATTGTAATTGACACCAGTTTATCAAATTAAGTAACTTGTAAGTTACATTTCACTGCACATGTTTCTGTTGGTCATAGTATATGGACAATATGTGAGAAGTAGGGACTGATAGCGTTTGCACATGTGTTAATAATTCAGCAAGGGACTGGATAACAGCATTGCTGGTTCTAAGAACAATTCCAAAAACTTTGTGAGTGCACAAGTGGTGGTTATGGACTTGCTCTATTATCCGCAAGACTCTTCAGTGGTGATTGTGCACCTGCACAGTTGCAACAGATGGCTGCTGGCCGTCTCTACAAGGACTACAGTGGGTCTGCATCTCTGATGACCAACCAATACCTCAATCTCTACCAGGACTACAGTGGGTCTACTCTGTGATGACCTACCTACCAATCTTCTTCAAAACGTCGAATGACTCTGCTGTGGGTTTGCTCTGTTGTGGCCCATTACCTGTCAGCATGTCAAGAGTCAGCACTGTCTTTCCGTTGGAAGGACAACACTACTTCTTCAAGACTGCATGGAAATCCACTACTTCTGTGTGCATTTTCTTTTACTGCTCAGACTTTGAGAAAAACACTGCAATTTTACTGTGGTAACGCTCAGGACTGTCTTTATGGACTGTGAGAAAATTTTAGCTTTTGACCAACATTGTATCAATAAGTGTGTGCATTTGATTTCTTTGTTATTGTAATTACAATTATGAAAAATTTTATCAAATCATTATTGGCCACTGCCCAAAAAAATTTGTAAAATTTTTTTGTGTGGAGTGTGGGGGCTATGTAAGTAGGCTGTTAATATTTTCTTACTGGCAATGTTACGTAGCGCTCTGTATGAAAATCACTGGCTGTACTGTGTGCAGCCTGTGGCTAGTTTGCATTGTTGTCTGCCATTGTAGTGTTGGGCAGCGGCAGCTGGATGTGAACAGCGCGTAGCATTGCGCAGTTGGATGTGAGCCGCCAGCAGTGGTGGATGTGGGGAGAGAGATGGCGGAGTTTTGTAATTTGTCATGAACTGCTATATATATTATGGCTATTAAGGTAAATACATTGTTTGTTCTCTATTAATATCTTTCATTTGCTAACTATCCCTATCAGTAGTTAGTGCCTTCCGTAGTTTGAATCTTTTATTTAGCTGGCAGTAGTAGCGCTCGCTGTATTGCAGTAGTTCGAGTAATGAAGATTTTTGTGAGGTAAGTGATTTCTGAAAGGTATAGTTTAATGTTACTCAGGGCCATTCTTTTGCAGGGATCTTTGATAGTCAGATTGCGTTGCGCTAAAAATATTGTCTGTCAGTTTAAGCACAGTCATGTATAAATTGTTCTAAGGGCATGTTTCAACATCTAAGGTGTCCTGCGGAGTATAGATGTAGATGTAAATTTAGATGTAAACGCACATTTAGGTTTCAGTGGGTCCTGTTAGTTGTTATTATTTACATGTTAGATGTTGGATCCAGCATATGCTATGAATTGTTTGTGATCACTGCATTACGCGTATATGTAATGTGTATGTTTAAGACTGTGTAACATATCGTTAGAGTTCAGCCCCAAACTATCTCATGACATGGCAATCTCTGAAAGCAACTGCGCAGTGGCCTTTACCAAGTCCTTTTTGTATTTTACTTTGTTTTGGATAGTGCATTGTTTGGTTCTGTATTTTGAAATCAGTGAAGAGACTAATCCCGGTCGATAACGAAGTCCTAGAAAGACTCTCACAACACCACAAGACATTGGCGATATGTATTACCTCGTATCAGTTCCACTTTCGCCTCCGTATCCACCTTCCTTCCCCCACACGACTGTGTATGACCTCATCCCCTTACACCACCTCCTCCTTTACCTCCAACATCTCCGCATCCTTTACACTGTCCACAGGCTTGATGCCCCTGGTGTCCTCCTTCCTCTCCAGCCCCCGCCCATTGCCGCCCCTATATCGCTGTCTCCATCCCTCTCTCCACCTCCACACCATCTCCTTCATCAGAGCAATTTCCAGCGCCTCCCCCTCCTGGATGTTCAACTTCGCTGCGACATCTACCCTTCCTTCCAACTGTAACCCGGCCTTGTTCCCCACCTTCCCAGGGCCCCCTTTCTCCTCTCCCCTTCTTCTCCCACAGCGGATTTTCCTCCTTCCTTCACTGAGTCCCTGCACTCCCTCCTTGGCATTTTTGCCTCTCCCATCCCTTCCCACTCCAGCCTTACTTCGGCTCGCCCCCCACCTCATCCCCCTTTCTCTCCCCTTCTCCTCGCCTCCTTTTCCCCTTCTTCCCTTTTCCCTTGTCTCCCCCCTCCCCCCTGGCAGTTCTCCCAGGTTTTTATTGGTTATCTGTGTGCTGCATTAGTGTTGTGGTTTGGGTGCCGTTATATAGTGTCGCCTAGTGATGTGGTTTTAATTGTATGTTCGACCTGTTTTTCGCCCATGACTGTTCCTTGCTACGCAGTCCGTCAAGTTCTACGAATTTTTATACTCTGGCCATACTTTGCTTGGTGCCTTATAATGTAGTGTGTGCGTTTTTTTTGTGTAATATACTTTTTTAGATTTTTATCTCCGATTTACAGTCACCGCTTTGTATCTTTCTTTTCTTATGTTCCGCCTTTCTCGTTTCTATATTCCGCCATGTTATCGTCTTTATATTGTTTTTAAACGTCTTCCTGTCTATTTATGTCTCTCGGCTGAAGAGCAGCGCTTATGCTGCTACCAGCCCGCCCCTGCTGGGGAATGGAAATGACAATAAAGGAAAAAAAATTCTACTTCCACAGAAGCACAGAACGCTGGCTTAGATCGCAAGCTGTGCCAGAGAGAACAGAGCCTTGTTCTGTGCACCGCTTGTGGCCGACTGCATTACAGTGTCAGCACCATATTTTTAAGGTGAGACGATTATATTATATCCTGCTTGTGTTGCATAATGGGTGTTGAGCTAGTTTGCAAGGATCAGGATCGTTTCTGCATGTCGGAATACCCGACTGTGGCTGGTGCACAGTTAAAATACGAACACTCGCAGAACAAAGTTTACACAATCCACACACAGATGGCCCATGTGACTTCCCTCTCTTAGGGCATCTTCCCTGCGGCAATACGAAGAGCATCTGGCCGCAAAGTTAGGTAAAATTTTTGTCATTGCCAGGACTTGAATCCAGGTCCCCTTGATTAACAGACAGGTATGAGAGCCATTTTTTTTAACCTCATTTTGCTCTACTTTGTTCGTTGCAGACGTCCCATGACGCCCAATCAAGTTCTTCACCGATCCGTCCACTCAGTTTTTTTTTTAAATAAAGACAGCTATTAACCCCCTACCATGCTGTCTGGCCATTAGACCACCCCAGTATTGTAGCTAACACAGATGCACAGAATCCCCTCGTCCAATGTCCTTCCGAACACAAACTTCAATTCAATCTTCAGCTTATGTTTTCCTTCTTAGATTGTCACTATTGCTGAGCTTCTCCGATAATGGAATAGCACCCCAGTGCTAATCACTGCACCATCTCACTCAGATAAAGATACAAAATAGATACATAAGATATGTAGGGTGTCCTAGAAATACTATGCCAAACTTCAAGGCAGCATGGTGTAATGGCTAGCAAATTTCCATACTAAGCAAGGAGATCTAGGTTCAAGTTCTGGGCACAGCACAAATTTTAATTCATTTCCTGAGCTTTCCTCATTATTGTACATAAATATGACACTCAACTGTCTCAACGAAAATTTCATTAGGTAAAATGAACTTCGCAAATCTTGGGCAGAGTGGACCCTATACTAGACAGGATTATTGCCAAGTAAAAGGAGAAGAAAAAAGTTAAAAAGTCGGTCAAGAAGGCTAGTAGAGTATTCTTATTAGAAAGAGCAGATAAGAAGTTGTTAGCATCCCACTTAGTAAATGAATCGACTTCATTTACTTCCGGTACGATGGACGTGGAAGAATTATGGGCAAATTTTAAACACATTGTAAATCACGCATTGGACAAGTATGTTCCGAAACAGTGGGTTACGGACGGAAAAGACCCACCGTGGTTTAACAGCGAAATTCGGAAAATGCTTAGGAAGCAAAGGCAGTTGCACTCGCGGTACAAGAAAGATCGGGAGAATGAGGACAGGCAAAAGTTAGTAGAGATCCATGCTGCTGTAAAAAGAGCGATGCGCGAAGCATTCAACCACTACCACCGTCATACCTTAGCAAAAGATCTTGCTGAAAACCCAAGGAAATTCTGGTCTTACGTAAAATCGGTAAGCAGGTCGAAGGCTTCTATTCAGTTACTCACTGGCAACGGAAGACAGCAAAACGAAAGCTGAAATTTTAAATTTAACATTTAAGAAATCTTTCACGCAGCAGGATCGTACAAACATACCACCGTCTGAGTCTCGTACAGATTACCGTATGGAGGACATAGTGATAGACATCCCTGGGGTTGTGAAGCAGCTAAATGGGTTGAAAATAAATAAATCTCCAGGTCCTGATGGGATTCCAATTCGGTTTTACAGAGAGTACTCTACTGCATTGGCTCCTTACTTAGCTTGCATTTATCGCGAATCTCTTGTCATACGTAAAGTCCCGAGCGACTGGAAAAAAGCGCATGTGACGCCTGTATATAAGAAGGGTAGAAGGACGGACCCTCAAAATTACAGACCAATATCCTTAACATTGGTTTGTTGCAGGATTCTCGATCATATTCTCAGTTCGAATATAATAAATTTCCTTGAGACAGAGAAGTTGCTGTCCATGCATCAGCACGGCTTTAGAAAGCATCGCTCCTGCGAAACGCAACTCGCCCCTTTTTCACGTGATATCTTGCGAAACATGGATGAAGGGTATCAGACGGATGCCATATTCCTTGACTTCCGGAAGGCGTTTGACTCAGTACCCCACTGCAGACTCCTAACTACGGTACGAGCATATGGGATTGGTTCCCAAGTATGTGAGTGGCTCGAAGACTTCTTAAGTAATAGAACCCAGTACGTTGTCCTCCATGGTGAGTGTTCATCTGAGACGAGGGTACCATCTGGAGTGCCCCAGGGAAGTGTGGTAGGTCCGCTGTTGTTTTCTATCTACAAAAATGATCTTTTGGATAGGGTGGATAGCAATGTGCGGCTGTTTGCTAATGATGTTGCGGTGTACGGAAAGGTGTCGTCGTTGAGTGACTGTAGGTGGATACAAGATGACTTGGACAGGATTTGTGATTGGTGTAAACAATGGCAGCTAACTCTAAATATAGATAAATGTAAATTAATGCAGATGAAATAGAAAAAGAATCCTGTAACGTTTGAATATTCCATTAGTAGTGTAGCGCTTGACACAGTCACGTCGATTAAATGTTTGGGCGTAACATTGCAGAGCGATATGAAGTGGGACAAGCATTTAATGGCAGTTGTGGGGAAGGCGGATGGTGCTCTTAGGTTCATTGGTAGAATTCTGGGAATATGTGGTTCATCTGTAAAGGAGACCACTCATAAAAGACTAATACGACCTATTCTGGAGTACTGCTCGAGCAATTGGGATCCCTATCAGGTCAGATTGAGGGAGGACATAGAATCAATTCAGAGGCGGGCTGCTAGATTTGTTACTGGTAGGTTTGATCATCATGCGAGTGTTACGGAAATGCTTCAGGAACTCGGGTGGAAGTCTGTAAAGGAAAGGAGGCGTTCTTTTCGTGAATCGCTACTGAGGAAATTTAGAGAACCAGTATTTGAGGCTGACTGCAGTACAATTTTACTGCCGCCAACTTACATTTCGCGGAAAGACCACAAAGATAAGATAAGAGAGATTAGGGCTCGTACAGAGGGAGTCTTTTTTCCCTTGTTCTGTTTGGGAGTGGAACAGGGAGAGAAGATGCTAGTTGTGGTATGAGATACCCTCCGCCACGCATCGTACGGTAAATTGCGGGGTATGTATGTAGATGTAGATGTAGAAGAAGATGAGATGATTCTCTAATTGTATTGTATCTGCTTCTTCCACAGGGTGTCCCACGTATGCTGCAGCAAAATTCGAGGAGATATAGACGGTGTATAAAGGAACAAATCGATGATAGGAAGCTATTGCCGAAAATGTCAGTCAACGAAGCTACAGAGCGTCGCATTCTTAGGATACAAGGCCTGTTTACGCAGTAGCTAGCTCTATCTTCCCCACTGGTGATCGTGGCGCTGATTAACAAACAACATTTCAATATGTTCCGCCAATGGTCAGTCTGTGTATAAAGTCATGTTTGCTGCCGAAGGGATGGCCTAGTGGCAAGCACTTATAATATTGACACTCTGTAGCGTCATTGGATGACTTTTCCACACAAGAGTTCCTGTCCTCGATTTGTTCCTCAAGATAAGCCCTTGACGTTTGTCGCAACATTTCTGGGACATCCTAGGTATCTAATGTGTCTATGTCTGAACGAGACAGCGCAGTGTTAGCACACTGGACTTGCATGGGCGACCTTTCAAACCTGTGTCCAGCCATCCAGAGTCAGGTTTTCTGTGATTTCCCTAAATCACTCCATGCAGATCCCGTGATGGTTGCTTTGAAAGGACACTGCCAATTTCCATCTCCTTCCTCCACACAGTCCGAACTTGTGCTCCATCTCTAATGACCTCGATGTCGATGGGACATTAAACCCTACCTTCCTTTCTTTTCTTTTTTTTTACTTTATTGTCATTTCCATTCCCCATCAGTGGTGGGCAGCAGCATAAGCGCTGCGCTTCAGCCGAGAGACATAAATAGACAGGAAGACATTTAACACAATATGAAGGAGATAAAATGACAGAATATAGAAACAAAAAAGACAGAAGAGAAGAAAAGAAAGCATACAAAGCGGCGACTGCAAATTGGAGATAAAAATCTAAAAAAGTATGTTACACAAAAAACAGACACTGGCTTAAAAGGCACCAGGCAAAGTATAGCTGGAGCATAAAAAGTCGTAGAACGAGTAAAAGAGCCATGTGACGGACAGCATAGCAAGGAGCAGTCATGGACGAAAAACAGGTTGAGCACACAATTAAAGTTATGTCAGTAGATGATACTGTATAATGGCACTGAAACACAACACTAACACAGCACACTGATAATGAATAAAAATCTGGGAGGATCTGCCACAGGGTGGGGGTGACAAGGGAAAAGGGAAAAAGGGGAAAAGGAGGCGAGGAGGAGGGGAGAGAAAGGGGGATGAGGTGAAGGGCGTGCCAAAGAAGGGCTGAGGACGGAAGGGATGGGAGAGGAAAACAGACAAGGAGGGGATGCAGGGACTCAGGGAGGGAAGGAGGAAAATTCGCTCTGGGAGAAGGAGGGGAGAGGAGAAAGGGCGCTCTGGGGATGCAGACAACAAGGCCAGATTACAGCTGGAAGAAAGAGTAGATGTCACGATGAAATTCAACATCTGGGAGGGAAAGGTGCTGGAAATTGCCCTGATGAAGGAGATGGAGGGTGTGGAGATGGAGAGAGGGATGGAGACAGTGATAGAGGCACAGCAACAGGCGGGGGTATTGTATAAAGCCTGTGGCCAGTGTAAAGGATGGGGATGTTGGAGGAATATGAGGAGGTGGGGGAAGGGGTTGAGGTCATAGAGGAGTCGTGTGTCATGTGGGGGAAGGAAGGCGGATATGGAAGGCAAGGCAGAGCACATGGCGTTCGAGTATTTGGAGGGCCTTGTAAAAGCGAAGGGGAGGGGGGGGAGGTGGAGATCCAGGAGGCAATGCTGGCATAACAGAGGATAGGACAGATGAGGGATTGTAGGTGCGGAGGATGGTGGAAGGATGCAATCCCCATGTCCAGCCAGACAAGAGTTTCAGGAGGTGGAGGCGGGAATGGGCTTTCTGCTGGATGGTCAGGAAGTGAGGGGTCCAGTTGAGGTGACGGTCGAGGGTGAGGCCAAAGTATCTCAGGGTGGGGGTGAGCTGGACGGGACGACCATAAATGGTGAGGTAGAAATCGTGGAGACGGAAGGACCTTCCTTCCCTTTCTTCTAAAAGAAATGGCTCTGAGCACTATGGGACTTAACATCTGAGGTCATCAGTCCCCTAGAATTTGGAACTACTTGAACCTAACTGACCTAAGGACATCACACATATCCATGCCCAAGGCAGGATTCGAACCTGCGACCGTAGTGGTCGCGCGGTTCCAGACTGAAGCGCCTTGAACCGCTCGGCCACCAGCAGGCGGCTTTCCTTTCTCCTGTATCTATGTATAGATATTATAGCTTAGTCACCCACCATAGTTTCTGTATGCAACTTCAGGTTAATCTTGGGAACTACTGTAAGGTTTTTGAAAGGGTTTTCACTAATCCCTGCCGCCGTTGGATAAGCAGCTGCAGCAGCAAGTCGTATACTCCTAGCTCACTCATTTGTTACATAGTTTAATTCTTAATTTCTTTGCGTGTTTTTGGTACTTGCATAGTTTAATTCATAAATTTCGGGCGTATTATAGTATTTGAGAGTTGTAGCATCGCGTTTTAGTACCTGAATAGTGTAAATTCGCGTAGTCGTCTGTCAACTGTTTTTGTTTTGAACGGCCAGTGTCGGTTGGTCACAGTCAGTGTGCTCCCTGCCGCCGTTGGATAAGCAGCTGCAGCAGCAAGTCGTATACTCCTAGCTCACTCATTTGTTACATAGTTTAATTCTTAATTTCTTTGCGTGTTTTTGGTACTTGCATTGTTTAATTCATAAATTTCGGGCGTATTATAGTATTTGAGAGTTGTAGCATCGCGTTTTAGTACCTGAATAGTGTAAATTCGCGTAGTCGTCTGTCAACTGTTTTTGTTTTGAACGGCCAGTGTCGGTTGGTCACAGTCAGTGTGCTCCCTGCCGCCGTTGGATAAGCAGCTGCAGCAGCAAGTCGTATACTCCTAGCTCACTCATTTGTTACATAGTTTAATTCTTAATTTCTTTGCGTGTTTTTGGTACTTGCATTGTTTAATTCATAAATTTCGGGCGTATTATAGTATTTGAGAGTTGTAGCATCGCGTTTTAGTACCTGAATAGTGTAAATTCGCGTAGTCGTCTGTCAACTGTTTTTGTTTTGAACGGCCAGTGTCGGATGGTCACAGTCAGTGTGCTCCCTGCCGCCGTTGGATAAGCAGCTGCAGCAGCAAGTCGTATACTCCTAGCTCACTCATTTGTTACATAGTTTAATTCTTAATTTCTTTGCGTGTTTTTGGTACTTGCATTGTTTAATTCATAAATTTCGGGCGTATTATAGTATTTGAGAGTTGTAGCATCGCGTTTTAGTACCTGAATAGTGTAAATTCGCGTAGTCGTCTGTCAACTGTTTTTGTTTTGAACGGCCAGTGTCGGTTGGTCACAGTCAGTGTGCTCCCTGCCGCCGTTGGATAAGCAGCTGCAGCAGCAAGTCGTATACTCCTAGCTCACTCATTTGTTACATAGTTTAATTCTTAATTTCTTTGCGTGTTTTTGGTACTTGCATTGTTTAATTCATAAATTTCGGGCGTATTATAGTATTTGAGAGTTGTAGCATCACGTTTTAGTACTCGAATAGTGTTAAATCGCGTAGTCTCCTTCCGCCGCCGAGCAGTGTGTCAGCAGTGCACAAGTGGCAGCATTACTGCATTTACTAGGCAATCTTGTATTTTAATAACCGTTTCAATTTTGTGTCGTTTTGTTTGCGCTCTCTGTAGATTAGTTCAGACGTTCTTTGCACAGTTTTTAGCATGGATAGGGACTGCAACTGCTGCGTTCGGATGCAGGCTGAGTTGGCATCCCTTCGCTCCCAGCTTCAGGCAGTGTTGGCTTCGGTCACACAGCTTGAGGCTGTTGCCAATGGGCATCACTGTGGGGGTCCGGATGGGGGTTTGTCGGGGACGGCCAGCTCGTCCCACGCATCCCCCGATCGGACTACGACTGTGGTTGCCCGGGATACTGCCCGCATTGAGGCTGATCCCTCACCTGTGGTAGAGTGGGAGGTCGTCTCAAGGTGTGGCAGGGGGCGAAAGACATTCCGGAGGGCTGAACGGAAGGCCTCTCCAGTTTGTCTGACGAACCGGTTTCAGGCTCTGTCTCAGGCTGATACTGATCTTCAGCCTGACATGGCTGCTTGTCCTGTTCCAGAGGTTGCCCCTCAGTCTGCAAGATCCGGGCAGTCGCAGAGGGTGGGCTTACTGGTAGTTGGGAGCTCCAACGTCAGGCGTGTAATGGGGCCCCTTAGGGATATGGCAGCAAGGGAGGGGAAGAAAACCAATGTGCACTCCGTGTGCATACCGGGGGGAGTCATTCCAGATGTGGAAAGGGTCCTTCCGGATGCCATGAAGGGTACAGGGTGCACCCATCTGCAGGTGGTCGCTCATGTCGGCACCAATGATGTGTGTCGCTATGGATCGGAGGAAATCCTCTCTGGCTTCCGGCGGCTATCTGATTTGGTGAAGACTGCCAGTCTCGCTAGCGGGATGAAAGCAGAGCTCACCATCTGCAGCATCGTCGACAGGACTGACTGCGGACCTTTGGTACAGAGCCGAGTGGAGGGTCTGAATCAGAGGTTGAGACGGTTCTGCGACCATGTGGGCTGCAGATTCCTCGACTTGCGCCATAGGGTGGTGGGGTTTCGGGTTCCGCTGGATAGGTCAGGAGTCCACTACACGCAACAAGCGGCTACACGGGTAGCAGGGGTTGTGTGGCGTGGGCTGGGCGGTTTTTTAGGTTAGATGGCCTCGGGCAAGTGCAGAAAGGGCAACAGCCTCAACGGGTGCGGGGCAAAGTCAGGACATGCGGGGACCAAGCAGCAATCGGTATTGTAATTGTAAACTGTCGAAGCTGCGTTGGTAAAGTACCGGAACTTCAAGCGCTGATAGAAAGCACCGAAGCTGAAATCGTTATAGGTACAGAAAGCTGGCTGAAGCCAGAGATAAATTCTGCCGAAATTTTTACAAAGGCACAGACGGTGTTTAGAAAGGATAGATTGCATGCAACCGGTGGCGGAGTGTTCGTCGCTGTTAGTAGTAGTTTATCCTGTAGTGAAGTAGAAGTGGATAGTTCCTGTGAATTATTATGGGTGGAGGTTACACTCAACAACCGAGCAAGGTTAATAATTGGCTCCTTTTACCGACCCCCGACTCAGCAGCATTAGTGGCAGAACAACTGAGAGAAAATTTGGAATACATTTCACATAAATTTTCTCAGCATGTTATGGTCTTAGGTGGAGATTTCAATTTACCAGATATAGACTGGGACACTCAGATGTTTAGGACGGGTGGTAGGGACAGAGCATCGAGTGACATTATACTGAGTGCACTATCCGAAAATTACCTCGAGCAATTAAACAGAGAACCGACTCGTGGAGATAACATCTTGGACCTACTGATAACAAACAGACCCGAACTTTTCGACTCTGTAAGTGCAGAACAGGGAATCAGTGATCATAAGGCCGTTGCAGCATCCCTGAATATGGAAGTTAATAGGAATATAAAAAAAGGGAGGAAGGTTTATCTGTTTAGCAAGAGTAATAGAAGGCAGATTTCAGACTACCTAACAGATCAAAACGAAAATTTCTGTTCCGACACTGACAATGTTGAGTGTTTATGGAAAAAGTTCAAGGCAATCGTTAAATGCGTTTTAGACAGGTACGTGCCGAGCAAAACTGTGAGGGACGGGAAAAACCCACCGTGGTACAACAACAAAGTTAGGAAACTACTGCGAAAGCAAAGAGAGCTTCACTCCAAGTTTAAACGCAGCCAAAACCTCTCAGACAAACAGAAGCTAAACGATGTCAAAGTTAGCGTAAGGAGGGCTATGCGTGAAGCGTTCAGTGAATTCGAAAGTAAAATACTAGGTACCGACTTGACAGAAAATCCTAGGAAGTTCTGGTCTTACGTTAAATCAGTAAGTGGCTCGAAACATCATGTCCAGACACTCTGGGATGATGATGGCATTGAAACAGAGGATGACAAACGTAAAGCTGAAATACTAAACACCTTTTTCCAAAGCTGTTTCACAGAGGAAGACCGCACTGCAGTTCCTTCTCTAAATCCTCGCACCAACGAAAAAATGGCTGACATTGAAATAAGTGTCCAAGGAATAGAAAAGCAACTGGAATCACTCAACAGAGGAAAGTCCACTGGACCTGACGGGATACCAATTCGATTCTACACAGAGTACGCGAAAGAACTTGCCCCCCTTCTAACAGCCGTGTACCGCAAGTCTCTAGAGGAACAGAAGGTTCCAAATGATTGGAAAAGAGCACAGGTAGTCCCAGTCTTCAAGAAGGGTCGTCGAGCAGATGCGCAAAACTATAGACCTATCTCTCTGACGTCGATCTGTTGTAGAATTTTAGAACATGTCTTTTGCTCGAGTATCATGTCGTTTTTGGAAACTCAGAATCTACTATGTAGGAATCAACATGGATTCCGGAAACAGCGATCGTGTGAAACCCAACTCGCATTATTTGTTCATGAAACTCAGAAAATATTAGATACAGGCTCCCAGGTAGATGCCATTTTCCTTGACTTCCGGAAGGCGTTCGATACAGTTCCGCACTGTCGTCTGATAAACAAAGTAAGAGCCTACGGAATATCAGACCAGCTGTGTGGCTGGATTGAAGAGTTTTTAGCAAACAGAACACAGCATGTTGTTCTCAATGGAGAGACATCTACAGACGTTAAAGTAACCTCTGGCGTGCCACAGGGGAGTGTTATGGGACCATTGCTTTTCACAATATATATAAATGACCTAGTAGATAGTGTCGGAAGTTCCATGCGGCTTTTCGCGGATGATGCTGTAGTATACAGAGAAGTTGCAGCATTAGAAAATTGTAGCGAAATGCAGGAAGATCTGCAGCGGATAGGCACTTGGTGCAGGGAGTGGCAACTGACCCTTAACATAGACAAATGTAATGTATTGCGAATACATAGAAAGAAGGATCCTTTATTGTATGATTATATGATAGCGGAACAAACACTGGTAGCAGTTACTTCTGTAAAATATCTGGGAGTATGCGTGCGGAACGATTTGAAGTGGAATGATCATATAAAATTAATTGTTGGTAAGGCGGGTACCAGGTTGAGATTCATTGGGAGAGTCCTTAGAAAATGTAGTCCCTCAACAAAGGAGGTGGCTTACAAAACACTCGTTCGACCTATACTTGAGTATTGCTCATCAGTGTGGGATCCGTACCAGATCGGGTTGACGGAGGAGATAGAGAAGATCCAAAGAAGAGCGGCGCGTTTCGTCACAGGGTTATTTGGTAACCGTGATAGCGTTACGGAGATGTTTAACAAACTCAAGTGGCAGACTCTGCAAGAGAGGCGCTCTGCATCGCGGTGTAGCTTGCTCGCCAGGTTTCGAGAGGGTGCGTTTCTGGATGAGGTATCGAATATATTGCTTCCCCCTACTTATACCTCCCGAGGAGATCACGAATGTAAAATTAGAGAGATTAGAGCGCGCACAGAGGCTTTCAGACAGTCGTTCTTCCCGCGAACCATACGCGACTGGAACAGGAAAGGGAGATAATGACAGTGGCACGTAAAGTGCCCTCCGCCACACACCGTTGGGTGGCTTGCGGAGTATAAATGTAGATGTAGATGTAGATGTAGATAGACTGATTCACTAGGAACATTTGTGTGTAAAACTTTCTGTTTGTGGCAATGATGAGTGTGTAATAGATATATTTTTATTTGTTCCATATTTAATTGGCGTTTGGAGTGACATCTCGTGGCAACGATTGGAGGCATAACCTGTTCGGCTAGAGAGGAGGCGATATATGACGAGAAAGTAGTAATGACTGAAGTACGAGGTGCATTCAAGTTCTAAGGCCTCCGATTTTTTTTCTCCGGACTGGAAAGAGATAGAAACATGCGGATTGTTTTAAAATGAGGCCGCGTTCATTGTCAATACGTCCCAGAGATGGCAGCACCATACGGCAGATGGAATTTTACCGCCAGCGGCGAGAATGAGAACTGTTTTAAATACTTAAAATGGCGACGTTTTCCTTACTTGAACAGCGTGCAATCATTCGTTTTCTGAATTTGCGTGGTGTGAAACCAATTGAAATTCATCGACAGTTGAAGGAGACATGTGGTGATGGATTTATGGATGTGTCAAAAGTGCGTTCGTGGTTGCGACAGTTTAATGAAGGCAGAACATCGTGTGACAACAAACCGAAACAACCTCGGGCTCGCACAAGCCAGTCTGACGACATGATCGAGAAAGTGGAGAGAATTGTTTTGGGGGATCGCAGAATGACTGTTGAACAGATCGCCTCCAGAGTGGGCATTTCTGTGGGTTCTGTGCACACAATCCTGCATGACGACCTGAAAATGCGAAAAGTGTCATCCAGGTGAATGCTGACGGACGACCACATGGCTGCCCGTGTGGCATGTTGCCAAGCAATGTTGACGCGCAACGACAGCATGAATGGGACTTTCTTTTCGTCGGTTGTGACAATGGATGAGACGTGGATGCCATTTTTCAATCCAGAAACAAAGCGCCAGTCAGCTCAATGGAAGCACACAGATTCACCACCATCAAAAAAATTTCGGGTAACCGCCAGTGCCAAAACAATGATGGTGTCCATGTTCTGGGACAGCGAGGGCGTAATCCTTACCCATTGCGTTCCAAAGGGCACTACGGTAACAGGTGCATCCTACGAAAATGTTTTGAAGAACAAATTCCTTCCTGCACTGCAACAAAAACGTCCGGGAAGGGCTGCGCGTGTGCTGTTTCACCAAGACAACGCTCCCGCACATCGAGCTAACGTTACGCAACCGTTTCTTCGTGATAACAACTTTGAAGTGATTCCTCATGCTCCCTACTCACCTGACCTGGCTCCTAGTGACTTTTGGCTTTTTCCAAGAATGAAAGACACTCTCCGTGGCCGCACATTCACCAGCCGTGCTGCTATTGTCTCAGCGATTTTCCAGTGGTCAAAACAGACTCCTAAAGAAGCCTTCGCCGCTGCCATGGAATCATGGCGTCAGCGTTGTGAAAAATGTGTACGTCTGCAGGGCGATTACGTCGACAAGTAACGCCAGTTTGATTGATTACGGGTGAATAGTTAATTAGAAAAAAAAATCGGAGGCCTTAGAACTTGAATGCACCTCGTAACAATCGCTGCAGATCATTAGAACAATGACGCTTGATCTGAATCTATACACGTAAAGTGTCCAACAGTGTTTTTCTGTCTTCATAATGAAGGCTAATCTCATGAACTGCTGTAGGGTTTTCCATATGATTTTCAGTAATAGGCAGATTGATTCACAAGGAAAGTTTGTGTACATCAGTACGTATTGCAAATAAATCCTCTGGCCGTAAGTTATTATTAGTGCTACCCGTGCAAAGCTGGGATAAGTCGCTGATAATATCTTAACTGTGTCGATCTATGCATATCATAGTGAATGAAAAACACGTTCTTATTTCATGTGGGACTTCTGCTCTGTTACCATCTTATAAAACGCCGTCGCTGAACGGCGCAGGTAAATTGGAGCTGGTGGTGTTGAACAATGAATTTTTTGGAGTGTGCTTCGGTGTATCTAGGACCGTCAGGGCTTGCTCGGGTGCTCTCCATTTATATCATCCAGGGAGAATGTGTAGTTTACGTGATTTCCTTCAGACTAGTATTCTCTCAAATAGACTACAAAATAGCTGTTAAGTGGTTCAAATGGCTCTGAGCACTATGGGACTCAACATCTTAGGTCATAAGTCCCCTATAACTTAGAACTACTTAAACCTAACTAACCTAAGGACATCACACACACCCATGCCCGAGGCAGGATTCTTAATTATATTAAATTATTTGCATAAGGTCCCGCTCATGGATAAACAAGAATGTGCAGATTTCATGTGCTCTGCTATACGAATTTTGTTTTTATAGTCGACATCTTTGATTGTGTGTAACATGCTCACGGTGTACACTGGAATGGTGATAATTAAGGCCTCTTAATTCAGCTAGGAATGAAAACCGGGAAGGGCTGGACCCGTGGGGATTTTACGCACAAATTTAATTTACACAGTTTCAGTCACAAAGCATCCAATTAAGCCTTTTTTATTAATTAAAAGGCCAAGCAATGAGAGACTCATTTAAAATTCAGTGTCAATTTAAATAATTTACAGAAAAATTTAAAGTTGATTTTAACCCAAGAACTTCGTATTCTTTAATGCAAAGACTCGACCTATATAAGGCACAGAATATAAAAAGGCTAAAAGAGTAATAAAGGTGGACGTACATCTAAACAACAGTACGCTAAAGGACCAGAACGGCCTTAATTATAAACTGGTGAGAATAAAACATAATTTAAACTTAACTGGTTAAAAGAACGTAAAATCACACTCAAAACCAATTAAAAATAATTTAACACTAATACCTAGGCGAGACAAATTTAAAACCAGAAAACAAACCAAGTAAAGGTTTAACGCTTTTTTTTCAATAACAAGAATAATTAAGTTTCAACAGATTAAGTTATATGTTCGGATCCCAACGCAAATCAAAATTTGCTTAAAGTGAAGGCCACAAGCTAACGGATACAAATTCAGAATTATTCACCAAGCATAAACATAACTTGAACAGGACCATTAAGTAGTGCGGCTGCGGTTGGAGAAAATTACGCGAAAGACAGACTGCGGTGAGAGCAGCCGAGCGTATGCACTACAAATGTAATCAGCCGCCTAAGCATGCCGACGAGGCGGAAGTAAGTGGGGCCCGATCCTAGGTAACACGTACCAGTAGTGGAGTACAAGAGATATTAACGACAGTTTCCTGCAGCACAAACAGTTTTAATTAGACAGAATTCCAACACACAGCCGTGCATCAAATAAATACTCTTAGGATAGAGTTAATTAATCTGAGTTCTTATCAAAAGCCATGAGAACTTAACTGTCTTTTAACAACTTAACCCGAGGATTAAAGAAACCAGCTACAAATGTTTAAAAAATAATTTTAGCAGTAAAATGATAATATCTGAAAATTTTCCTTTCTATCAAACCGTAAATCAGCCGCGAGGACAATCGCATGACATCCAAAACTCATCAGTACACACATTAATCCGTAGGAGTTTGGAGAAAACAAATCTGCCCTGGAACAGACTAAATTATCTGAGCCACTTAAATAGTACAGACGCACTATACAATTTCTTAGACAAGATAGAACTTTGGCATTAGCTTCAAAGAAACCAGAGCACAAAAGCAAATTATAAATAGGCCAATTAAACAGCAAAAGAGACACACGCTCTGACACGAATAATTAATCAACCGTGGTAACTGGTAACACTAAGTACTTCATTGCGCCTCCAATTGAAAATTACATGACCAATCATTTACTTAAAAAATCAGAAGAATTAAGAGATGATTGGCCGGAACGGGTAACGCATGTACTAATGCACACCCCCAACATTCAAAATAAGCTTTCTTCTGGAACACGGCGCTTAACACTAGCTAAAAGTTCACAAGCACCACGGATACGTAAGGTTAACACACAAAACAAATTATAATGAGATCATCCAATGACTCAGTTTAGAATTGCTCTTCGAATACTTCACACACCGAACAGAAGGAAGACAGTCCAAAATGACAGCGAACACTGCCCTGACAGCTCGGCGCCCTTCTGATAAGTCACAGCGCAAGCTTCATCGGTACTCGATAACTTACACGGGATAACATCACCACAATATTTGTCGCCCGCCAACAGCTAACACCACAGCGAAGAGGCACCACGGAAAGCTCTTTACAGCATCGTTCCTTAGCTCATACATCCACCAAATTAGCCATCACGCCCCTTGGTCGCCACATCAGGAGGCGCTGCGCTCCAGAGGCAACACGCTAGTCAAACATCACATGAGTAGTGATATCCATACACTGCGAGGAAGCAGCTACACTGCGCGGCTCACACATGACTTCACAACTGACTTGGTGTTGATGTTCCAAGGCAAAAGATTTAAATTTTCAGTACAATCGCATTGAAATAAGGGACGATTAAACTCTAATATCCCACTGATGAGAAAGTTTTTAGTTGCTGAGCAAAGCCTGGAAATTGACCCTGTCATGTTCAAAGGAACCTTACCAGCATTCGCGTTAAGTTATGCTGGGAAACCACGGCAAACCTAAATCAGGGTAGTCAGGTTGGGATCTCAACATTGTCCATTTAGGGTGTGAGTCCGTTGCCTAAATCACTGTACTATATCGCTCAGTGAATCCACACTGGCATAATTCGACGAACAGGCGGTGTGCAAGAAACATATTTTAGCAGTAAAGTCTAAGTATCTAACAACGTAAGTTTATTAGAATATGTAAGTATCCTTTAGTGAACACGCCAGTTTTCATTGTTTATAATTTTACTTGAGGAGATCGTGGAGAAGTTTTGTGGAAGATTATACAGATTACAAACGGGTAGCTGATGGATTGGAACACGCGAGGCAATACTGACCTTACGACTTATCTTAGAACAAAGTTTAAGGAAAGGCAAACCTACGTTTCTAGCGTTTGTAGACTTAGAGAAAGCTTTTGACAATGTTGACTAGAATACTCTCTTTCAAATTCTAAAGGTGGCAGGGGTAAAATACAGGGAGCGAAAGACTATCTAAAATTTGTACAGAAACCAGATGGCAGTTATAAGAGTCGAGGGGCACGAAAGGAAAGCTGTGGTTGGGAAGGGAGTGAGACAGGGTTGTAGCCTCTCCCCGATGTTATTCAATCTGTATATTGAGCAAGCAGTAAAGGAACAAAAGAAAAAATTGGTGTAGGTATTAAAATCCATGGAGAAGAAGTAAAAACTTGAGGTTCGCCGATGACATTGTAATTCTGTCAGACACAGCAACGGACTTGGAAGAGCAGTTGAACGGAATGGACAGTGTCTTGAAAGGAGGATATAAGATGAACATCAACAAAAGCAAAACGAGGATAATGGAATGTAGTCGAATTAAGTCTGGTGATGCTCAAAGAATTAGATTAGGAAATGAGACACTTAAAGTAGTAAAGGTGTTTTGCTATTTGGGGAGCAAAATAACTGATGATGGTCTAAGTAGAGAGGATATAAAATGTAGACTGGCAACGACAAGGAAATCGTTTCTGAAGAAGAGAAATTTGTTAACATGGAGTATCGATTTAAGCGTCAGGAAGTCGTTTCTGAAAGTATTTGTATGGAGTGTAGCCATGTATGGAAGTGAAACATGGACGATAAATAGTTTGGACAAGAAGAGAATAGAAGCTTTCGAAATGTGGTGCTACAGAAGAATGCTGAAGATTAGATGGGTAGATCACATAACTAATGAGGAGGTACTGAATAGAATTGGGGAGAAGAGGAGTTTGTGGCACAACTTGACAAAAAGAAGGGACCAGTTGGTAGCACATGGTCTGAGGCATCAGGGGATCACAAATTTAGCATTGGAGGGCAGTGTGGAGGGTAAAAATCGTAGAGGGAGACCAAGAGATGAATACACTAAGCAGATACAGAAGGATGTAGGTTGCAATAAGTACTGGGAGATGAAGCAGCTTGCACAGAATAGAGTAGCATGGAAAGCTGCATCAAACCAGTCTCAAGACTGAAGACCACAACAACAAAAGGTGATGTATAACTCAATACCGATCTAACAATATTCTTCTTCAAGAGCAACATTGTTCTTCAACTAGCTGAATAAACTGCGGTGACAAAAGTCATGGGATACCTACTAATATCGTGTAAGACGTTCTTTTTCCATGCACTGTGCAGCAAATCGACGTGCAGGGACTCAAAAAGTTGTTGGAAGTCCCCTGACCTTTCGATTAAGGGCCATAAATGTTCGAAAGGATTGATGTCGGCGATCTGGGTGGCCAAATCATTGTCCAAAACGTTCGTCAAACCAAACGCGAACTAGTGTGCATGGTGGCATGAAGCATTGTCATCAATAAAAATTCCATTGTTGATCATGAATGGTTCAAAATGGTTCAAATGGCTCTGAGCACTATGGGACGTAACTTCTGAAGTCATCAGTACCCTAGAACTTAGAACTACTTAAACCTAACTAACCTAAGGACATCACACACATCCATGACCGAGGCAGGATTCGAACCTGCGACTGCAGCGGTCACGCGGTTCCAGACTGAAGCGCCTAGAACCGCACGGCCACACCGGCCAGCGATCATGAATGGCTGCAAATAGTCTCCAAGTAGCCGAAAATAACCATTTTCAGTGAATGAACTGTTCAATTGGACTAGAGGCCCCAGTCCATTCCATTGAAACACAGTTCAAATCATTACGGAGCCATCACTAGCTTGCACAGTGCCTTGTTGGCAAACTGGATTCAAGGCTTTGTGGGGTCTGCGCCGCATTAAAACCCTACCATTAGCTTTTACCAACTGAAATTGGAACTCATCTGACCATACCATGATTTACGAGTTTTCTAGGTTCCAACAGACATGGTTGCGAGCCCAGGAGAGGCACTGCAGGCGACGTTGTGCCGTTAGCAAAGGCACTCGCCACGGTCGTTTGGTACCAAAGCCCATTAATGCTTAATTTCGCCGCACTATTCTAACGGGTATGTTCGTCATGCATCCCTCATTGATTTCTACGGTTATTTCACGCAGTGTTGCTTGTCTGTTAGCATTGACAACTCTACACAAACGCCGCTGCTTTCTATTGTTAAGAGAAAGTCGTAGGCAGTGCCCGAAATTTAGTATCCTTGACACACTCTTGACACTGTGGATCTCGAAATATTGAATTCCCTAACAATTTCCGAAATGGAATGTCACACGCGTCTACCTTCCAACTAACATTCCGCGTTCAGTGTCTATTAATTCCGGTCGCGGGACCACAGTCACATCGGGAACCTTTTGATATGAATCATCTAAGTACAAGTGACTACTCCGCCAAATCACTGCCCTTTTATGACATGTTTACAAGATACTACCGCCATGTCCATTGCGCCATCCCATGACTTCTGCCACATCAGTGTATGTTATATGTTCGTTATCGGACTGCTTTAACGATAAATCAGTTTTCAGATACCCTAAAATACATATCGAAAAGCGAAATGCAGTGCAATACAGGTGCTTCATAAATCGAGTGGCATACGTACCAGAATAGGTACTAGGGCGCTCAATTTCTGAGCCATGTTTGGTACCTGACTTTATATACTTCAAATCGTTATAAATAAATGAAATAAAAAAATAAATTATGTGATACAGTTGTATGGAGAAACTGACATTGTAGCTGTAATAAGTTATACAGAAGAAAAGAGCCCTCGTTGACTTCCCACCCACAATGGACTCCCTGAAAATAATATGAACAATTTACATAGTTACAAATATCTGAAGATGTCATTGGTCATAATCGTGAGCGGTAACTCTCTTAGCATTTCAAAGCGTTGTGATTTTTCATGAAAATTATTTAAAAAATTTTATCACGGTATAGAGGGGGTTGACAAAAATGCAGAAACACCAAAAATACAACACACTACCCTGCCTAATATGGTACAGGTAAACCGTTAGTATTCAAAGCAGCTTCCAGTCGTCTCGGAATGGATAACTTCAGGTCCTGTAAGGTTTTAAAGGGAGTTTTACATCATTCTTTCTGCAAAATAGTGGCAAGCTCAAGTAATGATGATGGAGTTAGACAGCGATCACGCGTCTTCTTTTCCAGAGCAGACAACACAGGCTCAAGAATATTGATATTAGGTGACTGTCGTGGCGAGGGGAGATACAACAATTCATCGTCGTATTCAAAAAACCTGTCCCGTACGATGCAAGCTGTATGGATAGGGGCACTGTCCCCTCAGCAACATCACCATAACTGCAGCTTGGGGCGGAGCTGATCAGGCAAAACTGTTACATAGCCCTTGACAGTAATCCGATTTTCCAGAGTAACCAAGGGGCTCCCTGGAATACCATAATATGCCTGACCAAATCATCGCTGAACCGTCGCCAAATTTCGCTCTCGTCACCTAAACATGTTGAGAAGTTGTAAACAGTGTGAAAAAGGACTCATCCGAACAAATGGCATTCTTTTATTGCTCCATAGCAGAGGTTTTATGGCTTCGGCACAACGCTTCCCCGTTACGAGCATTTGCATCAATGATGAAGCAAAAAATGCACTCCGTCATTAGGCCACAAGTGGCCCAACGGCACCATCCGACCGCCGTGTCATCCTCAGCTGAGGATGCGGATAGGAGGGGCGTGTGGTCAGCACACCGCTCTCCTTGTCGTTATGATAGTTTTCCTTGACCGGAGCCGCTATTATTCCTCAATTGGCATCACGAGGGTGAGTGCACCCCAAAAAATGGCAACAGCGCATGGAGGCCCGGATTGTCACCCATCCGAGAACGGGCCACGCCCGACAGCACTTAATTTCGGATATCTGACGCGAACCGGTGTATCCACTGCAGCAAGACTATTGCCACATCAATGATGAGTGGTTTTGTAATTCCAGCTCGCCCTGCAGTTCTCTGCTTACGGGGCTCCTTTCGAGCTGTTTTGGTGCTGACTCGGTTCACGAGTGTGACATTCAGTTCTGTAGTGACTGTAGTAACTGTCGTCCTCTTTTTTCTTTTTTTTTGTCACAATCCTATCCATGACTGTCCATCACGATCATTCTACACACATTTTCGTCCGCATTGTGACTTAGCGGACGGTGTTTTTCCGCTTTCACTGTATGCGGTATAAAATCTTCGATACAGTGTCTCTTGAAACATCAAACACCTCAGGTATCTTGCTTACAGAAGCATCCGAGTATCAACAATTTACCCTCTTTTGAATTCACTTAGCTCCGTTATAATGCACTCACAGTTACGCAGAACGCTGTTCTGACCACGACTAACACTTGCAACATATTGAGGGTATTGCACAAGGGCCATTCGTGATCAAAGACTAACGTCAGCTGCAAACTTGGCTAGCATATGCATTTATGTTCAAGCACGCATTTCTCGTAATGTTTCCATATTTTTGTCCACCCCCTGAAAATATGTGCACAGAAAGCCAGTCGCAGCGATCCGATAGAATAATTATTCTAACAAAGACCATTACACCGCAACAGGCAGGACAGGACTGGGTGATGTTGACGTCAAACGGCTAATGGATCACAGTAGCGTGACGGCAAAAGCCACCATAAGCGATAACGTCCCAACAGCAGATGAAAACCAAGAAGTTTGGATTAGAAAGCAACATATAAGTTATAATGAAACCTAGAACTACACGGGAAAAGGTGGTGGAGGAGCGGGGGCAGGAGGTTGGGGGCGCACAGGAATGGCAGATAGAGTAGGAAGGGGTGAGAAACATGTGCCTTCAATTGTGTGCTGAAAATAATACAGATGCGGGAAACATCTCGCAGTCGACTTGACAGACACGTATTCAAGTTTCTGTCCGGAATATTATACAGATGTACAGAAAAGATAATTGAGGATCTGTTAGATTATGATCGGTTTGCCTTTAGAGATGATAAAGACATCAGAGAGGTTGGTCTGACGCTACGCTTGATAATGATACCACGCCTTCATAAAAATCAAATAATTTTCATATGATTTATTGAAAAAGAGTGAAAGTTGATTGAAATCATCATGAAAAGATTCGACCTCACAGGGAAAGTGGGCCGAAATATAAGAGGTACAAGAAACAAAGGGAAGCAAGACTGTGAGAGAAGTTATCGGATTTGAAGGGTGTAAAATTGGGATGCAGACTTTCTCTTCTGTTGTTCAACCTGTAGAACAATTAAACAATGACCTAAATAACAGAAATGTTCTTATGTGGGACTAAACACCATATTGGTTTAATGTCAATGCTGATATTCGCTGGTGACATTACTATCTTCTGTGAAAGTAAGGGAATATTGCGGGACCAGCAAATGGAATTAACGGTCTTCTCAGCTCATAATATGAATGAAGGGTAAACCAACAGAAAATTGAGCAGCAGCAGAAATGAGATTAGCGAAAAACATCACAAAAAATAGGTACCAAGTAATCGGAAAACTGTTAATTTGAAATCAAAATAACGCATCAAATGGCTCTAAGCACTATGGGACTTAACATCCCCTAGACTTAGAACTACTTAAACTTAACTAACCTAACGACATCACACACATCCATGCCCGAGGCAGGATTCGAACCTGTGACCGTAGCAGCTGCGCGGTTCCGGACTGAAGCGGCTAGAACCGCACGGTCACATCGGCCGGCTAAAATAACGCATCACACATGAGGCAAGGACAATATAAGACTAGGATTATCCTCTCCAAAAAAAAGTCTACTGATACCAAACATATTCCCAAATTTGCGAAAGAGATTTCTGAGTAAGTTAGTCTGGAGCACAGCGTTATATGAAACTGTTTCATGGGCTTCAAGAAAACTAGAATAGAAATGTAATGAATCGTTTAAGGTGTGTTGTTACAGAAATTTAGGGAAATTTTAGAGGAAAGAGAGGGTAAACGATGAGGGAATCTCGTAGAATCGGTGAGGAAAGGAGTAATTGAAAGCCGGCTGGAGTGGCCGAGCGGTTCTAGGCGCTTCGGTCTGGAACTGCGAGACCGCTACGGTCACAGGTTCGAATCCTGCCTCGGGCATGGATGAGTGTGATGTCCTTAAGTTAGTTAGGTTTGAGTAGTTCTAAGTTCCACGAGACTGATGACCTCAGCAGTTAAGTCCCATAGTGCTCAGAGCCATTTGAACCATTTGATTTGAGTAACTGAAAAACAATAATTTGAAGGGGAGGAATAATGACTTGATATGGGTTGAGACATCAGGGGACAGCTCCCATGGTACGAGAGGGAGCCATAAAGGGTATGGGGTAAAATAGTGGGTGAAAGGTTTTTCTTTTAAATTCACTGAGTGAAAAGTTTTATGAAACTGTTTAATTATGAAAGCATTTTCAAAGTTAAATCTACGAAAAATTCTTTTTGTCTACCCTCTTAGAGAAAAATGTGTTTTTCACTGTTTTTGGAAATCCAACCCCCAACTCACTAGTTGGGGAGCAGCGTTGCAGAGCGTACTGGATCTCACTACGCGTCTGGGTCGTGTGGCGATTGCGGAGAACTGGCTGCCAGAAGTCCATTCCCTCAGTCAACGGCCGGTGGTTCACACCCCATAGTTGGCTGTGACAGATGCGTAATAAGAACAGCGTCGACTGGTACAGGCTGAGCATCGTTACGTGACCCAGCTGTACTGATCATGACCGGCTAGTCCTGGGGCATTTAAATACCATTTTTCGACCCTGACCGTGTCGAAGATGTCTTGTTTCTGTGTCGTGTGGAAACGTCTCGAACGGCGCCAATGTTCCAACTGGGGGTGCCTTATAGCTAAAGGAAATCAACGTGAAAGTTTTCCTCCAACAAAGTGTTGCTGCCTCGACAGGTCGTCATCCGTCGCTACTGGCGGCTACGGCGGTCTGGTTACAGCTCTGGACTGTAGCAGAGTCTTACGTCTTAACATTTCCTGTGTTCATAGATAATTCTGATGTACCAGATTGCTGTTTAAGAATGTAACTCTAACGTAGGCACTGATATAATTATCATTGTTTCTCTATTTAAAATTCACCAGCATTAATTCGGATGCAATGTTTCTTCCATAACTTTTCACCTTCTTCCCTTGTCTACACTGTATCACTCTTGTCATGCTCCAGTTGCTAGATCCTTCCTTTTCTTTGTTTTTCACTGCTTTGCTCCACTCACTGAGGATGAGTCACTGGGGACGACATTGTTACTATGGACCCACAGGTTAAAGAAAGGTAACAGTGGGATTTGCTAATTCTGTTTCTGAGTTGGCAGAACACAATACATATTATTATCAGAATTATGCAGGCAGCTGATGTGAAAGTCCCTGTGACGAAGATCTGGTGGAGATGTTCGGTCCGATCTTTATTCACATGATCGAGCAGGTGTTCCATCATCACGCAACCATTTTGTGCGGCTATCATCTAATCCAGGGAAGTGTGGAGGGTCGGTCTAGAGTGTGATTTAGGTAAGTTAGATCTTAGGCAAGATCTCTAAGGGTAGGTCTAGCAGGCAGAACTGGTGATAGTCGATGTTTAGAATTGTGGTTCCGTGGCGGAAAGCAGGGCCTGGAATGTCACATTGTGTGTCCTTTACCAAACAACCCTTGCCCTGAATTACTACTCATGGTGTGACGTTGAAACGACCTTGTTCGTGGTAAGTTCAATGAGAATAGACAATGTGATCCTATCTTTTGAAAGAATGCAGATTCATTAGTAGTGACCTCCGTGGTTCACTTGGTTGCAGGTTTCTCAGAGTGAAACAGTGTGTACTCCCATGAATTGGGGACTGTGTGCATCGGTTTGTGGGACAGACGATGATTTACCGGTTGAGCATTGTAGTAATTCCGTGGTGACGAGAAGGGCTTCAGAATTTCTATCGGGCGATATTAATAACATTTTGTGTAACTGAAAGTACACAAACTTTGCTGGGTTGCCCATCCACTGGGCATGTGTGGATGGTGAAACACTCAAACCAGCTAATCCTCACACGTTAGTGGTAAATGGTCCAAACGCTAACACTGGTCCCTTCTTGAGTGTTGGCGATGCTTGCCATGTGGTAGTAACAGTGGTAAGGTTTCTTCCTCTACTGCTGCTAACAATTCTAAGGTTGCCAGTAACTCGGCTCGAACTTCAGGCAGCCCTTCCGCCCTGATGGCAAGGCTACTGGGGTCCGATGGTCACAGACATCGTGGAGGAGAGGTTTCTGTAATTGTGTGGTTCCGATGTGTGTCAGTGACGCTTTAGGCGACAGTAAATAAGTGCCACTCAATGGGCAACAGAATGTCGACTTGTAGGTAGTTTCTGAAAACGTGCCGATTCCAACATGTGGGACATGAAGGTGGTGCTTATGGTACATTCTTCTTAAGTGTCTTTCAACCCATTTCACCATGGATTGCAATTTTCCAAAGGTATCTTCAAGTCGTTGAATTTCATTTTCTCCTGCCCACGTATTTAAGTCCATTCTTAATCTCCACTGCTGTACTGACATCACTGTGCCCAGCTGCTGCGTGAGCATTACCCCACCCCACAACGAACGTACCTTGAGAGTTTCTGCCGATTTGTATCTGCGTAACAGGCCCAACGCTGCAACGATGATGTCTCTTGTTTTCGCACTGCCCTTTGCTTTACATTCCACGTCTGGACCTGAGCTGTTACCCTTTGTTCTGCGTAGACTGGTCCTGGACTGGGTCTCGACTGGCCTTTATAGTGTAAGGATGTTCAGATAACCGCAGGTACGTCCTTCTTCGCTTGCCTCATTTTACATGTCTTTCTCATGTTTTCTCCAACCACTTTCCTTCCCCCATCAGAAGGAGATACAGGCAATTGAGACAGTGCTTCCAGTTCATCCAGAAATTGTAGTTTGTGTTAACTGGAGACGCCATCTTTAGTACCTGGTAAGCTCCATGGTTATGCGAAATGAACCTCTTGGTTTCTCCTTTCAGTACAAAAGGGTTAGATAACATTAGTCACTAAAATTTTGCCTTCATGTTGCGGGTGCCTTTCTACCGTTCTATAAAATTTATATTCATCTTTTTAACCTAGGACTAGACACTTTTTAATATTTCAGCAAAATTTCTGGGATAGTTTTGCATAATTCGAAAGGGGTGGGAATTTTTTGGTAAATACAATCTCGTAAGGTGAGAAACCCATATTTTCCAGGACCTTCGAACTATAGGCTGCTGAGAGATATGTTTCAGTTCTGACATTTGCTTGCAAGTAGAGTGCACTTGTTTGTAACTTCTTTATGCATAATAATCGACACAATTGCTTCAATAACTCGGACATTAAGTTAGTTCCTTGATCAGTTACTGTGGTCTCTGTTTTCGATAGTCAGGGAAAGCTAGGATGGGGCATGTTGTCAATAAATCTTTTAATCATTCAAATGCTGCTACGCAATCCGGAAACTAGTAAAATTTTACTCCCTTCTTTAATATATGAGTAAGGGGCCTTGCTTCATCGACAAGTAATGGATTAATTTTTCTACATAAATAAGTTATCATGAGAAATGACTGTAATTCCTTTACTGTTCTTGGCATTCAGAAACCCTCCATGGCTTGTACACAGTCCTGGCTCAGTTCATGTACTGTTATAGTCGATAACATGGCCTAAATAGTGAACCTCTGTAATATGAAGCGACACTTCGCTACCTAAGGGCCAATTGTGCCATGTGTATCCGATCAAAGACACGTCGTAGACCCACCACATGTTCCAAGATCCTCTTGAAGAATACGATAATACTGTCTAGGTAGATCATGTTTGTTCTCGTTTCAGACCCATAGCTCTCCGTCTAACAAGCATAAAAAGTCTCTGGTGCATTTCTGAAATCTGAATGGCATTCATTGATACTAATAGTGGCCAAATGAAAGCATAAACGCTGCTTTAGGTCATTCTCTGGTGCTACCTCTAATTGGTAGTACCTGTTTTGTAAATCGATGTTGGTAAAATAATGAAATTGCGCCAGATTGTCTAAGGTCTCTGTAACATTAGGCATTTGGTAAATATCCATAACCATCCATTGATTTAAGAATCTATAGTCACAGCAGAACCTAAAAGAATTCTTACCATCTTAAGATCTTTTTGGAAAAATGACCGCGGTTGCTATCCAGCAGTTTGTCCTTTGTTCTATAATTCTGTGCTGGAGCTGTAGATCAATATACTCCTCAATCACCGGCTGTAGATGGTCTGGGTTTAGATATGGCATTTTGTATACAGGCAAATCATTCCCGGTGGGAATTCTGTGCTTCGGTAATGGTGCAGTTGGAATGGTCCATTCTGTCACGCCTTTTCAGGTGCAACACCTTTCTCCGATGTGGTTAAATCGACAGACTGTCGTGGCTTATTCTATACTGAAATCTCTGTTCATCTTCCGTTAACTCTTCTAAGTTTGTTATTAGGTATTTCTTGACTGCTTCTCCTCTTCCAAATCAAAACTGTCTACACTGACAGGCACCACTTGGCTTCTGTTAGTTTCTCGTGCAAAGGGTAGCTAGATCATACGAAACATTGTACTTCATCCAGTTACTCTTTTTCTGGGCAATTCTCTACTACACATAAAGTATTAGCAGATCAGTTTCTACATTCATCCAGGACAGCCTTCCTGGACCTTTTGGTATTATACCCCGCGATTCGAGTCTAAGGGACCTTGTACAAAGTTTAATTGACTCACCTGACATTTCAGATGTCCCTTGCAACAGGTCATTTCTTTCAACAGTAAAACCGAGATGTAATGACGTCCCACTCGGCTGCAGTATGCACTGTTGTAGATCAATTTTGGTGTGATATTTAACCAGGAAACCAAGAATGACGTCATAACTGTTCCCAAGCCAGGAAGTATTTACACACCCGCCTGGTAGACTCCCCTCCCCCCCCCCCCCCCCACCTACCCAAAAATCTAAGATTGACGAACTTCTTCTATAATGTGGAGGGTTCAAATTTACAGCACCAAATATACTCTGGCTCGCCAAAGACACCTGTGTTTCTGCGTAGAACAAAAGCGTACACAACATTCCGTTTACATACAAAGTTAGTCAAATATCTGCCACTGATTTTGCATAGGGCTGTACCGTGGCCACACTTACTGGGAGCTCCATGTCCCGTTTAACGTAAGGGCGTGTATGTTGCTGTGATACCATCTTTTATGTGCCAACAGACATTTTAGAACGGAGTGCCCATTTGTGTTCACCTTTGAGATTATGCCTTCCTAAAACCGATTGAATGTCGCCCAGAGAGCCACACGATCTCTGTATTACAAACTACTCACTTGTCCTTCGGCCTACTCATTGAGACAATTTCATCCATAGCCGCCGTAGTTACTACTGCTTCGTCCCAGATTTTCGGGATCTCTATGCTCACTTTTCGTGATATTTCAGCCAGTAGGCCCTGAAAAAGTGCATCAAGCGTCCGTTGTTCTGCTTCCTGCGAATCTTCCTTCAATTCCTACGTATCAGTATCAATTTTCCTAATACAGTCTACAAAATTTTCTACCGAATGTCCTTGTTTGTGAACTATATCATTAAATTGTTTCCAATAATACGAAGCGGTATTCTTTTTTCTATAACGATTCACTAACCCTTCCTGTAATTTCGCAAAGAATTGACCATCCTGCAGGTTCCCACTGCACATGACGTACGTTCTAGCATGCACCTACTAATTTGAACTAAGCCACACTTAGAAACTGCTAGCTATTCGAGTTCCCTACCTGCGCAGCTGTACGGAAACTATCAAAAAAGACCAAAGTCTTGTCTCCAGATCTATCAGAAAATTAGGCAATATTAGCATTCAATGAGGCAATATTAGCATTAAAGATGAGACGCTAAAAGTGACCCCCTCTTTCACCCTCCGTTGACGATCTATTTCCTTAAGCAAAGCTTCATTATCAGCTCTAGCTATCTCATCCATGCTGATTCGTCTCCTGGGTTGTCGCTCTTCTGCCAGCAGATATTTTTCTTACTACTACCTACCTATCAGCCTGCAGTGGTTCTTCTGAGAAAAAATGCAAAAGGAATCGATAGGATGACTGGTTTAATGCTGCCTCCCACGCATTCCTCTCCTGTGCCATTCTTTCCATCTCAGATACCATTTGTATCCAACGTCCTCAGTTACTTGTTGGATGTATTCTAATCTCTGTCTTTCTCTACTGTTTTTTTTTTTTCCTTTTATAGTTCTCCAAAGTACCATTCAAGTTATTCCGTGATGTCTCAACACCTGTCCTACAATTCTGTGTCTCCTTATTGTCAATGTTTTCCAAATGTTCCTCTCCTCGGCGTTTCTGAGGAGAATCTTCTCATTTATTATCAGTCTGTAGTAATTGCTTTACTAACGCTTCAGTTCTCTTGTTTTCTGGTTTTCTCACAGTCCATGATTCAATTGCATACATTTCTGCGTTATTCTCAGGCAATTAAGGCTCTCAGGTTTCCTTTGATCAGGAATGCTCTCTTTGTCTGTGCTAGTCTCCTTTTCATGTGCTCCTAGCTTCCTCTGTCGTGTGTTAGTTCCTTTTAAGTTAGCACAATACCTTCACTTTTTCTATTTCGTATTCCCAAATTTCGCTGTTAAGTCTATCATTAATCTTAATCAGTCACTGCTCATTATTTCCATCTATGTTCGGTTTACTGTCTATCTTGTGGGTGAGCTCACTGAACTGTGCATTCCATTCAACAAATCTTGCAGTTCTTTCTTGCTTTCACAGAAGATAGCAATACAATCAACGAACCTTATCAAGAATATATCTTCACTGTAAATTTGAATCCCACTGGTGGACTTTTATTTCTGTCATTGCTTCTGCGATGTACAGATTGAACAGTGGGGTAGAAGACTGCATCCTTGTCTTACACCCTTTCTAATCCGAGCACTTCGTTCTTGATTTTCCATTCTTATTTTCCCGTCTTGGTTCTGGTACGAGTGTATACTACCCAACTTTCCCTATAGCTTACACATTTTTTCTGATAATTTCGAACATCTTGTGCCATTTTACACTGTCAAATGCTTTTTCTCGGTCGACAAATACTATCAATGTGCCTTCAGTTTCCTTAAGTCCACCTTCTATTATCAAACACAACATCAGAACTGCCTCTCTGGTGGCTTCATCTTTCCCAAAGCCGAAGTAACCGTCGTCTGACTGATTCTCAGTTTACTTTTCCATTCTTCTATACATTAGTCTTGTGAGCAACTTCGATTCTTGAGACAGTGCGATAGCCTTTTCACTTATCGGCTCTTGCTTTCTTCGGCATTTTTCCAGACTCTTGATGCTACGAGGGGCGTTCAATTAGGTAATACATCAATTTTTTTTCTGAAAGCAGGTTGGTTTCTTTTCAGGATTTCAGTACACCATATTATTCCCCACTCGTTTGGCTACAAAACTCCGTTTCTGAACATAATCTATGGTCGGTGTAACGGCCTTGCGTATTTTACTGGAGGGCCTGTATGCCAGCATGGAATCACTGTACTGACTTACGTCGGAGCCAACGTTTTACTGCAACAATAACCTCCCCATCATCCATGTAGTTTACCGCGGAGTGCGTTCTTCATTGGGCCAAACAGATGGAAGTCGGATAGTGTGAGGTACGAGCTGTAGGGTATATGACGAAGTTTTGTGACCTCCTCTCGACTTCATAGACTTGCGTGAGGCTCTCCGTTGCCATGGAGGAGAAGAAGTTCGTTTGTATTTTTGTGGCGATGAACACGGCGTTTCTTGAATTTCCTGAGTGTAGCACAATACACTTCCGAGTAGATCGTTGCTCCATGAGGGAGGACATGAAACCAACTAATCTCTTCAGAGACTCTGTTGACCGTCACCATGACCTTACCGGCTGAAGGTGCGGCTTTGAGCTTTTTCTTCGGACGAGCTTCGAAGTGATGAACCTACGTTTCGTCGCCTGTGACGACGTTCGACAAAAATTTCACAAACAACAGATGGACCTTCGTTGCTCTTTATGGTCTGCTGTTAGGTGGCGAGGAACCCAGTGGGGCCGGCCGATGTGGCCGAGCGGCTCTAGGCGCTTCAGTCTGGGCACCGCGCGACCGCTACGGTCGCAGGTTCGAATCCTGCCTCGGGCATGGATGCTTGTGTTGTCCTTAGGTTAGTTACGTTTAGGTTCTAGGGGACTGAAGACCTCAGATGTTAAGTCCCATAGTGCTCAGAGCCATTGGAACCCAGTGGGCACACAGCTTTGAGTACCCCAACTGGTGGAAGAGTGTGTCAGCAGTACCAGCACAGATGTCCAGCTGTGCAACGAGACGTATGACTGTGATCCGTCGATCACCTCGAATGAGAGTGTCCTCGCGTTCCAACACTGCAGTGCGACCAAAAAGCATACGGGAGATTGGACAGATCTGCGCGACCTTGTTGCAATGATGACAGACGTCTCGCCCAACGCAACGACCCTTAGCGTGTTTTTGTTCACTACCATGTCTCCGTTGACATTCTTCAAACGTCATTGGATATCTACGAAGCACTGGTTTTCCGTCAGAAGAAACTGAATGACAGCTCTCTGCTTGGAACGTATCTCCTTTACATCCGCCATTTTAAAGGTTACATATAGCGCTACCACCAAACGGAACTTCTTGAAACTTGTAACCTCCCCACAAAATATTAATTAAATGATTTTTTTTTTAAATATTGTAACCTCTGAACAGAATTGGTTCCCATTTATAGTCTCCGTGAAGAAATGCATTCACATTTAATGTAACCACAAAATTCAATTCCTAAACCCGGAAATAATTAAAAAAATTCAGTAACCTGGTAAATTTTATGACGACAGCAACGCTGCGCCACGGCCCTGTACTCTGAATAAAAAAGCAAAAATTCTTACCTCAATAAAAACTGCGAATATATCTGCTCTTACCTAAAAAATTTTCAGCTCAGCTCCGTGCAATACTGGCCTATGCTTTGTGATTCATGACAGGAAAGATAATCCATTGAATAAAATCTTTAAATTGAAATGAATTCCTTTTTTTAAAAATTACTTTATATTATAAAAATTATTATTGGGGCATTTTTTGAAAGAAACTGGATGACAGTCAACATACGTTACTAGATATGCGCAAAGCTGCTTCTTTACCTTCTACAATAATACCCATCCTCCAGAGTCCCGACCAGAGCAGACTGCCGACACGCGCAGACATGCGCCGACTGTCGCAGACTACTGTCGACTACAGCCGACTAATGCCGACTAGCAACAACTAACTACATACTGCTCTCTGGTCAGAGACTCTCCTAAGTCTTGCCTGTTGCAGGCAGCGCATACATCGCATACCTCTTACATAACCCTCCACTGAGGCGGGGGGGCAAAAATTTGGCAGCGATGGTGAATCAATTGGACTTCCCATGAGCAACAAATTTTTCTTGATTAACTAAGTTTACAATCACAGAATATATACATATATATATAAGTGCAGAACATGAAATAAATATAGTGCACATGCACTGAGTACAGAACATATCAAGCAATGACAAAATGTATACACAATGAGTACAAAACATATTAACAAATGGCAAAAGTGCGCACGCACTGTAGTACAGCACATATCAGGAAATCACAAAATGTATAGGCAATGAGTACAGATCATATTAACAAGTAACATAAAGTGCACACACACTGTAGTTCAGAATATATCAGCAAATCACAAAATGTATACGCAATGAATACAAATCATATTAACATATGACATAAGTGCACACGCACTGTAGTGCAGAATATCAAGAAATCACAAAAAGTATATGCAATGAGTACAAATCATATTAATAAATGACATAAAGTGCACACGCACTGTAGTTTTTTTTTTACTATTTTACAAGAACTAGGATAGGATAGGGAAGGATTGCATCATGGTTGTAGCACATTAGGTTGCACGCAGCTGCACTGAAAGTCCATAACTTTCTACAGAAGCACAACACCAAGTGAGACAATCTGAAGTTCTTTGCCGGCCGGAGTGGCCGAGCAGTTCTAAGCGCTACAGTCTGGAGCCGCGCGACCGCTACGGTCACAGGTTCGAATCCTGCCTCGGGCATGGATGTGTGTGATGTCCTTAGGTTAGTTAGGTTTAAGTAGTTCTAAGTTCTAGGGGACTGATAACCACTGCAGTTAAGTCCCATAGTGCTCAGAGCCATTTGAACCATTTTGAAGTTCTTTTCCTTGAAGTATTAATCAGTGTAGCCAAGACACTGAAATGTCGTAGTAATATTCCATGTTATCATTGTGGTAGTACATTAGGTACACCAAACAGTGGGACCATAATAACATCTCCATCGCTCAAGGTGGTGGACAGCATGTCGTGTCAACATCACGTTCTTGTAAGGTACACAAACGTAGAATTAGTGCAAAAACCAAATATAGTACTCCATGAGCATGAGGATAGACAGGACAAATGGATATTACAGTAATTTCTGGTAATTAGATCAGAAGGTAAAGGACATTAAGTCTTATGCCAGTCATCATTGATAATTACTAGTCTATCAACTGATTTGATTAATTGGATGCACTCATCACCCAGTTACTGAACATTTCTGTACCATGTATGAAGTATTACAGAATAATGTTCATAAGTTATCTATGTACAGAGAACATTGGTACTCATTGACCAGTTACAAACCATCAGAAGACATCATTCAAAACAGGAGCTAATGAGTAGCATCAAGCTACCAGTATTCAAATATATAGCATAAAAGTGACATAATACAAATTTAAAATATAAGAAACAGTGGCATTCGTTGGCCAGCAAGTATTGAGTATTACAAAACATTTTTCCTCATTCAAGTGACATATGACATATTTAAAATAATTATTGGCACTCATTGGCCAGTTACAAATCATCAGAAGTCATCAGTCAAAACAGGAGCTAATGAGTGTAGAGCATGCATGCATTATTACGAAATATCATTCACTATTACTCAGAACTCATCATTCAAGTGACATATGACATATTTAAAAATGTAACACTCTGTAACTATTACTCAAAGTCTGTTATTAGAAAACATCATTCAGTATTACTCATAACTCTTTTAAACTGGTAGTATTATTTGGGACTGGTAATACATTTTTTTTGTGCTAGCAATGCATTGCGTTGGGATCGATAATTAATTGCTGGGGCATAATAAAATTTGCATTTGACTTATTGCTGCAAATGAAGATGGGTAACGTCATTCGTCATGGGTCAGCTGTAGCAAGGTTATGAAACAAATAGAGTATATATGATCACATTCATGAATGACACACACAAATGGGTAAAGAAAAAAAAATGCAAGTTTAATGACCAACTGCTTATAGTACATTAATTTCATGAATAATTTCTCCTGCAAAAAATACAAAAAGGTGAAAGAAGAAACGCATATTATGCTGAAAAGTAGTGAACTTCGAATTAACAGGTAATGAAATGTGTATTAAATATATATGTTCTCTAGCTGTCCTTTCCAAAACCTTCAGTCATCATACCATGCGACATAAGACATACTGTCAAAACGAACTGCAAAAAATACCTAAATAACTACATAGCATTTCTTAACTAACAGTAAATATATAAACTTCACCATTATTTTCATCTGCAAAGAAAAACTTCATTATCATTACTATCATCACCTGCAAAGAAAAACTTCATATCCATATCACCATAATTCCATTATTATCATCACCTGTAAAGAAAAACTTCATTATCCATATTAGCATATTCTGCATCACTATTCATCTGCAAAAAAAATCACTTCATTATACAACTATTCATAGTATAGAGTTCCTTATTTTTAGCATATTTCATCAATAAAACTATGATGTGTAGTTCTGTCTGACAGCCTGCATCAATCGCCTCGTATTCTGAAAGAAAAAATTAGTTAAGACTATCATACGATGTGTATAGTATATTCTTGTTAATGCTTGTTAATTCTGATCCATTTACTCTTCGTGACGAGGTATTGCATCTTCTTTCGTTCATTCCAAAGGTGAAATTCCCATTTCTGTTTAATTGATTTCTTTTACACATTATTTCTTTCTGAAAATGATGAACAATGATTAATGTCTTGCATTTAAATCATATACCCATTAAATAAAAGCTGGTTTCTAGTGATATAATTGAGCATACAGCATAGCATGACACAAAACGTAATATGTCAAAAAACATAGACAGTGTTCAGGTGCAAAAATGTACACAGAGTATCACAATGTAGCAGCAAAAAAATGTAAAATAGTCACGATGTTGAGATATCATAAGGCAAAATGTCAAAGTCACTTGGTGTTTGTTATATCTTAAATATTTCATAGTGCATACAAACAAAACAGTAAAACAATCATACATACATGAAAAATGGAAAATGTGCACGGTCTGATGTGTAACAACAAGAAATGCCTCTCTTTGTTCAGCTTGTATGTTGTGTAGTTGATAGAGGCGAGAGTTGAAGACTTCAATGGAGAAAGAATTTTATAAAATTAATATGTCACTAGATAGAATCGCATAATTGGTCATAAAATACGTAAGTTTATCTGGAAAAATGTGCACGGTCTGATGTGTAACGACAAGGAAAGCGACCTGCTAACATTACCTTGCTGGGCACTTGCCAAGAAGAAATACGATAATCATAAGTAAGTGTTCATGTGAATATAATTGCATAAGTGGTCATAAAAAAAATCAGGAAATGGCATTACAGTGTGATAAATCATAAAGTATGTTCATTCAATAAAGGGTTTGATGTTGGAGATATGGTGATTCCCTTTGGTTTTTCTGTTTCTCAAAGTTTCGACGTGTACTACATTGGGGTGAGGAATGCTGCGAATTCGATATGGACCTGCATATAGAAGCTCAAATTTACTACATCTACTTTTTCCTCTATTAGATAAATAATGTGTGCGTACTAATATCTTCTGTCCAATGTGAAACTTACGGCGTGTACAAACCTGTTTTTGCTGTCTTCTCCGGCGCTCTGCGGCACGTTTGATGTTGTGCAGCGCAATGTCAGTTATTTCATGGTGTCGTAGTCGACGAGATGTAGGAAAGGTTACTAATTCTTTAATTTTGTTAGGTGGTTCAACATTTTTAAGTATAACAGACGGAGATAGCATAGGAGATTCATTTGGTATGGAATTAATTACATCCTGGAATGAGAGTATGTGTGTGTCCCAATCAATACGTTTTTTATGGCAGTATATTCTACACAGTTTACCAATTTCTTTCATTAATCGTTCACAAGGGTTCGAAGAAGCATGGTACCTGGATATATAGATCGGAGAAAAGTTTCTGGCTCGTAACATACGTCTCCATATAGCAGATTGAAACTGTGATCCATTGTCGGAAATTACTTTCAATACATGCCCTACATGAAATAGAAAATGTTTTACAAATGCTTTCAAAACAGTTTTAGCAGTAGCTTTGCGTAACGGAGTGAAGGTAACAAATTTCGAAGTGAGTTCAACAGCGACAAAGATGTAACAAAAACCTCTATTAGATCTGGGAATCGGTCCAAAAATATCTACAGCGGTCATGTGTCTCAATTTAACGGGTACAATGGGATGTAACGGAGGAATATGTGAAGTCGTGTCTGATTTAGCTTTCTGGCAGATTTTACATGACGCTAAAACTCGTCGAATACGTTTCTCCATGTTGGCAAAATAACAGTTCTGTCTCAGTATAAGAAAACATTTTCTGACTCCGTAATGTGCGTAACTTAAATGAGTATACCAAATTAATTTGTTAACAAGTTCGTTAGGAATACATAATAACCAGTTGTTGCCGTCAGGGTGAGAGCGGCGAAACAGAATGTTCTTGCGTACAGTATAATGGTTTCTAATGGTAACGTTATTCCTATCTTGCCAAAGGTGTTTAATTTCTTTGCAAACGTTGTCTTTGCTCTGCTCTTGTGCTATGTCTCGTAATGACGACGAAATGAAATTTTCAAATGCAACTTGTTGAATATACATGACGCTAAAATTTGCTTGGCAGAAGTTGGTTGCGATGTCTTGCTGATTGTTGCTGAGGGAACGGGATAATGCATCTGCTACAATATTTTGTGTACCGGGAATGTGAACAATTCTAAAATTAAATTCCTGTAAATAAAGTTTCCATCTACTTAATCTGTCGTGTGTAAATTTAGCGGAAAGTAAAAACTGTATCGCTCTACGGTCTGTATAAACGGTCGTATGTCTTCCATAAAGAAAATACCGAAATCTCATAAATGCACATACAACACATAATGTTTCAAGTTCTGTAACAGAATAATTGCGTTCAGCAGGCGACAGAATGCGACTCGCAAAGGCGATGTTTTTAATTACTGTACAACCATCTTCTTCAGTTTCCTGAAAAATATGTACGCCTAAAGCGGTGTTAGAACTGTCGGTGGCAATGGAAAAATTTCTAGTAAGATCTGGGTGTGATAAAAGTGGTGCATTCAACAGAGCTTCTTTCAGGTTCATAAATTCAGAATGTGCTTGCTTATCCAAGGACCAAATAGTGTTTTTGCCTGTCAATTGACATAATCTAGGGGTATCTAAAGCAGAGTAATGAATAAATTTACGAAAAAAGTTAATTAAACCCAAAAAAACTGCGTAGTTGTTTCTTCGTCGTAGGAACAGTAATGTCACGTAAAGCTTGAAGTTTTTCCGGGTCAGGCGCAACGCCCTCTGCTGAAATTACATGTCCAAGAAATTTTATAGAAGTTTTGCCAAAGTGCGATTTACTGAGATTAACTGTGAGTTCTTGTGCACGAAAAGTTTGCAACAGTTGTTCAGATTGTGTTCAGACCAGTTAGCTTCTGCAATAAGAATGTCGTCTACATACGTTGTGATTCTGTCTTTTAATACAAAAGTGTGTATCGGATGTCGTCAAAAGTAATAACATTTTCGTGAACAAGATTCTGCGTGTCAAAAGTAGTGCTTACGTTGCTGAAACATGCAACTTGTACTGTATCTGGTCAAATTCTATCTGACGTGCTGTTATATTCGGGAGGATGCTGTGGCATTTCGACTATTTGTACTGTTCTGTTATTTCTTCCTGACGTATTACGTTCGGGATGATATCTACTGTCTGGTTCATTCATGATAATATGTTGTTGTGGATGATTTTGCTGCTGATAAGACCGACTGTTATTAAACGTACGCTGAAAATTGTGCTCATAACTTTTACGTCTGTCATGATAGCCATTTCTATACGGTGCATTGCGATAGGCATTGAAATGGTGTGTTTTCTGTACGTACTGATTCCCTTGTTGCTGTGCGTTACTATTTGTTGGGGCCGACGCTATACGCGTACGCGGCGAAACATTAAAGCTTGCTTGACCTTGCAGACTGCATTGTTGGTTAGGTATGCTAACCGGCTGGCTTTGATGCTGTTGCGGTGAAAAACCTCTATTGTTACCAAAATGCGATTACTGATAATTTTGACGATTGCTGAAAATGTTGTACATACTGATGATTACAATTTTATTTGTTATCAAAATTACGCTGGTAGTTCTGGAGTGCCTAATGAAAACTGTCACTTTCGGTAAAACTTGTCATGTCAGGTTTTCTTTATTCATTCTAAATCATAGATATATCGATAGTTGAAGAGCTGTTCTGATAGATATAAAGGATAGTAGAAGAGAAGGCAGCAGTGCAGAAAACTAAAGATGAAACAGCACTACTACGGCTCGGGGCCCTGTGCTCGCTACAGCACATATTCATCTAAGCGTAATGAATCCCCTGAGGTCAATCACGCGCTGCAAATAAATTTTAGTTTCTGCGTTACAGGCAATTCCGGTGAAAATTCAAAAGCAAATTGTTGTATCCATGCCAATGCTAGTTTCTGCATTATAGGCCAAGCTGATGAAAATACAAAAGCAAATTGTCGTATCCAGTCCACAGCGTGTACCTGTGCTCTGTCATTTTTAAATACTTTAGATTTTTTTACGGATAAAAATTGCTTGTAATCAACGTTATCGTTTCTGTATGTTTTAGCAGGTTGAGAAATGCGTGAGAATCTATTTATCTGTGTCTCTTCGGATTCCAAGTCGCGTGGTCTCTGTAAATTACTTAAGTTATACTGGCTGTGTGAGTGTGACAAATGTTCGGAATGTGGCGTATGCTGTGACGTGTTATTGACTGAAACATTTTTCATCTCTGTCACTTCTTGCTGTAAAGTTGACAATTTTCTACGTAATGTATTATTGGACGAATCTATCTCACTGATCGTCTGCTGTAAATTTTGGAATTCAGGTGTTTGATTAAACGAAATCGGTGAAGTATCGTTTGATTTGCTGTCATTATTACTTTCAATAACGTCAACTGGCCAATTCATCATATTTTTCAGTCAGTATTTTTACCTGATCATCGTTTTTAGTGTCACAAGCATTAATTTGTTTTTGTATTTTACGTGTGGTTTCTTTCAATTTTTTAATGTCTACTTTGATGGCATCGGGATCCTGTATTAGTTCTAATTGTTCGAGTCTGTCGGTCACTGTCTGAAAGTCTACTGTATGTGTATGTGTTTTTGATTTAAGATCGGAAATTTCATCACGCAATTCGGTATTCAACTGTTTGATGGTATTAATTTCGTCTGATACTGTAGCAATATTGTTGTCTACATATGTTTTCGCCTTCGTAAACAATTTACGCTTATCTTCCTGTCTCTGTGCAGTAATTGTTTCCATGACTTGTCATTTTACTTTATTTTGTTCCTGTATGAATATACGGTAACGCGTTTCACTATTTTGTAAGTGGTGATTAAAACGTTCGTCAATTTGACTGTTCTGTTGGTCAAATTTCGCGTCTACTTTTGCATCCAGTGTGCGCGAAAGTTCTGCTGACATTAATTTAAACTCGTCGCGTAACTGTGTTGTGTTTTCAGAGCATTGTTTAGCGACTGCACTAATTTCGTCTCTAAGTGATTCTGTTGTAACTGCTTGCGTATTCCTTAATTCTTGAGCAACAGATCTAATTTCTTCTCTACTTTTCCTAGCACAAGCCTTAATTTCCTCACGTAATTGTTCCTTAGTATCATGACATTGCGCGGCAATGGCTGTAATCTGTTCACTAAGCTGTCTGGAATTGTTGTCTAATTTTTCATTAAGGTTGTCATATTTTTCATTAAGTTGTTTGTTCTGTTCATTAAGTTGTTTGAAATTTTCACAAAGTTGTTTGTGATTGTTGTCATGTTCTTTCTTAAACTGTAGCAATACTGCCATAATTTGATCCAAGCCAAAATTAGCGACTCTATTTTCTATGCTGTGTGTTGGTGTATCTGTATTTGTCACGTTTTCTGTAACCGTTTGGTCATTCTGTAATTCTTGAAAAGATTTCCCAATCGGATGTGCACTGTTAATCACTACCTCGGAATCAAATAAATCTGTCGTATTTTGAGTACACTGTTCATTTTCGTTAGAAAAATTCATCTGTTCACAATTCAAATTTTGCAAATCGGGCGTGTCGAACTGGGCAGCGTTCAGTGTAACAGAACGTCCCGCGTCATCAATTGTCGTTAAATTAACAGAAGACACAATTGAATTTGTTTGCTCATCATTAGCATTAAAATCATTACTAGTGATCAGTACGCACTGATTGTTTGTAAATGGAGGACTATCATTAAGACACTGAGTGTCGCAAGTATTATCGGTCAAATTATTAGAGTCGGCTATTTCACTCATTACACATCGCGATGTACTGTTAACAGTTTTTCGCGGCATTTTCACTAATCAAAATTAAGCACAAATGAAACAAGGACAATGCAAAATGCAACAAACACAATTACAACAAAGAGCAACAAATTGCCGATGATCTGTGAAAGAAAGAGTGACAAATTAGTAAATGCGTTACGTCAGATGCAAACTACGTTTAAGTAAATAAGAGCAGATATATGACTACTTCTCAGAAGATTCACAAAGAAATACGATCCGGGCCGGATGTCGCCAAGTGTAACCTCCCCACAATAATCATAATATAAAAATGAAAATGAACCATGAACCAGGTGTAACCTCCCCTCGGAAATAAGAATTAAATGAATTTTAAATATTGTAACCTCGGAACAAAATTGGCTCCCATTTATTGTCTCCGTGAAGAAATGCATTCACATTTAATGTAACCACAAAATTCAATTCCTAAACCCAGAAATAATAAAAAAATTCAGTAACCTGGTAAATTTTATTACGACAGCAATGCTGCGCCACGGCCCTGTACTCTGAATAAAAAAGCAAAAATTCTTACCTCAATAAAAATTGCGATTATATCTGCTCTTACCTAAAAAATTTTCGGCTGAGCCCCGTGCAATACTGGCCTATGCTTTGTGATTCATGAAAGGAAAGATAATCCATTGAATAAAATCTTTAAATTGAAATGAATTCCTTTTTTTTAAAAAAAAATTACTTTATATTATAAAAATTATTATTGGGGCATTTTTTGAAAGAAATTGGATGACAGTTAACATACATTACTAGATATACGCAAGGCTGCTTCTTTACCTTCTACAATAATACCCATCCTCCAGAGTCCCGACCAGAGCAGACTGCCGACACGCGCAGACACGCGCCGACTACTGCCGACTCACGCAGGCTACTGTCGACTACAGCCGACTAATGTCGACTAGCAACAACTAACTACATACTGCTCTCTGGTCAGAGACTCTCCTAAGTCTTGCCTGTTGCAGGCAGCGCATACATCGCATACCTGTTACAAACTACAAGGGCTTAAGCGGGAATATTGCACGATATCCCACAACAAATTTCGAATGTTTTCAACCGAAATTGGCAGAGGAATAAAATGTGATGCATTACTTATTGAACGCTCCTCGTACATACCTATCGAAGTATTCTACTCACCAATTTAAATAGTCGTTTGGTCCTCGCTTTCCCTAATGATTTTAGAATTTCCGGTGGTATGTTGCTAATTTCTTCTTGACTTGCCCTCTTATTTTTTGAGAAATGTATGTCATGTACGATGTAACCTAAGTAAATGTGATGTGCAGAAATAGTGCAGTATCTGGAGGCAGCGACATAGATCAGCATTCGAGAGTTTCTTGAGATCCCCACCCCAAATTTTCTATTTCTGCACCTGAACAATTTTGTTCAGTTGAGAATAACGGATTGATATTTCACGGCCATGGATGATATCAAAGAACGAACATGCGAGGCTAGGTTTAATCTCTGCGAGAGCTTCCTCACAAGTACTTCACAGGGATATCTCACACAAAATCTAGAAATACCGTGACAAACAGTCAAATGCCCAGTGGCAGACTGTTTTTCAAGTGCTGTTGTTCTGTTTTCTTGTTGGTATACCTCTGAAGCCTGGGAATTTGTTAAAATATAACTCCCCGCAGCCTGTTTTACGTCAGTTGAACGACTACTTTAAGTGGGTGTTCATAGGTCACGCGTGTGAAAGTGTCAGTAAATCTAACGTTACGGACATCTCCGGACGAGATGAGGTGAATAACGTACAAGCAATCAGCTGGGCGGTGTGTGTCATGACATCCATGTCCACGTTACCTGCATTCTCGTGGACATGTAACTCTCAGCGTTAAAAGTGGAAACTGGTTACTATTAATAATTTTTTCATAATGAGGGGCCACAGTCATAATATATTTCTTTAAAGTCAGTACCGCCATTAGACAGCGTTACATTTACACTTACGCAATCAGGATTTCGGCTTCAAAGTGCCAGTATCAAGTGTTATTTACAACTGTTATAAATTGCCATCTTAGGCAATTATAACACTTACACTTTCACAATCATGATTTCGACTTCAAAGTGCCATTATCAAGTGTTTTTTTTTTTACATGTGTTATAAATTGACACCTTAGGCAAATATGACACTTGTAAAAAACACTTGATAATGGCACTCTGAAGCCGAAATCATGAGTGTGTAAGTGTAAATGTAACACTGTAAATAAACAACAGTCTAATAGCGGTACTGGCTTTAAAGTGATTACTGTTAGTCATTAGTTCGAGTACCACCACTAACATGACGTCAGTGCGTCACAATGGACATACCGAAATATTGGGGTTGTGTTACCTGCAAATGTGTATCGATACGACCAAGTGCAGTGTTACCTTGTTATTGGTATGGAAGGCGAAACTGCCGCTATCACGTGACCAGCGCCGCTTGAATAGCTATCAGTATTTCTCCAAGCGCAGCGTCAACGTCTGACAGACAGGATGTTTACTTCCAGAATGAATTTTCTCTCGGCAGCGGACTGTGCACTAACTGAAGCTTGCTGGTAGATTATAACAGGGTGCTGTATCGAGACTCGAACCTGGGGCGTTTGTGAGGTAAGAGAGCGGAAGTGAAGCTGTGAGAGGGGTCTTTGGTCTTGTACAGCTGTTTGGTTTTCTTTATATTTTTTAATTACTTGTTTTCTTGATTTACGTATATAGTTTGAAGGATAGGTTGATAAATGTTAAGCTTTGCATGAATATTTGTCCAATGCTTTAATTCATTGTTAATCAGCACAAAAAATCTATATTATCGGTAGGTCACTTGCCCACGAATGGCGAAGGTCTCAGGTTCGAGCCCCAGTCGGGGATATAGTTTTGTCTGACAGAAAATTTCAGTTCATATTCGTCATATTGTTGAAGCAGACGCTAGTGAGCACATTAAATTGCACTACAGTGGTTAACAGACAATGCTCATATACACTATAAGAGAAAAAATGACGCACTACGAAGAAATTATCCGAATTAGACGGAAATCGGTAGATGTACAGACAAACAAATGTTTGTAATTTGGGAAAAAATGGATGATTGTGAAGAAAGAGCTTCTCAAATTGAGCGATTCAATATCGTGTTGATCGACCTTTAGACCTTACGCAAGCAGTTATTGGGATTGCCATCGATTCATAGAGTTCTGAATGTCCTCCTAATTGATATCGTGCCAAGTACCGTCCAGTTGACGTTTTAGATGCTCAAAATACCGAGATGTTGGAGAGCACTGCCTACAGTGCTCGAAACGTTCTCAATCTGGGAGAGATCTGGCGATCTTGCTGGCCAACGTATGGCCTGTCAGGAACGAAGACAAGTTCTAGGAACTCTCGCCGTGAGCAGGTGGACATTATCTTGCTGAAGTGTAGGCTCAAGATCGCTTGCCATGAAGGGCGACAAAAGGGGGCGTACAATACGGTCGATTTACCGCTGTGTTGTAAGGGACCGCGAATGACAACCAAAGGGTCCTGGTTGAAATGAAATGGCACCATTGACTGTCACTCCTGGTTGTTGTCTGGGGCGCCTGCAGACACATCTTCGCTGGTCATCAAGACTCAGTTGGAAGTGGGACTCATCAATGAAAACAACTGTACACCAGTGAATGAGATTCCAGACCGAACAGGCCCTACACGACGGCAAACGGGTTTGTTGGTGCAGACAGGTCAATGGTAGTCGGCGCAAGGGGCGCCGTGAGCTCAGCTCCCATTCTGTGAGCCACCTATTAATGATAATGAAGCAACAGCTGCGCGTCGATCGATGGTAATGATGCCTCTCTGAACGTTGCTCGGTCCTCACGTTCGGTGGCCTCTCTAGGTCGACCGCTTCCTCCTAGACTCTGTCCTCGTCTGTGGTTCACCCATTCGTGCCAACATCGTTGAATAACTACATTGCTCTTATTCAAATATCATGCAGTTCGCCGATTACTCCAATAGGCTTCTTTGAGCACATCAACATGTCATCTCTCAAATGCTGACATCTACGTATATTGTTCACGCACGTGTCTGCGAGGGATACTTAGTGTCCAAATGAGTATGCGAAATGAAATTTGCAAAGCCTGTATGATCTGCTATAGACGTGTCCCCTCTTTACTATCCATGCAGTTGCGCGGTGAAATTGTGTTGCAGCGTCACACATTCACACACTGGTAGCCGAAGATTACAATTTTGCATTTTGCATCGAAATCTATATAAATATCAATTTGTAACCAATTTGCATAACTTCTTCATGGTTCGTCGCTTTATCATGTCTTACATTGTATATTCCTTGTTTGTTACAGTAGACAATTGTGAATTAACCAGCATTTCGCTCTCGTTTAAGTATATGGCCGAAAGAGTCAGCCTTGAGGAATTGTGGAACGAACCCTGTCGTCCAGGACCAGATGCCACAAAGAGCGCAGATTCACCAAGAGTTTGGGAAACTCAGAGGCTTCAATGATCTATTGAGGCCTAAGCGCTGAAGTGTGCGAGTGAGGCAGACGAGAACCTACGTCATAGCGAAACCCAGTAGAAGGCTTTTGTAGCCAACGAGACGTAACAGTGTTAAATATGGCAGACCTAAGATCGACCATAAAGGGAAACATTTATGAAAACTATTCAATTCTGTAGTAGTGCAGGGAATGAAGCCACCGTAATTTTAATCTGCCATCCTCCACAAATTTTCATGTTGAGCCCAATAAAACTTGAATATTGATTATATCTATAATAGTTTAGGATTTACTGTTGAAGTGAAAGTAACAAGTTTTCTAATAAAGACTTGAATGCTAAGATCTGAACGCTTTTGTCGATCTTAACGATCGACATTTCATACAGAAGCGCATCATTAAAATGACGAACGTTGTAAATATCAACTCTGTAATTTTATTTGTTTAAAACATATAGAAAATTTAAATTATCAGTATTTTCAGTTAAGCACCAGATCATCATTTCCTCGACACAAAACTCATTGAACGATGACAGCATGACACCTTATTGAAACATTAGGTAATACAATATTTGTTGTAAAGCTTAGTGCATAATAGTTACTTTTGTTCTTTATTTATTTATCAGAAAGCACATTGGTGCAATGCTACTGGTCGTGACATTCAAAGCTAAGAATGAAATTGTATTGGTTTTATGCAAAAGAATTTATTGTTTATTATGTAATGTATATTATTTTTACTTTATTTAGAACATAAAAGTGGTCAAGCTTTGATTATTTAAATATGTTAAAACGTAAAATAATGTAGAATAAGCTGTAGCCAATCAGATGGACGGCTTCAGAGAAGGGAACTGCCCTAGTCCGTTGAGTGACGATGTGCAACACGCTGGAAACGAGGCCTGGGACGGGCAGCGACAGAGCTGGTCGAGACACGAAAGCGGACAGTTCGGCTGGAGGCACCACTGGGGACAGTTCGGATTGAGACGTGAAAGCAGACAGACGGTCTTAAGGCAGCTAGGAAGTGAAACGAGGTAGAAAATTTCGCGTTGTGTGGTATCGCGGGACTTAGTCTCCGAGCGGTGAGCAGCAGCGCGCCTGGTGTAAACTCTAAAGCATAGTTAACAACGTGGAGTATCGAACTTGTAACTCGCGATGAGATTGTGAATGATCGAACTGTGTCGAACGGATATGCGCTCGTGTGTAACAGTAACTCTAAATACGACCACTTTCGCTGTTAGTTTGCTTTCTGAATAAACATTATTCTAACCAAATCGCAACTGTCTGGCCTACATCATTTATGGGTCGTTAATTTAGTTCCCGATATTATTATTACTGTTATTATATGTTATGTTAACTTTGTATTTTGCAAACTTGCCATCAAGCAGACAATTTTACCAAAGGGTCACAAGTGTCTAATTTAGGGCGTGTAATGCTACATGTACGGTTCAACCCCTAGACGAGTTTGAGCCAAAACATTTCGGCGAAGAGAAACCGCATGTGAGCCCGAACATATTTGGGATATTAGCTCGCACAATACACATGTGCATTGACTGAGGTTTTGGGATGTTTATATATTTGTTGGCCTGAATGAAAAAATGGTTATTCGTAATTCTTGATTTGGTAAACTTAAAGTAAAACAAAAGTGGTATTAAGGACTTAGTAACTCGTCAGAATACAGGTAATGTTAAAAGATGATGTTTAATGTTGAATGACCAACAGCTACCTGTCTTCCATTAATTTTATACTGTTTAATATTACCGTATCAACAATGTCAGAACATTACTCAATTTTTCATTTTTTGGTGAAACCTCATTCCTTGTCCGCATTTGCTTAGGAAATGGGCTTCTGCCTTGAGCAAACACAATTTTTCTTGTTTTATAACCATAAAAGTTTCAGAGCAGTTTCTTAAACTTCAGTGGATTTTATTACTGATCTGTTGAACAACATACAAAGAATTTATGCATTATGATACTTACCAGTTTTAGATATTGTATTATTTACATTACTAAAAGTAATGACAGAAATATTAACACAATGAATAAATATATACCTAATTATTACACAACGATGTTCACAAGTTTGTTTGATATTTACAGCACAGTTGTAATTATTGCCTTGCAGTATGTCACCTGCAGTTAATAAGCGTTTATCACTGTTTTGTTAATGTAATTTCTCGAATTTTAGCCTTTACATGATATCCATTTTTTTCTGTAGCACTATCATCATTTAGTGTTGTTTTGTAAACAACGATTCGTTGTTATACTCTTCGACCAGTGTTCGTCAGGTTACAGTACCATTTATTCAAAAAATGTGTTGAAACGTACGCTGATTATGATTATGCTTTGTGAAATGTTGATTGGGGAGAGGGAGCAAGCATTGTATGAAATATGTGTAGTTACTTATTGTAGATCTCGCGTTTCCGTGCTTCTGTAGGGTGACTGAGTGGAGCTTCCTAACACGCACTTTTTCGCTGTTTGTGTGATGTTCACTTGTTCTGCCACTTCTTCCGTGTCTTCTGGACGGAAATTTTAAATTTTGCTATGATGTTAGTCTGTGTTAGTGTTCGTGTGTGTGTGTGTGTGAGAGAGAGAGAGAGAGAGAGAGAGAGAATAAGAGAAGAGCGAGAGAGAGTATTGGGTGTCTTGGTCTTCTGATAATTCATTTAGAGCTGAGAACAGGATTCCACTGCATAGGACTGTGTCTTCATCCATCACTTCTTTTCATTCCACTATGGCATTTTGTATATGGGAATTTTCTTGTATTATAAGTTTCTGTGAGGAGTTATTGCTGCATTGTGGAATTTTTAACGCTGTTTACGTCATGGCGCAACGTTTTGGTTTACAAACAAGGAGAGAAAGCTATGTTTCTCTGTATCTAAGAGTAGCCGCAAATCGCGCAACGAACTCGCTTATGACATGACGTATGCCGAGAAAAACGGCAACAAAAAACGCAAAAAATATGCCGGAAACATCGGCCACAATCGTAAAATCATGCTGTGACGCATAGTACATAAGAATCAAAGAACACACTGATGATGGCGATATTCGTCGCTGAAACTAGTCTGGGAATAAATAAATAAATAACGAAGGTGTTTTGCATCAAGGCAGACTCACAACCTCATATTGCTTTCTATGCAAACGCTTATCAGTGGAAGAGTTTCAAAGTAAAATTATAGGCCGAAGTCATTTTTACGCCTGAAGACTTCTTTCCATTGCGTTCTGTTTGCTAGAAACCCTTCAGTCCAATCATACAGTTGGTCTCATAGTCCGTGCGCTTGTATTTTGTTCATTAGGTTGCGGTGCTGAACTGTACGGGATGCCTTACGGAAGTCAAGGAACAGACCCGGCGTCTTTTTGACCGCCCGTAGCTTATCTCCTGATTCTCGTAGACGAAGAGAATGATACGGGTTTCACACAGTCGTTTATTTTCGGTCACCTTGTGCACAGCATGTTAAGGGGGGTCCCAGAATATTACATTGGACGAGGACCAGAATCATGATATTAAATGTTACTCATCTGCACATTCTCACTTCACAGATATGGAAAGATGTCCTCTGTCAAACGGGTATCTGGTGATGTATGGAGACTTGCGAACATCAGAGAATTACGAACACAACCGATTCACGGAATAATTTACCTGGTCCAGAGGGACGAGTAATCATTCTCATCCTCTTCTTCTCGGTGACTGGACAACAACAGTTCGCTTGTACCAGGACCCGAGCGAACGCTACTTTAGCATAACTCTATGCAATAACAGATACATACACTGAAAGCCAAGCACACTGGTACACCTGCATAATACAGTATCGTGTAGGGCCCCCGTGAGCACGCAGAAGTGCAGCTACACGACGTGGCATGGACTCGACTAATGTCTGAAGCAATGCTGGAGGGAACTGACACCATGACTCCTGCAAGGCTGTCCATAAACACGTAAGAGTACGAGGAGTGGTGATTCGAAGGATTGGTAATCTCTTCTGGACAGCACGTTCCAAGGCAATATGCTCAAATATACTACTGGCCATTAAAATCGCTACACCACGAAGATGACCAGCTACAGACGCGAAATTTAACCGACAGGAAGAAGATGCTGTGATATGCAAATGATTAGCTTTTCAGAGTATTCACACAAGGATGGTACCAGTGGCGACACCTACAACGTGCTGACATGAGGAAAGTTTCCAAACGATTTCGCATACACAAACAGCAGTTGACCGGCGTTGCCTGGTGAAACGTTGTTGTGACGCCTCGTGTAAGGAGGAGAAATGCGTACCACCACGTTTCCGACTTTGATAAAGGTCGGATTGTAGCCTATCGCGATTGCGGTTTATCGTATCGCGACATTGCTGCTCGCATTGTTCGAGATCCAATGACTGTTAGCCGAATATGGAATCGGTGGGTTCAGGAGGGTAATACGGAACGCCGTTTTGGATCCCAACGGCCTCACTAGCAGTCGAGATGACAGGCATCTTATCCGCATGGCTGTAACGTATCGTACAGCCACGTCTCGATCCCTGAGACAACAGATGGAGACGTTTGCAAGATAACAACCATCTGCATGAACAGTTCGACGACGTTTGCAGCAGCATGGACTATCAGCTCGGAAACCATGGCTGCGGTACCCCTGACGCTGCATCATTTAGGAGCGCCTGAGATGGTGTACTCAACGACGAACCTGGGTGCACGAATGGCAAAACGTCATTTTTTCGGATGAATCCAGGTTCTGTTTATACCATGATGATGGCCGCATCCGTGTTTGGCGACATCGCGGTGAACGCACATTGGAAGCGTGTATTCGTCATCGCCATACTGGCGTATCACCCGCCGTGAGGGTATGGAGTACCATTGGTTACACGTCTCGGTCACCTGTTGTTCACATTGACGGCACTTTGAACAGTGGACGTTGCATTTCAGATGTTTTACGACCCGTGACTCTACTCGTTCATTCGATCCCTGCGAAATCCTACATTTCAGCAGGATAATGCACACCGCATGTTGCAGGTCCTGTACTGGCCTTTGTGGATACAGAAAATGTTCGACTGCTGCCCTGGCCAGCACATTCTCCAGATCTCTCACCAATTGAAAACGTCTGGTCAATGGTGGCCGTGCAACTGGCTCGTCACAATACGCCAGTCACTACTCTTGATGAACTGTGGTATAGTGTTGAAGCTGCATGGGTAGCTGTACCTGTGCATGCCATCCAAGCTCTGTTTGACTCAATGCCCAAGCGTATCAAGGCCGTTATTACGGCCAGAGGTGGTTGTTCTGGGTACTGATTTCTCAGGATATGCACCCAAATTGCGTGAAAATGTAATCACATGTCAGATCTAGTATAATATATTTGTCCAATGAATACCCGTTTATCATCTGCATTTCTTCTTGGTTCAAAAATGTCTCTGAGCACTATGGGACTTAACTGCTGAGGTCATCAGTCCCCTAGAACTTAGAAGTACTTAAACCTAACTAACCTAAGGACATCACACATATCCATGCCCTAGGCGGGATTCGAACCTGCGACCGTAGCGGTCGCGCGGTTCCAGACTGTAGCGCCTAGAACAGTTCGACCACCCCGGCCGGCTTTCTTCTTGGTGTAGCAATTTTAATAGCCAGTAGTGTATGTTCATCCCTGGGGAGTTTGGTGGCCAGCGGAAGAGCTTAAAATCAGAAGAGCGTTTCTGGAGCCACTCTATAGCAATTCCAGACGTGTGGGGTGTCGCATTGTCCTGCTGGAATAGCCCAAATCTGTCGGAACGCACAATGGCCATGAATTGATGTAGATGATCAGACAGGCTGCTTACGTACGTGTCACCTGTCAGAGTCGTAACTAGACGTATCAGGGGTGCACACGCCCTACACCATTAAAGAGCCTCCTCCAGCTTAAACAGTCTCCTGCTGACATGCAGGGCCCATGGATTCATGAGGTTGTCTCCATACCCGTGGACGCCCTTCCGCTCGATACAATTTGAAACGAGACTCGTCCGATCAGGCAACATGTTGCCAGTCGTCAACAGTCCAATGTTAGAGTTGTCGGACCCAGGCAAGGCGTAAAGCTTTGCGTCGTGCAGTCGTCAAGTGTACACGAGTAAACCTTCGGCTTCGAAAGCGCATATCGATGATGTTTCGTTGAATGGTTCGCACGTTGGTACTTGCTGATGGCCCAGCACTGAAATCTGCATCAACGTGCAGAAGGGTTGCACTTCTGTAACGCTGAACGGTTCTCTTCAGTCGTCGTTGGTCCCATTCTTGAAGGATCTTTTTCCGGCCGCACCGATGTCAGAGATTTGATGTTTCACCGGATTCCTAATATTCACGATACACTCGTGAAATGGTCGTACGGGAAAATCCCCACTTCATCGCTACGTCGGAGATGCTGTGTTCCATTGCTCCTGCGCCGACTATAACACCACGTTCAGACTGACTGAAATCTTGATAACCTGGCACTGTAGCGGCAGTAACCGATCTAACAACTGCGCCGGACACTTGCTTTTGCCCCCGTAGCGCCGTATTCTGCATGTTTATATATCTCTGTATTTGAGTATGCATGCTGATACCAGTTTCTTTGGCGGTTCAGTGTATTTAAAACTTCGGAGTGCAGTTTATAAGTGATTCTTTGAGACATTGCTTCCAATGTAAATATTAAAACACAATTTTAATTTGTCGAAGGTAATCACAGCAGTGTCCCAAATTGCAGCTGCGGAAAACTATTACCGCGAACAGTGCATCATATTTATATAGCAACACGAAATTATCACGAATAGTTAAGTAATCTGGACGTCCGTCTGTAGCTATACTTACGGGTAGTTACATGCTCATCAAAATCAGTTATATCGAACACGTTTATCCCTATTTGTTTGTATTAGGATATTACACTACAGTAATATTAATCTCCACGCCATACCAAAAATAATGAAAAAACACAAACAAGTGTTTCTTCAATAAATTAAAAATATTATTGTACGGCGGATACAACTGCTTTTCAGGTTTTCATGGCAGTTATACTGCTGGCGTTTACTGATACTACAAAAATGAACTTCACTCAAATGACATTCCTGTCGTCAGAAATTTCAGTTACTCCTAAGCTTTTTTCAACTTCGATTTCCTTTTTAAGTATCATGTTTTGTATCCCGTGACGCCAGAAATAATTACCAAATCATTCAATAAATTCTAGAGAACTGTCTAAGTTGCAAAACTTTTTCATAATCCGCAAGAGACATCGGATTTCGGTGAGCAAATTAACATGCGCTATGTCAATCTTTTTTCTCATCTATTCTTGTATCCAATCATTTTCTTTTGCTGTTGTTTTTTGACAGTTACGTTTAATAAAATTTGAACGAAATTCAATGTTCCTTCGACATTTTGGCTTCTTTAAATCACGTAGCCAACTGAAAACACTGACATAACTGTTGTGATGTGATGGTGACGTGGCATAGTGTGAGTGACAATATAGTGTTCTTAGTAAATATCGAGCGTCTGGAGGCCTCTGTCTGCTACAGGTGGTGTTGGGTAAGATGCGGACACGACGACTTGAAAGCGGAGATTTGCGAACATCGCCACCTCGAGGAAGGCCTTCTCTTGTCCCGAACGAAGGACAGTGCGCAGACAAACCCATTACTTGTCATCAATTGAAAAATGGTCGAGTGCAGTTACTTTACAGTTAAGAATTTAATTAATGTTATTCAGCTTCAGTATGTGCACGACCAAAATCAGTCACTACATAATCAGCCTTCCAACGAAGCGCTTAACCATGGTGCATCACTGCAATCGTACCGAAATTATCACGGTTCAGACACTGGAAAAAAGTACTCTACAACAAGAGAGCATCAATAGGAAAACTCTTCAAAATACAGTTACTAAAAGAAAAAGAAATTAAACTGTCTTAACCAAAGTCGTCTGCTTGGACGAATTCTGGGTTATATCCACAGCAGCAAAAAAGTGTTATAACTGGTCTAGAGTTCATCATGGACAGGGAAATAAGGTAAAGAGCGGGGTAGTATGAACAGCCCAGTGATACAACTATTCTCATCAAAATCGTAACCAAACTAACGCCAATAATTATAATGTAGCTGTAGATTCCGACGTCACAATTAGAATGAGGTATATAACAGTTATTGTAAGAGAAGGACGGCAGTAGGAATAACAGAGGACTCTTGAGTTCTACGATAAACTTCAGCTAGTAATAGTACATACACAGAACGAAAAATAAGAGGAGTACACGTGGAATAGGCAAGGAGACACAGGAAGATACATGTTATATTACAGCATGATGAAGCACTGATTCCGACATTGGATACTGTATAGTAACGAATACCCAGGAGCATACATAGGCAGATCACAATTTAATAATATGAAGAGTAGGCTTAAGTTGTGAGAATTCTCATGAAGATTCAACTAACAAGGAATGAAATACTGAAGCAGTGAGGAATGATGATATGTGTTCGAAGTTCTATGGGCCTCTGGAGACTGCGATAGGTTCGAGCAATCCTCTTAGGCAGGGTTGCCTTTTTCATTTGAGGCTTCCACAGAAATGCTTCCTGGTACGTAAAAATAAGTTGTACAACGTTTGGACTCCACGTTAAGCAGAAGTCACGTAATTAGTATAGGTTATTTGATACTTAGATCGAAATATGTTATCACAAAAAAACTTACTCGATAAAGTACAGTACTCAAATCATCTTTTGGATTCACGATTGTATTACCTTCAGCACTCCCTGGAAATTCCCTACAGAATTAACACGTTTTTAATTAATGCGAATGTGCTTAGTGCTAGAAAGACGCACTCTGTTTGGATCAGCTAGTCGTTTGTCACCATACGAGCCTCAAGTTGGTTAGCATTTGGAGTACACGATCCTTACACCGCCACATGTAGATAAACTCACAGCAGACGCCTACGGTTATGTCATCTCTCTGCGCAGACAGCATATCGGCAGACATAACATAAGTTTTCTTGGAATTACAGAGCCTGGAGTGATTCAACTCGTCTCGGCATTCCTATGTTTATAAACTGGATATTTAAAATGCATTAAATTTCACTAATTATCGCCTAAGGAAAGGAACTGGAACACTACATAAGTTAACAGAAAATAAAACAGCAATCGAGCAGTGAAATTTGATGTAATGAACTTGAAGGTATACACTTTCATCTGAGAACTGAGTACTGTAACAACCACCAGTATTGCTTGGTTGCTCTCACATAGTTCTCAGAGAAAATGTGACAATAGACGCTGGCCGTAAGCGTCTAGATTTGGACTAAGTCTTCCCTTCTATTAAGCCAGTTGGAGAAAATACAGGGTGTCGTAGAAAATTCCGTAACCCACATTGTGCAACTGAACAGTGTCCAACGAACTCCATTCGCAAAACAGTTGCTGAGCTTCAAGTACCGTTATGAACAGTGTATGGCCACATCAAAAACATATTTCAAAATGGTAGATACAGGCCGACGTCATCATCATCACCGTCTTCAAGGATTAGGCCTTCTAGCCTGTGCTGTGCCAGAATTATTCACTCTATCTCTTTAAGGGACATCCAAAATTCCACCTGCCACTTGGGCTATATTGTATTGCCGCTTTAATTATTCTGTCGTTATACATATGTTGGACATTGTCTTTCAAGTTCGCTTGGTATTTTTCAGTTATGTATGTGTAACAGTTAATGTGTAGGGAACACTGCAACCGTCCACAAGTTTTCTTGAAATGATTTTATTGCACCATTGCTGGTCTTGGGCCTGTTGATTACATAGTTGTACACTTATATATGCTCGACACATTGTACCTACTTCCTGAAAAACCCGCCTTTACATATTATAAGACACAAGTGTGAATTTCTATTACAGTCAATTTTGATAACTGAACTGCACTAATTACAAGATGGTGGGTACATTTGCTTACATCAGCTGCTGATTTGATGTGCCAAAGAACATGATGTTGTAAGTAGTTCGTTTAGGTTTTTGTGTTGGTAACGCCACGTTACCTGGGCTGTGGGCTGTGGGCTGTGTGCAGTCTGTGGCTGGTTGGCATTGTTGGAATATTCGCTATTGTAGTGGTGGGCAGTTGGATGTGAACAGCGCGTAGCGTTGGACAGTTGGAGGTGAGCCGCCAGCAGTGGTGGGTGTGGACATATATATATGCGTGTGTGTGTGTGTGTATAATGACTTTTGACGTTATTAAGGTAAATACATTGTTTGTTCTCTATCAAAATCTATCATTTGCTAACTATGCCTATCAGTAGTTAGTGCCTTCAGTAGTTAGAATCTTTTATTTAGCTGGCAGTACTGGCGCTCGCTGTATTGCAGTAGTTCGAGTAACGAAGATTTTTGTGAGGTAAGTGATTCATGAAAGGTTTAGGTTATTGTCAGTCAGGGTCATTCTTTTGTAGGGATTATTGAAATTCAATTGCGTTGCGCTAAAATATTGTGCGTCAGTTTGGTGATGATCATAATAAGTAAAGAGAAAACTGTTTTGAGTACGTTGAGTTTCGCTCAACTGTTTGAAAATCAAATAACGTAACAGGTTTTACTATCACAGTCATTAAAAATTTTTCTAAGGGGACATTTCATATGTCGACCCTTAGCCGATGATACCTCACTGGAATCTTCTGAATTTTTTCTTGTAGTTTGTGTAATTAGTGTAGTTATTGTTTATTGCTAGAGCGTAATTGTAGAGAGAATTTCCTTTGTATTTGTAGTTTTTCATTGTTGTACAGTAAAACAGTTGTGGCATGCATGTAGACTTGCACCAAGTATTTCGCAGCCACGCTTGAGATTAATTAGGAATTATTTTCAGTGTTATGTTAATGTGTTTTCTTATTTTTGCTCTTCAAATTGTGCTTTTCTTGATATCGTGTGAAATACGTGATAATTATGGCGTGTGAGAAACGTAACATTATGCTGCAAAGGAAATTGAGAAATGACAGTGAAGACGAGAGTAGTGAGTTAGCGCCACCGTGTAATGAATTAACAGATATTCAGTATAGTAATTTGGTAGGTGTGCATAGGGAAATGGACCAGGCGGCAAATAACGGTGTAGACAGTGAATCAATTAGTGAACACGGAAGCATTGTCGATCGATCGATCGGCAACAGCTCGCCTCAGGTATCCCAAATGATAGGAAAATATTTTGCAAATACTGTAGATTGAGGTCTTTGCGTCCTCACCTTTTTCTGAATTAAGTCAAGACACATTTTCTGCTTTTCAAAATACGAATGCTGCTGGTGCAAATGCACAGCCGATACGCACAAAGGAACATTTTACAGACACTAACACATTATTATTGCAATTATTGCAACAAATGGGACAAAATAAATAACAATCACAGCAAAAAATGAAACAAAATCAGAAACAAATTAAAGAAACACTTCAACAAACACGTGAAGGTTTAAATGCTGAGTTACTTAAAGTCGAATCGAAATGTCGGAAAGTCTGTAAAGACGTAAAAACACAAATTGGTGAGTATTTTCTATCTATTTTTTCGCGGCATAAAAATGCCTTACAGAATCACGAAGCATGCATAAAAAACTGCAAACTATTGTTCATGAAAATCACGACACCTTGCAAGTTAAAATCGACTCAGTTGCATCTACCGATTCGATTACGCATCTTACAAAAACTCTGGAAAACTTAAAGGACACCGTAGATATTCTGAAACTTGGTTCGGAAAGACACATGGAGGAAATCAGTTCATTATAAGAGAAAGTAGTCGAACTTTCGGATCAGCTAAATAATTTATCTACGAAGGCAGGTGATAATCTGAATGACACAAGACCAGTAGTCTTTACAGACATAGAAGAGTACGAACAAATTAGGAAATTCAAACAAAATAAGAATCAAAATAACTCGCAACACAAAAGAGAAATCCGGGAAGTACAAGATCAGTTGGCATAAGTAATACACGAATCACATATTTCAGAGGACACTCGCGCTCCAATACAGGAGAGGAACATAGAAATACGGAAAAGGCACAAAATAATAACACAGGGCATTTCGGAAATTATGAAAGAAATTGGCAAGGTGCACCGAATTTTGAGATGGAACCGCTGACACGACGTAACAGTGACCAATATGCGACTCGCCGTCATGATGACTTTGGCTATAAGCTGTTCATTACTACACGTAAATTCAAAACATTTAAGAATTCCGACAACGACATTCATCAACAAGCATGACGTCATAAATTCTCCCATTGTTTTTCTCCCAGCTGGTCATTAGAGCACAGATTAGAATTTATGTGTGGCTATTTAGAGAATGAACCAGCTGTAAGAATGCGATCGGTCATTCACGATTGTCACAGTGAAGGAGAATTTTATCATGCCTTCCTCTCAGCATATTGGTCTCAAGCTACACAAGACCGAGTAAAACATAGCATCATAATGATGAAACATTTCGAACAATCTGAATTTTACAGTCTCATCAAATATTTTGAAGACATGTAGCACACGAATCAGTACATGTCAAACCCATACAGCCCCTCAGAACTCATCCACATTTGCTTTATAAGATTGCCTGAACATTTAAGACATATTATTTTGGCAGGACGTTGCAAAGACGACATCGAAGGTTTTCAGGGACTTTTAAAAAAATTAGAAATTGACATATACAGTCGCAGGATGTGAAAACAGGAAAACAATAATTACAGGTCACGTCCGTCACAATTCTGTGATGACAGAAACAATAACTGGACACGACAAGGCTATTCTTACAACGTAAATCGTGACCAAAACAGACGCCACCCATATGACACTAGTTGGCAGAGTAATAATAATTACAGGGATAGATCACCTCTCTGCAGTAATGACTATGACAGAGACAATCAGAAAAACAGGCAATATGGGAACCAAAATAATTATTATCGAGGGAGACAGAATAACTTCAGACGCTATGGTCTACTGCACAGTTGCAATTTTAGGAGAAATCTCCACCGGGTGACCGACAAGAAAGAAACTATGGAAACTACCGACAAGACTACAGACTATATAAACTTAACAACAGACCAGAATTTAATCAGAACTGGCGGGATTCAAACAGGGCAGTGCCCTCTCGACATGTCGAAATTGTAGAACTTAGTTCTCGTAATCCCAATAACGACGTGCGACAACAAAGAGACAGTAGACAATGACACACAGTAGGCAGCCAGGAAAAGTACTTATGAAGCTAACGACGTAGCTGCCATGGCTATTAATTACATAAAAATAGAAGACATTAGGGACATCTTACTCCAGGAACACGACATAAAACAGAACAACATTGCATATCCCGTAATTCACATTACAGTAAATGATGTAAAATTTACGGCAGTACTTGACTGTGGAAGTCCCATTTCAGTAATTAGTGAAACAGCTTTTAGCAAATGCAACAAATCGAACGACTGCCCCACACTTCCGTTGCGTAAGATTAAATTACAAGGTGCAATCTTTGGAAAAAGTGTAGATGTATGCCAACAAACCAACTTAGAACTCTTTTGTAAAAACCACAGATTCTCTATGACTTTTCTTATTGTTCCAATATTGTCGACAGAAATTATATTGTGAGTAGACTTTTTGAATGAACACAAAGCAATATTAAACTTTCACGATGCTGAAATAACTTTAGAGAAAGAAGGAAAGTCAATAGCTTTGAAATTTGTAGATTAGCTCTCAAATCATAACGAGGAAAATAATCGGCTTTACTTCTTGTTAGACCACAGTTTGGAATTTTCGACGGAACTTGACACTAACAATTACTCTGCAAGTATTGGCAGGGATGATATCGACGACGTATTGATACTAATGACTTAATGGGCTCAATTCCATATTACCTGAGTTCTTAAAACATCATATCACCTTATATGTGTACATTACTCTAATAGTAGAAGCATCATGGAAACAACATAATCGCTTCCTCAACTGTGTGTTACGTTATTTTTGCAGAATCTGGAGTTACAGTTAACTTAGAAAGTCTGAATTTGGCAGGCCAAAGGTGAAGTTTTTGGGACACATTATTTCTTCTGAAGACATTCGGCCGGATCCTGAAAAGTTAAAAGCAACAGACCCATTCCAGTTCCATCCACAAAAAAAACAAGTCCACAGTTTTCTAGGTCTCGTAAATTTTTACCATCGTTTTCTGAATATGCAAATTCTAGTTACACCAAAAGTTTGTTCTCTCACTGAAAAAAATGCTGTTTGGAACTGGTACGAACAGGCATAGTTGGAATTCAATTATTTGAAAGAAGCGCTACTTAACGCGCCAATACTATCTCATCCAGATCTGTCACAAGATTTTTGCCTTAGCACGGATTCTTCTAAAGTCGGTCTTGGTGCCCAATTATTTCAAGAAGCCATAGAAAATGACACTACTGTTCAGAAAACCATTGGGTCTGCTAGCCGAGTGCTGACAAAATTTGAAAAAAATTATTCCGTTACTGAATTAGAAGCTTTACCTATAGTTTGGGCATTTAACAAATTCTGTTCCTTTCTATCTGGTAAACATGTAAAAGTATACAGTGATCATCATGCATTACAATTTCTTATATCTTCAAAATCAAATCATGACAGGTTAAAACGTTGGCCATTGTTTCTGCAAGAATTCCACTTCACAATAGTCTACATTCCCGGCAAGGACAACATTGTTGCGGACGCTCTATGACGTGCACCGGCTGGGCTTGAGAAAAGTAATACAGTAGACAACCTCGAAAAAAATTTCAGTATTCTTCACATTCAGAAATTCGCCTTTGAAAACTTCATCACCACATCTTTAAAGGACATTGCTCATGAACAAGATAAAGATCCGATTTGGAAAGACATCAAAAGTAAATGACATGAAAAGACACACACACACAGACTCGACATTATTACCTGGTTAGAAGCAACATACTCTTCAAACGTTGCACTGTTGATGACAATCTATGGGTACTTTGCATTCCTCACGATTTTGTAAGCTCATCTGGTACATTCATTTCGGCTACGAACATTTTGGTCCAAGAAAATGTTATCATATTCTGTGGACGACTTGTTATTTTAACAATATGGAAAAGAGAATTCGGAGAGTCTTGTCTATTTGTAAACTTTGTCAAAAAGCTAAACCATCTACCATCTCACATCGTGCTCCGTTGTTAGCTATCATTCTTTCTAAATTAAAAGAACTTGCTGCTGTTGATCTCTTGGGACCCCTTGTCAGAACATCGAATGGATTTTCGTACGTTATAGTCGCTGTTGAACTTACTTCAAAATTAGTTTCTTTCACTCCGTTACGTAAAGCCACTGGATGGTCTGTATCCAACGCTTTTGTTAAAAATTTCTTACGTGACATTGGACACGTTGCTAAAGTCATTTCAGATAACGGACCAAAATTCAGATCTGCTGTTTGGTCACGCGTGCTTCGGAATCATAAAATAAACCTGTTTTTATTTCATTGTTCTCACCACATTGTAACCCGTCTGAACGGATTGTGAAAGAAATCAGTAAGCTTTGCAGACTTTATTGTCACAGAAAGCATCAGTATTGGAGCAGATATTTACACTTATTTCAAAACGTGCTGAAAGAAATGCCTCATGACTCCACTGCTTTAACACCTATTCTTGTACTGAAGAATGAAGAACGACCAAACAGAAACAGAGAGCTTGTACCTTTTTCGAATACATGTAAACTTCGACACAAAGACATAATTGATTTGGCTACTAAAAATATCAATTCTGCTGCACACCAAAGGAGAAAACTACATGGTAAAGCAAATGCAAAGAAACTATATATTGGTCAGAAAGTTCTCATTAAAGCTCATTCATTGTCACATAAGAAGAAACACTTGAGTCACAAATTCTTTCTGATTTACAATGGACCTTACAGAATCCGACGTATACCACATGATAATTGCATTGAAGTTGAAACTCTATGTACTAGGAAGAGTAAAGGATTGCACCACATTTCACATGTAAAACCGTTTATTGAGAGATAATCTGCTTTTTAACTTAATCTTTGCCGTAAAATCTTTCACTTTACGTTACTAGTATGTTTTGTCACACTTAGAAACTGTTAACATGCAACAATGTTTTGAAGTCAAAAAATGGTTCAAATGGCTCTGAGCACTATGGGACTCAACTGCTGAGGTCATTAGTCCCCTAGAACTTAGAACTAGTTAAACCTAACTAACCTAAGGACATCACAAACATCCATGCCCGAGGCAGGATTCGAACCTGCGACCGTAGCGGTCTTGCGGTTCCAGACTGCAGCGCCTTTAACCGCACGGCCACTTCGGCCGGCTTTTGAAGTCAACTATCCAGGCAAGAACCTAGGGAACTTATTAAGACAGTAATTACAAATGCGTTGTTATAGTGAACAGACGACACAGTGTTATTGTATGTAGATTGTTGCTTATTAGCTGCACTATTATGTAACGACTATAAGGCTTACATACTTAGAACATATACTGCTAATGAGATTTTAATGCAACATTTTGATTTACTTGAAAATACATTCTGGATTTATTGTACTTTCTGAGAGATTACAGATGACTTAGTATTTGGTTTGTTTGACAGCTACACGGTCATATTACGTCACTATTAATGAGTGACACAATTTACATTATTGCTTTCGCGCTGTGTCTGTTTTATATCTGCACGGTTTTTCTGTATTATTTTGTGAAGTAAAACATGTTTTAGTAGTAACTTTTATCGTATAATTCCAATGAAACAGCCTTTTCCGTAGCACAACAATACGTTACAGTATAGTACTTTCTTGATCACAGCAATAAGCGTAATAACTACGATATCTATACACATAGCATTTCACTTTTGTTTATGACATTGTAAGTACATTGACTTCTGTAGAACTTTGCTTACAGATGATGATAACTACGACACTTGGCACATTTTTACCGTCAAGTAATGACAGAAATTATGTTACAGCAATACGCACAGTTTAGCGCTACAGGAAACGCATTTGAATGATTAAATTTTTGTACTTGGAACATTTTTTTAAAAGATTCTTGAATTACAAAGATACAAAGAAGGTTTTCAGCGATACATTTCATTCGATTGTTGTAATCTGCAACATCTGAGGGTATAATACATTTATCCTCAGGGGGTACACCTTTACTTTGTGTACTAAGCGTGTGGCAAGGGCTAGGAGCCCTAGCTAATATGATATTTGCTTTACAATTTTACACATCGGTACAATATTTCTCTAACACAGAATTACACAGTTATCTGATCATTTAAGAGAGACAAACATTTTTATTTTACTACATTAGTGAATTCACACTTACGAAATTGTATTTTGTCTGTACTTTGTGAACTGTTCATGGTTTTTTGTAACCATTGTGATACTCTGATAGCTTGGAATAAGGTGTTTGGTTTGGGATCATGATTTTTGAAGTACGTTTGAGGTAGATGACACTACTGAAATGAGCAGAGAATTTTTTTAGGTTTTGAAATTATTGAAGAAAGCTACAACGTTTTTTAGATTTTATTAAGGTGTTATGATATTATTGCGACAGTGATATGTATTATGCTGTTGAGATATGTTTATGATCAATAAGATGATGCTGTATGAGGAACGTGATTATGTGTTCATATGTATATGAATAATGAGAAGAGGTTAGGGACACTGGTTTGTGAAAAGGATGGAAACCAAGAATCGTATTTTAAGAGTTACGAAATGTGTATACATGGGTGAGTGTATCACAATGCCAGCGGAAACTTTTGTATACTGTTATATTTATGGATTTTTTTTCTACACATTTGTAACGTAAATTCTCAACCTTTGAAATATATATATGAGACTGTCACTGTAGCAGAAACTGCTGTCATAAACATTTTGCTAAGGAAGGTAGGTGACCTTGACATAATATGCTGTGGGGCCCCAGCTGTGCGACAGTCTCTTGGAAAAAAGCCATTAGGTGGAGAAAAATAGGCCATTAACCTCGCTACTGACATTTCTTTGTAGAAAGCTTCGCAAATATGGCATGCTCATACTTGAAGACATATGATTACACTTTGGAGCTCGTAATTTCTGATATTTACTGAAATGCCTAATCAAATGATGAGAAACATCTTGTATTTCCAGTTGAGAAATTTTTTACTGCCTTAGGAGACGCTATACGGCTAGTGAATGACGTTTCATGCCTTGCTTTAAACAAATATATATTTGCTTATTTTGTGTAATATCTAGTTTCTAGTTTATGCCGGCCAGAGTGGCCGAGACGTTCTGAGTGCTACAGTCTGGAACTGCGCAACCGCTATGGTCGCAGGTTCGAATCCTGCCTTGGGCATGGATGTGTGTGATGTCCTTAGGTTAGTTAGGTTTAAGTAGTTCTAAGTTCTAGGGGACTGATGACCTCAAAAGTTAAGTCCCATAGTGCTCAGAGCCATTTGAACCATTTCTAGTTTATCTGCAAGACTCTTCAATGATGATTGTGCACCCACACAGTCTCAATAGATGGCTGCTGGCCATCTCTACAAGGACTACAGTGGGTCTGTATCTTTGATGGCCCACCAATACCATAATCTCTACAAGGACTACAGTGGGTCAGCATCTTTGATGGCCCACCAATACCATTATCTCTACAAGGACTACAATGGGTCTGCACCTTTGGTGGCCCACCAATACCATAATCTCTACCAGGACTACATTGGGTCTTGGCCTACGTACCTATATTCTTCAAAACTTCGACTGACTCTGTTGTGGGTTTGCTCTGTTGTGGTCCATTACCAGTCTGCATGTTAAGAGTCAACACTGTCATTCCATAGGAAGGACAACACTTGTTCTTCAAGAATGCATGGAAACCCACTACTTCCATGCGCATTTTCTTTTACTGCTCAAACTTTGAGAAAAAAACTGCAATTACTACTGTGATGAGTGATGTGTTTATGGACTGTGAGGACAATTTTGCTTTTGACCAACAGTGTATCACTAAATGTGTGCATTTGATATCTTTATTATTGTGATTATGAAATTTTTTTTCAAATCAGTATTAGGTACTGCCCAAAATAATTTGTAATTTTTTGTGGGGAGCATGGGGTTTATTTAAGTAGTTTGTTTAGGTTTTTATGTCGTTAACGCCACGTAGTGCACTGTATAAAAGTCACTGACTGTGCTGTGTGCAGTCTGTGGCTGGTTGGCATTGTTGGAATATTCGCTATTGTAGTGTTGGGCAGTTGGATGTGAACAATACGTAGCATTGGGGAGTTGGAGGTGAACTGCTAGCAGTAGTGGATGTGGAGAGGGAGATGCCGGAGTTTTGAGAGGTAACTATATGCGGATGATCTGGACGTGTGTCCGCCAGAAAAAGGAAATTTGTAAAGATGGATGTCATATATATATATATATATATATATATATATATATATATGTATGTATGTATGTATATATGATGACTTTTGACATTTTTAAGGTAAATACATTGTTTGTTCTCTATCAAAATCTTTCATTTGCTAACTATGCCTATCAGTAGTTAGTGCCTTTAGTAGCTAGAATCTTTTATTTAGCTGGCAGTATTGGGCTCGCTGTATTGCAGTAGTTCGAGTAACGAAGATTTTTTTGAGGTAAGTGAAAGGTATAGGTTATTGTTAGTCAAGGTCATTCTTTTGTGGGGATTATTGAAAGTCAGATTGTGTTGAGCTAAAATATTGTGTGTCGGTTTAGTGATGATCACAATAAGTAAATAAAAACTGTTTGAGTACGTTGGGTTTTGCTCAGCTGTTTGAAAATCAAATAACATAAGAGGTTTTACTATCACAGTCATTAATAATTTTTCTAAGGGGCGTTTCAATGTGTGTACAGCTATGGCACACTACTGGAGTTCCTTCAAAGATACTTCTTCATAGTACAGGTAATTTTATACAGTTAGACATTTAATTACTTAGGTTTGAAAGATACTGGTAATGGCCAAACAAGAATTTTCTCTCTGCTGGTTAATTACTATCTCTGTCACTTCAAATTACAGAAGTTGTATGAAATTTTAGGAGTAAATTTGGTTTTTTTTTAATTCTAGTTGATCATTCAGTATGAAGTTAGGTTTACTGTAAATGTGGTTGTATATTTCTAACTCCTCTGACAAATTCACCCATCCTCCTATTTCCGCAAAATGTAATATTACTTACGTTTTCTTCGACGCTTATCTCTATGTTTCCGCTGTGGGCCAATTGACTAGCAAAAGCTGACTGATTTAGGTTGTTGAGCCTGAGAGCATCCATGTGATCACGGCATCATACGTTGAAACTCCTACCATTTTGCTCAGTGTAAAATTTGGGACACAAATAACAGTTCAGTTTATTAATATCAGACCTGTGGTGTACTACAGTTTTTTAAATTATGTTGTGAATAGTTTTGTCTTTAATTTTGTTGTTTGAGGAAAAATTAATTTTGGTATTTGTGACACAGAATAAGTTTGCAATCTATTGTGACACTTTACCAATGAATGATATGCAGACATATTTCACAGTTTTTAGGATCTATTTGTGCTAAAGTGCTGTTTGCTGCGGATTTATAGCTATATTTGTTCTGTTTCTGTTTTTAATTCTATTGTGAAGTGCAGTGAGGGTGTCAGAGCTTTAACCATTATTATGGGCTACTAGTTTGACTTTTTTTAGTTCTAACATTTTATGTTCGGTCTGCAAAGGAATTTTTTGCGTTCTGTTGACCATTGTTCTATAATATGCCATTTTGTGTTGCTCAGGTTGGCATAATGAGCTGTTGATTTGATATCTATTGTTACATCTACATTTGCTGCTTACAGCAGCAAAGGTAAGTCTGTTAGTTTGTAGAGTTTAATGACTGTTTCTTTCTGTATGTTATGTTTTAATGTAGGTAGTACAACTCAAAAGAAACGCCTGAATCTGGCCAATTTTCGCTCTACATCATCTGACCTGAGAAACATAAAATAGCACCCTAAATATTTAAACTCTCATACTTGTAAAATTATTTGTCCACCTATACTAATTTGGCTCTTATGGGTTCCAATCTGTGAAATGCTACCACTTTTGTTTTATCTGTCGATATTCTCTTTCTGTACTTAGCGCCAACGTCACTCAATTTGTATACTGAAATTTGGACTTTTTCTTCGGATTCTGCTATTATAACCTGATTATCAGCAAATAGCATCACTAAAACTATCACATCTTCATGTGACATTTAATAAAACCAACCGTTTACGAATGATATTGTGAATCTAAACATTAAAAAGGATGGTGAACAGTGGGCAGCCTTGTCTGACTTCTTGATTGATAACAGTAGAGTCTTTCCCTTTCCTAACATTACGAATCATTATGTTATTGGTTTGTGTAAAGAATGAAATTCCGTAATCAGATGTGTTGGAACTCCCAATTCCTCAAGTTATTTCTATGACATTTTCCGCTTTACCTTGTAAAATGCCTTTTCATGATCGACAAAAACATAGTAAGTTGGCAATCTAATTTCTTTCCTGTGTTACTTGTGCCTAAGTGAAAAGACAATCAGAACATTATTTCTAAAAAAAAATATTGTTCCTCTAAAATACATGTTTCCACTATTGATACAAAACTTTTTTTACGACTTCATTATACAGTTTGTTGCAGGAATTTAGCAGATTTATTCGTAGGTAATTTGCGCATTGTGATTCATCGTCTTTCTTGTACGTAAGGCATACTATAGTTTCATTCCATTCGCCTGGCACATGTCCACTCAGTCAATATAAATTCATGAAATTTAAAAGTCTCTGCTTTAGTTGATCTGATGCATATTCAATCAGCTCCATGTTTCTGTTATCAGTGCCAGGGCGAAATCTACGCATGAATTATCAGATAGCAAAATTAAGCAGCGAGTTATACCCCACTGTACTTCGTTGGTGAAATTTCCAAAAGCCATGTATCGCTCAAGAGCGTTATTTTCCGATAAATCTGCGATATATTACAGTTTAAGCAGAAGAAATGTGGTTTACTGGTCTAAGAAAAATATGTGATAAATTTCATGATACGACCTGGGCTGTGAAGTCGTCAAAACATCTGTTCGGACCATTTTTTTTAAGGGTACGAGAGTGGGAATTCTTATTTGGACATCTTGCAGATGCAGTTAATTTCCACAGTTAGCCGACAGCAGAACAGATTTTCTGTGCTATAGCTAGACGGAACTCCAGCGAACTTTGCTTTTCTGGTGTGTGAAATTGATGCCACTGGTTGAAAGTGATTCCACGTCTCCAGCTCCACTGAAATGGCACTACTTAGCCGCAATGTCACCATGTCAGCCATGTCATTGTGGGGAATAATCATGGCTCATCGTCGTTACAAGACTTACCGAGAACTGCGCCGAAGTCTTGAGGAAGCCTTCCAAGGAATCATAGCTCCGCGTGACGCCAAGGAGATGGAGACTCATAAATAGCTCATAAGTAACGATGGTGCATGTACAGATACTCTGGATACAACGCTTTTATGTGTAAGTATCCGAATATAGAATATAATGTTTGAAGTAGGCATACAGAGAGTTCTTGGACACATTGTAGGTTAATGGAAAGACACAAGAGTAATAGAGGCTTCTACAGTTGTCTTATAAGCTTCATTTAATTCCAGAATCATTAGATAATAACGTTCACATGTAAAAGAGTGGTAGATATGGGAAGATATTTCCAGGACATATATTTAGAAACTGAAAAGTGAGCAGGAGGAATAGACCATAAATTGTAAAACGCTCTCACATATATTATTTAATTCACAGAGGTATTAATAAAGGAAATGTGGAAAAATTTAAAGTCTTCAATTTGAACTTAGAGAAATACAAAATGAATATTTTCGAAATAACACATAATGAATATTTTCAAAATAACGCCTTTACAATTTTTTAAAATCAACGAATAGGAGAAAATTTTCAGTTACCAATAAATAATCTGCTTCTCTGTAGTAAGTTTGCCGATCCAATCAGTTGATACATCATTCACATCTGTCTTCACAATTCAGTTACTTAAACTACACTGGCAGCCCAAATTACTACAACAGAAGAGAGCAATTACAACTAGCAATATAAAATATTACACAAAGAGGAATACACACAGCTGATTAACAATGAAAATGAAAATTCATTTTATTGCAAATTTAAACAATTAAATTCACAATAAGCAGGTAGTTTAACGATCACTGAAAGTAATAAGCTAATGCCTTGGCAAACCGGGACAACGGACCTTGAATGTGATTCAGGTGAACGCTTATCTGGACAAAACATTTACATTCGCGTGAGTCGTATTGGGTTTGCTGAAGGTTACTACACAGAGATAGAAAATACTACAGAAGGATATGCGTGTGAATCTGCAGTTGAAAGCATGTTGAACCTCAACTATTCACAGTGAAACCTGAAGTTACTGAATACCGTTATAAATTATTTGTCCTTCCCAACAATTCGCCTCGGTGTTGCAACTGGATATCACTATGATTATACTCTGCAAGGTGGCTGCTGATTTTGCTGCAAAATCAGTCATTGGCTCTTAAGCAAAGTTAGTTCCTCTATCTCACAGCTGAATTTAGTAACATAGGATTTGTTTAGCATAGATAACACCACTCCTGAAAGTCTCAGTTTATTCTTGTTTTGTACAATAAATTACTGTTCCCATCAAAGAGCATTAACACCAAATCTAGATTCAGACACTGCGAAAATTTCTTGCTAAAAACAACACTTAGAAAGCCTAGGGTTTTCAGTTTTCTAGCTGGAAAAGCTTATGGTGAGTAATTGTTCTTGTCTAATCTGCAGTGGTTACATTGTCCCAGTAAAGTGGTGCTTTGAAGAAGAAATTAGTGAGCAGGTAGGAAACGATACTAATGTGAAATGAGTGGAATTACAACTGCCACGTACAGTTTACAGGTCTTCTGATCCTGATAGCCTTTTTGTTAGCTTGGTCACAGACAAGATATACTGTAGCTCTTCACTTATCATCTGGTTAGAGATGGTAAACTGAATATCATTAGAGTCATTATTCAGTAACCAAAGAATTAAAGTTTACTGGAATATTTTTTTTCTATTTTGCATACTAAAGTATAGTATATAAATAAATATTAACATGGCGACCGTTTTCTTACCTTTACTAGAGAGATATTGTAGAACAAAAGCAAACTGGTGCTTTTCATTTATTTACTAGAGAGATTTGTATTTTTAATAGTAGACTGAGCTAATTAGGGAATTGTTCTTTAGGGATTCTTTCCAAGTTATTAATAAACGTTAATCGTAGAGTTGCTGGTCAGTAGTGTACTACAGTATAGGCGAGAAGGGTTAGGGCTGTCGCAACCTCACTACAGAAGAAAATGCGAGTGGCTAAATACGAAAACGACTGGACGGTCAGTGTGAGTTTCTTGCATCCTGTTGAAACATTTATAGAAGAGTAGACAAACTCGCAGAAGAGTCAGAGAAAGATCAGACTGGTTTCATAATAGTAGAGGTGACAAAAAATCAATTCTGACTTAGCACTTAGCAAATCCGAAGCAAGAATAAAGAAAAGTCGAGATGCCTTCCTATCATTTCTGGATCAGAAGATATACAACAGAATACAATACTTCCTTAATGTATGACTTGGTTGGAATGCGAATAGCTGGTACATATATGTTGTCAAATGAAAATTCAGTTCACCAACTTTCACAGACTGGACACCCCCTGACTTGCGCTACATAAGCCGTTGTAGCATGCTGCTTTCAGTACAAGAGTATGACAACGTGTGCTATAGTTTGTTTGGTTTTATGTACGTGGCTATATTGTAATGTTCCTTTGTTACTTTTGAAGGTACCAGTGAAGATCGAATCCGTTGAAGGTGATTATGCCTGGCAGTTAAACTGATAAAAACAGATCCGAGAAGAAATATGAGCTAAGCACAATTGTTCGGGAAACGACTCACCGTTCATTTAATCTTAAACAGACAGATCTAAGCATATTATTCACGGTGGCTGGGGCCGGGCTATGCACACAATGTTGTTTGAACGCTAAATGCGTTAGCAACCAAAGCTCAGCACTGGCATAGAGGGAGGTTCGCATCCAGGAGGAGCTGGGTTCAAGTCCAGGTAAGACCACTAAGTTTTAAGCATTTAGTAGCTTCCAAAACTTGGTTACGGTGAACGCTGGGATTATTCCGTTAAAATTAATATGCTAATTTCCTTCCTTATTTTTGTTCAATTCGACCTTGAGTTTTATTTCTAAAGATCTCCATTCCAACCTTCTTTTAAAAAAAGGAGACCTGGAACCTCCCAATTTATCCCAATTTAGATGTAAGGATACAAGAGTTGAAAGGTGGTGAATAAGAGGTATGTAATGTTAAGAGAGGTAATCAGGCAGGTGAGAAAAAGATAACCTGTAGAAAAATTTCAGCATTTGAACAAAGCTGGTGCCACGATATTTCTGACAATATGGCTTCCCTGTTATCACTACTTTATTTATGTGAAACGTCTGCAGCAGTATCTATGTGAGCTACTTTTGTAGATTAAACTGTAGGTCCCACGCTGGAGGACGCCGAGAGCGAAACATTTCAATGCGACCCTGCCACTGTGTTTACTCGAAAACTGTGAGAGGCAGCATATTATAGAATGCTTTGAGCTCTGTTGTGTACTGCTTTTCATTCTGACGCACAGAGGAAAAACCCGAGAGAGTTTACTCGAATGGAAAGATTTATATCTATAAATATGATACGCTCATCTTCTGTGTAACGCCATTATCACACAAGACAAGAGGACACTGTACCATGTAACTTAAAAGTTGGGTGTTATCATCTAGAACGTACGGTTCTTCCGTCTGAGATGCTGTAGCAATCGACAAGCACTGGTTCCCACGGCGAGCTACAGCGAGATAAGCTTGCGGTATTCAAGCTGAGTCTCACGAAACCGTGTGAAATTTCGAATATTAGTTCTAGATCTTTGATGCCCCATAAATACATCAATTTCCACGTACGAATGAGAGAATACATTGGATGTAGAAAAAAGCAACAACCGACGCAAGAAACGGTGTATAGCGCCTGTGATTAGAAAAGAGTGCAGGTATGCCCATCCACAAAAAGGAAGAAAAAATGATTCACTGAAGTAGCGTCCAATACCACTCCAGTGGAATACTATAACACATTCTGCGTTCAAATATTCTAACTTTACTCGCACACTTTCTTACTTGAAGACCAGTATGGGTTCCGAAAATGTCTATCGTGCAAAGCTTAACACACGCCCTTCCCATATGTTATCAGTCTCATGGGTAAGGGAAACTAGCTTAATTTGGTATTTCTGTACTTCTGAAAAGCTTTTGTGTAGGTACCGTATCGAAGCCTTTTTCGTTCCTATGGGATATCTAACCAGGTTTCTACATCTACATATACACTACGTTAGCCACCAAGTGGTGTGTGGTGGGAGGCACTATTCGCGCCAAAGTCATATTTCCCCCTCCCCCCCCTCCCACCATCCGTCTGTTACACTCATGGATCGCGTGAGGGAAAAACGACTGTCTGAACGTCTCAGTACGAGCTCTAATTTCCCTTACCTTTGAATGGTGATCATTGTGCGATTTGAAAGTTGGTGGTAATAATATATGCTCTATATTCTCGGCGAAGATCGGATTTTGGAATTTAGTATGCAGCCCCTTCCGTTTAGCGCGTCGTCTATCTGCAAGTGTGTCCCACTTCAAACTTTCTATGAGATTTGTAACGCTCTCGCGATGGCTAAATGTACTAGTCACGAATCTTGCCGCTCTCCTTTACACCTCGTCAATCTCTTGACTCAGACCCAACTGGTAAGGGTCCCATACGGACGAACAATACTCCAAGACTGGACGAACTAAAGTATTGTAAGCAATTTCCTTTGTTGAAGGACTGCATCGCTTCAGGATTTACCAATAAACCGCAATCTAGAGTTCGCTTTACCCGTTACTTGTGTAATCTGATCGTTCAATTTGAGATCATTTCGAGTAGTCACACCTAGATACTTGACGGATGTTACCGCTTCCAAAGACAGGGCATTTATTTTGTACTCGTACATTAATTGGGAATTTCGCTTTGTTATACGCAGTAAGTTACACTTACTAATATTGAGAGATAACTGCCAATCATTACACCACGCATTTATTTTCTGCAAATCATAATTGATTTGTTCACAACTTTCGAGTGATACTGCTTTCCTGTAGACTACAGCATCATAGGGAAACAATCTAATACCGCTGTCAATACCATCAACCAGATCGTTTATGTAAATCGTAAAAAGCAGCGGACCTATTACACTGCCGTGGGGCACACCTCATGTACGCTTATTTCTGTTGAAGTCTGCCTATTCAAGACGAGATACTGCTCTCTGTCTGTAAGAAAACTTTCTATCCAGCCACATATGTCATCGGATAGACCGTACGCGCGCAATTTTTGAAGCAAGCGATAGTGCGGAACTGAGTCGAACGGCTTTCGAAAATCGAGAAATATGGCATCAACCTGGGAGCCGGTATCTAGAGCCTGTTGTATATCGTGCACAAAGAGGGCCAGCTGTGTCTCGCATGACCACTGTTTCCTAAAACCGTGCTGATTTCTGCAGATGAGCTACTCAGAGTCGAGAAAAATCATTATGTATGAACACAAAATATGTTCCATGATTCTACAACAAATCGATGTCAGTGAAACTGGCCGGTAATTACGTGCATCCGATTTTCTACCCTTTTTATAGATTGCTGTGACCTGGGCCCTCTTCCAGTCCCGTGGAACTTTCCGCTGTTCCAACGATCTCTGATAGACGATGGATAAGAATGGTGCTGTGTTTGTAGCATAGTCAACATAAAATCTTACGGGGATACTGTCTAGGCCAGATGCCTTCCTGGCGTCTAAGGATCTTAACTGTTTTGCAATCCCAAATACTCTAAACACTATGTCAGCCATCCTTGCGTTGGTTTGATAATTGAAAGAGGGAATTGTGGTGCAGTCCTCTACCGTAAACGAGTTTTTGAAAGCTACGTTTAGAATTTCGGCCTTCTGTTTATCATCATCCGTTACATTACCTGTACTGTCAGCAAGAGAAGGTATTGAAATATTTGTAGTATCCATAGATTTTACGTACGACCAATTGTTTGGGTTATTTTTAGAATCTGCAGATAAAATATTGCTTTCAAATACGTTAAAAGAATCTCTCATTGACCTTTTGACAGCTGCTTTCATTTCGTACAATTTCCGTTTGTCAGCGTGGCAGAGACTACGTTCAAAACGACTGTGCAAAATTCTCTGCTTTCTCAGCAACTTCCTAATACGTTTGTTGAACCAAGGTGGAGTCTTTCCGTCCCATATACTTTTTCTAGGCACCTATTTCTCAAGCACATGATGGACAATACCTTTAAATTCCGATCAAAGATGCTCAATATCTTTGTGTCCCTCGGTGAATACTTGGAGCTAACTATGAAGATATTCATTATTAACTTTTCCCAAACGAGAAAACTCTACGCTGTTCTTTTTTTTCCAACTTCAAAAAATGGTTCAAATGGCTCTGAGCCATCACTCCTAGTCTGAGTGACAGCTTTATCCAGACTATTTCACAGTTTGACCCAGTATCGATCTATCGATCTCAACTGCGTTTAAACAGCTTTTCACTTAACTTATGAGGTCATCAGTCCCCTAGAACTTAGAACCACTTAAACCTAACTAACCTAAGGACATCACACACATCCATGCCCGAAGCAGGATTCGAACCTGCGACCTTAGCGGTCGCACGGTTCAAGGCTGTAGCGCCTAGAACTGCTCGGCCACTCCGGCCCGCTTTTGTAACTTCCACTGACATAGAAGCCACAACGACATTATGGTCACTAATACCTTCTCCTAGATTAACCTCCTCAAAAACATCAGGTCTGTTTGTCGCCAAGATATCTAATATGTTCCCATCTCAAGTTGGTTTTCTAACCAATTGCCCAAGGTTGTATGCTGAGAGTGGTCCTAGAATAACTTCACACGAGTCTTTGCTTCTGCCCCCTGTGATAAACGTGTAATTTTCCCAGTCAATGCATGCCAGATTAAAGTACCGCCTATAACTAATGGATAATTTGGATATTTACTTCCTATGTACTCAAGACTTTCCTTGAAACGGTCTGTGACGTTTGTTGCGGATGCTGGTGGTCTATAAAAACATCCTAATACAATGATCACTCCTTGTCTGAGTGACAGCTATACCCAGACTATTTCACAGTTTGACCCAGTATCGATCTCAACTGCGTTTAAACAGCTTGAAATGGTACAGTAGTTTCCGCTCTGTAAGCAGCAGGTTTCGCTGCTCGCTCGCACCGGGAAATAGAAACAGAGGCGGCTCCGCAACCAATTTTATTACACGACGCGGCCGACCGCGGGTGCAACAGAACCCATGTGGACGGATTGAAAGAAATGTGTCAGGCTTCATAATATGTATTTATATGTGTCGTGTATTACGCATTTCTTGTACGTGGATGTGAATCTGCACATGAACTTTCCTAATCCTCCTCACACCTTTCCGTAAAGCGTGGCCAGATCTTTGTTGGGAAGTAGTTCTGTAGTATAGTAGTGCCAACCTTACTCCTAGCTAGGGGATCAGAGAGACAGCACTGGCAGGTAAAAGTCAAAGACTTTCCAGTGTCACAAGATTTGGGGTGGAGAGGTTGGTCACGGCCAAGTGGTTCGACCACCCCCTCCACCGGGGCCCAGGAAGACCTCCGGGTGCCCGTCATATTCGAGGAGTGTTACAGAAGACGGGTAAGTGAGCAGACGTGCCCTCAGTGCGTCTGTCTCAATGTTCACGCATGGAAGAGAGGTATTTGAATATTTGTACTAATTCTTTTATTTCCAGCTTCGGATTGTGTAAGGTAATGAATGTGCTCGTTTAATTCCGGAAATTTGACCCCCTGTGTTAAAGTATCTGGTCCCCAGTTTGCCCGTTATCCTCCTCACGTAGTGAATGTCCTATGTAAAATATTGGGAGACTTTGGTGGTATACATTTGGCCAACGCAATTCCGTCTTGCCCGTAGAAAAGTTCGTGCAGATTCCTAATTAATATACCCGAGCTATAAGTTGTAAAATTGTAATATCTGTAAACTGCAACAATTGTTGCAATGGCTGTAAAATCGACTGATAATATTTAATATAAATACGTAATCAATCGTCATCAATTTTTAACATACCTTAAAAGTCACAAAGAAGTCAACTTAAAGGAATTCATTTAAAATAAAAGATATAGAATGCAGGGACCCACACATCAGCGTGTGAGCCCTCCAGCCCCTTGCCTAGTATCGTGCAGAAAGGGCACGCTCTCTAGGTAGCGCTCTCAAGCTCCCCTCCCCAGTTATCCGCTGCGCAATTTTGATTCAGGGCTTGACGACATCAACTTTCATCTGGCGTTCCTAGGCAAGGAGGTATGACGGTAAACTTTCAAGCTTTTCACTGCAATGAACACACCACCTCCCATAGCATCAGTCCTGTCCTTCCTAAACATTGTCCAATCCGAGTTCAAAATTTCACTGCTACTTATGTCTGGTTTCAACCAGCTTTCGGTACCTAATACAATAATGGCCTTACTACTGTTTATATTGGAGAGTAACTCGGCGTTCTTGCTACAGACACTTCGGCAATTTACTAACATGAGATTTAGCATGTGTAAATCCTTTGGAATGACCTGTTAGGAGAACTAACAATTTTTACAGTTGGAACGCCCACATCAGTGTCATGAACTGGTAATTTTTCAGGCCAAGGGTTTGTATCCTGTGGGCACGTAGCAAACCAGAGAATACGAAAATCTTGAGCATGTTTTATGAAGGTCAGATATAACATTTCGGGTTCCATAAAATACGAAAATCTTGAGCATGTTTTATGAAGGGCAGATATAACATTTCGGGTTCCATAAAACGACATCGGTACGGGCAACTGACACGCCTTGTATGTACTTTTACTAAAGTGGGTCACTTCGCCATATGGCAAGGACTTTGGATATCAGGGCGCTAACTGTTTGTTAAAAACGTGACTAATATTATTTATTCAGCCCTGAGTACCAAATCGTCTGAAGTTTAGTAAATTTTCAATTTATTATTAGCTCTAACTTCGGTTCAAGAGAGAAACCTGCGCACCGGTTTTTTTATTTTTGAACTTCAGAACGACCGATCACGAATCAGACTTCGTTAACATACACAGACGTAAGAAAGATCGTGGTATCAAGAAGTTTTGCGACATAAATGAATGTTGGCAGGCATATTTCTATATCTAAAAGATGATGCCTTGTCAGATTTCGCACCAGTCGCAAGAGAATGCCGTTAGTGAAGATACAAATCGGGTTTGCTTTAAATACGCATTGTGACTGTTGTGAACATTAGTTTGCTTTGAGACTAGAAGTGGTGAGTTCATGTTAGCCTTGGATGCGCTCAAGGCGATAAAGACGCCTTAGTTTGAAGGAGGTTGTGTAATAGGGCTACGAGAAGCTGGCTGTTCCTTATGCGCTATTGCAGGAAGACTTGGCAGGGATGTAGCCACTGCAGATGATTGATGGCAGCGGTGGTCCGAATATGTACGGTCGCAAGAAGACTGGGCTCCGGAAGACGACGTGGCAACACCGAGAGGGAAGACCATCCTGTTCCGCGTATGGATCTGGCTCATCGTACGAGGGTAATCCCAAAAGTAAGGTCTCCTATTTTTTTATAAGTACATAGACCTGTTTATTTCTAGAATGGTTTACATCAGTTTACAGCTTGAACATTTAGCTATTTTTCGACATAATCACCATTTCTGTCGACGCATTTTTGTAGATGCTGTGGTAGTTTTCGCATGCCCATGTCATACCAGCTCGCCGCCATGCTGTTCAGAAAGTTATGAATCTCTTCTTTCACCTCGTCGTCGGAGCTGATTCGCTTTCCGGCCAAATGTTCTTTTAACCTAGGGAACAGGTGATAGTCACTGGGCGCCAAGTCAGGACTATAGGGTGGGTCGGTGATTATGTTCCACTGAAACTGTTGCAGGAGAGCAACGGTTTGCCTTGCGATGTGTGGGCGAGCGCTGTCATTGAGAATGTGTACGTCCTTGCTCAACATTCCTCTTCTCCGGTTCTGAATTGCCCGCTTGAGTCTTACAGTACCTGTCAGCGTTAATTGTGGTCCCAATGGGCATTACGTCGACCAACAATACCCCTTTCCTATCCCAAAAAACGGTTGTCATGACTTTACCGGCAGACTGTGTTTGTTTGAATTTCCACGTCTTTGGCGAAGAAGGATGCCGCCACTGGCGTGATTGTTGCTTGGTCTCAGGTGTAAAGTGGTATGCCCAGGTTTCGTCACCCGAGGCAATTGAGTCCAGAAAGTTGTCCTGTTCGGCTGCAAGGCGGTGAAGAAACGCGCGGGAAGCATCAACTCGTTGCCGCATGTGGTCCTCAGTCAGCATGCGTGGCACCCATCTTGCGCACACCTTCCGGTAGTTAAATGTTTCCGTTAAAATTCTGTGAGCGGTGCTTCGGGAAACCCCAGGAACCAACGTGCAGAGATCATCCAGGATGTTCCACCGATCTTCACGCATGCTTTGCTCAACCTTCAACACTGCCTCCTCAGAGATTGACGGTCTCCCGCTCCTTCATTCGTCGTGAATTTCGGTCCGAGCAGCTGCAAACTCTCTACACCACTTACGAACATTTTTGACATCCATGCACGATTCACCATACACTTCCGTCAATTGGCGATGGATTTCAAACGGCGCAGTGCCCTTTGCGTTCAAAAACCGAAGCGCGATCTGGGTGTCCAAATAATTCGCACTGTACAGAATGCTCTACAAATCAATTGCGAACAACTGTGGCCCGGTGAAAAAAATTCCATCGGTATTTGGGACAATGAAACCCATAAAAGGTTGCAAACGGTCTACTAGTAGCCGAAAATTACCATTTCTAGTCAATTATCGGTTCATTGGAAAAGAGGATCCAGTCCATTCCATGTAAACACAGCCCACACCATTAAGGAGGCAAATGATTCAAATGGCTCTGAGCACTATGGGACTTAACATCTGAGGTCATCAGTCCCCTAGAACTTAGAACTACGTAAACCTAACTAACATAAGGACATCACACACATCCATGCCCGAGGCAGGATTCGAACCTGCGACCATAGCAGCTGAAATAGGGACTCATCTGACCAGGGAATGGGTTTTTAGTGATGTACCATCCAACCGATGCGGCCACGAGCTCAGGAGAGGCGCGGCAGGTGACGTCCTCCTAGCGAAGGTACTCGGCGCCGGTCGTTGCTGCCATAACCCATTAACGACAACGTTCATTGTGCGTCCCACGTTGATTTCTGCGGTTATTTTACGCAGAGTTGCTTGTCTGTTAGCACTGACAACTTGACGCAAACGCTGCTACTCTTGGTTACTAGGTGAATGACATCGGCCATTTCCTTGTCCGTGGTGAGAGACGATGCCGGAAATTTGGTATTCTTGACAACACTCTTGACACTGTGGATCTTGGAATATTCGATTCCTTAACGATTTCCGAAATGGAATGTGCCACGTGTCTAGCTCCAACTACCGCTACGCGTTCAGAGTGTGCTAATTCCCGTTGTATTCGGTCTGTGCCAAAACTCGTGGCCGAAAGTCTACTTCCAGATCCCTACTCTCCACCTAGCTGAAGTATAGTGCCTGCTCGCTTAACCCTTGACCAATCGCTACACGCAGTACGCAACTTCCAGTCAGGAAAATTCGCGATAAAATTTACTCACCCGCGTATTGGAAGGGGCAATCAGATTCACCCCCACCTAAGGTAGAAAAGGTGCTCAAAACCATCCCTCCAGCGACACGCCGATGTGAAACATCCTCTCCCACAAAAATTTAGAAAAGCGCCAAGCATGTTATTTTTTTTGGTTATCTGATCGCCCGAGTCCGGCGAAGATGCTGCTGTGTCCTGAAACACCTGCCGCTCGTGTTCCTCGCCCGTGGGTCACACTCCAAAACAAGCATTAGCTGGGGCATATTCGTTCGGTCCCCGCGTCTGAAGCTGAAGCTAATGCCATATCTATGTCCCTAAATATTTTTCGCTTTCGCGTCTCTGAGAAGGACTGGAATCCCAGTGCGTCACAATCCATACGGAGCAAAGACCTCTTGCTGTCATCAACGCCCTTTGGTGGCTGCTCACACAATGACTGAAAGCGACTGCACATTACCCAGGCGCATATCTGGGTGGCGTCGCCCGACCGGCCACCTGCCAAACACATGGACGCTTCCCAATTCGTCCCGCACAGCTGACTCGAGAGAATCAAAACACTGGCTCAGAAAGCTACTCCTGTGTACACACGCGCTGTTAGAATCTAACTGCAAGGTACAAGTTATGAAATTACTGAAGAAAAATTACTCCCGAACCTCCTAGTCAATCACTTATTGATTGAAAATAAAACTGAAGCTAATATGGATGAGACATGGCGGCTCGCATCGATCAATCGATCGCTAGATCGCGGTAGCGTATCACAATCTTTGGTGTTTCTCCGCGCGAGGAAGGTTGACAGTTCGAATTTGCGGTCCAAATTCGAAGGAGAACTTGCGGGGCCCGAGACCGATTTACCTCCGCTTTCTGGAGCCGATCGTAAGCGCTTTTAGCGGGGCACAAGCCTCATCCTGCAAAGACAGTTTGGCGACGGGACTCTGAAAATTTGCCTGTGCCGAGTGAGTGGACATCTTGAGTGCCACTTCACTACCGATTCATAACATAATTTGGTGGGACTCTTTCTGTGGATTCTGCGCCTTGTTTTGTTGAAGTCGTAGTGCTGTAACTAGTTTCTCCTTCCCAGAAGGTTTGCCGTGTTTGCTATTTATGGGGGTTCGCTCCGAAAGAACTGAAGCTTACTTAATGGAAGCAAATCTGTTTCATTACAGAAGTTAGTCACAACAGTTTGTGAAATGTGTGGAAGTTGCGTGGCCTGTGTTACGGAACTAGTGGAGTTAACGTTTATCAGATCTGCCTGTTCAAACTGGTCATACTTAGAGTGGCTTACTGTGGCCCATGCTGAGGGCCTAACTGTGTGTTGTTCTTCCTTTTAAACACAGTAATGTCTGACTCATCAGAGTGCCTTTTCGCTGTTCTATGGGAAGTTCTACTAAAATAAGAATGTACTTCTCCACTGTAGTTCCTACGGGCAGCCTGGTAAACTAAGTTTGATATCGGACATTCTGTTGCTTAGCTGTCTCAGTTTACGTTAGTAAGAGCTGACCGATTCGTTACTTATGACTAGTATCTTATTGCAAAGCATGTTAAAAGCCACAATTTGAATTTCCTTCCATTTCGAAATACTGTGTAATGGCTGATCCTGCTGAGTACAAGTAAACGTTTGCCAATTCATTTTGGGGTTCGCAAGCCTTATTGGTTTTCTGATTCCTGTAATAAAAGTGCTACCCAGTCGTTCAATGCTTTGTTGCTTATCACCATATTCCCTGATTTAGCAGGTGCTAGTTTTTTATTTATTTATGTTTGGCTCTTAAATGGTAGAGTAGTGAAATATGTGCGGCCCTTTGTAAAGCGGTGCACTGTTACCAGCTTTCTACGGTTAGTTCTTAGTCTGTTGCAGTTCACGTAGTAAGAGACCCGACCCATCCACCAGCACACACTTGGGTGGAATGTTCACACCGCCCACCCTGTCCATCGGGTTATGCCGCTGCAGCGGAGCTGAATCCTATCTGTATAACTTCTCCTGGTTCTGAACTTCCGTCACCAATGGACATGACGCACGCTTGGGTGTTACCAAAGCCGCTGGAATCATTTAAAACTTTATATTTAAAAGCCACACGAAAAATTTTTGTATTAAAATGTAGCTTGGCTGACTAAAGATTCCTGTTAATGTTTGGCAAATTTTTTTCTCTAATTGTTTAAAAGATCTTTTCCTGACGTCAATTGCTAATCTCATTTCCTCAATATTCGACAAATCGTTTACTTTCTTGTTTTTAAAAGCTATTTTACAGACGTCAGAAGGTTGTGGACTTTTACTTTTAAAAAATTATTCATATTTTCAACTGTGAACGCTGCTTTCTTACCTTCAGGCCAAGCCCAGCCGCTCAACAGCATATTAAGCTGCCGTAGAGTAACAACATCCAGTTCAGTGGAAACAAAATCACATAAACTCGGATGTGATTAATAGCCCTGCGAATTCAATGAGAGGTGATGACAAGAATGTCTTTCTGTAAACTGCTAGTTGCCTACGTTTATCTGCTTTATTTCTCCTGGACGAATACGCTGGAACCTGAAAAATGTTTGTTGTTCCCAGCCTGAGGGATGGTTCATGTATTGCAAGCAAAACATCTCTAGACGTACAGGACCTTTCAAGTGTTTGCCAGCTATGGTTTTACGACTTTTCTGTTACATCCTGTCCTAAGACAAACAAGCCTGTGATCATTCATGTATGGACCATAATGGGTATAGCACGCAATTTATTTTGCAAATGAACTACAGTTTCCCACTAGCTTAGCTTAGCAATAAGCATTAGTCTACCTGTGTAAAATGGCTGACTCCGGTTATGTCTCAGGTAATCCTCTAGTCAGAAAACACAACACAACAAGAAGACGTGCTGCGATTTTCTATAGAGAAATTTTCGGTTTAGTCGCAATAGTGGCAGTTGGTTTCCTTAAGCTTCTTATAGTGAAACACATATTAGCTAGATGGATAGGGACTGTGTCTGCTGTGTGCGGATGCAGAAGGAGTTGGCCACAGTCCAAACGTAGCTGGAAGTTTTGTTGGCCACAGTCAACAGGCTCCAGAGTGCCACTTTGAGGTGCGGTGGGGATGGGGTGCCTGGGGCAGCCTCTGCTGTACTAGATGTGCAGGGGGAGATGTCACAGCTCTCTATCACTGAGCCGACCTCAGGTGCGACTGAACCAGTGAGCCCACTCTCACCTCAGTGTCGGTAGCGGACTATGTCGAGGTCTCGAGCCTCAAGGCGAAGGCTTCATGGGGGACGCAGGCTCCTTCCAAATCCCATGCACTTTGCTAGTAGATTCAGTGTGCTATCTGATGCTGGGCGGGGGGGGGGGGGGGGGGGGGAGGCTGAGCCGGATCAGAACGCACCTTCTGCCAGGATAGTGGCTGCTCCTACAGCAGGCAGGCACGTGGGGGTAGGGATTTGTTAGTTATTGGGAGGTTCCAATGTTGGGCAGGCCATGTATCCCCTCAGGAACGTAGCGGCTAGGGCGGGGAAGAAGTCCAACGTTCACTCGGTGTGCTTACGGGGGGGCCTTGTCCGGGATGTGGAAGCGGCTCTTCCGGCGGCTATCGAGCCTGTGGGATGCAGCCAACGATGCCAGTCGTCGGGGTTCCGAGGAAATCATTGGGTCCTTTCGACGGCTGGCTACATTGGCGAAGGCGGCCTCCATCTCTCGAGGAATGGAAGCCAAGCTGACGATTTGCAGCATCGTACCCCAGGTGGACCGGAGTCCTCTGATCTGGAGTCGAGTGGAGAATCTAAACCAGAGGTTACGTCGACTCTGTGTCGAAAATGACTGTAGATTCCTCGATATACGCTATGGGGTGGAAGGTTGCAGGACGCCGCTCGATCGATCAGGGGTGCACTCCACACAGGAAGCAGCTACAGACAAAATTAGCAAGATATTTTAGTAACTAAATTTTATGCAGGATTCGTTTGCGCTAGAGGCCATAGTTTTCGAGTAATTTAAGAGAAACGCACGAAAGTGACTTTCCGACGCACCGCCACTCCCACCAGCCCTACCGGTCAGGATTTCTAGTATGTTGTTCATTGCACTCTCTCCTGCAACTGTGGAACTGCACAAATTACACTCCTGGAAATTGAAATAAGAACACCGTGAATTCATTGTCCCAGGAAGGGGAAACTTTATTGACACATTCCTGGGGTCAGATACATCACATGATCACACTGACAGAACCACAGGCACATAGACACAGGCAACAGAGCATGCACAATGTCGGCACTAGTACAGTGTATATCCACCTTTCGCAGCAATGCAGGCTGCTATTCTCCCATGGAGACGATCGTAGAGATGCTGGATGTAGTCCTGTGGAACGGCTTGCCATGCCATTTCCACCTGGCGCCTCAGTTGGACCAGCGTTCGTGCTGGACGTGCAGACCGCGTGAGACGACGCTTCATCCAGTCCCAAACATGCTCAATGGTGGACAGATCCGGAGATCTTGCTGGCCAGGGTAGTTGACTTACACCTTCTAGAGCACGTTGGGTGGCACGGGATACATGCGGACGTGCATTGTCCTGTTGGAACAGCAAGTTCCCTTGCCGGTCTAGGAATGGTAGAACGATGGGTTCGATGACGGTTTGGATGTACCGTGCACTATTCAGTGTCCCCTCGACGATCACCAGTGGTGTACGACCAGTGTAGGAGATCGCTCCCCACACCATGATGCCGGGTGTTGGCACTGTGTGCCTCGGTCGTATGCAGTCCTGATTGTGGCGCTCACCTGCACGGCGCCAAACACGCATACGACCATCATTGGCACCAAGGCAGAAGCGACTCTCATCGCTGAAGACGACACGTCTCCATTCGTCCCTCCATTCACGCCTGTCGCGACACCACTGGAGGCGGGCTGCACGATGTTGGGGCGTGAGCGGAAGACGGCCTAACGGTGTGCGGGACCGTAGCCCAGCTTCATGGAGACGGTTGCGAATGGTCCTCGCCGATACCCCAGGAGCAACAGTGTCCCTAATTTGCTGGGAAGTGGCGGTGCGGTCCCCTACGGCACTGCGTAGGATCCTACGGTCTTGGCGTGCATCCGTGCGTCGCTGCGGTCCGGTCCCAGGTCGACGGGCACGTGCACCTTCCGCCGACCACTGGCGACAACATCGATGTACTGTGGAGACCTCACGCCCCACGTGTTGAGCAATTCGGCGGTACGTCCACCCGGCCTCCCGCATGCCCACTATACGCCCTCGCTCAAAGTCCGTCAACTGCACATACGGTTCACGTCCACGCTGTCGCGGCATGCTACCAGTGTTAAAGACTGCGATGGAGCTCCGTATGCCACGGCAAACTGGCTGACACTGACGGCGGCAGTGCACAAATGCTGCGCAGCTAGCGCCATTCGACGGCCAACACCGCGGTTCCTGGTGTGTCCGCTGTGCCGTGCGTGTGATCATTGCTTGTACAGCCCTCTCGCAGTGTCCGGAACAAGTATGGTGGGTCTGACACACCGGTGTCAATGTGTTCTTTTTTCCTTTTCCAGGAGTGTACTTCTCACAGTCGACCTTTTTTGATTTTCATTGACTCGCCTTACTGTGCCACCGACTTAGTCGAGCATTTATAAATTGTAAAACTGACGTTTGTGTAAATTTCGCCAAACAGTTTTGCGAATGTTAATAGCATATAATAGCTATATTCGTCAGGCCTATTGATTACGAAAGTACTGTGCTTGTAAGGTGTAAGCCTGGATCGAATTGTCAGTGTAGTTAGTTTTAGCGTAACGTTTACAAAAGTCGTTTTTCTTTCATTACTCTCACTGCCACGTTGAAACAAATAATGTTAACGAAATAGCCGACTATGCTGATGGCGAAACAGCCCAATCAATAGAAATCAGAAGAGGTCTAATATCGTAAATAGTTTTTGCAGTGCAATATTTTTATACAGTGTCGCGAACAACATAGTAGTGGTGAGGGATGAGTTTGGGGAGTAGAAGTGCGTTTGACCCTTAGTTTTGTACATTTTTCTTGAATAACTCGAAAACTGTGACATGCACACAAAACGTATCCTTGTACAAAATTTAACTGCGTTAAATTTTCTATAAAAAGGTCCTGTTCATTTTTTCTATAGAACTAATACTTTGCGCGTAGCTATCGAGAGAATATGAAAAGCTCGCTCGTGGCTTATGAAGGCCAGATATAAGACTGCAGGTTACACGAAGCGAAATTGATAGGGGCAGCTTTCAACCCTGATATAGGGTTTTAAAAAAAGTATTCCATATTTTGACAGAAGGTAACATAGACCAAAGTAAGACAAAAATGCCCAGCTAATATATGCTCTGAAATGCATACGGTGAGAACTGTGTGCCCTCGTTATCTTCGCTACTGTGTAACATATCGCATCTACTGCAGTCTCTTTGCTACTTCGTACGACCTGCAGTATGCAGGAAACAAATGAAGGCACTTTCCTCTGTTATTGGCCAGGATTACGGTATGCGATAAATATCTGTTAGCGTTATTGATGTTATGGGTAAGTGCAACACATATAATAGTTTTGATGGAGACAGTTTTTGTTTTGACAATTTTGTGAAATGCTTTTGGAGTGTAATTGTATCCTCGCGCTTAACAGCGTAATGGAAGACTCTTGCTCGACTTGGGAAATGGAGGACATGATCTTCTGTTATTGTCTGGCAAATCGAAGCAGCCATTTAGTTTGTGTCCTACATGCTGAAATGTGGATTAATACGCTTCCATTGCCCTGGAAGGTGCAAAGATAAAACTACAGTGCAAAAGCACTTCACAAACTTATTAAAACAGAAATTGGTCCCATTGGAACTAATGCATGCGCCCCACTTACCCAGAACTGTGAATACGCTGAACAGTAAGAACACTAACAGATGTTTACTGCATGCTGTATTCGTGGATAACAGAGGAATGTGTCCTCATTTGCTTACTGCAACCTGTTCGTAGTAGCGCTTGTTTGGGTCGATACTACCACCCGTCCGAATATGGACTACATGTTTAACACGCTGTATATGGTAGGGGATCCCGAATCAAAATGATCCGCTCCACTAAGCCCATCACTTTTATTTACTTCTCAGTTAGTAGCGCCATCGCATTGACATTTTACGGACTACCTGCTAAGTTGAATTACCGGGCATCTTCCTTTACACCTTATGCAAGAAATTGCTGAATCGAGGCTTGACATTACCACATTAACCGCTAACATTTTTGTGTAGAGAGCAGTACATAAGGATAGTTGGAGACCCATTGGTTCTTCATACACATGAAGGCATTCAGTCTGTAGCTCTAAGCGTCCTCGGGGAAAAACGATCCCATGATGGGATCACTGCGTGCCTCAGGGATCACATTTCCACAATATTACCTTACTTTATTTATTTGTCCAGTTTTTCATTTTGTATATTTACTATGTTCGCTCGTACTTCGTTAAATTTTTGCTCTCCGATGTCGACTAAGTTTTATACCGCGAGGCAGCAGTTTGTTTCATTACTTGAATTTATTTCTCTGTACGTGATCATTTGCTTAATTAAGCCATTTCCACTTAGATTTTCAGTTGTATGGACATCCGTTCGACAGGCGGATAGGCAAACTCCACAGTAAACACGAACAAAAGCAATACGGCAGTCGTAAAAACAGCAAGTACAAATTTTGGTGTTACAAGAACGGCTCTAAAAAGAAGGGCACACGAAAATAATGCGGCTGCTAGTTTGGCAAAAAAGATTTTAGAGAATTATAAGGCCATATTAATAAATTGCCAGAAAGAGGAACTGTTTCACATCTTGGACATGGAATCGAGTTATCAACGAGAAATGTTAAAGCATGCTGTACAGTTACATCATGAGACGCTGTTCCCCAGGATAACATTCGAGACTTCTATAGTTGGTCTGTGCATGACAGAGGGCTGTGGTGTAAGTTGGCAGAGGATATTCTGCAAGATAAATGTGAAACCAATACACTTTATTAATGGGTTTATTACATTCAACCATGTTCACACTCCATGTACAGTCCTTACAATATGTGAATAAAATTTCATTCGTGTTCTACCATTCTTTCGAGGTGTTCAGTTTAAGGATCTACAAGCCCTAATCGGAGACATCCAAAACACCTGTAACCCTCTGATTGTTAACTGGTACAGTTTCATTACAGGTCTACGTTTGACCCATTTAATTGTGTTTGTTGCTATTGCATCACAGTCACCATCAACTTCTAAAGACTATGTCATATCGCTGCAACCATGCTTCTGTATTTTGAGATTTTCTCTTAATTTCTTGTTAATTCTGACATTTTCTTACCCTCCTCCTCTCCTGCTCGATTTTCTATTTTCTTTCGTGGCTTTGGTTCAGAATTTCTGTTTTCAATTTATTTGCTATAAACGTATTGTGTGGAAATAAATGTCAAAAATTTTCGTTTTCCTTGTTTGACAACAGTCGCTGTGAGGTTTATCTGCTCACTGACATCTTTCAAAAAATCTTCAATATCAAAGTATCTTCAATACGTTTTCTTTTATGTATAGCTGTGCCTTGTTAGCCATGCCCCAGGCCACATTTCCACGGCTGATAAGTGCTTTCTCTCATTTTCCAACAGTTAATTTCATTTACAGTCATACAGGAGCAGTCCATACAAACGTCTTGATATTTTTTTTTCTTATCTCCATTAAATAACCTGTTCACTAATCGACGTCTTTTTTCATTGAAAGCACATTTTGCTGTTGAAAGTCTTTTCCTTTTTCCCATACTGATTCTACTGTCTTCTGTAGTTCAGGCTCCGACATATTTAGAAATATCATCACCGGCCCTCAACATTGAAAACAAGTATGGATATATGGATATATTGACGAAAAAACTATCGACGTACCAGCCTATAAAATACTGGCTGCACATTGTAAATATACTGCCCAATGTAGATATGTTTGTTTAAGCATTGATTTGTTATTAGCTATTCCATACATCAATAACTTATCTGCCTTCCTAACCCCCCCCCCCCCCCCCGAGCAAGAAATTAAAAAAAAAAAAGAAAACGATACACGGTCACGCTTGGCGATAATCATTCAGCTAACAAGGGTAACTGTAAGTGGCACAATGAAAGGTGTCCGATGTGTCCCTTTTTCGATTTCGTCACATTTCGGATTTGTCTTCTGGAACACTTCAATCTGACATCCTTGTTTTTCATTTCTGCAAACGCCAGGGACCTCACAGTAGTGTCAAAATCTATTGGTGAAGTTAAACATCGCAGTTTCTGTTGGTAGCGCTGAACACCCATTACGTCAACATATCCCCTCACACGTCTCCGCTCAACGCGAAAACCAGTTTTTGTCATTTAGACGATGGTCATCTTTCTCAGCAACAGTTTTCGAAGTATTTCGATGTGAAAAAATAGCATGCCAGTGGTGTGCTATTTCTCCAAATCGGAAATCTTATGATTCCATTCACATCGCCACCCCTCCTCCTCCTCCTCCCCCCCCCCCCCCCCCCCCCCGAGTGCAGACAACTTCTACTTTATGCCAGACTTCACACACTCAAAGTAAAATAATGTTCTATTATAATTTCAAAAGAAAAATTTCATATATTTACCGAAAATTGCGAAAAAATAAATAGAAAATAAAAATATCGGCACTCGATACTACAATTTCGATGTCGATATGTCAAGGAGAAAATGTTTCCTACATATATCGATGCTTCTTGGTCAAAATATCGATACATCCATATTTTACCAGCGGGCCTAGTAAGTACATCTGTGTAAATCCAACCTTCCCTTTAGCAAGCTCTTGACTGCTATGGCGGCTTCTCTTGTCCATTTTTCAACGCCAAACTAATCCTCTTCAAGCTGTAGTTCTAGTTCTCACTTTATTTTATTTCTTATAATTGATTTAAGAATTTCCGCAGAACTTGCAAATCAGACTAATTGTCTTGGAGCAGTCTATTGTATCAACTTTTCCGTGAGTATTGTCTTACTTTCTACAAAACCATCTACAAAAAAACCGTAATCATGACAACCAAAACTTTAGTTTACTCTTCATTTTTCCACAGTTCTGTCAGAATTCATCTGAAAAATCATCTGGACCTGTAGCTTTCCTTAGCGTCACTTCTTTCAGTGCTCTTTAAGTTTACATTTCCATAATTTCTGTGTTTTGTGCCTACTTCGTATGCTTGCACTAGTCCTATGAGCTCTGTTGACATCTCTTCCTTTGTGAAGTTTCTCGGTACATCCTTGTCAGGTAGTTCATCTACGCTCAGTAATTCCTCGTTTTTCTCTTACCACAGATGATCTTGTTCTTATCGTGAATTCCAATCTTCTAATTTTACCATACGTCATATCGCTATATCGCTCATTCCAGTATATGCCTTAAAGTTCAGAGTTTACTGATCTTCAAATCATGTTGAGCAGCAAGTAAAAATTCATTCCTCTGCATTGTACTGATACTGATGGCTCTGCGGACACCATCACAAATGTAGACTCTTCTGCTGTCTCAGCCACTAATATATATATATATATATATATATATATGTGTGTGTGTGTGTGTGTGTGTGTGTGTGTGTGTGTGTGTGATTACATTTTCACGCTATTCAGGTGCATAGATCCTGAGATATCAGTACCCAGAACAAGCACTTCTGGCCGTAATAACGGCCTTCATACGTCTGGGCATTGAGTCATACAGAGCTTGGATGGCGTGTACAGGTACAGCTGCCCATGCAGCTTCAACACGATACCACAGTTCATCAAGAGTAGTGACTGGCGTATTATGACGAACCAGTTGCTCGGCCACTGTTGACCAGGCGTTTTCAGTTGGTGAAAGATCTGGACAATGTGCTGGCCAGGGCAGCAGCCGAACATTTTCTGTATCCACAAAGGCCCGTACAGGACCTGCATCATGCGGTCGTACATTATCCTGTTGAAATGTAGTGTTTTGCAGGGGTCGAATGAAGGGTAGGGCCACGGGTCGTAACACATCTGAAATGTAACGTCCACTGTTCAAAGTGCCGTCAATGCGAGTAAGAGGTAACCGAGACGTGCAACCAATGGCACCCCATACCATCACGCCAGGTGATACGCCAGTATGGCGATGACGAATACACGCTAGCAATGTGCGTTCACCGTGATGTTGCCAAACACGGATGCGACCATCATGATGCTGTAAACAGAACCTGGATTCATCTGAAAAAATGATGTTTTGCCATTCGTGCACCCAGGTGCATCGTCGAGTACACCATCGCAGGCACTCCTGTCTGCAATGCAGCGTCAAGGGTAACTGCAGCCACGGTCTCAGAGCTGATAGCCCATGCTGCTGCAAACGTCGTCGAACTGTTCGTGCAGATGGTTTTTGTCTTGCAAACGTCCCCATCTGTTGACTCAGGGATCGAGATGTGGCTGCACGATCCGTTACAGCCATGCGGATATGATGCCTGTCATCCCGACTGCTAGTGATACGAGGCCGTTGGGATCCAGCACGGGTTCCGTATTACCCACCTGAATCCACCGATTCCATATTCTGCTAACAGTCATTGGATCTCGACCAACGCCAGCAGCAATGTCGCGCGATACGATAAACCGCAATCGCAATAGGCTACAATCCGACCTTTATCAAAGTCGGAAACGTGATGGTCACACAACAACGTTTCACGAGGCAACGCCGGTCAACTGCTGTTTGTGTATGAGAAATGGGTTGGAAACTTGGCCAGTAGTGTAGATCGAGATGAAACCTGGTATTTTAATGGAGTTCTACTCCTTCCCGTTCTCCTTCTGTAGCTGAACTTGGGATAGGGAGTTGTTGCTGTTGCAGCTTTTTAAAGGTACTGAAACTTAATCCATATTGTTCTGGTAATGAGTGCCCATTACTATTGTCTAGTCCACCCATTCTGAACTTTGATTTTCCATTATTTTTCCATATAAACTGTTGTCTTTGCGGTAACGATGACGTTTCCACCGGTCGCACCAGGTGCACTACATTTTGCGCACAGCTACAAAGGAGACAGTACTTTTAAATGTCCCACCACGCACCGCAGGCGAGCATGCTCTCACATCGCTCGCTGTTCTCCAATGGGTGGCGCCATGCATACACGTGACCAGGGGACGCCAAATTGACATGACCTCACTGCCTGCGACTCGGATTGGCCAGAGCGCCTTTTTAATCAGCCACACTCAGACCTTTAACCCCGAGGCTTACTGAACTTACGGACTCATCAAGACTAGGATGGAAGACTGCAGTGAGGATAGTACATCGGCATAGGACGACGCTACTAAACGTAACTACATCTCAGTGACTTATCTGAGTGTATCAGCTTTCAAGACTATTTGTTACTATCAAGACCATTACTCTCACTGTATATGACTAAACACCAAAGAAAAATCTACAGCTATACAAAGTTATGTACATCTCAGTTATTAAGTGTACATGTGATAATAATCTTGGTAATATGTTACCTTTTTGTAGATGTCTTTTATTGGACATCTCAGCTACCAACACATCAGTATTCATCAAAAAAAAAAAAAAAATCTAATGCCGAACATCCATGGCAGTGTGAAGCGAACCCCTTACTACAGTAAAATTATTACTCTACAAGGTAGCTGGCTTGCACATTCGCAAGCAACAGATGTTATCATGGGGGCATTATATCCAAAACAAGTAATATGTGCAACGCAAAGATACACAAGTAATAAACATTTATTAAAACGTTTAGACAGAATGAAATATTCAGCTTTGAGCGATGACTGATATGTGGCTCTGTAATTGGGGTCCTACACACTAATCTATCATAACGCACTAAAAGACAGCTATATCTAAAAGTTTACAAGTCTGTCTCTCATTTGAATATCAGATAGACACCCAGAAACTACTATACCACCATCACTCGGCTGCCTATAATGGTGTCAACTGACCATCTGCACCAGCTGATGGTAACTGTAGACTGCAGCTGTTGATGGGGAACTGGAACTAAAATTTATGAATCGATGAACCGCGACTGTGGAACTGATGAAGTGCAAACTGCAACTGATCCACAATCTGCAGAATGATGTCCATTTGCAATTTTCCAGAAGAGGAGAGTGGTCACAGGCGTCAGTGCCCTCTGTGGTGGCGGACATAACTGCTGGTGGAGGACGCACACTGTTTGAAGGTCTCCTGCCAGAAGCCTAAATAGGTCACAGTTTATAAGCGCCATGTGTGTGGCGGCAGATCAGAACTAAGTGGTGCCTGTCATGCAGTGTAGCTGCTGAGTGGCCGACTCTGTAGTGGTTGCTGTGTGCTATATGACTGCATACACACTACAAGCACAGGTAAATACTGGTGTTGTTCCTCACAACTGTTACATTTCCCACTCCTTATAATATTGTTAATATTCATAATATTTAATTAATCCTATCCAAGATCCTCCCCAACCCTTCTAAATTGATGTTCCATAGCCCATCCTATCTCCATAACATCCTTGTCCATTCCTATGCCACTCCTAATTCCAATCCATTGCCAAAGGGATCATATCTCTGTGAAGCCACCGGTGCAACACCTGTCCAGTTCACCGACCGAGCGCTTACTATTCCAGTCCTGACACATGCTTACCTTCCCCCATCAAATGCTGGGTCACTTGTGAAATCAGCCATGTCATATATCAGATCTGATGCAACCATTGCGCTACTTTTTATATTGGTAAGACTACCAACCAGCGGTCCACCAGGATGAACAACCACTGCCAAACTGTGGCCATGGGTTAAGCCAGGGGCGGGCAAACGTTGCACGCGGCTCATGAGCGCACAGCGCTGCACGTGTGCTGCTCGCGTGCAGGCGTCGACCGGGGCTGTGGAGACAGCCGGCAGGTTGCGGCAGTGTAGTGCCAGGCTAAGCTGCGGACGTTGATGCGAAGCGAGCACTATGTAGTGAACGTTGTATTTCAAGAAACGGAGAAGTGGAGATTTGCTATCTTTTAAAAAAGTAATGGGAGAATCATTTTTTCTTTGTGCAAAAACGTGAAAATTCGAAATGTTTAATATGTGGCAGTATTCTCGCTGGTCAACGGAAGTTTAGTATTGAAGGCCATTATAATAAATTTCACAAGGACGAGTACAATTTATTGTCGGATTCTGAGCGGATGGGGAATTGACTGAGCTTAAGAAGAGCGATCTGACGATACCAGATGAATCTGTCGTAGTTGGCCGGCCGGTGTGGCCGAGCGGTTCTAGGCACTACAGTCTGGAACCGCGCGACCGCTATGGTCGCAGGTTCGAATCCTGCCTCGGGCATGGATGTGTGTGATGCCCTTAGGTTAGTTAGGTTTAAATAGTTCTAAGTTCTAGGGGACTGATGACCACAGCAGTTAAGTCCCATAGTGCTCGGAGCCATTTGAATTTGTCGTAGTTGCTGTTGTCACGAGAGATCTGCGACTTTCTCTCGTCATGTCTCTCATCTAACTGATTTAACATTTTATGGAGCACTGTTTTCAAGTTTTCAGGACGACAACAATAATAACCCAGCGGTATCTTCAAGTTATAAGACTGCGCTTAATATAGCGAGAGCTGGAAAACCGTTTGCTGAATTAATAAGTCTCGGTTAAGAGCAAACATCAGCGATGAAAATTTACGTAACTGTTTGTGTTTGTCTGTATGTAGAAATTTTGTTCCAGATATTAAACGTATTGTAAACTCCACCTGTGATAATTAAATAAAACGTATCGTAGGTAATAGGTACTCTTTCAAACCATGATTTCTTTCAAGCACTCCTACTAACCTTATTCATTCACTCAATAAAGCAAGCTAGGAAACAAAACGCATTACAGAGGAAGGAGCGGACAGAAGGTATGGTGGGAATGGGAGATAAGCGGGTGGCCAGCTTGCCCCTGTGTGCACGCGGAACACCTGTTAACTGCACGCGTGCAAGTGCACCGCACATGTGCAGGATTCCTGCCCGCCCCTGGGTTAAGCGGACCAACCTCTAGCATAACATGCAGGTGAATATAACATGCTTGATTTCATGGCTGCTTCACAACGTGAGCCATCTCAATCTTCAACTCCACCACCAGCTTTTATAAACTGTGAAGACGGGAGTTATCCATATAACATATTCTCCACTCCCAGAGTAATTCCGGCGTCAGCATATAGTAACCTATTGTCCCCACACCCTCCACCCAAAAGTTTCTGTCCCTCGTGACCTATCACGTCCTCCCATTTCATGGCCCCTCACCCTCATTGTGTGCATCTTCTTAAAATGCACCGCTCTGTCCTGTCCTCTTCCCTGCCTCTCTCCATTTCCGCTCCCCATTTATCTCCCGCACAGCCCACCTTCTGACGCTGCACCTGACAGTCTTGTCAGGCCGCTATCTAGTCCCTACATGCCCCTCCAGACAGCGCTCTTCTTTCCCATCACCCATACCCTGCTATCCTCCCACTTCCCTGCCCCACTCCATATAGCTATTTATATAACAGCTGCATTCTGGTCGGAGCCGCCGATGGTAGCAGTCATGCATCCACGAGCTGTGCTTGCTCACGTGAATGTATTTGTGTGTTTTCTTTGCTGAAGAACGTTAGGGCCAAAAACTATAATGTGTAACATTCGTTTCGTTATACCTACTTGTAACTCGATGGGTAATCTTTACAGTGAACAGCAATCAGTCCTTTTCCTAACATTGTTCATATTCCAAACTAGAGTTTATATTGATTGAAATTTAACTTTTACTTGCTTAAGGTAGAGGTGTATTTAATTACTGCAATAAGCCATAAGAAGAAATAATATCATACTGTGGTGAACAGCACAGATATTTTCCGTGGCGCCAGACATCATGACCATTAGTGTGTAGCCTTGGCATCACCAAAGGGCGACTAGGCGACTGTCAGACACATAAGTGCTGCGAATGAACCTGTGGTGCAGCTAAACGATTGGCGGTAGAGAAAGTCAGTGAGTTCCTGGAGTGACAAGGAAGAAGACAATTCTGGGTGGAGGCATCTCAGCCATTTTGCGACACGTGTAGCTAGCCATGTTACTCCGAATGCTTCCACGGCGTGAATGGCGACGATCTCAATGCGCTTCACCCCTGCTTGTAAGCAAAGCCCTCTCGTGGTCGTATGGCCCTCCTGTGGCGTTTGCGATGCCCCCGGTTCCAATGTGATTACCGACCCTTATTGTATGCCCGATGTGTCATGTCAACTTGGGAGCGTTGTTTTTAATCCCCTGTATTTAAGTGTGCATACTTCGGTAGTGTAGTTGGTAGCAGGTGTCTTAGTTTTAGGATGTTAGTAGTAATAGTAGCGTAGGGTGTAGTTAAAAACAATATCTTTGAAATATTACCTGACTTCTCAGTCCTTCAGTTGTCATCAACGATGAGGGCAGAGTGACCGACATTTTAAAACGTTATTTTGTTACCTGGCTGCTCACTAAACCTTCTACTGTTGATGTAAAGGGGTAGTTTGTGTTTGATTATTCTAGCCCTACGTACGTTGTTTTGCAATACAGAGAATTATATTTTTTTTTTTTACTGCAAGTGATGTCTGTTTTTTTTAATTGGTGTTTTTGATGCTAAATAAATTATTGTTAAATTGAGTTCCAGGTTTGCACATCCCGCACCCCAACCCTATCCCAACTAAACCCCACATTACAGTAGAATGTTAAAAACGTTCCTTATGAATCTGTCTGTGAACCTTTGACGTCGAGAGAAAGAAACATTAAAATAGGCGATGAACATATCCACTTATACAGATAGTTCCAAATCACCAGCATGAGAATTATATACAGGGGAGATGACGCTAAACTGTGTATTTTAAGATTAGTATATGATGGTCAGAAATGAATGTCTATACCAAAATGAGCAAAACAAAATTTCTCCTTCTTGTCTGGTGTCATGCACGTTGTGGTGATGTTTACCATCACCAGTGAGTTTTCCTACATTTTCTATAACTGCACACGCTGTTCATGTCGTTATCTGTCTTCTTCAACACATCTGATGTTTCCGTAAAGTTTGCTGTGTGCTATTTTGGTTGTTCCCACGTGAAAACTCAATGAGCTGCATTTATAACAGAATTGTAACATGACCAATAACATGTGCTGTTGAGAGAAATGAAGAAAAACTTAAGTGATTATATTCAAATGTCACTGAAGTATGTGTCGATGAAGAAAAAACAATAAATAGTGGTTTTCTCACGGCAAAATTTTCCGAAATATATTTATTATCAAAGCAAGTGAGCTTCCAGAAACAAAAATAACCTCAAATGAATATTTAGTTCTTTACTGACAAAAATACCTCATACGTTATGGAAAGCACTTAATCTAATAGCAACTGTATAAAGTGACGACGAGCAGCCTCAGTGTATGCACCAGAATGACGTATAATATTTTTCCACTCCCTCTCTTAGATATAAATGTTTTGTACTCCACATTCTGGCAGCCAGTCCTCCTCAGATATTATTGGGGCATCATGCAGTGACGACTTCGCGTAAACCTAAAGAAAAAATCCATTCAATCCGGCAATCGTGCCGCCCAAAACACATCACCTCCACTTACAATCCAGAGTATCTGATCTGCATGTGGTCCCGGACATTGTTATCGAAGTGGAATGGTGCAATGTCATGTTGAAAGCACACCCTCTCGCGGACAACAATTGCTACAGTCTCTAAATACTGTGACGGCACATATCTAACCAGTGCGGCAGACAGACGTTTGCTATGAAACAGAATCGTTCCACAAAAACGCGTCCTTCACGTAATGGTCAATTAAGGTATAGCATCACCCAAAATATTCGTTTCCAGTCATTGGTTCCTTGCCTCAGAATACTCAAATTATGATCAGTTACAATCTGTCTTTTTTAAACGATAACGGTTTGGACATACTGACCGTCCGTCAACTTCTGTATCATCGACTAGAGCTTCATTTCGCAAGAATACTGGTATATTAACTTTACAGGAACGTTCTTTTGGACGCCTACAGTTTATGTACTGTGTGAGTTTTGCAACTGAAGATTAGGCTTCTGTGTCAAGTATGACCCTCGTTTTCCACAACAAAAGCAACAGATTGTCATAAATCTACGCACACACATATCCTCCATTGAATAACGTCTGACGAAATATCTTAAGAAGATACTATGCCCTAAAAACCACTAGTCTTATGACTGCACTTGTAACCTACGTTTACAAATATTTATGCAGTATACTGATTTTTCTTTTTTTTTACAGTTGTCTTTGCAAGAGTTTACTTGTAATGTAGTACGTACCGTTTACCATAACTCGAAGCAATCTAGAGTATTAATAAAGCCAACGGACACGCTAAGACCCAGTTCACTGTCTTTCTGTAGCTCTCGAATAGTCTAGAACTGACAAAGCGATTTCAAAATACGAGCATGTACCACAGATGTATCTTATCGGTATTTTACGTCGTAAAGGTGTACATGCCATGTTCCCACAGTTTTTGTTAGAACAGCACTCTGAAATCACAAATACACCAGTTGTAGATTTCTTAAATGGGAGATAATGAGGACACTGTTTTTTCTGGTGGTTGCCGGTTGACGTCTTTGGCATAAATAAGGCCTGCGTAACTTGTTGTTTACGTCTACAAGGAATCTTAAGTAGGTTGGACGTAGTGTTGCGTTCTAGTTTGCTATCAGATCCCGCCGCAATGCAGTAACAATAAACGGGTAAATGTAGTGAGAGTGGTTGGCAATTCTTCGTTGCGTGTTCACTACAATAATCAAAGTGGTCACTATTTATACGAGTAGATGTTTTTTCATAAATTTCCTTCATAGCTATATCTGTGATCTATTATCTGCAACTATCAACACAAGTTTTTCTTAGGCTCTGGAAGAATTAATCAAATGGGAAGAAACAAGGTCTTGTCGTTTAAAATTTTATTTATGTCTTAATGAGTTTCTTGTTGCTAAGCAAACTTACAGCGATGCTCTGACTTTGCTGCTCCAAATATATTCCGTAGATCATAAAGTACAGCCGTTCGTGGTATCATTGAATGTTCACTTATACAAATTTCGTTCCATTAGTTTCTTTATGGATGGATCCACAGTCTCAACATAAATTCAGAATGATAAAATAATTTTAAATACCCACCGTAGGCTCTCAAATTCTTTGTGCAATGTGACCTTTAAAATGTGTGTGAATTCCTAAGGAACCACACTGCTGAGGTCATCGGTCCCTAGACTTATACACTACTTAAACTAAATTATGCTTAGAACAACACACACGTCCGGCGGGAGGGGTCGCGCAATCCGTATATGGCGCCTCAAACCGCGCGGCCACTCCGCGCGGCTGTGACCCTTAGTACATCATGTAACACAGGTGATGATAAGAGAATTAGTTTAGGGAACGAGACACTTAAAGTAGTAGATGAGGTTTGCTATTTGGGCAGCAAAATAACTGATGATGACCGAAGTAGAGAGGATATAAAAACTAGACTGGCAGTGGAAAGACAAACGTTTCGAAATAAGAGATATATGTTAACATCGAATATAAATTTAAGTATTAGGAAGCCTTTTCTGAAAGTATGTAGTGTAGTTATGAAAGTGAAACATAGACGATAAACAGTATAGACAAGAAGAGAATAGAAGCTTTTGAAATGTGAGACTGCAGAAGACCGCTGAAGATTAGATGAGTCGATCACATAACTAATTAGGATTTACTGAACAAAACTGGGGAGAAAAGAAATTCGTGGCACAACGTGACTAGGAGATGGGATCAAAAATGGTTCAAATGGCTCTGAGCACTATGGGACTTAACATCTGAGGTCATCAGTCCCCTAGGACTTAGAACTACTTAAACCTAACTAACCTAAGGACATCACACACATCCATGCCCGAGGCAGGATTCGAACCCTCGACCGTAGGAGTCGCGCGGTTCCGGACTGAAGCGGCGATGGGATCGATTGGTTGCACGCATTCTTGGATATCAAGAGGTCACCAGTTTAGAACTGCATGGAAGTATGTGTGTGTGTGTGTGTGTGTGTGTGTGTGTGTGTGTGTGTGTGTGTGTGTGTATTGGGGGGGGGGGATCGTAGAGGGAGACCAAGAGATAAATACAGCAGGCAGATTCAGAAGGATGTATGTTGCAGTAGTTATTCTGAGATGAAGAGGATTCCACAGGAAAGTGTCTCGAAGAGCTTATCTAACGTCTTCGGACTGAAGACCATACCAACTACACGTTACGTAAATACAGTCTCGGCCTGTGGCCATTTTCAAATGCAGTTGTGTTGGTGATTTTTGTTTTACATGCCCAGGCCGAAACTGGCCAGTAATGTAATGTGTTACATGATTCAATAAATAGTTTTGTATAAAGAATTGTCAGCCTATGGTGGATATTAAAATGATTTCATCATTAATAAATTTCGTTTCAAATTATAGTCTGTGAATTTTTGAAATTTATCTGGTACGAATGTTCAGCCTGGACTATTCACTTCCTGCCTTCAGCCAAAATTGTTTCAATCACTGCAAAATTATGTCAGTGGTCATGTCACTTTACGTAAAATCAACTCTCCATAAGTGTCTTCCTCCGATTTATTTTTAAATACTTGCAAACACCTCTTTCACTCATCGGATGTAGTAAACAATCTTGTGAATGCACATTATTATACCCTTCACAAGAAATCACACACAGTATGTAGCAAAACCTGCCATAACCAAATGTAACAGGAATAATTCCTTTAAGACCTTGGCAGATAAAACAGATTTTACAGTTCGGCAGATTCTTATAGATTTACAGTTTCACATTGTGTCACCCACTTAGAATAACGTACTTTTTTCCTGTAACAACGTACAATGATTAAATATCAGCGACGCATATGAGTCCAGCGTCATCTCTTCCTGTGAAATAGTCGTTGGCTGGTAGGTTTTCCACGACCGGTGGTAATCGGAAGTGTTATTAAGGAAATATGGGACGCCGGTCGCCTCTCCTCCGCTAGGTAAACTGCAACACACGAAATAATACTGGACAGTTACGTAGTTTAAGGGGGACATCCGTGAAGCAGATACTCTCATATTACCAAACAATATGACTCAAATATTAAAGATCAAAAAGTAAAATTTTATGTGGGAGTTGATAATAGTATACTGCAACATTGAGTTCAGTTTTCTACATTTTTCTTCGAATTTAGAAATTATTCTAAAAATATCCCCTTAATACATCTACAGTTATTAATTTCCGTTTACCTCTTGACGTTTTAATCCCATCACTGCCAAAGTTGAACTGTGTTACTTCTAGATCCATATACACCATTATACTTAAAAAGTTTTGAATATCTTTGGTAAAATAGATTTTATAACGCTCCACACCTGTTTGGTAAGAACTGATGAAGGAATTTCAGCGCATCTTTATCTACATATCCCATCTTGAACAAAAGACCTAAAAATTTATCTCTTTGTGTTTGTTTGTTGCACTGTGAGAAATGTGTGGGCCAAATAAAAAGGCATTATACCACAGATGTTGAGAGAAAGATACATAAGTGTCAGAACATATAGTTTACAGAAAACTGAAATTTAAAAATTACGCTTACACACTGACGGGCAAAAATGAAAACACCAGAAAATAATTAAAGTAGAGTAATGAAATTTCGGAATACATTTGCCTAGGTAACACAAGTAAGTGATTAATACTGCAAGATCACAGGTTAATGGCAGCGCGAGATAAGGTGTTGCAAAGGTGAAACGCTGGTACATTAATAACCAGTGTAACCGCCAGAATGTGGAATACAAGCATGCAGACGTGCATGCGTTCTATTGTACAGGTGCCGAGTGTCAGTTTGTGTGATGGCGTTCCATGTCTGTCGCACTTGGTTGATCAATACAGGGACCGTTAATGCTTGTTGCGGACGGCGCTAGAGTTGTCGTCTGATGGTATTCCATATGTGCTCGATTGGAGACAGATCTGGTGATCGAGCAGGCCAAGGCGACAAGCCGACACTCGGTAGAGCATGTAGGGTTACAACAGTGGTATGTGAGCGAGCGATATACCGTTGGACAATACTCCCTGAATGCTGTTGCAGAACAGTAGCACAACAGGTCGAATGACCTAAATGGCGTACAAATTTGCAGTGTGCGTGAAATAACGAAGAGAGTGCTCCTGCTGTCAAACGAAATCGCACCCCAGATCATAACTCCGGTGTATCTAGCACATAGACAGGTTGGTTACAGACCCTCAACTGTCCTCCTTCCAACCAATACAAGGCCGTGAGTGGCACAGAGGTAGAACCAGCTTTCATGAGAAAACACTATAGACCTCTACTCTGCCCTGCAGTGAACGCACAACTGAAGTCGAAAATGACGGCTCTTTGTCCTCAGGACTTTCTTAGTGGTAAGAAATTTCTTCTGGAGCCAAGTTCACTAAATGTTATTTATTCCACGATGACCGGTGCCGACAGAGGCTTGCTGTCATCACCTCATCTGCGGAAATTTAAAGTGTGTAAGTATCAATCACACAGTGGGAACACATTCCACTCATAATACACTGGTTTGTCAGTAATAAGCTGAGAGTTGTCGGTTCATCGTTAAATTTTACACCTAAGCAATGTCACTGCAGCGAACACATTTGGAGCTATGTGCATTTTACACTATCTTCTTATCACTGAAAAACCAATGTGCTTCCGCTTTATTGTGAGTGGCATTCGTTCCCACTATGTACTGATATGTATGCACTTGAAATTTCCCAATATCAGATGATGATACCAAGTCTCTGTCGAAACCAGTCGTGGTGAAATAAATAATATATGGCGATCTTAGCGTCAGAAGACATTTTGACTTGTCTAGTGACTTGTTTTCTTTGCTAAGTCCTCAATAGGCCATTTCAGCTCTAGACGCACGTCGACGGCCAATTTTCTCAACGATTGGTAGAGCAAATGCACCAGTCGTGAATCCCAAACTCTTCAGGACTTTCACTCCCCCTACGTTTTAATGATTAAAAACAATTACAGTATTGTAAGCGTAGGCTTCCGCGGCCGTTGTCTTCTTCAATAAAATTCTTCAGGGTATCAGACCGCATCGTCATAATTTAAAATGCGCCAACGTTTCAGCCAGCGTTGCAGCTAGCCTTCATCAGGGCCTTACGTTAACTGCTAAATGAAACACACTTGGTTCCTTAAATAGCTGCACGAGAAAACCGTGTCGTTACTTGATTGGCTGTAAAAGGAGGAGGAGGAGGGGTGAAAAGTATGCTTTATTGGTGTTTCCTTTATTATCTGTCATTGGCTGAAATAGCTGTTTTCTATTGGTCTTTATATTAATCCACCCCATTGGAGGAGACGGACGAATAGCGAACAGGTGATGGCTGTGACGTCACACTGTTTCCATGCTGTCCAGAAGCCGGCTGCGGCGTGCCATTGCTTTGTGTGCTCGCGACCACTGCTGCGGCTCTCCGCGTGTCTGCTTGGGCCGCCACGGCTCTGCCGCCGCTCCGTAGCCCTGCTATTGCAGGCAGCCAAGACCTCGGAAGCTTGTACCCGTCCTCTCTATTCATGTTGGCGGGTCTTTTGGCTATTTCTATCGCCTCTCTAATCTTTCTTTTGAAAGTGAGAGGCTGTTTCGCCAGGACGCGGGCTTCTTGAAAAAATATAAGTTTCCCGCACTCGTCTCGGTGTTCCGCCACTGCTGACTTTACAGCCAATCAAGTAACGACACGGTTTTCTCGTGCAGCTATTTAAGGAACCAAGTGTGTTTCATTTAGCAGTTAACGTAAGGCCCTGATGAAGGCTAGCTGCAACGCTGGCCGAAACGTTGGCGCATTTTAAATTATGACGATGCGGTCTGATACCCTGAAGAATTTTATTGAAGAAGACAACGGCCGCGGAAGCCTACGCTTGCATTTAACCAACCTGTATGGGCAGGAAATCCACGGAAACATCAAGAAGTTAGAAGCACTGCGTTTAAAAAGATGTAAACTGCTGAATGACCTTGCTTTTTTGAAGAGATGCAGAGACACGAGTGTTGTGCCGTATTCTTTGCGGTTGACGTCTCACATAAAAACGAACAAGGCGAGGAATATCTGTGCTAAAGCCAGTAAAGCATTGCTACGGGAAAGGATCCGCCACATCCGCATAAGTCTCGATGCTCACAACAGGAATTTGTGTGATCTGCACCTATTTCTGGCCGGAAAACTTCAGATGGAAGACTGGGATAAAGTCGACAGGTTAACCTTTCAGCAAGCATCAAGGACCAGCAATAGTATTACTAACCGCCAGATGAGAAAGTACGACAAACTACAACAAAAAGCCACGGACGAAACATTGACGCTGGACAGGCGACGGACAGTGGTCAACCTCTCCAGCCACACCTTGAGCGAAGCAACCACAGCAATTCTGGCCAAGGGGATGAATTTCGCAGTCGCACCTAAGCGAGTTCCAAAAGAAGATATCATAGAATCCGTAGAGGCTTCGGTACGTCATCTGCCACAGGCCGAGGCGGAGAAGATCCGGCAGGAAACGGTCAGAGTTCTGAATAAAGCAAAGCCACCGAAGCAAAACATCAACGCTGAGGAATACCATGCCATCAAGGAACTCAGGGACAACCCCCACTTAGTAGTGGTACAGGCAGATAAGGGCAACGCCACTGTAGTCTTCGACACAACTGATTACAACAAACGAATGGAAGATATTCTCGCAGAACCTATCTACAAGAAACTTCAGGGAGATCCGACGGCCAAGGTAATCAAAACGACGCAGGCACTGCTCAAGCACTCTAGAATCAACTTCGACAAGGCCAGAAGATTCATCCCGCAAGTGACACAGGCACCAAGGATATATGGTGTACCGAAGGTACACAAAACCGACTTCCCCTTAAGGCCTATAGTAAACAGTATAAATTCGCCGACCTACTACCTAGCGAAAGAACTGGCACCTAGGCTCCGACACCTAGTGCATCAAACCGAGTCCTACGTTAAGGATTCCACTCACTTCGTGTCTCTCCTAAAGGAAATGCGTGTTACGGACCAAGATCTGATGGTTAGTTTCGACGTCAAATCCCTATTCACGAATGTCCCAGTGTCAGATACTGTGAACATCCTAGAAGAACGCGTGGCACCTGATATATGTGAGCTTGTGCGCCACTGTCTGACGACCACCTATTTCAAGTGGAGAGGTCAATTTTATGAACAAACTGACGGTGTAGCTATGGGCTCACCCCTATCGCCTATCGCAGCAGAAATCTTCATGGAGGCATTTGAGGAAACAGCCCTCCAGTCCGCACCATTACGTCCAAATTGTTGGCTTCGCTATGTCGATGATACTTTCGTCATCTGGCCCCACGGAGAAGAGGAGTTACAGAACTTCCACAAGCACCTTAACCAACAACATAGGAAAATTCAGTTTACAATGGAAACAGAGAAGAATGGGGTGCTGCCTTTTCTCGACGTGGAAGTTTATCGAAAACCTGATGGTAAACTTGGCCACAAAGTGTACAGGAAACCAACCAATACGGACAGGTACCTTCACGCCTCCTCCCACCATCACCCCACGCAGAATAAGTCCGCCTTGCACACGCTAACGAAGAGAGCGTACAGGATAAGCGACGAAGAACATCTGAAGACAGAACTTGAACGCCTCAGGTCCATCTTCGGAACTAATGGCTATGGGAAGCAGATGATAGACAGCTCCATGTCGACAAGGGAGAAGACCAATAGGGAAGAGGAGAAGGAGGCACAGAGTATTGCGGTGTTACCATATGTACAAGGGGTCACCGAACGTATTGGCAAAATTCTACGAAAAGCCGACATCAAACCAATTTTCCGAAGCAGAAACAAAATATCAGATATGCTCGGTTCTACCAAGGATGCAGTTGACAAACTACACACAGCTGGCGTGTATGAAATTGGTTGTGCGTGTGGATTAGTCTACATAGGTGAGACGGGACGTCCGATTAGCACAAGGCTCTCGGAACATGAAAGATATATCCGCCTGAAACAACACACTAAGTCAGCAGTGGCAGAACACCGAGACGAGTGCGGGAAACCTATATATTTTTTCAAGAAGCCCGCGTCCTGGCGAAACAGCCTCTCACTTTCAAAAGAAAGATTAGAGAGGCGATAGAAATAGCCAAAAGACCCGCCAACATGAATAGAGAGGACAGGTACAAGCTTCCGAGGTCTTGGCTGCCTGCAATAGCAGGGCTACGGAGCGGCGGCAGAGCCGTGGCGGCCCAAGCAGACGCGCGGAGAGCCGCAGCAGTGGTCGCGAGCACACAAAGCAATGGCACGCCGCAGCCGGCTTCTGGACAGCATGGAAACAGTGTGACGTCACAGCCATCACCTGTTCGCTATTCGTCCGTCTCCTCCAATGGGGTGGATTAATATAAAGACCAATAGAAAACAGCTATTTCAGCCAATGACAGATAATAAAGGAAACACCAATAAAGCATACTTTTCACCCCTCCTCCTTCTCCTTTTACAGCCAATCAAGTAACGACACGGTTTTCTCGTGCAGCTATTTAAGGAACCAAGTGTGTTTCATTTAGCAGTTAACGTAAGGCCCTGATGAAGGCTAGCTGCAACGCTGGCCGAAACGTTGGCGCATTTTAAATTATGACGATGCGGTCTGATACCCTGAAGAATTTTATTGAAGAAGACAACGGCCGCGGAAGCCTACGCTTGCATTTAACCAACCTGTATGGGCAGGAAATCCACGGAAACATCAAGAAGTTAGAAGCACTGCGTTTAAAAAGATGTAAACTGCTGAATGACCTTGCTTTTTTGAAGAGATGCAGAGACACGAGTGTTGTGCCGTATTCTTTGCGGTTGACGTCTCACATAAAAACGAACAAGGCGAGGAATATCTGTGCTAAAGCCAGTAAAGCATTGCTACGGGAAAGGATCCGCCACATCCGCATAAGTCTCGATGCTCACAACAGGAATTTGTGTGATCTGCACCTATTTCTGGCCGGAAAACTTCAGATGGAAGACTGGGATAAAGTCGACAGGTTAACCTTTCAGCAAGCATCAAGGACCAGCAATAGTATTACTAACCGACAGATGAGAAAGTACGACAAACTACAACAAAAAGCCACGGACGAAACATTGACGCTGGACAGGCGACGGACAGTGGTCAACCTCTCCAGCCACACCTTGAGCGAAGCAACCACAGCAATTCTGGCCAAGGGGATGAATTTCGCAGTCGCACCTAAGCGAGTTCCAAAAGAAGATATCATAGAATCCGTAGAGGCTTCGGTACGTCATCTGCCACAGGCCGAGGCGGAGAAGATCCGGCAGGAAACGGTCAGAGTTCTGAATAAAGCAAAGCCACCGAAGCAAAACATCAACGCTGAGGAATACCATGCCATCAAGGAACTCAGGGACAACCCCCACTTAGTAGTGGTACAGGCAGATAAGGGCAACGCCACTGTAGTCTTCGACACAACTGATTACAACAAACGAATGGAAGATATTCTCGCAGAACCTATCTACAAGAAACTTCAGGGAGATCCGACGGCCAAGGTAATCAAAACGACGCAGGCACTGCTCAAGCACTCTAGAATCAACTTCGACAAGGCCAGAAGATTCATCCCGCAAGTGACACAGGCACCAAGGATATATGGTGTACCGAAGGTACACAAAACCGACTTCCCCTTAAGGCCTATAGTAAACAGTATAAATTCGCCGACCTACTACCTAGCGAAAGAACTGGCACCTAGGCTCCGACACCTAGTGCATCAAACCGAGTCCTACGTTAAGGATTCCACTCACTTCGTGTCTCTCCTAAAGGAAATGCGTGTTACGGACCAAGATCTGATGGTTAGTTTCGACGTCAAATCCCTATTCACGAATGTCCCAGTGTCAGATACTGTGAACATCCTAGAAGAACGCGTGGCACCTGATATATGTGAGCTTGTGCGCCACTGTCTGACGACCACCTATTTCAAGTGGAGAGGTCAATTTTATGAACAAACTGACGGTGTAGCTATGGGCTCACCCCTATCGCCTATCGCAGCAGAAATCTTCATGGAGGCATTTGAGGAAACAGCCCTCCAGTCCGCACCATTACGTCCAAATTGTTGGCTTCGCTATGTCGATGATACTTTCGTCATCTGGCCCCACGGAGAAGAGGAGTTACAGAACTTCCACAAGCACCTTAACCAACAACATAGGAAAATTCAGTTTACAATGGAAACAGAGAAGAATGGGGTGCTGCCTTTTCTCGACGTGGAAGTTTATCGAAAACCTGATGGTAAACTTGGCCACAAAGTGTACAGGAAACCAACCAATACGGACAGGTACCTTCACGCCTCCTCCCACCATCACCCCACGCAGAATAAGTCCGCCTTGCACACGCTAACGAAGAGAGCGTACAGGATAAGCGACGAAGAACATCTGAAGACAGAACTTGAACGCCTCAGGTCCATCTTCGGAACTAATGGCTATGGGAAGCAGATGATAGACAGCTCCATGTCGACAAGGGAGAAGACCAATAGGGAAGAGGAGAAGGAGGCACAGAGTATTGCGGTGTTACCATATGTACAAGGGGTCACCGAACGTATTGGCAAAATTCTACGAAAAGCCGACATCAAACCAATTTTCCGAAGCAGAAACAAAATATCAGATATGCTCGGTTCTACCAAGGATGCAGTTGACAAACTACACACAGCTGGCGTGTATGAAATTGGTTGTGCGTGTGGATTAGTCTACATAGGTGAGACGGGACGTCCGATTAGCACAAGGCTCTCGGAACATGAAAGATATATCCGCCTGAAACAACACACTAAGTCAGCAGTGGCGGAACACCGAGACGAGTGCGGGAAACCTATATATTTTTTCAAGAAGCCCGCGTCCTGGCGAAACAGCCTCTCACTTTCAAAAGAAAGATTAGAGAGGCGATAGAAATAGCCAAAAGACCCGCCAACATGAATAGAGAGGACAGGTACAAGCTTCCGAGGTCTTGGCTGCCTGCAATAGCAGGGCTACGGAGCGGCGGCAGAGCCGTGGCGGCCCAAGCAGACACGCGGAGAGCCGCAGCAGTGGTCGCGAGCACACAAAGCAATGGCACGCCGCAGCCAGCTTCTGGACAGCATGGAAACAGTGTGACGTCACAGCCATCACCTGTTCGCTATTCGTCCGTCTCCTCCAATGGGGTGGATTAATATAAAGACCAATAGAAAACAGCTATTTCAGCCAATGACAGATAATAAAGGAAACACCAATAAAGCATACTTTTCACCCCTCCTCCTCCTCCTTTTACAGCCAATCAAGTAACGACACGGTTTTCTCGTGCAGCTATTTAAGGAACCAAGTGTGTTTCATTTAGCAGTTAACGTAAGGCCCTGATGAAGGCTAGCTGCAACGCTGGCCGAAACGTTGGCGCATTTTAAATTATGACGATGCGGTCTGATACCCTGAAGAATTTTATTGAAGAATTACAGTATTATATGTTGCAAGTTTACAACTGCGGATAGTGAAAATCTTCTCTGGATCAACGTTACGACGTATGCTCATTTAATGATTTATTTGAATTTTGCCGTGAACACACTTCCTTAGGATGTCAGGATTTGACAGGAACGTAAATGTACGTTTGGTAGCGTTCTTTACACACTCAGGAATGCACTTTTTGCTGGTGTTGGAATTGTTATTCAGCAGACAGTTGTAAAAGGGACGTGGCCGGAAGGTATTGAACAGCGCAGATTTTTTCATCACTTCCCACAGGGTTTCGAAAATGAAACTTTGGGAAATAGCTGTCAGGAAATTTTACTACTGACTGGAAGCAAAATCGAAAAAGGAAAATTTTGGTGCCATCTGCACACATCCCGCCTTCATACAGAGGAATGGTGCCTAACGTGGGGGGGTAATTACTCCTGAGGGGCAAAATGGAAATTTCTAAGGGGTAAAACCATAATGCATTCAATGATGACTTAGTGACCACTCTTTAAGTAATCACTATTATCATTACTATGATAGACTCTAATATGTAACGAATCATTATATTCATCAGCCATTTGACATCTACTGCTGGAGAAAAGCCTTCTCTATATATTTCGAGCCGCGCGGGATTAGCCGCGCTGTCTAAAAAAAATAAAAAAACCGCTATATGTTTCGATGCTTTGTGATCTTGAGCAATACGAATACCTCGTGGTCCTGCTCATTTTCTATTGTCATCTACCTAGCTTTCCTTACTTTGACTTCTCAGTCTTCTATTGTTTCTTGGAATCCAGAAGAGAACTTCCTTTGCCCATCTACCATCTATTTTCCTGGTCACTGGCCAGCCTACCTATACTTTTTTCAAATCTCTATCATAGTCACGTTTTTCACTATAGTCCGTTCCCAGACCGTTTACTTTCGCTTCTGCCTCTCCCAGTAATTTTCAATATGCATCTCTCTTCTGGTCTCTGAGCTAGCCTAAACTTCCGAATAATTTTTTCGTGTTAAAAGGTCAGGTTTCACTGTCGTAAGTAAAAATTTGGTAACACAAACTGTTTGTAAATATCCAGTTTCATACACAACAAAAGCCTCAATTTGAAATTTTATTCATTTTATCAAGAACAGACAAGACCATTTTACCACATTATTTCCTTTGCTGCGAGTTCAGTCTTAGTAGTTACAGCACGTCGTCGTTAATAAATTCTGACAGAAACTATTTTTCTGATATGGAAAGTGCACAAGTAACTATGTAGGTTTTAAACCAGTTTCTGTGAATGAAATAATCTTTGGAGACAGTGAAATTCGTGCGAAAGCACATTTTCGTAGACCTCGAAAAGACAACACACTCCCAATATATTTCCTTGAAACATAACTGCTGTTATGTTATGGGAAGATCGGTGATTAGTAGCTATTATTATTGGAAAAAAATCTTAAGAATGTCGAGTCCGTAAGCGACTTACAGAGGTGAACGTATACCTACGACTATGGTAGCAATGAAAACAAAAGTAACTCAATCAACTTTTCCATGATTTACGACATGCAGTGGTCGACAGTAACCCATATATAAAAAGGCATTGTTAGACATAAGCAGAACCAAACACCTCATGGAAGCGGTGAAAAACGTAGAAAACATTTGAGTTTCAGTTGTGTGATCATTAACTAAGTAAAGGGGCGATCAAAAAGTTCCCTTTCGAAGGCCTTACAGTCCAAAATCTGTAAGCCAGTCAGGAGGAGGGGAGGAGATCAGTGTTCAACGTCCCATCGACAAGGAGGTCCTTAGAGACGGAGCACAATCTCAGATTAAGGAAGCATGGGGAAAGAAATCGACCGTGCCTTTTCAAAGAAACCATCGCGGCGTTTTCCTGAAGCGATTGAAGGAAATCACAGAAAACCCAAATCTGGATGGCCAGACGGTGGTTTGAACCATTGTCCTCTCGAATGCGAGTCCAGTGACCTAACCACTGCATCATCTAGCTTGGTAAGCCAAACAGGCAAAATCACTCACCGTGCGCATTAAGGCAGTCATGCTACCAATGCACCAGGTTTAAGATACGTGTTTAGATTAGATTGGATTAGTTTAGATTAGATTAATACTAGTTCCATGGATCATGAATACGATATTTCGTAATGATGTGGATCGAGTCAAATTTTCCAATACATGATATAAATAAGTTAATTTAACAACATAATTAAGTTAATATAACAACTTTTTTATTTTTTTGCTTTTTTTATATGTTTTTTCTTAATTTATATCTAAAAATTCCTCTATGGAGTAGAAGGAGTTGTCATTCAGAAATTCTTTTAATTTCTTGTTAAATACTTGTTGGTTATGTCAGACTTTTGATACTATTTGGTAAGTTCAAATGGTTCAAATGGCTCTGAGCACTATGGGACTCAACATCTGTGGTCATCAGTCCCCTAGAACTTAGAACTACTTAAACCTAACTAACCTAAGGACACCACACACATCCATGCCCAAGGCAGGATTCGAACCTGCGACCGTAGCGGTCACGCGGTTCCAGACTGACGCGCCTAGAACTGCATGTCCACACAGGCCGGCATTTGGTAAGTGACCAAAGACTTTAGTGGCAGTATAATTCACCTCTTTGTGTGCAAAAGTTAGATTTAATCTTGAATAGTGAAGATCATCCTTTCTCCTAGTATTGTAGTTATGCACACTGCTATTACTTTTGAATTGGGTTTGGTTGTTAACAACAAATTTCATAAGAGAGTATATATACTGAGAAGCTACTGTGAATATCCCTAGATCTGCAGCATGATCTTGGGTGGACTCCAGCTATTATTACATGCTTTTGTGCAATAAATACTTTATTCCTCAGTGATGAATTACCCCAAAATATGATGCCATATGCAAGCAATGAGTGAAAATAGGCGTAGTAAGCTAATTTACTAAAATGTTTATCACAAAAATTTGTAATGACCCTTATTGCATAAGTAGCTGAACTCAAACGTTTCAGCAGATCATCAATGTGTTTCTTCCAATTTAATCTCTCATCAACGGGTACACCTAAAAATTTTGAATATTCTACCTTAGCTATATGCTTCTGATTAAGGTCTATATTTATTAATGGCGTCATACCTTTTACTGTACGGAACTGTATGTACTGTGTCTTATCAAAATTCAGTGAGAGTCCGTTTACAAGGAACCACTTAGTAATTTTCTAAAAGACATTATTGACAATTTCATCAGTTAATTCTTGTTTGTCAGGTGTGATTACTATACTTGTATCATCAGCAAAGAGAATTAACTTTGCCTCTTCATGAATATAGAATGGCAAGTCATTAATATATATTAAGAAAAACAAAGGACCCAAAACTGACCCTTGTGGAACCCCATTATTGATAGTTCCCCAATTTGAGGAATGTGCTGGTCTTTGCATATGATGAAACATCGTTTCCTGCTGCATGGAGAAGTATGTAACTGGTTGCTCATCCGACGTGAATATTCGATAGTTAAAGGCCCTTTCTAAGGGACTGAAGGCGTGTTAATTGCACGGTGAGAGATCAGAATTAAAGGACAGATACTAGTGTGTCTCACACTTGCCGGTAACAGATGAGGCTGGCCTTCCAGATCGACCGGTGTCTTGTGTCGAACCACGACCAGCACGGAACTTGGCGCACGATCCCACAACGATGATGTTCGACAGATATGCTGCCCCATACATATTCCTCATTCTCCTATGGATGTCTACCAGTGTGTGTCCTTCAGCAGCCAAGAATAAGAGGGCGTTGGTCTTGTTGGGACGCATTTGGTAATACTGTCACCATGTTGTTGTTGTTGTTGTGGTCTTCAGTCCTGAGACTGGTTTGATGCAGCTCTCCATGCTACTCTATCCTGTGCAAGCTTCTTCATCTCCCAGTACCTACTGCAACCTACATCCTTCTGAATCTGCTTAGTGTATTCATCTCTTGGTCTCCCCCTACGATTTTTACCCTCCACGCTGCCCTCCAATACTAAATTGGTGATCCCTTGATGCCTCAGAACATGTCCTACCAACCGATCCCTTCTTCTGGTCAAGTTGTGCCACAAACTTCTCTTGTCCCCAATCCTATTCAATACTTCCTCATTAGTTATGTGATCTACCCATCTAATCTTCAGCATTCTTCTGTAGCACCACATTTCGAAAGCTTCTATTCTCTTCTTGTCCAAACTATTTACTGTCCATGTTTCACTTCCATACATGGCTACACTCCATACAAATACTTTCAGAAATGACTTCCTGACACTTAAATCTATACTCGATGTTAACAAATTTCTCTTCTTCAGAAACGCTTTCCTTGCCATTGCCAGCCTACATTTTATATCCTCTCTACCTGGGTCATCATCAGTTATTTTGCTCTCCAAATAGCAAAACTCCTTTACTACATTAAGTGTCTCATTTCCTAATCTGATTCCCTCAGCATCACCCGACTTAATTCGACTACATTCCATTATCCTCGTTTTGCTTTCGTTGATGTTCATCTTATATCCTCCTTTCAAGACACTGTCCATTCCGTTCAACTGCTCTTCCAGGTCCTTTGCTGTCTCTGACAGAATTACAATGTCATCAGCAAACCTCAAGGATTTTATTTCTTCTCCATGGATTTTAATACCTACTCCGAATTTTTCTTTAGTTTCCTTTACTGCTTGCTCAATATACAGATTGAATAACATCGGGGAGAGGCTACAACCCTGTCTCACTCCCTTCCCAACCACTGCTTCCCTTTCATGTCCCTCGACTCTTATAACTGTCATCTGGTTTCTGTACAAATTGTAAATAGCCTTTCGCTCCCTGTATTTTACCCCTGCCACCTTTAGAATTTGAAAGAGAGTATTCCAGTCAACATTGTCAAAAGCTTTCTCTAAGTCTACAAATGCTAGAAACGTAGGTTTGCCTTTCCTTAATCTTTCTTCTAAGATAAGTCGTAAGGTCAGTATTGCCTCACGTGTTCCAGTATTTCTACGGAATCCAAACTGATCTTCCCCGAGGTCGGCTTCTACTAGTTTTTCCATTCGTCTGTAAAGAATTCGTGTTAGTATTTTGCAGCTGTGGCTTATTAAACTGATTGTTCGGTAATTTTCACATCTGTCAACACCTGCTTTCTTTGGGATTGGAATTATTATATTCTTCTTGAAGTCTGAGGGTATTTCGACTGTCTCATACATCTTGCTCACCAGATGGTAGAGTTTTGTCAGGACTGGCTCTCCCAAGGCCGTCAGTAGTCCCAATGGAATGTTGTCTACTCCGGGGGCCTTGTTTCGACTCAGGTCTTTCAGTGCTCTGTCAAACTCTTCACGCAGTATCGTATCTCCCATTTCATCTTCATCTACATCCTCTTCCATTTCCATAATATTGTCCTCAAGTACATCGCCCTTGAATAGACCCTCTATATACTCCTTCCACCTTTCTGCTTTCCCTTCTTTGCTTAGAACTGGGTTTCCATCTGAGCTCTTGATGTTCATACAAGTGGTTCTCTTATCTCCAAAGGTCTCTTTAATTTTCCTGTAGGCAGTATATATCTTACCCCTAGTGAGATAAGCCTCTACATCCTTACATTTGTCCTCTAGCCATCCCTGCTTAGCCATTTTGCACTACCTGTCGATTTCATTTTTGAGACGTTTGTATTCCTTTTTGCTTGTTTCAATAACTGCATTTTTATATTTTCTCCTTTCATCAATTAAATTCAATATTCTGTTACCCAAGGATTTCTATGAGCCCTGGTCTTTTTACCTACTTGATCCTCTGCTGCCTTCACTACTTCATCCCTCAAAGCTACCCATTCCTCTTCTACTGTATTTCTTTCCCCCATTCCTGTCAATTGTTCCCTTATGCTCTCTCTAAAACTCTGTACAACTTCTGGTGCTTTCAGTTTATACAGGTCCCATCTCCTTAAATTCCCACCTTTTTGCAGTTTCTTCAGTTTTAATCTACAGGTCATAACCAATAGATTGTGGTCAGAGTCCACATCTGCCCCTGGAAATGTCTTACAATTTAAAACCTGGTTCCTAAATCTCTGTCTTACCATTATATAATGTATCTGATACCTTTTAGTATCTCCAGGGTTCTTCCATGTACACAACCTTCTATCATGATTCTTAAACCAAGTGTTAGCTATAATTAAGTTGTGCTCTGTGCAAAATTCTACCAGGCGGCTTCCTCTTTCATTTCTTAGCCCCAATCCATATTCACTTAATACGTTTCCTTCTCTCCCTTTTCCTACACTCGAATTCCAGTCACCCATGACTATTAAATTTTCGTCTCCCTTCACTATCTGAATAATTTCTTTTATATCATCATACATTTCTTCAATTTCTTCGTCATCTGCAGAGCTAGTTGGCATATAAACTTGTACTACTGTAGTAGGTGTGGGCTTCGTGTCTATCTTGGCCACAATAATGCGTTCACTATGCTGTTTGTAGTAGCTTACCAGCATTCCTATTTTCCTATTCATTATTAAAGCTACTCCTGCATTACCCCTATTTGATTTTGTATTTATGATCCTGTATTCGCCTGACCAAAAGTCTTGTTCCTCCTGCCACCGAACTTCACTAATTCCCACTATATCTAACTTTAACCTATCCATTTCCCTTTTTAAATTTTCTAACCTACCTGCCCGATTAAGGGATCTGACATTCCACGCTCCGATCCGTAGGACGCCAATTTTCTTTCTTCTGATAACGACATCCTCTTGAGTAGTCCCCGCCCGGAGATCCGAATGGGGAACTATTTTACCTCCGGAATATTTTACCCAAGTTCACCATAGTTCACGTTTTTTTGCATTTGCTGCAAGCACATTGGAAATACATGAATGTCACACTGATCCCTTGCCTACTTGTCAGTGCTTATATACCGTCATTAGATTCTCACTACATGGTTATATACACTGCAGCAGTGCCCTCCGATAGACTCTTTTTGATCGCTCCTTGCATTAAAAATCATTTACCAGTTGAAAAGAGGAATATTAATTATTTATAATCTAATGTTTAATTCTTCTTTTTTCAGAGTATTTGATGTCATCTTATCTTGTTCCAGGATGATTGTCCCAGAAAGTATGGAAACCACTTCTATGCGCAGTTCGTTCACTTGTTGTAGCACTTTAGGGTCTGACAAAAATAGCCAAACTCATCCCCTACCCTGATGTATTTAAAAGATTTAAAAGCGGACACAGTGAGAAAGAGTAGCTGGAATAATCATATTTAACTTGATGAAGTCGATGTCTTGATGATAATCTCCCAGACTGCTTCTTCTTGTGCAAACTTGTAAAAAGTAGGTCATGGTAGCAGGTTGGCGTTTGATGTTCTCTTTAAATAAACAGTGTTGGCAAAGATGTGACTTTAACATATGATTTAACCAATATTTCGGTACACTTTCACATTCACAGTTGACAGAGAAGTTCGTATATAATTATGATGATGTAGTAGTTCACAGAGCGAGCTTAAAAACACGTCTGCTTCCTAGCATTCATGAAAACAAAGTGCCTTGTTTGCTTTGTGCAATCAACAGTCTTGAAATATCTCCAGGTTTAAGCCGGATTTATTACTCTAGCTTTTCTTTACACGTTTTTGTAACAAGTTCATAAAGTTATAAAAGTAGTACAACACAAACTACATAGGTAGTGAGTATAGCTTACAGTCTTTATTGGTACTAATTTATGAGAATGGTAATTACCATGTTTTATTGACAGTGGTATGCTTAATATGACTGGCATGTGTTTTTCAATCTGTGCACCAACCTGGTGTTTTGAAGTTTTGTATTTTTCGAGAATAAGTCACAGAAGTTTATTGCTCAATATAAAGAATGACAAAAAAAGGAATTCTGATGTTAATAGTTTCGTGAATTAAATACGTTTCTGAATCCAAAAATTACAATGCGATTGCCACATTTCAAATTAGTATATTTTCTATTTGGGATTGATTTGATGAAAACTACATATCGTTCCATTGTCTCTGTCTCCTAACCTTTCTGATGTGCTCGAAAATTCCAAAATGTAATTGAATTCATAATTTAACATAATTTCACAATTAATAACTTTCATCATTTGGTATGTTATTAGGATGAAAATGGGTATTTCAGTGTTGTTAACACTCAAAGACTTCAATAAATGTAGTATGTCCTTTGCTTGTTTCATAATGTATGCTTCCTGAATAGCTGTGTATTTACAAATTTGGTTGTAAGCATACTTGATGATACTATTCGATAACCAGTAAAATATTATTTAACTGATATTATATTTCCTGAATATATCCTTTATGAAGTGCATATTCATGTTATTTACTGAAATATCTTATGAACAGATCAAGTGCAAGTACTATATTCACTTGATGTCATAAGATTGGACTAGAAATCTTTAATGAATCTGTACGTCTATAGTGTTACACATTGATGTAGAGGATAGTGTTGTATACAATGTGATCAAAAGTAACAGGACAGCCCCAAAAACATATGTTTTTCATATTAGGTGCATTGTGCTGCCACCTACTGCCAGGTACTCCATATCAGCGACCTCAGTAGTCATTAGTCATCGTGAGAGAGTAGAATTGGCCGCTCCACGGAACTCACGGACTTCGAAAGTGGTCAGGTGATAGGGTGTCACTTGTGTCATTCATCTGCACGCGAAATTTACACATTCCTAAACATCCCTAGTTCTCCCAGGTGATAGTGAAGTGGAAACGTGAAGGGACACGTACAGCAAAAAAGCGTACAGGCCGACCTCATCTGTTGACTGACAGAGACCGCCGACAGTTGAAGAGGGTAGTAATGTGTAATAGGCAGACACATATCCAACCATCCACAGGAATTCCAAACTGCATCAGTATCCATTGCAAGTACTATGACAGATAGGCGGGAGGTGAGAAAACTTGGATTTCGTGGTCGAGCGGCTGCTCATAAGCCACATATCACGCCGGTAAATGCCAAACGACGATTCGCTTGGTGTAAGGAGCGTAAGCATTGGACGATTGAACAGTGGAAAAACGCTGTGTGGAGTGACGAATCACAGTACATAATGTGGCCTTCCGATGGCAGGGTGTGGGTATGGGGAATGCCTGGTGAACGTCGTCTGCCAGCGTGTGTAGCACAAACAGCAAACTTCGGAGGCGGTGGTGTTATGGTGTGGTCGTGTTGTTCATGTAGAGGGGCTTGCACCCCTTGTTTTGCGTGGCACTATCACAGCACAGGCCTACATTGATGTTTTAAGTACCTTCTTGCTTCCCACTGTTGAAGAGCAATTCGGGGAGGGCGATTGCATCTTTCAACACGATCGAGTACCTGTTCATAATGCATGGCCTATGTGTTACATTATTAGTTTACTATACACCAATATCACTAAGAGAAATAAAATAAAGAGGTGTTACCAAAACCCATTTACAAATTTAAAACTTTTTGAAATAGAATTTGTAGGCAAGTAACACATTGTTCCATCTTCAAGACAGGAAAAATAGTAGAAGACATAAATGAAAGTCACTTCGTTTGTAAATATCATGTGTTGCATGCTAGAATACCTATCATTTTACGATACAAGATTGTGCTTGACTGACGAAGCATGACATATCCATCTACACGCTATGTAACTAGTTTTAAAAATGAATTTTCCTCTCCATAAAACCCTGTAATTGAAGAATTAACAATATTCTTCCTACACTATTATATAATACAGCACTTAAACACGTGTAGATCTTAATATACACAGACGCTGCATAAAGCTTATTCTCATGTATCACAACAACGAAAAAAAAGAAACAGCAGGAAATGCCGGAAACTGTTCATGGCAGTCTCTGTATGATTGTGAAATCGGCCACTAGATTGAAGAGCCAACCAGGAAACATCATTTGTTGCTTAAGTACACTATACCCAAGGTATAACACTCGCCCTTACATTATGGGCATTACTTAATAAAACACACAAACTCACCAACATCACTATTCTCCAGATCCGTAATGCACCCAGAATTTTGCCACACTACATGATGTCGTCATATATTGCAGAGAGAATGAAGTAATGTAGCAAACGTCTCCGTAAAACTTAATGACTACAGGCACTTGATAATCATCGACAATCTCATCCAACTGCATACTAAAATTAGGTATATGTTGTGGTATGACACAGCTTAAGTCTATTATGTTACAAAAATTCGTCTTTTTTATAATGTATAATGAAGGAATAAAATGTGCACAATAAACAGGTTTCACAGAGAAAGCTACCACTAAATATTCTTTGTTATCTTGCTTAAAAATATTGTATCTATGCAACATGTTTCGAAACATGACCTCATCGTTAGATAAATTTACAACAGAGCAACGACACTGTCTTTAACGTCGTCAGACACTCTAACAACGCGCTTTTCATTTCTATATCACTGCGCTCTTGATACAATATGGGCATCAAAATAAAGCTTGGTTCGATTTCATTACCATAGTGTCGATGTTAGTGATATCTGTAACTTTGCAACGTCTTCTGAACACTTGGGCAACGTATCTTTGATGTTACTAAACATATTCTGACAGAGAAAACATAAACTTATACTTTATTTCTAAAGATAAACACATAATTGCTCTAAAATTACGAAGACAAAATTTTTGGAATAAAGAAAAATACATACTACTAATTATCATGGACCTCCTATTTTAACAGTACTGAATTAAAGTACTGTTCTTTAAATGCACTTTTTCATTTAGAATTTCATTTTTCAATTTCTGGCCATGGATTAATATTTCTGTTTCCTCCAAGGCATCCGTTTTCTACCGCTTCTCTAAAGTGTGTAGTGCTTGAAAATTCTCAGCGTGTTTGGCTGGTATGTTTTGCTACGGCTGATTACTTGCCTTTGTCGAGTTAGAAGTTGTTGTATTTGTATTGCCATATTTGCCTAATGATGAGGAACCCCCCTCGAAATATGCTGCAGAATTAAATTACTCCAGCAACATAACGAAAAATTGTAACTGTCAGCAACATCTGTTAAAACCTGCTTATAATATACAACATCTAATCTATCTACATCCTGATAGACTGGCTCCTCATCGCCCAGCCCAAACCGCTAAGGACAGAAACTTGGAATTTGGAGATGATGTTGGTATCACATCGTAGGCGCCATTTCAGAAGGGATTTTCGAAATACCACCACTAAAGCGGTGAATATAGGTTATAGTTTTTTTTAAATATGTCGCTATTATGGAAATTTTGAATTTAAACTTACGAATATTGGCGTTGGTTTTCTCTGAAATAAATAAATACATGTTAAAGCATTTTTGGAAATTTAACCCTGATGGGGGTGAAATAGTGGGTGAAAGATTTTTTCTTAAAATAAATTGTTATTAAAGAACTGCTAAAGTATTTTTGAAGTACATCCATGGTGATAGGTATGTGATTTCTCCGTTACAAATAAAAAAAATTAAGTGTTCCAGTGTTATTGAAAATTCAAACCCTACAGGTATAAAATAGGGGATGAAATGTTTTATGAAATATTTCATTATGAAGGGTTTTTAAAGCTAAATCTATGAGAATTTGAATTTTGCTTCTCGGTTACAAATAAAAAATACCTGTTTCAGTGTATTCAGAAACTACATCCCTATGGGAGTGAAATAGGGCATCAAAGTTGTTATGGAAATATTGCATTATTCAAGCATTTTTTAACCTGAATCTATGAAATTTTGTATTTGACTTCTCTGTGAGAAATAAAAAAATACACATTTAACTTTTTTTGGAAATTCAATGTCTAAGAGGGTGAAATGTTTTATGAAAATGTCTCATTGTGAAAGCATTTTTAATGCTACATCTGTAATAATTTGTATCTGGCTTCTCGGTTAGAAATGAAAAAATACATTTTTCACTAATTTTGGAAAGTCGACCCCGAAGGGGGACAAACGGAACCAGACTGATTCGCTGACTCGTCATCGCACAGCCCAAACCGGTACGGATAGAAACCTGAAATGAGATGGTGTGGATCTTAAATTGTAGGCATCGTTTAATAAGGGGTAGTTCGAAATTCCACTCCTAAGGGGGTGAAATAGAGCGTGAAAGGCTTTTTGAAAGTACGTCACAATTAAGGCAATTTTTAAGCTAGAACTATGAAAACTGGTATTTGGTTTCTCAGACAGAAATAAAAGAAATACCTGTTTCATCATTTCTGGAAATTCAATCGTTAAGTGGCTAAAACAATGGATGAAAGTTTGTTTTCAAAATAAATTATTATTATAGAACCCCTTACGTATTTCTGTTAGAAATACTCGTTAGAAATAAAAGAAATTGTAAATTCAACTGCTAGGGGCGGGGGGGGGGGGGGGGTGAAATACGGAATGAAACTTTTTAAATTTTCTTTTTTCTTCTTCGCGGATGGATCACTTAGGACCACGCGTAATCAACATTTGTTGGCCTTCCTTTTTGCCCAGTATTCCTTCATAAACAACGAATGGGCTAGCTTTCGTTGCGTAGATAATGTATGTCGGTTAGTTTTTCTCCCTTCTTCTTCAAAACCCCGTGTGTTTGTGATTTTTCTGATTTCATTTCTATCATGTAGATTTGGAGACCCTAATTCTCTCACGTCTTTTTCCTTCTGTTTGTACCAGTTCGGTCTTGTAGTTTTGTTCTTTAAAAATGTATGGATTTTGTGCGTTAACGTGTTTGAGTCCATTCTTTCTAAGTGCCCCATGAATTGGATTCTTCTCATGCGCATTGTGTCTGTTATTTTGGAGATATTTTTATATATTTCTGCATTGGGTTTTGGATAATGTACCCCATCTTTAGTTCTTGGTTCTAGGATTTTCCTCATTATCTTATGTTCTTTCACTTCTAATTCCTCTTTTAGTGTTCTGTGTTGAAGGTTTAGTGTCTCAGATGCGTAGAGAGCTTCGGGTCTAATTACTGTTGTGTAGTGTCGTATTTTGCAGTTCCACGAGACTCTTTTTGTTGTAAATGTTTTTTGTTAACTGAAACGCCGTCTCCATTTTCTGGACTCTTGATCTGACAGATTTCTTTTCATTACAATTTTCTGCAATCCATTCACCTAAATATTTAAATTCTTTTACTCGAGAGATGTAGTTATTACCAATTTTGAGATCAGAAGGTGCATCTTTGACGTCAGTCATAAATTTTGTTTTTTCAAATGAAATTTGTAATCCTATTTTAGCTGCCTGTTCTTGTAATAATTCTAGCTGTTTCTGTGCATCGGTAATGTCTTGTGCGATCAGTGCCATGTCATCAGCAAATGCTAAACAGTGTAATTCTATGCCCTTAAGTCTTGGTCCCAGTCTGTGTGCTGGTGCACCTGCTTTTTTCCATTCTCTAACAACTTTTTCAAGAGCACAATTGAAGAGCACTGGGGACAGTACATCCCCTTGTCGTACTCCTGTGTCTATTTCAAATTCTGTGCTCAATTCTCCCATAAATTTTACTTTGGATTTGGTCTCCGTGAGTGTTTCTTTTATGATGTTTGTTGTCTTTTGATCTAGTCCAAATTCTACTAATACTTTATAAAGGGATTTTCGGTCTATACTGTGATATGCTTTTTTGAAGTCGACAAACGTGATGACATAACTTTTGTTTGAAGTACTATGTAAATATTTCATTCAGTTTTTCAAGTTAAGGATTTGTTCTACGCAAGATCGACCTTTTCAGAACCCACCTTGGTATTCGCCTAGTTTTGAATCCAGCTGAGGTTCTGCGCGGTTTAGTAGGGCTTTAGACAGAATTTTGTATGTTATTGACAATAAAGAGATTCCACGATAGTTGTTGGGGTCTGTTTTACTTACTTTTTTGTACAGAGGATGTATGATTACAGTCTTCCAATCTGTGGGGATTTTTTCAGTTTTCCAGATTTCATGTATAATTTCTTTGAGCTTTGCAATAAGATTTTCTCCTACATTTTTCCATAGTTCTGCGATGATTTGGTCTTCTCCTGATGCTTTGTTATTTTTCAGTGACTGAATTATCTCTTTAATCTCTTGTAAACTTGGTGGCTTTAAGTCTGGGTTTCGTTGTGTACGATGGAACTCAAATTTTTCTGCAGGCTTTTCACAATTCAGTAATTTAGAAAAGTATTTTGCAAGAATTTCACAGTTTTCGGTGTTTGTATGAGCAATTTCCCCATGGTTATTTCTGAACTGGAGTGATGGAGGAGAGTACTTTGTTAATTTTTGTTTGAATACTCTGTAGAAATTTCGGGAATTGTTTTTCTTGAAATCATTTTCTATGTCTTGCAATTTTTTGTCTTCGTGTTGTTTACGGTCTGTTCGTATTGCTTTTGGACTGTTTTCCTGGTATCTTTGAGATCTTCCAGGGTCTTTTGATTTTTGTTGCACAACCAATTTTGCCACGCCTGTTGTCTGAGATTTATCAGTTGGTCACACTCATCTGTCCACCATGGGTGTTTACGTGTTCTTGTTTGCGGTGCTACAGTTTCAGCTGCATTTAAAAGTCCTGCTTGCAGTTGTTGCCAATTTTGCGGTTTTAAATTTTGCGTTTCTTTTGTAAATTGTTCATTGCCATTTATCTTTTGTACATAATATTTACAGTGTGGAGATTTCTTAGTGAATTTTCTTTTTTCTGAATGACATCTAGGGAGAGTTTTGTTGGGTAATGGTCGGAATCTGGATCTAGTCCATTAAGGACTTTAAGTTTCATGATTTCTACTGTATATACGCGGGAGATCATTACATGATCCAACTGATATTCACCTAGTAATGGATTAGGTGAGATCCAAGTTTTTGTTTTCGAGGATCTTTTCTTGAAAAAATGTTGATTTGAAAAATAGGTCATGGTTTTTGCAGATTTCAATGAGTAGCATGCCATTCCGGTTGGTCTGTGTATGCCCTGACCATTTACCTACCCAATATCGATATTTCTTTTCTTTACCGATTTGTGCATTGAAATCGCCCATAAGGATTTTGACATGGTTATTTGGGATTTTTTGGAGAATATTATCTAATTGGTTCCAGAATTCTTCTACTTCTTCTATTTTGTTTTTGTTAGTGATGTTAGTTGGTGCATGTCCGTTGATTAGGGTGTATATCTTATTAGCTGATTTTATTGTCATCGCGGAGAGCCGACCCGAGTAAGATTTGAAAGTTGCGACTGAATCAAGTATTGATGTATCTACTATAAATCCAGTTCCAAATTGTGGACAATTTGCCATGGCTCGTTTTCCAGGATTTCCCTTGTATATCCTGTATCCTTCCGAATCAAAAGGATTTTCATCTGTATATCATGATTCCTGCAATGCAATAATTTTGATTTTACGTTCTCTGGATTTGTCCAGGATGCTTTTTAGTTTTCCCATTTTTAAGAGAGAATTTACATTAAATGTCATTAGCCAAATTCTAGATTTTGGTTTGATTTTGTTATTACGGGGTTTTGCGGTACTCCGATTTACCTCCATGCACACTTCTGTGGTCTCCCCAGAATCCGAATAGACCACATGTGGTTTTTCAACCGTAGGATTTGACCCACTGGGGTAACTTGTCTTTGAAGATGCTGTATCCATGTTGATTTAATTGGACTGGGTTTGTGACTGAAATTGAGATTTCAGTGTGGTTAAGCTCAGAGTTCCACTTCTGAGTTCTATAGATCAGTCGCCACTAACATGTGGAACAGACGCTGTAGGGTTACCGCCACTAACCTGTGGAACCGTCATGCCCTTTGTCCAAATAACCTTGGACGATAGCTTTTATAGTATCCCAAAAAGCAAGGTTGCCTCTTCCGCCAGTCCCGCCGTACCAATGATCTTCATCTCCGCCTTCACTGCCGTTGAGGTCTTCACCGTGTCCCTGGCAAGCACGAGGTACTAGCACCTGGGTCAGGTCAACCAAGGTTTTTTTTATGAGGTGTTACTCCTCCCCCTCCTCCTTTTTCAACCGGGCTTGAGACCGGCTATGGCGGAGTTGAAACTTCATAAATAAATATAAATATTTAAAAAAATTTAAAGCTAAATCTATGGAAACTAGTATTTCAGTTCTCGGTTAGATATAAAGAAATATCTGTTACAGGATGAAATAAATATGGAAATATCACCTCAAGAACGCAAAAGGCATGATTAACAAAAACCTCGGACTCTGGCAACCAGAATCGCTGTTTGCTCAGAAGTACATTCAGAAAAGTTTACGCAAATTGTGAACACCATAGTAATTCGATTAAAGAAACACAAAAAACAAAAACAAAAAGAAAGCTCTGTGCAGACCATATGGGCTACGCGAGCGAAGCAGAGGGACTTAGCAAGTATGGTTACAAAATATATAAACTGGTAGTGAAAGTAAAATGTTACGTTTGTTAACATTCTTACATATGAAATTAATAAAACTGTTTACCAAACTGAAATGATTTTTGTGGAAAATTTATAATTTACATACGAAAAAATTCACCGAAATCGGCAAGTGGGCATTGCGCTTGTCGCATTCACAGCTAATCGCCATTGGTTTCAGCCCATGGGACTCACAAAATACAGAAAATTTCTGTGTCGATTCTATTAAAAACTATGAATATTGACGTAAGAGTCGAAGTAAGTATCGATTTTTTTTCGGGTAACAATTATGTGATATTTCGTCCAAACCGTCAACTGCCGGCCTCCACTCATGGAGTGCGCGGTTGGTAGATCCACTTCTCGGCGTCATTACTCGTCCCTAGTTACACGCATGCGTCTGGGAAGAGGACAACGCACTGCAGCTATCATGAATCCACAGGCAGTGCACACACTTCCCACGGACGATAACATCAGTTGTGACTCTGGCTCGTAATGTTTGACCTTCTCACAGGGAACGTTGCTGTGATTTCTCATCTGAATGAGAGTATAGTTACTACTATTGTTTTTAATCTATTGGTGTTTCACTGAGGCTGCTCGGTTGCTCTTTGTCAAACTGTAGATTCAGAGTCCTATGATTCGAACTAATGTCAGTCCTGGGTTAACTGTTTGTCATTTTTTCCTGTGGCATGTTTGTTAATGTGAGAAATGTGGTTCAGAGTCCACATATTGTGCATACCATTACAACAGGCTAGGTGACTCAGTTCAAAAATTGGAGGAAAGCAAGTACATACCATCCTGAGTTCAATGTGTTGTTCATGACAGCTTTACCTCTTAACTACTTCACTGAAAGGATTAATATTCATGCTTCGTGTGTTTCTGTGACAAAGGAATTTAGCAACAATTTCCAGATGAGATATGTTTCTATTAGCCGAGCGGTCAGGGGCGCTGCAATTTAAGGTAAGTAGTGTGTAAGCTTAAGGACTGATGACCTTAGCATTTAAGTCCCATACGATTTCACACACATTTGAACATTTTTGATATGTTTCTTTCTCTGATTTTGTAGTGTTTTACTGGTATTAAGGGAAGTGTGAGTATACTGCTAAATAGTAAATATGTTGGCATTTATGTTGTGCCACATCGGAAGTCGAATCCGTATTTCCCAATTTTGTGATCAGTCGCCTTAGCCATCAGGATACCTGAGTGCGCCTCCAGGCTTCACTTAGAGTCTTAGACATTCAATCTCAGTGATATTTATGATGTAATTTACGAACTACAGTCGAAGAATTTTCCATGGGATGTGAGCAAATAGCGCAACTGCAGAGGATGCATCTGGTGGAGAAACGAGACTTACTCTATCATAAGGGATGTATGGCATTTAGAATACATTCTGTGAAATGGAATGAATGACTGAATCTACGGTGATGAAGTCCATGGAGTCTGTTCCCCAGTGGCTCTATAATCACATACCTTTTGGGAAAACCTCTGGTTGTCAGGTTCATAAATCGTATGTCGAAACATCACTGCCTAAGAATGTTTGAGTGAGATCTGGAGGCGCGCTAAGACTTGCGAAAATTCGCGTTCGAGTCCCAAAACTGCCTGAGTAAATTACTCTAGAGATACCTAGTTACGCGAAGATATTGCTCAGGCGATGCTAGTAATAATTTAAAGGAAATCGGTGGGAAGGTTAAGGTTTAATGCTCCCTCGACGACTAGGTCACTAGTGAAGGAATACAAGTTCGGACTGGGAACAGACAGGGGAAGGCAGGAGAGAGGAGGGAGAATTTTCCCGTTGCCTTTTCACATGAATCAGCCAAGTACTGGTCTCAGCAAATTTTGGGAAATCAGGAGGAATCTAAACCTGGCATCTCAAACAGGAATTTGAAGCAATGTTCTCCGGAATGCGCATCAAAATTTGGAAAATACCTGCCACATCTTGCCGAATGAGATATCAGGGTGCCGCGAGGCAACTCGGAGTTCAAGAACGGATAGAAAATGGTATCGCCATGGTAAAATTCAAGAACACACAAGGCTCAGACTACCTGTTTGAATTAGGAGAAGAAATGAGTGGCAGCAGTTGTGGTCAACCTAGTGGCAGCATCTGAGCACCGTTTAAACGAAGGACAATGCGCACTGACGATCCTAAACATACTGACCACTGACCGCGGCGAGAGTGCATGACGTCTGGTGGCGTTGCGCACACGTGGCATGGTAAGAAAAATATATAAGCGGATCAGAGGCGAATGGAGAATCATTCTAGCGACGTTACGGGTAAGAAATGGGAAATACACCGATGTAAGCGACTCTGACAAAGGGCTGATTGTTATGGCAAGGTGCCTGGGAACGGCCATCACAGAAACAGCGAAGCTGGTCGGCTGTGCACATGTGTGTCGTGACCATCTACGGAAACTCATGAAATGTTGCCAATATGGACAACCATCAAGAGCACAACGGACCCAAACTTCCATATGTTGTATTCCTCAACAACACAGATATTGGAATATCGTATTTATCCTCTGATAATGGAAGTTTGGATCAGGCCGTGAAGCGTGGTCGGATAGCCTAATTGTAAGACGACAGCTGGCACAAAGTGGGAAGTCCAGATTCGAGTCCTGGGCAGATACAAATTTTCATTTTCTTCATACCATTATACACTAGTGGCCATTAAAATTGCTACACCCCCCCCCATGAACCATGGACCTTGCCGCTGGTGGGGAGGCTTGCGTGCCTCAGCGATACAGATGGCCGTACCGTAGGTGCAACCACAACGGAGGGGTATCTGTTGAGAGGCCAGACAAACGTGTGGTTCCTGAAGAGGGGCAGCAGCCTTTTCAGTAGTTGCAGGGGCAACAGTCTGGATGATTGACTGATCTGGCCTTGTAACATTAACCAAAACGGCCTTGCTGTGCTGGTACTGCGAACGGCTGAAAGCAAGGGGAAACTACAGCCGTAATTTTTCCCGAGGACATGCAGCTCTACTGTATGATTAAATGATGATGGCGTCCTCTTGGGTAAAATATTCCGGAGGTAAAATAGTCCCCCATTCGGATCTCCGGGCGGGGACTACTCAGGAGGACGTCGTTATCAGGAGAAAGAAAACTGGCGTTCTACGGATCGGAGCGTGGAATGTCAGATCCCTTAATCGGGCAGGTAGGTTAGAAAATTTAAAAAGGGAAATGGATAGGTTAAAGTTAGATATAGTGGGAATTAGTGAAGTTCGGTGGCAGGAGGAACAAGACTTTTGGTCTGGTGATTACAGGGTTATAAATACAAAATCAAATAGGGGTAATGCAGGAGTAGGTTTAATAATGAATAAAAAAATAGGAGTACGGGTAAGCTACTACAAACAGCATAGTGAACGCATTATTGTGGCCAAGATAGACACAAAGCCCATGCCTACTACAGTAGTGCAAGTTTATATGCCAACTAGCTCTGCAGATGATGAAGAAATAGATGAAATGTATGACGAGATAAAAGAAATTATTCAGGTAGTGAAAGGAGACGAAAATTTAATAGTCATGGGTGACTGGAATTCGTCAGTAGGAAAAGGGAGAGAAGGAAACATAGTAGGTGAATATGGATTGGGGGGAAGGAATGAAAGAGGAAGCCGCCTTGTAGAATTTTGCACAGAGCATAACTTAATCATAGCCAACACTTGGTTCAAGAATCATAAAAGAAGGTTGTATACGTGGAAGAATCCTGGAGATACTAGTAGGTATCAGATAGATTATATAATGGTAAGACAGAGATTTAGGAACCAGGTTTTAAATTGTAAGACATTTCCTGGGGCAGATGTGGATTCTGACCACAATCTATTGGTTATGAACTGCAGATTGAAACTGAAGAAACTGCAAAAAGGTGGGAATTTAAGGAGATGGGACCTGGATAAACTGAAAGAACCAGAGGTTGTAGAGAGTTTCAGGGAGAGCATAAGGGAACAATTGACAGGAATGGGGGAAAGAAATACAGTAGAAGAAGAATGGGTAGCTCTGAGAGATGAAGTAGTGAAGGCAGCAGAGGATAAAGTAGGTAAAAAGACGAGGGCTAATAGAAATCCTTGGGTAACAGAAGAAATATTGAATTTAATTGATGAAAGGAGAAAATACAAAAATGCAGTAAATGAAGCAGGCAAAAAGGAATACAAACGTCTCAAAAATGATATCGACAGGAAGTGCAAAATGGCTAAGCAGGGATGGCTAGAGGACAAATGTAAGGATGTAGAGGCTTGTCTCACTAGGGGTAAGATAGATACTGCCTACAGGAAAATTAAAGAGACCTTTGGAGAGAAGAGAACCACTTGTATGAATATCAAGAGCTCAGATGGCAACCCAGTTCTAAGCAAAGAAGGGAAGGCAGAAAGGTGGAAGGAGTATATAGAGGGTTTATACAAGGGCGATGTACTTGAGGACAATATTATGGAAATGGAAGAGGATGTAGATGAAGATGAAATGGGAGATACGATACTGCGTGAAGAGTTTGACAGAGCACTGAAAGACCTGAGTCGAAACAAGGCCCCGGGAGTAGACAACATTCCATTTGAACTACTGATGGCCTCGGGAGAGCCAGTCATGACAAAACTCTACCATCTGGTGAGCACGATGTATGAGACAGGCGAAATACCCTCAGACTTCAAGAAGAATATAATAATTCCAATCCCAAAGAAAGCAGGTGTTGACAGATGTGAAAATTACCGAACTATCAGTTTAATAAGTCACAGCTGCAAAATACTAACGCGAATTCTTTACAGACGAATGGAAAAACTGGTAGAAGCCGACCTCGGGGAAGATCAGTTTGGATTCCGTAGAAATGTTGGAACACGTGAGGCAATACTGACCTTACGACTTATCTTGGAAGAAAGATTAAGAAAAGGCAAACCTACGTTTCTAGCATTTGTAGACTTAGAGAAAGCTTTTGACAATGTTAACTGGAATACTCTCTTTCAAATTCTGAAGGTGGCAGGGGTAAAATACAGGGAGCGAAAGGCTATTTACAGTTTGTACAGAAACCAGATGGCAGTTATAAGAGTCGAGGGGCATGAAAGGGAAGCAGTGGTTGGGAAAGGAGTAAGACAGGGTTGTAGCCTCTCCCCAATGTTATTCAATCTGTATATTGAGCAAGCAGTAAGGGAAACAAAAGAAAAATTCGGAGTAGGTATTAAAATTCATGGAGAAGAAGTAAAAACTTTGAGGTTCGCCGATGACATTGTAATTCTGTCAGAGACAGCAAAGGACTTGGAAGAGCAGTTGAACGGAATGGACAGTGTCTTGAAAGGAGGATATAAGATGAACATCAACAAAAGCAAAACGAGGATAATGGAATGTAGTCAAATTAAGTCGGGTGATGCTGAGGGTATTAGATTAGGGAATGAGACACTTAAAGTAGTAAAGGAGTTTTGCTATTTAGGAAGTAACCGATGATGGTCGAAGTAGAGAGGATATAAAATGTAGACTGGCAATGGGAAGGAAAGCGTTTCTCAAGAAGAGGAATTTGTTAACATCCAGTATAGATTTAAGTGTCAGGAAGTCGTTTCTGAAAGTATTTGTATGGAGTGTAGCCATGTATGGAAGTGAAACATGGACGATAACTAGTTTGGACAAGAAGAGAATAGAAGCTTTCGAAATGTGGTGCTACAGAAGAATGCTGAAGATAAGGTGGGTAGATCACGTAACTAATGAGGAGGTATTGAATAGGATTGGGGAGAAGAGAAGTTTGTGGCACAACTTGACTAGAAGAAGGGATCGGTTGGTAGGACATGTTTTGAGGCATCAAGGGATCACAAATTTAGCATTGGAGGGCAGTGTGGAGGGTAAAAATCGTAGAGGGAGACCAAGAGATGAATACACTAAGCAGATTCAGAAGGATGTAGGTTGCAGTAGATACTGGGAGATGAAGAAGCTTGCACAGGATAGAGTAGCATGGAGAGCTGCATCAAACCAGTCTCAGGACTGAAGACCACAACAACAACACCAAGAAGAAATGCAGATGACAAACGGGTATTCATTGGACAAATATATTATACTAGAAGTGACATTTTCACCCAATTTAGGTGACATCAGTACCCAGAACATCCACCTCTGGCCGTAATAACGGCCTTGATACGCCTGGGCATTGAGTCAAACAGAGCTTGGATGGCGTGTACAGGTACAGCTGCCAATGCAACTTCAACACGATACCACAGTTCGTCAAGAGTAGTGACTGGCGTATGTGACAAGCCAGTTGCTCGGCCACCATTGGTGAGATACCTGGAGAATGTGCTGGCCAGGACAGCAGTCGAACATTTTCTGTATCCAGAAAGGCCCGTACAGGAGCTGCAACATGCAGTCGTGCATTATCCTGCTGAAATGTATGGTTTCGCAGGGAGCGAATGAAGGGTAGGTCCACGGGTCGTAACACATCTGAAATGTAACGTCCACTGTTCAAGGTGCCGTCCGTGCAAACAAGAGGTGACAGAGACGTGTAACCAATGGCACCCCATACCATCACGCCGGGTGTTACGCCAGTGTGGCGATCCGAATACATGCTTCCAATGTGCGTCCACCGCGATGTCGCCAAACACGGATGCGACCATCATGATGCTGTAAACAGAACCTGGATTCATCCGAAAAAATGACGTTTTGCCATTCGTGCACCCAGGTTCGTCGTCGAGTACACCATCGCAAGCGCTCCTGTCTGTGGTGCAGCATCAAGGGTAACCGCAGCCATGGTCTCCGAGCTGATAGTCCATGCTGCTGCAAACGTCCTCTGACTGTTCGTGCAGATGGTTGTTATCTTGCAAACGTCCCCATCTGTTGACTCAGGGATCGAGACGTGGCTGCACGATCCGTTACAGCCATGCGGATAAGACGCCTGTCATCTCGACTGCTAGTGATACGAGGCCGTTGGAATCCAGTACGCCGTTCCGTATTACCCTCCTGAACCCACCAATTCCATATTCTGCTAACAGTCATTGGATCTCTACCAGCGCAAGCAGCAATGTCGCGATACGATAAACCGCAATCGCGATAGGCTACAATACGACCTGTATCAAAGTCGGAAACGTTATGGTACTCATTTCTCCTTCTTATACGAGGCATCACAACAACGTTTCACGAGGCAACGCCAGTCAACTGTTGTTTGTGTAAGAGAAATAGGCTGGAAACTTTCCTGACGTCAGCATATTGTAGGTGTCGCACCGGCGCCAACCTTGTGTGAATGCTCTGTAAAGCTAATCATTTGCATATCACAGCATCTTCTTCCCGTCGGTTAAATTTCGCGACTGTAGCACGTCATCATCGTGGTGTAGCAATTTTAATGGCCAGTAGTGTATAGCTGATAGTTGTTCATATTCGCAACTGCTAATACATTTCATGTATTTCATAACGGCTGTATTCCCCACAGTGTCTGTTCCTTCGGACATGCATGCATTTCTGAAGGAACACTGCACCGCACTTCCGAACAACACGAGCACTGCAGTACCGTATTTACTCGCCGATACCGGGCAGAGTCACTTTCAGTTTCAATTAAAATGTCTCTCCTGTACAGGAATATACACAGCCGGCAAAAATATTAGTAGACCTGGAAACACGACGTTGATTTTGGCCGGATGGTGGAATATGCCACCTGGGGGATAGTAGATGTGCTCATAATGGTTTCAGTGTCGTCCGGCAATACGTAGCATAGTGGCTTAACTACCCTTTAATAGGAAGGGAATGCTGAGAGCCAGAAATATCAGCGTGGTGGAAAAGTGTGAAGCAATCAGGCAACCATACCACAGAAACGCACTCGTGCTTCTTGTAGCCAGCTGAACGAGTTTGAAAAGGGTCAGATTGTGATCTTCCGAGTGGGTGAGTGCTCCTTTCGTAGAACTGTCACACAGGTTGGACGTGCTACATCAACTGTGCAAATATGCTGGTATCATTGGCCACGTGAACATTCTCACACCCACAGACGAGGTTCTGGCCATCCACGTAGCACAGACGCCACAGGATGGGCGTATTGTAAGGACGGTAGTGGCAGACTGTACAGCTACCATAGCACAGATAAGAGGGCGTGTGAGCCCAGATGTGTCACACTTCGAACCTGTCTTCCATTCACGTCACAGCATCGACGTGCACGGGCATTGGAGGATCACTTAGAAGATGGAATGGCACGCTGAGGTGAAGAAAGCAGATTTTGCCTGCATGCAAGCAATCATCGTATGTGTTTACGGAGCAGACCTGACGAGAGCTGTTTCACAGAGTGCATTCATCCGAGACATCTTGCCGAATGAGATATCAGGGTGCCGCGAGGCAACTCGGAGTTCAAGAACGGATAGAAAATGGTATCGCCATGGTAAAATTCAAGAACACACAAGGCTCAGACTACCTGTTTGAATTAGGAGAAGAAATGAGTGGCAGCAGTTGTGGTCAACCTAGTGGCAGCATCTGAGCACCGTTTAAACGAAGGACAATGCGCACTGACGATCCTAAACATACTGACCACTGACCGCGGCGAGAGTGCATGACGTCTGGTGGCGTTGCGCACACGTGGCATGGTAAGAAAAATATATAAGCGGATCAGAGGCGAATGGAGAATCATTCTAGCGACGTTACGGGTAAGAAATGGGAAATACACCGATGTAAGCGACTCTGACAAAGGGCTGATTGTTATGGCAAGGTGCCTGGGAACGGCCATCACAGAAACAGCGAAGCTGGTCGGCTGTGCACATGTGTGTCGTGACCATCTACGGAAACTCATGAAATGTTGCCAATATGGACAACCATCAAGAGCACAACGGACCCAAACTTCCATATGTTGTATTCCTCAACAACACAGATATTGGAATATCGTATTTATCCTCTGATAATGGAAGTTTGGATCAGGCCGTGAAGCGTGGTCGGATAGCCTAATTGTAAGACGACAGCTGGCACAAAGCGGGAAGTCCAGATTCGAGTCCTGGGCAGATACAAATTTTCATTTTCTTCATACCATTATACACTAGTGGCCATTAAAATTGCTACACCCCCCCCCCCATGAACCATGGACCTTGCCGCTGGTGGGGAGGCTTGCGTGCCTCAGCGATACAGATGGCCGTACCGTAGGTGCAACCACAACGGAGGGGTATCTGTTGAGAGGCCAGACAAACGTGTGGTTCCTGAAGAGGGGCAGCAGCCTTTTCAGTAGTTGCAGGGGCAACAGTCTGGATGATTGACTGATCTGGCCTTGTAACATTAACCAAAACGGCCTTGCTGTGCTGGTACTGCGAACGGCTGAAAGCAAGGGGAAACTACAGCCGTAATTTTTCCCGAGGACATGCAGCTCTACTGTATGATTAAATGATGATGGCGTCCTCTTGGGTAAAATATTCCGGAGGTAAAATAGTCCCCCATTCGGATCTCCGGGCGGGGACTACTCAGGAGGACGTCGTTATCAGGAGAAAGAAAACTGGCGTTCTACGGATCGGAGCGTGGAATGTCAGATCCCTTAATCGGGCAGGTAGGTTAGAAAATTTAAAAAGGGAAATGGATAGGTTAAAGTTAGATATAGTGGGAATTAGTGAAGTTCGGTGGCAGGAGGAACAAGACTTTTGGTCTGGTGATTACAGGGTTATAAATACAAAATCAAATAGGGGTAATGCAGGAGTAGGTTTAATAATGAATAAAAAAATAGGAGTACGGGTAAGCTACTACAAACAGCATAGTGAACGCATTATTGTGGCCAAGATAGACACAAAGCCCATGCCTACTACAGTAGTGCAAGTTTATATGCCAACTAGCTCTGCAGATGATGAAGAAATAGATGAAATGTATGACGAGATAAAAGAAATTATTCAGGTAGTGAAAGGAGACGAAAATTTAATAGTCATGGGTGACTGGAATTCGTCAGTAGGAAAAGGGAGAGAAGGAAACATAGTAGGTGAATATGGATTGGGGGGAAGGAATGAAAGAGGAAGCCGCCTTGTAGAATTTTGCACAGAGCATAACTTAATCATAGCCAACACTTGGTTCAAGAATCATAAAAGAAGGTTGTATACGTGGAAGAATCCTGGAGATACTAGTAGGTATCAGATAGATTATATAATGGTAAGACAGAGATTTAGGAACCAGGTTTTAAATTGTAAGACATTTCCTGGGGCAGATGTGGATTCTGACCACAATCTATTGGTTATGAACTGCAGATTGAAACTGAAGAAACTGCAAAAAGGTGGGAATTTAAGGAGATGGGACCTGGATAAACTGAAAGAACCAGAGGTTGTAGAGAGTTTCAGGGAGAGCATAAGGGAACAATTGACAGGAATGGGGGAAAGAAATACAGTAGAAGAAGAATGGGTAGCTCTGAGAGATGAAGTAGTGAAGGCAGCAGAGGATAAAGTAGGTAAAAAGACGAGGGCTAATAGAAATCCTTGGGTAACAGAAGAAATATTGAATTTAATTGATGAAAGGAGAAAATACAAAAATGCAGTAAATGAAGCAGGCAAAAAGGAATACAAACGTCTCAAAAATGATATCGACAGGAAGTGCAAAATGGCTAAGCAGGGATGGCTAGAGGACAAATGTAAGGATGTAGAGGCTTGTCTCACTAGGGGTAAGATAGATACTGCCTACAGGAAAATTAAAGAGACCTTTGGAGAGAAGAGAACCACTTGTATGAATATCAAGAGCTCAGATGGCAACCCAGTTCTAAGCAAAGAAGGGAAGGCAGAAAGGTGGAAGGAGTATATAGAGGGTTTATACAAGGGCGATGTACTTGAGGACAATATTATGGAAATGGAAGAGGATGTAGATGAAGATGAAATGGGAGATACGATACTGCGTGAAGAGTTTGACAGAGCACTGAAAGACCTGAGTCGAAACAAGGCCCCGGGAGTAGACAACATTCCATTTGAACTACTGATGGCCTCGGGAGAGCCAGTCATGACAAAACTCTACCATCTGGTGAGCACGATGTATGAGACAGGCGAAATACCCTCAGACTTCAAGAAGAATATAATAATTCCAATCCCAAAGAAAGCAGGTGTTGACAGATGTGAAAATTACCGAACTATCAGTTTAATAAGTCACAGCTGCAAAATACTAACGCGAATTCTTTACAGACGAATGGAAAAACTGGTAGAAGCCGACCTCGGGGAAGATCAGTTTGGATTCCGTAGAAATGTTGGAACACGTGAGGCAATACTGACCTTACGACTTATCTTGGAAGAAAGATTAAGAAAAGGCAAACCTACGTTTCTAGCATTTGTAGACTTAGAGAAAGCTTTTGACAATGTTAACTGGAATACTCTCTTTCAAATTCTGAAGGTGGCAGGGGTAAAATACAGGGAGCGAAAGGCTATTTACAGTTTGTACAGAAACCAGATGGCAGTTATAAGAGTCGAGGGGCATGAAAGGGAAGCAGTGGTTGGGAAAGGAGTAAGACAGGGTTGTAGCCTCTCCCCAATGTTATTCAATCTGTATATTGAGCAAGCAGTAAGGGAAACAAAAGAAAAATTCGGAGTAGGTATTAAAATTCATGGAGAAGAAGTAAAAACTTTGAGGTTCGCCGATGACATTGTAATTCTGTCAGAGACAGCAAAGGACTTGGAAGAGCAGTTGAACGGAAGGGACAGTGTCTTGAAAGGAGGATATAAGATGAACATCAACAAAAGCAAAACGAGGATAATGGAATGTAGTCAAATTAAGTCGGGTGATGCTGAGGGTATTAGATTAGGGAATGAGACACTTAAAGTAGTAAAGGAGTTTTGCTATTTAGGAAGTAAAATAACCGATGATGGTCGAAGTAGAGAGGATATAAAATGTAGACTGGCAATGGGAAGGAAAGCGTTTCTCAAGAAGAGGAATTTGTTAACATCCAGTATAGATTTAAGTGTCAGGAAGTCGTTTCTGAAAGTATTTGTATGGAGTGTAGCCATGTATGGAAGTGAAACATGGACGATAACTAGTTTGGACAAGAAGAGAATAGAAGCTTTCGAAATGTGGTGCTACAGAAGAATGCTGAAGATAAGGTGGGTAGATCACGTAACTAATGAGGAGGTATTGAATAGGATTGGGGAGAAGAGAAGTTTGTGGCACAACTTGACTAGAAGAAGGGATCGGTTGGTAGGACATGTTTTGAGGCATCAAGGGATCACAAATTTAGCATTGGAGGGCAGTGTGGAGGGTAAAAATCGTAGAGGGAGACCAAGAGATGAATACACTAAGCAGATTCAGAAGGATGTAGGTTGCAGTAGATACTGGGAGATGAAGAAGCTTGCACAGGATAGAGTAGCATGGAGAGCTGCATCAAACCAGTCTCAGGACTGAAGACCACAACAACAACACCAAGAAGAAATGCAGATGACAAACGGGTATTCATTGGACAAATATATTATACTAGAAGTGACATTTTCACCCAATTTAGGTGACATCAGTACCCAGAACATCCACCTCTGGCCGTAATAACGGCCTTGATACGCCTGGGCATTGAGTCAAACAGAGCTTGGATGGCGTGTACAGGTACAGCTGCCAATGCAACTTCAACACGATACCACAGTTCGTCAAGAGTAGTGACTGGCGTATGTGACAAGCCAGTTGCTCGGCCACCATTGGTGAGATACCTGGAGAATGTGCTGGCCAGGACAGCAGTCGAACATTTTCTGTATCCAGAAAGGCCCGTACAGGAGCTGCAACATGCAGTCGTGCATTATCCTGCTGAAATGTATGGTTTCGCAGGGAGCGAATGAAGGGTAGGTCCACGGGTCGTAACACATCTGAAATGTAACGTCCACTGTTCAAGGTGCCGTCCGTGCAAACAAGAGGTGACAGAGACGTGTAACCAATGGCACCCCATACCATCACGCCGGGTGTTACGCCAGTGTGGCGATCCGAATACATGCTTCCAATGTGCGTCCACCGCGATGTCGCCAAACACGGATGCGACCATCATGATGCTGTAAACAGAACCTGGATTCATCCGAAAAAATGACGTTTTGCCATTCGTGCACCCAGGTTCGTCGTCGAGTACACCATCGCAAGCGCTCCTGTCTGTGGTGCAGCATCAAGGGTAACCGCAGCCATGGTCTCCGAGCTGATAGTCCATGCTGCTGCAAACGTCCTCTGACTGTTCGTGCAGATGGTTGTTATCTTGCAAACGTCCCCATCTGTTGACTCAGGGATCGAGACGTGGCTGCACGATCCGTTACAGCCATGCGGATAAGACGCCTGTCATCTCGACTGCTAGTGATACGAGGCCGTTGGAATCCAGTACGCCGTTCCGTATTACCCTCCTGAACCCACCAATTCCATATTCTGCTAACAGTCATTGGATCTCTACCAGCGCAAGCAGCAATGTCGCGATACGATAAACCGCAATCGCGATAGGCTACAATACGACCTGTATCAAAGTCGGAAACGTTATGGTACTCATTTCTCCTTCTTATACGAGGCATCACAACAACGTTTCACGAGGCAACGCCAGTCAACTGTTGTTTGTGTAAGAGAAATAGGCTGGAAACTTTCCTCACGTCAGCATATTGTAGGTGTCGCACCGGCGCCAACCTTGTGTGAATGCTCTGTAAAGCTAATCATTTGCATATCACAGCATCTTCTTCCCGTCGGTTAAATTTCGCGACTGTAGCACGTCATCATCGTGGTGTAGCAATTTTAATGGCCAGTAGTGTATAGCTGATAGTTGTTCATATTCGCAACTGCTAATACATTTCATGTATTTCATAACGGCTGTATTCCCCACAGTGTCTGTTCCTTCGGACATGCATGCATTTCTGAAGGAACACTGCACCGCACTTCCGAACAACACGAGCACTGCAGTACCGTATTTACTCGCCGATACCGGGCAGAGTCACTTTCAGTTTCAATTAAAATGTCTCTCCTGTACAGGAATATACACAGCCGGCAAAAATATTAGTAGACCTGGAAACACGACGTTGATTTTGGCCGGATGGTGGAATATGCCACCTGGGGGATAGTAGATGTGCTCATAATGGTTTCAGTGTCGTCCGGCAATACGTAGCATAGTGGCTTAACTACCCTTTAATAGGAAGGGAATGCTGAGAGCCAGAAATATCAGCGTGGTGGAAAAGTGTGAAGCAATCAGGCAACCATACCACAGAAACGCACTCGTGCTTCTTGTAGCCAGCTGAACGAGTTTGAAAAGGGTCAGATTGTGATCTTCCGAGTGGGTGAGTGCTCCTTTCGTAGAACTGTCACACAGGTTGGACGTGCTACATCAACTGTGCAAATATGCTGGTATCATTGGCCACGTGAACATTCTCACACCCACAGACGAGGTTCTGGCCATCCACGTAGCACAGACGCCACAGGATGGGCGTATTGTAAGGACGGTAGTGGCAGACTGTACAGCTACCATAGCACAGATAAGAGGGCGTGTGAGCCCAGATGTGTCACACTTCGAACCTGTCTTCCATTCACGTCACAGCATCGACGTGCACGGGCATTGGAGGATCACTTAGAAGATGGAATGGCACGCTGAGGTGAAGAAAGCAGATTTTGCCTGCATGCAAGCAATCATCGTATGTGTTTACGGAGCAGACCTGACGAGAGCTGTTTCACAGAGTGCATTCATCCGAGACGCCTGGTGTGCGATAAGCTACAACGCTCGTTCATCATTCGTGTTTCTGGAGGAGATGCTAACCACAGATAGGTACGTGCAGGATGTTGTTAGATCCTTTCTTTAGTCATTCTTGCAACAGCAAGGTGATGTGCTGTTCCAAGATGATAACGCTCTCCCACACACAGCCCGTGTGCTCTGCAAGACGTGCAGAAACTTCCCTGGCCAGCACGACCCGCCGACTTGTCTCCAATAGAGCTCTTGTGGATATGATAGGCCGAGAAGTGATTCGTGTGACTCGAAAACCAACATCTCTTACAGAAGTAGGTGAGCAGGTCAAGCAGATGTGGTACAACGTATCCCAGGTCAGTATTCGCCACCTGTCCGATCAGCCCCTGCATTGCCACATTGGCAAACCGTGGAGGCAACACTTACAAAAGTGGGTGTTTCAGCATGGATTGATACCTGGTACCTCAAAACCGCTTGTGCTATTGATCTGTAAATGTCATCGTTTCATGTACTCCTTATGCACTGTTGCGACAATAAATCTTGATGAACTGGAAACCTCTAAAACGATGTGATAATTTTTTTCTGGCAGTGTACATAATGGAAGTAGGAATGCAGGTTGCAGACACATCGCTGATGACATGCAGAGTTTTGGCTCTGGCCGTGAAGTGTGTTCGAATAGCCTGATCGTAGGGCGACCGCTCGCAATAAGCGGAAATCCGGTTTCAAGTTCTGGACCAGCATAAATTTTCACTGTCGTCATTCCATTACACAGCCGATGGGTCCATATTCACAATCGCGAATACATTGGGGAAGGTTGTATCGTTATGAGCAGTCACAAGAATTTCAGAGCAGACCACTCAGCGCAGACTGTGGAACAGGAGGCTCAGCAGCAGACGACACCCATGTGCTCTCAGGTTGAAAGAACGATATGATCAGCTGTAATAGCAGTAGACACGGGTCATCGAGGCTCCACCGTGGATCAATGGCAACTTGTTAACTCATCAGATAAATCATGTTTCTTGTTAAAACGTCAAGTCGATCGTCCTATCTCAATATGCTAACATCCAGCAGAACAGTTGTTCGAAAAATGTTCGGCGCCAAGGATGTTTGCTATCACAGGTAGCGTTAAGCAAAACATATATTCTTCGTAGATAATCCCTCACTGTCCTTATGCTTTTGAAATTTAATTTAACACAGTCGATTTTCCTCATTTTTAGGATGAAGAGTATCATCCTTGGCTCCGGAACTTCGTATCTGAAAAACATTCACAAGCACTTTTAGTCATTAGTAATGACACTATTAGTAATGAAATTTTACAAAATGAAGAACATATTGAAATCATCCCAGGAGCCCAGATCCAGTACTTCCTACGGACTGTTTGTTCCTGAAAAAAAGTTTTTAAATCATTTTGTTGTCTGCTTCCCTCATTCTCAATTTATTTACCAAAATCAGATGGAAGATGCAATCAGTAAATGTACATGATGCCCGTCATTACTAACCGACGGTCAGAGAGCTTTTAGAAGTTGAAGGTACTAACCATTCTTCAGTAGAGTCTCATCCTAACGAAAACATACAGTTTTAAGCATGGCTGTTTCTCAGCACTTTGTCCCAATGGAAAACTTGGACACACGACAAAACACCATTTCCATGGATTTACTGTAGTAGTGCCATACGCAGGGTACCCCGATAAGAAACAAAACCTGATAACTCGCTTTATCCTCGAAACACTAGTTCATGTTTTCAGAACTCACTTGGAAAAACAACTTTACAACAAGATTTATGCACAGATCACCACTTTGCACCTGAGTTAGAGCTCTCATCAACACGAAGATTGGCTTGAAAGTCAGAATCCTTTACTAGGTATGGTCCTGTTGAAGGTGGCCTTCCACTGGCCTGTAAATTGATTTACTCATGCAGTTATAGGAGCCCAATAATTCGTATGAAAACTCTTAAAGGTTTCTGAACAAAACAAACGTTATTCTATATGTTTATTCTTAATTTCTACATATTTACAACCCTCTACCGCTAATAGGCTCCGAATTGTAGCGTGTAATACAGCAGTGTACAAAGTAACAACATTGATGGAAAAAATCGAGCTACCAAAACATATTTAATGCGGAGTAACTAAATTCTGGGAATACATTTGTTTAGTTAACGTATGCAAGTGATTAACAACGCAAGATCACAGGTTAATGCAAGCACGAGATAACCCATTGCAAACACGAAACGCAGGTACATTAATAGCCGCTGTAACCGCCAGAATGTTGAATGCAAGCATGCGAACATGCATGCATTGTATCGCACAGGTACCGGATGTCAGTTTGTGGAATGTAGTTCCATGCTTATTGCGCTTGGTCGGTCAATATAGGGACGGTTAATGTTGGTTGTGAATGACGCTGGAATTGTCGTCTGATGAAGTCACATAGGTGCTCGACTGGCGACAGATGTGATGATCGAGCAGGCCAAGGCAAATTGTCGACACTGTGTAGACCATGTTACATTACAATAGCGGTACGTGGGCGAGCGTTATCCTGTTGAAGAACGCCCAATGGAACGCTCCTCATTAATGGCAGCACAACAGGTCGAATCACCAGACTGACGCACAAATTTCAAATCTGCAGTCAGGTTGCGTAGGATAATCACAAGAGGGATCTTGCTGTCATGCTGATCATAACACTAAGTGTATTGTATTGTATTGTATGTTAACCGGCAGCCTAGAAACGACAGAGAGGCTCGGTCCCCGCCACAGCCGCAGTGGACCACAAACCCTCTGCCGCCCCACACCGAACCACTCTTTCAGGGTTACTGTGTGGTGAAGCCCCCAGTGGAGCCCCCCCCCCCCCCCCCCCAGGGAATGTCTGACACAAGACGAGTGTAACCCTTATGTTTGCGTGGTAGAGTAATGATGGTGTATGTGTACGCGAAGAACTTGTTTGCGCAGCAATAACCGACATAGTGTAGCTGAGGCGCAATAAGGGGAACCAGCCTGCATACACTGAGGCAGATGGAAAACCGCCTAAAAACCATCCACAGACTGGCCGGCTCACCGGACATCGACCCAAGTCCGCCAGGCGGATTCCTGCTGAGGACCAGAGCTCCTTCCCACTGAGGAAAGCCGGCCGCCGTGACCGAGCGGTTCTAGGAGTTCAGTCTGGGACCGCGCGACCGGTATGCTCGCAGGTTCGAATCCCGCCTCTGGCATGGATGTGAGTGATGTCCTTAGGTTAGTTAGGTTTAAGTAGTTCTAAGATCTGGGGGACTGATGACCTCAGATGTTAAGTCCCACAGTGCTCAGAGCCATTTGAACCACTCAGGAAAGACGAGGAAGAACGAAGTGCTCGGATGAAAAAGAGTATAAGACAAGGAATAGTCTTCCGCCTCTACTGCTCAATCTGTTCATCGAAGAAGCATTGATGGAAATAAAAGAAAGATTTAGGAATGGAATTAAAACTCAAGGTGAAACGATATCAATGATACGATTTGCTGATGACATTGCTATCCTGAGTGAAAGTGAAGAAGAATTACATGATCTGCTGAATGGAATGAATAGTCTAATGTGAACAGACAATGGATTGCAAGTAAATCAAAGAAAGATGAAAGTAATGAAAAGCAGCAGGAATAAGAACAGCGAGAAACTGAACATAAGGACTGGTGACCACGAAGTGAATCAAGTTAAGCAAATCTGCTACTTAGGCAGAAAATAACCCATGACGGACGTAACAAGGAGGACATAAAAAGTAGACTACCACTGACAAAAAGGGTATTCCTGATCAAGAGAAGTCTACTAGTATCAAACAAATGCCTTAAAAAGCACTGCATTCTGTGGTAAACATGGGCCATGGGAAAACGGGAAGAGAATCTAAGCATTTGAGATCTGGTTCTACAAAAGAATGGTGAAAATTGGATTGACTGATAAGATGCGGAATGAGGGGTTTCTCCGGAAAATCGGTGAGGAAGGGAATTGTCAAGGATGAGCCAGTCGGTAGGAAAATTTTAATTTATTTCATTAGCTCCCAAAGGTAACTTCATTTTTCCATTACGGCCAAAACACGGCCGGCAGTGTCAGCTGCCTGTAAATTCTTTCGTCCCACGATCTAGCAACAGGAAGTCAGCTCCGAGGAAGGGCACCTTGGCCACGCGACTCCCTCGTGTGCTGACGAGGGTATGCTATGTGCTCTGGAAAGTTCCATGCCGCCTGCACGGTTTCCTCGATCCCGACCAATCAGGGCGGAGGAAGCCGCGTGGTGTATCGAATATATCCAGCCCACTCGCTGGGCCCGCTCTCTTGTTTTTCTTGCTCTCCTGCAAGTCGGACGCACGCCCTGTAGCAGTGAACATCTTCCCTTTCTCCCGGTGCTGCGGCACTGTGGACTTAGTTTTCACGGACACCAACCTTCGCCATACTTTACCTTCTGGCTCACCCTCACCTCCATAGGCCTGACTATATGACCCCTTTTTATAATGTTTTCGCCAATACATGGCCTTTGTCTAAATATTATCTTGATGAATTAATCACGCCCACCGCCTTCCCATACGCCCATCCTGTACAGAGATGGTAAACACTGACAACAAGAAGGGACTGGATGGTAGGACATCTCTTAAGACATCAGGATATTAGAGGGAGCTGTTGAGGGTAGAAACTACAGAGGACAACAGAGATGAGAATACATAGAGGAAATAAGTGAGGTTGCAAGTGTTACTCTGCGATGAAGAGGTTGGCACAGAAGAGGAATTAAGCTAGTCAGAAGACTAATGACTCAAGGGAAAAAATAAAATAAACAGTTCTTTGTGTCACCTTGGTGCCAACTGCTGCTCAGATTACTGCCATACGCCCATCATGACGGTCTTCTCTCTCGGTAGTGCCACATGGCCATCTGGAGCCCAGTCTTCTTGCGACTGTGCAGTCTCGTGATCACCACTGCCAGCAATCACGTGTAGTGGCTACATTCCAGTCAAGTCTTTCCGCAAGATCGCAGAAGTTACATCCAGCTTCTCGTAGACCTATTACACAACCTCGTTCACATTCAGTGAGGTGTCGATAATGTCGTCTTTGCCGCCTATACGTATTCTTGACTGACATCATCTCAACACGTCCAACGTCAAAGGTAACTAACGCTCACGACCGTTACAGCGTGTATTTAAAAGAACATAGGGCACTACTAGCACAACTCACATGCGAATGGCGCGAATGTTGAACAGACATGTCTTTCTGATGTAGAAACAGGCCTATCAACTTTAGTTTATGTCGTTCAACTCCACCTTGGTGTTGCGATATATATATATATATATATATATATATATATATATATATATATATATATATATATATATTTTTTTTTTTTTTTTTTTTTTTTTTGCTGTTAGTGTACGTCTGTGGGAGAGAAACAGCGTGCTGTAATCGAGTTTCAAACTCTAGATTTCGTCTACAGTTGGAGCACCCTCTACTGCACCACGAGAATGCTAGATCACTCACGAGCGTCGTGATACCTGCAACAATATGACGCCTTGCGTTCAATGTCCTCAATCCACCTGCATACAGTCCCCAATTGGCACCAATAGATTTTCATTTGTTTCCAAAACTTCTTCGACGACTATACTTTGATAATGGTGAAGCGATGCAAGCAGATGTGAGGTTGTGGTTCTGTTAATAACGTCTCATTCTACAGTATCGGTATAAACACAATGGTTTCTCGTTGGGAGGAATATTTTCCTCGCCAGAGTGACTATATTGAGAAACGTGAAGAATGAAGATGTAGAATGTTAGTAATGTCTGTTTTATTTAAAAAGCTGCCAGTGATTTCACGTAACAAATTCGGACGCTTTGCTTTTTCCAGCATTCCTTCGTATATATTTCACAGTTAACAAAGTACATATTTTTAAAAAAACTCAGGGAAATGGCAACATTTCAGATTTCTGATATCCTATTTCCTACTCACTAGTAGCCGACTTTTGACACTTGGCCATCGTTGACTAACTTTGAATATCTAAGCTGAAACGAGCTGACAGCTTTGCTCACATGATATAACAGCTACCTTCATTTCTCTGAGATGGAGAAATGTAACATTCAATGATTCTCACTTTTTACACTCGCTGTTAGGTCCTTCTATTCAGATTTCCATCCACATCAGTGCCAGTAAGTTACTGAAATTAATGGAACACAATATTGCATTACTTTTTCTCACATGTTTTTCACATAATGACTTGCATGTTTTAGAAGCCAGTACTTGAGTTTATCATCACTTTGCCCCGGGAATCGTATGAACTATTGGTGATATTATGTGTTGCTTTCAGTATCCGTAGCAAACTGGGGATTTCATTAGCACAGAGACAGACTAATTGTTCGCAGAGGGCCACTGTATAATGTAAAACCATTATCACAATTTGATCAATTGCTTGAGTATGGACAGACAAACAAATAGTACCCTATTCCGTATGATTGAAATATGTGATAATAATCTTCGTCAAAAAAGCTGTATGTAGGCACTCCCATGTCAAGTGTTTTATTATTTGGGCACCAAAGGAAGTGCAGATCAGCTGCAAACATTTCTTTTGCAAATATGTTAAGTACTTGGGTGATGTAACGCTGATAACACAAGCATTTTATTTACTGTACAGTACCGTTTCGATAACGTTAATCACAATTATCAGATCTGTTTTACAGATCGAGAAAGGCGCATAACTTTCGTTGCTACGTCATATTAAGCGAGAACGACCAGAAAAAATCGCAATGTTACTTTCTCCTCTCTACTTCGACCATCACGTTATTTTGCTCCCCAAATAGCAAAATTTCTTTACTACTTTAAGTGTTTCATTTCCTAATCTAATTCCCTCAGTATCACCCGACTTAATTCGACTACATTCCATTATCCTCGTTTTGCTTTTGTTGATGTTCATCTTATTCCCCGATCTTTCAAGACACTATCCATTCCATTCAACTGCTATTCCAAGGAAAGCGTTTCTGAAGAAGAGAAATTTGTTAACATCGAGTATAGATTTAAGTGTCAGAAAGTCATTTCTGAAAGTATTTGTATGGAGTGTAGCCATGTATGGAAGTGAAACATGGACGATAAATAGTTTGGACTAGAAGAGAATAGAAGCTTTTGAAATGTGGTGCTACAGAAGAATGCTGAAGATTAGATGGGAGATCACATAACCAATGAGGAAGTATTGAATAGGATTGGGGAGAAGAGAAGTTTGTGGCACAACTTAACTAGAAGAAGGGATCGGTTGGTAGGACATGTGTTGAGGCATCAAGGGATCACCAATTTAGTATTGGAGGGCAGTGTGAAGGGTAAATATCGTAGAGGGAGACCAAGAGATGAATACACTAAGCAAATTCAGAAGGATGTAAGTAGCAGTAGGTACTGGGAGATGAAGAAGCTTGCACACGATAGAGTAGCATGGAGAGCTGCATCAAACCAGTCTCAGGACTGAAGACCACAACAACAACAACTTTCTCCTCTGATAAGTTGAGAACTTTCTGCGCTTAAGCACAAAAACGAAAAAAAAAAAAAGAAACGAACACTCGAAAAACGCCACTCCTGCTCAGAAGTCCTCGAGGTTACTACCGTTCGTGAGTTTTAAGAAAATAGGTGATCGCAAATGCCGCCCCCTTCCCTTGCAGCCAGTACACCTTTTCGTTACCACCAGTAAACCTCCGATTCTTTGAAAAATCGAACTCCCACATATAAAACAGGTCCAAACGTCTGAGTACTTAAAGCTGAGCTAAAGCGTAAATATTTGACTTTAAGGATGCATGTGAGAAAAAATTTAGAAACGGTTTGAAATTATGTTTCAGATTTATTCGAATTCGCTGTGCTCCCATAATGAAACGCTGAATGAATGTAGTCTGACTAATTTGCGGCTAATTTTAGCAAGAGCTACTTTTTCACGTACCGTAATATTTACGATGTCATAGCTCCTGAACTATGGGTCATATAATGATGTAATTTGACATGTATATTGAGTGGTATATGTAGCTGCCGTCAGCAAAGAATTAGGCAAATAAAAGATCGTGCGTGGTGCTGACGTTTTACTGCAAGAACAGCGATTATGTAGTAAGTGACAAACTTTATCCCTTTCATAATTTTGCAGCGGTGTCAACGAGAAAAAGTTTCATGAAGGTTTGAAATTATGTTTAAAGTGTGTTGGAAGACGCTTAATGCTCCCATTCGCAAATACTGGATAAATTTCAGGTGTAATTTGCGCTTGGTGAGCTACGCTGCATCAAGACAACACACAGCTTCTAACACTTGTCTTGCTATATTAAACTGTTGACGTGAGATGATACCTCTTAATGAGCAGTCATGGCAGCATTTAAAAACTTTTAAACCATGAACTGAGTTAATTGGATAGTAATATAGACTGGCCTTCAACTTGTTTCATCAAGGAGATACTCTTCTGTTCCCACTATCATTACTTGCCCACATCCGCTGCACTGCAACCACCACGTAGCCACTGCAACTTCAAAGGACTTTCTGTAGAGCCGTCTTGATATGGTACATGCAGGCTAACGTGATCCTAGAACAGGACGTGTTTCCTGACTTCACAACTTGAAATTTCTCGTTGTGAAGGTTTCAATGCTTATATTTTTTTTATATTAGAACTTTGTAACTATGAAAAATAAGAGTTTAAGCCAAAGGGACATTACACATATCTCAAAAAAATTTCAATTTTGGTAAGATTAACTGTAATAAAATATAAGGAAATGATACGTAATTGGTTAAAAGTCTTACCATAACCCCACGTGCAAAGGTATAGAATGGGACTATAAATGTCACCAAGTGTTTTACGTATCTTCGCTAATCATATATAAATATCGTGTGACTAGGGCCTCCCGTCGGGTAGACCGTTCGCCGGGTGCAAGTCTTTCGATTTGACGCCACTTCGGCGACTTGCGGGATGTATAAAAGAAACCTTTATTTGTAGTTAACTTGGCTGGTTGTAGGCAACCAAGACATAATTAAAAAATCACTGTGGTTGAAGCGCCAGATGTCACTAGAAAACGTGGTGGCCACAGATCGTATTGGCAAGCACGTCCCGTATGATTGTTTCTTATTCGAATGTGTATTGTTATTTGTAAGCAATGTCGGAGCAGAATGTTAGTGAGTGTTTATATATTTATTACTTTTTGTTTATTCTTCACAATTACAGCCAATTATCTGAGAAGCTAAAATACACTACTGGCCATTAAAATTGCTACACCAAGAAGAAATGCAGATGATAAACGGGTATTCATTGGACAAATATATTATACTAGAACTGACATGTGATTACATTTTCACGCAATTTGGTGCATAGATCCTGAGAAATCAGTACCCATAACAACCACCTCGGGCCGTAATAACGGCGTATGGTGACGAGCCAGTTGCTCGGCCACCATTGACCAGACGTTTTCAATTGGTGAGAGATCTGGAGAATGTGCTGGCCAGGGCAGCAGTCAACATTTTCTGTATCCAGAAAGGCCCGTACAGGACCTGCAACATGCGGTCGTGCATTATCCTGCTGAAATGTACGGTTTCGCAGGGAGCGAATGAAGGGTAGGTCCACGGGTCGTAACACATCTGAAATGTAACGTCCACTGTTCAAAGTGCCGTCAATGCGAGTAAGAGGTGACCGAGACGTGCAACCAATGGCACCCCATACCATCACGCCACGTGATACGCCAGTATGGCGATGACGAATACACGCTTGCAATGTGCGTTCACCGCGATGTCGCCAAACACGGATGCGACCATCATGATGCTGTAAACAGAACCTTGATTCATCCGAAAAAACGACGTTTTGCCATTCGTGCACCCAGGTTCGTCGTTGAGTACACCATCGCAGGCGCTCCTGTCTGTGAGGCAGCGTCAGGGGTAACCGCAGCCATGGTCGCCGAGCTGATAGTCCATGCTGCTGCAAAGATCGTCGAACTGTTCGTGCAGATGGTTGTTGTCTTGCAAACGTCCCCATCTGTTGACTCACGGATCGAGACATGGCTGCACGACCCATTACAGCCATGCGGATAAGATGCCTGTCATCTCGACTGCTAGTGATACGAGGCCGTTGGGATCCAGCACGGCGTTCCGTATTACCCTCCTGAACCCATCGATTCCATATTGTGCTAACAGTCATTGGATCTTGACCAACGCGAGCAGCAATGTCGCGGCACGATAAACCGTAATCGCGATAGGCTACAATCCGACCTTTATCAAAGTCGGAAACGTGATGGTAAGCATTTCTCGTCCTTACACGAGGCATCACAACGTTTCACCAGGCAACGCCGGTCAACTGCTGTTTGCGTATGAGAAATCGGTTGGAAACTTTCCTCATGTGAATGCTCTGAAAAGCTAATCATTTGCATATGACAGCATCTTCTTCCTGTCGGTTAAATTTTCGCGTCTGTAGCACGTCATCTTCGTGGTGTAGCAATTTTGATGGCCAGTAGTGTAGGTCATACAAATCTCATTTCTTGAATTATAATAAATTATATATTAACTACTTATTTCTGATATTAAATTTTTAAAATACTACTACTTCTTGTATTACTACAAAACTACAATAAATCCTTACCCAACTCCTAACACTACCCATACAGAATCTGTTCTCTGTTTGTTCATTTATTTTGGTTCATTTCATTTGTAGGTGGTTGTTTCCGCAACTAGATCCGCCCTCATACTATACCGGTCAACAACCACTATCTGCTGGATTCCTTGGGCCTCAGACAGCACGTCAGTAGCGTGTCGACTATAGCATGTATTGGCACCCGTCACAGTCCACACTTCCATGATCACTTTCACCAACACAATGTAGATTCTTCGGGCACTAATTCATAGGGTGGTCGCCAACCTCAGTCATCTTCTCTCCATCTACAGAGCGTGTTGTCTGAGTGGGATGGCAGCATGCTGACTTACAGTTGAATGCTTTCCTAAATACTGTGGCTGCAGTATCATCCAAGATGCGCCAGGTCGACTCGCTCCTTAGTGCTGCTTTGGGATCTGACATCTTTAATACTCTACGTCCATTACCCATCACATCTTCATAGAGCGCGCAGTCTCACAATGTGTGCTTTGGTGTGCCCACAGTGCCGAAGGCGCAGCTATCATTCGTCTGTCTTTTGATTTTGTGTAGATACATAGCATATCGGCCATGACCAGTCAGTCCACTTGTCGGGTTAAGAAATCTCATTTTTAATCTCTACCCGATGTTAGGAAGAAATTCGTATATGCTCCCCATTCATTTTGTAATATGCGATTTTTAATTCTCTTTCTCGAAGTGGCCTCAGTTCCACAAACATTATTTGTACTTCCATTTGACTGCCTTTCTTTAACCGGAAAAAGGCTCCCCTTCTCCTAATTTCCAAATCCAGTGCGCAAATTCCTAGAATTACTAACAGAGCATCATTCGGGGTAGCGCAGAAGGCGCCCGTTAATCTTAGTAGCACTCCTCTTCGAATCTTCTCACTGTACTAACTACAATCTATGAGCGCAAACGCTCCCACCATATCCTACGACTGATGCTAATATAGATTGGTGGTATACTCTGATTGTTTTCAAGGGAAACTGAAATCGCCTATTTGCAATGGTTATAATTTTATTCATAACGTTTGTACCTTTTCTGCTTGCTTCCTCGATATGATGTGCAAAGTTACGACGTTCGTCCAGAAATACGCCTGGATATCTCATTACTGCGCTTCATCTAATCGTTACATCATTTCATTTTAGTTTAGAGTTTCTTACTAGGTTCCCTTTCAGCAGGAGGTACGTTGTTTTGTGATGCGCTAGTGGCATTTTAACACTTCGACAACAGCCCTCAAGTTCGTGGAGCGCCGCATTACATTTGTCTTCTATAATTCTTCTGGAGTCACCACTTAGAACGAACAGCACGTCATGTGCATATGCTACCAGTCCGCTTATGTCACTTCTGTAGTATGGCCTCCAATGTTACATCCCAAAATTCTGGATCACGCACTGATCCCTGCAGACAGCCTTCTGCTATTGTCTTCGTTATTTTCTTTCCTGGCCATGTTAACTTACCATGTCACCCATGGCAATATTCTCTCAGGCAGTTGCACGACACTTCTTGACACTCCAAATCCCTAAGGAAACCCAAGAAAGACGGCCACCATATAGATGTAGATGTAGGTATCGAAAGCGACAGCAATATCCATCATCTTCGCTAGAGTATACCTCGAAGTGTATCTGTTGCTAGCGAAATCGCCTTATTAATTGTGTATCCAATTGACCTGCCTCTTCTAAACCCGTGCTGATGAGGGTTCTTTCCGTGTAGCAATCTATAATCTTACAATCTTTTGCCATCATAGTTTTTCAAATAACTTGCCGAGAACGTTCAAAAGACGAATTTGTCTGTAGGCTTTGGGTATCATTGAATCCTTCTCTTGCCCTTTACTAATTAGTACCACTTCAGCGTTCTGTCACGATGCAGGGATCCTTCCTTGCAAGAGACACTTGTAGTACAGTTCGCGCAAGGAACTACTTAACATAAGGCTTGCATTACATCGGCAGGGATCCCGTCCAGTCCTGGGGATTTTTTTCTTTTCAGTCTTAAAATTATTTCCCTAATTTCTTCTTGTGCGGAGGGGTACACAAGTTTATTGTTCCTTTAGTCTTCCCATAACATTTTTCGTAACCTACGCTCATCATCTGTGACGCCTTCTTTTCCATCATCAGGAAGTACAGTTTCAATTAACAAAGCAGCTGAATGTTCCCAACTCCCTGTTACCGTCCCATCACACCTCCTGAGCGTGAATAAGACTGTTGGTGATCGTATTTTCTTGCATACTATTTTATACATTAGATGGTACACCCCAAGAATGGGTTTTTCAGTTAGACTCCAGGAATTTCTTCCATCGTTCCATTTTTGTTTTCCATAACTCTTCCCTAAAACGTTGTTTAACATACCTGTATGTAAGCAACCTTCAGACTCTTTTTTTTCTTGGGTCACACTGCTCTGGTATAGCTTCCTGACTCTACTTGTTTCACGTCTTTATTTCTGCTTCGCCTTAGTACTCCTTTAGAATGACCTCTGCTGACAGGTATCAATATTTCCACTGCCCTATGTATCGCCACTTGCGCTTTAAAATCTACGTTATCACCCAGCGACGGACATGCCTTGTCTTAGTTGTTCCCAGTTAGCGTCTTTGATGTTGTATTTGTTTGTATTTGTTGTATTTGGGCCTTATGCGCATGTTTTCTGTAGCGTCTTGAAGTTTACTCCCAGCGATGGTACAGTGTGTATGGTCACTCGCTGTCATTTCACTCTCAACCTTCCAGCCTTCACCCGGCGTACCGCTGCAGTATTTGCTAAAGTGGCGTCAATATTTGACATTGCTCCGGTCCTCTATTCGTAGGTTGGCGGACTGCGAGGTGCATTCAATACCTGCAGGTTAAGGTCCATAATGGCTTCAAATTGTCTTCCACAGTCAACAGTCAGTCAGCTATGCCACAATACTGACTTCGCATTTGCATCAGTGCAGTACACAAGAGGCTTAGTTCGTCCTAGGTGACTAATATCCTTCGTCTTACCAGATACTCACCGATCTCATCACTATAATGAAAATACAATATGGCCTTGTTAAATAATATTACTGCTGCCATAGGAGGTTGCCCATGTGTGCTATCTACACAGTTATAGACAGACTGGGGATCTTTCCTGCGTTCGAATACGGTTCTTGGAGACACAATACAGCTAACTGCAGTTCTTCTGACATTCTTCTAGTCTCAGGCAATACGCTGATACTTCTCATGGCATTAGTTGTCCTATCTTTATCTTCCTTATGGATGATGTGTATATGTTAGGCAAAGATGATGGGTATATATTAAAGAATCATGCCCTTCTCGCCTGTAATCCCTTGCTGTACGACCATGCGTCATAGCGAAGTGCTTGTACAGCGTATCCAAAGAGAATGATTCATTTTTTTCTGGCAGAAACCTGCTTCAGTAACTTCTCGTTTTTCCACTTCTGTTGGCAGACTGTTCACTCTGACACGGATTCTATATACGAAATCAGGTACAGGAAAAGTAATATACTCCCCTTTTCGATTCTTATACCTTACTAGATGTCTTAACGCTATAGAAAGCGTAATTGGTTTTTCCAGTCTAGTAAGTTGCATAGCCTTCTCTATGCTTTCGTAAATCTGTCGCGAAACTGTTGTGGTCTGTTTTATTGTTTACATCTTTGTGGAGGGTGTTTTTTCCTGTAAGAACAGGCACGGAGTCTCGTACTGTTTTTGTTGCATATTCACGTCCTCCATTGCCGAATCTTCTTTCACTTCTGTAGGCAGCGTAGTGTATTCCTCAGGATGTGTGCTGTCGCAATCTACGTACAACTGTCCAGTTTGTGTCACCAAATCCTGATCCCCTACATCGTATGTCACTCCTACATCCACCTCTGATCTTTTTTCTCTGTTATACTACATAGTTCCGAATTTCCCCCCAAAACTTTTTGGGGATATGTTATAAAGTGATGACTACAAACTACTTTATTCAGGCGAGGAAAAAAACGGAGTGAATGGAGTAGCTATCATGGTAAAGAAGAAGGTAAAAACCATGATACTGAAGGTGGAATACATAAATAGAAGATTGATGATGCTGAGGTTGAAAGGGCACAAGAAAGCAAGAAAGGTCTAGTTATTTCAAAGGCATGAATTTACGTTTCCAGAATAAGGGATAGAGAGAGATAATAATGATTCTAATGATTATTTGTTTAGACATGGTAAATGGTAAAATACGGTCGTTGTTTGTTAAAAAATATGCCGAATGACGCCGAAAACCATACTTTCCCATACTGAATGAACCCTAATTATTGTGTATGCAAGGTTATGGATAACGCTAAATGTCATTAAATGTGGTTCCTGCTATGATCACTAATCCTGATTTAAAATTCTCGAGGTTGTTTGATCTCCCACACTCTATATTCCTAGCTAGCGTGTGTACAGTAACGCACAACATCACTGGCTTTCACACTCAATATCAGTTACACACAAAATTTACAAATTATGCTATTCAAAAATGGTTCAAATGGCTCTGAGCACTATGGGACTTAACTTCTGAGGTTATCAGTCCCCTAGAACTTAGAACTACTTAAACCTAACTAACCTAAGGACATCACACACATCCATGCCCGAGTCAGGGTTCGAACCTGCCACCGTAGAAGTCGCGCGGTTCCAGACTGTAGCGCCTAGAACCGCTCGGCCACTCCGGCCGGCTATGCTGTTCCCACAGGAATCAAACCACTAGTATCAAAATAACAGTACTCGCCCTCCAAAGACACGCAGGATCTCGAGTATTGCATAAAAGCACTTGTCTCACATCCGGTGCTCACAGACATGTCTCCGCTGCACGTAGACTTCGCAATCGCTTCTCCTTGCGCTGACTCCCTGACTCCTCACTCTTCAAAATCTGCGTCTTCTTTCCTCCTTTCGATTGATTGATTTTTATTGCCCAAAAACAACACATTTACAGGGATGTAAAGCTTGTATAAGCAAGGTCAATAAATGTACAAACAACAATTACAATAAATACACAAATAATTAATCTATATTAGAAATTATGCTCACAAAAATCTTTCATTGTATAAAAACAATTTTGAATTAATAAAGTTCTTACAAATACCTTACATTTTTTCTGTTCCAGATCTTTACCAGACTCTGGTAGTTTAGTAAATAGCTTTACAGATGTGTGAAGCTGTTTAGAGTTTTGGTATATGAGCAGTAGTCTTTTCTTACATCATTACAGATGTGTGAAGCTGTTTAGAGTTTTGGTATATGAGCAGTAGTCTTTTCTTACATCATTACAGTGTCGTGTGTTATAACTATGTACATCAGAATTCAGATCAAAACTAGGCAAGTTCTTTTTAATGTACAAGAGACATTGAAATATGTATATACATGGCAAGGTCATAATACTAAGTTTAATAATTAATTCTCTACAGTGAGTTCTAGGTGGTACTTTACATATCAGTCTGACAGCTTTTTTCTGGGCTGTAAATAAGCATTTTGAGTAGCAATTATTTCCCCACAAGATTGTCCCATACGTCAAATGAGACTGAATATAACTATAATAGACAGAAAGCAAAGTTTTCTCATCTACTGTTGCTTGTAATTTTCTGAGCGTAAATATTCCTTTAGAAATTTTTGGTGTTAAGTAATTCACATGTGCCTGCCAGCCTAAATTATTTTGCAAAACAATGCCAAGAAACTTTACAGCAACTGTCTCTAAGGTGATTCTATTGTTATAAGAAATGTTTAATTCCTGTGTTTTATTTACGTTCATAGACAGGCTATTGGCATTGCACCAGTCAGAAAGTATATCTACCTTGAGTGGGGTAGAGTTACTTATGTTATTGTTCGTAGGCACTATAATACTTTAACTGATATCATCTGCATACAAGTAACAGTTTGTAGTATCATCTATTACATTGCTAGGTAGGTCATTCATATATAATATGAACAAGAGAGGGCCCAAGATTGACCCTTCAGGAGCACCATGGTTAACGGGTAAGAAACTAGAATATTGGTTATTGAAGTAAACAGTTTGAGATCTATTAGATAAGTTTGACTGAATAATTTTAACAGCAGAGGCTGAGAAACCTACAGCTTTTAATTTCAGCAGCAGAGTGTTGTGGCACACAGTGTCAAATGCTTTTGATAAATCAAAAAATTTTGTACTTACAATATTTTTTTTTTCTTTTGCTTCAAGACAGTTACATACGTAGCTCATAACAGAATTGCATGTTGATAGATTTTTACCTAAACCCAAACTGGCTATTTGAATTTCCATGCCACCTCGGTTCTCTAGCCAATAGCGGTATTAGGCGTTTGATTCCAACCAATCAGGAGATTTCTCTCCGGCACAACTTTCTGGGAAAAGTGTGTGTGTCTTCCCAAATCCAGCCATACCAAAATATCATCCTCGATAATCAAAATTAAGGCTATCCGCACTGAAGACACTGACGTCACAAGCCATGCACCACTGACTCCTTCGCATTCGTTCAATGTTTGAGCCTCTCATCCAGGCCCTCGTGTACAGAGATCAAAGCACGGTCCTCGACTACACAGTCGTTTGCAGTCATGGTATTTCCTCCCATTAGTTCACCTGCTCAGCTTCCTAAAAGCCTTCCTGCTGTGTCACTTCAGCCTGGCGCCATGAATTCGCCAAGCCAGCTCTGCACACAACAGGCCGGAACAGTGCATTTCAGTTCCCTGCCGATCGCCTGGCTCCTCGTTGGAACAGCACTACGCTACCTGCTCGGGTCTCACCACTAAGCGGCTGCCGGCAAGATTTCTGCTTCCTTCCACGACAGAGAGCACCAGCCAAGTCTCCATCCACACAACTGACATTCAAGGAAATTCAGACAGTGCCGCCACCACTTAGTATCAGACACAGTATCCGATATATACATCGCTGTAACTGCAGTCCGATGACGGTGAACAAAATAATAAAACATATTAAATAAAGTATGAAAGTCAGCTGACAAAAACCTGGCTTCTTTCACTACTCTTCCCTTCTATTGCAAATGTACGGTAGATAATCTGCTGAAAAAGGTTAGTGGAACAGCCACAAGCAAAATGTTGGCCACCTCATCGACTTTCAGTCAACGAAAAGTACTAGACAAGGCTGCATCAAGCGGTACTAATTTTATCTTATTTCATTAGTTTTGTTTATTAATAGAAACTGTTATGTAGGCATGCTATTCCTATTTTGTGCTCAAGGTTTTCCTGTCAACTCCATTGTTATTTATGTACTGTTCAGTTTTTACTATTTCATTGCAAATATGTTACTCACTGTATGTTTCTACTTCACTCTAGATGTGTTACTTCTCTTCCAATGTTGTCTGCTAACATTTAACTTCTTTGGTGATAATACTCAGTAAATGTCTGAAGATGGCCTTGTAAGCCGAAAACCGGTTAGCAATAAAAACAATATTGTAGAACAAAAGCAAACTTGTGCTTTTCATTTATTATTATAATGTTGTTCCACCAAGAACCGACGGAAGATTCTGTTAATAGAATTTAAAAGTTTGAAAAATGTTTTAGATCTGCCTGTCGCAGTTTCCTACCAGGGTTCCTTGCCCAATCAGCATTTGAAATACATATTGACTTGGAGTCCTCACACACATCCCCCATTTCTACTGCTTAACGCATTTAAACATTAATTTCGGTTCTACTAACATATGTAACATCAATGAAACGTAAGAAATGCCCCTATCAAATCCCAACTCAGTTCAATAAACTTCAACGATTTGTCAAATTATATGAAAGTGTGGAAGAAGATATCAACGTTACAAGGATGATAACAAATTGCTCTTAATAATGGTGTCAATTTATCTCGGTACGGCGAAGCTACAAGTCTCTACTAATTTTCCGCGTTTTCCGCTTTCCTATGCCACTAAGTGTGTACAGTGCACACAAGGAATACAGGTTAAAGGTGTGTGTGAACACGGTGCGTGTAAGACTGAGATGACAGCGTAACAGACTCCCTCTGTGTTCCCTTGTCGCCTTACGCATAGAATATGTCATCTGTAATATCAAATAATATTATACAAAAATGTATAACAAATTTTATAGTGATAATAATACAATTAACAATACAAACATAATGAACTTAAACATGCAGCAGCTATTCTGTGAGAATTTACTTTGAAGTCATTGAACAAGGGACCCATGTGCGTCAATTTACTTTTCATTACACAGTAATCTCTCTTGGGGTGGTTTTATGTCTTTACTCAAGTGGAAAAGGGCACATTCTAAAATCCTGTGTGGTGGGGTAGACTGTACGCTGCTAGAGGGTCATCACCGCTGGCTCTCTTTACAATTTGGGTGTGCCGGCCGGTGTGGACGAGCGCTTCTAGGCGCTTCAGTCTGGAAACGCGCGCGACCGCTACGGTCGCAGATTCGAATCCTGCTTCGGGCATGGATGTGTGTGATGTCCTTAGGTTAGTTAGGTTTAAGTTGTTCTACGTTCTAGGGGACTGATGAACTCAGATGTTAAGTCCCATACTGCTCAGAGTCATTTGAATTATATGAACAAGTTGGGTGTGCAGCGCGACCTATGGCCTCGCTCATAGGCTCCCTGACGTAGTCACTCATTTCTTCCAACGACCTGGGTCAATGCAGTTGCCAGGCAACCGTTGCGTAAGTTCTTCTCCCTTGCATTGTTGCGGCTGATACTGGTTCTGGCTGTCAACTGAACTGTGGTGACACAGTGAGCTGCTAAAGCTTTGGCAAGCAAATACGTAATATTCTAAGTTACGAGTGGTTTCGACTGACTGTCTCCACTATCACGCCGATCAATCAAAAATCGATAGCTGTCGGGATTCCCTCTAGCAGAGAGAATTCAGATAAGACAGTAAAGGGTTCCTTAGCACATTCGGCTTGGTCACAGATTCACTATCTAAGAAGTCTCTCAATGGAGCAAGAAGAAGTTGTCTACTAGACAGAGCATAATGCTTTCCTCCATCCAGCCCTCTGCCGGCAGTAGATAACCATAGGTAACAGTCACCAGCATACCAGTCTCCATGAGACCGTCCTAATGGAAGTCCCTGGTTCGTTGTCGGTTGACCACAGTGCTGTGGCCGTCCTCTCTCAGCCGGCACCCTTCGCCATGAGGTCGCCGACCTCGCTGTCCCTCGGAACATACAGCGAGCCCTGTTGCACCTCACAGCATCAGCCCACACCGCTTGTAAAGACCAGTCCCAAATGCCCGCAGTGGTGCCGTCGATTTTTTCTCGCAATCTATCGATGTACATCGGCGATATGTTTTCCAGCGATGTATCGATATCAAAATGATAGTATCGAGTGCCGGTATTTTTGTTTTACGTTTTATTTTTTTCACAGTTATCGGTAAATATTTGAAACTGTTCTTTTGAAATTGCAGTAGAACACAATTTCAGTTTCACTGTGTGAAGGAGTCTTATTACTTTTTGAGGTTACATCGCGTGGAATCTTTGTCTTTGACTGTGTGAAGAAAGTAGTGGCACAAAAGAAGAAGTCCGATTGTACTGGGTGTTCGCGGTGTGAATGGAAAAATAAGATTCCTGATGTGATGAAATAGCACACCAGTTGCGTTAGAAAACTGTTTTTAAGCTAACAAGTGTGCTGTTTCTTCACATCGGCAGTCTTCAAAACCGGTTGGTGAAAATGATTAACAAATGTCTAAATGACAAGACCGGTCTTTGCGGTAGGCGGACACGTGTGAGGGGAAATGCTGACGCAATCGGCGCTCGGCGCTATCAACAGACACTGCAACGTTTAGCTTCGCCACGCAATTTTAACACTACGACTCCTAGGTCGCTGGCGTTGGCAGAAGTAAAGGTAGAGAGGGAAGTCGACATAAAGTGTTCCGGAAAAGTCCAGTATGTGACGAAACCGAACGACGGACTCATCTGACACCTTTTATTGCGCCACTTATAAGCAGTTAGCATTGTTAGCAAAGTGGTTAGCAAAGTGGTTATCGCCAAGCGTAAACGTGCGTCGCCTTCCTTTGAATTCGAACTCTAAGGGCAACAGGCACGCTGCTAGTCTACTGATGGCCAGAATGTCTAATAATAAATTGATACTTAAATATACAACTCTAAAACCAGCAGCATATTTACAACGTGCAGCCTATATTTTTATAGGCTGGTACGTCGATATTATATTCGTCGATACACCGACAGCCAGTAACGATATTCTTTTTTAATATCGATGTATCGGATACCCGTTTTTAAACCAAAAACGTCAACAGTCCTAGTGCCACCCCGCCATCACAGCTGACTGCCTCATACTGCTCACAGGTCGCCCTCGCTCGCCGTCTCCACCCCCGCGCCACTGCCAGCCAAGCTTCTTGGCGTCGCTCGCGTGGCCTTCAGCAAGACTGCCTCATCCTCTCCTACACATTCTGCTCCTGCACAGTGCTCACACGAAAAGGCTTACATAAAGTCTTAAAGCTAACATAGATACTTAATTACATAAAGTTGGGTATAAAAAAAATAAATAAATTTTACCAAGATAAGATTTTCTGTACTCCAGTTTTCAACACGTTATTTGCATCAAGTCACACTATACAGGGTGGTCCATTCATCGTGACCGGGCCAAATATGTCACGAAATAAGCGTCAAACGAAAAAACTACAAAGAACGAAACTTGTCTAGCTTGAAGGGGGACCACTATTTTCGCTTTGTGATACATGCAGCTGTAATAGTCACAAACATATGGCTCACAATTTTAGAAGAACAGTTGTAACAGGTAGGTTTTTTAAATTAAAATACAGAACGTAGGTACGTTTGAACATTTTATTTCGGTTGTTCCAATGTGATACATGTACCTTTGTGAACTTATCATTTCTGAGAACGCATGCTGTTCCAGCGTGATTACCTGTAAATACCACATTAATGCAATAAATGTTCAAAATGATGTCCGTCAACCTCAATGTATTTGGCAATACGTGTAACGACATTCCTCTCAACTGCGAGTAGTTCGCCTTCCGTAATGTTCGCACAATGCGCTGACGCTTGCTGTCAGGCGTTGTCGGTGGATCACGACGGCAAATATCCTTCAACTTTCCCCACAGAAAGAAATCCGGGGACGCCAGATCCGGTGAAAGTGCGGGCCGTGGTATGGTGCTTCGACGGCCAATCCACCTGTCATGAAATATGCTATTCAATACCGCTTCAACCGCACGCGAGCTATGTGCCAGACGTCCATCATGTTGGAAGTACATCGCCATTCCGTCATGCAGTGCAACATCTTGTAGTAACATCGGCAGAACATTACGTAGCATACACCGCACCATTTAGATTGCCATCGATAAAATGGGGGCCAATTATCCTTCCTCCCATAATGCCGCACCATATATAAACCCGCCAATGTCGATGATGTTCCACTTGTCGCAGCCATCCTGGATTTTCCGTTGCCCGATAGCGCATATTATGCCGGTTTACGTTACCGCTGTTGGTGAATGACGCTTCGTCGCTAAATAGAAAGCGTGCAAAAAATCTGTCATCGTCCAGTAATTTCTCTTGTGCCCAGAGGCAGAACTGTACACGACGTTCAGAGTCGTCGCCATGGAATTCCTGGTGCACAGAAATATGGTACGGGTGTAATCGATGTTGATGTAGCATTCTGAACACCGACGTTTTTTAGATTACCGATTCTCGCGCAATTTGTCTGCTACTGATGTGCGGATTAGCCGCGACAGCAGCTAAAACACCTACTTGGGCATCATCATTTGTTGCACGTCGTGACTGACGTTTCACATGTGGCTGAACACTTCTTGTTTCCTTAAATAACGTAACTATCCGGCGAACGGTCCAGACACTTGGATGATGTCGTCCAGGATACCGAGCAGCATACATAGCACTCGCCCGCTGGGCATTTTGATCACAATAGCCACACATCAACACGATATCGACCTTTTCCGCAATTTTTAAACGGTCCATTTTAACACGGGTAATGTATCACGAAGCAAATACCGTCCGCACTGGCGGAATGTTACGTGATACCACGTACTTATACGTTTGCGACTATTACAGCGCCATCTATCACAAAGCGAAAAAAGTGGTCCAACTAAAACATTCATATTTCTTTACGTACTACACGAATATGTAATAAAAATGGGGGTTCCTATTTTTAAAAAAACGCAGTTGATATCCGTTTGACCTACGGCAGCGCAATCTAGCGGGCCAACCATAGACACATCTGGTTTCCCCCTTCAAGCTAGACGAGTTTCGTTCTTTGTAGTTTTTTCATTTGATGCTTATTTCGTGAGATATTTAGCGCGGTCACTATCAATGGACCACCCTGTATAGAACTCCTATAGTTTGGAAAAAAAAGTGGTTCTCAGTTACACTGAACTAACATGTGAGTTGTTATTAATATTAAATTCAGCGATGACCAATATCCTGTCACACTTCCTAATACTTATCAGTCCATACTGCTAAGTGAAAAGGGAAAAAAAGAATTTAAAACTGTCGTTTTCACGAGTATTCACAGATTAAGAGGGTTAGCATGTTAGTTCAAGGCTTACCCATTAATGGAATATTTTAACTGCCACCGAATACCGGTGACATGCGAGAGTTAGACTATTACCTTTACACACAATAACTTGAGCTGATTAATGATTAGCCCTGGTCCATGCACAAATAGGTAACCACCTGTTTCCCTTTGTTATGTGGGTATCTTCCTCAGCTTTGACTTTCGACCTGTGAACATAAACTTTGCAGCATCACAGCTATTACGCGACTGCAGATTTTTGCAGTAATTTTTGTTACGTTATGGCAAGCTGTTCTGGAAGCCCGCATTATGGTAGCATTCGGCGGCGGCCGACTTGTGGCCTGCCATATGCATCATGGCCACATCCGTCGCTAAAGCGGACCGTGAGAATGCTCACTGTGGCGCGTACTAAAATCACTTATTCACCTCACCTAAGAAACTAAATAACTATGTTAAATATTACCTGTTTTATTCCAAATCTGGTACATGACCTTTTGTTATTCAGACGAAATTTGTGTCAAAATTTGAAACCGCTACCTATAATAGTTTTGGACATATAAAAAACTCATTAAAAAGTACTACACCGACACTTAAGAAAGTAAATTCAGATAGGAACAATTACAGTTTATAATTCTTTTGTTATTTGAAAACAGTAGTAGCACTCTCATTGTGCTGATTTATTTTATAAAGATTTTCAATTCTAAACTTTCGATAATTTTTCTTTCATAATGAAAATAACAGTTTAAAAGTTAATATTCATATTTTGTGTTAGGATGAGAGTAAATGAGAGAATGCGAGTGTGTATGTGGGACTTACGTCAAATTTCAATTCTCTATTGTATTACACCTTACGTAACTAGCAAGTGTTACGCCACCAGGGTGTCATGAAAACTGTAAATCCCCCTAACTGGCGGATGACGTACGTCTGCGAGTGTTTGTTTTGTAATACGGCAGCCAGAAAGGTAATAAGAGGATAATCAGTTCTAAAGTACATTTCAGGCATAGTTGTCTCTTAGTTTTCATTTGGTTTTGTTTGGTGGAACATTTTGTTAATATTTGCAGCATGAAACGACGTAAATGCGTCTGCGAATGTTGATTGGAGTAAAACAGTTTAAGCGCGAATACGATCTTGAAAGACTGATCTGATTGGCTGTTTGTTTTGATAAACCAATCAGAGTAAAGTCTTTCCCGCGCATTTGAATGAGTTATATGCTCTGAAACGAACGGCATTCAGACAGTTGTGGACTAGCTGCCGGACGAGAAGATCATGTTATACGTGTCCGAAAAAAAGTTATTTGTAAAATGAAGAAGTGACTGTTAATTCACATTCAGTTTATATCACCGTGCAAACAGATGAATTTACGGACAGTTCTGTGAAGTTTGGGAGATTTTGGAGTGTTTGTTGTAGAGAAAACCGCTTGTGAAACTATCGGCCTTTGTGAAGAATTCTGCGTGGTGTGTTCAGTATTCTTTTACAGAACATTTTTTGGCGAGCATCTTCCTTTGAAGAATCCACTGAAAAGGACCGAGTGTGAAACTCATTTCGTAGCAAAGTATTGACTGTACTAATCTCGTAATATTTCGGGTTGGACTCAGTACATTTCTGGCTGTCTTGTGTGTGATGTAAGCTGCATGAACTAGTAGTAGATGTGCTATCGACGTAAATGTGGGCTTGTTGACACCATAACTAAAAGACAATAGAAACATTAGTATCGAGAAGCGGAAATTTTCAATGAATGAAGGTAGGATCCACTTTTGCCCGTTATTACTATAGAATTACAGGTTTATTTTGTTACCTGAGTCACGCGGACTGTGCAGTCGTACGGTGGTTTTCTTCAACGCTGCTTTTAACATCGTCTACACAGTACCTATCAATGCAGAGCAGCGGATGGTGAACGAACGCTGTACTGAGGTAGGTGTACATTAGCTTGCTCCAAACAGTGCTAGCGAACTTTTTAACACCGCTCCATCGCAACTTCGCACAAACATTTGCTCTTCTCCTGCTCTCTTTTGTACCCCTGAGAATTTCCAACCATCAGTAACAGCATGATATAATAATACACAGAGAGAACGAAAATTCAAATGTAAATATTAGTACCACTTACATACCGCCTTAAGTGAACAAGTCTGTGCTCATACATTACCCTTTACGCTCGAGGGCTTTCACTTCGTGGCCGAGCGGTTCTAGGCGCTTCAGTCTGGAACCGCGCGACCGCTACGGTCGCAGGTTTGAATCCTGCCTCGGGCATGGATGTGTATGATGTCCTTAGGTTAGCTGATCACACAGTGTAGTAATTTACGTGTGTTAAGAACCAGGTATAGAGTGCATAACTGGTAGGGACTGGTGACCTCAGATGTTATGTCCCATAGTGCTCAGAGCCATTTGAACCATTAGAGCTTTCACTTCAAATTACTTCGCCTTGGTGGATATCTCTACGTAAATTGTATCTGTCAGTGGAATCTGGACATCTTCCGGAAGTATTATCGCCCTCCCTAAGCTGTGCTAATCGACTTCCATCAAGTATCCTGTGTCCGGGTGATCCAGCAACTGGCAGAAGCAACGTCTGGCCATCGCAACAGAAAAAGTTATCCGCACACTCTTCCTACAACACTGAAATAAAATCGGCTGAGTCTGAACCCATAAATCTTCCCCATCGTGCAGAACAACAATATTCAAGAGCAACATTACAATAAGTTCTCCGCCAAACAACATACAACACACTCAACTCAACGGCTCCAGACACGGGTATGAGTCATTACACAACATATCATTAATAGAAGGACGCAGGTCTGCGCCATAACAGCAATAAATCAACAAACCCTATAAAACAGATGACCAGACAAATTGTACAACACAGACTGTAATCACAAAATCACTTGAATAAACAGAGCTATTCTTAACAACAGATCTCATTCTGTTTCCAAACCACCTAGTTGATGCCATTATTCCCAGTTATGCACTCTATAACTGGTTCTTAACACACGTAAATTACTACACTTTGTGATCAAAAGTATCTGGACACCCCGAAAAACATACGTTTTTCATATTAGGTGTATTGTGCTGCCACCTACAGCCAGGTACTCCTTATCAGCGACCTCAGTAGTCATTAGATATTGTGAGAGAGCAGAATGGGGCGCTACGCGAACCTTACGGACTTCGAACCTGGGCAGGTGATGGGTGTCACTTGTATCATACGTCTCTGTACGCAAGCCGCGCGCGGTAACCACATGGTCTGGGGCGTCTTGCAACGGTCCGCGCGGCTCCCCCCGTCGGAGGTTCGAGTCCTCCCTCGGGCAAGGGTGTGTGTGCGACGATCTTAGCGTAAGTTAGTTTAAGTTTCGTCCCATAAGATCTTACCACAAATTTCCAAGTTTTCTGTACCCGAGATTTTCACACTCCTAAACATCCCTAGATCCACTGTTTCCGATGTCCTAGTGAAGCGAAAACGTGAAGGGACGCGTTCAGCTCAAAAGCGTACAGGCCGACCTCATCTGTTGATTGACAGAGACCGCTGACAATTGAAGAGGATCCTAATGTGGAATAGGTAGACATCTATCCACACCATGACACAGACATTCCAAACTGCATCAGGATCCGTTGAAGTACTATGACAGTGGGGCGGGAGGTGATAATGATTTCATGGTCGAGCGGCTGCTCATCAGCCACACATCACGTCAGTAAATGCCAAACGACGCATTGCTTGGTGTACGGAGCGTGAACATTGGACGATTGAACTGTGGAAAAACGTTGTGTCAAGTGACGAATCACGGTACACAATTTGGCGATCCGATGGCAGGATGTGGATATGGCGAATGCCCAGTGAATGTCATCTGCAGCGTGTGTAGTGCAAACAGTAAAATTCGGAGGCGGTGGTGTTATGGTGTGGTCGTATTTTTCATGGAAGGGGCTTGCGCCCCTTGGTGTTTTGCGTGGCACTATCACAGCACAGGCCTACACTGATGTTTTAAGCACCTTCTTGCTTCTCATTGTTGAAGAGCAATTCGGGGATGGCGACTGCATCTTTCAACACGATCGAGCACCTGTTCATAATGCACGGCCTGTGGCGGAATTGTTGCACGACAATAATATCCCTGCAATGGACTGTCCTGCACAGAGTCTTGACCTGAATCCTATAGAACACCTTTTGGGGTGTTTTGGAACGCCGACTTCGTGCCAGGCCTCACCCACCGATATCGATACCTCTCCTCAGTGCAGCACACCGTGAAGAATGGCCAGCTATTCCCCATGAAACCTTCTCCTGCAAGAGTGGAAATTGTTATCAAGTTTAAAGGTGGGCCAACACCATATTGAATTTCAGCATTACCGATGGAGGGTGCCACGAACTTGTAAGTCATTTTCAGCCAGGTGTCCAGATACTTTTGATCACATAGTGTATGTACATACAGATATTCTCATCTCGCTGCATTCGTTCATTTCTTCTCTTTATGTTATTCCGCCTGTTCTTAGTGACTCTGCAGTAAACCCTTTTAGGGTTCTGTAACTCTGTCGGTAAAAACTGAACCCTTACAGGATCACTTTGTTGTCTGTTTGTCTCCCCGACTGTTCAAAATCTGTTTTCTCAGCAACGGGTAGAGTGTAAAGTTCAAATTTATGTCACATATTAAGGTCTATGGTTCCTTGGCTCTATAATAAATGCTAGCTTCTACGTCAATGCAGTCATCAAAATCTTATAGGGTATTTTCCGTTGACCAAGAATCAAGAAATTTAACAACAAGGTTTCACACTACAGCCAAAGGGGAAAAAATTCGAAAAGTGTGAATTCGTAATTACATCCCACGAAAAAAAGTTTATCATTTGTTATCAGACTTTCTATCTGTCCGTCCGTCTGTTTAGACCCCTTTACCTCAGGAATGGGAAGACGTATCAAGTTGAAATTTATGTCATGTACAGTACGTCTGTGGTCACCTGGCGGTATAACAGACGTTGGCTTCTAACTCAGTGCAGTCAATGGATACGACCTTTTATGTTACATATTTTGATATCCAAAAACTGCACATCAAAATCTACATGATACTTCGCATTGGACTAGAATCATGAAATTTGGCAAGAAGCAAGGTTTCAGAGTACAGGGTAAGGTAAAAATCCGACAACTGTGTATAAGTAGTTATATCACACGAAAGAAACCGTTTTTTGTCATTTATTATCTGATTGTCTGTCTGTTCCTCCGTCTGTTCACTCCAGATATTCTCAGGAACGGCTAGAAGTATCAAGTTTCAGTTTACGTCATATACTAAAATCTGTAGTCACTTGGTGGTGTAGTAAATATGAGCTTCTAAGTCAATGCAATTAAAAGACAGACCATGGTACTTCCCGTTGACCTAAAATCATGAAATTTGGCAAGAAGCAAGGTATCACAGTACAAGGAAAGGTAAAAATCGGACAACTGTGAATTTTTAATTATATCAGGCGATGAAAACCTTTTCTTGTCATTTATCATCTGATATTCTGCCTGTCGGTATGTCTGTTAAGACCTTGCAACTCACGATACGATTTTGCAGAATCGTCGAACATCGTTGCAGCACATTGAAACCACATTTGCAATCTCCCATTGGCGTGCTCATGACATAGTTGCGGATATCTTGGGAATGCGGAAAGTTTCATCTCCGTGGGTCCCGAAAGACTTGAACGCAGCTCAGAGACGGAGCGTGTGCAGTGTTGTGAAGAAACTGTCCGCCAATCTGAGGCGTATGAAGACGGCTTTCTTGCAAGGTATGAGACAATGGACGAAACATGGATTCACTACTTTGATCCTGAGACAAAACAACAGTCACAACAATGGAAACACCCTTCATCCCCTACCGCAAAAAAATTCCGGGTGCAAAAGTCAGCCGGTAAGATGATGGCATCGGTCTTCTGGTTCAAAATGGTTCAAATGGCTCTGAGCGCTATGGGACTTAACTTCTGAGGTCATCAGCCCCCTAGAACTTATAACTACTTAAACCTAACCTAAGGATATCACACACATCCATGCCCGAGGCAGGATTCGAACCTGCGACCATAGCGGTTGCGCGGTTTCAGCCTAGAGCCGCTCGGCCGCACCGGCCGGCCGGTCTTCTGGGATGCAGAGGGGTTAATTATGATCGATTATTTGCAAAAGGACGTAACCATCAGTGAATCATACTATTGCACCATCCTGCGCCGTTTAGAGAAGAGATAAGAAAAAAAGAGGCGGAAAATTGGCGCGCGGAGTTCTTTTGCATCCGGACAACGCATTGGCGCACAACGTCCACGCAACACTGGAAACTCTGCGTGACTGCGGTTTCCAGTTGTTACGTCATCCGCCATATTCTCCAGATTTGGCTCCATTAGACATTTTTCTTTTCTCAAACCTAAAAAAAGACCTCTAACGACGATTTGACAATGACGATGCAGTGACTGATGCTGTGAACGCTTGGTAGGACTCAAAATCGAAGACCTTAAATTTGAATGGTTCGCAGAAGTTATCTGAGCGTGCCCGAAAGTGTGTTACTGTACACGGGTATTATACAGAAAAATAAATTGGTAATATGAAATTGCTGTCATTCATTCTCTATTTGTTAGGCTAGAAACTCCCCCCCCCCCCCCCCCTCGTACTAACCAGTAATGAATCATACAGCTCATTCACTGTTAAAGGAATTTTACTTGATGTAGTCATATCTCAACAAAGTATTACAAAATACAAGTAACTGGTCCGTCATGCTGGTTAATTCAGATGATGATAGGACATTAGAAAACAATCGGATCCACATGTCATTCCTAATAATACAGACAAAATGGACATTAACTATGTATATCTGAGTATGGAGTTGGTTTACTCGAACTGCTCAATCAAAAAATTGCCGAATATCCTATAATCGTTATCGAACTGTCGTTTAGATCATTGAATTAACACGTTAGATCAAAGACACACACACACACACACACACACACATTCCCACACACTTAGACCAGTTAGCACCACAGCTGGAGCTAGTCATCCGCTCTTTGGTGTGCGTGAACTTACCACATTAACAAATTAGCACAGAGCTGCCTACAAGATGCTGCTGCTGATACGTTGGTGAAACCGTTCCAACTCTGCTGTTGGAGTGTTGACAAACTCTGTGAAATGCATACAGCTGCAATGCACACACTGGCACAATGAACTTCGATGCTCACTTTCAAATAAGAATTCGCAATCATGCCCCCGGACTCTATATTCCTAGCTTACGTGTGCACAGTATGTCACCATACCATTGACTTTCACAGTCACTATCAGTTACACGCAAAATATGCAAATTGTGATGTTGACGCAGGAATCTCAAACTCGCCGTCTCCAGTACTCACAACTACGTCTTCACCGCGCGCAAACTTCGCAACACCACCTCCTTACATAGGCTCCCTGATTACTCACTCTTAAAAATCTGCGTTTTTTCTCCTCCTTTCAATATTTCCACACCACATTGGATCAAATACCAACAGCGGTATTAGGCGTTTGATTCGAATTGATGAGGAGATTACCCTTTGACACAGCTTCCTGTCAAAACGTGCACGTTTCATACCAAATCCAATTATACCAAAATAATGTGTCTCAGAACAAAATTAAGGCTGCCTGCACTGAAAACATTGATGCTCTGCGCCACTGACTCCCTTGTGTACGTTCAACATTTTAGCCTCTCATCCAGGCGCTGGCTTAGAGAAGTCAATGCACCGGGCCAGAGGCTACACGACCATTTACAGCCATCTCCGTGCTTTTTTCCCCCAGCAAGTTTAACTGTGCAGCTTTCTAAAAGCCTCCTTGTTGGATCACCTTTGCTTGTCGCCGTGAAATCGCCTAACCAGCTCCGCACACAACATGCCGCAACATTGCATTTTGGGTCCCTGGGGATCTTCTGGCCACTCGCCGACAACGCACTACGGTACCTGCTCGATTCTTTCCGCAAAGCGGCTGTTGATTGAGTGATTAGTTTTGGGGAAGGGGACCAAACTGCGAAGTCATGGGTCCCAACGGGTTAGGGAACGACGGGGAAGGAGGTCGGTCGTCCCTTTTCAAAGGAATCATTCCGGCATTTGCCTGAAGCGATTTAGGGAAATCACGGAAAATCCAAATCAGGATGGCCGTCGTCCTCCCGAATGCGAGTCCAGTGTGCTAACCACTGCGCCACCTCGCTCGGTGCGAAGCGGCCGTCAGCAAGATTTCTGTTTCCTTCCACGGCAGGCAACACCAGTCAAGTCTCCATCCACACAACTCACATGCAAGGAAATTCAGTCTCCGCCACCAACAGTTGTTATTAGATACAGGAAGAAGAAGTTATTATCCATTTGCTGATCCAATATATTAAGGGCTTATTTCAATAGTGGTACAAGTCCATTTTTGTTCACTGTGAGATACAGAGTCCTACAGTTAAATGAGCGCTGAAAAATCTGCAGTTGAGATACCAGAAATATCCAAGCATATGGCTTCTTGCTAGAGATGAACCTTTCGTTCTGTTTGTTTGGATCATTAACTGCAGAAGCATTATAGGCTGAAAAGTGGAGGTAATGGACTTATACCACTATTGAAATAAGCCCTTCATATTCAACGATACCATTGCAGCCTGATGACAAACAAATTACTAAAAACACTATATGAGCAAAATAATAAAAAATTAAGTAAAAATGAAAGTCAGACGCCGAAAGCCTGATGTCTTTCAGTCTGCTTAGCAATGACGATGGAAATCATGTCCACGTCCATGTCCACATTGGGTTTTACGTCCCATGCGACGACAGCTTTAAGCCGTCGCGACACGGGACGAGTTAGCTAACGTTGGCGCGGCGCTCTACGAGTTTTGTGACGTCACATTCTGCTATTTCACGTCGAAGAACTATTACATCTCATGAAACACAAAACAAGCTCTATGATATTTCGCTAGGTTCCATGAAAAATGGAAGCATTAAGAAGCAAGAACCCTCTACGTCGCCGACGGGGTGGCCGAGCGGTTCTAGGCGCTACGGTCTGGAACCGCGCAACCGCTACAGTCGCAGGTTCGAATCCTGCCTCGGGCATGGTTGTGTGTGATGTCTTTAGGTTAGTTAGGTTTAACTAGTTCTAAGTTCTAGGGGACTGATGACCTCAGATGTTAAGTCCCATAGTGCTCAGACCCATTTTGAACCCTCTACGTCACAACCACAACTTACGAAACACCATACTATATTTGCCGCATTCAGATGAAGTTGTTGGGTGGTTTTTATGTTCCTACGAATATATACTGTTTCTAAGCACCATCACACTGTATCTTTCAAGCATGTGCCGTTATTGGTGCGATTTCTGCAACTGGTGATTAAAGAATTTTCGTATTAATTATTTTCGTGTTGTAATTCGCATGTTATGGAAAGTATCTCGTTTTAAAGCAATGACACATTGGATACTCATAAAGATATAGTTACAACTGTTATAATTGTTCAAGAAGAATATAATAATTCCAATCCCAAAGAAAGCAGGTGTTGACAGATGTGAAAATTACCGAACTATCAGTTTAATAAGTCACTGCAAAATACTAACACGAATTCTTTACACACGAATGGAAAAACTGGTAGAAGCCGACCTCGGGGAAGATCAGTTTGGATTCCATAGAAATATTGGAACACGTGAGGCAATACTGACCTTACGACTTATCTCAGAGGAAATATTAAGGAAAGGCAAACCTATGTTTCTAGCATTTGTAGACTTAGAGAAAGCTTTTGACAATGTTGACTTGAATACTCTCCTTCAAATTCTAAGGGTGGCAGGGGTAAAATACAGGGAGCGAAAGGCTATTTACAATTTTTACAGAAACGAGATGGCAGTTATAAGAGTGGAGGGGCATGAAAGGGAAGCAGTGGTTGGGAAGGGAATGAGACAGAGCTGTAGCCTCTCCCCGATGTTATTCAATCTGTATATTGAGCAAGCAGTAAAGGAAACAAAAGCAAAATACGGAGTAGGTATTAAAATCCATGGAGAAGAAATAAAAACTTTGAAGTTCGCCGATGACATTGTAATTCTGTCAGAGAACAACTGCTATCACTTAGTAGCGGAAAAGCATCCGGACCAGACGAGATACCCTTAAGATTCTACAGTGATTATGCTAAAGAACTTGCCCCCTTTCTATCAGCAATTTATCGTAGATCGCTGGAAGAACGTAAAGTACCTAGCGACTGGAAGAAAGCGCAGGTCGTTCCCATTTTCAAGAAGGGTCATAAATCAGATGCGAATAATTATAGGCCTATTTCGCTTACGTCAATCTGTTGTAGAATAATGGAACATGTTTTGTGTTCTCGTATTATGACGTTCTTAGATAATACAAATCTCCTTCATCATAACCAACATGGATTCCGCAAACAGAGATCATGTGAAACTCAGCTCGCCCTATTTGCCCAAGAAATTCACAGTGCCGTAGACACTGGCGAGCAGATTGATGCCGTATTCCTGGACTTCAGGAAGGCATTTGATACGGTTCCGCACTTACGTTTAATGAAAAAAATACGAGCTTACGGAATATCGGACCAGGTTTGTGATTGGATTCAGGATTTCCTAGAAGAAAGAACACAACATGTCATTCTTAACGGTTCAAAATCTGCAGATGTAGAGGTAATTTCGGGAGTACCGCAAGGAAGCGTGATAGGACCTTTATTGTTTACAATATACATAAATGACTTAGTTGACAACATCGGTAGCTCCGTGAGGCTATTTGCAGATGACACGGTTGTCTACAAGAAAGTAGCAACATCAGAAGACTCGTACGTACTCCAGGAAGACCTGCAGAGGATTAATGCATGGTGCGACAGCTGGCAGCTTTCCCTAAACGTAGATAAATGTAATATAATGCGCATACATAGGGGCAGAAATCCATTCCAGTACGATTATGCCATAGGTGGTAAATCATTGGAAGCGGTAACGACCGTAAAATACTTAGGAGTTACTATCCGGAGCGATCTGAAGTGGAATGATCACATAAAACAAATAGTGGGAAAAGCAGGCGCCAGGTTGAGATTCATAGGAAGAATTCTAAGAAAATGTGACTCATCGACGAAAGAAGTAGCTTACAAAACGCTTGTTCGTCCGATTCTTGAGTATTGCTCATCAGTATGGGACCCTTACCAGGTTGGATTAATAGAAGAGATAGACATGATCCAGCGAAAAGCAGCGCGATTCGTCATGGGGACATTTAGTCAGCGCGAGAGCGTTACGGAGATGCTGAACAAGCTCCAGTGGCGGACACTTCAAGAAAGGCGTTACGCAATACGGAGAGGTTTATTATCGAAATTACGAGAGAGCACATTCCGGGAAGAGATGGGCAACATATTACTACCGCCCACATATATCTCGCGTAATGATCACATCGAAAAGATCCGAGAAATTAGAGCAAATACGGAGACTTACAAGCAGTCGTTCTTCCCACGCACAATTCGTGAATGGAACAGGGAAGGGGGGATCAGATAGTGGTACAATAAGTACCCTCCGCCACACACCGTAAGGTGGCTCGCGGAGTATAGATGTAGATGTAGATGTAGACAGCAAAGGACCTGGAAGAGCAGTTGAACGGAATGGACAGTGTCTTGAAAGGAGGATATAAGATGAACATCAACAAAAGCAAAACGAGAATAATGGAATGTAGCGAATTAAGTCGGGTGATGCTGAGGGAATTACATTAGGAAATGAGACACTTAAAGTAGTAAAGGAATTTTGTTATTTGGGGAGCAAAATAACTGATGATGGTCGAAGTAGAGAGGATATAAAATGTACACTGGCAATGGCAAGGAAAGCGTTTCTGAAGAAGAGAAATTTGTTAACATCGAGTATAGATTTAAGTGTCAGGAAGTCGTTTCTGAAAGTATTTGTATGGAGTGTAGTCATGTATGAAAGTGAAAGTTTGGACAAGAAGAGATTAGAAGCTTTCGAAATGTGGTGCTACAGAAAAGTGCTGAAGATTAGATGGGTAGATCACATAACTAATGAGGAGGTATTGAATAGAATTGGGGAGAAGAGAAGTTCGTGGCACAACTTGACAAGAAGAAGGGACCGGTTGGTAGGACATGTTTTGAGACATCAAGGGATCACCAATTTAGTATTGGAGGGCACCGTGGAGGGTAAAAATCGTAGAGGGAGACCAAGAGATGAATACACTAAGCAGATTCAGAAGGCTGTAGGTTGCAGTAAGTACTGGGATATGAAGAAGCTTGCACAGGATAGGGTAGCATGGAGAGCTGGTTCAAACCAGTCTCAGGACTGAAGACCACAACAACAGCAACAACAATTGTTATAATTAAATGCCAATTAATAACTTATCGGCGATTAGAGTGCCACGCCACGAAACAGTGGGTAGTGGGTTCGCATCCTGATGTATTCATTTTTCTTCACCTTCGCGTTTTCTAAAAGATTGTTAGGCCTATTAAATTCATAGAAATAATTTCTGTAACATTTGATATTGTAAATGTAAGTGCACTCTCCGTCAGAAGAGAGTTTGTTCGATTTTGTGAACTTTTATTAGACGACGTCCTTACTGTCTGTGTATGTTTAATTGTCTTTTTTCAAGTTCATCGATATTGAAGCTTTTTATTTATGTATACTACAGACAGAACCATATGTCTAGCATATGGACAAGGGAGGAAATCTGCGTTTTAACAAACGTAGGAATTTTATGGCGAGCATTTTCGTAAACAAACTGTGTGGCCTGCCAACCAAATAAAGCCGAAAAGTGCCGCTGGAGAGCGTTAATCAGCTCGTCCCATGTGCTGACGGCACTGTCTCTCATGCGGTCGGATTTCTCGTCCATCCCCACATCAACATTAGCTGCCTCGTCTTGTGTGACGATGGCTTAAAGTCCTTGGTTCACTATTCAGCTCACGTGCAGTTCCTCAAAATCTTCCGCTCACGCTCCTCCACGTTCTCAGCAACATTCTTCATATGCGATAAAACATCTTTTCCACTCGATCTCCTCACTTCAACTACACACACAGTGTGAGGCTCAGAAGCTCATACAGATCGAACGACATCGACATTTACCACCGTCACACATTACGTTTGCTACGTTTTTGGAACAAACAAGTAATATAAAAAGTCTACAAGACTTACTGATATAAAATTGTTGCAAAAACACGATAGCCGGGGTAACACAACTATTACAAGTATTTGGCTTGCAACAATGTTGTGCTCCCACACGTCAGCATGCCTTAGAATCGTTTACTCTGGTATCGTGGCCGAGCCGGACCGCTTCCATCAGGAGTGTATCAGTTCTTCACACTAAGGGAAGTGACCCAGTACCTTATTTCGTTGTTCTGATTCGCCTGGAAAAGAATTTTGGATGGATGGGGAATGTCTAAAATCGGAACAATCATTGTCCAAGAAGGTCTGCTCTTTCCTTGCATGTTTGCTTTTGCTGAAGTGGAAAGGGGCTTCGATTGTAGCTTAAAAGGGAAGTTTACAATCATTGTTTAATAATGGGAAGAACCAGTAACTAAGCAAGTAATAGAAGAAGCACATTTTGGAATAGCTTGGAGAAATCAGAAAATATATAAATGGATCAGGGAGAGACTGGAGTGGGTGACTTAGTTTCAAAAATTGCTCTAAGCAATATGGGACTTAACATCTGAGGTCATCAGCCCCCTAGACTTAGAACTACTTAAATCTAACTAACCTAAGGACATCACACACATCCATGCCCGAGGCAGGATTCGAACCTGTGACCGTAGCAGCAACGCGGTTCCGGACTGAACTGCCTAGAACCACTCGGCCACAACGGCCGGCGACTTAGTTTCACATTAGGACATAAAGCATTCACTGTACAGAGACATGCTATAATGATATCCGATGTCCGTTATAGAACGTCATATTGGTAACTGAGTAAAATTGGGCATACTTACAACAGTCTCAAAATACATTTACTATTTTCTTTAGTCTGTTATGAAGAATTAGTAAAAGTTTGAAATTAATAGCAGCAGTCATAATGTAAAAGTGTATATACATTCCGAGCAACATGATCACTAGTGGTTCATGAAATGCTCGTTTCGCAAGAGTGTGTACACCCTTAACACTTTGAAAACAGAGGCACCATGATCTCAACTTATTGTTACTCTCGCACAGGAAGGAGCAAAGTACAAAGACATATTTGAGCACTTACCCCACTGCATAGAACACAGTCTCAATCATTACAGCACTGCCAGCTGCCGGCAAAAACACGCTGTTATTTCCAGAGTAGAGCAAGAGGCTGCAATAGTTACAAGATTAAAGTTAGTGGATATTACTTCTTGAGAAGTATCTGAACCGTTTTACTGGTGATAAAGCATTACTTAGTATGATCCTTTTTTAAGTCTTCTTTAGCGTGTAAATGCAGATGTTTGCCTTTCCCAAGAATATAAAACACTTCGCTTACAGGCCTCACGTTCGAATTCTAAAGCATTTTAGTTCTCAATCCATCTTTCCCTGTAGAGGAGGACGCAGGTGATTACAGACAGACCTTTTTTGTATTTATGCATTATTTATATTCTCTTAAATAGAAATTCGGGCTGACAGCGGCTATGTCGTCGCTCTTCAATTTTTGATAAAAGAAGAAATATAAAAAATAGATTGCCAAGAAGGGATTACGTCCATCCACTATCCTCCACACCTATCAAATATTGATCCAACCTATTCTTTCTTCGACTGCCCCACTCTGTCTTCCGCATCTGTACCTTCTCTCACACGTATACGTTAGCATCTCAACAAAGTCCTCACTCATGCTGAAGACCTCTGTAAAATTTTCACCATCTGTAAACATGACTCCAAAACGGCAATTGTTTTTCTCCTAATTCCGAATCCTGGTATGTTGCAATCTAACACATCCCACCAACCAACCCTACACTTGCATACACCCTTTCTCACAGCGAAGTTTCAGCCAACGACCTGTCTCAGACAATTACATCCTCCCCAGTAAACACCAAATCATACATCCCATCAAATCTAACTCATCCCTGTCTACTACCATCTCTTCCTCCCCTCCCACAAGTCCTTGATCCACCTACCCTACTTGTCATTAGCTGTCTCACTTCAGCCCTAACTTTAAACTGAGCCACACCCCAATATCCTAACCCATTTCTGTTTCCTACCATTCACCCCAATACCTACGCTCATACCTATAGTTACTACACACCACAGCCCCCTGTGTTTATGTCCACAACATTCAACCCTGTAGAATGCCTAATTTCCCTCCTATTAACTATCCTTTTCCAGAATAGACCCTTACCTTACTTTTGGTTTGAATTGAAATGGATGAAATTTATTGATTTGACTTTTTTATAACATAATGAAAACAATCATTTTAATAATCTTGAAAACATATGTAAATGCAACAAAGTTCTGGTAGAATGTAGATACTTTTCGATTAAAGGAGGCCAGTGACTGGAAAGCTGATGCACTGAGTCTTTGATAGGCATTTACAAAAAGAAAGAAATCTTTCAGGGTAATCCTGTTTCACGCTAGAGTATAAATACACACAGAAAACACACACACACACACACACACCATGGCCTGCATGATGCCAGTTTGACACACAGTGCCATTGCTGCATTTTGGCAGGTGGGCTATACTGTAGTTGAGGTTCTGTCAGCTGGGGTGGGTAGAGAGAGAGAGAGAGAGAGAGAGAGAGAGAGAGAGAGAGAGAGAGACAGGAACCAGGAGTTTGAGTGGCTGGCGACTCAGAGGGAGGCAGCTGGTTTCCCAGTGACCTGAACATAACATGCTCAATTTCAATGCTGCTTCGCAATCTGGGCCATCAGGCTCCTGCCCCCACAATCAGCTTCTCTGAACTAGGCAGATAGGAATTGTCCTTGCTACACATCTTTCACTCCCATTATAATACTGTCCTCAATTTCAAGTAAGCCACTGTGCCCACATTCTTCACCCAACAGTTACCCCATCTTGCTTCCTGCCACATCCTCCCAATTCACATTCCCATGTCACCTTCAGTATGTACTGCTACCCACCATCTCTGACACCAGTGCTTCACACACTTCTCTCTTCCACCATCCATCCCATCCAACACTGCCCTCACCAAAACCTACTCCATACACCGAAACGCAGTACTGGCATTGTGCATCCAGCTGACATTCTGTAGGAGCATACCTGTGTGTACTTGTATGAATGTGTGTGTGTGTGTGTGTGTGTGTGTGTGTGCGTGCATGTGTATTTACGCTCCAGCACGAGAAAGGATTCCTCCAAAAACTAATAAGTTTTGTTTCTTTTTGTGTGTGTGTATCAATAATTGAGCACTTCTGTTTTCAGTTAGTGGTCTCCTTTAATCAAAAAGGATTAGATGTAAATGTTTCGCCTTTTTCAATTACACTATTTGAGCTGTATGTATACAGAAATCCCTTTTTTAAAGAACGGAGTGCTTACAGTACTGACAGCCCACTTACATCCACACGATGTGAGAGGGATGAAGCACTAATAAAGAAACAGACGTAGGAATAATAACGATGAACTATATCTTGATGAGGTGGTAGGAGCAGTGTCGTAATCTGTAAGAGTGACGGTGCTGAAATCTCCTGGTAACAGTAGCTGGATGAGACATTTGGATGCAGATGGGATTGGACAGGATGTGATAGAAGAAAAAATGTGGGATGTGTTCTGTTAAAGGTGAATAGACAAATGGTAGGAGATGGATAGAAGTGCCAGTTAGGCAGAGAAAGGGTGGGATGGAGACTTACATGAAACAGAGGATGCAGCATACGTTATAGTCGATAAAACCGTTAGATCTCAAGAATGATTTCGTGGCCTTGGAGAGGTACGTGGCTGAAGTTACCCTGGAAATGGAGTGTCTGGAGTTTTAAGGGAAGTGGAACGTGATGACAGCGACGTAGTTGCCGGTAAGTTTTATCGGGGATGGAACATAAAGTGAGGTGTTGGGATACGATTTTGCTGGAAACTAAAGTTCTGGCGGCGGAATTTCGTGTGTTTGAGGGGGTACAGGAGAACAGGCTGCTCGCACCAGCCACACGGATGTTGCCTGAACGTCAAGGAAGAAGGACTAAACTCATTAAAAGTATCGCCCGAAGGTCAAAGAAAGGAGCTTAACTCTACCGCCGGTTACTGATAACAACGACGCGTTTAGCCAAGGTGACCCTGAAGCTCTCATAACCAATCAAACAGGTGTGGCCGCTGGTCGCACTCAGGGAATTCCTACTCTCAGCAGCTCTTCGCAGCAGACAGATAATGCAGGCTGTAGATCGAAATGAAAGATTCACACTGATCCATTACCTGATACTATTCTCGTTCAAGCGATAAGGTTTGGCCATGACTCATGGACCACCTGATACGATTTCGACCGTCTATATCTCCGTCACGCAAGCGGCACACCCACTGTCCGTGACAACACCGATACCATCTTTCTTACCTTACGTCGCCCACACTGCTTCCTGGAATTCCCACTAGTTAAAAGATTATTAGTCATATCACTGTAGTACTCTCCCTCTCTCTCCCCCCCCCCCCCCCCTCTCTCTCTCTCTCGCTCTCTCTCTATCTTTTCAAGTCAGAATGTGTGGCAGATACGCATACTGGCGCAATGAGTTTGACTTCCTTGCGACCTCCAATCGCTTGCAAAAACTGTGTGTAAAGCCATGTCTTCTTTATCTCCATGGAAGTTGATATAACTCACTTTGGAACACTTCAGCAATGAACTAGCGCATTTTTCTGCGTAATTATTGAGCGATCACTTTCAAGGTAATGTTTCGAAGCAATTTCGTCCTATTTATAAATTATCATGGAGTTTATTAATAAAGGAAATAAATTCTTCATAAGAATCCGTGATCATAGTGACCACTGTGTATAAAGTGTAATTGGCTTAAGGATTTTGTTGTACTGTAGGATCACATGCTTCATGTTTCGGTGTTTGCCTTCTTCAGACACAAACTTAGGATTTTATACATAAAATACATAGTAAAACAATTAAGGAAGAAACGCCCTCTTCGTCCATTGATTTATTACATTAAAACTGAACTTCATTACGAAAATTTTGGTTTTGTGTCTCAAGACGGCTAGAGTTGTAGAATGTAACATGGAATAATACAAAGAAAGTCTTTAAGCAATACTGACGGTACTATTCTTACAGATCATACAGTCTGTCAAAAAGATAAAACGATTCAATTAACTTACTTATGCAACCTTTATGTTAACAGACCGTTCGCTTTACGTTTTGACCAATTAGCTAGGACAATCATTTTCGTAGGGCTGCAGTGGTGGTCTGTTTATATATGCATTCGCGATAAGTTAAACAGTTCATAAATCATTAGATAAATGTTTTACTAGCACTTTTAAAAAGCATTTAACAATATATACTGAGATATAAATCTGGATGATGAATTATTGCAAAACAGATTTCATCAGCTTGGTTCAGATTCGAATTTTAGGAAGTGCGACTGTTTCACAATAAAACATATTTGAAAAGATAGCTAGTAGAGCAGGTTTAAGAATCTCCGCAGAGAAAACTAAATGTACCAGAATATTTTGAAACACATTGGCCAAATACAAAGGGTAAAAAACTTCAAGCAACTAGGAGAGATAATTAGAGAGACCAAGTTAGAAAAGTCTAGCATAATTGGAATAATGCACAAAAGGAAATGGCATACGGAATAACAAAAAAATATTTACAATAAAAAATGCAAATCAACTCGGCAGTGAAACCATGATGACTGTAAAATAGTTTTTGTTGTTTGTGTTCCGTACCTGCGATCAATTTTAGAAATTACATATTGATAAACAATGGAATCATGAAAATATTCCTTTATCCGTAACGGTACCGGAAAATGGTCTGACTTAAAACGCTTCTACAATTAAAATTTAGCAGCTTCACGTGTCACAAAAGTCATCTCCACACTGCATGATTACTGTACTCAGGTAAAAGCCCAGGGCTGAATTACAAAACAGACAAACTAGAAATACACATTAATATGACCCCTGTCTCTGTTCGACGCCAACGTGCATTCACAGACGGCAACACTAGCGGTGGCGGTTATATAAAGCATGAGAAAATAGGAAAAATTATATGAGCATCTCGAAAGAATGGATGGAGCAAGACTACCTTTCCAGATAAGAAGATTTAAGCCAGCTGCGAGAAGTAGTCAAGGAAGACCGAGGAAGCGATGGGTCCCGTAACAGCAAAACAAAATAGGGCTGATGCTTGAAATGAATATTATGATAATGATGATGATGATGATTGAACTTCAATACATGTAAGTGGCTCTTCATTTTCTAGTTTTCACACGCTACAGTATATCGAACTACCGCTTGTTAGCCAACTAATATGGAAACGTCACATACTAACCATTCACAGAAAGCCTACAACAGACTAAATAAATTCTAGATCCGACCCGTTCTGTGCTATGAAAATGGAGCACTGATTTCTGTTCCCCCATAATTCCGTCAAGCCCTACGTATTCTACAAGTTGCGTAGTCTCCACGAAATCCACCCACATATATACCCGTGCTACCAGCTGTAGCAGAATTCACACTTTGGCAGGGCTCTCGCCTTCACCACTCCCTCCAGCCACACCCTTAAGCTTGGTTCGGAAACTATCCCTCGTCATCCTCCAACATTCCTCAACCATAGGTCTACATACATAAATCCCATAGTACATCCCACCAAAAAACCTACAGGTCCTATAATACCCATAACCCTGGAAGTCTCCACAAGGTCATTATTCTACATAACCATTTTAGAATTAAAGAAATAATCCATTGATCTTTTAACCTAAGCGTCTTACCTTCCGTATTAATTTTTCATGAAAAATAATTAATTTTTAACGCCAATTAAAAAAATACCTTGTTTTAAATTTTTAAAATAGTTTAGCTGAAGAGCGGAAACCTGTAATCGCTGAAAGTCCATATCCGACCCGTGTGGGGCGAAGATGAAATAACAATAAAGAAAAAATAAAAGAACATTCATGTTTCCAAATGGCTCTAAGCACTATGGGACTTAACATCTGAGTTCATCAGTCTCCTAGACTTACAACTACTTAAACCTAACTAACCTAAGGACATCACACATCCATGCCCGAGGCAGGATTCGAACCTGCGACCATAGCAGCAGCGCGGTTCCGGACTGAAGCGCCTAGAACCGCTCGGCCACAACGGCCAGCACATTAATGTTTTCAGTTTGGTACTGGAGAGGAGCACGTTTTACTTTTCACTGTTGACAATTCTTAAGGCTACTGCTGTAGATAACGTTTGAGTGAAGTCAAGCGTTTAAGAATCTGCAGTGTCAGTACCAAAACTCACCAACAGATTGCGTTGCAGTACACTTTCGTGGTACAAAAGGCTTGAGCTGAAGTCAGACATTTCAACATGCTAGAAACGCAGAGGCAATATGCTAGTGGACGCTTGTCCTGTAACAGCAAGGCAGCTATCGTGGTCAACTGTTTAACGTTGTTGGCTACCGAGCCGTTGAGTCCTATATTCACTAATCAACATCTCATGCGATGCTTGTATGCCGGAAGTATGTGGAACTGCTCCATTCAGGCTCATGAGGCTAAATGAAAAACTACCTGATAAAATATGCAACGAAACTGACACATAAGCTGCAGTCGTTCCGTCAGATCGCAAATCTTGGACCAGGCTGGGAACTTAATGACATTTATTATTTATATTACTTAGTAGCAGCCAAGTATCAAGAACTGAAGAATATTTATTTTACCACAAAACCACCGACAAGATGAGTATACAACAGCGGTGAGGAAAAAAAACTCCCATTTTACAATTTTGGTTTTGTGGTGTCCACAGCTCAACGTGTTTTGAGATTAAAAATGGAAGAATACGATACGTTTCCATTTGGATTTCCTCACAGTAAATGTGGGAATAGGAACAAAGAACTATCACGTGTGTCTTTGTGGCTTACGGGTGCACAAGAAATTGTGCAGGCGTCAGAGAACTATTTCTTGGGCAAAACTACTAAGATGAGATATCACTTCACTCAATTTTATACAGAACACAGTGAATTACCGCTGATACATTACATGGACTTGTGATACCATCATAATTTGACTGAATCACTCGAAACGGACAGGTTCATGCAAGGCTCTGAAAAACTTCAGTGGTCTGTGAAAGTTCCCCGTTTCCTGCACGGATATACCGTCTTGGAGCCATTCATTGGGACCATTTCCACGCTATTGGCTTTACCACCAACGTCATCGAATCTCAGCTAATGAAATTTCTTCCTGTAGAACAATTTAGAGATCATGATTAATCGACACCCACTAAGCTTGAAGCTTTGGCGCAATAATCAGATCTCAATAAGAAACAATTTCTAAAAATTTTTACTCGCTTGACACACGTGGCTGAAGCAGATAGTGGACATACCGATAGAGATGTGATTTCAGCTGTGACACTGTATTGCGGCGACTTATACACTGAAGAGCCAAAGAAATTGGTACACGGGCCTCATATCCTGTAGGGTGCCCGCTAGCACGCAGAAGTGCCGCAACACGACGTGGCATGGACTCGACTAATGTAAGTCTGGGACGTAAGGTTGGAACTGGCCGATGGCACAGATAATAAAAAGAATACAGCCTACTTGGACCAAGTTGTCATTCTCAAAAACTTCCAGTGCACATCTAATATTAAGCACGATCTGCCGCTAAATACAACAAAACTGTTCTTAAAATTAACATGAACTATTTCTGCTCCGTATAAGTTTGATTCCATAGATGAAACCCCATGATAAGCTATCCAGAAGACTAATATGAAGGTCGCAAAGAACGTCACCACATCCCCGACGAGACTGCCCAAGAATTAATTTCTATAATAATGAGTCAGACCACCAACGAGTACGATGTTTTGACAGTTGTCAACACCTTTCACCCACACTGAGACAGATTCAGATTCATTTATTTTAGGATGACTCCTGGTCCTGAGAACCAAAGGCATAGTCGACATGTAATACGATGAACCCTTATCTCTGTTGTAAACTTCACAAATCTGAAATGTCCGATAAGCGATGACAACACGTGCGTTGAAATTATCTAGCCCTTTTACTTTATCGACTATTGTATAATGTCTGAAGTAGTGCTGGAGGGAACTGACACCATGAATGCGTCACGCCCGTCCATAAATCTGTAAGAGTACGAGTGGCTGCAGATCTCTTCTGAGCAGCACGTTGCAAGACATCCCAGATTTGCTCAATAATCTTCATACCTGGGGTGTTTGGTTGCTAGCGAAAGTGTTTAAACTCACAAGAGTGTTTCTGCAGCCACTCTGTAGGAATTTTGGACGTGTGGATGTCGCATTGTCCTGCTGGAACTGCGCTAGTCTGTCGGAAAGCACAATGGACATGAATGATTACAAGTAATCAGACAGGATGCTTACGTAAGTGTCGCCTGTGAGAGTCGTATCTAGACTATAAGGGGCCCCATATCACTCCAACGGCATACGCCCCACACCATTACATAGCTTCCACCAGCTTGAACTGTCCCCTGCTGACATGCAGAGTCCATGGATTCATGAGGTTGTCTCCATACCCATACACGTTCATCCACTCGATATAATTTGAAGCGAGACTTGTCCGACCAGGCAACATGTTTCCAGTCATCAACAGTCCAATGTCGCTGTTGACGGGTGCAGGCGAGGCGAAAGCTATGTGTCGTGCAGTCATCAAGGGTACACGAGTAAATCTTCGGCTTCGAAAGCGCATATCGATGATGTTTTGTTGAATGGTTCGCACGCTGAAATTTGTTGATGGCCCAGCATTGAAATCTGCTGCAACTTGCGCAAGGGTTGCACTTCTGTCACGTCGAACGATTCTCTTCAGTCATCGTTGGTCCCGTTCTTGTAGGATCTTTTTCCGGCCGCTGCGATGTCGGAGATTTGATGTTTCACCGGATTCTTGATATTCACGGTAAACGAGTGAAGTGGTCGTACGGGAAAATCCCCACTTCATCACTACCTCGGAGATGCTGTGTCCCATCGCTCATGCGCCGACAATAACACCACGTTCAAACTCACTTAAATCTTAATAACCTGCCATTGTAGCACCAGTAACCGATCTGACAACCGCTCCAGGCACTTGGTGTCTTATATAGGCGTTGCCAACCGCAGTGCCGTATTCTGCCTGTTTACATATCTCTGTATTTGAATACGCATGCCTATACCAGTTTCTCTGGCGCTTCAATGTACTTCATGGGCCGCACCGTCGTCTCTAGGAGGTATGTGGTACTAACACACGAAGGCCCGAGCTCACACGGTGCTCGTCTATAACAATGACTTTAACAGTTGCCACTGTTCCATTTTCAAAAACTTCTTAGGACATTGTGAATTTGTGATACAAGGATCCGTTATTTGTTTATTTCATGTTTTATTGTCTTTTCAGAGGAGGAGAGGGGACACAGAAAAAGAGCGTAGGGCTGTTTGGTGCCATAGTTACTTAGTTACTTCTGTTTGGCCTTTCTTTAGTTTTGAAATAAAAGTTTCAAGACGGTCAGGGAGGGAAAGGGATTAGGAATCACGGCACTTGCCCTATAGCCAGAGGAACTCTAACACAGCTTCTAGGTCGACTGCAGCACGTTTAATCGATTATATTAGCTTTTCTTCGTGTTTTACGTTTATCCTATTATTAGATACAGTGCCCGGCGTTTCCCAGGATGTTTAGTATTTGCCTCACAAAGCGACTGGCCCTGTGCCTTGATATTCATAGCGAATGCACGCCGCATACGAAACTGCAATCGCTTTAAATCGAAGGGCATGTTTGAATCACTCGGTGTCAACGGATGATCAGGTTCTAGGCTTTCAGGTCTGGCTTTTGCGTATGTATATACCATTTTCAAACCAAAAGTTTAGTAATAACAATTACATCATAGATCACCCTTTGATTCCTCTTTAAATTGCAAACTAAAGTGATACATCTGTAATGCCTAATGTACCTCAAATCCGACTGTGAACTTAATTTTCTGCAAAAAATTATGTTGGCTCTAAAAATATGTGCAGCTGCTTAATGAATAAATATTTCACGTACCTACCACTATTTTCCCTGTGAAATACGGAATAAAATACCTTCTAGGCTAAACGTCACATGTAACAACGGCATTTAATCAATAATTAAGAGTTTTCAATCATTTTTCGGTCAAGTTCTCGAGCTAAAGTCCCACAAGATTTCACACACACACACAGAGAGAGAGAGAGAGAGAGAGAGAGAGGGAGAGAGGAGAGAGATACTGCCGCTGTAACTTATTCTAGCAATACAAACTACAGTCAGTTTACTAGTATATATTTCGTTTGTTAGACATTTAATTTTTCATTAATTTTCTTCATTGATTCACCTGAATGCAGAAATCTGAAGTAAATCACCCAAGAACTTTGAAGTAAATCGGTCAGGTTCTTTTCGCTTTTCGAGATGTCTGGTAACAACCTTTCTCACATATATATACAGGGTTATTACAAATTTTTTCTTCTTCTTTGTCCGAATGCACCAATGTTATTACAAATGATTGAAGCGATTTCACAGCTCTACAATAACTTTATTATTTGAGATATTTTCACAATGCTTTGCACACACATACAAAAACTCAAAAAGTTTTTTTAGGCATTCACAAATGTTCGATATGTGCCCCTTTAGTGATTTGACAGACATCAAGCCGATAATCAAGTTCCTCCCACAGTCGGCGCAGCATGTCCCCATCAATGAGTTCGAAAGCATCGTTGATGCGAGCTCACAGTTCTGGCACGTTTCATGGTAGAGGAGGTTTAAACACTGAATCTTTCACATAACCCCACAGAAAGAAATCGCATGGGGTTACGTCGGGAGAGCGTGGAGACCATGATATGAATTGTTGATCATGATCTCCACCACGACCGATCCATCGGTTTTCCAACCTCCTGCTTAAGAAATGCCTCTGCTTTAGCTTTTTCCGTAAGATTTTCAAACCGTCGGCTGTGGTACGTTTAGCTCCCTGCTTGCTTTATTCGTCGACTTCCGCGGGTTACGCGTGAAACTTGCCCGCACGCGTTCAACCGTTTCTTCGCTCACTGCAGGCCGACCCGTTGATTTCCCCTTACAGAGGCATCCAGAAGCTTTAAACTGCGCATACCATCGCCGAATGGAGTTAGCAGTTGGTGGATCTTTGTTGTACTTCGTCCTGAAGTGTCCTTGCACTGTTATGACTGACTGATGTGAGTGCATTTCAAGGACGACATACGCTTTCTCGGCTCCTGTCGCCATTTTGTCTCACTGCGCTCTCGAGCGCTCTGGCGGCAGAAACCTGAAATGCGACTTCAGCCGAACAAAACTTTATGAGTTTTTCTACGTATCTGTAGTGTGTCGTGACCATATGTCAATGAATGGAGCTACAGTGAATTTATGAAATCGCATCAATCATTTGTAATAGCCCTGTATATTGTGTATGTTAAAAAGATATATAATCTGTATCTGCCCAAATGTTCACTAGCGGTTCGTGTACAAATTTTAAGTAAATCGGCCAAGAACTCAAAGGGATTTTTAGTGACAACCTTCCCCCTTTCTATATCATATACATATATGTAACAAATCAGATTAAGAAATGTTATATAGACAGTGATCTTCTAGTCTTGAAGGAAACGCGCAAAATTTCGTCAAGATCGGAACAAAACTGTAGATTTGTATGAATTACTAACAACCAAAAGGGCACTCTTCTGTATAGATACTGATTAAATACATAATACACAGCGGTGTTTGGAATTGGTTGGTTCATTTGAAGGAGGGGACCAGACAACGTCACCGGTCCCATAGGACTAGATAAGGATGGGGAAGGAAGTCAGCCGTGCCCTTTCAAAGGAACTATCCGGCACTTACCTGAAGCGATTAAGTAAAATCAGAGAAAACCTAAATCAGGATGTCCAGACGAGGGAGTGAAACGTCGTCCTCTCGAATGCGAGTCGAGTGTGCTACCCACTGCACCACCTCGCTCGGTGGTTGGAGTCCCTTAGCTGACATCTGTAGTGTCGGTAGAACTATATAGTGGGGCTGTAGTTCACAACCAAAATACTTTGACGTCGCTACTCTGTGTATACTGCCGTGTTTCCCATTTTGTTCCTTATCTCCATCGTGTGCCTGCCGGCGCCGGTTTCATCGAACGTCGACGCAGTTGCCGGGACTCTGCTACCTCCATCCTGCCTCTGTCTGTTGCCGTCGTCGACGTCGACTCCGACTTCGTCTTTTGCTGTCCTCACCTCGACACAGCCTGCATCACTCATTTCAACTTTCTGGTCATCGTGACTGGCACTGTGACATTTGCGTTATATCTCGCCTCACCCGGCAGTCTTTTGCCGTTCAGTGTTTTCTTCAGCTTGTCACTATGTACTACGCCTTATCTCCATTTTCCCACTTTGAACTCCCCTTACTAGTTTTTACACCATTACACATTCTGCTCCCACTGTCACTAAATGGAGCATTTTCTCTCACCCATCGCCCTTCACCTATACACCCCTTCCCACAATCGATTCCCCATCTGCTGTCATTTCCTTTACCTATCGTCCCACTCAAATTTCGCACTCAGATTACTCTCGGCAACAACATCAATTACTCCACCAAAAAAAAAAAAAATCCAGTAACATGTAGAAAACACATATTCTACCACCTGCCATTACATAAAAATCTTTCTTCCTAGAGACTCCCAAATACCCTAACGTACCATTCATCTCACGCTAATCTTCACATCTGCATTGTATCTCACTCAAGGCCAAAATGCTTTAACCCTGAAGTCCTTAAAACTCGAGAACAATTTACATCTTACACCTCTCCATAAATCAATCACACTTTAAAAAGGTTCTGTACTTATTAATAGTCCTAGTCCCAACTCTCACTCAAACACCCTTCACAAAATCCCTGTACTACCTTCAGTCCTCATGCCTCCTCAGCTTCTCTCACACCCGACCCCTGGTCAAAACCTACCTCAGTCTCCCAGCCACCGTCCCGCCGTTATTGCTGTAATCAACGTTGTAATCCGAACTAAATAACAATCCCGGTACAGAAATCCATAAAGCTCTTCCAATAAATAACAACTCTTGCCCCGCCTTCCTCATCCGAACATTTCACAGAGTTTGATTCGGCGATCGATGACTTAATCACAAAAGGAGCCCTGATGTATCACCACCACCCAAAAAGCTGAGCCATCGAAATCCCATTTTAGGCCATGCCACTACCAGAATTGTCTCGTACAAGATGACCATCTCTCCCACTGTTGTGAAAACCCTCCCAGCTGACTCAATCGCAACAGCGCCCCTCACTTTCTAAAACAGTGTCCTAAACTTCCCTTCCAACTCGTAACACCTCCAACCAATCCTATCGCACCTATTCTGCCTAATGTAAAGCCAAACTCCATCTACCAAGCCAGAACCAACTGTATCCATCTCGCCCACTAATAACGCAATTCACCAAGTTTACCATTCAATAAGTTTCTCTGCCCACCTCATATTGCCAAAGACAGTAGAGGATCCTTTACCATCATTTTACATCGCAAGAATCCAGTGTAATGATCACACACTTTCCAACAAATTTTCCTTACAGTATATATCTTATCCCACGCCAACACCAAAGCCGCCTCTTCTCACAACCAAATACGAGTACCTTCATCATGGAGCAACAGCAGTACAATATTCTGTTCCACAATATCTATTGCTTCTCAGTGAACAAATCCTTATATTTTTACATCCTCGCCTAGGACGAAATCATGCCTTTATACTACATCTACATCTACATGATTACTCTGCAATTCACATTTAAGTGCTTGGCAGAGGGTTCACCGAACCACAATCATACTATCTCCCTACCATTCCACTCCCGAACAGCGCGCGAGAAAAACGAACATCTAAACCTTTCTGTTCGAGCTCTGATTTCTCTTATTTTATTTTGATGATCATTCCTACTTATGTAGGTTGGGCTCAACAAAATATTTTCGCATTCCGAAGAGAAAGTTGGTGACTGAAATTTCGTAAATAGATCTCGCCGCGACGAAAAACGTCTTTGCTTTAATGACTTCCATCCCAACTCGCGTATCATATCTGCCACACTCTCTCCCCTATTACGTGATAATACAAAACGAGCTGCCCTTTTTTGCACCCTTTCGATGTCCTCCGTCAATCCCACCTGGTAAGAATCCCACACCGCGCAGCAATATTCTAACAGAGGACGAACGAGTGTAGTGTAAGCTGTCTCTTTAGTGGACTTGTTGCATCTTCTAAGTGTCCTGCCAATGAAACGCAACCTTTGGCTCGCCTTCCCCACAATATTATCTATGTGGTCTTTCCAACTGAAGTTGTTCGTAATTGTTACACCCAGGTACTTAATTGAATTGACAGCCTTGAGAATTGTGCTATTTATCGAGTAATCGAATTCCAACGGATTTCTTTTGGAACTCATGTGGATCACCTCACACTTTTCGTTATTTAGCGTCAACTGCCACCTGCCACACCATACAGCAATCTTTTCTAAATCGCTTTGCAACTGATACTGGTCTTCGGATGACCTTACTAGACGGTAAATTACAGCATCATCTGCGAACAACCTAAGAGAACTGCTCAGATTGTCACCCAGGTCATTTATATAGATCAGGAACAGCAGAGATCCCAGGACGCTTCCCTACGGAACACCTGATATCACTTCAGTTTTACTCGATGATTTGCCGTCTATTACTACGAACTGCGACCTTCCTGACAGGAAATCACGAATCCAGTCGTACAACTGAGACGATATCCCATAGGCCCGCAGCTTGATTAGAAGTCGCTTGTGAGGAACGGTGTCAAAAGCTTTCCGGAAATCTCGAAATACGGAATCAACTTGAGATCTCCTGTCAATAGCGGCCATTACTTCGTGCGAATAAAGAGCTAGCTGCGTTGCACAATAACGATGTTTTCTGAAACCATTATGATTACGTATCAATAGATCGTTCCCTTCGAGGTGATTCATATTGTTTGAATACAGTATATGCTCCAAAACCCTACTGCAAACCGACGTCAATGATATAGGTCTGTAATTCGATGGATTACTCCTACTACCCTTCTTAAACACTGGTGCGACCTGCGCAATTTTCCAATCTGTAGGTACAGATCTATGGGTGAGCGAGCGGTTGTATATGATTGCTAAGTAGGGAGCTATCGTATCAGCGTAATCTTAAAGGAACCTAATCGGTATACAATCTGGACCTGAAGACTTGCCCGTATCAAGCGATTTGAGTTGCTTCGCAACCCCTAAGGTATCTACTTCTAAGAAACTCATGCTAGCAGCTGTTCGTGTTTCAAATTCTGGAATATTCCATTCGTCTAATGAAATCTTCCTTTAAAACAATCACACTAAAAAACTTTGCCCTATCTTCTGCACCTTACATGACCAGTTTTGTGAACGAAATGGCATTTGTCATCTAACACGTGCTCCGTTTCACCCACAGTCCACCGCAGAAGCAGAACCCATTGTACGCACTTTTAAGCAACAGATGGCCAAGTTTCGCACCACCTACACACGGGAACAGGGGCTGAAACTCTTTCTCGCCTCCTATCGCTCCCACCCACGAGACGGACCGTCACCGGCGGAAATTCTGCACGGCCGCCGCTATCGGACGCTGCTACACTTGCTACACCCACCGCAGCACCCGGCGCCGCCAATGGTCCGCAAGTATAGCTTTGCGCTACGCGATCTTGTTCTTTTCAGGGTTTATAGCAACCGTGTCCGCTGGGAAAGAGGCGTGATCCAGGAACGCATTGGCTCTTTTACTTACTTGATTGCAGGTCCCGATGGTTTGCAGCGCCGCCTCCAGAATCAAATTCGTGCGTGTCATTTGCCCCATGACTCTGCTGCTTTTCTTCCTCCAGATTTACGACCTCACGGGACCGCGCGGCCTTTGCAGCCACCCGCTGGTGCCACCATGGCACCACGGGAGTAGCGGATGGGCGATACGACCTCGCCCCCGCCGTCATCGCTCGCCGAACCGATAGAGCCGGACTCGCCACCGCCATCGCCGTCGCCGTCATCGCCCCAGGACTCGCCCTCAGGCTGGGACGTGTGCCCTGGCAGCAGTTTTCCGGAGGATGTTCCTGTTGCCTCGCAAGCCAGATGGCAGGGCACAGTCGGGAGTACGCCGTCCTCCACAGTCACAACTTCTGGCTCATTTCTACTTCCAGCGTCCTGCCTCCCTTCTCATTGTCGTTCGCATCTTCCCTACATGACAACAGTGTGGCATTTCAGGGGGGGGGGGGCGCGAGGGGGGGAGGAATGTGCTAGCGTAAGCTGTGGCCAGCATACGGGTCGGCAAAGATGTAGCAAAAGATCTGTAGTAAGCGCTGGATCAAGCGAGCCTATCAGGAAAGAGACCAAAGACAGACTCGCAAACAACGCTCCGCCAACGCCCTCTCGACTGCAAGTATTTAGATCGCCGCCGCTGACTGGAGGGCTCAGTCTCAGCCAATCTCAGTCTCAGTCACTAGCGCAGTCGCTCAGTCACTAGCACACTAATTCTCTTACTAGTTTGGCGTCTGTCATTCATTGCTTAGCGGAACTTGTACTTCACCAGCAATGAAGCTAACGTGGACTATTAGTGAAGAGCTTTTACCACAACACATCTTCTTCTTCTCCTCAGCGATCACAGGCCCTGTAGACCACGCACTGCATCAACTATCTGCTTCCACCGCCTTCTATCTCTCTCAGTCTCTCTCCACCCTGACGAAATTCCTAATGCTGCGATGTCCTTCTATATGTCATCTTTCCACCTTCTACAAGGTCGGCCCAATGGTCTTGTTGCCTGGAGAGTTCCTTCAAATGCTTTTTTGGTAATTCTGTTGTTTTCCATTCTAGCCACATCTCCAGCCCATTGCAGTCTCCTACTATTTAATTTCTGGGTGATAGTGGGTTGCTTCATTAGCCGATAAATTTCATTGTTCTTTCGAATTCTCCATACGCCATTCTCCAACATAGGTCACCAGATTTTTCTCATTACTTTTCTTTCGAAAACATTCAGGTTTTCTCTTTCATTCTTTGTAAGCGTCCAGCTTTCTGAAGCGTACAGTACTATGAGGCAGATGATACTAGGTCTACAACTTTGCTTCCGCCGTTTCTTCTCCAAGTTCTGGGCTTTATTGTGAAAAACTTACAAAAAAATTATGATTCATAGTATTGCCCATCGCTGGTCGCTACATTCTCCCATCTTTCGGACAGCAACGAATCCCGTGGCGGAAGAACTGAGTGTCTTTTGCGGGGATCCATGAATCGATTCAATTTTGCATTTGTTCATATGATCGGAAGTGCTGGTCAGCCAGACTGTATGCCACTGATCGAAAAAGGTGGTAGTCAGAGAGAACAACGTATCGAGAATACGGCAGGAGGGATAGTACTTCTCATTTCAGCGTTTCCATGTATATTTTGACGGCTTTTGCGACATGGGGTCGAGCACTGACCTGCTGCAAAATTACTTATGCGTGTCTATCGTTGTATTGTGGCCGCTTGTGTTTCGCTTCTGGACTCGAACGCATCAATTGCTTTCGATAATGATGTCCTGTGACTGTCTTCGTCTGTTTCACTAGTTACGAAAATGTTCTGTCTTCCCCCGCCAGGCCGGTCTACGACATCAAAATCACCGTTCTTAAGGCGTTGAAAACATTCTCTGCACGTTCTTCCACTAATAGTTCCCTCACCATTGATCTTACCCAGCATTTTTAGAACCACAGCCGCAGATTTATTCATGTTAAAGCAGGAAATTAAAACTTCCCGCAAATGGCGAGAAATAGGTAGGTAAGTTGACGTACTTAATCGACAATAATCTTATGATGCAATCACAAAAAATGGTTCAAATGGCTCTGAGCACTATGGGACTTAACATCTATGGTCATCAGTCCCTTAGATCTGCTTAAACCTAACTAACCTAAGGACATCACACAACACCCAGCCATCACGAGGCAGAGAAAATCCCTGACCCCGCCGGGAATCGAACCCGGGAACCCGGGCGTGGGAAGCGAGGACGCTACCGCACGACCACGAGCTGCGGGCGATGCAATCACAAATCGACTAATATTTTTATGGCATTATGTTTGCAGAGGCCTAAGCTTATTGTATTACACCTATGACGAACCACCGGAACCCCACTTGCCGCTACTGCCGTCTATTGCAAAACGGCGGAAGCAAAGTTGCAGACCTAATAGTGTTGTATATCTTCATCTTGATGGTGATTGACAAAGCTTTACTTTTGAGTGGGTTACTTAGTGACTACAGACATCTTGACCCTGAGGTTATTCTTTCGTTTATATGGGTTTATGATTCTATCTCTTTCGATATATTCTGTTTTCTCTTGGTTAATCAAAAGCCCCGTTTTGCTGGCACTGTGCCTGAGAGATCTGTACATGTATTTCAGTTCTTCTTCAGTTTCACTCAGTAACACTATATCATCTGCATAAGCCAGGAGTTTTACTTCACTGTGTTCGAATCGGAGACCACTGTATAGATGTAAATTACTCTCCCGAACCACTTTCTCTAATGCAAGATTGAAGAGGACGTATGAAAGAGCGTCTCCTTGTCGTAAGCCTGTTTTAATTGGAAAGGTAGGGGATATGGGTCCTCTGGGAGCCATCCATGCACAGTTGTATCATCATAATTATTTTACTGGGTATACTACATTCTCGTAACGTGTTATAGAGGCTACTTCTGTGGATGCTGTCATAGGCAAGCTGGAAGTCAATGAAGAGACAGTGGATGTTTTTGTTGAATTCCCAGTATTTCTCAAAGATCTGTCGTATAGTAAACATATTATCAGTTATGGAACGGTTTGTTCGAAATCCAGCCTGGTAATCTTGAATAATGTTTCTGCGTAAGGTTTAAGTTTTTCTAGAATTATCATTGACAGGATTTCGTATGTTATGATCAGAAAACTGATTCCTCTGTAATTTCCACATTCCTTTCTGTTTCCTTTCTTGTGGGTGGGACAAATTATTGCAGTTTTCCAATTTTCAGGTAGTGTTTCAGTTTTCCATATCATTGTGATAATGTTATAAATTTCTTTGTGTAGTTTGCTTCCGCCTTCTTTTAACATCTCTGCTGATATCTGGTCCTCGCCTGCTGTCCTGTTGTTTTTCAGCTTTTGAATGGTGTCGATCACTTCCTGTTCTCTGATTCTACATTCGTCGTTATTAATGCTGTCACTCTCAGACATTGCGTAATTGAAGGTTATGTGCGGATCAGTGGAATTTAACATTTCTGAGAAATACTCTTTCCATCTTTCGAGGATATCTTCCAGCTGTGTTAGCATATTTTGATTTTTATCTTTTATGAATAGGTTTTCACTTTGATAACCTCTCTTACTTTTCTTTGTATACTGAAACAATTTCTTTGAGTTTCCATTCCTGCTATCCACTTCTATAGATTCTAGGACTCCAGTTAGATACTTCCTTTTCTCTGTTCGTAGAACTCTTGCTGTTTCTCTTCTAACCGCCTTGAAGGTCTCTCTCCTGTCCTCACTCTCCTTATTATGCAGCCACAGCATCCTGGCTTCTTTCCTCTTTTCCACTGCTCTGACACTTTTCGTTGAATCATCTCTGTTTCTTCGTTTTCTTTTTTCTGCCCATGGTTTTTTCTGCTGCATCTGTCTTTATTCTTTCCCAAGCCTTCTCGACATTATTTACCCCCTCAGCTTCTTGCAATGCTATAAATCGGTTACTTATTTCAATCGCAGAGGTTTCTTTAAGAGACAGTTCCTTCAGTCGTTCGATGTCTAAATTAGGTTTTGGTGTGGCTTTTGGTTGTTGATTCCAAATCATCTTGATTTTCATCTTTCCTACCACTAGGAAATGATCTGAGCCATTTTCAGCTCCTCTGTACGTCCTGACATCTCTTATAAATGAAGTGCAACGTTGATCTGTCATAACTTGGTCAATCTGATTTACTGTTTTGTCATCTGGAGAGCACCATGTACCTTTGTGTATTTCTTTGTGAGGGGACATCATCGAGCAAATTCTCATATTCTCTGACAGTGCAAAATTGATCATTTTTAATCCATTTTCGTTTGTGGTCGAGTGCTTGCCATGTTTTCCTATTGTGGGGATGAACATATCCTCTTTACCTATTTTACCATTAAAGTCCCCTACGATAATTCTCATATTTCTTGTTCGAATACTTTCAACTACTCTTTCTAATCTTTCATAGTACTAATCTTTCTCATCCTCAGTTGAATCTTCTGTCGGTTCAAGTGGTTCAAATGGCTCTGAGCCCTATGGGACTTAACATCTGAGGTCATCAGTTCCCTAGACTCAGAACTACTTAAGCCTAACTAACCTAAGGACATCACACACATCCATACCCGAGGCAGGATTCGAACCTGCAACCGTAGCAGTAGCGCGGTTCCGAACTGAAGAGCCTGGAACCGCTCGGGCCACAACGGCCGGCTTTGAGTCGGTGCATGGACATTTATGAATGTTATATTGTACCACTTTTGTTAATGGGATGGAATTCCTTAACCCGATTAACAGTCCTGTGTTCCACAACAATGGACTCTTAAAATTGAGTTGCTTCCTGATTATCTAAATAAAGAAGCCTGTTAATACACGTGTGCAGTTGTGCTCTATAAAGAGGAAACGGGCCACCAAACAACACCTTCTCCCTCGATTCCTATGGTACAAGACTCTACAGTACAGATAATCCACTTCCCATGGTCTGAGGCAGAGTTGCTGTTGGGTACCTAAAGAATATCCCCCTTTGGCAAGAACCCTTGTACAATACTTTTACTGAGCACTTCATTCTTACACTTCTTTTTAAAACCATAAAATTCATTTTGCGACTATAGACATCCAACCACTGCATCCCATTATCTATAAATTCTTCATCCATAGCCTTCTCCACATACATTGTTGCCACTGACCTACATGCACAAGATTCTCTGCTGAAACCCAGCGGTGACGTCACTTTCCCGACTCCCTTCAAGATTAAATAGCCCTCCCACAGCATCCCCATCCTGAAAGCCTCATGTGTTATCTTAGCATCTCTTTTTCTCCTTGAGCCATTTTTGTAGAATTCCTCAACCCAAATATAAGTGATCATCTGCCACTTCTACTCGGTTCACACCCATCTCTAATGGCTGTCAAAACTTATCCAAGGCTACTCCTTGCATCAACTGGAATGCCTATTGTGAATTCTAAAGTACCCAAACCAGAAGCCCTCCTTTAACCTTCCAACACTCCAGTGATATCCGCCACGTTGTTTCCTTCCTACATCCAAATTAAATCAATATACACGCATGGCCCACACTCCCTCTGTGAGCTCTGCTACTGTCGCTAATGCTGCTCCTTTCACTAAACGCATGACTGCTACACATTCACACGCCACCAGCAAATGCAGACACACCAGAAATTTACTAAATGCAAAGAAAAGCTGGGACTGGAGCCAAACATGCTCGAACTCTAAGATTACCTGTAAACTCCTGAATCTATTCGAATATTTTCCACCATCTACTCAGTAACAACATTGCTTTCTACTACCTACTACTCACTGCTATATAACAACCACTGACTGCCTGACAACTTATTCAAATATTGCATCCTACTCTCTGATATCTTTAAAACCCAGAAGTCCCGCAGCATGATTAACCCTTACGCCTGACACTCAATGACTGTACCTACCCTTGCCTTAACTCATGCTCCAGGTTCCAACACCTAGACAAGCAAAACTTAACACGTCAGTTCAAACATACGACACAAAACAGATACTTCACAAAAAACCATCACTTCTTCCAGTCATGACAGTATCACCTATAGACACCCGAAAGAATTCTCCCATTCCTTCCCAGTAATCCTTGCCCTGCTCTGTAATGTTATCGTTCACTGAGGTTACAGTCTAAAATTCAGGAAAACTTCTAATCCACCACTCATGCATACTTCTACCGATTCCTCAGCCTCACCTTGGTGAGTAGCAAGGTCTTTGAATTGATTTACTCCCAACTTCTCGACTGACGACCAATTCGTGTACCGCAAGTATCCCCTACATCATCAGTGCAATAACAAAAATCTGTCATTTTTGTATCCCTTTACCGAAAAATGCCTGTGATCATGTATGGCATTCCAGTAGTCTCCCAAACTCAAGACCTAAGACCTTCCAATTAAGTATTCCACACATTTACATTATTTCTATCGAATCTTTCATCCTTTGCCACCATAAACAACACTAGTTCCCATATAATCCACCTTACTGCTAGACTACCCTTCAGCTCCATCCTCTACGCATTTCTATACATACTTTATGTTGCTGACACATCTAAGCCACCAGATCCTGTCCAGCTTCTTCAAAACTCCGATGACAGCGCCTTCCTAACCAATCAATACCTCAGACTGAAATTCGACTGCCAACAAATATCGAAATCCCACCATCCATCAGATTGGCCACAATGTACAAAAATTATTGGCTCTGAGCACTACGGGACATAACATCTGAGGTCATCAGTCCCCTAGAACTTAGAACTACTTAAATCTAACTAACCTAAGGACATCACACACATCCATGCCCGAGTCAGGATTCGAACCTGCGACCGTAGCGGTCGAGCGGTTCCAGACTGAAGCGCCTAGAACCGCTCGTCACACCGGCCGGCTACAAAAACTATTAACTGGCTGAATATTACATCCTTCCACAGTACTCTAGACATACAGAGCCTTGATCCACCCCATTCTCTACTATGTCAATGCAACCTCGATATTCATTTCACGGAAATTCTGTCGTTCTCCGCAAATGCTTGAACTCCACACATTCCGCCTTGCGTTCGTACCAGTTTACCCTATCTTTTCAGGTCCAGAGATGACTATTATCACTCTAAATATCGAGGGTATATCTGTCTGCAAGGAAGAGCTGTTGCAAGACCTATGTCAATAATACGACTGTGATGCCCCATGCACACAGGAGACCGATAGAGATAGTTACCACGGGAGACCCAGCAGTCAAGGCAAGCGAGTTACTGCTGAAAGACCTTATCGACAATATGGAAGCGCAGTTTTCTTTAAGCCCGACATCCAAGTCCAGGCTACTAATATAGCCAAGGAAAATGAAACCGAAATATTAATAGCACAACAGAACAACTGTACTGTTACCTCTGTGCTTAAACCACCACACACTGAAATTAAGTTCTGCTAACTTGACACTGAAAAGATACATCTCTTGGTTGGGAATTTCACCAGCCACAGCAGTCTCTGGCGGTACACCAACGACGACAAGAATTGACATGTGGTGATCCAGTGGGCACAGGCCAATAGTCTACTTCTCTTGCACGATAAGAAGTTACATCTCCTCCAAGAGTGCTAGATAGCACAGAGGTTATAGCCAAGATCTGACATTTGCGAGCGACTGGAAAACTCAACATGGTGTCAAGGGAGTATGCTCACAATTCCAAACACCAAACACTGGCCAGTTATGTGTCGCTTTACTGCTATAGCCAAACACCATAGCATCCCCTTCAGACGCAGTTATAACTTTCAAAAAACCGGCTGGCCCAAGTTGCAGAAGTTACTGGATTATGCTGTGGATACCCTTATTCCCATTCCAACCTCATATAAACAGATCTGCGGAAATCGTTAAAAAATGCTCAAGACTCTCCATTCTCAGAGGCTATAACACTAACTACATCAAACGTCTAACAATAACGACGAAGGCTCAATTGTGAAACTAGCTGACTCTCTTAGACGCCAATGCCCTGAGAGGAGACATAATAGAAGTGGGCAATTTCTTTATCAGAGGATATGAAAGAGAACCGGATCAAACTAGTGGAAGAACTCGATATGAGTAAGAGCACTCGCAAAGCATGGAGACTACTGAAACACCTAAACAGGGACCCAACTCAAGAGCCTATATCAACGTATCAACATAACTACAGACCAAATAGCCATTCAGAACGTATAAAGAATGGCAAGTCAGATCAAATACCCATTAAAGACGATACCAATAATACCCAAATAGCGGTCAATGAAACGACGCGAATGTTTTCCGCTTTTATCACACAAGAGCTAAACAATGCTATAAAGAGATGCAAACTATCGAGTGCTGCTGCACTAGGCGACATCCCGACTGAGGAGATCAAACATTTTGGACCGACAGCTAAACACTAGCTGGACATGTTCAACGCCTGTCTACGACACTGTAAAATTCCTAGCATCTGGTGAAAAACCAAAATCATAGTTATTCTTAAACCGACTAAAGAAGCCAGCAATCCAAAGAACTACCACCCAATCTCCTTGTTATGCCCCACATATAACACTTTCGAAATACTAATACAAAAACGCGTCACACTGGCCATGGAACCTATTCTCATAGTGCAAAGAGCTGGATTCTGTCCTGAAAAAAGCTGTACCGCACAAGGGTTCATCTAACTCAGAACATCGAGGATGGTTTCCAAGGGGACTATGTAATGGGTTCCGTTTTCATTGAACTTACGGCTAAATACACCATCAATTTCCGAATCCTGATGCAGAAGGTATATGCTACATCTAAAGACAATCTTACAAGCATCATCAGAAACCTACTCCACAATCGGAGATCCCTTGTGGAGTTTCAGGGAAAACGAAGAGTTGGAGAAAGCAGTAAAATGGTCTTCCACAGGGAAGTGTGTTGGCACCATTACTCCTCAACATCTACAGCAGTGAACAGCCCCTCCTTGCAGTTAGAAGTAGCTATGTGCAAGCAGATGACAGGGCAATTACAGCACAAGGGAAAACATTCGAGGAGGTGAAAGAATGTCTGAGTAAGGCCCCAGTAGAGCTAGATCTGTATTACCGAAATAACCAATTGAAGCCAAATCCAATGAATACACAACTGTGTGCCTTTCATCTTCGGAAAAAGCAAGCCAACAGAAAACTACAGGTCGAATAGAAAGGGGTACTATTAGAGCACTGCCCCATCCATGAATACCCAAGCGTAGCACTTGTTAGGGCCCTAACATACAAACAGCACTTTCTTAACACTAAACTAAAAGTTTTCAGAAGAATTAATATCATTCAGAAGCTGATAAACACTAAATGGGGAGTCAAATCGAGAGTCCTCAAAACCTCAGCATTCGCCCTCTGCTAGTACGTATTCGTGCCCGGTATGGTACAGTGCAGCAGAGGCAAAACAAGTAGATGTCGCCCTCAACGAGAGAAGCTGAATCCTCACCGGCTGTCAAAGCGCATGCCTACCAATCAGATCCGCCGCCCAGCTGGCATCGCCTCTCCAAACTTCCACAGAGAGGCAGTAGAATTCAAAGAATGGTTTAAATCAGCAGAAGCGGAACGCCACCTCCTCTACGGTCTCCAGCCGGCTCAACACCGATTAAAATCAAGACCAAGTTAGCTGAGATCAACGGTAGGTTATGAAAAATCCTAAACGAGACGGGTCGTTTGCAGGAAGACGTCAAACCAACACTGGATGGAGTCGAAACAGGGCGTGATGATAACTGGGGAACCGAAAGGCACTACACTGACTACGTAAAGGCACCACAAAATCGAGAGATACTCTCAATAAATTGCGCTTCCACGTAGACTCTAACCTCTGCGATTATGGAGTAACACAAACCATACTTCCTACGTATAACTATTCACTGTGCCCTGACAGATTTACTAAGAGGACGTTATTGCAGCAAAGCCAAACGCAATTGACGTCGCCCACTTCTGGGCAAGAAAGGTTTAGCTCTAACTTAAAATCACGATACGTATTTCCTAGTTTTGTATTCCAGGTACTGTAATCTTTACATAGTTTTATATCTACAATTCTACGATGTGTTTCTTTGTATATGTTTTATGTGTGAATGATATATACATTATAATATGTAACTTTCTTCTGACACGAATAAATAAAACCCACCTCTATATGATCCTTTCCCAGCTCCCAAATACCAACCTTCCTGCTCCACTGATACCCCACGCCTTACACCACTAGAACCATTTAATGCCTTCTTTCCCAAATTATCGTGTCATTATGAAGGCCTTCCCGTTTTAGTGCAAGTGCTTCATCAATTTTATCAGTATTTTCTTCCAATCAATCTTTGAGCAACCCAGCTCATAAATGTTGGAGAAAGCACCCAAGCTTTGCTTTCGCGTGATCTCCACCTAACTATTCAAATCCATACCAGAAAACTTACAAAAAGACTAAAATACCTGGTAAAAACTCTCGATCAAAACTTATTTGGAATTCTCACGTAAGAGCCATCATCTTTCAATGTTATTTACCAGTACCTAGTTCTTAATACCCTCTCCTTTATGGGAGAGAATCTACAATGACGAACAAGCTAGCTTTCAAGCATCGAAAGTTGTCGAGATGAAGTCATGTTACTCTTTGGAAAGAAGAAACAGCGAAGATGATTTCTCGTGGGCTGAAAGTGTAAGCTGCTAACGAGGCTCGAAAGCAGATATAGGGCATATACTGCGACAAAAGGAACAAACTTTCGTCTCAGCTACAATTTTGAATCTCTGGCATGGTGAGCTCTTCACCACAACACTTTTGCCAGCAGTGCTGGTTCAACAGAATCGTGACAGAATTTCTGTTTGAAAGGAACCAAGAGGAGCCAGAGACCTGAGCCGTTAGGTGCCATGTACTCCAGTGACTTAATTGGAAGGGCACTCCACGTAAATGCCATGTGCTCAGTTTCGAGTCCAGATTATAGTTTGATCTGGTACAAGTGATTATTATTACTGTTTGCGAATATGACTTTTTTTTAAAAAAAAAGAGCTGTTTCTTCTATGATCCTAGATTTAAGACATTAGCTTCAGAGGTATGAAATAAAGTAACTCTAGCCAATGAAAACATTTAGTCACCACTTTTACTGAATCTTCTAACCGTCACCCATCTTCCTAACAATATCACCAATATTTATAAACTACCTAAATGATCTTGATAAATGAAAATTGCTGCAAATATTATAATAATTTTTATTTTAGTCCAAAACAGGAAGATAATAGTTTCTCTACTGAAACCAATCAGACAGTCAGATGTAGCAGTTAATTATAGTCTACATTCACTCACGTAGGACAATTTGAAATAAGATTCAGATGGATTTCAGTAATACCTCTAAAGTTGATTTGATTCTTCATTTTAGATTTTTGTGATAACAATAGCTATCAGTCTGTATACAGTTTCATTAATGCTGGTAGCAGTTCATTAAAATTACTTTCATAACCACAAACTTTACTGAAAAGCTACATATTCTAGGTATAAATGTCTTTCCATGGAATAGTTCAAAGCTATTTTGCAGCAATCCCCAATTATAAAACTAGCAACATTTTCCTTACTTGATGCTTCACAATTCGCGAACGCAGTGCTTTTACTGTGCTAATCGGGCACCGTGCTCGCTTGCTGCTATGTTTCCCTTGACACACGCTCTGCCCAAAGGTCTCAACATAGCCGAAACGTATAAGTTACACTCAGATGAGTTAAAAGAATATCAACGTCGAAGACAAAGTGCCGTTATATGTCGATCACCGAAACAACGACAGCTGCAGAATATACTGAGAAAAGGTTAAGTTTATTTAGTGTAGTACAGTAGTTAGCGAGTAGCCTGGAAAGACTTTGTGTCAGCTTTTCAATTTACTGCGCCTTACAATCAATTGTAAACCTGACTCACCTGCCACGCTCCCTTATGTTGTGTGCAAAGAGGTCGTCTTGGCCCACGGCCAGGGAACGCGATTTGCAAATGAGCAATGAGTCACGCGACGCGCTCATTACTGCTGGTCAACATGCAGCTCGATTCATCCTAACTGCTGCTTTTCACGATGCTGTTCCCACTGCAGTTGTATGAATCGTCCCACGATCTTCATATACGCTGCTGGCCATTAGATTTGCAACACCAGAATGAACAACAAATAACAAGATTCCAGAATGAGAATTTCACTCTGCAGCGGAGTGTGCACTGATATGAAACTTCCTGACAGATTAAAACCGTGTGCCGGACCGAGACTCGAACTCGGGACCTTTGCCTTTCGCGGGCAAGTGTACTACCACCTGAGCTACCCAAGCACGACTCACGCCCCGTCCTCACAGCTTTACTTCTGCCAGTACCTCATCTCCTACCTTCCAAACTTTACAGAAGCTCTCCTCCTCAGTTGGTAGAGCACTTGCCCGCGAAAGGCAAAGATCCCGAGTTCGAGTCTCAGTCCGGCACACAGTTTTAATCTGCCAGGAAGTTTCATATCAGCGCACACTCCGCTGCAGAGTGAAAATCTCATTCTGGAAACATCCCCCAGGCTGTGGCTAAGCCATGTCTCCGCAATATCCTTTCTTTGAGGAGTGCTAGTTCTGCAAGGTTCGCAGGAGAGCTCAGTTGGTAGAGCACTTGCCCGCGAAAGGCAAAGGTCCCGAGTTCGAGTCTCGGTCCGGCACACAGTTTTAATCTGCCACGAAGTTTCAAATAACAAGAGTATCTGTTGTGTGAATACAGTACAATAGGAAGAATAAGTATTTAAATTCGAAGTTGGTTTAGAGGTGTGCAGGTTTGAAACTTAGTACACAGTGCTGATGCCTCTCAAGCAACAATGACTCTAACCTGATTCAACATCGAGTCCAGCTGAGCTTGACGACAGATATGTGTACCTCATTCCATGCTGTTCCAGCTCAGTGCCTAAGTTCATGAATAGTAGTGGCATAGCGAGTGATTACGTTCCAGTTTCTCAGCAGCCTATAATCAGGCGCTTGCAAAAGTTAAAAGATCTAAAGAAAGTGCTGGTCAAGCTAACAGTCGAATAACCTTTGGGTAACTGGTCAGGACGACAGGGTCAGAAGAAATGGCACCCCAAACCACCACTCCTGTTTGTCGGACCGTATGGCAGGCGGCAGTCGTGTTGGGATTTCTCCGCTGTCCGGGAGTTCTCCAAACACGTCTTAGACCTGGAATCTCATTGGCTGACGAGTTCCGCTTCGAACTGAGCCTCGGTCACCAGCAAAGACATGTCTGGAGACGCCGCAGACAGTGATGGGATACCAACCTGACTATGGCCTGCCATACGGCCTGACAGCCAAGTGGGATGATCTGTGCAAGCCATTTCATTCCATAACAGTTCCCCTACGGTAGTCATCCACGGCACCCTGACAGCACAGCTGTACGTCGACGATATTCTATGCCCCGTTTCGTTGCCCTTCGTTTCAAGCCATCCAGGTCTTACTTCTTACTTTTCAGCAAGACAATGCCCGCCCGCGTACGGTGTCAGTTTCCACTGTTTGTTTTCGTGCTTGCCAAACCCTACCTTGGCCATCACGGTCGCCAGGTCTCTTCCCAACTGAGAACGTTTGGAATATTACGGGCAGGGCTCTCAAACCATATCGAGATTTTGACGATCTAAGCCACCAACAGGACGGCACAATATCCCACAGGTGGACGTCCAAAAACTCTGTCAATCAATGCCAAGCTGAATAACAGCTTGCATAAGGGCCAGAGGTGGAACAGCTCGTTATTGACTTGCTCAATTTGTGAAAATCTTTATCTTGAATAAATCATCTTCTTTCTCTGAAATTGTAATCATTTGTTTGTCTGTACTTGTTGTCACATCTACCGACTTCCGTTCCATTCGGATAATTCCTTCGTGGGATTCCTTTGGCCACGCAGACTGCAATATACTCGCAACATGATAGTGCCCTTACACATCTTACCAGACAAGGGAGAGAACATCTCAACCGCACCTAAACTAATCGCTGGACTCGTCATGCCATTACAATTAGCTGGCCATCAAGGTCTCCAGACCTTACGACATTATACTTTTGTTTCAGGGGTTGGAAAAAGCCTGAGGCGTAGAAACGAAAGGCGAATTGTGAGATGAATTGTTCTGAAGTTGACCGTGGGATATTCGAACATTTATTGTGAACTGTAAAACATCCGTAAGGTGACGTGTACGATACTGTTGAGAGGTGACAGTTTTAAAAATATGTATTTTTCAATTGATATTTTGTATTTTATAACATTTACTAGCAGTTGTACATGTGTACTTGTGTAAATCTGACAATGTATTGAATAATACACTAAATTAATAAGAAATTACATTAAATACGTTCTATCTTGGAAACCATATGAAGTTATTTCCCTTCAAATGATCGTTCCTGTCTGTATACTGACTATTTTTCCTGGGACACTACATGTAAAGTCCCGGAGACCTCGAAGATAGGGAACCACCATTGGTCCTAATACGCCAGAGGCATGACAGTAGCTGTGCAAATTGGTGACTACGCGAACGGCATCTCAAGGTGTCAAGGTGTCATGCAAGGTGCTGCCTTTATGAGGATGAGGAATACAGCGTGGCAACATTCGTTCTATTCAGAGACCCCACCCACAAATAGTGATGTCACACATATGTCAAGTATTGTTGGGCCCACCACTAACGCCATATCTCTGCACTTGGAAGCCATAACAATAATCGCCATGTTAGCAGTCCGTTGTGTTCCCGGCAGCTAAAGCAAGGGGAAAAAAACTCATTTTTAGTCAAGGGACGAGAAGTTGCTGTACGATCCTGCACAGCCGAGTGAAAAATGTATCTGTTTTTGGGCGCTACTCGTGGGTGCTCGTTAAGGTCCTGTATGGTGTTTAGTAACATCTTCCGGAACCCATCGAATTCACATCACGGTCGTGGGATCTCTATCAACATGAGCAGAAATATAGGGGAAAGAGAAACCGCAATCTCGAAACACTACTACAGAGATAGTGCAGAAGTTTTAAGTACGTTTTACACGAGCTACTATCTGGTGAGCTGGCCGTGGTGGCCGAGCGGTTCTAGGCGCTACAGTCTGGAACCGCGCGAACGCTACGGTCGCAGGTTCGAATCCTGCCTCGGGCATGGATGTGTGTGATGTGCTTAGGTTAGTTAGGTTTAAGTAGTTCTTGGTGACTGATGACCTCAGATGTTAAGTCCATAGTGCTCAGAGTCATTTTTGACTATTTGGTGAAAATCGGCTACTCGAAGTGCGCGCCTATCGTGGCTACGTATAAATCAGTAGCCAACCACGTCGAGTGTGTCTCTATGATCCACAGAGTTGATTGTGGGCAGTGTGGATATTTAAAATTTCCGAGTATGCTGCACACTGCGCGTGCGCAGAAACAGAAGACTGCCCTTACCTGTTAACATCGGAAGTTAACCTATTCTGGCCAGACTTCCTGTTACAGAAATGTATTTTCTGCTTTCGTGCCTTCTTGATCTTTACTGTGTTGCTTGCCTTGTTTTCGTGATATAGTGAAAGCGTCTTGGTATTTTTTCTACTAGTGTTCTTCAACAAGAGAGACGGTTGTTCATCAACAAGAGAGACGGCACAACTTAAAGCAAAAAGGAACTTACGTTTCAAAGAGAAAGAGCGTACACTGTGCTTAAACAAGAACGTAAATAGATAAATGTGTTTTAATGAAAATTATTACGGAAGTTACGAAGTCAGAGAGAAATGAGTTTCGATGCTATCAGACACTTAACAATAAAATAATACACATGGGATAAAGTAAAAAAAAGGCTTTATTTACTCCGTTATGGATATTGTTTGATGTGTTTACAAGTATATATTTTCTCGAGCAAAAAAAAATTATATATTTTGAAATCTTTGGACGACACTCATCCTGTTCTTTCATTTCTCACGAGTGTCAGTTTACCACTCGACCTTTGACGAGAAGATCCAGTATTAATTTTGCTTTGGTCATTAATGAACTATTACCTTTGCTTGTTACTACATTTTGTTCATATACATACATTTTTGGTAAGTATGTGAACCGTACAAATAAATAAACAACATATTGATAAGAGATAGTCCCTCATAGCCTCACTTTCACCGTTCAGATGCTGAAATGCAGAGTATTCAGCTCTCACCACACATGCAACTTTGGCGCTGATGTTAAAACGAAAATGACCACTCGGGACAAAACGAGACTCATGGCCGACGGCAACAACGTCGATTCAAAGTTAACCGCGGTTAAGTCGGCATTTAACTCTGGTAAACGCAAAATTCGACTGTAGCAACCTCGTTTCAAGTTAAACGACGGAGTTGATCGCCGTTAAAATTGAGCGACGTTGGAGGCTCGTTTAGGTTGAATTGTTTGCGGTTCAAATGAACTAAATACGAGTATATACCGTATTAAGATGGCAGCAAGTTTTGGTATTTTAATGACACAGAAGATGAAGAAATGTTATAGGTAGACCATGCAAACCGTCACCTCAACACTACTGGTGTACTTGTGGAAAGGGGAAATCCTTTAGTATATTACAGGAACTGAAAATTTGAAGAAAGGGTTCATCTTTCAAAAGATTCAGTGTGGCGGCTATTAAGTCAGATGAATGAGAAGATGAAATTACCTAATTATCGGAATAACCCTGTCTCGCCCGTGAACAGACTTTCAATGAAATTAAGGACATATGAGACTGATGCATTTCGTATACTTATTGGCGACAGTGCTAACCCACGTAGCACAACAGTGCAAAAAATTATCAATGCTGTATCGGGGATCATAACATCAATATGTCCGCAATACATGAAGCTGCATTTTCGAGCAGATTACACTTCGTGATGAAGAGTTCGGTGTACTGGATGGATTTCCCGGAGTCATTAGTACAGTTAATTTAAACGCTGCGCCACAGTTATGATCTATCAAAAGCGCGTCTTTTCGATACAATTTGTCATGGTTAAATATCGAATCATAACATTTGCAGATACGGTCTTCATACAATGTATACAGATTCGGAAAATGGCTGCGCTACTGAAGTCGCGGTCTTTTTTTTTTTTTTTTTTAATTTAAAAAAGAGGTAGCACTGTGAGCTGCGAAGAGAAAAGTAGCAGGATCGCATCGACCTCCTTCAAATTTTTTTTTCTCACCTTTTGTTTTCTAAAGTATTCTGCGTCTTTCTTCTCAATTTAATACAAGTATTACATACAGTATTCGATGTTGTTTATTATAAATATTGGTTTTATGGACTCTATCATGTTTGTATGTTGTCGGTAAAAATCCTTTTCAGTGATGACGAGCCGCTTCGAAAAAATTCTCTCTTCCACTCAAATGAAATTATGAGACGAATCGCGATCCAGAAATCTATGTGCTGAAGTGTTAAGTACGTAACTTCAGAGTGATGGTGGTCAATTCAACATCGGGAATACGGATATCGTGGATATGCAAACTGAGGCTATAGTTAAACTATATTCAATTTAAAACCGAAAATGGGATGAAGAGTCAACTGGGTAAACGAATACCTTCTACTAGTATGTATGTCACATCCTCATACAGCATTCTGTACGGTTCAAGCCATCTATGAGTCCTGACTCTTCTTCAAACTACACTCGTCCCTTTACTTTTAGTCTAAAATTTTTGCGTTACAGACGAAGAGCTCGAAAAAGGACAACAGTCAAAATGTTGAGCAATTAGGCCTCCTTTTCTTGCTCACCATAGCGCAGTAACAACGCCCACGTTACGATAACAATCTGAGAAGCCAGCGTTAAGTACAACAGACAGCGATTATCATTCTCTTTGCATGTATAATTGGCGTTTTCCTTTGTAACACACGGAGAAAACCGCTCTCCAGTTCCCAGTTAGTTGAACGCGTTTTGATAACAGGCATTTAACGTTGGTACAGCGCAGAGAGAACTTAATCGCGATTAAGCTTCAACTGTGATCACAGGACCCTCGGTTACCTTGCTTCTTAATGGAAGTGGTGCAGTCGGCCCTCGGCACAGGAATAAAACGCCAGGGGCCCTGCAGTAGACTCACTTGTCATGAGTAGACAATTGAAGAAGTAAGTCGATCGTGTAAAAGATGCTTTACAAATTCTAGTTGGCGATGTGCTTCCTACACGATTTATAACACGATTTTCTCACAAGCAACAACATTCAAACGCGATTCGCGATTTCTGAATGAGAAACCGACTGCGCAATGTTACCTTATACACAAAATGTAAACGACGTTGCTCCAGACAACATTGTATGATTATACATAAATGGTGATCATTAGAGCATTCAGGTACCTAGGACACTACATACCAATTTGATGTTTGGTGCAGACCGCCTCCATGATGCCGCACTTTTAACGTCTTGCAGCGTACTTCTACAAGAAAGTGGATATCCAGAAAAAAAACCACACGAACACCTTTATTACTGAAAAACTTCCCCAAACAAACGAACGCCACTGTTAGTATAGGGCTTCCCCAGCCACGAGCAAATTTTATCCCTATTTTGCAACTACACTCCTGGAAATGGAAAAAAGAACACATTGACACCGGTGTGTCAGACCCACCATACTTGCTCCGGACACTGCGAGAGGGCTGTACAAGCAATGATCACACGCACGGCACAGCGGACACACCAGGAACCGCGGTGTTGGCCGTCGAATGGCGCTAGCTGCGCAGCATTTGTGCACCGCCGCCGTCAGTGTCAGCCAGTTTGCCGTGGCATACGGAGCTCCATCGCAGTCTTTAACACTGGTAGCATGCCGCGACAGCGTGGACGTGAACCGTATGTGCAGTTGACGGACTTTGAGCGGGGGCGTATAGTGGGCATGCGGGAGGCCGGGTGGACGTACCGCCGAATTGCTCAACACGTGGGGCGTGAGGTCTCCACAGTACATCGATGTTGTCGCCAGTGGTCGGCGGAAGGTGCACGTGCCCGTCGACCTGGGACCGGACCGCAGCGACGCACGGATGCACGCCAAGACCGTAGGATCCTACGCAGTGCCGTAGGGGACCGCATCGCCACTTCCCAGCAAATTAGGGACACTGTTGCTCCTGGGGTATCGGCGAGGACCATTCGCAACCGTCTCCATGAAGCTGGGCTACGGTCCCGCACACCGTTAGGCCGTCTTCCGCTCACGCCCCAACATCGTGCAGCCCGCCTCCAGTGGTGTCGCGACAGGCGTGAATGGAGGGACGAATGGAGACGTGTCGTCTTCAGCGATGAGAGTCGCTTCTGCCTTGGTGCCAATGATGGTCGTATGCGTGTTTGGCGCCGTGCAGGTGAGCGCCACAATCAGGACTGCATACGACCGAGGCACACAGGGCCAACACCCGGCATCATGGTGTGGGGAGCGATCTCCTACACTGGCCGTACACCACTGGTGATCGTCGAGGGGACACTGAATAGTGCACGGTACATCCAAACCGTCATCGAACCCATCGTTCTACCATTCCTAGACCGGCAAGGGAACTTGCTGTTCCAACAGGACAATGCACGTCCGCATGTATCCCGTGCCACCCAACGTGCTCTAGAAGGTGTATGTCAATTACCCTGGCCAGCAAGATCTCCGGATCTGTCCCCCATTGAGCATGTTTGGGACTGGATGAAGCGTCGTCTCACGCGGTCTGCACGTCCAGCACGAACGCTGGTCCAACTGAGGCGCCAGGTGGAAATGGCATGGCAAGCCGTTCCACAGGACTACATCCATCATCTCTACGATCGTCTCCATGGGAGAATAGCAGCCTGCATTGCTGCGAAAGGTGGATATACACTGTACTAGTGCTGACATTGTGCATGCTCTGTTGCCTGTGTCTATGTGCCTGTGGTTCTGTCAGTGTGATCATGTGATGTATCTGACCCCAGGAATGTGTCAATAAAGTTTCCCCTTCCTGGGACAATGAATTCACGGTGTTCTTATTTCAATTTCCAGGAGTGTATTTTGAAATTACAGCCTGCCACCCTGGTGTTTTTTGGAAATTTGTGGTAAGGATTATGGGATCAAACTATGAAGTCATCGGTCCCTAGGCTTACACACTACTCAATCTAACTTAAACTAACTTACGCTAAGGACAACACACACATTTATGCCCGAGAGAGGTCTCGAACCTCCGACGGGGGCACCCTAGAGTCTTGTACCTACAAGTCAGCCTAACTACCAATAATAGTGTAACTAATTACCTGACAACTATATGACCAGTCTCCCAGCATATTTATAGTGATCAGCGGTTTGCTGCAGAATCCTTGAACATAGTCTCAGTTCGAAAACAATAAATTTTCTTGAGACCGAAAAGCTTGTGTCCACGAATCAGCACGGTTTTAGAAAGCATCACTCGTGCAAAACTCAGCTTGTCCTTTTCTCACACGATATACTCCGAACTACGGATGAAGAGCAACAGGCAAATTCCGTATTTCTAGGTTTCCGGAAAGCATTTAACATGGTGCCCCATTGCAGGCTGTTAATTAAAGTACGGTACGATCATATGGAATAGGTTCACAGATATGTGAGTGGCTCGAAGACTTCTTAATTTATAAAATCCAGTATGTTGTCGTCGACGGCGAGTGTTCATCAGAGGCAAGAGTATTGTCAGGAGCCCTCCAGGGAACTGTGATAGGAACCCAGTTGACACAGTTGTTTTGTATATACACAAATAATTTGGCGGACTGGGTGAGAATCAATCTACGGTTTTTTGTTGATGATGCTCTGGTGTACGTTAAGTTGTCGATGTTGAGTGGCTGTAGGAGGATAAAAGACGACTTAGGCAAAATTTCTCTTTGGTGTAATAAATGGCAGCTAATTCTAAATATAAAAAGATGTAAGTTAATGCGGATGAGTAGGAAAAACAAACATCTACTGTTCGGATACAGTATTAGAATTCTCGTCGTTTAAAAATCTGGACTTAACTCTGCAAACCGATGTGAAATGGAACGAGCATGCGAATGGTTGACTTCGGTTTACTGGGACAATTTTAGCAAAGTGTACAGGAGACCGCATATACGTTGCTGGTGCGACCTGTTCTTGAGTATTGTGCGAGTGTTTGGGATCCGGACCAGGTCGAATTAAAGGAAGACATGAAAGTACTTCAGAGACAGGCTGCTAGATTTATTACCGGTAGGTATGAACAAGATGCAAGAGTTAGGCAGATACTTCGGGAACTAAAATGGGAATCCGTGGAGGGAAGGAGACGTTCTTTTCGAGGAACACTATTGAGAAAATTTAGAGAACCAGTATTTGAAGCTGATTGCACATCAGTTCTACTGCCGCCAACATACATTTGCGAGTGGAACAGGAAAGGAAATGACTGGCAGTGGTGCAAGATACCCTCCGCTATCAGTCGTGCAATGGCTTATGGATTATTTATGTAGATGTAAATCGGTCTAAAACAAACGGAATTCCGTATATTATTGTCCAGCATTGCAAAATTTTCGTTGCCATAAGTAAGCAGTACCTGTTTTATGCGCAGAAATTGAGCAAAGCACTTATTCTTGCAGACTCCTCAAGAGCTAGGTAGAATTAGAGCACAGGAACTGAATATCTCACCTTAACTGTCACATTTTTGAAATTAATAAAAAAATCAAGATAGAAAATGTATCCATTTAATGTGGCTACAGGAGCATGCAGGTATTCAGTACAACGAAATATCAGATGGCTTTGAGAAAGTTACGTTTAAAGAAAGGAAACCACAACTTATACAGTTCCAGCAATTTCAAGGAAAGAGATATACCAGCAACCGAAAAGCAGCAGAAGACATGGCAGGAGGAAAAGGTGTTAACGCTCGTGTCAGTCCAGCGCAACATAAAAATAAAACCGCAGCCAGAAGAATCTTCTATGGAGATACGCTGCATTATTCATCCGAATATAACTAGGGCGTGAAACTTCCTGGCAGATTAAAACTGAGGGCCGGACCGAGACTCTAACTCAGGACCTTTGCCTTTCGCGGGCATGTGCTCTACGACGAGGTATTGGCAGAAGTGAAGCTATGAGGACGGGCCGTGAGTCACGCTTGGGTAGCTCAGTGGTGCTGGCAAGGTAGCTCAGCGTGTTCGGTCATAGGGTTAAAAAAAAACAGAAACTGAGTTAATGGATCAACGACGAACTGAAACGGGTGTCTTGCGACGTCTGCCCCGAGCAGATGAAACGAACGAAAACGAACAAAACGAGATTTAAAAAAAAAAAGTGGTAGAGCACTTGTCCTCGAAAGGCAAAGGTCCGAGTTCGAGTCTCGGTCCGGCACACAATTTTAATCTGCAAGGAAGTTTCATATCAGCGCACATTCCGCTGCAGAGTGAAAATCTCATTATAGCTAGGGCGTGCCTGTTTCTCTGTACGATGGGCGTGGGACTCTCCATCGGATAGTGAACATACAACAGGAGGCAGAGGTATGATGCATGTCCTCTTCAGGTTCACCAAACGTGCTCCTCTTCAAAATCTATCATGGGGAAATTATATATTTATGTGAGTTCTCCCGTCGTACATAAAACCACACAGTTTTTGAGTCAGGATAATATCGAAATTAATTATGTAACCTATTACCAAGTTGTCGAAAGACGCAACATAAATGTCGGACACATCAAATATCGGCGTTTGTAGATATATGTATTAACTAACCTTAAGAATCACTTTAAAACACTTGTTTCTAGCAAAAACCCAATAAAATCAAGTTAAAAAATAATTCGCCATTTCGATGCACACAAAGGGATGTAGTGCTAGACATAAATCTCATTTTTACAATTTGATTCCATGTAAGTTACTAATCTTCCCTCAGTCTAATACGCTATCCCTGTGATTTACATTAATAATCTTGACAATATCTAAAATGAACTATTGTACCGTTTCACCACTCCACATTCGCTACAGTTTTTTTAGTTAACACAAGTCATAAGATTTGTTAAAGCGTCATTTTTCGCATTTAAATCTACAGTGTTTTTTCTTTCTCGAAAGCAATATACTTCTTTGTTAATTTTAATTGGTATTCTTTCTCTTTTATAGACAGTTTTTTGAATCATTTACATTAGATGTGTTCTTAATGGGTTTAGTTCTTTCTAACCTAGTGTCCAGCTCTGTTTTTACCTATCATATGGTTAGTAGAGATCCCGATCTGGGTCCAGAGCGAATTATCCTGCACGATTCGTTTGTTGTTTCCCAGCAGCTAGCCAGTCCCATTTTCAATTTGTTTTAGTCTTTTTCAAGTCCATTTAGTGCCAATGTTGTCCTTTAAAAATGTATTTAGAACGTACATTACGTTCTTCTGAGGGAACTCCAGTGTTATGTCTCTCTAAAGTTCCCGGTATCGAATCTGAAGTTGCCGAAGAATCCCCAGTTTCTCAATAAACTCACCCATTAATATCGTTCAGTACGAATTGCTTTCGATTGCAAACGTTGTAACTCTTGATAAAGATCACAAACGTCTTCATTTAAGTGTGAAGTCTTGGTTCATAAACGTGTGCCGTAATACTGAACATGTTTAGTGACCTAAATTTTTGTCTTGCTTAAATAGTTTTTCCTCTTTTTGCATTTGTCAAACCGTAACTTCACAAAATCAATCCTTCATGCTCTTTCCCTTTATATTGCAAATATCGGCAAATCATATAACTGTTCCTGGCACACTTCAGAACGTAAATACTTCTTTATCATTTTTAGCTAGATAAAAATAAACGTTCAGCATTTGGAACAGCAACAGGTACAGTTACATACATCAGCAAGAAGGGTGCGCATCCGTTATAGTATCGATGAAAAAATACAGAAGCATAAAGGCAACTGTCGAAGCGAGGAAATGGTTAATTCAGCTGTAGCGAGATGTCTTTTCAGGCGGGGGAAACACAGAATTCTATTTGATAAAGCCCAGGTCTTGGCAGCCATGAGCGGATTCCAGGGTAAGTTATACATAACGGTGACAGAGTTTACTACACACGCCACTAACTCTAATCGGAAAGAGGAGAGTATATAGAGAAACGTGGTTCTTGCTTATGACGAAGACCAGTCTTCCGGTGTTGGACGGTATGGGTAGTTTTGGCAACATCCGACAATGGCGTGACTGAACTCGAAAATGAAAAACAAGTTACGTTGTGTCTCTGAGTCAAGATAAGCGAAAACATCTTTCTTTGGCTTCAGTCGCTACGAAGTCACTGTGTGATTGGAAGACGTACACAAGCTACAACGCATGCTGAAGATGTCTACCACAGACGGGGACGTCATGTTGAGTTTCTCAAGAAAGTCCATCGGCCAACCGCATAATGTCCTACAGAATTTTAATAAACGTAACTATTCCAGCTTCGAAAGTTTTCTTTTTAGGTCTTTTTCAGCAAGTGCTCACATGTTTTTTGCTGTCTTTTCTTTATTCACATGATATTCACGTGAAAGCAGTCACAAAGACAATTTTCGAGTGATTTATCAGTGTCACTAATCCGTTCGACACTGAATCAATAAAACAAAGTCATTATGGTCGTACTAAGCGTGCGGCTGATGCTGATATCCGACTGGTTGCTACCGGTGCCTGGCGTGGCATTTGTATGGCCTCCCCTCCTCCTCCTCCTCCTCCTCCTCTCTCCCTCCCTCCCTCCCTCCCTCCCTCCCCTCTCTCTCTCTCTCTCTCTCTCTCTCTCTCTCTCTCTCTGTGTGTGTGTGTGTGTGTGTGTGTGTGTGTGAGAGAGAGAGAGAGAGAGAGAGAGAGAGAGAGAAAGAAAGATCTTCCCCTCACCCCCAGCCCCCTCTTCTGTCGGTCCGTGTTGTTTTACAGTGCTGCACAGTGAACCACTACGTAGTGTCATGCATACAACAATAAAACAGCACACAGAATTGGAAACATACTGAAAAAGCAAGAGACCCAATGAAATCCAGAAAAAACAACACAGTTCAACAAAGACTACGATCAGACAAATTCAGCAATGCAGGAATATACCATCTCACATGTACCTCCTGTCAAACCCAATAGATAGGGCAGACAAACTGAAACTTCCGAACAAGGTACACAAAGGACAAGAGAGCTATGAAGAGTGCAGCACACATTCCACTTTCGCAGGACACATACTGAATGAAAACCATCACGTCACTAATATTTAAACTGATCTACATATCCCGAAACACAACAGCAGTTTATACCGAAAAGTAACAACAGAAGAAAACTGTAACATACAGAAGGCTATAGATAAACGAAAACACAACACTTCGCAACAAACATTCCTTACCAGTCTAAGAGAACTGCCACAAGACACAGAACAGGGACAACACGAAAACCACTCCCCGATCACACATAGAGACACAAATAAGTAACAGAAGTCGTCGGAACTCCGTTGCAATTTTCCGTACCTTCCGCAATATGAGATGCATTCTCACGACACACGCCAACATCAAGATAGCGTAATGTTTTGAACTACGAACAACGTGCAAAAGTTACATTTTTCTGTGTTTAAAAGCAGCTGCGAACTTGAGTACATGACAATACATAGCAAACTAGGTAACAACCTAGTGCACACCAAAACTCTATCCACAGACACTGCCGCAATCGGAATAGCATAACGCTAACGTACCTCAGTTCACTTTTTCATATTTGTTTACTAACAGCCACTCATACAATTGCAGATGACATGCTGTATGCCGCAGAAAGGTCAATAAAAACACATAAAATACGACAGAAACAGCGGAAAGAAAGTAAGAATCGTGCTGTGACTTAAAGTAAATAAAGTGCTGTGAAACTACACTCCTGGAAATGGAAAAAAGAACACATTGACACCGGTGTGTCAGACCCACCATACTTGCTCCGGACACTGCGAGAGGGCTGTACAAGCAATGATCACACGCACGGCACAGCGGACACACCAGGAACCGCGGTGTTGGCCGTCGAATGGCGCTAGCTGCGCAGCATTTGTGCACCGCCGCCGTCAGTGTCAGCCAGTTTGCCGTGGCATACGGAGCTCCATCGCAGTCTTTAACACTGGTAGCATGCCGCGACAGCGTGGACGTGAACCGTATGTGCAGTCGACGGACTTTGAGCGAGGGCGTATAGTGGGCATGCGGGAGGCCGGGTGGACGTACCGCCGAATTGCTCAACACGTGGGGCGTGAGGTCTCCACAGTACATCGATGTTGTCGCCAGTGGTCGGCGGAAGGTGCACGTGCCCGTCGACCTGGGACCGGACCGCAGCGACGCACGGATGCACGCCAAGACCGTAGGATCCTACGCAGTGCCGTAGGGGACCGCACCGCCACTTCCCAGCAAATTTGGGACACTGTTGCTCCTGGGGTATCGGCGAGGACCATTCGCAACCGTCTCCATGAAGCTGGGCTACGGTCCCGCACACCGTTAGGCCGTCTTCCGCTCACGCCCCAACATCGTGCAGCCCGCCTCCAGTGGTGTCGCGACAGGCGTGAATGGAGGGACGAATGGAGACGTGTCGTCTTCAGCGATGAGAGTCGCTTCTGCCTTGGTGCCAATGATGGTCGTATGCGTGTTTGGCGCCGTGCAGGTGAGCGCCACAATCAGGACTGCATACGACCGAGGCACACAGGGCCAACACCCGGCATCATGGTGTGGGGAGCGATCTCCTACACTGGCCGTACACCACTGGTGATCGTCGAGGGGACACTGAACAGTGCACGGTACATCCAAACCGTCATCGAACCCATCGTTCTACCATTCCTAGACCGGCAAGGGAACTTGCTGTTCCAACAGGACAATGCACGTCCGCATGTATCCCGTGCCACCCAACGTGCTCTAGAAGGTGTAAGTCAACTACCCTGGCCAGCAAGATCTCCGGATCTGTCCCCCATTGAGCATGTTTGGGACTGGATGAAGCGTCGTCTCACGCGGTCTGCACGTCCAGCACGAACGCTGGCCCAACTGAGGCGCCAGGTGGAAATGGCATGGCAAGCCGTTCCACAGGACTACATCCAGCATCTCTACGATCGTCTCCATGGGAGAATAGCAGCCTGCATTGCTGCGAAAGGTGGATATACACTGTACTAGTGCCGACATTGTGCATGCTCTGTTGCCTGTGTCTATGTGCCTGTGGTTCTGTCAGTGTGATCATGTGATGTATCTGACCCCAGGAATGTGTCAATAAAGTTTCCCCTTCCTGGGACAATGAATTCACGGTGTTCTTATTTCAATTTCCAGGAGTGTATTTACAGAACATATTAGTTGGAACCAAACAGTACACATATGATAATAATTACAATGTTTATTACTTCGCTGTTTTTTGCACGTTTTAGAATTAAAGAATCCACTGATGATGGCGATATTGTCGCTGAAACTAGTTTGGCAATAAATAAATAAAAAACTAAAGCGTTTTCCATCAAGGCGGATTCACTATCCCATATCACTGTTTTTATACAAACATTGGAGGAATTTCAAGATAAAATGGCTTAATTAGAGCTTATTACCCTTTTTGCTGCTGGCCTCAGTATGCAGAAATTTTCTTCCATCATGCATTTTTGGTGCAGCTTGTGGCTGGATTTAAGTATTACTAGTTTGTCTCTATGTTTCTTGGGTAGCGGCTAGGGGCCATTACAGAGACAGCAAATGAAGACGGTGAACTGCTTTTCTGGGGACAAAGGTGTGATCTCACAGAACGCCAAGAACTCGCAAACACATGCCATAAGTTAAACTACCCAGTAACCCAAAAAAAAGCAGTTTTCGGATACATATTTCACAGATTAAAAAGAATACAAAAGCAGGAATCTAATGGAAATGTCGTATGACTAGGGCCTCCCGTCGGGTAGACCGGTCGCCCGGTCCAGACACCACTTCGCCGACTTGTGTATCGATGGGAATGAGATGATGACGATGACACCACAGCACCCAGTGCCTGAGCAGAGAAAATATCCAACCCAGGCGGGAATCGAACCCGGGCCCCTTGGCATGAAAGTCCGTCACGCTGACCACTTTCTTTTTTCCTGCTGATCTCATTTGGTTCGTAATTGTTCGTTGGATATGTTCGGGGCGGACGTGCCAGGACACCTCTTAAAGTTCATCGTTAATCCGTTCACTCAGTTTCTTATTATAGAGGGCAGCTACCCATCTGACCAAGCACGCTGAGCTACCGTGCCGGCATCCACTCAGCTATCGTGGCGGATGGGAATACAATAAAACAAATAACCTTAGATAAGGTATGAAACGCCTATATCGTAAAGAAATTCAGTCATGAAATTCACGAAACACGTAATGGAAAAACGCGCAACTCACAGACCAGACCTGACAATCAACCCAGCAATGGACATTACATATTAATACAGACGAACAGGAAACAACTCCCCTCCCGTCTAGAAATAAATACATGTTGTTGTTGCTGCTGCTGCTGCTGTTGTTGTTATTGTTGTGATCTCAAATCCGAACACTGGTTTGGTGCAGCTTTCCACGCTAGTCTATCTTTTGCAAGCCTCCTCGTGTCACAAAACTACTGCAGCCTACATCCAATCGAACCTACTTACGGTATTCATCTCTTGGTCTCTTTCTACGGCTTTAACTCCCCACCCCCTTCCAAACTTACTTCCATTAGAAAACTGACGATTCCTTGTCGCGTCAGGATGTATCCGTCCTCACAACCGATCCCTTCATTTAATCATGTTGTGCCATAAATTTTCTTTTGCCGTTATTCGGTTAAGTACCTTCTCATTAGTTACTCGATCTAGTCATCTAATTTTCAGCATTCTTCTTTTTCAGATAACACTGAAATTATATTCGAGTTTAACAAATTCCTCTTTTCATAAATGCTTTTCCTGTTACAGCCAGTCTGTATTTTATACACTGTCTACTTCAGTCCAAATGTTCAAATGTGTGTGAATTCCTAAGGGACAAAACTGCTGAGGTCATCGGTCCCTAGACTTACACACTACTAAAACGAAGTTATGCTAAGAACAACACACACACCCATGCCCGAGGGAGGACTCGAACCTCCGGCGGGAGGGGCCGCGCAATTCGTGACATGGCGCCTCAAACCGCGCGGACACTCCGGGAGGCCTACTTCAGTTATTTTGCTGCCCAAATAGCAAAACTCACGTACATCTTTTAATGCCTTGTTTCCTAATAATTCCCTTAGCATCACCTAATTTAATTAGAATACATTTTATTGCCTTTGTTTTGATTTTGTTGATGTTCATCTTATAATCTCTCTCCAAGACACCATCCATTCCTTTCAGCTGCTCTTCCAAGTCCTTTCATGGGGATCATCAGATCTAACACTCATGACATTTGCTATTGGAAAGCTGTACCCTGTGGCAGAATAATGCGCTGCAGTCTGAATCAACAGTCCATATACAGCTCAACCAGACCATGCGCATCATCACAGGAACAATCAGGAATCCTCCAACTTTCAGACTGCCTATTCTCACCCGTATAGCTCCCCCATTTTTGACCCGTGAAGTTGCCCTCAAGCGGGAGTTTACAAAAATAATTGGTGATCCTTAACTCCCTATAAATGAGGACATTCGTGTACTCAGTAAAAACAGACTTCGCTCCCGCCACACACCTCTACAAGGTGCAGAACATCAGGTGGATAACGGAGCAACAACAGCTGACCGACGGACAGAAATTTGGCAGAACAACGCTACTCCAGAACAGCTGAAGGCACCCTGCATCTTGACCAGGCCACCAGGGCTTGAGCCGGCCGGCGTGACCGAGCGGTTCTATGCGCTTCAGTCTGCAACCGCGTGACCGCTACGGTCGCAGGTTCGAATCCTCCTTCGGGAATGGATGTGTGTGATGTCCTTAGGTCAGTTAGGTTTAAGTAGTTCTAAGTTCTAGGGGACTGATGACCACAGATGTTAAGTCCCATAGTGCTCAGAGCCATTTGAACCATTCGAACCAGGGCTTGAACAGCACTGCAAGATATGGTCTGCACTCGGTAGAATAAGGGCAAATAGTAGAAGACGTGCTGACTCAGTGTAACAAAAGGGGATTAACAGCAGCTGTGAACGTGGTGCCGGCCGTTGTGGCCAAGCGGTTCTAGGAGCTTCAGTCCGGAACCGCGCCGCTCCTACGGTCGCAGGTTCGAATCCTGCCTCGGGCATGGATGTGCATGATGTCCTGAGGTTAGTTAGGTTTAAGTAGTTCTACGTTTAGGGGACTGATGACCTCAGATGTTAAGTCCCTTAGTGCTCAGAGCCATTTGAACCATTTTTTTGTGAACGAGGTGCAGAATGAGAAACTGTTCAGCACTTCGTAAGTACGTGCCCAAATCGATCCTTTTCTGTCGATCCAAGCGAGTTGCTGTTAGCAACTAAGGCATCAGTTATGTATGTTTAGCAGTTGGATACAAGCCTGTGACCTTCTGTGCGTTGTAAATAATGTAAATCCAGTCAACTTACAATCACGACTTCCCTGTCTGTACCTTACATGTGTGAATATGTGCTGCTAAAAAAAAATGTTACCTTGTGTGACGTGATGCTAGGCATACGCTATATGAATAAATTCCATGCTGTCTCTGACAGAATAACATACTCATCGACAAACCTCATAGTTTTATTTCTTCTCCCAGAACTTTAATTCCATTTCCAGATTGCTGTTTATTTCAATTTTAATATGCTCAATGTACAGATTAAACAACATTACGGAAAGGCTACAACCGTGCCTCACTCCTTTGTCAACTTCTGTTTCTTTTTCTTGCCTTCGACTCCGATAACTGCTGTCTTATATCTGTACAAATTGTAAATTACCTTTCGCTCCTTTTATTTTATCCCCGCTACCTTCAGAATTTCAAAGAATATATTGCAGTTAATATTGTCAAATGCTTTGTCTACATATACAACTGCTATAAACGCAAGTTTGCCTTTCTTTAACCTATCTACTAACAAAACTTGTGGAATCAATATTGCCTTGTGTGTTCCTACATTTCTCCGGAGCCCACAGTCATCTATCTAAAAATAATACCTAAGTGGATGTGTTCACTTACAGTAATAAAATTTTCCCAAGGTGACAATATACTGAAGAAACTGTGATTTCAGACAGGTTACCGTCGAGAAAAGACAACTCGGAAACCGTCTAGAGAGCTGGAGCACATGACACATTCACTGAAAAATTCAGCGCATCAGGCGTTTGCCAACTAACACGCAACTCTTGTCAGTCTATATAAACAGACAGAAAAAAATCGCAGCACCAAAAAATAATTAATGTAAAGCAACGAAATTTCTGGACTCATTTGGTTACGTAACGTATTTAAGTGATTAACATTACAAGATCACACGTTAATGTAAGAGCAAAATAAGCCATTGCAAATGTGATATGCTGGTACAAAATGGTTCAAATGGGTCTGAGCACTATGGGACTTAACATCTATGGTCATCAGTCCCCTAGAACTTAGAACTACTTAAACCTAACTAACCTAAGGACATCACACAACACCCAGTCATCACGAGGCAGAGAAAATCCCTGACCCCGCCGGGAATCGAACCCGGGAACCCGGGCGCGGACAGCGAGAACGCTACCGCACGAGCACGAGCTGCGGACCATGCTGATACATTAATAACCGGTGTAACTACCAGAATGTTCAATGCTAACATGCAAACGTGCATGCATTGTGTTGTATAAGGACCGGATATCAGTTTGTGGGATGAAGTTTCATGCTCGTAGCACTTGCTCGCTCAATACAAGGACGGTTATTGCTGACTGTGAATGACGCTGGAGTTGCCGTCCAATTATGTCCTGTATGTGCTCTATTGAGAGAGACCTGGTGATCGAGCACAGCAAGGCAACAAGTCGACACTCTTTAGAGGATGTTGGAACAGCGGTACGTGGGCGAGCTTTATCCTATTGGAAAACACCCCTTGAAACGTTGTTCATGATTGTCAGCATAACTGGCAGAATAGTCAGGTTGACGTGCAAATTTGCAGCCAGGGAGCTTGGGATGACCACGAGAGTGCTCCTGCTGTCATACGAAATCGCACCCCTGATCATAATACCAGGAGTATGTCCACTGTGTGTAGCACACAGGTTGGTTGTAGGCACCCAACTGGACTCCCACTAACCAACACACGGCCATCATTGGCACCGAGGCAGAATCAGCTTTCATCAGAAAACACAAAAGGCCTCCACTCTGAACTCCAATGAGCTCTCGCTTAACACCATTGAAGTCGCAAACGGTGGTGGTTTGGGGTCAGTTGAATGCGCGTTACAGGGCGTCTGACTCTTAGGTGTCTTTGAAACAACCTATTTGTAAAAGTTCGGTGTGTCAGTGTGCTGTCTGCTGCTGCTCAAATTGCTGCTGCAGATGCAGTACGATTCGCCAGAACCTCACGCCGAACGCGATGGTCTTCCAACTTGGTAGCACCACGTGGCCGTCCAAAGCAATCGTACATTGCCATGACCAACGCTGCCAGCAGTCACGTACAGTGATTGGCTACATTGCTGCCAAGTCTTTCTGCAATATAGCAGAAGGAATATTCCGGTTCTTGTAGTCCTATTAAATGACCACGTTCCAACTGAGGTGAGGTGTTGATATTAGCGTCTTTCTACATCTACATATATACTCCGCTAGGCACCAAGCGGTGTGTGGCGGAGGGCACAATTCGCGCCAAAGTCATATTTCCCCCCTTCTTTTCCACTCGCGGATCGCGCGAGGGAAAAACGAATGTCTGTACGCCTCACTACGAGCTCTTATTTCCCTTATCTTTGAATGGTGATCATTGTACGATCTGAAAGGTGATGGTAATAATATATGCTCTACATTCTCGGTGAAGATCGGATTTCGGAATTTAGTGAGCAGCCCCTTCTGTTTAGCGCGCCGTGTATCTGCAAGTGTGTCCCACGTCAAACTTTCTATGAGATTTGTAACGCTCTCGCGATGGCTAAATGTACCAGTCACGAATCTTGCCGCTCTTCTTTGAACCTTCTCAATCTCTTGAATCAGATCCAACTGGTATGGGCCGCGCCGGATTAGCCGAGCGGTCTAGGGCGCTGCAGTCATGGACTGTGCGGCTGGTTCCGAGTCCTCCCTCGGGCATGGGTGTGTGTGTTTGTCCTTAGGATAATTTAGGTTAAGTAGTTTGTAAGCTTAGGGACTTATGACCTTAGCAGTTAAGTCCCATAAGATTTCACACACATTTGAACATTTTTTAACAACTGGTAAGGGTCCCGTATAGACGAACAATACTCCAAGACTGGGCGAACTAACGTATTATAAGCTATTTCCTTTGTTGAAGGACTGCTTCGCTTCAGGATTCCAGGATTCTACCAATAAACCGCAATCTAGAGTTCGCCTTACCCGTTGCTTGTGTAATCTGATAATTCCATTTGAGATCATTTCGAATAGTCACACCCAGGTACTTGACGGACGTTACCGCTTCCAAAGACTGGGCATTTATTTTGTACTGGTACATTAATAGGGATTTCCACCTTGTTATATGCAGGAGGTTACACTTACTAATATTGAGAGATACCTGCCAGTCATTACACCACGCATTTATTTTCAGCAAATCCTCATTGATTTGTTCACAACTTTCGTGTGATACTACTTTCCTGTAGACTACAGCATCATCGGCAAACAGTGTATGGCCTCTGTCAATACCATCAACCAGATCGTTTATGTAAATCGTAGAAAGCAGAGGACCTATTACGCTGCCCTGGGGCACACCTGAAGTTACGTTCAGGACGACATACTGCTCCCTGTCTTAAAAGGCATTTTGACTAACATCCTTCTTGGAGTTGCGACAATTTTCCCGTCAGTGTATATATGTCAAGGGTGGCATTCCCAGCTGTAGACAATGACTGCTTACATTCCACATAACCCTAACGCATAATGGCCTACTGTCGTTACCCAACAAACTTTGATCACAATACTCTAGCTTAGAACATGCTCAGAACATCTCCAGTAAACGTACACCAGTGACTGTGGGCACCCGCATTTCACAGTGTGGCGTAGTGCCGTGTTGCTGCTGCTGCAGCTGTGTAGAGGTCTGCTGCAGTCGGCACGCCACTGCTGTATTCCCCCGGCGGTATGACGTGTCCTCCGGTGTCCCACTGGGCAGCGTGCCCGATTGCAACGCTAGTCGTGGACTGCATCTCAGCGTTGCCCCGAGCTACTTGCGTCGTAAATTTTATTGCCCCGCTGGTGGTGAAAGCATCAGACACTTTTTTTACACGAACGGTGTCTATAAATCAACTGTTTTGGTTTAATGAAAACGGCGAGAAAGGGGTTATCAGAACTTTCGTAATCTGGTAACAAATGCAATATGTTCCGTTCGTCCATCCTCTGCGCTTCTGCAAGGTGCAAAGTAGCGCACACAGCACTCATGTGAAGTTGGCACGCGACTTTCGAGAAATACACACGGTGGTCCATCTGAAGTTTCGGATGAGATTATCTCGAAAACTATGCATCGGGTAAAAATAGTGGGTAAGACAAGTTCGTAAACGCAAAAGGGGACATCAAATGATACTACACGCAAACCCCAGCCCCCAGCCCCCCTGGGGGGCGGGGGGCAACTTTTAAATCTTAAATTGAAACCCCCATCTTTTATTGCAGATTCGGATTCTCCATAAAAAAGTAATCAAGTTTTGTCTCAAAAATTTTCTTAAATTTTCTTAAACCATTGACAAATGGCGCTGAAATCGAGGAACATTGAAATTGGGAAGAACTCCGATTTATTTAGAATGATCCGAGGTCAAATCGATACAAAATTTGCACCAATTCTTTCATTACGCCAAATTAAGCTATTTTGTTACAGAATGTATCCTACCCGCCCGGTTCTTGATGGAGGGAGGCGGAATGGTATTAAAATCTCGTTAGGTAACTCTTCACAATTGCACCCGATTGTGGCGCTAATGTGGCCAAACTGCGAACTATGGCTCAGTATAAAGGTCGCTGCAATGCGATCAGATGTCACTTCAGTTTCAGATTGTGAACCGCAAACATCAACTGACCAAAGCAAATTATTCTTTAGCGAAACTATCCTCCTACAGAGATTGCCGGCCGGTGTGGCCGAGCGGTTCTAGGCGCTTCAGTCTGGAACCGCGCGACCGCTACGGTCGCAGGTTCGAATCCTGCCTCAGGCATGGGTGTGTGTGATGTCCTTAGGTTAGTTAGGTTTAAGTAGTTCTAAGTTCTAGGGGACTGATGACCTCAGATGTAAAGTCCTATAGTGCTCAGAGCCATTTGAACCATTTTTTTGAACCTACAGAGATTGTTGATATGATGTTAATTTTAGGTGAATGCCATAACAATTACGCTGCAGCTGCGCAATTGTATGCGGATCGTTTTCCAAACAGACGACATCCAAGCGAAAACATTATTCGAAATTACACTCAACGAGCTCGAAATGGATACATGCACCGTCCACCTCGTCATCGCGAAAACAATGAAAATGACGCTCATACCCTTACTGTTCTCGCCTGTGTTCAACTGGATCCCGAAATTAGTAGTCGTGCGATTCAGAGACAAACTGGAATACCGAAACCAACTGTTTTGAGGATTTTGAAGGCAGATAAATATCATGCATATCGTATCACACTGACACAGGCATTAACACCGAAAGATAAGCAAATACGCGTGCATTTCTGCCAGTGGGCCTTGGAAATAATAAGAGCTGACAATGATTTTTTTAGATACTTTATGTTCACCGATGAAGTCACATTCAAAACCAATGGAGAATTAAATCGTCATGATTGTCATTATTGGTCCCCTGTCAATCCACACTGGGACAGACCCGTTGACAATCAACACAAATGGTCGTTAATGGTCTGGTACGGAATTTTAAACGGTTACATGATATGACCGTATATTTTTGACCGAAATGTTACTGGGGAATCTTATTTACTACTTCTCCGCCATGATTTGTTGGGGCTAATAGCAGAAACTAGGCAACGAATGTGTTTCCAACAGGACGGAGCAGCGCCCATTATGCTAAAAATGTGCGGAACGTTTTAAATTGACGGTACCCTGGTCGGTGGATAGGACTCGGCGGACCAATTCAGTGGCCTCCACGTTCACCAGACCTAACATCTCCTGATTTTTTCTCGTGGGGTTATTTAAAAAACATTGTTTATGAAAGACAGCCCACAACCCGAAACGATACGGAGCAACGCATTCGAAGAGCTTGTGCAGCCATACCACCGGATGTGCTGCTCAAAACTGTGGACAACATTCGCAGACGATTAACTTTATGCATTGAAGCAAATGGGGATAATTTTGAACAATTTCTTCGCGGCTAATTTCATTAATTGCGCACCCCAAATTGTGAGATGCAAGGGGACTCACACTAATGAATCACCCCATGGGAACATCATTCTACAACCTCCATGTCGTTGTTCCTGGTTAATGCTAAAAGTAGAATACAGTACATTTTGTACAAACATAGCTTAATTTGGCGTAACGAAAGAATTGGTGCACTTTTGTATCGATTCGATGCGTCTTTCTCGGATTATTCTAAATAAATCAGAGTTCTTCCCCAATTTTACTTTTTTCTCGATTTCAGCGCCATCTGTCAATGGTTTTAAAAAAACTTGATTACTTTTTTATGGAGAATCTGAATATGAAATAAAAATGGGTGTTTCCATTTAAGATTTAAAAGTCCCTCCCTCCCCCACCCTACCCAAGGGGGCGGCGGCTGGAGGTCACATGTAGTATCATTTGATGTCCCCCATTGAGCTTACGAACTTGTCTTACGCACTACTTTTGCCCGATGTATAGTTTTCGAGACAATCTCATCGGAAACTTCAGATGGACCATCCTGTACGTTTTTTTTCCTCGAGTTCTTCACAGAGTTGTAGAGGTATCTATACAAAGTTTGTGTATTACACTGTAGGAAATACTGCAATTAGCCACAACAATTTTTTTTTTAGAAATGATTTTATTGTACAGCTATTAGATTCGGGTCTGAGCCCATCGTCAGACGGTAGCACTTATTTCTTCGCAAGGGAAACAGGGGGATACTAACAGATTGACTCAGATGAGGACGTCCTGGCAGACAGCAACACGCTGTTCAGAAGAATCAGGGCCCAAATAGTGTCTCTTTTCAGTAGTATTTCTATTTGGATGACCTTGCATGTGTTCTAAGTTGTTGGCGCCACGGTTCAGTAAATCCAACCCGAATACAAAAGAGGTGATTTAGGTACGTTAAATTAACATGCACCATCGTAATCCGATTATAAGGATAAGGAAACTTCCCTTAAGCCTGACGAGGATAGTTTTGTTAAATTGAATCCCCATGTCTGATTTCTTTTTAAGTGATGAACTTCTAGAACTTCCAGCTATCCTATTGAAGTCCTGTGATATCAATAAGAAAACTATATGGAGCACTTCACGGTGTACGAAATACATACGAAAATACCACGGAGCAACAGAAAATTTACGAAAGAAAATCTTGACGATTCCGAGAGTTATTCCTGTCCGAAAAGATTGTCAATAGAAACAAGAAAGAAAAGAAAAGGGAATGGAAGCTGATGAACCATTGCTTTCGGTTGTACAAACCAATTACATTTGAAAAGTTTCTGAACATTTCAGGTATATCTAGTAAAGATTCCTTAGATGCTAATTGCCGGACGTAGACATTTTCCTTGCCTTGCTCGTCCCAGAACGATTACGAATAGATAAATAAATTAGAGTACAAAAGAGACAATATCAGCAACTTACTTTTCCACCATTTGTACCTCACCATACCACGGTGAATACATAGCCGACTGAGGTTTCATAACATCTCCGCAGTATTATCTGTATGACCACAATCAAATGGTTCAAATGGCTCTGAGCACTATGGGACTTAACATCTGTGGTCATCAGTCCCCTAGAACTTAGAACTACTTAAACCTAACTAACCTAAGGACATGACACACATCCATGTCCGACGCAGGATTCGAACCTGCGACCGTAGCGACAATCAAATCACCCGATTCATTCGAGTCAGATGGCCTTCATTCTTTGAAAGAGTTTATTAATATCGGATGGGAAAACCACCGCTGTGTCATTGGTACGCCACCTCTTAGTGAGTGAATGTGTTCCTAGCCAAATGACTTGCTCTGTTTGTGACAAACTACCCCCCTTGCATTTGATACAATCTATTATCAGGAAGTTCAAAGCAGCTTTATGTCCGGAAGTACGTGGGCAGATTATTGCTTCAGTGGTGTTGATAAATTTCGTCCTGAAAAATTCAATTTTCACTGTGTTTAAATGGGTCTGAAGCAATAGCTTTTTCTAGGATCGCACAAGCAATGGTATGAATTTGAATGACCTTGTAGATCGGTGGACGTGAGGCGGTGGCAGTATTTTGTCATATAAACTCCTGTGTTATGAAACTAGCGATGTCGCTAACAAATGGCTCGGTTCGTACTTCGCGTAACTATAATGCTGAGGAAACGGAAAAGTTTACTGAGGGGACAGAAAGTCGGGGGATGGGATGAATCATAACTGAGTTCCAAGAGGTTCAGCCTTAGGTCCACTATGCTTTCGTGTACATACTGACGGATCGTTCATTTAATACACAAGTACGAGCACAGCTTGTTTTATGGTGCAGATCAAAGGGTGTAACACCATTCAAAAATTTAAACCACGATCAACAGTTAATATAGCAGAATATTCAAAGTTGTTGTTGCGTCTTGATGAGAATTTTATTTGTAAATAACACAGTTAATCGATTCCTGAAACACAGAACTTCATCCAAATCTGAAATCTAGTATTTCGATCATTTTAAGACAAATTCAGCTGATTTCGTTTCGTACGCCACTTTCCTTCTGTGCATGTGACTTGGGGCGACTGTTAAAGAGGCATAAATGGCACAGCAATCAAAGAAATGCAGGAAGGTCGTGGTGCACCTCGAAAGAAGACGGAGCCATATATACCGCAAAACTTAAGGCTATAGATGTTAATATGTGTAGGAGACATTACCCCTAACGGTCAAACAGCCAGAGGAGAACAGTAGCTGGCGATCATTACGTAAACTTCTCAACTACGCAAATGAAAAATTAGGTTAAAGGAACCCATAATTGGAAAAAATCCTATTTCATGATGACAATGCACATGCTTATCTAGAGACTTTGTAAATGAAAAAACGGAGGAATTCCATGCACGAATTGTTAGAAGATCAACGCTATTCATCTGGTTTGACATCCTTTGACTTCCATTTATTTCCACAGACTTACAGAAATTTGTATCTGGAGAACACTTAGGGATTGTGGATATCCAGAATTGTACTTCATGGATGCAGTCCACTAACTGTAACAACGCTGGAAATGTCGTATCGATATGAAAGAAGAAAATGTTTAGAATCATGTCAATTTTTGGTCTAGATGTTTCTGTCTTCCTGATAGGCCGGCAAATCATCTTCTTGCCCACAAAAAATGTTGCCAATTTTCATTTAATGATTGTCATATCATTTATTGCATTAACGGGCCTTTAAGGCCTACATCAGAAAAACAAAATAAATACGCACACTACAAATGGAAAAACAACACACTACAAAAATTATAAAAGAACACTTTAGAAAAAGCACAATAAAGATGCAGATCAGTCGCAGCAGAAGAGATAGCGATGCAGCTGGTAGTCCATCGTTGCCGGTCTCTGGCTTCATCTTCCATCCCTGTCGGCTTCTCTTGTTCAAGTACTATTAGCATTCGATCCTTTCAACGCGTCCTTGGCCATCCTTTGGGCAATTTTGTCATATGATGACATGGTTGGAGACCGTGGCTGTTTTTTTGAAGACAAATGTTGATGGTGTTGGGACAGCAACCAGCCACAAATTTACTTTCAGTTTTTTTATTCAAAGGGCACCGTTACCGGTTTCGAATCGTTACGATTTATCTTCGGACAGTTTACATGCTTTCCTTATAACATGTGGTGCGTTTTTTTAGAGATTAATTGCCGTGAAACGTCAGTCTGGATCGAATTCGTAAAGTTTTTCTATCAACTGCCTAGGGGTAAATTCATTTCACGACAAGTAATCTGTAAAAAACGCACCACGTGTTATAAGGAAAGCATGTAAACCGTCAGAAGATGAATGATAACGATTCGAAACCGGTAACGGTACCCTCTGAATAAAGGTACTGAAAGCAAATTTGTGGTTGGTTGCTCTCCCAAAACCGTCAACATTCCCTTGGGCGCTTGCTAGCAGGGAGGGATCTATCAGATCGAAAGATGCGACAAAACCACTGTAGCCACTTATGTCCAACTTATTCGGCCAATGCGTGGCTTCCAAACTGCTGCTACAGTTCGTCTTTCGTTCTGCGATCCCATTTACTTCCCATTGTATTGTCGATGGCTCTACAGATCTTTGGAAGTACCTTCCTCTCGGAAACACACGTTTCACAACCATATAAAAGTACCGACCGTACTATTGTCATGTACAGCCAGATCCCATTTTTCCTTGATATCAGTCCTGGCGTGAATAAATTGCTCAGACTATTATTCGTTGATCCACTTCTTTTGTCACTTCACTTTTATTACCCAGCATTGCTCCTACGTAGCTGAATTTTTGAACTCTTTCCAAAATATGCCCGTCAATAGCAATGGAGGGATGGGAGAGCTTGACGGCATGTTACAATAAAATATTTTGTTTTATTATCATTCACCACCAGCTAAAGTTTGTTCGCTTTGTGGAGAAATCAGGAAGTTATCAGAGCGTACTTGCTCCAGCGTGTCACCGAGAATCACAACCTCAGTAAATGCCGGGAATGTATCTGCTCCCACCATCTCAAGTTGAAAAGTATTGGCGCCAATGGATCTCCTTGTCTCAGTCCATTTCGAAAACTGAATGGTGGCGACAGTTGGCTGCCGAAACGTACTTCACAAGTTGAGTGAGAAAAGAAGGCTGAAATTAGAGGTCAATGATCTCATAAGCTTGTCGAAATTCACTGAAGATAATTTGTAATTTCCGATCGAAATCGTAAATTTTGCTATCAACTGCCTCGGGGTAAATTCATTTCACTGAGGCGCTGAGAACCATCAGGGTCTAAGGCAGCTTGTCGTCGAGCCCACATGTAAGTGAATATCGAGAAACCTGTGAGACAGCTTTCGTAAATGTTCACAGGTCTACTGCACAGACAAATCCAACTCACGATCAGATTAACAGTTGTCAGAAGTATGAATAAATGCTACGGTCTCACAATCGACGATGATGTGCTTTAGGCTCTTATGGTTCTCAGTGCCACGGCTGATGTTTGGCTTTAGCTATTTATCCAGGGAAGTGTGTATTTACAAACTGTTATTCAATATTATATACACAACACAAGCATTTTAAATTACATTAATACAATTTAAACACCATGACACACTGTGTAAAAAATGAAATCCATTGCCGCGCGGGATTCGCCAAGCACTCTAGGACGCTGCAGACATGGACTGTGCGGCTGGTGCCGGCGGAGGTTCGAGTCCTCCCTTGGGCATGGGTGTGTGTGTTTGTCCTTAGGATGATTTAGGTTAAGTAGTGTGTAAACTTAGGGACTGATGACCTTAGCAGTCAAGTCCCATAAGATTTCACGCACATTTGAACATTTTTTTGAAAGCCATTATTTCATTTCGCCTCTTGGACTATAACAATAAAAGTACGGAATAAATGTTTACAAGTGCTGTAGACAGTCCTCCGAATACGTCGCGTCTGGATACGTTGAACATATGAAGATCCATGGAAATGCACCGACAGGTAAACTGCTCATCCGACGACATCAAGGATGTACTAATTCGCCGATATCCGTCTTGTTTACCACTGATTCTTCGATAGTGCACATGAGTCATCTCACGCTAGATTCCAATTGAAAGAGTTCAAGAATTCAGTTACTTAGCAATACTGACTAATAAAAGTGACGCACTGCAGAGTGTGGAGGTCTCTTTGTCTGTACCTCACCGTCTGCATTATATGAAAATATCCGCTCCTTTCAGAAACCGGATAATTGTTGTTCTTAACAAGTATTTCATATTGCGAACACCGGATAATTGTTGTTCTTAACAAGTATTTCATATTGCGAACACCATACTATCAGATTGTTGAGGTCTGGGATGACATCTGGATGTTCGGCGCGGTACAGAGATGGCTGAACTTACTTTCCAGATAGTTGCGAAGAATAACAGCCGTGATCCAGCCTGATGGCCGGCCGCGGTGGCCGAGCGGTTCTAGGCGCTTCAGGCCGGAACCGAGCGACTGCTACGGTCGCAGGTTCGAATCCTGCCTCGGGCATGGATATGTGTGATGTCCTTAGGTTATTTAGGTTTAAGTAGTTCTAAGTTCTAGGGTACTGATGACTTCAGATGTTAAGTCCTATAGTGCACAGACGCATCTGAACCATTTGAACCAGCCTGATGCGTGTTATGTTACTTGTATATCGCCCAGACAGTTTTATCCGTAAAAACCAGGTTTCTGGCGGAATGCTTGGCTATATTGAAGCGTAATCTCTTTCTTTCAACTGTAGTGAGGTGTGTCCGTTGCTGAAAGACTTGCTTCCTTAAGCCGACAACGAAGTTTGTTGGCTGATATGTCCAAGCCACCTCCACCAATCCACCTCTTTCTTTCCGTATGCTGGATACGTTGAACATATGAAGAGTGTAGGATAAAGGGCGACGAAATGTCAATGGTCCCTCCAAACCCACCTCATTTTATCTTCTGGTGTAACCAATGACTCCTCAAGATAAGTTCTTCCAAAACTCAGGCGATAATTATAGGAAGCATCACTCGCATCTTCCGTCTCCATGACTTCTACCTCACCATTCTTATCCAGTCAACTGACACACTAAAATGTGTTGGACTAACAATCAACGGGCAACTAACGTTGAAACCTCATCTACTGACCAACCAAGAGAGAGCCCACAACAGATTAAAACTATTAACTGGCCGAACTTGGGGACTGATCCCTCCACTGTCCTCCACTCCTACGAAACCTTGATCCGACCCATCCTTTGCTACGCGAATGCTGCATGGATATCTGCCGCACCCTCCCAGAGCTCTGTAAGTCCCTCCAGCTCCTTCAACGCCATGCACTCGGCCTTGTCTTCCCCATCCGTCTACCTTCCCCAACACGGATCCTTTACCACAATTCCCACCTCTCCTCACTCGCATTGAACATCTCCCAACGATCTACACCTTCCGCAAAGTCGACTCCAATAATCCTATAGTTTCCCCTTTACTTTCCAACCCCATCACACTGCCGTGCCTCTACCATCACATCGCGCGTACAAACCCTCCACATAATCTCCAAAAGGAACTTCAACCTTCTCCTCCTCCAAGATCATGAGCTCCGTCCCGACATTTACCCCTCCTATCAACTTTATAAACACACCCACCTGTTTCAGAATCGTCAGGTCTCTCCCTCCCTCTCTTCCCCTATTTTCCCTTTGCCCCTTTTTTCCCTTGACACACTTCTTTCCCTGCCTCCTTTTTCCAAATCAAATTTTAGCTAACTAATAACCATTTACTCCAACCTCTCTTGTATCCCAACAGCCACACCCACCCTATCGATATATCCACACGTCCTCCATCCACATACCACCTGCATTCTACCCTCCTCAGTGACATATCTTTCCCTCCAGTAACAGACTACCAATCCCAGATCAGATCCTTCCAGCTATAGTGCCAGTGAAGTACTTCTTTTTAACATTAATGTTCTACTTGAAGGTTTTTAAAATTTTTTAAATGTAATCTTATTGTGTTTCTGATTTTTACCTTTTATTACAACTGTTTTTAACCAAAAGCGAAGGAAGTAATATCTCTTATACAAAAAAAACTTTCATTTTATTTTTTCCTTTAAAAGCTTTAGATCCACTGTAAATGTCTCACATTTTTATTCATTACTCTTTCATCTCGTTTAGATTTTCTTGACAACTGGCTGAAGAGCGGATTGAGTGCACCGCTGACAGCACCCCCCCCCCCCCCCCATATGGAGCGATCGAGATAAAATGTCAAAAAGAAAAAGTCGGTATGCGGCAGACAGATGCAGTGAAGTAGGCCATAAATCACATTACGTTTGTGTTTTTGTGTTAACTGTCAAAAAAATGTGTGTGAAATCTTATGTCACCTAACTGCTAAGGTCATCAGTCCCTAAGCTTACACACTACTTAACCTAAATTATCCTAAGGACAAACACACGCCGTCCGGAGTGGCCGAGCGGTTCTAGGCGCTAAACTCTGGAACCACGCGACCCCTACGATCGCAGGTTCGAATCCTGCCTCGGGCATGGCTGTGTGTGATGTCCTTAGGTTAGTTAGGTTTAAGTAGTTTTAAGTCTAGAGGACTGATGACCTCAGAAGTTAAGTCCCATAGCGCTCAGAGCCATTTGAACCATTTTTGACAAACACACACACCCATGCCGGAGGGAGGACTCGAACCTCCGCCGGGAAAAGCCGCACACTAACTTTCACATTGGCAGATTAATTTAAATACATCAAGCACTTGGCGGTTACTTTTGACGTCCCATTCTTGACTTCCTATGTTTTCGAGGGCGCTCCGTGAATTCGTAACAATAAGGATGTTGTTAAAAAGATTTGCTGCATATCTAAAGAACTTCCTGATTATGAGAATTTCATCAGCGAAGACGCTAGCTCCCAATGCAAGTTTAAAAGTAGCCCACGATTGTGCATCCTTGCAAAAGTAAGGGAGCAGCCGTATGTGTATATTTTGATCGATGTCGGCCACGTTGATGGTTTCAGCTGGAAGACGACAGTAGGAGTTGGATGATAAATGTGACCCTATAGGCTGAGAGAAGAATTTAGGCTGTTGATTCAACGCTTCGTATTCAGAGCTGAATGCAAAAGGCAGCCGGCCGTGGTGGCCGAGCGGTTCTAGGCGCTTCAGTCTGGAACCGCGCGACCGCTACGGTCGCAGGTTCGAATCTTGCCTCGGGCATGGATGTGTGTGATGTCCTTAGGTTAGTTAGGTTTAAGTAGTTCTGAGTTCTAGGGGACTGATGCACTCAGATGTTGATTCCCATAGTGCTCAGAGCCATATGAACCTTTTTTTTTTTTTTTGTTTTTTTTTTTGCAAAAGGCAGCGAGTCTTTCATTACAAAGAGCATCACATATCCTTGTTGTCTGCAACTTTGAAATAGTACAGTTGTTTCTCACTTTTGCGCCGAACGTTCCTATCGCATGTTTATAATGCGATTCCAAGGAGAGCCAGCTTTCCAACGCTGCCAACTTCCTTCTTCCTTGTTGTACGTATTGTAATGCTGGGTAGAATGAATCACCTAGTACGTCAAACTGAATGTTTACTGACGATCTACTAATCAGCAAAGGGTGAGTATTTCTTAAAGATGTTAACATTCTTCCCGCTTTTGCGCTGAACCGCACGCTTATCATACGGCTTGCAGTTCAGAGTTCACCGTCTACTTTCCAACGCTACCAACTTGCTCTGTGTTTGTTGTAGGTATTGTGCTGCCGGATGGAATGAGTCACCTACCTCGTCAAACTGAATGTTTACTGTCAAGCCACTTATCAGCAAAGGGTGGGTATTTGTTAAAGATGGTAACATTCTTCCCGTAACGGGACGACTTGGCATTGTGCGGCAGCTTCGTTTCGATAGGTATTGTCCAAGAAAGCGTTGGGACATGAACGAAAACTTTATCTTAACAAGTCTGCATGATGAGAATTCGACTCCATGCCTACTGCGTTTTACTTTAAATTAATTCGGTTTAACTGTGTGTCAGTCTGTATCAATGAAATAGGTGGAAATTACACTGGCAACGAGGTTTCTTTTCCTAGTGTTAAGCAAATAATGGAGTCGGCAATGTTATATCTACAGCTCCATATGACTACTCTCCAATTCACATTAAATGTTTGACAGAGGATTCATAGAACCACTTTCAGACTACTTCTAGACTGTTCCACTCTCCAATAGCCCGTCGCAAAAACGAGCTCGATTGCTCTTATTGTATTACGACGGGCATTTCTCCCTGTAGGTGGGTGTCAACAGATGTTTTGGCATTCAGAGAGGTAAATTGATGATTGAAATTCCGTGAAAAGATCTCGTCGCAACAAGAAACGTCCTTGATCGCCACCTTAACACGCTTATCATATCCGGGACACTCTCTCCCCTATTTCGTGATAATACGAAACGAGTTGTCGTTCTTTGAACCATTTAGGTGTCCTCTGTCAATCCTATCTGGTAGGAATTCCATCTCCGTCCGAACAGGTCTCGGAAGACCCTAACGGTACTGACCGACCGTCGTGTCATCCTCAGTGTAGAGACGTCACTGGATGCGGATACGGAGGGGCGTGTAGTCAAGCACGCCGCTCTTCCGGCCGTTACCACTTTTCGTGACCGGAGCCGTTACTTCTCAATCAAGTAGCTCCTCAATTTGCGTCACAAGGGCTGAGTGCACCCTGCTTGCCAACAGCCCTCGGCAGACCTGGCGGTCACCCATTCAAGTGCTATCCAAGCCCGCCAGCGCTAAACTTGGGTGATCTAACGGGAACCGATGTTAACATTGCGGCAACGCCGCTCAGTTGCCACTTTTCGCACGATACAGATATCTTGTCTAAATCATTTCACGAATTTGATCAAGTATGGGTGGTACGCAGCGCAATATGCAGAACAACGGCAGACCATTTTTTGCTCCTTTCCAGTTCTGCCTAAATAAAATTATCAATTGGTGTGAAGTGCCTGAATGCGTTAATTTTTTTTTTTTTATCAGATGCGCCCGGTATAATGAAAATATTTGTTTTCGTCATCCAATAGAGACTTCGCATTTATGTCACAGCTGCAGGCAATAAACAAAGAACTGTTTCATTGTTAGCAGAATATACATATTCATCCATTATCGTAAGAATTGTGGTATGGGAAATAGTTATAAACTACAGGGTTATTACAAATGATTGAAGCGATTTCACAGCTCTACAATAACTTTATTATTTGAGATATTTTTACAATGCTTTGCACACACATACAAAAACTCAAAAAGTTTTTTTAGGCGTTCATAAATGTTCGATATGTGCCCCTTTAGTGATTCGGCAGATATCAAACCGATAATCAAGTTCCTCCCACACTCGGAGCAGCATGTCCCCATCAATGAGTTCGAAAGCATCGTTGATGCGAGCTCGCAGTTCTGGCACGTTTCTTGGTAGAGCAGGTTTAAACACTGAATCTTTCACATAACCCCACAGAAAGAAGTCGCATAGGGTTAAGTCGGGAGAGCATGGAGGCCATGACATGAATTGCTGATCATAATTCCACCACGACCGATCCATCGGTTTTCCAATCTCCTGTTTAAGAAATGCCGAACATCATGATGGAAGTGCGGTGGAGTACCATCCTGTTGAAAGATGAAGTCGGCGCTGTCGGTCTCTAGTTGTGGCATAAGCCAATTTCCCAGCATATCCAGATACACGTGTCCTGTAACGTTTTTTTTTTTTTTTTGCAGAAGAAAAAGGGGCCGTAAACTTTAAACCGTGAAATTGCACAAAACACGTTAACTTTTGGTGAACTGCGAATTTGCTGCAGGAATGCGTGAGGATTCTCTACCGCCCAGATTCGCACATTGTGTCTGTTCACTTCACCATTAAGAAAAAATGTTGCTTCATCACTGAAAACAAGTTTCGTACTGAACGCATCCTCTTCCATGAGCTGTTGCTACCGCGCCGAAAATTCAAAGCGTTTGACTTCGTCATCGGGTGTCAGGGCTTGTAGCAATTGTAAACGGTAAGGCTTCTGCTTTAGCCTTTTCCGTAAGATTTTCCAAACCGTCGGCTGTGGTACGTTTAGATTCCTGCTTGCTTTATTCGTCGACTTCCGCGGGCTACGAGTGAAACTTGCCCGCACGCGTTCAACCGTTTCTTCGCTCACTGCAGGCCGACCCGTTGATTTCCCCTTACAGAGGCATCCAGAAGCTTTACACTGCGCATACCATCGCCGAATGGAGTTAGCAGTTGGTGGGTCTTTGTTGAACTTCGTTCTCAAGTGTCGTTGCACTGTTATGACTCACTGATGTGAGTGCACTTCAAGCACGACATACGCTTTCTCTGCTCCTGTCGCCATTTTGTCTCACTGCGCCCTCGAGCGCTCTGGCGGCAAAAACCTGAAGCGCGGCTTCAGCCGACCAAAACTTTATGAGTTTTTCTACGTATCTGTAGTGTGTCGTGACCATATGTCAATGAATGGAGCTACAGGTGAATTTATGAAATCGCTTCAATCATTTGTAATGGCCCTGTATTTAATGTCAACAAATTATAGTCCCGGATGATGGAAGTTGTCAATAAAATAATATCATACACTGCCTTGATTTTCTTTCCGCTGCTAGTCAGTTATGTAACAATTACGTTTGCAACAGTTTAACTGTAGATATGATCTGCAAGTTATTCGAGAAAATAATGAAGTAATATATTTTTGGTATGGTTTAAGTGCTTAAAATTCACGTATGTGCGTTTTTGACTTTGCTCTACGTCTTCTTGTCACGGTTGCGTCCGCTTCTTTGCCGATTCGAGAGCCTGGCAGGAAGGGCTGTACAAATCTCTGTTATAAGCGGTTGTTCGCGGTTCAAAAATGAGTAACTTAAACATTAGAAAAAATACCTGGAGTGCGTCTTAACAGCTAAGATTCCGACAGTGCATTTCTTCCGGTGTATTCACCTGTTTAAAAAACTCATTAATGTAGGTTTCGACACGTCGGATTCCCATTCCTTTGTTAGTTAGCGTAAGGCGTGTGCCCACCGTATCGATTGCAGCTGTCGCATGTCATCAAACCCATCAGAAACATGGAGCAGCGGTATATATAGCATAAACGTCCCACATGTTTACAATAGCCGTCCAAATCGGCTACTGCAGAACGTTTGTTTGGTATCAGTCATCCCATGGAATATAACAACACAGAGTTTCTGGCGTGTACTTTCAGCAATTGGGATAGCGTTATTGTAGAAGCAGTCGTGTTTAAATGAGCAAGTGACCTTATAAACACAGCTTAAATTCTGCATGGAATCATTTCTCTCCTTGGTCAAATTACAAAGAACTAACGTTACTTGGTCATACGATGATAATTAATATTCACTATCGATAACTTCTGACTTGGTCATCTTTGCTTGTGTAGTGGCGCTAGTTGTTTGGGGTGCGTGTCGTCTTTCTGCATACGGCGGCTTTTGTTTTCTGGCTGACGTATCCCCTCCTACCGAGGGTTTAAACTTCCCTGCAAAGTGTTCTCTCGCATTTGTGCCTTGAAAATGAAGGATCGTTTACCTCTCGAAATATCGACAGTTGTCGAAGATGCCATCCGCCTGCATCCCCCTTGGCTGTTTGAACATTTTATATGCCGGGATATACTCAGGTTTCATAAATTCATCTGTTTAAACTGCTATCATTACTACGTTTGTTAAAAACTGTCAACAGCCCCACGCAGTCTTCTTAAAGCGTGACGCCGTTGTCCGTCCTGCTCCAGAGAGGTGTGGCAAGAATCATTACGATTAAGAGATCCTACAGCAGACGAAGTTCTTGCCATACCGCAAGCATTCGAAGTACCACAGGTCGCCAATCAACAGTTTGAAGAAATAGCAGAAGTACCTGCAGTACGTTCTGTATCACAGCAACGATGTTTTTCATCTTCAAATAGAGGCGTGTTTTTCTTCAAATGGTTCAAATGGCTCTGAGCACTATGGGACTTAACATCTGAGGTCATCAGTCCCCTAGAACTTAGAACCACTTAAACCTAACTAACATAAGGACATCACACACATCCATGCCCGAGGCAGGATTCGAACCTGCGACCGTAGCGGTCACGCGGTTCCAGACTGTAGCGCCTAGAACCGCTCGGCGACCCTGACCTGCCTGTGTTTTTCTGAATGGTACTCTGCTGATACGTACGATGCATCACTAAAAATGTGTTTCGACGTCCTCATACCCTGTCATGCCTCAGTACCAAGATCTACCACGTCTAATCAGATCAGGCAACCTTTCTTCCATAGCGTCCAATGGTTGAGTTCTTGAGGCAGTGTCCTGTGACGTGTGGAAAACAGTGATACCCGTTTTGGGTGGTAGCTTATATTCCCTCTGACTGGGAGGTAGTTCTGAATGGAGTTGTAGCTCGCCTGTTGTTCGGCATCGAAACAGCCAGTGATTCACTGTGATGTTTCCTGTATATCTCTTGTAAGAATCCTATGCAGTCGGTGGCAACTCCTGTTGTCAAATAACTTGACCCTTCGAGATTTCTACGACACACCATTGACACGATGTCACGTGGATACCCCAGTGCGTGCACAACCCCAGAGATGAAGTGTGCCACGACAAAATGTGCTAACATCCCGCGTGTTGCACTCACTGCGCTCAAATGTCACGCAGACGATCAGTACGAGGTACGACCACAACCCAGCACTCTCTCAAACATAGCAGTTTGATCTAATTAAATCGAATGTATTTTGGATCGTATTCGTTCTTGCAGTGCACTACCTTCGTTCCCATATCGTTGGGTGACCTACAGAACATTAACAAAATCTGCGAGCACCTTCCTTTTGGACCTAACGCTTACGTCCAGCGTCTTAATCATTGGGATGAGGCACCTACGCAGCCTAAGTAGCTATCTCCTTTTCTTGTTGTTTCATATCTTCCCCCTTATCTTGCTTATTATCAGTCCTTGTACGACATGGCATCTTCTCATCAACGTTTCTTCAAATTCTCGTTGAGCCTCATAAATTCTGTACCACTCCTAATACTGTTTACTCTTAATTCACTTCTGCTCCTCGTCAACTCTCCTATTTCGTACAAAACTTGGTTTTGTTGCGGATCATGCTGGTTCTTGTGATATCTAGAACACTTCATCGAAGAGTATTAGTTTTCACGCTAGTTCTCAAATCTTAGCCCTTTAGTAACTGAGATATACAGGGTGGTCCATTGATAGTGACCGGGCCAAATATCTCACGAAATAAGCATCAAACAAAAAAACTACAAAGAACGAAACTCGTTTAGCTTGAAGGGGGAAACCAGATGGCGCTATGGTTGGCCCGCTAGATGGCGCTGCCAAAGGTCAAATGGATATCAACTGCGTTTTTTTTAAAATAGGAACCCCCATTTTTTATTACATATTCGTGTAGCGCGTAAGAAAATATGAATGTTTTAGTTTGACCACTTTTTTCGCTTTATGATAGATGGCGCTGTAATAGTCACAAACGAATAAGTTCGTGGTATCACGTAACATTCCGCCAGTGCGGACGGTATTTGCTTTCTTGATGCATTACCCGCGTTAAAATGGACCGTTTACCAATTGTGGAGAAGGTCGATATCGTGCTGATGTATGGTTATTGTGATCAAAATGCCCAATGGACGTATGCTATGTATTCTGCTCGGTATCCTGGACGACATCATCCAAGTGTCCGGACCGTTCGCCGGATAGTTACGTTATTTAAGGAAACAGTAGCAGACAAATTGCGCGAGAATCGGGAATCTAAGAACGTCGGTGTTGAGAATGCTACATCAACATCGATTGCACCCGTACCATATTTCCATGCACCAGGAATTTCATGGCGATGACTATGAACGTCGTGTACAGTTCTGTCACTGGGCACAAGAGAAATTACGGGATGATGACATTATTTGCACGCTTTCTATTTAGCGACGAAGCGTTATTCACCAACAGCGGTAACGTAAACCGGCATAATATGCACTATTTGGCAACGGAAATTCCACGATGGCTGCGACAAGTGGATCATCAGCGACCTTTGCGGGTTAATGTATGGTGCGGCATTAGGGAGGAAGGATAACTAGCCCCCATTTTATCGATGGCAATCTAAATGGTGCAATGTATGCTGATTTCCTACGCACTGTTCTACCGATGTTACTACAAGATCTACATCTACATCCATACTCCGCAAGCCACCTGACGGTGTGTGGTGGAGGGTACCTTGAGTACCTCTATCGGTTCTCCCTTCTATTCCAATCTCGTATTGTTCGTGGAAAGGATTGTCGGTATGCCTCTGTGTGGGCTCTAATCTCTCTAATTTTATCCTCATGGTCTCTTCGCGAGATATACGTAGATGTTTCACTGCATGAAAGAATGGCGATGTACTTCCAACATGATGGATGTCCGGCACATAGCTCGCGTACGGTTGAAGCGGTATTGAATAGCAGATTTCATGACAGGTGGATTGGTCGTCGAAGCACCATACCATGGCCCGCACGTTCACCGGATCTGACGTCCCCGGATTTCTTTCTGTGGGGAAAGTTGAAGGATATTTGCTATCGTGATCCACCGACAACGCCTGACAACATGCGTCAGCGCATTGTCAATGCATGTGCGAACATTACGGAAGGCGAACTACTCGCTGTTGAGAGGAATGTCGTTACACGTTTTTTCCAAATGCATTGAGGTTGACGGACATAATTTTGAGCATTTATTGCATTAATGTGGTATTTACAAGTAATCACGCTGTAACAGCATGCCTGCCTTCTTGGAAATGATAAGCTCAAAACGGTACATGTATCACATAGGAAAAACCGAAATAAAATATTCAAACGTACCTACGTTCTGTATTTTAATTTAAAAAACCTACCTGTTATCAAATGTTCGACTAAAATTGTGAGCCACATGTTTGTGATTATTACAGCGCTATCTATCACAAAGCGAAAAAAGTGGTCCAACTAAAACATTCATATTTCTTTACTTACTACACGAATAGGTAATAAAAAAATGGAGGTTCCTATATATAAAACGCAGTAGATATCCGCTTGACCTATGGCAGCGCCATCTAGCGGGCCAACCATAGCGCCATCTGGTTTCCCCCTTCAAGCTAGACAAGTTTCGTTCTTTGTAGTTTTTTCGTTTGACGCTTATTTCGTGAGATATTTGCCCCGGTCACGATCAACAGACCATCCTTTATAATTTCTAAATATTTTAATGCCTTGAATTCTGTTCTTAACTTGATTCTATACATTTTCTAATTTACAACTAAATTTCCAGAATGAGATTTTCACTCTGCAGCGGAGTGTGCGCTGATATGAAACTTCCTGGCAGATTAAAACTGTGTGCCCGACCGAGACTCGAACTCGGGACCTTTGCCTTTCGCGGGCAAGTGCTCTACCAACTGAGCTACCGAAGCACGACTCACGCCCGGTACTCACAGCTTTACTTCTGCCAGTACTAAATTCTTCGAGCCAGTCGATCTTCATCTGTGGCTAACTAGTTTGGGTCGACTTAGTTAATATGTTATACATCCAAAATTAGCTGTCTAGATCGAACTTCGTTTATCCACATACATTGAACGTTTCGGCTGATTGCTGTCATCGGATCAAAACACAAGGAAAAAGCAGTGCAGTGCGTCACATCAAACAGAAATTAAAAGTACCATTTTAAGTGCATATTGTCTTCCATTATCAATGTTTGTTAGACATCTCATCAATCTGTGGTCACCAGAAGTTTTACTAAAATGTTAATTAATCACTGAAATAATATTTAAACTGAAAGTCTTTGATGTTACTGAACCAAGTCTTTCGATGAAAATGACTTCATACGACTGACAAAAGTGTAAATAAGACGGAAGTTTCGTTCATGCAGTACTTATTTGCAACATATTCTCCTACTGGTACTCGGAAAATAATTAGGAAACAGGAGCAGGATCTTACCCAATATAATACTGTATTCGTAAAACAACAAAGTTCCCACAAACTATAGTCATGAAGTCAACTGGACAGACATCAAGCAGACCATTGGTTAGGATTACCATACGACTCTACAGCCTATCTAAGTTATTGCTCTTACGCAGTAAGTGAAGGTGATGTACATAACTGAAGACGACAATGTTCCTTCTTTGCCTCGTGATGACTGGGTGTTGTGTGATGTCCTTAGGTTAGTTAGGTTTAAGTAGTTCTAAGTTCTAGGGGACTGATGGCCATAGATGTTAAGTCCCATAGTGCTCAGAGCCACGACAACGTTCCACCGGTCCCCCTCGCTCCGTGCATAACGTATTGACTGCATTTTCATAAGAACAACTAGTTCGTTGCAACCCATACTGTGCCAAGCTAGCGAAAATACCCGAAGTCGCCAAATTACTGTTCGCATTTACTTACGAAAGTTACGTCCACAGATTCGTCATCACAGTGAACAGCAGATAGGTTGTGAAGCAGGCCGCTCACGCACATTTCATTGGCCTTCCATTTTACATCATATATATTACACCTGTCGTGGAGGTTACAACTTGTCAACAAGGTGAAGGATAATCATCGATAAGAAATAGATATAAACCAGCTCACGGCACAGATATGTCAGAAGAAGTTGTTTGGTATACTTTAAATGGGCAGATAACTATGAGCTAGCTTTGTGCCAAAAGGTAATGCGTTTTTTTTTTTATTTTTTTATTTTTTTTTGTTGCTGACCAAAAGCAATCGGCACCGCCTTCAGCAAAAGCAAGGACGAAAACGAATATTTGGGTTATTTTAAACAGGTCGAACAGATTTTGTAAAGCGGTCTGTTTATGCGGATGAAATGTTCGTCCACAGCAGTCTCACTCATTAAAAACAATAATTCTTACAAAGGGTTGACATCGGAATCCGCATCCGACTACTTTTACACGGATAAGTTTTTCAGTAATTCACAGTATAAAGATTGTACAGTCACGAACAGTGCACACTCGATAAATACATACCAGTATATTTGTTTTCATACAATATTGTATTTTTGTTTGTTTATTTAAAATTAATAGAAAGAAAGAAGTTACTACAAACCAACTATGATAAACAGTTTTTCACCATTTTCACGTGAGAGTTCCCGTCTTACTCTCAATTGGCGGACTGCGAGCAAGGGAACGGAAGAGATGGTTTGTTTACAGTTGCTTCGATGTTTATCCGATTTCGTGATAAGTGATGTCTTTCTCCAGGAGTTGTTAAAGAAACGAATACTTCTGTTACCCTTTCACCTACTCGACTTACGAACGATAAGCAGATGTTCCATCAATTATTCAGCACATATCCGTATGAAGAACTCGACTGTTGAGTGGAAGTGTGTCATTTAACAAATGAGATTTACAGCAAATACTTGTAGAACAAAGTCTCAGAGCTTTTTTTTTAATTCATGCACCTTCCGCCAACATAAGTTATCGTTAATGTATGACCTGGAGTCACTACAGAGCGGTTTCAGGCACAATTTTAGGGTCACCTGAAACTGACGATTGATTCCGTCCTGAATAGCAATTTATACGCATGCGTGTGGCACAGCACAACGTTGGCTAGCATTGCTTCACGCTGCCGGCTGAATAAGTGAAACTGTAACTGTGGGACAACGGCCAGAACCGCAAGAGAACAGAGGTGAATGTGGCTATCATCGCCCTGACTACAAGCACGCCAAGAATGAAGAATTCATGTGGGGCCCTATGTCACTAACGTTACGGTTGACCTCCGTATTGATCGATGGCTCAGTACGTCAATTGTGGACGTCGCTTTCTCTGAAGTGTTGGGAAAATATGCTACTGAGGCAGTCGCAAACGGCACGTCAGCTGTTTAGCAACGAATTATTTACGCTGTTTTCCCCTGAAAGCCCCTGCTGTGCATCCACAACATTGACGGTGCTTATATGTGAGGTTGCCTGATTTTCTCCGAAGTTCACACGAAACATTCCCCGTGTTTTCGTGTAGCTGCCTTTTTGAGTGTCGTAACACCAGTTCGTAGCTCCTTCTGATGGTCTCAAGACTTGCTACACTCACCGTAAATATGCTGTACACCGCATGAGTATCACTACAGTAACATCAAGTGGTAATGTAATCAGTGATTTTCCAGTGAACAGCGAACGAGAGACGTATTCAGTAAGCTTCCGTGTATTACTAAAAGTGCTCCGGTGTTAAAATGTACAGTTCCATAACGTCACTGTGTTTAGAAAAACGGTTCAAATGGTTCTGAGCACTATGTGACTTAACTTCTGAGGTCATCAGTCGCCTAGAACTTAGAACTAATTAAACCTAACTAACCTAAGGACATCACACACATCCATGCCCGAGGCAGGATTCGAACCTGCGACCGTAGCGATCGCTCGGCTCCAGATTGCAGCGCCCAGAACCGCACGGCCACTCCGGCCGGCCTGTGTTTAGAACAGTGTAGTATCCGATAACAAGAATACTGACGAATATTTTGCTCAAGTCACATGGTTTAACGTTTTATGAGTTTATGAAACAGAGCGCCCACACGGAATAGAACGATGTCACAAAATTATTATTAGGTAAGGCGAATGGAAGACAGATTTCTTGGAAGGATTGTGTAGTACATCTATTAAGGAAGTCGAATACTACACACTAGTGCGACGATTTCCAGTGTATTGGAGTCCTTGTCAAGCAGACATGTCCGCAGACTTCGAAAGACGCACTGCTAGAATACTCAGATACAGTATAGCCCATACTAATGTGTAACAAAGGTGTTGTGGGAATTTAAACAGGAATCTTCGGATGAAGGACGGTGCTGTTCTCGCGTTATCCTCTTTGATAAATATATAGAGCCGGTAACCGACGAATCTGTGACAATTCTGTTACAACCATTGCATATCTCCTATAGGGATGACAGAACAAGAGATTAGCGTATGTACAGGTGCATATAGACAGTCATTTTTCCTTTGCTCAAAATGGGAATGGTATACGTAAAAAAATCGCTACTATTGGTGCGAAGTACCCCCCCCCCCACCCCCGCTAATCATTGTACAGTAGCTTACGAAGTACATACACTGAAAGAAACAAATGAAACAAGGTCAAGGACAAGGTTATTTTATCGGCAAATGAGGTGACAGTTAGTTCAGCATTGTAGGATACGATAACAATTTCAGATAAAATGAAACACACACGTCACGATATAGCATGCCCAAACAGTCGCCTCATTACACAGTTTACACCCTCTCTGGCAACAACGCAAGCGTCTATCCTCGCATATAAAGGATCATTAAGGTGCCGAATGGCATCCTGTCAGAGACTGTCCCAAGCATCTTGAGTTTTTTGTTCAAATGTGTGTTAATTTCTAAGGGACCAAACTGCTGAGTTAATCGGTTCCTAGACTGACACACTACTTAAACTAACTTATGCTAAGAACACCACACACATGCCCGAGGGAGGACTCGAACCTGCGGCGGGAGGGGCCGCGCAATCCGTGAAATGGCGCCTCAAACCGCGCGGCTGCGTTTTTTGATGAAATTCGACAATGGCTCTTGCAGACCCTGCTGAACGAGTAAGTTTCCGCTTCATCTTGACCCATACTGATGAACTGGCGAGAGGTCTGGTGATTTTGCTAGTGAAGAACGCAATGCGTCGCAGTTGCCGGGTGTGGACATGCACTGTCATACAGCAAACGGATATCTCCTTCTTGTCGTAGAAATTGCAGCAGCAAGGGGATAAAAGTCTTGCACTACAGCTTAGCCCTATTTTTCTCAGGATTTCCAGCATCTTGCACCACCTGACATCGTCGAATGCTTTTTCCAATTCGACAAATCCTATGAACGTGTCTCGATTTTTCTTCAGTCTTATGAGGGTCACTCCAAAAGAAATGCACACTACTTTTTAAATCCATCTTTTATTCTACATGTTTGAAAGTTTTACAGTGTGTTGATACATCCCTTAGGAACAATATTTTCATTTCTTCACATAATTTCCATCCCTCTCAACTGCCTTACGCCATCTTGGAACCAGCGCCTGTATACCCGCACGGTAAAATTCTGGACCAACCTGTTGGAGCCACTGTTTGGCAGCGTGCACTAGGGAGTCATCATCTTCAAACCTTGTTCCACGAAGAAAATCTTTCAGTTTCCCAAAGAGATGATAGTCACATGGAGCCAGGTTAGGACTGTAAGGTGGGTGTTTCAGTGTTGTCCATCTGAGTTTTGTGATCGCTTCCATGGATTTTTGACTGACATGTGGCCGTGCATTGTCGTGCAACAGCAAAACATCCTACTTTTGCCAATGTGGTCGAACACGACTCAGTCGAGCTTGAAGTTTCTTCAGTGACGTCACATATGCATCAGAATTATGGTGGTTCCACTTGGCATGATGTCCACAAGCAAGAGTCCTTCGGAATCGAAAAACACTGTAGCCATAACTCTTCCAGCAGAGAGTGTGGTTTTGAATTTTTCTTTCTTGGGTGAATTTCGCATGATGCCACTCCATTGATTGCCTCTTCGTCTCTGGTGAAAAATGATGGAGCCATGTTTCATCACCTGTCACAGTTCTTCCAAGAAATTCATCTCCACCATTCTCGTACTGTTCCAAAATTTCGCTGCAGACCGTTTTTCTTCAAAAATGGTTCAAATGGCTATGAGCACTATGGGACTCAACTGCTGAGGTCATTAGTCCCCTAGAACTTAGAACTAGTTAAACCTAACTAACCTAAGAACATCACAAACATCCACGCCCGAGGCAGGATTCGAACCTGCGACCGTAGTGGTCTTGCGGTTCCAGACTGCAGCGCCTTTAACCGCACGGCCACTTCGGCCGGCCCGTTTTTCTTGTTTCTTTGTGAGCCACTGTCAACATCCTGGGAACCCACCTGGCACAAACTTTTTTAACGCCAACACTTTCAGTATTCTGCAAACACTTCCTTCCCCTACCGCAACGTAGCATGCAATTCGTTTACTGTGATGCGTCTGGCCAAGTTGCTGACAAGAATAATATGCATAAGAATTGAAAGGAAAATACAGGAGCTGCTAGATGATGATCAGTTTGACTTTAGGAAATGTAAAGGCCCAGAGAGGCAGTTATGACACTGCAGTTGATAATGGAAGTACGAATTGGTGAATTCGTTAACTCTCTGCACATTGTCTGGAGTGTGTGTAGTACGAGTCCTGCCGCTGCGAGGACAATCCTCAATATTGCCCTGCCCGCTTTCATCACGTAACCTGGTTGCCCACCCACTAACTGTACTGCGATCGACAGCAGCATCTCCGCACACCCTTTTCAACCTCTTGTGGATGTTTCCCACTGTCTCGTTTTCACAGCACAGGAATTCTATGACAGCACGTTGCTTCTGACGAACGTCAAGTGTAGCAGCGATCTTGTAGACATGCAGTGACGGCGCCACTCACGGGAACAGGTTGAACTAAGTTTAAAAAGAAGCGGGAAGGATGTATCTACACACTGTAAAACTTTCACACATGTAGAATGAAAACTGTATTTTTACAAAATTAGTGTTCATTTCTTTTGGAGTGACCCTCGTACTTCCATTATCAACTGCAATGTCATGACTGACTCTCTGGGCCTTTACCTTTCCTAAAGTCAAACTGATCATCATCTAGCAGATCCTGTATTTTCCTTTACATTCTTCTGCATATTATTCTTGTCAGCAACTTGGATGTATAAGCTGCTAAGCTGATTGTGTAATAATTCTCGCACTAATTGGCTCTTGCAGTCTTGGGAATTGTGTGGATGATGTTTTTCAGAAGTCAGATGGTATATCGCCGGTCTCATACATTGTACACACCAACGTGAGTAATCGTTTTGTTGCCACTTCCTCCACTGATTTTCGATATTCTGGGGAATCGTTATCTACCTTTACTGCCTTATTTGATTTTGAGTCTCCCAAGACTCGTCTAAATTCTAATAGTGGGTCCCCTATATTTTCCCTATAGAATCCTGTTTCTCATCCTATCACGTCATCAGGTAAGTCCTCCCCTCACAGAGGGCGTCATGTACTGTTTCATCAATCTGCTCTCTCCTTCGCATTTAACAGTGGATTTCCCACTGCACTCTTAACATTACGGCTCTTGCTTTTAATTTCACCGTAGGTTGCTTTGACTTTTCTACATGCTGAGTCAGTCCTTTCGACAATCATTTCTTTTTTGCTTTCTTCACGACGATACTGAAATCAAATAACATAAGCGACTCTGACAAGAGCCAATTTGTTATGGCACAACTTCTGGAAACGACGATCTCGGAAACGGTGAAACTGATCTGTTGTTTGCGTCCTTCTGTCGTGGGTACCAATGGAAAGTGGCTGAAAAGTTGTAAAATTACAAATACGGGACAAGGAATTGAAAGTCCAGACCTCGTCGCACATGGTGGAAGCCCGAAGATTGGCAGCTCCGTAAAGCAGATTGTGACACGTATGCCGACAAACTACAATGCTGGTGCCGGCATAGAAGTTACCGAGGACACCGATCAGCGCACATAGTTGAAGATGGGGCTCCACAGCAGACTAACCCTGTGTGTTCCAATTTTTTTTTAACTGACTTGCATTATCTTGGTCATGTTATAAACAGCCAAAGTGTACATCTTCTTCAGTCACATTGGTTAGCCACATGAGATTTGCCAGTTCCAAAGCGATGTCACAGAATTACAGTCAGTTTTGGGGAAAATGAAATATTATATTCGGTTGATACTCACTGCTACATAAATCTCAGCTCCACTGCATCGCTTGCGTCGCAAGAATGTCCCCTCTGTTTGGACAGATGAGCGTCAAGTCGCTTTTCAAAAACTTAAAGATGCATTGCTCAGTGATCGATGCTTAGTTCACTTTGATCCTGACAAACCAGTTGTGTTGCAAGTTGTCGCTACCTCTTACGGAGTCGCTGCTTGCGACACACCTTTGTTATTACGCAAAGTTAAGTACTGTCAGTTAATCCATTAAGAGGATTTGGTTGAATTTTTGTCCAGCGATCCGAGAAAGCAGCTTTCCTAGGCACACTATATTAGACGAGTTGGCAGAACACAACAGTGGCCCAGTGGCATGACATCATTGTTTGGCAACATGAAGCCCATAAACGGCTGCAAAAGATCTCCAAGTTGCGGAACATAGCCATTTATAGTCAATGATCGGTTCAGTTGGACCACAGGATTCAGTCCGTTCCATGTAAACCCAGCCCTCACAATTGCGGAGCCACCGCCAGCTAGCACGGTGCTTTCTTAACAACCTAGGTCCATGGCTTCATAGGGTCTGTGCCACACTCGAACCTGAAATCGAGACTCATCTGTCCATTCCACAGTTATCCAGTCGCCAGGAGTCCAACCTATTTGGTCACGAGCCCAGGAGAGCCGCTGCAGGCGATGTCGTGCTGTTGGAAAGGCACTCGTGTGAGTCATCTGCTCCCATAGCACACTAACGCCAGATTTCGCCGCACTGTCCTAACCGGTACGTTCGTCGGACATCCCGCATTGATTTCTGAAGTTATTTCGCGCAGTGTTGCTTATCTGTTAGCACTGACAACTCTACTCAACCGCTGCTGCGGTTGCTTGGCCAAGGTCGTCGGCGTTATCAGTGGTGAGAGGTAATGTCTAAAATTTGATATTCTCGACGAATTCTTGATACTGTAGATATCTGAATACTGAAGGCCCTAACGAATTCGGAAATTGAACGTCCCAAGCGTCTAGCTCAAACAACCATCGTGCATTCAAATCTGTTAATTCCCGTCGTTAGGCCATATCCACGTCGGTTGCAATGGGCACTGGTTTATCGAGAAAGGACTGTGGATCAGTGGAAACGTGTCACTTCGTCAGATGAATTACGTTTCTTGTAAAACAAGATCTGATCATGTCCGGATACTACGTCATCAAGGCGAACGGCTGTGAGAAACATTTATGAACTCAGGTCGATGGGGACAGTATTATGCTACAGAAGACATCAACACGGGACCCATGATAACTATGTTAGGCTCCACAACAAGTGTGGACTACGTGAACATTGCTAAGGGCCATCAGATCACACTTAATGTCTTCCCCGACGCGGATGGCAATGCCAGAAATGTACTTCAGTGGTATGAGGACAGTGGACTCATGCTGATATCTCGGCCACGTATGGGACACTACTGTCCGTCAGCTTCGCACCTTCAAACCACTAACATGTACTGCGTTCCAAATGTTGCTCAACACACTATTAAGCGGGCGACCATACACTGAGGTGACAAAGGTCATGGGATAGCAATATGCACATATACCGATGGCGCAGTTATCACGTTCACAAGGTATAAAAGGGCAGTGCGTTGGTGGAGCTAACATTTATACTCAGGTATTCGTGTAAAAGATTTCCGATTTGATTATGACCGCACGACGGGAATTAACAGAATTTGACGCGGGATGGTAGTTGGAACTAGACGCATGGGACATTCCATTTTGCAAATTCTTAGGGCAGACAACGCAATGCGGTGGCCGATAGTCTTCACTTAATGACCGAGAGCAGCGGCGTTTGCATAGAGTTGTCAATGCTAACAGACAATCAACACTATTTGAAATAACTATAGAAATCAATGTGGGACGAAGAACGAACGTATCCGTTATGGCACTGCAGCGAAATTTGGTGTTAATGGGCTATGGCAGTAGACGACCGACGCGAGTGGCTTTGCTAGTAGCACATCGCTTGCAGCACCTCTCATTGGCTCGTGATCATATTACACTACTGGCCATTAAAATTGCTACACAACGAATATGACGTGCTACAGACGCGAAATTTAACAGATGCTATGATATGCAAATGATTAGCTTTTCAGAGCATTCACACAAGGTTGGCACCGGTGGTGACACCTACAAGGTGCTGACATGAGGGAAGTTTCCAACCGATTTCTCATACACAAACAGCAGTTGACCAGCGTTGCCTGGTGAAACGTTGTTATGATGCCTCGTGTAACGAGGAGAAATGCCTACCATCACGTTTCCGACTTTCATAAATATCGGATTGTAGCCTATTGCGATTGCGGTTTATCGTATCGCGACATTGCTGCTCGCGTTGGTCGAGATCCAATGACTCTTAGCACAATATGGAATCGGTGGGTTCAGGAGGATAATACGCAACGCCGTGCTGGATCCCAATGGCCTCGTATCACTAGCAGTCGAGATGACGGGCATCTTATCCGCATGGCTGTAACGGATCGTGCAGCCACGTCTCGATCCCTGAGTCAACAGATGGGGACGTCTGCAAGACAACAACCATCTGCACGAACTGTTCGACGACGTTTGCAGAAACATGGACTATCAGCTCGGAGACCATGGCTGCGGTTGCCCTTGACGCTGCATCACAGAAAGGAGTGCCTGTGACGGTGTACTCAACGACGAACCTGGGTGCACGAACGGCAAAACGTCATTTTTTCGGATGAATCCAGCTTTACAGGATCATGATGGCCGCATCCGTGTTTGGCGACATCGGTGAACGCAAATTGGAAGCGTGTATTCGTCATCGCCACACTGGCGTATCACCTAGCGTGATGGTATGGGGTGCCATTGGTTACATGTCTCGGTCACCTCTTGTTCGCATTGACGGCACTTTGAACAGTGGACGTTACATTTCGGATGTGTTACGACCCGTGGCTCTATCCTTCATTCGATCCCTGAGAAACTCTACATTTCAGCAGGATAATGCACGACCGCATCTTGCAGGTCCTGTACGGGGCTTTCTGGATACAGAAAATGTTCGACTGCTGCTCTGGCCAGCACATTCTCCAGATCTCTCAACAACTGAAAACGTCTGGTCAATGGTGGCCCAGCAACTGGCTTGTCACAATACGCCAGTCACTACTCTTGATGAACTGTGGTATCGTGTTGAAGTTGCATGGGCAGCTGTACCTGTACACGCTATCCAAGCTCTGTTTGACTCAATGCCCAGGCGTATCAAGGCCGTTATTATGGCCAGAGGTAGTTGTTCTTGGTACTGATTTCTCTGGATCTATGCACCCAAATTGCGTGAAAATGTAATCACATGTCAGTTCTAGTATAATATATTTGTCCAATGAATACCCGTTTATCATCTGCATTTCTTCTTGGTGTAGCAATTTTAATGGCCAGTTGTGTGGATGGATCTTACACGATTGGAAGCCCTTGGACTGGCCAGATGAGTTCCGATTTCAGTTAGTAAGAGCTGATGCTGGTACTCAACTGTGGTGCAGAATCCACGAAGCAATGGAACCACGTTGTCAACTAGGCACTGTGCAAACTGGCGGTGGTTCCATAATTGTGTGGGCTGTTTTTACATGTAATGGAGTAGATCCTCTGCTCCAACGTTCAGCTACTTGGAGACCATTTGCAGGCATTCATGGCCTTCATATTCCGAAGCAACGATGGAATTTTTATACATGACAATGCGCCACGTCACCACGCCACAGTTGTTCGCGACTGGTTGGAAGAACATTTTGGCCATCCACATATCCCTACATGAATCTCATCGAACGTTTATAGGACGTAATCGAGAGGTCAGATTGTCCACAAAACCATGCACGTGCAACATTTTCGCAATTATGGACGGCTGTACAGGCAACAAGGCTCAATATTTCTGCAGGGGACTTCTACCCACACAACGTCGCGGTGCTGCACTACGCGGGGCAAAAGGATGTCCGACACGATATTAGGAGGTATCCCATGGCTTTTGTCACTTGAGTGTAATTTATTGCCTCATAAGTGTTAATAACATTGTACATAGCACCTGCAATTCCTTTAAAAAAATAGATTCGTAAAGTAATATTACACACACACATAAGATGCACAGAACGTAAGTATTGCCGCTTGTGTCATAGGGACAGGTATCTGGTGGATAAATATGAAGCAACGGGAAATTGTGTGAGGATTATAAAACTAAGACGTTTAACAATTTTTTTTATTAGTTTGGCCTACTGAGGATAACACTAAATAACGGACGTCTTCTTTCTTTCTTTCCAGTAGCTTTTCAGTCTTTTCCTATGCTGTTCTCTTATTTCTTTCGTTCCGCTGGTCTATTCCTTCGTTTTCTCCTTGAAACTGTTTACTTTTGCTCCGAAATTTTCTCTTCCTCCTATTTCTTTCTCCGTTATTTTAACTTTCCTAAGGTGTGCTTTAACTTCTTTGATCCACGTCGTTGGCGTTTTTGGGTTTCTGTTAAAAAAAAGTTAAAAATTCTTCTTGTTATTCATTTCTCATACAGCCTTTTTAGGTGCGCACAGACCACAAATCTTCTTTTCCTGATTGTGTCTAATACTCATTCTATTCTTGCACAAACTTCTTTATTAGTTCTTGATTTCCATTTCCATTTGTCATATTTCAATCCCAAGATTTTTCTAATTATTTTCCTTTCCTTCTTTTGTATTTCTTCTGACTGTCTGATTGTATTTAACGAAAGTCGTTCTGAGGCATATAGGCATTCTGGTCTAATGACAGTGTTTTAAGTGCCGGAGATTTGTATTTATGGGTAAAGATTTGTTGTTATAAAGGCTTTTTTTGTTAATTTAAAAGCAACTTCCATTTTCCTTGCCCTTACTAAGTTATCTTCACTGTCCAAAGTATTTAGTCGTATTTTTCACCTAAATAATCAACTATCGTATTTTCTGTTTCTCCACCATCAGTTTCCCTGTCTTTCGAAGCCTCATTCGCAGCTGTCATATACTCTCTTTCTTCAAAAGACATACACAGGCCTGCTTTACATGCCGTCCCTTGCAGGAGTTGCACACCCTTGTAAGAGTTGCACCTGCATTGTTGGATCTTCTATAGATTCAGCTAAGATGGGAAGATCGTATGCAAAAGTAAGACTACCAGTTCTCAGATTATCCCCTTTCCTCGCAATCGTGATTTTTTAAAAATTCCTTCTTCTTCTTTTCTTTTCCTCTATTTCCTGATGACCTTTTCCAGTACATAAGTGAACAGCAGTGGGGGGGGGGGGGGAATTCATCTCCTTGTCTTCCACCTGTTTTGATCTCAAAAGTCTTGGAGGTTTCGCCTAAAAATGTAATTTTGCATTTTCTGTTTGTTTGTATGTCTTTTATGAGCGCCAATGATTTGTTAGCAGCTCCAAACTCTTTAAGGATGTTGAATAATTTTGTTGTTTTTAGATATTTTAATTCGAGTAAAAGATGACACACTTGCGCAGTGGCATTTAGATCAATAAATAAGAGAAATTCGAGCTCACACAGAGGCTTTCGCCGTCGTCCTTCACACGCACCACCGTGATTGAAACAGGAAACAAGGGAATAAGCAGTGATATATAAAGTCTCAACCGTCACACTATGAAACGTAGCTTGTAGAACATAGTTGTGCACGCAGAAGGGACGATCAGAAAGTTTATGTCTGAGGGCGTTGCTGCAGCGTATATGCAACGTTGCGCGACACCGATGCGAGTATATAATCACCAGCATGTAAGCAAGGGATCTGGGTGGCATTCGTGTCTTTCCGACGTGTAAGCGGTAAATGCGGTAACGTGAACTACGGCGACATTATTTCTAGGACCAAAGTGCCTTTATCCTTTTCTTGGCTGCCAAAGGACAAACACCGGTAGACATCAGTAGTCGGAGAAGGTAGAATGGGTATGGGACAGCATGTCTGCCGAAAGCCACCATTGTGAAATGATGTGACAAGATGGTGTTACTGATTCATGGTAACGCATGTCCCTGTATCGCAAATGTCGTAACGCATAAGTTTCGGCGAACGGACCATTACCGGTTTCGGCCAAGAAAGGCATCTTCAGATGGATAATCACTTCAACACGACAATATAATTAATTCTCTGAGGCATGCTTTTGAGTGTCATGGTGTCCTCCGGTAAAAAACGATTTTAAAAGTTGAAGGCTGAGGATTTTACTGTAAACAAAACGTCATAAGTCTCCGTCCCATGTGCTTACAGTGAAATCTTACAGTTGCTTTCTCGAAACAAAACAAAAAGTACCTTACAACACGGCACAAAATAAGATAGTGGGGTGACCCATTGCTTTTAGCTGCACAGCCACGAAGTCTTTAACTTAAAATATTGATCGGGGCATCATTTGCCCTTGAGAGCATTGACTATACAGTATTTTAGTGTTATTCTAATATTTTCTGTACTGTATCATTTTACATGTTGCTGAACGCTCATCCGCACTGCGGTCCAATAGTACAATGTCCGTAATGAAATTCATCGTTTCCACAGTTAACGATCTGGAAACTTCCACTAGGTCAACAGACAACAGTTTTGATTACAAGGAATCTCGTTGCAAGGCATTTTTGTAAATTCTGTATTCACGAGTATTCTGATGAAGTCCAACGGAGTATGCAACACCGATATATAGTCTGCCCCCTTAGCTGAGTACTGCTGGCACAGTGACTCGGCGTGTCCGGTTAGAGGACAGGCTGCCCTCTGTAAAACCAACTTAGTGACGTCTTCAACGATCGACTAGAACAGATGTCATGTCACGTCCGTCCCGACCAAATACCAAGAACAACAACGATCAAAATTAAGAGAAAAGAAAGTGGTCAACGCGTCAAAGGTTCGATTCCCGGCGGGGTCAGAGATTTTCTCTGTTCGGAGACTTGGTGTTACGTTATCTTCATCATCACTGACACGCAAGTAGCCCAACGAAGCGTCAACTGAAAAGACTTGTAGTTCGCCGGCCGAACTTCCCCAGGTGGGCACTCCCGGCCATCAGTGCCACATGATCATATTTATTTCCACCAATGAATATATTCTCATTATGCTAATATAGCTTAAATCGATGTCTTGTTTCTCAGGGCGATCCAATTCACATTCAGTGTTCCGTTCCGTAACTTCGTCCACGACTTCGGAAAGGCCAAATACGCTATAAAATTCTAAATCGGTTTTTGTATTTCATTTTACTTATTTTTATACTATTTTCGGTTGATCAAAATTTAATGTAAGAGTTACGACCTTTACAACTGTAAAGCTAGTGTACAATACAGATACGACACAAAAAGAAACTGTCACATTTCACTAGCTGACTTTATTGCTGTAATTATCTAGTTTTTTCTTATATGCAAAAATGAAGTTTTACCTAACAATGGCGAAAAAATTGGCGTTTATTCATTTGAAATTCATTTACAGTTCTATATGATAGCCTCATTCACTTCGGAAAATCGCTGTGCAATGGATATCAGGTTACGGATGTAGATGATGTCTGAAATTCGAAACAAAGTTGGCAGAACATAAGTTGGCAAAGCTGTTTTTTCACAGATACGTGATTGTTTTTTAACTCGTTCTACTGTTTGGTTCAGGCGATTGCAACTGTTGGCTGCAAGGTGTAGTATTAGATGTTTAATTTGGTTTTAAATTACGTTGTTTTTTTTTTTGGTTGAACATAATGTTTCGATAAGGCGATGAATACACGGATTTAGTGCAGGAGGCATTTGCTGAACAACTCCGAGAAACAGCTGTATCTGACTAATGCGGTTCGTCGACTATTTGAGAAATTTCAAAAGACAGGGTCAATGTCAGATCCCAATCGAACTGGACGACCACCTTAACTAAGTTAACAGAAGTTGGATATTGTTGACTCTATGCGGCAGAGCCCAGCAAAACCATTGTGCGTGCTGGCAAAAGAAAAAGATGTCGGGTTTGCAACGGCGCATAAAGCGGTTACGCAGATACTGAAATTGTTCCCGTATAAAGTGTCAGCAGTGCATCAATTGAAAGCTGCAGCTCATGAAAAGCATATCTGTTACGGTAAATGGTTTACGTCTTCTGCTGAGTGGAATGTCACTGATATTCTTGATGTCACCTTGTATGCGGAAGAGGCCTGGTTCCACCTCTCTGATCATGTTAACACACAAAACACACGATTATGGTCAACGGAGATTCCTCGTGCTGTGCCTGAACATCATTGGACAATTAGAAAATTTGAAGTTGCTAGCAATGCTGGAGCCACATTTTTTGAAGATTCCGTGAACAGTGAACGTTATCGTCTAATGATGCACGATTTCATTGGCCAGCGAAAGGAAAACGAAATCAGGTGCTCCTGGTTTCGACAAGATACTGCGACTGAAGATTAGTTTGGATTCCGTAGAAATATTGGAACACGTGAGGCAATACTGACCTTACCACTTGCCGTAGAAGAAAGATTACGGAAAGGCAAACCTACGTTTCTAGCATTTGTAGATTTAGAGAAAGCTTTTGAAAATGTTGACTGGAATACTCTCTTTCAAATTCTGACGGTGGCAGGGGTTAAATACATGGAGGGAAAGGCTATTTACAATTTGTACGGAAACCAGATGGCAGTTGTAAGAGTCGAGGGGCATGAAAGGGCAGTAGTGGTTGGGAAGGGAGTGAGACAGGGTTGTAGCCACTCCTCGATGTTATTCAATCTGTGTATTGAGCAAGCAGTAAAGGAAACAAAAGAAAAATTCGGAGTTGTTGTTGTTGTTGTCTTCAGTCCTGAGACTGGTTTAATGCAGCTCTCCATGCTACTCTATCCTGTGCAAGCTTCTTCATCTCCCAATACGTACTGCAGCCTACATCCTTCTGAATCTGTTTAGTATATTCATCTCTTGGTCTCCCTCTACGATTTTTACCCTCCACGCTGCCCTCCAATACTAAATTGGTGATCCCTTGATGTCTAAGAACATGTCCTACCAGCCGATCCCTTCTTCTTGACAAGTTGTGCCATAAACTCCTCTTCTCCCCAATCCTATTCAATACTTCCTCATTAGTTACGTGATCTACCCATCTAATCTCCATCATTCTTCTGTAGCACAAAATTTCAAAGGCTTCTATTCTCTTCCTGTCCAAACTATTTATCGTCCATGTTTCACTTCCATACATGGCTACACTCCATACAAATACTTTCAGAAAAGACTTCCTGACACTTAAATCTGTACTCGATGTTAACAAATTTCTCTTCTTCAGAAACGCTTTCCTTGTCATTGCCAGTCTACATTTTATATCCTCTCTACTTCGATCATCATCAGTTACTTTGCTCCCCAAATAGCAAAACTCCTTTACTACTTTAAGTGTCTCATTTCCTAATCTAATTCCCTCAGCATCGCCCGACTTAATTCGACTACATTCCATTATCCTCGTTTTGCTTTTGTTGATGTTCATCTTATATCCTCCCTTCAAGACACTGTCCATTCCGTTCAACTGCTCTTCCAAGTCCTTTGCTGTCTCTGACAGAATTACAATGTCATCGCCGAACCTTAAAGTTTTTATTTCTTCTCCATGAATTTTAATACCTACTCCGAATTTTTCTTTTGTTTCCTTTACTGCTTGCTCAATATACAGATTGAATAACATCTGGGAGAGGCTACAACCCAGTCTCAATCCATTCCCAACCACTGCTTCTCTTTCATGTCCCTCGACTCTTATAACTGCCATCTGGTTTCTGTACAAATTGTAAATAGCCTTTCGCTCCCTGTATTTTACCCCTGCCACCTTCGGAGTAGGTATTAAAATCCACAAAATGATCAAGGGATCACAAATTTAGCATTGGAGGGCAGCGTGAAGGGTAAAAATCGTAGAGGGAGACCAAGAGATGAATATACTAAGCAGATTCAGAAGGATGTAGGTTGCAGTAAGTACTTGGAGGTGAAGAAGCTTGGACAGGATAGGGTAGCATGGAGAGCTGCATCAAACCAGTCTCAGGACTGAAGACCACAACAACAACTACAACAACTGCGACTGTGAACACAGCTAACAACACTATCCGTTTTCTGGAAGAGTTTTTTTTTTTGGGGAATGTGCCATCTCCATCACAAAAAACTCATGGCCCTAGCTCTCCGGACATTAACTCCACCAGAGTTATTTCTTTGGGGAGCAGCAAAATCTGTACTGTTTCGCAGTCGCCCAGGCACGCTTTGTGACTTAAAAATCTGCTTACACGAGAAGCATATCACAATGAGATCTACAGAAAGTGTTTACCCAATAAAATTAAGCGGGATCAGAATTGTATAGCCGTCCGTGGACGTCACTTCCACTTTATGTTGTAACTGCACAGCAACTTTCCGAACAGCCTGCGGCACTCCCAACAGTGTCGTCTTTCCTCGCTCTGTCACATTCTAAGGCACAAGTTTAGTTTTCTTTAGAAGATGCAAACGCTGAATCTGTCAGCTGTTTCTCTCATGTGTAGACAACAACGGCCACGGCTCTGACAGACTTACTGTAATTTTCCACATCGCTTGCAGCTGCTTGATATGCGCGCGCGCGCGCCCGCGCATGTGTGTGTGTGTGTGTGTGTGTGTGTGTGTGTGTGGTGTGTTCCCTAACAGCCGCCCATTAGCGTATGCATCCTCTGCGATCCCCGTAGCAGATCTAGTTCCACAGAAGTGAATCATGCATCACCATGATTCATGCTGCTTCCGCCTCTCACCTCGGGGAATGCCAGTGTTTGCCATCAACGACCAATAACAAACAACCGGTACGCGCGGTTGCAACACTCTTTGTGGACTCTGTGACCTTGACAAATGCGTCATCTTCCTACAGAGCGATTCCAGTTACTCCGCTGAGGTTCAGCTGCACTGTCTTCGTCGTTTCCAGCCTGAGGTTAACAAGATTCCTCACGTGTGGTGGCGGTTCCGGGTAGCACTACCTCTGAAGTGAATGAAGACTGTGCTTTTTCCTGCGGTAAGACAACTCACGACACCTTCTTATGCAAGCTTTTGTTCTGTTTACATGGTTCTGTAAGTGTGAAGATGCGAAACCTGCACTGATATCGTGGTTCTACGAAATACTAGCCCAAGAAGTATACCCCAATAGCTCTATTTCTTGTACAACATTTATTCCTAGTATATTCAGCACAGTTTTGAATGAGAACCAACCGTAACACCGTATCATATTTTACTAATGCTTTAACGTTTTATCACTATTTTATCTTTCGGAGCAGAACTTATTTTACAGCTATGGACGTACCAGCGGTCTCTAGTAGTCTCTGTATTACAAACTCTTTTCTAAGTTTTTTTTCAGGGTCCCTTTTTAAGATTTACGTAGTGCTCACTGCACTCCCTAACCACCCCCCCCCCCCCCCCCCACCGTTTCCCTGCGATTTTCTCTACAAAATACTCGTTGCAGATTTACCTCTGATTGTTTTTATGACGGAAAGTGCGTTGAATATGGCCGAACGTAAAGATCGGAAAAAGGCATAGGTAAATGTGTTACCACGACCTTCATTTTCCATTCATATTCGTTGATTTCACCAACTCACTCCCAAATTGTCATCTTTCAACCTACTAACCTCGGCCTCGGGCTACACTACAAATGACTGACCTCTACCAAGATTTCACTTTGTGTCACTATCATTCTAGCCTGGCTGCTTTATTCAGCGAACATGTAAAATTACATAACAGTTATACTGAAATACACGCCACAGTTTTCAGTTCATTTATTTGGGAGAATAACGATGTAGATTAGTATATAGGCCATATTCTTAACAAACGTTTTCATGTCTCCGAGTGTGTGATGACTATTACACGATATGATTTACACGATGTCTGTGTTTAAAAAGTGCCTGTATCCTACATTACTATGTCCTTCAGACATGCATAACTGTTGTAAATATTTTGAAATGGATTCGCTAACTGCGAATACAGTTTGACGTCAGCCATATTTTATTCGTGACATGTAAATTTGTGCCGGACCGTGATCGAACCCGGATCTCCCGCGTATCGCGAGCGGTCGGTTAACCACTTCGGCTTTCCAGACACGCTCCCCAGATCGACCAAGTAAAAATTCCCTGCAACTGCTACAGGTTGGAAAAGTGCCCCAAAAGTAATATTTGTAATTACAGAAAATTACTTATACGTATTTATTCAAAAATAGTTTATGTGACACGCATCAGAAGCAAAATTCTATACAGTTTGTTGGTTGCTAGACAGTAGGACGAAGAAAAAAGGGTAGGGCCAGTGAATACGTTAGGGCACATTATGTGACGATAAGCAGACTTTTCCTGTTGTATTGGTATAGGAGTTTTGTTGAACATACCATTACGTATAGGCACCTATTGTAGAGGTAGCCTTGTATATAAACAGTCAAAATTTATTTAACTGATTATGAAGTCATTGTACTGAACAGTTAGATGATTTCAAAACTTCATCACATCGATTCTTGTGCTGTATTATAATGGATGTCTTGATGACTGGTTCTGAATACCCAACACACTGTTTTAATCTAATCTAGTACCTCATGTCTTCTGACGGCCTGGCATAAATCTATAGCAATTAACATTAGTAGACGGAACAGCTTTTTGTCTTCCACTAGTCTCTACTCTTAACTGCAATAAAAAGGTTTCTTAAAAATGCAACTCTGGAACAACGGAAACGTAAAAGCTAAACAAGCTGCAGTTGAAGGTTTACTTAGATTAGTTTCACACAGCATGGCGCACACCGTATCACGTACGTTCGATTCAAACACTTTTCTATATTTGTTTAAATTCAGACGGACTTAACGTTACGTTAAGGCCCCTGTAAACGATTAAACATTTTGTCAAACTTAACTATGATTGCCAAATAACTGACCGTGTACGGTGCCGTTTGATGTGCTTGTCAAGAATAGAGCGTATCTGACGTGTCTGCGAGAAATTTTGATTGACGGAAAGTTAGGCAAATGGCGGACGTTGTTTGTGTCGATGATTAGCCGCATATGTTTAGTGAAAAATTGTTTTATTACAATTTATGGCACTCTATCATTAGTTTCCACAACTTTGGAAGGATAAAAACAAAATAGCACTGACAAGTACCAAAATAGTAGAGATATCGCAAGTTTCCCAGTCATGTAATACGCAGAAAGGGGTTATGAACTATATCACTAACTTACGCATAACGGACAAGCGGGAGAGAAATTAAATAAAATAAATCGAAATTCTCCAAGTCTTCCACGGACGGTGTGGACTATATGTTGCGGTATTTTAATGAACTGTCATTATAGGGACAAGTAGAAGAGAATAAATTTTCGCATAAATGTGTCTTCTTTTTCAGTGTGAGGGCGTAGGAACTTTAAACAAGTCATTAAACATTTCAGTGTTCATCCGCAGAAAGTCCACGTAATCGTCACGTTTCGAGTGTAAAACTTCAATTAACAGTTTTCATTTGTAAATTCCCCTCTCATTTTAAACCATTCCCTGGACCAGCGTCTTGTTTCCTTCTTTAAACACAGTGCCAATGTTAGAAATGCTTTACGTGCACGAGTGGAAATGGTTCATTCCCACTAGTGTCAAAATACAGCATAAACGAAAAGCGTCTGCTTCAAATACAAGGTTGACAAGCTTCCTTGGTACGTGTACGGGGTTGTGGTTAGGTAAGAACAAATTTGACAGTCAGGTGTCCTCTTTTACGCCTGCTTTGACTGTATTTGTGGCCATTCTCACTACTTACTCACGACGGCGAACAGAGTCTGCCTCAAAGCGAGGTTAAGCTGACAGGCTTACTTTGTACGTGTATGGGTTTGTTTAAAATATCCCTAGCTAGACAACGGCTCATTTGACAAACAGCTTTGCTCGTTTATGAGGGCCTTAAGAAAAAATTTCCCCCCTCAACCAACCGAGTCACCCTCCTCTGCTTCTGAAACTAGAAAGAAGAGAGGGCGCCACAGCTGGTAAGTCTTGCACTTTTAAATTTGCGGCTAAGTTAACCAATAAGTTACCAACACCAAGGCTCCTAGACAACTGGTAAATTCCATTCAGTAGTGAAACACTGAATATCCGGTCTGCAAATAATATGCTGCACGCCGCTGACCTTTTCGTAAGGCTCGTAAATGAGGTGTCTCGACACTTCTCGGCCATTTTTTATGTAATAGCTGGTCCACTGGTGAAGAGTTTGTTTTAATATTCTTCTCAAGCTGAAGACTAATGGTTCCGTTAATAACACCAAACCTCTCTCCGAAACTGTGCATTAGAATGACCTTCAGAAACTTAAGGTATTCCTATCTGTTGGCGGCATCTTCCTAGTTCTCTCCGTAATTCAAAATCTGTTCAGTAACAGATAAGATATTCAGTTCTAATACGATATTTTTTTCCCACTCTTATATCGCTAAAGCATTATCCAGAAATACAATCGTTAATCGCGCTCGCGTGGATTCTTGAGTGTTGTTTTCAGAGAGCCCAGTTTTCCCAGATACTGAATAGTACAGGAGCTGCTTCGGTAAGACTTATTCCTGGATATTAGTGAGCAACGCAACAATGACAATGAATCGTGGCTCTAGGTGTTGTGGACTTCTTACCCTACGACGTAGTCATGCATCATGATTATGGCGGTACGCGTTATCACATGCAAGATATCTGAACGATAACATCCAATCAAGAACATGACTCACGATTTTTCTGATTTTCACTCCCCCCCCCCCCCTCCCCTGTCTATATGTTTGTTTGTTTATGCTTCTTATGAAATTCGTCTGAAATAAATATTGAGTTTTGGGAGTTTATCACCATAGCTCGGAACTACTGTGAGAGCAATATATGCCGTTAATGAGACGTTTTATTTACAATTATTTCTGAAGAAAATATACTCCAGTATTTTCGATCCGAATAAATATTAAGTAGCGTTGTTGATCAGCTCCATATGTTTCTTGTTCAACAAAATCTTGGTTGCTAATCATCTCCGCATTTCTCCTGTTTCATAACATCTATATCTACAGCCATATTCCGCAAGCCTACGTATGGTGCGTGGCGGAGGGTACGCTGCACCATTACTAGGCATTTCCTTTCCTCTTTCACTTGCACTTGCAGACAGAGCGAGGGAAAACCGACTGTCTATATACCTCCCCATGAGCCCCAATTTCTCGTGTCTTACCGTCGTTATCCTTGCGCGAAATGTATGTCGGCGCCAGTAGGGCCGTTCTACAGCCAGCTTCAAGTGCTGGTTCTCTAAATTTTCTAAGCAGTGTTCCTCCAAAAGAATGTCGCCTTCCCTCCGCGGACTCCGATTTGAGTGTCCGAAACATCTCTGTAACACACGTGTTTTTCCAACATACTGGTAACAATTGTAGCAGGCCGGTTGAGAGTTGTTTCGACGTATTCCTTTTAACCCGACCTCATGCGGATCCCACACCCTGAAGCAGTACTGGAGAATACTTCGCACTAGCGTCCTATAAGCGGACTCCTTCATATATAAACCATACATTCCCAAAATACTCCCAATAACCCGATGTTGACCATTCGAATGCCCGCATCTCGTGGTCGTGCGGTAGCGTTCTCGCTTCCCACGCCCGGGTTCCCGGGTTCGATTCCCGGCGGGGTCAGGGATTTTCTCTGCCTCGTGATGGCTGGGTGTTGCGTGCTGTCCTTAGGTTAGTTAGGTTTAAGTAGTTCTAAGTTCTAGGGGACTGATGACCATAGATGTTAAGTCCCATAATGCTCAGAGCCATTTGAACCATTTCGAACCATTCGAATACCCTACCTTACACTCACATGCTCGTTCCATTTCAATCGCTTTGCAACATCACGCCCAAACATTTAAACGATGTAACTGCGTCAAGCACGACACTACTAATGCAGTATCCGAACGTTACGGGTTTGTTTTTCCTACTCATCCGCATTAATTTAAATTTTTCTACATTTAGAGGCACCTGTCATTCATCACACCAAATAGAAATGTTGTCTAAGTCATCTCGTATCATCCTACAGCCACTCGTCTTCAACGCCTTCCCGCACACCACAGCATCATCCGCAAAAATCTGCAGATTGCTGTCCACCCTTTCCGCCAGATCATTTACGTGTATAAAAAACAATAGTGGTCCTGCCACACGTCCCTGGGGGAACTGCTGACAATACCCTTGACTCGGACGAACAGTCGCCATCGATGGCAACAAACTGGGTTCTGTTAAAACTTCCTGGCAGATTAAAACTGTGTGCCGGACCGAGACTCAAACTCGGGACCTTTGCCTTTCGCGGGCAAGTGCCCTACCATCTGAGCTACCTAAGCACGACTAATGAACCGTCCTCACAGCTTTAATTCCGCCAGTATCTCGTCTCCTACCTTCCAAACTTCACAGAAGCTCTCCTGCAGACCTAGCACTCCTGGAAGAAAGGATACTGCGGGTCCCAAGTTCGAGTCTCGGCCCGGCACACAGTTTTAATCTGCCAGGAAGATTCATATCAGCGCACACTCCACTGCAGAGTGAAAATCTCATTTTGGGTTCTATTACTTAAGAAATCTTGGAGTCACTCACATATCTGGGAACCTATTCCGTATGCTCGTACCTTTGTCAACAGTATGTAGCGGGGTACCGCGTCAAATGTTTTTCCGAAACCTAGAAATATAGAATCTGCCTGTTGCCCGTCATCCATAGTTCGCAGTATATCATGTGAGGAAAACAGGCTGATTTTCACACGAGCGTTTCTTTCTAAAACCGTGCTGATTCGTAGACATGAGCTTTTCGGTCTCTAGGAAATTTATTAAATTCGAACTCACAATATTTTCTAGAATTATGCAGCAAGAATACTGGGCTGTAACTTCCTGAGTCTTGTTCTCGTACTCTACAGGAGTCACCTGTGCTTTTCTCCAGTCTCTTGGAACTCTGCGACGGGCAAGGGATTCGCGGTAAAAGCAAGCGAAGTAAGGGGCCAATGTCGTAGAGTACCCTTTGTAAAGCCGAAGTGGGATTCCATCTGGTACTGGCGTCGTATTTGTTTTCAACTCTTTCAGTTGTTTGTCTGGGCCAGGGATGCTTGTTACTATATCGTCCATACGGGACTCTGTGCAATGGTCCAATGAAGATATGTTCGTACCATTCTCCTACGTCAAAGATTTTTTAAACGCGGACTTTAAAACTTCGGCTTTCCCTGTGCTATCTTCAACTGCCACTCCGACGTTTCAACTATTTATGTTGATAAGCACTACACCGGAAGTAAAGTAAGGTTTGAATTTAAAGTTCTGTTGACGGCGAGATCGTCAGACACGGAGCACGTGCACCGACTGCACGGAGGGATGAAAATCCGCCATGTCCTTTCCGAAGTAACCACCTTGGCAGTCGCCTTTAACGGTATAGGGAAGCCCCAAAAATCCATAATTTGGCAGAGGTATCTGAACAGTACTTCCGATTTGGACTTCAGTGCTGTAACCACTGCGGCATTTGTATTACTGCAGAAACTTATCGTCAGTCTTGTGTCTTGTAATGCTTAACTTGACCTCCTTGGTCCTCTCCGGAAATCATTCACATTTTCTTGTCTTTCTTTATTGATTGTATTTTTCTGTATTCTGTACGGTTCATCCACTGCGTCTGCGTATACAGACTTGAATACACCTGCATTAACTTCTGTATACAGCTTTGCTCGAAGCGTTACCTTACAGTGGAAATTTCTCATGCTCCATTGCCCCAAAACAGCGTTGCAAAAAAATCAGATGAATAACGAAGGAAAACGTTTGACAACTTTAGCTACAACTGGTATTTTAGAAGACGACTTGTACACCTATAGGGCTCCACAATTACTGGAGGGGGGAGGGGTGGGAGGGGGGGAGAGAGCGAGAGTGAGGGAGGAGAGGGAGGGGGGCATCAGGAGCACTTGGCCCCTCTTGAAATCTGGGTACATTATTTTTCTTTCATTACAGCATTGAAGCTTCCTGGCAGATTAAAACTCGATCATGGGACCTTTGGCCTTTGCGGGCAAGTGGTCTACCGACTGGGTTATTCAGCCACCATCCGCTATCACAGTTTTACTTTCGCCAGTACCTCATCTGCCATTATCCAACCTTCAAAGAAGTTCTCCTGCATACCTTGCGGAACTAGCACTTCTGGAAGAGAGCTGTCAAAGTGCTTACAGTTCTGCAGTCCGGTTGGCATGGCCGCACAATAACGGTCACATACTGAAGAATCGAGGAGTCAGTCTTCGACTGTTAGGTCTGTAGTTTTGGGAGTTATCCCGAATTCATATAATGGATCAAGCCTACACGTTAGCTAACCAGCCGAAAAAGTATCTCTTGCGAAACGCGTTTTCTACAATTTTACTTATGCCAGCGAACATAAAAAAATACAAATGCTTTAATATAATGCATTAAGTCCATTAACGTACACAAACGCTAAGTTTTGTAAAGAATTGTGCACTGCAGGCGGCATCTGAGTTGAATAAGCCTTTTTTTTTTAAGTTTATTCTCTGTTTCTCCTCTTCGAGATATATTAACCTCTCATTTTTTGTTGATTAGCTTTGTTGATATGCAACAGGATTTTCTCAATCGTTCAGACGTTTTTCTAGTTCGGATTTTCTTTTAATTTTCAGTTTCTACCTAACTTAATGGGAATACGACTAATTTTTTGTAAATACGTGTATTTTCTCATGAGACCAAGGGTGCTCCTGTGTTTGATTATGTTGTTTATAACTATAGACCTATTTCGGTTTGATTACCATCTTCAGGTTATCTGTGAAAAGTAAATGGATTGGCACAATATTTCAAATTTTTAAGTAGATAATTTAATGTATTATACAATTGTGGTTTGCTGCGTACATCAGGTGGACTTAACATCCATGTGACATATATGTCTGAGTTGCTAACACAACATCAAATGAGCAAACCTATACAACACTGCGACGGCAACCGAGAAACCTATGTTGTATGAATCATGAGACCACCTGATGTGCGTAACAAACCACAATTCTCTAACCATCTACTTAAAAATTTGAAACATTGTACCAGAGTATTTTCTGTTGTTTTTTTTTTAACTTTTTGAATATCCCATATTTAATGATACGAAAATGTAATTTCTGATCGTTGAATCAGACAGGTGGCGTCGTTATGCATATTAATACCATAAAACTATTATATTTGCGTTATTGAAATATGGTTACTGTTTATGTATAAAAGTACTCTACCTTAAAAATACCGAGTGAATACTATCAATCGTTTGGCGTACAAAAGGTCTGCGTACTTCTTGGGACAAGACAGGTTTTAAAACTCGCCAAATTAATTAAACAAAAATAGGCAATTTTAGAATCTCATACCCTTAACCTTATGGTGAAGCTTCTGAGCTTTCGTGTTACCACGGTGACTTTTCGATCTAGCATTAAGATTTGAAAATGTTTCAAATGGCTCTGAGAACTATGGGACTTAACATCTGAGGTCATCAGCCCCCTAGAACTTAGAACTACTTAAACCTAGCTAACCTAAGGACATCACACACATCCATGCCCGAAGCAGGATTCGAACCTCCGACCGTAGCGGCCGCGCGGTTCCGGACTGAAGCGCCTAGAATCGCTTAACCACAGCGGCTGGCTTAAGATTTGAACGTCTTTGAAAAGTTACTCATACTCATTTACTTCTTCGACCACTACGTTGCAAACTTCTGCTGCCAAAAGGCTGATCAATGAGACGTGCACTACAAAAAAAATGATACACAATACTTCTGTTTCACTCACCGGTAGTGACAAATCTGGTTGCAACCAGACACAGTCTCTCGTAGTGGTTTCAACCTAAGCAATTCTTCAACCTGTTACATTTCCAAGATATTCGAAGTCGTTTTACGACGTTCTAGCGAAGTTCTCAAAAGGGTGGGTCTCAGTTCACGATCAGTTTTCGAAACCATTTTGCTTACTTAAAAAGTAAAGCATCCACAATCCCCAACTTCTCTCTTGCCTATTTCTTTCCTTTGTCGGTTGTAACAGCTGGGAGCTGCACCTTCTTCTACTGCTTTGCTTTCCTCCCTTTTTATGAGACTACTGAGCGATCACTTCTGACTCCAGAGAAGAATATATCAAGCATGTCGTAGCAAACTTTGATTCCGGCCGCATAGTATTGATGGAATGCATCCTTAGCAACATGCAGTTTGTATTTCGGAAAGCATGTCTGTCACACGCAGTGCAGCTTTGTTACCAGTTCCTGTTTAGGGCCTGACTGCCCTTGGAACCTTCTTTATACTGACAGACGTCTATCCGAAATTGTGAGGGCAGTACAGTTAAAGAAATTTAAAACGGAGCTTCGTTATTTGTCAAGGCTCTGTTTATTCAGTGCGAGAGCTTTCCAGAAATTTTAATGTAGACATACTGTTGCTTGCATATCGTATCCGTAACTCTTTACTGACGATTCAGAAAACTTGAAAAACGTATCCAGTCATTGTTTCTTTTTCTTTGTTCCTTTCAACCTCTCTTAGATCTTGCGCTCCAGCTTAAGGTGATGTACAAGTCATATGATTCGTTTCTGTAGTTTGTTTGCTCCAGTACTTTGCCAACTTACCCAATACGGTTTTCTATACGAAAGACTATTATGGTTATTATAAATTTCAGAACAAATTGAGATTTCCTTCCACAATTATTGTTGAACAAAAATCTTCGTTAGGTCGCTAGACACTTGCATTGCACTCACTTTAGCGCCACTGTCATGGATTTTTATACTTCACGCGATTATCGGTATAGGGATATTACATTCACTTCTGATCAATAACTAATCTGCCAAAACTTAGTTGAAAAAATTCTTAGTTGGCGACCAACAAAAGAGAATTTAACTACTTTACGCAGCGTTCCCTCAACCAGCTTTATTTTCTGAAAATGTTTCGTCTTTTATCTTCTATCGATTTCCTCCCACATGCTTCTAACCCCATCTTCCACTGCTAGTCGTTGGCACATATCTTTAATAAATATTTAATTTTCCTAATCGTATACTAGTAGCTTCAGCATTCCAAAATGAAACACGTGTATGTGGAGCAGACACTTACATGTGGGCACAGCATACTTTTTTCTGATTTTCATACTGACATCTCGGCCGTTTCCCAATACTTTCAAAACACCGAAATCAATTAAATCCACCTGACCAGCATACGTGGTGATAAAAAAATTTCTGCAAAAAGTTCAACGACCACTTACTTTGTTCTCTTACCTGAAAGTGACAGCTGCTAAATGTAATAATTCATCCTGTCACCAGACTGACGTAACTTTCGAATAACATCCAGTAAATCAGTAATTCTCTTTTGCTCGACATCCGGCGAAAGACAGGTGCGATTGTTTTAAGTATAATTAATACAGATAAAGCTTAAATTACTGATTGATCATCAATGCACAGATCACTACTCGGCCTCTTGTTTTTCTTACCATGGAATGTTTGTTAGAGATAAAGATTCGCAGAAGACATGTTATCAATAGTAATACACTTAAGAAACATTGTTGGCAGACAAGTCAGGGTCGGCCACAGACTTCATTCTTCTACCATTCTGTCTTTTGTTTCTGCGTATACTTTTTAAAAATAACTTAGCTAAAGAAAACTTTATCAATCTTGCACGTCCTGTGGCATCATCTTTAAATCTCATTCCCAAAATTTCTATGAAGTACGTTGGTGTTTTAACATTTGATACTCTCAACACATGTCCAAGTTGTCTTTTATAAGCTTAATTCTTCGTATTTGAAAGACTCGACCGGTTTTCAGAAGTAATCAGGTTCAAATGCCAGTTCAGTCAACCTGTTTCAGTTTCCGTGCTTAGCCACTTGTGATGAACTGCACGATGGTTAATTTAAAAAAGGGTACGATCAATTGCTCTCAACATTCTGTTCCAACTTGAACTTGCGCTTTGGCATTATGACCTCGACGTCTATGGCATATTTATCTAATGCTCACCAATTCTTCGATTCTTCGTCTCATATTCTCCTGTCCGTATGTACAAGATACTTACAAAAATTATCACTAACCATACAAAGCAAATGTTTAGATTTTAACCATGTCGAGGAACAAGCTGTCTTTACAAGTGGATCTAACATAACGGCCAGTTTAAAAGTTTTGAAAGAAATTGTAAAAAATAACAACGAATATTAAATGCCACTTTGCATGGAATTCGTTGTTTTTCAGAAGGCTGTTAATTCAGTTTTAAGAAAATCTATAGTGACAGCAGTTGAGAAAATAGGCACTGATTCCACTTACGCTACTGTACTAAAGAAGACATGCGTCATTGCTACAGCTTCCATAGCTTCCACTAGGCTGCCGACACCGTTCTTCAAGAGCGGCTAACAATCAAGTTGCGTGCCTATGGAGTATGGGCTCTGTTGTGCGACTCGGTTGGTAATTTACTGTCAGAAAGATGACAGCTGATAACAACTGACGGAAAGTCATCGACTGAAACAGAAGTGATGTATGTGGGGTTCCACAAGAAACTTCTCTTCTTAATACACGTGAAAGATTTACGCTGCAGGGTGGGCAGTCCTCTTAAATTGTATGGAAATGACACCGTCATTTACAGTCTAGTGAAGTTATCAGAAGATCGAAATAAATTGCAAAAGATTTATACAAGACAGACGGATGGTTCCAAAAGTGGTAACTGACCCTAAACAATAAAAAGTGTGAGGTCGCCCACAAGAGTACGAAAAATAATCCGTTAAATTTCGGTTACATAATAAATCATACAGATTTGGAAGTTGTCGATCCAACGTAATACCTGGATATTGCAGTTAAAGTGGAACCATCCCATGGAAAATGTTGTGGGAGAGGCGAACCAAAGACTGCGTTTTATAGGCAGAACACTTAAAAGGTGTAACAGATGTACTGAAGACAATACCTACACAACGCTATACCGTCCACTTCTGGAGTACTGCTGTGCGCTATGGGATCCATAACCGACAAGTCTGACGGAGGACATGGAAAAAGTTCAAAGAAGGGTAGCCTGTTTTCTATTGCCGCGAAATAGCGGAGATAGTGTCACGGATACGATAAGTAAGTTGATGTGGCAATCATTTAAAAAAAGGGGGGAGTTTTTCGTTGCGTCGAGATCATTCACGAAATTTCAACCACCAACTTTCTCATTTGTTCGACGGTCTATTCGATAATGGTGAAATAGTATGATAGTGCCCTGTGGCAAACACTTAAGTGTAAATGTCGACCATTAGGATAGTGAGAAACTTAGAATAGGAGCGGGACCAAGGAAGAAAGATTCCACATCACCGAAACTTGTGTCACGAATCTTACGTTCTTTAACTTGGAAAACGAGCAAAGGATACGCATTAATAGAAAATATATGAAGCACTTTTGCTTTGCTGATAACGTTTAGCAGTTTGCTTCTAGCGCAGGTAAACTTTAACAGTGAATATAACAATTCTGCAAGTGGGCTTAAAACCAAGACCAAAATAATGTATAACTAATATGCTGAAAAGAGAACTGTAGAAATTAACAGTAGAATCTTAAAATCAGTCGAATAAAATGACTGGCCAGACACGAAAAGAAATAAACAGGGAGTTAAAAATGATATGGAATGATTCTGGTTTCAGGATTAAGCTTCCAAAGTATGAAAAGTCTACAATTAGTGTGTATTATGTTCTCTGATTTGTGGAAGGGAGCACGGACTAATGCGAAAACCATCCAAAGAGTAAGGATTGCACAGCGAGCATTGTAGAGCTACATGTTGGGAAAGTGAAACAAGCTAATGGTCAGCGAACAGACTGGAGTGTAAAATGTTATTATGACCGCAATGAAAATAAAATTAGCCTGACGAATGGATGGCAGATGGAACAAAGTAGCTCTTTACTGGTCACCAAGAGATAAGAAAAAACCAAGACTATGAGCTGATGAATAATGGGTTGATTATATTGGGATACATACAAGAGTATCACCAACTTGTATAGCAGAAGGCCGTAATGTGTGGAAAAATGTGTAGGATACCTTTATCCAGCAGCAGAGGTCAAAATTCGAATCTATAATAAATTTCGAAATATATCCTGCTTGATATATATATGTATTCATACGCCAACATCACTCTGTTACACTCGCTAGTGTATACTTACACCACTCTTCATATTTTTGGATGGTATATAATGTTCCAGAAAACATTAAAACAGATAGTTGCAATCCTCTAATTCTGACCAACGTTTCCAAGAGTTTCTCCTATTGGCTGCATGGCAAATGCCGGAACTGGAATTCCTTCCCGCTCAAATGCTTTCATTGGGAACCCTACCTGTTCCACCCCTAGATAGGTGGTAGTTAATGAAAAAAAGAAAGAAAGAAAGAAAACGGTCTCCGCAAAGCGCCGGAACTCAAACAGCCGACGCTATCCTACAGCAGGGTATGAGATTATCAAAGAAGACGAAAATTTCTAAATTACTGGATTTTACGATTTTGCAAATGAGTTAATGTCATTTTACAGGATATTTTTACAGCTTCCCTAGTACACATCTTCAGGCGCATCTAACACAAAAAGTACTTACATTCCCGGTCCAGGCTGTCTTATATCTCGGTCTATTGTAAAGCTCGGTTCTTTTCGTCGACCAAATGGCAGCAAAAGGGGTAAGGCCGTACGCAAGTGCTAGCAATTGAGACAGAACTTGACAGCATTTTCCTTACTCTAGCGGAGATCTTCCTAAAACTTTGGTGTAAACAGGACGAGACAGTATCTTAACACTTGCACCGATGTAGATTCGAAGGAGCGGTGGATTATTTTCCTCCTTTCTACAGTTAACTAGGGGCTTTCGAAGTAAAGGAATATGAAATCACATATCATTATTGTTGTTATGTACATAAAGTTTTAAATGTGTACAATTACATAAAACGACAGGTGACGGGTAACGGTTTATTTGGAATGTTGGCAGTTCATTTCAGTACTTATGTGTGGAGGGCGACGTTATATTCCCAACTCATGAACATATTTGAATCGAAGCAAGGAGCATCTTTAATAATTCTGAGGGTCTTATTAAGTAAAATATTGGGCTATATAAGATATTAATCTGCTGTCAAGCCCCAGATTTTACAACCATATAAAACAATAGGAAAACCCGCAATCTTCCAGAAAATGTCACGTCATTACCCAACATGACTGAAATAGCTTCAATGCACTTATATTACGGGCTCCGTAATGCGGAAATTCCGTGGTAATTTGTCATCAGTTTTGTAACCGTAACATTTGATGGACTCACGTCGAAATTGCGCGCCGCGTTTTATAAAATCGACTGCTTTCCGGCCCCAACAATGGAGATCCGTTACCATCCCGCCGCTTCCCGCCCCTCCCCCTCGCGATTTTCTTGGGAAGAATACAGTTTATACTCTCGTCCGGCCATCGTGATTGAGGTTTACTGTTGCTTCCATATCGCTACATACACACTCTAAGACAAAAAAAAAAAAAAAAAAGAAAAAAGAACGCACCACGGAGCCGTTATGCTAATTGGTCACAAACTGATTACATGCAGGTATCGATGAAAATAAACTTTGGCGGCCAATGGATGAATATGTGACGCCGCAGCGCAATGTCACAACGCAGCTGACAAGGAGAGTAAAAATGGGACGTAATTCCAGCGCATAAAATCTTCGGGAATTCCATTCCGTGTACTGGATGTGGGTGTCTGGTGCGTGAACAGTATACCAGATGTCAGCATTTGCGACAGGACGTGTAGCTGGGCTCAAAGAATGCATCTGGAGGAATTAGTGGATCGCTCGACATTTGAATAGGAGCGATGGCACTATTCGTAATGGCTGAACGACGGTCGAACACATCGTCAAAAACGAAGCAGTCGACCTAGAGAGACGACTGAACAAGAGGACATATAGCAATCGTCAGAGAGGACTCAGAACCCAGGATTCATCATTACCATCAGTCCGACGTGCAATTGACTACCATTGTCCTCTGTACGCCAACAAAGCCATTTGCAGTTGTGTCGGGCACATTCTGCTTGGAATCTCATTCACAAGAGTAGAATTGTCTTCAGTGATGAGTTCCGCTTCGGACTGAGTCCCTTTGACAGGCGAAAACGCATCTGGAGACACCCCAGAGAGCGGTGGGATATCAAACTGACTGTCGCCCACCATATTGCCCGACAACCATGAGAGATGGTCTGGGGTGGCATTTCATAGAAGCACCCCTTTGGTTGTCATCCGCTGCACCCCTACAGCACAGCGGTACGTCGAAGATATTCTACGCCCCGTTTTGTTGCCGTCCAAATGGGTTCAAATGGCTCTGAGCACTATGGGACTTAACATCTATGGTCATCAGTCCCCTAGAACTTAGAACTACTTAAACCTAACCAACCTAAGGACATCACACACATCCATGCCCGAGGCAGGATTCGAACCTGCGACAGTAGCGGTCACGCGGTTCCAGACTGAAGCGCCTAGAACCGCACGGCCACACCGGCAGGCTGTTACCGTCCATGACAAACCATCCTGGGCTTATATTTCAACAATATACTGCCCGCCCGCACAAAGCGACAGTTCCTACCGCTTGCCTTCGTGCTCTCCAAACTCTGTCTTGTCCAGCAAGGCCGCCGCATCTTGCAGCTTTATGGCCAGGGCCCTTCAACCACCTCGTTATTTTGACGATCTAACGTGCCAGTTGGGCGTAATTTGGCACGAAATACCTCAGGAGGATATCCGACAAGTCTATCAATAAATTCCGAGCCGAATAACTGCTTGCATAAGGACCAGAGGTGAAACAACGCGTTATTGACTTTACTTTCTCAATTTTCGAGGCTCTTTCTTTTGAATAGATGATCCAGTGTTTCTGAAATTGTATTTTACTTTTTCCTCTTTTGAGCGTATATACGTATCACTAAACTGAAGTTCTCCACCACGTTTCTGTACATGAACGATGATCCCACGAACTGCTGTAGGAGTTTAGATACGGTTTTCACTAACAGACAGATTGATTCGCGAGGAAGGTGTGTGTGTTTGTGTGTGTGTAATTGACGGCCACACCGCCAGACAAGTCGTGCGGCCGCTGACAGTTAGTGGTACCCCCGCGAAGCCAAGGCGGGCCGCCATTATCACACAATTCACAAGTGGTACCCCGCGAAGTCGAGGTTGGTCGCCAGCACCACACACTTCAAATGCCATAGAGTTGTGAGGATACGTAGCTTTTATTCCTAAGCCTGTCCTCCCGTAAACGAACTCGTGTTTTATCTTTAATGCTGTCGTCATTGGTTAAATGTCGAACATCCTTTCCGTACAAAATCTCACGACATTCCTCCTTTCGTTGACTCATAATGAAGGACCTACACCTCACCCTCGCTTAGAACCACAGAAAGCGTGGGGGTTCTATCATGTTCATACATCATCTCATTTTGTAAGATAAGCTGCACTGCGATATCAATTTCCCTGATTATGTTGCAAATCTCAAACACAAACTACTACACGCCGTCGTTTCGACGTAAATTAAAACACCTGTACAATGTCGGCTTCTGAAGACAGCAAGATCTTAGCCTAATGTATGATAGGCGTATATGACATATCATGCCAATCTATTTCAGGCAGATTTTCACCTTCGCATTCAGTGACACTAATTGTAATCAACTTCTAATTGAAACTGCATCGTTGGGCGTTAAGAAATATCTCAGCGGCTTTGCTTATCTTCTGGCATTTCCAGATTTTAATAACTAGTGAAAGAAGCTTAAAAAATCCGAGAATATCTGGAAATAGTTGAGACAAAGTGCTTCCTCTCGTGGCACTCTTAATTTAATGTCACTGTCACGGGAAGATAATACCAGTCCGCGGGATAAGCCAGCATATGCCTTCTACGCCTGTGCAATGAAATCACACAGCATTGCATTAAGTACTAAACACTGAAGTATAGGCAGCTAATAAGTCCCGCTCTGCCACCTCACTTAAGAAATGTAAGCCGTCTGCTTCATAAATGGCCTCCGTAAAAGAGGAAATAAATTATAGTTATTTGAAAAAAATCAAATACTTTAGAAGTTTTTCTCCAAATTTCTTAACCTCTGTCTCTGACTAGTTTATCTTTTTCTTATTTTTCTTCCAATGTCTTATTACAGAGATAAGGTGTTGGATTAGCATTCGGTGAGAGCAGGATCAAATCTCTGTTCTGTGATCCTAACGGCATTTCAAAATATTACTGACACTCAGAAAATATAAGCGTGCATATTACATGCATGTAATTCGTAATAATTAACGTACTTATTACAGTAACATATCATGTTGAGTACTGTGCACAGTAGTAAATTGTGTTGTAAAGTTTACAAATTCTGATTTTATCATTTGTATCAATAGTTTGTTGGTGTATTTCTCTAGTTGCCTTCCAACCAGCTAGATGAGACAATGGTGCTGCCCTAGATATTTTTTCCTCGTAACTAAATTATAGCTTTTTCAAGTTCCTGCTCTTTAAAGCATGACGTCACTAACATTTCTTTTCATCATTTTTAACGTGGGCATACGCATTTGTATAATCTCCAGTCATCTACAATTACTTCTTTTACGCCGGTTCTGTTACTCCCTTAGACATTTTCAAAGAAATGTCATTGTTAATTTTTAAGGTTCTTTTTTGTTTGATACTGTTCCACATGAGTTAGATTTGAGTTAGTTTGCAACAGAAGGAAAGTAATCGGTAACATAAAACTCCTTTTTCTTTCTTATAATCTATCCACAGTGAACGGAAGGTTCAGTTTACGTGCCGTAACAATTTCTACCAGTTCTCGCTTGGTCCCGTCTTCTGTTACTGTGATATAACCTTCATTATATATATTTTCGTTGTAAGAAACAAGGATTCGAGATTATTTTCTGGGAAAATTATCAAGCACTAAAATGTATTTAATCGAAAAATTGGCGTTTAAATATTTGTACAACAAATTAATGTAATTCGTGCTATTTATCTTATCAGCTGTCTGTAAGAGAATAGTGAGGCCTTCCTTTTCCTCTTCCTAATAGGAGTTCAGAATATGTACGACTATACTCCTCTGAGATGGTGTCACTTGCGGCGATTTCTTCGGATATGTACCCATACTACCTACACTGACGGAAAAATAATCGTAATACCAAAAAAATAATTAATGTAGAGTGATGAAACGTCGGGAAAACGTTTGTCGAGGTAGCATATTTAAGTGATTAACATCGCAAAGTCACAGGTTAATGTAAGAGTGAGATAAGCCTTTGAAAATGTGTAACCGCCAGACTGTTGAATGCAAGCATAGAAACGTGCATGCATTGAACTGTGCAGATATCGGATGCCAATTTGTGAGATGAAGTTCCATGTCCGTTGCATTTATTCGGTGAGTATAGGGACTGTTAATGCTGGTTGTCGATGACGCTAAAAGTAGTTGTCCGATGATGTATCATTATCCTCGCTTGGAGACAGATCTTGTGATCGAGCAGACCAACATGTCGACACTCTGTACAGCAGGCTAGTTTACAATAGTGGTATGTGGGCGAGCGTTTGCCTGTTGGAAAACAACCTCTGGAATGTTGTTCACGAGTGGCATCAAAAATGGTTCAAATGGCTCTGAGCACTATGGGACTTAACATCTGAGGTCATCAGTCCCCTAGAACTTAGAACTACTTAAACCTAACTAACCTAAGGACATCACACACATCCATGCCCGAGGCAGGATTCGAACCTGCGACCGTAGCGGTCGCGCGGTTCCAGACTGAAACGCCTAGAACTGCTCGGCCACCACGAGTGGCATCAAAACAGGTCGAATCAACAGACGGACGTACTATTTGCAGTCAGGGTAAATGGGATAACCACGAGAGTGCTCCTACTATCATACGAAATCTCATACCAGACCACAACTCCAGGCATAGGTCCACTGTGTCTAGCCCTCAAATGGTCTCCTCCTAAATAAGACACGGTCATCACTGGCACCGAGGTAGAACCATCTTTCTTCAGAAAAGACAACGGACCTCCACCCTGCCCTCCAATGAGGTCTCGCTTGGCGCAAATAAATCGCAAAGGGTAGTGGTTTTGGGTCAGTTGAATGCATGCTACAAGGTGTCTGACTAGGAGATAACCTTAATGTTATCGATTTGTAATAGTTCGTTGTGTCGTAGCGGTGCCAACTGTCGCACAAATAGCCGCTGCAGAAACAGTACGATGCGCCACAGCTATATGCCGAACTCTATGGTCAGTCTCGGTGGTACCACGTGACCGTCCGGAACCTGGTCTTATTACCTCCGTACATTCTCGTGGCCACCGATGCCAGCAACCATGTGCAGTGGCTACACTACTGCGAAGCATTTCTGCAATATCGCAGAAGGAACATCCAGCTTCTTGTAGACCTATTACAGAACCTCGCTGGGCTCACTGGGTGTCGATAACGTCGTCTTTGTCGCCTTAAAAGTATTCTTGACTAACCTCAGCCCAACACGTCCGGTCTCAAAGGTAACTAACGCTCACGACGGTTACAGCGTGTATTTAAAACAAACCTGATTTGCATCCTCATAGTGGCGATACTAGCGTCACTCTTATGCGACTGGCGTGAAAGACGAGTATGCATTATCTTTCAGTTGTAGAAATACGGCAATCAACTTTTGTTTATGTTGCACAACTCCTTTTTGGTGTTCCGATCTTTCTTCGTCATTGAATTTAACGAACAAATGCAGCACGTTATGCAATGAAGACGAGCACCATTTACGAACCGAAAGTGTCGCTAGCGCAAAGACGTGTTTCTCCCACTCCTTGCTCTTCACAAGTAGTGCGATACTGTTTCGATACTTCCTGCCGGTAAAGATAGTCCATACTGGTGAGAGCTGGTTTCTCAGGATAGGGCAGGATAAGGTTACGATTGTGGATGGGGTCGTAATCAGTTACTCTCGGTTGCACAACAAATACGTAAATTTTATTTAAAGAAATTAAAATTTTAAAACAATCTCTTAAAAAAAAACACAATTGACTGTATGACGGCTGATGGCCTTATCATAAAAAATTCCACAATTTTAGGATCGAAAGCCACCGACAATAACCTCAAACATCAAACGGCTGAAGACCTGAATTAGAAGTCAGAAAAACAATTCCAAATAGTCTACATCTCAACAAATACCTTGCAATTTGTGGCTATTGCACCACGTTTTCCTGTACGGGCATTTGCATCACTGATGCGTTGTTTTGTCCCACCTAGCCCCGGAATTCGCAGCTTATGGTGCTCCCCTTCGCATTGTTTTGGTGCTGACAGGATTCGCGAGTTCGACATTCAGTTCGGCAGTGACTTTTGCAGCTGTCGTCCTCTTATTTTTCGTCTCAATCCTCTTCAGTGGCCTCCCGTCACTCAACACACACTGTCGTCCACTTGGTTTTAAAACAAGTTTGCTTTAAAAAAAACTTACTGTAACACGGTTGAAGGCCTTATTATGAAAGAAGTGAAATTATTGCTCTGCTGAAGGCCACAGACAAGTTCAGATCACAAATGGTTGCAATATTCCACCACCTCGAAACACTTCACTCGTTGCCGCCAGGCTCAGTGGCCTTGGGAGCAACAACCCGCCGACCAAAGGCGAATCTCAGAATAGTCGAGGTTACATTAGCAGTTAACTCTTCACTCAAACGTCCAGGGTTTGGCGTGCAACGAAGTCGTTGCTCTCGCAGCAGCTATACCCCTTCGGCCCGCCAGCGGCCCCGGCTTGCCCTCGCGCTGCACGGACCTGCTCGCTGATGCGCCCCCATCCGACCTGATGTGCTTTCGAAACTCACCCACTCCACACAACGCGATCCAGAAATGCTAGCGGTCGCTCGAATGATAGTACCACAGTACCCGTATCGATAAGCGCTGCTGCTGCCACTCACGGGCAGGCAAGCCAGCAACTTAGTGACGCCAGTAAATCGAATAGTAAACGAGATGCCATAACCGCAATGTCAAGATACCAAGCAATAAACGGCATCAACACAAGCCTCGCACGGCTCAACTGGCAATAATTCCATGTAGTGACCTGATATCTGGTCAAACCAATTAGGAATGAAGACGTATTAAGAAATACATACCTTTGACAGCTAGGTCATTAAAGATTCAGAACAAGCTCAGATTGGGAAAATATGGAGAAGGAAATCGACTGTGTCCTTTCCACAAGAAAACAATTAGGAGGACCACTTAAGATATCCTGTTGAATCCTAAGGGGAATCTACTGAGGAATACGCGAATTTAGGACAGTCTGGAGCATAGCTACCTCTGGCAGAACAACAGGCTGTTCCGCTAATGTAGCCATCTCAGTTTCAGAGTTGAAATCAGTGGGGTATTGATGAATTGATGAGGAACTTAAAGCAATGGTGCTCTCTAATAGTCCACTTCCCAACGAATAAATGTTGCACATCGTGATAAAAAGATGGTTTAGTTTAATCTGTGTATGAGGGGCTGCTGGCACGACAATAACTATTCAGTCACTGCGCCCAGTAGAAAATTGCTCCATTTTCATAGCACACAAGATATTCGAAGAGCAGATCGAGCGAGATGGTGTAATAGTTAAGACCCTCGTCTCGTATTCGGCACGACGGCAGGTCAGATCCTCACATGACCATCCACATTTAGGTTTTCCATGATTTTACAAAATAGCTTAACGCAAATACCTGGGTGGTTCCTTTGAAAAGGACACGGCCGAATTACTTCAGCAGTCTAAGCTTATGCTTTGGTTCTGATGACACCGTCGTCAGCGGAACGTTAAACTTTAATCTCCCTTCCGAAGATTAGAGCAAGGTCGTCCGCGAGCAATTACTTACAAATGATATTTAAGTGGTAGCCACCCGGAGCTGGTGGGACAATGCAGCCAAAACTTTCAAACTGCTACAGGACGCAGAATACCTACCTGAGTTGTCAGCATTAGGCTTCTACCACACAGATATATTAATTATATCCTGTTAAGGTACCAAGGAATATCATCCTGACAGCCATAGTGTTGACATGTTATACTGGCCACAGGAAACGACTCCACATGAAAACTTCCAGTGTCATGGCAGCAAATTGATAGTGTGGATAGGTGTCAATACTGGAGGACGTATGAGCCCCACGTTACCGAAATCTGCCGACTGTGGAAATTCTGCTGTCTTTTGTCCTGCTGAACGGCTTTTCCATTAGCGAATCTGTCTCTATTTAAGTGATCCAGAGCTGAGCTAGTAAAAGCGCGATGCAAGGTGAGGTTAGCACTCGAATTTTGTGACCGGCGTTCAGTCGGCTGCAATGCCTACGGCGTGAGCTATTTTCTGCTCCTTCCCCTACCGAACATTCCGTTCCACATTGTGTGTTTTATCGATGTTTCCATTTGTGATGCATTTTTGAGCTGACCTTTACATTTATCATTTCAAGAGAGTTAGAGCAGTCTTTGAATTCATTTCTTAACATCTGAGAAGCTATGAATTTTCATTGGTGTGAACGGTGTGTCATAAAGAATTTTCTAAATGTGCGGTTTTGCTGTTTTATTATTAGCGCGGAATACACACAATAACTGTTCAGAGGTTGGATAAAAATGAGGAAACAGCGCGAAAAATGCATGCTTGAACATAAATGCAACCCACGCCTGCAGGATGGACTGTTGTGTGTCACCACGAACGGCACCTATGCAATGTCCTCAAAGCTTGTACGATTCAGTCGTGATCAAATCAATGTTCTGTGTAGTTGTGAATGCATTATGTCCGAGCTACGTGACTTCTAACGTGGCCAAATACCTGGTGTTTCCGTAACCAATGGAGCCGAAGAGTTTGGTGTTTCAAGAGGCACTATGTGCATACACGGAAGGTGGCTATCCATCATCGGCTTGGTCACAATTTGGACGACAGTGTGTGTTGAGTGACGGGAGGCCACTGAAGAGGATTGAGACGAAAAATAAGAGGACGACAGCTGCAAAAGTCACTGCCGAACTGAATGTCGAACTCGCGAATCCTGTCAGCACCAAAACAATGCGAAGGGGAGCACCATAAGCTGCGAATTCCGGGGCTAGGTGGGACAAAACAACGCATCAGTGATGCAAATGCCCGTACAGGTACGCGTGGTGCAATAGCCACAAATTGCACTATGGAGCGATGTAAGAAAGTCACACTTTCTGAAACTTCTGCCGAGTTTACGTCCCAAGACTGGAACGTTGGGGGTGTCGGGAGAGGTTTATATGACTATTCTCGCTAATCAGGTTCATCCCACAGTACAGTGTTTGTTCTCCTATGGTGATCCTGTGTTCCAAAACGACGAGTACCTGTTCACGCAGACCGAATCATCTAGCACTGGTTTTGGGAGCAACAGGACGACTGGTCGCATCTTAATATTATTGATACCTTTGTGGTCTCTTTTGGAAACAAGGGTGCGCTATCACTACCCACCTCCATCACCTTTACCTGAATTCGCCACTAAGACTCCCGCTAAAACAAATCAGGATCTGTATTTATCCATTCCGAGGCGGAAGGCCAACGGTTTGCCTACACACTATTACGCATTGTAATGTGTTGTGTTATTGGCGTTTCCATAGTTTTGTCCATTCCCCTCAGCCAGAAGGCCGTTATTAGGTAACACGCGCTGCGATAACAAAACAGAAGTTCGTCAACGTCAACGCTATCTGTGAGCGAGACCTAGACCCTTTCATTTCTTCCCAACTAATTACTGTCACACGTGTAAGAACATTCAGGGTATCAAGACAGATACTGCTCGTTACGTAAGGCTCGGCATTTAAACTCACTCTGATACCGCACCTGTAGTAACTACGATTGCTGATAAATTTATGGTGGGCATTTTGTCACTTCTGAAGTGCAGAGGCTGGCTGATATGGGGATCGGTCAGTATCGCGTCGTCTCCCGTGCCTGTGTGGTGTTAGATGGTTTACAATAACTCCTACGAAATATGCTTTTATACATAAACTGTTAATGTCATGAAGAAATAAGAACACCACGTATATTTAGGAAAACATAAATTATATGTACATGAAACATACGATCTGTATAAAATTGAAATTTTTAACAGACTTGATCGCATAAAATACACATTGAAATGGTAATCGGTTGCAATCAGTTATGATCATCTTCAGACCAGTCTCCGAAATACAACAATGTTACAACTTTGGACACAGATACAGTGCAAATTAAATACTAAGACCTGCAAGGTCAAACAAAGTTAATGAAAAGACGTGTACCCCAGGTAAAAGACGTGTACCCCAGGTGGTGAGCGCAACACGAACTATACAAGCAAAGGCACAAACGTCGCCTGCTGTATAGCGTGGATACGCTGCAGGTCAAATAGCAGAAGCTCCGCCCAATGCCTACCGCATGAGATCAGTAGGAGTAAATGAGCCGAAACGTAAGGTAAATACGTGTAAAAATATTAAAATTACAAGTCTGAGTACAAAAGAAACAGGAATGACACATTAGATCACATCAGCGTTAATTACTACGAGCAGAAGTTAATCAGTAAAACAACGATAAAAAGTAAATACAGAAACCAATAACGATCGGTTATGGGAACGACAGCTGCTCTCTGTGGACAGCGCAAAACGGATCATAGGATCACGATCGCAGCAAAGATAATTACAAGTGGTGTCGTCGGTTGTTACGGAAACAGCGTAAAGAGCATCTGTACGGTACGACCGTAGTAAACGGACGATAAACCGAGAATGTAATGGTGAGAGGCGGGAACTGTCGGTCGCTATGGAGACGAAGCTTCGGTGAACCGCTGATGTCTCGAGAAGAGGACGCCGTCGGACGCCATGGAGATGTACATGTACATTCGATAAGCCGCCAATTGATGAGAGAAAAGGTCCTGATCTGCAACGTCTCTGTGGTAAAGCGGACGTCGCGCCATTGTTATAGTGGTGACAAATAGCCACTGCGCGCGATAGAGATTTGAAGATCGCTGAACAGACCGAAGTATGCAGCCTTAAAAAGTGGTTGGACTGGAATCTCAATGCAGAAAAAATATATCAGCGGCCACAATATGCTGTCTAGAAAATAGATGGCCTGGAACTTGGGAGTAAAAAAATACACAACTGGCCAAAATTGATCAAAATGAACTCGCATTGGAAACTAACTACACTCCTGGAAATGGAAAAAAGAACACATTGACACTGGTGTGTCAGACCCACCATACTTGCTCCGGACACTGCGAGAGGGCTGTACAAGCAATGATCACACGCACGGCACAGCGGACACACCAGGAACCGCGGTGTTGGCCGTCGAATGGCGCTAGCTGCGCAGCATTTGTGCACCGCCGCCGTCAGTGTCGGCCAGTTTGCCGTGGCATACGGAGCTCCATCGCAGTCTTTAACACTGGTAGCATGCCGCGACAGCGTGGACGTGAACAGTATGTGCAGTTGACGGACTTTGAGCGAGGGCGTATAGTGGGCATGCGGGAGGCCGGGTGGACGTACCGCCGAATTGCTCAACACGTGGGGCGTGAGGTCTCCACAGTACATCGATGTTGTCGCCAGTGGTCGGCGGAAGGTGCACGTGCCCGTCGACCTGGGACCAGACCGCAGCGACGCACGGATGCACGCCAAGACCGTAGGATCCTACGCAGTGCCGTAGGGGACCGCACCGCCACTTCCCAGCAAATTAGGGACACTGTTGCTCCTGGGGTATCGGCAAGGACCATTCGCAACCGTCTCCATGAAGCTGGGCTACGGTCCCGCACACCGTTAGGCCGTCTTCCGCTCACGCCCCAACATCGTGCAGCCCGCCTCCAGTGGTGTCGCGACAGGCGTGAATGGAGGGACGAATGGAGACGTGTCGTCTTCAGCGATGAGAGTCGCTTCTGCCTTGGTGCCAATGATGGTCGTATGCGTGTTTGGCGCCGTGCAGGTGAGCGCCACAATCAGGACTGCATACGACCGAGGCACACAGGGCCAACACCCGGCATCATGGTGTGGGGAGCGATCTCCTACACTGGCCGTACACCACTGGTGATCGTCGAGGGGACACTGAATAGTGCACGGTACATCCAAACCGTCATCGGACCCATCGTTCTACCATTCCTAGACCGGCAAGGGAACTTGCTGTTCCAACAGGACAATGCACGTCCGCATGTATCCCGTGCCACCCAACGTGCTCTAGAAGGTGTAAGTCAACTACCCTGGCCAGCAAGATCTCCGGATCTGTCCCCCATTGAGCATATTTGGGACTGGATGAAGCGTCGTCTCACGCGGTCTGCACGTCCAGCACGAACGCTGGTCCAACTGAGGCGCCAGGTGGAAATGGCATGGCAAGCCGTTCCACAGGACTACATCCAGCATCTCTACGATCGTCTCCATGGGAGAATAGCAGCCTGCATTGCTGCGAAAGGTGGATATACACTGTACTAGTGCCGACATTGTGCATGCTCTGTTGCCTGTGTCTATGTGCCTGTGGTTCTGTCAGTGTGATCATGTGATGTATCTGACCCCAGGAATGTGTCAATAAAGTTTCCCCTTCCTGGGACAATGAATTCACGGTGTTCTTATTTCAATTTCCAGGAGTGTATAATTTGAGGCAGTGTATACAAAGTATTGATTATGTGGCTGAAGAATAAAACGAGCTAAAATCAGTAGGTAAAAAAATATAAAAATATATGCTATCACATAGAGAGAAACTAGGATAAAAAGAGAAAAAAAGAGCCCGAGTCATCGAAAACATCGTAAAAACGTTTTATTCTGAAGTCCGGTTGCTCATTTAGTGAAGAAGATGGCTACTTTTCGTAGAATGGATAAATCCCTATTTTCTCAAGGATATTTAGCAAGTGCTCTTTAGGGCATTATGCAGAACTTTTGAGTTATTTTGGATAGAGCCTTCAGAATGGTTACACTGCATAAGGTGTTGGCCAAATAATGATTTACTACAAGTAGTCTCCTCTAAAACAGATAAGGAAATTGCGGCCAGATTTCCCGATGTACTATTTGTCGCAGTCGTCACGGAGAACTTTGTAAACACCAGAAATGGGGTACTCGTTATTGTGACTGCCTATCTTACTTGTATGTCTGAGCCTGTCCTGCGGAAGGTTATTGGTAGAGGAAGTTATATTCATGCAAGTATTTTTGAACAGTTTATTTGTCAGAAACGCTACCCATGTAGGTCGTTTTAGTAACTTCTGTTGGTGGTCCCAACAGAACATGTTGGTTTTCGTAATTTATTGAACAAAACATCAACGTCATCAGCATTAGAATTGTTGGCCCTAGCAACCTGTTTAAGAAAAGCTATTTCTTTTTTAAATTCTTCCAACTTTAGCGACGTCTGCATGAGCACTGAAGTGCCACGGATCAAGACTTTTTCTCTCATCAGTTCGTGGCGGCTCATCGACTGTATACGTCTCAGTAACAGCTGACGGCGTCGGTTTTTCGACACAAAAGCCGTTCACCGAATCTTTATCTTCATAGCGATCGACAGCTCCCGCTTGTCGCCATTACATCTTTGGTTTATCGCCTGCTTCCTGCGGATGTACCACCTCGATACTCCTCACGCCGTCTCAATGACAACCGATGGCATCACTTTTGGTTATCTTTGCTGCGATTGTGTACCTACGATTTGTTTTGTACTTCTTCGTGCTGCGCACAGAGGGCAGCTGTCGTTCCCGTAACAGGTTATTACAGATTTTTGTATTTAGATATTATTATTGTTTCATTGATTAACTATTGCTCATAGTAGTTCATAGCGATGTAGAATAATGCATTATTTCTGCTTTTTTATACTCAGATTTATAATTCTAATACTGTTTGCACTTTTTTACCTTACGTTTCTCCTCATTGGCTCCTATCGACGTCATGAGGGAGACACTGGGCGGAGCTTCTCCTATTTAATCCATAGCGCGTTTACGCAATTCAGCAGTCGACGTTTGTGCCTTTGCGCCTGTGGTTCGTGCTCCACGCGCCGACTCCGCTCACCACCCGGGGTACAAGTCTTTTCATTAATTTTGGTGTAATGTGCCTTCGTTTTTAACTTTTATTTTCTCTGCGTCCCTCCAAGTTCTAACATTAAATACATTTCAGAGACTGGTTTGAAATTGATCATAATGGATTCTAACCGGTTAACTGTTCGAACATTACTGTTTACAACATTAAAGAAATAACGTGTATTTACACTTGTTGCCGAACGTTCCGTCCTCCGTGGAGTTTCACCACAGTGCCTGTGATGTGAGGCACGCGAACGAAATAGTGTGACACATTACATCACTGATAACGTAACGTTTATCGAGCCGAATCAGTTCTCGGTACTGCTATTTGTAAAACAGTAATGATAAAGATAGTGTCAGCCTGCGATATAGGGTTAAAATAGTCACCGCTCTTACGTTAGCGATAAGGCCTTGCAATAATCACACTCGGAAAGATTTCAAGGTTCTACACACAAATGGAAAACGTACGCCGCAAACACTCAATGCATCATCTTCAAATTATTCGTTCCAGCTTTATCAGGATCTTTACAAAGGCACAACAGTAGCTATAACAACTCAGAGCTACATAGTTCAACGAGACCAAATCAAAACACATTGTTTCTACGGAAACAAGTAGAGCTTACTTTCTTTAATTACACCTTGTAAGTGTGTCACTTCAACAGACACCACGTTCAGTTGGGTAATAACTGCCCGCTATTATATAATGTCTCTGACGACCAAACACAAGTGCGCAAACGGTACTTTCGCTAACAAAAATTGTGAAATCTCATAAGTTTCTGTTCTGGAATAATAATTTTATCGACACTAACGACTTCAGATACGAATATACGAACAAATTTTATAAAAATCACAGAAGTGCTGCCCAATCGACATCAACACTTGGCGAGCACCATCCACTTCTCTAAAGTGCTCTTAAACGTTGAGGTCTTTCAACAAATCGTGCCTGGAAGTGAGTTCCAGAATGATGGGCTTTTAATTGAAACTCGGCTATTCTCATGTTTCTTCCGCTGATAGCACTCCTCCGATAAATACTGCCTCTTGAGTGATTATTCCTATCATTCTTTCCCACTTATTGCTACTGGAAGGACACCAGGTGTAACAGGAAAGTTCGTAACACTCACGTGAGCCTATCGGACTCTTACCATAATATTCAGCAAGCACCGTGAACCTTAGCCGACAACTCATTTCTCGCTGATTAGGGCAAACAACCTCATTGTCTCCACGCTGCAGACAAAAGCGAGCGTCCTTGGCCCACAAGGTCCTGAAACGCCTGACGAAAACTCCACCAGATGCCTCCTACTGTCTTACTAAATATCACGTCCAAAGACACATCTGTGAGGCGCAGATTCAAATCAATGTAGATTATTATCCAAACTGAGTAGTTACTCCTTGTAACATTCGTCCCCAAAAGCTCGGAAATAGCTTAGACTGCTCCACAGCACCCACAGAACGACGTTCTCGAGGCAGTGTCACACAAAGCATTTCATTACCACCGAAATAATAAATTAGCACTATCAAAATATGATAATTGTGAATTAACTAGTTTTTCAGTCTTGAAACAATGTATTAGCGTTATACATAAACACGTACATCGCAACGTTCAAATGTCTGATATTTGCTAAGAGGGGAAATGTTACGGTAGGAATTTCTTTTGCAAGGAATATTGCTTTTGAGGTTGCGTTGCTTCAGTTACTGACTGCAAGACCTTAATACTTGAACAGTAGATTTTTCCGACTTTTTTGGCATCAGCAAATAATACTGAATATTGATAATACACTGACTAATCAAAACGGAATTTTTCTTCACGTTATTTTATGGTCTTGCAATTGACAACACTAATCTTTAAGCCTAGTAACCTTCATCTCTTGCTCTCCTTGGTGCCTTTTTCTGTGTCTTATGCTGAAAAGAGTTTTGTGTGATCAGAACAACTATAGTGATAAGATTCCTAGCAGCATATCACCTTATTTAGCGAATTATATTTCCTCCTCCTGGAGAGAAGGCAACATTGTTTCTGTGCGTGAACACAGTAAATTATCTGACCATCCACCATTGTCCCACTGATACATACAATATGGAGCAAGAATATTACAGAGTCCTACTATAGACTAAAATGTTACGTGAACGAGACCATAACTAAACGATAATAACTCTTAAAAATTGATGCATGCATAAACACAACATTTGGTAAAAATTGAGAGAAACAATGATTTTGTGATAAACGATGATGGAGACTGAAGATTATCTGAGAAGTCAACATCGAACATTCGTCCGCCTAGGTAGCTGCGCGGTCAGCGCGGCGGGTTGCTAAGCGAAAAGGCCCAGGTTTGATTCCAGACCGGGTCGGAGATTTTCCCTGCTCTGGAACTGGGTGTTGTGTTGTCTTTAGTTTCGTATCGTCATAATTCATATTACTATTCAGATGGCTGAATGGACACATCCGAAAAGCGATAAACTTAAATAAAAACCAAAGATTCATCTCTGGAGCCGAAGATAACAATATCAGTGGATAAAATTCAACACCATTGTACAGTACGCTTTATATATGTATGAGGGGAAATGGAAGAGTGGAAAAACAGTCAAGAAACTCGAAAGTAAAATTTTAACTATCTCTCAAAAAATGAGAAGTTTTGGTCTTACGTAAAACGAGTAAACGAATAAAAATCATGTACGCAGTCGATCACTGATCATACTAGCATCCAAATAATTAAAGACGCTGAGAATGCCAAAATACTGAAACCAATATCCCGAAGTTATTTCACTGTGGAACATTGTAACACGGTTTCTCCTGTCAGTCGTCCCCGAACGTCGTAATGACAAATACTGAGACTAGCGATAGATTGTAAGATAAACCATGTTATTTTTCTAGCAGCAATATATTGTGAATCGCTGGAGCAACGAAAGGCACCGAGGGATTAGGAAAAAAGGGGTAAGTCGAGCCTGTTTTCAGGAGAGGTCGTTGGACAAAGATGGTTCAAATGGCTCTGAGCACTATGGGACTCAACTTCTGAGGTCATTAGTCCCCTAGAACTTAGAACTAGTTAAACCTAACTAACCTAAGAACATCACACACATCCACGCCCGAGGCAGGATTCGAACCTGCGACCGTAGCGGTCTCGCGGTTCCAGACTGCAGCGCCTAGAACCGCACGGCCACTTCGGCCGGTGTTGGACAAAGAATACGCTTTTATCGGTGACATAAATTTGTTGTTTAATTATGCAACAAGTATCATTTTTGACCTTTATGGAGACTTTCTTCTAAAGAAATCAACATGGATCCGCAATCTGCGATCTTATGCACGACTCTGAAATCCAGTAGTCAGTAGATAACGACGCATGCTTTGTTTCTATGTTTGTGATTTCCGGAATGGGTTCTATATAGTTGCGCACTGATGCCTCGTGAACAAAATACCAAATAACGATTGGAATTAGGAATTCGTAGCAGACAGAACTTCTAAGGTACCTGCTATATATATATATATATATATATAATTTTAAGAAGACAACAAGTGAAAATAAATCGGGGTATGCTCTGATTTGAGAAATACGCCGTTTCATATACAAAGTTTCCAATCGTAAATCAAATTTAGCAACGCTATTCTATTACATGGAGTTTTCAGAAAATTAGCTAGGCTTTCAACGCTTTCTTGGTTATACCTTTTTTTTTTTTTACGCCTCCTTGGACTTAGGGTATGCAGGCCGCTCTTCCTCTCCGCTACCACCGGGAGTCCGCTTCCGTCAACTGCTACATTCTCTTTCCTACCTACCACTTTCGTAAAACTTTCTTGACAAATGGTGGTACGGCGCCACCCTGGCTTCGTCCCCGGACGTGCCTGCTCCGTTACCTTTGTCAGCTTCCCAAGGATAGTCGGGCATTTGCTGCTCTATGCGTATAACTGGAGGATGCCACATTTATTTACACTGACGGCTGAAAAACCACATTTGTTGTTGGGAGTGCCTATATTGTTGACGACACCCCTAACAGATTTCGGCTTCCCGGTCAGTGTTTGGTTTTTACTGCGGAGCTTTAAGCCGTTCTCCAGGCTTTCCAATACACCCGTCGCCATAAGCGGCTACAGTATGTTATATGCTCGGATTCGCTCAGCTCTCTCCTCAGCCTCCAAGCTCTTTATCCCGTCCTCCCTCTGGTCCACCGGATTCAGGACTGCCTCCACTTGCTTTGATTCACTTGGGGGAGGAGGGAGGGGGAAGGGACGGGCGCGTCTCTGTGGCATTCCTCTGGACCCCAGGGCACGTTGGAATCCGCGGAAACGATGCAGCCGATATAGCGGCTAAGGCTGCAGTCTCTCTTCCTCGGCCCGCTGTTCGCATGGTTCTCTTAGCCCGATCTACAGAGCATTTTATATCGCCGCGTTGCTCTTTTATGGCACACACATTGGTCTACGCTTCCCAATAATAAATTACGGGACGTAAAACCTCTTCCCTGTACTTGGACCCCTTCCTCCTGGCCTCGTCGTCGGGAGGAGGTAACTAGACGCCGGAGAGGGAACTCGGTTTTTAGCCATCGACTACTTTTAAGTCGTGATCCTCGCCCGCGTTGCTCCCACTGCTGTCAACTGTGGACGGTGAGACATCTTTTACTTCAGTGCCCCTATTTTACTCCGCTACGCGCCCGTTTACAGCTGCCGCCTGATATATCTTCCCTTTTAGCAGATGCCACGCGCTCAGCCGATCGTGTCCTTAAGTTTATCGGTGTCAGTAAGATGACGTCGGTCATCTGAAGCTCCTTTTTTTTGCGACGACAACCCCCCTCCCCTTCAATAGTAGTTTTCTGTTTTTAGTTTCCCTCCTTCTTGAGTTTCGCTCCCATTGCTGTTTATTTAACATTCGGTTTTTTACCGTTCCCTAAGCCACAGTATGGGTGCTTATGACCGTAGCAGTTTTGCGCCCTAAGACCATAACAAAAAAAGCTTACTTGAGTAGCTCAACAATTTTTCAGTGGGCAAACTAAAAGAATTGAAGTGAAAATGAGCAATCGTACCGCATATCTCACCAAGCACAAAAGTGTTTAGGCGACATGGCTTGTGGACCCAATTTGTTATAATAATACTGTAATAGTTGGCTTCGAATAAACACACTTTTTGTAGAATCAAGCACTCTCTGTTACCTGAGGCCCATCCAAAACCTATATTTTCTGCTGAAAAGCATGCACAGTAACGAAGTATAACATTCGTTAGAAGTATAACTATTGCGGTGACCTAAATATAACGTTTTGCATCTGGTTATCATATTCCAACTGCTGAGTTCAAACAGACGAATGAGTGACATGGAAAATGATTCGAAACAATATTAAAATGTAAATTCGTATGACTGACTTCACAAAAATGATTAAATCACTAAGGCAGATGTAATACTGGTGCCCACAAAAAAAAATGACACACAGTTCCAAAACGTAGGAAAATCAAAGGAAGTATGATCCATATAAATCGCAAAGCATTTACCATTCGGATCGCAAACAGATTCTGTACAGAGCCTCGAAACAACTCGCCTCGCAAAGAGCCGAAATCCTTAATGTGGGATCCATGTCCAGCACATGAAAGCAGCGGCAACTTCGAGATGCAAATCAAGAAAGTAGTTAAGCTTGAACCATAGGTTCGTCGTTAGTGATTAACAAAATCGTATTGCAAGTATGCACTTCCTACATGTAGCCAAGCAACATCTCATCACGTCGTCATTCACGGACCAGTAACAAGAGATATTAGACAGCGAATACGACCTTCCTTAACACGGCCCAACACAAAAGTGCCGACGTTGAACTCGTGCCATAGGATTCTCAGGGCGGTGGGCAGTGACCTGATGGGTCCGTTCATCCCGAAGTCTTGAGTCCTTTCTCGATGCCTCAAAGGTTACGCAAAGGTAAGTAAACCGTTCGGAATCGATACTAGGTAAGGCTGCAGCGACTATTACGCCAGAACCCAAACTAATGGAATTGTAAAAACAGCAAGCTAAATACAGTGTGAGTCATGAGGTTTTCCCGTTTCTGGAGAGTATTCCTTGGGTTATTTGGAACAATAAATGTAAATACAGTAATAGGATCAGATCCATAATTAAGGAGCTACAGTAAATGAAAAACAGGAAAATGCCAGAAAAACTTTTATTGTAGGATTTCACTATTAAAAATGCACCTACTAATTAATTTAAACAATTCTGTAGCAGTCTCTTGCATTCAGAGTGGATTTGAAGGAAGTGTTCAAAATTTCTTTCCTGCATCAGAAGGTAAAGGTTCGCACGGGAGTGAACCGCGCGTGTAGCGTTTCGTAATTTCACACGCTCGTTCCTTATTGACGTTGCGGCGGTATTGTATCAATTCTTCTCGTGTTTTCACCTTAACTTCGTACACGATGTCTTTCATCCACCCCCCAGATGCAGTAATCTAGGTGTGTTAATATGGGGATCTGGCAGGCCAGTTGATAGGGCCCCCGCGACCTATCCATCGATGTGGGAATTGCTGATTAAGATAAGCTGTTACCACATGGTGGAAGTTTGCAGGTGCCCGTCATGTTGGACGTATATGTGGCGTCTTGCTTCCAGAGGAACATCTTCAAGAAGCTGCGGTAAGTCTTCTCGTAAGAAGTTAGTGTACAACTGACCATTTAAATTTCCCGGGAGAATAAACGGCCCCAGTAACTGGTCACACACAACACCATACCAGACATTTACACTGAATCTGCGTTGAAATTAAGATACTACCCTGGCATGGGGATTTCCGTCTGCCCAGACATGCATGTTATGCATGTTGTTGATGCCATCTCTTGTACAGGTTGCTTCACCACTGAACATTATGAAGCGATTGAGCTGCCGATTTCCATTTAACCAGTTACAGAAGTGCAAACGGTTGGCACAATCATGTGGCCCTAAATGTTGGACTTTCTGCACATGAAAAAGATACAGTCCATTCTCATGAAGAATCCTACATACCTTAGATTGTGAAACGTTCAATCGGTTAGCTAAGCGTCTTGAACTTGAACGAGGACTGCGCTCTACTGAATTTAGAATGTTTTCCTCTTCTTGAACGCCACGACGTCTTTCGGAGTGAATACGAATATTGGGAAGAGTACTAGCTTCTAGCAATGTTCGATGTGTTCCACTAAATGTTTTTGCACTCTGAATCATACGATTAGTATACCGACGGTGATATTCGGCAACAGCAGCTTTCGCATTACCATCACAGAAGCCCAAAATGTCTCTCCATACTCCTGCGACGAAAACTTGTACGGGATCACAAAGTGTACTGCACACAGGAGACAATAACCGTAAACAGTGACTGCAGTATCAACAACGTGGTTGTTACGCAAACGTACCACTCGCTGCACTTCTCTACCTAAGAGTGATCGTGTGTCCTGTGAACACAAGTGTAGCGCTCCATACACCGTGGCATGTTTCGGAACTCTGTTGTAGCTTCTTAATTATGGATCTGATTACATTACTGTATCTACATTTTTTCCCAAATAACCTAAGGAATAGAATGAGATTTTCACTCTGCAGCGGAGTGTGAGCTGATATTAAACTTCCTGGCAGATTAAAACTGTGTGCCCGACCGAGACTCGAACTCGGGACCTTTGCCTTTCGCGGGCTTGCAGTTCTGCAAGTTTCGCAGGAGAGCTTCTGTAAAGTTTGGAAGGTAGGAGACGAGGTACTGGCAGAAGTACCGGGCGTGAGCCGTGCTTCTGTAGCTCAGATGGTAGAGCACTTGCCCGCGAAAGGCAAAGGTCCCGAGTTCGAGTCTCGGTCGGGCACACAGTTTTAATCTGCCAGGAAGTTTCATAACCTAAGGAATAACCTCCAGCAACCGGTGGAAAACCTCGTGACACCTTGTATTGAAAGCGGCGATGTAACAGTCAACTTTAAAAATCAACACGTCATTCTTAATTACGGGAAATCACCTGATGCCAAACTAACTGTAATTGAGACCCAAAAGAACGCCACAGGGTCGTTTCGAATTTTCGGAAATCATGAACAAAGTCAACTGTATCAGCCTGAGATGGGGAACCCTGCTCTGGAAATCAATGAGTCACAGAGAGGGCAGAGTGGTCAGACATTGGACTCGTATTTGGAAATACGCTGGTCCATATCTCCGTTTGGCCAACGTAATTTAGGTTTTCCGTGATTTCTCTAAGTAGTTAAAGGCGAATGCCAGGATTATTCGCCGCGCGGTCTTAGCGCCTTTCACGGTCCGCGCGGCTCCCCCCGCCGGAGATTCGAGTCCTCCCGCGGGCTTGGTGTGTGTTTTGCCCTTAGTGTAAGTTAGTTTAATTTAGATAAAGTAGTGGATAAGCTTAGGGAACGATGACCTCAGCAGTGTGATCCCATGAGACCTTACGACAAATTTCCAGTTTTCCAGATCATTCCTTTATAAGGGTATGCTCGATTTCCCTCCCCATCCTCCTTCAATCCGAGGATGTATACCGACTCTATTTTGATCTCGTCATCGATGGGCTATTAAACCCTAATCTTCCTTTTTACCGTAAGAAACAGTCGAAAATCATGAGAAAATGAGGAATTTTCTAATTTACTGTTGAACTGTTGGCGACGATAAAAATGCAAGCAGACCTATTCTTACAATAATGTCACATGTTTGTGCACAGTTCGCACAAGGTGCTACAATGACTGTTAATCTCCATCCAGAGGCCCTTGAGGGCCCATCGGTACCGACCGACCGCTGTGTCTTCCTCCATCAGTGGTCATTGGACGCTGTATGGAGGGGTGAGAGGTCACTACACCGCTCTCTCGCCCAGTTTTCGCGACCTGTAGCCACTACTACTCGGCCAAGTAGCTCCTCAGTTGGTATCACGTGGCTGAGTGCACCCGTTCCAGTCCTCCCACCAACGAAAAATCCCTGGCAATACCGGGAATCGAACCCGAGTCCTCCACATGGTAGTCAGCAACGCTAATCACTTCATCTCATTTTGTTCGTTACTTTAGTACGAGTCGGACGTCCCATGACACCTGTACACGTTCATCGTTGATCCGTTCACTCAGTGTTTTTTTTATCACAAAGGGCACTTAACCCTCTGGCCGAACACGCTGAGCTACCGTGCCGGCACTCTCGCTACGGAGGTGGACACATTCAAAGTGGTAAGCCAAAACTTCGTTCCCCGCGATAGTATGCAGGTCTGAAATCGTCCCATAAACTGCTTTCGCACCCTTTAGAGCAACCATACCGCTATCCGAACCATATCACAGAGAGCTTCGAGAGATCTCACGTACATGAGAGTTTGCTCATGTTTCTACATGAGTAAATAAAATCAAATGAGATCATATACACGAATTGGCCATGAAATAGCACCACTAGCCCTACGCACCTTTCAGAGAAAACCTACTGTACAATGTTGACAACTACGCACGTAATAAATAGATTTATTACATAATACAGTTCGTAGGCTCTCGTATTCATATGGCAGAGTTATCACACGACACGTTTGGCCTCGTAACCTCCAGCGCAGTAGGGTCCAGATCACTTTTCCTTATCTCTGCTTGATACATTTGGCCGCCTCTAACTTCATTGAAACTTTGTAACATCATCGCGGAAATACCTTGCAGATAATTTCATACAGTTTATAACTCGTCGTGTTACGAGCGCTCCCAAGGACGCGAAGTGTAGTGACGAGCGCGTGGGCGGCTGGGCAAGGCCAGAAATAAAGTATGAATCCAGACGTAATAAAGTAAATCAGGTGACAGATTTGGGTCCTCTTGATGGCGAACAAATAGCTGCTCTATCCACAATGCGCGTATCAGTTTTATGTCGAAGTATCTAAAGTTTCAGTCGCGAATTAAAGCATCTAAATAACTGCAAGTAACGAAAGAAACATTGTAATAACACGTCCTTACACACAGAGGAACCGAAACAGATTTCGCCTCATGTCATTTTGAGAGAAATCAATAAATTGTCCAATATCGCGGCGGCCGTTAAAATGATTAAAATTCGAACTGAACACCTTCTTGGTCTTCTAGCCGCTTGTCCACTTCTTCATTCGGCAGTAGGCACACTAGTCCGAGGTGCCGACCAGCTGGCAAAACCTATGAGCATCACCACTCCGGCCCATTCTGGGACGTCTTCTTGGAAGGTCCACCAGCTGCCATCTCGTGCGCGACTGCCTATTGTCTACGGAACGCACCGCCATGCGACGGCAAGACATAACGGCTCGTGACTTCGGACACACTTCAATAATGATGCTCAAATTCAATAGTCGTTTCGGTCGTTTGGCGATCGCGAATATTTCGTGGCTCAAATGGCTCTGAGCACTATGGGACTTAACATCTATGGTCATCAGTCCCCTAGAACTTAGAACTACTTAAACCCAACTAACCTAAGGACATCACACAACAGCCAGAATATTTCGTGATACTACGAGAGAGCAGCAGCGCTAGCCATGCAGTAAGCTTCACAGAATTCTGCCAGACCCCCCCCTCCCCCCTCCCCGCCCCCCTCCGCACCGATCTTCCTTTTTACTATCGAAACCTAGTTCTCATGGTTCAGTATTTCTCCTCCGAGGCGTTTCAGTTAAACTTGTGTAGCTATTGGGAATACTATTTACGTATGTTATCCTCTGAATGGGTCTGTCAGTGGAGGCTGCCCTTGGTCAAGAGTACGTTGCTCCGTGCTAATTTCAGAATATACGTCTATGTCCTAGTCTCTAAATGTTTTACTTGTGTTGCTATTTCTACCATCTTCCCCCACTACACATTTCATATCAGTGGCTCTCTACAAGTAGGGTCGTAGAGAGTGCTTTCCCGCTGTCTGACACTGGGTACAATATTAACATAAGAGCCCGATTGCATATCAATATTTATCTCGCCCACTAACTGGGGCAAGCTCTTTTCATTCAGGCCGCCTGGGATAGAAAAACGTGACAGTCAATCTAGCTGTGGTAGCGTACATCATTCGAATGTGGAGAGAAGTGAAAAAGAGAACAATCATGTCGAAACGAAAAAAACGAAAATTAGAGATTAACGTTCCGTCGATGTCCAGGTCCTTCGAGACGCAGCAAAACCCAAAGTGGGGAAGGAAGTCAACCGCCCCCTTTCAAAGGAACCGTTCCTGTAATCACTTGAACGATTCTACGGTATCACCGAAAATCTAAATCAGGATGGGGAGATTTGTACCGCTGTTCGCCTGAATACTTTCCTCTGCACTACCTTATTCGCTGACCATGTCCAACAAACTGCTACACATAAACACGTAATGGGCATAACTATACAGTATGTTACCAGTGAGCTCCTGATGTGCCCAGAAACAAGATTTCTACTTGAGCAAATGTCATCATTTTTGTTAGTTCCACATTCTGATTTACATATCCATCCCGAAGCTCTGAACAACACAAGATACGTTCGGGTCCACATTGCCTCTTTCTTCACAATTTCCCTTTAGTCACCTTACTGTGCGAACAACAGATGGTGCTGACGTTTATACTGACCAGACTCCACAGCAAGATGACATAGTCTGGAACTTGTTAACTATGAATCATTGACACTTTTCACACAATTATTCTTTGCTGACTACTTCTTTGCTGAACAACGGGCCACATCGGAACTTTAAATGAAGTTTATATCGTATATAAGATGGACATGCGAGGGCTTATCGGTGGAGCGACGCGTGCGACATCGTTCTCCAAGTATGTCTCGCTGAAGGGTAATATCTTACCACAGTGACCTCCTTTTGTTTCCCGTTGCTGACAGTACCAATAGACAATATGGCATGGAGTTCTTCTGAACAGGCGTAGACAGAGATATGATCATAACAAAACAGCGCCGGCCGCGGTGGTCTAGCGGTTGTGGCGCTGCAGTCCGGAACCGCAGGACTGCTACGGTCGCAGGTTCGAATCCTGCCTCGGGCATGGGTGTGTGTGATGTCCTTAGGTTAGTTAGGTTTAAGTAGTTCTAAGTTCTAGGGGACTTATGACCTAAGATGTTGAGTCCCATAGTGCTCAGAGCCATAACAAAACAGCGCAGAAATGCGCCTGTCGGAGCACAAAAAAATGAATACGCTTCCCTTAAAAGACTCTGACAGAAAGATGCGGAACCAGCTGGCTGAGTCATCATTCCGCCTTCCTCACGAAATATTTTAGAAATCGGATATATTCGCAATCTTTTTAACACATAACATTAGAAAATCCTTTTGCTCACTCTATCTTTGTAGTTAACAGTTCATGCTCAGCACCTCCGTCTCACTGCTACAGTCTACGTACGTCTCTCTCCCACTGTCTTCTTTTTCTCCCATTGATTTCCAGCATATCCCATCGCCCCAGTGCCACTGTTTCCTGCCGGCCGTAGTGGCCCAGCGGTTCTAGGCACTACAGCCCGGAACCGCGCAACCGCTACGGTCGCAGGTTCGAATCCTGCCTCGGGCATGGATGTGTGTGATGTCCTTAGGTTAGTTAGGTTTAAGTAGTTCTAAGTTCTAGGGGACTGATGACCTCAGCAGTTAAGTCCCATAGTGCTCAGAGCCATTTGAACCATTTGAAACACTGTTTCCTCTCTCACTGACACTACCTACTTTTGTCTTCTTTCCCACTGCTACTGTCCCCACCATACCTATGCAACTAAAAAATTCCAGATCCAGTTTCTTTCTCCTCCTACACGCAAGTGTTTAAAATTGCGGTACAAAATGGACCCTATCCTGTGCCTGAATTTTAAAGTTCGCCGGTCTTAGACGCTCAGGATCTGCCCCCAAAACCTGTGCAGTCTCCTTTCACGTGTGTTTTTTTTTATTTCCATTGTCTCTCTTTCTCTTTTACTGCCATTCTCTCTCGCTGTCGAACAGTATCTCTTCTCTTCCACTGCCACTGTTTCTCTGCTACTTTCTCTCAGCACAAAAAGGGCGAATATTTTGCATGCCAAAATTTTTGTTGATGAAGGCAGAAAGAGAATTGAGGCAGCTTGTTCTCCACTTTTTTGTGACACTCTTTTAAAGAGCAATATATTCGCCCGTTTTTGTACTCCGACTGAAGCATTTTTCAGCTGGTTCCCTTCTTTTCCCTGTTGCAACAGGGTGGCCTTTCTAAATAAAACTAATTGCATAATTCAGTAATACTTTGACAGTTTACTTATATACTTCTACACATTTACATACTTCGAAACATATACGCAACGAATAAGTATGCATAATATAAGGTTAACACACAATCGTTTAATTTACATTTTTTCTCGACACTTGCTCATCGATCACAATTCTTGAAAATGCCCGGTTTATGATAAATGTTATTACAAATATTTTGATGAATTTGCAGTCTTTCCAGTGTTAAACAATATTTGACAATCATTTTAAGTTCTTTTAAGACATGTTAAGACATTTTTTTAGCCCATTTTTTGTCACTGCAGTTCCACTTTGCGAATATTTGTATATGCGTGAAGTGGCCATTATACCGAGACAGTGCATTGTAAAAGTTTTACTGCCGCAGAAACGCTGACTAAAAACATAGTGTGTTGACCGAAGAACCTTTCTGATGACCCTAGAACCCTTTTCGTGTATTCACTACGTCAGTAAAACGAGATTTGCACCTCGGGCCGGGTATTAGGTGCATTCTTTAAATGTAAAAGTACTGTAACTTTGAACCTCTAGATCTTAGTAACGGATACTGATATCCAAAAAGGTTTCAAGATTCCCGCAGAATATAAACTTATAAACATACGGTAAAAATTTCGACCATCTGCCATGAACAGAAATTGTAGGAAGTAGCTATCTCCACGATTGGTGCTTCTCGTACCCCAAAACCTTGGTACTTAAGGCTTTCTCAGGAACCGACCATAAACTAACGGTGTTTTAATAAGCCTCCTAAGGTCAACTCTAGATCACACCTAAAGCAAAAAAACCAACAGATTTGTTAAATTTGTGTGGGATGAAGGAAGTGTGTAATATTTTTGTGTAACTTAACTACAGCATTAGCCGTTCTTCCGATAGGTATACAAATGGTCGCTGGGCCAAAACACTTGATTCCTTATCTCTGTGATCAACAGAACTCGAGATGTAACACCCAGAAAAATCATATTTTCGCGCGCGGATTTTTGGAACTTACTAGCACCGTGCATGACAGGAACAGGTATCACTGAACACTAGTCGCACTAGAGGCAGCAAAAATGGCGCTAGCACAGAAAGTAGTCGCAAGAAAGCAGAACATATTTTTATAAATATCTGACAAATTAAAAATTCGTGCCGGACTGGGATTAGTATCACGCCGTAAACAAACGCAAAGACATATGTTACGAACCTTGCATTATAATTTTACAAAACTTCTTAGTCTTAGTTCTGTTACAATGAACAGTACCTTATGTTGCTATCACGAACTCTTCCATATTTCCCGTGCATTCTCAAAGTGGATAACGCAGTGGTTAGTCTACATCCGCAAACCACTGAGAGAGGCATAGCAAAGGGTACTTACCGCCACAGTATGCATTAGTTTCTTCTTGTCCCATTCAGGTATGGAGTGCGGAAAGAATGCATGTTTAAATCCTTCTAAAAGTACTGTAATTAGTCATATCTTGTCTTCGCTGTCCCTACTGGAGCCGTCGGCTCAGTACTCCTGGGTCTTCCTTTGTAAATGGACGTTTGAAAACGGAGTTCATCGTTTCTGTTTTCGCATTGTTACTCTTAAATTTGGCTTAGTTGTCATCCCTAAGCATCTGGATGATACCCTCGGTGCTACTGGCGGCATTAATATACGATCAGAATTTTTTTCTTCTACGAGACGATAATCGAACGCTTCGCGCACTTTCTTTTCGATAACACATCGCGTTACCTTCAACAGTATCTCTCTCTCTCTCTCTCTCTCTCTCTCTCTCTCTCTCACACACACACACACACACTCACACACACACACACACACACACACTCACACACACACTTTAGAATGAACTGTTCTACTTGGTACACATGTATCCAGCGCTTGCTTAAGTGTACGTTAACGGCAGAATTATATCACTTCCGTTTAGGGCCTTAGACTATTACCCCGTACTGGTAATGGGTTTGACTCGATGTGGCAGGCGCAATATTCATTTTTGCCGTATTTAGCTGTTTAGCCATTTCAAGGCAATGGCGCATTGAAAATTTACGACAAACACATTACTCTTATCATAAAATATCTGTTAATAACGCAACAACGAAATAAGCCTTCAAAACATACTGTGGTAAGAGTTCGGAGACAAAAATTTCACGACTCAGTCGTACCGCAATGGATAATGTCATGGATTATGGACTCGAAGGATGTAGGATTGCGTCCAGCCATATGTTAATTCTTTTTTACATCTTAGCGTTCTTAACACATTCTAGGGCTTTCTTACGAATGAAACACAAGTATGTTTTGCAATATTCAATGTTATTTACATTTATATCTGTTAGAAAACAAACGATGAAATAAATATTTGGCTGTTTATTTCCGAGTATGTGGCAGTTCAAAACGGTTCAAATGGCTCTGAGCACTATGAGACTTGACAACTGAGGTCATCAGTCCCCTAGAACTTAGAACTACTTAAACCTAACTAACCTAAGGACATCACACACATCCATGCCCGAGGCAGGATTCGAACCTGCGACCGTAGGGGTCACGCGGTTCCAGACTCAAGCGCCTAGAACCGCTCGGCCACAGAAGCCGGCTTACGTAGCAGTTTGAGTGTGTGGCTAGGCAGGAAAGGAGGAGCAATAACAATCATATTCTTCCTTGCCACAAATATTTGGATGTTAATATCCTAGCTTAGGCAAAGATCAGGAAGAGACAGATACTTCATATGTTACAACCAATGGCACTTCCGAATGAAATGAATGAAAATTAAAACCCCTTTGCATTTAATTTATTTTCGCAACCAGTTTCGGTGTTGCATTGCACCATCTTCAGGCCCCCTTGACAACCTAAATTGGGAGGAATCCAATCTCGTGTATAGTCAAAACAGGAGCGAATATTAAATAAAACCTATCCGAAAATCTCTGGTTTACACAGCGCTATCCCTTCATCAACCGATGACTACCATCCATTACAAGGATGGACATACAAAGAAACGATTGGTATACACTCCTGGAAATTGAAATAAGAACTCCGTGAATTCATTGTCCCAGGAAGGGGAAACTTTATTGACACATTCCTGGGGTCGGATACATCACATGATCACACTGACAGAACCACAGGCACATAGCATGCACAATGTCGGCATTAGTACAGTGTATATCCACCTTTCGCAGCAATGCAGGCTGCTATTCTCCCATGGAGACGATCGTAGAGATGCTGGATGTAGTCCTGTGGAACGGCTTGCCATGCCATTTCCACCTGGCGCCTCAGTTGGACCAGCGTTCGTGCTGGACGTGCAGACCGCGTGAGACGACGCTTCATCCAGTCCCAAACATGCTCAATGGGGGACAGATCCGGAGATCTTGCTGGCCAGGGTAGTTGACTTACACCTTCTAGAGCACGTTGGGTGGCACGGGATACATGCGGACGTGCATTGTCCTGTTGGAACAGCAAGTTCCCTTGCCGGTCTAGGAATGGTAGAACGATGGGTTCGATGACGGTTTGGATGTACCGTGCACTATTCAGTGTCCCCTCGACGATCACCAGTGGTGTACGGCCAGTGTAGGAGATCGCTCCCCACACCATGATGCCGGGTGTTGGCCCTGTGTGCCTTAGTCGTATGCAGTCCTGATTGTGGCGCTCACCTGCACGGCGCCAAACACGCATACGAGCATCATTGGCACCAAGGCAGAAGCGACTCTCATCGCTGAAGACGACACGTCTCCATTCGTCCCTCCATTCACGCCTGTCGCGACACCACTGGAGGCGGGCTGCACGATGTTGGGGCGTGAGCGGAAGACGGCCTAACGGTGTGCGGGACCGTAGCCCAGCTTCATGGAGACGGTTGTGAATGGTCCTCGCCGATACCCCAGGAGCAACAGTGTCCCTAATTTGCTGGGAAGTGGCGGTGCGGTCCCCTACGGCACTGCGTAGGATCCTACGGTCTTGGCGTGCATCCGTGCGTCGCTGCGGTCCGGTCCCAGGTGGACGGGCACGTGCACCTTCCGCCGACCACTGGCGACAACATCGATGTACTGTGGAGACCTCACGCCCCACGTGTTGAGCAATTCGGCGGTACGTCCACCCGGCCTCCCGCATGCCCACTATACGCCCTCGCTCAAAGTCCGTCAACTGCACATACGGTTCACGTCCACGCTGTCGCGGCATGCTACCAGTGTTAAAGACTGCGATGGAGCTCCGTATGCCAAGGCAAACTGGCTGACACTGACGGCGGCGGTGCACAAATGCTGCGCAGCTAGCGCCATTCGACGGCCAACACCGCGGTTCCTGGTGTGTCCGCTGTGCCGTGCGTGTGATCATTGCTTGTACAGCCCTCTCGCAGTGTCCGGAGCAAGTATGGTGGGTCTGACACACCGGTGTCAATGTGTTCTTTTTTCATTTCCAGGAGTGTATTTCTACCGCTTACGACATCTGCTTGTTTTATTATTATTCTAAATTTGAGAAACAGTTTATGTGTAAGTATAGATGCTCCCCCCTGCAATTAAATGTTTTTTATTTCCTCCTTGGGTTGTGAAACTATGATCTATTTATCTAACTTATTGAACATGTAAATACTTCTATTTATTTTAGTTGCCTTTTTTACTTTCAGTGTAGCACTGCTATCGTGGTTGACATAGGGCGCTAGTCTGCGTTGTGCTCAGTTCGGACCAGTGCATAGGCTATTCCTCAAAACTTCGATGAGTGGTCGATATACAGGGCATCTTGAGCTGTTCAGTTATCGTGTTCTTCTGTGCTGCCGATGTCGTCGGAAACGAAGCCTGCTTGAGCTCACTGTGCAGATGCCCTTTGTTTTTCTTAACTCGTTAGAGAGCATTCCTCATCACAAGCTAGACAGCCGTTTGAGCGGTTCTCAGCGTCTCTATAATAATGTGTACAGTCTGATTTGGCGTGAATCGACAAGTCAATCTTGGTGTGAGTGTGTCAACAGGTCAGGCTTCAATGCTGTTCTGCGGATGGCGCTAAGAGTGCCAATACTATCGGCACCAGAGAATCCTTACATCTACTGATGCTCACCGAGCCAAAAAACATTACACGGGACATGATGACGTTTTATGGTCAAATTCAGGTCAGCTGAGTGAATTTTTGGGAAAGAGGATTGCAAAAGGCATCACGCTTTCGAGGAACATCTCAAAAGTCTCTGAAGGCTGGGACATCAAACGGATCGGTCTACTCGCTGATTAAGTGCGCTTTCAAAGACATTCATCTGCGAGATGAACCGTGAGCGGTCGATCGTATCACCTTGTACACTGTAATCATCACCTGCGGTTCGTTAAAAATGTTAATACAACATTTGTAACGTTTCTTAAAAGAAATATTGTCTCCAAAAGTAAACGAATTTATTGTAACATACCCCATTTAATTGCCTTACATGATGATCCACTGTGGAGTTATTGCAGATGTTTCACAATGGAAATTAAGCTTCATCTTTAGGTAAAAGTAAACGGGCTGTGTTTTTAGTTGATACTTTCAGAGATAACCTCTTTAGACAGCGACATCCCATTTTTCAGCATTATATACGAAAAATTGTACAAATTGTTTCTAATGAATCCTTAAGTTCCTGCGAGTAGAGACAATATTTTTTTCGTTGCACGTAGATTATACTACAAAATCACCAAATACGGGACACAACTTCAAGGGCAGTGAAAAACATTTTGGCGCCTACTCGGGTTGTTATCTATCAATGATAGCTATCAGTAACCGTTAAAAGTATCTGATACAGAAAAGTAACTGTAGCTGCAGTAACTCATAACCGCGTCTCATCTCTACCAGGACAGAACAAGTGGACTGCACGTGTAACGCCTCTGCTAAATTTTTTACCCGTTTATTTTTTCTGTACGAATTACTTAGTTAATTTAGTGTTACAATCCCATACGGCTTGCAGAGAGTTAAATTTACAGATAATATTTTTTTTCACTTGGGCATGAATGCTGAAGAATACGAAAGTGTGTATATTTTACTAATATTGTACAAAATTTATAATGACATAATAAACTGGTATTAAAACAGAGATCAGCTTTATATACCAAACCAGAATTGTTCACTAATCACCCATACACGCATGATATCTGAACATAGCATTCGTTTCCATCCTGACTAAAGTCACACTGAGACCTGTGACCTTACACTGGTTCTTACACATACTCTCCTGTACTGGTAGACCCTAGATAATGTGTTGACGATGAGTAGTCACTGCTTAGAGCTGTGGTAGTCAACCTGGTACCTACCGCCCACAAGTTGGCGTTGCGGCTTTTATGGTGTGCAGTAGGCGGTGGTCTGTGAAAGACACATTCATTAGGTTTTCATAAAATTTTGACAAAGTATTTGATACGAAATTATTATTATGTGCTATAACTTCGCTTTAGAAACTTCTTACAGTAATTGTTAATTGTCTACTTCACAAATCACAATTACTGTGGAAGCGAAGGGCGGTCCAAAAAATATTACTACTACCACTACTAAAAAAAGATACAGATGTGGCCGGTAGGTAAAAAAGGTTCTCTGCCCCTGGTTTAGAGGGTCATCATTAATATGCCTTACTACGACAGACTGCTCACGAGAGGTTCGTGTGTGATGTACGCAGGGTGATTCAGCTCTCCCTACCGATGGCGTTTTATGCTACCTGCAGTATTATGGCTGTCCTTCATAAACCATACGCGAGATTTACATATTCTCTCGCTCGCTTAGCGCAACCTGTTAGTCCTACAGAAGAAATGAACAAGGCCTTTTTGTAGGAAATTTAATGTAGTTAAGTAGTGGGGTAAGTTTTCGCTAGTGTCCGTAGTTGTTACGATTTTCACGAAAAACTTTAAAACATTAGCTTTAAATGCACCCCTTCTCCCACGCTCAGCCCCCACCGATCAGGATTTCTAATATGTTGTTCACGGCATTCCCTCCTAGCAGTGTACAAATATGTTCGACTGCACGAATTATTTTCCACGTTCGACGTATGTTGGTTTTCACTGACTGGTATTATTAACCTATCGGTTTTGTCGAGCACTTAAAAATTGTAAAATTGGCATTTGTGTAAATTTTACATAACAGTTTTTTGAGTTTTAATAGTATAAAATAAACACTCACATAGTTATATTTGTAAGGCTTCCTTACCACTAAACTACTGCGCTTGTAAATGTTAAGTTCGAATCGAATTGTCAACGTAATTAGCTTTGATGTAACGTTTACAAAAGTCTTCTTTCGTTCATTTAAATTATTGTTATTTAAATTATTGTTAATGAAACAGACAATGTGCTGGCGGCGTAATAGCCCAATCAACAGAGACCAAAAACGTCGAATATGGAGAGTAGTTCGTATAGTCGTAAATTTTTGTACAGTGGTGGAAGGGAGACTCGCAAATAATATACTAGATATCCTAAACGGTGAGGGAAAATTAAGGTATAGGTCCTTTTGAAGGTCACTTTTGTACGCTTTTCTTGAATAACTCGAAAACCGTGGCCTCCACCGAAAACGTATAGCAGTACAACATTTAACTATATTAAATTTCCTACAAATAGGTCCTCTTCATTTTTTTCTGTAGGACTAATAGTTCGTGCGTACCGAATGAGGTAATATGAAAATCTCGCGCGTGATTTATGAAGACCAGCTATAACATTGTGCGCTGCATAAAACGACAGTGGTAGTAGCAGCGGCATCTTCCAGTGTGGTGAGTGCTATAGCATAGAGGGTGACAATTATTGAATTATACGAAGAAAACACAAGTTAGTTACAAGCTACGACGTGCACACAGTTTATTCAACATGTAAACGTCAGTACAGATATTCGGATTTAGGTTATGACATGTTCGATATGCCTGTTAACATTGGCGATGACGTAGCGCAAACGAATAGCGAAAATTCTGCATGATCCACTGAAGTGTTGGAATATCGATGATGTCGATGACCTTCTGAATGGCTGTTTTTAGCTCGGAAATGGTTTTGGGGTTATTGGTGTACACCTTGTCTTTAATATAGCCCCACAAGAAGTAGTCGAATGAGTTCGGATCCGGAGAATATGGCGGACAATCGAGGCCCATGCCAGTGGCCTCTGTGTACATCAGAGCCAGAATGCGGTCCCCAGAGTGGTCCTCCAGAACATCATACATTCTCCTATTTCGCTGGGGTCGAGTTCTGTCTTGCATGAACCACATCTTGTCGAAATCAGGGTCACTTTGGATAATGGGGATGAAATCATCTTCCAAAACCTTCACGTACCGTTCGGTAGTCGCCGTACCATCTAGGAATATCACACTGACGATTACGTGACTGGACAGTACACATCGCACAGTCAACCTTTCAGGGTGGGGAGACTTCTCGATCGCGAAATGCGGATTCTCGGTCCATCGAATGCGCCAATTTTGCTTGTTGACGAACACATCCAAATGGAAGTGGGCTTTGTCGCTAAACCAAACCATACAGCGCATACTAATTCCCATCACGCCCCGCTGCCAAGCGTGCAGTTCGAACGTCCTAGCGCAAACTGTTCAGAAGTTACGGCGATTTTATTTCATATAGTTCGATAACTATCACCTTTTATGAAACAGTACACGTTTTAAGCTCTATCTTAAATGGTATTCGTATGCAACGAATGTGTAATTGACAGGTCAGCCTTACCTATACAAGATTTGGCACAGGTTAACCTTTTATTCTCATAATGTCAAAAAGTACAAAATGTGTGAAATAATAATACAGTTATTTACAACACATTTTAATTCAACAGTATACTGAAAAATACCAGTAACTTGTCCTTTCCACACATACAACCTACTTTGCTTTTTAACGGATTCGGTAAAGGAGTAAACATTTCCACATTTGCCTACCAGTTGAAATAAACACTTCATTCAGCTGTATTGATAACTTCAAGTAATTTTCATGCGCGCAGACGAGTTTGTGCACATACTCGTAATAGTTAGCCAGCAAAAACAGATAAAATATTTTCTTCGACCAAAAAGCCAGTGTGGAAATGTTTACATCTTTCTTTGAATTTATTGCGGCTATTGTGCCCAATAAGAAGAAGTCGTGACAGATTGTTTTGACAGAACGGCTTAGCAATAGAAGGGTAACAGCTGATTGCGACCGTGACATTTACTGACGAAAATTACATATGGTTATTTCTCTCTCTGTCTTTTATATATAATGTTCTAGTAGTCGATGAATCATTTTCGTATTCCCCGCAGGGATGACAATTCAGTAGCATTTTGTCTTTTTTTCTGTGTAATTATATCCGTAACAACTTAAACGCTCCGTAGACGTTAAGTGTCCACATACTCATAAATTTAGTGCAACAAGCAAAGCGTCCCAGATTTAACGCAGAATCAACGTTGCACAATGCATTGGTATCTTCAATTAGAATAATGTGCTCGTACCCTGTCGCCAACTACACGTCAGATCATATTCTCACAGAAGAGATCACAAATATTTTACTTCCAGTTCACAGTGATTTAGACAAGCGACCGTGATATCCGCCGCTGTAATGTCGATACCAATATCTTGTTCTACTAAACTCACATATCAGCGCTCTACAAACCTGAGATACATGTAGGCGACGCTCCTAAACTAATTGTCCTCTGTTTGCGTTCTTGTGATAAAATATCATAGCGGTAGAACAAACACAGATAACAAATTTACTGTCATCTTACTGCTAGCACACTCTCTCATATACTGTAGCACACAGAAGAAGGCACACTGATGGATGCCAGTTGAACAAAGACACATCCGTTCTCCGCTGTCATTTGTACTGCTGTCGGCGACGATTCGCGGCAATGTCAACTCCTCATGCCACACACCAGTGATAGCGTTAAAAGCTTAGTAACTGAAAAAGTCCTCTCATTTTTCCTCTAGGTTAAGGATAATTTACTTCCTAAAGGAAGGCAGCATGAAAATTGATGCAGCAAATCACATAAAATGAAACTGTATTCATACACTTATCTTACAGATTTCCAATTTTTATAGGCTATTTTCTTCTGTTGTTGTGGTCTTCAGTCCGAAGATAGTGCTGTGCAACTCTCCACGTAGTCTGTCCCGTGCGTAACTGCTACAACCTACTTCCACTTGAACCTTCTTACTGCAGTCAAGTCTTAATCTCACTCTAATTAAGAAGTAGCCATACCTACAAAATATGCTGATGGCAAAAGAATCCCAACACCAAGAAGGAGTTTTGCGAGAAAAACGAAAGTTGGCAGGCGTGCTCCTACATCTGAAAGATGATGCCTACTCAAATTTCGCGCCAGTAGCATAAGAGTGGCGCCTTTAAGGCGACAAAAACGCCATTATCAACACCTCACTGAATCTGAACGAGGTCGCGTACCAGGGCTACGACAAGCCGGATGTTCCTTCTCGATACTGAAGAAACACTTGACAGTAATGTAGCCACTGTACATGTTTGCTGGCAGCGATGGTTACGTGAATGTACGGAGCCAACAAAACTGGATACCGCACGACCACGTGGCACTAGCGAAAGCGAAGACCATCGTGTTCAGCGGAAAGCCGTCGGCACACAGACCGTGCAACCGAACGTTGAGCGTGCCGAATTTCTGACGTCGTAGCGTGGAATAGCACGTTCGGGAGTCTTTCCGAACGTGCAGAGCAATATCTGGCATGCCAGATATTCTGAGCGTGCGTCTGAGCGTTGACCAATGAGATGGCACAACGCCACCTACGTCACGCGCACGCCGTTTCCCTTCAGTGCAGAGTTGTGAGGAGCCATATTGGCATTCATTTCAAGCCTATACGTAAATATGCCATTTCTGGGCAACAGCAAATTGAGAATCTCTGGAAAACCTGTCGTTAGCTGTGTGATTTGTTCCAATAAAAGAATGAGAAACATCATATTCGTGGCAAAAGAATTATTGTAACTTGCGTATTATGAGAGCATGCTATTTGAAGGCAGCAACACACTGAAGATCCACCCAAAACGAATTGCTCTTGGTACAATTTGTTATAATAAAATTTCAATTAGTAACATATCTACGATTAAGGTTTTCAGCAAGTGCTAACATGCTATGATTATCGATAGTGAGTTGTTGGCTTAGCGAAGTGAGAAGCGTCACTAATCCGTATGAAGTAGCATGTTTGGGCGGTGGTTCGCGAATCGACACTTTCAAATTTTTTCCTAACGTTTGACTTTTTATTAGGCTCTGATACGTTATTATTAGTTTAATATAACATATACTATAATCTTTTATGTTATGTAAATATAAGTTCACCTATTTTTGAGAACACCGAGAGAGGTGGCGCAGTGGCTAACACACTGGACTCGCATTCGGGAGGACGACGGTTCAATCCCGCGTCCAGCCATCCTGCTTAGGTTTTCCGTGATTTCCCTAAATCGCCCCACGCAAATGCCGGGATGGTTCCTTTGAAAGGACACGGCCGACTTCCTTCCCTGTCCTTCCCTAATCCTACGGGACCGATGACCTAGCTGTCTTGTCTCCTCCCCGAAACAACCCCAACCCCTATTTTTGAGGGGTAGCTTTGTTCGATTGGCTTAATCTATACGACAGCTTGCGCTACTTGTATAAAGATATTTTTCTCCTTTTTCTTTTACGCTTCGTAATTCACAGGTTGCAAAGATTCTGCTACTGGGTAGGAACAGTGATCAAGTGAGGCTCACGCTAGAGTTTTACTAAAATGTGGGGATAATAATGTTTATCTTATATGGAGAAGTATTGCAAATTTGCGTCGAACTGTTTGTAATTGAACTTTTATAAACCTGTATCCTTATTGACTGGACGTGGTACTTCCCTTTTTGTGGACGAAGGAGCACACGTGAGTTTTAATACAGCTAACGTGGGAATTTTACGCGCGCCCGTTTAGTAAATAGTGTTATTTACGAACTAGAAACATCCCTCAACTGCCGCTGGAGTGCGTTGTGACCGCGTATACCACGTTGGGGCACAAGTCGCATCAATTCTGAGCGTTCAGCAGCACGTTGAAGTTCGCACGCTCAACGTTGACATCACGGCCCGTGTGCCGAAGGCTTAAGGGTACGTACTGCTTCAGCAGCAGCAATCTGGGCAGCGTTTGGCACCACAGTGACACAACGAACTGTTACAAATCAGTTACTCCAAGGTCAGCTCCGAACCAGACTCGAGTAGCGCGCATTCCACTGACCCTATACCACCGCCCTTTGCTACTTCGGTAGTGGCAAGCGTGTGCTCAATGGAGGCCAGAGTGGATGTCTCTTGTGTTTCCTGATGGTTCTGCCTCGGTGCCAGTGAGTCAGCTGAGGGCCTGCATCCAACCTGTCAGTGTGCTAGACACAATGGACCTACACCTCGAGTTATGGTCTGGTGTGCGATTTCGTATGAGAACAGGAGCACTCTCGTGATTATCCCATGCTCCCTGACTGCAAAATTGCACGTCAGTCTGGTGAGCCAACCAGTTACGCTGACATTCACAAACAGCATTCCATGGGCTATTTTCCAATAGGGCAATGCACGCCCACATACCGCTGTTGCAATCCAACATGCTCGATCACCAGGTCTATCTCCAATCGAGCACATATGAGACATCATCGGACGACGACTACAGCGTCATCCACGACCAGCATTAACCGTCCCTGTATCGACCGACCAAGTGCAACAAGCATGGAGCTCCATCCCACAAACTGACATCCAGTACCTGTACAGCACAGTGCATGCACGTTTTCATTCTTGCATTCAACATTTTGGCGGTTGCATTGATTATTAACGTACCAGCATTTCTGATTTGCAACAGCTTATGTCGCGCTTACATTCACCTGTGATCTTGCAATGTTAAGCACTCAAATGTATTATTTACACAAGACCACGAACTTTAATTACTGCTCGTTAATTATTTTTTGGTGTTGCGATTTCTTCGTCAGTGTACACCTCCACCTGAATGATGCGATGAGGACCGCGACAGGAATACTTAAATCTACACCAACACGATGGCTCTCAGTACACGCCAATACTGACCCTAGAAATCTCCGACGATATCAAGGAGTAACACATGAATGTATGAAACTTCAAAAAATCCGGAAACTTATCTGTTCATGAAACTCTGAACAACTTACCGCACACTCGATTAAAATCTAGATAACCAGTCCGGGTAGAAGTGGTCAGCTCTCCCCAGAAAGCCATAATCTAAGAGATGGATGGAGAAATCAGTGCAACTCCCTAGAGTGAGAACCAACCAAGAAAAATGTGGAATTTCCTCAACAGTATCAGAACAGTAACAGAATCAGAACAGTATCAGAACAGAAAAGCAACGCTACAAAAATGGGAAATTATCATTGATGGCTAATGCGACTGAGGAACATCGGAAAGAACGCTAGCACATTATGCACGGACGCCCGAAAAGAAATTTAATGGGTACCTGAAAAGACTGTAGACGCAACACCTCTAGGAAATAATATGTATGCATCTGCTCGAATTGATAGGGTTTTTTCCCCTTTTTAAACAGTCATGGCGAGCCGAAATAATTGCTTAGCGCCAAGTCCCATCGTTAATCGTCAAGATTGACCAATAGCACGCTAAAAGCGGATGTCTATGATTCAACTGACTGGGATAACGCCGCACCATGCCGTAGACAGTATACATTGAAGCGCCAAAGAAATTGGTATGAGCATGCGTATTCAAATACAGAGATACACAATGTAGCCAAAACTATCCGGACACCTAGCTGAAAATGATTTACAAGTTCGTGGCGCCCTCCATCGGTAATGCTGGAATTTAATATGGTGGTGGCTCGCCGTTGCCTTGATGACAGATTCCAATCTCGCAGTCAATCTCGCCAAACTGTCATAGTACTTGCAGCTGATCCCGATGCAATTTGGAATTCCTGTGTAATGGTGTGGATAAACGTCTACCTATTACACATTACGACCCTGTTCAACTGTCGCCGGTGTCTGTCAGTCAACAGACGAGGTCGGTCTCTACGCTTTTGTCCTGTACATGTCCCTTCACGTTTCCACTTCACTATCACAGGGATGTTCAGGAGTGTGGAAGTCTCGCGTACAGACGTATGACACAAGTAACACTCATAATCATCTGACCACGTTCGAAGTCCCTGAGTTCCGCGGACCACCCCCATTCTGCTCCCTCACGATGTCGCTGATATGGAGTACCTGGCAGTAGGTGGCAGCAGGATGCACCTAATTTGAAAAACGTATGTTTTTGGGGCTGTTCGGATACTTTTGATCACATACTGTATGTAAAGCAGGAGAATACGACGCTGCGGTCGGCAATGGCTATATAGTACAACAAGTGCCTGGCGCAGTTGTTAGATCTGTTATTGCTGCTACAGTGGCAGGTTATCAAGATTTGAGTGAGTTTGAACATGGTGTAAGAGTCGGCGCACGTGTGATAGGACACAGAATCTCAGAGGTAGCGATAAAGTGGGGATTTTCCCGTAGGACCATTTCACGAGTGTACTGTGAACATCAGGAATCCGGTAAAACATCAAATCTCCAACGTCGTTGCGCCGGAAAAAGATCCTGCAACAGCGGGACAAACGACGACTGAAGAGAATCGTTCAACGTGACAGAAGTGCAACCCTCCCGCAAATTGCTGCGCTGATTTCAGTGCTGGGCCATCAGCAAGTATCAGCGTGCGAACCATTCAACGAAACATCATCGATATGGGCCTCCGGTCCACTTATGTACCCATGATGACTGCACGAGACAAAGCTTTACACATCGACTGGGCTCGTCAAAGCTGGCATTGGACTGTTGATGACTGGAAATATGTTGCCTGGTCGGACAAGTCTCGTTTCAAATTGTATCGAGAGGATGGACGTGTATGGGTATAGAGACAGCCTCATGAATCCATGGACCCTGCATGTCAGCAGAGGGTTGTTCAAGCTGGTGGAGGCTCTGTAATGGTGTGGAAATGTGCAGTTGAAGTGATATGAGACTCCTGATACGTCTAGATAAGACTCTGACAGGTGACACGTACGTAAGATCCATTCCAGGAGGACATTCCGACACCAAACACGTCCAGAATTGCTACAGAGCGGCTCCAGGATCACTCTGCCTAGTTTAAACATCTCGGCTGTCCACCAAACTCCCTATATACGTACATTATTGAGCATATCCGTCGTACCGTGCAACTTACTGATCTCTCTACCCCCTCGTACTCTTACGGATTTATGGACAGCCCCGCTGGATTCATGCTGTTAATTCCTCCGGCACTACTAAAGACATTAGTCAAGTCAGGGCACTTCTACGTGCTCGCCGGGGCCCTACGCGATATTACGCAGGTACATCAGTTTCTTTGGCTCTTCAGTGTAAAAGTGTGCACGGCGCCAGAGTAAACTGCCGTTACTGTTTATGGATTTGTTATTATATTAATCTGGACGCGGGGCGCTCGACAGCATGGTCATCAGCGCCCTCACGAATAGTCAGCATACCGTTCTCATGTGAAGGAACGAACGTTCTTGCCACTGGCGAAGTTGTTCATACTGCATTAGAGTCCACCTCCCCTCCTCAGCATGCCGGGATGGTTCCTTTGAAAGGGCACGGCCGATTTCCTTCCCTCAGCCGAGCTTGCGCTCCGTCTCTAATGACCTCGTTGTCGACGGGACGTTAAACACTACTCTCCTCCTCCTCCTCCTCCTCCTCCTCCTCCCTCCTCAGCACTTCAGAGATTAGGCCCGACAGTGAACAATATTTCAAAACACATACGTGGTACTGGTGTCAGCATCGGAGAGGGTAGTGGGCAGATCTTCAACCAAACCGCGGACTGCCCTGATGCAAATGTACAAAACACAGGTTGGAACTTGTGTTGACTCCCAACGTCTTGCGATACGTCCTATCACAGTATGATTCAATTAGTAGTCACATGGAAGGTTTACATTATTCAGCACTTAACACAAAATTATCTAACATTATTTAATGGTCAGCCCCATATAACCACTATTTCTAGTAGGCATTAGCACGAATGCTGACACGTAACGTGACCAGACCTATTTAGTTTATTCGTCAACTACTTCGTAATGCATATGGTTGACAATGAAAGACTCTGTAAACAGAAACTGTACTTCGTGACGCACATACCCAACAATGTGTGTGTAAGTAAATTCCTGCTACGATAGTGCGTGCGTCTTGTTTTTATTTTCGGTTCAGTCAACATATTCTTGACGGTGTTTGCATGTAAGTGTTAAAGTGTGTATTGTTGCATACGTATGTCAAAATGAAAATGTGATCACTGCAGAAATGTTAACGCGCATGAAAGTGGTTGACAAGTCTATAGCGCATGTTTATTTATTTAATCGTATGGTGATATACAGTTGATATAAGGCAAATGATTTTATACAATATAAGATAACTTTAACCTTAAAGTCCGTGTTTTTCAACCGGTTAATTAAGCTGGGTGTGAGAGTGAACAAGTCATCGGGAATTCCCGGGTATGAATGAAGTGGACAGCGTTGGACTAAATGTTCAGTTGTCTGCTCTTCTTGATTATATTCACACATTGGTGAACTGATCCAGCCTCTTTGTACCTGAAGTAGCTACAAAAACCGTGTCCAGTCCTTAACCCGTTGAGGCGGCACCAAAGTTTCCTCGATAGGTCAAAACCTTTTGGCTTCTTTGTGGGATCAAGGTGATGGGCTCTTCTTACCAATGTTATTGTTGACCATTCATGCTTCCAGCTTTCATTTAGATCAAAACCATCCGCGATGAGTTGTCCTGCAGTAATACTTACTGATCGCAATCGTCGTTGTGGCGGATGACAGAATTCCTGGTGCAGTGGTAGAGAAGGTGATGCAGAGATTTTCTTGGCCTCCCTCAGTAGACCTTGTTTCCGCCTTAAGTGAGGTGGAGGGATGTGACTCAGTGCATGTAACCAGATGCATGGGGTTGATTTGATGCAACCAGTAATGCAGTACATTGTGTCGTTAAGTTTTGTGTCTACCTTCTTCACATGTTAACAAAAATTCAATTTTGATCAAAAGTTTACAGCCCCCCTGGAACCATCGTCTTGACACGTGTCGGTATATATTAAAGGCCCATTCTGTTTGACACAGAAGCATCGCCTCGGTAGACCAATTCTGCGTATTGTGCTATCGTTAGTATTGGAGCCTGACTATTTTGTGGTTGAGTCAGCAGTCTCTGACAGCTCCAATGTGGCACTAGTGTTAGTTTATTTCTGGAACTAAGATTATCTGCAACCGTGGTTAACGAAGCAAGCAGAGCATTAGAAGCAGCCTATCAGAAGCAAATAGAGCGTTACTAGCCATAGTAAATCGATTAGTATCAAACACGGATCTGAATTTGAGACATGATTTTCTGAGAATAAAGTCTGGCATACAGCATTTTACATCAGTGAATAATGGACAGTAGATAAACGGAAAAGGAAGAACATCGAAGTATTTGGGATGCTGCCACAGAGCGAGGCTGAAATTTACATACACAGATAACATAAATTTACATACACTGATAACATAAGGAATGAGGAAGTTCTCGGCAGAATCGACAAAGAATCTCTCAAAAACAACTAACTGGAACAAGCGAAGGAATAATCAGAGATGAGCTAAGTGCTAAGATATCAGGGAATTACTTCCAATGTACCAGAGGGAGACGCAGCGTGCAGAAGTCGTGGGCGAAAGCGAAGATTGCAATATATAAGGGACATTAAAATGAAAACAAGACAGATGGGGAAAGCAAGTACGCAATTTAATATTTCAGAAGTAGTCGCCATAACTGTCAAGACGTTCAATGTCTTCATGGAAAAAAATGTTTGCGTTTGCCTATGGAACCATGACTGTAACGATGCGTGCATCTCTTCGTCCAAAGCAAATCTACTTCCACGAACGTCTTTCTTCAGGACTCCAAAAATCTGGAAATCATGAGGGAACAGATCGAGACTGTGGAGGAAGTGCAGGGGCTCCCCAGTGAAATTTCTGTAGCGTTGTCGAAACAACCTGCCAACAAAATGCCCGCCCATATGTTGCCAATATTGTTTAGAGTACGCTGCAGAAATTTCGCTGGGTAACCCTTAACATCCTCCATACAGTCCCGATCTCTTCCCATGCGATTTCCATATTTTTGGAGCCCTGATGAAAGATATTAGGGCCGACGATTTGCTTCAGACGAAGAAATTTTTTCCATATCAACGTCTTGCCTCACAGTGGGTTAAATGTACTAAACGTTATGGAGGTTACTTTTGAAATAACAAACAGTTTACTTATTTTCTTTCCGTCTGTCTCGTTGTTGTTTGACTCCCCTTATGTAAAACTGTCTAAGAAGAGGAAGTGGTGTCGAATTGCATAAGTTAGGACACTGATGACACAAAAATAACCTTCTTTTATCTATACATGAACCGCTTATGAAAGAAACTATTCGACCAATTTAAAAAATATTTAAATGAAATACTTCACAATATCCAGTAAGTAATACACATTCATGGCGAAAATTATTTAATGGTCAGTCCCGTATAAGCACTATTTGTAGAATCTTAATTCTGACAGCATGTGTTGCACATCTCCTCTTTTAAGGGGAGGGAGAGAGTGGATGGAGCCGCAGAGCAAAGAAAGTGTAGAGATCAGGTTCAAAGTTCACGGAGAGATCGAAGTAATTAAAGGAAACTATGTATCTGTCGTGTATTCTATGTCTGACATACTGGTCTAATAGTGAGCAAGGCTATCATCATTTCCTTGTAACTTATAGCCAACTTAACATTCAATTTTGATCGATGCTTACTTCCACTTAACTGAACATTTTGTTTAAAATGAACAACAAAATGCAATACGAGGCCAGTGTGGTAATCACTGCACAGTCGCACTCGGTTGCAGAAGAAGACAAATGTGGCACTTACATCAGGATTGCGTGTAGATGACGTCGAATTTAGATCTGAGATTCTGTGTCGATTAAGGGATATAATACTGCAAATTTCGGAAATTTGTGGTAAGGTCTTACGGGAACAAACTGCTGAGGTCATCGCTCCCTAAGCCAACACACTACTTAATCTAACTTAAACTAACTTACACTGTGGACAAAACACACACCCCAATGCCCAAGGGACGACTCGAACCTCCGACGGGGGGAGGGGGGGGGGGGCGGCACTGACCGTGACAAGGCGCTTTAGACCGCCTTGCTACCCCGCGCAGCTAGTGTTGCAAATCACTGAATTGCGTATGTCACAGTATGTTAGTATGTACGTCAGTGACCTTTTAATGGTTAAGGAAACCATTAAATGGTAGGAAAGTGAGCGTTCCTTGGACATTGAGGTCATCAGAGAAGGAGCAGCAGATCGGATTGAGTGAAGGATGGGGAGGGAAATCGGCCGTGTGCTTTGGAAGAAACCATCCCGACATTTGTCTGAAGCGATTAGGAATGTCACGGAAAACCTACGTCAGAATGGTCGGGTGCAGGTTTGAACTGATTTCTTCCCGAATGTGAGTCCAAGTGCTAACCACTACGCCACCTCGATCGGCAATAAAACTACTACTGTAGCCATTACACCACAGGAATACAGAACAGAATACATGATCTTTTTCTTTAGAGGTGTGGGAATATCTAATACAACCAACATGGATCTGGGTATGAAAACAGTCACAATAAGCGTTCACAGCAGAACATTCCTAACATTACAGAAACACGTTCACATACAAAGAGCCCTTACAATGAAAAAGAAAGTAATAAATGACCAAACCAATACAAGTAACAACTCACTTATCATGTTAGCCACAAAAATAACACCGCACAGAGTTACAGGGTTTAACCATACCAAACAATAACTTAATCTTAAAAAGCGAACTACATAAAGACGCCACAACACATGCAACAGGCGAACACAGCGACAGTTCACTGCACTACATCTGGTAAACACACCAAAACGAAACAAGGTGAACAGCGAAAGTGAAAATCGTGCATACTGCTGTATATAGACAAATTAAGTACAAACCAGGACGGCAAATGTGGACTAATAAAATCAAGAATTGTAAGTAACACCAAACAGTAATTTAACTTCACTAAGCTTGTGCTTCAAAAAGTTGTTTCTAAGCTGAGAACAATAAAAAACTGTGATGTAGTAACATATCTGTAATTATTATGTAACGAAATTATTACATACATACATAAAAGAAACGTGCATTACAGACCACTGAAGATGGTTCACAAATAAAAAGTGACAAGCGTGTGGCTCAATGCATACAGCCTATCATTAGGTTTCATACCCATAAGAATAGAAAAGCAACGAAGGAACGGCGGAAAACAAAAAATGACGATATGCTCTTTTACTCATATTCCCCGCATTTCGAAGAACACCATAATGATTAAACTTACTCGTTCATAATGATTAAACTTACTCGTTAATCACGAAGTATTTGTCATTTAAGGATATAAAAATCTGAATAACGATACAGTCACGATGAAAAGTATTTTTCAGAGATAACTGGATATCACAACTCAAAAATGGCTCTGAGCACTATGGGACTTAACATCTATAGTCATCAGTCCCCTAGAACTTAGAACTACTTAAACCTAACTAACCTAAGGACAGCACACAACACCCAGCCATCACGAGGCAGAGAGAATCCCTGACCCCGCCGGGAATCGAACCCGGGAACCCGGGCGTGGGAAGCGTGAACGCTACTGCACGACCACGAGATGCGGGCAGGATATCACAACTGTCAACAGCTTTTCTTCCTGCTCGGATTTCTCAATAAACGCCACCTCAGAGTGTTCGTTGCTTCCGGCGCTGCAGTGAGAGATTTCCTCAAACATTACGTGCGAGTTGCGTCAACAGCTATATAAAGAGGAGGAAATGAATAACGGGAAGGAGTTCTTTTTTAGCGACACGTTCCTTACGTAATTAGAGGCCGCACAGTCAGTGCGTGAGAATCCTTTCGCAAGTACCCCTGATGCAACTGGCTCCTCAGAGCTGACTGCGGAAGCGCGTGTAGGAAGATGATAATTATCAAGAGGAGGGCGAAGAGGGTCTTCGTTCTCGCCAGAAGCGGAAAGGCATGTAGAATGTACTAGGAACCAAGATCGAACCACTTTAGAAACCCAGCGTCTATCTGTTCCTGACAGTTACGTAAGTGGTCAGAATTCCCGTTATATACGTGAGTGCGATTACTGCCACGATCACGCTGCTTAATTCGATCACCGTGAGCCTGTAATAAACGAACCACTGCATCTCATTATCGATAAGAGTGCGTAGCGTTCAGTCTCCACTTTTTTGTCCCAGCTGGCAAGGGTCTCTGCCGCTTAGTGGTACAGCCCGACAAAAAAAAAAAATTAATTACACGAACAAGGCAGCTTGTATTTAGTGATCGTTGCCGGGTATTCGTGATCTCCATACCAAATTGTTGCTATAGCACAAAGGGGAACGATAAGCTCCGACGTGTTTAGGGTTGAATGATTGCAGGCAAAGTGGAAAAACTGGTTGACGTTTTCATCCAGGATGGACTCTAAGAAAAATACTTACGTTTTGGAAGAATGTATTTTGGCAGTCCTTCGATCTTTTTATCCAATAGAAGACACGCCCGTCATCCACTTCTATCACGGTAACAGCAGCGTTTGCACATCGAAAGCAACAATACACTGAGAGAACGGAAGTGTCGACATTGGAATGTTCCCAGACGTAAATGAAGCGAAGCACGTTTGGGCAGGGACAGTTCGGAACCTTCATGAGAAAAATACTCGACAGACTTTGGTGAATCACATCTCTGCCATGTAGGAGAACAGCAGGAGACGTCAGTGTATAGTATTTGTACCTCCCTCGTCTCTTTCATCACCTGAAGGCTCTAGGAGATGTTGTAAAATGAAGACTGATAGGCTTCGTATTAAAAATAAAGGAAACACCTGTATTTTAAATTTCATCATTTATATATTTATTTTCTTATCTTTTGTTTGGAAAAGGAGTGTTTCCAAAAATCTCTTTGTCCACAACAGTTCTTGACACTGAGGGTGAGACAGGAAGGAATAAGGATGTATGTTAGTTTCATTATCTCATTTTTATATTTTTTTATCACCGTTGTGTGACGAAAGGTCATTAAAATCATCTTCTTTTGATCGTTTTTCGATACAGCTTACAACAATAAAGCAATCAGTTTTCACTGGATGGTCATTTTTACTTTATATAATTTAACTCCAGTACAACTAAGTCAGCAATTGCAAAGCGTCTCAGTGAAACCCATATAGTGTAAGTTTATTAAATATGTGTAACATACTTTTCTCGAGAAAAATTCAGAAATATTTAACTTTTAAGAATTATTCATTGCAAAACTTCTCATGTATTTTCTGACAAAAGTTTACAAATGTAAAAAAGGATAGTACTTTAAACTTAAGCATGTTGTGCCTTATTATATATGACAGTTTGGTAAACATGAAATTAGGACTGCTAATTACTGCTTTGCACATCCCTTACAAAAGTACGTAGGTATGAAAACGAATGTACTGTCTGTCTTTCATTCTCTGAGACACACGCACTTGGAAATTACTATCGCCACAAGAACACACATTTTTCTATTCTTCCTGCCTCTTTATACAAGATTCTTCGGAAGATCTCCGTCGACAGGTGTGACTCGATGCACATATGGAGGGGCATGTCGTCGGCGCACTGGTAGCTACAGACGGTCACCCATCCCAGTGTTAACCAAGCCCAACAGCGCTTACCTTCCGTGTTATGTTACCACTGCGGTAAAGCCGTTGGTCCGCTATAGAGCAGTCATGAGTTTGAAATGATATGTTTCGTCATCATATAAAATAAATATGGTGATTTACTGAAATAAAAGAAATAACACTTACTTAAAATTAGGATGCGCTCGCTTTAACGAGCAGACTTTCCTTCTGTTTTGAAATTAACGACCAGTAAGAGCATGTTTTCCTTCTTTTGGTAAAGCGTTTCGTGGCAGTAGTTCCCTCTCTTAGATGTGATACACAAGGAAATTCTTATCAGCTGTTAAGGAAGAAGAGGCGCATCGTTAGCTGTTGTAGCGTCATCCAGGAGTGAATGCTGCAAACTGCTACGCTCCACGCCGAACGTGTCCTAAAGATTCCTTCGAATTCGACTAAACAAAATAATTGAGAAACTATACACGCCAGTTACTTAACTACCCATGTAAATTGTCTGTCTTTAACAGTCAGAAGATTTAAGCAAAGCATAGCAGTATAGCAAAGTTTCAGAATCATTCGTCTGTTGGTAGAATAAAATGTTCGTTAATTACGCAGTAACAGTGACTCGTTGTCATCATCATAGAAGTGTCCACTGAGTACACCTACAACCATTGGAAATCCACAGTGTGTTGAAGCGCACGAGTTATCAGTCTGACGGCCTTGGCCGACTAACATGTGAGCAAACTCGCGGAAGGGCCCCCACCAGCTTTGCCTCGTTCTGTGCTCCGCGGTCCACAAGCTGTGCCTATGTCCTCCAATCTCTGCCCTCCTGATCCGTCCCACTTAAGTTCCCTAACACTTCTGTCTGGACTCTGAAAACGAGTCGATGGCAGTCAACAGTGGCCTGTATCCCAACCACTTAACACTTCCAAGACCCAGAGAACAATTACACAACCACAGCTTGCGCCTCATGACTTCTACCTAACCGTTTACAACCGTGCTGTCCAAGCAACTAAAACGCTAAAATGCCATAGACGTAGCCTCGACCGTAAACTAACATGGAAATAGTACCTACTAACCATATAACAAAATGCTCTCAGTACACTAAAACTAATAACCTGACGAACACTGTGACCGTATCCTTACAGCAAACACCACACCTACAAATTCTTAATCCCACCAACTCTCTCCTATGCCAGCGTCATCTGTATTCAGCTTCATCAAAATTTTGCCATTTCTTCAGCCTTCGAACGACGTGCACTCTGCTTAAACTTCCGCAGACGAATTCTGTAGAAATTTGTCGATCCCCGCCGCCCTATCCTCTCCCACACCGAACACACTCGTGTTTCCTACACCTCCCGCAAACTTAGCACCAACCACCCGATCATTTCGTCCTTGGTTATCAACCATCGCACTTTGCCTCACTTGTACCAATACATTCCCGCTTCCAAGCTTACAGTTACACGCTTTACGCCCCATGCCAACAAAACATTAAGTAGTTACCCATGAGATTCGGAGATTCGCCAGGAGATCTACCCATCTGCCCAGCTGTTTTTCTTCTCCATATCACGACTGCTCCCATCTCTCCTTTTCACTTCACTTTCCTCCGGACCTCCCTCAATTATTACTCGCACCAGCGGCCTTAGTTTGCATGAAAACTGTGTACTAAAACATTGACTTGTAGCGATTTACGTGAATGATGTTAACATTGGTAATATTTCAAGTAATTTGCATCATTTTACGATGTACAGAGTTTCGCACTCGTCTGATGTTCTGGATTTCTACGTGAATAGGCCTATTTTCGACGACGATACATGTCATAGGATTATAAAGTCTGACATGCGCTGAAGTAAGATCTTTTGCAGTACCACTTGAAAATGGCCCAAAGGCTGAAACTGCAATTGTGAAATAAATGATTTCTACAGTGAAATACGAAAATGAAGTCTCTCAAAAAATCGTTACTCAGCCAATTTTAACCACTTCAGGAAACAATCTTTTGCTTAAAAATGTATGAAGTACAACCGCACGTTTCAATAAATTTAAAAACACGTACATATTTTATCATTTTATTTATTTTAAACCTATGCCTGTATACAGGGTGTTACAAAAAGGTACGGCCAAACTTTCAGGAAACATTCCTCACACACAAAGAAAGAAAAGATGTTACGTGGACATGAGTCCGGAAACGCTTACTTTATTTGTCAGAGCTCATTTTATTACTTCTCTTTAAATTATATTAACCATGGAATGGAAACACACAGCAACAGAACGTACCAGCGTGACTTCAAACACTTTGTTACAGGAAATTTTCAAAATGTCCTCCGTTAGCGAGGATACATGCATCCACCCTCCGTCGCATGGAATCCCTGATGCGCTGATGCAGCCCCGGAGAATGGCGTATTGTATCATAGCCGTCCACAATACGAGCACGAAGAGTCTCTACATTTGGTACCGGGGTTGCGTAGACAAGAGCTTTCAAATGCCCCCATAAATGAAAGTCAAGAGGGTTGAAGTCAGGAGAGCGTGGAGGCCATGGAATTGGTCCGCCTCTACCAATCCATCGTTCACCGAATCCGTTGTTGAGAAGCGTACGAACACTTCGACTGAAATGTGCATGAGCTCCATCGTGCATGAACCACATGTTGTGTCGTACTTGTAAAGGCACATGTTCTAGCAGCACAGGTAGAGTATCCCGTATGAAATCATGATAACGTGCTCCATTGAGCGTAGATGGAAGAACATGGGGCCCAATCAAGACATCACCAACAATGCCTGCCCAAACGTTCACAGAAAATCTGTGTTGATGACGTGATTGCACAATTGCGTGCGGATTCTCGTCAGCCCACACATGTTGATTGTGAAAATTTACAATTTGATCATGTTGGAATGAAGCCTCATCCGTAAAGAGAACATTTCCACCGAAATGAGGATTGACACATTATTGGATGAACCATTCGCAGAAGTGTACCCGCGGAGGCCAATCACCTGCTGATAGTGCCTGCACACGCTGTACATGGTACGGAAACAACTGGTTCTCCCGTAGCACTCTCCATACAGTAACGTGGTCAACGTTACCTTGTACAGCAGCAATTTCTCTGACGCTGACATTAGGGTTATCGTCAACTGCACGAAGAATTGCCTCGTCCATTGCAGGTGTCCTCGTCATTCTAGGTCTTCCCCAGTCGCGAGTCATAGGCTGGAATGTTCCGTGCTCCCTAAGACGCTGATCAATTGCTTCGAACGTCTTCCTGTCGGGACACCTTCGTTCTGGAAATATGTCTCGATACAAACGTACCGCGCCACGGCTATTGCCCCGTGCTAATCCATACATCAAATGGGCATCTGCCAATTCCGCATTTGTAAACATTGCACTGACTGCAAAACCACGTTCGTGATGAACACTAACATGTTGATGCTACGTACTGATTTGCTTGATGCTAGTACTGTAGAACAATGAGTCGCATGTCAACCCAAGCACCGAAGTCAACATTACCTTCCTTCAATTGGGCCAACTGGCGGTGAATCGGGGAAGTACAGTACATATTAACGAAACTAAAATGAGCTCTAACATGGAAATTAAGCGTTTCCGGACACATGCCCACATAACATCTTTTCTTTATTTGTGTGTGAGGAAAGTTTCCTGAAAGTTTGGCCGTACCTTTTTGTAACACCCTCTATTTTACAAACACGCTCGGATGAAGATAGGCATGGCACAGCTGCCGCCGTCATGGGTGATAGGTGAAATAAAAGAGAATCAAAAAGTCACTACAGCTGCCATCTTTGTGACACTGTATTCACCCACTGACCGTGTTCCTAAAATCCCATCGTGGAGATGAACCTTCCGGGATCTGGAACTAATCAAATTATGCCTCAGTCTGCAGAAGCTGCCGACGCAAGCTATTTCTGTAAATTATCCTAACCAGTTACTAGTGTTAACCTCTTCACACTGGAAATTACTTGTGGGTTAGCAAAAATGCACTGACTTCAAAAAAAAAAAAATCATCACTTCTCATCTTAAATTATTCAGCTGCTATTTTTAACTAATAATCTAAAGTAAGCATTCATGTAACGTTACACACAACACTATCACTATATATGGGATGTTAAAGCATGTTCAACGTGGCCACAACAGAAACAAACATCCCTGATTCCAGATATTCATCATTAGCCTTTCATCTTTTTCTGTTTCAACATACATTCGTAGCTTTCCGCACCAACTTCACTCTAGATGGATCGTCCTGTCTCACCGCTCTTTAACTGTCTTACCACATTCTCCTCAATAATCCAAGGAGTGAATTTTTCGTACTACTATATCCTTTGGAGTTTTAATGAAAACTGATACATTATTTTCTGCATGGCTGTAAACTGGTCTAGATACAATATAGGGTAAATACTGTACTACGACGGGGTATCATTCCTAATAACCGACAAATGCGTTTTGTAACGAAATTGTAAACCGCATGAAAGTACACTCGGGTCATTCTGACGCTTTTTTTTCCCGCGTCCACTCTGTGAAGGGAGTTCCTACCGAAGTACATTCAGTATTGAGATCTAGTACAGGGTAGACGTTCAACGGTCTGTGGCTACATATTGTCATCAATTCGATAGAAGTAAGTATTAAAAGGTCCATGTGACCTTGCTGTACGTGTTTCGTAACTAATCTGTACCATCTTTCGAAAAGTTTTCTCTGTGAAAAATGCGTGTGGAAATTACATTTAAAAACAAAATAATAATGATTAACAGCATTATTATACAAACTCGGTTGTGGGAGTGGAAGTGTGTTAGGATATTTACCTGATGAAACAGACTCCGAAACCGGTACTCCTGCAGAACGTATAATTATGCCGAAAAGGGCCAGCCTGCCGAGGACTCTTCAGACGCCGACACACTAAGCACAGTTGTTTGTGTCATCCAAGAAAGAAACGGCCATCTTGTAATACAAAACTTCTAGTTACAAGAGATCGTGATGTTATTCAGAATATTACGGATTAGGAGAAGAATAAGATCAGGCCTAATCTCAAATTGGTAATAGTGGAGTCATCTCACCCAGCGCAAAGTCGCAAGCGACTGGAAAAAAGAGCTGCTGATTCCTCTATTTAAGAAAGGTAAAAGAAGGGACCCGCATAATTACAGACCAATATCCTTAACAATGGTTTGAAACAGAGCTCTTGAACACATTCTTGAGTTCGGATGTAACAAATTTCCTTAAGTCGGAACAGCTTCTGTCCAAATCAATACGGATTCGGCCACGCGGGATTAGCCGAGCGCTCTAAGGCGCTGCAGTCATGTACTGTGCGGCTGGTCCCGGCGGAGGTTCGAGTCCTCCTTGAGGCGTGCGTGTGTGTGTGTGTGTGTGTGTGTGTGTGTGTGTGTGTGTGTGTGTGTTTGTCCTTAGGATAATTTAGGTTAAGTAGTGTGTAAGCTTAGGGACTGATGACCTTAGCAGTCAAGTCCCGTAAGATTTCACACACATTTGAACAATACGGATTCGGAAAAGTATCGCTCTTGCGAAACTCAACTTGCCCTTTTCTCACATGATCTCTTACAAACCAAGGATGGAGGGCAACAGGTGGATTCCATATTCCCAGATTCCAGGAAAGCGTTAGACACGATACCCTTACTGCAGACTGTGCATCCGGATTAAATTCCCAGATATGTGAGGGGATCGCAGACTTCTTAAGTAACACAACAAGTATGTTGTGCTCGACGGCGAGTGTTTATCAGAGACAAGCGTATCGTCAGGATTGCCCCAGGGAAATGGTGATTTGACCCCCTTATTCTCTATACAGTATACATAAACGGTCTGACAGACAGGCTGAACATAAATTTACAATTGTTTGCTGATGACGCTGTGGAGTACGGGAGATGATGTCGTTGAATGACTGTAGGATGATACAAGGTGTCGTAGACAAAATTTCTAATTGGTGTGATGAATGGTAGCTTGCTCTGAATGTTGAAAAGTGCAAATTACCGCGGATGGCCGGTTAGCCGTGCACTCTAACGCACTGCTTTCCGGGCGGGAAGGCGTGCCGGTCCCCGGCACGAATCCGCCGGTGTGCCGGCCAGCCTTTGGATGGTTTTTAAGGCTGTTTTCCATCTGCCTCGGCGAATGCGGGCTGGTTCCCCTTATTCCGCCTCAGTTACATTATGTCGGCGATTGCTGCACAAGCACTGTCCCCACGTACGTGTACACCATAATTACTCTACCACGCGAACACTTGGGTTACACTCATCTGGTGTGAGACATTCCCGAGGGGGTCCACTGGAGGCCAAACCACACAATATCCCTTGGTTCGGCGTGGGGCGGCAGTGGGGTGAGTGGACTGCTGTAGCCTGTTGTGGGGATGTGAACAACTTAGGGCTACGGCGGGGACGAAGCCTCTGCGTCGTTTCTAGGTCTCCGGTTCAATACAATACAATATCGCGGATGAGTTGGAAAAACAATCCTGTCCAAATACAGCGTTAGTAGTGAGCTGCTTGACACTGTCACATCGGTTAAATATCTAGGCTAACGTTGCTGAGCGATATAGAAATGAATGAGCACGTGAGGTTGATAGTAGGTGAGGTTGATAGTAGGTGAGGTTGATAGTAGGTGAGGTTGATAGTAGGTGAGGTTGATAGTAGGGAAGGCGAATGCTAGACTTAGTTTTATTGGGAGAATTTTGGGAAAGTGTAGCTCATCTCTTTTGTCCGCAGCTCGTGGTCTTGCGGTAGCATTCTCGCTTTCCGCGCACGGGGTCCCGGGATTTTCCCTGGCTCGAGGTCACTGGGCGTTGTTGTGACGTCTTCATCATCATCATCATCATTCATCCCCATTACGGCCGTAGGAAAGCAATGGCAAGCCACCTCCGCTAGGACCTAGCTTAGTCGGCGGTGCGGGTCTCCGGAGTATGGGACCTCATCATCATAGTAGCTCATCTTTAAGGAAGACGGCACACATAACACTAGTACAATCTGTTTTTGAGAACCGCTCCAGTGTTTGGGATCCCCACCAGATAGGATTAAAGAAAGACATCGAACAAAGTTAGAAGCGTGCTGCTAAATCTGTTTACCGGTAGGTTCGATCAGTACGCAAGTATTACGGAGATGCTTCGTGAACTCAGGTGGGAATCACCGCTGGGAAGACGCTCTTTTTACGCGAGGCACTACTGAGGAAATTTACTGAACCGGCATTTCAGGCTGGCTGTAAACCGATTCTACTGCCACAAACGTACATTTTGTGTAAGGAACACGAGGATAAGATGAGAGAAATTGGGCCTCGTACGAAGGCTTATGGACAGTCGTGTTTCCCTAGCTCTGTTTGCGAATAGAACAAGAAAGGAAACGACTAGCAGTGGTATGTGGTACCCTCCGCCAAGTACCATACGGTGTCTTGCGCAGTATGCATGTACATGTCGATCAAGAAATCATCTAATTGTTACTGGCGTGGAGGGACTGCGCCTGTTTCTAAAGAGCTAAGTGAAGTGTTAGGAAGACGGTGTCATCAGCGCACCGGAGGATATGGGCAGGGAGATATGGTTTAGGCATCTCGGGTATACGGAGTGACGTCACAGGAATCTATTGACGATGAGCCATCCAACTCATTTGGATGCGAAGTCGTTGTATTCTTTGATGGTTGTCCGGAGAAGCTGACTTCACAATTGTACGGTGTTCCATTTCCTCCCTTCTTCCACTTTCGACCGATCTACTTCCTGCTCTCGGCTTGGTTTCTGGCTATGTGATTGTAAAATTAAGCGGATATTTCTGCTTTCAAATCAGATTAGTGCAGGTTTGAGACACTTTACTGACAGATATGAAAAATGCAGCATTAGAACGCTGTTATAAATTTATCACGCCCAACTTAAGTTCAGGCACGGGATCTTTTAACAATAACACCAGTTCGAATATCCCGCACACATGTTTCAATAATTCTTATCTTCTGACATCTCTGACCTGGATGAAACACTCTAAACCAGCTCTTTCAATCTGCACATATAATTTTGTAGACGGCACGTTTAACACTATTATACTACTGAAAATTGTGCTGGATACAAAATACGTAAGGCACTGATGATGAAACGTCTTCTTGTCCTTTATACGTAAGACAAAGCACAGCCCAGTGAATAACGCACGGAGTCATGTCTAAATATGTGTTCTCAACATCAAACAGTGCTTGGGGTAAAGCACCACTCTTTTTCCTCATGTTCCAGGTGTTTCCAGAACACACCTCGATTACATTACCATTACGAAAACAATGAACACGTGTCTTAAATAATTTCTGCAGCATTACGAATACATGGTGATTAACAAACGCTTGGAAAATAGTCGCATGAATAAAATTTAGGGAACAGATAAAGAAATTCTAACTGGCCGTCGCTACTTACAGAGTACGTACTAGTTTTAAAAGTTGGGTGCAAAACATCCAATGCAATACAGTATATGGACTCATGACCTGCCCACTTAGCCAAGGTCGGTCGCTACCTCACTCTCATGTGCTTCCAGTTAACGTGAAGGCAATTTATTCAAATACTGGTAGCGAAAGAAATTTTCATTATAGGCGTTTGGGTGTCAAGACGATAGGAATTTATGGCAGACAATCCTTGATCATCATGCTATGCACCATAAACTGGTGGTAAATACCAAACTTCTTCGTGATGTCTTGTGGAGTGACCCCGAAAATGTCGGTGTTGATTCGTCCAACAGATGCAACCATAAAGTTCAATAGCCCTTCACATTTCTCGTCACAGCGGACATTACATTCTTCACTTATTCAGTTGTGAAGGATACGTATTGTTTTAACGCGATACCAAGCGCACCGAGGCTCTTAGCGGATGGGAGCTGGTTCTCACGGCCGGCAAGTACATAAGACTGACCGCTCCGACCCTGAACTGTGAGCGGCAGTGGGTTGTTGGGGGACCGGGGGGGGGGGGGGGGGGGCATAGACGGTGGATCGCAAGAGTATCTCACGTAATTACCGTACGGAGGTATTGCGCATGCGCGACCTAGTTGAACGGAGAGCGAGATATTACTCGCTGAAGTAAAATACAGGGTGTAGATACAGTCCGGAATCACTTCCAATTGTTTATTGTAGAAGAACTAAACATTGTAGAGATGTCATACATATTGCATTTTGAAGGGAAACTCTTAAATTTTTTTACAACCTTTCGATACGCGAACCATGCGTGACCCGGCAGACGACAATACAGTAATCGAATTCTTTTCGCACCCGTCCCAACATGACATCGTCGAGTGTGGCAGTCGCTTCCCGGAGCTCTGCTACATCACGTGGTAGAGGCGGTAAATACACCTGATGTGTAATGTGTCCCCACAGAAGAAAGTCACACGGAGTGAGGTCTGGTGATCGGGGAGGCCATTTCATGAAACAGCTCGCTCCGCACCTGAACTCGCCATGTTTGAGACTAGCGCTGACTATCGGCAAATTTCCAAACTATGCTGTAGAGGTATACATCAATAAAAACTTACAGAGTTTCTCTTCAAAGTGACATATGTATTATATCAGTACAATGTTTGGTTCTTGTGCAATAAATGAGTGTTCCCGGGCTTCATGTACACCCTGTATTAATGTATAACATTTTATATATCCATCGCAACATGAATAACACATAGGTACAAAGGCAAGCTTATTAATTCTTAAGCTTTAATTAATACATTTGGCAGACGGTCTCCAACTAAAATTAATAAACGAATGAATCAATACCACATAATTACAAGCATATCGTAGCAGAAGATACGCTAAAACCTGTTCTGTATGGGACGTGTGAGCTTGCAAGATCACCCATGAGGCACCGGTTACGATGGCATCTACCGTCTATTAGCAAAAGATCCACGCGTACTAACAGTTCCAAGAACCGGTTTTAAATGACGATTCTACCAACATACTACAAGCCCCTACCCATCGCTCACATACGAATCGTGAGACCAACATGTACGATCCCTTGAAGTGGGGCCAGAATGGATCTTCTTCTCACGTGTATAGTGCTTCCCGCTTGCGCAAACGAATACTGAACTATGGATAGCTATCTCCTGCTCATCGAAACGTTGTGGTTTACTCATCTCATAAATAGTTAACAGGTGAAACATCTGCTGTAAACACTCATTGGAATTTAAACGATACGACTCTCGTGCGAGGAAATCGAAGTAATTCAGCGAGCCGTCCGAAGTGGCCGAGCGGTTCTGGCGCTACAGTCTGGAACAGTGCGACCGCTACGGTCGCAGGTTCGAATCCTGCCTCGGGCATGGATGTGTGTGATGTCCTTAGGTTAGTTAGGTTTAAGTAGTTCTAAGTTCTAGGGGACTGATGACCTCAGAAGTTAAGTCTCATAGTGCTCAGAGCCATTTTTAATTAAGCGATCGGATCTACACCGAAGAGCCAAATACACCTGCCTAATATCGTGTAGGGTCCCCACGAGCACGCAGAAGTGCCGCAACACGACGAGGTATGGACTCGACTAATGTCTGAAGTAGTGCTTGAGGGAATTGACATCAAGAATCCTGCAGGGCTGTCCATAAATCAGTAAGAGTATGAGGGGGTGGAGATCTCTTCTGAACAGCACCTTCCAAAGCATACCAGATATAGTCAGTGTCCTTGTCTGGGGAGTTCGGTGGCCAACGGAAATGTTTTAAACTCAGAAAAATGTTCCTGGAGCCAGTCTGTAGCAGCAATTCTGGACGTGTGGGGTGTCGCACCGCCCTGCTGGGATTGCCACAGTCCGTCGGAACGCACAATGGACATGAATGGATGCAGGTGATCAGACAGGATGCTTACGAACGTATCACCTGTCAGAGTCGTATCTAGAAGAATCAGGGTTCTCATATCACTCCAGCTGCACACGCCCCACACCTTTAGAAGCCTCCACCAGCTTGAACAATCCCCTGCTGACATGCAGGGTCCATGGATTCATGAGGTTGTCTACATATCCGTACACATCCATCCGCTCAATACAATCAGAAACGAGTGGCCCAGTACTGAAATCTGCAACAGTTTGCGGAAGGGTTGCACTCCAGTCACGTTGAACGGTTCTCTTCAGTTGCCGTTGGTCTCTTTCTTGCAGGTTGTTTTTCCCGCTGCAGCTATGTCAGAGATTTATTGCTTTACCGGGTTTCTTATACGGTACACTCGTAAAATTGCTGTACGGGGAAATCCCCACTTTATCGCTACCTCGGAGGTATTGTGTCCCATCGCTCGTGCACCGACTATAACACCACATTCAAACTCACTTAAATTTTGTTAACCTGCCATTGTAGCAGCAGTAAACGATGTAACAACTGCGCCAGACACTAGTTGTCTTATATGAGCCTTGCCGACCGCAGCACCATATTCTGCCTGTTTCCACATCTCATGTATATGAATATGCATGCCTATACCAGTTTCTTTGGCGCTCCAGTGTATATGGTACTACCGGTATTCATAAAAAAAATGTGCCTGTTCAATTGCATGTGCATTCATGACGTAATTAGAAGTGAGGCAGAATGTGCCTTTCTTAATTTCGTAAATTAACGCTGGCAATGGAAAAGCAGCATGCCTGTTGGTTCATCCACGATTTCTGGGAGTTTATAATGAGGTGGTTTACACACCTGAGCGACTCAGTTTCACAGACACTCCATGAAAACAAGCCGTTTAACCTTCGTGGCGTGAATGATGTTCGCAAGTCCAGTGGCTGCACAAAAAGAGGCAATCCAGCGACCTATCGTCGCAATACTACAAAATGAATGGGAATGACAGAAGAGAGGGATGAGACTTCTCAATTCAAATAATGACAGGTACTGCATATCTCCCATAAAACCACATTACAATACATTGCAGAAGGAATTTAAAGATACAGTTGACAATGAAAGAGCAAAAAATCACAATGATCGACAGACTGGATTTATTGCTCTGTACATAAAACGGTACTCTGGGCTAAATTTTCAGGCCTGGAACACGTGAAGAAATTGATTGTACGAATAGTCCAATCTCTGAAGTTGCACACACTATTCCACGGTCAGTTGCAACCGTTTTCAATGGAATTGAACAAAGGGTGTTGAGACTTCATATATGCAAAGTACGTTGGCTAAGTCAAGAGGCATGCCTGGACGATTTTTTGATTTAAAACTCACTATGGTTGAATTTATGAAGGAAAAAGAGTGCAATTAGAACATCCAGAATGAATTGCAAGCTCCACACTTTAAGTGAACTTGACTGTACACTGCCCATAGTAAGACATTGCAAGGTAACTTCTTTCTGACTGCTTTTAAAAAGAAAATCGCGTTGTGCAACGGACACATTCTGACAAATACTGAGCTCACTGCTGTTGAACAAAATGGGAGGTTTGAAGAAGTCATTGTGGGCTTGAAAGAATTACATGGATAGCTTTGTAAAGATTTTGAGGTCATTGTCAGTCTTACATCTGTTTCCGTGCTGTTTCTTGCGACCGTTTGCCGTTTGCTGAAAGCGCCCTGTGTAATTGACTGACCTGCAACGTAATTTCAGTATTAAAGACAAACCTTTTTACATTAAAACAGTCCAGCACGTCTACATTGCTCTCCTCAGGTAGTGTTTACAAGTCTCCATAGTTAGGTTGCAAAAAGGTTACAGTATTTCGATCGACATATTCATATGAAAGGCCTTTTTTCGATTATGAAATAAAATAAATCATGACTACGTGGTAACTTGAGTCCAAAACTGTAAGAAATTGTCTGCAGCTGTCCGTATGCTCTTGACAGTCTGTACCAAATAGAAATTATATTGTGTGATCAGTGCGACAAAAATAATTAATACTGAAAATTTGTTTTGGTTGTGACCTACATTGTTCAAAAATGTGAAATATAAAAACAGGTCGTACGCGGAGCGACTGCACTGCAATTTAAATGCCGCGAGTTCGCAGCTTTCCCATACTCCCCCTCTCGTTCAGACAGCCTAGCGTGGCGGTGGGGGAAATGTGAAGCGACGCTGAGCGCTTTCGCACTCGTGCCCGGGCACGGCCCGCGAGCCGTTATCTTGGCCGCCCCTGGTCTATGCCGTGGAGCGCTGCAGTCAGGGTATTAATATCTATGGAATGTGAGTGTTGGTACTTCCTTGGTACACATAGATAACTTTCAGAAGTACCGTGAGACTTTGTATTGCGCCTTCACAAACATCTTAACAATCTGATACCAGGTATTGAAGTTGGCTTAAATATCAGAGACCAAAGATATTATGCTTTTTCGCCACAGTATCATAATTAATGTTTTTTGTTTTCTGTTGCTCTTACTCATATTATCGGATCTCTCTTCTAATTAATTACGTCAGAATGACACTGTAGACAGCGTCAAAATGTCACGAAAAAGCAATGTATTTGGATCTATGAAATTGTTACAGTAAGCGATATGCATCGCCCGCTTTTCCATTATTATTTTCAGTTTCTCATTATTTGCTCTTTCACTTTTTATAGACAAGTAAAATCTATCATTTTTTCGACATCCCACCAATAAAGTGAAACCATTCAGTACGCACAGAAAATAAAAAATTCAAGATCTATGTTCAAATTTTGGAGTTTTAAAAGAAGTGGGAGCCATTAAAAAATTCAGTTTTCCTATTGCACTGATTCACATTGTCGAATCGGCTGTAATTAATTGTGTTATGTCACTGTATAGGAAACTGTTTCATCCAGAAACACTTAGATGCATGCGCGGGTTTGAGAACCTGCATAGCCGCGCGGGATTAGCCGAGCGGTGTAGGCGCTGCAGTCATGGACTGTGCGGCTCGTCCCGGCGGAGGTTCGAGTCCTCCCTCCGGTGTGTGTGTGTGTGTGTGTGTGTGTGTGTGTGTGTGTGTGTGTGTGTGTGTGTGTGTGTGTGTTCTTAGGATAATTTAGGTTAAGTGGTGTGTAAGCTTAGGGACTGATGACCTTAGCAGTTAAGTCCCATAAGATGTCACACCCATTAGAACATTTTTAGAACCTGCATAAACTGGCGGAAATTAATTAGATTGTCACGTATAAATTTTATCTGCATGTGAAAGTAGCACCAACATGTATACACTGACTGGCACTTTACTCAAACACACTTGCAAATTTATCTAGCCCTTGTCTCCTAAACACACGGCCATAAAATCGCAGAAATCATTTCTACAGTACAATACCGTGTCTATGTATTTTTAAACATACAAAATACCTCATACAAATATGACATTTACAATTATATAATAGTTGCACATACCTATGAAAAGTAACTGGTTCTCCTTTCACATACTTCTATTTACATCCGTAGCAGCGACAACAGTGAACCAATGCTGTTACCGAAACTCAAAGATGCAGAAACGGGTATAAAACAAAGCGAATACATGTAATATTCGAGTTTTTCTATTACCGCAAACTGTAGACTTTCAGCGTCGATCCAAAATTACGTGACTAGCCAGGTTTGAAGTTGAAAACCTGCGCATTAGCCTACGCTCAACCCACAGATACTCTACGGCTGCAGTAGACGACGAGTTTCTTGTTCGTGTCACACGTCCCGTGTAAAATGGGATTAAGCTGTGAGATAACAACAACCCCATCAAAAGTGGCAGTCAGTTGGCACTAGTATGTGTGAAATTGTGCTGCGGATTGTTACGACAGTGTAGCAGATTTATTTTATGTTGTCCAAACAAATGCATTTCATGACGTCGAAGACTTCATTTGAATGTGAAACACGCAACATTCCTCATCGTCACGTACTGGACAAGGACATTCGGCTACTGAAACAAGAGCTTGATCCATCATAGGAAAAGTGTATTTTGTCCGGACTCACAGAACGATAATGCCAAGAAAACTAGAAAATAAATAAACAAGCACTGACACCTCCCGTTTCTTTACTTCTTTTGCCCGGTGACTCTGGCAGACGCAGAGTCGGCATTTTCGAGGCTTCTTTCGCAAATTGTTTTCAGGTCAGCCTCTCAGAAAGCACGGCGGTTCACTGACGTAAGCAGGACGACGTGGCGTGGCGTGCCCACCGTTGTAAACAAACATTATAACGTCACGACAATCTGGTTGAATCCGAAGAATACTCCCTATTACCGCACGCTTCTTGCCGGCGGTTGAGCAATCGCGGACGGAGGAAGGACGCCGCGATAGATGGGGGTGATGCGTCATGCTGGGTCGGCAGCGAGGGTCACCAATCAGCAGGAACTGCGCGGCGAGCTGTCTCCACGTGGGGAGAGCGCTTTCTCAGCCACACAAGCAGGCGAGACGCGTGGTCACAACACAGAAATTCTATGCCACCGACAGACGTAAGAACTCGCTACCTCCCCCCCTCCCCCCTCCCCACGCCCTCTGCCTCTACCTCCCTCACAGGGAAGAATATTCATATACCTGCCTTCCTACATCTGCATCTACATACACACTCAGCATGCAACCGTACAGTGCGTGGCGGAGGTTATCCTGAACAACAGCTATACTGTGTTCATCATAAGAATAAACCTCTTGCGAACATTAGACCATGTATTTTTCCGCGTTTGCTGGAATCTCACTGGGTTTCGTTTCACGTGGAGAAGAAGCTAAGCTGTCTAGAGTACAGTCAAATACGACAATAAGAATACGTTTTTTGCTGTCCGTTACGCGCATCTGACTAAGCAATAATACGGGACTGCAGCCAGCTGGTCAAACTAATCTGCAGTGATGTGACCAGCTGAAGTTACGACGTGAAAAAGAGACGAGCAGAAGAGAAGCAATATAGATTCGTATGTCATTTGATTTTTAAACAGAATGAAATATTCGGCAAAACTCCAGCAATATCTCAAGCTCCTTAGGATAACAGACGGAAAGCAAAACATGCTCCCGTTCTTGGGTAACACACTATTGTAATTAAGAGATGCGTGTGACGCAAAAGCGTGTTGCAGGGATGTCACCGACTGCTTAAACATCGAAGCCACTGAAGGTATTACCTTCAATCAGTTATCTGGTAATCCCTCAATTCCTTTCATATCAGAATCTGAGAAATAAATTTCAGAAACTGTCAAGCGGATCAACAACAGAACGCAAAAAAAACATTCAAGCACCACATTTTCTCCTCCTCCTCTATTATAACGCGCCTTTCTGTATGTCGCAGGCCGACCGAAGTGGCTGTGCGGTTAAAGGCGCTGCAGTCTGGAACCGCAAGACCGCTACGGTCGCACGTTCGAATCCTGCCTCGGGCATGGATGTTTGTGATGTTCTTAGGTTACTTAGGTTTAACTAGTTCTAAGTTCTAGGGGACTTATGACCTCAGCAGTTGAGTCCCATAGTGTTCAGAGCCATTTGAACCATTTATTTTTGTATGTCGCCAGCAATCGACAGTTAGCGTGTGACTGAGCTTCGTGTAGTTCCAGTACGTCTGGCAGCTTACATGTCTCGCTATTTCTCGTGACAAATCCCTTAACTTGGCTCCAGATCACTTCTGTTCGGTTCATAAGGCAGTGTTACGGTGGCAATTGTAAAAATGCAGCCTTTTTATGGGGTGCTCAACGTTATGAAAATTGTTGTCCATGTTTCCAGAACGCTTACCATTCTGGCTCGCGTGAGAACACATCTGTGATATAAAACAATGAATATAGTCAGAGTAAAGAGTATTTGACCTTTCATTCATGTCCTAAAAATAATTTCCTTATTTTAAACAATCTTTATTAACAATCTTTTATAAAATATTGATATCTTAGAAATTGTATTTGCAATGAAAACCAGAATTTTGCGTTCAATGCGTAATTAAAAACAAGAACATGTGCATTTTTCATTAAAATGATGAGACGTGTGAATTAACATACAATTGATGAATTTTATATTTAAATGATTCGAGCTGAACGAAAAAATGAACGACCAAAGCGAGATTTGAACCTTCAATCCGTGGATTCAGCTGGAGTACCATTTTTAACGCTTCAGCTACGCTTTCCGTATTCAAAAAGCCAGTACTTCAGTTCAAACAGTTCTTCGGAATAGTTCAAAGCTGGTTTTCCAGTAAACTTGTAAAAAAACATTAACAACAATCTGTTGTCGTCACTTTTTTTATTCTGTTCCACGCACGAATTTCACTGCGGACAAGAAAGCAGCGTCTGCCATATTCGCACTGCGTATTAACAGAGCAACAATCAGAGCACAACAGTACAGAAACTGCGACTGTACACGATTTTTGAAATAAAATCCGCATAGCTAAAGTACAGTATGATTTAGAAAAACGTTAGTGGTTGTTAACATATTACATCTTAAAGTTTCTTTTAACATAATATAGTAATATGATATCTAATACATAAGTAGGATCACTTCCAGGAGCACCACCAGTGTACGTGTGCTACGGCTGCTGACCAATCTCGCTTTTGTGTTTGTTTACGTCAGGTTTATATTTCTAATTAACAGAGTAGTCATTTCCTTTCCTGTTCCACTTGTAAACAGAGCGAGGGAAAAAAAGACTATGAGCCTCCACATAACCCAAATTTTGGTATCTTTGTTGTCCTTACGAGAAATGTATGTTGGCGGTAGTAGAATCGTGCTGCAGGCAGCATCAAATGTCGATTCTGTAAATTTTCTAAGTAGTGTTCCTCGAGAAGAAAATCGCCTTGATTCAAGGGATTCCCATTTGAGTTCCCGAAGCATCACCTAACACTTCCGTCTGTTGCTCGAACCTACCAATAACAAATACAGCAGCACGCCACTGAACATCTTCGATATCTTCCTGTAGACGTCGTACGGATCCTAAATACTCGAACAGTACTCAATAGTAGATCGCACTAGCGCCCAACACGTGAACCACACTTTCCCAAAAGCCTCCCAATAAACCGAAGTCGGCCATTTGCTTTCACTACCACAATCATCACATGCTCGTTCCATTTCATATCGCTTTGCAACGTTACGCCCAGATATTTGAACGACGTCAATAGTCAAGCAGGACAGGACTAATGCTGTATCCGAACATTATACGTTTGTTTTTTCTACTAATTCGCATTAACTTAAATTTGTCTACTTTTAGAGTTAACTAACTCATCACACAAACTAGAAATTTTATCTAAGTCATTTTTATCCTCGTAGAATCACTCGACTCCGACACCTTCCCGTACACCACAGTCCTGTCCACCAGATCATTTATGTACATAGAAAACAATAGAGGCCCTGTCACACTTCCCTGGGACACTCCTGACGACACCCTTGTCTCTGACGAAAATTCGCCATTGAGGACCATACAATTATTTATGGAATCGTTGTGCCACTCACACGTCTGGGAACCTGTTCCGTATGCTCGTACGTTCGTTAACAGTCTGCAGTGGGATACCGTGTCAGGTGCGTTTTGGAAATCTAGAAATATGAAATCTGGCTGACGCCTTTCATCCACAATTTGTAATATATACTGTGAGAAAAGGACAAGCTAAGTTTCACATAAGCGATGGTTTCTAAAATCGTGCTGATTAATGGACATCAGCTTTTCGGTCTCTAGGAAATTTATTACATACGAACTCAGAACATGTTCTAGAATTCTGCAGCAAACCGATGTTAAGGGTATTGATCTGTAATTTTGCAGGTCCCTTCTTTTAGCTTTCTTATATACAGGAATCACCTGCGCTTTTTTTCCAGCCGCTTGGGACTTCGCGATAGGCCAGAGGTTCGCCATAAATGTAAGCTAAGTACGGTCCCAATGCCGCAGAGTATTCTTAGTAAAACCGAATGAGATTCCATCCGGACCTGGACTCGCTTTCGGGAGGACGACAGTTCAAACCCGCGTTCGGCCCTCCTGATTTTGGTTTTCCGTGATTTCCCTAAATCGCTTCGGCAAAAGTCCGGGATAGCCTCGCTGTTTGGTCCCTTTCCCCAAATCAACCAACCAATCAACCGAACTTGGGGACTAAACAGTTTTCGAATCTTTCAATTATTTCTCTACAACAGGAATGCTTATTACTGTCATCCATACGGGATGCTGTGCGATGTTCACGTATGTTTGTAAGATTCTCCTGCGTTAACGATTTCTTAAATGCGAAATTAAAACCTCGCCTTTCGTTTTACTATATTTTACTTTCACGCCACACTGGTCAACGAGTAACTGGATGGAAGCCTTAGACCTGCTTAGCGATTGTACATTTGACCAGAGTTTTCTCGAGTTCTCGGTCATATGTTTTGCTAATGTATGACGGTGGTAGTAATACGCTTCGTGCACAGACTTTTTCACAGACCCACGAATCTTTACTAACCTTTTCCTGCCATCATCTGCGCGTTCTCTTTTCTAGTCAGTTAGACCGTCAGTGACAGAGCACCTCGAGTTCCTGTAGCTAATAAGCCGAGTACACCGTTCGTTTGTTACATATTTTTACGAGCTTCAAACAGGAACGACTTCGGTAATGGGTAAGAACAGTGATTGTTGTGTGCAGATGCGAGCTGCGTTGGTGACCCTTCACTCACAGTTCCAGGCAGTGTTGCCTTCCGTCACACAGCTTGAGGCTGCTGCCAAGGGGCATAACTGTGGGCGGGGGGTTAAGTCGCGGCGATGCGAGGGACGTCGGGTACGTCCCATGTGTAACCCCGATCGGTCCACTGCTGTGGTCGCCCCGGGTACTGTCTGCATCGAGGCTGACCTCTCACCTGTGGACGGCGGGTTTGCTGGTAGTTGTGAGCTCCCACGTTAGGCGTGTAATGGGGCTCCTTAGGAACATGGCTGCCAAGGAGGGGAAGGAAGCCAGTTTGCACTCCGTGTGCATACCAGGAGGAGTCATTCCGGATTTGGAAAGGGTGCTTCCGGACGTCATGAAGAGTACAGGGTGCAGCCAACTGCAGGTGGTGTCTCATGCCGGTACCAGTGACGTGTGTCGCTTTGGTTCGGAAGGGATTCTCTCTGGTATCGGGCGACTAGCGCAAATGGTGAAGACTAGCAGTCTTGCTTGCGAGATCAAGGCAGAGCTCACCATCTATAGCATCATCGATAGAACCGACTGTGGTGCAGAGCCGAGTGGAGGGTCTGAATCAGAGGCTCAGGCAGTTCTGTGACCGTGTAGGCTGCAGATTTCTTGACTTGCGCCATCGAGTGGTGGGTTTCCGGGTTCCGCTTAATAGGTCAGCAGTCCGCTCGCTACACACAGGAAGTGGCTACACGGGTAGCAACGCCTGTATGGATGGGACTGGGCGGTTTTTTAGGTTAGAGGGTCCCAGGAAACCACAGAAATGGCGTCTGTCTAAACGGGGGCAGGTAAAACACAGTAAGGTAGTTGTAGCAACAATCGGTATTGTAGTTCTAAAATGTCGTACCTATGTTGGGAAAGAACCACAGCTCCAAGCCCTAATAGATAGCACTGAAGCTCGGACAGTTATAGGTACAGAAAGCTGCCTAATGCGGGATAAAATTCAGCCGAAAATTTTTCTAACGATCTAACAGTGCTCAGAAAGGATAGATAAAATACAGTTGGTGGTGGAGCATTTATTGCTGTCACCTTGCAGTGGAACTGAAGTAGATAGTTACTGCGAAATGGTATGGGCAGAGGTTATACTTGACAATCAGACTAAACTATTAATTGCATGGTTTTATCGACCCCCCCCCCCCCCGACTAAGAAGATATAGTTGCTGAGCGGTTCGAAGAAAACTTGAGTCTCATTTCAAATAGATACCCCATTTATACAATTATAGTCGGTGGTGGCTTCAATCTACCCTCGATATGCTGGAAAAATTATACGTTTAAAGCCGGCGGCAGGCATAAAACGTCATCCGAAATTTTACTAAATGCATTCTCAGAAAATTATTTAGAACAATTAGTTCATGAGCCCACTTGGAACGTAAATGGTTGCGAAAGCAACACATAATCATGGACAAATATGGAGTATCATGACAGATACAGGGATTAGCGACCACAAGGCAATTACTGATAGGCTGAGTACCGTAACACCCACAACCATAAAAAAGAAACGGAAAGTACATCTATTTAAAACAGCTGATAAAAATGCTCTTAACGCCTTTTTAAGAGACAACCTTTACTCCTTCCGATCTGATCATGTAAGCATAGAAAAGATATGGAATGATTTCAAAGAGATAGTATCGACGACAATTGAGAGATATATACCACATAAATTAAGAAGTGATGGTACTGATCCACCATGGTACACAAAATGGGTAGATATCGCTGTTGAAGGAGCAAAAAAAAAAAAAAAAGCCAAAACTAAAAGAACGCAAAATCCCCAAGATTGGCAAAGTTCTGCAGAAGTTCGAAATATAGCTCGTGTAAGAATGAGAAACATATTATGTAAATTGAAGGAGAAGGGGAGGATAAAGGGAAGAAAAGCATCGGGACTTTGTGCGAAAAAGATGTGTGCCGAACCGGACTTGAACCCGGGACTTGACTGCTAACTAGACAGTTGTGTTATACGTATGAGTCGGCTGGAGAGCGTCCCAAGACAGTCCGTGCATTAGCGATAAACTTAATATCCGGATGGCGCAGTGGTTAACGCAGCTGCCTAGGAAGCAGGAGCCGCCCGCGGTGGCCGTGCGGTTCTGGCGCTGCAGTCCGGAACCGCGGGACTGCTACGGTCGCAGGTTCGAATCCTGCCTCGGGCATGGGTGTGTGTTATGTCCTTAGGTTAGTTAGGTTTAAGTAGTTCTAAGTTCTAGGGGACTTATGACCTAAGATGTTGAGTCCCATAGTGCTCAGAGCCATTTGAACCATTTTTTTAGGAAGCAGGAGATGCCGAGTTCGAATCCCGGTCTGGCTCACATTTTTGACTCATCGCCACTGATTTCGCTCGAATGAGATACGTCTACAAGCACTTGCCGGAATTCGACAGCGGTAGTATCGTGCTCTATCGCGACTGCAGTTTTCGTTCCCCGATACTGCTGCTCGCGTTGGTAGGGATCCCGTGGCTGCCATGTGTACGTGGGATCAATGAGGTCAGGATACTCCCTGCACGGTCTCAACGGGCGCACGGGACTAGTGCCCGAAAAGCCGTACATTTTTCCGATCGGCCGTGCAGTATCGCACCGGCCGCGTCTCGTGCACGAATCGGGAAATGAACTCAGTTTGCATCAAGACCAGTATCCAAATCGACAGTGTGACAACACCTGGAGCACAGCGGACTGTCATCAAGGCGACCATTTTGGCGGTGTTCCCTGACACTGTAGAAGAGAGATGCGCGCCAGCGACGACACTGTACACAGGAGTGGCAAATGGTTCAAATGGTTCAAATAGTTCAAATGGCTCTGAGCACTATGGGACTTAACTTCTATGGTCATCAGTCCCCTAGAACTTAGAACTACTTAAACCTAAATAACCTAAGGACATCACACACATCCATGCCAGAGGCAGGATTCGAACCTGCGACCGTAGCAGTGCCGCGGTTCCGGACTGCGCGCCTAGAACGACTAGACCACCGCGGCCGGCACAGGAGTGGCAACACCTCACCTTCAGTCTCGGCAGCCGACGATGCTGCCGCTGTTGAATTCCGACACTGCTCCTCCCACACACAACCGACATTCAAATGCGATTTCTGAATGAGAAACCCACTTCGTAATACTGTATACGAATGTAGAAGCCGTTACTTCTACCTGATTTGTGGGATTCACCTGTAATGCCAAACAGTTGCATATTCAAGCATGAAGCACACTTAATACCGATATGACGTTTCACGCAAGCCGCCTTCATGGTTTTGCAAAATTTAATGGCCAGGAATGTATTTCTAATGGCATCTCAGATCCCATACTACGCATTACTGTACGAGAACAGAACTAACAAGGGAAGGCCGCGACGTTCGGAACACAAATTCACTTCAAACTTCGTACACTTTTAAAAGTTCATTAGCACAACATAATGTACTACTTAGGCGATTTCGAGAAAATCGCAACAGAAGTTTCACGCGTCAATTATGTACCGGTGCATTGCAAAAGCTGTCGGCGGTTATGTGGTTGGCGTTTAAGTTCCGTAATCGATGGAGTGCTGTATCAAGTCCTGCTCATGTCTTTCTTCGATTTATATTTCCTTTAACTCTCGTCATGTTACTTCGTACATATAACATTGGAAAAATAATATGATGAATAGATGCGTTACTTTCACTAAATTTCATTGAATTTCCGATGTTATTTCACTGTTAACTAATTTTTATTATTACAACAAATATTATGTGACTTTTACATCTATATGCAAGGGAAAAACTTCATCAAGCACTTTCAGACTTGTTCGAATTTGACTGACAACGAATGAGAAATTGATTATCGTGAAGATGCTATTAAAATACATTCAAACGTACATCGCCAATTTTCGGCACCGATATTTTCGAAAATGTTGCGTTACTCAGAGGTTGCACCCAGATTGTCAGAAGAGAGAAAGATTTTTCAAAATGTCAACGAGCTTTGTTTTTCCTTAGAAATGCTGCGGATTCTTTGTGCATGCGGGAAAATTGCGTTCAGTCACTGTAGCCAATTTAATATGTGTTTCACGTCTCTGCATATGGAAGTTTCCATCCAGCACATCTGACGGTTAATCTTACATTACCCGCGTATTGTGCCACATTTTAATTCACTGAATTACTGAACGAAGTTATTTACATCTTTATTTATCAATATTTGACATGGGCTTTCCAGCCCTGTCCCTCGTCCTTGAAACCTGATCCTGCAGATCGAAGCGTCCAGGTGCAAAGCAGTGCTCTGTACCTAGTCCGATTGCAGGTATGAAGGATTTCAGAAATCACCACAGGCACAGATTTTCAGGAAAACTCTCCATTGCATACGGAGCTTGAACGCTAACTATATTACCACCGCCAGCTCGTTCTGAGCGTCGCAACGCGCCAATAACGTCACTGCGGTTTTCTCGAAATCGCGTGTTACGCCTTACTATTGCACATCATGTTGTCCCGAAGAAATACTGAAAGCGTCCAAAGTTTGAAGCAAATCCGTCATCCGAACGTCGTGGCTATCCCTTGTGCGTACTATGGAATTCTTACACGCGATGTCCGAACGAGTGCGAAGGAGATGCACCCAGAACAAGAACGAATAATTACGATACCTTCAGAGGAAAATAAAATTTTCTACGATCAAAAATATTCCGTTGTTCATTTAAATACATACCGACGAAATACGTTCAGATTTACAAGCTATTTAAAATCATAACAAGACCTATCGTAGTGGGCAGACGATGAGTATTTTGCGATTTGATTTGCTTTAAGAACAACTAAGGACGACTGAGCTGATGCTCCTTGGAAATCAATGAATATTACGTTGTTCCCTATCTGTTCTTCATTCATTCTTTCTTTGTTTGTTTTCTGTATATTCTTACCATTTTCGCATAGAAAGCAAAAGGAATAAGGCCATCCTATGTAGCGAAAACATTTCGAGAGATATCACCGTCCAATAGGGAGTAATCGACAGTTGCTTGTCATTTCTGCATGCAGCCAGCAGTTCGTTACACATGATGATTAAGACCGGTGTAAGTACTTAAATACTACATACAGTCTGATAACAGATAAAACATCATGGAAACAGGCAATAAATGCCATTGTTTTCGATTATTTACAAAATACCGTGAGTTGTTCTTAAGTGATATTGTGGCATTGTGTTCGGGTCACGTGACTGATTCCACGTGATAAAAACTAAGCAATATCTAATATAGCACCACGCCTCGGCAGTACATGTGATGTACAGAAGTTATCCTTGGAAACACACACTCAGTTTTATAGGCAGTTTACAATCTCTTAAAAAGACCATCTTCGTTCTCAGTTTGTGTGTTCTGATACGAGAATAGCGGTGATACCCCTGAAGTTCTTACAACTTGCTTAGTCGTTCACACAAACTGACTTGGTGGTCGCAATACCACTCCCACGAAAACAATAGCTGTTATTCACATCAGAGTTAGGTTCTCTTGTGCCACTGCTAACATGATGTCAGGCAGGGCATTGATAAATCTTCAGTAACACGCAGTTCTTGTTATGGAAATGTGTACTTGGTACTACAATGATATACCGACTGTTGTAATCAGTCGTGTTTACAGAAATCCACGACGGCATTTTGAAGCATTTAATAACGTAAACGCCTATCTAAACACAATAAATATCGGAAACAGTCATCTACGTAGCGATCAGGAAGCATTACGTCCTCAAAAATGTTAAGAGACAGCAAATCTACAAGCAAAGGAAAACAAATTTCTTCCCGCAGTTGATCTCAACCATCAGACGCGTCCTCGCACCCTATTGCTTACTATTTTGGCCAAACGTACTTTCGCCTAAAAATATTACTTGCAGTCGAGGTTACAATAACTTAGTTTCGTCTAGTACTGTAACCGGCATTTAAATGTAACATACATATATGACGTTCATTTCTGTGAGGAGGAGGACTTAAGGATAAAAGTTTCAACGGCGAAGCGATAAGAGACGAAACACAAAGATAAGGGAGAAACAATACTGAAGTAAGAAGAAACAGGGGATCACAAATAGTATACTCCAGCGTATCCACCATTTCCGTAAGAACTGCCAATAAAGTCATGCTGATAAAACTGTCTCGCTTATTGCCTGTGCGTTGACTCAATTGCTCCTAAAAAGAACTATGCCCACCATTGTCTTAGCTAATTTGCAGTACCTTATCTCTTGTAGACGGCATTAATATCAATTTAAAGTGTAGGACAACGAAAATGAGACATGACGAGAACGCGTTTAGTTGTAGTACGAAATTATCACTCCATCTATCAGACAACTCATAATGAAACGGAACTTTGACTACAACACCGCTTATTAGAGGGTGTACTTTTCAATTTAAGGAGACACCAGCTGTATCAGGCAATATTTTACACTTGGTGCATACCGCATTAATGAGTTGCCGAAATGCCAAAGAATAATTGGATTATCAGCGTTTCTAATATCTACAGCCACGAGATGTTGTGAATGAAATAAATCCATATTCTCCACGAAATAATACTGTTAATAATATGACCGGCACAAATTCCAACTATGGGAGCAATTTAATCAATTGTGTAATCTATATTGCTGCGTTAAGCGAAAACAGATAACCCAAATTCCGTTGAATATTGATAGATAAAATAACGATGACTACAATAAAAGCTATCCAGCCAATGTAAATCACGGGCAGTCGACCTTTTCTACCTACCGCCTACTTCTGTATCGCTGCTAGCTACAAAATTTTCTAACCGCCCACTAGTACCACAGTAATGGCGATTTATGATGTAGGAAACTAACTTTACATTATAAAATGTATAATGTGGAGCAAAAGCAACTTAAAGCAAATAACAGTAAGTTCTTACCAGATATTTTACGTCAGATTTCATGAAGACCTAACGAGAATATTTTTAAAATAACTACTGCCTGCCTCCAGGAGCCAGGTTGACTACTACTTTGTGGATACACTCTACGGCCTAAGGCCTGGTACAACGCCGCCCACACGATAGTTGGAAATGGGGGGGGGGGATAGACCTGGAATATGGAGTACTGTATGTCCTGTGAGGCTCGTTAAGTTGCCATATAAAAGTTATAGTTCTGACCCCGCTAAAAAATCTGTGTAATTTAAATCACTTTCTTAATAGAAAACGTCGCTGACTGCATTGTAGTTTTTCCTTTCGCAGAGAGCTATGGGGAGGTGGGGGGTTTCGTGGCCCCCCCTTGCACCTCGGGTATGGGCGCCTTTCCCGTGGTAGCTTAAATGTCTTTTTGCAGCGCAAGACTACAATGAGAGGACATTAAACACAGTACGCGCTCTGCTGCGGTCGTAGTCTTCTACGCAGTTACTATAATGTAGACTTGGCCACTGTTTCTATGTTTCGATACAGTGTATCGATACGTCGAACTGTTTCAGTGTTTCGGAACGGCTGTGGTTCACTGTTTCGAAACAGTGGTGTTTCATTCCGCCCCTGTCTCGGATAACCGGACCAGATTCGATCTCGAGCCAGACACAGAAACTGTATCGTTGTTTGAAAATAAGGCTGTTTCAGTCCACATGTGCTTGGAACGGACTAATTGTTTCGAAACAGTGATGTTTCATTCCGCTCTGTGTCGGACGAGATTCGGACTCGGCACAGGTACTGAAACTCAACATACCACTTCATGAAACACTTTCAAGAGTGTCGAATTCTTTTTGACAAGCAATATAATGAAGCTTAAGATATCCGAAAATAAAGCTTCGTTTCTAGCTGACTGTCCTATTACGAAATGGCGTAACATCTGCTTTATAAACACTAACCAAACAATGAAACAACGCATACTATTCCCATTCAAAATAATAAATATGTGAAAATCATTCGATTAAATTACTTTTTTTTATAACATACGCTTCTCTTTTCATGTACAGTAATCGTATTAAGAAACGCAAGTAAACCTACAACATTTTGAATAAAAAAAGGCTTAGAGTGACAGTTATTAGACACATACATAAATTTTACCTAGGTATAGTTGCAAGCAATCTGTTTGACATATCACTGATGGTGTAATGGTGAACGGGAAGGGCTGGGAAGCATGGTGACTTTATAGTAAAGGTTCGAAACATCTTGAAAGACAAAATTTTATTCTGTTATATTTTGTTATTTATTCGAATTATTTGGCGTTATTTGTGAGTCTATAGTCACTGTGCCTATTATCCACAATGATTCCCTTTGTATGCATGGAAATTAGCAGGATGGGTAAATTACCCATACTAACGGAATGTGGGAATCCCAGTAGCATATTCGTTGTTTCTGCAGTTTGCTCCTACCTCCAGTTCCGTTCGTGGTGGTTCTTCTGTCTTCAGCTATGGCTGTCCTCAGCCAATTGAAAAGTATGAAAGTCACACAACACGAAAGCAACGCATTTGCTGCAGGAAATATGAAACTGCCAAGACGCCCAGCTGATAGTTTCATACTTTCTGCGAAATGATTAGCGCTCTCGCACCTCATTTGTGTTTATATGGACATACTTATACAGTAGACATTCAAGATGATTAAATGTGTACGTTTATTAGATTACAAAACACAAACTGTTTCACTGTTTCGAAACAGCGTATCGAAACATTACATTGTACTGTTTCATTTGTTTCGAAAGAGTTACGTGTCTGTTTGCCCATCTCTACTATAATGCATAACTACACATGCATATTCTGTCACCAACTTCGTGAATGGAACACACTATTGAGCGTTACAAACTGTAGGTTGAGCGATCCGTAACACTACAATAAAAATTGCGAATGAATGAATGAATAGGACAAGTGTCTCCTGCGTAAAGCGTTCAATATTTGTTGGGACTCGCAGTCACTTCCTCATATACTGAAATAATTGAGTGTGCAAAGTCAGAAGGTATCGAATATATTGGTTTTAACTAATGCTGTTGCCTTTCGATACGACACCTAAAGGAGAAAGCAAAGGACGTAGTGCGCGGAATCGGACTAATACGCGAATCAAAATTTTATGCACAGTTGCTTCCATGAAAGAAGCGCGTAAAATAAGATTCCTGTTTCATTTAGCTTTTGCTTGCCCACTGTGTCATGTTGGCACAACGTTACTTGCGTTTGTTCCAAAGATCTGTATGTTGGAATAGGTCAGAGACACTAGCAAGCCAGGTGGGACGTAGTTCGAAATTCAGCCACTAGAGCGCTCTCTTGTTGTAATGGAGGCTTAGTGGTGGTCGCGCGACAGTCCACCTCGCAGCTCTTCGTAAAGTTATTAACTTATTACTTCAAAAGTGATTAAAAACCATCCACCATTCCGTCATCAATTAGGCGCCTGCCCAAAGGGTGGCTAGCTTCGGTTCAGGTAAGTACCAATTGTCTATATTTGTTGTATTTGCGAGTGTGCAGAACTTCAGCTGTGGCCTTTCTGCTGTTCTCGAATATTATGACAGATACGTGAATCTAACGTGGTTAAATTTTAGTAGTAGTGTTTGCAGTTAAAAGCTGTAGTTCTAGATTTGATTAGTTACTTCTGATGTCACAGAACGATGTACTTTATTTCAATACGTTGTGAAATTCAAAACGTCATCAAAGCGATTGTGTTAGTAAGTTTCCCGTACATTGAAACGCTTATCTGCATGCATTTATTTGTCATGTGATCTCTGACGAGTGTGAAGACCTACTGAGCTCCCTAGTGAAGTCTCTTTAAGTTAAATTTTTTACCGTGAAGAATGACTAGAACTTGTTTTAGTACTTGTTGGCGGAATTTTTTATTCTGTTGCACAGCATAATGAACCCATATTTTGTAACGAAAGTGGAGAGTGCTAGCTGTATTTCGCTGAAATTCTGTGAACTAGATCTAGTTCTCTGCGTAATTCAGACGACTTTGTGTCGATTTTGACTGCATCCCAATAACCATGCCAGGAATAACACATAACAGTAACAAATGTTAAGCTGTCAACTATTGTTTTCGTAAAACCATTCTTTTTTATGGTTTTTAAAGAAACAAAACGAATTTTAAAAAATCCAAAGGGGAGTATAAGCAAAACAGCATAATTAGCCACAATATGCCTCATATCTAGTTTAAACAAACGCTTCCGCAATGTACTAACAGCTAAGACGGCCTCTTAACAGGTAGCCAGATGGAGGACACTTGCGCAAGAAAGGCTGCTCCATTTTAAGAGCGCCGTAGTAGTAGCCACCCATCCCTATTAGGCAAGCAGTAAAACATTTTAGTATACTAACACACAAATCTGGAGAATTTTTGACCAATCGAATAACAATGTTGTAGCTTTGGTGGTTTTCCGTTGGAGAAAAAGGTGATACCGTCCGTGGTGGTGTAATTACAATCCCTGTTCTGTTTGCTGTTACGTATACTGTTTCGCAGTGTTCTGCAAAGAAGTATTACTTGTTCCCATAGATGTACGCATAGCAGGTCTAAAGGGTTCAGTTTAATCTGAGGAAGTAAGATGGGACAATAGTACGATTCATTAACTGCATTAAAGCACCAAACTAACTGCAGTGACCAATATTTTTGTCATTGTAGATACTTCTTTGTGCACATTTTACTCCTGTTATCGATTGAAAACTTGTAAAACAGTACATATGTCGGTAATGTTTCCCTTGGTGTGTCTACTGCAAACAGTAAATGCTCCAGGAGCAGGCCAGGGAAGTCGTAAACAGGAGCTGCAGGTCCCTATCGATTGACGTGGCTGGAGTGTTGTGCTTGCAAACTTGGTGCGCAGGCGCGTTTCTCCGCTTCAAACTGGATCTCACCGGCCTGAGACAGTGGCTGGCTCGTAGGATTTGCTCCGTTGCTTAAGCGTCGTCTGGACAGGCAGCAGCTAGATTTTCCATTTTTTTCCGAACAATACAACACTTACGTTCGTAAGTAACCCCCTTCCCCTGTCTCACATGACTCACGGGCAACTTGGAAGTGGGTGGCGGGCCACAGTTCTGTGGGCGTGTGCGTCATGGGCCTAGACTAACAGAACAGTCACTTCTCTTCCGAAGGAGGGCCATACATCATCAAACACTAGCTCATCGTAATTCGAAAATGTAAAGCGGTACTATGTGCAGAATGCCAATCCTGCACCACTGTTTGTTGTTTGTCGAATAGTACAAAATAATTGCACGGGGCTTTAAATTTGTACAAAACCTAAATATAGATGATACAAATGTGCGTTTCACTTGAGTGCACTTGTAACTGAGACTCCTTTATACAACAGAGCAACGACTTTACTCTTCAGCAATTTTTTCAAAGGAAGAACTTTGACGTGAGAAATTAGTGGAAGATTAAGTACTACCAAATCTTTAACTCTTGACAATGAATTTTCAAGAGCTGTAATTCAATACGTCTTGCCAGAGTAACTAAATTGTTTTGGTACAAGAATGTAATAGTATTAAGGCGACTAACTGTCTGCGTAGCAATCGTTTAACCGGTTCAAAAATGACATTAAATAAATGATGAATAAGAAATTTCCAACTGCTTTGCCGCAAAGTGACTTGACTGGTCTGGGAAATCCTGCTCCAAAGAAGTGGATCACGTGAATAGTGGCAGACCCCTGAGTGGGCAAGTACGGACTTATTTTGGGTGCATTCCTGAGGTCCTGTCGCCAGGCCGTGCAAGGTCATGCGACAGTCTGCGAACTCGACCGCATACTGCTGCTTCTATTTTCCACATTACATAAAGCGGGGGCGGCGATTTGTTATTTATAGCAATGCGAGATACTAGACTGAAGAAGACTTAACTCTTCTATTAAGGTCTAAATATTTTCAATCTGATTGTCCTATATACAGCAGCATTTTTAATCTGAAGTAACCACTGTTGATAGATTTCGATGACTATGCGATCAGTGTGCACGACATTCGCCAGAGGAGGATTATAGTTCGTCAGGATTACGTGACAGGTTTCCAAAATTATGCGTTTGGCAAAGAACTTGCATCTGGTATTAGACAAAAGCAATTGTAAGTCCTGCATGCAAGGCTTTTTTAATATCATAAAAAATGCAACATGCGTTAGTCATAAATTTGGCGAGTGAATTTCACCTTAGACCTGTTTCGGTTTCGTCTTAAATTTTCCGCACATAGAGGAGGGAACTTAGGCAATGACACACAATATCCATCACAGTTCACTCTTTCCTCGCAGATACTGGTCATTTCCGTTTCGGCGTCATGCCATTATGCAGCTCCAATGCATTTGTCAGTTTCTACGTGAAGCTGTTGTTTACTACAGTGTTATTTCGGTACGTCAGCGAGAAAAAGTAGCTTGCAAACTGTAACAGGACTGGTCAGCGTTTAATCTGTTTTTCTGACCAGCGGTTGTCCAATAACTTTGACCTCTTTACTTAGGATTTCACGATTATACTTTCAGCGAATTGAGAGCTAGTCTTCAAGCAATGTACGGTGAAGGCCTTACGTGGTTTTGAAGTAGTTTCAGTAATGCTTATTCCCTAATAAGTTTTAAAAAATCTGCCGCACTGATGCAGCATTAGGAAGCAACCCTGCCGCTGAGCTTTGTATCCACTTAATATTTTATCTACTAATGTGTAGTACAATACATCCTTGGCTGAATACTTAGAGATCATTTCACGTGCAGTCATTTGGTACCGACAACTTTTTTCGTACATGACACTAAGTAATGTAAGTTCAGTTGGACACCAATTGCAATTTTTTAGTCAAAAGCAAGGTAAGATTTAGATCTGTTGGACAGGAAAACTTAACTGCCCCCTAGACAATTTACGTCCCTTGATAAAGTCGGGCCAGATGCATGGAAGAGAGTGTTAAATTTCTTGACCTTCACCTCGGGTGTATGCTTGTAGCGAACAGGGCACGAAACTTCCATTGTATAGTGCAAGGCCGCGTACGCATTTCGTTAAGTTCGTACTATTATCGCTATCCTTGTGATAGCGCATTTCAAGGCCGCCCTTTCCGATAAGTGCCAGTAAGATTTCCATGGTCATACCTTTACATATTAACAGAAAAACATTGAAATTTTAGCCGTTAAGGGGCAATGGGCTTCATGTACATTGTGAAGTTACACCACCTACGTCATTTAAGCTTTCCATTTGCTGTCGGCGCGTGGGAGTGTACGGTTTTTAATTGAAAAGGGCTACTTCGAGGATGTTTATGGTTTCCAGCATCGCGTATTACCACCTCAGTGAGAGTTAACTCACTTATCAGCTGTTTCTGCTTCGAATTTCTCAAAGCATGAGATGAAATGAAAATGTGATAAACAAATTAGGAGCCCCCAACGTAAATAGCAATTATTAGTAGACAGTCATAAGTCCTTCTCGCCCCAGGACGAACGTTGGTAATTGTTACAGTATCGTCTGAAACACGAGTTAGTATAGTAGCCTGCAATGAATTTGTGGTGTTCCACCGCAGCGACACAACTTGCTCGGTAGCAGCCGATGCAGGTAAGACCTATGACGTTCGCGCGTGTTGCGCCTGAAGGCCGAAGTAGCCTTGACTGCCCCGCTAGCTCTCATTTACGGACATCTTAACGCAGGGCATTCTTGCTCCTGGCAAGGTAGTCTGGGCTACAGCATTGGGTACACAGAGGCGGACTTTTTTTAAAATCGACAATTAGAGGACATGATTACACTAGCGTTGTGGTGATGTCAATTGTTTAATAGTGGGTTGCTACCTTATTTCATAGGAGGGTTGGGAGAGGGTGCCAACTTGAGGAAATATTGCAGAAGGTGAAACACCTTAATAACAACACTGTTGTATAGAAGTATCATGTTTTCCACAAATGATGCTGGTAGGGGAAAAACTTTTCGACATGCTTTGAAAAGGTTAACTGGAAATATAATAGTTGCTGACTAGATCTGGGATGACTGGCTGGCTCGGAAGAGTAACCGGACGAGCTTGAGAGTCACTGTATTGACATGAGCGTTTTCTCGAGCCTGTCTTCTAATACAGGCGATAGGTTGCAATGCAGTTCTACTAGCTTTTAGTGAATTTAAACTCTTACCGTTTCGGTTAATTTCTCGGAACTGTGGTGCATATTCAGTACATATCTGTTGAATCATTTCTCCTTCTGCTGTAATAGACAAAAATCTATACTTCTTAGACAATAGATATCGGTCCCTGTGGCCATATTAGTGATAAATGTGCGCATATACCTCAGAAATTAGCACATAATGTCTAATTAAATCTGCAACTTCCCATGCGTATTCCGAAATAGACTGAGCAGTAAACAGCGCAGTTCCATACTCAGTTGTTGGCGAAGCAGCGTTCAAGTAACTGTGTGGTTAACTATTACATTTGTTCAGATGCAGAAGTAATTTGGACATTACTTACGTAGTTCTGAGTGAACTGCGTATAAAGTGGACATCGCGACCGGCAATTGGAATGTCCGTTCGGTTGTATCCGCAGCAACGGAACGGCGCTCTGATTTTCGCTGTGCCTTTTATTTATACAGAATTTTCGGCGACGTTTTCAGAGGCATAATTCACAGTAGCGTCAGACCCTGTGCTTGCATTTGGAAGAAGGGGCTCTGTAAGGGAACGGAGTTAGATGGCTGGACTTCGTAGGGACCTGGTTCAGATCACTGTCCAACCATCCGCGTTTTCCGTAGTTGCTCTAAATCGATTAAGCCAATGGACGACATGGTTTCTCTGAAAAAGGACACGGTCGCTTGCCTTCCACATTTCCCCCCAAACCGAGGTAAACTCAGTCTCTAGTGACCACGTCGTCGACGGGCACTAACGCAGATTTTCCTTCTATGATTTGCGAAGCTTACAGTGAAATAATCAATAGTAATGGATCCCATCCAGTAACGTTCCCATCTAGGCGCAGTCGTTTATTTCCTGGCTTTGATGCGTAGGATAACATCGTAGTAGATTCACGCGAACACTTAATATCTCGAATACCTGTGCCAAACGTACTCTCAACTGCCCCAACAGCGTGTAAAATTAAGCCAGCTCATGAAGCTACACTCTCTGCCCAATTGTACATGGCGAAGGAAACATGTTAAGTCAGTTCTAAAGTACTGTGGCCGTATTCTCGAATGTTTCTATGCTCGATGTTGTACACGAAGATCTTGATCAATTAGGGCTAATGTTGCCTCTTCTTTTCTTGTTCAGTTCGACAGAATTCTTCTATAAAGCGAATTGGGCTCCACTTACAGAACCGTAAACTCTTGGCCCTCTGCGCGAACGCCAGTATTAACATTTGATTCCTCAGTAGCACCGCCAAACTGCGTCAGTGGTGGGGACGCACCTTACCGCCACAGATCGATATCCGGGCCAGCGTCGACACTCGATGCTGGGTCTGCTACAGATGCTGTTCACGGCCGCCCAGCCGGTGTCACATAGCCTCTTATCAGACGGTCTTTTTGCTGTCGTTGCCGTGCCCAGCTAAGCCATTTCCGGGATGTGTTGTGTAAGAAGTCTGGCTTACGCGCAGTGCGGCGGAAGACTGTCTTAAAGCGCACGGGTTTTTTCCCCCATCCGTAGTTCAATGCGCCTTTCACGTTTCGGTATACTTCGGGGGTGTGAGACAACGTTCCAGGATTCAGACCTCAACTCTAACAATGGTTTGTTAATCCGAAAAATATCATTTTGAACTGTGGGTCGAAACCCATTTTAAACGATAGAGCCCCCTGTAACTGACTTCACAGTTCTGAGTGTTTCCTGAATTTATTGGTGGACAAGGATGGAGCCAGAGGGAGTAAGTAATGCGTCATTGCTGTTGTAATTTGCACGTCATAAAAATAAATTCGTAGTATGGATTCGGGACCAGTAGCTACTGCAGACTGGCAAAGCCAAAAATTACCGTAAAAAGTTTACTAGCATACAAAAATCATTTTGCATGTTTGTTAATTGTAAATATCGATATCACCTCAAACCGCGAGACAAAAGTTGACTTCCCCACAAATTAGCGGACTCGTAATCTGCGACCCCGAGCCATGTTTCGAGATTCCCCCCCCCCCCCCCCCCCAAGCGATTACCTTTCATGTCCTTGTTCTGCCCGGTTGTGTTCTCCAACTGTAATGTCGACGGGACGTTGAAACTTTACACTGGAGATAAGACAAAGAGCGATTTTGGCACGGGTAATGTTGCTGTATTAGTCCATTACTTGCCAAAACCTTAGTTTTTCTACCGTTTTTGTCACTGAGATGCCCTGAGTGACAAATGAGACGACGTTCTGTAAAAAATCGGTAAATTAGTACGAAAACTATACTGTATTATTTTTGGAACATTGGCATAATTAGCTATCCAAATGCACGGTTTTAATGTCAGTACTGAAGACTGTAAGAAACGTGATGAAAAAATAAAACCACATTCCCGGTACATACCCTCATGGGGAAGCTTACATTATCTGCTCAGAACTATTACACCTATAAAAAAAATTTTCTTTTCTTTAGCTAGAAGAAAATTTATTCTGTTGGCAAACATACATTCTACTTCATACTGTAATAGCATTCACTAGTTGCTCAAGAAAAAAAATCCTCGAACGCTTGGCCACTGTCTTATCTGTTAGACATTGAGCAACATGGTTTTCATTTTCCAGTACCTAGTTCATTAGTGTTTGTTGGCATTTCTACCACTCTTAGGGTTTTTAGTTGATTTTTCCAGTCCATGTCCTAATGCTTAGCTTCTGGAGCAAAATCTGTAACCTCATCTTCATGCCTTCTGGTTATAAGTTCTAAAGGACATGGTAAATGGTATACAATACAGTAATTGTTCAGTGCATTTTCTTCAGCGTCTTCTTCATACATTATTTCATCTATATTGCATTGAATAATCACCAATTTTTAGTCATCATCTTCACTGACTTCAGAGCTCTAGTTCTCTTCAAACTTACAATTGTAAGTCCACGTAGCATGTTTTTAGCCATCTGGTGTTGTAAAATGTGAAAGAGAATATTTCATTCTACTACTTATCCTGGAGAAACTCTCATAAAATGTAAAGGCAGTAGGTTTCAACAACGTACATAGTAATTTTTGTATACAAGATGCGTACAAACAGGCGTATCTACAGAGGAGTGATAATGTAGCATGTCACTGTCCCATTGTTGGGACGCATAAAATAAACTGATATTGACCTTACTTCAGGAAATCTCAAAAATATACTCAATGTTACATGGTCATCCGTATGTTCATTCACTCGTTACATTCAGTCCCTTAGGGGCTGGTGAAACACTCTGGAAATAAGGACCAAACATTTATGCCATTTCAATCGAAGGCAGCGGGTCCCTCACCGTATCAGATAAAATGGCGAGTTACTGCTACTACTTTAGCGGCTAGGGCGACGACGACGACGATATTAGAGAGGTATTTCATAAAACACAGAACATGTACATTACAAGAAGTAAGTATGCGACGTGGATGGTTTCCATTACTCGTCGTAGACTTTCCGTTATTGCTCCACTGTGCTAATGTGATCGAACATTAACACAAGATAGGAAAATGTCAGGAAACTTCCCGAGCATCCCAGTGTTCAACTGCTACGTGTCATCACTGTGTGGTTAGTCATATTACTAGCACGTATTACTAGCAACAGAAGAATCATTGCTGCTGCTGCTTTTTAAGTATCCTATACAGATTCTTCGGAGCTCAGACGCATGGAATCATTACAATTGATGAAAAACCGTTTACGAATGGTAACGAGAGCCACAATGATACCGATGTTCTGTTCTGTGCTTCTTGAACCAGTCGAAGAAACGTAACATGTACCTACGTGCCTTGGAAGCAAAGGCAACGGTTATCGAATAGCAGAAGTCAAACGTCTTCCTGAGGAAGATTAAATATATAGAGATAGAGAAATCCTCTGTATCGAATCATGTCTTCATTAAATTTCTCGAAGTAACATTTCCGTTTACAGAAACAGTTGGCAGGATTGCATGTCGCATCTATATTGAAACGTCATGCTCATCTCAATAGAATTCTGTACGCCCTCACAGTTTCGATTACACGTTAAAACATGTAAACACAGACAACAGCTACTGAAAAAGATAATTATAGGCTGTTTTGTAAACCATTAGATTCTGACTTTTTTAGTTCGGCCGTTTCCCATTCTACATTAAGCCGTCCGAGGCTGGTGTCGGCTGTAACATCTAGTTTACTCGAAAACCTTTAAAAGGCAATGTCCTCTGACATTTCATGTGCACATTGAACTATAGTGTGATCCACACTCTCTTCTGAGGATGCAATGGACTGCTTTGTCAACATAAAAACTAACATGTCGGTCGTTAAATAGCAATCAGTACAGGGATAACCTTGAATTTAAAATCTTTGAACCGAAGGAAATTGTGAATGGCCTGTGGGCGTTTACTTAACCCTTCTCCGCTCTAAAAATAAGACTTCGCGTCAAGCGTGGTTCCGTCGACAAAGGTCACGACTTCAAAGTAGCTGCCATCGACGGCTGGGTGGGTGACATTCAGAAACCTGGTGGCTGACTGGCTGACTGACTCTTAGTGATGCCCATACTACGTGAAATACAGTTTTAACTGCTAATTTGCTTACAACGCGTGACAGTCTGTTGCGACGCTGCTCAGCCTAAAATTTTGGTTCCTATCGCCCGAATTAAATCCCGCTCGTAGCTTTAGGTAAAATAAATTCCTACAAGACATTCGGTTAGCAGGTTTTAGTCGACCTGCAGTCGACCTGCAGCAGTGCGCAAGTCCTTGGTGCATTGTGCAGACGCACGTGTTTCACAGCAGCCGGCTTGACAAATTGGAGGAGCAATCATTTAGTTGTCCGTTAGTAGACTTGCGTGGTTAAACTCCCGCGCTTGCTGCCTGCCTGTGGCCGGATGTTGCGTGATAGGCTCAAAGTGATTAACGGTTCTCGTCAATTGTCGGGCAAGGCCAGTGTCCCCCCCACCCCCACCCCTGGAAATCCACTCCGGTGTTCTGCCTGTCGATTAGTGTGCTTGACGTTTTCAGTCTGTTGCCTCGTTTTCCGTTAGCAGTCACGTCATTTGTGACGGTTTCTGTGTTTGAGTTCAGCACACAAAGACTATTACAGTGTTGTAACACCGGTTCCAATCGCATTACGCACTCTCTTTAATCTATACGTCCTATTGACTGTTAAAGTGCATCTTAGAAAAATACGACACTGCGTGGAAGTGGGTAAGATCTCTGAATATAGATTGTCACATACCAGGCAAACTTCGCCTCCGTTGAAAGTTCGCCTTATTTTACTAAAGTTGTGACAAGAATTCAGGATGACATCTTTGCCGCAATACTCTGCACCCCCCCCCCCCCCCCAATAACAGTGAGTGGCGCAAGGTACTTGAAGGCACAGCGCGCGAGACAAAATTTCTTTTTCTTATTTAAGTCATGATCGGCGAGATTTCGCAGGACGCTATGTATTGCATTGCTGTCCTTCGAAAATACGCTCTTGGAAATTTATCAGTAGAATCCTCCTTGATGCACAAACCTTATCTTGTAGCACCTGATACTGGAGTTACACAAGCATCTCAGTGAAGCTCTCGCATTCATCAAATTCTCTCACTCACTCTCTCTCTCTCTCTCTCTCTCTCACACACACACACACACACACACACACACACACACACACACCTGGTCAGTGTCCCGTGTCGACGAGCAGGAATCGGAAGTCTTCTGAGAAAGAGTTTTATAAGCACCCTCAATCATGATTGAATGTTTCTTTAGAATTGCTCCAATGAAGCTGTTTATCTGATTTTTCTGTCCATAGTTTCGTGTAACCATTTTATCTTAGGTAACTCTGTACAAGTGTCATGGCCATTATCATTTCCAGAGATCGGTCACTTTTCCTGTTGCTGAACAATAATAGATCATTCGTCTGTTTAAGGGCAAAATGCTACATTTATTTACTTAGTCTGTCAGTACCTGCACCAGCTGTTGATCATTTGCAGGACTTACTGCTTTTTATTACAATATTTTGGAATTCTGACTTTTGTATACAAGGGTTGTTTTTTGTGAGTAATAGAACACATGCTGGGGTATGTCAAGACTTATTTTCAGAGCATCATCATTGATTTCTCATACAAAATATTTATCAAATACTGAAAATGGGAAATGACCTTGTCCAACTCTTCATGGTGTTCTAACAAGTATAGGGCCTTTGACTGTGTGATCATGTGAAGAGTGAACTGACAGCTGATAGTGGCAACTGATAAGTGATAATACTGGAGTCAGATGTTAAGGTTCAATCTACTTGTCTGGGGAGGGGAAGAGCATTGAAGAGGACTCTGTTCCTTGGCCCTGCAACACCACTGGCTAGATAAGGTCCTGTACCCCACCCCTCACACTGCTTCCTATCTATATAAAGGCAGCTCGGTCAGCCACATCACACAGTGTCGCCAGAACCACGAATGGGTGTCAAAAGCGAAGCGCTCTCTTGAGCCACAAATTACTTTCGCCCGGCCGGCAGAATCCGACGCACAGTGTTTGCAGAGGACGCTGACGAGGAGGCAGGGTACTTGCGTGGTCCGGAGTTCGCTCAGTATTAGCCACAAAACGGCATCAACACAGGCTCAACGGCACAGCATAGTTACCCGCCAGCCGGCTGGTGCACAGAAAGTAATTTTGAAAGGCCTTAGTGAATGCGTTCACAAGCTTTGATTGTGCAACTTGGTCTGCACATTAATTGGGTGAGTATATCTACATTTACTGAAACTAAAGTTCGGTCAAGCTGTAGTTATACAAGAATAGTAACCTGCTTTTTTTCGTTCCATTTTGATTTTGTTATATTTGTGTGAGGGTATTTTGTTCGCACTTGATACTAGTAATAAATTAGCTTAAAGCTAATAACCATCAAAATTTGACTTACAGGTTATGCTGTAAAATCTTATTTAGTTTCAAATAACTATGACTATATACTATAATGTTTAGTGTCAGCTGCATTGGTCCCATAAAACCTGTTTCTTTTGGGTTATACTTAAGATTTACGAGTCATTTAAATTTTACTGGTATGTTAGCAGTTTGGTACGCACATTCAAATTGCTATGGATAATGTTTCTGATTCACATCTAACTCCTTTACCTACAGGGTAGTGATACCTCTGGTCGGCTGGTTCAGAGCCCGACGGCAGGTTTCTGCCTGTACAAGTCTAACTGGAGACTGTCTTTGAACGGTGAACCACCTTGGGTAGCACATTGCTGACAGCTTGACAAAAATATCTAACCTTATTTAAATTGCCTTCCGTACAAGCTGCCCAAAACTGAACGAAGGCTGCCTCGTAAGTATTTTACAATATTTCATTCAATAACTTGTGTTACTTGCTTCATATATTTCATTTAGGTCACAATTACACATGTGTAAATTCATTTTAGTATTGCATGAGATCAACATTCAGTTTAAAAATGGGGTATTTGTGTGTTACCTTGGCTAAAATTCTTCTTCCTTTTCAGTTTGCTTATTCCAACCAGTTTTTCTGAAAATCAAGGTCCAGTCGACCACAGTTTCTCCCAAATATCGTCCACCAATTGTAACCAACAGCAATCATGAAGCTGAGCAATCTTGATGAACGAATCCATGTTATGGATGCAGGTGCAAATGTCTGGAACATCATCAAAGACATCGCTGAATCAGGAGTATGTTATTATTGTTGTTTTAACTGCATTTTAATACATTTTATTAAAATTAAACTTGTTGCCTCTAATTTTGCAAACTACTTCTTGTTCTAGGTCCAGGAGGAAGCATTTTATGTCTGTGACATAGGAGATATAATGAAGAAACACAAAGAATGGAAACTTAAAATGCCGAGAGTTCAGCCATACTATGGTATAATGCATATTGTAACAATTTTGCCTATTTAGTACCAATGTCATAATTTGTGAAGTATCTTTTCAGTCTGGTTTTCCTTGCCAAATGTAACATGATTCCATTTTTTGTCTTTCAGCGGTGAAGTGCAACGACAGTCTGACTATACTGGAAGTGCTGGCTGCACTTGGTACTTCCTTTGATTGTGCTTCAAAGGTGAGTGGAATCATTGTCACATGATTTGATGTTAAAAACCATTTCCATTTGAGAGAGACGTCAGGTGTAACAAAATGTTCATTGGTGTTTTTACAGGCTGAAATCAACAAGGTTCTGTCCATTGGTGTGGATCCGAGCCGCATAATCTTTGCAAATCCAGCAAAACCAGCCTCTCACATTAGACATGCAGCAGCTGTAGGTGTTGATCTTATGACCTTTGACAATGAATGTGAACTCCACAAGATAAAAAGCCTGTTTCCCACAGCAAAGTGAGTATTCTGTTTGCAATTAAATCAAGTTTCTTCTTGTTGAGATGTATTGTAAGACTGCAAATTAACAATGAGGCACACATTTGACAGAATTCGTTTTTCCTACTTAAGAATTGCACTGTTTCGATAACGTAAGCAACAAACTTCACAATAATACTGACCAGTGTATGATATGTACGTTTCTTGACATTCATCTAAATGAGGGTAGTGCATTCTTTTGTTACACACTGGTAATTTCCAGCTCATGGTGTAATAAAATTGTCGAAATGGTGTCATTTGTTAGCTCAAGATTGTTTCCAAATTCCAAAAAATACTGTCCTCATTAAATAATGGCTCTTTGCTGGAAACTTCTGCACTTAATGGTGTACTTTTCATTTAAAAACAGTTTAATGAATTTAACTTTTAATTTACTGAATAATAGGCTGAATAATAGGCTAAATAAGTAGTTCTAGAAGAGAATATATTTGGTCTTACATTAAAATGAATCTGTTGGATAGAGCTTTAGTGGCTGTAAATGATATTTTGTTAAAAATTAATTTGGGATAGCCGATAGCAACCTACAGAAAGTGAAACTCCAAGTAGTGCTGATATGAACCCATATAATTAGATAATGGCACCCCTAACTTCCAGAACCAGATATTTTCTTAAAGGATAAAATAGGATCTTACTAGTTTTTGAGGGGATGGAGGTGGGGTCGTGAGGAGGGGGAGGACGGGGGAGGGGGTGCTGGTACTGGTATCTCAAAACTTGGTGTAACATGTCTACTGTAATGTAACAAGAAAGGAAGGTGGTTGCCTTGTGGTAAGATAAAGATTAACATGGTTGGTTTAAACACTTCCATGCTTCATTAGGCATTGTCCTCTAGAGTGTGGTACACGATATGACCTTTCAACTGACTTATCCAGCCACTTAGCCAGAGGCAATAACTTCATGTGGATTGTGAACCATGGTGCAACTTAACATTTTTCACATTAACAGGTCATTCCCAGAAGTAAAAGAGAGGTTTAGTCACAGAACTTAATGATCAAACCAACAGATTGCACCATGCACATTATATTTGTGAATTTGTAAATCAAAACATTTTCCAAATTGAATTTTCTGTTTATTTTTTAAACACTGCAAGCTTTTGAACACTTACATTTTGTCACATATGCATAGCCAAATAGAGATGCAGTATCCGTGCTATGCTTTTGCATTTTTGTAGCATATTTGCAGCTACATAAAGAAGTCTTATCGGTGTCATTTGCAGACAAAAATGTACAAATCATTATTAGCATCTGTTCCACCCTTTCACTATAAATCTACTATATTTTTGTCAGTAATGTGCAATGAAACAAACATGGCAGTGATGTGTTTGTACAGTAGCATAACTGGTGTAGTACTTCATATGGAATCAAAAACTGAGTGGCAATGTCAATGCCAAAAGCAGTTAATCACTGGCTTGGAAGAAAGTGCAAGAGGATAACTTGTTTTCATTTTATTTATTTATTTATTTTTTTCCAAATTTGGAGTGAATTTTTTCTCGTTTCAGCTCATCCGTGCCTCAGTTCATGCAGGTTTCTTGCCTTTTCTTGGTCATTATGGAAAAATAAATGATAGCTATAAATAAAAGCCTGTTCATAAAGTGTGTGTTCCATTATTTCAGATTGGTGATACGCATCAGATGTGATGCAACTGTTGCTCAGTGTCAACTGGGTATGAAGTTTGGTTGTGATCCAGAAGCTGATGCACCTCGTCTGATGCAGATTGCACACTTGCTGGGATTAGAAATTGTGGGAGTCAGTTTCCATGTTGGCTCTGGATGTCAAGATCCACCTGTTTTTCGCAGAGCTATTGCTGCTGCCCGCAACCTTTTTGAGCTTGGTGCAACTTTAGGTTTCTCCATGAATTTGCTGGATCTCGGTGGTGGTTATCCTGGCATCAAGGGTTCCTACATAGACAAGGTGAGATCATACAAAATACTTTGTCAGTTACATGTGAAGCTATTCTTGAACTGGTTTTTAATTTTACTGAGCCTCTGCTTTGGAAATAAAGCGGCATTATGTCTCGTTGTTGTTTATATTTAGACTAAGATTGGTAAATGTGATTTGAAAGAGTATTAATGCTACTAATTTTCATTTCATTACTACTGTTCTTCTGTCCAATCAGCTCAATAAATGTGCGCTTGCACTAAGCCACAGAGAATTTTCATACAATTTCAAAGAAAGTTGATGGAGAGCATTATTTTTAATAGTCTATAAGTAACTAGTGCTACAGTAATGATCATCTTTTTAAAAAAGTAACAGTACTATGCTTAATACACTTTATAATGGTGTAACAGAGTATTGAAAAAAATTTGCTTTCGCTTCATTTTAGATTGCAGAAGTGATAAATAATGCTCTGGAAGAATTCTTTCCTGATCCTGAAGTTCATATTATAGCAGAACCAGGACGTTACTATGTTGCATCAGCATACACACTTGCCACAAATGTCCATTCCAAGAGAGAACTTATTAATCATGAGGATGGATCCATCACATCAGTCATGTACTATGTTAATGATGGTGTTTATGGCAGTTTTAATTGCCTGCTGTATGACCATATGGAAGTAACACCAATACCTCTTAATGTAAGTTGATAACAGTACATAACTTGATAATAATACATCTATTGACAGATGCTTCTACCAGGACAGTGTATGAATGAATGTTTCAGTATTTTTTTGCCCTAACCTGTTACGAAAAACTCAGTTGAAAATGTAGTAATTAGTTCCTTTCCAGTTCACTTCTTGACATAATCAAAAGTGATATTTAACCATTTAAAAAGTGTACAAAAATATTGTCTTTTACTATAGTTTTTCTTATTCACAGTAGTACTTGATTATGCTTTCATCAATAAGCAATCCGTAAGAATTAGTTGTAAAAATGTTTATTTATATGTTGAAAGATAGTGTATGAACCACAGCTTCATTTTTATGTAGGCTGCTGGGCGGAAAATACGTCAGTGTTCTGTGTGGGGACCAACATGTGATGGTCTGGATCAAATAGTTGAACGCACCTTATTGCCAGAGCTGGAAGTGGGAGACTGGATTGTATTTGAAAACATGGGTGCCTATACACTACCTGTGGCATCTCCATTCAATGGATTCCCAGTGCCCAAGGTGCACACTGTGATTGACGATCACAATTGGTGAGCACGAACATTTGTACACCTTATTGAAAACTTAAAATTTGTTTTTTAAGTATATAACAGCATTTTGTTATATTTCAAACATTTTGCTGCACCTCTGTCCAGGTTGCTGCTGAAAGACCTGCACCCAATGACAGAAGAGCATTTCGTGATCGGCAGCACACCAGCAAATCTCCACCTGGGGCTAGACATAGATGGGCGTGGCAACATAGATGAATGGGAGGAAGTTGCCATGCCTCTTGCAGCTCCTGATGTGGTTGCAAATAATCCTGTTCCACCTGCATCTGCAGGACCAGCATTTTTATATGAGTTAGTTGAGGTTGGACCTGTCAGTTAGGTCTTTCAAGGTGGCATCTGTGAGATTAAGCAATGACATTTGAAATGTGCTGGTACTTTATTCTCTTCAATAGCAAATCTTTTTGACATTTATATATACAGCCATTCATTCCATCATCTCCTGTGGCTGTTTTATTTCAAGAAAGACTGAATGTGTGCATACCAAAAATATTGACTAGTTGCTATATGTAGCAGTGATGACAGTCTCAAAACTATTCAGAGCACATTGTTAATAGATATCTGTATAGTATTATTATCGTGACATTCTATTGTTCCATGACAGCATTCCACAGGTGACAGAGACCAAATCTGGGAAGTATCCCATGGTGTTAAATATTGTAGGGGGGACAATTTCAATGTTATGGACATCTACCTCAAAACGGAGATCCAACAACCTAGAGAGGTGACACTTCATATGACAGGGTTATAGTGCTGTATCCTGATACCTAAGATTTTGAGGAAAATATTATTTGAATCTCAAAATATTAACTTATGGAAGGGTCTGCTTGGGTGTTCAGGTATATGGTTACATTCCACAACTCAACAAGAATACAACACAGCCATTTACAGTAATCTATTCATTCAAAATGTTACTTCTGTCAAGTCTATAGGTGTTCTTGAAACCAGCACAAGTCAGAAGTCATTTGCTGATGCACATGATGTGGTGTCTCAAATGTTGATTTGCTACAATAGGAAAATTTACGATAGTTTTAATTTTTTCGAAGTCTGTATCTAATCATAAGCTCGGAAGTGTGGAAAAAGTGTAATAGCCCTACATTTCAAACTGTTTGAATTGTCAGTCCATTTCAAAATTGTTAATATGAAAAAGGTATAGGTTTCAGATACATTTCAATAGCACATTGTGAAAACAATTTCTTAAACACAAATTCATTGCTATCCTTTACCAATACAAATCTTTATTAGTATATTGTATTGATGCATTTATTTTTAACTATTTGAACGTATTTCACCTTTTTTATGTTAAATTGACTGGTTCTGTATAATTTTTATATTATTTTAGTAAGAAACTTCTTTAGAAACTCTTTATAGGATCGAAGCTTGGATATAATTGGGTGACAGACGTAGCGAATTAAAACTCATTTCTTATGTACTGTTAAGTTACTAATTTTAAACAACCTGTAACTTTTATCATTAACTATCTGAAATGTTAGGTCATTTCAAGTTATGTAAGCAAATGCATTTGTCTCCAGCGATGTTTGGGAGGATGCAAGCCAAACTGTGGTGGAAAGTCATTTGATTATCAGAAAGATGTAATAGGTTTGAATAAGCGAAGAGGCAGCTTTTTCGCATGGAAACATGATAATACTAATGTATTGCCTTGAGCAATAAATTTGCTTTATTTAATCTGACATGTTTGTTTTTGTTTGCATTCCCTTTTCCTAATAAGTGCATTTTTCAACATGCTGATACATAATTGCAAATGGTCACATGATGTGCATTAATTTGAAACTGAATATTTTTCTCTTTTCTTAATGTCCAGTGCATTCTCTCAAGCAGATGTTCATAAAATTTTAGTACTACACCATGTCACTAGTCACAACCAGATGTTTTACATTGACTTTGAATCTTTCACTACATTCAACTTAAATTATAATTGACATATCAGGTGAAAGAGCAACGCAAACAGTTTTGTTTGTACACTTACATACATGCACTGTGTCATATGGTTTATGTACTACCTTTCCAAACAAAACGTTTTTGCATAATGAAGATTCTTCTGGATCATGTTGTCTTCAGTGATTAATCAACATTATATCTAAGAGGAAATTTGAACACGCACAATGTGTGTAAACTGGGAGTCAGCAAATCCCCATGAGATGGTACAGTTCAAATGACAGTGCTCTAAATTGCACGTCTTTTTGTGCCATATCCTGGCAGAAAGTTTAAGGGACTTTCTTTTTGGTGAAGCAACTAGAACTGGTATTCATCATCTTCATGTGCTAGACCTATGATTCTCTTTCACTATTGGAAGAAACTTATAACTGCCCACGTCGTATTGTGCCGACTCCACTGTAGCTTGAATGAATTTTTAAGTTTGTTTTATATGCCCGACTTCTAATTTCACCACACAAGTCTCCAGGGTTGAGCAGTTATTGCCCGATAACGACACGCAATACAGTTTGTTGAAGCGGAGTTTGTCGTTATGTTTTTAGATTTAATTTTATTACTCGTACAGAGACTCGATGTTCCTTCGTTTGACAGCACGTCGTCAAAATAAGTATGAAATGCTAATGTCTTTGCAATACATAATGTCAACTATTGAGTTAAAGTTCGTACCTATTTTGCCATTTTAGAGAAGAGAAACCTTGAGCACTTCTGCTTCTATAGTCTCAGTATCAAATGTTCACTAATTTCAATTTACTTCCTATCTCAGTTCAGTATTTAACACACATTATATATCAATGTCATTTCAGAGATATTACGTCGGTTCCACACTAACGGAATAACACGTAATTGTCATTTAACATCACTTTTATTAATAATCCTTTTTCTTATGACGTAAATGTTAATGAATGATCACTATCTAAGAGGAAAGAGGGATTGATCCTAATCATGAGATAATAGCTTTTAATGAGCCTGCAGTCGTTAATTAAATAAGTCACGTTCAAGGATGATATGCGAACAACTTTTGTTACGTCCGTTTTCACATATGTCAAAACTAATCCTGTCACCCACAATCCAAATTAACACTGACATTAACCCCTTTTGTCGGAACATCGAATCTTAACTATTATGTGAAAGTTTATTCTAGTCCCCGATTTAATTCCTTTCAGATACGCGCACGACCGAACAGCAGAACGGAACACAAACGACTTGTTTTAACAACCGAGCAATGCAATGACATTACATTACGACAATGTCCATCCAATGAACAACTCTTTGACTTGATCTTCTCTACTCTGCTTAATTAAATTATTCCTAATTACAATTTATTCAGCTATTTAACGAAAACATCTAACAAAAATTAAAATTTATCCCAACGTAAAAGATCCGTTATAAACTGAATCACAGAACTTTATTTGGCAGCAAGATCGTGTGTAGCATCATTGGCATAGCTCAGTACCCAACTAGTTAACAATGTCATACCCAGTTGCTGGACTGGCCCCAAGGGGCTAAATTATAGAGCTTGTTTTCATGGCCTCCACATTCACCTAATCTGATGACATGCAATTTTTACCTTTGAGGTATTGTGTACATCCTTCCACTACCGGCTCATTTACACGACTCTAGAATCAGGATTGAAGCAGTTGTTGCAACACACTGATCAAGGTTTGGAAAAAACTAACTTATCGTCTCGATTTGTGCCATGTGATGAATGGTGTTCGCACTGAACACTTAAAAGAAAAACAGCTATTTCATCTGAAGTACTGTTCATAATTTTTAAGTTCAATGTAATAAATGCTTAAGACCCAAATATTCATTTCTAAACACCTGGTATAACTGTCCATCTCGATAACTACTTACACTTTCATTTTTTTAAAAGGTATGTCTGAATACATTTCATGCACAGCCATCTTCAGAATCCGTCAGCTAAATGGAACAAATGAGAAGTAATATTTATACAGAAATCACAATAAATCTTTAGAATAAAACAGAGAGCCCGCATTTAAAATCTCAATACACAGAATCTCATCAGTACACTTGTGCCATAGACTAGGGATATTTAATGGAGCAGCCCACTTCAGCACACGGTCTGCTGCATAGATAGTGACTGACATTTCATCACCAGTCCAAGCATTGGCATCAGTGTTGAGGACAAGCCTCTGTGCTGCTACTGCCAGCCTTAGGGGTAGTCAATGCATTGAACGATAATTTGTGGCCTTTTGGTCGGTTAAATTCAATTGGACTTCCAGTAAAAATTCAAATTAATGTCAACATATTAAGCATACAGTGATTTCAGAAAAATAATCAATAAAATGGAAAATTATGTTGATATGAAGTATGGCTTAAAATTATGCATGGCAGGAAAATGTAACTTCCTGTACTGGACAGTACGTAAAGCTAATGAAACCTGTTGTCTTGTAAAATTAGGATATGCAACTTAATCCTTTGTTAAACTACATAGCAAAGACATTAACATAAGAACTGTAGACTTTGGTAACTTCACTCTTAACAGCTGTAGTGTTTGCATGAGGTGGTGACACTGCAACATGGCCATATCTGCCACAACCAACACGCGGAGGATGAAAGGTAGGAAAGCATCGTCCTCAGCCCAGTCCATCCCACTTGCACTGCTGTCTTGGAAGATATCAAAATACTAATTTGATTGTTATTTAAGGTAGGCTGCCTCACCAAACAGCACTAGCCTGTGATACAAGTATACATGTGAACTTATCACATACAGTGTATTGGGATTTGAAAAATGGTATGCCTTCACTGAAGTCTGTGAGTGTGTTAATGTAATTTCTGTAGAAATATATTACTTCTCATTTGTTCTGTTCATTGGAGAGATTCTGATGACCCACAGTGTCTGAAATGCATGAAGTAAGGTTGTAATTGGAGCTAGGACTCTGAGGGACTACAAAAGCCCATTCAGATTTAAGTTTCATTGATGTAGAAAAAAATTACAGTGATAGTGCCAGCATTTCCTTTGAGAAAGATATACTTCAAATCCTGGTTCAATCTGAGCTTGAGGTATCTCTCTCATATATGGTATGCTAAACCCCAATCTTCTTCCTTAAATGCAGCAATTTGGGTCTGCAACAAGGTTTAAGTAGTCTATTTATCATGATCTGAATGACAATGATGCTGACAATTTCATATTATTTCTCTAGGAAAAAGGCACACTGAAAGTCTGTTGGTTCAATAATCATACACGAGGTAGCTTCATTCTGTGATGGCCAAAAGGCAAGACAACAGGAGAGTTCTGTATGAGTTGCCCAAGGTAGTAAAATGTGAAACTATCTAATAGAAAAATGAATAATGTAAGATAATTAAGATCGAATAGCTAATATGCATAAGTTACACATTTCTGTGTACTAGTTCAGAATGTCTGAGGTATTTTATGTGAACAAAGTAATCAAATTGGCAGAAAAATTCCCCTCACTGCTAGAGAAATTTTTATTCAAGTAATATTTATCAAGAAACTAGCTTGCTAATCATTTCCTTCTCCTGCCTGCTAATTTGATGACAGACTATTTGACGTGTGTGAAATGTCTTCCTTCCTATTGAAAGCATTCTGTTCCTGTGGCTCTTTCACATCACATTCTTAAGGTCTATAGCTAGTTTTTGAAACATCTGTGTGTGCATTTATACCCTATCAATAGATCTGATGTAATTATCAAAAGCTTGATAAGATCATTAGCTCCATAGAAACAACAGAGGGTAGGCATGTGCAAGGATTGTGGTCATAGCTTAGCTTTCGAATTTTGAGAGGGCCAGTTGCTTTGTGTTGCAGTTTTAGGTGTCATTTGGAGGGGGGAGGGTAGATAGGTAAGTTTGATTTAATGAAGCATTAATTTTGAAGCTATTCTGTTGCCTCAATTTCCCCCAGTTACTTTTTCCCTGTGGTTGTTCATGTAATTTTAAAGATTCAAGGCACAGAAAACATAATCTGAAGTTTCTTCCTTCGCTTCCCCCTATCTTAAATCAGATTGCATTCATTCTCTCCAGTATTGGGTAATGTTGCATTGAACAAATGTCTTAAAGCAAATCACGTTCTTCCAAGTGTATATCTATACTTGGTGTATGATAACTGTTTCTGTTGAGCTACTGTTGTATAGCATGTGTGTGTGTGTGTGTGTGTGGCATTGAATTATTGCAAAAACAAAATAAAAATGAAAGGGTGAGGCTGTCACACTTTCGTCAGTGTACTGTTCAGCACTTCGTTTTAGATGTGCTTGATGCTGTCGCCTACTGTGATCATTACAATAAACGAACATTCTCTCTCTGTACACCTCACCCCACAACCCTGCCCATCACATCATGTTAGTCACCCAGTATCATGTTCATTGGTGCCAACATAGCAGCAAATTAGTCATGTCGTGATGATTTAATACTCATGTACTACTTCAGATCTTTGGTGCTGACATGTTCCAGTGAGCACCTGGGAGGTGCCGGAACCGTTTCTGGTGCATCACAGCCCAAATTAAGCCCTACCTTAAAGCGTAATTGTGGATATTATTTTATGTTGATCTCCTGTATTGATGTGAATGTTTCATATAAGTTGCAAAAGATACGAACAGGTATTATGGATATAACTAGGATGGGTGGCTGGCTGAGTCTCACTAATATTGAAGTCGCCACACAGGCCTATTATCTGCAATATTTAATTAAAAAAGATAATTCCTTGAAAACTGAAACATATGTAAAACATTCAGAAGTTTTCTTTCTTGTAGCTGCTGTAGTCACTCATTTCTGTGTGAATATGGTAAAACAATCCTAAACAAATTTTTGGAAATATAAGTAATCAGAGTTCGTCAGCAGTTAGCTTTCCTCCTCAATTCTTACAGTTAATACTGGAAATTGAAATGAATTAGAAACAAAACATGTTTAATCCCAACAAATATAGAATCATGACTGCACCATAAATGTACACGAATTACTCAACTTTCTCATTTGATAAATGATAATATTCTTATTACTGCAGATATACTGTATCGAGCCAGGGACACTGCGGTGGAATCTTTTTCACTCAGTTATACATTCAGGATATGTCCAGATATGAAGATACTATAATGTCATCACCATACAAAACTACTTGTATCAAACTTTAAATATAAGAACCAATAACAAAGTTAACTTTATAGGGCAACTGTCCATGATTCTGAGAAAACAATTAGTTCAGCATAAATGTTCATAATTTAAAAGTTATTAATTAATTAATTTACAATCTCAAGACACCACCCATTCCCATACCTTGCAATAATTTCTAAACTCTAATCTGATAATATCAAAGCCTAAAAATTTCCAAATTCTATGTTGTTTTAGACTTAAAATATTTTTATTTTTAGAAGAAATACAATAGAAACTTTTATTGAATACATTAGATGGTGGGTCTCCCAGAAGTTGGGGAATTTTATTGAATATGAAAGATACAGTATCAGTAAAGTACGAACAAGTAGTGCCTTGTTTTTCTTTTTTTTCCTGTAAAACACAAGGATACAAAACTTTGGATACATGAATTAAATGGTTCTAAAATTATGGTTCTATATTTTTTTTCTTTTGTCACCTTAATTGTTGTCACATTTTCTTTTCAACCAATAAAAACTATGAAATGAGAGATCTATGCCAAAGGGCGAGATTAGAGGACATTAGTCCGGAGCAGTGAGCCAAACTGTGAATACGTGAGAGCAAGGAGTATGTTAATGCTGAAAGCCTATGCGTAATGTGCAGTACAGGGGGTATTGTTAAACTTGTGTTCATGTGATGACAATGGTGGGCGATTAATCTACTAAATCTTAACACACTGATTGCTTTGTAGCCGCTGGTGGCCACATCTCGACCAAAGGCCAAGGGGCCATCTGCTGACATAGCGGAGCCTAATGCTGTGTGTCTGGCTTGGCAGTGAATCAGCCATCACAAAGCGTGTGGCTGTCAACATGTTAACTGTGCACATGTATGTAACAAGACAGTATATTATTACAGTGTATGTATTTCAAGTCACCGTTTGTGAAGAGCATCTGGTATCCTCAAAGAATGTGTTTTGTGGAAATAAACTGTCCATAGATAACAATGTTGTGTGTCCCTGTTTCTTTCCTTTTAACATACCTAAAACTTGAAACCCAAATGCACATCCACTGTTGAGATTTTAGATACACAGTTTGCAGAGACCAACAGACAGAGAAACTTCACATGGTAAGAAATGCACAATATAAACAAAAAAGTTTCAAATTTTTAACACAACATCGTCTCCCCACTCAGTATGTTCAGTAATTCCGAAGGTTCATATTAGCTGTTCTGGAAGTGATGCCTCCTCCTGGCCTCCATCTCCACTAGCCCCTGCTAACTTTAGTCATCCAATACTCACACCTACCTCTCCAATTTTCTCTCTCCATCCCAATTCACTCCTCCAGGTTATTGTATGTTGCATACAATTCTTCCTGCTTACAGCCAGATTAAGCTCACTGGTGGTTCATTCCTATGCCACACTACTTCTTCTTCTTCTTCATCATCATCAAGCTATCAGTCTCCCTTGTCTCCCCTCATGCATCCTACCTGACAACCCCTCACCACAGTCGTGCTGCAGTGTGGACACTATGTGGCCAGCCAGGGAAAATTAGCAGTGCAGGTGAATGTGAGTGTACATTTATTATATTAGCTACAGTGGAGGTTTCATCCAAAAGCTAGCAATGTTCTCAGTCTTGTTTATGCATGTATCGAGACTCAGCACCTCAACAATACAGCGAGTTGTCACTTTTACTTCTTCAATTACTGATGACCCACTAAGGACTTTGCATTATCATAGTTAGTTTAACAGTTATGTAAAGAACTTTTCATAAATAGGAAATTCAAATAAAACTGTCATGTAGATGGGTGAAATTAACATTGCTTTCACAATCCACTAGATATAAAGATTACACATTAAATACCATTTTATGTTAGTTTGTTGTGTTGGACAATACCAAACAAATGTCAGTGAAAATGCTGAACCTAGCTTAAAGTTTCAGTCTGAATATACATAAAGTTAGTCATAGGATAGGAAGAAGCTGTTATCCACTGAGTCACTAAACTGAGAAGAGTACACTTTAACAAATGAAGATATTTAATAATTTTTGGGAAAAGTAGCTGATGCAGAAATTTATTAATAGGTAGACAAGAGTGATGTTCAGAATTATGTAGCCACCAAAACTGATGGAATGAGATCTGAAGTCATTGTCAGTGCTTAGTGTCTGTTAATACAATGAAACTGCATTGGCAGTTCTTGGATTTTTAGGCTCTGGCACTGCCTCCAGATCTAGTAGATACTCCCAGAAAAAAGGTAAACCAAGGCTAAAAATTGATTGAGATTCATTTAAGACTTGCTGCTTGAACGTTTGGCAGTGTTTATTACTTCATTCCACTATACAGACAATCAAGTTATTACCAAAATAAGTCAACGAAGGATGATAGGCCTGTTCAGCAAATGAAATAATTTATTTTACTTTATTTATTTATTTTCATTTTAATAATTATCAAATATTGCTGAACTGGATATCTCCATCTCTTATATTTGTTATCGAGTTCTTCAGTTCTGACGATCCTGTCTATATTTGCATGCTCTTTACAATTAAAGTTCCTTACAACCATATTTTTGTATCACTGGGCTAAAAAAGAATTTTTGCTTGTCAGAGAGAAATCAAATATTATACAGGGCCAATATACACGATTCACTTGTTCTCAAAGTTCTATACTTCCTAAAGTTTTACATGCACAAGAATGATTTATGCATGAATAGAACCTTAAACTTGAAGAGTTTGCATTATGTCAACCAACTGGCATTAGCAGTGCAGCACCTTGACAAAATTGCGAAAAGCGAGAAATGAGTCTTCGTGTGTTGGAATACAAGGTCTGTTCAAAAAATTCCAGAACATCCATAATTTTGTGCCAATGGCGTGTTGGGCCGAAATGCAATTGGCATCCCTGCACACGCCTCTGTTTAATGTGTAACACATGCCTCTTTAATGTGTAACTGCTGGAAGTTTTATTGTTGTATGTTTGTTAGTTATTGTTCAGTGCTGTCTTGAGTAGAATGTTGTGTCATGCAGTTTTCGAATTTCAAGATGGCAGAGTTAGGGGAGCATTGCGTCTGCATTATATTTTGTATGAAAACTCAAGAAAACCTTTACAGAGACACATCAAATGATGCAGCAAGCCTGTGGTGATGAGTGCTTAAGACATACTTGGTGTTACAAATGGTTCACAGTTTAAAAATGGCCAGATGGAAGTTAAAGATGACCCTCGTTCAGGACGCCCTTCAACACCAACCGATGACGCTCATGTCAGGAACATCAACGAAAGTGTGCATTGAAGACTGGCTGTCCAAGATGTTGCGTCTAGGAATCCTGCATATTTGTTTCACTAGGCAAACATTCAAACAACTCATATTAATGAGTTTCTTTACAATTAATCATATACAATACTTAACTTTGGCAATTACACAGATGTGTCACGAACAAAGGGCGACACACGAAACAATCAGTCTCTGCAGTGACTGCTGATCTCTTAACTGACAAAAACCTTTCCTGAACTGCTGTTGAAGTGCTCCTATCCAAGTCGCTAATCTTGAAGCTGCAATCAAACTGGAGTGCCACCTGTCGAGCAAGGTGTTTATGTCCTCTTCACATAGTGGCTGCTTCTGTTGCATTGTCATTATGGAAGGGGGCGGTCAGCGTGTTATTGGCTGACCTCTCCTCACAGCCTTCTCTTCCCTGTCATTCCTGATTGGCATGCCAATGCTTGACTTTATGCCGTAACACAAGAGATTGCAGAAGAATGTAACAGTTCAGTTGGATCACATCGTGAAATCCTGACACAGCAACTTGGAATGCATCGTGTTGCCACCAAGATGGTCCCACAGCTCATGAGTCAAGACCAGAAAGACCTTCGTCTCACAATGTGTGAAGAGCTTTTGGATTGCGCAAATGAGAACGAGATGTTCCTTAAGAGAATTATAACTGGTGATGAGACGTGAGTCTTTCAATTATTATGCTGAGGTTCAATCTTCACAATGGATTGGGAAAGGTTCTAGAAGAACAAAAAAGCCCATCACGACAGGTCAGGTCGAATGTCAAAGCCATGCTGGTATTTTTCTTTGACTTTGAAGGATTAGCACATCATGAATTCATGCCACAGGGACAAACAGTTTTGCAGTGGTATTACTGGGCTGTATTGCAATGCCTGTGAGACAATTTGAGGAGGAAACGGACTGAAATGTGGTGAGACAATTCATGCCTCTTGCATCATGATAATGCACCCACGCATTCATCCCTGTTGGTGCGTGACTATTGCACAAAAAATGAAATCACTGTGCTGCCTAATTCTCCATACTCTCCAGACCTGGCCCATGTGGACGTTTTTTTATTTCTAAAGGATGAAGATTTGCAATGGTAGATGAGATGAAAGAACATTCACAGATGGGGCTTCATGTGATCCAGCAAGAGGCGCACCACGACTGCTTACAGAAGTGGGAATGGTGTATCAATTGTGGAGGAGAATATTTTGAAGGAGACCATGAAACTAAGTAAAAGGTAAGTGTAGAGAAATTTTGTGGACAAAGTTCCAGGATTTTTTGAACAGACCTCGTATGTGAAATGTTTATCTGTTCCATTAGTGCAGCACTTAATCAGAAGGAAATATGGAACAGAGCACTGTGCATTGGTTTCAACAATTTAGAAACAGAACAATACTGATCGATACAGTGAACCTGACGCAACAATGGAGAAAGTGAGGGAAAGTTGCATATGCAGTTAAGAAAAAATCAATGGTGCACACAAGCCATGAACTAGCAATACCATGACAAACGGTGTGGAAGATATTGCAACAGTTACATTTCAAACCATACTGTCTGCAGCTCATGCAACGATTAAAACCAGAAGATTATGGCTGGCACATTCAGTTTCGCACCACTGTGCAGGAAGCACTTGAGGATGAACATTTCGCCTCTAGGTTGACATTCAGTAATGGAGTAACCTTCCACTTAGGCTAACTGGAAAGGTTAATCACAGCAGTGTGAGTGTGTACTGCACTAAAATAATTCATAAAACTGGGGCGCATGAATAAGATTTGGTGAAAGTTAATGTCAGAGACAAAGCTGTATGGACTGTTTTTCTTCTATGAGGAGACTATGATTGGTACCTCTTATCTTGATTTGTTGCTTACCTTGAGTTGCTTCCACAACTGACTGCTGATTTCGAGAATTTCATCTTCCAACAAGATGGGGCTCCCCCTCATTGGAGCATTGATTTTTATGGCCACCTAAATGACAAACTTCAGCATCACTGGACTGGTGAAGATGATGTGGCTCTATTCACTCAGCCCCCTATGACCTAATGCCTTGTGACGTTTTCCTTTGTGAGTACATTAAGAACTCTATTTACATACCCACACTGCAAAGATTACTGGAACAGCTCAGAAAATGCATCAATACTGCTGTGATGACCATTGAGAGATTGTTGCTACATAAGGTATGGTATGAACTTTAGTACCGCTTGGATGAGTGAACAGAGGGCACTTGTAGAACATAAGTCGAGTGCAAAATGAAAACTTGATGAGATTACAGTTCTGTTCGTGGATCAGTCATATCTGTACATCTAATCCTTTGGAAAATACAGTGCTTCGAAAATGAATGCATCATTTATAGACCCCCTGTGTATCTGTTACCCAGTTCGTACTGGTGAACTGCAGTTTAGAAAAAAATGTTAATCTGTCCTGCCAGTAGTTATAAGTAAACGATGTGTATCAATCAGCAGATCAGGACTGAAACTGTAGAGTTTATTTTTGGTGTTTGGTGTATTTATCATTTAGGTTAACTCTTGCCCACCTGTCCGCTGGTGGAAAAGAATAGGACAGCATTGTTACTTTCATTACACTTATGCACCCAATTCCAGAGATATTTGTTATCTCTTATTACAAACAATTACACAGAAATGATACTGATAAAAATAATTATTTCATTTTAGACTAGGAAACTTAGACTCAATTGAAACTGCAGTACTAATATACGAGCTACTTCTGGTAACCACAATAATGAGGGGAAACTGACAAACCAGTACAGCATGTAAAAGAAAGGGAAAAGATACACTGGCATAGAGAATGTTGATGATGCAACAACTGAAACGAAAGAAACTAGGTTTATCTGGGAATAAGGGCAATGGGAAAGCTTTTGAATATCTAGTTAATATTTTAACTGATTGAAGAAAATATCACTCTAAAAAATAATGAGACATACATCAGATGCATCACATAACAATTAAGTAAAGATTTAGCTGTGGAAATCATGCTCCATTTGAAAAGTTGAAACAATGTTCACTGCCATTACTTAGATGATTGTAAAGCATGCAGATCTGTTTCATGGTGTTGCTCCAGTACCAACAAGGTAACCTTTTTAGTGGTGATCCTTGATTATTTCTTACAAGGCAGGAATAATTAGTCACAGCTCCTATGCCATTAATTTTGGCCATGTCTACCTGACTATAATGGCCAGAAAACACTTGGTTGGACTAATGGACCAGAAATTACTTGCCTCTAGCATTTACCACTTAACATGCCATGTAAATCCCTGCAAAATGCTCAAATTTTGGAAAAGGAAGTCTTAGGAGTCAAGAGTCACAGGAAATAATTTGCTTCCACGTAGACAAGACATCTTATTTCCATTTTTAAAAATATAATGCAGTCAGCACACTTTCTCACTCTAAAAACCATTTTCTACTTTCTATTTAGCTGACAACCCAACACAATGCTGTTATCTGAATGTTAAATCACAACATTCACCATCAAAACTCAGTTAAAACCATTAAGTCATTTCCTCAACTACAGGGTACCAAACTTTATTCCATGGTTCTCTGTACCAAATTCTTTAGTTTTCAAAGTTCACAAGAAACTCATAAAACTTTTTTTAACATTTGAACTTTGAGCCAGTCAACACTATGTATACAGATACAATTGGCTTTTGCCACAATAAAGCTTGTTTTACAAGTTGTATTTCTCTGTTTACTGCTGACATTTTGCAGGACCTCCTGGTGCTATTGGAGATGTTCATAATGTAACAACATTTTTATAAAAAATCAACCAACATAAAGGAAAGAGTCCTGATATTTGCCCCAGCCTAGAAACTCTATCCTGAATATTCTGGGAATTTACTACACTACTGGCCATTAAAACTGCTACACCAAGAAGAAATGCAGATGATAAACGGGTATTCATTGGACAAATATATTATACTAGAACTGACATGTGATTACATTTTCACGCAATTTGAGTGCACAGATCCTGAGAAATCAGTACCCAGAACAACCACCACTGGCCGTAATAACAGCCTTGATACGGCTGGGCATTGAGTCAAACAGAGCTTGGATGGCGTGTACATGTACAGCTGCCCATGCAGCTTCAACACGATACCACAGTTAATCAAGAATAGTGAGTGGTGTCTTGTGACAAGCTAGTTGCTCGGCCACCATTGACCAGACTTTTCAATTGGTGAGAGATCTGGAGAATGTGCTGGCCAGGGCAGCAGTCGAACATTTTCTGTATCCAGAAAGGCCCGTACAGGACCTGCAACATGCGGTCATGCATTATCCTGCTGAAATGTAGGGTTTCGCAGGGATCGAATGAAGGGTAGAGCCACGAGTCGTAACACATCTGAAATGTAACGTCCACTGTTCAAAGTGCCGTCAATGCGAACAAGATGTGACCGAGACGTGTAACCAATGGCACCCCATACCATCACACTGGGTGATACGCCAGTATGGCGATGACGAATACACGCTTCCAATGAGCGTCCACCGCGATGTCGCCAAACACGGATGCAACAATCATGATGCTGTAAACAGAACCTGGATTCATCCGAAAAAATGACATTTTGCCATTCGTGCACCCAGGTTCATCATTGAGTACACCATCGCACACGCTCCTGTCTGTGATGCAGCGTCAAGGGTAACTGCAGCCATGGTCTCCGAGCTGATAGTCCATGCTGCTGCAAAGGTTGTCAAACTGTTCGTGCAGATGGTTGTTGTCTTGCAAACGTCCCCAACTGTTGACTCAGGGATCGATACATGGCTGCACGATCTGTTACAGCCATGCGGATAAGATGCCTGTCATCTCGACTGCTAGTGATACGAGGCCATTGGGATCCAGCACAGTGTTCCGTATTACCCTCCTGAACCCACCGATTCCATATTCTACTAACAGTCATTGGATCTCGACCAATGCGAGCAGCAATGTTGCGATACGATAAAGCGCAATCGTGAAAGGCTACAATCCGACCTTTATCAAAGTCGTAAACGTGATGGTACGCATTTCTCCTCCTTACATGATGCATCACAACAACGTTTCACCAGGCAACTCCGGTCAACTGCTGTTTGTGTATGAGAAATTGGTTGGAAACTTTCCTCATGTCAGCACTTTATAGGTGTCGCCACTGGTGCCAAACTTGTGTGAATGCTCTGAAAAGCTAATCATTTGCATATCACAGCATCTTCTTCCTGTCGGTTAAATTACGCGTCTGTAGCATGTCATCTTCATGGTGTAGCAATTTTTATGGCCATTAGTGTATTAATGGCTTACAGAAATTCACTAAAATACACAGCGACACTTATCAAACTACTGAGTTGTAGTATATTCCTATATTCTTCACTCAATATTGGTACTTCAAAATTTGTAATGGAGATTTTTCACGATAGCTGACATTTTATTTTAAGGTGTGTGCCTCTGTATTTTCAAATAATGCGACCAATGAACTCAAATCTGCCATCCCCTTTATGTATAAGGGGCACTCAAATGAAAATGAGAGATGGAAAAATGTAAGTAAACTGTTTATTTTTTCAAAAGTAATCACCATAACCATTAATACATTTAACACAATGTGGTTCAAGACAGTCTGTGCCTTCATGAAAAAATGTTTGCACTTGCTTATGGAACCATGACTGTACCCAGGCATGCACCTCTTTGTCTGAAGCAAATTGATGTGCATGAATATCTTTCTTCAGGGCTCCAAAAATATGGAAGACACATGGTGAGAGATTGATGACATGTCAGGGCTTCCCAGCAAAATTTCTGCAGTCTAGTCAAAACAAACTTGGCAATATGAGGGCACATGTTTTATCCTGCAGCAAAATGACACCATCTATCAACATCCCTAGGCACTTGGACTCGATGGAGTGCTTCAGTTTTTGCACAGTGTCCACGTACCACTTTGTGTTAATTGTGGTGCCATGTTCCAGAATGAGCAACAGGGCCTTGCAGTCAAAGGTGTCTGCCCCAGAGTAGATGTGCATGGCTTTAGATTTTTTCATGGGAGTGAATTTAAGTGCTTCCATTACTGGCTCTGACACTGGCTCTCTGGCACAAAGTTATAATACTGTTTAATCTCCTATCACAATATGGGACAGGACATGATATTCTTCTTCATGATAATGTTCCTTGTGCTGCAGTGACGTCAACATTCTGCTCAATTTTTGATTCTCAGTCGAAATGTGGAGAACCCACTTCACACATTTTCCAGAACTTCAGACACTTTGTTTGATAGTGTGAGTGGTACTGTGACTGATGCCCAACATAAGCCAAATGCCTTCCACTGTCTGCCATCAGTCATTTCTGGCAATAGCATCCATTACAGCAACAACAGAAGGATAATGACACAACGAGCCCGTCCTGAGCAACCATGTCATCAATGACGTGTGTGACCTTCTCGTAATCATTTACTAAATGCAAACACATGTGCACATAACATACTGCTTATGCTGTACACAGCAGAAGTTTGAACATGAATTTCACTTCCTGACACTCCTTCCACACTCATAAACTGCAATGCACTTCATTTTTCATCTTTCCTGGCCTCCATAGTGAATAGTGAAGTCCAATGCACCCATGACATGCTGACCTCATGACAAACACGTCTAACAGACAGACAGCATAGCAGTGATAGTTCATGATGTTCCTTCCTAATTCCCAATAGAGGGTACTTCTACAAAAAAAATCACACACACACACACAGACACACACACACACACACACACACACTATTTGACTGGCCCTTTGAGCCTATGGGATCATTCCATTTCATATCCTGCTAAATTTTTATATATAATTACCTGTATGACTTGACAGACTCCAATTGTGACTCCTTAATACTGTAGTCAATGGATGCTTCATTTTTGTTTTGTGAAGTGCACAGTTTCATACTTCTAAAAATTTGCGTCTCTGCACCACACAGAAATCTTATAAAATTCTGATTAACCATCTGTGCAGCTTTTTTCAGACAGTACTTCATTAAAGATAACTTTATCACCTGCAAACAATCTGAGGTTACTATTACTATCATCTGCCAGGTTTTTAGTAAACAGCATGAACAGTAAGAGTTCTTATGCATCTGAAGTTGCTTCTGCATCTGCTGATGACTGTCCTACCAATATTACATGCTGTGTCCCACTGTAGAGACATCCTCTACCCATTAAAGAATATTAAAAACAAAGATTCCATGACTTACCAAACGGGAAAGCGCTGGTAGATAGGCACAATAAAAAACACACAAACACACATACAAAATTTTGAGCTTTCGCAACCCCCGGTTGCTTCGTCAGGAAAGAGGGAAGAAGAGGGAAAGATGAAAGGATGTGGGTTTTAAGGGAGAGGATAAGGAGTCATTCCAATCCCGGGAGCAGAAAGACTTACCTTAGGGGGAAAAAACGACAGGTATACACTCGCACACACACATATACAGACACAAGCAGACAAATTTAAAGATAAAGAGTTTGGGCAGAGATGTCAGTCGAGGTGGAAGTGCAGAGGCAAAGATGTTGTTGAATGACAGGTGAGGTATGAGTGGCGGCAACTTGAAATTAGCGGAGATTGAGACCTGGTGGATAACGGGAAGACAGGATATATTGAAGGGCAAGTTCCCATCTCCGGAGTTCAGATAGGTTGGTGTTAGTGGGAAGTATCCAGATAACCCGGATGGTGTAACACTGTGCCAAGATGTGCTGGCCGTGCACCAAGGCATGTTTATCCACAGGGTGATCCTCATTACCAACAAACACTGTCTGCCTGTGTCCATTCATGCGAATGGACAGTTTGTTGCTGGTCATTCCCACATAGAAAGTGTCACAGTGTAGGCAGGTCAGTTGGTAAATCACGTGGGTGCTTTCACACATGGCTCTGCCTTTGATCGTGTACACCTTCCGGGTTACAGGATTGGAGTAGGTGGTGGTGGGAGGGTGCATGGGACAGGTTTTACACCGGGGGCGGTTACAAGGGTAGGAGCCAGAGGGTAGGGAAGGTGGTTTGGGGATTTCATAGGGATGAACCAAGAGGTTACGAAGGTTAGGTGGACGGCGGAAAGACACTCTTGGTGGAGTGGGGAGGATTTCATGAAGGATGGATCTCATTTCGGGGCAGGATTTGAGGAAGTCGTATCCCTGCTGGAGAGCCACATTCCGAGTCTGATCCAGTCCCGGGAAGTATCCTGTCACAAGTGGGGCACTTTTGGGGTTCTTCTGTGAGAGGTTCTGGGTTTGAGGGGATGAAGAAGTGGCTCTGGTTATTTGCTTCTGTACCAGGTCGGGAGGGTAGTTGCGGGATGCGAAAGCTGTTTTCAGGTTGTTGGTGTAATGGTTCAGGGATTCAGGACTGGAGCAGATTCGTTTGCCACAAAGGCCTAGGCTGTATGGAAGGGACCATTTGATATGGAATGGGTGGTAGCTGTCATAATGGAGGTACTGTTGCTTGTTGGTGGGTTTGATGTGGACGGATGTGTGAAGCTGGCCATTGGACAGATGGAGGTCAACGTCAAGGAAAGTGGCATGGGATTTGGAGTAGGACCAGGTGAATCTGATGGAATCAAAGGAGTCGAGGTTGGAGAGGAAATTCTGGAGTTCTTCTTCACTGTGAGTCCAGATTATGAAGATGTCATCAATAAATCTGTACCAAACTTTGGGTTGGCAGGCTTGGGTAACCAAGAAGGCTTCCTCTAAGCGACCCATAAATAGGCTGGCATACGAGGGGGCCATCCTGGTACCCATGGCTGTTCCCTTTAATTGTTGGTATGTCTGGCCTTCAAAAGTGAAGAAATTGTGAGTCAGGATGAAGCTGGCTAAGGTGATGAGGAAAGAGGTTTTAGGTAGGGTGGCAGGTGATCAGCGTGAAAGGAAGTGCTCCACTGCAGCGAGGCCCTGGACGTGCGGGATATTTGTGTATAGGGAAGTGGCATCAATGGTTACAAGGATGGTTTCCGGGGGTAACAGACTGGGTAAGGATTCCAGGCGTTCGAGAAAGTGGTTGGTGTCTTTGATGATGGGAGACTGCATGTAATGGGTTGAAGGTGTTGATCTACGTAGGCAGAGATACGTTCTGTGGGGGCTTGGTAACCAGCTACAATGGGGCGGCCGGGGTGTTTGGGTTTGTGAATTTTAGGAAGTAGGTAGAAGGTAGGGGTGCGAGGTGTCTGTGGGGTCAGGAGGTTGATGGAGTCAGGTGAAAGGTTTTGTAGGGGGCCTAAGGTTCTGAGGATTCCTTGAAGCTCTGCCTGGACATCAGGAATGGGATTACCTTGGCAAACTTTGTATGTAGTGTTGTCTGAAAGCTGACGCAGTCCCTCGGCCACATACTCCCGACGATCAAGTACCACGGTCGTGGAACCCTTGTCAGCCGGAAAAATGATGATGGATCGGTCAGCTTTCAGATCACGGATAGCCTGGGCTTCGGCTGTGGTGATGTTGGGAGTAGGATTAAGGTTTTTCAAGAAAGATTGAGAGGCAAGGCTGGAAGTGAGGAATTCCTGGAAGGTTTGAAGAGGGTGATTTTGAGGAAGAGGAGGTGGGACCCGCTGTGATGGAGGACGGAACTGTTCCAGGCAGGGTTCAATCTGGATAGTGTCTTGGGGAGATGGATCATTAGGAGTGGGATCAGGATTATTTTTCTTCGTGGCAAAGTGATATTTCCACCAGAGACTACGAGTGTAGGTCAGTAAATCTTTGACAAGGGCAGTTTGGTTGAATCTGGGAGTGGGGCTGAAGGTTGAGGCCTTTGGATGGGACAGAGGTTTCGGATTGGGAGAGAGGTTTGGAGGAAAGGTTAACTACTGAATTGTGGTGTTGTGGTTCCACATTGTGTTGGCTAGAATTTTGAGGTGTTGGTTGGAGTGGAGCTGGAAGTGGGAGATTGAGTAGATGGGAGAGACTGGGTTTGTGTGCAATGAGAGGAGGTTGAGGTTTGTTGGAAAGGTTGTGGAGGGTGAGTGATTTGCCTTACCGGAGGTGGGAAACCAGGAGATTGGATAGTTTTTTGAAGTGGAGGGATTGTTAGATACCATTGTTAGATACCACATAAGATCAAAGTTTTCTTAATAATTATATGTGTTGCAACTTTCTAATATCAAGAAACATGTCAACTACCTGACAGCCTTATTCACTGTTTTCAGTATGTCATGTGAGCTGGAATTTCATAAAACCAATGTTTTGGGAATATATGTGGTAAAACAGTTAATGATAGGAGGGGCCCCTCGAAAGGGCACGGTGGAAGGCCTTTAAGGCTGTTTGGGGCACCAAAGCTAGTGTCAAGATTCTCATGGGTGGCACAAAAACCAGAAGTGAGATTTGCAGTGTAAAAGCACAAACTGCTGATCTCCATTTTCAAATGGTCCTTCACAAAGGAAGTTCTAGGAGTAATGACCCAGCAAATTTTCAGAAGATAAATGTTTCTAGTCCCTCCTTGAGCTATGACACAACTGCCTCTTTATCTAGTTTACAGAACATGTAAAACCTGCTTGTTGTAGTTGGCCTTTGTACTTCAGTAATCATAATTAAAGAAACTTCCCCATAGTCACTGATTTCAGCTTGAGTGCAAGACTTCCTATTCTTTGCCAATTTTTTTCTATTAGGTCTAATATTTTCCTCGTAAGTGCACTTCTGAACTATCTGTTCTGTGTAAAATTCAGAGAACACAGTTAGCATTATTATGCAATATGGCTTGTCATGCCCATTACTTACAAAACTGTAAGTACACCAGTCAAGTGTTGGATAGTGCAGTTCTCCTCCAGAAACTATAGTATAATTTGCAAACATATATATTAAAGTGCTATGGTTTTCTTTAAAGTTTTCCGTAACATTTGCAAGTGCCAAATAAAAGGACCTAATTATATTTTATGGCCACCCTTGATAAACTAAATCACATGTTCTTGCTCCCGTAATAACCACAAAGACATAATTAGATGAATTACAATGTGTGCAGATGTATTTAAACAGCCAATTTTTCCTGGACTTGAGATGATAATGGAATGAGAAGAAATATTAATATGGTATAACGAAAAGACCTTCTGCCATGAATTTCACTTTGGTTTGCAGAGTGTGACTGAATGTAGACATAGATGAGCTCCATTACTTCTTAGGAGCACTTCAAATTATGAGGCACTGTTGGCTGTTGATTACTTGGATTTTAAAAGTCTCATCTTTTTTAACTTCGTCCATCAATACTATGGGAGGGGCTGTACATGTATGAGGAGGAGGTGGAGAGCTACCTAATCTAAAAACACTTGTGTACTACCTCAAACACCATAAGTTATCTGGGTAGCAGCCTCTCATGTGTAGGACACGAGTGCATCATTTAGGGGCACCTTACAGTCCTCAACCCTGTGATGCATATGTAGGAATGTAGGATGTTGCTGCCTAGCTTGTCACATCACCTTCAAAGTCTCTGGTTCAAGCTGTCCAATTGACTGAGAAACTTGGGGGCAGAATCATTTCTGCAGATAATGCTGCAGTTTGAAAACACTGCTGAAATTCTCTGAGTAGGGTTGTCTCAATGTTCCCTGTCACTGTCAAGTCATGGTTCAGAGCCCAGGCAACAAATGTAATTCAGTTTCATGTACACCATCATCCACAATGTGTTGCATCTTGTTCCTTCAGTGGCTGCCGGAACAGCTTCTTCAACATGTAGGAAGAGTCCTTCAGACACGTGTGTGGAATGCACAAGGCAGAGATGGTGCTATTAACAACCAAGAAAAATTATTTGGTGTTAATGATGTGACAAAAACAAGGATAAAATTGAGTGATACCCTGAAGGAACTGTGTGTTTATTGTCATGGCTATGCCCACCAAAAATCTTGAAAATATCTGGTATGCAAGCAATATACAATATCCTTGAATGGAGAAACCAAACAGAACACACTGTGATAGTTACAATATGTGTAGATCACTTCATAAAAGCTGTGTTTACATCATGTTTGTATGCTTTTCAATACTTATCAATTAATAATGATTGTGGTTAGTGGAAATGAATCATTGAACTGGTTCTGATTCATGTTTGTTCATCTGTCTACAGCTGCAGTCAATCCTGATGAAGTGATGACAAAATAAAGAGCAATGAAAATGGAAAGGCAACAACATTAAGAATTACCAAAAGCAAGAAAATTTTCTCCAATACCAGAGACACTCTAACATGGAATTTATGCAAGTTGTACAGGTCAAATAATGTCTTTCACAACTTGAATGAAAGTCTTATTAAGACCAAATGTGTTTTGCTATGCAGGAAAAAAAGGACTCTGAAAAATAAATGAGACAACATGTATGAAATTTATGGTGATTAACAACGTTTCTGTAAGTGTGTATCGAGATAAACTTTCATGAAACATATAAACTGCATTTTCACACAGAATCTACCAAAAGCAAACCTTTCTGTGGAAAAACAGATTTACTGTTTATATTGGTAATTGTACTAAAACTCTAAGAAAAATTCACACCATTCAAGGAAAATACATGCTGTTCTGAAACAATGTATTATATACGGCGGGAAGCAGATTCATTAAGGATCAAAACTACACTAAAATAATTTCCAACAGCTAGCAAGGTGAAACAGTCAGTTAAACTAACTCGCATTTGTGAGGAAAGAGATTTGAGCCCTTGTCTAACCATCAGATTTAGGTCTCCTGTGGTTTCCCAGGCAAATAATGGCACACTTCCTTTGAAAAAGACATAAACAACAATTAATAAACTGAATTAAAAATATGAAGAGCTGTCTCAGTACATTTAAGGTAGTTTGCTGTTGCCATAGTCCATTGAGGTAAATACTATTTGCCTGGAATCTGCCTTGTCCTCAGATATCCATCTAAGTGATCCTTCTTCTAACAGTTAAGAAATTGGATTCACATTCTTTAGAAGACCAGTTTACATAACCAGGCAGCCATCTAGATTTTTTCTGTGGTTTTTTTTTCCCTAAATTGCTTAAAGCAAATGCTAAGAAATGTCTCAAAAGTACATGGTCAAATTCTACTCCTGCCCTTCCCTAACCTGACCCTCTGTCCTGTCTGTAATGATGTCTTTGCAACATGACATTGCACCTTAATGTTTCTCTCCTTTATATAGTGACACTAATAATTCAATATGACTTCCTTTCATTGCTTCACAGGCTACTGACGTTACCGTTTGTACAAATTTAATTAGCTACAAGTGTTTGTTCTTGTTTTCAGTGGCTTATTCAAAAATGGCTCTGAGCACTATGGGACTTAACTTCTAAGGTCATCAGTCCCCTAGAACTTAGAACTACTTAAACCTAACTAACCTAAGGACATCACACACATCCATGCCCAAGGCAGGATTCGAACATGCGACCGTAGTGGTCGCGCAGTTGCAGACTGTAGCGCCTAGAACCGCTCGGCCAACCCTGCTGGCTCAGTGGCTTATTGAAAGCAGCACAGTCATGAACCTCTCACTGTGTTTTGTATCTGAGCTCCAGTGTAAATCCACTGCAACTGATGATATGGATGCCTGATGTCCAATTTACTGAATCACACAACAGTCTTAGTTTGAAGAATGTTATTAATTAATTTCTGAAGAGCAGCAGAATGACAGACTGAATGTTTCCCATGAACTTACACTTCACAGTAAGATTCCTAACAGTTTACCTGGTCTCAGTAATACTTGAAAAGCTCTCTAGTAGAATACCCAGGCTCATATCATCCCAAATTTGAACTCGGTGATTTTTTCTTTTTGACAAGTTCTGCCCTGAAACACATTTAAGATATCAGTATACTCTACACTACTTGATAACTGTTATGGAAAAACTACCGATTGCTACAAAACAACAGACAGTTACTATGGAACACCTGACAAATCACAGTAAAAGAAAATGTGGAGGTTTGGGTGTGTTAACCGCAGCAAACCTGTGTACAAATGCTCTGTATGCATTGTGACAGTCCATGCGTTATGGTGTTTGATGAATGTTGTTGTGGGACTGATTGGTGCAACATTCTGTGTGTAAGGCAACATGCCTGCAAGGCATCATCTGAGTGCATACAATCGTGGACTGGCAGTTGGACAGCTCATAACCAGTCAAAGTGTCACTACTTTGACCACAGTAATGGTTGTGACCAAAAGTGTCATCTCATGATTAAAAAGTCTCTGAAGGTGGAAATGCTACGGAAAACATGCTGGTGGTTCTATATGGACCACCACACTGTAAGAGGATTGATGCATAGCCCTAGTGGTGAAAAGGAACAGACATCTCACTCCTAGGCAGATTGCTGAAGACCTTGCAACCAATACCAGTATACATGTCTCTGCCGAAACCATTTCACAGCGATAAAAAAGTCAGGCTGGTTTATATGCTTGGAATCTGGTTAAATTCGTCCCACTTCAACTACGCCTTTGTCAAGTAAGAGATCACTGGTTTAGGCAGCATGCCTGGTGGAGTCAACAGCAGTGGTCCAAAGCAACATTCTCTGACAGATCCCACCTCACAACAAATGATTCTGACCACCATTTAGTGTAGAGTGAGGCAGGAACATGTTGCGCTCCATGGACGTCATCGGTATGGCCTAGGCATTATGATGTGGGCAGGCGTTATGCATCATCGCCCAAAAAACTGAGGCTTCTTTCTTGTAGCTTCACCATTGTTATAAAAAAAAAGTTTCATTTTATTTGTTTGTAATGATTCTATAATATCACAGTCATATCTGATGTGCAATAATTTTCTTGTATCGACGCTAGAACCTATAAATGGAAATGTTAACCCATTAAATTGCCTGTTTGAGCTGTATAAGCGTCTCTGCAATAGCGTTAAGTCTACTACCAGGGACATCAGTTTGTACAACGCATAAACGTGACGTAATAAGTAACACCAACTGGTGGACATTCAAGTTGTGTTCAGTTAATATGTTTTGCTGTGACACACAATGACTGTTTCTGAATACGCCTATACATTTCCAGTGTTTCACCAGCAACTTGCTGGTAAGTAACAGTACACTGCATTCAGCGAGACTCATTGTTGTAACTTGTTTACAAGTGCTTGTTCCGTTCTTTAGGTTAGAACGAGAAAGTTCACAGGTCAAGTTACCCTTCTTTCATAGGTGGTGCAATACAGGAAGGAATCATGTTCATTTACTCAGCAAAGCTCTTACTGATTATTGTATGTATGTAAGATGAGTGCTAGCGTTATGGATACGCTGAAATAAGGCTTACTCACCTATTATAGTTGAAAGCAATTTCTTTCTTTCCACTCACACACCAAAGAACTCACAATCGCTAGAGAAGTGTTTGGTGTACATGTTTTCTCCACAATCCTCTCCACGTTTTTGCAAAGTATTATATAAGTACTTGAATGTACAATATAATTTGTGAGTTATGGTAGTAAAAAAAATCTTCAAATTTTTCATAATATTCACAGGCAGGCCCAAACATGTCGCCAATCCTAAGCATGAATTTTAATCACTGTCGAGTTTGTAAAATACCCCATATTTAGCGACTTTCCCCTAAATTGGCAACACTGCTGGTGATAATTTCAACTGCTGTCATATCGTCCGTAGCTTCCAGTGCACCTGTTTATTTTGCAGCAAACGCATTGTTGTGGAGTGGGTAACTTTTCACTTCGTGCTGTTAAATTGTGTTCGTTGCGATCACTGAATTTCGTAGCTTGGAGCTTTCTCGTTTCATTCTAAAGCACTCACCATACATCTGTTCCGCATTTTCAATATGATATTGAGCTCACTTATAGTTAATTAACATGTATCTAATTCATTCTGTTCACTACGAATACACGAAAATGAGGGTTGTGGAACAGACAATATCACAATCGATGAAGTTTGTCCATTGTTTTAACTAAGAAGGTGAAGAGTTTTGCAAAAAAAAATCTAAAGGTCATGATTCGCCAATCAAAATTAAGCAATTTTTCAATAATTAAACGTAGGGATATGCAGATACAAAATGCACAGTCCTTTGGTTATGTGTCCTTTAATTATGCAACTCAAGGTTCATGCATAGGGTTTATATACAAGTATCTACGTACTTTCAGTAAAGTGTACTGGAAAGTGTTGTGCCGTTGCCTGCGAAATACAGTCTCGTAACCCACGGTTGTACCAGGAGCATTGTGTACCTTCAATACATGTTGCTTACTGATCGGATTTCGAAACCGATTTTTTAAAAATGAATGGAGGAATGTACACTAGAGTTCGCCCATAACCCGCATTTTCTACTGTTTTTGGTATTGTGGGGCATGAGGTTGTGTTTTGTGCAGCATTTGTAAACATTATGAAGTCTACATATTTAAGTTCTGTGTAATATATTATAGCTATTTTGAGAATATTGTCAACTCTTTAATTACTCTATGTGTTTTTAAACTTGTTACACAACCTGTATACTTTATTTCATACTTAGTCAGTCGTGTATAGTGTCCGACCGAATATTCGGCTTCGGCTACCTTCGGCTTTGGACAAAATATGTCGAAGTTTTGGCTGAAGCCGAAGGTTTATAGCAAGCGCCGAAATTGAACTGACAGAACTGCACATGCGCGGTAGGCACTGGACGCTTAAACTGCAACGGTTGTGAAGCTTTCGCATACTTGGCATGTATTTTAATACACTTCATCCATGGAGAAGAAATAAAAACTTTGAGGTTCGCCAATGACATTGTAATTCTGTCAGAGACAGCAAAGGACTTGGAAGAGCAGTTGAACGGAATGGACAGTGTCTTGAAAGGAGGATATAAAATAAACATCAACAAAAGCAAAACGAGGATAATGGAATGTTGTCGAATTAAGTCGGGTGATGTTGCGGGAATTAGATTAGGAAATGAGACACTTAAAGTAGTAAAGGAGTTTTGCTATTTGCGGAGCAAAATAACTCATGATGGTCGAAGTAGAGAGGATATAAAACGTAGACTGGCAATGGGAAGGAAAGCGTTTCTGAAGAAGAAAAATTTGTTAACATCGAGTGTAGATTTAAATGTCAGGAAGTCGTTTCTGAAAGTAGAGGGAGACCAGGAGATGAATACACTAAGCAGATTCAAAAGGATGTAGGCTGCAGTAGGTACTGGGAGATGAAGTAGCTTGCTCAGAATAGAGTAACATGGAGAGCTGCATCAAACCAGTCACAGGTCTGAAGACCACAACAACAACAACGCTGCGTCGGTTGGCTGCCATTGGCAGTAAATATGCCTACAAGGTCGTACGCAAATTAGATTTTCTACTTTGGTGTATTAGCATATGATTGTGAAAATTTTAATGTAATCAAAAAGAAGAAAAGATTGAGTTTATGAAAAGCACATAAAAACCAAAAAACATAAGTACTGTTTTTACAATATTTATTAATTTATTTAATTCTCATAAGTACTTCAAGCACTGTTTATTTTATGATATCTATTCTTAATGTTACGATTTTAGAGACAAATGTCACTATGCTTTGTAAAGTTTTTCTGGTTCCCTTAGCTCCTTCAGTTCTTTTCTGAGCTTGTCAGTGGAATCCAGAATGTTCCGTAGCTATAGGCACTGCTGTAATGAAAGCGATTTACATTGAGCAGCACTATAATGAACAGACATTCAGTGCATAGTGGACAGGAAGTGACTGCGATTGACTTGTTAATGGTTATATCCATTCTGAGTATTAACAGCATTGTCTATATAGTTTTCAGTGTCTCACACATTTAATAATTGTGTCTCAGCAGGATCTGCTTTTTTCTGTATTGCATACTGATTGACATAAATGTGTACCACATCTTATGGTTAGTGATTCCATGATACCTGTTTTTTTTTTCAATCCTTTTGTGCTGTTCACACTACAGCAATTGAGGACTTTGAAGTGGAAACGGTGTTTATTTTGGTAATACTGTGACAAAGGCATTTTCTTGTTTGGCAGCACCCATTGTTTTCGCTACCACAGGCCGCGTATCCACTTCAACTCAGGGAACTAGAGAACTTTACAAGGTATTTTAGTTATGCCCATTTCGATTGTTTCATGTTGCATCATATTCACTTGTTTCAGACAACAATGGCAAAGAAGGAACACTATTTAAGGAGTGTGTGCGTCTTCTTTTGGAATCTTTTAAGAACAAATCTCAAAACGTTTCCTGTTTAACCTCTACCAGAAAAAAATAAATACTAATATTTATACTGTTCCGATTTACCACGTGGTTGGCAGTCGTTCCTCCCACTAGGATGATGTTACATTATGCAAATATTTTGCATGACATTTTTTGATGTCATATCTTGTGAACTATTTTCTGTACACTGATATTATGTTGTAGGTGTATTCAGTGATATACACAGATGGTATATGCAAAATGTATTGTGAGCGGCATTAGTAGTAAAGAAGTGACAAATTAAAACATCATACTTAATGTTGAAGTTTTACTGTGTGCCAATGTATGCAGAAGCTAGTTTTTGACACTTCTATGTGTGTATCACATCATACCCCCATGAACTATGTGCCATACAGTGATATAATTTTGCAGGTGCATTCAGAAATGTATGTAGATAACGTCTGCAAAGTGAGTTGCAAATAGAGTTAGTAGTGAAGTTGTAAAAAATTAAAACATCATAGCAGGTGCTGAAGCTTGACCACATGAACAGTGAAAGTATAGTAAGCAATGAACGTTTTTCCTTCTATCATTTTGTGGAAGCTTTCAACGAGGAAAATGTTACATAAAAGTTTGAAGTTTGTTGGAAGTCATTAAGTGATATCGTTTATGAGTAATGGATGAACGAATTTGGAGTATTTGAGTGCTATCAGCTTCAAGACAAATACTGTACTTAGTTTCCAGTTGTAATGCTAACCAAACTTACTCTTAATGAGTACATTAAAATAGCATGTTAAATTTTTAAATTCAGCCAAAATTACATGAAATATTGAAAATGAACTTTCTTTTGTCCATGATAGCCATTAAATGGGCTATCTGCAACAAAAGTCCAGGACAGACACCCAGAAATGGATATCACAATGTACATTATAGATACCATGGTAAGGAGAGCTTCTGTTTCAAGGTGAAAGATGATACACGATTAGTGGTCGGTTTCTGGCCGAAGCCAAAGCCGATTAAAAGGCTATTGCCCTAACCTTTAGCCAAAGCCAAAGCTGAAGCTGTAATAGTCCCAAAAAATTCTGTTCAAGATTAGCAAAATGTAAATAAAGCACTCCGTCTTCAGGCCACAAGTGGCCCATCGGGACCATCCGACCGCCGTGTCATCCTCAGGTTAGGATGCGGATAGGAGGGGCGTGTGGTCAGCACACCGCTCTCCCGATCGTTATGATGATTTTCTTTGACCGGAGCCGCTACCATTCGGTCGAGTAGCTCCTCAAGTGGCATCACGAGGCTGAGTGCACCCCGAAAAATGGCAAAAGCGCATGGCGGCTGGATGGTCACCCATCCAAGCGCCAGCCACACCCGACAGTGCTTACCTTCGGTGATCTCACGGGAACCGGTGTATCCACTGCGGCAAGGCCGTTGCCAAAATGTAAATAAAATAATGATTTATTAAATATAATGTAAACAATTAATGAGATGATTAAAATTACCTTGCAACCTGTCATAAACAACAACACTTAGGGTTAAAGTCAATTATAATGTTCATTTACTTAAAAATAGTATTTGAACAATTACAGTTGGAATAACACATAATAATAGCCGAATGAATCTTAAATTTCTGTTAGCATTTTGATAATTATCAATGAAAAAAATTAATATTCGAAGTTAAACAGTCGTATGTTGTAAGCTAAAACTAATAATTTGTCCACATTTTCACCAATCATGTTAGATCGCCTGTCTGCATATATCTGTCCCACTGCGCTGAGCAGTTGCTCACTAGGAACACTAGTAGGAGGAGCAAAGTGCAGTTGGATGTAGATAAGTATATGGGCTGGAGGCCCAATTTTCATAAAGGTCAGCATTTGCCAGAAGCAAAAGTTCTTTTAAAAACATGTTAGATGTTCTTCAAAACGAGGACAGTATGTTCCAACCCAAGCACTGTTTATTTTATGATATCTATTCTTAATGTTACGATTTTAGAGACAAATGTCACTATGATTTGTACAGTTTTTCTGGTTCCCTTAGCTCCTTCAGTTTTTTTCTGAGCTTGTCAGTAGAATCCAGAATGTTCCGTAGCTATAGGCACTGCTGTAACGAAAGCGATTTACAGTGTGCAGCCCTATAAAGAACAGACATTCAGTGCATAGTGGACAGGTAGTATCTGCGATTGTCTTGTTAATGGTTATATCCATTCTGAGTATTAAAGTCATTGTTTATATAGTTTTCAGTGTCTCACACATTGAATAATTGTGTCTCAGCAGGATCTACCTTTTTTCTGTATTGCATATTCATTGACATAAATGTGTACCACATCTTATGGTTAATGATTTCATTATACCTGTTTTTTTCTCAATTCTTTCATGCTGTTTACACTACAGCAATTGACGACTTTGAAGTGCAAACGACGTGTATTTTGGTAATACTGCGAGGAAGCCATTCTTTTGTTAGTCAGCGCCCATTGTTTTCGCTACCACTGGCCACGTATCGACTTCAACTCAGGGAACTAGAGAACTTTACAACGTATTTTCGTTATGCCCATTTCGATTGTTTCAAGTTGCATCATATTCACTTGTTTCCGACAACAATGCCAAAGAAGGAACAATATTTAAGGAGTGTGTGCGTCTTCTTTTGGGAATCTTTTAAGAACAAATCTCAAGAAGTTTCCTGTTTAATCTCTACCGGAAAAAAATACATACTTATACTTATACTGTTCCGATTTACCACGTGGTTGGCAGTCGTTCCTCCCGCTAGGATGAGGTTACATTACGCAAATATTTTGCACGACATTTTGTTTTAATTTTCGATGAATCTAATCTCAAAAAGGACCCTACCTAGCCTGTACCAGGAAGTATACGTATCAGTATTCTAAATGATACAATTTTTTGCATGGCCGGCGCTCGTGGTTCACAATCCATATTCACAGGTCTTCGAGATATATCGCATGCAGAGGGGCACGCAATGGCTCACATGGACACCAGAATTACTCATACTCATTTTTATTTGCACTTGATTACTTAGGTGTTTTTCAAATTAAGGTCAAAGATATTTATGCCTTGCTGTTGGACCTGACACTAAAGGAACAACGATTTGGGCCGCTTTTTGGAACCATAATTTTCGATTTATTGGGACATATGTTCATAATGGTTCTGCAACAGTCAGTAGGCACTATATTCTATTTAACTTCTGAAAATAAATGCATTTTTATGTAAGGGCTGCTCAAAATATTCTTATTGTGTCCCTTTACATTTATATATTGGAAAGTTAGAATCTTTCGTCATTGTTCCCTTTAGGAATCAAGAGTTTTATAATCCTAACTTGACTTGTCATCCGCAGACTAACGGAAAAAATTGTTAATTTTAAACTACAGAGCATTTATTTCGTTAGAAGAGGGCTTGTATCTGAGAAATACGTGTCGTGTTGTGTATTCTACTCCTCTGTATACTTGAAGAACCAAAATACTAAGTTACACTATTTCTATGTTAAAGTCAGTCGATGCTCTAATGTTACAACTTCTTATTAAGTCAGATCTTTTAAACATGATGTGAAATGGCATATTTGTTCACCTCATATATTTTATTTTTGAAAAAAATGTGTATTGTGTTTCAACATCATTGGCTGCTGTTTGCAAGAATTTTAGGACAAACAATAAATTCGCAAGACATGTAGGCACCTCATTAAAGGCCCAAAAGGGAAACATATACTGGCAGCCAGTGTCTTCGAAAAAGATCACACATGACAGAATATTTCAGAGAAATTTGACCAAATTAAAGCCGAATTTAATTTAAGAAGTGAAATCCACATGGGTATTGCGACAATGCTTTTAATGTGCAAGCAGCCATGCATTTGGAAACTTAGTCATAGAGAATGCGTAGTTGATATACTGCACCTAGTTATTCATGGTGTTATATTCAAAGATGCTGATGTAATGGATATAATAAAAAAATGTCGTAAAATTGTAGGACACTGTAAAAGAAGTGAAAAAGCTTCCGGATATATATACACATTTCAAGAAATATGGTACAGCACTTATTTAATGTTGGAAAGAGTCATTGAACACAAAGCTGCTATCAATTTTTACATGGCAAAGGTGGTGGGATAATAGTCCCAACTGCAGAAGAATAGGTGCAAATAAGCTATTCTATAACAATACTTAAGTGCTTTCATCTAGCAGCACTTGATATTTCAAACGATTCTTCATCAGCATTTTTAATAACTCCATTGATCGTCATGCTTAATTCAAAATTGACCATAAAAGATGAAGATCCTGAAAAAGTGAAACTGTTGAACATCCAGTTGTGTGAGTCTGTCAACAGGAGATTTTTCTTACGCAAGAAATATTCCACATTTATTTATTGCAACTCTAACAGAGCTCTTGTTTAAAAAGAAAGTATTTGATTAGCAATGAAACAGATAACACAAACACTAAAATATTATTACTTCTATGGCAGAAAGACTTATTCAAGCCAAATAGCTCAAATTAGCTGTTCTCCAATGACCCAATATTTCATAATGTAGACACTTGGTGACTTCCAACAAACTTTAAGCATAATTTCAATGCTTATCTAAACTTTTTCGCACTTAGATGTCTATGGCGAAGAATAATGGAATTATAGAGCTGTTGTGATTGTGGCAGTCTACTGGGAAGAATTCGTGGCCTGCCTCAGTCGTTAGAATGGTACCACAAAAAAATTGATGTGTCCAATAATCCATCTTAACGCTACTGATTTTTAATTTTTTTAACTAGGAAACAATTTATAAAATTTAGATATGGTTCATAAAATTTCATCATTATTTGCTTAGCTTGAAAGAAGAATTAAAAATGGAATCTATCATCATCATCTTCTTCTTCTTCTTCCTCCTTTGGAGGGTCAGAAACAGAAGAACTGGAAGTGGATGGCTGTGAATATAGCTCTGATTTCTTCATGCTACTGGGCACATATTAGTAGGAACAAAATTTTTGCGTGAGGTCCTCTTCTTCATTCACTGTCTGGCAATCAAGCATCCATTCATTGTGGAAATAATGACCCTATTCTATTTTCCGCTTTTGCAAGAGACACCTTACTAAAATCCCTTTCGCAGTCAGCATTTAAATGTGAAAGGCATAAAAATGAGAGCACAAACGCTGTTAGGGGTGGGAATTCTCTCTCGCCAAATAAAGTTCTTATGTTGAGTATGTTCCCCAAAATATGTCCATTTTTGAACATCTCTTAATATTTTCATGTATTTTACAGCATTTGTTGTAGCAGCATATCACCATCTAGAGCAGTGGTTCCTAATCTTGGGGTAATTACCTGGTGAGGAGTAAAACGTAATTTTTCGAGGGGAAAAACAAAGGGATTCTGTTTCGTTTTGGTCACGAAACTAAATCATTCTTTACTGTTACCACTCGTCTTCCTCACATAGGACACCCATTCCATACATGTGAGTGAGACACATTCGTCACATATGCTTACGTCTCTCATGAAACTGACTACTCCCAATTGGTGGTAGTTCCTGGAATAGAGTAAAAATTAATTCATTATTGATTTTGCAACAATAAATGAACTATTTCACAGACAACACAACAGTAACTATGTAATGGGTACTAAAACTGTACGTCCTACACTCTAATAATAATAATAATAATATCTGTAAATATTACCATTATTATTATTGTTATTATTTTTAGTGTCAGTGTTAAGACACGAAACTGTGATGGCCTGAAGTCTTCCAATTTCTGCCAGTTCATAAGCATGGAGTCCAGTAATCAAGTCATTTACAGTCAATAGACATATGTATAGTACACACATTTTAATTTGATTTTAGATAGGTGTGCAGGATGTGGGTGAAGCAAGTGCTGCTAAGTAGAAGAGTGATACAAAGAAACATGTTTTGTAACAACTGTCCACCCTCAACGTAGCTATTTAGCTTTCCTTTCTGAGAACTTGCAGGTAGCAACTGATGCACTACAAATTGCTTCACCATTCTACAAGGAAATGTTAGAAATAAGCATTGAATAATTGATGGCACTGCAGGAGAATGGTCTTAGTAAGGTTGATAATCACTGATCTAGAGAGAGTAATCCTATCAATTTTGGCATAAGAGGTAAAAGAGAGGAAGTTTTTTCCTGTCTCTTTGTTTGAAAGAGCCCTTTTAGGCGCCAAAACTGCAAACAATGGCAATAAATCATCATCGAAGTTATTTCCCTTTTTTCAGTTCTGAACATCCCGTCTGCATGAAATCCCTACATCTGTGGGGAAAGTATTTCACAGACTACCATTATATTTATGGTCTCTGAACTGCCTTCAGAACTTCAAAATGTAAGTACATTGGCTCTCAGCAAGTAACTTTGACCTGTTGTTGGCGTCAGTGTTAATCAATTATTGGTTTCGACAGACTACCGATACATGTAGCAAAGTGTTATTTCCTTTTACCCTTCTACCATCTTTTCATGTATGTCAATAATAACAACTTTACCACACTGGTAATACTTACTGAAATCTATGAATTTCGGTAAAATGTTGTTGTTGTTGTGGTCTTCAGTCCTGAGACTGGTTTGATGCAGCTCTCCATGCTATTCTATCCTGTGCAAGCTTCTTCATCTCCCAGTACGTACTGCAGCCTACATCCTTCTGAATCTGCTTAGTGTATTCATCTCTTGGTCTCCCTCTACGATTTTTACTCTCCGTGCTGCCCTCCAATACTAAATTGGTGATCCCTTGATGCCTCGGATCATGTCCTACCAACCGATCCCTTCTTCTAGTCAAGTCGTGCCAAAAACTCCTCTTCTCCCCAATCCTATTCAGTACCTCCTCTTTAATTATGTGATCTACCCATCTAATCTTCAACATTCTTCTGTAGCACCACATTTCGAAAGCTTCTATTCTCTTCTTGTCTAAACTATTTATCGTCCATGTTTCACTTCCATACATGGCTACACTCCATACATATACTTTCAGAAACGACTTCCTGACACTTAAATCTATACTCGATGTTAACAAAGTTCTCTACTTCAGAAACGCTTTCCTTGCCATTGCCAGTCCACATTTTATATCCTCTCTACTTCGACCATCATCAGTCATTTTGCTCCCCAAATAGCAAAACTCATTTACTACTTTAAGTGTCTCATTTCCTAATCTATACCCTCAGCATCATCTGACTTAATTCGACTACATTCCATTATCCTCGTTTTGCTTTTGTTGATGTTCATCTTATATCCTCCTTTCAAGACACTGTCCATTCCGTTCAACTGCTCTTCCAGGTCCTTTGCTGTCTCTTACAGAAGTACAATGTCATCAGCGAGTTTTTATTTCTTCTCCATGGATTTTAATACCCACTCCGAATTTTTCTTTTGTTTCCTTTGCTGCTTGCTCCATATACAGATTGAATTACACTGGGGAGAGGCTACAACCCTGTCTCACTCCCTTCCCAACAACTGCTTCCCTTTCATGTCCCTCAAGTCTTATAACTGCCATCTGGTTTCTGTAAATTGTAAATAGCCTTTCGCTCCTTGTATTTTACCCCTGCCACCTTCAGAATTTGAAAGAGAGTATTCCAGTCAACATTGTCAAAAGCTTTCTCTAAGTCTACAAATGCTAGAAACGTAGGTTTGCCTTTCCTCAATCTTTCTTCTAAGATAAGTTGTAGGGTCAGTATTGCCTCACGTGTTACAACATTTCTACGGAATCCAAACTGATCTTCCCCGAGGTCGGCTTCTACTAGTTTTTCCATTCGTCTGTAAAGAATTCGCATTAGTATTTTGCAGCTGTGACTTATTAAACTGATAGTTCGGTAATTTTCACATCTGTCAACACCTGTTTTCTTTGGGATTGGAATTATTATATTCTTCTTGAAGTCTGAGGGTATTTCGCCTGTCTCATACATCTTGCACACCAGATGGTAGAGTTTTGTCAGGACTGGCTCACCCAAGGCTGTTAGTAGTTCTAATGGAATGTTGTCTACTCCTGGGGCCTTGTTTCGACTTAGGTCTTTCAGTGCTCTATCAAACTCTTCATGCAGTATCATATCTCTCATTTGATCTTCATCTACATCCTCTTCCATTTCTATAACATTGCCCTCAAGTACATCGCCCTTGTATAGACCCTCTACATACTCCTTCCACCTTCCTGCTTTCCCTTGTTTGCTTAGAACTGGGTTTCCATCTGAGCTCTCGATATTCATACAAGTGGTTCTCTTTTCTCCAAATTTCTCTTTAATTTTCCTTTAGGCAGTATCTATCTTACCCCTAGTGAGATAAGCCTCTACATCCTTACATTTGTCCTCTAGCCATGCCTGCTTAGCCATTTTGCACTTCCTGTAGATCTCATTTTTGAGACGTCTGTATTCCTTTTTGCCTGCTTTATTTACTGCATTTTTATATTTTGTCCTTTCATCAATTAAATTCAGTATTTCTTCTGTCACCCAAGGATTTCTACTAGCCCTCGTCTTTTTACCTACTTGATCCTCTGCTGCCTTCACTACTTCATCCCTCAAAGCTACCCATTCTTCTTCAACTGTATTTCTTTCCTCCATTCTTGTCAACTGTTCCCTTATGCTCTCCCTGAAACTCTGTACCACCTCTAGTTTAGTCAGTTTATCCAGGTCCCATCTCCTTAAGTTCCCACCTTTTTGCAGTTTCTTCAGTTTTAATCTACAGTTTAGTTCGGTAAAATATAGAATAAAAATAAATGAAATAATTTTAAAATTTTTCACCTAGCAATCGCACAAATAAAGTGAATGCTATCACTTTAAAATGGAATACGAAAATATAATAAACTTCTATTACACGCCTGGCTGGAGATGAATGTCTGAAAAGCGTTCCAAGATACAACACTCTCCTCTACTGTATATGTTTTGAGAACTTCCTAACTAATTATTACGTTCACATTCTAAGAATGAAGCAAGAAACAGGCGTAATTAGTTTACCAGTGTCCTTAGGGATTATATTATATGGTTTCCTGACCAGCATTACAAAAATCATAGGTTACTAACGCAAATAGTTCGGTATACCAATACATGCGTATTTCTGTTCGATGTAGGGCGACTAAAAAATAAGAGAAAAAACCTGGTATTTCTCACACTATAAATTCTGCATGAAAAACATACTAACCCACGAAAATTTATTTCTTTTCAATAATATCTTTAGAAGTATTTGAAAAAATTGTTGCATTCAAAACAAATTCTTTAAAAGCGCGTCCGTCATTTTACTCACACCGGTTGTTTTTTCGTACATTTGTTTCATATAGGCGTTCAGAGAGCACAACATTCCCGGCGTTTCTTCGACTCAGCTCGTGCGATACCAAAAGTAGTCCACAATATTGGAACATAAGCAATTCGTTATCTTCATGAAGACCAACAAGCTTTCTCAAGACGCTCCAGACAATTCAGTCCGTTGTGACCCCCGTAACTCAATCTGTGAACTATCAGCCAGGATGTATTTCGTCAACTTAACCATCATATGTATTGCGTCATGCAATACATGATAGGGTTAAGAGAAAGCCAGTGCATACCTGACACATGCAGAGGCCAAAAACATTAAAAGCATGCTGATGAACATTTATGTGTCTGACATGAAATGCATTCACAGTTGCGAATGCAGACTACTATCAGCTGTATAATTGAATAATGGCAATGGAAATTTATGCTAGTCCGGAACTTTATGCTAGTCCGGAACTTAAACCCGGATTTTCCGTTATCACGAGCGTCTGCTTTATCATTATGCTATCCGAGCATGCTGACGACATGTGGAAGTTTGGGTCTGGCCATGAAGTGTGCCTAGATGGCGTAATAATTCTGAGGAGGTGTGGCAGTTGGTAAAGAAAATGCTTGCCCTTCTTCACACCACATACTGTGATCCTAAGGCTAATACTGTTACGTGGATCAAAGGGAAGCTGATATCTTATCTGCTCCACGATAGCTACAAGAGCATTCTTGATTTTTGGGCTTCTCGACATGAACGTTTTACTCGTCTTCAGCACCATCCGTGCTAACGAAAATACTATGCCAATTTTTTGAGCAATGGTTTCTTGGATACTCCCCACAGCTGAGAAGTTTCAGGTATGAGAAGATAACTTCATAGTGAATGTCTAATTCTCTTCACAGGAACAGTGACAGGAACATACAGCAATTTTTTTATGGGAGGAAGTGCCCGTATGTCATCTGCGGGACATGAGTATCAACTTACAACCATTTGCATACAGCCACAGTGGGTATGGGGCCTTTTTCTTTGTTACGCAGGAAGGGAGGTCTTTCCTTTTCCATTTTTCATTATTGCACAATGTGTTACATGTTTTCTTACCTCAAGGAACCAATTGTTCAAAATAACATTGATGTATACCCATAATAAATAAAGAATAAAAATTTAAAAAAAATCGTATACAGCTGTGGGGGTGTGGCCATAATGTTACAGAATTAGAAATAAACCTCTGATATCTGTATTTTATGATATAAATAATTTAACGACAAAAAGAAAAATGATAAGGTGTCTGCTGACGGTATGTTGGAAATCCAGATTCGAGTTCTGGTCCAGCACAAATTTTCATTCTCATTATTCCATTATAGAGCTGTCCTTGCGTCATGGCTCACATATCATCTCAAAAACGTCATGAGTGTCAGAGACGCAGCATACAGGAAATACAAGCGGCACCCAACACCTCATAATCACATCATATACAAGCAGCAACGCAACCGAGTAAGTCAGTCCTTCAGGACTGTAAAACTCAGGCATGCCAACTCGCTAACTGAGGGCTTTCACAGACGTGCAGTACTGTGGAAAAATCTACGAGGCCTAGGAATAAGCAAACATAAATCAGCTGCTGAACCTCTACTTGCTATTCAAAACCTAAATGAGTATTTCGCAACACTGACGTCTATACTTGACCAACACACAAGGACACAAACTATCGATTGCCTTAATGCATCAGTCGTTTGTGGATACGAGAAATTTTCTCGGCAGACTGTAAGTCCTGACGCGGTGAGGAACTCAATTGCGCGAATTCGTTCTGCAGCTGCAGGACACGATAATATTACAGTGAAAATGATCAGTTTGCTCGTCGATCCTCTGCTGCCCACAATAATGGACGTTTCCAACAATTCTTTAACCTATTCAGACTGGAAGCAGAGACTCATGAAGCCATTACCAAAGAAGGAATCTGCCAAAGAACCCTCCAGCTACAGACCCATTTGCATCTGCCAGCAGTATCCAAAGCTTTAGTATATATAGTTCACAGACAGCTCACTAATTACACTGGTCAACACTCATTTTTTTGCCAAGGATATTTGAGTGGCTTTAGGATGGGTTAGTGGTGCTGAGGACGAATATAGCAACCATTTATGCAGTTTGGCTCTAGTTTTTGAGATAATGCATGATTTATTCAAAAAATTAGAAAAAATTGCTAATACTGAACTCGAGCGCTACAAACTACAATGAAAAAAGAAAATAATCTTTATAAATAGCTTCTATGAAAACCTGATAGGCATTTGTCCACGTATAAAACATAATTGAAAAGTTTCTCTATAAGTATATCATTTTCCGTCCATGACGAACCGCTTCCTGCACGCTTTCCTTTTATAGGTCTCTTCAGAACAGTCACGTTGCAGATTCCAGCAATAATCTGTCATCATATGCCTGTCCCATCTTCCTTTATATCTTTCCTCTATTCCTTTCATATCTTGATGGAACCACTCTCCTTGTTCCTCACTGAAATCACCTAGATTACGAGGAAATCGATCCAAGTGGCTGTGAAGGAAGTGCAATTTTATGCTCATGTTAGCTCCTAAGTTTGGAAAGTTAGTGAGCATGTTTTTGACCAGTTCCTCGTAATTGGGAGCTTTATGATTGCCCAAAAAACATTTTACAACAGCGACAAAACTGTTCCAGACCGATGCTTCAGTGACAGTCATGACACTTGTAAAATTGGTATCGTTGATGAGCCTGCGAATTTGAGGACCATCAAATATTCCTGCCTTAAGTTTTTCACTACTGAGTCCAGGGAACGTATTGCAGATGTATGTGAAGCAATTACCATTTCTGTCTAAAGCTTTAATGAATTGCTTCATTAGTCCTAACTTAATATGTAATGGTGGAAGAACAATCTTGTCCCTACTAACCAGAGGTTCATTAATGATGTTTGCTTCACCAACAGCCATATGCTCCCTTGGAGGCCATGTTTTCTGCTTCCAATGTTCGTGCTTTGCCCTACTATCCTACATGCAGATAAAACATGGGTGCTTTGTGTATCCACTTTGTTGTCCAAGCAAGAAGTTCACCATTTTCAAATCAACACAAATCAACCACTGGTGCTGCATATACTGAATTTTCTGCAGAACCATCTTGATGTTAGCATATGCTTCACAAAGTTTTGTTGAGTGGGCAATTGGAATAGATGCGTAACGATTGCCATTGTGTAGGAGAACACATTTTAAACTTCTAGTGGAACTGTCTATGAAGAGACGCCAGTCCTCTGGTCTATATTCCGGCAGCCCCAATTCAAGTAAAAGTCCAGGTATATTGCTGCAATACACTATAACCTCTTCTTGGTTGAAGTATGGAAGAAGGTTTTCTTCTCTCGTCCGGTAAGCTGTTATTTTAACACTTGGATGAAGACAGTTCTTTTCCTTAAGCCTGGATGTTCGTATTCCGAACCACTACTTGTACATTCCTCGCCGTGCACCTCGTCATCTGATGATGTTAGCGTGGGTAATGTTGTGAAGGTTGGTACAGGAACATCGTTGCTGTGCACCACCGGTCTTCTTGCTGACTCCAAATTGGGATATTCCCACTTTCATTTTTTGAACCTATTAAAACCTTTCACATTAACAATGCAAAAATAGCAATCATCTGTATGGTTCTTCTGCTCTCGCCATACCATAGGCACTCTGAAGTTTAAGCTTTTCCTTTTTCGTTTTGTCCACTGCCGTAAGCACTCCACACAGCATTTACAAACTTTATGGGGTGCCCACGCCTTGTCTTGATCTCCAAGTTTAATTCCGAAATATGCCAGATACGCTTCCTTCACAAAAGGAGTGATATTCTTCCTGTTCTTTTGAAGAACGTATTCACCACAAATGTAGCAGAACTCATCTGGATGGTTCACGCAAAGACGGCGTGAAGAACTCATGTTTACCTAAAACAAAATTGCACAAATACTACATATTATGCAGAACTTTCTTGTATTTGCACGTCAATCACATCCAACAAACATCATTAATTGTTTTGTGTGAAATGAATACTCACCTCTTATTTGCTACGTCACTATGAAAAGGTTCTATCTCCTTGAAGCTGCACTGCACATGTGTGTGACTTTCGACCATCGCCATTTTTCTTGTTTACACTGAACGCTACCTATCGGCTGTTGCGGGGATTACCTCGGCCAACAAATGAATGTCGAGTACCGCCGAATTCAAATCTGCACAACCCTCAATATCTTCAACACACACACCGCACAACAGGACTGAACACATGCTGACAGTGTGATGTTTGCATGATGTAATCCTCAGCCACACAGATGCACTCCCTGAGCACAATTGTTTAATAAAGATAGTACAATATCACTAATTAAAAAACAGGTAGCAAATACATTACACCATATATGGACCCTGCAGTCGATATTATCCACATGAAACTCTCATTTCCACAAATAACCTATATCTCAAAAACCAGAGCCAATTTGGAAAAAGTACAAATATACTCGGAATGAGTATCATAACAATATCCCATTTTCGTTCAAACTTCCCTGGCAACGAAAAAAAAATTTTATTTTGTAGAGCTGTGTTATTTAACGTTGCATAACCTTTTAGATGAATTCCAGTCTGGTTTCCAGCAAAATCGAAGCATGACAACTGCTATTATAAACATGACCGATGATTTAAAACAAGCCATGGAAAAACAGCAGACTACTATTAAGTGCTTTTCAGATTTCAGTGAAGCATTTGATACTGTGGACTTTGACATTTTCCTTGCTAAACTCAAATGCCTAAACTTTTCTTCAAGTGCTCTGGAATGGTTTCACTCATACCTTACACCACGCCAGCAATGTCTAATGTTTGGAACAATCACCATGGAGGAATGTAGTACCAGGAGTCCCTCAAGGGTCAGTATTAGGCCCAGTACTATTCTCATTATATGTTAATGATGTCTCATCTGTTCTCTCCCACTGTACATATCACATATATGCTGATGATCTCCAGCTACATCTAAATGGAAACCCAACAAACTTGGGCACAGCCATCCAGCATGTAAACACTGATTTACTTGTTTTGTCAGACAGGATGCAAAAATTAGATTTGAGACTTAACCCATCTAAAACATTGACAATCTTAGTCGCCCATAAAAGTCTCATTACCCCTCAATAGAAGGAATCTCTACCACCATTAATCCTAAACGGCACAGAAATAACCTTTTCTTGTTCTACAAAGAACTTGGAAATAATTCTGGGCCATCACCTAGACTGGACTGAACACATAAATGCTGTCTGTAGGATGTCAGCCTCATTTCATTCACTACAGAAATACGAAAAAGTGTTTCCTTTGGCCGGCCAGAGTGGCCGTGCAGTTCTAGGCGCTACAGACTGGAACAGTGTGACCGCTACGGTCGCAGGTTTGAATCCTGCCTCAGGCATGGATGTGTGTGATGTCCTTAGGTTAGTTAGGTTTAAGTAGTTCTAAGTTCTAGGGGACTGATGACCTCAGAAGTTAAGTCCCATAGTGCTCAGAGCCATTTGAACCATTTTTTTGGTTTCCTTTGAAGTTTAAAAAGAATCTTGTAGAATCACTTATACTCCCTGTACTAAACTGTGACGATGCTATTGTCCAAGGACCTTCATAGGAAAGCTCTCACAGGTTGGAACTGGCGATGAATGCTTGTGTGTGATATATTTGTGACATTTGCTTTTTCGAAAATGTCACTCTTATCTACAAACAATTATCATGGCTACATGCCAAAAAGCGTAGAGACTATCATACCCTATGCTTGCCTCATCGTCTTCAATCACTGCGCTTCCTCTTTTTATTGTCAACTTTTGCACTACTATCTGAACAGAAACACCCACTCTCAACACAGTAAAATCCTCTCTGTACCAGCAAATAACACTGTTGTATTCTCTAAATCATTCTTTGTATCAGGAACCCGACTCTGGAACAACCTCCCACAAAATGTCGGAGGTACCAAAGCCGTTCCAAGCTTCAAAAGACATCTAATGGCCCACCTTCTGTCACAACAGCCACCTAACCCATACTCAGATCCGCAGATTAGTGTTGCAAATTCCCTGTAACCCACGACCCCCCCCTCCCCCCCCAATCATCCCTCTTGTCAGCAGAGTACTCTATTCATATTTTATGGTTTGCTATCGTTTACAGTCATTGTCATTTCAATCTTTTCCTTCATCTATATTCTTTTCGCTCCGAATAACTCTAATCGTAGACTCAAATAGACTCAAATGTACTAAAATAATTGATACAATTCCTCATGCCATTCACTGTTATTATTGTTGATTTATTATTATTATTAGTGTCAATTATTACTATTATTGTTATTAATATTATCATGACTATTATTACAGTGAATCTTTTTGGAAAATCTTTGATCCTGGTCAGAGGTATGAGAGGCCCTTAAGGCCCTAAACTGGTAAGACTAAATAAGTAATAAATAAATATTCGCAACTGCAGATATATTTCATATATTTCATATATTTCATAACGGCTATAGTCGCCACAATGTCATGCATGCATGTCCGAAGGTCTGTCATCGTACACTACCGCTCATTAATTTCAATACACCCAATAAATGAGATCTAGTTCTCACACTTGAGGGAGCAAAGGAATAGTGCTACAGTTGTACACATCTCATGTATTTTGTTTGTGGTCATCGAGATACAATAGTATCCAACAAACAATACTGTGTACATAAACGTTATGTACTTTCTATATGTTTGTTTCCTATATGCTGACGGTCGCCGCATTTGATGCACCTGTGTTGTTCCGTTTATTTATGTGATGTCCGCAGCGAACGGCAAACATTGCTATGATACATAACATGTGGTTCCTGCACGTCAGTTCCTTCGTGACTTTGAAGTGTGCACATCGCTAGTATGGCTCTACGAGTGGAGATCTCCATACAAAAACGTGCTGCAATTGTAGCACTTAGCCAAGCAGGTTTATCTATTGGCTAAATTTTGAAACAGTGTAGTGTGTCTATAGGGGAAATGCAATACACCCTTCACAGCCAAAAGACAACAGGTAGCAATAAGGACATACCACGACCAGGACGACCTCGTAAAACAACTAAAAGTGATGATAAATATATCAGAATTACCAGTAAGAGAAACAGATTCAAAACAGCGCCCCAAACTCGTGCAGAATTGGTAGAAACGAAGACGACAACAATATCTGTTGCAACAGTAAAAAGGAGACTGACTGAAGCCGGGTTGAAAGGATGTGTGACAGCAAGAAAACTCCTTCTAAGGTCCATAAATAAACAGAAGAGACTTGAATTGGCTAGAAAACATCGTAATTGGACATCGGAAGAATGGACGAAGGTGTTATTCACCGATGAATCGAAGTTCGAGATTTTTGGAACCAGAAGGAGAATATTTGTTCGTCGATTTGTGGTGGAAAGGGTAACTCAGCAGTGTGTTCTACCTACAGTTAAACACGGTGGAGGCTCTATTATGGTTCGGAGATGTTTTGCCGGGGATGGAGTTGGCGACATTGTGAAAATAGAAGGATGTGTGGATCAGAAGCGGTACCACCGCATACTTCAGTATAATGCAATACGAAGTAGATTGCGCTTAATAGGGAAAGAGTTCACCTTACAACAGGATAATCACCCAAAGCATAGGACGGCATACTGTACGAACTACATTGCATCAAAGAAAAAACATAGAGTACTGAATTATGTGGTATGTCCGTCCCAAAGCCCCGATTGTAGTCCCATTGGTGTGGTATGAGATGAAGTGGACAGATGTATCAGGAAAGTTAATATAACCAGCAAGGAACATATCTGGAATATTGTTAAGGATGTGTGGAATCATATAGATTCACAATACCTTCAAAAACTGATTGACCGCAAGCCTCGAGCTTGTGAGGCAGTCATTAAATCCAAAGGAGGACCTGGCGCTGCATCATTTTGTGCCGCGACAATGGCGGTGCCCATACTAATGTTCTGGATCACTAAACAAGTTGGTACGTAAAATATTAACGTTTGTCACGTATCACATGTCACATGTTCGAAATAAATAAATAAGTATATAAAGACCATGACCAAAGAAGAGGTGGGCAGCAGCACTTTCGGACAATACTGTACAACTGTAGAAGGTAATGTAATGGAACAGTTTATATTATTGACTTATTCTGTATGCCATCCATTTTAAATAAAAACTTTCATCACAACCTCAACCCGGGTAATACAACTGTCTTTCAATGACGATCGCAATAAAAGTACAGAAACGTTTCTGTACGCAAAGATTCTTGGTACCTTATTGTTTCATGTTGTCTAGGTTTTATGAGACAGGTCGTCTCTCGCTTGTATTATCCCATTTCCTTCCTTGTAGGTTTACAATTTAAGAAGCATTATTTCTTTATATCGTCTAGATTTCCGCCCCTTGCATCCACAAGTAGATGTATATGATTTAACTACTGTTTGCACGATGTTTTATTTCCAGGAATGTGCTATAGTTCTAATGGCGGCCCACTCATCGTGCAAACATTACAATATCAGTTGTCGTTACATTCATCTCTACGACGAGGAAACCAGTCATGCTACCTCGTTTGTTTAGCCTTGAGGTCTTTTTCCTACATTAGTCCCGATTATTTTAAGGGACAATGTACTCAGTGGCAGTATTCACTTCAGTATAATGGGATATTTAACCAACCACATTTGTATTTAGCAGACTTTGTGTACTAAGACACTTATACTTCTCTGACTGGACGGAAAAGTCAGTTTTAAGATCCAAGGAACATAAAGTTATGCCACCTCCATGTCCAGTGAAACACTACAGGGTTCAAACTAACTTTAAGTTTGAGAATACCACTACCTCAGCTGCTGCTGGCTTATTTTCATTAACCAAAAGCAATTCTGAAAAGAAGTATTTTCGACTTATTTATTTCTGTGCAGTTTTCCAGTCAAACTTATGAGCTGTGTGATACCCTTGATCTGCACAGTTTCTACCATTTTTCAAAGAACTATTTCCGCATTAGGGCGAAGAGTGGTGTGGGCGGGAGATGTGCGTGACTCTCAAATGAAGTTAACATGCTGCTGCTGTTCACATCTTAAACACGAAAGAAGGCTTATTGTAGCGGACATATATTCTTTGTACCCTCTATGAGACGTAAACTACCGGATCAACAGTATCTGGACACTCCTACGTTATGCGGAACTGACCACTAAACGTCATGAGAGGCCAACCCGCAAGTGTGAAACGAGGCGGGGGATTTTGCGTTGTCAGTCGAGAAGCAATTCAAATGGATCAAACGGCTCTGAGCACTATGGGACTTAACTGCTGAGGTCATCAGTCCCCTAGAACGTAGAACTACTTAAAACTAACTAACCTAAGGACATCACACACATCCATGCCCGAGGTAGGATTCGAACCTGCGACCGTAGCAGCAGCGCGGTTCCGGACTAAAACGTCTAGAACCGCTCGGCCACAGCGGCCGGCCGAGAAGCAGTAACAGCAAAATGGATCGATTAGGAGGACTCAGTGACTTCGAACGTGAGTTAGTCAGTGGATGTCACTTCAATACCAAACCCATCAGAACCATTTCAACACTTCTACAGTTACTCACGTTGACTGCTGGTAATGCGATTGTGAAGTGGAAACACGAAGAAACAACCGCAACTGAAACAATACCAGCCAGACCTCATGTACTGACTGACCCTGCTGTGTGGAGGATGGTGGTACAAAATCTCACGAAATCAGCGGATGGGATCACTCGTGAGTGCCAAAGCGCTACCAGGGCCCCAGTAGCACAACGACTGTGGGTAGGGAGTCAGGAAGAATGGGGTACAATGGTCAAGCAGAATGGTCAAGCAGCTCCTCTGAAGCTACACATTTGCTTAGTTGATGCTAAGCGATGCTTGAGTTGGTGTAGAAATGAACAATGGATGACCGGAAACAAATGATTTAGAGTGACGAATCACGCTATACCCAGTGGTAATTTGATGGAAGGGTTCACGTGTAGTGCCTACAGTGAAGCACTGAGGAGCTGGTGTTACAGTGTGAGGATGTTTATCGTGGTGAGTTTGTGGTGCACTTACTGCGCTTAAGAAAACGGCAAATGCAGAAGTATATTAACACATTTTATTGCATTGTGTACTGCGTACAGTAAAGAAACAATTCGGAGACGATAATTGTTTGTGTCAGCAAGACAATGCACCCTGTAATAAAGCAACATCTATGAGGCCAATGTAGCCCTACACATTTCTGCGATAGGCCACGGATATTTCAGGCGGATTCTTGAATACCTGCAGTTCTCGCCCGTGTCGTTAGTGAATACACGACCTTCAGCAGAATGTTACTCGCACTTCTGGGAATTGCCAATCCGGCCTCTCAGCAGGTTTATACACGAACGGATTTCTGCGACGGGCCTCGTTCGTCTAAGTCCGTCAGTTTTCGGCGTGCCGGTGGCTGATGCGCAACTCCTGCAGAACGACACGCTCACATCGGCTACCCCGCAATCTTCCTCAAATGATATTTACGTTGGTTATAGCTTTATATGTCAGCTTCGTGATGAAGTGCCTATCATATCTCTAATGGTCGTAGTTATTGTCATACACTACTGGTCATTAAAATTGCTACACCAAGAAGAAATGCAGATGATAAAGGGGTATTCATTGGACAAATATATTATACTAGAACTGACATGTGATTACATTTTCACGCAATTTGGATGCATAGATCCTGAGAAATAATGGCCTTGATACGCCTGGGCATTGAGTCAAACAGAGCTTGGATGGCGTGTACAGGTACAGCTGCCCATGCAGCTTCAACACGATACCACAGTTCATCGAGAGTAGTGACTGGCGTATTGTGACGAACCAGCTGCTCGGCCACCATTCACCAGACGTTTTCAATTGATGAGAGATCTGGAGAATGTGCTTTTTGTATCCAGAAAGGCCCGTGCAGGACCTGCAACATGCGATCGTGCATTATCCTGCTGAAATGTAGGGTTTCGCATGGATCGAATGGTGGGTAGAGCCACGAGTCGTAACACATCTGAAATGTAACGTCCACTGTTCAAAGTGCCTTCAATGCGAACAAGAGGTGACCGAGAAGTGTAACCAATGGCACCCCATACCATCATGCCAGGTGATACGCCAGTATGGCGCTCACTAATACACGCTTCCAATGTGCGTTCACCGCGATGTCGCCAAACACGGATGCGACCATCATGATGCTGTAAACAGAACCTGGATTCATCCGAAAAAATGACGTTTTGCCATTCGTGCACCCATGTTCGTCGTTGAGTACACCATCGCAGGCGCTCCTGTCTGTGATGCAGCGTCAAGGGTAACCGTAGCCATGGTCTCCGAGCTGATAATCCATGCTGCTGCAAACGTCGTCGAACTGTTCGTGCAGATGGTTGTTGTCTTGCAAACGTCCCCATCTGTTTACTCAGGGATCGAGACGTGGCTGGACGATCCGTTACAGCCACGCGGTCCGCAGCTCGTGGTCGTGCGGTAGCGTTCTCGCTTCCCACACCCGGGTTACCGGGTTCCATTCTCGGCGGGGTCAGGGATTTTCGCTGCCTCGTGATGACTGGGTGTTGTGTGATGTCCTTAGGTTAGTTAGGTTTAAGTAGTTCTAAGTTCTAGGGGACTGATAACCATAGATGTTAAGTCCCATCGTGCTCAGAGCCATTTGAACCATTTTGAACAGCCATGCGGATAAAATGCCTGTCATCTCGACTTCTAGCGATACGAGGCCGTTGGGATCCAGCACGGCGTTCCGTGTTACCCTCCTGAACCCACCGATTTCATATTCTGCTAACAGTCACTAGATCTCGACCAACGCGAGCAGCAATGTCGCGATACGATAAACCGCAATCGCCATAGGCTATAATCCGACGTTTATCAAATTCTGAACGCGATGGTACGCATTTCTCCTCCTTACACGAGGCATCACAACAATGTTTCAGCAGGCAGCGCCGGTCAACTGCTTGTGAATGAGAAATCGGTTGGAAACTTTCCTCATGTCAGCACGTTGTAGGTGTCGCCACCGGCACCACCCTTGTGTGAAAGCTCTGAAAAGCTAATCATTTGCACATCAGAGCATCTTATTCCTGTCGGTTAATTTTCGCGTCTGTAGCACGTCATCTTCGTGGTGTAGCAAGTTTAATGGTCAGTAGTGTATTTCACATATAAATAACACACTACATAAAATTCGAAAAATTTGCTGTGAATAATAGAGTTCGCTACGATTTTGCGTTCGATGCATATTAGAGCTTATAATGCTGCGTGTGAAATTTAGCTGACGCACGGAATTTTTCTTTAGACTTGAGAGGAGGTCTCTATCTATCACCGATCTCGGGGAAATTGATGTTATGTATCATACTCATTTGCGATTGCACGCGCCAGCAGTGAAGCTAGAATGAAATACTCATAACTCTCCTCATAGCTCAGAAACTGAGATATCGAAACGAGATTTTGGCAAATGACAGCACAGAAAGAAAAGCGTATTTTTGCATATGGTTGACAAGCGGAACTTTCTTATCTACCACTATATAGAAGTAGCTGCAGACTTTTGCAATGGACTGTTATAATTTTTTACGAGTCATCGGTAGCTGGTGAAATGAGGACTAGTATGCCTTTGGATCAAGCTATGTGAAGCAATTACACTTTATATTTGTACCGAGAATGTGCTTTTTCATAAGCTTCTGACCTGATTTTTCCTCATTTCCTTTTTTAATAAACAACTGTTTGAGGTTTCTGCCAGATTTCCAACTTCATTAGGACGTTAACGAGGTGACAGGGTGTAGACTTCGCTTTGCTCGGACAAAAGAAACAAATTTTAACATGGCGACAAGAAAAATCTTGGTGATACTCGAAATTCACCACTGATGAGTGTGTGGTTTTCAGGTTACAACAAGTTTTAGTTGCTACAAATGAAGTAAAAATGACCACATTGAAAACCTGGTAGAACTGTACCATGAAATACCTTGTTTGTGAAAACTGAAAATTTTGGAAATTTGTGGTAATGGCTTATGGGACCAAACTGCTGAGGTCATCGGTCCCTAAGCTTAAGCATTGCTTGATCTAACTTAAGCTAACTTACACTAAGGACAACACACACACCGCTGCCTGAGGGAGGACCTATCTGACGGGGGAGGGTAGTGGGGATGGGGGGGGGGGGGGGGGGAGGCGCGGATTGTGACAAGAGGCCTCAGACCGCTCGGTTTGTGAAAACTGACACATGAGCATTAGTCTACACAAACAGCATTGTAAAATTTGGTGTACAAAGAACTGTCTGAAACATTTCTAGACAGTATTCGAACTATGGAGCAAATTGTTGCCAAGCGAGAGAATACCTCAAAAACATGCAAGCAGTCACCATTTCCTGATGTTTATGCAAATCGCACATAATATATCGTAAGTAACATAAACATATTTTGTAACGAACTGTTTTTAGATGCAGAAAGCAAACCAGATTATAAAAATGTTTTATTACAGACTATTGATGATTCTGTATTCCAATAAAACTAAACGTACATTTTCTTGTAAGTGTAAAGCCAGAAAGGTGTAAGTCTTTGAAAGAAACGTAAAGGGGGTGGGGATGAGCTGTAGAAAGCAACACTGTAGTGGGCGCCGTTAATATGTTTCTTGTACTTTGTTCATTACTGTGGGCTGTTACAAATAACTGTGTTATATCTGTTATTCTACAGGTATTACGAATTAATATACTTGACAAAGGCCGAAACGGTGACGACCACAGTTCTCCTCTTAACGTCCTCCACACTTTCTCTCGAAGATATAACAACTCACAAAGTGCGAAAACGTACTACAATAGACAAAATGCCTATAAAACGAAGCAATGTGCAACGTACTTGCTTTAGACACAGTGAAATCTCCTGAAATCGGTCTCTGGCCTATTATGCATCCATGGCGGTCCTGGATCTGCGGATAAATCACGAAAACCCGCGATTTGCCTCCGCACACGAAAGGACCCGGTCTGCAGGTAAATAATAGAACTAGATCCGACAGACGGGGACTGAACATTAGTGGGAAACGACGGACCTCAGATCGGCTGGCCAGATCTGGCAGAGATATCCCTCGGAACTGGCTCGCGGTTCTGGTCCGTCGCGAAAGTCCGCTCGTGTATGGTCAGCTAATGATTTTTGGACAGTTACATTCATGCTCAGAGTTCCTATCGACTCTTGAGGAAAATGGGCTGCTGTTCCTCCACAGACATTCAGACACATGACTGAATGTGCCCCAGCAGTGCTCAAGCCATCAGAAAGGTGAAAGGTGGACACACCCCATATTAATGTCCACTAATAGTTGTAAGGATACTTTTGATCAGATAGTATTATGATGATTATCTGGCATTCTCACGATCATCCGTTACTATAAACGCACCTGAAGACAGTGTAAGTTAACACTGAAATCGATTGCAAATAAAAAAGCGCTATACACAGCTGAAGATATCATCCCTACTACAGAGAGATACATAACAGGTCTCGTCCGATGATCTATCGGGAGACTGATGTACAACATTCGATGAAGCCTGACTAACGTTACGAAAGGAAGCGCTTATTATTAGTGTTTACTGTTTTAATACTCTCTCACCACTCTCGATTCTTCGCACGCTTTCGGTGACAAAGTAGAAAATATGTACCTGCATTTTTAACTACGACATGATTGTACTATTATAGAGAACTACACCTTCAAATTAACATTGGACAGACTACTGAAGTTATCACACTTACCACAGCGAAATCTTAGCGCAGCGGTTATCTCTCTGTATTCCTCGAAAGACAAAAAAGTCTGAGACAGAGCGAGTTTTTTCTTTAGAAACGGACAAAAATAACATGCCACTCTAGAGCTGGGAATCCACACAGATAACATTTTTGCATACTCACCGGTAGTGCTCCAGTCAGGTTGTAGAACTGTCTCTGTATCAACTAATGACTGGGAAGGCCCACGCAACGCCTGGCGTTCTAAAGAGATCCGTACGGTCCCGTAACACTACCGAGAAGAGAGACAATCGTGTTTGGTGTATGCCTGTGGCGCATCGTAGTGCGTCTGCAACAGCAATTTGAGCAGTAGTTGGCACCACAATGACATAACGAAATGACACAGATCAGTTACATCAAGGACAGTTTCAAGCCAGACGCCTTGTAGCGTGCATTCCACCGACCCCGACATAAGTGGGTCAAGCGAAAGCTCATTGGAGAGCAGAGTGGAGGTCTGTTGGGTTTTCTAATGAATGTGGTTCTGGCTCGGTGCAGTGACGGACGTATGTTGGTTAGGAGGTCAGTTGAGGGCCAGCAATCAATCTGTCTGCATGCTAGACATGCTTGATACTGCAACTGGACTTACGGTATGGGGTGGGATTTCATAAGTCAGCAGGAGCACTTTCATGGTTTCTCACGTACCCTGTTTGCAAATTTGTAGTCAGTCTAGTGATTCGACCTGTTGAGATGCCATTCATGAACAGTATTCTAGGGGGAGTTTTCCAACAGGATAACACTCGCCCGCATACTGCTTTTGTAATCCAACATGCCCTGCAGAGTATCAACACGTTGCCTTGGCCTGCTCGATCACCATATCCGTCTCCAATCGAGCACATATGAGACATCATCGGACGGCATCATCTAACTGCATTAACCATCCCCATACTGACCGACGACGTGCAACAGGGATGGATCTCAATCCCACAAACTGACATCCAGCACATGTACAATACAATGCATGCAATTTTGCATTTTTGCATTGAACATTCTGGCGATTACTCCGGCTGTGAATGTGCCAGCATTTCATATCTGCAATGGCTTATCTCGCGGTTACTTAAACCTGGGGGTTTGCAATGTCAGTCACTTAAATATGTTACCTAGACAAATGTTTTCCTGAAATTTCATTACTCAACATTAATTATTTGTTAGTGTTGCGATTTTTTTCTATCGTTGTAGTTACTGAACGAATTTAAAATGTCATATTCCACTCATTAACAGCTATTATCAGATGTTAAAAGTTTTAACACAATAACTCAAGTACCAAGGGACCCAAGTAGTCGTTGGGATAAGGGTAACTGTGGAAATGAAGTGAAACCATCTTTAAATACGAGCCGAACAACGGGTAAAAATAGTCATGAATTTATGATACAGCCTTGTACATACATTTCCTTGCACTTAATTTTCAACAAAATTCTTCACAGAGCATTACAACATATTGATGTCAACGACATTTGACGTAAGAATGTATTCTTTGTATACTTTTAGTTTTTAATTTTCTTTAATGGATACAAACATGTTAGCTGACTTATTTAACCTTGAAAAGACTACATACATCTGTCTGTGAGTGAAGACGGGATTTGCTAAATACAGTACTGCTCTTTGAGGGGTTTGTCCCTGCGACTTGTTTATAGTGATCGCAAATGCAATTTTAATATGCTATTGGAAGGTATGCTTGGATTGGAAGGTGTTAAAACTTATCTGTGGTATTACAACAGCCTTCCCAGTCTGTGAGTGAAGACGGGAATTGGTAAACACAATCCTTCTATTTGAGAGGTTTGTCCCTGCGACTTGTTTATAGTGATCGCAAATGCAATTTTAATATGCTATTGGAAGGTATGCTTGGATCAGAAGGTGTTAAAATTTATCTGTGTTACTTCAACAGTTTTCCAAGTCTGAATCAGCTGAGCATTCATTGCAAACAGGGGACTCATGAGAAAATTGCGTAAATTAATAGTTGTAAAGAATGACAATATTTGGAAGAAGCATAGTCTTTGGCATAAGGGCGATGGCGACAATGACAAATATGTGTGTCGTTTTGGAAGGCATATTCGTTTAGAAAAGTCAACTTGTACAACAGGTAGAGATAATGGACTACTGCTGTGGTCATGGGTATTACCTATGACAATGCTGTATACAAATTATCCACTTAATTAGTAATTTAAAACAAAATTGTATTTGTAATAAGATAATTCGAAAAGGGAGTCTCTTATCCATGAGCAACAAGTTAGTTTCGTAAAATGTAGATATGACGTCATTTTGCCTATGATAAAAAGTCTCTTTTATGTTAAAATTTTCTATGAAATTAATGTTTCAGCGCAAAATTGGTACGCAATGCCAGGAGCCGTTTAAAAAACCTTTCTAACCATACCTCATTCATCCCTGTACGATCCCTATGTGTTGTGATTTTTCTTCTTGTATCTTTGAGATTAAATTACAATATTTTTTAGCTTCTTTTCATCCTGTAATAGTTTATATATATATATATATATATATATATATATATATATATATATATATATATATATGAAATCTTACATCAAAAGTTTTATACAATATATCAACTATTACAGGATGAAAAGGAACTAAAAATGTTGTAATTTAATCTCAAAGATACAAGAAGAAAATTTGTTCGACTGTCATACCAGAGGAATACTCTAAAAAACTTTTTTATCATTAAGAGACAAAGGACTAATTTCGAGATTCTTTTACTACTTCTAGTATTAACTACCCTTTTTGTTCTGATGTGCTGGCGTAAAGACGTACTGTATAGTTTCATGCCTATGTGTGTGTTAAATGAAGGTGTTAAATGATGAAAAATGTGTTTCATAATTTCTGTCAAGATCAAGCCTAAATCCCATACCAATGGAGTACAAATTATTCTGTTAATTCGAAAAGGAGAATTTTAGATGGAGGCGACGATCTTTACGACGGCGCTGCTCAACAATAGAGGTACGTGATTGTGCTCACTACTTCCCTTTGGTGGCCGCTAAGATTAAATTCGATGTGTTTTTACCGAGACATTCAGAACCTGCAATCTTCCTTTTCATATAAAAATAGGAGTCAGATTGAAAAAGAAATATTCTTAAATTTAAGTAACTGCAATTCTTTTACCCAGGCCACGGGGAATGATAGAAAGTACGTGCCTCTACCCTGATTGTACGATTGCAATCTCTTAGTGTGTTCGATGTAATTATTTTACACAAAAAAATTAAGATAGATCTTTCTCATCAGATCGCAACCACTCGTACGCGAATGTACGTACCCTCTGAATGTGTCTAGTCAGTCGTGCGCATTGTTCTAAAGTTTTTCTGTTAATATTCTGTGGATTGCATCTCCGCAATTAATTTTTGTTTATGCCGCAAATTGCACTTCACGCGAAGTATTTATTACGCAAGTGTCAGGCTCCATTTAATGTCAAAAAATTCCAAAGTACGGCTGACTAAGCAAACCGCTACCATAATTTCATATCTCTACAACTGCAATAACAAAAAACAATAACAAAAAAACAAAAACAATAACGGAGAGAGGGTACGTTACAAGTTGGCAAATGTGTATATGCCTTGTGACAGTGTGGCTACCGCTGTGTCAATAACCCACTTGAGACGCTAAACGTCCCAATTTTCAAGTAAGAGAATCGATTATTTATATTCTACTGGTTCAGTATATTTATATCTATTAATTTTCCAGTGGAAAAATTCTCCAATTGGAGCACAAAAATGTGGATATGCTCCTGTTTATCAATAGTCTCTTACTGAAAAGTGAGGTACCAGTTACCTTTAGCATCTTTAAAAATTTTTCCGAATTTTTTAGTATACAAACGTGTTCGCACTCTATTTAACATGCAGCTCACTTCTCATTCCCAGAAAACGTGTGCACAAAAACAGAAGAAACCTGGACCCCAATTGATAATGTTTTATTTGCTGAAACTCAAAGCAAAAAAAGAACTGTATACCCAGTAACACATGCTCTCTCTAGTCATGATGCACAATTAGTTAGGATAAATAACATTGTACCTTACAGTGTAGATAATGTAGTTAGAATAATTAATGACTCTCTGACAAATGTTTTTGAGAATAGTTTGCAAGAGATGGCCTGGAATGAAATTTACAGTGAATCAGATGATAACATAAAATTTTCTATATTTCATGATGAATTCATGTCATTATTTCATATCATTACGTGAAAATAACTTTCTGTATAAGAAGATAATTAGAAGGGAAGCTACACAGCCATGCAAAAAGCCATTGATCACCAGAGGGATTGAAGTATTTGTGAAAGCAAAAGGGAAATGTATAGTATCTGTTGGCAAAAACAATTAGGGATCCTGCAGTAGTTGCACACTACAAAAACCACTCAAACCTACTAAGAAAAGTTATTAAAAAGTCATGAACAATCACTTAATGTCAGAAATCAGTAATTCCAACAACAGCACTTAAGGCTATATGGAATTTACTGAAACAAGAGACAGGACAACCAGCTGCAGAACAGGATAGCACTACTATTGATCTGAATGAAGGCTTACAAAAAATAAGAGTTACACAGCAGATATAATTAATAATTATTTCTTAAATACAGTGGAAAGTATACCGACAAACAGTTCAATATAAAAATCACAGCGTGTGTTAAAAAAATAGCTCTCATAAAATTCAGTCATAAGGATATATCACCAACTTCTTCTTCTAAGATTAAGAAAAGTATTAATTCTCTCAAAAATAAAAGTTCTTGTGGTTTTAGTGGTGTTTCCAATAGAGTACTGAATATTTGTTTCCATATCATAAACACGGTCATGTCTCAAATACGTACTGCATCATTAAGTCAAGGCATTTTTCCAGAGAGACTGAAATTTGCCTTTGTCAACCGCTGTTTAAGAAAGGTGATGGAGAGATATCAATAACTACCCACCTGTTTCACTGCAGACATTATTTTCCAAATTTTTGAGGAAGTGATGTGTTCTAGGATAGTATCTCACCTGAGCAACAGTAATTTCATCAGCAAATCACAGTTTGGATTTCAGAAGGGTTGTTCTGTTGAGAACGCCATGTTAAGTCAACAATTTTACAAACATGAGATAATAAAATAGGGCCAGTTGGTATTTTCTGTGACCTATCAAAGGCATTTGACTGCATGAATTACACTATTCGTCTAAATAAATTTAAGTTATGTGAGATTGATAGTACACTCAAACAATGGATAACATATCTAACTAAAAGAATGCAGAAAGTTATGCTTAGTAATTCTACCAATATAGTCTGGGTACATCATTCTGACTGGGGAGAAATCACATATAGGGATCCCTAAGGCTTGATCTTAGCTCCACTACTGTTCCTCACATATATAAACCAACCTCCGTCTAATATAACTCTAGATGACTCTAGTATTGTAATCTGGCCAAACATACATACAAAAACAGAAGAATTGGTAAGCATTGTTCTTAAAAGTATCATTGACTGGTTTTCTGTGAATGATCTCACCCTCAGCATTAAAAAGACACAGCATATTCAGCTCTGCACATCTAGGGGTAGCACACCAATGATAACTGTAACTGTAAGGTATTCTTACTGATGAGAATTTAAACCAGAAAAAGCACTTTTGGAACTCCTAAAACAACATAGTTCAGCCACAATTGTGCATAGAACCATTGCAAATCTTGGGGAGAGACAACTCAAAAAGCTGATGTCGGCAGACATTTTCAGTCAATAATGTCATATGGAATAATGTTCTGGGCCAATCCATCTTTAAGAAAGAAAATCTCCATTGCTCAAAAACGTGTTGGAACATGTAGTGCCAACCCACAATCATCTTGCAGACATATGTTTAAGTAGAGCTATTGGCAGAATTGAAGCTGTGGGGACGGGTCGTGAGTCGTGCTTGGGTAGCTCAGACGGTAGAGCACTTGCCCGCAAAAGGCAAAGGTCCCAATTTCGAGTCTCGGTCTGGCACACAGTTTTAATCTGCCATGAAGTTTCAGCTGGTTAAGTAGTTGGGCATTCTGACCAAGCTCCACAGCATATTTATACCCTCACGAGGTTGGTTGTAAATAATCCACTGCAGTTAAAAACGAACAGTAATGTACAGAATTACAATACCACAAAGAAAAATGACATTCATAATTCCACATCAAGATAGTATTCAGCACAAAGAGGAGTGCACAATGTGTCAACTAAAGTCTTTCATCACTTAACCAATGACATAAAATGTCTGACAGACAGTAAATTAAAATTTGGAAACAAACTGAAAATTGATAAATCATTTTGTTCCACAGAAGAACTTCTATCATTATAATGTGTAAAAGGCGGTGGGTAGGTAATACTAACTCAAACCTGTATCTAAAAATGCTTATAAATGTTAACACACAGCATCATATTTACAAATTAATTTGCGATATGAATATAAAATGACTCGTTCCACATCATTACGATTTGCTGTAAAATTATCCAGGGGACAGAAACTATCTAACTAACTCCACTAACTTGATCACATCCGCTAGGTCTGTCGCTGTTAAGTAGCTCGTACCCATCCATTTCCACTAGCCAATTCTCACTCACTCATTCAGCCCAACTCATTGTCATTACCTCTTTGTCTCTCTATAACTGACACTGTACCCCAGCTCACAGCCACCGTCCCCTTCGTTCTGTCCTACTACTACTACTGTCTCCTCTCACTGTCTATGTCTCCTCTTGCTCTATCTTACTGCTACTATCTGATTCGTTCCTCCCCAGTGTTACAGGCTCTCTTCTCTGTCACTGTTTCTCTCTCTCTCTCTCTCCCTTGATATCATTATCATAGACTCTGTCTCTCATTATAACTGGCTTCCACCCACTTCCATTTTCTCCTTCTTTTTTATTTCTCTCCCACTGGCACTCTCTCCTTCATTCTTTTCCTAGCAATGTTCTGCCACTGTATCCCTCTCTTTCCCTCACACTCCAATTCTCTCCTTCGCTCTTTCGTTACTGCAACCATTGTCAACGACCTTCCAGTATTTATTACTTATCCGTCTCTTTCCCAGTGCCACTGTCTCCTTCTCTCTCAGCTTAACAAACCGCTAAAGTGTTCGCAGGTAAAAAGTTTTGGAATAAATCTTTTAAAGGTGCTGAGGAAGGCAGACTGAGGCAGCCAGTAGCCAATTTTTCAGTCAGAGTAACGGTACAACTACGAGGGTCGTTCAGTAATTAAAGAGACTAATTGGTCTGGAGAAAAAAAGAGTTTATTTTTACAAAACAATACTTTTTCTACTTTTCAGCATAATCCCCTTAAAAATTTATGCACTTGTTCCAACGGGCTACAAGCCTTTTTACCCCAGCTACAAAGAACTCTTTACCTTGATGTTTTTGAACCAATTTCCCACAAACTTCTTCACGTCCTCATTGTCCTGGTACCTCATCCCACATAATGCTTCCTTCAGTGCACCAAACAAATGGAAATCACTAGGTCCTAAATCAGAACTGTAAGGGGGACTAGGCAGTATTTCCCAGCCCATTCTGTCGATGGTTTCACTGGTTAGTTGAGCAATGTGAGGATGTGTGTTATCTTGTTGGAGAATCACAACTCTCCTCTGAGATCCATGACGTCTCTCTCTCATGGATGGCTTCACCTTGTTTAAAAGCAAATCCGATAGTATTGGCTGTTCATTGTACGCTGCTCTTCAAGATAATCACAAAAAACTGGACCTTCAGCATCCCAAAACACCGCCAACATGACTTGTCCTGCTGATGCTTGGGTTTTGAATTTTTTATTGACAGGTCAGTTGGTGTGCTTCCACTCCATTCCTTGTCTTTTTGATTCTGGGTCATATAGTGAACCCAAGTTTCATCACAAGTTAAAATTTTGTTGAGGAAGTGCTCACCTTCTCTTCCATAACGTTCCTTCACCTCTGTGCACACTCTTAACCTTGTTTCTTTGCGTAGACGCGTCAATTCCTTTGGGACCCATCTTGCACATATTTTAGGGTACTCCAGCTTGTTACAGATAATGTTATGAACTATACCAGTACTAACTTGAACCTTATCAGCTATCATTTCCACGGTCACACGGCGATCGACATGAATAATGTCATCAACTCGACTTTCAAGTGAGGGAGTTGAAACTGCAACTGGTCGGCCAGAACGGTGTTCGTCACTCACTGAGTAGCGACCATTTTTGAATTGCTCTACCTACTTGTAAACATTTACAAGTTTCATACAAACTTCACCATAAACTTTAGACATTCTACAGTATATATCCACTGGTTTTTCGCCTTCATCTTGTAAAAAATGAATAAAAGCACGTTGTTCAGCTAATGTGGACGTTTCAAACGGACTCGCTATGTTGAAATGTATTTTTGAAGTTATAAACAAAACAATGTTGATACATCAGCTGATCAGGCTCATCCCAGTGATGCCAACTTAAAGCCATAAAGGTATCAAACTTGTCCTACTAACAGTTTTTTCCTCAGACCAATTTGTCTCTTAAATTATTGAATGGCCCTTGTATATAATTTTACTGGTCGGACACAAAAATTTTGCATATGATTCAGTATTATAACAACATGGATTCCCAGAATCCTTCTGATGATAACAGACACACATTATAGTATGTTTCTCCGTTCTGTGTCACATTATAAACCAAGTTTCCGCCTCATACGGATTTCACGTACATATTTTACTTGAGCAAGTTTGGTAACGTGAAACCTCTGTACCATGAAAAAAGATGAAGATATCAAGAACATTTTCAAGGTTGTTCGGGGACGGGATCTTTGGAAAATATCGTACAAATTATAGACCTTCGCTGTGCCTAGCTGTCTTGGAATACGAGTCTCGGTTTTGGTACCCAAAAACCAGGTTTTTCGGGTTTTCTCAGGAACCGCCTATGATCTATTTGGTGCCTCCGTAAGTGCCTTAAACGTCACCGTAGACTATGTCTAATGGAAAAAGAACCAACTCATTTGCTCCATTAGCCTAAACTGGAGGAAATGTGTAATATTCAGACTTTCACTCTGTACTGTAGGATAGTTACAGTAAGACGATTGTTCTAACGGATGTACAAATGGTCCTTAGTCCAACGGTTATTCAAAACACTTGGCCCTACCTTTCTATCACTAATAGAACCCTTCAAGGTATGAGCACGGCAAAAATCCCTAATTATGCGCTGCGTTTTGGAACATACTAGACAGCATATGCTGTCGCATGCTTACCGATAACATAAGAAACCGCCAGTTGTTTATACTCGTACTATTTTCCTTCGCTGACTGGACTAACTGTTATGTAAGAGCAGAGGGCTACATCTGGTGCATTTGTAAAAAGTAGAGGAAGGTATTAAAACCACAGAGCAGATTGTCTGGGCTGGCTGACAACAATAATATAAGAAGATGAGCGAGCCACTCTGACACACACGGAAATGTCCAGCAAAAAGACAAGGCGAGATAAACACACGTAGCGAAAAGACGAAGAACAAGGCAAACAAAATGCACAGAAATGATGACAGAGAGTGAAATCAGAGGGAGGGCGGAAAACTGAATCTGCTGTTGAGGCACTGTCGGCCAACACCGTAGGCAGATACTGGGAAGGTTAAAAGTCCGCCGCACAGCGGCTAAAACTGGGCAGTCCAACAAGATGTGGGCGACAGTCATAGAGGAGCCACAGCAACACCAAGGTGGGTCCTCGTGACGGAGGAGGTGAGCATGTGTCAACCATGTATGGCAGATGCGGCGCCGGCAAAGGACAACAGATTCCCTGCGAGTGGCTCGCATGGATGACCGCATACGTTGTCTTCTCGATAACACGGAGTTTATTGGGTGTACTGAGGGTGCACCATTCAGTATCGCAGATCGTGAAAACTTTGTGGCAGAAGACCGATCGCAAATCGGTTTCGGCAGGCCAATCTCCAGAGTTGGTTTACTGGTGGCCTGTTTGGCTGGGTGGTCAGCAAGTTCATTGCCTGGTATCCCGACTTGTCCTGGGGTCCAGATGAAGGTCACTGAACGTCCACTGTTCTCGAGGTCATAAAGAGACTCATGGATAGTCATTGCTAAAGGATGTCGAGGAAAGCACTGGTCGAGAGCTTGTAGGCTGCTTAAGGAGTCACTACAGATGATGAAGGACTCACCGACACATGAGCGGATATGCTCAAGGGCGCGATAAATGGCTACCAACTCTGCAGTGAAAACACTGCAGCCTTCTGGCAAGGAATGCTGTTCAGTACATCCATTGTGAGTGTAAGCAAAGCCAATTAGACTGTCGACCATTGATCCATTGGTGTAGACTTTTTCTGAGCACTGGAAATCGCTGAGAGGAGAGAGAAATTGCCAGCGGAAGACCTCAGGTGGAAGAGAACCTTTTGAGCCTTGTGGTAGGTCCAGGCAAAGCCGTGGCTGAGGTATAGACCAAGGAGGTGTACTGAAGTGGGCTCACAGGAAACATGGTTGGGGGAAAGCATCAAGTTCATTAAGAGGCGACTGGGCACAGATGGCAAGGGGATTCCCAGTGCTGGGCCGCCGTTGCGGGAGATGGATCACTGTTTTAGGGAAAAGAAGACGGTAATTTGGATGACGAGGCGAACTACGAATGTCAGCGGTATAATTTGCAAGCAATAGTTGCCGCCAGAGTCGTAGTGGCGGAACGCTAGTTTCCATAAGGAGGCTGTTCACAGGGCTCATTTGGAAGGCTCCCGTCATGAACCAAACTCCACAGTGGGGGATAGGCTCCAGCAGACACAGTGCAGATGGCGATGCTGAACCATACACCACGCTTCCATAGTCAATACAGGATTTTATAAGGGCTTTGTACAGCTGCAGCAGTGTACCACGATCCGATCAGCACCCCAGTCGGTGTGGCTCAGGCATCGATTAATATTAAGGTGCTGCCAGCTTGCAGGCGAGGATGTGGTGTCGCCAAGTGGTATAGTGGTACAGGTCTTCATCAGGTCGAAAAAGAGGGCAATAAGGTGTTGTCGCCGGGAAAAGGCTGATCAAATGGCAGATTCAAGGTGCACCAAGCTGTCCATGGTGGAGCTTCTTTAGCTAAAACTGCCCTGGGACGGAGCCAGAAGGCCCTGAGACTCAAGAAGCCAACACAACCACTGGCTCATCATGTGTCTGACTAGCTTGCGCTTAATGTTGGTTAGACTGATAGGATGATAGCTATCAATATCTAGTGAGTTCTTACCAGGCTTTAGCACTGCAACAATGACACTTTCCGGCCATTGCGACGGGAATTCGCCATCGTTCCAGATGCATTGGAAGATGGCAAGGAGGTGGCGATGGAAATCTTCTAACAGATGTTTCAACAGTTGCGAATGGATGCGGTCTGGGCCAGGGGGTATGTCAGGACAGTCGGCACGAGCACTGACAAATTCCCACGCACTGAAGGGAGCATTATATGGCTCAGGGTGGCATGGAGCAAAAGAGAGGTGGCGTCATTCGACCCTCTGTTTGAGGAGACGAAATGTGGGATAACAATTCTTAGGTGCAGTGATGCAAGCATAATGCTCAGCAAGATGCTCCGTGATGATGTCTGGATCGGTAGATAAAGCTCCATATGTGGAAAAGCTCCATATGTGGGTCTGATAGTCGCAAAGTCGGTGGAGCTTTGTCCAAACCTGGGAAGGGGAGGTTCGTGTTCCAGTGGTGAGTACATAGCATTCCCAACACTCCTGCTTCCTTCGTTTGATGAGTAGGCGAACCAGGGCATGGAGCCGTTTGAAGGGAATGAGGTTCTCCAGTGATGATTGGCACTTACGACGTTGGAGAGCCCACCTACAGTCTCAAATGGCCACAGCGATTTCTCGTGACCATCAAGGCACTGACTTCCACTGGGGGCAACTGGAAGAACAAGAGAGTGCCGATTCAGCTGCAGCAATAATGGTATTAGTGATGGTGTGTATCACCTCATCAAATCAATGGTAGCATGCAATGGAGATTCCACCATGGTGATGGATGTGGAAGTGTCCCAGTCAGCCTTGGCAAGAGCCCACCTGGGAAAGTGGCGAGACGAGGGATGCTGCTGAAGGGAGAGGAAGAATGGAAAGTGATCACTACCATACAAGTGGTCATGTGCTCTCCAGTGGATATATAGGAGAGGGCCAAGACTGAAAATCAAGAGACCAATGGCCGAATATGTGCCATATGCCATACTGAAATGTGTGGGGGCACCTGCATTGAGGATGAAAAGGTCGAGTTAGGAGGTCCTCAACATTTTTGCCACAATCAGTTACCTTGGTTCCTCCCCACAAAGGGTTATGGGCATTAAAACACCCAGAAGGAGAATAGGTGGAGGGAGTTGCAAAATAAGTGCAGCCAATACATGGGGCAGTGCATCACCATCTGGAGGGAGGTAGATATTACATATGGTAATTTCCTGTATTGTCCTGACCCTGATGGCCACAGCTTTTAAAGTTGTTTCAAGGGGCACAGGTTCGCTACAGAGAGAGGTAAGGACAAAGATGCAAACTCCACCTGACAGTCTGCCACAGGCAGGACGGTTTTTGTAGTACCCCCGACAATCACAAAGGGTTGGGGTCCGCATTGCAAGATACCAGGTTTTCTGAAGGACAATGCAAAAAGCAGGTGTAACGCTTAAAAGTTGACATAACTCAGTCAAGTGGGAGAAAAAACCGCCACAGTTCCGCTGGAGGATGACGCTTTCTGGAATCAGGGAAGACATGTAGTGACCAAGGAGACAGGTCGTGTTGTAGCATCATCTGTCGCCACTGGTTGAGCATTTGTATTTGTCTCCTTTGCAGATGAGGTGTCGGTGAGAGCCAGGTCCTTGGGAGAAGCTAAAATCTCCACCTCATCCTCAGATGCAGATCTGGTAGGGAGGAGATGTGTTGGGACCACTGGAGGATCCTATTTCTTACTAGACTTCTTCTTCTTCATTTGCTTACTCTCTCGCTTCTCTGTAGGGGCTTGCCGGGAGGGCATCTCCGAAGTATCTTCAGAAAAAGAGGAAGACTGTGAAGCCCTTTGGCCAGCAGCTTGAGCCTCCTTCAGCCACTGGCGAGTGTCCACTGTGGCATTAGTAGAGACTTTGGAAGGGAAGGTTCCAAGGGACCCCCTCCTTACGAGAGGCACCAGAGAAGATTGTTGTATCTCCAGCTTGGGGGAGAAGACCAATGTCCCAGGCGATTGGGGGGTATTGCTCCTGAAGTAGGTGCTTTTGGAGCAACAGGAGAAGATGCGCCCCCTACCACCAAGGGGGCAGATGTATTCGGGCGGCCTGGAGGATCCACTGTATGTGGCAAGGAGTGTGAAACTACTGGCACATGAGAGGGTGATGTCGACGTTATTGAAACGTATGTGGATGTCAACCGAATGGTGAGCAATCGTTCAAATTTACCTTTAGCCTCTTGGAAAGTTAGCTGGTCCAGGGTCTTGTACTCGATAATTTTCCGCTCATTTTGGAGCACTGTACAATATGGCGAGCAGGGGGAGTGGTTCTCTCCATAGTTGACACAAGTTGGAGGTGGCAAACATGGAGTATTTGGATGCAGTATATGGCCACAGTCTTTACATGTGGCACTGATATTGCAGCGGGAAGACATGTACTCGAAATTCCAGCACTTAAAGCACTGCATATGGGGAGGGACGTAGAGTTTGATGTCACAGTGGTAAGCCATGACCTTGACATTTTCAGGCAGTGAATCACTATCAAAGGCCAAGATGAAGGCATTAGTAACAACCCTATTGTCTTTGGGTCTGCTGTAAACGTGGCAGATGAAATGAAGACCCTGCCATTCTAAATTGGCGCGGAGTTCGTCGTCAGACTGCAGGAGGAGGTCACGATGGAAAATAATCCCCTGACCATGTAGATGCTTTTATGGGGGGTGACGCAAACGGGAATATCATCCAGGCAGTCACAGGCGAGTAACGCCAGGACTGGGCGGGGGATGCTGTCTGTATGATGACTGCCCCACTTCTCATTTTTGACAGCACAGCCACTTCCCCAAACTTTTCCTCAAGATATTCAACAAAAAATTGAAGCTTCATAGCTAGGAAGAAGTCTCCATCCGTTCTGCTGCAGACTAAATACCTTGGTGAATAAGGCTCTTTCTTGTCCATGGATCTACGTCCATTCAGTGATGTGGCTAAGGAGGGGAATGATTTGGGGTCCTACCTCTCAGCATTAAAGTCAACTTTTCCTTTTTTAGAGACTGCTGGGGCCATTCAGTCCTCAGCAAAAGATAACTTGGTCCGCTTCATTGCAGGTCATCTGCCATGATGCCACCCACTCCGATCAGGAGCTCTCCCCACGGGCGCCACCCAGCCACAGCAAAGGTCACCTGGCACAATGGCTGTTGACAGGAGTCCTGATGCCCTGAGAAGATGGTCATCTACACCTTAGCATACTTGGGGAGTTCACAGCTCAGGCATCAGCAGTGCAATCCCTGTGTTGTCAGGGGGCTACCACCAAGTGGGTACATGATGGCCCCACCACACTGGTTCAAATAGTTCAAATGGCTCTAAGCACTATGAGACTTAACATCTGAGGTCATCAGTCCCCTAGACTTAGAACTACTTAAACCTAACTAACCTAAGGACAACGCACACATCCATTCCCGAGGCAGGATTCGAACTGCAACCGTAGCAGTAGTGCGGTTCCAGACTGAAGCGCCCAGAACCGCTCGGCCACAGCGGCCTTCCCCACCACAACGGACTGGCTTCCGTGCTGGATGTTGGGTGCCAAGAAATCGAAGATTGTCATGGAGGCGCAAGAGGACGTACCACGGAAGGTGTCCTTGCCCAGTTAGCTGAATTGCAGGTGGAGATGCAAAGCCATGACAAGAAGAGATGCAGGAGATTTAATCTAATTCCACTATGGATAACTGGCGCATCAAGTAAGGCGTCGTTCCCCAAATGACCCGCACTTCTGTAGAATTTGGAAAGTGGGAGGTCAAATCATAAAATGCGACCTGAACTTGTAGACCCAAAAAGTGGGAGGCCCCTTTTAGTCGCCAATTACAACAGGCAGGAATACCTCGGGCCTGTTCTAGCCCAAGGAGACATCGCCGCTACTTTGAATGTATAATTAGATATGGTTTACCCTAATTTTTTGTTAAGTCTTACAACCGAAACCTCACAGTTTTAAATAACACACGCAATCATAAGTTATGATCTGAATTTTAAAACTAAATTATTGCCACTGACGTATCTAAATTCCATGTTTTCTGTTCGACTGCTCATCGGCGTCGATAGTCGGTATGGCAATTTAGATAGTATCGAAACTCGATGTGATTCCTTCTATGTCCCATCCCTGCTTGGTATTGCTCCTGTGCCCAGTACTGTCGCTGGGTGCACTGTTGCCAGCGCGCCTCTCTGTGCAACTGCATCAAAGGAAGCCGCGACAGTAATCGCCATAGTAGCAGTCCGTGGTGCTCCAGATATCTCCGCACTGCCCGCGTGGAAACCTGTCTTGTAGCTAGCAAGCCGATTTGCTGAACTATGGACGAGGGGTCGGACAAAAAAAAAAGGAAGCACATCGAGGGATACATGCTTGAACATAAATGCATCTGCTACTGAAACTTGCAGGATGCGCTCTATTATTTGACCACTAACATATGCAATGTCCTCAGTACACTGAAGTATCAGTCATGGTCAGAACAGTGCTCTGTGTAGTTATAAGTGCATTATGTGGGAGCTAAGTGACCTCGAATACGAAAAATTTGTTGATGGTTGTGTGGTGCGTGCTTCTATGAGCAAGGTAACTGAACCGTTCAGTGCTTCTAGAGGCACCGTTTTGAAGACTTGTCGCTCATACAGGGAAAGCGGAAAACCATCAACCCCCTAAGCCACAATACAAACAAAATTGTGTGTTGAGTGATTGTGACGGATGGTCACTGAAGAGACAGACAACCGCAAAAGTTACTGCACAACTGAATGTCGCACTCGCGAACTCAGTCAGCATCAAAACAACATGAAGGGAGCTCTAGAAATAGGGAATTGCAGGACAAGCGGGAATTATGAAATCACTCATCAGTGACGCAAATGCCTGTAAAAGGAAACGCGTAGCCAAAGCCAAACAGTCTGGTCTATAGGGTATTGCAAGAAAGTGATTTAGTGGAAGTGATTTAGTCAGATGAGTCTTGTTTCACTTCTGGCGGAGTTTCTGTTACAACACTGGGACTTGGCTTGGGCTCGGTGATGAACTGGGCAACCATATTGTAGTAATCCAAGGGTGACATGGTTATTTCATATGGCGCATTACTGCCAAGGATTATGTGTCCATTTTGCCTCATTAGGTCCATCCCATGGTACAACATGTGTTCCCCAATAGTGATGCTGTGTTCCAAGACAAAAGAGCACCTGTTCATACAGCTCAATTCGTTCATAATAGGTTTTGTAAGAATGAGGATGATACTTTCGAATGTCCCTAGGCGTCCACAGCCACCAGATCTCAATATAACTGAGCCTCTGTGGTCTACTTTGGAAAGAACGATGCTTGATCTGTATCCATCTCCATCATGGTTATCTGAACTTGTCACTATTTTGCTGCAAGAGGAGTATAAGTCCCCCCCACGTGGGACTTGTACTGATCCATTCCTAGACGACTGGCAGGTGTTGTGTGTGCCAACCGCTTTCCTATACCATATTAGGCATATAAATGTGTTGTACGAGTGTTACCATACTTTCGTCCATCCCCTGTACATGACAGTCCTGTGTAAACCTGTATGCCAAAGCCAACAGTGTGTCTGCCCTCCGGGCCACTAATCTTGGAGGTCCGCTGAGAATCTATATAGCTTAGAGTATTGCCCTTCTGAACTCATCGGTCCTCATTTCACATGACAGTCATGGTATCACGACCAAAGCGAGCAGGAATACCGCAGAACTACAAACCACAGCCTTGGTAACCCCCAGACATGGCGCTGTCCATTCCAGGCATGTGCTGGTATCTATTTTTCCTTCTTACACGAAACTATCTCGTTTTCTCACAAACAGCTCGCATAGAAATGTGATTTCTAAATCATAAACTCAATCGTCATGCACAAACAGATCAGTCAAATAAAAACCTTAAAAGTTCCATAAAATTTCGAAAAGTTGTGTGATGGAGTTGATAGGTGACAGTACCCTTTCCTGAGGTTCAGAAAGTGGCTCACAGGTGGCAGAATGATGCTACAATGGAGGTGAAGGCTGCAGCGTCCACAACAAGATGGCTGCCAGACTGTTAACATGCACTGCCATTGAACAGCGATTTGTGATGGTTTTTTTGTGTAGCGAAGGTGTCTAAATAATCGAAATCCATCGCAGACTGACAGCGTAGTATGGCGATTCATGTTTGTCGTTGCAGAAAATTTGCAAGCGGTGTAGGAAGTTTAAAATCGGTGTAACTTGTTCAGAGGATGCCCAAAGACCAGGCCAGGCTCACCGCGTAGTGAGAGGGACAACCAGTGGCAGATGTTTCTTGGGGCCTCCATGGTGACGCCCTCCCAGTAATATCTATCACTTGAATTATTGCGGTATGTACGAAACTTAAATCAAAAATCGACTCATTTAATTTTCGTATGCCACTAGCTCTTGTATGCAAATGATAAATGTTTTTATAACGGGTAGACTACCAGCCCCTGTAAGTGAATGATCGATGTTTTTGAAATTGGTTGGCTGTCGGACTCCCGGCGAACCGTTCCGGTGGTTTAAAGACACGCAGTGGATGCGTGTGGAGATGTTGGGAGTTGGGTGGGGACAGTGCTTTGCGTAGGCCTGCTTGGGACGGCATCCTCACGAAACAGGGGAATTAAACGCGTAATGCCTCGCCTGTGGTAGTACTTTTGTTATTTCGTTGTGAATCACATTGTTTGGAAGTGAGACCTAGTGACTAACAGATGTGCTAGTTTTTCTGTTTAAAATGAATGCTGTAAATAGCGTAAACAGTATTTTAGCTACTGGTTGTCAAAATCTTATGTTTGGAAGAAATTTGGAAATGAAAAGATTAGGACCACCAAGACCTAATTTAAACATTGTACATATCAAAATGTGTCCAACTGCGAAAATTGCTTTACCAGAAAATTTACTTCTTCTTCATATAAACACACGGACTGGCTATGTGGCTGTGAAAGAAGAAATGCTTTCTTGTGTTACACGTTTCTGCTAATAAATGTCGCAGAACTTGCTTGGACCACAGATGGGGTAACAGACATTAAACACTTGGTCGACAAAGTTAAAAAAAATATAAATTGAGTTACTTCACATAAACAGTAGCATCGAGTTTGTTATGCTTGGCAAGTATGATATAGGATGTCAGCTGGAAACAGCTTACAGAATGATGATTAAGAAGTTTAATGAAGATGTTTCTAAGAATCATTAAATCCTTAGCAAGCTGATCGACTGTATCAAGTTCTGTGGGAAGTTTGAACTTGCACTAAGGGGACATGACGTAATGGATGCTTCAGAGAATCCTAGTATTTTTCATGGTTTGGACAATCTGATGGCAGAACGAGATTCCTTATTGAAGGAACATGTTGAAAAGACCAATAATCACGTATTTTTGGGGCTTTCCAAAACAGTTCAGAATGAGCTGCTGGACTCTATTTATGCTAGTCGCCGTGAGTTCGTCTGTAAAGAAATGTCGCAAAAGGATTACGTCATAATTGAAGTTGACGAAACGACAGATTGTGCAACCTTGTCTCAGCTCGTATTTTTTGTTCACTTTGAATTAAAAGGGAAGTATATGAGAAATTCATAAAGTTCATAACACTCAAAGATCATACAGCTGCGGGAATAAGCAGTGAAGTGTTAAACGAACTTAACAGATTAAAGATTACCATCTCTCCAGAAAAACTAATAGCTTAGAGTTATGATGGAGCATCAGTTATGACTGATAGGCACAATGGAGTGCAGGCAAGAGTAAAGGGAGTGTATGAAAGAGCCAATTTTGTACACTATTATGCCTACCAATATGACGTCATTGTAGAGCGCTGTGCAACGCAACACAAAGAACTTCGCATATTTTTAGCAGTTTACAGGGATTCTCTACTTTCTTCTCAAAGTCAGTAAAGGGAACTGCCACACTGGATAATCTTGTGAAGAAATGTATTCCAAGAAATACTGATACAAGATTAAATTTTAAAATGCGATGTGTGATACCATATTTAAGTATAAAAAAGAAATAGCTGAGTGCCTTGGGATCGTTGAGGATGATGACAGCAGCGATTACTCGATAACCAGGAAAGCAGTTGGACTTCAGAAACTTCTCAACAATGTCCAAGAGTTTCTCTTTTGGCTTGAGTTTTACAGTAAGCTTCTGTCTCACTGCGACATTTTGTTTATCAGCTGCAATGTAGAGATGGTGATAGCATGAAGCTCTTAAAAATGTCTCTGATTTCAAGCCATACAATTAATGACAAATTCCCTTCATTTTCATCATCTTAGGGGTAACGGGAATGACAATGAAGAGATCGCCTGTCCAAAACGTTTCTGTTTTGTAAACACACGTAGAATTGTTGCAAAGGAAGTTATGGCTAACACTGACGAGCGTTTCGTTCAAAAATGGTTCAAATGGCTCTGAGCACTATGGGACTTACATCTGAGGTCATCAGTCCCCTAGAACTTAGAACTACTTAAACCTAACTAGCCTAAGGACATCACACAACACCCAGTCATCACGAGGCAGAGAAAATCCCTGACCCGAGAGCGTTTCGTATTTAGCAATCAAGTTTCAGCAGCTACATTATTCCAGCCATGTTTGTTTCCAAAACACAATCTGTTACTCAAAGACAATGGATTTCAGACAACAGTTAAATCATTTGGCCTTAGCGAAAATGTACTGCGACAGGAATTGACAGTGATATACAGCAGAAGTGATTTCCAGACCGCAAATGGAGCTGTAATACTTCCGAATTGTATCTACGAAAATAACTTAGAAGCTGTTTTATCGAAATAAGTGAAACTATTACAAATTATTTGTTCAATAGCAGTGATAACATCTGAAAGTGAGAGATGTTTCTACACACTGAAAAGAATAAAGACTTTCACTATATATACAATGATAGAAGAGAGACAGTGTATTAGCTACATGCTTTATAGAGAAAACATTTTTGAATGTGCATTATTTTACTGAATTTGTAACTGATCGCTTTGCTGCAGGGAAGGAGAGGAGAATGGAGTTCGTATACAAACTATTAACTAAGGTAAGAAGGCCGTTTTCATTTTATTCTGTAAATCAGTGTCTTGCCTGCAGAAAATATTAAAAGCTATTTATTTGTGCGTCAATTTTTATGTTTTACTATCAGAGTAAAAATTGTGTTAGGTGATGGCTTAAATCACGTCACTTGCTAATACATAAATGCTATATTTCCCCCCTTCAAGAAACGTTCTGAAGAGAGAAAATATTGCATGTGACTGTTCAGTCGCCCCCTTAATCTAAAACCCACCGGCCGCCACTGCGGACAAGAACATTGCATTAGTGGAGTAGCTTGTAAAGAACAGATAGGTAACTCTGAACTAAATAATGACAAATTTGAAGATTGGTATTGGTTCAGCGTAGAATATTTTGCAGAATGAACTGTACTTCAATAAGATGTCTAGAAGATGGGTGCCATGACAGTTGAAAGCTGAATTGAAAGACCATTGCGTCGATGCCTGTGAAGAACATTTGCATCGTTTCCACAGTGAAAACGACGAATTTCTGGAAAAAACTGTTACAAGTGATGAGACTTGGGTCTACTATCACCAAACAGATACGAAAATGTCAAGCAAAGGATGGCGCCACAGCTCGTCGCCAAAACCAAAGAGTTTCTGCACTCAACCGTCTGCAGGAAAAGTCATGCTCATTCTCTTCTGGGGTGCAAATGGAGTAACTTCGGAGTATTACATGGCTAGGAGAGTGACGATAACCAATACTTCTTATTCAGACATGCTGAAAAATCAACTTTGCATTGCAGTGAGGAGTAAACAACGAGGACTTTTTACTTCAGGAGTATCGCTACAGCATGACAACGCCTGAGCATATACGACCCATAAGACAACTGAGACTTTTCAGGAGATTAAATCTGAATGTCTGGTATATCTTCCTTATTCACTAGATCCTAGTGACTTTCATCTATTCGGTGCTCTCAAGAGTTCCAATGGGAAGCAGGCTTTCAGAAGCGACGAAGAGGTGAAAACCGCGGTGCATGACTGGCTACACACACGACCAAAAGAATTCTTTCATTGTGGTATGTATGCACTACCGAAGCGGTGGAAAACGTGCATGGAGACTACATCGAAATATGACATGTGACATGCAATCTTAAGCATATAGTATACCCCATGCTGAAGATGACATCTGTCGCACGCTGCCCTCATGCTATTGTGATTTAAATGGCCAAAAGTGGATGCATGCTGCTGACTCTGGTATTAGTGCTCATCTGTTGCAGTCAGGAGGTTTTGCAAGTCTGCTGTACCCGATGAGGCTACTCTTTCGAGTAGTGTTTAGGTCTGTGGGTGACTGGATTCTTTCCAACCCATACAGAAACAACATCACGGTCTGAAAGCTGTTCATAATTCCAAGTAAGTAAAGCTTAGTTTGTATTGTTACTCATGTATCAGAAAGCATCACATACATGTGTAGCCGTTTAAATAATTCATCGATTGTCTTTTTGTTGACTCTTGTGCATTGTAAGACAATCTACAGGAATGTGGACGTTCGATTTCTCGAAATAGAGGTAAGCACCATTTGTCTGAGGAAATACAATATAACTGTATAGCCTGTGTCACAATTCCAAAAATAGGAACAGATAAATGGTCAAGAAGTAAGTAACAAATTAAACTGTCTGTGGTAGCGTCTGAAGATCATAGCGCCACGCAATAGTTGACAACACATATTGATTCCACAGGTATTGCCGATGTCTCGCTGCAACCTGCAACGACCAGTGGGAGAGGCTGAAGAATCCACGCCCTCTCTCTCAGCACAGCAGCGCTCTCACATGGAGCTCATTATAGAGCAGAACATGGAAGCAATCTGCCCAGTTCATGAGCTCAGCTTAAGGAGTCAACGTTATCGAGTAGGACTAAAGGGTTATTGAAGTTGGATATACTTACGGAAATGTACTTTTGTAAATGCTGAACATTGTAATTCAAGACATGAGTTTGTGATTTTGTCCATCAGTGAAAGCGCTAATAGTCAATTACAGTTGTAAATGCTCAAGCACTTCTGTGGCGAAGAACTGTATCAAGTTAAGTAAATCTTTTTATTCAGTCACATAATAAAATGAACTAATATTTCACAAGTTATATTTACAGTGAGCTATCTCCATGAGCAATGAACACCCCTAAGTTGTGGCTGGATGATTGTAGTTGGACCTGGTCGTAATATTGTCACGTAGAAGAATGTGTAAGTAGATGAATGACGAACACTAACTTCACTTAACGAAGGTTTATTGAGCACTTGCAAATACAAGAGCGCGGAGCGAACTGCCTCCGGCCAGTACACATACAGTATATATACAGCTACAGAACATTTCAGTACAATGATTCTTGCCATTTGTGGATACTTCTAGAATGTACTCGAACCGAATATAGAAATTAAAACGTTAATTCAGGTGAGTTTTGAACTCACGACCTTCCACGTTACAATCTAGTACCATAAGCACTATATTACGGCGACTGCGCTGCTCAGCTTTTTCTGCGACAATATAGTTAGTGAAAGGAAAGCTCTCAGAGTTTTATTACAAATTTTATGAATGTTGTGATTAAAATTCTTCTGGGTATTATGCCGGGTCATTGAAAATAAGATCAAAGAAGAATTAAAGGAGCTACAACACACGTTTCGTGCCAACGGCTATGATGACATCATACGAAAGGTAGCTAAAACCAAAGGGAGCAGAACATGAGAAGAAGGCAAAGAAGAGAAGCTTCCACTGGTACACTTACCGTATGTAAAAGGTGTCAGTGAACGGCTAGGCAACATCCTCCGCCGACGAGGTTTCAAACCGATTTTTCGAAGCAGTCACAGGATCCACGAAATGATAGGTTCCACCAAGGACATAGTCAACAATCTTAACACTGCAGGTGTTTACAAACTATTGCCTACATAGGAGAAACAGGGAGACCTATCAGCTTACGAGTAGCAGTACACGAATTCTATGCGTGATTAAAACAACATAATAAATCGGCGCTAGCGGAACACCACCGTGACTGTGGACAACCTATCAGGTTCTAGGTAGCCCGTGTACTGGCGGAAAGAATCGTGTATGCGAGAACGCAAAATGCGGGAGGCGATCGAAATTATTAAGCAGCCTGACAACACCAACAGAGAAGATGGCTACAAACTCCCGGCGTCCTGGCTGCCGGCCATCACAGTCAACGGGCCGCGAGCGGTCGCGGGGCAGAAGCTTCACGGGACACGGACGTATCTCCACAAACAGCTGTAGAGCAACAGTCAGTCCACTTCTGCGCACACCAGGAGGAAAACTTGCAGACCAGAAGCTGAACGCTGATTGGCGGACAGCTACCAATCGTTGACGACATGGACATCCCCGAATAGCCTTTTTTCTTCCATCTTCCCTTACGTCATGACTTGCCAATCATATTAGAGGGCCAATTAAAAGTTTTACAACAGTGACGTCAGACATCGATAGTCTGTAATAAATAGAAGCACCTATCCCCATGCAAAACCAGTCGTGCCCTGAGGCAGGCCGTTGTAATTAGGCCGAAACGTCGGTTTTAGTTTATTATTGTTGTTAGTTTTAGCAATGACGTGGCATAATACCCAGATGAATTTTAATCAATATGACACCGGGTGCGGAAGCCTACGTTCTTATATTTACGAATGTTCTTCGTGTCCACACTTCATCACACGGCACGCATCCAATCGGTTGACCATTTCGGCCCATTAGCTACACAGTATATTAGGAATGGAGGGAAAAATAGCTGCTGTGGTGCAGTTCTGCAAGTCTTCGACATTCTGTGGTAGAGGTGGAACATGAGTGCTTTCCTCGATGTAACCCATCAACAGGGTTGCCATATTTCCCAGAACACCGGGATTGCACCGGGTTTTGTAAATAAATAACGTCTGGCTGACTGAAAGTCCAGGATTTTGAACAAAAGTCAAGGAAATACAGTTTTAACGCCCGGCTGATGTCTTCAAACTGCGATTAATTTGAATTGTTGGCGCTCAAAAACTATCGTTTACATTTTACTTTATCAAAGAAGGAAGTACCTACTGTATAAAATTATCACCTCTTCCAACGTACTTCCGGTGTTACCGCTTCCTTCTCAACTGGTAGTCTTCCTGGTCATAATGTTAATGCAGTAATGAATACTTACTGGATTGAAGACAGAAATAAGTTAAATTTGGAATCAGTTAGGGTCATTCTTGACATCCAGTATAATACGGTAATGCCAGTTCTGAATTCTGCCCATTAATCCAAGGGAGGCGCAGGGCACATGCGAAACGTGCGGCAAAACGGTCGCCACATCTGCGGGGCGACAGCGCAGTGGCAAGTTTACCGCCATTGACAGACTGCCTATTGGCTTCGGTCTCGGGTTCTTCGGCCGACATTCATCTAATGATTTTTCTGACGTTTCGCCAGCACGAGTGGCTGGCATTGTCAAAGCTTCACTCTCCATTGCCGGTGGTGAACTGGAGGCGAGCTCGCGGCCGCAGACTATATGTACCTGGCGCGCCAACGTCCGAGGGCTTCTCCACGGTCATTTCCGGTGCGGTTCTCCTCTTGTTACCTGCGACGGTCGTTTGCTGCAGTACGGGAAGCCGGGATCCGTTTACCTTAAGGCTTTCCTCTTTCTTGTTGAAACTGTTCGCGTGTTTTTGGATTTCTACAGCTTCTCTGAACAAGCGCGTGTGATAGTGCTTCTCTACAGCCAGAACTTCCGTGTCGGCGAATTTTATTACGTGGTCGGTCTCATTCAGTGCGTGCTCTGCCACGGCCGATTTCTCCACCTGCCCCAACCTGCAATGTCGCTTATGCTCTTTGATCCTGGTGTTAATGGATCGTCCAGTCATTCCGACATAAACTTTTCCGCATGTGCAAGGTATACGGTATATTCCCGACATTGCAAGTGGCTCTCTTTTCTCCTTCGCCGATCTAAGACACTCTTTGATCTTCCTTGTCGGTTTGAAAATCGTCTTTACGCCGTGTTTGCGTAATATACGGCCGATTCTGTCTGTCACTCTGGGAATGTATGGCAGAAAGGCCGTACCCAACATTTCTTTTTCTGGTTCCTTACTTCGCCGAGTGTTTGGCTCTGTTACACTTCTAATGTAATTTGTGGAGTACTCAATTCTCCTCAGAACAGTTTCCAGGTGTTACATTTCTCGTTTGAGGTGTTGAGGCTCACATATTCGTCCTGCTCTCGTTACGAGCATACTAATCATGCCTCTTTTCTGGCTCGGGTGGTGGTTTGACAGTTTGTGGAGGTATCGGTCCGTGTGTGTCGGTTTTCGATACACGCTGTGTCCCAGGTTTTCGCCGTCCCTTGTGACCAGCACATCTAGCAATGGCAGTTTCTTGTCCTTTTCTACTTCCATGGTAAATGTTATGTTGGCATGGAGGCTGTTCAAGTGTCTCAGGAATTCACCGAGCTGTTCTTCACCATGGCTTCACACCACGAAAGTATCATCGACGTACCTGTACCACACCTTAGGTTTGCAAGTCGCCGAGTCCAGTGCCTGTGCTTCGAATTGTTCCATGAAGCACAGGCACATGCGGAAAAGTTTATGTCGGAATGACTGGACGATCCATTAATACCAGGATCAAAGAGCATAAGCGACATTGCAGGTTGGGGCAGGTGGAGAAATCGGCCGTGGCAGAGCACACACTGAATGAGACCGACCACGTAATAAAATTCGCCGACACGAAAGTTCTGGCTGTAGAGAAGCACTATCACACGCGCTTGTTCAGAGAAGCTGTAGAAATCCAAAAACACGCGAACAGTTTCAACAAGAAAGAGGAAAGCCTTAAGGTAAACGGATCCTGGCTTCCCGTACTGCAGCGAACGACCGTCGCAGGTAACAAGAGGAGAACCGCACCGGAAATGACCGTGGAGAAGCCCTCGGACGTTGGCGCGCCAGGTACATATAGTCTGCGGCCGCGAGCTCGCCTCCAGTTCACCACCGGCAATGGAGGGTGAAGCTTTGACAATGCCAGCCACTCGTGCTGGCGAAACGTCAGAAAAATCATTAGATGAACGTCGGCCGAAGAACCCGAGACAGAAGCCAATAGGTAGTTTGTCAACAAGTGGCCACGAAAGCCTTGACAATTTTGTTTTACCGCCATTGTTGGACAAGATGAGGCGGAAAAGGGACACGTTTCTTTCTTATTTTGTTTTGAGAGTAGCCACTGTTGAGTTTATGTGACCGCGGCTAATGCCACACTAGGCGTTTACCTCCCCTCAATAATAGCGGCTGAAAAAGTCTCCACACTTCTAACGATCATAATAGCGACGGATGAAGTCACGCCGACAAAACTGGATGCCGCGCTAGTGACGAAAATCGGTGGCTTCTCCAGTTGTGTTACAAACAGCCACGAGAGACACCATGCATGATGGGCTGTCATTCAGAACTTAAAAATTTAGCTACAGTAGCATTATATGTAGTTTGTCGTCGCCAACGAAAAATGCGAATTCATCCAATTATTATGAATCGTCCGAGTGAAGGAAAGTTTGCGTTATTACACAAGAAACTTAGGAATTATCAGGAGAAATTGCTCTTATGATTACCGCATGACCGTAGCATCTTTCGACTTACTGCTGTCGAATATTAAAACCAACCTGCTAAAGAAGGATACTAAGTTACGTGATCGTGTTGGTGTAGAAGAAGAACTTGCATTAACCCTGAGGACTTTATACAGAGTTAGTGATTTATTAACATGAACATACACTTAACATAACATTAACATAAACTACGAGGGTTGCCAGAAAATAATGCACTGCATTTTTTTCGCAGCCGAAAACAATGCCACGAATGCGAAACGTTACGTATGTATTATTTGAAGTCTCCTGAGTGAGCGCGCCAAGTTTCCGTCACTTCTGACAAATCGCGTAGCTGCAGCACAGTTTCAAAATGGCGTCTGTAGGTGATGTACGTCACAAGCAATGTGCCGTCATTGAATTTCTCACTGCGTAGAAAAAAACTGTGGGGAATATTCACAAACGCTTGTGCAAAGTCTATGGCGCATCTGCTGCCGACAAAAGTACAGTTGGTGGGCACGGAGGGTGCGGTCATCAGAAGGCGTTTTGGCGGAGCTCCACAATTTGGAACGGTCGGGGAGACCATCCACAGCTGTCACACCTGACATGTTGCAGCGAGTTGATTTTGTCATTCACGAGGACAAACGCCATTAAAGGATGCCATTCGTGGAAGACATTTTGAGGATGGCGAGCGAGGTAATTCACACAGCGAAGCACTGGCTCCGCCACTAGGACAAGGATTGGTACCAACAGGGCATGCACGCCCTTGTTTCGCGCTGGAGGAAGGCCATATAATGGGATGAACATGACGTGGAAAAAAAGGCTGTGTAGATAATTCCGTTCAATAAAGAAATGTTGAATAAAAAAAAGCGGTGTATTACTTTCTGAGCAACCCTCATAGGTCGATTTAAAAGAGTTGACGTTACTCGTTCATGTTATGTTTCAAGTTCATGTCAACTGCTTAATCACTTGTAATCTTCAAATGACAAAATCGCGTCTTCATCTGCCACTCGAGCAGTTGGTGTAAAATGAGTGACTGGCCTCTCAGGAGTGTAGCACTTGGTTTGCTTGTCGGTATTGACGTACCTGACGGAGCAGTATTTGTGAACGTCAGTAGCAGTGCTACTGTCTGCAGTCTTTCGGCTGTAAGATTTTATTAATTCTAGTGTTGTTATTTGAAGGTCTACTTTATACTTGGTAGTCATTTCTATTAAGTAAGGGAAAAAGAGATCTCAAAAACAACTCATTAGGATGCCTTTGTGACACAAGTTGAACTTTGTGTCAAAACTGTTATCAAGTCTCTTTCAAATGGGTCCTGAAGTTTATTTTTTTGCTTTAGGAGCGGAAAGCTTAGCAGCAGTGTAAGGTGGAGGTACACTGTCTTCATTACAGTTTTCCGTTTCATCGTCCTCAAGGGCAGAGGTATCATTCATATTTCCGGAGGTCCTGAAATTAAAAGAAACATTTTTGGAAAAACCCACATACCACTTTATACTGTACGAATTTGTGTGATGTGATAAGTATATAGTAAGTCTGTATTAAGTAACTACCATATCAACTGGAAATACATTTAAATGTTACAAAATTGCAGAAAAAACGTTTCACTTACTGCCTGAATTCAATGGCTTCTTGCAGGAAAGACATCTGTCAACGGTAGATTTTTTTTTTTTGCCTTCATTGTGTTATCACTCTTCTTAATTTTTTGCAGTTCTTTCAGGCGGCTACTATATGCATCACACATATTTTTCCGCCGCTTTTTTTCTTCTTTTCCTGTAGGAACGTTATAAACAATTGTTTTTACGCCTACTCACAGAAATTAATTTCCATCAACCTGATACTCCGTTTTATACTCTAGTAATTTATAACAGGTATCTTGGGAATGGGGTGCTCCGTGAAGTCTCTATACTACGGTTTTTAGCTGATCGCTCAACTTTTGCTTCTGTAATTGAAGATACATGCAGATAAATTTGGAGCTGCTTACAGCTAAAGTCTATGCCAATGCCAACGAAAGCGCACTTACAAGAAGTAGCTTTGAATTTTGAGAAAACTACAAATTTTCCTCACTGCGTAGGTGCCACTGACGATAAGCACGTGTGTCTGGCGAAGCCCTGGAATGCTGGTCGTATGTAAAGTACACAAGCGGCAAGACCCAGTCAATACCTTCGCTGCGCAGTGCCGATGGTACTTGTTACCGACGACTGTGCCGCTAAAGCGGAGTTATTGAACACAGTTTTCCGAAATTCCTTCACCAGGGAAGACGAATGGAATATTCCAGAATTTGAAACACGAACAGCTGCTAACATGAGTTTCTTAGAAGCAAATACCTTAGGGGTTGCGAAGCAACTAAAATCGCTTGATACGGGCAAGTCTTCAGATCCAGATTGTATACCGATTAGGTTCCTTTCAGATTTCGCTGATACAATAGCTCCCTAATTAGCAATCATATACACCGCTCGCTCACCGATAGATCTGTACCTACAGACTGGAAAATTGCGCAGGTCGCACCAGTATTTAAGAAGGGTAGTAGGAGTAATCCATCGAACTACAGACCTATATCATTGACGTTGGTTTGCAGTAGGGTTTTGGAGCATATACTGTATTCAAACATCATGAATCACCTCGAAGGGAACGATCTATTGATACGTAATCAGCATGGTTTCAGAAAACATCGTTCTTGTGCAACGCAGCTAGCTCTTTATTCGCACGAAGTAATGGCCGCTGTCGACAGGGGATCTCAGGTTGATTCCGTATTTCTGGATTCCGTATTTCCGGAAAGCTTTTGACACCGTTCCTCACAAGTGACTTCTAATCAAGCTGCGGGCCTATGGGGTATCGTCTCAGTTGTGCGACTGGATTCGTGATTTCCTGTGAGGAAGGTCGCAGTTCGTAGTAATAGACGGCAAATCATCGAGTAAAACTGAAGTGATATTAGGTGTTCCTCAGGGAAGTGTCCTGGGACCTCTGCTGTTCCTGATCTATATAAATGACCTGGGTGACAATCTGAGCAGTTCTCTTGGTTGTTCGCAGATGATGCTGTAATTTACCGTCTAGTAAGGTCATCCGAAGACCAGTATCAGTTGCAAAGCGATTTAGAAAAGATTGCTGTATGGTGTGGCAGGTGGCAGTTGACGCTAAATAACGAAAAGTGTGAGGTACATGAGTTCCAAAAGAAATCCGTTGGAATTCGATTACTCGATAAATAGTACAATTCTCAAGACTGTCAATTCAACTAAGTACCTGGGTGTTAAAATTACGAACAACTTCAGTTGGAAAGACCACATAGATAATATTGTGGGGAAGGCGAGCCAAAGGTTGCGTTTCATTGGCAGGACACTTAGAAGATGCAACAAGTCCACTAAAGAGAGAGGTTACGCTACACTCGTTCGTCCTGTTAGAATATTGCTGCGCGGTGTGGGATCCTTTCCAGGTGGCATTGACGGAGGACATCGAAAGGGTGCCAAAAAGTATGATACGCGAGTTGGGATGGAAGTCATTAAAGCAAAGACGTTTTTCGTCGCGGCGAGATCTATTTACGAAATTTCAGTCACCAAGTTTCTCTTCCGAATGCGAAAATATGTTGGTGAGCCCAACCTACATAGGTAGGAATAAGGAGATACTGGAAGAAGCATATTACTTTGCTTCTTCAATCAATTAAGTTCAGCTACTATTGCTCTTCGTATAATTGCTTGTCTTGGAAATACGAATCAACCTTCCGACGTATTTCGCATTACTCAGTAATGTCGTACGGAATAATATACTGGGGTAACTCATAACTTAGAAAGAAAATACTGAGTGAAACTTCCTGGCAGATTAAAACTGTGTGCCCGACCGAGACTCAAACTCGGGACCTTTGCCTTTCGCGGGCAAGTGCTCTACCATTTGAGCTACCGAAGCACGACTACGCCCGGTACTCACAGATTTACTCCTGACAGTATCTCGTCTCCAACCTTCCAAACTTTACAGAAGCGCAGGAGAGCTTCTGTAAAGTTTGGAAGGTAGGAGACGAGATACTGGCAGAAGTAAAGGTGTAAGTACCGGGCGTGAGTCGTGCTTCGGTAGCTCAGATGGTAGAGCACTTGCCCGCGAAAGGCAAAGGTCCCGAGTTCGAGTCTCGGTCGGGCACACAGTTTTAATCTGCCAGGAAGTTTCATACTTTAACCTGTTCTCTGGAATCTATGGACTCTGAGGTAGCAACCGTGGTTGTGACATTAGAGATATGTTTTGCAACTATTTCTGCTGTGTGGAAAGATCAGTTCCTTGGTGAGCTGACTAGATGAAAGTTACCCCGATTGCTGTCAAACTTTGCACGCACCTATATGCTAGTACGTACATTATCTTATCTAATGCATTTTGACCCTCCAGTGATAATGAGCTCCACTTCTCAGCCCCAACACCATCTGCTCACACCTTCTTCCATGCTTCTGTCTTCAACAGACAATCTTTATAATCTTGCGATTTTATGTTGTAGAGACAGGAATATTTCTCCACCTCAATTTTTTGTCAGTTCACTGTCCAAATGATCCACCGGAACGTCATTTACAGAGTTGTCGGACATTGCCGCACACAGCCGAAGCAGAACTGAATGGCTGCTGCGCGACTGGCTGTAAAAACAGCACAGTGAGGCAGGGATGCCGACGATTATTGTCACTCCCAAAATAGGCCCAGTCCCATTCGGCAGCGACAGTCGCGAGCGGAAAGTCGACGGTACGACAGTGACAGCGCATTGTGTGGCGCCCTCAGTTTGCAACAACGAGTTCCATATCCAGCGCAACAAAAATCGTTCAACTTCGGCGAAGAGAATCGCCTAGTGTGGAGTTAGCCTAAGGAAGCCATTCTTGTCAATTGTTGTCTTTATTTTTAAGAGAACCACTCCAGCTATTGTTGCGTTCTTTACCACTGCAAAATACACAATTCGTTTCGGCAGTTTGCTGAATGTTCAGTTCCCCCTTACATCGGGTCCGCCCCCCCCCCCCCCACCTTTCTGTGCACAACCTCCTCGCCCCTCTCATGTTCATCTCCTCCAGTCCCCTTTCTACGTCCATTTCCATTTCAATGTTCAGTAGAACACCGTGTAAAAATTTGAAGTAAATACGTGAAGCACTTTTCGAGATTTTTGGTAACAATGTTTCCCCACTATGTATGCGGTATATGTTTCTATATGTAATATATTACAAAAATATATAGGCTACGTCTGTCCAAACATTCTTAGAGTATCGTGTGAAAATTGGAAGTAAATCAGTCAAGAGTTTAATGAAATTTGTGGTAACAGCTCTTACCCTTTATTACGTATTACATATGAAACTTTTTTTGTTATGAAAACATGTGACAGCAGAACTGTCAAACTAAATGTAATTTCTTTTTATTTTCTTCAAAAAAATGTTCAAATGTGTGTGAGTTTCTAAGAGACCAAACTTCTGAGGTCATCGGTCGCTACACTGACACACTACTTAAACTAACTTATGCTAAGAACAACACACACCCATGCCCGAGGGAGGACACGAACCTCCGGCGGGAGGGGCCGCGCAGTCCGTGACATGGCGCCTCAAACCATACGGCCACTCAGCGCGGCTTTTATTTTCTTGTTCATACCAAAAACACCAGTTACTAATAGAAGGGAAACAAAAATCAACCAAAGTGGTCTAGCCGTTCTCAGGTGATGATGTCTCACACATGCGGCAGTCTATTTTTGTTTGTATAGAGTATGATAAATAAATGTTTTGTTAACGATGCTGAATGATCCAGCCATTTCTGTGGATTTACCTTTAAAACCTTGCCAACAATAAATTATTTCATAGGTTGGATTATTTCCAATCAACCAAGAATATAACTTGTTAGAGCTTGGCCGGCCGGTGTGGCCGAGCCGTTCTAGGCGCTTCAGTCTGGAACCGCGCGACCGCTACGGTCGCAGGTTCAAATCCTGCCTCGGGAATGGATGTGTGTGATGTTCTTAGGTTAGTTAGGTTTAAGTAGTTCTAAGTTCTAGGGGACTGATGACCTCTGATGTTAAGTCCCATAGTACTCAGAGCCATTTGAACCATTTTGTTAGAGCTTTAATGTTTCTTTGAAAGTATTTTATTGAAAAACATAAATCCTTGCAGGTGCGGGTGTAATATATGCTAAAATCAGATTGAACAACCTGATTGTTTAAGTAGAATTTTAAATTTAAATTGCTGAATCAACAAATTATTTGTTTTGTTGACTGTACAGGGTGATTCAAAAAGAATACCACAACTTTAGGAATTTAAAACTCTGCAACGACAAAAGGCAGAGCTAAGCACTATCTGTCGGCGAATTAAGGGAGCTATAAAGTTTCATTTAGTTGTACATTTGTTCGCTTGAGACGCAGTTGACTAGGCGTCAGCGTCAGTTGATGCTAAGATGGTGACCGCTCAACAGAAAGCTTTTTGTGTTATTGAGTACGGCAGAAGTGAATCGACGACAGTTGGTCAGTGTGCATTTCGAACGATGTATGGTGTTAAACCTCCTGATAGGTGGTGTATTAAACGTTGGTATAAACAGTTTACAGAGAATGGGTGTTTGTGCAAAGGGAAAAATTCTGGACGGCCGAGAACGAGTGATGAAAATGTAGCACGCATCCAGCAAGCATTTGTTCGCAGCCCAGGAAAATCGACTCGCAGAGCTAGCAGAGAGCTGCAAATTCTACAATCAACTGTATGGAGAGTCCTACGAAAAAGGTTAGTTATGAAACCTGAACGTCAACTACCCAAGGCGATGGATCGGCCGCCAGGCAGCCCGTGACAGAGCACTTCATCACTGGCCTCCAAGAAGCCCTGATCTTACCCACTGCGATTTTTTCTTATGGGGGTATGTTAAGGATATGGTGTTTCGGCCACCTCTCCCAGCCACCATTGATGATTTGAAACGAGAAATAACAGCAGCTATCCAAACTGTTACGCCTGATATGCTACAGAGAGTGTGGAACGAGTGGGAGTATCGGGTTGATATTGCTCGAGTGTCTGGAGGGGGCCATATTGAACATCTCTGAACTTGTTTTTGAGTGAAAAAAACCCTTTTTAAATACTCTTTGTAATGATGTATAACAGAAGGTTATATTATGTTTCTTTCATTAAATACACATTTTTAAAGTTGTGGTATTCTTTTTGAATCACCCTGTACTTTAACCCGCCCCTTGTATAAATTTCAACTTATTACGTCATTAATAATTCGCAACATGAAGTTTCATAATACTCTGATGTGATTTGTTAATGTGTGAATTTAAGGATTTTTAATACAGAAAAAATATTTCCGAAAATTGCCAGAAACCCAGTCTACAAAAATTCGGAGTGCCTAATTAGTAATCCAGTAAGGAAATACTGTAAATTCGATGAAATGCGAAACAGTCTCAATGAATTGCAGGACAAGAAAAGGATTCCTCAGCTCCACGAGACAAGTACCTTTAATTTCTTTAATTCGACCCACTTGTCTTTAATTTTTTAGTTTAATAAATGGGCAAAGCGGAGAAGAGGAAGGCCAAATGAATATAAATACTAAACAATCACCGACAACAGTTAGTTTCACGTAATGTTTCTTTACAGGTCGGATCGAAACATGTTTGACGAAAGAAAAAGACTGCCAGGTAGTGAGTACAGAAAAAGACGGGCGCTTAAGAAGCAAAAGGATGCACCACAACGACATTTCAAGCCGAAGAGCGAACGACCTAGCTGAATCGAAGGTGGAAAGGTGGATGCTGAGCCACAGAAGGAAGAAACTAGTGCAACTACTGAAGCTACGTCTTCATCTTCAGGACACCACCAAAAAACTGACGAGAACATCCCTGTGATCGCCGAAGACAGCAGCAGTGCTGACAGTGTACCATCCACAAGATGTTCAACAGGCGTCCAATCGACTGAAGATCTCGTTTATGAAGGGAGCTCCAATAACTACACATCAGGCAGAACTAAAATTAGGCAACCAGAGTTGGAAAATACCGGAGGGACATCAGCTGCTGCATTCGCCAAAGAAGATGGGACTGAAGGCGAAACTAAACTTGAAGACATAGTTGACTCTGATGCTGGAAGATGGACGGAAATGATTAACGATTGCGTTCTAACGACTTTGATCATGTGAGATCCTCCCGACTGCATTTTTAAGCTGAAGATTGTCCTAAACTCGCAACAACAGGCGCTTCAACCCTGTGCATTACAACTGTTCTTCGAAGAGTCTAGAAAAACCAGATAGACGTTGCTTGGTGTACTCAAAGAGCAAGCATGCTGTCTTCAGCTTTTGTTGCAAACTTTTTTCATCATCTATAGTAAAACTTGCAAAAAACGGTATAAGCGTCTGCGTCACCTTGCTTCTTATCTCAAAAGTAATGTGGAGTCTAACGAGCATGTCAATTAGCACAAAAAGTATATCGGGTGTTTTCTGAAGGACTGAAAAATTCGCCAACTGTCAACGCCCGTCATCAAAGGCGACTAAAAGCGGAACGGAGAAAAAGTTTCTCAGTATTTTATAGCGATACTGAACTTCTTGGGTCAGCGATGTCTGCCTTTAAGAGGAATTACAGATACAACCATTCAGCGTGACAACGGAAACTTCTTGAAACTCGTTGAAAGGTCGACGCTGTGATGATGAGGCACCTGCACAGAACAAAGCAATGGGAGAACAAAGTTCATCATTACCTTGGAAAAGACTCACAGAACGGAATAATCCATCTTACTGGGTCATCTATAACCAACAACATTTTATTAATGAAGTATCATTCTAGATCGAATACCAGCGGTTTCAGAAGTAGAGCACGTGACAGTTGTAGGAAGCGTCGCACAAGAGATACGATTCGAAGGCGTATACGATGTCCGAATTCGCGAGCATTCCCTGAGATTTCTTCCAGTGCCTGATTCTTCAAGCTCCATTTTGATGCAGGTCGTACTCAAGTTCTTGGAAGATAAAAGGAAGCCTCGTTGTGCAATGTGAGCGGCCAAGGGCAAACATGAAGGGCAAGCGTTCTGGTCTCCAGAAAAGGAAAAGCCGTATCGATGCACATATTCCCCTGAAGTTTCAAATTGGAGGAGCTCATCAAGCGCTTATTCATGTATGAGAAGAATTCGATGACATTACCGCTCACGATGCCACGGCACTTGCGAATCTAATTACACCTTTCTCATTTCTCTGGTAATCTGGTACGACGTACTGCTTCACATCAGTGTAGTCAATAAGACCCTTCAAAGTATTGACATAAATGTCTCTGAGACCATGGAAATGCTTGGAAATACGAAAGCATATTTCGAGAACTGTAAATCGGAAGGAAAGTTTGCGTCTTTCTTGATGGATTTCAAAGAACTGGACACAGAGTTAAAAGTTCTAACGTTATGGCCGAGCGGTTCTAGGCGTTACAGTCTGGAACCACGCGACCGCTACGGTCGCAGTTTCGAATCCTGCCTCGGGCATGAACGTATGTGATGTCCTTAGGTTAGTTAGGTTTAAGTAGTTCTAAGTTCTAGGGGACTGATGACCTTAGAAGTTAAGTCCCATAGTGCTCAGAGCCATTTGAACCACTTTTTTTCTAACGTTACCGCGGATAAATGTTCCCCGCAAGAAGCCAAGACACTTAACTTACAAAGAATGGGATGAAACGTTAGAGAATCCAACGAAACGTTACAAGATTGGATTCTGCAGTTGTCGTTCTTAACGCAGTTACCACATATTTGGCCGAGAGATTCACTCAGCTGACGTCTCTTTGCGATCATTTTGATTTTCTGTACGACATCGGCAAGCTGAAGAAGACGCCTATCGGTAGCTTGGACGAAAAGTATAGAAACCTCGCAGCGGTTTCCGAGAGAACGAGTCAAGAGACGTTGATGCACTGGAGCTGAGAGAAGAATTTTAAGTGCTTTCAACGTTGGGGAAACCCTGAACAAAATGTCAGTTTATAGGAACACATAATTCTTCCCGCAGTGTTAACGTTGCTCTAAGAATTGTCCTAGCACCGAGCGAGGTGGCGCAGTAGTTAGCACACTGGACTCGCATTCGGGAGGACGACGGTTCAATCCCGCGTCCGGCCATCCTGATTTAGGTTTTCCGTGATTTCCCTAAATCCCTCCAGGCAAATGCCGGGATGGTTCCTCTGAAAGGGCACGGCCGACTTCCTTCCCCGTCCTTTCCTAATCCGATGAGACGGATGACCTCGATGTTTGATCTCTTCCTCCAAACAATCCAATTGTCCTAGCACTTGTACTGCGCCCCCCTTTCGTTACCACTAACTCGTCGGAGATACATTGTATGAACAAGCTCTGTCAGCACTACAATACGTAGGTGAAAAGCATCGTCGCCCAATGTAGTTCACTCTTGTAATACTACAATAAGTTTTTCTGACAAGCCCTTGCCTGTACTCAACGATATAAATTGTGTTACTTGAGGTAATCGTCTGTACTAACTCAGCGACGTCACCTAAGATTTGATATTCAGCTTCTCACGCTATAAATCACACTACAGCTCGTTACGAATTCACTATGTACGAAGAAACGGACACAATAACACTTTTTGTGGTATAATGGGGTCGGTGATAACTATTTGTATATTAATTACAACAACGCATCTATCAGGGTTCACTAGATTCGAAAGATAAACTACCACCAAAGCTAGTATCTGTCACCAGAAAAAATACGAAATGTTAGAGTCCACGGGGAGTAGGAATGATGTAGTTATTTACTTCACCAATAACAGCAACCTACAGTGAAGCATACTGTGTGTACTCTGACGACACAACTAAACTTTCTCTATAACGTAGGTACCAGAAACGATAGCTTTCGTATACAACTGATGAATATGTCGTATAGATCCGTTGCCTCTTGTTGTTGCTTCTCTTGTACAGCTTCAACGAATAATCGTATACACACCCAATCTGCGTGAACGTTATAAATATTTACGTAAATTTGAGAATACGTTCACAAAGCAAAGATATAATTTTATACTCTTCATGTTTCGTTGTCAATCAACGGCAACCTCTACATGTAGCGCCTTGTTACAACAATATCCTTGACTCTATTGACATTTTATCGTAATAAACTATTTCGTTAATCTCAACTTTTCAGAATTAAATGGAATAACTTTTCATTTATAATTGATCACTTTTCCATAACACGCAAACTTGCTTTCCCTGTCTAAAGATTAATAAATACAATTCCTGCTCCTTAATTTCTCTGAACTTTGCTTTTACCAATATTCCAGTCTTTTACTTTATTGGCATTTGGATTTACTTTTTCCGAAATGATATATTCCAGAGATTAGTCTGCTTTCAAATAGGGCTTTGATTATTTTTTCTTTTAACAGTTTGGAGATAAAGGACAAGTTGGGTACTAACTTTTTTAGTTTAAAACCGTTTTCTTTATTTCCTTCAGTTAAATCATTTAAAGGCACAAATCAGCATTTTATTTTACGATTGCTGGTCTTCTAGCAGAAATCTCAGTAAGCGAAAATGCTATAAAAAAATAAAAGAAAAACCTGAGTGTCACCGCCACTTTTTCGCTATATGAACTTCAAATAAACGAAGCTCAACCACTTCAGGCATTGACTTTCGCGACCCACCAATGTTTACAACTCAAAACACCACACTCGATTATCTCTTTCAGAGAGAATTAGCGTGTTCTCTTTAAAATGGCTCTTGATCTGTCATTTAGGGACAAGGGGAAAAGCCATCAAATTGTCAATAAACTACGACTGTTTCTCAATAAATAACTATTACTTAGGATGACCGTTCATATAGACTATACATTCAGAGCATCGAATGAGATTTCCGGAATTTACTATATTGCGACGCTAAGTCCGAAGTCACACATTAAATCCTCATCAAATATCGCTAAGTCACTATTCCTTAGTTCTTGCGTACACCTACACAGCCAGAATAATACAATGCAACGTTACTATCCCTTACTGTGTGCTTTAATCCTCAGTCACATAATAACTAAAGGGCTTCACACAGGTCTCTTCTCATGCACCATCCAACGGAAAATCTCACCATAATATTGAAATAAGGTTCGCCTGCTATCGCGTAGATATTAAGCAGCAAAACGCACCGTTGATCACAACTCGGAGAAACTAATCTCACACTTCAATAAATTGGAGCTTTTCCTATACATGGTGAGTCTACACTTTACCAAAATCGGCAAAATTACCACTTTCTGCATACGCCGATAATTGTCCCAAATTACCTTTCTAAACGACTTACAACTGCTTTGAATATATTTGAGTTCTATCTCCGTTGCAGATTGGTGCACGTATAGTACGTGTGAGCCGATCTCATCCCACCCTTGAAATAATCTCTCTCGAGGCTCACTAATCGAAGAATGCTCGGATACTGCTGCTGAAATTCTACAAGGAGAAGCCGAAACATTCTCTGGAAACGAACATATCACGTTAATTCTCTTTTTAGCAATAAGTGTTTCTTCTTTGCAATTGCCGGCAAACGTTCGTAGTGGCCAGTTCCATCGTACTTGTTATCTTTGCCGCACGACGCGCTTCAGCAGTCGGCTGGGCGTTCCAAACTCGCTGACTTCATAGGGGACAGCTTTGCTCCACCATCAGGTGTCACAATTCTACGACATTTTAACACAAAAATATAAGAAAACTATATACGCAACTTAATCTCTTCATTCTTGTGGCACATAAAAATTGATGATAAGTTGAGGCGACACAAACAAGTGATGCGCATTTTACGAGCTGAAGATGATTTGGCGCATTCCACACTCCCAGTGACCATTCCGATCGGAGACAGAAGTTTCTCAAAGCTAAAATTGATAAAAACTTATCTCAGATCAACGATGAGCCAAACTTGTTTAAGTGAACTTGTAGCTATATATGTCGAACACGAGACTACAGAGAGCTTAAATTACGCAGATTGAGTGAAAGAGTTTGCGCAAGCGAAAGCCAGGAAGCTTCAGTTTGCCTAATGTTTGGTTAAATATTCAGTTGCGTTGCTCATTATTGTGTTGGATTTTATTTTGTTCGCCGCAAAACAAGCTGTTGCATACATTATCATTCAAATTAAGTTAACACGTAAATCCTAAATTTTGTTGGAATTATATTTCGTTTCCCCCGGAGTACGTTATCGGTACACAACCGTAAAACATGTTCATTTACGATAACCATAAATCCGCATGGTTTATTAAAATTATTTTCAAGAGCCAGACTTGCTTAAAACATACAAGTAATTTTTCAAGTCATGTTTGGGCACATATCAAAAATTGGACCGATTTGAATATTCCACAAACCTTTTTTTTTAAAAAAAATTGGTGGGGTGACGATTTTGCAGCTGGCACGGGGCGGCAATTACCCTTGCGCCGACCCTGATTAATCTTCAGTGACAAAATATTGACATACCTTGACGCTTTATACTAATCGAAAGAGTGCAATTGGCGTAATAAAAGTAATCGCGTTGTAAAGCTTTTCACATAGAAACAATGCCAAATATATTTGTACTACTTATTTCATCGACAACGCGCTGTATTTAATTGCTAAACGGAATATGAACTTGTCTCGGTTTTGTTGAGGAGAGTTACGGCCACCCTAGCCAGACTGTATACACGCAGTATTTGAGAACAAGATCACTTACCAACTTCCAACTAACATTACACAAAATTTCAAACCTTTTCGAAACTTCTTCTCTCTGAGATGCCCCACAAAATGATGAAAGAAAAGAGCTTACTACATTTCTGCAGTTATTCAGGCATGACGTTTTAATTTGTTACTTCTTTACTACTAACTCTATTCGCAACACATTGTACAAGTTGCATCGACGTATATTGGTGAATGTACATGGGAGTGGTGGTGGGGGGGGGGGGGGGGAGGCTTACTCTTGCACTATAAGCGGAGAAAAGCAGCAAGTTTCCACACTGCTCAAATTTATTACTTCATATCTTAACCGTACCCAGGAAGGGATGAGGACGAAAGGCTCTTACTAGTTTCGCCATGACTAAAGAATTAGTTTTAAGATCTAACAACAAATGGCTCTGGGTACATACTTGGTACCAGATAACACCCATTACCTATTCTTGCTTCTTTGAAACTGGTACTTAATTAATACCAGTTCGTCCGTCTGTTTTGTGGGCCGTGTTGTGATTTTTCTAGGGCATCTCCCTTTCTCCTGCCGCTCGGTGGATACATGTTTGCTTTGTCCACAGATAATGAATTATACCTTTTTGACCCAGATAAAAGACAAGTAGTATGTTCGCTAAACGGACTCCTGCAGACCCTTCTCTGTGAAGTCTGCAACCTTCCCATCGTTCTGTATCTAGATACTAGAAATTTGTAAACATATGAGAAAAGTTTAAAAGAGTAAAAAAAACGAATGTTCATCAACGTGATATCAGGCAAAAATGTAACTTTTCAGAACCAAAGAGTAAGAATATAAATTTCTTCGATACAAATCGTGCTACACAAATTTACAAAATTCTTCCAAATTGAGATAAAAGCCGTTTCTTCATTCTCACGAGTCTTGAGTCCCTACTAGAGGTCTTGAGTCCCTGCTTCACAGAATTTGTAAATTATGTGGAAAGTAACAGACTTTCAAACAGAGTACAAATTCTGTTATTGTAAACCTACGGTAATTTGCAGGTAAATCCAAAATTCATTTAAAGGTACTTTAATTACTGCAGTATGATTGATGAATATTCTTAGTTTTACATACAGTATGCACCCAGATATTCTGTTTGTGTGCCATGAGTGCGCGAACGCATTGACGAATTAATGTACACGACTGTCTGTAAGGTTTATTGTGGATGAATAAAAGAATAAAAAGAGTGCGAAGATTCGATAAGAATAGGACGTAATTGCCACTTTCATTTCCGGTCTAGATATATTCCACAAATGTCGTAGACGCGTGTACGTTTGAATTGACATTGTGGATAAATATTCGCAACTGTTTCAAGTAAGAATAAAATAATTTACTGGACGCTTGAACACAGAAATCACAACAACACTATAATCAACGTCTGGACACCGTGTAATACATATTAGACTGCAGTCCACAAGCAGCGCAACAATGCAGTAATACTGTCAGTTGTTGCGAGAAAATCTTCATCTCACGCAGCTATTCACATACACAATTACGTACCATCCGCGAGTTTGCTGTCTTAATGGCTCACATGAAGTTCCAGCTTCCTAACGACAGTAAAAACGCATATTACAGGTGCAATAACTCTAGACTGTTCTTCTGAACACACAGGTTTCACATTTCGATGCAAGCACCCGTAATTAAAAATTCTTCCTCTTTCGGAGATTGTAGCACGGCTAAAATGACCTCGGAATCGAGGTGTCAGTGCGCCCGTCAGTAGTTATGCAACGGTAACGTGATCAGACAAAGTTTATCACCGACCCATCAACTACTTGACGCTCTTGATGGAAGAGATAGGAATCCCGTCCATTAATTATCACGTAGAGGGAAGGTGACACAGGGTAAAAATAGTGACAGTATCATACAGAAGTGTGGCCACCTGTGGAGAGGGGGAAAAACGCCACACGAGTCCATTCTTGTCCCATAACGCCACTTTCCTGATAAGATCTGTTCCCCACGGCCCCTGGCATGTTCTCCAGAGTATATAAGGCCACCTTTGGTCTTCCCGAGATCACCAGTGTCCACATACGGACATCAAAAGCGGAAAGTTGTGGAAGCGAATTTACTTTCGCCCACCTAAAAGACACCTTACGCCAAGAGTCCAAGAGAACTCCGTAAAGGACACAGTGTGGTTTGGCGACCACATTTTGAGCACTAGTGACCTGAATTTCGTAATCCACACCAGTTGGCTGGTGTATGGGAAGTATAGTGAACGGCCTTAGTGAATGTGCTCAAGAGCTTTGAGTGTGCATCCTGAGCAGCACATTAATGAGGTAAGTGACCTTAAACTTTCAGCTGCTCTAAAGACATTGCTAAAGCTTACATCCTGATGAACAATGTGCCAACTAACAAGGCACGATTTATCAAGAGGTACTGCATTTTTCGATGGCACCACTGAAGGACATATTAGATCGCAATACACACATTTAATCGCCATATACCGGTATACGTTTTATATCAACAACAATCCGTTCAAGTTCTCTACCTTAGTTGCTTTGGGTTAATGCCGTAACACATGAGATTTTTCTAAGTGTTTAGAGTTTCCTTTAATAGTGATATTAACATATGTATGGTAACATTACTATAGAACAGGTAGTGTGTTGTGATGCAGAAAACACACTGCTTTAATGGCGATGGTTCTTTCACAGGGTGCTGTGACCTGTGCTCAACTGCGTCAGGGCCCAGCTGCAGGTTTCTTCTTATACAAATCCAGCTGCAGACTGCACCTAAACGGGGAACCGCCTTGGGTACCATTCTTCTGACAGATCACCAAGAATCTCTCATCTAATTTATTCTGCCTTCAAGTACAAATTGACTGAATCTAACTGAGGGTTGCTTCGTAAGTAGTTTACCTCACTGCTTAATTCTGTTACACATCCCTATTACTTTGTGTGTTATTGTAATGTTGAACGCACGTTCCTTGTGAAATTCCATGAATATTTGGTCGGTATAATACAAATATTTATTTTGGTTAAGTCAATGAGACTTACTTCTTCCAAATTAATTATTTTAATACACGATAGACTGTTGATTTTCTCTCTCTTCACAGTTCACTTATTCCAACCAGCTTTTCTTAAAATCAAATACCGATTGATCATACCTTCTCCCAAGTATCATCTGCCACTGATTCAAATAACATCCATCATGCAGCTGGGTAAACTTGACGAACGTATTCATGTCATGGATGCCAGTTCAAACGTCTGGAGCGTCGTAAAGGATATCGCAGAGTCAGGAGTAAGTACAGATGGCTTTTAACTGTCATAAATACCTTGTGATTCAATTAACTTTGATATGTCCATTTCAATAGAAATGTCGTTGACTAGATAACTCTTTATGTCAATCCCCTTCTCACACACGGAATAATTTTTGTCTTAGGTCCAAGAGGAAGCATTCTACGTCTGTGACATCGGTGACATAATAAGCAAACACAAGGAATGGAAAATCAAAATGCCAAGAGTCCAGCCATACTATGGTATGTTTCCACTTCTCAGCAACAGTAGCATTAGGACTGTGTGTTCTCTAAGTAATGACTGAAATCTATTCTGAGAAGCATGTAATTTTTAAACTATGAGAGATACCACCTACATCAACTACAGCTGTCCTATGAGAAAGCTTTCTTCTGTTATTAGCCAGTATAGAATAATTATGGATAACACAATTACTTACAAATAATATTTTTGCAGCGGTGAAATGCAATGATAGCCTCACTGTGATTGAGGTACTGGCTGCACTTGGAACTTGCTTTGATTGCGCTTCAAAGGTGAGTGTACATTCCTATCATTCCTGTTCAAAAACAGGAACTATTTTGCATTATTTAGCGTATAGAGGATATAATACAATATATGACAAACATACCAAACAGTTTTCAGTAAATTCGTATTACTTTGTTACAGGCGGAAATTGACAGAGTTCTTTCCGTTGGTGTCGATCCAAGCCATATTATTTTTGCAAATCCTGCTAAACCTGCATCGCATATTCGCCACGCAGCAGCTGTTGGTGTTGATCTGATGACTTTTGACAGTGACTGTGAGCTTCACAAAATCAAGACCCTATTTCCTACTGCCAAGTGAGTAAATGGAAATCAGAATCTACTTTTCATATTCATGGATACCTCGACCTCTCCCTTCCATAACATATTCGGTAACAACATTTTCCTATTCAACTATGTTTTAGGCTGGTGCTACGTATCCGGTATGATGCTGCCGTCGCTCAGTGCCAGTTGTGAAATAAGTTTGGATGTGACTCAGACTCAGATGCACCACGCCTTATGAAACTGGCTCAGTCATTGGACCTAGACATTGTGGGGATCAGTTTTCATGTCGGCTCTGGCTGCGACGATCCACCAGTATTCTACAAAGCCATTTCTGCTGCTCGAAGACTCTTTGATCTGGGGTCTGCTCTTGGGTTCTCCATGAGTTTGCTTGATCTTGGTGGTGGCTATCCTGGTAACAAGGGTGCCCATTTAGACAAGGTAATGTCAGGAATTCTTAGCTGTCTTTTTATGAGGCCACACAAACTAGCATTTCTGACTCCATATTGGAAATGCTAACTTTATTCCCTTTTTTGAGGAATTTAACTGTCTTTCAACTCTTTTCATCACTCAGAATTGATGACCTAATGGCAATAAGTACTCAGTTTTCACTTTAATGTAGTAATATTAAATATGTTATGTTTACTAAGACCATTACTTCATCTTTGTTTAGTTTCCTTAGCTTTTACTGCCAATTACCACTTCCTTTGGACTCATTTATTTTCACACATTTGTATACATATCTGGGTAGCTGGAATGCTTGTTCCATTTTCAAGTAGCTTGTTACGTTGAGAGATAGTAAGTCTATCGCTTTACTGAAGGTATACGATTTTTGATAACGGGTTTTCATGGGGAAGTCTGGCACTAGTGTTGTTATTTTGGTAACTTCAATCAAAATAATGAAATCTTATCACATTGTTGGCATCTTATATTGCTTCCTGCCCACTTGCTGCATAATTCATTACTCTGTTTTCTACGAAATAAACTGGTGATTGTTTAGTGAGAGTGTATGCTGTATCTCAAGGTTATTTCCATATTTCCAGATTGCAGAGGTGGTGAACAGTGCCCTCGGGGAGTTCTTTCCTGAACCAGATGTTCACGTAATTGCAGAACCAGGACGTTATTATGTTGCCTCAGCTTATACTCTTGCTACAAATGTTCACTCCAAGAGAGAACTTACCAACCCAAAGGATGGGTCCATCACATCAGTCATGTACTATGTAAATGATGGAGTGTACGGCAGTTTCAATTGTATTCTGTATGATCACATGAAAGTGACACCAGTGCCTCTCAAAGTAAGTCAGACAATATTTGTGTATTTTTTCTCATATGCTATATAACATTGACATAATTAAGAAATGAAAGGAAAAGTGATCATTGCTCTAACACGCGAGGTTTGTTTTATAGGCAGCTGGACTTGAAATGCGTCCGTGTTCTGTCTGGGGACCAACTTGTGATGGTCTGGATCAAATAGTTGAGTCTACTATGCTACCAGAGTTGGATATAGGAGACTGGCTGATTTTTGAGAATATGGGTGCTTACACACTGCCTGTGGCGTCTCCATTCAATGGCTTCCCTGTTCCAAAAGTGCATACTGTGATTGACGTCCAAGGCTGGTAAGTAAGGTTTTTCTTTTCCAGAATCTGACGGTCGTTGCAAGTATTCAAAATATCTAAATAGGTTGCAAGATTAATTTGTTATTGTAACCTTACTTATTGTTTCTGGAAATCCATACAGGCTGCTGCTCAAAGACCTACTACCCACGACGGAGAATCATTTTGTTATTGGAAACACACCAGCAAATCTACACCTGGGTCTATCCATAGATGGTCAAGGCAACATTGATGAGTGGGATGAAGTCCACATGCCTGTTTCATCTTCTGATGATGAAGTTGCGGATGACCACATGTTGCCTGCAACTCTGGGCGCAGGTGTGATATATCCATTCCTTCAGATGGGACAAGTTAATTAGAACCGAATGGAAGTATGTCTGCACCTCAGTGACAGTACATGATAATGCGTTTAGTTATTTTACTTCTTCCTTACCGAAAAAACTTAGCGATTTTCTCCTGCAATTGTCTGTTTCTTTTGTGTCAGCATCTCTTTGCGTATAAGACAATGTATCAAGTGACAAACTGTCAGTCATGGCAGGGATACAACACAACACCTATGTAAGTTACATTTTATTAAGTTAGGTGTGACAGGGAAGGCAGATATTCATTAAAATTCTTTAGTGTACTGCAGCTCAGTGCCTGATATTTGGTTAAGGGACTAAAACATGAATCTCAGAGTAATTTAAACTATCAAGGTTTCTCCAAAGCTATTTCGGGCACTCGCCTGTCTGTAGATATCTCACTGCAAAAGCATAAATTGTATTTATTTAGGCCCAATTAGAGAATTCTGTTGTACGCTCAACACATGAATAGCATCTGCGCCATAGGAAGCAGAACAAATAAACAAAGATCTGTTACTGAGGTGTATGGTACGATTTGTGGCAAATCCTATTTTGTTATGTATAATACATAATAGTTTCAGTTTAATGAAACTATTCACATGATAACTTCGGTACAGTGGAATGAAATAACTCAATGTAAAGATGTTCCTTTAACGACAGTTTACTTAGAGACAGTTTTTCTTAGCTAGTTATGTGAGGAAATATCACCATAATAGCGTTGTCAAATGGTGGAAACTTTGTTCTAGAACTAGTTCAATTCTTCGTAAAATGTTATACTTTTAACAAAACAATAATGTTTCTTAACACCAAATGCACTAGGAAATTCATTTGTCTCCACTGATATTTGGGTGAGATAACTTGAGATATGGAACCAGTTGATTTCATTTGGAAGGTGTTGCTGTGGTTGAATAAGTGAAGAGGCAGCATCTTTGCCTGATTTTGTAATTTTTTATGTACCATATTTTATAATAAATCGTGTTATTTAAATAAATATTTGTTTTATTTGCCTTTACTCCATTATAACCTAATGAGTACCGTATGGAAGTAGAGCAAAACCATTAACAAGTGGCATTATAAATTATTCTGAGAAAATTGATAATGTATGGAAGTAAAGTAAAGTTATTAAAAAAGGCAGTATTCCATAACATAGTCCTGAGAACAATGATAGCAAGTAGCTAACAAAGTGCTTCCGTATTAACGTTAAAAACTTAGGGAGATTTATTTACTACTAATTCAAAAGAATCCTTAAGATCTGAAGAATTTTTGTAGTGAGTAATGATAGTGACAACACAATGCCAAACAAAGAACCAAAGAAATGGAACTGATGAAAGTTAAGAAAATTGTAATATGTACTGTATTGCCTTTAACTGGAATAATGCAACCAATACATTGAAATAGTGCGCCAGCCATTAACCGGGTTGGTTTGTAGTGAGTAATGATAGTGACAACACAATGCCAAACAAAGAATCAAAGAACTGGAACTGCTGAAAGTTAAGAAAATTGCAACATGTATTGTATTGCCTTTAACTGGAATAATGCAGCCAATGTATTGAAATAGTGCGCCCGCCATTAACCGGGTTCGTCGCCCGGGCCAGTGTATATGAAACATCCAAGGCATGGACACGAACCTAAGCCCTGCGCGGCTCCGGAGACTCGGAAGTGACGTCAAAATGACGTGTTCACCAGCTCGTTTCGAGTAAGCTGAGCGTGACACTAAGACTACCTTGTACCGTGGTAGATTGGTCCCTCGAGAATCGCAGAAACAACAGCTAAAGATTTCACTCGCAGCAATTTGGTCCAATTTGGGGCGTAAGAAAGACGATATAATTCGTTACAGATGCTTGCATCGAACAGAAATGGACTAATTAAGCCAACTTTTACTAAAAATGAAAAGCACAATAATCACCGTGGAACTAAACAAAAGCGAATATGTATTTATTACGCTGATTAAAATTAAAAACATACGGAAGACCAGACCAATCTCTTCGAGTACGTTCACCCTGTCTGTAATTACAACGCTGATATACTCGGACAGGCCGTAAAAAGTGGTACATCTGACTAATATCATGTAGGGCTCCTGCGAGCAAGCAGAAGTACCGCAAAAAGACGTGCCATGGACTCTAATAATATCTGAAGTAGTGCTGGAGGGAACTGACACCATGAAATCTGAAGGGGTGTCCATAAATCCGCAAGAGTACGATGGGGTGGAGATCTCTTCTGAACAGCAAGTTGTAAGGCAGCCCAGAAATGCTCAATAATGTTCATGTCTGGGGAGTTTGGTGGCCAGCGGAAGTTTTTAAATCAGAAGTGTTTTCCTGGAGCACTCTGTAGCAATTCTGGATGTGTGGAGTGTTGCATTGTCCTGCTGGAATTGGTCAAGTCCGTCAGAATGCCCCATGGACATGAATGGATGCAGGTGATCAGACAGGATGCTTACGTACGTGTCACCTGTCAGAATCGTATCTAGATGCATCAGGAGTCCCATATCACTTCAACTGCACACGCCGCACACCATTACAGAGCCTCTACCAGATTGAACAATTCCCTGGTGGCATGCATGGTACATGGATTCATGAGGTGGTCTCCATACCTGTACACGTCCATCCGCTCGATACAATTTTACCAGGCAATATGTTTCCAGTCATCAACAGTGCAATGTTGGTGTTGATGGGCCCAGGCGATGCGTAAATCTTCGTGTCATGCAGTCATCAAGGGTACACTAGTGGGCCTTCGGCTCCGGAAGATGGTTCAAATGGTTCTGAGCACTATGCGACTTAACTTCTGAGGTCATCAGTCGCCTAGAACTTAGAACTAATTAAACCTAACTAACCTAAGGACATCACACACATCCATGCCCGAGGCAGGATTCAAACCTGCGAACGTAGCGGTCGCGCGGTTCCGGACTGAAGCGCCTAGAACCGCTCCGCCACTCCGGCCGGCGGTCCCGTTGTTGCAGGATATTTTTCCGACCGTAGCGATGTCGGAGATTTGATGTTTTACCGGATGCCTGACATTCAGGGTACACTTGTGAAATGGTAGTTCGGGAAAATCCACACTTGATCGCTACTTCGGTGATGCTGTGTCCCAACGCTCTTAGGCTGACTATAACACCACGTTCAAACTCACTTCTATCTTGATAATCTGCAATTGTAGCAAGTTCTAGATATACAATATTGACTATCGAAGGTGTGTTACAAGGATGGAAGGAAGTAAACATAAAATGGAGGTATAGTAAAATTTCTCCGAATACGAAAAAGTTTCACTTCTAGAAATCATTTTTGGACGATCCAAAGACACCATGGAACGCAAAAAAGAAAGACACGGATTAAGCGCCTACAGCCGACAAGGTACAGGCGTGGGAAGAAACTGCGGTTGTCTTTAATTCGCAGAACATTGAAACAGATTGTGACTGGTAGTGTCTGAAAAAGTTTTATAAAAAGCCGAAGAAACAGGTATATCTGCCTAACGTCGTGTAGGGCCCCTGCGAGCACGCAGAAATGTCGGAACACGACGTGACATGGACGCGAATAATGTCTGAAGTAGTGCTGGAGGGAACTGACACCATGAAACCTGAAAGGCAGTCCACAAATCGGCAAGAGTACGACGGGGTGGAGATCTCTTCTGAACAGCATGTTGCAAGGCATCCCAGGTATGCTCAATGATGTTCAAGTCTGAGGAGTTTGGTAGCCAGCCGAAGTGTTTAAACTCATAAGAGTGTTCCTGGAGCCACTCTGTAGCAATTCTGGACGTGTGGGGTGTCATACTGTCCTGCTGGAATTCCCCGTCGGAATGTACAACCGACACGAATTAATGCTGGTGATCAGACAGGATGATTACGTACGTGTCAACTGTTAGATTTGTGTCTAGACGTGTCAGAGGTCCCAATCGCTCCACCTGCACACGCGCCACTCCATTACAAAGCCTTCACCAGCTTGAACAGCCCCGGTGACATGCAGGGTACGTGGATTCATGAGGTTGTCTCCATACCCGTACACGTCCATCCGCTAAATACAATTTGAAACAAGACTCGTCCGACCAGGCAACATGTTTCCAGTCATCAACAGTCCAATGTCGCAGATGACGGTTCATGCCTTGCAGGATCTTCTTCCGGCCGCAGCAGTGTCGGAGATTTGATGTTGTACTGGATTCCTAATATTCACAGTACATTCGTGAAATGGTCGTACGGGGAAAATCCCCACTTCATTGCTACCTCGGAGATGGTGTGTCCTATCAGTCGTGTGCCTACTATAACACCACTTTCAAACTCACTTAAATCTTGACAACGTGCCATTGTAGCAGCAGTAACCGATCTAACAACTGCGTCAGACACTTGTGTGTCTTATATAGGCGCTGCCGACCGCAGTGCCGTATTCTGCCTGTTCACATATCTCTGTATTTGAATACGCATGCCTATGCCAGTTTCTCTGGCGCTTCAGTGTTTTAAGAAAATGACCACGAAAGCAATCGTGCATGACGAGGTATAATCGTAAGACTCACTTTACAATTATTGCGGCACTCTTCATCGTCATGGAATTCCATGTGGTGTATAAACTGGAGCAAACACAGAGTGAAATTTTTTCAAGGTTGAAAAGCATAAACAGGAGGAGGTAAATCCGTGAGGTCTGCGGTTACAGAAAGTGGACTGAACTCATTGCAGCCTCCAGACCAAAATTTTTTCGTGTCTCTAATCCGTTCGATGACAATGCTGATTTTCATCCAGAAGTTACATGCAGTGGTCTGTAAGCATTATTAATACGTTCGCGTAAATATTTTGAAGCGAATTTGCTGCTTAAAATGTAGTTTATAATATTGTACGTTACGTCCTAGTTCCGACAGAGATTCAAGTAACACTGAAGGCTGTAGTTCTTTCACGTCAGTGAATGAGGAGACAGTAACTTCAAATGAAAATATTGTTCTCGTTGATGGCAATGAAAATGAAAATATATTTTCACTGAGCTGGTAAGAACGATATTGTACTAAGATAATAAACTGTGATAGCACACAATAGCGTAATTTGAACTAAAAATAACCTCTAATTACACATAGATACGCAACACACAAGCATGGATTCTTTTTAGGGCTGAGAAAACGATATACGCGTTCGAACGGGCTCGAGATTTCCTGATACGCCGCTGCGTTCAGTGCAGTATCGAGCTTGTTCGACCTTTGGCTCACGCAGAGCGTGTGCAAGCGGTACGCATGAAACAACTGACAACAGCTGGCCACAACAATAAGTTATGGCTGTGTATAAATTTGACAATTTCGCGAAACAGTGGAGGGAACAGCATTAAATATTCCAGAATGAGATTTTCACTCTGCAGCGGAGGGTGCGCTGATATGAAACTTCCTGGCAGATTAAAACTGTGTGCCCGACCGAGACTCGAACTCGGGACCTTTGCCTTTCGCGGGCAAGTGCTCTACCAACTGAGCTACCGAAGCACGACTCACGGCCGGTACTCACAGCCTTACTTCTGCCAGTACCTCGTCTCCTACCTTCCAAACTTTACAGAATCTCTCCTGCGAACCTTGCAGAACTAGCACTCCTGAAAGAAAGGATAATGAGGAGACATGGCTTAGCCACAGCCTGGGGGATGTTTCCAGAATGAGATTTTCACTCTGCAGCGGTCGGGCACACAGTTTTAATCTGCCAGAAAGTTTCATATCAGCGCACACTCCGCTGCAGAGTGAAAATCTCATTCTGGAAACATCCCCCAGGCTGTGGCTAAGCCATGTCTCCGCAATATCCTTTCTTTCAGGAGTGCTAGTTCTGCAAGGTTCGCAGGAGAGTTTCTGTAAAGTTTGGAAGGTAGGACACGAGGTACTGGAAGAAGTAAGGCTGTGAGTACCGGTCGTGAGTCGTGCTTCGGTAGCTCAGTTGATGCCGGCACGGTAGCTCAGCGTGTTTGGTCAGAGGGTTAGCTGCCCTTTGTAATAAAAAAAAAAAAAACTGAGTTAACCGATCAACAACGAAGTTAAACGGATGTCTTACGACGTCCGCCCCGAGCAGATGCAACGAACAAAAGAGAACAAAATGAGAATTAACAAAAAAAAAAAAAAAGTTTGTAGAGCACTTGCCCGCGAAAGGCAAAGGTCCCGAGTTCGAGTCTCGGTCGGGCACACAGTTTTAATCTGCCAGGAAGTTTCAGCACTAAATATTACCACTGGTCGTACTCCTATTGTGTTTGAACAATCTGCTATACGAGTTCTCATACTGTAACGCTGTGTATGGATGTATTAAGATTTGTGCTTATTTTAAGTAAAGGTAACAAACAGACAAAAGTGTCGTCCTCCAAAAAATATTTCTGCACTGAACCCAGTATAATATTTCATTCGCTTATGAGAGGCGGTAATGATTTACCAAACAGGTTGTAAATGAGCAATTAAGTTCCTGTTCACATATTAGAACAACAGGTAAAAACTTTAGCAAATTTTAATCAGTTTGAAAACGAGACTGCCGGCCGGTGTGGCCGAGCGGTTCTAGGCGCTTCTGTCTGGAACCGAGCGACCGCTACGGTCGCAGGTTCGAATCCTGCCTCGGGCATGGACGTGTGTGATGTCCTTAGGTTAGTTTGGTTTAAGTAGTTCTAAGTTCTAGGGGACTGATGACCTGAGATGTTAAGTCCCATAGTGCTCAGAGACATTTGAACCATTTGAAAACGAGACTGCAAGCTGATTTGCATCCTCATTGTGGCGCTAATAGCGCCAATCTTATGCGACTGGCGCGAAATTTGATAGATATCATCTTTCAAATGTAGAAACACACTTACGAACTTTCGTTTACGTCGCGCAAGTCCTACTTTATGCTGCGATTTTTTCCGTCAGTGTGTATTGTGCAGGACAAATGTTGCAACTATAATAACTGCTGCGCGATTTACTTTGATTTAAACAGAGAAGCCACTCCGAACATACTGCCAACTGCTGATCTGCTTTTCTTGTGGGCCCATTACAGGTTCGCTTAGCCGCCATTTCTTCGCGGAGTATCGGCGTCAACAAATACCTGCAATTTTGGATAAAACGACACTTTGTCTATGGAGTGCCTGACTGATTATTTTGTAAAAATTTTTTTGTTTATCTGTAGACGCAATCACATGTTTATGACACAGTCCTAACCGGTTTCGGCCATACAATGACCACAGGTTCAGTGTATGCCACCTTTAGAATCTGAAGATGGTCATTGTATGGCCGCAACCGGTTATGACTGTGTCACAAACATGTGATTGTGTCTATAAATAAACAAAACAATTTTTACAAAATACCTGCAATCCTGATAGCCACTGTCTGCTAGGAATATCCCTTCCGCAATTTCTCCTAAATCCAACTCAGCATGTATGCGTGAGTTTTCGAAAATGTTGCTGTCTTGGGCATATCCCGGTAGTCTAACCACAATACTGGAACATCGTAGCTCAGCGTCTGAGATTGCTTGGACATTTAACCACCCTTGACGATCCCTAAATATCTCCGCACTTTCGCCACCAGGAGATTTGATGGGAGTGCGGGTACAGTCAATAGCGCGTAAAACAAGAGGAAAACGCGTTATCTGATAAAAATATTGTTGGATTTTCCTTACGTCAGCTCTGCAAGCTGTTGCTACGTCTGTTTTGAAGAAGTTGCCAACCACCATCTGAAAAAGCTTCCTGGAACATAAAACAGCAATGTTAAAAGCAGCATGTACATTGGAGTCAGTGGCTGGTTTCAGCAGATCCTCTCTCAACCTTAGTTAAAACTGCTGCACAGTATTTTAGTCCAAGCGAAACCTCAGCTTAAATTATTTATCATTTAATTCCCTTTCATGGAACATGCGGGGAGCTCGTTGGATCTCATCGTCGTCCTAAGCAGACACATCTTCATACTCAGATATCTGTAAAGTAAACGAAAGGAAGCAATGTAATTCACATCAAGTAGGTTTGTTGGAGAATTTTGGCCGGGAGAAGTACAGAACGCTCGGACAACAGGGAGTATGGTATTGTTACAATATTTTTATGACCAATACAATATAGAAAGTTGTAAAAATGGAAAAAAAAATTTCAGAGAACTGACGTGTTCGAACATGAGATTTTTTACGCTGTAGTCCACAACACAACCTCTGAGCGACTGAAATATTTGAAGGATTGTTACTTGTGTAACGTTATATTGCTAAAAAACTATTTTGTGTTCTGTTCATCAACGTACGTTGGAGTGTCATGACAGTTGAAGGAAATTAGTTGGGTAGTTAAAAATTTAATACGAATTGCATAGTTACTGCTACTCGAGCCAAGAGAGAATATGCATAAAAGATATACACGTACATTTCCGTGGCCATTGTCACAGTCAGTAATATTTTTCTGGGTTTGTGACCGCATTGTCAATATGTAAAACTACTGACATTTCGGTCACTGTTGCAAGTGACCTTCTTCATGGCGTTTTATTTTTTCGTTTACTGTAAGCACACTGACGATGCGGTCACAAACCCAAAAAATTTATTGACTGTGTATAAGAGATACTGAATCGTTATTGACTGCTATCAGAATTCGCATACTTAACTGTTCACTGCAAATATTTCGAATTTATCTTACACACTCTGCTGCTAAGTGTCTATAAAATGCCCCTGAACTAATCACATAAATTACGAGTCGTCTCCCACAAACGTTTGTGAGATTAATCATTACGCACACACAAAAGCCAGTGATATCCTTAACTTAACCTTCCACATCGAAAAATAGTGTTTCGACCATGGGTGGTGTGGGAATGGTGTAGTCACATAACTTATTTACTTACCACTTTCTTGTGTTGACCGCAACTTTCTTTATTATTTCAATTTGTACTTGCTAAAAACAAAAGCGATGTTTCGTAATGCCACTACAACATAAACTGACGACTGCAGTTTAACCTGACTCTGAACTGCGAATTATCGCCACTCAGATATGATGCGACTTACCGGTGATATAATCTAGGATTAAGGTTTACACAACGCAGATTTCCAGGTTAAGCTTGATCTGAGGTCTTTTTCCGTCTTAATCTAAGGTTAAATGCTTTATACAATCGGCCCTTTGCAGCTGCATCCTATAAAACATTGTGACAGTTATGTGACAACCCCGCAACTTCATTCTCCTCACCTAACTGGATAGAGCCACAACAAGCCTCTTGATGAATTTATGCAAATACGCTCCAAATTACTCTCTAACTTTGAAACAAGGTGGAGAAGTAGAGTGTTTGTCAGAGAGGAGGGTTGATTTAAGAGAGCTTAAAAGGGAGTGTTATGTTATACCGTATTGTTACAAGTACCAAGTTATGTTTAGGATGTAAATATTGCATAGCAATGTGAACTGTTGTGTAGCATTTTGGATTGCTGTGCGGCATTTTGGAGTTGAAATGCAGGAAACAGTAGTTGCTAATGATCTGTGAAAGCCTTTGCGGTATTAACAGTTAGAATTCAGAATAAGCAAAAATACATATTTCTGTACTAACTACAATAGTTACAGCGTATTAGCTTTTGAAAAATCATAATCCAAAGTGCCTATGATTACCAAAATGTAAAAACAAGAAAAGAAGCAAATGAAATTAGATATTGACGATGTTATCTTTGAGAACTTTCACAATGAAAATTTAACTTTCGAATATGTATTGTTGGGCGGTACTTAAGTAAATAAATTAGTGAAATCAAAGTGAAGTAGAAATTAGAACATAAATGAAAAACTTGGTTTAGTTCAGAGAGTTACATACTGGCATTCAGCGGGCAGAACAGCAGAACAGAAGAGACAATGACCGTGAAGTCAGCCAAGTTCCACATAAGCGGGCGCTGTCGATTCAGCCGTCAGGGCATCGCCCGACCGGCTCACGTGTTTCTCAGTTGTCGCATGTGAGCAAAGGCCCTCGCCTACATCCCAAGAGCCAATGACCGACGTTAAGAAGATTCTTCGAGAAGCTTTTCAACGTGGCAGAAGAGGCAATGACCGGCTCACGTGTTTCTCAGTTGTCACATGTGAGCAAAGGCCCTCGCCTACATCCCAAGAGCCAATGACCGACGTTAAGAAGATTCTTCGAGAAGCTTTTCAACGTGACAGAAGAGGCAATGGCCGTGAAGTCGTTCACCTCCAGTGAACTGAAGTGAATAAATACGCGAGACGCGGTGGGCCCGACAGATGAAGACGGAGACGAAGACGGAGACGAGAGACGAAGAAGACGAAGAAGTGAATAAGCGTAGTAGTTGTTTTCAGTCAGTTTCGGTGCTGAAGACCGTCATGCAAGAAGAGACTGCATCATGCACAGACGCACCAAGTCCGCCGCTGTAATGGAATAGCAAGCAGCAGCCTCGGCACCAGAAGACAGAAGTTGAGAGGTATTTGAAGTCTGATTTTTACGTACCCGGGTGACTCGTGAGGACGGGAAGGAGACGGCCTCACATCAGCAGTCACCTGTGAGCTGGGATGAAGATCTGACAGCCGAAAACTGGCAAGCGGGAGTCCGTTGTTCGAGTCCGGGAGACTGGCCTTCCCCCGCCGCGCCGCTCCGCTGGCCGACGCACAACACACGTGGCCGCTTAGAGAAGAGAAACACTGGGACGCCACATCCAAGGTATCACCATCCGATGCACGACTTCGCTCGCAATAATTAAACGGGCCACCTCGCGCTGCGCGTCTCCAATCAACTGGGCGAGACGGCGACACGAGATACACACCGCCACGCGTAATCAGACGCAGCCGCTGCCGCAGCAGAAGGCTACGCAAACGACACAGCTGCCGCTCTCCGAACCAGAACATTCAGTAAGATACAGTGGTACGGAACTTTCAATAAAAGTTATCTTATGTAAAAATGCTGTTTCATTCTACCTCATACCCGAGCCAAGGAAGAACCCACCCTGCCCACATGTTGTTAAGAGAGAAAAGTTAATTTATTTAATATTTTCACCCTGACAGAATGCTTTAGAATGCTCATCCTGACAATTGACAGCATCAAAAGAGAAAACCCAGTTACATTCAGTGACAGAAGTGTTACATTTAGTATCAAAACTGTTATAGTATATCCACTTAACATTACAAATTGACATCTAATTCAATAAAAAGGAAGTGTAGCCATCTCAACTGTATTGCATTTAGCTGGAAGACTGTTTTGTGCCAATACGATTCAGTTGTTTCAGTTACAGTCCAGACATCATACCTGAGTTTTTGCATGTATCTTAATCTAATCTGTGATACGCATATAAGTAATTTTAAATGCAGTGTGACGTCTCTGAATATTGTGTGACAAAGGATTCTACTGTTCTGTAAGATGCATCTAATTTGATTTATGAAGTTATCTTACATGGAGAAATCAGGTGGCATGCGAGTGATCCGATGGTGACTATGATTTACAGATTAACTATTATTATATTCATTATGTAAGTGTCGGTGTTGTTTGATATCATCTCTGGTTGTGAGACCAAGGCTGCATTCTTCCAGCTAAATACAATACAATTCGAATTGCTTCTGGAGTTAGTCATTTTTCCACATTTGTGCACTTCCCGTCCCTTAATTAATTGTTTGATTTCATTGTGTTGTTATTAAAATCAATCCAAATGACTCTTTTTCAACTGAAGGCTTCTTTTGAACTCCTAGTAAATACGTCTCCCTAATATTTTAACATTAATGCAGCAGCACTCCCTTAGCAACCTGCTACCACTATTGGTTTTCTTACGATGAGAAATTTTCTCAGCAGAATTGTAGAATGACGCTTGTTATGATAATCACTTTGTTGTACTTCTGTATGGTAGCCATTAGGCTATAATGGCGTAAATGAAAAATATAACAAATACTCGTTTAAATAATTAGATTTATTATAAAAGACCATAAATAAAAAATTCACAAATTCAAGCGAAGATGCTGCCTCTTCACTTATTCAACCACAAAGACGCTTTCCAAATAAACTCATCTGTATCCATACCTCAACTTACGTCCTCAAATAGCACTAGAGACAAATATATTTGCTACAGTATTCGGTCGTGAAGAACATCATTAATATGACAACAGTATAACAGTTTACAAAGACTTAACATCTTTCTAGGACAAGGTTCTCAACATTAGAAACTGCTACTTAAGATGGTATTTCCTCTAATTACAAGCTAAACAGAAAAACTGTCTCGAAGGAAACTGTCATTAAAGGAACATCCTTACATGGAATTGTTTCTTACCTCTGCACCCAAGTTATCATGTGATGAGTTTCATTAAACTGAAACTATTACACATTTTACAACAACAAATTATCACTTTGCATAAATCACATCACACACGGCAGTGACAGATTTTTATTTGTTCCCTCTGGTTCCAACAATGTAGATGCTATTCAGGTATTGAGTGTATACATACATTCTATTCTGCTTGGGCTTTTGCAATGATAGCTTGGCAGACAGCTGAGTACCTGAAAGGACTTTGGAGAAACCTTTATACTTTAAGGTATTCTGAGATTCATGTATTAGTCCCTTAAACAAATTTCAGGCATTGAGCTGCAGTACACAAAACGGTCACTTGATACATCATCTTACATGCAGTGAGATTTTAACACAAAAGAAACAGAAAGCCACAGAAGAAAACAGCTAATTTTTTCGTTTTTTGCAAACGAGGAGTAAAATAACCTAGTACGTTATGATCTCTTGTAACTGAGGTGCAGAGACGCCTCCATCCGATCCTAATTGACTTGTCCCATCTGAAGGAATGGATATACGATGCTTGAGCCTACAGCTGAATGTGACATGTGATCATCCATAATCTCATCATCAGAAGATGAAACAGGCATGTGAACTTCATCCCACTCATCAATGTTGCCTTGACCATCTATGGATAGACCCAGGTGTAGATTTGCTGGTGTGTTTCCAATGACAAAATGATTCTCCGTCATGGGTAGTCGGTCTTTGAGCAGCAACCTGTATGGATTTACAGAAACAATAAGTAAGGTTACAATAACAAATTAATCTTGCAACCTATTTAGATATTTTGAATATTTGCGACGACCGTCAGATTCTGGAAAAGGAAAACCTTACTTACCAGCCTTGGACGTCAATCACAGTATGCACTTTGGGAACAGGGAAGCCATTGAATGGAGACGCCACAGGCAGTGTGTAAGCACCCATATTCTCAAAAATCAGCCAGTCTCCTATATCCAACTCTGGTAGCATAGTAGACTCAACTATTTGATCCAGACCATCACAAGTTGGTCCCCAGACAGAACACGGACGCATTTCAAGTCCAGCTGCCTATAAAACAAACATCGCGTGTTAGAGCAATGATCACTTTTCCTTTCATTTCTTAATTATGTCGGTGTTATATAGCATATGAGAAAATAATACACAAATATTGTCTGACTTACTTTGAGAGGCACTGGTGTCACTTTCATGTGATCATACAGAATACAATTGAAACTGCCGTACACTCCATCATTTACATAGTACATGACTGATGTGATGGACCCATCCTTTGGGTTGATAAGTTCTCTCTTGGAGTGAACATTTGTAGCAAGAGTATAAGCTGAGGCAACATAATAACGTCCTGGTTCTGCAATTACGTGAACATCTGGTTCAGGAAAGAACTCTCCGAGGGCGCTGTTCACCACCTCTGCAATCTGGAAATATGGAAATAATCTTGAGATACAGCATATAGTATTCCTTCTTAATAAACAAACGCCAGCTTATTTGGTAGAAAACTGCGTAATGAATTATGCAGCAAATGGGCAGGAAGCAATATAAGAAGCTCACAATGTACTAAAATTGCATCAATTTGATTGGAGTTACCAAAGTGCTGACACTAGTGCCAGACGTCTCCATGAAAACCCATTATCAAAAATCGTATATCTGCAGCAGAATGACAGACTTTGCTAAACATATCTCTTAAAGTGATAAGCGGCTTGAAAATGGAATAAGCATTCCAACTATCCAGAAATGTATACCAAAAGTGTAAAAACAAATTAGTCTAAAGCTGTGGTAATTGATTGTAAAGAGCTACGAAAGCAAAGAAACTAAAAATAAGAAGAATAAATGATTTTAAGATAACATGTTTTACATAGGTGCTTTAAAGTAGTATTTTGAGTGTCTGTTGTTATAAATTCAAAAATTCTGAGGGAAGAAAAGAGATGAAAGATAATTCAGCTGCTTAGACGGGTTACCCGTTACAAAACAGAGTCAGAAATGCTAGTTTGCGTTCCGTCGTAAGAAGAGAGCTAAGAATTCCTAACATTACCTTATCTAAATGGGCACCTTTGTTGCCAGGATAGCCACCACCAAGATCAAGCAAACTCATAGAGAACCCAAGAGATGACCCCAGATCAAAAAGTCTTCGAGCGGCAGAAATGGCTTTGTAGAATACTGGTGGATCGTCACAGCCAGAGCCGACGTGGAAACTGATGCCCACAATGTCTAGGCCCAATGACTGAGCCAGTTTCATAAGTCGTGGCGCATCTGAGTCTGGGTCACATCCAAACTTGTTCCCAAGCTGGCACTGAGCGACGGCAGCATCATACCGGATACGTAGCACCAGCCTAAAACATAGTTGAATAGGAAAAGGTTGTTACCGAATATGTTATGCAAGGGAGAGATCTAGGTATCCATAAATATGAAAAGTAGATTCTGATTTCCATTTACTCACTTGGCAGTAGGAAATAGGGTCTTGATTTTGTGAAGCTCACAGTCACTGTCAAAAGTCATCAGATCAACACCTACAGCTGCTGCGTGGCGAATATGCGATGCAGGTTTAGCAGGATTTGCAAAAATAATATGGCTTGGATCGACACCAACGGAAAGAACTCTGTCAATTTCCGCCTGTAACAAAGTAATACGAATTTACTGAAAAGTGTTTAGTATGTTTCTCATATGTTGTATTTTGTCCTCTATACACTTAATAATGCAAAATAAGTTCCTGTTTTTTATCAGGAATGATAGAAATGTACACTCACCTTTGAAGCACAATCATAGCAAGTTCCAAGTGCAGCCAGAACCTCAATCACAGTGAGGCTATCGTTGCATTTCACCGCTGCAAAAATAATGGGAGTAAGCAACTGTATTATCATAATTATTTTGTACTGGCTAATAACAGGAGATAGCTTTGTCATAGGACAGCTGTAGCTGATGTATGTGATATCTCTCATATTTTGAAAATTAGATTCTTCGCAGAATTGATTTCAGTCATAACTTAGAGAATAGAAAGTGCTACTGCTACTGTTGCTGAGAAGTGGAAACATACCGTAGTATGGCTGGACTCTAGGCATTTTAATTTTCCATTCCTTGTGTTTGCTTATTATGTCACCAATGTCACAGACGTAGAATGCTTCCTCTTGAAGCTAAAACAAAAGTTATTCCATGTGTGAGAAGGGATTCACGTAAGGAGCTACCGAGACAATGACATGTGTATTGAAATGGACGTATCAAAATTCATTGAATCATAAACTATTTATGACAGTTAAAAGCCATCTGTACTTACTCCTGACTCTGCAATGTCCTTTATGACGCTCCAGGCGTTTGAACTGGCATCCATGACATGAATACGTTCATCAACTTTACCTAGCTGCATGATGGATGTTGTTTGAATCAGTGGTAGATGATACTTGGGAGAAGGTATGATCAATCAGTATTTGATTTTAAGAAAAGCTGGTTGGAATAAGCGAACTGTAAAGAGAGAGAAAATCAATAGTCTATCATGTATTGAAATAATTAATTTGGAAGAAACAAGTCTCATTGATTTAACCAAAATAAAAAAGTATTAGTATTCCATCGGCAAAAAATTCATGTAATTTCGAAAGGTGTGTGTTCAGCACTGTTACAACACGCAAAGTGAAAGGTATAGTGTAACAGTATTCAGCAGTGAGGTAAAATACTTACGAAGCAACCCTCACTTAGATTCAGTCAATTTGTACTTGAAGGCAGAATAAATTAGATGAGAGATTCTTGTTGGCCTGTCAGAAGAGTGGTACCCAAGGCGGTTCCCCGTTTAGGTACAGTCGGCAGCTGGATTTGTATAAGAAGAAACCTGTTGCTGGGCCCTGACGCAGTTGAGCACAGGTCACAGCACCCTGTGAAAGAATCATCGCCATTAAAGCAGTGTGTTTTCTGCATCACAACACACTACCTGTTCCATAGTAATGTTACCATACATATGTTAATATCACTATTAAAGGAAACTCTAAACACTTAGAAAAATCTCATGTGTTACGGCATTAACCCAAAGCAACCAAAATAGATAGCTTTGAATGGATTTTTGTTGATATTAAATGGGTGTATGGTGATCTAACAAACCTCCTTCAGTGACACCAGCGCAATATGTGGTACTTCTAGACAAAGGGTGCCGTGTTACAGTGGAACATTGGTAATTATAATGTAAGCTTGTATGGAGGAGTGTACGGGAGCTGTAAATTAAACGTGACTTACCTCATTTATGTGCAGCCCAGGTTGCACACTCAAAGCTCTTGAACACATTCACTAAGGCCGTTCACTGTAATTTCCATACACCAGGCAACTGGTGTGAGATTCCGGTGATCTGGTCACTAGTTATAAAAGTATGGTCGGCAAACCACTCTGCACCCTTCACAGAGTTATCTGTGCAGTCTCGGCGTAAGATGTCGTATAGCTGGGCGAAAGTAAATTCGCTTCCAAGAGCGTCTGCCTTCTGATGTCCCTAAGTGGACACTGGTGATTTCGCCAGACCAAATGTGGCTATATATACCATGGAGAACGTGCTAATGGGCCGTGGGGAACAATTCTTATCTGGAAAGTGGCGTTACTCGTCCAAGAATGGACTCCTGTCAGACGTTTTCCCCCCCTCTCCACAGGTAGCCACACTTCAGTATGATACTGTCGCTATTTTTACTCGTTGTCACCTTCGGTCTACGTGATCATTAATGGACGGAGCTCCTATCTCTTCCATCAAGACTGTTAAGTAGCCGTGAGAATGTTGATAAAAATCATATGATGTCGCTGTCGTTGCATAACGACTGGGCGCACTGTGACGTCGATTCGGACAGGCTAGCCGTGTAACGGTTCCGGAAGTCGATGAATTATTACTTGTTGTCTTAGTTCTGAGATGATACTCGTACGCAGACACGTTCGTGGCTTTCCATTGCCGGAGTGCGGGCATTACCTTGGCGATTCAGCTGACGTTTAAGTTAACGCTGACAAACGAATCCAGAATGCCCTAGTATCCAAAAATTATTGGGGTATTTTGTTTTAGGATTTATACTAAAAGCCATTTTGTAGAATCTTCATTTACAGCACTACCCTGAGGCGACAGAAGTCATGGTATCATGTAGTGGAATGCACGTATACAGATGGTGGTGGTATCACGTACACAAGGTATAAAGGGGCAGTGCATTGGTGAAGCTGTCATTTGTACTCAGGTCTCTACATCTACATGATGTAGGTAATTCATGTGAAAAGGTTTCCGCCGTGATTATGGCCGCAAAATGGAAATTAACAGACTTTGAACCTGGAATGGTAGTAGGGGCTAGATTCATAGAACATTTCATTTCGTAAATCGTTAGGGTATTCAGTATTTCATAGTGTCAAGAATGTGCCGAGAATATGAAAGGTGGCTACACTGAGTCACAGCGCCCGAGATTGCGCCAAAGATTATTATTCCTCCGCCTCCACTGGTGCAGTAGTAGTTCAGAGGATGTCGAAGGCAGTAGTTGTTCTGTTGGGCGAGAGAGTAGATGCTGTTCGGTTGGTGTAATGTATAGATGGAAGAAGTTGCAATTGTCACAGTGTTTTTCAGAAAGGAGATGGGCTATTGATTTATGAAACTGGTCTAATGGAAAATTTTCGTATGAGGTAAAAAGCTTTTACAGTTTTCTTTAATGACAATGCCTCTTGCTCACAGGTACAATCAACAAAGCGTCTGGCTCATGTTCATTTATTAGACTTGTAATTCTGGTTTCTATGTGCAATTATAGTATTACTGGTTTTTCAATTGGTTCATTGTAAATGGCGTTTAAAATATTTGTTGTGTTGAGAAAGAACCGAGCCAGATACATGTACGTTGAGTCACACTACCACACACAGAACAGTTACACTTGTGCTTTTTTGTTTCGTAGCTTTTATAGTTGCAGAGTACTTAATCAATCAATTGTGTTAACGAAAATTCCTTGTCATTCTTCATTTTTATTTTAAGCAGTCAGATTGCGTGGTAATACTAGTCAGGGCCAACCGGTTACCAGACTTCGTAACCGGTCACACAGCTACTAAAATTATTGCATTTATTCATTAATTCTTTTAATTAAGCCCCCATGCAAATACTAAATTTCAGGCATTACGTCTCAACACTGACAACGCAATGGCGCTTAACGACAGAGGGCAACAGCGGTTGCGTGAAGCTAACAGTCCTAAGAGACAAGCAACACTACGTGATATAACAGCAGAAATAAATGTGGGACGAACGTATATGTTAGGACAGTGCGGCGGAATCTGGTGCTAATGGACTATGGCAGCAGACGGCTGCTGCGAGTGCCTTTACTAACAGCACGACATCGCCTGCAGCGTCTCTCCGGGGTTCGTGACGATATCGGTTGGACCCTAGACGACTGCAAATTCGTGGTCTGGTCAGATGAGTCCCCATTTCAGATGGTAGGGTTCGTCTGTGGCGCAGTCCTCACGGAACCATAGATCCAGGTGAGCTGATGGTAGGATTCGTCTTTGGCGCAGTTATCAACAAGAGACTGTGCAAGATGGTGGTGGCTCCATAATGGTTGTGTACAGATTGGATGAACTGGATTCTGTCCTCCAACTGAACCGATGACTACCTGAAGTCCAGTTGTAGCCATTCAACAATGGAATTTTTATGGATGATAACGCGCCAAGTCATCAGGCCACAACTGCTCGCTGTTTGAATAATATTCTGGATAGTTCGAGAGGATAATTTGGCCACCCAGGTCGCCCGACATGAATCCTATCGAACATTTGTGGGACATAATCGCATATGTTCGTGCATAAAATCCAGCACCAACAACACTTTCGCAGCTATGGACGGCTATGGGGGCAGCATGGTTCAAAATTTTTACAGGTGTCTTCCAGTCACTTGTTGAGTCAATGCCAAGCCGAAATGTCGCACTACGTCGGGCAAAAGAAGGTTCGGCATGATATTAGGAGGTATCGCATGACTTTTGTCACTGCAAGCTGATCGGCGATTAGAGGCAGCGTGGAAGGAGAGCAGCCTTGGAGAAGATTCTTGCCGTTCGTCGGTTTCGGCTGCCCTGCCGCCAACAACGTTTGTTACCTTTCCCGCACATAATGCTGTATTCAATACGGATGCGAATATTCCCAACGTCATGATTGCTTGCAGGAGGTCCTAGTTAAACACTGTGGCCACAAGTATTTAAATAGTTGTCGCTCATAAAAATGAATGTGTTGGCCATGTTTATATGCGAAACGAAATTAGTAATATTGTGGCTCTGAGTACCAGGTAAGAATTAATAACTAGTGTTCGATCGGGTGCTCAGCGTTTGGCTCCTCTAGCACTCCCCAATTAGAGCCGCTTCTGTCCCTATACGCAGTGTACAAGACTTGCCCCATCTGATCTTTATGGTAGTTCCTCACTCGCGTTGTCGGTCATCAGCTGTAATACAAAATGGCACCATCCGTACTCAAGAAGTGTTTTACGAAGCGTGGTATCAATGAAGAACCATGCTCCAGTTGCCTTTTTTTGGGGGGGGGGGGAGTCATCAGTCTTCTGACTGGTTTGATGTGGCCCGCCACGAATCCCTCTCCTGTGCTAACCTCTTCATCTTAGAGTAGCACTTGCAACCTACGCCCTCTACTATTTGCTGGATGTCTTCCTCTACAGTTTATGCCCTCTACAGCTCCCTCTGCTACCATGGAAGCCCTTCCCTCATGTCTTAACAGATGTCATCCTCCCCCTTCTCCTTATCAGTGTTTTCCATATATTTATTCCTTTCCTCTCCGATTCTGCGCAGAACCTCCTCATTCCTCACCTCATCAGTCCACCTAATTTTCAACATTCGTCTGTAGCACCACATCTCAAATGCTTCGATTCTCTTCTGTTCCGGTTTTCCCACAGTCCAAGTTTCACTATCATACTATGCTGTACTCCAGACGTACATTCTCAGAAATTTCTTCCTCAAATTAAGGCCGACATTTGATATTAATAGACTTCTCTTGGCCAGGAATGCCCTTTTTGCCATTGCTAGTCTGCTTTTGATGTCCTCTTTGCTCCGTCCGTCACTGATTATTTTATTGGCTCAGTAGCAGAATTCCCTAACTTCATCTACTTCGTGACCACCGATCCTGATATTAAGTTTCTCGCTGTTCTCATTTCTACTACTTCTCATTACGTTTGTCTTTCTTCGATTTACTTTCAATCCATACCCTGTACTCATTAGACTGTTCATTCCAATCAGCAGATCATGTAGTTCTTCTTGACTTTCACTCAGGATAGCAATGACATCGGCAAATCGTATCATTGACATCCTTTCACCTTGAATTTTAATTCCACTCCTGAACTCTTTCTTTATTTCCATCACTGCTTCCTCGATCTACAGATTGAACAGTAGGGGCGAAAGACTACATCCTTGTCTTACACCATTTTCAATACGAGCACTTCGTTCTCAGTCGTCCACTCTTATTATTCCCTCTTGTTATTCCCTCTTGGCTGTTGCCTTAAAAGGTTAAAAACAGGAGGAACCATAACAACTTGTGACATAATATAGTTCATTCATAGTATACAATAGAAACACCTGTAAAGCAGCTGACCTGCTACCTGTGTCTCCATAGCATTCGTTTACCTGCTAGAGGCGCTTGAAAGCGGACAAATTAACGCGAAATGTAGAGTTGTTTAAGCTCAGTTTTCGCCTTTTAGTGCCAACTATTTGTAATGTCCAAATAGTGATACGAACTCCTATTACAACATGATTCTTGAGCAGAGTTTCAAAAAATTAGAATCAGTAGGAGAATAATGATGATTTTTTTTTGTAGTATTCAACCACTTACAACTTTTCGAGAAAAGCAGTGAACGCTACGGGTGGTGTTTCATGGTTGAAGAAGTGCGTTCCGGCGCCCAAAATTCTGTAGATTAATCACTGGTTCAAAATAAGCAGCGCTCCGTCTTCAGGCCACAAGTGGCCCATCGGGACCATCCGACCGCCGTGTCATCCTCAATGAGGATGCGGATAGGAGGGGTGTGTGGTCAGCACACCGCTTTCCCGGCCGTTATGATGGTTTTCTGTGACCGGAGCCGCTACTATTCGGTCGAGTAGCTCCTAAATTGGCATCACGAGGCTGAGTGCACCCCGAAATATGGCAGCAGAGCAAGGCGGCGCAGCTAGTCACCCATTCAAGTGCCGGCCACACCTGACAGTGCTTAACTTCGGTGATATGACGGGAACCGGTGTATCCACTGCGGCAAGGCCGTTGCCACTACTTCAAAGTAGACCGTCAAATTTAGCTGTCATGATAGAAGGCCACGCAACAGCTAAACTTGACTTTAATGATATAATCAATGAGTTTACCTCGCACTCAGCAAGGAAATGCAAAATAAAATTAGAATAAAAACATAATTCATGGACTGGAACATTTTCTCGAGTCTTAATTAGTCTTTTTTGATGGATTTTTAACTAACAATTTACGCATCATTAATAATTTTACGAGGAGCGAATAAAATCTGTTTTCTTATTATTATTATGAATCGTACTGAAGCCAACGATACAGACGCTACCAGAAACAAAAAGATAGCCCTATTGATTTTGTTTTATTTCAGTGTTTCTAGAAGCTTTTATAATTTGTAATTTAAATATAACAACGCCACATTTCATTTGTTTTGTGCCTAGTTTTCGACAAAACAGTTCATTTAAGTAATATTTTCGATCATGATTAAACTGTATTAAACCCACTTACAAATTAAAATCTGTTGAGTGTGTCAATTCAAGTCGTACGATTAAAGGGACTTTCCATTTATCAGTCAGATATGGTGGCCCGTCGACGACCACTTCTACATCGGGGCTCAAAGAACGTCTTGTGAGTGTGCAGGAATATGTTATCTGCGTGGAATCCCAGGTGCGACATGACAGGTTATTTTTGTCTGTCTCTAAGGCGAAAACTCGTTCCGCTTGAGATGACAAATTTTGTGTTCCGTGGAATGCCGCAACAATTATACAGTGTAACTAACATTAGTTAGCCAGGTATTGAATAAACAAAGTTGACTTACCGAGAGCGCTATCCAAAATTTGTTGGAAGAGTTGAGCTAGTGTGTCCCAGCACGTTAGGCTGGATGACGGAGGATTCTAAGCTGAGTATTTTGAATCACTGAAGCTGGCTTCGCTGTGAAACACTGGAATTATTACACAAAGAAACACATTTTCGAGTATGTTTCATAACATTTTATTTGACAGGAGCTACGTTTAAGGTTACAGGTACATTTTCTAGTATTACTAACTCAAAAATATCATTCATGTTTTCTGGTGTACTATGAAGCTAACAACATACAACTACCGAAGAAATTTAAGTTGTAATTCGAAACTTATCAACTGAAGATATTAAGTCTGTAAATGAGTCGACAACCATGTTATGACACTTTATTTGTAAAGGCCCGTCTTGATTTCATAAGTTGTACGATTCACCGTTACCGCTTTCGGCTATAGCCAAATCTGTTACAAATGGAGCAGCAGTGTTTCGACAAAGTAAGTTCAGTTAGCTGAAGCTAAATCTACAAATGTCCAATGAATACACAAGAAATAATAAATAAGAAATAATAACATGGCTAACAGTCATACATCCATAAAAATTTCAGATACGAGTATCAAAAGCAGTCATCTATCTACATGTACATGATTACTCTGAAATTCACAATTACGTGCCAGACAGAGGGTTCATCGAACCACCTTCAAGCTATTTTTCTACCGTTTCACTCTCAAACAGTGCGGGGGAAAAACAGACTCTTCTGCGCGAGCTCTGGTTTCTCTTATTTACTACGATAATCATTCCTCCCTCTGTAGGTGAGCGACAACAAAATATTTACACTTTCTGAGGAGAAAGTTGGTGATTGAAACTTTATCAGAAGATCCCACCGCACCGAAATACGCCTTTGTTTTAATGACTGCCACACCAATTCACGTATCATATCCGTGGCACTCTCTCCCCGATTTCGCGACAGTACAAAACTACCTGCTCTTCTTTGAACTTCTCCGATGTCCTCCGTCGATCCTATCTGATGCGGATCCAATACCTCACAGCAGTACTCCAGAAGAGGACGTACAAGTGTAGTGTAGGCAGTCTCTTTAGACCAGTTGCATTTTCTCAGTGTTCGGTCAATAAATTGTAGTCTTCCGTTTGCTTTACGCACACTCTATGTGAACGTTCCAGCTTACATTATTCATGATTATAATCCCTAAGTATTCAGTTGAATTTACAGCCTTTAGGTTTGTGTGATTTATCGTGTAACCGAAATTTAGCGGATTCCTTTCGGTACTCATGGGGATCACTTCACACTTTTCATTACTTAGAGACAACTGCCACTTTTGGCACCATACAGATATCTTTTCTAAATTGTTTTGCAATTTTCTTTGATCATCTGATGACATTATAAGATGGTAAATGATTGTATGATCTGCAAACAATCTAAGAGTGTGAAACTTCTTTATTTAAATGTGTGTATCCGTACTTAAATTGCAGAATGACTGAGAAGATGAAGCGTATACGTTATTTGATTCTGAAACAGCTGAGTAAAACTGAACGTACTGAGCCTACTTTCTCTTCACTTTTTTTTATCATTTCAACACTGACTTATAATATTCTAGCGCAACGCAGTCTGACTGCTCAAAAAAATTGCAACCTGTGTTCAAATAATTAATTCAAAAGAATGGCCCTGACTAAAAAGAAATCTTAACAATAACCTATACGTTTCATTAAGCACTTACCTCACAAAAATCTTCATTACGCGAACTACTGCAATACAGCAAGCGTCAATACTGCTAGCTAAATAAACGATTCTAACTACTAAAGCCACTAACTACTAATAGGCATGTGGTTAGCAAAGGAAAAATTTTGTAGCAAACCAATTAATGTATTTTTTACCCTAATAATGTGACATCCAATACAAAGATATATAATCATGAACAATTTTCAATCTCCAAGTCGGATACTTCCAGATCGTTAGCCTACGCTAACACTTCAGACCTCTATCCTCCATCAATGCTAACTTCTCGCATTTAACATCCATCACTGCTGGCTGTTCACCTCTAGCTGCTCAACAGTACTTCCATCTCTGCTGGCGACTAACTTCCAACTGCCCAACACTACTGTCGATTAACTTCCAACAACGAGTCCAACCAGCCACTGAGTCTCTTACAAAGAAAGCGAGTCGAACATCCAATGCAAAGCGCTACACAGCGCTGCCAACACAGAAGCAGCCCACTTACAAGTGTTACTCAGATTACTTCCTAAACCTAAATCCTTTACGTAGATGAGCAGAGGGGAACGTTAGACATTACTTATGTTTTACTAGATGACATTCCCTTAGTTATCATGACCTGTGACCATTCTGACGGAAAATCACGAATCCTGTCGCACGACAGAGGCACTGGTCCATAGGCACGCAATTTGATTAGATGTCGTTTGCGAGGTACCTTTTCAAAAGCCCTCTGGGAATCTAAATACATGGAATCATTTTAGAATGAAATTTTCACTCTACAGCGGAGTGTGCGCTGATATGAAACTTCCTGGCAGATTAAAACTGTGGTCCGGACCGTGACTCGAACTCGGGACCTTTGCCTTTCGTGGGCAAGTACTGGCTGAATTAAAGCTGTGAGGACGGGGCGTGAGTCGTGCTTGGGTAGCTCAGTCCGTAGAGCAGTTGCACGCGAAAGGCAAAGGTCCCGAGTTCGAGTCTCGGTCCGGCACGCAGTTTTAACCTGCCAGGAAGTTTCATGGAATCATTTTGACGTCCTCTGTCAATGGCGCTCATTTCTTCGTGAGAATAAAGAGCTAGTCGTGTTTCACAAGAACGACATTTTCTGAACTCGTGTTGGCTGTTTGTTAATAACTTATTTTCTTCGAGATAATTCTTCTAAAATCCTACTACTGGGTAACCCCTACATAGATCTGTCACATGGGGAGAAATTTCAAGATACCCTTTAAAAACCACGCATATAAGTAAAATAAGAGCGCATTCGCTACATATTTGGATAAGAAAGAAAAACATGTGGGGTGAAATGTACAGGGTAATATGGAAGTGTTGCATAAGGCGCCTGAAGGACAATTATTGAACCTTGAAAGGTGGCTACACTGAGCCACAGCGCCAAAAATCGCGCCAGAGAGAATATTGTTCCGTCGCCTCCACTGGCAGTGCGTGTTGAGAGGTAGTGGCAGACAGTTCTTGCCGAGCAGTTGTGGTGGACACTGATTGTAGCTGCAGTCAGAGTGATATGCGGTAGTAGTGAGTGTTGTTCCATGTTATGCAGTTATTTGATGGGAGAGATAGCAGATGTTGATCCAATGGAGATATTGTAATGATCTGAGTGCTTTTCGTCAATATAAATTAAGGTAACTAACTACTGTTCTTATTTTCTTATTATTTGTGTGTCCTGAATAATGCTTCATTACAGGTTCAGTCAACAAAGCATCTGGCTTGTGTTCTTGTATTAGAGTGTAATTTTGGTTTTCTTGCACAGTTATAGTATTTCTAATTTTCCTTTATCACGTCAGTATAATTGATATTTAAAAATTCTTGATTATTGAAGAAGAACCGTGCCAGATGTGCGTTGAGTCATACTACCACATACAGAACAGTTACACTTGTGCTTTGTTGGATTCGTAGATTTTATAGTTGCTGGGGACTTAATTAAGTAATTGTGTTAACGAAAATTTTCATTTCATTCTTTGTTGTCATTCTATGCAGTCAGATAGCGTAACAATTAGTTGTCAGGGCCAGCCGGTTACGAGACTTGCGTAAACGGACTCACAGCTACTACTAAAAAAAATATTTGCATTATATTTTATTAAGCCCCCATGCACGTGGCGACCGCTGCTTCGGATCGTCCCTTGGAATTCTTCTGATTGTAATAAAAAAAAAATAGTAGATAGTAGTATTGTTGTAGTAATTTGTAGTTTAGTAATTGTAGTCTATTTTGCATGTGTAGATTTGGTGATTGTCATTCTTCTATTGTTCGTTAATCGTGTTTGAAGGAAGCATTTCGTGTGATTGATATTGTTGGTGATAAAGTGTCATTGTGTATAAATTTCATATAGTGACGAGTTTTGTACATTTTGTAAATGATTACGCGGTCGATGAAAAAGGCAAAAATGATGGATAGTGAGAATGACGAAATTGTTAACATGGCGAACTCGCCAACACAGGACAACAGTGTGATGAATAATGAAGTTGAAAACAATTTAATAAGTCGGGAGAATAGTCCAGAACCATTTCAAAATTTTTCTCAGTCAGAAAATTCACAGAATACGAGATTAACGATAGAGGATTCTGAAGTAGTATCGAACAGAGATAGCCTTACAGCTATGCAGAAGGAAGTTAGTTTTGTGGGAAATGTTAGGGGCGAAAAGAATTTCGAACAACTTAACACGGAGCAGTTGATGAGTGCAATATTAAATTTGGGATCACAAATGGGAACAATGGAAGCACGGTTTAGATCTGAATTAAAAACAGATAGGGGAACAATGGAGCAGTTTCGATCTGAATTAAAAACACAGATGGAAACAATGGAAACACGGTTAGACTCATTGGGATCACAGTTAGGATCTGAATTGAAAACGGTCGCAACACGCCTAGAAACGCAGATGGGGACAATGGAAACACGGTTAGATTCACGAATAGGGACATGTTTCAAAAATATGAAAGATGAATTAAAGAAAGAAATTCGAGAAGAGGTACAACCGATTTTGAATGCTCACAATAATAGATTGGTTGCAGTAGAGATTAGACAAAGGGAACAGGATAGAGAACAGGAAGAAAGAGATCGCGTGATAGTGCAAAATTTTTCAGAGTTAAATTTACAACGTGCACACGATAAGGAGGAAATATTTGAGAGAATCGAGAAATCCGTACCAAATGACAGATTAAATAACCTAACACAACAGTATGAACAGTTAACTACTAAATGCGTTAATACTGAAACGCGAGTCGCGACACTTACGGAAGACGTAAATAAACAGAAAGAACAAATTGGCGACTTATCGGAAAGAGTGGAGGAGATTTCAGATAAATTGACAAATCTTAGTTTAAATGGGGACAGAGATTCAGATGATACAGCTCCATTGCCATTTTCAGAAACCGAAGAGTACCAGAGCATAAATAAACATGTTGAAAATCAGGGAAAATTTAATGAACGCGTGAAAAGGGAATTTGAGGCATTAAAAAAGCAAGTCAAACAAATTGAAGGCGAAATCGTAGGAAAAGATAGCAGAAGAAATTTAGAATCACAGATACCAGAGGAGTTTGAAGAAAACAATTTGTTTCATTTACGGGACGCAACAAGAGAGAGACAGGCGCGCGAACTTGACAATAATCGACATTGGGACTGGGACAGACGCGGTAGGTCTTTGTCGCCACGAGACGAAAACTTTGACTCTAAACACTTTTTGACTGTTCGGAAATTTAAGATCTTCCGCAACTCGAAGAATGACATACATCCATGTGCATGGTTAGATCAATTTACGTACGCACTTCCGCCAAAATTGCCACTAAGTCACAAACTGAAATTTATGTGCAGATATTAAGGTCCTCAGGGGATTCACTACTCTTAAGTGAATATGTGCCGTAGCGAGCATAGGGCCCCGAGCTGTAGTGGTGCTATTTCTCTTTTAGTTTTCTGTACCGCTGCCTACTCTTTTACTATTCTTTGCATCTATCAAAACAACTCTTCGACTATCAATCTATCTAGAGAGTAGATAAACAATAACCGGATATGACTGTTTTACCCAAAAGTGACTTTGGAATTTACCGTTTGGACTTACTGTATCTTCAGCAGCATTCATTCGTAGTTTAAACGAAATTTTACCTGTTTATCTTCGTGACAATATTACTTCATATGTTGACGACATTCTTATTGCTAAACATTCTTGGGGTGAGCACAACAAAATTTTGGATTCATTGTTACGTATTTTTGCAAGAGTTGGCATTACAGTGAACTTAAAAAAATCCGAATTTGGTCGTTCTCAGGTGAAATTTCTCGGTCACATTATTTCTACAGAAGGTATTCTTCCTGATCCAGAAAAACTTGACGCTATTCGTAATTATGCTGTTCCTACCACAAAACGTGATGTTCGTAGTTTTCTTGGTGTCTGTAATTTTCTTAGACGCTTTGTTAGATTGGACGATTTGGCCACACCTCGTTTATGTGAACTATCTGGAAAGAAATCTAATTGGTGTTGGGATGAGGAAGCTCAGTCAGAATTTGAACAACTTCGTGATGCTTTAGTTGCTGCTCCACTTCTTTCACACCCGGATTTATCTAAAGATTTTTGTTTGGCGACGGACTGATCATACAAAGGACTAGGTGCACATTTATTTCAAGAGATAGAAGAAAACGGCGTTGTAGTCCAGAAAACTATTGCATTTGGAAGTCGTGTTCTCTCTAAATCAGAAAAGAATTATTCGATTACGGAACTTGAAGCTTTGGCTGTTGTTTGGGCTTTTACAAAATTTCGGACATTCTTGTTTGGCAGACATACTAAGGTCTACACCGATCATCGAGCTTTGGAATTTCTTATGTCAACAAAATTAACTCACGGCAGATTGTCACGATGGGCATTGTACCTACAGGAATTTGATTTTAGTATTGTTTACATACGGGGTTCTTCAAATATTGTTGCCGATGCTTTATCACGTGCACCTATGGGTTTGAAACAAAGTGCTGAAGAGGACAGCAAGGAAAACAATTATTGTTTGATGTATATTCAAGGTGTTGCGTTTGAGAACTTTATTTCGTCTTCGCTCCAGGATATTGCTAAGGAGCAAAATAAGGATCCAATCTGGAAGGACATTAAGGATAAGTGGAGGAGAAAGGAAAGCGTAGCGATTAGACAGCATTATTTAGTTCGCAATGACATTCTTTTCAAACGAAAATCGGCCGACAACTCTGTTTGGTTGGTTTGTATTCCTGATGAGTGGGTTAATAAGCTGATTTGGTATACGCATTTCAGTTATGCACACTTTGGTCCCAGAAAATGCTTTCATAAATTACGAGAAAATTGCTACTTCAATAATATGGAAAAACGTATTCGATTTGTTCTTGCCAAATGCAAATTATGTCAAAAGGCTAAACCGCCGACAGTTTCTCACAGAGCACCGTTGTTTCCTATTATTCCAGCAAAATTAAAGGACATGGCTGCAGTTGATTTGTTCGGTCCAGTAGTTCGATCTACTAATGGTTTTGCGTACATTTTCGTAGCAGTGGAGTTGACATCAAAATATGTGTGTTTTACACTGTTACGCAAAGCAACAGCTCGTTCAGTATCTAATGCTTTCATCAAACATTTTCTTAAAGAAGTGGGTCATGTTGATAAGGTTATATCAGATAATGGATCACAGTTTCGTTCTAAAATTTGGCTTCGTACTCTACGGCGTCGTAAAATTAAACCAATCTTCATTTCACTTTTTCACCCTCAATCTAACGCTTCAGAGAGATGGATGAAGGAAATCAATAAATTGTGTCGTCTTTATTGTCATCAGAATCACAGAACCTGGGATCAGTATCTTCATATTTTTCAAAACATTCTGAATGAACTTCCTAACGACTCAACTTCTTTACCGCCTATACTGATATTAAAAAACAAAGCACCGACAAATCGCATATCTGAAATCGTTCCTTTTCCACCTTCACGGAAACTGCGGCATTCTGAAGTTGTCAACCTGGCTCTACAAAATATTGCATCTGCGGCTGCTAGAAGAGTGAAATCAGCAAAGCGTCCTGGTCGTTTAAAAATCTTGTCAGTTGGTCAGAAGGTGTTAATTAAGTCTCATCGCTTGTCTCACAAAGGAAAAGGCTTGTGTCGGAAATTTTTTCTGCTTTATAACGGTCCATATAGGATTCGCAAAATTATTCATGATAACACTGTTGAAGTAGAAACCCTTAAATCACGACGCTCTAAAGGAATACATCATATATCTAACGTTAAAATTTTTGTGGAATGATATACTTTTGAAAATTTTTTTAGGAATGACATACTTGTGAGAAACTAACAGTTGTATGTAAACACACGGAGAGTACAAGGATACCGCGCTGTGTTTTGGCGGCGGCACATACTCAAAGCAACAGTGAAGTCTGCGCGCCGCACAGGACAGTCGTTGACCGCAAACAATCACTTCCTACGTCACGCGCCTACAGCTGATCGAGCGCTCAGTGCGAATGCACTGACAGCCGTAAATAAATACACAGTCTAATTTCTCCGATTAAATTCAGTATAAAGCTATAGTGACTTGATAAATTCTGTTATTAACATTCAGTATTTTTCAGGATACAGTTCTATAAAATATTTAAGAACTTCAGGTAAATTCTGTGCGTGTCCGACGTTAAGACGACTTGCTATCGAGAAAATTTCAGGAAAAATGTCATTTCGAAGAAGAAAGTAATAAACTAAAAAGGTAATTATTAATTGAGTTTATTTTTCAGGTAACATATTTCCACTTAGGTACGTACTTTAGACGTAATTTGCTGCTCGCGATTACGTGATTCATACTTTGTGCTAATTACATGTTCTATGACATTACTTGTGAAGCGACGTGCTTGCGTACGTTAACTGATTTTGACAATTTTTATTAATGAACTGGATTGTTACTTGTGTATATTATGCATCGCTTGGCTGCACTGCTTTTTCACTGATGTCATATTTTTAATTATGTGCGTGCTGTGCCTATTTATTTAAATTATAATTGTCACCTGATTAATTGTGCTGATGTGGTTAGGTATGTAAGTTATACTTTGTGATTTATCTGCTTGCGCCTTCATGTTTACTTATTTGCTTGCGCCTTCATGTTTATTTATTAAGATTACATAAGAACATTTATTTGCTTACGGTTATACGATGCTAATGACCTGTTTATTACGTAAGATATGTTTGCTGCTATGCCTATGGATTGCATATTTATACATTTCTGTTTGTTGTCATAACTATACTTTAATTTGGTATATAGCAATGCTGATGTACAGTGTACAAACATAGAGTTTAGGTTACACTATGGTACTATTTACAGATTGTTCGCTTGGCAGAGCCTCGTTGTAAGATTTGTGCTGCATCCAATTGTTGACATTCTGTTCTCTACTGGTATATTTACTCGCTGTTGCTTGTTTTGCTTACGCTCAGTGCTTTATATTTTAAGATAAGAAAATGAACTGCTATAATTCGACGAACGACATTAGTACAAGAAACTTCATAGAAGTCACATGAGCTGGAGGTTTGAGGAAAGCTGTATAAATGTATGCCAATAGGAAGGAAGCTAACGACATGACATACCAACACAGTTATTACACTGCATTTTTCGTGAGCAATTGAAATAGGAAGTGACACTTGACACAATAAATACTCCAAATGTTTGCTTCTGTTTGCCATAATTCTTGAAGTGGTGTACACACTGTGAAATATTAGGATCATTCACACTCCGTAATCGTACTTACTTACTGAGAGTTATTCGAACTAAGTCTGTTAGAGGCCATGTATGCATTCTTTGTTTATAATTCATAATGAGTAGAAGATTTTGGTCAGATGGATTACACAGTGGTTGTGTGTTGACAGTGTGTCTTCGGATTGTATGGGATGAGGAGGTTTGCATTAGGATTTTATCTGTACTTATTCGAGGAGACTGACTTGAGGAAAGAGTTGTTATGGAAGTGAAATGATATTGGTGCTAAGGTTTATATGTATTGACGTATTGAAGAGGTATTATGGAGGTATTGAGATTATGTGAAGTTGATTGGAGTTATGTGTATAAAAGGTAAAATAAGTGAGGTGCATATTTTTTTTTTTTTTTGTTGGTCTATATGGAACAAGGAGGATGAAGATAGCAGACTAGAACACTAAAATGAAGGAAGATTGTCTACACACACTTTGTTAAATCACTAAGCAGTATGTACTTTTTTTTGGAGAGAGAATTGCATATCTTGGCACACTGACAGTTGTTCAGCAACCATACATTTTGATCTGGCTTGGCAAACATTGGTCTTGACATGATGACTATGACGTTGACTTAACAATTATTGACTGTTATACATTGCTGTCACTACTACTTGTTACACATGATGAACATGAAATTTGACAGAAGTGGATTCAGACAGTTAACACTATACAATTACACAGTAGTACTTAATGTGGATGAAAGATGAGTGAGTGTGTTTTGTGTGTTTTCCTTTCCTAATCCTACCCACCTATCTCCTAAATATTATTTTATTTGTTTGTAGTGGCTTGCACTGACACCCAAAAATATTAACTGATGTTTGTGTATTTGTAATAGTAATATAACAATTATCTGATATCATTTGTGTGTTTGTTATGATTTGTATGTTTAGTGTAAAAGCATTGTAAAAGCATTTGTAAGTGTATTCAAACTATTGTTCATGCTTGAACTGTCTGAGTAGGGATGAAATTATGGACTGTTACTTGTACTGTTTCTACATGATTGGTGCCACTAGGACATGTTTAATTTGTGCTTAGGAACGGTGTAATCAGTGATAGTTGTTTAATGTCATTTGTTGGGGTCCGCATCTACTCCACAATGCTGGGTGCCACTGATGGACTGCTTCTACTGAAATGAAGTCACTTCTTGGTGTCTGCACCTGCTCAACATTGCTGGGTGCCACTGATGGACTGATTCTACTGAGATGATGTCACCTGTTGCTGTTTGCACTACTCAACATTGCTGGGTGCCATTGATGGACTGCTTCTACTGAAATGATGTCACCTGTTGTTGTCTGCACCTACTCAACATTCCTGGGTGCCATTGATGGACTGCTTCTACTGAAATGATGTCACCTGTTGCTGTTTGCACCTATTCCACAATGCTGGGTGCCACTGATGGAACTGCTTCTACTGAAATGGTGTCACTTGTTGCTGTAGCACCTGTTCAACATTACTGGGTGCCACTGATGGACTGATTCTACTGAAATGATGTCACCTGTTGTTGTCTGCACCTACTCAACATTGCTGGGTGCCATTGATGGACCGCTTCTACTGAAATGATGTCACCTGTTGGAGTCTGAACCTACTCCACAATGCTGGGTGCCACTGATGGAACTGCTTCTACTGACATAATGTCACCTGATAGTGTCTGCACCTGTTCAACAATGCTGGGTGCCACTGATGAACTGCTTCTACTGAAATGATGTCACCTGTTGGAGTCTGCACCTGTTCCACAATGCTGGGTGCTACTGATGGACTGATTCTACTGAGATGATGTCACCTGTTGCTGTTTGCACCTGTTCCACAATGCTGGGTGCCACTGATGAACTGCTTCTACTGAGATGATGTCACTTGTTGCTGTCAGCACCTATTCAACAGTGCTGGGTGCTACTGCTGGAACTGTGAATTACTTGTTGTGAATATTTGTATTAACTGATTTTTTTGTGTATTACTGTTTGTGAAAGTTATAAGACTCTTACCTGCTCATATTCGTCATTGCTGACGTTATCGATTGAATTGTTTAACCACATGATATTTCTGTAAACTATTATGTAAAGTCACATGTATGAAAGAATTTGTATTGCTTAGTGTATTTTATATATTAGGCTATTGAAAGGTCAGTGCAAAGCCAAAATTTTATCTAGTTATATGATATTTACGTATTAATATTATCTTTTATTTTTGTCTGTATATTGTTTTTTTGACGAATTTGGTGGTATTTTCACCACCAATGCTGGCAAAAATACCATCAAATTCTAGCCCGTGGAGGAAGGGCATATGAAAGGTGGCTACACTGAGCCACAGCGCCAAAAATCGCGCCAGAGAGAATATTGTTCCGTCGCCTCCACTGGCAGTGCGTGTTGAGAGGTAGTGGCAGACAGTTCTTGCCGAGCAGTTGTGGTGGACACTGATTGTAGCTGCAGTCAGAGTGATATGCGGTAGTAGTGAGTGTTGTTCCATGTTATGCAGTTATTTGATGGGAGAGATAGCAGATGTTGATCCAATGGAGATATTGTAATGATCTGAGTGCTTTTCGTCAATATAAATTAAGGTAACTAACTATGTTCTTATTTTCTTATTATTTGTGTGTCCTGAATAATGCTTCATTACAGGTTCAGTCAACAAAGCATCTGGCTTGTGTTCTTGTATTAGAGTGTAATTTTGGTTTTCTTGCACAGTTATAGTATTTCTAATTTTCCTTTATCACGTCAGTATAATTGATATTTAAAAATTCTTGATTATTGAAGAAGAACCGTGCCAGATGTGCGTTGAGTCATACTACCACATACAGAACAGTTACACTTGTGCTTTGTTGGATTCGTAGATTTTATAGTTGCTGGGGACTTAATTAAGTAATTGTGTTAACGAAAATTTTCATTTCATTCTTTGTTGTCATTCTATGCAGTCAGATAGCGTAACAATTAGTTGTCAGGGCCAGCCGGTTACGAGACTTGCGTAAACGGACTCACAGCTACTACTAAAAAAAATATTTGCATTATATTTTATTAAGCCCCCATGCAACCTAATGGAGGAAATGAAAATTTTTCTACACGAGAAACGGCAACCGGGATTACTGCTGAACGAACAGAGCGAGGTTAACTTGAATGCTTATTTTGATGTATTCAGCATCTTGAGTCTTGGCAGTGTGAGCAGCGCCGTGCGCCGTAACTTGGCGTGCGCTCTTGTGTGCGCCGGTCACCAGCGGCAGGGAGACCTGGCGTTCTTTCGCGAGCTTCGCCACAGACAAAAACGTAACAGAGAGAGCACGGGTAGCGCCACTGATGCCGAGATAGCACTCCGAATGGACTACTGAGCATCGAAAAATTAATAACTTAGTCGTTGCCTTGTTGATTATCTTCGACTTACGATTATGTCTCATTGCTTTATAGTGTTGAAAGGTTTCTATTAATAAAGTTGCTGTTACTTTTACACGTTTTATTCTGACTTCTACAGAATGATGTAGTATTTACTTTACAAGGCTAGGAACTTTTTACATTGAAGCGCCCAAGAAACTGATACAGGCATGAGTTTTCAGATACAAAGATCTGTAAACAGGTTGAATACTGCACTGTGGTCGGCAACGCCTATGTAAGTCTGGCGCAGTTGTTAGATCGCTTACTGCTGCTACAATGGCAGGCTATCAAGGAATTAAGTGAGTTTGAACGTAGTCAGCGCACGAGCGACGGGGCACAGCATCTACGAGGTAGCGGTGCAGTGGGGATTTTCCCTTACGACCATTTCACGAGTGTACCGTGAATATCAGGAATCCGGTAAAACATCAAATCTCCGACATCGCTGCGGCCGGATAAAAATCTTGCAAGAACGACACGATTGACGACTGAAGGGAATCGTTTAACGTGACAGAAGTGCAACCCTACCGCAGACTGCTGCAGATTTCAATGCTGGACCAACAAGTGTCAGAGTACGAACCTTCAAAGGAACATTATCGATATGAGCTTTCGGAGCCGAAGGCCCATTCGTGTACCCCTCATGACTGCACGAGACAAAGCTTTACGCCTCGCCTGGGCCCGTAAACACTGACATCGGGCGGTTGATGACTAGACACTTGTTGCCTGGTCTGACGAGTCTCGTTTCAAATTGTATCGGGCGGAAGGCGTGTACGGGTAGGGAGACAGCCTCATGAATCCATGGAACCTGCGTGCCACCAGGGGACTGTTGAAGTTGTGGAGGCTCTGTAAATTGAAAATTGGTGGTAAGGTTGTATGGGACCAAACTGCTGAGGTCATCGGTCCCTAGGCTTACACACTAATTAAACTAACTTAAACTAACTACGCTAAGGACAGCACACACCCATGCCCGAGGGAGGACTCGAACTTCCGACTGGGGTAGACGCTCGACCCGTGTCAAGGTGCCTCGAACCACGCGGCTACCCCGCGCGGCCGGAGGCTCTATAATGGGGTGCGGCGTGTGCAGTCGGAGTGATATGGCAACCCTCATATGTCTAGATACGATTCTGACAGGTGACACATACGTAAGAATCCTGTCTGATCACCTGCATCCATTCATGTCCATTGTGCAATGCGACGGATTTGGGCAATTCCAACAGGACAATGCGACACCCCACACGTCCAGAACTGCTACAGAGTGGCTCCAGGAACACTCTTCTGAGTTTGAACACTTCCGCTGGCCACCAAACTCCCCAGACGTGAACGTCATTGAGCATATCTGGGATGCCTTGCAACGTGTTGTTCAGAAGAGATCTTCCACCTCTTCGTACTCTTGCGGATTTATGGACAGCGCTGCAGGATTCATGGTGTCATTTCCCTCCAGCAGTACTTCATACATTAGTCGAGTCCACGTCGCGTCGTGTTGTGGCCCTTTTGTGTGCTCGCAAGGACCCTACACGATATTAGGCAGGTGTACCAGTTTCTTTGGCCCTTCAGTGTATTAGTACCCTTTACATGTTTTATGTGGATGTCAAGCACTATTTCCAAATACTGTATGTCAGTTTATGTTTTATTGCCAGATGATTATTTTGCCACATGAAATAATTTTGGTTAATGACTACGCATATTGCATTTTAACTACGGGAATTTACGACACTGATTACACCTCAACCCCGGCGTTGATGTCCTTTACTGGCTAGAGTTATGTGTATAAATACAGGATGCCTTCTGGCCATCGCCAATAGTAGTTGTACAGATATTGACAATGATACTCATATCAGTATATTTTTATGGTATGTATGGCTGGTATAGGGTGGTTGTTGGTCATATTATTATTTATTTGTTATTTCTTATGTATTCCTAGGCTCTTTGTAGAATTAGCTTCTGCTAATTGAACTTAGTTTGTCGCAGCTTTTTTCTTTTTATAACAGACCTGAAGATGGCAACAGCCGAAACCGGTAACTGTGAATTGGTTGGTCAAGACGGACCTTTACAAGCGAAGTAATTCGAGTTACTCCCTTGCTCAAGAGAGAATGTCTCTGCTACCACCTATCGTTCACACTGACTGCATGTTTATTGAATTCAAAAATTTAAATTGCCAATTATGTCGCAGTTTTACTCACACAACCACGTTTTAACTAAAATTTATTTTCTAAAGAGCTCCACATTTTGCAAAACTCAATGTTTTTTCTTTTTATTCGATATTTATCCCTAGGTGCTTCGCTTCCTATGTGTCATCGTCTGTGGATCTATTTTTTATTTCTGAATTTGCATTAATTTAGATGTTTCGTTGTAAATGATGGTCTTCTGTTACGCATTTAATGAGTTCACAACATGTCACGTTTTTTTCATATTTTGCATTCTTGCTGTGTTTTGAGGTGTGTAATTATATGCACCGTTTTTCGCAGTTTTTGACAGTTCGTTATCACCTGGTATTTCATGTTCTAATTCACAAAACAAATTTGGAAACACTTATGACGCCGCACTCACTGAGCAATGAGTCTTGCGATACCAGGTAACAGTGAAGTAGTAAAGGGTGCGAAAATGCATTATCTGTAATTGCAGTTCACGAAACACACAAATGGTAAAGCTTCTTGGCAGATTAAAACTGTGTGCGGACCGGTCCATTCTGCACACTAAGGATACAAAATATACAAAACACACGACATGCTCTGAAGTTGCAGAATTCGTAACAGCAGACCACTTTGTACAATACAACCTTTAAATTAACACATCTTCAGTAATTAAAACGAGGCTCACAGAAAATGACACATACTTGTCGAAACATATATCGGAAATAATAACTAAAACAAAAAAGTTTTGTTTTGCAGAAGGTGGAGTTTTTTTAACCTAAATTTAATTCGAGAATGTGATTAAACTAAAATAAGATCTTCCAGTCTCAGCAAGATGATTATAATTCAACTTAATTGCGAGTCTCAAGTATGGTAAGTATTTAGCTATGGACAGCACGGTCACACAATTAAAGTTTTACATCTTCCTGTACATGAATACTCTGAAAACCATCGTGAGGTGCATGACAGATGTTATGCCCCATTGTACTAGTTATTAGAGTTTCTTTGCGTTCCATTCACGCATAGAGCACGGGAAGAATAACTGTTTGAATGCCTCTATGCGTGCAGTAATTGTTCTAATCTTATCTTCACATAACAATATGAGCGGTGCGTAGGGGGTTGTAATATATTACTAGTCATCATTTAGAGGCGGTTTTTGAAACTTTGTAAATAGACTTTCTCGGGACAGCCGGCCGGGGTGGCCGAGCGGTTCTAGGCGCTACAGTCTGGAACCGCGCGACCGCCACGGTCGCAGGTTCGAATCCTGCCTCTGGCATGGATGTGTGTGATGTCCTTAGGTTAGTTAGGTTTAAGTAGTTCTAAGTTCTAGGGGACTGATGACCACTGCAGTTAAGTCCCATAGTGCTCAGAGCCATTTGAACCATTTTTTTCTCGCGATAGTTGAGTCTAGCTTCAAGACTCTTCCAGTTCAGTTCCTTCAGTATTTCTGTGACACTCTCCCGTGGATTAAACAAATCTGTGACCATTTGTGCTGCCCTTCTCTGTATATGTTCAGTATCTCCTGTTAGTCCTATCTGGTACGTGTCCCACACACTTGAGCAATATTCTAGAACCGGACGCACGAGTGAATTGTAAGTAATGTCCTTTGTAGAGTGATTGCACTTCCCCAGTATTCTACCAACAAACCTACCTGCTTTAGCCACAACAGAGCCTATGTGATAATTCAATTTCATATCTCTACAAAGTCTTACACCCATATATTTGTATGAGTTGGCCAATTCCAAATTTTTATTTGAATTCGAATGGCAAGCGCCGTTGTCCGCTGAAGTAAAACATCTTACTCACATCGTCTAAATACCTACACCAGTGCACCACATATTTGGTCAAGAATTCAGTTGTGAAGAGTTTGGTTCCAGAATTGAGATCTGTCTAAGTAGATTTCTGACAAAAGTTGGGGTAGTGGGGATCCCACTGCTAATCTATAAAATAATAAGAGGGTTTCCCTAGGGACGAGCAACCATTGCGCACACTCGCTGCGCATATCGATATCGGGCTTGTATCACACATCGAATGATTGCCTCGACTCCTATGTCTCAGTGTTCTGTGAGTGGCAGTCTAAACAAGTTGTTATTGTGAATACAGTAGAATCTCGCTGATCCTACGTCGGATGGTCCGACTCCGAGATTAGTCCGACCACCTCATTTCCGGTGTTTCTTTACTTACACGGGTTGCTGCTACAGTCTGAACTGGGATTGTTGATGACTCATCGTCTTTCATAAGAATCAGTAGGCAGTTGACTGTCGCTGTGTGCGATAGTTCGATCAGTTTTAGTGTGAAATAAATGTTTTTAGCTCGATCGATAAGTGTTAGCACGCATTCGTTTTATAAATTAGTGACGGCATTCTTGTTACATGCAAAAGTGTGTTAAACTAAATTGTTGCACCAACTAAACGCAAATATGTGGCACTGTCTTTGCTACCGAACGTTAATCCCAGTGATGTGAGTAGGTGTAACAGTACAGCTGAAGATAACTGGATAACGGAAGCAAAATTACTGGACAACCATCTCATTGATGCTGTGACTCGTACAACCAATGAGAAAGAGAAAGATGATGACGACAACGTAGGCAATGAACCTACGGCTCTAGTATCACAAGTGGTTCTGAGCATTATGGGACTTAACTTCTGAGGTCATCAGTCCCCTAGAACTTAGAACTACTTAAACCTAACTAACCTAAGGACATCACACACATCCATGCCCGAGGCAGAATTCGAACCTGCGACCGTAGCGGTCGCGCGGTTCCAGACTGTAGCGCCTAGAACCGCACGGCCACTTCGGCCGGCTCTAGTATCACACAAGGATGCTAAAAATGCGTTTGATATTAAAAAAATACATCGAACAAAGCTCTACTTTTACACCAATAGACATTTTTTGGTTGAGGTAATGGTGGAACAACGCGGCAAAATCAAAGTTGTCGTCTGCTAAGCAAAAGTACGTTACAAACTTTCTTCGTCCTGCTTAAGAATAGAACATTTTTCACCGTGTGATTTCTCATGTTTTAAACAGTTAAGTTCAGTCGGTTGCGTGTCAATGCACTCCTGTGAGAAGGTATGTATAGATATTAAGCTTTCATTCTTACCGTACGGTACGGACGTATTTTACAGTACAAGCACAATTGCATATTACATATTCGTGTAAGATTTTTTAGTGAGTGAAGGTTTCATTTTCGTGTTGTTGCTGTATTAACATGGAACAACAAATCAGACAGAATTTCCAGTTGAACATTAAACTTGTGCTGCACTGTATGTTATGGGTCAATATAAGTTTCTTCTCAATATCCGACCTTTGTTACATACCCTAATATTAGCGATGTTCTACTGTGCTGCAAGTGATTCAAGGTTCTGTCGAATAATGTTGCAGAACTACACTATCAACTAAGAGAAGTGGATAGTGATACAGTAATGAACGGAAGAAAGTGGCGTGAAATGTTCAACAATAAACGTGAAAATGTTCGGAAGTTGAAACTTAACTTCAACTAAACGAAGTGAATGGTGATACGGCAATGAGCGGAAGGAAGAAACAGGCGTGAAATGTTCAACAATGGACGTACAGAACGTTTGATGAAACTTTACCTCACTCTTCAGATGTGATTCAAAGAATCGGTGAAGAATGAAATCGTGCAATATACAAGAGTAACAATAAGGCCGATACACACAGTACAGAATATTAATCTGCAATAAATCGCCGCGTATTTCGTGCGTCCACACGACACAGATTTGCAAACTACTATCGGCCCGCCATCTTTCGGTATGATAAAGAATTTACAGTGGCAAGAGGATACATTCTGAATGATATTTTATACTTCCTTCAGTACACAAGTTTGTAATGGAGGAAATTCTTTTGTGGCCAGTGTTCGAAACTAGTTTTGAAAATAAATCAAACAGTGTGTCAGAGGCTTAAAAAGCGATCTTTGTAGTCAAGCTAATGGCTCCTTAACGGAAGGAATTTTACTCTGATTAATTTACTTTACTAGCTACATGATGAAATCAAAGACAGGGTATATTATTTGTGAATAAACTAACAACAGTAGAATATTGAAGACAGAATACCTGCATGAAGAAATCAATTTCACATTATCAGAGGTCACCACAGACGTCCTGGAAACAGGAAGGATTAACAACGATTGAGACAACGGCACTGTTCATGCAAGTCCTGAGCAATATTATACCGAACACTTAAAAAACTGTACAGGCTGTTCCCAAGGAGTTCATGCAGGCAACTGAGGTATTTCAGATCGAACAACTTTCGTTTCTTTGTTGAACTCTCTTCGGTAAACAGTACGCCATTATTTTTTTATTATCATTTCTCTGTTTGCCGCAGGTCACCTGCTCTCATTTTCTCCACTGTTACAGAGCGGAATCACTGGTACAAATATGTACGAAATGGCCGCGCACAGAGTCACAGTTTTGGGGTAAGGGGGGGGGGGGGGCAGGAGGAGGTCAAATGGCTCTGAGCACTATGGGACTTAACTTCTGAGGTCATCAGTCCCCTAGAACTTAGAACTACTTCAACCGAACTAACATAAGGACATCACACACATCCATGCCCGAGGCAGATTTGGAACCTGCGACCGTAGCGGTCGCGGGGTTCCAGACTGTAGCGCCTAGAACCCCTCGGTCACTCCGGCCGGCCAGGGGAAGGTCTTATGTGCTCGGATCCTATTTGATCTAGGAGCATAGGGCAAAAAGTTTCCGGTTTGGCCCGGACCGGCAGTCACTTGTGTAGTCATTCGAAGGTCTGTCTTAACTGTGGCTGTGGTTTCGTATATTGAGCGATGAACCAAAGTTGGCGCCCAGCAAATTGCGCGAATCGATTAATTCTATTTGCAGAATATTTTAATTGGGCTGAAATGAATTCTCAGCTAATGTCACCATTAAATGTACGAGGTCTGTTGAAGCGAAATGCGGTTGGCATCCCTGTACACAACCGTGTTTAATGTGTAACTTCTAACAATACCACCACTTGCAAAGTAGGTTAGAAATCAGATTAATAATGTTGCTCACGCAGTATATGTTCGCTTTATCGGGCGACAACGAAGTCATTGACTGTGGATGGTATCGTCAGAATTGAAATAGTGAAACCACTGTAGAAAAGTCATTAATTTTGGCACTTATCTTGTATGGATTCCCACGTAGATTTCGTCGAAGTTGTTATGGCTCATCTTGTTGATTCTAGGGTGATCCCACTTTGACTACTAGAAGGTCCAGATCTGTATTTTAGCAGTATTTGAAGACCTAACAAATGCGTTTGTCAGGAAATTCTTAATGATCAAACAATCCCAGATCAGAACAATGGTATGGTAGAAATAATTTTTGACTTGGTGTTCACGATCCACATTTTTATTAAACTTCTTGTAAATTCACATATAGCACTCCGTCTTCAGGCCACAAGTGGCCCATCGGGACCATCCGACCGCCGTGTCATACTCTGTAGAGGATGCGGATAGGAGGGGCGTGTGGTCAGCACACCGCTCTCCCGGTCGTTATGGTGTTTGTTTTTTTTTTAACCGGAAAATTCACATATACTTCTTCTTAATTGTCACATCAACGAGGCCGGCTGCGGTGGTCTAGCGGTTCTGGCGCTGCAGTCCGGAACCGCGGGACTGCTACGGTCGCAGGTTCGAATCCTGCCTCGGGCATGGGTGTGTGTGATGTCCTTAGGTTAGTTAGGTTTAAGTAGTTCTAAGTTCTAGGGGACTTATGACCTAAAATGTTGAGTCCCATAGTGCTCAGAGCCATTTGAACCACATCAACGAGAAAACAGTTTTGTATCAGTCTTCATATATTTAATTTCCTCTTTAACCAAACACAAGACTTGACTGTTCTTTTACAAACCGAAATAACAACTTAACTTCTGCAAAGTGAAACAAAGACTGCTCTGTGCACATTCGCGCCCAGACGGTTACAAGTAAGTCAAAGATTATGACAATCTCACAGAAATGAACACACATAAGAACCATACCACTGTAATATATCGATACATCGGAGTACGTATACATTAATAAAACCAATTGTGAATATTGTCACGAAAATATGTCTGTTACTTCGCAGAAAAGTAGTACGATATTACTGGTATCGAGAACTGGAGTTGGAGTGCTGTAATGGTCACGTAAATAAAGAACCATTACAAACTGCCGGAAGATTCATTGTTGTATGTGTTTTAGTTATTGGTCGGCGCTGTACTGAGTAGAACGTTGCGTTACACAGTTTACGAATTTCGAGATGACAGAGTTAGAGGAGGAAAGCGTCTGCATTAAATTTTGCGTGAAATTTAAGAAAACCTTGACAGACACATGCCAAATGATGCAGGAAACCTACAGTGATGAGTACTCGGAGTACAAATGGTTTACACGGTTGAAAAATGGCCTGCGAAAGTTGAAGATGACCCTCTTTCAGGACGCCTTTCGACGTCTACCGACGACGCTCATGTCAGGAACGTCAACGAAATTGTGGGTGCCAATCGAAGACTGACTCTCCAAGAGATTGCAGAAGAATAACATTCCAGGTGGATCATGTCATGAAATCCTGACACAGCATCTTGGAATGCATGGAAAACCACTGTGCTGCCTCAACCCCCGCACACTCCAGACCTGGTCCCTGCGGATATTTTTTTAATTTCCTCTGCTGAAAGCCCCGTTGAAAGCACTAAGATTTGCAGCGACAGACGAGATAAAAGAAAATTCGCAGACGGCGCTTCGCGCGATCCAGCAAGAGGCGTACCAAGACTACTCCCGGAAGTGCAAACGGCGTTCGGAGCGGTGTAGGAGTTGTGGAGGAGAATATTTCGATGGAGATTGTTCACCTTAAGTAAAGGGTAAGAGTAGAAAAATTTTGTGGACAAAGTTCTCGAATTTTTTGAACAGACCTCGTATGTGCACCGTTCGATTTTCCGGACTAAAACACGCAAAAAACAGGCTTGCTTCTATGTTTTAAACTTGAACTAATCGGTTTAAACTTTGCACAAGGGTAGATAAATTAAGAAGTCAAAACGAAATATTTTTTTATTCAATAATTTTTTTCCATTGTCGAGATACACTGGTTTAAAATAGAGTTATGTTTCAAATTTGTGCGGATCGGTTCAAATTTTGTAAGAATACAATGGTTGTCCTGTTGTTTTGAGAAGGCTTTATCCGTTGCCACGATACAAGTGACATGGTTTGAAAGACGATTAAAAAAACCCATATCAACAAAAATCTGCATCGGTTCCCAAGCTATGGTGGTCCAACGTCAAAATTCTGGTATAGTACAAGTTGGAAACCAGAATGAAAAGTGCTTCTGTCATAGCACAAAATAGACGAATGACCAGAGTTAGGGATCCAAATGAAGAGAACTAGCTTTTCGACTTCTCTGGAAGCTTCAAAGATACTTAAATTGAAACATTTTGACATATTCGTGCTTTTTTACGAGCTAAACCTACTTCCCCAGCGCAATTAGCTCTCTTAGCTGCAAAGTGTTGGCACACGTGCACTCTAAATCTCTGATAATGTGCGCAAAATCCAGGAGATTCGCCAGCCACAGTAAACATAATACGATGGCATTTGTCGGGTTATATGACATGATATCATTTATCATGTTACATTACTTGACGCAATGCATTATATTACATGACATGGGTACTAATAAAGAAAAGTAAAAAAAGCGCCAATATGTCAAGATATTTTGGTTTAAATGTCTTTGAAGCTGCAGGTAAGACGGAAAGCTAGTGCCCATCTTTTACATCCCTAACTCTACACAGGACATATTCGTCTTTTTTGTGCTATGATAGGAGCATTTTTCACTCCGGTTCTAGAATTATAAGTGGATGCCATCTTGACCCGATTGATATATAGCTTGCTCCGTTTTCCACAAGCATATGAGGCTACTGTATATTTCAGTTTATTCAGCAATGAACTTTCTAGAGCATTGACTCATGCAACCATTTTAGACATTTCTCGTTCTTTTTCAGGCTAAATTGTGTCTGAACATAATGGCTGTAGAAAAATTTGTGCTTGACGAGTTCCTCAGCAAAAATTAAAAAACGTAGTATGCTGTGACTGCAACATCAAAGAGTCAAAATTGGAATCAATCAACTCACACAAATACTTGAATGTAACAATTTGTCGGGGTGTGAAACCGTGTTATCACGTAGGTTCATTTGTATGTAAAGAAGGTGATGGACTTTCGTTCATTGGTAGGACTGGCACTGGGAAAATGACAACAGTCTACAGAGGAGATTGCTTGCAGAACACTCATTCGATCCATCCTAAAATATTTCTCAAACGTGTGGGACCCACACCAAATGGGGCTAGTAAGGAATATTGAATGTACACAAAGACTGGCTTCACGAATGGTCACAGGTTTGTTTGATCCATGGTCCAGCGTCAAGGGATTCTTGAAAAACCTGAAATGGCAGACAGATGCTGACATCCGTCGAACGCCTGCTTCCAAAATTTCAAGACTCGGTATTAAGTGAGGGATCTTGGCATTGCTACAGCCCGCAAAGGGTGCGTTTATGCTGCCACCTCGCTACTCGCTGCTCGCCGGGATGGCACGTCGATGATGAATGAAACCCACTGGCTCTTATCGGTGCACTATCGCTGCTCGCTACGATCCCCGCCGCGCAATGATATCAAGGTAGATTGTGTTTCACGATGCGTCCATCGCCGTATGTCTTGAAACTCGAGCTGTGATTGGGCGCTTCAAGGTCCCTCCAGCAATGTTCGACTGCCGTTCATTGCGCGCGGTTTTTCGCGGCCTGCAGACAGACATTCCTACCGGGACAAAAAACACAGTTCCAAAAAATGGTTCAAATGGCTCTGAGTACTATGGGACTTAATTTCTGAGGTCATCAGTCCCCTAGGACTTAGAACTACTTAAACCTAACTAACTTAAGGACATCACACACATCCATACCCGAGCCAGGATTCGAACCTGCGACCGTTGCGGTCGCGCGGTTCCAGAACCGCTCGGCCACTCGGCCGGCACACAGTTCCACTTAACCTTTGCATCATTACATAAATTTCCTAAAATAAATACTGTTCGTAAGAGCTACGCAGAGTTGTTTGAAAGTGAAGATAAGGTCGATCTAAGGCACGTAACTATTTACACTTTGTTGTACTACACCTTTCCAGAACTACAAAAGCGATTAGTCAAATTTAGACATAGAAACGTCAATAAGTGTAATTATATGTTTTAGCATTTGACGTTATTCAGCTCCAAGTAGAAAGGAGTTAAGTACAACGATTTTATGATAGTACATCCACGGCAAAGTCTCAAATTAATTTATTCTTCTAGTTCCAATTAAGAAACGCACATTTTACTAACTTTAGGATGTGGACAACAATAGCTGTTTGCCTTTTATAATGTAACGTGTGGTCCATCGTGAAATCATAGCAGATGATTGTGCAGTTTAACTGGACATCGGCAAGGTAAAAATTCGTATATATTTGGATTTTTCTGGACACCGATCAGCAAAATAACACGAAAGACCGACTCTTGACTTGCATTGATCGTTAGTAATACCAAGTAATTCGTTTTTCTCTATTCTGCAGTGTTTGACAATGCGCTAAGCCCGTAGGCTTGCGATCGCGGCATTGACGCCGCTTAATAATTTGCATTTATTTGTGAACTGAGACAGATATTAGTGTCACTACCATTTCAAAATTTTTTTGTACTTTTAGGTAATTTCACTCGCAGTAATATACGGTCTAAAACGTATCTGACAGAAAGCTACTCGCTATCAAACTTTTTCACTGCAAGATCTGTAAATCAAGTGCACGTTGTTGGCAAACAGTGTCATTTCAGAATGACTGTTTCGACTTATGAAGAGATGAAGTGTTTTTTAAGAAGCTAAGATGCTCCATTTCCATATGTGCAAAAATCAGATTTTTTTTAACAGCGCATTTTCTCGAAAATCGATTGAGGAACGTTAAGGAAGAAAACATCTCGCGACACGAAAAGTAAGCTTTTCCTGTTTTCACAATGAAAGTAAAGCTTTTAAGGAGAAACCAAGTTCATAAAACGACGTGGCGTAGTCTTATATACCGCCAAGAGTTTTTACAATGCGAAAATCGGTGAAATGGGTTTTCCCCTTTTCGCCGTCCCGGTCCGGTGCGTAGCGAAGATGCAGCGTAAATGCTGTCCGCCCCCGTTAGCTGAGTGGTCAGCCGGCACGGTAACTCAGCGTGTTCGGTCAGAGGGTTAGCCGCCCTCTGTAATAAAAAAAACTGAGTTAATCTATCAACGACGAACTGAAACGGGTGTCTTGCGATGCCCGCACCGAGCAGAAACAACGAACGAAAACGAAAAAAAAAAAGTGGTCAGCGCGACAGAAAGTCAATCCAAAGGGCCCGGGTTCGATTCCCAGCTGGGTCAGAGATTTTCTCCGCTCAGGGACTGGGTGTTGTGTTGTTTTAATCGTCATCATTTCATCCCCATCGACGCGCAAGTTGCCCAAGTGGCGTCAAATCGAAAGACTTGCACCAGGCGAACGGTCTATCCGACGGGAGGCCCTCGCCACACATTATTATTATTATTAGCGTAAACGCTACAAAGGCACCTGACGAGCAGCGAGATGTCGTGTGCTTGCTGCTGCAGGGCTGCAGCATAATCACACCCTTTTTATGGTGCGCTATACCTGTGTACCTTGCAACTAAATAGCCGCCGTGCGGCTGTGCTTGCCCCACACAAAAGAAGAGGCATGCGTGCAGGTGCACGCCTCTTCCTCAACACGTGCAGACGTGCATGTGAGTGCTTCCATTTACGTTTGTGTTCACAATGGAAGCCTTTGCTTCCGTGTGGGACAAGCTGCAGGCGCACGCTGTCTAGCCGCAAGGCGCACAGATGCAAACGTGCGACTTTCTGTGCGCACTAGGCGTATACAAGGGGCGTTTGAAAAGTCCATGCAAAAATAAAACTACTTATGAGTTTGGGGTAAACCTTTTTTATTTTTCGACATAGTCTTCTTTTAGACTTATACACTTCGTCCAACGCTGTTCTAATTTGTAGATCGCTTCCGAATAATAGGAATTGTCCAAGTCTGCAAAATAGCTATTGGTTGCTGCAATCACCTCCTCATTTGAATAAAATCTTTGTCCCGCCAGCCGTTTCTTCAAATTGAGGAACAAATAGTACTCCGAGGAAGCCAAGTCTCGAGAATAGGGGGGATGTGAAACGAGTTGGAATCCTATTTCCATTAAATTTGCGACCACAACTGCTGAGGTTTGTGCTGGTCCATTGTCGTGATGGAAAAGGACTTTTTTTGCTGTCCAATTGCCGGCATTTTTCTTGCTGCTCGGTTTTCAAACGGTCCAATAACGATGAATAATATGCACCTGTAATAGCTTTACGCTTTTCCAGCTAGTCGATGAGGATTACCCCTTGCGAATCCCAAAATACACTCGCCATAACCTTTCCGGCCGAAGGAATGGTCTTCGCCTTTTTTGGTGCAGATTATCTCTTGGTAACCCATTGTTTAGATTGTTGTTTGGTCTCAGGAGTATAGTAATGTATTCATGTTTCATCCACAGTGACGAAACGACACTTTAAGTCCTGCGGATTCTTCCTGAACAGCTGCAAACCATCCTTGCAACACTTCACATGATTCCGTTTTTGGTCAAGTGTGAGCGATCGCGGGACCCATCTTGCGGATAGCTTTCTAATGTCCAAATGTTTATGCTTTCTAATGTCCAAATGTTTATGCAAAATATCATGTACCCGTCCATTCGAGATGCCCACAGCACTAGCAATCCCACACACCTTAACTCTTCTGTCATCCAGCACCCTATTATGGATTTTATCAATGATTTCTGGAGTCGTAACCTTCACAGAGCGTCAAGAATGTTCAGCATCACTTGTGACCATATGACCACTCCGAAAATTTTGAAACCACTTATAAATTGTTCTAATCGAAGGTGCAGAGTCACTGTAAAGTTTATCAAGCTTCTCTTTAGTTTCCTGGGGCGTTTTTGCTTTTGTAGAATAATGTTTAATCACCGGACGAAATTCTTTTTCGTCCATTTTATGACAATCGCTCGACTTCCTTGGTTCACACGAATGCCAAACACAAAGAAATAGACCAATATGGCTGAAATTTGATGTGCGTTCTTTCCAAAGCCGCTACTAACTAAACATGCGCCGGTGGTGCCATCTCTCGGACTTTGCACGAACTTCTCAAACGCCCCTCGTACAAAAGTCGCACGAAGGGGCAACGAAGCGCATGCGCCGGTGCAAGTCACCCATGCCTGTGAATTGTGCGAACGAGGCCGTAGGAATCTTCCCACAGCAGACGGGGACACACGTGCCTCTACTATCGTGTTTGGCAAGCACAGCCGCACGGCGATTAGCCCACAAGGCGCACAAGTGTAAACGCACCTTAGGTATCGTTCCGACAGTGACTGCGAAGACACGTGCACGCGCAGACACATTTAATCACTCTTCCTGCGCTCTGCACATGAATGCAACGGGAATAAGCCCCAATTATTGGTAGAAGGGAAAATGCTATATGCCATGCGCTTCACTGTGGTTTTCAGAGCACAGACGTAGATGTAGTTGTGAGTAATCAGTACAAAACGCTGAGAATGGCAAAGAAATTCATATTTTTGATGTGTTATCATGCTGCTGAAAGAGCCCTTGTGATTAAATTATTAGTAGTGAAGAGACAAGAGTGTCTTCACTTGGCTGCAGAAACTAAGCACCGATTAATTGAGTGACGTCATCAAACATCACCTCAAAAAGCGGCGAAAATTCGAACACTCTCTGTAAACAAGGAAAACATTTGCCGATGGTTTTCTGGGGATTTTTTTTCCTTTATTGTATTTCAATTCCCCATCGGGGAGGGCAGGCTGCAGCATATGCACTGTTCTTCACCCGAAACACATAGAACAAACAACAGAAGACAATTAAAAATATCAAAGGAGAAAACATGCTGAACATAGATATAAAAGAGGGGGAACTTCATGAAAGACAATAGACAAAAAAAGGAGCGACTGTAAAATGGAGATAAAAACCGTAAAAAAGGAGTGCACACAAAAAACCACACACTGGGACAATTAAAAGAACTCAAGGCACAGTATGACCGGAGCATAAAAGTATCGACGAATGGCGTAGCACATAACAAACACTGACATAACAAATACTGACAGTAACACTAAGTACAAGGCCAGCACACAATTAAAATCACACCTCTCGATATACAGGAGAAACAGCACTAATCACAACACTGACTTGGCGCACTGACGATGATCATAATGGAGGATCTGCCAGGCGCAGGCCCCCACAACCGCACGAGTGGTCGACTGTGAAGAGCGGACAAATTGAATAGCTGGGCGGCGGCCATTAGAGTGGTAAACTGAGGCGCGGAGTTCGAATGTTTATACATCGCTTTTGGTTATAAAATGCCTTCCCTTGAGTTAGGTCGCAAACATAATGCCTCATTTAAATACGTTACTACAATATACTTTTTAATTTATGAACAAACAGCAACTAGTCACTGTTTACGAATTTATCTTACGTACTACATGGAATCTGCCGTAGCTAAAAGTTATGTACTGGACCCCTAGCATTTTTCGTAGTTTATTTACGATAGATGTACGCAAAATGCATCAAAATACTCGAAGATTTGCCCACTATATTAATAGATATTTTCTGACTCTACCTTGCTTTAGATTTTATGACGAGAAGTGCGTTATATATGGCATAGTGATTTGGCAACTCACGACCAAATTATCAAGTTTCAACCTAACCTAGACCATGAAAACACTACCGATAAGCCAACTTTCTTCAAAATGATCAGAACATGTAAAATGGTATTCCGTCGGTCGGAAATCTTGCTTCCTGACAGCGTGTAACCATTTTTGTAACAGCTGTGGTTTTGAGAAAGGAAACCTGCAAATAGATGCACAGACATTATGCTAATACCGTGTTGCAAAAACATTTATTAAGCAAGCGCACTGACATACAAAACAACTTAAAATATTCACATACCTGTGAAATGTAATATTCGTTCCTTTCTCGAATTTATTTGTACAATTAATCGCTGCACAACTCTTCACCATTGTACTTCTTTTGATTGGAATGTACAGACAGTAGAATTACGAGTAACAAATACTGTATGTACGCTCCAACAAATATACAACGTTGAATCAGGGTCTTCGTAAACAACAATACTACACAACACATCAGCCCTACAACCACTATAATGGCGTCCAGCCGAAGGTTCAAATTATCCCGCGACTGCAGCGCCATCAGTGAGTCTAGTTATTTTTTTACAAGGTCTTTGGCCAGGCGCAAGGAGATGAGGGAGAGGGAAGAAGGGAGGGAGGGAAGAGAGGGGGGAGATGGGCGGGGCGCACGCCAAAGATGGCCAGGTGTGGAGGGACGTGGGAAGGAAAGAGGCAAGGATGGTGTGCAGGGTCTCAGGGGGGGGGGGGGGGGGAGGAGGAAAATCCGCTCTGGGAGAGGGGAGGAGAGGAAAAAGGGGGCCCTGGGGAGGAGGGGAACAAGGCCAGGTTATAGTTCGAAGGAAGGGTATATGTCACGGCGAAGTTCATCATCCAGGACGGGGTGGCGCTGGAAATTGCCCTGATGAAGGAGAAGGAGGGTGTGGAGGTGGAGAGAGGGAGGGATACAGCGATAGAGGCGCGGCAACGGGCGGGGGGTGGAGATGAAGGAGGAAACCAGGGGGTGGGGGGATTTCTGGGGAGTGAAAGGGTGATGTTTTAGTGAATTTCATGCCAAATGGTTCAAATGGTTCTGAGCACTATGGGACTTAACTTCTGGGGTCATCAGTCCCCTAGAACTTAGAACTACTTAAACCTAACTAACCTAAGGACACCACACACACCCATGCCCGAGGCAGGATTTGAACATGCGACCGTAGCGGTCGCGCGGCTCCAGACTGTAGCGCCTAGAACCGCTTTCATGCCAAAGGAACTTCAAATAATGCAGATCGATGTTGTGCTAGCTTAAGAAAAGTTGAAAGGTGGCTACACTGAGCCACAGCGCCAGAAATCGCGCCAGAGAGTATTGTTCCGCCGCCTCCACTGGCAGTGATTATTGAGACGTAGCGGCAAGCAGTTCTTGCCGAGAAGTTGTGGTGGACACTGCTTGTAGCTGAAGTCAGAGTGAGATGCGGTAGTGGAGAGTGTTGTTCCATGTTTTATGCAGTGGTTTGATGGGAGAGATGATGATGTTCTAATGGAGATATTGTAATGGTCAGAGTGCATTTCGTCAATATATATGGAGGTATTTTCTTTTATTCTTTTATTCTTTCAGTGACCTGAATAATGTGTCATTACAGGTTCAGTCAACAAAGCATCTGGCGTGTGTTCTTGTATTAGAGTGTAATTTTGGTTTTCTTGCACAATTATAGTATTTGTAATTTTCTTTTATCACGTCAGTATAATTGGTATTTAAAAATTCTTGTCTTGTTGAAGAAGAACCGTGCCAGATGTGCGTTGAGTCATACTACCACACACAGAACAACTACACTTGTGCTTTGTTGGCTTCATAGATTTTATAGTTGCTGGGGACTTAATTAGTTAATTGTGTTAACAGAAATTTTCTTACATTATTTGTTGTCATTCTACGCAGTCAGATAGCGTAACAATTAGTTGTCAGGGCCAGCCGTTTACGAGACTTGCGTAATCGGACATACAGCGACAGAAAATTAAAAAGTATTTGCATTGCATTCTTATATCTTTATTTTAATTAAGCCCCCATGCACGTGGCGACCGCTGCTTCGGATCGTCCCTTGGAATTCTTCTGATTGCAAAAATAGTAGACAGTAGTATTGTTGTAGTAATTTGTAGTTTAGTAATTGTGGTCTATGTTGTATGTGTAGATTTGGTAATTGTCATTCTTCTTATGGTATTTCATAATTTAATTTTGTTGTCTTGTATACGCGTTTGACGATTTAGTGCAATTATTTCAATTGTTTGTCAATCGTGTTTGAAGGAAACATTTCGTGTGAATGGTATTGTTGGAGATAAAGTGTTATTGTGTGCAATCTTCATATAGTGACGAGTTTTGTATATTTTGTAAATGATTACGCGATCAATGAAAAAGGCAAAAATGATGAATAGTGAGAATGACGAAATTGTTGACATGGCGAACTCGCCAACACAGGACAACAGTATGATGAATAATGGAGTTGAAAACAATTTAATAAGTCGGGAAGACAGTCCGGAACCATTTCAAAATTTTTCTCAATCAGAAAATTCACAGAATCCGAGATTAACGCCTGAAGATTCTGGAACAGTATCGAACACAGATAGCTTTACAGCTATGACGAGGGAAACTGGTTGTGCGGGAAATGTTAGGGGCGAAAAGAATTTCGAACAAGTTAATATGGAGCAGTTGATGAGTGCAATATTAAATTTTCGATCTGAATTAAAAACAGATATAGGAACAATTAAAACTGAGATAGGAACAATTAAAACTGATATGGGAACAATGGAAACACGGTTAGACTCACTGGGATCACAGTTACGATCTGAACTAAAAACTGATATGGGAACAGTGGGAACACAGTTAGACTCACTGGGATTGCAGTTTAGATCTGAATTAAAAACGCAGATGGGGACAATGGAAACACGGTTAGATTCACGAATAGGGACATGTTTCAAAAATATGAAAGATGAACTAAAGAAAGAAATCAGAGAAGAAGTACAACCGATTTTGAATGCTCACAATAATAGATTAGTTGCAGTAGAGATTAGACAAAGGGAACAGGAGAGAGAACAGGAAGAAAGAGATCGCGTGATAGTACAGAAATTTTCAGAGTTAAATTTACAACGTGCAAAAGATAAGGAAGAAATATTTGAGAGACTCGAGGAATCTGTACCGAATGACAGATTAAATAACCTAACACAACAGTATGAACAGTTAACTACTAAATGTGTTAATACTGAAACCCGAGTCGCGACACTTACGGAAGACGTAAATAAACAGAAAGAACAAATAGGTGATTTATCGGAAAGAGTTGAGGAGATTTCAGATAAATTGACAAGTCTTAGTTTAAATGGGGACAGAGATTCAGATGATACAGCACCATTGCCATTTGCAGAAACCGAAGAGTACCAGAACATAAATAAGCATGTTGAAAATCAGGGAAAATTTAATGAACGCGTTAAAAGGGAAGTTGAGGCATTACGAAAGCAAGTCAAACAAATCGAAGGCGAAATTGTAGGAAAAGACAGCAAAAGAAATTTGGAATCACAGATAGCAGAAGGGTTTGAAGAAGATAATTTGTTTCATTTACGGGATGCAACAAGAGAGCGCCAGGCGCGCGAACTTGACAATAATCGACATTGGGACTGGGACAGACGCGGTAGGTCTTTGTCGCCACGAGGCGAAAACTTTGACTATAAACACTTTTTGACTGTTCGGAAATTTAAGATCTTCCGCAATTCTAAGAATGACATACATCCATGTTCATGGTTAGATCAATTTATGTACGCACTTCCACCAAATTGGCCACTAAGTCACAAACTGGAATTTATGTGTGGGTATTTAGAAAACGAACCGGCGACGCGGATGCGCGCACTCATTAGAGATTGTAATAATCTGAATGATTTTTATCATGCATTTCTATCGGCATATTGGTCCGAGAACACGCAAGACAGAGTCAAACACAGCCTTATTATGCAGCGTAATTTCAAACAGTCTGAGTTCCGCACGCCAGCGGAATATTTTGAAGACATGATTCGAAAGAATCAGTTCCTTTCCAACCCTTATAGCCCGACTGAATTAATTCGTATTTGTTTAACTAAGCTGCCACAATCCATAAGACAAATTGCTTTAGCCGGAAGATGTAAAGACGACATTGAGACTTTTAAGACTTTGTTGCAAGAACTTGAGTATGACAACGACGATGGGAATTCCTGTAATTTTTTCAGTAACAGTAATTACAGTAGATTTTCAGAGAAAAGGGATAGTGATCGGAACGGACGTTATGGCGGTAACTTTGAGAATGACAGGCGTAACAGACAGGACAATAGATACCAGCCCTATGACAATAACAGACGTTCTAACAGAAATTACACAGACAATTATAACAACGGTAATTCGTACCGGAATGATCAATCATATGGAAACAGTAATCGGTATCACCAAGACAGAAATTATTCATACGGTAATAGAAATTCTTACTACAGAAATAACCAGGGTAGTAGATACAACAATAATTTCAGAAGTGACAGTCGAAATTACACAAGAAGTAGTTATGCAGACAGACAGGAAAACAGAAATTTTAATAACAGACACAACCAAGAATTTGTATCTAACAGACAGGAGGGACCTAATTGGCATCCTCCACGTGACAGAACTTCAGAGAGACGAGTGCAAATCGTAGAAATGGATCCGCGAAATGACGCGAATAATCAAAGACGTGACGCAAACAATCGACAATGACTAGCAGCTTCGGCTTCTGGCAGCAATATAGACGGTTCAGAAAGTAATGACACTACGACTTTACACTACGTACGCCTGGAAGACATGAGAGACATTTTGTTAGACGAAAAGGAAAATAATGTAGACGCATTTTTACATCCTGTTATTGAAGTATGTGTGGGTAAGAATAAGTTCACTGCAGTTTTAGATTCTGGGAGCCCATTGAACGTCATTAGTGAATCAGTTTTTCGTATATGTGAAAGGACTATTGCCTGTCCTGTGTTACCTATTTCTAAAACTACAATTCGAGGAGCGATTTCTGGAAAAGGTGTAGAAGTTAAACAACAGACCAACCTAAATTTCAATTGTCAAGGATACGAATTTTCTGCTAATTTTATTATTGTTCCATTACTCAGTACACAAATTATATTAGGTATGGAGTTTCTTAAAGCACATAAGGCAATTTTGAACTTTAAAGAGGGAAGTGTGAATTTGACTGTTGCCGGAATGCCGAAATGTTTGAAATTTTTCGAGTGTTTAACAAGATCTGAGTCAGATACAAAATGTTTAAGGTTTCTTACTTCTGATGTTTTCGTTGAGCATTATGACGACAATGTGTTTATTCATGACAATGACAATAGATACAGAGACGCGATGGATGATATAATTAATAGCGAAGAACTGATTAATGAAAAGGTTAAGAAAGCTGAAGTGCCAGATGACGTTGCAAGAGAAGAGCTGCACCAAATTTTGACTTCACATGCTACAGTGTTTAGTCATCACACGGGAACTATACAAGGCTTACAATATTTATTTAAAGTAAAAGAACACACACCATTTCGGGGGAAAACGTACGCTATTCCTTTGGCTTACAGAGACAAGGTTAAGGATGAACTTCAGTACAAGTTAGATCAGGGCATTATTGAGCCTGCAGTCAGTCCTTATACTAGCCCATTACACGTTGTTCTTAAAAAGGATGGGTCAATTCGTTTGGTTCTGGATTCCAGACAGATAAATAATATCATCATTCCTGAAACTGACTGTCCACAAAATTTAGATGAACTTCTTCAACATTTTCATGGAATTAAAGTTTTATCCACGATTGACATGCGCGCAAGTTTTTGGCAAATAGAACTCCACCCTGATTGTAGAAAATATACTGCCTTTTTAGCCTTTGGTAACTGTTACCAGTTTCGGAAATTACCGTTTGGACTTACTGTATCTTCGGCAGCATTCATTCGTAGCTTAAATGAAATTTTACCTGTTTATCTTCGTGACAATATTACTTCATATGTTGACGACATTCTTGTTGCTAAACGTTCTTGGAGTGAGCATAACAAAATTTTGGATTCATTATTACGTATTTTTGCAAGAGTTGGCATTACGGTGAACTTAGAAAAATCTGAATTTGGTCGTTCCCAGGTGAAATTTCTCGGTCACATTATTTCTACAGAAGGTATTCTTCCTGATCCAGAGAAATTAGACGCAATTCGTAATTATGCTGTTCCTACCACAAAACGTGATGTTCGTAGTTTCCTTGGTGTCTGTAATTTTCTTCGACGCTTTGTTAAATTGGACGATTTGGCCACACCTCGTTTATGTGAACTATCTGGAAAGAAATCTAATTGGTGTTGGGATGAGGAAGCTCAGTCAGAATTTGAACAACTCCATGATGCTTTAGTTGGTGCTCCACTTCTTTCACACCCGGATTTATCTAAAGATTTTTGTTTGGCTACGGACTCATCATACAAAGGACTAGATGCACATTTATTTCAAGAGATAGAAGAAAACGGCGTTGTAGTACAAAAGACTATTGCATTTGGAAGTCGTGTTCTCTCTAAATCAGAAAAGAATTATTCGATTACGGAACTTGAAGCTTTGGCTGTTGTTTGGGCTTTTACAAAATTTCGGACTTTCTTGTTTGGCAGACATACTAAGGTTTACACCGATCATCGAGCTCTGGAATTTCTTATGTCAACAAAATTAACTCACGGCAGATTGTCACGATGGGCGTTGTACCTACAGGAATTTGATTTTAGTATTGTTTACATACTGGGTTCTTAAAATATTGTTGCTGATGCTTTATCACGTGCACCTATGGGTTTGAAACAAAGTGCTGAAGAGGACTGCAAGGAAAACAATTATTGTTTGATGTATATTCAAGGTGTTGCGTTTGAGAACTTTATTTCGTCTTCGCTCCAGGACATCGCTAAGGAGCAAAATAAGGATCCAATCTGGAAGGACATTAAGGAGAAGTGGAAGAGAAAGGAAAGCGTAGCGATTAGACAGCATTATTTAGTTCGCAATGACATTCTTTTTAAACGAAAATCGGTCGACAACTCTGTTTGGTTAGTTTGTATTCCTGATGAGTGGGTTAATAAGCTGATTTGGTATACGCATTTCAGTTATGCACACTTTGGTCCCAGAAAATGCTTTCATAAATTACGAGAAAATTGCTACTTCAATAATATGGAAAAACGTATTCGATTTGTTCTTGCCAAAAGCAAATTATGTCAAAAGGCTAAGCCGCCAACAGTATCTCACAGAGCACCGTTGTTTCCTATCATTCCAGCAAAATTAAAGGACATGGCTGCAGTTGATTTGTTCGGTCCAGTGGTTCGATCTACTAATGGTTTTGCGTACATTTTCGTAGCAGTGGAGTTGACATCAAAATATGTGTGTTTTACACCGTTACGCAAAGCAACAGCTCGTTCAGTATCTAATGCTTTCTTCAAACATTTTCTTAAAGAAGTGGGTCATGTTGATAAGGTTATATCAGATAATGGATCACAGTTTCGTTCTAAAATTTGGCTTCGTACTCTACAGCGTCGTAAAATTAAACCAATTTTCATTTCACTTTTTCACCCTCAATCTAACACTTCAGAGAGATGGATGAAGGAAATCAATAAATTGTGTCGTCTTTATTGTCATCAGAATCACAGAACTTGGGATCAGTATCTTCATATTTTTCAAAACATTCTGAATGAACTTCCTAACGACTCAACTTCTTTACCACCTATACTGATATTAAAAAACAAAGCACCGACAAATCGCATTTCTGAAATCGTTCCTTTTCCGCCTACACGGAAACTGCGGCATTCTGAAGTTGTCAACCTGGCTCTACAAAATATTGCATCTGCAGCTGCTAGAAGAGAGAAATCAGCTAAGCGTCCTGGTCGTTTAAAAATCTTGTCAGTTGGTCAGAAAGTGTTAATTAAGTCTCATCGTTTGTCTCACAAAGGAAAAGGCTTGTGTCGCAAATTTTTTCTGGTTTATAACGGCCCATATAGAATTCGCAAAATTATTCATGATAACACTGTAGAAGTAGAAACTCTTAAATCACGTCGCTCTAAGGGAATACATCATATATCTAACGTTAAAATTTTTGTGGAATGATATACTTTTGAAAAATTTTTGTAGAATGACATACTTGTGAGAAACTAACAGCTACATGTAAACATACGGAGAGTACAAGGATACCGCGCTGTGTTTTGGCGGCGGCATATACTCAAAGCAACAGTCAAGTCTGCGCGCCGCACAGGGCAGTCGTTGACCGCAAACAATCACTTCCTACGTCACGCGCCTACAGCTGATCGAGCGCTCAGTGCGAATGCACTGACAGCCGTAAATAAATACACAGTCTAATTTCTCTGACTAAATTCAGTATAAAGCTATAGTGACTTGATGAATTCTGTTATTAACATTTAAGAACTTCAGGTAAATTCTGTGCGTGTCCGACGTTAAGACGACTTGCTATCGAGAAAATTTCAGGAAAAATGTCATTTCGAAGAAGACAGTAATAAACTAAAAAGGTAATTATTAATTGAGTTTATTTTTCAGGTAACATATTTCCACTTAGGTACGTACTTTAGACGTAATTTGCTGCTCGCGATTACGTGATTCATACTTTGTGCTAAATTTCATGTTCTATGAAATTACTTGTGAAGCGACGTGCTTGCGTACGTTAACTGATTTTGACAATGATTATTAATGAACTGGGTTGTAACTTGTGTATATTATGCATCGCTTGACTGCACTGCTTTTTCACTGATGTTATATTTTTTTTTATTATGTGCCTGCTGTGCTTATTTATTTAAATTATAATTGTCACCTGATTAATTGTGCTGATGTGGTTAGGTATGTAAGTTATGCTTTGTGATTTATCTGCTTGCGCCTTCATGTTTACTTACTAAGATACGATGCTAATGACCTGTTTAGTACATAAGATATATGTTTACTGCTATGCGTATGGATTGCACATTTACACTTTTCTGCTTGTTGTCATAACTATACTTTAATTTGGTATATAGCAATGCTGATGTACAGTGTACGGACATGGAGTGTGGGTTACGATGAGGTATGGGTTACGGATTGTTCGCTTGGCGAAGCCTCGTTATAGAAATTGTGCTGCATCCACTTGTTGACATTCTGTTCACTACTGGTATATTTACTCGCTGTTGCTTGTTTTGCTTACGCTCAGTGCTTTATATTTTAACATAAGAAAATGAACTGCAGTAATTCGACGAGCGACTTTAGTACAAGAAACATCATAGAAGTCACATGAGCTGGAGGTTTTATGAAAGCTGTATAAATGTATGCCAATAGGAAGGAAGCTAACGACATGACATACAAACACAGTTATTACACTGCATTTTTCGTGAGCAATTGAAATAGGAAGTGACACTTGACACAAGAAATACTCCACATGTTTGCCTCTGTTTGCCATAATTCTTGAAGTGGTGTACACACTGTGAAATATTAGGATCATTCACACTCCGTAATCGTACTTAATTACTGAGAGTTATTCGAACTAAGTCTGTTAGAGGTCATGTATGCATTCTTTGTTTATAATTCATAATGAGTAGAAGATTTTGGTCAGATGGATTACACAGAGGTTGTGTGTTGACAGTGTGTCTTCGGATTGTATGGGATGAGGAGGTTTGCATTAGGATTTTATCTGTACTCGATCGAGGAGACTGACTAGAGGAAAGAGTTGTTATGGAAGTGGAATGATACTGGCAATAAGGTTTATATGTATCGACGTATTGAAGAGGTATTATGGAGGTATTGAGATTATATGAAGTTGATTGGAGTTATGGTGTATAAGAGGTAAAATAAGTGAGGTGCATATTTTTTTTTTTGTTGGTCTATATGGAACAAAGAGGATGAAGATAGCAGACTAGAACACTAAAATGGAAGGAAGATTGTCTACACACACTTTGTTAAATCACTAAGCAGTATGTACTTTTTTTTGGAGAGAGGAAGTTGCATATCTTGGCACACTGACAGTTGTTCAGCAACCGTACATTTTGATCTGGCTTGGCAAACATTGGTCTTGACATGATGACTATGACGTTGACTTAACTATTATTGACTGTTATACATTGCTGTCACTACTACTTGATACACATGATGAACATGAAATTTTGACAGAAGTGGATTCACACAGTTAACACTATTCAATTACACAGTAGTACTTAATGTGGATGAAAGATGAGTGAGTGTGTTTTGTGTGTTTTCCTTTCCTAATCCTACCCACCTATCTCCTAAATATTATTTTATTTGTTTGTAGTGGCTTGCACTGACACCCATAAATATTATAGGTTTACTGATGTTTGTGTATTTGTAATAGTAATATGACAATTATCTGATATCATTTGTGTGTTTGTTATGATTTGTATGTTTAGTGTAAGAGCATTGTAAAAGCATTTGTATGTGCATTCAAACTATTGTTCATGCTTGAACTGTCTGATTAGTGGTAGTAAATATTATGGACTGTTACTTGTACTTTTTCTACATGATTGGTGCCACTAGGACATGTTTAATTTCTGCTGATGAACTGTGTGATCAGTGATAGTGAATATTATGGACTGCTTTCTGCACCTACTCCACATTGCTGGGTGCCACTGATGGACTGATTCTACTGAGATGATGTCACCTGTTGCTGTTTGCACCTACTCAACATTGCTGGGTGCCACTGATGAACTGCTTCTACTGAGAAATGTGACTTGTTGCTGTGTGTACCTCTTCAACATTGCTGGGTACCACAAATGGAACTGCTTCTACCGAAATGATGTTACTTCTTGCTGTCTGTACCTCTTCAACATTGCTGGGTACCACAGATGGAACTGCTTCTACTGAAATGATGTTACTTCTTGCTGTCTGCACCTACTCAACATTGCTGGGTGCCACTGATGAACTGCTTCTACTGAAATGATGTCACCTGTTGCTGTTTGCACCTACTCAACATTGCTGGGTGCCACTGATGGACTGCTTCTACTGAAATGATGTCACCTGTTGGAGTCTGCACCTGTTCCACAATGCTGGGTGCCATTGATGGACTGCTTCTACTGAAATGATGTCACCTGTTGGAGTCTGAACCTACTCCACATTGCTGGGTGCCACTGATGGACTGCTTCTACTGAAATGATGTCACCTGATGGTGTCTGCACCTACTCGACATTGCTGGGTGCCACTGATGGACTGCTTCTACTGAAATGATGTCATCTGTTGGAGTCTGCACCTGTTCCACAATGCTGGTTGCCACTGATGGACTGCTTCTACTGAAATGATGTCACCTGATGGTGTCTGCACCTACTCAACATTGCTGGGTGCCACTGATGGACTGCTGCTACTGAAATGATTTCACCTGATGGAGTCTGCACCTGTTCCACAATGCTGGGTGCCACTGATGAACTGCTTCTACTGAGATGATGTCACTTGTTGCTGCAGCACCTATTCAACAGTGCTGGGTGCCACTGCTGGAACTGTCAACTACTTGTTGTGAATATTTGTATAAACTGATTTTTTATGTATTACTGTTTGTGAAAAGTTATGAGACTCTTACCTGTACATATTCGTCATTGCTGACGCTATTGATTGAACTGTTTAACCACATGGTATTTGTGTAAACTATTATGTAAAGTCACATGTATGAAAGAATTTGTATTGCTTAGTGTATTTTATATATTAGGCTATTGAAAGGTCAGTGCAAAGCTAAAATTTTATCTAGTTATATGATATTTACGTATTAATATTATCTTTTATTTTTGTCTGTATTTTTTTTGACGAATTTGGTGGCATTTTCACCACCAATGCTGGCAAAAATACCATCAAATTCTAGCCCGTGGAGGAAGGGCATATGAAAGGTGGCTACACTGAGCCACAGCGCCAGAAATCGCGCCAGAGAGTATTGTTCCGCCGCCTCCACTGGCAGTGATTATTGAGACGTAGCGGCAAGCAGTTCTTGCCGAGAAGTTGTGGTGGACACTGCTTGTAGCTGAAGTCAGAGTGAGATGCGGTAGTGGAGAGTGTTGTTCCATGTTTTATGCAGTGGTTTGATGGGAGAGATGATGATGTTCTAATGGAGATATTGTAATGGTCAGAGTGCATTTCGTCAATATATATGGAGGTATTTTCTTTTATTCTTTTATTCTTTCAGTGACCTGAATAATGTGTCATTACAGGTTCAGTCAACAAAGCATCTGGCGTGTGTTCTTGTATTAGAGTGTAATTTTGGTTTTCTTGCACAATTATAGTATTTGTAATTTTCTTTTATCACGTCAGTATAATTGGTATTTAAAAATTCTTGTCTTGTTGAAGAAGAACCGTGCCAGATGTGCGTTGAGTCATACTACCACACACAGAACAACTACACTTGTGCTTTGTTGGCTTCGTAGATTTTATAGTTGCTGGGGACTTAATTAGTTAATTGTGTTAACAGAAATTTTCTTACATTATTTGTTGTCATTCTATGCAGTCAGATAGCGTAACAATTAGTTGTCAGGGCCAGCCGTTTACGAGACTTGCGTAATCGGACATACAGCGACAGAAAATTAAAAAGTATTTGCATTGCATTCTTATATCTTTATTTTAATTAAGCCCCCATGCAAAGTATGGCGATCAGTTCAAAATCGTAGTCCTGGGATGCTTTCTCACAGTACAAGCTGCATTCGAGTTATAACACCTCCTGTATTCTTTCCTCAGGACTCGAAAAAGTTAGACAGATGTGGTTTGTTTTAAAATACGCGTGCAGTCATTGTGAATGCTTAACAGAGATAGCAGCACTGTATGTCACACAGAACTCTAATAGCAGTGGCGAGAGTGAGGACTGTTTTCAATGCTTAAAATGGCGGCGTTTCCGTTAAACAATATTTTCTCCATTCGCTTATTGTGACAACAATTGTAATTCATAAGCAGTTCAGTGAGATTGTTGTGATGGATGTCATTGATGTGACTAACATACGTTCGTGGGTGCGACAGTTCGAAGAATGCAGAGCGTTGTGTGTCAATAAACCAAAACAACCTTGGCCTCGCATCAACTGGTCTGATGACATGATCGAGCGAGTGGAGAACGTAGTTTTAGAGGATCGCCAAATGAGAATGGAACACATTGGCTACGAAGTTGGCGTTTCTGTGGGACCTGTGCCCAGAATTCTTCCTCCGGGTGGGTGCCACGAATGCGGGCGACCACAAGGCTGCATTGCTGGTATGTTGCTGGACAGTATTGATGTGTGATGGTATGAATGGAACTTCCGTTTCATTGATTGTGACAGTGAGTGAGACATGGACGCCGTTTTTCAGTCCTGCAACGAAGCGCCAAACACCTCAATGGAAGAATACACAGTCAACACCACCAAAAAAATTTCGAGTAAACGCCAGTGCTGAAGAAATGATGGTGGCCATGTTCCTTAATCATTGCATTCCGAACGCCAATACGGTGGCAGGTACATGCTAGCAAGAAGTTCCGAATAGCAAGCTCCTTCGAGTAAAGCGTGAAAATAGGCTGGAAAACGATGCATGTGTGCTCTTTCGCCTAGTGATTTACCAATGGTCAAACCAGATACCTAAAGAAGCATCGCAGCTGGCACGAAATCGTGGCATCGATTGTGAAAAATGTGTACAGCTGCAGAGTGACTACGCCGACAAGTGGTACAGGTTTCATAGTTTCCGTATGATTAATTTCTGAGACAAAAATCAGGCGATTTATAACTTGAATATACCTCGTGTTGTGCATCTTCGCAACGCCTAGCTTCACTCTGCTGCTACATTGAGAGATGTGTCGCTTCACCCTGACAGGGAAATTTTTAATCGTCAATCTTCTGATATCTAGTCTGTACCTTGTTTCTAGTGATTTCCACTTTTTCACGAAGCCCAAAGAGTTCGTGGGCGGAAAATCTTTTGATAGGTATTCCGAGGGACAGGATACATTGAACAACTACCTTAATAGACTAGTGGCAGCCGCCCACGATATGATAATTTTGAAGTTCGTTGACAGATACGATATATTCTAGAAAAACAGAGGTTATTGTGCAGGGAAATAGACTACAGTTGTAAGCGTCTTGATTTTTTAGCTGTACTAAAATGTTGTAAAAGTATAATCTTATAAAACAAACGATATTATATAACATAAATCAACAAGGCTCCTGATATGGGCACTCTTCTTCTCTGATATAACTGCCAGTTTTCTAACTGTTATAAGATCAAGACGACTAATAATTGCGTAATTGGACGAAATTGTCAATCAAAAATTTCCTCTAGATGATCAGGCTCTTCCACGAATATGGGGTTAGCTGATGTGCGAGTCAGTGGTTTTAGACTCAAAAACAGTTGCTCTAAATTGTATGTTGTCTTGTCTGAATAAAACGTATTGAGGTGCTATTGACAAAGAAAATATTGTTGTAGCCAGTCAGTGATCTAATTAATGTTAGCTTTAGAACTAGGCAGTGGTATTCTTTCTCTCCCAGACCAATGTGAAGACGTACAGGTTTATCAGACCGCTCTGTTCTATTACCAATGATAATCGTTTCTAAGGAAATATAATTCACTCACGAATGGCTTATAGAACACTCCTTCGACATATTCTTGACTAATGCTCTTCGTTGAGACTCTTACGATGAATACAGGAAATAGAGAGTATTCCAAGAAGGGCGTTTCATGTTGTCACAAGTTCCTTCCGTCTCGAGCTCGTTTAGTTCAAGTGACAAATTCTGATCATATTCCAGCTGCAGACGCTGTAACGCAACACTTAAATACGTCAATAATTTTTCCTTGTTAATCGTGTGAATGGTAAATTTCTAAATTTGTCTTACATAACCTGCTTATAATGTTTCTCACACTTTCTATTTTTCTCTATGAATATATTTTAGTTTATAATTAGATAGCTAACAGTGGAATAAGCGGTAAAATAGTATTACCGTTGTCACAAGTCATTATTAATGTACTAAAATAGTATTATCCTTATGACAAGTCATTGACTTCTGCGATACGATCGTGGTGGAAGGGGCACTATGGTTTCGCTTACTGTCAGTCATCTTAAAACTTGGATTGGACAGAAATGTGATCGGCACATCGAGCTGGTCATTGGTCAGAGAAAGGGATCCAGCCAGATGAAGACGGAGATGCAAATGAGCCAAGGTCTGGGAGTGCGGTCTGCAATTTCATCCCCACGATGTTCTGGCAATACGGCGTTTCCACATTGTTTCGAAGGCACGGCTTAGATTTGAATTGTAAATGTGACTAAGAATAACACACCAAGAATCACTTAAATAAAAACTTGTGTTCGAGTCAATGATTTACCCATTACAGAAAACACTATGTGATCAAAATTATCCGGACACTAGATGAAAATGACTTACAAATTCGTGGTGCCCTCCCTCGGTAATGCTGGAATTCAGTATGGAGTTGGCTCATCCTTAGCCTTGACGACAGCTTCCACTTCGCAGGCATACGTTCAGTCAGGTGCTGGAAGTACCATTCTTCACGGAGTGCTGGACTGAGGAGAGGTATCGATGTCGGTTGGTGAGGCCTGGCACGAAGTCGGCGTTCCAAAACATCCCAAAGGTGTTCTATAGGATTCAGGTCAAGAATCTGTGCAGGCCAGTACATTACAGGGATGTTATTGACATGTAACCACTCCACCACAGGCCATGCATTATGAACAGGAGCTCGATCGTGTCGAAAGATGTAGTCGCCACCCCCGATTTGCTCTTCAACAAAAAAGCAGGCTAGTTTACAAGAGTGGTATGTGGGCGAGCGTTTGCCTGTTGGAAAACAACCTCTGGAATGTTGTTCACGAGTGGCATCAAAAATGGTTCAAATGGCTCTGAGCACTATGGGACTTAACTACTGAGGTCATCAGTCCCCTAGAACTTAGAACTACTTAAACCTAACTAACCTAAGGACATCACACACATCCATGCTCGAGGCAGGATTCGAACTTGCGACCGTAGCGGTCACGCGGTTCCAAACTGAAGCGCTTAGAACCGCACGGCCACACCGGCCGGCTGCTCTTCAACAGTGGGAAGCAAGAAGGTCCTTAAAACATCAATGTAGGCCTGTGCTGTGACAGTGCCACGCAAAACAACAAGGGGTGCAAGACTCCTCTATGAAAAACACGAAGACTACTGCCTTCGAATTTTACTGCTGCACTACACACGCTGGCAGATGACGTTCACCAGACATTCGCCACCCTGCCATCGGATCACCACATTGTTTACCGTGATTCGTCATTCCACACAACGTTTTTCCACTGTTCAATCGTCCAATGTTTACGCTCTTACACCAAGCGAGGCGTCGTTTCGCATTTACCGGCGTGATGTGTGGCTTATGAGCAGCCGCTCACCATGAAATCCAAGTTCTCTCACCTCCCGCCTAACTGTCTTAGTATTTGCAGTGGATCCTATTGCAGTTTGCAATCCCTATGTGATAGTCTGGATAGATGTCTGCCTACTACACATTACAACCCTCTTCCACTGTCGGCGGTCTCTGTCAGTCGACAGACGAGGTCGGCCTGTACGGTTTTGTGCTGTACGTGTCCCTTCACGTTTCCAATTCACTGTCACATTGGAAACAGTAAACCTAGGGATGTTTATGAGTGTGGAAATCTCACGTACAGACGTATAACACAAGTGACACCCAATCACATGAGCACGTTCGAAGTCCGTGAGTTCCGCGGAGCGCCCCCGTCTGCTCTCTCACGATGTCTAGTGACTACTGAGGTCGCTGATATGAAGTACCAGGCAGTAGGTGGCCGCAGAATACACCTAATATGAAAAACGTATGTTTTTGGGGTTGTCAAGATACTTTTGATCATATAGTGTATTTTTCCTCTGTCCTAATGAGTCATTTTAAAATGAAGAACTGCTATAGAAACATATGTAAGTAGACTGTATAGGTTTTTTATTGGTAACGCCACATAGCACTCTGTATGAAAATCACTGGCTGTGCTGTGTGCAGTCTGTGGCTGGTTTGCATTGTTGTTGGCTATTGTAGTGTTGGGCAGTTGGCTGTTAACAACGCGTAGCGTTGCGCAGTTGGAGGTGAGCCGCCAGCAGTGGTGGATGTGGGGAGAGAAATGGCGGAGTTTTGAAATTTATAAGACTGGATGTCATGAACTGCTATATATATTATGACTTTTGAACACTATTAAGGTAAATACATTGTTTGTTCTCTATCAAAATCTTTCATTTGCTAACTATGCCTATCAGTAATTAGTGCCTTCAGTAGTTTGAATCTTTTATTTAGATGGCAGTAGTGACGCTCGCTGTATTGCAGGAGCTTGAGTAACGAAGATTTTTGTGAGGTAAGTGATTTGTGAAAGGTATAGGTTAATGTTAGTCAGGGCAATTCTTTTGTAGGGATTTTTGAAAGTCAGATTGCGTTGCGCTAAAAATATTGTATGTCAGTTTAAGCACAGTCATGTATAATTTTTCTAAGGGGACGTTTCACATACCTGGTTTAAATCTTGTGTGTGTGTATTGTGTATTGAACTGGGGACCTAGAAACGACGGAGAGGTTTCGTCCCCGCCGTAGCCCTCAGTGGTTCAAGCCCCACAACAGGCTACAGCAGTCCAGTCACCCGACCGCCGCCCACACCGAACCCAGGGTTATTGTGTGGTTCGGCCGCTAGTCGACCCCCCTAGGAACGTCTCACACCAAACGAGTGTAATCCTAATGTTTGCGTGGTAGAGTAATTATGGTGTACGCGTACGTGGAATTGGTGTTGGCGCAGCAATCGCCGACGTAGTGTAACTGAGGCGGAATAAAGAGAATCAGCCCGCATTCGCCGAGGCAGGTGGAAAACCGCCTTAAAAACCATCCACAGACTGGCCGGCACACCGCCGGGCAGATTCTTGCCGGGGACCGGCATGCCTTCCCGCAGTGCGCTAGACCGCATGGCTAACCGGTCGGGCTCTATCTCATGTACTAGAACACCAAATTCACTGGAAAAATTTATAAAATTCGTACAGTTATTTTGTGTTGTCTTGCGCTGAGCAAGTATTTTGATAAAATTCGACAACAGCATTGCACAATCACTGGTAACCACTGTTGTGGAAGTACATTTATTAAAATTGTGGTGTTTTGTAATTGTAATGCTGTTTTAATGTTAATGATGAGTGACTGTACTGACACTAATGCATGAATGTGTGACTACTGTTTCATTATTGTTGTCAGTTCCGTTTGTTGTAACATGTATGTAAGTGGAAGTGATTTCGATAGTTTTGCTTGAATACAGGGCGTTTACTTGTAAACTAATTGTGTGTCATGTTCCTGTCTCGTGATAGTTTTCGTTGTGCTGACTCAGGTTATTTCAGTAGGAGGAATAAATTTATCTGCAACGATATTTTATTGGACGTATTTGGCCTACTGGGAGATACTTCAGAGTAAGCCAAGAATGCATTTTGACACAGTTTGTGCAACACAAAGTATTTAGTTTTCTAAGAACACAATTGTAATATAAAACGTACTAATGGAAATAAACAATTTTTAACCAAACAGCTGAAATTTTGCTATGTACAAAATTCCACATTTTGTAGAACATCTTTTGACTGACGAATGGGGACTAAATATAAATATTTTACATGGACCACTCTGACCAAATAGCTGCAAATAGTATAATATCAGCTGCAAATAGTATAATATTTTTATCAAATTATTTGTGATCTCCTTCATTCTTTTACAATATTGAAATAATAATAACAACTGTGCTCCTAGTTTTTGTACATATTACAGATACCGAACATATATCAATTTTTATTAACACTTCAACTTTTGCCGTGGTCTTGCATGCACCTTCAAGAATTGCCTTCAATTGAAATCAAGCATTCAACTATGACTACGTTGGTGAAATCAAATTTTCATTTGCACGCTGTAAAATATGGTGTAGCTGTATTTGTAAGACAGAAATGTACAAATTGCATGAAAAAGAGTTAACTCTACTTGATGCTACCAGTGAACTCTGTTTTTAAGAAAGAAATGGTCAGTTCTTAATTTTAGAGAACTCAATCAAGGCACACTGTAGCACAGCCTTACCTATAGCTGGACCAATTGAGATTTATTTTTCTTGGTTGATTATTTGCGCCTATGAGAGTGAACGGAAGAAACAGTTGTTTTACTGTTTTTATTTTCTTTCATTGTTGTACTCAAATTCAAATTTACTGGTGACTAATTTTGGAGGCATTGTTTATTTTCAGATTATTACCTGAGTCTTAATAATCTTAATCGTTATGAAATAATTTGATGTAACAATTAAAAGTTCTCCACATTTATACATTTAATTTATTTTGCGAAATATATGAAATGCATAAATGTAAATTGTTCATAATTCTTCAATTAAATTACTCCAAAACATTTCACATAATTAAGACTCACGTATTTGTTTGAAGAAGAACACTGCCTCCAAAATTGAATGTGAATGGAAATATGATAGAATACGAAACGGTGATGTCAATACTGGTCCACCGATGTCATACTGTAATTATGTTCAAAAAGCATGTGCATTACTGATAACATTGTGCTATGTAAAAAGATAAAAGCATTGCATTGAGTTCAAATGAACTAATCAAGCATAACCAAATATTTTAACATAGTACATTTTAGTTCAGCTAGAGATGAAGCAGATGTTTGGCTGTGGAAGAATAATTGATATGTTGTACTCCTGGTATAAATATATTTAAACAAGAAAATGTAAAACTGTCTTTAGAATAGCACTAAAAAGTAGTGGTGGGAAAACATTTTCTTTGCAATTTGTTTGTTGAAATAAATTGTGGGATCAATTAACTAAAAATCTGCAAACATACTAGAACTGATTCATCATGAAGTATTAAAGTAATTTCTCACCCAGGATTTATTGTGCAAAAACAATATTTTCAATCGTTGAACCAAATATGATACCATGCATCACCATACTGCTGAGACAATGCCAAACAATCATAAAATGCTAACGGTAAAGTGTTAAATTAAGGTGCTGTACAGAACTCTAGAAAATATATAGAATGTCTGGAATTTTTTCAGATAGTTTAATTAAATCTTTTCCTAGGAAATGTATAAAATGCCTAGGTGTTTTATAGACTTCGTTTTGGATACAGACAAAATACCTTATTCCAGAGAAATAACATGTTCAAACTAGAAATTTTTATAGTAAAGGAAAGTTAGATCAAAACATGAAAATTATCACAATTGCATCTCTAAAAATTGGCTTATCCTAGAGTAGGTGTTTTAATAGTTTTTTAACAGTAACAAATATGTAATAAATCATTGAAAAACAGTCTTTTAACAACTATTACAAAAGCAGAATAAAAATTAACTGAATCTAAATTTTCAAATTTTACGAACTTCGAAGCCATACTTATTTTGTGATTTATTTGTACAGCAAACACGACTGAAACGAAATTTTAATTGCAAGTAACTTTTCCTCTTTTCCTTTTACACACAAATGCCAATGGGTCTAGCATTTGTTTCTTCCACATGCACTTCGCAAATCCTTATACAGTCCCAGTAGATTGCTGAGTTGCAGCTGACCTGAGAAATACTTCTTTGTGCACAGTCTTACCCGTATTCATATCCCTTATTATTTTCTTATAGCGATCGTCTGTCAGGAAAAACACTATTTCTTGAACAATTACTCTGCATTATCTGTAATTCTCTACAAAAATCTATGTCTCATTGCATTTGCACGATCATCAACCATAACATTTTTACGATCGTCACGTGCAATCTCAGCTGCAGCGAAAGTGTCACTCTGACACAACTGAACTCCTGTTGAACTAGTCTGAAACTATTAGAACAATAACTCCTACTGAACTAGTTCAAATGGCTCTGAGCACTGTGGGACTTAACATCTGAGGTCATCAGTCCCGTAGAACTTAGAACTACTTAAACCTAACTAACCTAAGGACATCACACACATTCATGCCTGAGGCAGGATTCGAACTTGCGAACGTAGCGGTCGCGCGGTTCCAGACTGTAGCGCCTAGAACCGCTCGGCCACAACGGCAGGCATTGAACTAGTCTGAAACTATTACAACAATGATGTCTGTGGATCCTGGAACTGTCAAAATGCTTACCTTTCTTTCACACTTTGAGTTAAACGTAACCTGCATTCTATTAAATGCCTTGGAAAAGTATGAAATACCGAGCGAGGTGGCGCAGTGGCTAGCACACTGGACTCGCATTCGGGAGGACGATGGTTCAATCCCGCGTCCGGCCATCCTGATTTAGGTTTTCCGTGATTTCCCTAAATCGCTCCAGGCAAGTGCCGGAATGGTTCCTTCGAAAGGGCATGGCCGACTTCCTTCCCCATCCTTCCCTAATCCAATGATACCGATGACTTCGCTGTCTGGTCTCCTCCCCGAAGCAATCCAATCCAATCCAAAGTATGAAATAAGATGCATTTCATATCATGCCTAATGATTTTTGCTATATTTCACAGTTTTCCTTTATTGTATATGATGCTTCACACAATTCGTCGTCTGTTACCAGTATATAACAGAAGTAGAGTATTGTACGACGGTGAGGTAACCTAAAACACTTCCAGAGCAGACACGTAACTTTATTCTGTTACACACGCGTGCAGGTACATACATACATACACTGGGCCTTCATATTTTCGTATGAAATGTGTACCAGTTCCAGTACTCCACTTCCGAGCAATGTTTACCGAAGATTTTCCTTGTTCGTAAGGCAAGTGCCTGCCCTGGTAATCCCTTCCTGAACCGGAAAACCTCTGGCTCCCTCAGAGTTCACTGGGATATAAGAACCTAGTTGTAAAATGGAGCTAATCTCAAACTCGACACGTCGGGATTCATAACAACAGTAATAAATACAGCAAATATTTTATGCAATATCACATTAGAAGTAATACATAAATATGTAACCAAAATTGGTGAAATATGCAAATAAACATGCAATAAAGCAATTAAATTTAAAATCCAATTTTTTTGCTAGAAAATGTAAATTTACAGATAGGTTAGTCAAATATTTATGTTAATTCCTAATCAGATGGTTCACTTCTGCTACAAGGTACTGAAGTACAAGTGTCTCCTATTGGGGCATTGAAGTCACACTGGAATGCGCTGCACAGTTAACTATAACAATATAACAATAATGTAAAATAACAATTAACTGTGACTATAATAAACCTTTTCAAATATTCTGTTGCGATGCACTCTGCCTTCTGTCTGACAATATGTTTTCATAAAGAGAGGTACATCGCTCAGTTTCGCAAGAAGTCGAAGCTGCATAGAAAGTGCTAGAAATAATATTTTCTGCAGGTTCTGCAATTTAACCATTAATTAAGTGAGACAAATTAACAAGATTTGAGCGTCCAGGGGTCTTATTAAGCACAGGTAGCAGTTTACTGGAAAATACACCAAACACTTCACCTGGTACAGCACTTTCTGAACTGCATCTTCTATTATTATCCCCACAGCCTCCTAGAGAGGCGTACTTGAAGTTTTCAGCTTCTAGATACTGTCAGGAAACCAGCGATGTCTAAAACTGAACTGAGCAATTTTCCAACATTTGAATGCTGACAAGTGCTCACTTACAGAACCTGCCAGATCAGAGGAAAAATTGTCCACCACTGACTTCACGGCTGCAGAATACTTGAGTGCATGTTTGCCACCCTTTTATGACTACGTCTGGGGCATCAGATATATCAGGTAGCATCATACACGTTAAGGCCATTTCAAGAAAACCTTCTTTGTTACTGATATCAGTGTATGTACTTTTGGGGATTGATGTCTAGCTGACTCTGCCACTCGTTGCAATACATGAGCTGCACATGTAACATACATTAAGCCTCGATGTCCCGACTTTCAACGTGTATGGAGCTGCATCTGTGTACGCCAGTAGCACACTCTCTTTTTATACTCCGTCTGACCATAGTTCCTTTAAGTCCATCATTAATGAATCTAACAATTGTTGAACTATTTGTTACCTCCAAAGGTTTACAGTAACTTAAACAGAGTTTAGATGCAACCTCATAGTCCAATTTGCCCACAATTGGATTAGCGACGAAACCGCCTACAGCACCCGTCGTCTCATTAGAAAAAATCCGTATAGGTGATTTGCCAATATCAGCCCTGATTTCTCGTAATATGTCAACGTAGCACAAATGTAGGTAAATCTTTCTGAGAGTGGACTCCCCGGGAATGTTACGTTTGCTGTATCTCTGTAAGAAATGTTTAAATCAGGTACATGAAGTTTGTTCCGAGATATGTTGCCTGTAACCAGTGCAATCCACTATTAGATGGTGTAGTTTGCCCCTACAGCTGCGCAAACAGAACATGTTTCTTTGAATAATTCCGTCGTTTACTCCTAAAATGTAGATTGCTTCGTAAGTGTTGTTCAATTTAGAGATTTCATCGTACGTCCTACACGTTTATCACAAGGTTGGCAGAGGACTTTTATCCATCAGCGGTCAAAGCACTGTCAATAGAAATCCATGTTTCATCTTTGATGACAACGAGGACGCAACCGGTGCCATGGTTAACTTAAACCGCAACTGACTCGTTACACATTGTGAACTGTTTGGGAACAAGAAAGGAAAGCGTTTAAAAGGAGTCATTCTTGGTCACATCGAATTTGTGCAATTTTGCTTTGAGTGTAACGCGATTGACGACAGTTTGAGACTATAATGGACCTTAATTTTTTTTCCTTTCTTGCCATGTAACGAAAATGTGTAGTAAATCTGCAATAATAGTAAAATTGTGTATTATTGTGTGAAATATGTATTATGCCTCAAAATATTTAATTTAAAACTTTGAGATAAGCGTTCTTTCAGTGTAAGTCGTCAACATTTTAGTTTTTCTTATAACTACGTATTATAAAGGAACAAAATATGTAATTACTTAAAATCTAGGCTCTAGTAATAAACTTACGTCTTTTACGCCTACTTTTCACATATAAAAGCTCTACTTTAGAGTTTAAAATAATGAACACAAATCTACTAATTTCGAAGGACATATGCAACTGTGAACTGTGTGTAAGAAACTGGCTTGCTGAATTTTGGAAATTAGACTTTGATGTGCACTTCGTGACTTTTAAGTCATAATAACTAAAATGAATAGTGGTGTACACCCGTGAGTTTAACCAACGAAATTATCTGATGACAACAGCCGTTGCCATTGATCGACTTATTAGAGCTGACACCGATGACACTCTTCGGAAATGCTATTTATAAATAAAATACAACTGCTAGAGCTGAAATTTAACGCACTCGATATAAGAAGTAGAAGTCGTCTTAAAGGTCAAGATTCGATCCCAAGCAAAACTTAAATAAATGACCATAAAACAGGCATTGAATGAATTTAGCTTCTTGATTAGTACTATCTCCTTCTCAAACGAAAATAAATACCAAAATAAATTGAAAAATTTCAGTTATATTGATGGTATCATGTATAGAACGCTGAATAAAAATATGAGGAATGAAACTCTAATGAAGTCTGCAAGACAGTGGCAGTATACTGTGATCATAAGCTTTTCCGGCGAAACTGTTTATATTGCTCTCGGGCTCCTAGCTTGATGCAGTCGTTTACAAAACAGGATACAGAATATACAGGTATCACCTAAAGATGACAACAATATGCTTTGTCGAAATTTCGTGTTTCGTAAAGGACTGCGCACCAAACTGAACACGCGAGATCAATACAAGCAACGGCAGTGGCGGTTCCGAGTCCCGGCCTTGCACAAAGTTTTAATATAACAGGAAGTGTCAATGGCTATAATATTATCTATAGACCTGCTTCAGGCACTGAGATTTGGGAAACAACAGCTGGAAAGAAATGGAGAATACAAGCCGGAGAAATGAGGTTCTTAAGAGCAACTGCGTGTAGAGTATCCGATATGATAAGAAATATAACAGTCGGCCAAGAACTAGGGATTAAAAGCATAAAAGAATAGATCAAATAGTATGGAAATAAATGGAGAGATCATGTCACAGGGATGAGCGAAAATAGAATGCCTAAAATAATAATTAATCACCAACTAAAAGGGGAAAGATCAATGAGTAGGCTAAGAATCAGGCGAAGAGATCAAACAGAACCTAATCATAGACAATGGAGGCACTGACAAGGGGAAGGCCTCAGACATGGCCAATCGATTCTGATATTTGGCTATTCCCTTATGTGCAACGTAAAATGAAAAACTCTAAGATATTTTGGCTCAACTATTCCCATTTTGAGAAAATATCCTTAAAGTTCATGACGCAAAGTCGATTCAGAGTTGACGGAATCGTTAGATGATTAAAAACTGATCATTTTTCACTAACATGTAAGGGGGTTTGAAACGCATATTTTCCTAGAAATCGAGGAAAGAAACTTTTTCGATTGTCGCTTGTGTACCCTTAAGGTAAGAGCTGTTCAACGAAGCTGCACTGGTGTAGCAACCACGGGGTCTCGCTTGGATGTAGAGAACCTGTGCTGGATTCTCAGTTGCATTCTGCGTATTTTTTTATTTGTATTCTTATCTGTTTCTAAACTGAATGGCATAGGAGCGTTAGTAGTAGGGACTAACGACGAGGCGGGCAAATAAATTTTTCAGATGACTTGGATTAGTAAATAAGCAGAAATTTAATACTGGTGGCTTCACAATTTTGCACTCATTAGTTTACAGGTCTTCAGTTTCCTTCGAACAACCAAATGGATGGTATAATGATTATAAAGATTCCGCCTCGATTGCAAATTGAAACCGGATGTTCACCTAAGTTTCGGTGCGGATAACCACGCCTTTTTCGGAACACGCTAAAACTACAAATGCCCAAAGAGGTATTGTCCAACATTAATACAGAACGCCCAAATGTTGGACCATGTCTCTTTAGACAGTTTGTAGTTTTAGTGTCTTCCGAAGAAGGCGTGGTTATCCCCGCCGAAACCTAGATCAACATCCGGTTTCAATTTCCAATCGAGGCGGTTTCTTTAGAATCATTAAATTATTCACGATTGCTGACGCGCTGCAATGTTAAAAGTTCTCAAATGGATGGTACTTGCCGTACAAACATTCGAAGCAATAAACTCGCGGAGCTAAGAACCTTTACGAGTGGAATCTTTGCAACAACATCGTTCCTTCCGAAGATCCCGCGGGAAACAAACTTGGTTTATATCTTAAAACATTTTTTCTCGGGACTTAATTTTGATGCATATAACTAACGCATACGATGACATTGTCTGATAAATCGGTGCCGGAAGTTAATCACGAATTATACTGTGAATAGTTATTGCATCTACTCAGCTATACAATTCCCGATGGATTTCCAGAAGCAGACTGTCGTTTTGAGGCCTCGAAATAACTTAGCGATGAAAATAAAAATTACATGGCTGTCACACAGGTGTGTAGTTTGGCGTTATTACTTCTACCACGCAAGTCGATTGACCCTCATTATCTATAAACAGGCTGCCATACATGGCAGTGTTAGTTTGTCCACCCCAGGAAACCAATGTCAGACAAAGCTTGTTATCAACAACGTATAGTTTTAAAATATTTTCAAGATTTTTGTAAACAGACTTCTTCTATTTCCCGGATTTAGAGCAAGTGAAAAACAAAACCATTTTAGAACGAGTCGGTTAAACAATTGACCTCCTACATAATCTGAGGACCAAATTAATTAACAGTTTCTTATAAGCACAGGGAACCTTTAGGCAACAATTTTCCATATGCTATTGTGAAATACTGCACCGTGTACGAATGCGTTATTGTATGTTGAGTAACAACTGCAACAAGGGTTAGTTTTTCTCCCAGAACACATCTGGGAATCGAACATAGGTTCTTTGCTTACGAGTCAGATGCCTTGGTGACCATGCCAGTGGTGTTTCTGTTTGACAGCATACAACCTATGGATACATAAGCGGAAGTCGAAACATTTGCTTTCCTCGGTTTCTAGGAAAATATGCGTTTTCAGACCCGTATAGGTTGATGGAAAATGCTCAGTTTTCAACTATCTATTAATCCCGTCAGTTCTGAGAAAATTGCAAGCCATGAACTTCAGGGGTAGTTCTGTCAAAATGGGGGAGGGGAAAGGGGGGAGGGTTGGACCAAGATATCTTGAAGTCTTAAATTTTAGGTTGTACCACAAGTAAACGACTTGTTTCCGTGTCTGAGGCCTTCCTCTTGTGAGGACGTAAATAGGCAAAACATTAATACTCGAATATGAAGTTGTAAGCCGGGTTTGTTCTACCTGGCGGTCACAAAATCATAGTGGCCAGGTATATTTTGTTTTCGGCTCTAGACCGGTTAATGGTATGGGATCCTCTGTATATCCAAAATACCGGTGTTAATGCAGTATGTGTTTAACCATTGTACCAACGTAAACAATATAAATAACCAGATCCACCGAGTAAATTGAGGGAAAAGTCATAAGGTGCTAAGCTTTCACTAGCCAGTTCACTTCGACCTAAGGAAGAGTGAGGAGAAACACCGCATTTTTGGCAGTTCTTCCGCCTTCCTCCTCGTTTCACATATTGGATGTTTGTGTGTGTTTTTACTGAAACAACTTGGTTATAGTTCTCTTTTCGTTTTGGAAGCCACCTACCTGGTAATAATGAGGAGAGTGTGTCCGTACACGCTTGTGTGTATGTATATGCACGGTGGAGAGAAAGATCCGTATAGGTGTACAGACAACGCTTTCCGCGATGATTTACCTGTTGTATTGTCTCTGATATGTCAGAAATGACGAGCCGTTTTGTTCCTTCAATGAAGGTAGGCATCGTTAGCGCGAAGCAAATCGGAGCTCAGCAACCGAGTGACTGTTATGTAGGACACGGCTTTGTCAGCGTCAGATGCTTGGTATTGTTCTCTGACAGTCAAATTTGGTATCTTACGCGACAACAATAACGTCTGCCCGCTAATAAGAACCATTGTCCTACTGTCACGTGTGTTTAGCACTTCGTTATTATCTGCGCAATTTCAGAGAGATGTAAATAAATGCATTGTTGCTTCCAGGATGGTGCAGGTCTTCTTCAGCATGCCTATCAATTTCGCTACTTATCAAGCAATCTAATTTGGCCATACGAGGCAGGGTGGACTTCATTCCAGCTCTTTTTCGCAAAAACTGAGATCAGGTGATAGTGAAGATCGGACCAGAGACCTCAGCGACACTAGCCAGGGGTGGTAACCGAAGACAGCTTTTTTAAACAAACAGAAATAAATTTTTTTAAGAAAGTAAAGTCCAGAGATAATTAAAATTTGAGAGCCCTATTTTTTGACGTGGTTGGGTGAAAAAGCGTTTGTTTTTTGTCATCACTTAACAACTTTTTAGCCAATGTCTCCTGTCCAGAATGAGATTTTCACTCAGCAGCGGAGCGTGCGCTGATATGAAACTTCCTGGCAGATTAAAACTGTGTGCCCGACCGAGACTCGAACCCGAGTTTCAATGTCTCCTATATTTTTGTTTTCCTTCTTTAATACGATTTTGACAATATTTCATCAGGGCAGTAACATCACCATGGACTTGACATGTACCCATTTGGGAAGCAGCTTTCTGATTCGCTGCCTAGCAATATGCCCTTGTTCAATAACAAATGAAGCATTTAGCACAGCGTAGTTCCTTATCCCTAGTAACACGACATTCAAAGTGCTTGCGTTCTGTTAACCCACGATTGGAACAAAAACCAGTCCTTATAAGATCGTCTGTATCTGCCTCTAACAGCTCAGACCATTCTGATAAAACTTCGTGCAATGAAAACAAACGTTGTCCTCACCCGCCTGTTTTTTTTTTGTTGTACGCTTGTCAGGCTTCAATGTTGTTTTAATTTCACAGTTCACGTTCATTTCGTTCTTCAGATATCTTAAATTTTCTGCATTTTCTTTCACGGGGAGGCCATTAAACTTCATTTATATATGTTCAGCATCCAGAAGTAGCATGTTGTGTGTGGATGATTTTTCACATATATCATTCTTTGTATTTCTACCCTCCACAGTGCACTTACATTTTTTCACTAACTTATTGTTATTTGTTGCTATTATACGCCTTTTTCTGTTCTCTTTTTCCTCGAAGTAGTGAAGCAACTTAAATTACTTAATAAAAGAAAGTCTTCTGGTCCAGACTGTATACCAATTAAGATCCTTTCGGAGTATGCTGATGCATTAGTTCCATACTTAACAATCACATACAACCGTTCGCTCGACGAAAGATCCGTACCCAAAGACTTGAAATTTGCACAGGTCACACCAGTATTCAAGAAAGGTAGTAGGAGTAATCCACTTAATTACAGGCCCATACCGTTAACGTCGATATGCAGCAGGGTTTTGGAACATATATTGTGTTCGAACATTATGAATTACCTCGAAGAAAACGGTCTATTGACACACAGTCAACATGGGTTTAGAAGACATCGTTCCTGTGAAACACAACTAGTTCTTTATTCACATGAAGTGTTGAGTGCTATCGACAAGGAATTTCAGATCGATTCCGTATTTATGGATTTCCGGAAGGCTTTTGACACTATACCACACAAGCAGCTCGTAGTGAAATTGCGTGCTTATGGAATATCGCCTCAGTCATGTGAATGGATTTGTGATTTCCTGTCAGAGAGGTCACAGTTCGTAGTAACTGACGGAAAGTCATCGAGTAAAACAGAAATAATTTCTGGCGTTCCCCAATGTAGTGTTACAGGCCCTTTGCTGTTCCTTATCTATATAAACGATTTGGGAGATAATCTGAGCAGCCGTCTTCGGTTGTTTGCAAATGACGCTGTCGTTTATCGACTAATAAAGTCATCAGAAGATCAAAACAAACTGCAAAACGATTTAGAAAAGATATCTGAATGGTGCGAAAAGTGGCAATTGAACTTAAATAACGAAAAGTGTGGGGTCATACACGTGAGTGCTAAAAGGAACTCGTTAAACTTCGGTTACACGATTAATCAGTCAAATCTAAAAGCCGTAAATTCAACTAAATACCTAGGTTTTACAATTATGAACAACTTAAATAGGAATGAAGACATAGAAAATGTCGTGGGGAAGGCTAACCAAAGACTGCGTTTTATTGGCAGGACACTTAGAAAATGTTACAGACTACTAAGGAGACTGCCTTAACTACGCGTCCGTCCTCTTTTAGAATACTGCTGCGCGGTGTGGGATCCTTACCAGATAGGACTGACCGAGTACATCGAAAAAGTTCAAAGAAAGGCAGTGCGTTTTTTATTATCGCGAAATATGGGAGAGAAATGATACAGATTTGGGCTGAACATCATTAAAAGAAAGGCGTTTTTCGTTGCGACGGATTCTTCTCACGAAATTCCAATCACAGACTTTCTCCTCCGAATGCGAAAATATTTTGTTGACACCGATCTACATAGGGAGGAACGATGACCACGATAAAATAAGGGCAATCAGAGCTCGTACGGAAAGATATAGGTGTTCATTCTTGCCGCGCGCTATACACTGGAATAATAGAGAATTCTTAAGATGGTTCGATGAACCCTCTGCCACGCATTTAAATGTTATTTGCAGAGTATCCATGTAGATGTAGGGATGAGACTTTGAACCTATAGGCCTATGAGTTTCACTACCACCTCAGAGAAAATTCAGTTTGTCGAGCTTTAAACTGCCAGCTACACCTTAAACTGCATGTTGTCTTTGTTACCTTTGCCTTTATTTCTTTTTTTCCATTCGGTACCACGTCAGTACCTGTATCTCAGAATATTTCAGTATTTTCTTGATGGAAAGTCTGTTTGACAGAATTCAAGGAGCAACTTTTTCTAATTGGGTTTTTCATCTTTGAACCTGTATGTTTCTTCTTTAACTGATGGTCAGTAGCTTCTGATGTTCAACAATGGTCAACTTTCTCCTTTCCCTTCAGTCCATTTCCATAGATTTTGGCATGCGATTCATCATGTATATCAGCTGTAGCTTTATGGCTTCTTTTTGGCTTTTTCAAAACTTCTTTTTCATACTATTTTCTGCAGTAAGTTGTCCAGATATCTTGCATTCATTAGAAATTATGTCTTCTGATGTTTCGCTTGAAACTAACTCAGTTCATAAACGGTGTTTCTTTTTTAGTTGATTTGTATCATATTTAAAGCATGCTTGTATGTCATTTGTAGTAGTAAGTGATTGGTTTCCTAACATAATGTCGTCGTTGTTGTTATCTTCATCATTAGATTACTTTCTTTAGCTGTTTCGTCTTCATTATCTTTTCAGCATTTCCATTACTTGCCCCCATCTGTGAATGGGCACCTAGGTGGTGTGCAATGAGTATCATAAAATTCTAAAAAATCTACAGGATATTACAGTAAGATATTTTAAAAGTCTGAGAGATTGTAGTGGATGAAATTCGCAATATTTAGCAACAAGGAACATATGGCCTGAAATGTGAAATAAAGTTTATACAGCAGTATGTGTGTGACAATTTATTACTTGTGTAGCTGGCCTCCCATCCATTGAGTTATGTTATCGCTGGGGATGGAAGACTGCAGACGCACAAGTACATTATCACCCGATCACGATTTTATTCCACTTGGCCTTCCGTGGCCGCTATGGGAAATATGTGGTGACGTTAGTGTAAATAAGTACAGTGGTGAGAAAGGAAAGCGCATCGCACTGTGATTGCTTTCAGGCCAGTTGTGCGTGTGCTATCAAGTCGTTCAGTGTGTCCTCGTGAAATATCGAACGAGAGGTCGACCAAAGCGCCTTCGCTCCCAGTTGCAGTAGCATTGTGGTCAACTAATAGTCTACCTACGCCTGTACACAGGAATTTGTTTACCTACAACGAAAACACGGCAAGTGCCATAACCTGATTTCCCAGAAACTCTACTCACAGTCGGAGGAAGAGGAATCATAATAAAAGAACACACGTCTCGGGTTATCCGTAGATACTGGACCGCTTGTAAGAAAACGACGGTCAAAGTTTTCGATGTAATTTACGAGGTGCATTCAAGTTCTAAGGCCTCAGATTTTTTTTCTAATTTACTACTCACCTGAAATCGATGAAACTGACGTTGCTTCTCGACGTAATCGCCCTGCAGACGTACACATTTTTCACAACGCTGACGCCATGATTCCATGGCACCATGGCAGCGGCGAAGGCTTCTTTAGGAGTCTGTTTTGACCGCTGGAAAATCGAAGAGGCAATAGCAGCACGGCTGGTGAATGTGCGGCCACGGAGAGTGTCTTTCGTTGTTGGAAAAAGCCAAAAGTCACTAGGAGCCAGGTCAGGTGAGTAGGGAGCATGAGGAATCACTTCAAAGTTGTTATCACGAAGAAACTGTTGCGTAACGTTAGCTCGATGTGCGGGTGCGTTGTCTTGGTGAAACAGCACACGCGCAGCCCTTCCTGGACGTTTTTGTTGCAGTGCAGGAAGGAATTTGTTCTTCAAAACATTTTTCGTAGGCTGCACCTGTTACCGTAGTGCCCTTTGGAACGCAATGGGTAAGGATTACGCCCTCGCTGTCCCAGAACATGGACACCATCATTTTTTCAGCACTGGCGGTTACCCGACATTTTTTTGGTGGCGGTGAATCTGTGTGCCTCCATTGAGCTGACTGCCGCTTTGTTTCTGGATTGAAAAATGGCATCCATGTCTCATCCATTGTCACAACCGACGAAAAGAAAGTCCCATTCATGCTGTCGTTGCGCGTCAACATTGCTTGGCAACATGCCACACGGGCAGCCATGTGGTCGTCTGTCAGCATTCACCTGGATGACACTTTTCGCATTTTCAGGTCGTCATGCAGGATTGTGTGCACAGAACCCACAGAAATGCCAACTCTGGAGGCGATCTGTTCAACAGTCATTCGGCGATCCCCCAAAACAATTCTCTCCACTTTCTCGATCATGTCATCAGACCGGCTTGTGCGAGCCCGAGGTTGTTTCGGTTTGTTGTCACACTATGTTCTGCCTTCATTAAACTGTCGCACCCACGAACGCACTTTCGACACATCCATAACTCCATCACCACATGTCTCCTTCAACTATCGATGAATTTCAATTGGTTTCACACCACGCAAATTCAGAAAACGAATGATTGCACGCTGTTCAAGTAAGGAAAACGTCACCATTTTAAATATTTAAAACAGTTCTGATTCTCGCCGCTGGCGGTAAAATTCCATCTGCCGTACGGTACTGCCATCTCTGGGACGTATTGACAATGAACGCAGCCTCATTTTAAAACAATGCGCATGTTTCTATCTCTTTCCAGTCCGGAGAAAAAAAATCAGAGGCCTTAAAACTTTAATGCACCTCGTACATGCCTTTTAGCTCGCGATAATCTGAGCCCAAATGGTGGCCTCTCACTTTCGCGTCCCATTTTCGAAACCCAATTACTGTTTTTATTTATTTTATTCTTTTCATTTATCTGTCTGTGTCCGTATAATACTATATGAATGTTTCTTTTCAAGTTAGTGGATACAAGGGCTTTATATTAATCATAAAATTACTGCTGAGTTCTTAGTGTCATAAATCTATTATATAACGTAACTGTGTACGGTATTTTCAGAGGTTACAATCTTTTTAAACTCTGATATTTTTATATTTCATTCTCATATCAATTCTTATATTAATTCATATATTTTATTCTTGTGTTTAATTCTTCAGGTAGATTTGGTGCATTCCCTTGGATGATTGCAGAAACATTCGAAATAGAAATTCTGAACACCACAAGCATCGCGCGAATGCACGTTTGCCACAGTGACATTTGTTTGTATGAATATCATTTGGTAAAGAAACTTGGTTAACTTTGCTGAAGATTTTATGCGTTGGCAATAATTTCGCTGAGAACCACACACAATGGATAACTTTATCGAAAGGTGGCGTTTACAATTGACTATGAAACAAGATGCACTACAGGAAATTCACCGAAATCTATTTCAAATAATTTTACAATCTTTTTTTCTCTTTTTGAGCTCATTCACCAGACATACAATTACTAGAAGAATAATTACAACGTTATTTCAATATACAATTGAAAAAGGACACTTTCGTGTAATAATATTCTGCAGACATGGGTAGATTACTGAAAAATAAAAATAAAGGCAATAATCGGGTTTCGAAAAGGAATCCAGATCTCTGAGTGTGCCACGCTAGCCACTAGACCACCACTTCAACTGAACGAATTTCCCCCTAAAAGACCGATACAGTACCTCGAAAACTTTGAGCGTTGTGTTCTCAGAAACGGTCGAGTATCTAAGGATAAGCAGAGACATTTGTTCGCTTATTTTAACTCCTCGTCCACTGAGCGAGTTTCTGGGAAATCGGTTTATGGCACTTGCTGTGTTCTCCTCATTAGTTTTTGTCATCTTTCAGTTCACCGCTTACTTGAGCTGGCGCTGTGCTGTAAACACGTAAGTCAGTGTACAGTTGTCTGCTTATCACGCTTTACGTACTGTAGTTAAGTTCTGACCCCGTATAGCGTAGTTACACAATGGAAGAACTTGCTGATAAGCAGTTGTACTACAGTCAAGCTCCCGAGATTGCCAGTAGGGCCCAAATAGAGTTTCCTTCCCTACTTTAGTTCTGAGGGTCCTATATGTCGTTTCTTCAATTCGGTTAAACCTTTCTCTTTTCTTTTGTGCGGCCATTTCTGTTATGAATGAGATGGTGTTTCTTGAGAAGTTCAACGAGTATACTCTTTCCATTTCTGATCATTTATTATTATTTTGCTGAGAACTAACTCGTGACCGCTGAAAGCCATAACTTCTTTCTTTGAAGATAATCCTCAATTATACAACTTAGCTGTTATGGAGAAAATATGAGCAGTTGTTAGGAGTGTATTCTCGCTATCAGCAACCACTATTTGACCATCAGCAAAGAGTCATGTCACAGAATAATTTCTTTCGTCGAAGTCATTAATATAAAATCTTAATTTACTCACGCATTGCTTCAGCATATCGTCAGTATAGACATTAAAAAGATTCGAAGACAAATTGCGTTCTTGTCTTGCTCCCAAATTTGTTTTGGTTTTAGGTTTTCTATTTCCTGCACCGGCCGTACTATAACCTTGGTACGTGCTTTCCACTACCGTTACTACACTATGTGATCAAAAGTATCCGGACACCTCCAAAAACGTACGTTTTTCATATCAGGTGCATTTTGGTGCCACCTACTGCCAGCTGCCAGGTAGTCCATATAAGAGACTTCAGTAGTCATTAGACATCGTGAGAGAGCAGAATGGGGCGCACCGCGAAACTCACAGACTTCGAATGAGGTCAGGTGATTGGGTGCCACTTGCGTCATACGTCTGTACGTGAGATTTCCACACTCCTAAACATCCGTAGGTCCGCTGTTTCAGATGTGATAGTGAAGAGGAAACGTGAAGAGACACGTACAGCACAAAAGCGTACAGGCCAACCTCGTCTGTTTATGAAACGTCCCCTTAGAAAAATAATACATGACTGTGCTTAAACTGACACACAATATTTTTTAGCGCAACGCAATCTGACTTTCAGAAATCCCTACAAACGAATGGCCCTGACTAACATTAACCTGTACCTTTCACAAATCACTTACCTCACCAAAAATCTTCGTTACTCGAACTACTGCAATACAGCGAGCGCCACTACTGCCAGCTAAATAAAAGATTCAAACTACGGAAGGCACTAACTACTGATAGGTATAGTTAGCGATTGAAAGATTTTAATAGAGAACAAACAATGTATTTACCTTAACAGTCATAATATATATTTTAGTTCATGACATCCAGTGTTACATATTTCAAAACTCCGCCATCTCTCTCCCCACATCCACCACTGCTGGCGGCTCACCTCCAACTGCGCAACGCTACGCGCTGTTCACATCCAGCTGCCCAACACGACAATGGCAGACAACAATGCAAACTAGCCACAGACTGCACACACAGCCTACTTACATAGCCCCCATGCTCCCCACAAAAAATTTTACAAATTGTTTTGGGCAGTGGCCAATAATGATTTGAAAAAATTTTTCATAATTACAATAACAAAGATATCAAATGCACACACTTATTTATACAATGTTGGTCAAAAGCTAAAATTTTCTCACAGTCCATAAAGACAGTCCAGATTGTTCATCACAGTAAAATTTCAGTGTTTTTTTTTTTTCAAAGTCTGAGCAGTAAAAGACAATGCACACGGAAGTAGTGGATTTCCATGCAGTCTTGAAGAAGTAGTGTTGTCCTTCCAACGGAAAGACAGTGCTGACTCTTGACATGCTGACAGGTAATGGGCCACAACAGAGCAAACCCACAGCAGAGTCATTCGACGTTTTGAAGAAGATAGGTAGAGGTCATCACAGAGCAGACCCACTGTAGTCCTGGTAGAGAGTATGGTATTGGTGGGCCACCAGAGGTGCAGACCCACTGCAGTCCTTGTAGAAATTGTGGACAGGCCCACTGTAGTCCTGGTAGAGATTGTGGTATTGGTGGGCCACCAGAGGTGCAGACCCACTGTAGTCCTTGTAGAAATTGTGGTATTGGTGGGCCACCAGAGGTGCAGACCCACTGCAGTCCTTGTAGAGATTGTAGTATTGGTGGGCCACCAGAGGTGCAGATCCACTGTAGTCCTTGTAGAGATGGCCAGAAGCCATCTGTTGTGACTGTGCGGGTGCACAATCACCATTGAAGAGTCTTGCAGTTAATATAGCAAGTCCATAACCACCACTTGTGCACTCACAAAGTTTTTTGAATTGTCCTTAGAACCAGCAATGCTGTTATCCAGTCCCTTGCTGAATTATTAACACACGTGCAAACACTAACATTCCCTACTTCTCACATATTGTCCATATACTATGACCAACAGAAAAGTGTGCAGTGAAATGTAACTAACAAGTTAATAATATGATGAACTGGTATCAATTACAATATTATAACATGAGAATACAATTACAAAGGTACAAAATACATCATTAAAAACATAACAATACAGATGACATTTGTAGTACAAGCTTTACAACAGAATAGAAATAAATATATACATCAGTGTTGCAGGAATTATGACATAAGTAAATACATAAAATATCAGAATAATTATTGAAACATCAACTTCACACATGAGCATTAAAACAAAACAGAATAAATAATGTCTAAGCATATTTACAAGGTAAATAACATATTATTAATGCCAATTATATTTGAGGATAACAGTATTCCTCATCATAGTGAATGTAGCTTAGTATTAGAAGAAGAAAAAATTCTATGAAACTACACAGAGACAGGAAGAAAACAAATACACAAGGGTACACAACACATAGTGGCATAATACAAAAGGAAAGGACAGGGTTCGTTTTCAGTGTAACATTTGGTACTGCAGTCCAACCCAAAACTTCATTCCATAGATCTTTCATCTTATTTCAACCTTTGCTTCCACCAAAAAAGTCCAATCCAAGCATGCTTTCTGTATTTATATGTTCACATGTTTCTTACCACAATATTTATTTTTCATTATCTTACCTCATCATTTATTTCCAAGAAAATCCTACCTAAACCTGTTACCCTAAACCCAATTTTTTTGTTCATATCCTCTTTCAAAATACTTTTTCTCCACTGTTGAGTACTTTTTTGGGCAAACTATTTTCTTATAGCTTCTTAATGCATTTCTTCCAATTCATCATAGTTAGTTTCTTATATAGTCTACCCCCTCTTAAGCTAACTTAAATCTACTGAGCTCAGATGCTAAAGTAAGGGACGAGGCAATGCAGCAGCACATAACAATTAACACAAACAGCAATGACAAAAAATTCAAATTGGCAAAGTAAGCAACAATATTACAACTAATATAAGGCAATGAGCAGCAAACAAGAAAAATAAATCAGTAGTAAACTGGCTTAGCAGAGTAACACAAAGTCAAATTCAGTAACACTATGCCTTGCAAACAGCAGCAGCAACTTATATCTAAACATGACATAGCTCAAGCAAAAAAAAAAAACATTACACTAAAGACAATAATGCAGACAAGGGAAATGTATATTCACATCTTAATGTCTATGTAATTAAAGTGGTGCACCACAACTTATTCTACGAAAAATATTACCAAGTAGTTGAAAAGAAAATTATGTATGCAAGTCCTGTGAAGGGAAATGTCTTTTTGCGCTCCTTCATTTTTTTTTTTTGAAGTTATTGTTTACTGGATCTGTAGGCATAAAATATCTATATTAGTACATCCATAAAATTTTATTTTAAACAAAGCTGCAGTGCAGCTAGAAACTAGATATTAAAGAAAATGAGCAAATAAATACATAAAGCAAGCCATATGGCATTTCTCTCAACTAGAAAGACAGTAGTCATAATCAGGTGTATAGACATAAAAATATTTCTCGTCATTTCATTAGGCATTGCAGTAAATATCATAAATTAAGAGCTCCACAGTGTTATCATGTTTTCAAGTTTGAGGGTGTCGTATTTATGATGCTTTCTACAAAGGAATGTCAACAGCAAGATAATGGCCTCCCTTTTTTTTTCTACCTGTGCCTCTGGAAAGGCACACCCTAATGGCTTTTTCTCCAGGCGTCTGACACAGCTGGGTGCCCATGACGCATTACGTGCAGGTGGTCACTTAACTTTCTTACGGAAATATTTACGACAGCAGTTTCCGATACAGTGACATATACAAAATTTTACGGGTCGAGAATTTGTGTTGCAAATGTGTAGAAACAAAATCTTATGAATATAACAGTGTCCAAAAAATTTTCGTCGGCATTGTAATACATTCACACATTTACATCCATTTCATAACTCTTAAAGTACGGTTCTTGGTTTCCAACAACGTTTTTTCACAAGTCAGAGTCCCTAACCACTACTCCTTATTCCTTACCTTATTACACATTCCTCAACAGCATAATACACATCGTCGTCGTAATAATAACATCATAACACCTCAGTCAAATCTCAAAAACGTCGTAGCTTCCTGCAATAATTTCAAAACCAAAAGAAAATTCTCTGCTCATTTCAGTAGTGTCATCTACCTCAAACGTACTTTAAAAATCATGATCTCATACCAAATATATCATTCAAAGCTCTCATAATATCACAATGGGTCCGAAAAAATATGAACAGTTCACAAAGTACATACAAAATACAATTTCATAAGTGTTAAGTTACCCAACTGTGTAATTGCGTAAACATGTGTCACTGATGTGGTAAAAAAAATGTTTGTTTCTCTGTTAAATAATCAGGTGGCTGTGTAATTCTGTGTTGGATAAATATGGTACCGATGTGTAAAGTTGTATAAGCAAATACCATATTAGCTAGGTCTCCTTGTGCTTGCCAAACACATGGTACACAAAGTAAGCGTGTACCCCCCTGAGGATTATTGTAATTATACCCTCAGGTGTTACAGATTACAGCAATGGAATAAAATATATCACGGAAAACTTCCTTTGTAATTCAAAAATCTTTAAAAATAAATGTTTTAAGTACAAAATTAATCACTCAAATATGTGTCCTGTAGCGCTAAATGTGCGTCTTGCTGTAAGATAATCTCTGTGGAAGTGTTGTAGTTATTGTCCTCCAAAAGCTAAGTTCTGCAGGAGCCAATGTACTTACCTCATGATAAACAAAAGTGAAATGCTTTGCGTATAGATATCTTAGTTATTACGCTTATTGTTATGATGAAGAAAGTACTGTGCTGTAACGTATTGTTGAGCTACGAAAGAGGCTGTCTCCTTGTAGCTATACCACAAAAGTTACTACTAAAACATGTTTTACTTTCCAGAATAATTCAGAAAACTGTGCAGATATAAAACAGAAACACCGCAAAAGCAACATTGTAAATTGTCACTCATTAGTAGTGTCGTGATAAAATCGTGTAGCTATCAAAGAAACCAAATGCTAAGTCATCTTTAATCCCACAGAAAGTACTCCAAATAAAGAATATATTTTCAAGTGAACCAAAATGTTGCATTAAAATCCCATTAGCAGTATTGGTAAATGTTCTAAGTATCTGAGCCTTATAGTCGTTATGTAATCGTGCAACTAACAAGCAAGAATGTACACACACAATAACACTGTGTCGTCTGTTCACAATAACAATGCATTCGTAATTTCTGTTTAAATAAGTTCTCTTGGTTCTTGACTGGATATTTAATTCCAAACGTTGTTGCATGTTAACGGATTCTAAGTCTGACAAAGCATACCAGCAATCTAAAGTGAAAAGTTATATGGGAAAGACAAAGTTAAAAAGCAGATTATCTTTCAATAAACGGTTTTACATGTGAAATGTGGTGCAAGCCTTTTGCTCTTCCTAGTACGCAGAGTTTCAACTTGAACGGAATTATCATGCGGTATACATCGGTGAGGAATGCTAAAATTTTTCTCAAGGTTAGCGTCTATGTTATTTTTCTCTGAGCCAGCCGGCGCATGCGGCAGCCTGCGGTGCGAGTCATTGTCTGTTCCTTTGTTGGCGCGCGTCGTTATTGAGATTAGGAGACCTAGCTTCTACAAATTCACCGTGACAAGAGGGCCCTGCCCTGTTTAAATCCCGCCAGTTCTGATGAAATTCACGTCTGTCGTTACGATCACATCGTCTGTCGTCATGTCGGTAGTTCCTGTAGTTTCTTTCTTGTCGGTTAAGTGGTGGAGAATTTCTCCCTGAATTATTACTGCAAGGTGGACCGTTGCGTCTGAAGTTATTCTGTCTCCCTTGATAATAATTGTTCTGGTTGCCAAATTGTCTGTTTCTATGAGTGTCTCTGTCATATTCATTACTACGGAAATGCGATCTCTCTCTGTAACTATTACTCTGCCAGTGGTTGTCGTATGGGTGGTGTCTCTTTTGGTCACGATTTACGTTGTAAGAATAGCATTGTCGTGTCCAGTTATCGTTTCTGTCATCACGGAATTGTGACGTATGTGACCTGTAGCGATTGTTTTCCCGTTTTTGCATCCCGCGACTGTCTGTGTCAAATTCTAATTCTTGTAAGAGTCCCTGAAAAGCTTCAATGTCGTCTTTGCAACGCCCTGCCAAAATAATATTTCTTAAATGTTCAGGCAATTTCATTAAGCAAATGCGGATGAGTTCTGAAGGGCTGTATGGGTTTGAAAGATATTGATTCTTATGCAACATGTCTTCAAAATATTTGACAAGACTGGAAAAATCAGATTGTTCAAAATGTTTCATCATTATGATGCCATGTTTTACTCGGTCTTGTGTGGCTTGAGACCAATATGCTGAGAGGAAGGCATGGTAAGATTCTCCTTCACTGTGGCAATCGTGAATGACCGATCGCATTCTTACAGCTGGTTCATTCTCCAAGTAGCCACACATAAATTCTAACCTGTGCTCCAATGACCAGTTGGGAGGGAAACAATGAGAGAATTGATGGAGCCACGCTTGTGGATGAATGTCATTGGCAGAATTCTTAAACGTTTTGAATTTACGTGTAGTAATGAACAGCTTATAGTCAAAATCATCGTGTCAGCGAGTAGCATATTGGTCATTGTTACGTCGTGTCGGCGGTTCCATCTCAAAATTCGGTGTACCTTGCCAATTTCTTTCATAATTTCCGAAGTGCCCTGTGTTATTATTTTGTGGCTGTTCCGTATTTCTATGTCCCTCTTCCCGTATTGGAGCGCGAGTGTCCTCTGATATACGTAATTCTTGTATTACCTGTGTCAGCTGATCTTGTACTTCCCGGATTTCTCTTTGGTGTTGCGTATTAATTTGATTCAGATTTTGTTTCAGTTTCCTAATTTGTTCACACTCTTCTGTGTCATTAAAGACTACCGGTTTTGTGTCATTCAGATGATCATCTACCTTCGTAGATAAGTTAGTGACCTGACCCGAAAGTTCGGCTACTTCCTCCGATAGTGAACACATTTCCTCAGTGTGTTTTTCTGAACCAAGTTTGTGATGAAATCGAATTTACTGTGTCCTTTAAGTTTTCCTGAGTTTTTGCAAGTTGCGTAACCGAATCGGTAGATGCAAAAGAGTCAATTTTAGCCCACAAGGTCTCATGATTTTCATGAACAATGGTTTGCAGTTCTTTTATGGCTGCTTTGTGATTCTGTAATGCATTTTCATGCCGCGAAAAAATAGGTTGAAAGTGCTCACAAATTTATGTTTTTACGTCATTACAGACTTTTTGACATTTAGATTCAATGTTATGTAACTCAGTAGTTAAATCTTCACGTGTTTGTTCAAGTGTGGTGTCTAACTTCCGAAGATTTTGTTCCATTGTGTCTAACTGTTGCTGTGTTTGTCTCTGGTGTTGTTCCATTGTGTCTAACTTTTGAAGCTTTTGCTGTGTTTGTCTCTGATTTTGTTCCATTGTGTCTAACTTTTTAAGATTTTGTTCCATTGTGTCTAACTTTTGAAGCTTTTGCTGTTTTTGTCTCTGATGTTGTTCCATTGTGTCTAACTTTTGAAGATTTTGTCCCATTTGTTGCATTAATTGTAATAACAATGCGTTAGTGTCTGGAATCTGTTCCTCTACGCTTTTCGGCAGTGTTTTTGCACCAGCAACATTCACATTTTGACTAGCAGAAAATGTGTCTTGACTTATTTGAGAAAACGGTGAGGACGCAAAACCTGAATCTACAGTATTTGTAAAATTGTGTCCTGTCATTTCGGATTCCTAAGGCGAGCTGTTGCCGAGTGATCGATCGATAATGCTTCGCTGTTCACTAATTGTTTCACTGCCTACGCCATTGTTTGCAGCCCGCTCCATTTCCCTATGTACAATTACCAAATTAATACTTTGAACATTAGTTAATTCATGACTCGGTGGCGCTAACACACTGCTTTCGTCTTCACTGTCATTTCTCAGTTTACTTTGGAGCCTAGTATTACATTTTCCACACGCCATTATTGTCACAATATTTCACACGACAACACAGAAAAACACAATTTGAAGAGCAAAAATAAGAGAACACATTAACATAGAACTGAAAATAATATCTAGTTAATTGCAAGCGCAGCTGCGAAATACTTGGTGCAAATCTACATGCATGCCACAACTGTTTTACTGCACAAGAATGAAAAACTACAACTACAAAGGAAATTCTCTCTACAATTACGTGCTAGCAATAAACAAAAGCTACACTAATTACACAAACTAGAAGAAAATATCAGAAGATTCCAGTGAAGTATCCTGGCAGGGTCGCCATATGAAACGTCCCCTTAGAAAAATTATACATGACTGTGCATAAACTGACACACAATATTTTTTAGCGCAACGCAATCTGACTTTCAGAAATCCCTACAAACGAATGGCCCTGACTAACATTAACCTGTACCTTTCACAAATCACTGACCTCACCAAAAATCTTCGTTACTCGAACTACTGCAATACAGCGAGCGCCACTACTGCCAGCTAAATAAAAGATTCAAACTACGGAAGGCACTAACTACTGATAGGTATAGTTAGCAATTGAAAGATTTTAATAGAGAACAAACAATGTATTTACCTTAACAGTCATAATATATATTTTAGTTCATGACATCCAGTGTTACAAATTTCAAAACTCCGCCATCTCTCTCCCCACATCCACCACTGCTGGCAGTTCACCTCCAACTGCGCAACGCTACGCGCTGTTCACATCCAGCTGCCAAACACTACAATGGCAGACAACAATGCAAACTAGCCACAGACTGCACACAGCACAGCCAGTGATTTTCATACAGAGCACTATGTAACGTTGCCAATAAGAACCTAAACAGCCTACTTACATGTTGACTGACAGAGACTGCCCACAGTTCAAGAGGGAAGTTATTTGTAATAGACACCTACCCAGACCATCATAAAGAAATTCCAAACTGTATCGGGATCCACTGCAAATACTATGACAGTTAGGCGGGAGGTGAAAAAACTGGATTTCATGGTCGAGCGGCTGCTCATAAGCCACACATCATGCCGGTAAATGCGAAATGACGCCTCACTTCGTGTAAGGAGCGTAAACATTGAACGACTGAACAGTGGAAAAATTTTATGTGATGTGACGAATCACGATACATAATGTCTTGATGATGTTTGGTTTGTGGGGTGCTCAACTGCGCGCTCATCAGCCCCTGTAAAAAAACCCAATTTCTACAGAGTCCATTTTTTATTCCCATTCCAGTCCAGTCACTGTCACAAATTATGATGCTGATGAAATGATTAGGACAACACAAATATCCAGTCCTTGGGCAGAGAAAAATCCCCAAGCCAGCCGGGAATTGAACCCGGGACCTTATAATCCAGAGGCTGCAACGCTAACCACTAGACCACGAGCTGTGAAGGGTGGTACACAATGCGGTGATCCGATGGCAGGATGTGGGTATGGCGAATGCCCGGTGAATGTCATCTGGCAGAGTGTTTAGTGTCAACAGTAAAATTCGGAGGTGGTGGTGTGATGGTGTGGTCGTGTTTTTCATGGAGGGGGCTTCCACCCCTTGTTGTTTTGCGTGGCACTATCACAGCACGGGCCTACACTGATGTTTTAACCACCTACATGCTTCCCACTGTTGACGAGCAATTTGGGGACGGCGATTGCATCTTTCTACACGATCGAGCACCTGTTTATAATGAACGGCCTGTGCGGAGTGGTTACACAACAATAACATCTCTGTAATGGACTGGCCTGCTCAGAGTCATGACCAGAATCCTACAGAACACCTTTGGGATGCTTTGGAACGCCGACTTCGTGCCAGGCCTCATCGACCGACATCAGTACCTCTCCTCAGTACAGTATTCCGTGAAGAACGGGCTGCCATTTCCCAAAAACCTTCCAGCACCTGACTAAAAGTATGCCTGCGAGAGCAGAAGCCATCATCAAGGCTAAGGTTGGGCGAACACCATGTTGAATTCCAGCACTACCGATGGAGGGCGTCACTAACTTGTAACTCATTTTCAGCCAGGTGTCCGGATACTTTTCATCACATAGAGTATGTGTAGAGATATTCCTCCCTTGCTCATTATCTCCTGCAGCTTTTCTCTGTTTATGTTATCGAAAGCTTTCACATAGTCTATGAAAAGTAAATGTGTCTTTCTATTGATCTTTCTGTGTTCCTCGGTGATCTGTCTAATAGTAAAAGTATTGTCTTTGCCTGATCTACCTATCCTGAAGCCTGTTTGATCTTCTAACAGGATATTTCCAACAATCACTGCTAGTCTCTGTGTTACTATTTTAGAACATATTTTATACACCGTCTATAGCAGAGAGATTCCTCTAGAGTTTCCGCAATTATTTCTCTCCTTTTCTGTAAACGGGAAATACTCTGGCTAATTTCCATTCCTCTGGAATTCTCTTATTTGTCCACCATCTGTTCATATTGCTGAAAAAAGTGTATTTCAGTGGGAAGATGCTTACGTAATCAGTTATGTTTTAACTCTATCGCTGCTCTTTCTATTTTTCATTTCATTCATTCCATCTTCTAATTCCTTCATTTCTATTAAATCTACTGTCGTCTCTCCTCTTTCTTCGTGCCTATCTTTTTCGCCCATGTTTTTATTTGCATTGTATCAAGAATGGTTCAAATGGCTCTGAGCACTGTCGGACTTAACTTCTGAGGTCATCAGTGCCCTAGAACTTAGAACTACTTAAACCTAACTAATCTAAGGACATCACACACACCCATGCCCGAGGCAGGATTCGAACCTGCGACCGGAGCGGGCACGCGATTCCAGACTGAAGCGCCTAGAACCGCACGGCCACACCGGCCGGCTTGCATTGTATCCTGTTGTTCAAAGTTTCTTATAATAGTCCAGCCGCTGTGTCTTATTTCTTTCTATTCTTGTATCAGCTTTTATATTCTTATTGACGTGCTTCATCACTTTACAGTCTACCATGAATATCGTTTTCCACTCCCGAAATAAATCTATCCCTACTTTCTCGATTAATTTCTTTAGCTCCTTTAGATAGTATTTTATATTCCTCTCTGTTTTCAGCTGTCCTGTTCTGTAACTATTTCAAATATGCATGTTTTTTTCCTCAGTGTCAATTATCTATATTCGGCTAGCACTTGGATGGGTGACGATCCGTTCTGCCGAGCGCTGTTGGCAAGCGGGGTGCACTCAGCTCTTGTGAGGCAAACTGAGGAGCTACTTGATTGAGAAGTAGCGGTTCCGGTCTCGGAAACTGACATACGGCTGGGAGAGCGGTGTGCTGACCACATGATCCTCCATATCCGCATCGAGTGACGCCTGTGGGCTGAGGATGAGACGGCAGCAGGTCAGGACCTTTGAGCCTTCATGTCCTGTTCGGGAGGAGTTTGATCTATCTATATCATCGTTCCTACAGTTCAATTCTTTTTGTTCTTTTTTTTTGTTCAGTGTCCTAGAGCTTCTACAGCTGCCTACTCTATAACAACTGTAATATTTTTCCATTTCTTCTCTAGATCTTGACTTTCTTCTGTTTTATAACCCATTTTACTTAGTTGCGCCTCATAAAGCTTGTTGGTGGAATTTTTTAGCCATTACGTTTTTCATTTTTTATTCTCATGGTTTTTAGAAGCATTGATCTTCGGCCATGATACTTCAATCTGTATCCCTGTTATTAGCAAATAATGGTCTGTATTCATTTCACCGCCCCTTCCCCCCCCCCCCCCATATACTCTCACATATGTAAATGTTACAGCTGTTTCTGATTTGCCAAAATATTAGCTGTTTTGTACTGCTGTCCTCTTTCAGCCCAGGTTATTCTGTGTATCTCCTAATGTCGGAAAAATTTATTCAATTTACGGAATATATTAAAACAAGAGAAGTCTCACAGTAACTTGTCATTTCTATTTTATACGTTCTCTCTATCGTTTCCCCTAACACACTCCTGGAAAAATTACAACACCTCAAGAACTGTACTTGGTGTCACCACAGTACAAGTGTGGATATTGAGGATTTGTAGTGTTAGTGATTCATTTGTCATGGTCATCAGATTGGTAACCAGATGGCGCTCAAGAGGGCTATCTATGCGTCCTTTGTCTTTGCTTGCAGGCAGTAACTGTGCTGAGTTTAGAGGTGAACAATAAGCATACCTGGCGTAGTGAAACAGCTGAAAGATTTTAGAGCAAATAAATCACCAAGTCCGGATCGAACCCCAGTTCGCTTTTACAGAGAGTAGTCTACGTCATTGGCCCCATACCTGGCATGCATTTATCGCGAATCCCTCGCCTACGACAAAGTGACAGGAGATTGGAAAAAGCTCAGGTGATCCCGGTATATAAGAGGGGTAAAAGAAAGGAGTTGCAAAATTACAGACCAATATCCCTAACTTCTGTTTGCTGAATAATCATTGAACATATTCTCAGTTGGAATATACACTCCTGGAAATGGAAAAAAGAACACATTGACACCGGTGTGTCAGACCAACCATACTTGCTCCGGACACTGCGAGAGGGCTGTACAAGCAATGATCACACGCACGGCACAGCGGACACACCAGGAACCGCGGTGTTGGCCGTCGATGGGCGCTAGCTGCGCAGCATTTGTGCACCGCCGCCGTCAGTGTCAGCCAGTTTGCCGTGGCATACGGAGCTCCATCGCAGTCTTTAACACTGGTAGCATGCCGCGACAGCGTGGACGTGAACCGTATGTGCAGTTGACGGACTTTGAGCGAGGGCGTATAGTGGGCATGCGGGAGGCCGGGTGGACGTACCGCCGAATTGCTCAACACGTGGGGCGTGAGGCCTCCACAGTACATCGATGTTGTCGCCAGTGGTCGGCGGAAGGTGCACGTGCCCGTCGACCTGGGACCGGACCGCAGCGACGCACGGATGCACGCCAAGACCGTAGGATCCTACGCAGTGCCGTAGGGGACCGCACCGCCACTTCCCAGCAAATTAGGGACACTGTTGCTCCTGGGGTATCGGCGAGGACCATTCGCAACCGTCTCCATGAAGCTGGGCTACGGTCCCGCAAACCGTTAGGCCGTCTTCCGCTCACGCCCCAACATCGTGCAGCCCGCCTCCAGTGGTGTCGCGACAGGCGTGAATGGAGGGACGAATGGAGACGTGTCGTCTTCAGCGATGAGAGTCGCTTCTGCCTTGGTGCCAATGATGGTCGTATGCGTGTTTCGCGCCGTGCAGGTGAGCGCCACAATCAGGACTGCATACGACCAGGCACACAGGGCCAACACCCGGCATCATGGTGTGGGGAGCGATCTCCTACACTGGCCGTACACCACTGGTGATCGTCGAGGGGACACTGAATAGTGCACGGTACATCCAAACCGTCATCGAACCCATCGTTCTACCATTCCTAGACCGGCAAGGGAACTTGCTGTTCCAACAGGACAATGCACGTCCGCATGTATCCCGTGCCACCCAACGTGCTCTAGAAGGTGTAAATCAACTACCCTGGCCAGCAAGATCTCCGGATCTGTCCCCCATTGAGCATGTTTGGGACTGGATGAAGCGTCGTCTCACGCGGTCTGCACGTCCAGCACGAACGCTGGTCCAACTGAGGCGCCAGGTGGAAATGGCATGGCAAGCCGTTCCACAGGATTACATCCGGCATCTCTACGATCGTCTCCATGGGAGAATAGCAGCCTGCATTGCTGCGAAAGGTGGATATACACTGTACTAGTGCCGACATTGTGCATGCTCTGTTGCCTGTGTCTATGAGCCTGTGGTTCTGTCAGTGTGATCATGTGATGTATCTGACCCCAGGAATGTGTCAATAAAGTTTCCCCTTCCTGGGACAATGAATTCACGGTGTTCTTATTTCAATTTCCAGGAGTGTATTACACTTCCAGAACGAGATTTTCACTCTGCAGCGGAGTGTGCGCTGATATGAAACTTTCTGGCAGATTAAAACTGTGTGCTTGCCCGAGACTCGAACTCGGGACCTTTGCCTTTTGCGAGCAAGTGCTCTACCAAATGAGCTTCCCAAGCACGACTCACGCCCCGTCCTCACAGCTTTACTTCTGCCAGTACCTCATCTCCTACCTTCCAAACTTAGAGCACTTGCCCGCGAAAGGCAAAGGTCCCGAGTTCGAGTCTCGGTCCAGCACACAGTTTTAATCTTCCAGGAAGTTTTATATTACACTTTCTTTAGACTGAGAAGCTTATGTCCACGAATCAGCATGGTTTTAGAAAGCATCGCTCGTGCGAAAGTCAGCTTGCCCTTTTCTCACATGATATACTGAGAACTATGGATGAAGGGTAGGAAGATTCCATATTTCTATATTTCGGGAAAGTACTTGGCACGGTGCCCCATTGCAGGCTATTAACGAAGAGAGGAGCATATGGAATAAGTTCACAAATATGTGAGTGGTTTGAAGACTTCTTTAATAACAGAACTTAATCTGTTGCCCTCGACGGCGAGTGTATCGTCAGGAGCGCGTAAGGGAAGTGTGATAGGACCGCTGCTGTTCTGTGTATACAGGGTGTTACAAAAAGGTACGGCCAAACTTTCAGGAAACAGTCCTCACACACAAATAAAGAAAAGATGTTATGTGGACATGTGTCCGGAAACGCTTAATCTCCATGTTAGAGCTCATTTTAGTTTCGTCAGTATGTACTGTACTTCCTCGATTCACCGCCAGTTGGCCCCATTGAAGGAAGGTAATGTTGACTTCGGTGCTTGTGTTGACATGCGACTCATTGCTCTACAGTACTAGCATCAAGCACATCAGTACGTAGCATCAACAGATTAGTGTTCATTACGAACGTGGTTTTGCAATCAGTGCAATGTTTACAAATGCGAAGTTGGCAGATGCCAATTTGATGTATGGATTAGCACGGGGCAATAGCCGTGGCGCGGTACGTCTGTATCGAGACAGATTTCCAGAACGAAGGTGTCCCGACAGGAAGACGTTCGAAGCAATTGATTGACATCTTAGGGAGCACGGAACATTCCAGCCTATGACTCGCGACTGGGGAAGACCTAGAACGACGAGGACACCTGCAATGGACGAGGCAATTCTTCGTGCAGTTGACGATAACCCTAATGTCAGCGTCAGAGAAGTTGCTGCTGTACAAGGTAACGTTGACCACGTCACTGTATGGAGTGTGCTACGGGAGAACCAGTTGTTTCCGTACCATGTACAGCGTGTGCAGGCACTATCATCAGCTGATTGGCCTCCACGGGTACACTTCTGCGAATGGTTCATCCAACAATGTGTCAATCCTTATTTCAGTGCAAATGTTCTCTTTACGGATGAGGCTTCATTCCAACGTGATCAAATTGTAAATTTTCACAATCAACATGTGTGGGCTGACGAGAATCCGCACGCAATTGTGCAATCACGTCATCAACACAGATTTTCTGTGAACGTTTGGGCAGGCATTGTTGGTGATGTCTTGATTGGGCCCCATGTTCTTCCACCTGCGCTCAATGGAGCAGGTTATCATGATTTCATACGGGATACTCTACCTGTGCTGCTAGAACATGTGCCTTTACAAGTACGACACAACATGTGGTTCATGCACGATGGAGCTCCTGCACATTTCAGTCGAAGTGTTCGTACGCTTCTCAACAACAGATTCGGTGATCGATGGATTGGTAGAGGCGGACCAATTACATGGCCTCCACGCTCTCCTGACCTCAACCCTCTTGACTTTCATTTATGGGGGCATTTGAAAGCTCTTGTCTACGCAACCCCGGTACCAAATGTAGAGACTCTTCGTGCTCGTATTGTGGACGGCTGTGATACAATACGCCATTCTCCGGGGCTGCATCAGCGCATCAGGGATTCCATGCGACGGAGGGTGGATGCATGTATCCTCGCTAACGGAGGACATTTTGAACATTTCCTGTAACAAAGTGTTTGAAGTCACGCTGGTACGTTCTGTTGCTGTGTGTTTCCATTCCATGATTAATATGATTTGAAGAGAAGTAGTAAAATGAGCTCTAACATGGAAAGTAAGCGTTTCCGGACACATGTCCACATAACATATTTTCTTTCTTTGTGTGTGAGGAATGTTTCCTGAAAGTTTGGCCGTACCTTTTTGTAACGCCCTGTGTATAAACAGGGTCGGCAGCAATATGCGGTTGTTTGCTGATGAAGCCGTGGTGTACGGCAAGGTGTCAAATTTGAGTGACTGTAGGAAGATGTAAGACGAATTAGACAAAATTTTCAGTTGGTGTAATGAATGGCAGCCAGCCCTAAATGTATAAAAATGTAAGTTAAGGCGGGTGAATAGGAAGATCAAACCGTAATGCTCGGATACGACATTACTAGTGTCCTCCTTAACACGATCAAGTCATTTAAATATCTGGCTGTAAGGTTGCAAAGCAATATGAGGTGATGTTTGGTTTGTGGGGCGCTCAACTGATAATGAGAGTATGGCATTGCTGGCCGGGATACCCCTCGCGGGGCGGTTCGGCCGCCGCTCCACAAGTTCTTTAACGCCATAATGGCGACTTGCGAGTGAATGAAGATGAAATACACGCAACACCCAGTCATCTCGAGGCAGAGAAAATCCCTGCCCCCTGCCGGGAATCGAACCCGGGACCCCGTGCGCGGGAAGCGAGAACGCTACCGCAACACCACGAGCCGCGGTCACCAGCGCCCGTTCAAATTCCCAAGTTTCACACAGTCCAATGGTTTTACACAGTCCAATCGAGCCACTGTCACGAACGATGATGATGTTGACGAAGACAACACAAACACCCAGTCCCCTGCGCTAGGAGGTGGAATGAGCGTGTGACAACTGTGGTAGGGAAGATGATTGGCCGACTTCGGTTTATTGGGAGAATTTCATGAAAGACTGGTTCACCTGTAAAGAAGACCGCATATAAGACACTGTTGCTACCTATTCTAGAGTACTGCTCGAATGTTTGGGATCCGAACCAGGTCGAACTGAAGGAAAACATCGAAACATTTCAGAGGTGGGCTGCTATATTTGTTACTGGTAGATTCGAACAACAAGTCAGTGTTACGGAGATGTTTTGAGAACTCAAATTGGGGTCCTTGGAGGGAAGGCGACGTTCTTTTCGAGGAACTCTATTGATAAAATTTAGAGAAGCTGAATTTTAAGCTGACTGCCGAACGATTCTACTGCCACCAACATACATTGTGGGTAAGGACCACGAAGATAAGATTCGAGAAATTAGGGCTCATACGGAGGCATATAGACAGCCGTTTTTCCCTCGCTCAGTTAGCGAGTCCGCAGTTTGTAGGCTCACGGTGGCGTTCTCGCTTCCCGAGCACGGGGTCCCGGGTTCGATCCCCCGCGGGGTCTGGGATTTTCACCTGAGTCGAGATGACTCACCCAAACTTACATATGTCGCCAGCCATGTGACCGCAACCTATATTCATGCATCCACCATGTATATTCCTGTACAAGGGAAACATCTTCATTGAAAGTCACTTGCGACTCTCGGCGGATAAATATGGTACTGAGTGCCTGTGTAATTCAGAAGTACGATGCACGCATGTCCGAAGCCATCGTACTTCTGAACAACTCGGGAACTGTAATATTGTATGTAATTTTATCAGTCATAATTACCTAAAGATAAGGAAATCCCAAGAAGTTTCTTCGCAGTAGGTTCAGAATGGTCTTAGAGAGTAATTAGCTAAATAGAGTTTTTATCAAAATGATGGTGGAAAATAATTTGACAACTTCGATGTCGGCGATGACCATCGATGGATGTAGTTTCTTTGGAGTAGATTGCCCCTGTGGCGATACTCACTTAGGCAGTACCTACAGTAGAATGGAATAGCTGTACAGTGAAGTACAGAAGAGAAAGCGAAAATCCGATAAGAGCCTTGCCCTAGTAACACACGGAAAGTTTGTAATTTGTCACTGTGATAAACTTCAAAAGTTCGCTATAGGTTGAACTGAAGAAAGAATCGTAAAAGACATGACTGGAAATGAATTTGAATGGTATTTCGAACAACACTTACTAAACGTGTTGGGAGGGTCCATGGATCAAAATCTTCGAATGTTTTATTACAAGTGCTGCGCAATATCATTGCTTATGATGAAACAAAGAGACAACCTTTATTCTTATGATTCATAGTTTCAACTATATCTTCGCAAAGCTTTGGAAATCCTCTGCGTTTAACAGAATTGTTTGAAACAGTGTGTTAATTTACAAGGCACTTACTATGTCAATAGAGCTGTCACCTCTGATGAAGAGTATAATAAATTTTAAAATAAGAATAGTAAGAATCACAAGACAGTTCCAGATGGATATCTTCCCCAAATGACGAGGCACAATGAGAAGAAAAGAAAAAGACAGAATGTACACAGCGCTACAAAACGAAGTTTTAAAAACTTGAGAGATTGTAGTGGTTGAAATTCCGAACGTTTTGCAGTAAGTAACCTACAGATGGACTTTTTAATATGCACTTTCTATGCATTTGGTAGGTTACACGAAATATCAGAATACTGTAGTTTGGAACACTTTTATTGACAAAACAGTAGGGTTCAATTTACAGTAAAATAGAATCTGTGGCTTCATTATTTTAGAGTAAATGTTTGATGTGGGGACCACCAACTTCGTTATGTAATGGGCCTCGACGAATCATGTTTTGTATGATTCTCTATAAGATTCCATGCACCGCTCTGATGGTATCAAACACTGTAAAGATGCTCCTGAAACGCTCAGATACTGTTCCTATTGGTGCTGAGTACATAAGAGACCTTAGATAACCCCAGAATAAAAAGTTAGGAGCAGTAGGGTCTGGGCAGCGTGCAGGCCAAGAGTGTGGGTACCCCTTCCAATCACTCTCTGCCTGAAGTTGTCTCTAGGTTCGTTTAAGTAACGATGAGGACCAGCCTTGATCACAGGTATACGTTTGGGAAAGAGATTCTCCTAGTTCCAGTGGTTTATAAATGGCTGAAAGTTGTTCGAGCACTAGCCAATGGATGATCAGGACTATCAGGACTAGTCAGAGGAAATTCATCTGATAATTCCAAAGTGCTCAGCAGAGTAAACCCGGCAGAAGCGTATAGCTTTCTGTGTGCAGTGCGATAGCCTAATCCGTGAGCCAGCTCTCTGTTCATCAATTAACTTAAAAGAAAATGTTTCATTCAGCGCTATTGCCCAGTTTCAGCTGTTAGGCCGATTTCAAATACCCGTTTTCATTTCCTCGTTTCTATGACATTAACATATCATAAATGATGCCACAAGAAATAATTATTCATGAGAGAATACTACAGGAAAATTAGCATTCCGAAAATCACAACGCTTTTCATAATACCAGGCAGGCCTACTTCACCGTGAATCTGACCAAACGTACGCGCATGGTAACTTGGATTACTAGTATGATTTTTAGTGTGGTTTACAAAATTCTGACGTATTTGCTGTTTTATCTCATGTTTTGTTTCTTGTATCACATAATGTGTGATTTGTTACTGCTACATGTATGAACACTTTATTTGAAAGTGAGTGAGGAGTCGAAACTGGTTAGTAATATTGAATAAAACTTTGCATTCAGAAGACACATTTAGATATCTTTGTGTTACCCACGTTATTTTTCAGTTAGAGTCGTTTACGTCTTAAATTTATAGTATGTCATTCTTTGGTAAGAATATGACTTTAGCAAACGCAGCTATGAGAGGTAATCAATCATACAAAATCTATGTGCATGTATGTTTTTTTATATACACAGCCTCTAACTGTATCATCGTTTCTGTAACCGAGAGGGAAGGAACGGGAAACTGTAGTAACAAATTGTTGCCTTCTATATAAATGTGTTTGCTTCATGTATGTATGAATGAATTATAGCACCAAGACAATGTGAACTGTCATGGCATGTGCCAGATCGTAATTAACCTATTGTGTATATGAAGATGTGCACAACTTGCCAGGAAATTATTGGAGTAACCAAAAGAGAAATAATAAACAGGGAAAATGTATTTTTGCACTTTGTTCCATCCTGTCAAAACTGTGCTTTAGGTCTATATTACTTCTATAGCTATTTTATGACTGTTGTATATGTTCTAGCATAGGCTTATGCCTTACAACTTTAACAGTAGTTTAATTTTAGAGTAGTAAGCAGAGACAACAAGTTAAATTGGCCAGGATGATAGTAAAGTTTTTAAGTGGGAGCACTGCAATTCATGGTAATACCTCTTTTTTAGGCTAAGATCAGTGTACAGTGATTCAACATTGCATGAAATTAAGCTTAATAAATAGCTCATGTGTACAGGTACTAGAGATGTTATCACAAAATTCTCATAAAAGTACAGTTGAAAATACTGCCAGCATATCACAAGATTCTCAAAAAAAGTACAGTGAAAATAATGTTAGTATATTGCTTCAGAATGTCAGGGGATTAAAAAACAAAGTAGATGAGCTTCATAGAAGATTTAGGAACTAGTGGTGGAATAGATGAACTATGTCTGTCTGAATATCATACAGTCACAGATTTGGAAAAGGTAAATGTAGGTGGATATAAGCTTTCAGCATATGTAAGCAGAGATACTATGGAGAGAGGAGGAGTTGACATATGTGTTAAAATTTATCATAGTTTGAAAAATTTAGAAATTAAAAAGTTTTGTGTAAAGCAACATACAGAAGCATATGCCTGTGATCTTAAACTAAATAATGGTGATTTTATAACTACAGCTGTGTACAGGCTCCCACTGGGTAAATTTGCAGCAGTTTTTGAAAACTTGAGTTCTTTGTTGTGCTATCTGTCAGTCAAAGGGAAGCCAATTTTTGTTTGTGGGGATATCAATGTAAATTTTCTGAAAGAGTCTGATAGAAAGGATTACTCTGAAGTATTACTTGGTTCTTTCAAATCGACATCAGTCATTGATTTTTCTACTCTGGTAGCTGAGGAATGCCCCACACTGATAGATAATGGTTTAATAGACCAAGATAAAATTAATCAAATAAAAATTTTTCCTGTGAAGACTGGTGTTTCTGATCATTATGCACAGTTAGTTACTGTCTCTGACATAGCTCCATACAGTAATGCAAAACAATGCTGCAGAGTAGTGCATCAATTAACTATTTAACAACTCCAACTTTTAGAGAAAGCTTGCAACAGTTAGACTGGGAAGAGGTGTACAGGGAATCTTTGATGCTAATTTAAAACGTAACATATTTCGTGATACCTTTGTGAGAATATTTGAAAACTGTTTCCCTAAGAAAACAGAGAAACAATTGTAAGACACCATCTATAAGAGTCATGGCTTCCAAAGGGATAAAAATATCTTGTAAACAGAAAAGGTAAATATATTTTCTAGTTAGAAGGTGTAACGATCCAGAAACAGTCCAACATTCCAAAATCTACTTCGCTGTATAAAGAAGAATTATTTAAAAGTCCAGAAATGTATGCATTATGTCTGAGACTAGCAGCTCTCCATGCTACTCTATCCTGTGCAAGCTTCTTCATCTCCCTGTACCTACTGCAACCTACATCCTTCTGAATCTGCTTAGTGTATTCATCTCTTGGTCTCCCTCTACCATTTTTACCCTCCACGCTGCCCTCCAGTACTAAATTAATGGTCCCTTGATGCCTCAGAACATGTCCTACGACCCGATCCCTTCTTCTAATCAAGTTGTGCCACAAACTTCTCTTCTCCCCAATCCTATTCAATACCTCCTCATTAGTTATGTGATCTACCCATCTAAACTTCAGCATTCTTCTGTAGCACCACATTTCGAAAGCTTCTATTCTCTTCTTGTCCAAACTATTTATCGTCCATGTTTCAATTCCATACATGGCTATCCTCCATACAAATATCAGAAACGACTACCTGACACTTAAATCTGTACTCGATGTTAACAAATTTCTCTTCTTCAGAAAGGCTTTCATTGCCATTGCCAGTCTACATTTTATATCCTCTCTACTTCGACCATCATCAGTTATTTTGCTCCTCAAATAGCAAAACTCCTATAGTACTTTAAATTTCTCATTTCCTAATCAAATTTCCTCAGCATCACCCTACTTAATTCGACTACATTCCATTATTCTCGTTTTGATTTTGTTGTTGTTTATGTTATATCCTCCTTTCAAGACACTGTCCATTCCGTTCAACTGCTCTACCAAGTCCTTTGCTGTCTCTGACAGAATTACAATGTCATCGGCGAAACTCCATGGATTTTAATATCTACTCCGAATTTTTCTTTTGTTTCCTTTTCTTCTTGCTCAATATACAGATTGTACACTCCTGGAAATTGAAATAAGAACACCGTGAATTCATTGTCCCAGGAAGGGGAAACTTTATTGACACATTCCTGGGGTCAGATACATCACATGATCACACTGACAGAACCACAGGCACATAGACACAGGCAACAGAGCATGCACAATGTCGGCACTAGTACAGTGTATATCCACCTTTCGCAGCAATGCAGGCTGCTATTCTCCCATGGAGACGATCGTAGAGATGCTGGATGTAGTCCTGTGGAACGGCTTGCCATGCCATTTCCACCTGGCACCTCCGTTTGACCAGCGTTCGTGCTGGACGTGCAGACCGCGTGAGACGACGCTTCATCCAGTCCCAAACATACTCAATGGGGGACAGATCCGGAGATCTTGCTGGCCAGGGTAGTTGACTTACACCTTCTAGAGCACGTTGGGTGGCACGGGATACATGCGGACGTGCATTGTCCTGTTGGAACAGCAAGTTCCCTTGCCGGTCTAGGAATGGTAGAACGATGGGTTAGATGACGGTTTGGATGTACCGTGCACTATTCAGTGTACCCTCGACGATCACCAGTGGTGTACGGCCAGTGTAGGAGATCGCTCCCCACACCATGATGCCGGGTGTTGGCCCTGTGTGCCTCGGTCGTATGCAGTCCTGATTGTGGCGCTTACCTGCACGGCGCCAAACACGCATACGACCATCATTGGCACCAAGGCAGAAGCGACTCTCATCGCTGAAGACGACACGTCTCCATTCGTCCCTCCATTCACGCCTGTCGCGACACCACTGGAGGCGGGCTGCACGATGTTGGGGCGTGAGCGGAAGACGGCCTAACGGTGTGCGGGACCGTAGCCCAGCTTCATGGAGACGGTTGCGAATGGTCCTCGCCGATACCCCAGGAGCAACAGTGTCCCTAATTTGCTGGGAAGTGGCGGTGCGGTCCCCTACGGCACTGCGTAGGATCCTACGGTCTTGGCGTGCATCCGTGCGTCACTGCGGTCCGGTCCCAGGTCGACGGGCACGTGCACCTTCCGCCGACCACTGGCGACAACATCGATGTACTGTGGAGACCTCACGCCCCACGTGTTGAGCAATTCGGCGGTACGTCCACCCGGCCTCCCGCATGCCCACTATACGCCCTCGCTCAAAGTCCGTCAACTGCACATACGGTTCACGTCCACGCTGTCGCGGCATGCTACCAGTGTTAAAGACTGCGATGGAGCTCCGTATGCCACGGCAAACTGGCTGACACTGACGGCGGCGGTGCACAAATGCTGCGCAGCTAGCGCCATTCGACGGCCAACACCGCGGTTCCTGGTGTGTCCGCTGTGCCGTGCGTGTGATCATTGCTTGTACAGCCCTCTCGCAGTGTCCGGAGCAAGTATGGTTGGTCTGACACACCGGTGTCAATGTGTTCTTTTTTCCATTTCCAGGAGTGTATAACGTCTGGTATAGGCTACAACCCTGTCTCACTCCCTTCCCAACCACCGCTTCCCTTTCATGTCCCTCGACTCTTGTAACTGCCATCTGGTTTCTGTACAAATTGTAAATAGTCTTTCGCTCCCTGTATTTTACTCCTGCCACTTTCAGAATTTGAAAAAGAGTATGCCAGTCAACATTGTCAAAAGCTTTCTCTAAGTCTACAAATGCTAGAAACGTAGGTTTGCCTTTCCTTAAGCTAGCTTTTAAGATAAGTTGTAGGGTCAGTATTGCCTCACGTGTTCCAATATTTCTACGGAAATCAAACTGATCTTCCCCAGGGTCAGCTTTTACTAGTTTTTCCATTCGTCTGTAAAGAATTCGCGTTAGTATTTTGCAGCTGCGACTTATTAAACTGATAGGTCGGTAATTTTCGTCTCTGTCAACACCTGCTTTCTTTGGGATTGGAATTATTATATTTTTCTTGAAGTCTGAGTGTATTTCGCCTGTCTCAGACATCTTGCTCACCAGATGGCAGAGTTTTGTGAGGAATGGTTCTCCCAAGGCCGTCAGTAGTTCTAATGGAATGTTGTCTACTCCGGGGGCCTTGTTTCGACTCAGGTCTTTCAGTGCTCTGTCAAACTCTTCACGCAGTATTGTATCTCCCATTTCATCTCCATCTACATCCTCTTCCATTTCCATAATATTGTCCTCAAGCACATCGGCCTTGTACTGACCTTCTATATACTCCTTCCACCTTTCTGCTTTCCCTTTTTTGCTTAGAACTGGGTTTCCATCTGAGCTCTTGATATTCATACAAGTGGTTCTCTTTTCTCTAAAGGTCTCTTTATTTTCCTGTAGGCAGTATCTATCTTACCCCTAGTGAGATAAGCCTCTACATCCTTACATTTGTCCTCTAGCCATCCCTGCTTAGCCATTTTGCACTTCCTGTCGATCTCATTTTTGAGACGTTTGTATTCCTTTTTGCCTGCTTCATTTACTGCATTTTTATATTTTCTCCTTTCGTCAATTAAATTCAATATTTAACTGGAAGAAAGCAGAAATTTGAAATTAACTGTACACAGATCCTGCAAAATGAGCAGAGTCCTCTAACAGGGGAGGTGTCAAGATTGGAGCCTTATTGTTGTTAATATATGTTAATGACTTGCCGCACTACATTCATGAAGACGGAAAGCCAGTACTTTTTGCTGATGATACAAGTATAACAATCACGACCAACAAAGAAGAATTAGCAGAAGAAACTGTAAATAATGTCTTTCAGAAAATTATTAAGTGGTTCTGCAAATGGAATCTCACTAAATTCGAGAAAACACAGTATGTACAGTTCTATACAGTAAATGGCATAAAACAATTGATAACTATTGACTTTGAACAGAATTCTGTTGAGAAGGCAGAATACTGAAAATTTCTGGGTGTGTGCATTGATGAGAATTGAGTTGGAAGAAACACATTGTTGATCTGCTGAAACGTTTAGGTTCATCTACTTATTCTGTTAGGGTTATTGCAAAATTTGGTGATAATCATGTCAGTAAATTAGCCTACTATGACTATTTTCATTCGCGAAGAACCCAGCGAGGACGCACCTTCGAGCACCCTATTTGGTAGGCGAGTGTGTCAGCACTTCCAACGGAGGAGTTCAGCTGAGCAGAGAGGTGTTTGATTGTGATCCGTCAGTCACACGAATGGAAGTGTCCGCACGTTCCAACATTGCAGAAGTCAGCTGTCATGTGGGAGATCGGACAGGTTTGCGAGATCTTGTTACGATGATGATAGACGTCTCAGCCAATGACTCGCCATGTTCACCGCCAGGTCTCCGTAGATGTTATACAACCGCCTGTAAAAGTCTATAATGCGATGGTTTTCCGCCGAAAGAAAAGCAATAACAACTCTCTGTTTGGAACGCACCTCTGTTACAGACAACATTTTGAGGGCTGCTTACAACGCCATCACCGATCGGAACTTCATGAAACTAAAGGGGCTGAAGCAGGAATATTCCATGATATCCAATAACAAATTCCTTATTCCTTCAACCCAAATTAGTACAGAGAAAAAGTTATTGCGTTACGTATTGTACGCCCCTTCTACAAACGTCTGTACTAGTAGTTGAGAAAACATGTGTAACTTTCATTACAACTGATGATTTTCCAAAAACGCTTTACTGCAGTTGAAGAAGCACACCCAGGGCAAGTTTAAGGCCCACGTGGGAGAAGCAGCTGCTTGGGGCAGCAAGTTGAGAATGTAACATTTGTATACAGGATGTATCATAATTAGCAGAGAAGACTGACACGGGTGAAAGTACATATGATAATAGAAGCGAAAACGTTGCAGTACACATAGAACTGCGAACGAGCTGTTTGCGAGAATTGTTAATTTGTTACTATGACGCGCCACTGACTTCGGTATCAAATGTTCTCCTAGTTATATAAAAGTATTTGAAATGTAACATTTTTGTTCTAGTCCCCATCTAATTGGCTCAAGTTTCACCTATCTCCTTCAACAGGGAAGGCACTTCTGATTCAGCAAGGTACAATTTACTGTACAGTCGGACCTGTCAAAGCAGGTGTTGCACGTGTCGTTTTCACAGTGAAGCCTGTACTGCACTCGTTTGTCCAGAGAGTTAGGTATTTTCCGAAATATTCCTGCATCATCTCGTATATCTCGCCAGGACTGTATAATTCCTTGTTCCCCTTCTTCAACCGCATGAACAGAAGTGCAGTACCCTTCACTTTTGAGATGACCTCAGACGGAAAAGGTGATGTTGAAGGGCAAGGTACAATTTGTGTTCGACCTACCCAGTTTGGACCATATTTTCGCGTTAGGTATTATCTTACACTGACAGCAAAATGTGTCTGTGCCCCGTCATACATGTACCACCTTCTCATCGTTGAGAAAGGTAAGGTAGTCCATAGAAGAAATTTGATCTCAATAATTGAAGACTCAATCGAAAAGTTTACATTTCAAATACGAGGCTAGTAACTAGGATACTATTTCAGTCTGAAGCCACTGGAGCTCATTACCATACTATCGAGATTATCTCGCAAACAACTCATCTGCGGACACTGTATACATAATAAGGTAATGTATCTATAAATAAAAAATAAATTTAGTATGAGTCATAGCTCAGTGAAAATATTTTCACCTGATGTTATTTCAGTGTCAGCCATGTCAGTTTACACTGATGATGTCACCTGTAATCGAACCCAGGTCCCCCATGTGCAATCGTAAATGCTACCAATCAGTTACGGAGGACTGTTATATTTGTGACACGATTGAAATTAGTAAAAGCCCAAGGAAATTCATCTAATATCTGAGGATGGAAGACAGCGGGCACTAAATGATATGTCACTTGAGTGGAAAAATTATCTGAGACTTGGCCTGAAGATGAACATCAATAAAAGTAAAATAATGGTTCTGTATAGACATATCAAGGAATTATCAGTTTGGTAAAGGAGGGAAGCGTATGTAGTACCATTTAGTGAATGCAAAGGAGGATCAAATAGGAAAAACGGAAAGAGCCAGTAGAATACTTGGATAGCACAAGATACACTGAATTTAACTGACTAAAGGAGAAAATACAAAAATGCGCCAAAAGAAGTAGGTAAAAGGTAATGTAGACGTTTAAAAATGAGACTTACAGAGACTGAAAAATGGCAAAGCTACTGGCGGATGCTTGACTAAGGGAGAGAGATAAGGTGCCTGTTCGAAAATTAGAGAGAACATTGGGGAATATCGCTTGTCTGAAATGTTTTAGAACTGAGATTGCAGTCTAGTACTGTGCAACGAAGGGAAATCGTAGAAATATATAAAAGACTATTACAAGGAAAATGAGCTCGAAAACAACATTTTACACACATCAAAAAAATGTTTTGCGTCACCACGGTTCCGTGAGTTCCGGAACCTGTACAGAAAATTGGAATAGAGACCAACATAAACATCATTTCCGCCCTTTTTATTGCTTATGAAAACTACACATTGCATGTTGTATCACCATACAGTGAGACCTTCAGAGGTGGTAGTCCAGAATGGCTGTACACACCAGTATCTCTAATACCGAGTAGCACGTCCTCTTGCATTGGTGCATGACTGTATTCGTCGTGGCATATTATCCACAAGTCCATGAAGGCACTGTTTGTCCAGATTGTCCTATTCCACAACGGCGATTCGACGTAGATCGCTCAGAGTGGATGGTGGGTCACGTCGTCCATAAACAGCCCTTTTCAATCTATCCCAGGCATGTTTGATAGGGTTCATGCCTGGAAAACATGCTGGCCACCCTAGTCGAACGATGTCGTTATCCTGAAGGAATTCATTCACATTCCGCGAATGTGGGCGCGAATTGTCGTCCATGAAGACGTATGCCTCGCCAATACGCTGCCGATACGGTTGCACTATCGGTCGGAGGATGGCATTCACGCGTCGTACGGCCGTTACGGCGCCTTCCATGACCACCAGCGACGTATCTCGGCCCCACATAATGCCACCCCAAAACAGCAGGGAACCTCCACCTTGCTGAACTCGCTTGACAGTGTATCTAAGGCTTTCAGCCTGACCGGGTTGCCTCCAAACTTCACTCCGAGACGCCTGGAGGCTTCCCTTCCTGGCACAAAGTGGAACCGCGGTATTGACCGTCTAAGCATGGTTGAACTACAGACTGATCGGCTATTGGACCCCCTCCGTCTAATAGGCGCTGCTCCTGGATGGCTGTATACATCTTTGGGCGGGTTTAGTGACATTTCTGAACAGTCAGAGGGACTGTGTCTGTGGTACAATATCCACAACGTCTGTCTTCAGGTGTTCTGGGAACCGGGGTGTTGCGAAAATTTCTTTGATATGTGTAGAAAGGTTAGAAGATGTAGATACAGATGTGGCGGGAGATCCAATGCTGCGAGATTAATGTGACAGAGCACTGAAAGACCTAAATCAAAATAAATCCCCTGGAGCAGCCGACATTCCCTGAGAACTACTGAGATCCTTGGGATAGCCAACCATCAGAAAACTATTAAACCTTTTATGCAAGATATATAACCCTGAAAAAATACCACCAGATTTCATGAAGAATGTAATAACTCCTATTTAAAAGACGGCAAGTGCTGAGCATTGCCGAAACTTTAGTTTAGTAAGTCATGGTTGCTAAATACTGACACGAAGTATTTGCAGATTAGTGGAAAAACTGGTAGATGCCCACCTCTGTGGAGATCATTTTGGTTGCAAGTAAATGTAGCAATATGTGAGACAATACTTATCCCACGACATATCTTAAACGATAGATTGAAACTGAAATCGTGACTCATCTGGCCACGCCACAGTTTTCTGGTTATCTTGATTCCAACTGATATAGCCACTGGCCTAGGACAGGATGTCGTGCTGCTAGCAACGGCACTTGTATCAGTCGTGGCTGCCATAGCCAATTAACGCCAAATTTTGTCACACTGTCCTAACGGATACGTTCGTCGTACGTTCCACTTTGACTTCTAAGGTTATTTCAGGAAGTGTTGCTTGCCTGTCAGCACTGACAACTCTACGCGAAGGCTGCCGCTCTCGGTTGTTAAGTGAATTCCATCGACCACTACATTGTCCATCGTGTGAGATAAGAGGTAATGTCTGAAATTTGATATTCTCCCTCTTGACAATGTGGATGGTGGAATACTGAATTCTGAAATGGAATGTTTCATGCGGCCAGCTCCAACTTCCATTCCAAGATCAAAGTCTGTTATTTCCCATCGTGTAGCCATAATCAGGTCTGAAACCTTTTCACATGACTCTCCAGAGTACAAATGACAGCTTCGACAATGCACTCCCGTTGTGTGCCTTATGTATGCAATTCTCCCACCATCGGTATATGTGCATACCGCTATCCCAAATCTTTGGTCACCTCTGTATAACACGAATATCAGGAAAAGTAAATCAAGAGTAATGGAATGTAATATAAATAAAGCAGGACCAACTAAGGGCGTTAGATTAACAGTATATAAAACACAGACTTGCAATAGCAAGAGAATATTTACTGAAACAGTGAATTTGTTAACGTGTAATATAAATTTAAACGTTAGGTAGTCTTTTCTGAAGGTATTGGTCTGTAGGGTTGCATTTTATGGGTGAACAGTTCAGACAAGAAGAGGATAGAAGCTTTTGAAATGTGATGCTACAGAGGAGTGCTGGAGAATGGATGGGTAGATAGGGGCTACTAGCGATGAGGCACTGAATCGAACGGGGTGAAAAGGAATTTCTAGCACAATTGCACCAAATGAAGACATCGATTTAGAGAACACACTCTGAGCTGTCAGGGAATATTGAATTTGGGAATAGTTGTGTGTGTGTGTGTGTGTGTGTGTGTGTGTGGGAGGTGGGGTGTGGTGGGGGTAGAAATTGTAGTGGGGACACCAAAATCACATTAAGCAGATTTAAATGAATGTGAGATGCAGAAGTTGTGCACAGAAGAAGAGTCCTGCACATTGTATTACAACACGTTATATTAATACTGGTTCCATAGATCATGAATACGACACTTCGTAATGATGTGGAACATGTCACTCTAACATAAGTTTTCTTTCCTTTTTTACGTTTACTACTTCGTATCGAAAAATTCATCTATTGAGTAGAAGATCTGTCATTCAGAAATTCTTTTAGCTTGTTTTTAAATGTTGGTTGGCTATCTGTCAGACTTTTAATGCTATTTGGCACATGGCCAAAGATTTTTGTGGCCACTTAATTCACCCCTTTCTGTGCCAAAGTCGATATAATCCAGAATATTGAAGATCATACTTTCTTCTAATGTTGTAGCTAAGCACTTCGCTATATTTTTGAACTGGGATGGGTTATTAATAACAAATTTCATAAGTGACTATATGCATTATGAATATCACGAGTTCCTTAGATAACTGTCTGCAAGATGATCTTGGGTGGGCTCCAGCTATTATTCAGTTTATGAGCTTTTGTGCAATGGTTACTTTTCTCTTAAGTATGAATTACCTCAAAATATGATGTCATATGAAAGCAGTGAATGAAAATAGGCATAGTAGGCCAATTTACTGGTATGTTTATCACCATAAAGTGCAATAACTCTAATAGCAGAAGCAGCTGAACCTAACAGTTTCAGCAGATCATCAATGTGTTTCTTCCAATTCAATTCCTTATCAATGCACACTCCCAGAAATTTTCAATATTCTGCCTTAGCAACAGTCTTCTGTTCATATACTATATTAATCAATAGTGTTATGCCATTTACTGTACAGAATTGTGTATACTGTACTTTCACAAAATTTAGTGAGAGTTCTTTTGCAGATAAGCACTTAATACTTATTTTCAATTTGCTCAGATGATGCTCGTTTTTTGGGTTTGATTACTCTACTTGCAACATCAGCACAAATAACTAGCTTTGCGTTTTCATAAACATAGAATGGCAAGTTATTAATATATAATAAGAACAATAAGGAACCCTAGACTGAACTCTGTGGGACACCATTCTTGATACTTCCCCAGTTAGAGGACTCTTAATTTGAATCTTCTGCATTCTTCCAGTTAAGTATGAATTAAACCATTTGTGCGCTGCCCCACTCATACCACAACATTTAAGCTTATCTAGAAGAATTTCATGATTCAACTAGTCAAAAGTCTCTGAGGGATCACAAAATATCTCAATGGATGATGTTTGCTTATTCAAAGAATAAGCGTTTCTGAAAACCAAACTGAAATTTTTTTAGTACTTCATTCTTACAAATATGTGATGCCACTCTTGAATACATTACTTTTTCAGAAATTTTGGGCAAATCTGTCAGAAGTGAGATTGTGCAGTAGTTGTTAGCATCAGACCTATCCTCTTTTTTATGGAATGGTTTAACAGTAGCATATTTCAGTCTATCTGGAAAAATGCCCTGTTTCAGTGAGCTACTAGGTACATGGCTGAGAATCCTACTTATCTGTTGGGAGCAGTCGTTTAGTACTCGTTGGAAATGCCATCAATTCTATGTGAGCATTTAATTTTGAGTGAATTTATTATTTTCCTAATTTCAGTAGGAGATGTAGGTTACATTTAAATTTTATCGAATTGCATATGTGTTGCCTCTTCCATAAACTGCCTTGGATTTTTTAATGAATAGCTGAATCCTATTTTCTCTACAGTAATTAAAAAGCGATTATTAAAAATGTCTTCTACATCTGACTTTTTGTTCATAAACTTTTCATTGAGGCTGATAGAAATACATAGAAATTCAGTTTTCCTATGCTCCTGGTTCCCTGTTTCCCTTTCAACAATATTCCAAATTGTTTTAATTTTGTTGTCATGTGTGCTAATCTAAGATATACTGCACATAACTTTTCTTAACACAGTGCAGTAGTTTTTGTATTGTTTCACTGTTTCTGGATCATTACTCCTCCTACCTATAAGATACATTTCTCTTTTCTGTTTACAAGATATTTTTATTCCTTCAGTAAGCCGTGGGTTTTTAGAGGGTTTCTTAGAATTACATTTCACTCTTTTCTTAGGAAAACTGTTTTAAAATATACTTATGAAGGTATCATGAAATAGGTTAAATTATACATTAGCATCAGATTCCCTGTACACATCATACCAGTCTAACTGCTGCAAGCTTACTCAAAAGTTTTCAGTTGTTACATCGTTAACTGAACGCATTATTTTGGAGGACCATTTTGCCTTACTGTATGGAGCTGTGTCATATACTATAACTAGCTGTGCACAGTGATCAGACAGACCATTCATAACAGGAAAAGTTTTTATTTGATAAGTGTATCTTGGTGTGTTGTTGTTGTGGTCTTCAGTCCAGAGAGTAGTTTGATGCAGCTCTCCATGCTACTCTATCCTGTGCAAACTTCATCATCTCATAGTGCCTACTGCAACCTACATCCTTCTGAATCTGTTTTCTGTATTCATCTCTTGGTCTCCCTCTACGATTTTACCCTCCACACTGCCCTCCAATACTAAATTGGTGATCCCTTGATGTCTCAGAATATGCCCTACCAATCTATCTCTTCTTCTAGTCAAGTTGTGCCACAAATTGCTCTTCTCTCCAATTCTATTCAATATCTCCTCGTTAGATATGTGATCTACCCATCTAATCATCATCACTCTTCTGTTGCACCACATTTCTAAAGCTTCTATTCTCTTCTTGTCCAAACTATTTATCGTCCACGTTTCACTTCCATACATGGCTACACTCCATACAAATACTTTCAGAAACGACTTCCTGACAGTTAAATCTATACTCGATGTTAACAAATTTCTCTTGTTCAGAATCGCTTTCCTTGCCATTGCCAGTCTAAATTTTATATCCTCTCTAATTCGACCATCATCAGTTATTTTGCTCCCCAAATAGCAAAACTCATTTACCTCGTTAAGCGTCTCATTTCCTAATCTAATTCCCTCAGCATCACACGATTTAATTCGACTACATTCCATTATCCTCGTTTTGCTTTTGTTGATGTTCATCTTACATCCTCCTTTCAAGACACTGTCCATTCCGTTCAGTTGCTTTTCCAGGTCCTTTGCTATCTCTGACAGAATTACAATGTCATCGGCGAACCTCAAAGTTTTTATTTCTTCTCCATGGATTTTAACTCCTACTCCGAATTTCTCTTTTGTTTTCTTTACTGGTTGCTCAATATACAGATTGAATAACATCGAGGATAGGCTACACCCCTGTCTCACTCCCTTCCCAACCACTGCTTCCCTTTCATGCCTCTTGACACTTATAACTGCCATCTGGTTTCTGTACAAATTGTAAATAGCATTTCGCTCGCTGTATTTTACCCTTGCCAGCTTCAGAATTTGAAAGAGAATATTCCGGTCAACATTGCCAAAAGCTTTCTCTAAGTCTACAAATGTTAGATACATAGGTTTGCCTTTACTTAATCTATTTTCTAAGGTAAGTCGTAGGGTCAGTACTTCCTCACGTGTTCCAACATTTCTACGGAATCCAAAGGATCTTCCCCGAGGTCGGCTTCTACCAGCTTTTCCATTCGTCGGTAAAGAATTCGTTTTAGTATTTTGCAACCGTGGCTTATTAAACTGATAGTTGGTAATTTTCACATCTGTCAACAGCTGCTTTCTGTGGGATTGGGATTATTATATTCTTCTTAGTCTATAAAAACATTATCTATGAGTCTGCTGCTTTTCTGTACCATCTGAGTATGAAAATCAATAACTGATGTCAAATTGAAAGAACCAAGTAATACTTCAAGTTCAAGCTTTCTATCGGACTCTTTCAGGAAATCTGTATTAAAATCCCCACAGACAATAATTTGCTTCCCTCTCTCTGGCAGACAGCACAACAAACAATCCAAGTTTTTCAAAAATAGCTGCAAATTTCCCAGTGGGGGCCTATACATGGCTGTAACTATAAAAGTACCATTATTTAGTTCAAGCTCACACACACGTGTTTCTATATGTTGCTCTACACAAAATTTTTTAGTTTCTATGTTTCTCACACATATATGGAAATTAATCCTCTCTCCATATTGTCCCTACTTACATGTGCTGAAAGCTTATATCCACGAACGGGCAGAACTACATAAAACAGACTTGGCACTGAAGATCACAACCAGAACAGTTCCAGATTTTCAACATTGCACGCAATTTATAGTGCACATGTATGTTTCTTTTGAATCGTCTGTTTGTTTAGTTGTACATTAGGGGACTTGTTGTATGTCTTGACAAGTAGGGATCAATACGAAATTACTAGTGGCCCTTGAAATGTTCCGCAGCCTTTCTGGAACTGACACTATCACTAATGACACGAAATTATGTTCCCATGTCGCCAAGTTCTGAAGACTCAGCCGGTTTTACTCGTGTTTTTGCTGACCTCACTGCTGGCGTCAGATTAGATAGCCAATGGGAGAGAGGAAATTTCTATTAGCTGAACGTGCGACGCTCGGTCACGTTCCCCCAGTGGTGACTTCGGTAGTGAGGTCTCTTTTGGAAGAGTAAACATCAGGAGAGGCACTTCGCAGATAGCCTGCTGGTGAAAGCCGTCACATTTCAAGTGGGCGAGTACCTTCGATACTACAGAGGACGGTTTACTTCAGCAACAAGCTTAACGGAAGACGATTGGTATCTGCTTCGCCAGGTTAGTAAACAGTTACGGATACGATCTAATAGACGTCCACAAATGCTGGCACGGTTCAGTTAAGGGTTCAAACAACGCTTGGGGCACCGAGATGAGAAAAGCGCTAGAGGTGTCTAAATGCAACGTGTACAGGGTGTACCATAATTCGCAGCGAAAGCTAACACAGGTGAAAGTATGCTACAATAGGAGGAAAAACTTCCCATTATACAAGGATGTATGATTAAATGAAGATGGCGTCCTCTTGGGTAAATTATTCCGGAGGTAAAATACTCCCCCATTCGGATCTCCGGGCGGGGACTACTCAAGAGGACGTCGTTATCAGGAGAAAGAAAACTGGCGTTCTACGTATCGGAGCGTGGAATGTCAGATCCATTAATCGAGCAGGTAGGTTAGAAAATTTAAAAATGGAAATGGATAGGTTAAAGTTAGATATAGTGGGAATTAGTGAAGTTCGGTGGCAGGAGGAACAAGACTTTTGGTCAGGTGAATACAGGGTTATAAATACAAAATCAAATAGGGGTAATGCAGGAGTAGGTTTAATAATGAATAGGAAAATAGGAGTACGGGTAAGCTACTACAAACAGCATAGTGAACGGATTATTGTGGCCAAGATAGACACGAAGCCCACACCTACTACCGTAGTAAAAGTTTATATGCCAACTAGCTCCGCAGATGACGAAGAAATTGATGAAATGTATGATGAGATAAAAGAAATTATTCAGGTAGTGAAGGGAGATGAAAATTTAATAGTCATGGGTGACTGTAATTAAAGAGTAGGAAAAGGGAGAGAAAGAAACATAGTAGGTGAATATGGATTGGGGCTAAGAAATGAAATAAGAAGCTGCCTGGTATAATTTTGCGCAGAGCATAACTTAATCATAGCTAACACTTGGTTTAAGAATAATGAAAGAAGGTTGTATACATGGAAGTACCCTGGAAATACTAGAAGGTATCAGATAGATTATATAATAGTAAGACAGAGATTTAGGAACCAGGTTTTAAATTGTAAGACATTTCCAGGGGCAGATGTGGACTCTGACCACAATCTATTGGTTATGAACTGTAGATTAAAACTGAAGAAACTGCAAAAAGGTGGCAATTTAAGGAGATGGGACCTGGATAAACTGAAAGAACCAGAGGTTGTACAGAGTTTCAGGGAGAGCATAAGGGAACAATTGACAAGAATGGAGGAAAGAAATACAGTAGAAGAAGAGTGGGTAGCTTTGAGGGATGAAATAGTGAAGGCAGCAGAGGATCAAATAGGTTAAAAGATGAGGGCTAGTAGAAACCCTTGGGTAACAGAAGAAATATTGAATTTAATTGATGAAAGGAGACAATATAAAAATGCAGTAAATGAAGCAGGCAAAAAGGAATACAAACGTCTCAAAATGATGTCAACAGGAAGTGCAAAATGGCTAAGCAGGGATGGCTAGAGGACAAATGTAAGGATGTAGAGGCTTATCTCACTAGGGGTAAGATAGATACTGCCTACAGGAAAATTAAAGAGACCTTTGGAGAAAAGGGAACCACTTGTATGAATATCAAGAACTCAGATGGAAACCCAGTTCTAAGCAAAGAAGGGAAAGCGGAGAGGTGGAAGAGTATATAGAGGGTCTACACAAGGGCGATGTACTTGAAGACAATATTATGGAAATGGAAGAGGATGTAGATGAAGATGAAATGGGAGATACGATACTGCGTGAAGAGTTTGACAGAGCACTGAAAGACCTGAGTCGAAACAAGGCCCCCGGAGTAGACAAAATTCCATTAGAACTACTGACAGCCTTGGGAGAGCCAGTCCTGACAAAACTCTACCATCTGATGAACAAGATGTATGAGACAGGCGAAATACCCTCAGACTTCAAGAAAAATATAATAATTCCAATCCCAAAGAAAGCAGGTGTGGACAGATGTGAAAATTACCGAACTATCAGTTTAATAAGTCACAGCTGCAAAATACGAACGCGAATTCTTTACAGACGAATGGAAAAACTGATAGAAGCCGACCTCGGGGAAGATCAGTTTGGATTCCATAGAAATGTTGGAACACGTGAGGCAATACTGACCCTAGGGCTTATCTTAGAAGAAAGATTAAGGAAAGGCAAACCTACGTTTCTAGCATTTGTAGACTTAGAGAAAGCTTATGACAATGTTGATTGGAATTCTCTCATTCCAATTCTGAAGGTGGCAGGGGTAAAATACAGGGAGCAAAAGGCAATTTGCAATTTGTACAGAAACCAGATGGCAGTTATAAGAGTCGAGGGACATGAAAGGGAAGCAGTGGTTGGGAAGGGAGTGAGACAGGGTTGTAGCCTATCCCCGATGTTATTCAATCTGTATATTGAGCAAGCAGTAAAGGAAACAAAAGAAAAGCTCGGAGTAGGTATTAAAATCCATGGAGAAGAAATAAAAACTTTGAGGTTCGCCGATGACAATGTAATTCTGTCAGAGACAGCAAAGAACTTGGAAGAGCAGTTGAACGGAATGGACAGTGCCTTGAAAGGAGGGTATAAGATGAACATCCACAAAAGCAAAACGAGGATAACGGAATGTAGTCGAATTAAGTCGGGTGATGGTGAGGGAATTAGATTAGGAAATGAGACACTTAAAGTAGTAAAGGAGTTTTGCTATTTGGGGAGCAAAATAACTGATGATTGTCAGTAGCGAGGATATAAAATGTAGACTGGCAATGGCAAGGAAAGCGTTTCTGAAGAAGAAAATTTGTTAACATCGAGTATAGATTTAAATGTCAGAAATTCGTTTCTGAAAGTATTTGTATGGAGTGTATGGAAGTGAAACGTGGACGATAAATAGTTTGCACAAGAAGAGAATAGAAGCTTTAGAAATGTGGTGCTACAGAAGAATGCTGAAGATTAGATAGGTAGATCACATAACTAATTAGGAGGTATTGAATAGGATTGGGGAGAAGAGAAGTTTGTGGCACAACTTGACTAGAAGAAGGGATCGGTTGGTAGGACATGTTCTGCGACATCATGGGATCACCAATTTAGTACTGGAGGGCAGCGTGGACAGTAAAAATCGAAGAGGGAGATCAAGAGATGAATACACTAAGCAGATTCAGAAGGATGTAGGCTGCATTAGGTACTGGGAGATGAAGAAGCGTGCACGGAATAGAGTAGCATGGAGAGCTGCATCAAACCAGTCTCAGGTCTGAAGGCCACAACAACAACAACATATAGGGATGGTTACGAATCACCACTGACTTCAATATTAAAGATTGTCCAATATAGTGTAAATGTATTGATAACGTAAACTTTTAGATTAAGTTCCCATGTAACTGGACTCAGATTTCACCCAAGGCCTACCTTAGCAAGAAATGCAGTACTACTTTGGCACATTACATGTTGCAGTTTACTGTACATGGCACCTGTTAAAGTCGCGCTTGTATTTAATTATCACACTCGTTTCTGCAGCGAGTTACGAATGCAGTCAAACACCACAGGATGATCCCCATAAATCGTGAGAAGACTGTACAACTTACTTCAATATACATAGCCGTGATCTGATTTAAGTTGTTCCTTTTTATTTTTAGATGAATGATTTCGATCTCCTAAGACATCATCTTCAGAGCTTACATGCTTTGACGACCATGTAACCGTTGGCGTGGAGCAGTTCCATCTGTGGTGGCGTGGAGAATACTGCTGCAACGTTCTCCACACCTGCACATATGGAACTGCTCCACGCCAACGGTTCCTACGGTCATCAAGGATTGTAAGATCTAAAGATGTTCTCTTAGAAGATCGAAACCGATCACCTAAAAATAAAAATAAACAAATTAAATGCGATCACGACTGTGTGCATTAAAATTATTTATAAATAGCGCTGTTTTTCCTGGAATGATGTTCCAAAAAATTGTGAGACTGTATACGTCGCTGCTCCAGTTGTTCTAAATTTACAACGAGAGTGCTGTATTCTTAAGTTCTGAGATGACCCCGACAGAAAAAGCTAGAGGACCTTATAATCCAAGGCTGCGCTCGCCTGTACCTCTTCGGCCATATTAGCTCATTAGATGTCGACTTTATTAGCAGCAAAATGTATCTGTGCCCCATCATGGGTTTACCACATTCCGTAACGTCGCCCCCCTCAAGGTGAGATAGGCCTTGGGTGAAATTTGAGTCTCGTTAGACAGGAACCTAATCGAAAAGTTTTCGTTTCAGACCCATTCATTCTAACTAGGATAATATTTCACACTATAGAGAGTGGCAGCTCGTAACCACATATCCGCAGTCCTCTCTCAAACGACTCATTTGTGGACAGGTGGTCCTGTTATCGTATACTTCCACTTCTCAGTTTTCGCGAATAAGTGTGACCTACCGTGTGGTCCATTGATCGTGACCGGGCCAAATATCTCACGAAATAAGCGTCAAACGAAAAAACTACAAAGAACGAAACTCGTCTAGCTTGAAGAGGGACACCAGATGGCGCTATGGTTGGCCCGCTAGAGGGCGCTGCCATAGGTCAAACGGATATCAACTGCGTTTTTTTTTTTTAAATAGGAACCCCCCATTTTTATTACATATTCATGTAGTACTTAAAGAAATATGAATGGTTTAGTTAGACCACTTTTTTTCGCTTTGTGGTAGATATCGCTGTAATATTCACAAACATACGGCTCACAATTTTAGACGAACAGTTGGTAACAGGTAGGTTTTTATAAATTTAAAATACAGAACATAGGAACGTTTGAACATTTTATTTCGGTTGTTCCAATGTTATACATGTACCTTTGTGAACTTATCATTTCTGAGAAAGCATGCTGTTGCAGCGTGATTACCTGTAAATACCACATTAATGCAATAAATGCTCAAAATGATGTCCGTCAACCTCAATGCATTTGGCAACACGTGTAACGACATTCTTCTCAACAGCGAATACTTCGCCTGCCGTAATGTTCGCAGATGCATTGACAATGCGCTGACGCATGTTGTCAGGCGTTGTCGGTGGATCACGATAGCAAATACCCTTCAACTTTCCCCACAGAAAGAAATCCGGCGACGTCAGATCCGGTGAACGTGCGGGTCATGGTATGGTGCTTCGACGACCAATCCACCTGTCATGAAATATGCTATTCAGTACCGCTTCACCCGCACGCGAGCTATGTGCCGGACATCCATCATGTTGGAAGTACATCGCCATTCTGTCATGAAGTGAAACATCTTGTAGTAACATCGGTAGAAAATTACGTAAGAAATCTGCATCTACATTTATACTCCGCAAGCCACCCAACGGTGTGTGGCGGAGGGCACTTTACGTGCCACTGTGATTACCTCCCGTTTCTGTTCCAGTCCCGTATGGTTCGCGGGAAGAACGACTGTCTGAAAGCCTCCGTGCGCGCTCGAATCTCTCTAATTTTACATTCGTGATGTCCTCGGGAGGTATAAGTAGGGGGAAGCAATATATTCGATACCTCATCCAGAAACGCACCCTCTTGAAACCTGGCGAGCAAGCTACACCGCGATGCAGAGCGCCTCTCTTGCATAGTCTGCCACCTGAGTTTGCTAAACATCTCAGTAACGCTATCACGGTTACCAAATAACCCTGTGACGAAACGCGCCGCTCTTCTTTGGATCTTCTCTATCTCCTCCGTCAACCCGATCTGGTACGGATCCCACACTGATGAGCAATACTCAAGTATAGGTCGAACGAGTGTTTTGTAGGCCACCTCCTTTGTTGATGGACTACATTTTCTAAGGACTCTCCCAATGAATCTCAACCTGGTACCCGCCTTACCAACAATTAATTTTATATGATCATTATACTTCAAATCGTTCCGCACGCATACTCCCAGATATTTTACAGAAGTAACTGCTACCAGTGCTCCGCTATCATATAATCATACAATAAAGGATCCTTCTTTCTATGTATTCGCAGTACATTACATTTGTCTATGTTAAGGGTCAGTTGCCACTCCCTGCACCAAGTGCCTATCCGCTGCAGATCTCCCTGCATTTCGCTACAATTTTCTAATGCTGCAACTTCTCTGTATACTACAGCATCATCCGCGAAAAGCCGCATGGGATTTCCGACACTATCTACTAGGTCATTTATATATATTGTGAAAAGCAATGGTCCCATAACACTCCCCTGTGGCACGCCAGAGGTTACTTTAACGTCTGTAGACGTCTCTCCATTGATAACAACATAGAGCATACATTGCTCCATTTAGATTGCCATCGGTAAAATGGGGGCCAATTATCCTTCCTCCCAAATGCCGCACCATACATTAACCCACCAAGGTCACTGATGTTCCACTTGTCGCAGCCATCGTGGATTTTCCGTTACCCAATAGTGCATATTGTGCCGGTTTACGTTACCGCTGTTGGTGAATGACGCTTCGTCGCTAAATAGAACGCGTGCAAAAAACTGTCATCGTCCCGTAATTTCTCTTGTGACCAGTGGTAGAACTGTACACGACGTTCAAAGTCGTCGCCATGCAATTCCCGGTGTATAGAAATATGGTACGGGTGCAGTCGATGTTGATGTAGCATTCTCAACACCGACGTTTTTGAGATTCCCGATTCTCGCGCAGTTTGTCAGCTACTGATGTGCGGATTAGCCGCGACAGCAGCCAAAACACCTACTTGGGCATTATCATTTGTTGCAGGTCGTGGTTGACGTTTCACATGGCTGAACACTTCCTGTTTCCTTAAATAACGTATCTATCCGGCGAACGGTCCGAACACTTGGATGATGTCGTGCAGGATACCGAGCAGCATAAATAGCACACGTCCGTTGGGCATTTTGATCACAATAGCCATACACCAACACGATATTGACCTTACCCGCAGTTGGTAAACGGTCCATTTTAACACGGGTAATGTGTCACGAAGCAAATACCGTCCGCACTGGCGGAATGTTACGTGATACCACGTGCTTATACGTTTGTGACTATTACAGCGCCATGTATCACAAAGCGAAAAAAGTGGTCCAACTAAAACATTCATATTTCTTGACGTACTACACGAATGTGTAATAAAAATGGGGGTTCTTATTTTAAAAAAACGCAGTTGATATCCGTTTGACCTATGGCAGCGCCATCTAGCGGGCCAACCATAGCGCCATCTGGTTTCCCCCTTCAAGCTACACGTGTTTCGTTCTTTGTAGTTTTTTCGTTTGATGCTTATTTCGTGAGATATTTGGCCTGGTCACTATCAATGGACCTCTCTGTATATATATAATTTTTTGTTAGAATGTTTTGTAAGTAGGCTGTTTAGGTTTTTATGTTGGTAACGCCATGCAGCGCTCTGTATGAAAGTCACTGACTGTACTGTGTGCAGTCTGTGGGTGGTTTGCATTGTTGGAATTTACTATTGTAGTGTTGGGCAGTTGGCTGTCAACAGCGCGTAGCGTTGCGCAGTTGGAGGTCAGCCGCCAGCAGTGGTGGATGTTGGGAGTGAGATGGCGGAGTTTTGAGAGCGGATGATCCGGACGTGTGTCCATCAGTGAGAGTAAATTTGTAAGACTGGATTTCATGAACATGCGGCGCTTATCCTCACGTCAACGTCCGGTCCCAGCGCGCCTTATCAGAGTCTCACGCAACATACCGGAAGTGAATTCTTCTGCAACACGGGCCTAGTAATACTAGGGTCCGTGTTGCGCCCCCCATTCGAATCGCCCGCCACAGGCTACCCAGCCAATCAGAAACCGCGCGGCAGCAGCCGTAGCGAAAGCCGTAGCGGCTAAGTCCGCTTCAAGGTCACCCGCCTAGCGTATGCAGTAGCAGCAACAACAATGATATATATATAAAATGACTTTTGAACACTATTAAGGTAAATACATTGTTTATTCTCTATCAAAATCTTTCATGTGCTAACTATGTCTATCAGGTGCCTTCAGTAGTTAGAATCTTGCTGGCAGTATTGTATTGGCGCATGCTATATTGCAGTAGTTTGAGTAACGAAGATTTTTGTGAGGTAAGTGATTCATGAAAGGTATAGGTTATTGTTAGTCAGGGCCATTCTTTTGTAGGGATTTTTGAAAGTAAGATTGCGTTGCGCTGAAAATATTGTGTGTCAGTTTAAGCACAGTCATTTATAATTTTTCTAAGGGGACGTTTCAGTTTATAGATAGGCAGCAAATCTTATGTGGCTCACAGCTTGTTGATATTATTTTCATCTGATGCCATTTCAGTGACGGGCGCGTCAGTTTAAATTGGTGCTATCACCATTAATCGAACCCATGTATGCTGTGTGATTTTTCTTTCATATCACATACAAATTCGTGTTCTCCTTTGCATGCATAGATGTTTCGACCAAGTTTATAAGTTTTCAACTGCTTCCATGTCAAGTTTTAATAGACGTTACTATCAATTGATGCGTTGTCTTCTCACTTTACTAGTTACACTGTTAAACGGCATCTTAGTAATCGGGCTAGGTGCACATTGGGCCGATGTCCAACAATTTGTCTACCTCAGGGGCAACAGTACTGTAGCATCCATGATGCTATAATTTTTATGGCCAGGAGGCCACTTGCTTCGTCATAGTGTGTTTATTGAGGATCTAATTTATAATACTGGGGTGTTATCTTATTGCTTAGGAAGCAGAGCTGCTATTTAGTCGAAACTGTTTATTGTCCTTTTTGATATAATTTACGACTCAAGACGGTTAACAGATGCTCATCCGACCTGTACTTATTTTAACTAACATAATTTCGACCCCCCTTTCGTGTCACTATCTAATATGGCACCCTAAGTGACTAGGGCGCTGACCTGAGTTGAAACAAGGCCCCCGGAGTAGACAACATTCCATTGGAACTACTGACGGCCTTGGGAGAGCCATTCCTCACAAAACTCTACTATCTGGTGAGCAAAATGTATGAAACAGGCGAAATACCCTCAGACTTCAAGAAGAATATAATAATTCCAATCCCAAAGAAAGCAGGTGCTGACAGATGAGAAAATTACCGAACTATCAGTTTAATAAGTCACAGCTGCAAAATACTAACGCGAATTCTTTACAGACGAATGGAAAAACTAGTAGAAGCCGACCTCGGGGAAGATCAGTTTGGATTCCATAGAAATGTTGGAACACGTGAGGCAATACTGACCCTAGGAGTTATCTTAGAAGCTAGATTAAGGAAGAGCAAACCTACGTTTCTAGCATTTGTGGACTTAGAGAAAGCTTTTGATAATATTGACTGGAATACTCTCTTCCAAATTCTGAAGGTGGCAGGGGTAAAATACAGGGAGCAAAAGGCTATTTACAATTTGTACAGAAACCAGATGGCAGTTATAAGAGTCGAGGGACATGAAAGGGAAGCAGTGGTTGGGAAGGGAGTGAGACAGGGTTGTAGTCTCTCCGCGATGTTATTCAATCTGTATATTGAGCAAGCAGTGAAGGAAACAAAAGAAAAGCTCGGAGTAGGTATTAAAATCCATGGAGAAGAAATAAAAACTTTGAGGTTCGCCGATGACATTGTAATTCTGTCAGAGACAGCAAAGGACTTGGAAGAGCAATGGAACGGAAAGGATAGTGTCTTGAAAGGAGGATATAAGATGAACATCCACAAAAGCAAAACGAGGATAATGGAATGTAGTCGAATTAAGTCGAGTGATGCTGAGGGAATTAGATTAGGAAATGAGACACTTAAAGTAGTAAAGGAGTTTTGCTATTTGGGGAGCAAAATAACTGATGATGGTCGAAGTAGCAAGGATATAAAATGTAGACTGGCAATGGCAAGGAAAGCATTTCTGTAAAAGAGAAATTTGTTAACATCGAGTATAGATTTAAGTTTCAGGAAGTCATTTCTGAAAGTATTTGTATGGAGTGTAGCCATGTACGGAAGTGAAACATGGACGATAAATAGTTTGCACAAGAAGAGAATAGAAGCTTTAGAAATGTGGTGCTACAGAAGAATGCTGAAGATTAGATGGGTAGATCACATAACTAATGAAGAAGTATTGAATAGGATTGGGGAGAAGAGATGTTTGTGGCACAACTTGATCAGAAGAAGGGATCGGTTGGTAGGACATGTTCTGAGGCATCAAGGGATCACCAATTTAGTATTGGAGGACAGCGTGGAGAGTAAAAATCGTAGAGGGAGACCAAGAGATGAATACACTAAGCAGGTTCAGAAGGATGTAGGTTGCAGTAGGTACTGGGAGATGAAGAAGCTTGCACAGGATAAAGTAGCATGGAGAGCTGCATCAAACCAGTCTCAGGACTGAAGACAACGACGACAAGTGACTAGAGGTTTTAATTTATGATCCAAAAACATCTGTCTTATGTATTTAGCCTTATCTTAATTAGCATAAATTATGATCCAATATGACCATTAGATATTTGTCCTTTCATCTTTATGGCTATGATTTGTGACATACTATGCCTGCATCACATACTTACCTCTGTATTTACATCATCTTTATCTTTACTACTGTAATTTATGACTCAATATGACTGCTTCAGATGGGTCTGACAATACAGCAGTATTGTGGACATGTAAAAACAGCGGTAAAGTAAAAAAATGCAAGTAAGAACTTTTCCACAAATTTGTATTTGCGTTAAAAAAGACACACTGCAGGTTAGACAAAGCATTGCTAAATTATACTGATATTGCACCTTCAAACTTTTCACCACACTTGTGCTGCTACCACCACAACTGGGATACGACAGGAACAGCAACTTCTTCATTTGAAGCAAGAAAAAGATGCGGCAAGGCATCTCCCACAGTCTACTTTGCACAGCAGTCACTCAGCCCGCAGCGTCACCCGGTTACTGCGCTCGTTGCTACGAACCTCTCATTGTGGCCGCGGTCCTCTCGCTACAGTGATGGCATGCCCACCAGCTGTGGAATTAATGACTCCTGCACTGTGTGACTCTAGGGAAGCTACCACCAACACACAAGCATAAACATATAAATCTGCCACCACCCCACCCAACAGCAGTTAAGACTCGTCTCTCATTCCTCATGCCAGAGGCGGTATCTGAGCGGACACTGATTCTCTGAAAATGATGTATAATGTTTAACAAAACCGTACCCATTACAAAACTTATCAAAAAGTGTGCATGTGTGAAGTTGTTTCCATCTTAGCGAAGTGCATTCTGCATTCTCCATACATTAGCTGATCAAAAGTACCCAGCCACATGCTATGGTGGCACTGCATGCAGCCACGAATGTTCTGGCTTTGATCACTTTCATCTGTACTTCTCTTAAAATTCATCTTTTCTCAACACACCTAATCTGCAATATCCCTTGTTTTATGTTAGAAATAATTATGCGTCTCTAAAAAACGTTTGTACACACACAGAAAAATGGGGAGCAATTACATTATTACCCTGTCAATCTCCTCTTACAGTTTGCTGTGAGGTATTGCCTTTCCCTGTTTCCTCAGAATTACCAAATGTTCCATTACAACTACAGTCTTCGGGATACACAGCCTATGCATACACAAATTTCGTCTTCCTGATTTTGAAATGTACTTTGCTTATTGTCATCAGCACTTCTTTTTTTACCTTCTATTTCTCTGACTGTCACATTTCAATTTGGCATCCTTCATTATTTTGCCGACCGGAGTGGCCGAGCGGTTCTAGGCACTACAGTCTAGAACTGCGCGACCGCTACGGTCGCAGGTTCGAACACTGCCTCGGGCATAGATATGTGTGATGTCCTTAGGTTAGTTAGGTTTAAGTGGTTCTAAGTTCTAGGGAACTGATGACCACAGCAGTTAAGTCCCATAGTGCTCAGAGCCATTTGAACCATTATTTTTTTGTAATGGGAAACTTCTTCCATAACATGACTTCTGCATAAAAATGACACCAAGGACCACTATGCACTACAGAAGTTGATTCGCACTTGATAGCGGCACCATTGCCACTACCACGGTCAAGGACCTATGATAGAGCGCTAGGTTACCCAGTGTTTAAGTTTCGAAATGCTTCTATAATGATACCACTACTGTAGCGATCAAACATTTATAATCACACAAGTGTATTACAACACACATACTGCTTGTGTTTTGTAGGAACTTAAATGCGATTTCATGAAAGAAAGACAACGAAATTCTCGCGAAATTATATCGGTTAATTTTAAGGAATGGATGTTCGAGATAAAATGCATGGTAATTCTGTCACTAGCACCATCCCCTGAGGTGACAAAAGTCGTGAGATAGCGATATACACATATACAGATGGCGGTAATATCGCATACGCAAGGTATAAAGGAGCAGTGCATTGGAAGAGCTGTTATTTATACTCAGGTGATTCATGTGAAAATGTGCCTAACGTGATTATGACCGCACGACGGTAATTAACAGACTTTGAACGCGGAATGGTAGTTGAAGCTAGACACATGGGACATTCCATTTCGGAAATCGATAGGAATCCCAGTATTCCGCGAACGACAGTGTCAAGACTGTGACGAGAACATCAAATTTCAGGCATTACCTCTCACCATGGATCAATTCAGTGCTGACGACCTTCGCTTAGTGAGCGAGAGTAGCGGCGTTTGCGTGGAGTTGTCAGAGCTAATAGACAAGCAACACTGCGTGAAACAACGACAGAAATCAATATTGGACGTACGACGAACGTATCCTTTAGAATAGTGCGGCGAAATCTGTCGTTAACGGGTTGTACCCTAGACGACTGGATAAACGTGACCTGGTCAGATCAGTCCCGATTTCAGTTAGTAAGAGCTGATGGTAGTGTTCGAGAGACCCCACAAAGCAGAAGACTCAGCTTCTCAACAAGGCACTGTATAAGCTGTTGGCTGTTTCGTAATGATGTGACTGTGTTTCTATGGAATGGTCTGGGTCCCTTTGCCCAACAGGTCTGATTATTGACTGGAAAAGATTATTTTCAGCTACTTGGAGACTATTTGTAGTCATTCATGATCTTCAAGGCCCCAAACATGTCACCGTGCCGCAGTTGTTAGCGACTGGACTGAAGAATATTCTGGACAGTTTGAACGAATGATTTGGCTTTCAGATCACCTGACATGAATCCCATCGAACATTTATGGGACATAATCGAGAGGTCAGTTCGTGCACAAAACCATACATCGGCAATGTTTTCGCAATTGTAGATGGCCATAGAGGCAACATGGTTCAGTATTTCTGCAGGTGGCCGGCCGGAGTGGCCGAGCGGTTAAAGGCGCTACAGTCTGGAACCGCACGACCGCTACGGTCGCAGGTTCGGATCCTGCCTCGGGCATGAATGTGTGTGATGCCCTTAGGTTAGTTAGGTTTAAGTAGTTCTAAGTTCTAGGGGACTTATGACCACAGCAGTTGAGTCCCATAGTGCTCAGAGCCATTTGAACCATTTTGAACCATATTTCTGCAGGGAACTTCCAACGAGTTATTGAGTCCATGCCACTTAGAGTTACTGCACTATGTCAGGCAAAAGGTGCTCCGACACGATATCAGGAGACATCCCAGGACTTTGTCACTTCAGTGAATATTTCGCATAGAAGCCAAGGGAATTAGAAAAGTGATTAGAGCATGTGGAAACAGTCAGTATTACGTTGTGTAGTATGTGTATAGGGCAGAAAAACAGTTAAACTCTCTAGAAAGTAGCCTCCACCATGCACAGCGATGTATGGTGTACATACACTGGGGTCCAAGATTAAATCAGCAAGTGGAAAATTCACAAGGTTGGGTTTATTTTGCCACAAAAAATACGAACAGCTGATAGAAAAACAATGTAAAAATACAGAACATAAAAAACTGTAACATGCATAACGGTAGACAAAAATGTTCTTCGCTTTTTTTTTTTTTTCAACATAACGGATCTGCACACACATTCCGACAACTGGTTAATGTGCGCAGAATGGGGTGTGACCACCTCTAGCAGCAGTACAGGCCTGCCAACTACGGGGCATGCTGTGAATGATGTCATGAATCTCATTTTGAGGCAATAACGCCCCTTCTTACCCGTCTCTCTAGCACATCCTAGACATGCGCTATGGGATTCAAATCTGGAGAGCGAGCAGGCCAGGCCACGTGTGCAAAATCTTCCGTTTCCAAAAAAACATCCAGCACCTGTTCTAGAACTATCTTCCATCAATACGAAGTCTGGGCCCACAGCAGCTCCTAACAACAGCACATGAGGTACCAAGATCTCACCACGATACCTAGTAACAGTTAAATCCTGCTGATTCACCCTTACAATTTCATGAAGATGTGTTCGAGAGGTCAACATAATCCCTGCTCGCACCGTTTGGGATCCTTCTCGATATCAGTCTCTTTTTGACAATGTTTGGGTCCCGAAATCACTTTTCACAATGTTTGGGTCGCGAAATCGTGTTCCACACGCCCTCCAGATGCGAATCCGTCGAGAATCAGTCTCCACACCAAAGCGGGACCCATCTGTGAAAAGAATATTGGCTCACTTTTGAGGACTCCACTCTAGACGTTCCCTTCTGTGAAGACGCGTCAGAGGTACACATACAGCAGGTCTCTGACAATAAAGGCCATTCTATCAAAGTCTTCTGTAGACCGTTTGCCTCGATAAAACACGCCCAGTGGATGATGTGAAGGCAGATACCAGTTGCCGTGCAGTACCACGGCCGTATCGTCGTGCCCTTATAGCCAAATAACGGTCCGCTCTTTCTAATGTCACACGTGATTGTCCCTGCCCTGGTTTTCGGGATACAGTTTCGGTCTCTGCAAACTGTCGCCACATCCGAGAAACTATAGAACGATTCGCATTAAGCCATCAGGGCGCATAAGTTTGCAGCTGTGGCTCTGAGCACTATGGGACTTGACAACTGAGGTCATCAGTCCCCTAGAACTTAGAACTACTTAAACCTAACTAACCTAAGGACATCACACACATCCATGCCCGAGGTAGGATTCGAACCTGCGACCGTAGCGGTCGCGCGGTTCCAGACTGAAGCGCCTAGAACCGCTCGGCCACAATGGCCGGCCGTTTGCAGCTGTTCTGCTTCCATTCTTCCCGTGTACCGCAGAGAGTCTCGTAGGCGTCTTCTCTATGCCATACTACACGGACTTTGACTGTGCACAAAGCGATTGTGGATGTGAGACTACCCGGAAAACACTACCCCATTTGATAGGTGCCCTGGCCTCATCACTGGCATGGTTACCCATTGACCGGAATGCCGTCTTCCGTCCAGAACACCATCGTACGGACATCTGTTGACAGTTGGCACGATTACATTGGGAATTAGACACAGGACGGTGAAATAGCGACTTATTGCTTTAATTTTGGACACCAGTTTATATATGTAGATGTATATAGGACGAAAAGTTGATCTAATATCTCGAGGTATACATCACCACATTAATGCACTATAAATAACGACAAAGAAAGATTTAAATAATAAACTTAATTCTAAATTAAACGTCTAATAAAAGTAACACTAATAATAAAAAATAAACAATAATAATCTTTCCTCTAAGACTACTACTTTACCATTTCCACCAGTAATATAACTGTACAGTACAGGATTCCTTCTCTTACCCATGTGCAACACGTTATACTCATATTTACCTACATCCAGTCTCTGTACGGATCATCAATTCTCTGCAATTCGCTACTGCCTTCTGGTGTGGCAATCTTCTTCTTAAAGACAACAGCATTGTCCACAAACAGTCGACATCACACCTAAACACATACTCTACAGGTCACATTACAAGGCACATCGTAACAGTATTATTGATTTTCTCTCCTTTTCCACTTTGACTTGTTGACAAAGAAAAAATTGTTTGTCTGTATGCTTCTGTGCATGCCCTAATCTCTCTTATCTCATTCTTATGATCAGATATACGACGGTGGTGGCGTAATGGTATCACAGTCTTCGTTGAATGCAGTTCCTGTAAATTTACCCACTTAGCGTTTCACGAGAAATACGTACTTAGTCTTTTTGCTGCAAATTCCCAGACCTTTCCTCTTACATTTTTCGATGGGGTGTATGACCTGCCATGATCCAAGCGACCTCATGGATCTTCTGACACTATCAACTGGGTCATTTACACTGATGCGGCTGCTTTGCGGGTCGGCCACACCCAGTCACGCAACGTGATTTGATCTGTGTTAATGTTTTGTAAACGACTTTTTTCGTGGATTAATTACATTTCCTTAAGATTCGTCCTACAACTCCTAGCCGAACATCTGCTTTTGCTATATTCTGTTGTACGTAGTCATTCCGCTCTAGGTTGGTCTGGATGCTTACTTCCAGCTATTTTGAGATAGTTAGTGTTTCTAATGACAGTATAAAAAAGTCTACCGGCACTGCGATCATGTAGGACCAGCCTTTGCATATTAACATAAGCAGCCTGTGTGTGTTTTGTACACATATCGCTACTCTATGCCCCAAAACACCTACTTAGGTAGTAAATGTAGCGGTGTGTAGGTATTAAAATGACACATTGTTGCTTAAAAGCTATATTGCCCCATTGCGTGGTAAAGCGACACTTACAGCAAAACCTCCTTGTAATTGTACCGTTTTCAATATTGTGACCTCATACAGGAATCAGTGACTGGCTGGCGAGGTGTTTTAATGGCTTCTTAGAAAAACAAACCTCCACGTAGCCCACACTTGGAGTCCCTACACTGTTTACACTAGGTAACTTTGCACGTGAACTTCTTAAAGCTTTTGCCAGAGAACGCTGACATAGACGGTACCGAAAATCAAGTGCGTGATGCCCATACACCACTTCACGATATGTAGTGGAGAGCAGTTCTATCACTGAATCCATGTCATACTTATGTTTTATGGTAAGGAGTTTACATCCCTCGTCCTTGTGCGTGTAAGATCGTTTCCGAAACATCTGTTACTGCACAGACGCAAAGCTGTCACTGCAGCCCGACTAGAGGGTGGTTGCCTCCGCGGGCTGAACGCCTACTTAGAGGCACCACGTCACTAGCAGGGCAGCTACTACTGGACCACACACCATACGAAACGGGCACCGTGTTTACTTTCCGATACCATCCTCTGGTTTCAAAAAATTGTAGGGCAGGTCTACATTAGTTCTGTGGCGGCAGCATACACATCGCACTGATGACAGCTATTAGTATCTCCCAACGACAGCAGTGCAGACAACTGTGTTAGGAGGTGCTAGACTATCGATTGGACGGTCCCGGTTTGTGATCGCACGTCAGTCAGTCGTAAGATCTGTAACTGTCATGTCTTTCAACCCTATTAATGTTTCTTTGTGTGGGGTCGAACACTGTAGTTATAAATCGAAGCTTAATACTATTGTCATTAGTCGTGGCACTGCACATATTCCATAAGATGGCTGCTGAATCGTAAATAGCGTTGGAGTCTATTTAATCAATTTCTACACAGTTTACGTATACGAGGGTGCTTTGATAACACTGGTGAATTTCCATGAAAGAGTCGAAAATTTTCGTTGCACCTTCGTGAATGGTAAGCTTGATTATTTCAGCAATGTATGGAGTACATTTCATTGTTGACAGCCATCTGAATTGGTTAGTGTATCGACTGCGATTGAAAATGGAGAAAAACCGAGTTTAGTGCTGTTATTAAACATTTTCATTTGAAGATTTGGGCTGCGGCGCAAATCAGAACAGCTCTGGATGAAGTTCAAGTGGATTGTGCACCATCTTTGACGACCATTTACCACTGGATTAAAGAATTTAAACGCGGTCGGACAAGCACCGAAAGCCGAGCGTCCTCCGGCAGTCCAATTGAGGTCACCACAACGGAAACATTGACAAAATCGATGATATGGTAACACAAGTCCGCCAAACAAAAATTTGTGAGATTTCTAAGAGTGTGCATAATATCATGGCCGGAGAATTAGCTACGAAGAACCTTTGTGAGAAGTGGGTGCTGCAATTGCTCACAGTCAACCAAAAGAGCATCTGGCGTATTTCAACAAAATGTATGGTGATGTTTAACTGCAATCCGCAAGACGTTTTGTACCAATTTGTGACTGTTCGTGTAACCTGGATCCATTATTACACACCAGAGTTGGAACGGCATCTTGAAAGTGTACCAAAGAAAGCAAAAACCATTTTGTCAGCTGGTAAGGTCCATGATCGCTGTTTCTTTCCTTTTTTTTTTGGATTCCCAAGGAATAATTCTCGTAGATTACTCGGAAAAAAGCAGAATCATACTGGACCTCATTATGCTTCATTGTTGGATCATCTGAAATTTGCGTTGGCTGAAGGAAGACCAAGGCTGCACGGTAAAAAAGTGCTCTTTTCTACAGGATAATACACCATCCCATACATCAGCGTTAACTATGGCGAAAGTGCATGAATTGGGCTTTGATTTGGTTCCTCATCCACCCTGTTCATCAGACTTAGTCCCAAATGCCTTCTTCCTAATCCCTAAATTTAAACTTTGAATTGCTGGGAAGAACTTTTCGTCAAATGAGGAAATGACAGTTGCAGTCAACGACTATCTTGCAGAGTTAGACAGACCCTACTTTTCTAATGGGATGAAAAAGCTGGTGGTTAGCTCGACCAAGTGTATATCCCTCAAAGGAGATTATGCCACGAAGTAAGGTAAGTTGTTTAGGTAACAAACATTTTTATTGCTTTTTTACCAGACTTCTCAAACCACCCTCGTAAACTAACTACGTTGGTTTACAAGGTTCCACAGGTTTTCAAAACTCAGCAAACTGCTTTTCAGCTTCTAGATGCATGCTGGGGTATTCTTAAAACCCCAGTGGGCACATTACAGAATACAGAGGAAGTCACTTCTTGTTAGTATGATCAATGCCTAGCACCACCATAGATTTATAAATCATAGTTTAATACCGTGCTCGTTAGTTAGAAAGATGTGTATCAGGATTTTTTGTACACTTAGCGCCAAAATAGATTTATAAATCACAGTTTAATATCGTGCTTGTTGGTCAGGAAGATGTGTATCAGGATATTTTATAAGGCTGGTAAGATGGTTACCTAATCCTAGAAATCTATGCATGCCTCTGTGTAAAATATAGTATAAACTAATGTCTGTCGCTATATGTGACAACAGTACCACGCTTAACTATCAGAACACTTATAAAATATACCGGATCTACCAAAAGGACTGCATACACCACACTTAACTTTGTATGCATACTGATACTGACTGGCTTAATAATGCCAATATGTGAGTCACGTGTATTTTTCTGCTGCTGTAGAACAATTAAGTTATAATGGTAGTGCTACATATGAGTTTATACTCGAAATCTTTAATAGGTAATGCTTAAAGTTTTTTAAATACAATGATTATTTTTCTTAAGACCTGTGTAATAACACTGTTTGTAACAGCCAGTCATAATTCAGCAATATCCATATTTGACGGTATTGTGCAGAAGTGTCCTGGATTGAGAAAAATATATTTCTCCAGCTTTAATATTAGGACTGTGTGTAATACTTGCGTTGTGTTTATTGCAATCAATGTTAAAAATTTCAATTTAGTTAACAGGTGAAGATTTATAACTATAGGCAGGCAGAACATAGTTTATAATCTTTCCTCGTGACTGTCTGGAAGATTTATTTGCAGACCACTCAACTTCCAGTATTGCCCCAGTAGGCAAACTGCAGAACACTGTTAAATTCAACACAGCAGCAGGCTTTAGCTATCTTAAAAACAGTTTTATACTTATTGATTGTTACAAAATTTCTCTCCAAGACCACCTTACAAAGGTGGCAACCATTCCACTTTCTCATACGTTGTTAACACAGAATACTGATGAACTGCAGCTGTCAAAGGCCTGTATACCCTCTAAAGATACAAGACGTATGCAACAGATTAAAATAATGTTCGAGAAACTATCTTTATCAAACTGAAAACACCTAGCTGAACTGCACTTTTTGTGTACGTGTTGGTTTGTAAGGGGACGCCCAGAATACAGGACGGGTCGAGTGTCGTATCTGGACGTGCATCCAGCCGCATTAGATGACAGTTAAGGTTCAGAGGTGAATCCACCAGTGTTATGTTCAGAATAGTGTTTGGAGGTGGATTCACCCGCATTACGTCTGAAAGAAGCTGCATAAATATTAAGTCAGATCTTGATAAGATTTCTAAGTGGCGCTGTAGATTTTCAGAAATGTAAAATTTTGTACTTCACAAAACGAAAAACCGTAGTATCCCTGAGTATAACACTTTGTAGGGATTTGAAATGGAAGGATCATATAGGTTCAGTCGTGGGTAAAGCAGGTGGCAGGCTTCGATTTATTGGTAGAATACCGGGGAAGTGCAATCAATATACAAAGGAGATTACTTACAAATAACGTGTACGACCGATTCTGGAATATTGCTCAAGTGTTTGGAACCCGTACCTGATAGGCTAATAGGGGTGTTGAACGTATACAGAGGAGGACAGCACGAATGGTTACGGGTTTGTTAATCCGTGGGAGAGTGTCACAGAGATATTGAAGGAACTGAACTGGAAGCCTCTTCACGACAGACACAAACTATCCTGAGATAGTCTGTTAACAAAGTTTCAAGAACTGGCTTTAAATGATTACTCCTGGAATATACTACAGCCCCCTATATGTCGCTCACACAGAGGTCGTGAAGATAAGAACAGAATAATTACTGCACGCATATAATCATTCAAACAATCATTCCTCCCGCGCTCCATACTCGAACAGGAATTAACCCTAATAACTGGTACAATGAGGTGTACCCTCTGCCATGTACCTCACGGTGATTGCAGAGTATATATGTAGATATAGGCAGATGTAGATGTGTCCAGAATAGTGTTCGGAGGTAGATCCAGCAGTGTTAGGTCTGATGTAGTGTCTGGGGAAACCTACACATACACGAAATAATGGGTTTACAACTGGATAACGACAGTTCCTCGAACATTATCTCCATCTGTTACATACATCTTTGATCTTTAAAGTACACTTCTTAGTTTGTCCATGTATGGATGAGGCTGATTCTGCAACTATTGTTCAGTTAATGAAAAACGACTGGAAAGACTTTTCATTAATTTTAGACTATACGTTGTAATGGATCTTGCCTTCTCAGAATTTTCATACGTCAATTGAAATGTTCGATTCAATACAAATTTTTGCCTGACTTGAAATAATTTTCATACTTAAATTATATACGCTACATCTGAAGATATTTTTGCATGTATTTGATTACCAAAACACTATTTTCCTTATAATATAATTTTATTTTTCATATCGATCCATTTCGCAACATCGACTTTGAACCATGAAAATTAATAATCACAATTGTCAACTTAAATGATCCAAGACCTAGTTTACAGTACAGACAATATTATTATGCTTCAGTTTCATGCAATCAAAATTTCTCTTTTCATTTATAATTTTTCCAATTTTATTATCGATAATAAAGTCGATTGCTTACTACTACAGCAAGCTGCTATTTTTTCGATTGTCATAGTTTGTAGCCTTTCGTATTAACTATTAGGCACATATATCTTTACATAAATAATTGTTTCAGGAAATTATTATGTATTTTACATCTGAAAAGCAATTTTAGTTGAGACAGTCAAAATTATTCTAAATTGAATACTCCTGTTCTAGAAGGATATGGAAGCTATGTTCGTAATACATATAGAAATTTTAGGCGTAAACATGTCAGTGTGATTTCAGTGGCTACTAAGGTTGTCTATGAAACAATGTGAGGAATTACGTTCTTTGTCTTGCGTAGAATCATTACACAATGTTGGTTATGAATAAGTACAGTCGTAAAAAGTGTTGCAAGATCTTGTAAATAAACGCAGATGACGATATAAAGCAACAGTATTTCAGCGACTTGTCATTAAAACACCTTGGGCCAATAATTTTGGAAACCTTATACGGAAACAAAGAAGAAACCCTAGACAACGAGACAGCCGTAGCAATATAAGTAGTATTTGTCTGGTAGTATATTGTATCACCCTTACTTAATTACAAAAACGTCGATTAAACTAGAGGCATAATTGGTTCAATGTTGAAAAATTTTGCTTCGGTGTATAAATAAAAATTCAAGTAAGGGAGGTAACTTTATAATATCGAACTATGACAGTTTCATTTAATCGGTTTTCTTTGTCATCAACATAAGGGAGAGTGGAAATGGGTGTCAGCTATGTTAGGCGGTCATGGAGCGAGATATTGTGAGAATCAGTAAGCATAAAGATGTATTTAAGATAGCTAAAGTCTTCACAAACACCCGCACAAGCTGTGGCTCGTGTCACTTGGATCTTATGGTGATCACCTTACTGACGTGGTGGAAAGCAAGCCACAACCGTCGCTGTGTTTGCAATCGCACCTGAATTTTCTGCCGTTCGGTGTTGAAGACTGCGTTTTCTGCCACACCATAGCGCTAAACCACTGCACTGTGCATGTGTTCTTGATGCACACATGGGAACCAAATCTTTCTCAAATGACCTTGGGGAAAAAAGTTTATTATTTCAAATCTAATAGATTCACATCGATACTTGACAATGGACTCGTAATCTTTCCAGTAACAGACGTAATTATTATGATGTTTCAAATTAAAAAAAGCCATTCGTAGTGTTTGCATTGAAAATGTTGTTACTGTTTACTTTACGTCTGTTTTACTTCAAGTCGTACATTGCTGCATAAAAAATGTGGCTAACATATCGAAGTTACTTTCAAAGCTCAAATCAGACTCTTACATGTTTCCAGTCTTGAATACAGAGGTTTTAAATAGTGGAGGTATGCCATTGTGCACAGATTGTGTTTTTGTTTTTCTTTAATAACATTTCTACATAGTTCCAAAATTGCAACACCTTCTAAACTTTTCATGCTAATTAAGGCCATGGTCTTTCCCGAATGTACTTCTGACCAAATAGCGATTCTGGTAACTGTAGTCCAAGGCCTTTGTTAATCATGCCTTCTGCGTTCTTATAGTGATATTACAATAGAAACTTTCATACCCTAGCAAATATTTCTTTATATTTAACCGACAAGTGAAACAACGATTTTCATAGATCTAGATTTTTAAAAATTTTATACAACTAAATATTTTTTTAAAGAATTTTCATCCTCTATTTCACCACTTTATGAGCTGAATTTCCAAACACAGTGCAACATGTAGCTTTTAATTTCTAACAGAAAAGCCAAATACAAATTTTCGAAGATTTAACGTAGAAAATGCTTCCATAATTAAATAATTTCATAAACTTTTCAGACCCTATTCCACTCCCTTAGGGGGTTCAATTTCCAAAAAATAAAAACCTCATATTTCTTAATTTCTTACCGAGAAGTCAAATACTGACTTTCATAGATGTATCTTTGAAAATGCTGTAGTAGTTCTTTATTAATGATTTAGTTTCAAAAAATCTTTCACCAGCTACTTTACTCCCTTAGTGGTTGAATTTCCAAAAACGCTAAATCACGTATTTTTTATTTCTGACTGAGAAACCAAATACTGATTTTCGTAGTTCTAACTTCAAAATTGTCTTAGTAGTGACGTATTTTCAAAAAGCTTTTAATGCCCTATTTCATCCCTCAGGAGTGGAATTTAGAATAATCCCTACTTAAACGATACCTACAGTAAAAGATAGAGTTCCTCTCCAAATTTCAAGTTTCTATCCTTAGCAGTTTTCACTAGGCGGTGATGAGTTGATGAATCAGTCTGGTCCCATTTCACTCCCTTAGGGGTGGGATTTCCAAAAACAGTGAAAAACATAGTGTTTTCGTTTCTAACAGAGAAGTCAAATACAAATTTTCATAAATTTAACTTAAAAATATTTCTGTAATGAAATATTCCCATAAAAACTTTCATCCCCTATTTCATCCCCATTGGGGCTGAGTTTCTAAAAACAGTGAAACACATTTTTGTGCTTCCAACTGAGAAGCCAAATTCAAATTTTCATAGGTTTAGCTTTAAAAATGCTTTCATAATAAATATTTCATGAAGCATTTGATCACCTATTTCGCCCCCTTAAGGGTTAAATTCCAAAAACACTGAAACGTGATTTTTTATTGTAACTGAGAAGCCAAACACCAATTTCCGTAGGCGTAACTTTAAAAGTACTTCAGAAGTTCTTTAGTAATGATATACACTGAAGCGCCAAAGAAATTGGTATACGCATGCATATTCAGATGCAGAAATATGTAAACAGGCAGAATACGCCGCTGCTGTCGGCGACGCCTACATAAGAGAAGTCTCGACGCAGTTGGTTCAAATCAAATGGTTCAAATGGCTCTGAGCACTATGGGACTTAACATCTGTGGTCATCAGTCCCCTAGAACTTAGAACTACTTAAACCTAACTAACCTAAGGACATCACAAACATCCATGCCCGAGGCAGGATTCGAACCTGCGACCGGAGCGGTCACGCGGTTCCAGACTGAAGCGCCTTTAACCGCACGGCCACACCGGCCGGCTGACGCAGTTGTTAGATCGGTTAGTGCTGCTACTGTGGCAGGTTATCAAAATTTAGATGAGATTGAACGTGGTGACGTAGTTTACGCTCGAAAGATGGGACACAGCATCTCCGAGGTAGCGATGAAGAGGTGATTTTCCCGTACGACCGTTTCACGAGTGTACCGTGAATATCAGGAATCCGGTAAAACATCAAATCTCCGACATCGCTGCGGCCGGAAAAAGATTCTGCAAGAACGGGACCAACGACGACTAAAGAGAATACTTCAACATGATATAACTGCAACCCTTGCGCAAATTGCTGCAGATTTCAATGCTGGGCCATCAACAAGTTTCAGTGTCTGAAAGATTAAACGAAATATAATCGATATGGGCTATCGGAGCCGAACGCCCACTCTCGTATTCTTGATGACTGCACGACATAAAGGCTTACGCCTCGCCTGGGTCCGTCAACACCGACATTGGACTGTTGATGACTGGAAAAATGTTGTTTGGTCGGACGAGTCTTGTTTCACACTTGTATCGAGCGGATGGACGTGTACGGGTATGGAGTCAACCTCATGAATCCCGCATGTCGTCAGGGGACTGTTCAAGCTGGTGGAGGCTCTGTATTGGTGTGGGGCCTGTGGAGTTGGAGTGATATGGGACCCCTGATACGTCTAGATACGATTCTGACATGTGGCACGTACGTAAGAATCCTGTCTGGTCACCTGCAACAATTCATGTCCATCGTGCGCTCCTACGGACTTGGGGAATTCCAGCAAGACAATGCGACTCCTCGCAAGTCCAGAATTTCTACAGAGTAGCTCCAGGAACACTATTCTGTGTTTAAACACTTACGCTGATCATCAAACTCCCCAGACATGAACATTATTGAGCATATCTGGGATGCCTTACAACGTGCTGTTCAGAAGAGATCTATACCCCCTCGTATTCTTACGGATTTATGGACAGCCCTGCAGGATTCATGGTGTCAATTCCCTCCAGCTCTACGGTACTTCAGACATTGGTCAAGTCCATGCCAAGTCGTGTTGCGGCTCTTCTGCGTGTCCGCGGGGGCCCTATACGATATTAAGCAGATGTACCAGTTTCTTCGGCTCATCAGTGTATCTTCAAATAATTTTCGCCCACTTTTTCATCTCATAGAGTTTAAATTTCCATACATTGTGAAATACGTATTTCTTTATTACTGACCGAGAAACCGAATACCAGTTTTCGTAGATCTAGCTTCAAAATTGCCATAGTAGCAACGTATTTTCAAAATATATTTCATCCCCTATTTCACTCCCTTTGGAATGGTATTTCGAAACTTCCCGTCTGAAACGACGCCTGCAGTATAAGATCAACACCCCCCCCCCCATTTTAAGTTTCTATCCTTAGCGGTTTCGGCTGCGCTTTTATATGTATAGATATGACGGGTATTCATTCTTGTTATCTGCAGTGTGAAAGCTTTGTTAATAATCGGCACCAAATAATTGTTACTGGTAGTAACATTAACACCAGAGTACGCGTTGACGAGTTTAGTAAAGTAAATGCACACTATCTTATCTGAAAGGGAAAAATATTAAAAGATAAGAACATGTAGGACTGTTCGTTTCTTTTATTGGAGCTATGTTCACAGGATTCAGTTTCCGACGAACAAAAAATTTAAAGTAATGTAAGGTAATGAACGGCCAATGACTTTCTGGACACTATCGATTCACGATGACTTGTATCACGTTTTCAGTTTGGTTGAAACTTCAGTAAATTAATTCTAGTTCATTCTAAATTAAAGATGAAACTGTTTCTCTACACAAACTTGTGCTGAGAACATATGTTTTACTACTGGTGTTTTTCTACATTTGTGTGCATATGCATCAACTTTTTTAAAAAAAAAAAAATAAGTCTTCAGCATTTACTGATAACATTTACGTTTCCCATTACTGTTTCTGATCTGCGGCCTAAACATTTGCCATATAAACGAGTCCATCTGTCTTTCTTTCTGCGTTTCATGGCACAGTCGGTAGTATTAACTCTTCTTTACAGTCACTAACTCAATTCCAGTAGGCCATTTTTCCATACAAAATGGTCTTTTCTGTCTCTGTATTCATCTTCACTGTAACGTTCTTAGGAATCACTCACAACGGTAATTATTCATTGTGACGGACAAGCCTTGTAGCTGGTGGTAAATTGGGATTTGCACAATTTTTATTTTGTTTTTGAGGTAATTTCTATTACTTTTATGGAATAAAAATAAGTCAGTTGCATGAATTCAGCCTCTCCAAATCGTGGAAACAGTGGAGATCGAAACACATGATCCTTTTAACCATTCTGTCAGTAGGATGACAAATTTGAAACAGCATACATCGGCAGCACATTATACCCAAACTGGAGCTGACAGCACTCTTTTAAAGAGGACTGTCTAAGAGTAAACTCTTCGCAGGTATAAAGAAAAAGAAGTTGTTTTATCTACGCAGGTACAAGGTGCTTGAGCATGACTAATCAGATATGTTGCTCCCGTCAGCATCTTGAGATGGACTCACATACTGAGGGTCATATGTGAGAATTCATAACACACAAAAAGATTGTTTTCCAGTGGTAAATATCTGCAGAAGATTTAAATTAGGCTGCGTTATACTGGACGTCACTGACGAAAGTCATAGGGTGCTATTAGCGTCGGTCGTCTGCTGCCGTAGACCATTAACGCCAAATTTCGCCGCACTGTCCTAACGGATACGTCCATCGTACTTCCCACATTGACATTTGCGGCTATTTCACGCAATGCTGCTTCCCTGTTAGCGCTGACAACTACACTCCTGGAAATGGAAAAAAGAACACATTGACACCGGTGTGTCAGACCCACCATACTTGCTCCGGACACTGCGAGAGGGCTGTACAAGCAATGATCACACGCACGGCACAGCGGACACACCAGGAACCGCGGTGTTGGCCGTCGAATGGCGCTAGCTGCGCAGCAATTGTGCACCGCCGCCGTCAGTGTCAACCAGTTTGCCGTGGCATACGGAGCTCCATCGCAGTCTTTAACACTGGTAGCATTCCGCGACAGCGTGGACGTGAACCGTATGTGCAGTTGACGGACTTTGAGCGAGGGCGTATAGTGGGCATGCGGGAGGCCGGGTGGACGTACCGCCGAATTGCTCAACACGTGGGGCGTGAGGTCTCCACAGTACATCGATGTTGTCGCCAGTGGTCGGCGGAAGGTGCACGTGCCCGTCGACCTGGGACCGGGCCGCAGCGACGCACGGATGCACGCCAAGACCGTAGGATCCTACGCAGTGCCGTAGGGGACCGCACCGCCACTTCCCAGCAAATTAGGGACACTGTTGCTCCTGGGGTATCGGCGAGGACCGTTCGCAACCGTCTCCATGAAGCTGGGCTACGGTCCCGCACACCGTTAGGCCGTCTTCCGCTCACGCCCCAACATCGTGCAGCCCGCCTCCAGTGGTGTCGCGACAGGCGTGAATGGAGGGACGAATGGAGACGTGTCGTCTTCAGCGATGAGAGTCGCTTCTGCCTTGGTGCCAATGATGGTCGTATGCGTGTTTGGCGCCGTGCAGGTGAGCGCCACAATCAGGACTGCATACGACCGAGGCACACAGGGCCAACACCTGGCATCATGGTGTGGGGAGCGATCTCCTACACTGGCCGTACACCACTGGTGATCGTCGAGGGGACACTGAATAGTGCACGGTACATCCAAACCGTCATCGAACCCATCGTTCTACCATTCCTAGACCGGCAAGGGAACTTGCTGTTCCAACAGGACAATGCACGTCCGCATGTATCCCGTGCCACCCAACGTGCTCTAGAAGGTGTAAGTCAACTACCCTGGCCAGCAAGATCTCCGGATCTGTCCCCCATTGAGCATGTTTGGGACTGGATGAAGCGTCGTCTCACGCGGTCTTCACGTCCAGCACGAACGCTGGTCCAACTGAGGCGCCAGGTGGAAATGGCATGGCAAGCCGTTCCACAGGACTACATCCAGCATCTCTACGATCGTCTCCATGGGAGAATAGCAGCCTGCATTGCTGCGAAAGGTGGATATACACTGTACTAGTGCCGACGTTGTGCATGCTCTGTTGCCTGTGTCTATGTGCCTGTGGTTCTGTCAGTGTGATCATGTGATGTATCTGACCCCAGGAATGTGTCAATAAAGTTTCCCCTTCCTGGGACAATGAATTCACGGTGTTCTTATTTCAATTTCCAGGAGTGTATATGTAAACACTGCCGCATACGGTCGTTAAGTGAAGGCCGTCGGCCACTGCGTTGTCGTTGGCGAGAGGTAATGACTGAAATTTGGTATTCTCGGCAAGCTCTTGGCACTGTGGATCTCGGAATATTGAACTCCCTAACTATTTCCGAAATGGAACGTCCCATGCGTCTGTTATTTCCCGTCATGCGGCCGTAATCACGTCGGAAATCTTTTCACGTGAATAACCTGACTATGAAACACAGCTCCGCTTTTTTTTTTCTTAATTGAGTGTCGATTCCCCCCGAAGGGGCTGGGCTGGCAGCAGCTTAGTATGCCGCTCTTCAGCCTACAGAATTTGTTTTAAAAAGATGAAGCTAATAAGTAATAAAAACAGGCAATAAAATCGAAGACATAAATGGTAACATGGCCGAAAATCGTGCAACTTAGAACATAGAACAAAGGGGTGATGATGCTAATAAAATACATACGAAGCAGACAGGTAAAATAATACACAGATAATTAAAAAAACACGTCCAACAGTCTGGTTTCTGTTCTCAAGACACATAAAATTCACTCCCAGCGACAGCATGATTTCTGTTCGCAACAATTTGGAAAGACGAGCAACACTGAACATTCACTTGAACACTGCACTAAAATGTTGGCACAAATATGACATACCACAGCCGAGGGCAGACGGGGGGAACCTGGACAGATGATGGGAAAGAAAAGGGGGGGAAGGAGAGGAAAAAGGAAGGGGGGAGGGGGGAAAGGAGCCGATGGAGGACGAGGACCCATAAGAGGGGGGGCGGGTGCTGGGCAGATGCGACAGGGAGTGGGGAAAGGCAGAGGAGGGGAATACAAAAGGACTCGGGGGAGGGGGGGAGAAGGGAGGCAGGGGAAGGTTAGGCGGGAAGAAAACAGGATGGAAGGGGGGAAGAGGGAGCCCAGGGAAAGGACAGAGGGGAGGAGGGGGGGTGAAGATCAGAGTTGATAGGAGGGATAAATGGAGGGAGAGAGGCATCATCCGGGAGGGGGAGTTGACAGAAGCCACCTTGGGAAAGGAGATGAAGGGTGTAGAGATGGAGGGTAGGGGGGACACAACAGTGAAGGCGTGGTAGAGGGTGGGGATGGGAGAGGAGAGGAGCAACCAGGGGGTGAGGGGGATCTAGGCGGCGGGAGGTTCAGAGTATGTGGATATGTTCGAGGAATAGGAGCAGATGGCGGAAAGGAATGAGGTCGTAGAGGATCCGCATGGGGGACGGGAGGCGTATACGGAAGGCGAGGCGGAGTGCATGGCGCTCAAGGATCTGGAGGGATTTATAGAATTTGGGGTGGGTGCAGATATCCAGGCAGCACTGGCATAATAGAGGATGAGTCGGATTAAGGATTTGTAGGTGTGGAGAATGCTATAGGGGTGCAACCCCCATGTCCAGCCAGAGAGGAGTTTGAGGAGTCGGAGGCGGTTGTGGGCTTTGGATTGGATGGAGCGGAGATGAGGGATCCAGGTGAGGTGACAGTCAATGGTGAGGCCACAGTAGGTGAGGGTGGGGAACAGCTCCACCAGAGCGCTACCCTTTTATACCTTGTGCACGCAACACATGTGTATATAACTATCTCATTACTTGTCATCTCAGTGTAGTTCAACAAAGTAGGGCCACTCAGTTGAGGTGTGTCGAAATGGTTGCATATCACTCTGGCATCTAGGAATCAGTGAATAGCTGTTCTGTGCAGGGACACTTTTCAAAAAATGGCTCTAAGCACTATGGGACTTAACATCTGAGATCATCAATCCCTGAGACTTAGAACTACTTAAACGTAACCAACCTAAGGACATCACACACATCCATGCCCTAGGCAGGTTTCGATCCTGCGACTGTAGCAGCAGCGCGGTTCCGGACTGAAGCGCCTAGAACCAGTCAGCCACAACGGCCGGCAGGGACACTTTTGAAGTGCCCAATAAAGGTGGGCAGGTGACAACGAGTGTTTCTTGAACTGGGACGGCTTAGAGGCATCCTTTCCCCTTTTATTCACACATTAGTTGTCAGTGTGTGGGTCGTATGTTGACGAGTTGCGCAACGGATTGCTCTGACAAGTACCCTTTGGCTCCTGCAAGAAGCAATTTCCATCCCACACTACTACAGAAGTCAGACAGACGCTCCTAACGTACCAAAAAGAAATGCCTGAAAAACTTTCAGCAATAAATATCTTCTGATGCCGTCCACTGTAAGGAAAAGACACAAAAATATTCTATTTTCTTACGTAACTAGTGAGATACTTGGGTACTGGATTATTGCTAGTTAGTGTAAGAAAAACATCAAACAAACGGAAAATATTGTTTATTGCAAAATTTAAGAAAATCAAGTGAAACTTTTATCTATAAACTGATACACAAATTTCCGGTTTCTTTTCCGAATTTGAGGTTACCTGTTATGGATAGGAATCATGTTAATGACATTTATATAGAAAGTGTGGGAAAGCTCTTTTATCCCTTTTCTTTAAGAATGTTATTTATTCTTCAGAATGGCTGAGAGCCACGCCTACTCAACTTGAATAATTATCCGATTGAATTTTCTAAGTACGGTCGAGGCTGTCGCGAGAGAAATGTAATGGAGTGCCGTGAATGAAGTATGTTATTTCTAATGGAGGAAAGATGGGGCTCGCCTATGCTGTAGCGCACAATACCGTGAGCTGCAACGACTGCTGCCTGCTAGCCGAGCGGTCTAAGGCCCTGCAGTCATGGACTCTGCGGCTGGTCCCGGCGGAGGTTCGAGTTCTCCCTCGGGCATGGGTGTGTCTGTTTGTCCTCAGGATAATTTAGGTTAAGTAGTGTGTAAGCTTAGGGACTGATGACCTCAGCAGTTAGGTCCCATAAGATTTCACACACAAATTGAATTGCTGCCTGCGTCGTTCGCCGCTGAAAAATAACAAAATTGTCTCTTTCTATCTGGATCGACCTTCGCCAATCGAACTCTCACTACGCCTTGATGAAGTCAAGGACTCCTATCTGCCCCTAGTCCAACTATTGGCGTGGTACGCCGGTCAGATAACCAGTCCATCGCGATGCCACTCAATGTTCGCTCGCAGGCGCTAACTAAATACTCTGTCTGTGTTCACACCGCACATTAAGTGTCGTGGCCAACAAAGTGAGCAAACGCTTAATCGCGAGCGATTCAATATAGAGTATCACTCCGATTTGCTAACAACAGAGGTGCTGTCGGTGATGTGGTATGGAGAATGATATTCATTTAGCTTAATCCATTTCTTGATAATGTTTGTTGGTACAAGATTAATATGCTGTTTGACGTTCGTTCGCTTTCTTTTGACTATGCAAGATTTACATTTTGAGAGATGGCTGTGGTGGTTACCATGCCTCAAAGTTAATGGAAAGACGTTGGTAATAATTTTTAGTATAGGAGAGAAAGGTATCTTGCTCTCTTCTGCCCTTCTTCATCCTGCATCTTCTGGTCTTCTCTTCTTTCTTGCATTCTTCTGTTCTTCTTGGGCTAGGAATATGTGAATTTTAATGTAGGAGAGATATAGGATTTGTAGGATCTGACTGCCTTTCCCAAATATTATTTGATGAGTTTGTAGATGTTAGTATTTCTTGTACCTTCATTGTAGTCTCGTCGTATCATGATTCTGCCCACGCTCGTCCAGTGAATAGTAGTGTCATGACATATAAAATGTCCGAGCTGTGCGTTGTCCTCCTGAAGTCCAATTTGGTAGCTCTGCATTTCCAGTATCGCGTTGGTCTTCACGTTGTGATCATTTCCCTAATTGCTTTCTCAACATGTCTGTACCCTTTCCGTCGCTATCTCGAAGCATGTGGTGTTGAGGGAGCTGGTGACTGATGTTGGTGGCGATGTCCCTCTGACGCGTAGATATTTTTTTCTTGTTTTACAGGCGTTTATTATTGATATTTGCAACAACTTATGACTCTACATAATGCAAAAAAAATTTTGACGGTTACAAAAAGGTAATCTAATTAAAGCACACACACACACACACACACACATTTTTTATAGCCTACCACTCCTTCATTCTTTTATTAGTTGTGTATCATTTATTGTTTGTGTGCATGTTGCAGTGTACTCAATGATACTGTGTATCATTTATTGTTTGTGTGCATGTTGCAGTGTACTCAATGATACAAGAAAATTGTTAGTCTGTTTTGTATCTCTCTTTCTTTCTTTTAATTACTGTGTTAATTTGCTGATTATTTAATTATCTTTTATTTAGTGATTAGTGTAAGATATGAGATCTCTTTTGCCCCTTTGTGTCTTTTCTTTTCTTTTACTTTTCTTTTCATTTGCATGCTTTTAAATGACTCACGTGGTAGATGCCAATACACTTACCTGTTTTCGGGTTCGTTAGCTCCAAGGCATTTTCGTGAGCAATTCTGGAAATTATCATCGGCCCTTTATAGACTGCAAAAAATGTACGGCATTTATTTTGGCTCTTGTGTGAAAGGTAATGAGTCTTTACGGATACTTTCTGGCCGAAGGTGAAGCGTTCTTTTGTGGCAGACTTGTCTTGCGTGATCTTACGTCTCATTGCTGCTGAGCGAATGTTCCTTATGGGAGAAGCGACGATCTGTCTGTGTTGCTTTCGGGGAATCATTGGAAATTTAACGATTTCTTTTATTTTTTCTGGTGAATCTATATTTTTTAATACTGTAATTTGTGGATAAGTTGTGGTACTATGTGCTGCTGACTCTTTATTGGAAATTTTCGTAAATCTCTGTTTCTCTGAATTGTGGTTATTGTCAGTTTCTTTCTAATTTTGATTTATCTACTTCGAAGAAACGAATGTTCTGTTTTGATTGTGTAAATGGGTGGACGTTAGTTTGCCTAACCTCTTCCGTATTTTCCCATCAATCTTTACGTTTTTCAGGATTCGGTGGCCTAACTTCTACTTCTGGTTTCCCTTCGCTATGTTGTTCTTGTGTCTGTGGACCATGATTTCCTCTCTAATTATTCGCGCCCTGGGCTGGCCAGTTGCTGTTTCTGGCATCGTGACCTCTTTCAAAGTACCCTTGACCGTTGGCATTTTGATTCCTAAATCCATATCCACCACTGTATGAGTGTTCATTACCATTCCTATTTCGGTACCAATTATTCTGGTTCCCGTTTCTATGCCAATTACCTCCATTATGCCACTGTCCTGAGCTGTTAAATTCCCTAAAATTATTATTATTCGGATTACGATTATTATTATTAGAATATTCGTTCCTAGTCCTCTCCTTTTGCTGTTCCCTTTACTTTGATTTTTCTTAGGCCTCGTTTTCTTTAAACATGAATTCGAGCTCCCTTAACACCTCTTTGAATTCCTTGGTATTTTCATTTTTTCCTACGGTCGCCTGTTGATATTTTACCAGTAACTTTATTCTACATAAACGTATCAGCTGTCCGTTACTGTATGGTTTATCTAAGCATTGATTCTTTTTGTCCATTGTGTCAAAGAATTTTACAACGTTTTTCTCCCCTGAATTTAGACCAATATCTTTCGAGAAATGCTGTTCTGAACTGTAGGTAAGACGTACAGGTAGCAGTGATCTTTTGCATCACCTCCGCTACTGTCCCTGACATGTGTGCACAAGTAAAGCCAAGTTTGTGAGCCAAGCTCCAATGATTTGACAAGTCTACCTGGAACTGATCGATGAACGTGCGTGCATGCAAGCTACCGCCTTCTTCCTTGAAATGTTGGAATTTTCTAGCTGTCAAAAAGTGATCTGTATCGTATAAATCCGTGTTGTGGCCGATTCATCAAATAATCTGCCACTGCTTATATTGCCTTGGCCTATTCTCTGGCTATCCACTGCCTCTCTGCATATTCTCAATTTCCTGACCCATATTCGCATCATATCGTAACATTAGTGAACAAAAGTGTTGTTCCTTTGTCTCTACTCTCGTCGTTCGCGATGCTGTACCTGTGCTACTGTTATATTGTGTCATCGGGTTTACTGATTCAGTCGCCTGTGTTTACTTTGGTATCGGCTGACTGTATGTGTCCCGTTTTTCTAGACACTGTGCCTGGTTCTGTGGCGTGTCATGTGTCACTTCAGTCGGGGCTTTCTGTTTCGACTTCTGCGTGAGTGTTACTTCTGGTGTTTGTTCTACTTGAACTTTCTTAGACGGCGCGTGTTCATGTACTGAATTAATGCTTTACGTATCAGTTGTTTCGCTACAGGTGTAATCGGTTTCGATCTTTTCTTCGATAGTTTGTATCAACTCCGTTCGAAGCTTTTCAAACTGATCTTTGTTTTTAGGTTCTATTTTATTGATCCGCTGATCATATTTTTTCATTGCAACTTTTGCGACCTCGCTATGAATCGCTTGTTCTTCCGAAATTTGTATTGCTGTTCGAGTGGCCTTTTTCGTATAACGTTCGACTTTTTTTGTCAACGTTTATGATGTCCAATTGGACCTTGTCCACGTCAGTGCGCAATTACAGCTGACCTTGTGTTTGTACCTGAATTCTTTCCCTAGATTCTTTCGCGTCTTTATTTATCTGAGTGATGTGACTATCAATTCAGGCGATCCCTTCTTCCATCTGGATTTTAACCTGTTGAATCTGTGTCTTAATCTCTTGTCTCAACTCCTGATTATCCTGTCTCAATTCCTGATACTGTTTCGTCATCTGTGTATTCTGTTTCGTTGTCTGTGTATTAATACTCTGATTCTGTTTCGCTATTTGTGTCGTTCTATCGTTCATTTTTTGTAACATCTCCATGATCGCGTCTTGTCATGTAACACTAACTTCTGCTGAACTGTGTGTTTTCGATCTATTGTTTTCTACTCGGTCACTTACGTCGTTTACTGGACTGTGTTGTGACGTTTCTAAGTTCGATAACTGCAACAATCCGTGCTGTCTTCCGTTCTCCCTGTGGTGTTCTTTATGTTGAGGACTAGTTGTGTTTGTCATTGAACCATTTCGTGGCGCAAACAACTCCGCACACTGCGCTCTCCGTTGTGTATGTCTTATGTTTGCAGGTACAGTTGCGTCTGTTACGGCACCTTTTCACGGCGCTCTAACTCCACAGAAATCTGTGCCTGTTGCTGAGGCATATTTAGAATGTGTACAAGAGGTTCGACGTATTCTAAATGTTCCCCCTCTTCCTCACTGTCTACTTCTCTTTGAACGTTAACTAACTGCCGGTTCATTGACTGTATTGACACGTATTCTGTCTCTAAATATGCGGCAAACAAACAAGAATCCTGAGCTCGTTTTGCTGCTAATTTTTGCCATTTGCTGCGTGGGCTGTCTATTTCTGGCTCAGAATGTGCCCTACACGGAATTTCGTATTCTGAAAATTCGGTGTTCTCGTCCCTTCGATTCCCATCTGGCTGATCTCTCTAAGTTCCATCCAAATCTACTTGAGCCTGCTGATTCTGCAGCTCACCGACTGTCCTATCCTCTGGTTCACCTTCTGTCCTATTCTCAACGAGCTCGTTTACTTGCTGTTTATCTGGTTGATTTTCCCCCATCTTGTCTACTTGCTGTCTGTCATGTAACCTTTTGGCTTGCGTTCTCGTTAACATGGAAGTTCTTTCAACACACCACAGCCCTATCTACAAAACTGTACGACCACTTACCAGTTGGTTGAACTAACAACAACGTCGTGAATTCTCAGCTACTGTCCTGTCTGCTCTGCTACAGTCTCTAATCTCCACTTGTACGCTTGCAAAGGGAGTAAAAATGTTACTTCTTAATTCTAACTCATTTGATACTGCGTCACTCTGCGTCTCAGCGTCACTCTGCGTCTGTGCCTATCACCTGAAAATCCTATGCCCTAACAGCTACTCAAAAATCGTACAAATCCAAAAATTTTCCAACACAATAATGCAAGATCTTTTTACTACAATTCTGCTTTCCTCGCTACTTGTATCTATTCTGATCCTAAATCTTTGCAAATAACTCTTTAAGACAGGAAAGAAAATTTTTCAAAGTGGTAATGCACCCTAACATAAAATTTTTACTCCAGTTAACTAAATTTCTTTTTTTTTTTCAAAAAGATTACAATTATTTGCTTCTTGCTTAACTTAACATTGCGTAAATATCAGCAAAATTTCTGTAACACCCAACAAAAAAAAAAAATATTTTTACTAAGATTGCGACCTGCCGTACCTATCATCTATCACCTATTCTGACACTGTCCTATCTTGGTAACCTACCTGTCTTACCTATCCTGGCAGGGTAGCCATTTTCTGCTAGTGTGTGGGTCGTATGTTGACAAGTTGCACAATGGATTGATCTGACAAGTACCCTTTGGCTCCTGCAAGAAGCAATTTCCACACCACACTACTACAGAAGTCAGACAGACGCTCTTAATGTGCCAAAAAGAAATGCCTGAAGAACTTTCAGCAATAAATATCTTCTGGAGCCGTCCACTGTAAGGAAAAGACACAAAAATATTCTATTTTCTTACGTAACTAGTGGGATACTTGGGTACTGGATTATTGCTAGTTAGTGTAAGAAAAACATTAAACAAACGGAAAATATTGTTTATTGCAAAATTTAAGAAAATCAAGTGAAACTTTTATCTATAAACTGATACACAAATTTCCGGTTTCTTTTCCGAATATGAGGTTACCTGTTATGGATAGGAATCCTGTTAATGACATTTATATACAAAGTGTGGGAAAGCTCTTTTATCCCTTTTCTTTAAGAATGTTATTTACTCCTCAGAATGGATGAGAGTCACGCCTACTCAACTTGAATAATTATCCAATTGAATTTTTCTAAGTATGGTTGAGGCTGTCGCATGAGAAATGTAATGGAGTGCCGTGAATAAAGTATGTTATTTCTAATGGAGGAAAGATGGGGCTCGCCTATGCTGTAGCGCACAGTACCGTAAGCTGCAATGACTGCTGCCTGCATCGCTCGCTGCTGAAAAATAACAAAACTATCTCTTTCTATCTGAGTTGACCTTCGCCAATCCAACTCTCACTATGCCTTGATGAAGTCAAGGACTCCTATCTGCCCCTAGTCTAACTATTGGCATGGTACACCGGTCAGATAACCAGTCCATCGCGATGCCACTCAATGTTCACTCGCAGGCGCTAACTAAATACTCTGTCTGTGTTCACACCGCACATTAAGTGTCGTGGCCAACACTGTGAACAATATAGAGTATCACTCTGATTCGCTAGCGACAGAGGTGCTCTCTCAGTGCAGTACAGAGTAGAGACTTTGTTCCTCACTCTCTGCATACACGCACGAGCGCACTCGCTACCGCTACGTGTTCCCGCTACAAGAGCGTCACCAGAACGACTTCCCTCCACGCAAAAAGTGGAAGAGTATATTATCCGCTGTCTTTCCCTCACTCCTCCGGCTCATTACGTCAGAAATAGTCCATCAAACAGCGTTACTCTTACAAACGGGAGAATGGCTAAGCCAACCAATCCGGAAATATATAGCATCTGCGTTAGGCGTTTACTGTCCACTTGTGAGAACTCTGAATCTGAGCACTAGGTCCATAAAAAAATGCGTATGCTGGGTCTCTCCCAAACATTACAGCAGGTTTTGCTTTTAAGGTGAAAATGCAGGCCATTATCCCTGTTCTCTGGCAAAAACTGTTTTGGTCCATGGGCGGTCGGCGGGCCAGCTGCATGATAACCCACCCTCCTATGGACTTTCCAGCGGGTCGGTTGCCTTTGGCCGTTGTGTCTTGAATGTTTGTGTACACCAGCCTCGAATTTTTTAATATCGGTGCAGACTTGCGATCTATTTATTAGATCTGCATATCGGTTAAATGGAAATATGTAAAAAGGACTCTACTCTATCGAGTTTGGGCTGGAATGAAACGTCTTGATACGGAGAATACGATGGTGAGGTAGGAATATGTAAGAAATGAAGGTCAGGATACCACGCCACCTCACAGTGTCAGTGTCACATCCCCCGCGTCCACGTCAGAGGATGCTGCGATACAGGAGGGCTGAAAAAGTATACACACCTTTTGCAGCATCGTATGATATTCAGATTTCGTCGAATGGCTTTGAACGGTCTCTATTCATTCCGTCCTGTACACTGGAACAAAAGTTACCCTCGCGCTACCCTCCAAAGGGCTGCAATCACGCTCAATGGGATTGTAGGGCCACGATGTCCTTAGGAAAGAGGTAAATCGTCCAGGGAGTGTCAAAAATTGTCAAGAACGTCGTTCCGCTGCTCATGGCAATGCGAACTGTCGTTTTCGACAGCGAAATGTGTGAACATCACTGCTCCAAGGGAGGGGATGCTTTCATTGAACCCTTTATACCACTCTCTGACGTCTTTTCGTGTAGAATTTGAGCGGCGGTGTGTTTGAAAGATCTTAGTCAGCCACCGGTAAGAAAACTGCATGATTTCAGTGGTGGGCGTCGCTGTTCTGACCCTCGCAGAGACGATAAGAGAAGGGGTGAAAAGTGAGTAAGAGAGGGTATGACGACCTACCCATAGTGTGACACGTCCGCGGTGGGACTGGGCAGAACTGTGGTGAAATTTGGTGCCAGTGTGACATCATTAACCCACCTTACACCTCACATGAACTTCTGAGCTCTGGCCATTTTTCGTATGTGTCGATACCTTGCTATTAAAGCGCCGCCGAGCCCAAGGGTGATGTAGTAGGGCGTAAGCTTTTGAACCATTACAGAGAAACGTTGTAGGCACCTCTGAGCCAAAAGTTACGCGTCGCATTGGGAGACAGTCACGGAGTTTCGCAAAAGTGACCCTTAAATTGTGTTGCGCAGAGTAGATAGAATGTGTGTGTATATGTATAAAATTGATAAAACTTTTTTGAACATTACTGTAAATTTATTTTAATACTAATCTCTTATTCAGAGGATGTCTAACAATCATGTCGACGTACACAAACTTTCAACATGTTATCGAGTCTGTGACGACAGTAGAAGGTAACAGGACACGTGTATGAAGTGTAGTCTGTAACTGCAAATTAATTACTAAAATAAATTTACACCAACCTTCGAAAAAGTTATAGAAATGAGTGATAAGCTACACAACTCGCAATTTACACTGGACGAAATTTGTATGTTTTTCATCTGAAGTGTGGACTATAGCATCAAACATTTTCTAGACACCAAACTTTCTCTAGTGGTGCACTTTCGTAACTGTGTATACTGTATCACATGATTTCGCTTTACAACCTCCATAGTCTCAAGAAATACATTTTCATTAGAGACCTGAGAATCGGTCATTTCGCCCTGTCAGTGCTATTTTACAACAGTATTGGCCATGCACTCAACTTTCGTACTGACCAGGGGACCGTACGAACTTCCACACACCGATTTGAATCGTATTGACAGCTTGTGTAGGGCACAATTTGGACTTCAACTTATGTAAATAGCAAGACGCAAATCTCAATCATTTTCGATAAAATCGAGTCTGAACATTTTACGCGTGCTTAAGCACTTCTTATGGTCGCTAGAAAGTGACAAGGATTCAACACTTTCGTGAGCTCGCACATAATTCTAAGAACAGACATGTGTAACCGAAGTTTATTTTGCAATAGACACATTGAAAAAACCATGCACATCCAAATATTCGGCGTTCATTACAGATACTGTATATTGCAATAATTATTGTTTCCCTCATTTAGATTATCAGTATAGTCCTGAGTCGTATAGTGCGCCATAGTTCCACATTATACTTCCCACACATGCAGGCAAAATAATATAAATAAAATGAGGCGTATAAAATATAAAATAAGGCAGGGATGTTCGATCCATGGACATTATGTTCCTGAAACTAACCGTTTAACACGCTTTTTTTCATTATTGTTCGTTGTATTTGGTCTGGACGGACGTCACGTTAACATCCGTTCAGGTTCATCGTTGATTCATTCCTTTACTCAGTTTATTTAATTACAGATGGCAGCCAACCGTTTGACCGAACACGCTGAGCCACCGAGCCAGCGACGCTCGGCTACAGACTTCTTTTTTTTTCCCAATGGTGCCTTCATGGCACCCAAAGGGAGGGTTGGGGGCAAAGTGGGCCGGCGTTGAAACCCGAGATCTGGCCACCATGTCCCGTCCCTTCCCCCAGGAAACAAAAGGAACGTAAGGAACGTGTAGTAGAGGTATAAAGGATGTCAATGGGACAAGGTTATTCTTCTTTTATTTAATTTATTTAACACCACCGAGTGTAGTAGGAAACCAACATCGCGAGCAGGAGGGAGCTGCAGTTCGTCACACTCGGTGGGATTCAACGCAGAAGAACGGTCCAATGGCCAGGAATAACTGGTACTAAGAGTGTAAAATGCGTGGATCAACTCCTCACTGCAGTAACGCTCCAACTCCGGGTTGGGTTAAGAAAGATACTATAAAGAAAATTAGAGAAAAGATTTCTGTATTTGGAATATCGGACAACTATACAATGTCGTTTTTTAAGGAAGTGCCAAAAGTCAAGGACGTTTTTCTCGCCATCAGCAAGTAAATAGTGAATCGCGTGTCCACAAAACACTTCACGAAGTTCGTCTTCGTTTGTGGGAAATATCCCAAGTGTGGAAAGAGGAATAGGGGAGGAGATATCTGATGAGGAGTCGTATGGGTAATGAGGGCCAGCATCTGTCACAGCAAGTACCAGACGCCTATCGCCAATTCGCACACCAGGCGATGCTCGTCTGTGTCCAGAACATCATAGGTAACACATAACAGGGTGTCTGCAATGTGAATAGCGTGAAGGCGCGACCAGCATACTTTCTTCGCATTGACTGTAAGGTACCATGCAGACAGGACGTCAATGACAAGATAAGGACCACATATCGATCACCTGATGACACACCAGTTGCTGCCCCCAAACACATTCGGTGACCCATTCTGCTGAAGGTAGCAATAGACCTCCTTCGTGGAAATCAAGTGCACTAGCAGTATCACAAAAAGGTGACGGGATGTCCAAAAGGTGGATAGGGGCTAAGAGAGAGCATATGTAAGGGCATCCAGCAACAGGCTGGTAAGACATGTGGGACAACGACACCACAGCACCATTTCAGTGCTGACGAAATTGGCTATGCTTCTGTCAGGGACATGATAAAGCCTAAACCGCCCCTGCGATGTGGGAGAGTGAGGGTCTCGTACCTTATCTTGAGCAGCAAACGGTGGCAAATATATGAAGTCAATGCCACTAGCGTGTGACCGGCCATGTGGGGCATACATAACGCCAGATATACATTAACATACTGTGTCCATTGCAGGAGATTGAGGGCTCGTAAACGATGATCTAGCAGCTCTGCTCATAATTGAGACAGTAGGAGCCGGCATTGGAGGACAACCGTGTGCTGCAAATCACTTACAAAATCGAGTCCTAAGCATCAGATAGTAGGAGCTACAAGCAGTGGAGCAGTGCTGTCCTTAGGAAGTCCCGCACTTATAGCTATAGCGCTAGCAGGAGCTTCATTATAGGTGGTAACCCATGCCAATGACTCCCTTATCTCAGCACCACTATGAAGAACGAGGACGAGATCGTACGCATAAGCAGCACAGCAAAATACACAGCCACCAAGCGATGTCCCAGACAGGCATCGACAGAGGCTGCAGAGCAACGTTTCGATGGCGAAAGCAATCAACAATGCAGAGAGCAGTCAACCTTGACACACCGAACAATGGATCGCAATGGAAGGACTTAGGTGGCTATCGTAGAGTACACGGGACGTTACTCTGTGAAGGGGACACATTGCGACGTCGACGGTAGTATCGGGGTATCCCATATTGCGGAGCACCCCTTCCAGGTGGTCGGGGTTGACCTGATTGAACACCTGGCTGAAGTCAAGAGGAGTCGAAAGTCTAGGTATACGACCAGTGTGAGCAAGAGCGAGTATGTCTCGATAATGACAGAGGGCAGCGCAGACGTTATTGACACCTTCTGCAAAGGGTTGATCATGGAAAACCGTGTGCTGAGCCATCCATTTAAGCCATGCAGCCAACAGCCAGGTAAAGATCTTGGTGTCGCTGTTGACAAATATCAAGGGGCGATAAATGCATATCTGTGATGTACCTTGACACTTGTGGTTGAGACTAAGGAAACCATTGAGAAAACCGTCTGGGATCTGCACGGTAGGCGACATAGGATCCCGATAAATTTCCGGCCACACTGGCGCCAGAAGGGACGAAATGTTCGATAAAACTCTACTGAGAGGCCACCATGGCTGAGAACCCACCTGGATAGCATCAAAGACTTCATTCTCTGTTCGACAAGCAGATCCACCATTGCAGCCCCAGGAAATGAGCCAATAGAGAGTCGAGAGACCACCTTAACGTTGGCTGGGTGGTGACATTGTGCATATGGAGCATAACATAATGTACATGGAGGTCAAACCTTATATTGCATTGGGTATCTAAGCATCGCCTATCATCAATCATAAGAAAATCAGTCAAAGTCCTCTGATGGTGATACCTTTCCACTATCATGCGGTACATAGACAGACACTCCTGCACTAACCCATTGTGTGTGCACACTCTGAACATAGCTCCTTGATAGCGAGGTCAAGAGAGGGCAGTGGGCTGTGCGTTGACATGATTCAGGATCACCTGATGCTGTGGTGAATATGGCATCATAGTGTATTCCCAGAGAACGGTCAAGTGAAGATCCTTGATTAATCGCCACCACAATGCGACCTCCATTCTGTAACTAATCAAGGCCTTGCGGAGTGTAGGCATTTCACAGAGGACCCACCAAGACAGGGCAGACTGATATGCATTGCAATGTTGATGACAGGCTGTCTACGTGGTCTTGATCAGGTGCTGGCAGTCGGGTGAAGTAAGACAGATGTTGTTCAGCTTCCATGAACCCTAGTTGCACCACACCCTTTGATGGGAGATATTGACGACACAGATATAGGTGTCATGGTCAGATAACACAGTGGGCCACACTTCAGCAGCCTGCACCTCACCAACAATATCACGGGAGATATAAACAAGATAGATGCGAATGGAAGAATGACTAGTGAAATGCGTAAACGCTAAATGATCACCATAAACGTGCTCCTAAGAGTCCAATAGGTTGAGTGGCTGGACAATTGCTGCTAGCACTGTGTGTGGAAAGTGGCGTGGTAGTTGGTCTTTCGGCACCTGGGTGGAGTTGAAGTCGTCTCCCATGATCATGGTTTCTTGCTGACTCAAGAAAGCGGCGTGACCGCCTTGGAGAAGAAAGTGGAACGTTTGAGGCGACGACCCAAACCAGATGGCACATAGACTTTGATGATTCTGACGCCATCAAATGTGAGAGCCATTCCTCCAGCATCCAGGAGATAGGCGACTGCATCAGTGAAGAAACAGTCACATAAGATGATCACCACCCCACTACCAATAGAGGAAGTGTGGGAGACACATGCCATAAAACTATGGTGAGCACAGAAAAATTGAATATGCTCCTCCTGAAGGAGGGCAACTTCAACGTCAGCAGCATACAGCATTTCATGGATTAATGCCAGTTTATGGTCCATGCAAATGGTATTGACACTGACCGTGGCTATGTGATAAGTTTGTAAAGCTACCCTCATCAGGAGGGCGGGTGATGCAAATACAGATGAAGCTTGGAGATTTCCTCGATAGACCCCTGCGGAAGGGCTCATTATTGTGATGGGGGAGAGAGCTGATCCAGCTAATGGGGATCCAGTGCCCTGCAGGCCTCCAGAATGTCTATCCTCAGCATCAATGTCGTCTGAACAAGAGACAGTTGTTTCATCAGGCCAGTACAGTGGAACACTATCAGAGGTTCAGTTTGCATCAGACACAGAAGGGGGGAGGGGGACTGGAAAAGATGCAGGTGGGGGAAGGCTGTGTCCGTAGGTGGATGCTGACTGGATATGGAGAGAGACATTGCAACTTCTTGTGTGAGGGCATCAGAGGATATCACATCATCTGTAGGGGAGTCATCATCCTGTGCACACATCCAATGGAGATAGTCATCAGAAGGGGTACGGCTCTGTCTCTTTCATTTCCTCGATGACTGTTACTTCCTAAGATGTTGTTCCGTGTCTGATGGCTGATGGCTGTCATCCAACATGTGGCCAGCCAGCAGGAAATCAGAGATCAGTATGACTCCATGATCGACAACCATGAGGTCGGGACAGATGACTTATGTCTGCTGATGGCTATTGTTTGTTGGTACTGTCTCCTGGGGCAGTGTAGATGAGACTGGGAAAATGTCCATTGCATTGTCAAGAGGAGTTGACGCCGATGCCAACTGATTCAGAGCAAGTGCAACAAGCAGTCCCGCCACAGACACATAAGATAGAGGTAACACAGTGGGTGCCTTTGGAGGAGTGAGGTCTCCAATCTATGTCTGAACGAGTCAACGACAGAGACATTCAAGACAGATATGACTTTCCTGACGACAACCTGAACAAGTGCGCAGCTGGCCATTGTACAAGACAACAGCGCTGCAGTTGGCACTAACAAAATGTGATGCCTCAGCTTGCTTTTTATCTGAGTGACACTACTGAGGATACTATAAGTTTCAAATCTCTTCCACGTTTCAACAACTTGACTGACAACGCTGCTGTAAGATTTGAGGGCAGCCACCACAGTGTCTGGCGGCACCTCAAACAGGAGCTGGAAAACCCTCAACGTGCAGAGGCCACAACCAGCATGATCAACCACGACAGCTCCTACATGGCAGTCAGAACATCGGAACTTGTGATCGTTATGATGGGACCGCACAGCGCTTCATTCACCAGCTTTGTGTACACAGTGGTACTAAGGATAGGAAATTGAATTCCGAGAAGGTCTTGTGGCGGGAGATGCGTTTCATCCCGTATAAACTGTTATAACACGCTTTTGGTATTTCACGAATTGAATTCCGAGAAGGTCTTGTGGCGGGAGATGCGTTTCATCCCGTATAAACTGTTATAATACGCTTTTGGTCTTTCACGGTCCACAGGAAACATTAATTCATTCGTGTTTTGGTGACAGGAAGACGCCATGACGTAGACTCGTCCATTCGAGGCATTAGTGTTGGACACTGAATGGATCGTGGGACGGCGCCTGTTGTTTACGTCGCAGAGGTGGCGCTGCTGCCTACCTGCGGTTGAAGTTTGGGTAGGAGCACGGCGGTTTACAATTTCGTGCTTCTTCCCCGAATTTTGCATGGAAGAAACAGTATTTATGGGCGGACGTCTGCTCCTGCGAGTGGTCAGACGGCGGTGGCCCAGAATCTTCCGCGGAGTCAGATGTGCTGTTGTTGTGCAGACGTGAAGGTGCCGGTAGTGCGGCGAGCTTGACAGACTTAGGTTTAATGGGGCGTCCACGTTGGGGCCCTGGTTGTGGTTGGAAACTGGCGTAGCTGCCGGACTGCTGGACACGGCGTTCATGTAATAGAGTGGAGTAAGCTCGGTCGGCGGCGCGCATGCGTTCGCTATTTGGTCTGTCTTCATAGGCGGAGATGGCCGTTTGGACAGACAGAGGCAGCTTTTCCGTCCAAATCTCTGTGAGCGTGGCGTCTGGCATGTCGCATTCACCGACGAGAAGTCAAAGGCATCGCCACAGATGGGACGGAAATCTATCGCCGAGGCGTTCATCATAGATGAGCCGTCGAACGTTTTCTCTTCTTGTCTTGGAGACACGTTCCAGTATTGCTCGTTTAGCTGTAGCATACTTCTCGTTCGGAGGAGGTGACTTCACCAGGTCATAAATTAAGTCGACACGGTCGTGGAGGTGGTCCATGAGGCATGTGAAACGGGCGTTGTCATCCAGTGCACAGACACTGAAAGTTTGCTCGACCAGGTTGAACCAGAATTCTGGGTGGGCAGGTTTGAATGCTGGAAGTTTCGGTAGATTCGACAAACTGGCGGTCGATGAATGCGGGCAGCCGCTCGCGGATGCAGGAGTAGGCAAGTCAAAGTAAACTCTGCGTCGTGAGGGCGGTCGAGAGGAAGCAGACGTGCCGGCTGCGTTCATAGTAGCTGGAGGGGAAGCAAAATACGTTAGCAGGAAGCCCGGCATGGAGCGAAGTGGGACCGGTTGTTGCGGTGGAAGGTCAAAGTGGTCTCAGCGGTTGCTTGACAGGTTTTTATGCAATTGGTCCTCCACATCTGCAGCGAAATTGTCCATCACAGAGTCACTGATGGCTTGGTGGAACCTGATGCGCTCAAATTACTGCACTGGTGAACACTCGGAGGAACAGGCTGGCGAATGTCATTCACGTAGTGTGCGACCGGCGCGGAGTGATACACACGTGGAGCTTGCACATTCAAAAAGGCGTCCTGTTGTGGAACATTATGAAAACGATGCTCCCCACTATTTGCAGTACTTGCATTAAAGTTCGGTATCAGTGTGTAGTGGTTTCTTGTACTGCTGTGCAGCGAAAACTGAAGCACTTCAGGGCTAACAAAGCCGGAGTCGGAGATCACCGGCCTCATGTTCAAAACCACTGCAGCTGACGAGGTCCCTGCGTTCTCGAGGCTATAGGACTGAGAAAATTCACATCGAGCACTGACTACAGCTGGCGTGTTTGAATTTAGTTGCTGTTGCTGGTGAAAACCGGGCAGCGGCAGCGTGTTGTAGAAGGCCATTGTGTAGCAGACAAAGGTCCATGTGAAACGCGGAAGCTGGCATCGTAGTTGCTTTGTACTCGGTTTGACAGATTATTCAAACTTCAGGGTCACCACTGAAGGAGCTATCAAGGTGGTAAGGTAATGACACAGTTCTCTCTTCTAATCATCAATACTTTTATTACACGACAAACATACAGGTCAAAGACTAGGCGGGAACTGAGGTCCCGGAAGTATACAAAAGCAAAGATCCACTCAAAGACATAATACACATATGATGTTTCGGCCTATCAATCCATGGATCAACGCCACAGTCCTAAGTGATCAGTTACTAAGGAATTTGTTAACATTTATTATCTTTTCCAAAAAACTCATTTACTGTGTAAAAGCTTCAGTCCAAAATAATTTTTTTTTTTGGTTTGTATGTGAAAACTCTTGTCATACCTGTCTTTTTTTTAATTTCACCTGGTAGGTTATAATACATCCATACCCCAGTATGTGGGAACTTTTTTGGTAACAAGTTTTTGTGGACTGAAACATAAGTAGGTCAAACTGCTGTCTTGTTTCATAGCTATGAATGTGTTAATTTAATATTAATGGGCTGTCTTTGCATAATAGATAGGTTTTAATAAATGATATAATACTGTAAGTATAAACAGGTTGAGTTTCATAATGTGAAGTTTCTTGAAATGTTTCCTGCATGATTCATTGTATCTCAGATTGCATATTATAAGTATTGCCTTGTTTTGCATTTTAAAGATATCTCTGCTCCAGTGTGAGTCTCCCCAGAATATAATCCCATACTGCAGTATAGAATGAAAGTAAGAATAACATACTTATATAAGGACTAATTTGGTGACTGATTTGCTTAATACCCTTACGGTTGACAGCTTATTTGAGAGATAAATGATATGTGTGTTCCACTTAAGTTTTTCTTCAAGCCATATACCAAGAAACTTAATGGTTCCCACACTGGAGAGCTCTTGGTTGTTTAGAAGCAAGTTGGAGATTTCTCATTTCTGAGATGAGAGGTTGAAACTTATGTGGGTTGTTTTTCGCACATTTACGATGAGATTGTATTCATTGAACTATTCCCTCAGGAATGATATAAATGGCTTTTGATCATGGTCAGCTTTGAATGCACCTGTTACCAGGATACTTGTTTCACCTGCAAATAGTGTAGTATGCCCTCAAGTAAGCTTCGTGTCTATGTCATCAATACATAACAGAAACAGTATGGGTCCCAGGATTGCATCTTCTCATACACCATATTTAACAGGCATTTCCTCAGAGGTGTGCACAATACACTGATGAATATTAGTACTCTTTATTTTCAAATTTTATTTCAGTTTTTTTTCACTCTGTTTTTTAGCAAACTTTCTGTGGAATATGGTGTGGTCAATAACATCAAAAGCTTTAGACAAGTCTAAAAAAATACCAGTAGTAGTTTCTTTATTATATAATGATTTTAAGGTTGTGTTGATGTATGCTGTGGTTGTTATTTTAGCTTTTCTAAATCCATGTTGGTGCTCCAATATTAAGGAGAATCTATTAATGAAACTTTATAATCTGCTCTAAAACAATTTCTCAAATATTTTTGAAAGTGTGCTGAGTTGTGCTACTGGACTGAAATTAGCTACATCATTTTCTAGTTCATTTTTGTGGAGTGGGGTAACTTTAGCAACCCTTAGGGGATCAAGAAAAAGTCCATTACTAAAGAATGCATTACTTATAACAGTTATTGGTTCTTTAATGTATTACCCACAATTCTTTACAATACAATCTGATATGTTGTCACTGCCACTAGAGTATTTATTTGTTAGTCTTTTTATAACTGCAAGCACTTCAGTATTTGAGGCATTGTGGAGAAACATTGATGCTTTTATGCTTTTCATATTTGTTGGGCATTGAGTAGTGGCTCTATGGCAGTTCTTCCTTATCAGAGTTTCAGCTATTGTACTGAAATAGTCATGAAAATCATTTATGATTTTTTCTGGTTCTGATGTCAACTCGTCATTTAGAGTCAGTTTCAAAATTTTGTTTATGGCATGGTGCTTGTTGTTAGTTTCATTTTTCACAACTTTCCAAATGCCTTTCATTTTATTTTTAGATTCTGTTATTAATTTATCATTATATAATATTTTGTTTGCAGGATTTATCTTTTGTAGACAGTATAGTAAGACTTACAGTATGTCGTAAACACATCATATTGTTTCATGTAGTCCTTCAGGCAGCGATCTTTTTGGCTAGAGATTTTTATCCCTTTTGTTACCCATGACTTTGTGCATTTGTGTACAGTTCTCCTTGAATTTAATGGAAACGCAATACTGAAATAGTGAAGAAGTGTTTTATGAAAGGAATTAAAAATGCTGTTAACATTTTTTTATATATCTCTCAGTCCTCACAAGATAATTAAACACACTTATTATTTCTTCATTAAACTGTCTTTTCACTTTAGCTTTTATAGGACATTGCTTTTTGCGGTTTAAATTCACTGCTAGCATGGTCACTCTAACCTGTGTTATGATTTGAGTTGAGTAGTATTGACTATCTAAGTTTATAAAGATCTGGTCAAGAGCTGATTTTGAGCTTTCAGTGATCCTTGTTGTGGTTTCAAGAGTTGCGGATAAGTGGAATGAATTAGTTATGTTTAGCAGTTGGTCTTTGCTTTTTCCATGTTTAAGGAAGTTGATATTAAAACCTCCACATATTAGCAAAATTTTATTAATTGCATAAAATTTATTTAGTAGTGCTTCAAGGGAGTGATTGAAAATCTGGATATTTCCAGTGGGATATCTGAATTAGTTTACTATCAGTGTGTCAGAGTCTCTCAAGACAATTAAGGAAAATTCAAAATCTTTTTCTGTTAGCATATTATTGCGCTTTGTGAGGCATTTGCAGTTCACATTCTTTTTAACATAAATAACTGTACCATCTCCATTACTTTGACTTCAACATGAGTTACTAGCTAGATTATATTCTCCAATTGGTGTTTTATTCTGTTTTATCTTTTGTTAGCCAATGCTCAGTGATACAGAAAACATCTAATTGTAAATCAGTTTTCAGGAGTAGATCTGTATCTAACAATTTACTAAACATTGACTGCTCATTATGGTGCAATATTTTAAGAGGTACTAGTGTCTGTTTCCCATTAGATTGGATTAGATTAGATTTACTTTCATTCCAATTGATCCGTAGTGAGGAGGTCCTCCTGGATGTGGAACATGTCAGAAAAACAACAATACATGACAAATATTTATAATTAAAACAAATAAGCTAATCTACCATGATCGTCATTTTTTAATGAACACTAAGAGTCATTTTACAAATACTAATGCACTGAATTTAAAACAAAAAAGTTTTTTATTTATTTATAAGATAATAAACATGTAATACAACTACTGTAATACTTATTTACAATGAACACATTACTGCACTGAAATGGTGCAGAAGTTAGATTATACTTACACACACACACACACACACACACACACACACAAACACACACACACACACACACACACACACACACATTTTCAGTGAACACATTACTGCACTGAAATTGTGCAGAAGTTATGTTGTACTTATATACAAATCAGTTGGTTTTACTAAGATATTCATCAATGGAGTAGAAGGAGTTGGCCACCAATAAATCCTTTAGGCTTCTCTTAAACTGAATTTCATTGGTTGTTAAGCTTTTTATGGCTGCTGGCAAGTTATTGAAAATGTGTGTTCCTGAATAATGCACACCTTTTTGTACAAGACTAAGTGACTTTAAATCCTTGTGAAGATTATTCTTATTTCTAGTATTGATTCCATGAATTGAGCTGTTGGTTTGAGAAAGTGATATATTTTAATGACAAATTTCATTAAGGAATAAATATATTGTGAAGCTGTAGTTAGTATCCCTAGTTCCCTAAACTGGCTTCTGCAGGATGTTCTTGAGTTCACACCACATATAATTCTTACTGCACGTTTTTGTGCCCGGAAAACTTAAGCTTGGCTTGATGAATTACCCCAAAAAATAATCCCATATGACATTATGGAATGAAAGTAAGCATAGTATGCCAGCTTTTTCATTTTTATATCCCCTATGTCTGACAAAATTCGCATTGCAAACAGAGATTTGTTAAGACGCTTCAGCAGTTCTGTGGTGTGCTCCTCCCAGTTGAATTTATTATCAAGCTGTAATCCCAAGAATTTAACACTGTCCACTTCTTCTATCTTCTTGTCATCATATGTTAGACATATACTCTTGGGACACCCCTTACAAGTTCTGAACTGTATGTAGTGTGTTTTTTCAAAGTTTAGTGACAAAGAATTGGCTAGGAACCAGTGATTAATGTCCACAAATATTTTATTACCTGATCTTTCTAAGACTACACTTGATTTGCTATTTATTGCAATGTTTGTATCATCAGCAAACAAAACAAACTTGGCATCTGGTAATGTTACTGATGAAAGGACATTGATATACACAAGAAAAAGTAAGGGCCCCAAAATGGAACCTTGTGGGACCCCACATGTAATTAGTTCCCAGTTCCCTGATAGCTTGATACATGTCTCTTTCCTAATAACACCCTTTGTTTCCTGCCAGAGATATAAGATTTGAACCATTTTGCAGCATTTCCTGTTACACTATAATATTCTAGTTTACTTAAAAGGATATTGTGATTTACACAGTCAAATGCCTTTGACAGATCACAAAATATACCAGTTGCCTGCAATTTTTTGTCTAATGAATTAAGCACATTTTCACTGTAAGCGTAGATAGCCTTCTCAATATCAGAACCTTTTAGAAATCCAAACTGTGACTTTGACAGTATGTTATTTGAGATAAGATGGTTATAAAGACGACTGTACATTACTTTTTCGAAAATTTTTGAGAATGCTGGCAACAGTGAAATTGGACGGATATTTGATGCTATTTTTTTATCTCCCGTCTTAAACAGTGGCTTAACTTCAGCATATTTCAGCCATTCAGGAAATATTCCACTGATAAACAACTGGTTACACAGATAGCTTAATATGTTACTTAGCTCAGAATCACATTCTTTAATTAACTTTGTTGATATTTCATCATACCCACTAGATGTTTTTGATTTTAAAGATTTTATGATGGACATCATTTCTGTTGGGGTAGTGAGGGTCAAATTCATATTATGGAAGTTACTTGAAATGTCTGGTCTAAGGTAATCCATAGCAGCATCTACCGAACCTGACAACCCCATCTTTTCAGTAACAGTTATAAAATGTTTGTTAAAAAGTTCTGCAACACTATACACATCTGTCACCAATGTATCATTTACTCTTAATGCTATTTGTTCCTCTTCATGTCTGGTTCTACCGGTCTCCTCCTTCACTATATCCCATATTGTCTTTATTTTGTTATCTGATATGACTATCTTTTCCTTGTAATATATTTGCTTTGACACCTGTATTACAGTCTTTAATATTTTGCAGTATTTCTTATAATGTGCTATAGCATCAACATTGGAAATGTTTCGGATTGACAGATACAGTTTTCTTTTTGTTTTACAAGATACCCCTATTCCTCAAGTAATCCATGGCTTCTTTGTAGACTTTGCTCTAACCTTGGTAAGTTTTGGGGGAAAGAAGTGTTCGAATAAGGTAAGCACTTTATTAGCAAAAATGTTATATTTTTCATTCATGCCATGAGCACTGTAAACATCAGTCCAGTGAATGTCTCTGACGAGTGTCCTAAAATAATCAATTTTTGGCTTACTGATTACCCTCTTGAGCTCAGATTTAACAGATTTTATATCCTGTTCAGTATTAACATTTAACAGAAGGAACTGCATGTCATGGTCTGAGAGGTCATTGACTATTGGTTTTGTAATATAATTTTGTTCATTGGACTTTTCTATGGCTGTTTGTGAGCAAGTGGCTATCCTAGTGGGGAACTTTACTGTGGCAATTAAGTTGAATGACAGTGTTACTAACTCAAATAAGTTCTAATTGGGAGAGTCTTTAAGGAAATCTACATTGGGACAGATGACATTTTTATGTACTTTAGACTGTATCTAAAGTTTTGGGGCACCACTCACCAAGTTCTCCTCTAATGTAGGTTTATGGAGTTTATTTTCTGTACCTGTTGTATTTTGATGGGCTGCTAGCTGGGAACTGATGTTGTTCCTGCCCACAGAAAATCCTGGTTGTAGGCTCAATGTCTGCATTATCATGTGGAAGATCTTGTCACTGTTTCAATGATGCTGATCCAGACTGTAGTTCCACATTTCTTATTGTATTTTGAACATCTTTGGATGTGGAACTTGGTTGAGTTGCTATTTTTGGGCTAGATGCTGTTGCTGGTATCACATCTTGGTTTGGTCTTTGATAGTTTTGTTTTGCTGTATCTTCTTTGAACAGTGAAGATGGAGTATTGATCTTTCTTGTGGTTCCTGATCTTTCATTCATCAGTGTCAAATTGGGTAAGTCAATTTTTGTTGTGGATTTTTCTTGTGTTTTGACTTCCATATTTGCTGAAAAGTCTTCACATTGTATGTTTGTTAGAGCTGGTGTTTGCAGATTGGTCTCTACTGCTATCTCTAAATGTCTACATAATTTCTCTTTGCCTTCTGTTCGTAAGTGAAGTCCATGCTTTTATAATTGCTTCTGCTAAGAAATGTATTGATGTCCATTATTATTACATGCTCGTAATTTTTTGCAGTGTTCACTGAGAATTTGTTGGCAGCATAGTTTGTGTTGTTCAATTTTTGCACATTGTACTGGAACTGTGCACAAGATTACTTTTGTGTGGACTGTCTTTTGAAGAGACTCAATTCGGGCACATTTGAAATCCTCAAATTTCTTTGTGACATTGTTTTCCCCATCTAGAATGATGACACTGTTGTGTGTGTGTGTGTGTGTGTGTGTGTGTGTATTCATTCATCCTCCCATCTATGTTACAAACAACAACCTTTAACAGAGTGTTAGGTTTTATAACAGAAGAGATGTAGTGTTTTGCGTTTTGAAAACTGTTCATAATTTTAGCACAGTGACGTCCATGGCTGCCAGAAAGAATTAATACATTCTGACTCCTGCCGGCCATGGTGGCCAAGCGGTTAAAGGTGCTACAATCTGGAACCGCGCGGCCGCTACGGTCACAGGTTCGAATCCTGCCTCGGGCATGGATGTGTGTGATGTCCTTAGGTTAGTTAGGTTTAAGTAGTTCTAAGTTCTAGGGGACTGATGACCTTAAAAGTTAAGTCCCATAGTGCTCAGAGCCATTTGAACCATTTTGACTCCTGTTTTGACTGTGTATCATTTTTTGGGGTGCTAGTCGACAGTTTCTTTCATAGTTTTCATTTGTATTAACACTGTTGCTTTTATCCGGACACTTCATAACACAAAGACTTGAGACTGTTGGTGTAGTATTTTTGCTTCTAATCCCTTCATTCTGAGTTTCTTCCTCACTGTTTAGAGTTTTTGTAGGTTTTGTTTATAATGGTGCACTAGATATTTTATTTTGAAGTTTCATTAGATCACTCTTTTAAGTACGAATTGCTGATTACGTACTTATGATGCTCTCTTTTAAATGTTCAGTATCAGCTACACATTTAATATGTGGCATATTTTCACAGCAATGGCTGTATTTCTGCTTGGACATAACACACATCACACTTAGAGCCATTTCTTGGGCTCATACACCCACATCAAAAAAAGTTTTCATCACCCCAGCTCCCAGAACTCCTGAAGATAGACAGTGAGTGTGGATATTGTATCACAGACACAGTCCCTTTCACTGTACTGAGATGTCACTAACCCATCCAAAGATGTAAACAACCATACATGAGCAGCACCTATTAGACGGATGGGGTCCAACAGCTGATCATTCCCAGTCATTCCACCAGAAAGGAGGTACATGGCTCATGTTGTCAGAAGTTCAACTGTGCCTAGATGGTCAATACTGTGGATTGACCACATCTGCATTGTTACTTTGTGTCAGGAAGGGCTCTCAACAAGGGAAGTGTCCAGGTGTCTTGGAGTGAACCAAAGCAATGTTGTTCAGACATGGAGTAGATACAGAGAGACAAGAACTGTCAATGACATGCCTCGCTACTAATGCAGTGGATGACCGCTACCTATGAATTATGGCTTATAGGAGCCCTGACTGCAATGCCACCATGTTGAATCATGCTTTTTGTACAGCCACAAGACGTCATGTTATGACTCAAACAGTGCGCAATAGGCTGCACGATGTGAAACTTCACTCCCAACGTAAATGGTGAGGTCCATTTTTGTAACCATGACACCATGCTGTGCAGTACAGATGGGCCCAACAACATGCCAAATGGACTGCTCAGGATTGGTGTCATGTTCTCTTTACCAATGAGTGTCACATATGCCTTCAAGTAGACAATTGTCAGAGACATGTCTGGAGGCAACCTGGTCAGGCTGGATGCCTTTGACACACTGTCCAACGAGTGCAGCAAGGTGGAGGTCCCCTGATGTTTTGGGGTGGCATTATGTGGGGGCGATATACACCACTGGTGTTCATGGAAGGTGCCGTAATGGCTGTACGGTACGTGAATGCCATCCTCCCACTGATAGTGCAACCATATTGGGAGCATATTGGCAAGGCATTTGTTTTCATGAATGACAATTTGTGCCCATCTTGTGAATGACTTCCTTCAGGATATGACATTGCTGGACTGGAGTGGCCAGCATGTTCTCCAGACTTGAACCCTATCGAACATGCCTGGGATAGATTGAAAAGGGCTGTTTATGGATGACATGACCCACCAACCATTCTGAGGGATCTACACTGAACCACCATTGAGGAGTGGGACAATCTGGACCAACAGTGCCTTAATGAACTTGTGGATAGTATGGTCAACAAATACAGGCACGCATCAATGCAAGAGGATGTGCTATTGGTTATTAGAGGTACTGGTGTGTACAGCAATCTGGACCACCACCTCTGAAGCTCTCACTGGGTGGTGGTACAACATACAATGTGTGGTTTTCATGAGTAATAAAAAGGGTGGAAATGATGTTTATGTTGACCTCTATTCCAATTTTCTGTGCAGGTTCCAGAACTCTCAGAATCGAGGTGATGCAAAACATTTTTTTGATCTGTGTATATACCAGTAGTTAACTATTTCTAGACACTTTTTCCTGACACTTGATTGATGATATTACACACTGTGCATTGAAGATAACAATAAAAATTAATTTTTATGTATGTCATACATTTTTCACTCAGTTTACATTTATATATCCAGAGCTAACACATTGACTGCCATGTTGTTACTTCTAAACACGTGACGATGAAAGTATTAAGCAACTACTGCACACAGAGTGACAGTACGCTGCACAAACTCACTGTTGTACAAGGACAAAGCACATACTGTGAGTTCAATCAAGATGGAAGAGGAAGGTAACTATATGTCATTTGGCAGGAAACCAAATGAGATATATAATTCTGAGAAACATAACAAAGAAGCAAGATATTGCACGAGAAAAGTTCTTTAATTCGTAGAAGAATGAAAATATAATCAATATGGTGATTTACTTACTAAAATATGCTAAATTAGAGATAAATGACCATATATATTCATTAATATGATGTAACAAATTAAAATACTTCTTACCTATGTGGCAAGTGAATACCTCATACCCACTGAACTTGAGCACCATCTTTGGGTATGTGGGAAGCTAGTGCTCTGTAGCAAAGGGACAGCAGGGATGAGAGCTGTGTGGCTTGTGTGGAGTGTTGGAGAGGATTGCACATGAAGCAAAGAGTACTTTTTTTTTAGGTTAGCATGACCAGCTTTTGTGGTGTGTACATGTTCCAGCAGCAGGTCCTGTGTGCTAGTGCTGTTGGTATAGAGCTCTGTTGCAGTTATTGCAGTGTGCCAGCTATTTAATGTGTAGTTTGAGTGAACATTTGCTCAGCTTGTTTGCCATGCTTCATTGAAAACAGAGCTTGGGATTTGCCACTACCTGTTTTAATGGTGAGTATTCTTTGACATTTCTGTACCACTCATTTTGGCTGGTGACTCTCATGTGTGCTGCACCAGTTTAATGATTATTGACTACTAGGTGCTTAATGATTATTGGCTACTAAGTGCTCAACTCTCCTCTGCCCCGAATGTCTATTTCTCTCCTTTGTAGGCAAGCTACTGGATCTATTATGGCTACTTCTTCTTAAGCTAAAAGGGAAAATACTCCAGGGAGATCAGTCTACATTAAAGTCTTTTGGGGTTATTCATGTTTATTCTTTTAAAGGGTCTTGCAATCTGTATGTGTTGTTGTGTTGTTTTATTTTATTTTATTTTTTTTACTAGTAGGGAACTATCCTAGGTGGAAATAAAAACCTTTATGCAGAAGCATTCGTGATTTGTAATTCTTGTCAAGTTTTAGTTAATAGTTGCCTGAGTGATCCTTCGGATATACAGGAGTTCTTTTTGCTTGTTAACATTTTTAACTCACATTCTTTAGCTGAGCAATTCTTCATGGTTGAGGTAATTGGTAGCAGATGCAATGTGTCATGAAAAGAGACCTTACATTGTTTGGTATACTTGAAATTTTTTTGGAGATTAATGTTTGTGTCTTGATGCTGTTAATTAGTCTTGTTGGTTTCTGCTCTAGTCTTGAGTACAGTGATTTTTTATATGGGCCAATGAACTGTTGTTTTATCCCTGCTTTATTTAAGCGATATTTTACATATATTTTAGTTGAGCTAATGTTAACTTCAAGCTTGTCACCATGGATCAAGTCCTGAGCTTTACCTCGGAGTGAAATGTGCCATGTACAGGCTTGTACCCTGACCTCACATTTGGCCCATTCCTTGTAGTTCATTGTGATCTAAGGAACTTCTTTGAGGAAATTGCTTTGCTTGAAATTCTGGAAGCATTGTTACATTGGTAAAGAAAATTATCTTAGAATGATGATATGTAGCCTCATACTTTACTGCCACGATAACACACTCACAATCTCTAATTTGTGACTACATGTATTCAGAATTGGTAGTGAAATAGTAACTGCAGGCTCTGAAAAAGTTTGCTACAATTCATAGCAATCTGCACAAGATCTAGAAAATGATTGACAATTGTTAGTCATGAGCCTTTATCCCAGAAAGCGTTACAAGCACTTGCTGAAACTGGAAGCATCGGTTTCTCAGCTGTGAATGTGGTGATTACATCTCTTAAAATAAACTCATGTACACCATTTCCAATTAATACAATTATTATTAACTAAGAAATACAGATGCTTACATAAACAATGGCCAAGGCAAGATTGAATAGGCTAGCTGAAACAGAAAGAAAAAATGTATCAAAGCGAGTGACAAACACAAAACTTCTTGGCAGATTAAAACTGTGTGCAGGACTGAGACTCGAACTCAGGACCTTGGCCTGTCACAGGCAATCTTACAGGAAGTTTCATATCAGCACACACTCTGCTGCAGTGTAAAATTTTCATTCTGGAACAACTTGCAAAAATTTGGAGAACATTTTGTTGATTTTTACCACAATTACTGATATATATTAAGTTAGCCTTCTCTGGCTATGCATTTAACTGCCATTTACTTAAAGATTCTTAATAGCATTTGTGGTACAAAATATATACAGCTTTATGATTCATTTGATATATCCTTTTACTGTCCCATCTGATTGGGGCAAAGATTTTTCTTTATAAAATTACTTGGTGAAATCAAATGTTTCTTTGACTGTTTGGAGTGTGTGTGTAGGATGTGTATTTCATACTTAAAGCCACTTTTATACTCATGAGATATAGGCTTCATGCATTTCACTCAATTTTAGTCTGTCCACTTAACGTATATTAGAAAGTAGCAAAAAAATTACTTCAAATATTTTTCTAGAAAGAGAAAAACATTGAGAAATAGTACTTCATAATTTATTTGAGTTAAAATGTAGTTCACTCATATTGGATTATGGTGATACTTGTACATCTGAACCAGGAATCTCCAGGAAAGCTTTGCAGGACAATTGGGTTTGATACTTCCAGGTCACTTTGTGTAGGACTCCAGGAAGTTTCATTGATTGTACTGTATTTTTATTGATCCAGGCTATCATAGTATTGTACAGCTGTACATATGATGTTGGACAGGTCAAGAGAGCTATTTACAAGTAATTTTTACAAATTGATTTTTACGTTATTTTGTAGCAAGGAAATTATCTATCTTAAACAAAACAGTTGATACAAATCATAGAATTGTATGGTTGTACATATCATATTGGACAGGTCAAGAGAACATATCTGCAAGTAATTTTTAATAAATTGATTTTACATTATTTTGTAATGGGGAAGTTAGCTATGTTTAACAAAACAGTAAATAGAAATGTTGTATAGTAAAATACAAACAGCCAATACAAATGTAATAGTAAAATAATCCAGTATATTTCATAGAAATGCACAGTATATAATAATTCAGTATATTTCATAGACATGCACAGTATATAATTTTCAGACCTAATTGAACATTTATCATAAAATTGTTTACAATTTTAACCCCTTTCAAAAAAATGATCAACTGCATAAAAGCAATGGTCCAAGAGATATTTTTTTAACTTATGCATGAAGGCTCTTGGGTTTTTTGTTGCTTTGATTTCATTTGGTAAATTATTATACATTTGTATCCCAACATTTAAAACACATTTTGGTAGCAGGTAGTTCTGGACTGAATCATATTTAGGTCAGATTGCTGCCTTGTTGCATAGTTATGAATATCTCCATTGAGTTTTAATGTGCAGTCATTGTTTAACAGGTATGACTTGACAAATGAGACAATATTATAAATGTAAGCAGAGGACAGTGTCATAATCCCATTTGTTTTGAAATGTCATCTGCATGATTCATTATGTCTTATGCGTATTGCCTTTTTTTGCATTTTGAAAATATATCTACTGCCAGGTGAGTTCCCCCGAAATATGATTCCATACTGTAATGTAGAGTGGAAGAAAGCATAATATACATGTATGAGAACAGATGTCCGCAGCTCGTGGTTGTGCGGTAGCGTTCTCGCTTCCCATGCCCGGGTTCCCAGGTTTGATTCCTGGCGGGGTCAGGGATTTTCTCTGCCTCGTGATGACTGGGTTGTGTGATGTCCTTAGGTTAGTTAGGTTTAAGTAGCTCTAAGTTCTAGGGGACTGATGACCATAGATGTTAAGTCCCATAGTGCTCAGAGCCATTTTTGAGAACAGATTTTGTGGTTGATTTTTTGAGTATCCTTAAAATTTAACACACAGTTGATAGCTTTTTTGAGATATAATTTGTGTGAGTCTCCCACTTAAGATTTTCTTGAAGCCATATGCCAAGAAATTTGACAGAGTTGATGCACATAAGCTCTTGGTTATTTAGAATCACATTGGGCATTTCTTGTGAATGGGATGAGAGTCTGAAGTTGATGTACATTGTTTTCTGTATATTTTTAATCAGTTTGTTCTCGTTGGACCATTATCTGAGTGACGACATAAGTGGTTTAATTTTTTGGTTGTGGTCCTCTGTATCAGTACCTGTTATTAGTATACTCGTGTCATAAGCAAAAAGTGTGGTATGTTCTGTATCAAGCTTCGTGCTTATGTCATCAATGTATAGCAGAAACAGTATGGGTCCCAGGATTGAGCCTTATGGCACACCATATCTAATAGGCATTGTGTCAGAGGAGTGGACAGTAGATTGATGGGTGGTTGTATTCTTTTTTTTCAAAATTAATTTCAACTTTTTTGAAATCTATTTGTTAGGTAAGATTCTAACCATTTGTTTGCAATTCCTCTTATACCTTTATTTGCTAACTTCTTAAGGAGTATGGTATGGTCAATTACATCAAAGGCTTTGGATAAATCTAAAAAGATACCAGTAGTGATTTTCATATTATCCAGTGCTTTTAAGGTTTTGTTGAGATACTCATAAATAGCTGTGGTAGTTGTCTTTTGCTTTCTAAAACCATGCTGGAGTTTTGTTAATAAGGATAGTTTATTAGTAAAGTCTTACAATCTTGTGTAAAATAATTTTTCAAATATTTTTGAGAATAAGCTGAGTTGTGCTATGGGCCTGTAATTGGCTACATCATTTTAGGGCCCTTTTTAGAAGTCTTTAGTAGGTCAGGGAAAACTCCATTTGTAAAGGATGCATTTATTTTGTGGGTTAGGTGTTCTACAATGGATTCTCCACATTTCTTTACAATTAAATCAGGAATGTTGTCACTTCCATTGGAGTACTTATTCTTTAGTCCTTTTATAGCTGTAATTACTTCAGTATTGGAGACTTTGTGAAGAAACATTGATGCCCGTACTGGTATGGTTTCTATTAGTGTTTGGTGTTGAGTCTTTGATCTGTGGCAGTTTTTCTTTATCAGGTTTTCTGCTATTTTGCTAAAATAGTCATTAAAACCATTTACTATTTTTTGGGGATCAGATGTGACTTCATCATTTAGGTTTAGTTTTAATGTTTTGTTTATAGCATGCAGCTTACTGTTTGTTTCATTTTTTACAACTGTCCACAAGCCTTTCCTTTTATTGTTAGATTCCTTTATAAATTTATCTTTGTATAATTTTTTTGCTTATTGGATTACTTTTCTGTAGATTGCAAAATAGGTCTTACAATATGACCTAAGCTGATCATCGACTTCATGGTGTTTCATGTGATTTTTTAAGTCATGCTTATTTTGGCTGGAAATCCTTATCCCTTTTGTTACCCATGAGTTTGTGTGTTTGTTTCCGATTTTCCTGGATTTCAGTGGAAATGCAGTATTGAAGTGGCGGAGAAATGTTTCATGTAAGGAATTAAATATGTAGCTTACATCATTTTCTTTATAGACCTCTGCCCAGTTTTCAGCCCTTAACAGATAGTAAAAAAGCCTTATATTATCATCATTAAATTGCCTTTGCATTTTAGTTATTGTGGGATATTGTCCTATGTAATTTAAATTCGCCATCAATATTTGGGCTTCATGGTCACTACTGTAACCTGTGCTGATGACTTCAATTGAGTGGTGTAGTTTGTCTGCATTTATGAAAATCTGATCTAAAGCTGTTTTTGAATTTTTGTGATCCTGGTTGGTGTGTTTACAGTTGGGGGTAGGTTGAATGAATTTGTAATATTCAACGATTCATCTTTGTTTTTTCCAGGTGTGAGGAAGTCAATATTAAAATCTCCACTTATTAATATATTTTTGTTTAGTGAGTGAATTTTTGTGAGTAGTGCTTTGAGGGAGTGATTGAAGGTTTGAATGTTCCCATCAGGGGCTCTATATACATTCGGTATCAGTAAGTTATAGTCTGTTAAGATAATTAAGGAGAATTCAAAGTCTGTTTCTATTTGCATATTATTGTACTTTGTGAGGCTTTTGTAGCTCAATTTTTTTTTTACATAGAGTGCTGTACCACCTCCCTTACTTTTGTTCTGACAAGAATAACCAGCTAGAGTAAATTTGGCAAGTGACGTTTTTTTAATTTTGTCTTCTGTTAACCAGTGTTCAGTAGTACAGAGAACATGTAAGTGTGACTTTGTTTTTTGGAAGAGATCTATTTCTAGTAACTTATTAAACATTGACTGCACATGATGGTGTAATATTTTAAAAGATAATAGTGGCTGTTTTCCAATGGAATGATTTTTGACACCACTCACCGGGTTTTCTTGTAGTTTTGGTTCATTAAGATTTTGCTCTGCATCTGTTTTCCTTTGGTTTGCTGCTAGCAGGGAGCTACTGGTGTTCTTTCCCATAAAAAATCCTGGCTGTAGGCTGGAGGTCTGCATTTTCGTGTTGAAGATATTGTCACAGTTTCCAATGGTACTGATTTGGAGTGTGGTTGCACATTTTTTGCTGTTTCCACTTGGATGTCGTGGACTGACTGATTTGTGGCACTTGACGAGATTTTTGCATAGGATGTTGGTGGTGACTTGGTGCTGACTGTGGATACCTTCTTCTTTTCTAACACTGTTTCTGATGTTTTCCTTGATGATCCTGACTGCATATTCACTTTTGTTGTTGTTACTGATGACTCTTTAGCTCCTGGTGTTGTTGGTTTAGCTGCAGTATTGCTCATTCTTCTGATATTGTCCACCAAATTAGCTTCATTTGACCACAAATATGTTTGATGTTCTGGTGTAACACGTTTTATGGCACTTGTTGTTACGAGTGAACTTTTGATGACATTCAGCAGATTAACATACAGTTCCTTTTTCCCATTTTTATGTAAATGAAGCCCATGCCTCGTGAAGTCTTTCTATTGGAGGAAGCTATTTACATCTAAAACTCTGATGTGTTCACTGTAAGATGCCTTTTGCATCAAGTAACTGTTCATTTGGTAGATTTTGCAGTTTTCATTTGGCATGTTATATCTATATGGTATTGTGCATAGAATTAGTTGGGTGTACCTAGTTTTTGCGATGGTTTCATCTAGTGATGTCATAAAACCACATTTTGATCCATTAATATCGTTTGCACCAGCTAAGACCACAACATAATCATTTTGTCCTAGACTACACGTTTTGTTTTGTATATTGCATGTTGCTTCTTTGAATATAGCATTTGGCTTTATCAAAGATTAAATTTATAGCTGGTTGTTGAAATTTCATACAGTACTTTTGCACAGTTCCTACCATGACTATCTGAAAGTAACAGTACCTGTTTTTTGTTATTTGTAAGCTGACTCATGTTCGTGTTTGTTTTCAACTTACTACAGTCATTTTTCTTAACCATTTTTAAATTACACGAGAAGTGTTCAGAAGCACTTTGTAGGTAACCTTTGTTTACTGTTTCACATTTTTCATGTTCACTCTTTTTCAATGGAGCATCATTTCTTTTGTTAGTACAAATATTTACCACATCACTGTACAAATTTTGAACTTTTTCCTTATGTGGCGGTGGTTTACATAGAAGAGACATATAAATGGGAATTATGCTGATTTTATCTGTGAGTTACTTGTGTGTGCAACAAAACACATACCCCTAGTGAATTATTTATCTTTAATGATACTAGGAATTAAACTTTATTTTTGATATATCGATTGATATGCATATGATTATTGTGCATGTAACAGAGGCTGTATTATCATTAGGTAATTCCAGTCAGTTACACTGCCCATATATATTGTTTACAAAGTATTGTACATAGCTCTTGAACTAGTTCATTCACGTGATAGCAGATAAAAGGAAAATAGCAAAACAGATGCTGTAGGCGACATTACCTTTATATATCATCCCATAGATTACAAAGCTATCTTCATTCACACAGTTAAACTTCAGGAGTGCAGACTCCATGTCTAAGGCATTGTCAACAACTGGAATTAAAATACCTCAAAGACTGGTTTGTTGCTCATGCCACCATATTGCTAGTCAGTGGTAGTGCCCAAACTCATGATACACTCGTAAAGTTTAGCACATGTACTTTTCAGCTGCAACTTTTGCTATAACATCAATTGTCTCTTGGATGGATGATGAGGACTCATCTCATGATCACCACACCATATTATATGTGTGCAAATGAACATTACTGTTATTTACAGAGGTCTATGCTTTACCAGTTACCCTGTTAGCTTTTCAAGTGCATTTATGTATTGGTTGCTTGAAACTGACACCATCATAATTCCTCTCTGCATTGCCTTATTTGCACATTGTTTTACTTACATGTTTCAAGGCCTCACTCACAAGAAATTCAATTAGAATACAGTTACTGATGTTCTTAATGGTTTACATGTCATAACAATTTGCACATTTACAGATTTTCTGCATATCTCATTCTCATTTTACAGAAACATAATTTTTTTTCGGCTGGTGTTCTCATAAATTATTCCTAATAGAGCAGAATCACTCAATAATGTTTGGCAAGTCTCAGCATCAGAGATATGTAGTAAAATCACTACACTCATAACTCCTTTGGTAAGGGAAAAGAATAATTTCATGAGTCTGAGACCTGTTTGACATTAATTTCAGACATAGCAGACAATCAGTTAGTTGGCTGGTTGATTTGGGGGAAGTGGACCAAACAGCTAGGTCAATAGTCCCATCAGATAAGGTAAGGCTGCAGAAGGAAGTTGGTTATGCCCTTTCAAAGGAACCATTCTGTCATTTGCCTGAAGCAATGTAGGGAAATCATGGAAAATCTAAATCAGGATGCCCAGATGTGTGTGTAAACTGTCGTCCTCCCAAATGCAATCCAGTATACTAACTACTGCAGCATCCCACTTGGTTGGACAATTAGTTAAATCAAACCTTGTAGAGGACCATTGACTTTTCATTCCCTCTTACCCACTAGAATATGACAAAACTGCATTTACTTCCATGCTCAATAGTAGTAGTAGTAGTAGTGGTAGTAGTAGTAGTTTATTCATTGAGAGACAATGTATATTGCATGGATTTCGTCAAAAAATATATAGTATATATACAAATATAATAGAGGGAAACATTCCACATGGGAAAAATATATCAAAAAACAAAGATGATGTGACTTACCAAACGAAAGCGCTGGCACATCAATAGACACACAAACAAACACAAACATACACACAAAATTCTAGCTTTTGCAACCAACGGTTGCTTCATCAGGAAAGATGGAAGGAGAGGGAAAGATGAAAGGATTTGGGTTTTAAGGGAGAGGGTAAGGAGTCATTCCAATCCCGGGAGCGGAAAGACTTACCTTAGGGGGAAAAAAGGATGGGTATACACTCGCACACACACACATATCCATCCACACATATACAGTCACAAGCAGACATATACAGAGGCAAAGAGTTTGGGCAGAGTTGTCAGTCGAGGCGGAAGTGCAGAGGCAAAGATGTTGTTTAATGACAGGTGAGGTATGAGTGGCGGCAACTTGAAATTAGCGGAGATTGACGCCTGGTGGATAACGGGAAGAGAGGATATATTGAAGAGCAAGTTCCCATCTCCAGATTTCGGATAGGTTGGTGTTAGTGGGAAGTATCCAGATAACCCGGACGGTGTAACACTGTGCCAAGATGTGCTGGCCATGCACCAAGGCATGTTTAGCCACAGGGTGATCCTCATTACCAACAAACACTGTCTGCCTGTGTCCATTCATGCAAATGGACAGTTTGTTGCTGGTCATTCCCACACAGAATGCGTCACAGTGTAGGCAGGTCAGTTGGTAGATCACGTGGGTGCTTTCACATTTGGCTCTGCCTTTGATCGTGTACACCTTCCGGGTTACAGGACTGGAGTAGGTGGTGGTGGGAGGGTGCATGGGACAGGTTTTACACCGGGGGCGGTTACAAAGGTAGGAACAAGAGGGTAGGGAAGGTGGTTTGGGGATTTCATAGGGATGAACTAAGAGGTTACGAAGGTTAAACCAGCTACAATGGGGCGGCCGGGATGATTGGGTTTGTGAATTTTAGGAAGAAGGTAGAAGGTAGGGGTGCGGGGTGTCAGTGGGGTCAGGAGGTTGATGGAGTCAGGTGAAAGGTTTTGTAGGGGGCCTAAGGTTCTGAGGATTCCTTGAAGCTCCGCCTGGACATCAGGAATGGGATTACCTTGGCAAACTTTGTATGTGGTGTTGTCTGAAAGCTGACGCAGTCCCTCAGCCACATACTCCCGACGATCAAGTACCACGGTCGTGGAACCCTTGTCCGCCGGAAGGATGATGATGGACCGGTCAGCCTTCAGATCACGGATAGCTTGGGCTTCAGCAGTGGTGATGTTGGGAGTACGATTAAGGTTTTTTAAGAAGGATTGAGAGGCAAGGCGGTAATTATTCTAACAGCTCGTTTTTGTAGAGTGAAGATGTTTTTGATATTTTTCTTACTATGACCCCAGAAGGTGAGGCCATAGGTAATAGCAGAATGTATATAAGTAAAGTAAACAGCTCTGCTACATTCCCTACTACATACAAAGCTAATAACACGTAAAGCAAAGCAAGCAGAGCTTAACTTATGCGAGAGATACAGGATATGGGATTTCCAGTCTAAATTTTTGTCTGTATGTACACCTGTACACATGTACTCATTTCTGAAAGTATTTGTATGGAGTGTAGCCATGTATGGAAGTGAAACATGGACAGTAAATAGTTTGGACAAGAAGAGAATAGAAGCTTTCGAAATGTGGTGCTACAGAAGAATGCTGAAGATTAGATGGGTAGATCACATAACTAATGAGGAAGTATTGAATGGGATTGGGGAGAAGAGAAGTTTGTGGCACAACTTGACCAGAAGAAGGGATCGGTTGGTAGGGCATGTTCTGAGGCATCAAGGGATCACCAATTTAGTATTGGAGGGCAGCGTGGAGGGTAAAAATCGTAGGGGGAGACCAAGAGATGAATACACTAAGCAGATTCAGAAGGATGTAGGTTGCAGTAGGTACTGGGAGATGAAGAAGCTTGCACAGGATAAAGTAGCATGGAGAGATGCATCAAACCAGTCTCAGGACTGAAGACCATAACAACAACAACACATGTACACCTAAGAATTTTGTGGCAGCAACTCTCACAATTTCTTTATTTTGTATTCTGAGATCTAGATCAGAGTGTGACTTTGCTTTCCTGTAATGGATATAATTAGTTTTAGAGATATTTATGGTTAATTTGTTCACTTCAAACCAATTTTGCAAATATTCTATAACTCTGGTTGCAGATGTTGGCAATACCCGGTTTATGTCAGTTACTACAATGTTTGTGTCATCCGCAAACAGGGTTATAACTGACATAAGGGTCATGCCCCTTGATTCTGATGCTCTTAATCAATACTTAAGATCACAGTGGCCACACTATGCAAACATTTTCTTGTGACACATCAAGTGCATTTTTTCACTTAAATGGAAGACTAGTCACCTATGCCCTAGCTCCTGTTACCACACCAACAGCATTTGCATATGGGTTAGATATACAGTCTGAGGTACTTGCAGTCAAGGTATTTCCTCTACATAACCAAAACTTATTGGGCATTGTAATTTCTGTTCCCAATTTCTTAACATTATTAACTGAGCAGAATATTATACTCACTGTAATTAGTACAGTTGCATTATTAAAGCCTATGCTCTCCCTATTTTATAGGTTCTGTCAATATATGCATTCAGTTATTGGAAATATCTCTTCAAGTCATGATAAGGATACAGACCTTTAATTTTCCTTGTAGTCCAATAGGCCAGTAGTTAATGTAAGCCACAATATATTTAACATACCCACTGCATACTACTGTCAAAATTGGGAGCTTGAATGTGACTGACACTAGTTTGTTGAAATAGCCACTACAGGGTGAGTCTAATTTCTGACTTTTACAACATTCACAGTGGGATACTGATTATGCCAATGAGTGTGAACATCACGATTTACTTCAGGATTCTGTTGTGGATAAGTGTTATCTGATTTTGCTGACTGGAATGCGGCTGGTTCTTTGAATTACTCTGTGCTGTACTGAACTGTAGTGTGTTTTGAGCATTGGAATACCAATGGTTTACAGTTATTGTGATTATTCTTGGGGCATGCTCCATTATTTTTATAACCCAGATGGGGCCTATCATCAGTCCTTCACCTTCTCTTATGATTTGGGGAGTCAGTCTACGTCTACATCTGCATTCTGAAGGGTGTACTCCATTATTTTTATAGCCTGGATGGTGCCTATCATCAGTCATTCTCCTTCTCTTATGATTTGGAGAGTCAATCTACATCTACATCTACATCTACATCTCCACTATGCAAACCACTGTGAGGTGCATGCTAGAGGGTACATCCCATTGTACTAGTTAGCATGGTTTCTTCCTGTTCCATTCACATATGGAGTGTGGAAAGAATAATTATTTAAATGCCTCTGTGCATGCAGTAATCATTCTAATCTTATCCTCATGATCCCTATGTGAGCAATATGTAGGTGGTTATAGTATATTCCTAGAGTAATAATTTAAAGGTGGTTCTTGAAATTTTGGTAATAGACTTTCTTGGGATACTTTACGTCTATCTTCCAGAGTCTTCCAATTCAGTTCCTTCAATATCTCTGTGACACTCTCCCAAGAATTAAAAAAAAAACCTGTCACCATTCATGCATCACTTTCTATATGTGCATACCCACCACCACAAGACATCTGAGGCATTGGCAGTGGGGCAACAAATCCAGTATGAGCATTAGCTGATCAGTCGTGATTCTTGTCATACTACTGACATGACAGCACTTTCTGATTCATTCCATTCCCATTCCTATGATTATTTCCATTGCTAATAGCCCTTCCAACTTCATTTATTAAATCAGTGGAGTAGAGTAATCATTAAAAGTATTCCAATTTGGAGTCAAGTACCTGCACTAAATTTTCTGTAATGGGACTCACCAACTTGCCTTTCAGAACATAACAGATCCTATCTGCAACTCTTATTCAAATATTTCTCAAAATACTTCCTTAGGCTTCATAGTATAGGACTATCTAATTCTGGATTAAAGCATTCTTTTCTCAGTTTTGTTGAGCACATTTTGACCAATACTTTGCCAAAAAGGCATTTTCAAATTTCTCATATGTGTGACAATGTTCTGCAGTTGTGATAGCCAATAGGGCAGCCCCATCCTGGACAAAGCTTGTGATGAACTGAATCTTATGTGGGTCAGATACCATTTTACAGATTATATTCGTAAGTATTTAACAAAAATAACACAATGAATGGTTTTTTTTTCTAGTATGATACCTAAAATTGTCTATGTTTGAGGAGATTTTCCTCCAATAAGACAGATATAAGGGTGTGTCCTCACACGAAACTCCTACTGTTATAGTTTTGTGGTAATTGTCTACTGAAATTCCACATTTAAGAAATGGTTAATGCAGGAGAATCATATAAACATACTGTCATTTGACCATTGCACAGAGTCTCGTATGGATGACACAGTAATAAGCATCCCTGGCATAGAGAAACAAATGAAAGGGTTGAAATGAAATAAGTCACCAGGTCCAGATAGAACCCCAATTTCTTTTTTACAAAAAGTACTCTACGGCTTTGGCTCCTTACTTATTTTGTGTATATTGTGAATGTCTTGACCAATGTAAAGTACCAAGTGATTGGTAAAAAGCACAGGTGACTCCTGTAGACAATAAGAATAAAACAACAGACCCACAAAATTACAGACAAATATCCTTAACATCAATTTGCTGCAGAATTCTAGATCATATTCTGAGTTTGAATATAATAAATCTCCTACAGACCAAAAAGCTCTTACCTATGAATCAGCACAGCTTTAAAAAGCATTGCTTGTGTGAAACCCAGCTTGGTCTTGGTCTTTTCTCACATGATATACTGCAAACTTTGGATGAAGGGAAACAGGCTGATTATGTATTTCTTGATTTTCGGAAAGCATTCAACATGGTACCCCACAGCAGATTGTTAATGTAGGTATGTGCTTATGAAATAGGCTCCCAGATATGTGACTGGCTTGAAGACTTCTTAAGTGATGGAACCCAGATTGTTGTCCTCGTCGGTGAGTGTTCATCGCAGACAGGGCTAGCATCAGGTGTTGATTTGATTTGATTTGATTGATTTGATTTATTTCGTGTTCCATAGGTCCAACTGTGTTGGATACACAAGGACGTGGAACGAGTCAGTTTTTTACAAATACAATCTGATAATCTTATAGCATATACAGAAATTTGAGTACATAATTATATAAAAATTTATACAGTAAATTCTTTGGGCAGCAATACAGAAAAAGAAAATACATATTTTCTTAGAATCATTAAAACACTACAGAAAAGAGATATGGAGCACACACAGTTACAGAGCTCAGGTTAAATAAAATTCATAGTGGCATTATGTCAACTTGTATTATATAGTATTAAAATATTACAATTTATTTAGTTAAAAATTCATCTAGACTGTAAAACGCTTTTTCTAGCAAGAATATGTTTAGAGCTTTCTTAAACTCACTATTGTTATGAATCTTTGTCTTTATTTCGGGAGGAAGAGCATTGAAGAGTTTTGCTCCAGTGTAGTGGACACCCTTTTGTGCCAAGCTCAAATTTCTGAGTTCACTGTGTATGTCATACTTCCTCCGTGTGTTATGCTCATGATAATTACTGTTTGGTTGAAATATATCTATATTTTTACAAACAAAACATATGAGAGAAAAAATATATTGGCATGTAGTTGTGTATATTTTAAGATTACGAAAACTATTTCTACAAGAGTCTCTTGGGCGCAATCCACATATAATTCTTAAAGCTCGCTTCTGTGCAATGAACACTTTCCTTGCTAATGGCTGGTTGCCCCAAAAAATAATTCTGTACTCAATGAGACAATGAAAATAGCCATAATATGCCACTTTTGCAGTGTTAGGTTCAACACATGTAGTGACAACCCGTAAAGCATAGGTAGCAGAGCTAAGCCTCTTACAGAGATCAATAATATGTGAAGACCAGTTCATTTTCTTGTCAATGTGCACTCCAAGAAATTTTGTTGTTTCCATTCTAACTATTGATTGATTACCACATGTCACACTTATCTCTCTCACTTTTTCTGTTTTTGTACAGAGTTGAATAAAGCTGGTCTTACTGGAATTTAATGAGAGACCATTCACCTTGAACCAATTAACCATATCTGAGAGTATGTGATTAATGAGTTCCTCAAGAGTGTTGTCTGTTCTACTGCTCATAAAAATTGTGGTATCATCAGCAAATAATGTAAATTTACACGGCAGGCTTGTACATGATGGTAGATCATTTATAAAAATCAGGAATAATAGTGGCCCAAGAATTGAGCCCTGGGGCACTCCACATGTAATGGAACTCCATTCAGAATCTGAGGAAGTGTCACATACTCCACCCAAGCTATTCAACACAACTTTTTGTTTTCTGTCTTGGAGGTACGACTGTAGCCAATTGCCTGCAACACCACTTATTCCTACTAATTTTGCTTTTTGCAAGAGAATCTGGTGATCAACACAGTCAAACGCTTTGGATAAATCACAGAAGACACCAAGTGCTAGCATTTTTTCATTAAGAGTTTCTAGGACTTCATTTGCAAGTGCGTAGACTGTATCTTCTGTTGAACGGCCCTTTTGAAAGCCAAACTGGCTCTTACTGAGAACTTCGTTCTTCATGAGATGATCAGTAATTCTTACATGTATTAGCTTTTCTAGAATTTTGGAGAAAGCTGTCAGCAAAGGGATAGGTCGATAGTTAGTTAGTTCCGCTTTATCACCCTTTTTGTACAGGGGCTTCACAATGGCATACTTAAGTCTACTGGGAACAACACCTTTCTGAAGGGAAGCATTGAAAATATGACAGAGAATGTCCCTTATCCACACACAAGAATATTTCAATAAATTACTAGATATATTATCAACCCCTGCAGAATTTGTACTTTTTAGAGACATGATGATTTTTTGAATTTCTTCTACAGTGACAGGATTAAAGTGCATTTCTGAAATTGTGTTTGAATATACAGCTTGACAAAGAGTTACAGCTTCATCAACATCAGGCTTGCAACCAATCTGTTGAGTTACTGATAGGAAGTGTTTATTAAAAATCTCAGCCACCATTTTGGGGTTATCTACTAGGATACCTTTATATCTGATATTATTTATATCTTCTTTACTTGTTGTATCTCTTCCTGTTTCTTTTTTTACAATGCTCCAAATTGCTTTTATTTTATTATTAGAATTACCAATTTTCGTCTCATAATAAAGGGCTTTTGATTTCTGTATTAGTTTCTTCAAAATTTTACAGTATATTCTATATTGTTCCCATTTTTCTACATATTTACAGAATCTTATTGCAGCATAAGTTTCCTTTTTGGTTTTACATGACTGTTTTATACCTTTTGTAATCCAAGGCTTGCTTACAGAATTGGAAGCCCTGTTTCTGACCCATTTCTTGGGAAATATTTCTTCAAAAAGAGCACAGAATTCATTTATAAAACAGTTAAATTTAGTATCAACATCATCATGGCTATATACTAAAGACCAATCCATTTGCTGCAACCTGTGGTTGAAAGTTCCTTTCGCCTCTTCATTAATTACTCTTATGAATTTCCATCGAGGAAATTCTTTTTTGAACAGATTAACGTCATAAATAGTGAGAATTTGTCCATCATGATCTGAAAGCCCACTTATAACCTGCCTGACAATATAATTCTGATGTCTATTTACATCTAAAAAAATGTTGTCTATCATAGTTTGGCACTTGGATGTAATTCTTGACCCAGGGAAGTGTGATAGGACCATTGTCATTTTCTATATACATAAATGATCTGGCAGGCAGGGTGGCAGCATTCTGTGGTTGTTCATTGATGATGCTGTGGTTTACAGGAAGGTGCTGAAATAAGTGTCGTAGGTTTATAAAAAACCACATTTCTATTTGGTGTGATGAATGGCAGCCGGCTATTAATTCAGAAATGTGGTTGAGTAGGAAAAACAAACCCACAAATTTGGATACAGCAGTAGTAGTGCCTTGTTTGACACACTCATGTGTTTATATATCTGTGTGTAATATTGCAAAGCATGTGAAGATTATGGTAGGGAAGGTGCAAGGTGAACTTCAGTTTATTGGGAGAATTTTAGGAAAGTATGGTTCATCTGTAAAGGAGACTGCATACAGTATGCTAGTGCAACCTATTCTTGAGTACTGCTCAAGTGTTTGGGATCCACACCAGGTTGGGTTGAAAGAAGACAATGAAGAAATTCGAAGGTGAGCTGCTAGGTTTGTTACCACTAGGTTCGATCAGCATGAAAGTGTTACAAATATACACTGTGAACTCAAGTGGGAATTCCTGGAGAGAATAAGACATTAATTTGAAAGAACATTACTGAGATAGTTTAGAGAATTGTATTTGAAGCTGACGGCAGAACGATCCTACTGCTGCCAACATGCATTCCAGATAGGGACCATGAATATAAGATACAAGAAATTATGGCTCTTACTGAGGTACACAATCACTTTTCACTCACTCTATCTGCAAGTGGAACAAGAAAGGAAATGACCAGTTGTGATACAGGGTACGCTCTCCCACACATCATACAGTGGCTTGCAGAGTATGTAGATGTAGATGTAGATGTAGATGTATCTGAACATTCATCATCAATGCATGCATTGTTTTGCAATATAGGACTATGATAGTGGTCAAAGGCTCCATCTGCTGAGCTATATGTGATATGTGTTATCACCAATTTGACTGTTTACGATATTTAATTCCTTTTCCACAGAATCAATTTGACCAGTTAATTTCTCTTGAATCTCATGTTGCCATTTGGGCAGATACTGAATCAAAATTTTCCTCATGAAACTAAGTTAGCTCTTGACAGCTTGCACTATGGTACGCTGTTCAGCATGTATGTCTGTGACACTCCAATCTTTCACTTTCCTTAGCTCTACTTCAAATTTTTCAGTAATTTTATTACCCTATTCTTTTAGAAGTTCCTCTATTTTGCTCTCTGTCTCAGCTGATAGACTTTTTATGCACAATGCTACTTGTTTCACTGTGAGCTTTAGTCTATTTTACTCTAGTTGCCAAGCATTAAGACTTTCAGACAAATCTTTTACCTTTTCAGGAAGGTCCATGATTGTTTCCTGTAAACCTAATATTTCACTATTTATGTAATCCAAATTGGATATTAATACTTCTGTTACATGGTTAGCCGCTTAATTGTTTCAGGTGCATCAGTTTTATTCAAGCTTGAACTTTGGACTTTGTAGTGAAATAAGAGCTGCAGGCTCTGAAAAAGTTTGCTACTGTTAGTAGCAACCTGCAGGAGATGTAGAAAAAGTAGATAATTTTTCATCAGCAAGCCATTATCTGGAAAGTGTTACATGTACTTACAGAAACTGGAGCTCCCATTTCTCAGCTGTGAAAATGATGATTATTACTCTTAAAGTAAATGTGTGTACACCATTTCCAGTTATTGCAGGTATTATTAACTAAGAACTACAAATGCTTACATAAATATTGGCTACGGCAGGAGAGAGTAGGCAATCTGAAGCAGAAGGGAAAAAAAGTATCAAAATAAGTGATGAACAACTTGCAAAAATTAAGAGATAATGTTTTGTTGATTTTAACACAATTACTGATATGCGTTAAGTTTGTCTTCTTTGGCCATACATAGAAAAGGTCTGTTAATTACAGATTCTTAATAACATTTATAATACAAAATAATAATTTGATAAAACCTTTCATACTTCACTAAAAAGAGCACTTGATGTGAATTTTTCATAAAAGTATCACTCATTCATCTTTTGCATAAAATACTTCTATATCTAATATTTGCTGGCTGTATTTCTTTTTTCCAGTTTATATCATCTGATAAGTTTGCTGAAAATTGGTGTCTGGTTGGTCATAGTTTATCTTGGATACTGCTCATCAGCTGCTCAGAAAATAGATATCATGCAGCTGAGTAATAATGATGAACTTATTCATGTCATGGATACCAGCACAAATGTTTGGAGCACCATAAAGGACATTGCAGACTCAGGAGTATGTAGTAAATTCCACTTAAATTATATTTATTTTATTGTTCTCCTCACAAATAAACTGCATTCATTTCATATTTCTCTACATTAAACACAATTTACTGACTGTCTAACATTGTGCTATATGTTTTTTCCCCTTAGCTACAGGAGGACCCATTCTGTGTTTGTGATGTTAGTGACATAATAAAGAAACATGAGGAATGGATAGTTAAACTGCCAAGAATCCAGCCATTCTATGGTATGTTTCAGCCAGTTTTTCAATCAGAGAATTGAGTGTTTCTTAGTAAATGTAAAATGTCTCCCCTAAGGATTATATTTTCACACATTGATTAATTTTTGACTACTTTATTTCTCTAAACTCAATATATGCAAATTTCAATAACTTACACTTTTACAATTTTTTATGAAATTTTCAACAATCTCTGCTATTTTTACAGCAGTGAAATGCAATGACAGTCTGAATGTGATCAGAGTGCTGGCTGCACTTGGAACTGGCTTTGACTGTGCTTCAGAGGTGAGTGGTTTCATATCGTTTAACTCTTGTGAGAGTGCTGTATCAGATATGTTATACTCATCAATAATAACTTCTGTAATTACTGCATTAATAACTCTGTTCACAACCAGAGATCTAGATCTACACTGGACTTACAATACATATACCAAGAAAGAATAAGTATAAAACTCAGGACTGCTTTTCTACCAAGGAATAAAATTGTACAATAAATTTCCCAAGGAGATTAGACAGATTACTGGAACAAGCAGTGCATTCTGTACAGTAAAGGATGACTTGGGTAACACAGACCATGAATTTGGTGAAAATGTAAAACAAGTGAAAACAACAACACCAATAGCAGTGGTAATTTACTAATAATAAAAATAAGAAAAAACATCTCTGTCATTTTACTACACACTTTCACTCTATAATGTTTTTAGTTTCATTTCTTTCCTTTGAAACCCTTTATCAAAGCTCTGCAGTTGATATGCTAACACCTTACCATATTTTTGAGCTCAATGTCTCACTCATTAGGGGAGGATGCTGACTCAGTTTATCAAGCAAGCGAAAAGAGAGTTACAGTACTGAAACTAGAAACCATGGTGTCAGGTTTTTGATGTCAGCTGTTGGAGTATGAAGTAATGTGTATTTAGTGACTGTAGTGTCTGTGGTGATTGGTATTGAGTAATGAACAAGTAGTGAAGCACTAAATTTTACCTTATGAAATAAATCCTTTGCAGTAATATTTAAACAGAACACACTAGAGATAAACTGAATGAGTTTTCATTCAGGAGAATGGAAGTTCCAGTCTCCATTTGGCAAACCTGATTTAAGTTTTCCATGGTTTCCCTAAATTACTTTCTTTTTTATGTATTTATTTTCTTGTTTTGGCATATGAGCAGGACTCATAAAGCCATCATAATACATAGAATGGATAAAACATTGAAGGGCAACATACACACTGCATTTAATACATTTGCACATCATCATAAACATAAAATTACAGTCATATCATATTAGAAGTTGAGCTGCTCTTTCATCAAAAAGGCATATAAAAGGCAATATGTTCTCTGGCCTTTCAAGCAGAGTTGTGTCATAACACATGTCGGCAAGCAGCAATCAATGGTGGTCAGATGTTGTAGGAGGTAGCTTGTACTGTTGAATCTGTTTATGCAGCCATAAAAAGATGTTATTGACTTCCTCTTCTTTGCACAGTCACACAATGGGAATACAACCAGACCAGTACAGTACAGATGGTTCCTGAACCAGCCATGGTGAATGTGAGGCATCTTATAGTGTTTGTGAGACTTCTGGAGCATTGATTTTTCTTGTACCTGAAGTTAGGAAACAGCACCTTGTTCTCTTTAGTATAATCTTATTTGGAGACCAATTCCTATTCTGTGTTCCTTGACTCTCTGATGTTTGGTTTAATAATGTTTCAAAGGTCTGGAGCTGATAATCCATGTGTCTCCCCATTCTGCCATAGACAACTTATTTGTGTAACATGTCTACTATTTTATTGCAAGATATGTCACAGTTCCCTTTTACCCAGCTCTTGGTAACTTGCTGATACCTACTTGTGATCTGTAACATCAGATTCTGATGTCATATGCTATTAGATGATTCGATCTTCCACTGTGCAGATGTCTTACTAGTTCCAGAGGTGATCAGGAATCAGAAAGGATAATAAGCTCAGCACTCAAGTACCTATTGGCATATTAAAGAGCTCAAAGAATAGCCAAAAGCGTGGAGTTTGTCATAATTGTGAGTTTGTTAGTGAGCTGGGATTTCATTCCAATATGGCAGCTGTTATGCCAGTACGCACAACCACATCCATCTTCATTTTTTGAAGCGTAGGTGTAGATGAATCTTGTATTCTTATTTTTGGAGAGATACTCCATCAAACTGCATTTATCTGGATAACTACAGCCAAAGTGAATGTCAAAAACAACTTGTAGTTCCAATACACAGGTGCAGTAGTCTGTTTCAGAGCAGAGTAATTATTGTGCAGACACGCTTCATTTGAGAAATTGACTAGTATCCATGTTTGCAGCAATAAGAGGAGGAAGACTTTGTTGAGCTAGTATCTGGATGCATAACACAATTCTTGTAAGGCATAGATGTCATGTACTAAATGGTCTTGTGCAAAATTGTAACTGTTTGAATAAAAATTTCATACATAGGTATTCATGACATAGATGTAGGGGAGGGTTATTTGCTTCAACCAAACATCTACATCTACATCTACATTGTATGCCACAAGCCACCTCACAGTGCGTGACGAAGGGTATTTTTGTTACCACTAAATGATCCCCCCCTTCCCTGTTCTACTTGGAATGTGGGAAGATTGATTGTCAGTAAGCCTCTGTATTAGCTCTAATTTCTTGAATATTCCTGTTTCTGCCCCTATAGTTTCATGAATTCCGATAGGTGGCAGTGCTATATGTGGTCATCAAAGTGGCATCTGTAGTGAAGGTGCTTTGCAAGCAGAGAGCTGTCATTGTAATTCCTTTGATGAAAAACCAGAACATTTAAGATATTAGTAGGTGCTTGCAGAAAGTCTACAGAAAGCTGGAAGTGAAAAAAAGCACAGTGAGTCATTGAGCGAGGTGTCTGGCATCATCGCAAAGAGGTCATGCAAACTGATCCATTTTCCTGTGTGCCGGCTGGCTGCACACAGATGTGACTCCTGCAGTGGAATTCAGTGTGTTTGTCACTCATAAAATGCAAACAAACTTCTCTTTTTCTGTGATAATGCAAGCCCTCATACAATTCTGTAATGTGTGAAATCTTATGGGACTTATCACACAATTCTGTGCAACTGAGAGGAGCTCATAAAACTTTATTGGACTGTTCTTCCTCATACGCCCTATTGTTCAGACCTCGCATATTCCAGCTTCCATCTCTTTGGCCCATTGAAGGATGCACTCCACAGTAAGCAGTACATGGAGAGATTATTGATGCAACAATGTATTGGCTCTATTATTGACCAGTAGAATGGTACCTTGATGGCATATAGGCCATCCCAGTACGGTGGGTAGAGCTGGCGCATTGACAGAAATCATGTTGAAAACAAATGTTTTGTAGCCTAAAGAGTGGGAAATAATATGGTGTATTGGAATTTTGAATAAAACCAACCTGCTTTCACAAAAAAAGTGGGTTGCATTACTTATTGAATGCTCCTCATAGTTGTAAAGTAGTGGAATGCTTTTCCTTTGTGTGCACAATATATTGGATTTATTTATGTTTAAGGCCAATTACCAGAGCCTGCACCATTCATAAATCTTTTTCAGGTCTTCTGTAAATCGATACTGTCTTCTGGCATCACTGTTTTCTTATAGGCAACTGTATCATCTGCAAACAATCTTAAACGGCTTCTGAAACTTCCTTCTAGATAATTTATCTACATTGTAAACAGTAGAAGTCCTATCACACTTCCTTTCGGTACTTTGTAAATTAGCTTTACATCTATTGATTTCCTTCTGTTAAGAGTAATGTCTTGAGTTCTACCTGTAGGGGTGTCTTGTACCCAATTGCAAATCTGGTCCAATATTCTGTGTGTTTTCTTTTTTTTTTTTTTTTTTTTTCATTAATTAAACAGCTTTTCTGGATGGGGTCAAATGCCTTCTTGAAGTCAAGGAACATGGCATTAGCCTGAGTGCTATGTCTACAGTGCTGCAGTACTATGAAGTTTGGTGAAGAGTAGAACTGAAGACTTGCTGAGTGGTATATCAAAACCATTTTCAACCAAACCATTTTTCACCAAACCACTTTTCACCATTTACATGTGTAGGCTAGACATGGCTTGATCCGTATTCAGCAGGCCACTAAGAAAGGCACCACTTGTTGAATATACACACAGGTCATAAGCATATTGTAAAACTGTTAGTGCTTTTTGTGACACACTACTACTTGTCATCTTCAGCCCCTCATAATGGTTTCCACTTCTTACTACCAGTGATCAATTGGAATGTAAGTTGTAAACCTCTCTCATACATAAAAAGTATTACAGTGTTCTTCTGACAACAATGACAATACATATGTTTACATGTCAGAACTTGCAGTTATATGACAAGAGAAATACATTCAGTTTAACAATTCAAATTCTGGTACTTATCTGGTTGGTGCACCTATCTGCTTCTGCTTCCTCCAGCTGTTTTCAAAAGTTTGGTGGTGGGTCATTTAATTATTAAACTGTACAAAAGGTGATTTCCATTTGACCTATCAGTCACAGTTTAAAAAAAACACAGTTTGTTGTGCAACATTGCCAAGTGTCAGCACATAACAGGCTATTATCTTCCTCCACTGATGTCTCTCTCTGACCAACTGACAAAGCACTTTATCCTTCTTTGTACACAAAAACAGATGCTTTTTTATATGTGGTAATGCCACATTTACTAGTCAGTTCAAGAATTTTATTTTAGTAACTTTGAATTTTGGAATTATATGATTGTTTGGTTGGTTGTATTTAGTGTTAATAAAGCAGATACCCGAAAACATATGAACAATTGACATTTTTATGTCTTTAATTTGATCATTTATTGGTGTTTGAACTGATGTCTAATAAAGGTGATTTAGAAATATAAACACTATTGTGCAAAAATGCCTTTAGTTTGCATGCACTAATAAACATTAAAATAAAGTTAGAACCCATTCTACGTTTCCTTTGAACATAAATGCAAAAATTGTAGAGAAATTATTTCACAGAGATATGGCATTTTCTATTGTGTGATTAAATTGGTTTAATTACAGTGTGGATTATGTCTCCTTGCACTAACAAAGTTGTTAGTGTTTTTCTGTATACCTTATTTGCCTAAATTTGGAAATTTAGTCATTGTGTAAAAAAAAAAAAAAAAAAAAAAAAATGTGCCGTATCAATCTCTTCATTTATGATAAAGGAGATTTTTTTTCCAAAGGCTTGTTTCATTATGACAAGGATAAGTTTGCTCACAAAGCTGTTAGGAACATTTTGCCACTGCATTTTGGCAGCAAGCATCAATAAGGTGACATTATAATGTGTTGTTTATGTCAGTAAAAATTGCAGTGACATATCCATTGTGATTGATACTTACCTGAATATCATTTACTAATTTTATTACTGTTATGTTCATGCAAAGTCCTCTCCAAAAAACCAAAATTTGTTTTGAGGAATAAGTTGTGGTGGTCATACCAACTCTCAAGTCTATTTTTCTACATCCTTTCCAGCATTTTTTGTACACAGCTCAGAACTGTTATGGTCTATATGAGGTTGCTTCATTAGGTAGTTTATCGTGTTTTCCTATTGACACTATTTGCAATTCTGAAATTTTATTTTTGCATAGATTCACAGCCTCAATGTGTTTTGAGAATGAAAATATCTCCCAAGTGCTCTGTATTCTACAGCCTGCTTGGATCACGTTTTCGTTCTCAAAACTATTTGTGATGTGTTCCATTTGAGGATATTAGTTCCTTTACTCCAAGTGTTATTAAAAATGCTACAAAGATGGTTCCTTTCTTTCTGTGCTAAAGAAGGGAGTGCATAGAAATTTATACCATCAGTTCATGAGGCACAACTTTTTCCAGATAAGAGGACTGTGTTGAGTTTCATAACAGTAAAGCTTTCATTCAGGAAATAGTTTCCTGCCTCATCAATGTTTTGTTCAACTGGGTCTGATGCCAAATGTTTCAAGAAGTGATGCACTAACTTGTTTGGAAGCACTGGTGTACTATTGTTGCTCTAGGTTCTATGTACATGTTCAATTTGTTGCCAGATGGTAAAGATTGGTATGTCTTCATTAAGACTGTTTATCTATGCAGATTTCTTATTATTTTTGAATAGTCACTTTACTTTCACCTGAAATCAATTGGAGTTTATGTAATTTTCTTCTGAAGCGTGCCTTCTGCATAATTACATTGCTTCCTTTCATTCCAGCAATCGGGACTGATGGCCTTTGCAGCATGGTCCCTTCAACTCCCACAAACCAACCAACCATTCCAGCAATTATTGCATTTCTCATCCCACCAAACTGGAATGTTTTGGATTTTGGCCCCAAGTGGAGTGATGAGCATTAAAATTGCCTAATATTATCTGTGTAACTGGATAGATCGGAAATCTACTGATTAAGTGGCAGCAGGAGAACACACATATAAAAATATTAAAGTTTGCCAGCTTTTAGAGCCAGTGGCTTCTTTTTCTGGCAGGATGTTTGAAGGGGAAGGAAGAGGAGTGAAGATAAAGGACTGGTGACGTTTAGGAAAAGAGGTCTCAGGCCCAGAACCCTATATCAAGGGAGACTTAAAGGAAACAATGAGAAGGAAAGACTGAATTCTACTTTACACATCTAACCCTCCTCTCTTACAATGATGAATTCCTTCACATATTGCATCTATTCCTTTTGAAAATATGATCTTGCATTATCATAACAAAGGTTCTACATTCTGTTCCTTGAAATGTGCTTGTCCCTGGAAGTTATTCACAAAGCCCTAACATTGAAAGTCCCTACCTGTGGATGTAATCCTACTCTACAATAAGTCTTTCCTTCTCATCCTGCACAGTTAGTCTCCTCTGACCTGAGGTTCTGGGCATCTTTTCTGAACTTAACCCCTTTTTGTACACCTCACCAGTCCTTTTCCTTTGCTGCTATTCCTTCCTCTTCAACCTTTCTGCCAAAGGAAGGAACCATTGGCTCTAAAAGACTGCAAACTTTAATAGCTTTATACATGCGCTTTCCTGCCACCACTTGGCGAGAAAATTTTTTATCCATTCAGTTACAATATAAACTGTAAATTGTCATTACATTTATTTCATTGCTGTTTGAATACAGTGTAGCTGCAGCAGTTTTAAATGGTATCTTTTGTCTCTCATATAACTGAATTTCATATAGTTATCCCTTTGTTTATGAGAAGTGCACTCTCCCCATATTCATCATTTCTGACAGCCTCAATCTCATTAAATTCAGGAAACAGAAATGGTTCATTCGGCAGCAACTATGTTTCAGCTATCTGGTTGGGGTGTAAGAAATGTTGGAAGCTGTGTGTGTTTCTTTTAATGGAATGAGCATTCCAGCATGCTATATTCTTAATGTGTCCTGTCATGTTTGAGATCCAGGCTCAGTAGTAATTCTGCGATTATTTCTTTTATGTCATTGTTGTTTGATTCTGCATGTGGCCTACTGTCTAACTTCTTACTACATTTATTACTATATTGTATGCTATATTCTTAACGTATCCTGCCATGTTTGAGCTCCAGGCTCAGTAGTAATTATGTGATGAACTCTTTTAGTCAGTGTTGTTTGATTCTGCATATGGGCTACTGTTTAACTTCTTACTACATTTATTACTATACTGTAAATTGTTCTGATTAAGCCATTCTGAATTTCTAAGCCATCTTGAAGCTATTGGTGCTGTGGTGGATATGGGTTGTTTCCCCTCAGGATTATATGAACTCTGTTTGGCATCCATTATCTGGTACTGAATGTTCTCTTCCTATGCAGTTCTCTGCAGCACTGCTACTGTTTCTGTCTGGGCACTATTTGCTTCATTATTGCATCTTGTTAAAAATGTGACGTCTTTCACTGGTATATGTAGCTGACATTGGTAAAACATGTGGTGTCTGTTGAAGCAGCTGACTCACTTCATTATTGCCTCTTGGATTATTAAAACTGTGATGCATTTGACTTGTATATGTAGCTGACATCAGTAAAACATCGTATCTGTTGAAGGGGCTGACTTGTGGAAAAATTGTTCCTTTCATTTTGTGGTTCATGGTGTCCATATGCATCAGGTGACTAGCTGCACAAGGCTGAAAGTGAACAAATGTCTGAGAAGGCACCAAGTTTCCCATGACTGTGCCTACATAAATTATGAAATTTGCTTCTGAAGCCATGGAAAGGTCATGAAAAAGGCCAGAGGATATTCTTTCTTATTTAGTTCCAATAGAACTTGTTTATGTGGTGATACTTCATTTACTTTACAGAGATTCCTCACTGAAGCCTATAAGCATTTGTTAAATGCCTGTAGTCAGAAAAATGGTTCATTATTATACACTACCATATCAAAAAGTTTTCAGAACACAGGAAGGAGGAAGATGAGTATATTGCTTGTGTTGTGTTGTAGAGTGTGTGTGTGTGTGTGTGTGTGTGTGTGTGTGTGTGTGTGTGTGTGTGTGTGTACCAAGACCTTGGCACTTAGTCTGAAATACCATCACTGATCATAGCCACAGGAGTTGTTGGTTTTCAATTATTTAATGCTTTTGTGGTCTCTTCAGTAGTTCATTTAGTAAGATTGAAGTATGCTGGTGAAGTATGCAGTACCTATCTCAGTAAATGCAACAGATCTGATTTCAGTGGCCCAAGTTTTGCCACTACAATTCTAATTACTGTTAGGAAGAATAAACTGAATTTAATGGCCAATGATTAGAATTTGATGTGTCTCACTACTGTTATCCAGGAACTGAATGCACCTAATAGTGCAATGCACACCTAATAATTCATGAAATTGATTTTGCTTTGGTCTTGAATCTTTCTTGTGCATGGCTTCTGTCTTTTTGATGACAGAATGAGTAATTTTGCAATACTATGTGTAGTGAATGGTTACAGCTAGTCCTCTCTGTTAAACAAATCTCTCTCTTCATGATATAAGATATTTATACTCTGGATAATAGGAATAATAGCCATTTCTTCTCTTGGCTTCCATTGCAAGGGTTCCTGACAAAATGTAAAAGAAATTAGATAACAGATAATCAATTTTTTAGTAATATGTATCTGATACTAATCTGATGGCCACTATTTATAACTCTATCAGAAAAGTTTCATAAAATCACTGCATGTTGTTTAGATTGTTATACAGATTGGGAAAAATACAATCTGATGATAATGTCAGAATAGAAGACATCAAATCAAGCAAAACTTTCCAGATAACCATGGGTTAAAAATGCACCATTGTGGAGCTATGGCCATAAAATGGCAGCCAGTCAACATGAGAATGCAGAAGTTTTATCTGGTGAGTGAATATGTTTGGCTGCATCTAGCAGTGTAGTTCTGTCAAACTATGCACATAAATTCTTCTTAATGATGTCAATTATGTAGCAATATTAGACACAGGGATTTTGAGCATTTGCTGGAAGAAATGCAATTTTAGAAAAAATTTTACAATTTAATTTCTGTTTTATTTTTCACCACCGTATTAGTTCACATGTACCGATCTACTATATGTCTTTACTTCTTACAGTAAGGATTCACTAATGCTCCTATGCACCATCAAAAATTAAAACTTGTGCATTTTAGATTTCATTATTGAAAATGTAGTACATGTCATCTATGTTATTGCAGTGCTATTTCTGCAGTATAGATTATTACATCAACAAATTAATGGTGTCATGGTACTTTTAGTTTAGTTAATAGTTTACAGAGTAGATGTCACAGAAAAATCACTTTAATCATAACCAGCCATAGATAAGCATTTAAAGTTGACTTAGCTTTGATACTTCAGTTGCTATTTCAACTAATTTTATTACTAACTGCTCTCATTAACACAACAGATATTAGTTGGGGCAAGTTATTTTAAATGTACAAACTTTGGTACATTCACCACTCAGTAGCTGTCATTTTATAGTTGCAGCTCAACAGTGGTGTGTTACTGACGTATGGTTATCTGGAAAAGTTTGCACAGTTCAGTGTTCTCTGCCCTGCACTGACCTCATCAGATTGTTCTTCTCTTTCCTGAATTTTCATGGATTGGAAGTTTGTGGCTGAAAATAGTTGATAGTTAGGATTATTGTAAGATTTTTGAATTAAACAATGGAAACTCCAGGTTAGGACAGAACAGGACAGGAATAGGACAGATTGCTGCTCACCATATAACATGACCTGCTGAATTGGAGACAGTGCAACATAAAGCCTGTTACACATGCAGTTGTTGGCCAAAGCCTTCCTCAGAAAAGAAAACATACAAACATTCAGACAAGCAAGCACACACTGGCAGCTAAGACAGGTCAGAGCTGCTGGCAGTGGTGGCCAAGAATGTGTGAGGTGTGCTTGCTTGTGTGAATTTTAAATTAGCTGTACAAGTTAATGCAATTACATAGGAGTAATGGCAGAATCCCACTCATAATAAATTATGACAAATTCTGTAATTGCCCTAATCTACATACATAAAGATAATCAAATAAGTTACTGTTCTTTAGTGTTGCAACACTTCTTATACGATTTTGTCCATTCAACACAGTTTCTGATGGTACATTTATATGACACATCTAATATTGTAATGAATGCTAATTTTGAAACTTCTTGACAGATTAAAACTGGGTGCTGGACCAAGACTCGAACTCGTGCTTGGGTAGCTCAGATGGTAGAGCACTTGCCCGCGAAAGGCAAAGGTCCCGAGTTCCAGTCTCAGTCTGGCACACAGTTTTATTCTGCCAAGAAGTTTCATATCAGTGCACACTCCGCTGCAGAGTGATAATTTCATTCTGGAATGATAATTTTGTTTGTCATTTCATGTTCTTGATAACAGTGGCTTCATAACACATTATAAATGTATTCCATTGATTGTTTTGTTGTGGATGGTGTAACTCAGAATTTTAACAGTTCTTGATTAAATTTGCCTGAGGTCATTACCAGCAGTTTTGAGACAATTTATCAATATTCTGACTACAGTCAGGTGCTTGATACTGTAATTTGATATAACTTCTTCATATATTCACATAAAAATATCTACGGAGGAGTGACTTGCATGAGAATGGCTTTCAAAAACTCTAATGAGACTGTCCCAATGTGACTCCAAGCATGGTGCCTTAAATAATATTTTAACAGTTGAATGCCTAACATGTCATTATTGAAACATAACAGTTATGAAATTACAATAAATAATTGATGAGTTTGTTGAAATAAAGTAGACATTAACTAACAGAATTACAAATCCCATTTTCTGTGATTAGAATCTCATCAATCATACAAATATATTACATAAAATTATATAAGATTACATTTGTCAATAATTTTTTTCTGTTAATTTTTAAAATGCTGCTGGTTAACATTGTGCAAGGAATGCTAACAATAAAACAATAATTATAATATACATACTAAGTACATTTCACTGAACAGCTGCTCTTTACAGTGGAAACATTATGGGATTAAATATCGGCAATGTTTACATCCTTACGATAACCACATGTTTTCAGCATCAGTTAATTTCATAGTTATATAACTTATTTGATTTGTAGTTACTTAGACAAGAAGAATTATGAACATTATCATCAGTACCAGACACACACACACACACACACACACACACACACACACACACACACACACACACACTCTCTCTCTCTCTCTGAGAGAGGCAACCGGGTGGTGGGGGTAAGGAGGAGGCTGGGGCGGGGAGGGGCAGGGATAGCAATGTAGGGGTTGGGGATGGTAAAATGCTGATTCTTGGAGCATACAGGGATGATGTGGAGAGAGGCTAGGACAGCTAGCTGCTGTCAGTAGGTTAGACAGAGGGCGGGGATGGGATGAGGGGTGGAAAAGGATAGAAGTAAGTAGACTGTGGGTCTGTTAGTGGAATAGAGGGCTGTGTAGTGCTGAAATGGGAACAGGGAAGGGGATAGATGGGTTAGAATAATGACTAACAAAGGATGAGGCCAGGATTCAGAATAGCTAGTGTTGGTGGGAAGGATTATATGGTACAAGCTACAAAACTGTTATTAAAATGAAGAACATTGATTTGCACAACATGCTTGGCAATGAGGTTGTCCAGCTGTTACTTGGCCACAGTTTGTCAGTTGCCATTTATGCAGACACATAGTTTGTTGGTTATCATGTGCACATGGAATGCAGCACAATGTTTGCATCTTAGCTTGTAGATCACATGACTGTTTTCACAGGTGGCCTGCCTTTGATGGGACAAGTGATGCTTGTGATTGGACTGCAGTAGGTATTGGTGGGAGGATGTATGGGTCAGATCTCACATCTAGGTCTATTACAGGGATAGCAAGGGGTTAGGAGCTAGGGTTGTCTAGGGACGGACAAAAATATTGTGTAGGTTTGGCGGACTGCAAAATACTACTGCATGTGTGGTGGGGAGGATTGTAGATTGATTCCTCATTTCAGGGCATGATGAGAGGTAGTCATACCCCTGGGGAAGAATGTGATTCAGTTGCTCCAGTCTGAGGCACAAGGGGAATGCTCCTCTGTGGCCAGACAGTGGGACTTTGGGAGGTGGTGGGTGACTGGAGTAATAAGACAAGATCTGTTTTTGCAAAAGGCTGGGAGGATAATTACAGTCTGTGAAGGCCTCGGTGAGACTCTCGGTGTATTTTGAGAGGGCCTGCTTGTTACTGCCAATATGATGGCCATGGGTGGCTAGTCTGTATGGAAGAGACTTTTTGGTGTGGAATGGGTGGCAACTGTCCAAGTGGAGGTATTGCTGGTAGTTGGTATGACTGATATGGATTGGAGGTATTAATGTAGCCATCTTTGAGGTGGAAGTCAACATCGAGGAAGGTGGCTTGTCACGTTGAGTAGGACCAGGTGAAGCAATGGGGGAGAAGGTGTTGATTTACTGGGAGAACATGGATAGGGTGTACTCACCCTCAATCCAGATCACAAACATGTCATTAGTGAATCAGAACCAGGGGAAATGTTTGTGATTCTGGGTGTATAGGAAGGATTCCTCTAGATGACCTATGAACAGGTTGGTATAGGATGGTGCCATGTGGGTGCCCATTGCGGTACCTTGGATTTGTTAGTACGTAATGTCTTCCAAGGAGAAATAATTTTGGGTAAGGATATAATTGGTCATGGCGACTAGGAAGGCAGTTGTAGGTTTGGAATCTATTGAGTGTTGGGAAAGATAGTGTTCAATAGCAGTAAGGCTGTGGACATTAGGGATATTAGTGTAAAGGGAGGTGGTATCAATAGTGATGAACAGGGCACCATATGGTAAAGGAACAGGTACTGCTGAAAGTCAGTGGAGGAAATGGTTAGTATCTTTTACAAAAGAAGGTAGGTTGCAGGTAATAGATTGAAGATGTTGGTCTACAAGAGCAGAGATTCTCTCATTGGGGGCATAGTAACCAGCCGCAATGGGGCATCCTGAGTGGTTGGGTTTATGGACTTTAGGAAGCATGTAGAAGGTGAGGGTGCACAGGATGGTATGGGGGAGGAGAAAGATGGACTCTTGGAAGAGGTTCTGGAATGGGCCTAAGAATTTGAGGAGAGACTGGACAAACTGCTAGATTTCTGGAATGGGATCACTATGGCAGGGTTTGTAAGTGGATGAATCCAGCAGCTGGCAGAGTCCTTCTGTCAGGTAATCCTTACAGTTCAAAGCAACAGTGGTAGAGCCTCTGTCAGCAGGCAGAATTATAAGGTTGGGATCAGTTTTTAATGGTAGATTGTGGTATGGGTGTTGTTGGCCAAAATCTCACTTTGTGATAGTTTTTTTTTTTTTTTTTTTTAGATTGTGCCTATCTGTGACTCAGTATCTCTGCTATAGGATGAGTAGCAACTGTCATTTTCATAATATTGTTATCATCAGTATTGTAACAGCCAGATACCAAATAATGTGAAAATAGGCTGATAATAATGTTTACAAAGCACAACATGGCTTCATATTCTCATGTTGATGTTATATTGATGTAGTCAGAACATGTGGTCCCATTCTGCCGTATTACAAGTTTATGTGGGGACAACAGCATTATCAAATTATTTACATAATTAAAATTAGTTACAGTTAACAAACAAGGTGTTTTGTTATATGATAGACTATTATTAAACTAGAAAAATAAATATTTTTCTTAAAAAATACTGTTACTTTAAACTTTTTTAAGTTAATTGTGATACTTTAACAGAAATCATAACATAAAATTTTCACATTCCATATTTCATTAATACTGTAAGAAATCTGTAAATTGAAAATGGAACTATCTACTAAGATGTTAGCTTTAATCAAAATATCAATGAAAAAATGATATATTGTAACATTAAAGATAATTACAAAAAAATCTTGTAAAAATAATGTTGAACATCTTTGTCTGTGCTTGTCCCCAGTATAGGTCAGTATTCCTCATTGAGGGGTCTTAATGGCCTGCTCATCCTTTTAAAACTTCCCCAAACTATCCCTCTCATCTTGCCAAGGAAGAAGCTATTAGTTCTGAAAGCTAGGCAGTATGTTACAGTCTGCCTCTTGGAGATAAGTGCTGGCCAACAATTCTGCCAAATAATTTAATGGTATTGTAGTTACCTTTTTGATATGGTGTGTATTACAGTTTTTTCATGGTGACAGGGGCTAATAAAAATCAAATCAAATATTCCTGTTTACCAAATCAACCTTTCTTTTTAACATTGTCAGTAACATGTGCACCAATGAATGTTTTATATTTTTTAAAGACATTTTCTATTAATGATGGTTCATCTTAATTTAGAATTCACAGAATATAATTTTTATGGAGACAAAACTTTATCATATTGGTTTGTCACAGGCTGAAATCAATAAAGTTCTGTCTGTTGGTGTCAATCCCAGACACATAATTTTTGCACATCCTGCAAAACCATTATCCCACATTCGCCATGCAGCAGCTGTAGGTGTCAGTCTAATGACTTTTGATAGTGAATGTGAGCTTCATAAAATAAAGAACCTGTTTCCTACAGCCAGGTGAGTAGTGTAGTGGGTAAAAATTCATTTAGCATAAGGAATTAAATATTTCAGCATTCATGTGTTTTATTTCTTGTTCCATAGATATATAATAATGTATTTGCAGAATTTAGAATGATGATAATAATTACAATAAAATCACACTTAATTATTCATTTTACAGTCTAATTCACATAAAAATAATTACATGAATGCAGATATACAAGCTCTAAGATGCTATGTCCACATGGCAATGCTTAAAGTTTATCACATTCTAAAAGTGTCAAACAATGGCCAAAAAGTCTATAAGAATAGAAAGAATTATTCAAAGCTAAACCTTTAGCTATATCATTAAATTTAGTGAAGTCATCTGCAACCATGAACTGTTAGTGTATTGCGTTCCCTGAACACAGTATACAGTATACTTACATGCATGTGAGACATTGCATTCTTTATTTTTCTTCAGTGAATAAATCAGTTCAAATTAAATGTCTCTTTCTTGTAATCACCCTCTGGAAATGCCTTTCTTGACAGCTTATGGGCTCAGAGATGGAAAGATACTTACATGCATGTGAGACATTGCATTCTTTACTTTTCCTTCATTGAATAAATCAGTTCAAATTAAATGTCTCTTGCTTGTAATCACCCTCTGCAAATGGCTTTCTTGACAGCTTATGGGCTCAGAGATGGAAAGTCAGTAACTGGAAGTTTAATTTAAAACACAGCTATGATGCAAGCAGTTTTGTATTTCTGATTTATGAGTTTGGAATGAAAAAAATTTGGAAAAATATAAAAGCAAATATCATGTTCCACTTCTTGATGGAAGCAATTTTGGAAACTGGAAATCTCAATTGCAAGATATGTTAGACTAATTAGATTTATTGGATTTCATTGCAGAAGAATACACAGGAAAAGTGAAGTATCTACAAAGTGACATGGAAAAGGAACAAATTGCAAGGGACAAACAACTTGAAAGAGTCAAAGCATGATAAAAATTGTTGTTCAAGAATAAAGAACGGTTTGTGAACAGCCATTTGGAATATGTGAAAGCTTGTATCATGGCATTTCACAAACAGAAAACTTTGTGTGACACATTTTAAAGAAAAAACATCACTAGCCCATTACTTCTATGTAAATTGTTACTGCAAATGAAGTTCAGTCCCACAAAAACTACAGTGATTGAGCATTTTTTTTAGAATTTACAAGTTGATATGCGATCTTCAACTGAATGGTGCAACAGTTATAGAAACTGATGTCATGTGTCAACTTTTTCTGACAATGCCACAATAATATGTTTGTGTTGTAACTACAATTGAGCCATTATCCATGGGAAATCTGAAATTATGCTTAAGGAAAAATAGGGTCACAGCTCCTGAAAACAAGCATGTAAAGAATAAAAAGAAACCTGCAATGTACACAAAATATGTACAGGAATGATTTCAGTTATTAGAATAGAAAAGAAATTCACAAATGTTAGCAAAATTGATAGGCACAATTCAGGCAGAGAAAAACAGCTTCATTTTAAATGCCATAACCACAGTGAATTTCGACATAAGGGAAATGAATGTAATAAAAGAAACAAAAATGAGAAAGGCTCTGTAAATTCATTAAGTTGTGTCTCTCAAGAAGCTTCTGTGAGTTCAGATGCAAATTGCTTTTGTACTGGTGTCGTCTGAACTGCTGGAAGTGTCAGTTCTGTGTGTGAAGTTGTGCTTGCTTGAGTGAATGAATGTGTGTGCATTTCTTTTTATTTTTCTGTTGGAGGCTGTGACTGAAAGCTAACATGTAAGTGTCCTTTAGTTGTGCCAGTCTGGAACTCTACATGTCATCTTTTTAGTAAATAGTGATCTACACTCCTGGAAATGGAAAAAAGAACACATTGACACCGGTGTGTCAGACCCACCATACTTGCTCCGGACACTGCGAGAGGGCTGTACAAGCAATGATCACACGCACTGCACAGCAGACACACCAGGAACCGCGGTGTTGGCCGTCGAATGGCGCTAGCTGTGCAGCATTTGTGCACCGCCGCCGTCAGTGTCAGCCAGTTTGCCGTGGCATACGGAGCTCCATCGCAGTCTTTAACACTGGTAGCATGCCACGACAGCATGGACGTGAACCGTATGTGCAGTTGACGGACTTTGAGCGAGGGCATATAGTGAGCATGCAGGAGGCCGGGTGGACGTACCGCCGAATTGCTCAACACATGGGGCGTGAGGTCTCCACAGTACATCGATGTTGTCGCCAGTGGTCGGCGGAAGGTGCACGTGCCCGTCGACCTGGGACCGGACCGCAGCGACGCACGGATGCATTCCAAGACCGTAGGATCCTACGCAGTGGCGTAGGGGACCGCACCACCACTTCCCAGCAAATTAGGTACACTGTTGCTCCTGGGGTATCGGCGAGGACCATTCGCAACCGTCTCCATGAAGCTGGGCTACGGTCCCGCACACCGTTAGGCCGTCTTCCGCTCACGCCCCAACAACGTGCAGCCCGCCTCCAGTGGTGTCGCGACAGGCGTGAATGGAGGGACGAATGGAGACGTGTCATCTTCAGCGATGAGAATCGCTTCTGCCTTGGTGCCAATGATGGTCGTATGCGTGTTTGGCGCCATGCAGGTGAGCGCCACAATCAGGACTGCATACGACCGAGGCACATGGTGTGGGGAGCGATCTCCTACACTGGCCGTACACCACTGGTGATCATCGAGGGGACACTGAATAGTGCACGGTACATCCAAACCATCATCGAACCCATCGTTCTACCATTCCTAGACCGGCAAGGGAACTTGCTGTTCCAACAGGACAATGCACGTCCGCATGTATCCCGTGCCACCCAACGTGCTCTAGAAGGTGTAAGTCAACTACCCTGGCCAGCAAGATCTCCGGATCTGTCCCCCATTGAGCATGTTTGGGACTGGATGAAGCGTCGTCTCACGCGGTCTGCACGTCCAGCACGAACATTGGTCCAACTGAGGCGCCAGGTGGAAATGGCATGGCAAACCGTTCCACAGGACTACATCCAGCATCTCTACGATCGTCTCCATGGGAGAATAGCAGCCTGCATTGCTGCAAAAGGTGGATATACACTGTACTAGTGCCGACATTGTGCATGCTCTGTTGCCTGTGTCTATGTGCCTGTGGTTCTGTCAGTGTGATCATGTGATGTATCTGACCCCAGGAATGTGTCAATAAAGTTTCCCCTTCCTGGGACAATGAATTCACGGTGTTCTTATTTCAATTTCCAGGAGTGTATCTTTTCCTTACATTGTTTGTGTTTTTAATGAATCTGTTTAATAGTATTTGGACTCTGGTGTGAGTGACCACTTTTTGAATGACATGATAGGTGTTGATAATGTGGAAACACTTGAAAGACTGGTAATGATAAAACATTACTAAATCTGGATCTTTTTTTAAGGCAACATGCTTTGGTGAAATGAGTATTGTCACCTATATCAACAGAAAGGTGATTCCAATTTTGATTAAAAATATTTGAATTCTCCAGGCCTTCCCGTCGATGTGTTACCATGTTAAATAATTGGGATTCTGCCAGTTATTCATGTCCACATACATTTCCTCCCAGTAGAGTCTTCTAATGTAATTCTTCAGGCTTTCCTTGTGAGGTGTTGAGATGTTGAATAACCAGCTTTCTGCTAGTTATTCGAATAACTGGTGAAAATATTTTATTTGTTCCTGGACTAGCTCATAGCTCACTGCCAGGTCACAGACTGGAGGCAAATGGTTTTAGAGTCATGTCTGAGGCCAGAAGAGCAACTAGGTCTAAATGAATGGATGTGGAAGGCAATAACACAACCATGTATGTGGAAAATATAGTCACACCACCTAGTACGAGGTACTACTCACAACATGATACTTCATGACAGGCAAACATTACACCTCGTACCATTTGGTGTCACTATATTTTCTGCATGTATGGTTGTGTTGTTTTGGGTGATAATATGTCTGGTATTCGTTACTGTGTAGGTACTCAAATGTTTCCTCATTCTGTGTGTTTTTAGTATGTATACATGGTTCCTATGACTTTCCATGCCAGAGTGAATTTGTATTTAGTTTCAGAATTATTAAATGCTTTTGTTTTCAGGTTTTCTGTGGTGCCTGTGTAAATAGGTTATTTTTGGTGGCCAATGTAAATATTGTGTTTATGGTTGGTTCCAAGTGGCTACTGAGGTTAATTGGGGTATGGTTACTGGAGTGGAGGGGGGGGGGAGGGGGGATGGTCCTTGCAGTTTCCAAGTCTGTGGTGTTGGAATGGTTGTCTGGACCAGTTGGTCTGGATATTTAACAAACACTTCAGGTTTTTAAGGCTTGTGAGCATGTCATTAATTTGCCCCTTTCATTATATTGAGTTTGTTTGTGCAATGTTCAATTGTGATTTTGTTGCAGCTGATGTAAAGCAATGTAATTAATGACTTCAACTGCCACTTTCATTTTTGTTTTGCGTGTGTGGTTGTGTCTGGTACATTAGTAATTGTGAGTGGGGTCAGGGTCTATTTTTCTGCACCAAGGGACTTTTGGGCACATAGTTTGGTTATGCTGGTGTACCGCTACCACAGTGTAGTTTAGGTGTGTAGAAGTATAAGATACGAATTATGCATTTTGTCTGGGACATGTATGGATGCACTCAACGTTTGAGTAAGGTATTACCTGGGTGCCCATTATTATGGAATCTTTGGAATTCTTTGTTTCATTCTCATGGGTTAATATGTACATGTTCTTGGTTTTATACTGCTGAGTTTTAGTATGGGTGTTTCTTAGTTCATAGTCCAGTATGTGCAGTAGCACATATGTGTCTATTGGTTTTACTGATTGACTTTCACTGGGTTACTCATTATAGCCTATTGTTATATGTAAATAGTAGATTTGCAACATGAGATGTTCGCCAACAGTAGTTTGTTGACATATATCATGTGTACTACTTTTAACCCTGTGGGTAGATATTGACAGTGGCTGTTTAGGGATATATGTGACTACGATCATTTTGCTGGTGTAAAAGACTACGATCATTTTGCTGGTGTAAAACTACTGTCCAGTATCCATGATACCAATTTGTTGAATCTTAGAACATATTCTGATCTCAAACAGAATGAAACATCTCATATGTCTCTCACGTCCAAAGTTACTTTTGTAACACTTGCCTGATGCACCCACCTATTACCACTTACTTCAGCCCCATCACTTGCAAATACTATAACAAAAGGGCAAAACAATATTTGAGACCATCCATGTTGTATACCACGTAACATGTGATGACTGCACAGATTTTCATATAGTACTGATGGCCAAAAGTCTTCCTGAATGTGTCTTAGAAGAGTGAAATGGGCAGTTCAAGGGGAAAAACACTAAAATGTATACAAGAAACAATGTATCATAGACAAAGGCAAATTACAGCTACTTCATGCCCTCCAAAAGAAATTAACAATGTAATTAACTCTTTCATAATCAAAAACTCTCACAGAGTTGACAAGTGGTCAGCACTGCTGATTCTCATGCACTAGACCAGGGTTCGATTAGTGGTACTGCCAGATATTTGTCCTTGGGGGGAGGACTGGAATAAGGTACACTCAGCCTCATGATGCCATCTGAGGAGCAGCTTGACCAAGCAGTAATGGCATTATTTCTGCTAAACTAACAACAGTGGGGAGAGTGATGCACTGACTTCATGCCCCTCCATACCTCATCTCGATGACACCATTGTCTGAGGATGAAATGGAAGTCACTCAGGCCCAACTGGTCTATCTTTGGCAAGAAAGCATTGCTTTCCTTCCTTTACATGAAAGCTACTAAGAAAGATATTTATAATTACTAACCAGTCTGACTAGTTATCTCTTTCTTGAAGATGCTAAAAAAATTATGAGTGCTAGAACCATTCTACACCTCTCCCAAAATAAGATACTTAGTATCAATTTGGATTTCAAAAGGATCTCTCCACAGACATGCTAATTTCCAATTCAGATTCAAATTGTACAAAATTTAAATAACAAAATATTACCAACTAGTATTTTTTGCGACTTTCCAAAAGCATTTGACCATGCAGATCACAATATTCTCTTAAGTAAGTTCAAATATCATAGTATCAGATATCTTACTGGTAACTAGTTTGCAAACTATCTAGCTAAAAGGATGCAGAGTGTTGCATTAAGAAACTTAGGGAGTGTGCACAATGAAACAACATCTGGAGAATGATCGCTAAAGGTGTACTGCAGGAACTGATATTACATTCTTTCTTATTATAGAGAAATAATACTGCCTCATATATCCAAGAAGCAGAAATAGTTCTATCTGCTGATGATGCAAGTCCTGTAATCAAGCCTAACTAACTTCACTTAACAAAGGTTTATTCAACACTTGCACATACAATAGCATGGAGCGAACAGCCTCCAGCCAGAACACATAAAGTATATATACAGCTATAGAACATTCCAGTACAATTATTCTTGACATTTGTGGATACCTCTAGAATGTACTTTTCTGCAAAATTGCTCCCTCCTTAAGAGAACAGCATCTTGGTGTTACATCCTCCTAGTCCAGGAATGAGTCATCAGGACTGCATACTCCGACTCCTGATGACTGATTCTCGCCCTGGTGGTGATCTTCTTAGAACTTCTTTTGCTGCTATGCTCCTTGTCACCTTTCCGCTTGTTGCCTGTCACTGGAGCTTCGAATTTACCCTGGGTTGCTGGATCCTTATAGGGCTTCATTCAAAGGACGTGGACCGTATCTCTGATATTTCATCGTCTTGTGTCGGGGTCAAAATCTTCAACTTCATGAGTAACATCAGACAACTGTCTTACAGCCTTATAAGGTCCAAAGTAGCGCCTGAGGAGCTTCTCAGAGAGACCAACCATCCGTACAAGAGTGAAGATCCAGACGAGGTCGCCAGGCTGGTAGACAACGGGTGGTGCCTCACATCATACTTTCGGCAATAATTTATTTGAGCCTGGAGTGTGCAGAGTCGAGCTAACTGCTGAGCTTCCTCAGCTCTGGTTAACACGTGGCCAATGTAGTCATCATCCATGTCATCAGGGTGTAACGGAAACACAGTGTCCATAGTCTTGGTCTTATTTGGCGGTGTTGTAAGCAAATGTCACGAAAGGTAGCACCTAATCCCAGTTGCTCTGTTCAACATTGACAAACATTGATAGCATGTCAGCCAAAGTCTTATTAAGGCATTCAGTAAGGCTGTTAGTTTGTGGATGGTAGGCAGTCATCATGTGATGAGTTATGTTGCACTGATGGTTTATCTCTGTCACAAGATTCGATCGAAAAACTTTCCCTCAATCCGTAATTAATGACCTTAGGGCACCGTGTTTTAATACAACGTCTTCCATGATGAATTTGGCTGCCTTGGATGCTTCAGCTGTTTTCACGGCTTTTGCAATGGCACAGCGTGTCAGATAATCAGTGCAAACAATAATCCATCTATTGCCACTAGCAGACATTGGAAATTATCTGAGGAGATCAATCCCAACATGCTGGAAAGGCATTTCGGCCGGTGGAATTGGTAGAGTTGGCCAGGTGGTTTCTAAGGAACTGCCTTTCTCATCTGACACTCTCAACAGTGCGACACATAATGACAGACACTCCTAAATAAACCTGGCCAGAAAAATCTCTTGCAGATTCTAACATAGGTCTTAATAAATCATAAATTTCCAGCCTCAGGTGTGTCATGGAATTTCTGTAGAACATCTAAGCGCATGTCTTTGGGACTCACTGGTAGCCACCTCTTTATAACAGATCAAAGTTTTCTTGCCCTTTCACATCCTCTGACTGATTTCAGGCAAGCATAATTTGAGATATCTTGATGTCCTTCTTCAGCTCAGCAGAGAGATACTGGAGAGCAGCGAGACAGTCACTATCTTCATCAAAGTCTTTATGGTCTTGCACAGGGTTTCTTGAGAGACAGTCGGCATCTTGTTTTCTTCCACTTATGTACGCTATGGTAATGTCATACTCTTGAAGATGTAGTGCCCACCTAGCAAGTCGTCCTGTTGGATCCTTAAGACCTGTCAACCAACAAAGTGAATGATGATCTGTAACAACTGTGAATGGCGTTCCATAGAGATACTGTCGAAATTTGCAGGTGGCCCAGATCATAGCAAGACATTCTTTTTCCGTAGTGGAGTAGTTTCTCATGGCTTTTTGGTTATGTTCTCCAGTGCTAATCCAGTGCTTCACCATCAATTTGTTCAACTGTGGATTGAAGCATTCAGAGAACTCTTAAAGAATAACAAGTAGCTTCTTCTGTTGTTCCTTAGTGAGATCTGGTGATAGTCGAACTAGAAGATCTTGTCTCAAAGTGGTAGCACTAATTTTGCACACAGACTCGGCCTTGAAGGTTTCTATGCTGCTCAGCTGTTCTTCAATTAACAGCTCAGCATTTGCTATGCACATGCATCTTGGAGGAAACTGCGGTTCTCGGCGACAGTTAACTATCCACAGATTACCGAATCCATTCTTAAACTAGACGATAGAGGCTGGGATGACCAAGTTATTCTTCAGTGGTATGCTTCTCTTACATTCCACTACAAGATCCATGGGTTGATGCATGGCATGAGACATGACAGTTACCTTTCTAGCGCTGACTGCAGGAATGATCACTTCATCCAGCACACATGGTCTCCACACACTTGGATGCACATCTTCCTGTCCACAGTATCTCATCTCATCTAGCATAATCTTCGAGCGACCACAATCTATAATTGCCTGAGAAGCTTTCAAACAGTCCCATACGAGAATGATGTATTGACTAGACTCTTGTAAAATTATGAATTGTAAGGACTGTGTATGGCCACTTATACCCACATGAATGGTACATCTTCCTGTAGGGTTTACATATTTCCCATTAGCCACCTTCAGCAGAGATGTTTTGTTGTCGACGAATATGGTTTTCTGCAGCTGGCAATGGTACTTCTCTGAAATGACTGAATATGATGCTCCAGAGTCCACAAGAGCTTGGGCTGGTTGGCCATCCATGAGGACATCGATGTAGTTTCCTATTATTTTTGTAGTGATTGACAGTGGAGGATTTTTCTCTTCGGCGGCCTCACCTCCAAAGAAGGTCACACCCTTTAGTTTTCCAGGTTGTGGCAGCTAGGTGACCAGCTGGAGCTTCTAAACAGTGATGAAGACCTTGATTGGCATGTTGGGGAGCATACTCTCCAGCAGCTAGCTTGTGGCGATGGTGACCTACCTCATCCTGCACCCACATCTTCTTGTTCATCTTCAACGTCCCGGAGTTGGCGTCGGTTAAGATCAGTCTGCTGTCTTCTGGCACGGGCATCATCAAATATCTGCCGCCACAGTGGAAACATACTGGTTGGTTATCCTGGTTCCTCCAGACGTCAGTCTTACTTGGTGCCCAAACAGGTTCCTCATGCGGCATTGTAGGAATGTAACTGCCTGGTTCTCGACTTTTTTACTGTTTTAAAGGGAAATGAAGGTCAAGAAATTGGGTTCAATGTCTGTTCCACTTCCTCCCTTATGACCTCATGAAGTGTCTCGGTTTTTTGCTCACTGTGCAATCCAAGTGCCTTCTGAACTTCCTCTCTCACTCTCTGATGAAGAACACTTGTGAAATCAGTTGCTTCCTCCATCACAGACATCGATATGATGTTTGGAAGCCATTCAAACTTCTTGTGTGTAATTCTTTTTAGATGCATTGTCCTGATATACTGCTGTTGAAACCTCCTTCAGGAGTAGGGCTTGATACGTGTCCTCAGCAACACCCTTCATGAGATATGTAACCTTATCTTCCTCCTTCATTCTGGGATCGACTATTCTACACAGCTTCAAGACATCTTGAACGTAGGATGTTGTAGTTTCTTCTGGAGACTGTGTCCTGCTCTTTAATTTATTTTCAGCTTTGCACTTATGCCATTGTGTGTCGCCGAAATACTTGCGCATTTCCACCTGGAATAGTTGCCAGTTTGTGAACTTCTCCTCATTGTTCTCATACCATTGCTTGGCAATGCCCTCCAAGTAGAAAACTACATTAGCCAAACACACAGTGTCATCCCATTTGGCTATACGCTCATATACCTTCAGCCACTTGTTTGGATCTTGGCCATTGTCACCAGAGAACTCAGAAGGATGTCTCCTGTGGTGGCACACAGTTGCTGTCATTGTAACATACTCTTCTTCTTCTGTCTCCGATAGATTGTGATCTGTTGAATATGGCTCAAACTCGGGTTTCTCCCCATGTAAACAGTGGCCCTGTTGTGGCCTGATGGGAGCCAATGTGTCATCGATAATGTGTGGTATCACAAGTTCCAATACCTGCACCTCTACCAGAATAATGTCATGTAGAGTAGGGTGTAATTAGATGAATGACGAACACTACCTTCACATAACGAAGGTTTATTCAGCAGTTGCACATACAAGAGTGCGGAGTGAACTGCCTCTGGCCAGAACACATACAGTATATATACAGCTAAAGAACATTCCAGTACAATTATTCTTGACATTTGTGGATACCTCTAGAATGTACTTGAACCAAATATAGAAATTAAAATTGTTCAGTCCATGTGAGTTTTGAACTCACGACACTCCTTGCAACAATTTAGTATCATAACCACCACACCACAGAGCTACTCAGCTTCATCTGCAACAATATTATTGAAACTTAAATAACTGATTCTCGGCAAATGGACTGTTAATGAAATCAGATAAAACGCAATACATTTGATTTAGTACCAGTAAAGACTGGCGACATAATAGAAATAATAAACAAGAATAAATCAATTAATTAAACTCAATATTCAAAAATTTTAGGTATTTATGTTGGTAAGAGCCTGAAGTAGAAGTCACATGTTAGAGATATTCTTAAACATCTAACCTCTGCAGCTTTTGCGTTGTTAATACACTCCTGGAAATGGAAAAAAGAACACATTGACACCGGTGTGTCAGACCCACCATACTTGCTCCAGACACTGCGAGAGGGCTGTACAAGCAATGATCACACGCACGGCACAGCGGACACACCAGGAACCGCGGTGTTGGCCATCGAATGGCGCTAGCTGCGCAGCATTTGTACACCGCCGCCGTCAGTGTCAGCCAGTTTGCCGTGGCATACGGAGCTCCATCGCAGTCTTTAACACTGGTAGCATGCCGCGACAGCGTGGACGTGAACCGTATGTGCAGTTGATGGACTTTGAGCAAGGGCGTATAGTGGGCATGCGGGAGGCCGGGTGGACGCACCGCCGAATTGCTCAACACGTGGGGCATGAGGTCTCCACAGTACATCGATGTTGTCGCCAGTGGTCGGCGGAAGGTGCATGTGCCCGTCGACCTGGGACCGGACCGCAGCGACGCACGGATGCACGCCAAGACCGTAGGATCCTACGCAGTGCCGTAGGGGACTGCACCGCCACTTCCCAGCAAATTAGGGACACTGTTGCTCCTGGGGTATCGGCGAGGACCATTCGCAACCGCCTCCATGAAGCTGGGCTACGGTCCCGCACACCGTTAGGCCGTCTTCCGCTCACGCCCCAACATCGTGCAGCCTGCCTCCAGTGGTGTCGCGACAGGCATGAATGGAGGGACGAATGGAGACGTGTCGTCTTCAGCGATGAGAGTCGCTTCTGCCTTGGTGCCAATGATGGTCGTATGCGTGTTTGGTGCCGTGCAGGTGAGCGCCACAATCAGGACTGCATACGACCGAGGCACACAGGGCCAACACCCGGCATCATGGTGTGGGGAGCGATCTCCTACACTGGCCGTACACCACTGGTGATCGTCGAGGGGACACTGAATAGTGCACGGTACATCCAAACCGTCATCGAACCCATCGTTCTACCATTCCTAGACCGGCAAGGGAACTTGCTGTTCCAACAGGACAATGCACGTCCGCATGTATCCCATGCCACCCAACGTGCTCTAGAAGGTGTAAGTCAACTACCCTGGCCAGCAAGATTTCCGGATCTGTCCCCCATTGAGCATGTTTGGGACTGGATGAAGCGTCATCTCACGCGGTCTGCACGTCCAGCACGAATGCTGGTCCAACTGAAGCGCCAGGTGGAAATGGCATGGCAAGTCGTTCCACAGGACTACATCCAGCATCTCTACGATCGTCTCCATGGGAGAATAGCAGCCTGCATTGCTGCGAAAGGTGGATATACACTGTACTAGTGCCGACATTGTGCATGCTCTGTTGCCTGTGTCTATGTGCCTGTGGTTCTGTCAGTGTGATCATGTGATGTATCTGACCCCAGGAATGTATCAATAAAGTTTCCCCTTCCTGGGACAATGAATTCACGGTGTTCTTATTTCAATTTCCAGGAGTGTATTAACAGATTTTGGAGAGAAAAATACCTAAGAAGTGACATACATTTTCTTTTTTTATCAACTAGTGTCCTATGGCATCATAATCTTAGTAACTTGTCAGTGAGGAAGAAATGTTTATTGCACAGAAGCACAATATGAATAATATGTGGTGTCCACTCTAGAACGTCTTTTGGATATTTCATTAAACAGTTGGGCATACTGACAACAATCTCACACTATATTTACTCCATTATGAAGTTTGTTGTCAAAAATCAATCTGAGTCTGAAGGAAAAAAAAAATACAGTAAAACTCATAAATATAATGCCAGGAGGACAAATGGCTGTTCACTGCTCATCCTTAGTGTGGTACAGAAAGGAGTGAGGTCGCCATCCATAGAAATCTTTGACCAACTACTGGTTGATGTAAAGAATTTAATAAAATTAATGTCAAGCACATGCTGAAGTCATACCTACTTGACAACTTCTTCTACTGCGTAGAAGGATTTCAAAATGTCTATTTGTATGATATGTGTGTGTGTGTGTGTGTGTGTGTGTGTGTGTGTGTGTGTGTAGCGGAAAAAGAGAGAGAGAGAGAGAGAGAGAGAGAGAGAGAGAGAGAGAGAGAGCACTATAATTGTGAAAATGACCCGTGAAAGTGTGATGTAATCGTGATCCACAGAACATTCAGGCAGCTGCAAAATGTTATACCTAGAGAGCACCCAGTACCCATCTGCTGAGCATGTTGTACTCCATGACTCAATGGACCCGAGTGCTTGTTGTCCTAGAGGGTCCATTTGGATCCTCCCCCCACAGTACTGACTCCAGAGACATGAACTTATTGTCCACGATATCTTTTTATCGTACTGGCTCGGTAACAAACCTCCATTAAGAAACCCCTTTTGTTTATATTTCATTAATTGCTCAATCATTTACTGTTTTTTTAACTTCTTTACTCACTCCTCCCACCCCCTCCCCCTCTTGGTTCTACACTGTCTCCTTTTCCACTTTTGTGCTAGCTCTTAATTGCACTTCTTTATTTCGCTTTAATCCATAATTAGTTCTTGTTCTGTATGTCTGTCATCCTTTGAATGTGCTATCTTTGAACAACTCTCCCTGAAATCTCCAGTTCTCTTTCTTTAAATGGTGTATATCACTGGAACTTAGAGTTTCACACTCTGAAAGTAAGTTCTAGCCACCCATTCTCTCACCATACAATTTTCAGTTTTCTAATGTCAACTTTCCTTTTGTTGTAAAAAAATAAACGTTCTGTCAAAAACTCATGAAAGAAATTGTTATTCTTGGAAGAATTTATTTTCTGGAAATACTATATAGGACAATAAGCGCCAAGAGATTAGCTTAATCTGTTAATTGGTCTTTTATGTTACAGGCTGGTGATACGGATACGATGTGATGCAGCTGTAGCAAAATGCTACCTGGGGAAGAAGTTTGGTTGTAACCCAGAGAAAGATGCACCACGTCTAATGACTCTGGCCCATTCACTAGGATTAGAAATTGTTGGTGTCAGCTTCCATGTTGGTTCTGGCTGTGATGATCCACCTGCTTATCAGAAAGCTATTGCAGCAGCCCGTAAGGTTTTCGATCATGGGTTGTTTCTGGGATTTTCCATGAAGCTGCTTGATATTGGTGGTGGTTTTCCTGGCCACAAGGGCTGCTCTATGGACAGGGTAACATTATTTATCTCAATTGTTAGGAAACGTCTAAGTTTCCCTCAGACCTGGTTTTTCTTGCTGAAAGCTAATTTCTTTAATCTCATCCAGAAGGAGAACTTTCACAAATAAAGAACAATTCAATAGCTATAATAGTGCAGAAAACTGATAACTGTAATACAATGTTATACAATATGTCATTTTTCCCTCCAATTTTACAGATAGCAGAGGTGGTGAATAATGCTCTGGAAGAATTCTTTCCTGACTGTGGGACACATGTTATAGCAGAACCTGGACGTTTTTATGTTGCTTCTGCGTACACACTTGCTGCAAATGTCCACTCCAAAAGGGAGCTTAGGAATGAGAAGGATGGATCCATAACATCTGTCATGTACTACATAAATGATGGAGTGTATGGCACATTTAACTTCATATTGTATGAACCTGCTGAAGTGAGACCAATTCCTCTTAAAGTAAGTCTGGTGCAGTTGTTACACAATTTTCCTCACTGGTATTCTCAAAAATGGGTAAATCACATACGAAATTTTCCTGTACTGTTCCTGCAAAATAATAAAATGTATTAAAATGTAATAAAAGAAACTGTAATTGGCAGCATGAACTCTGCACTGTGCTGGAGTTGTCCAATGAACTTAGTAGATGAGGCAATGCCATGAGGAATGGATATGCAGATTTGCTGATGTCTGAGTCGCATTCACATCAACCGCTTTTTTTTTCAGTTGAAACATCAAATTGTATGCAATTTACACCTCTATAATATGGTACCTTGTTATTTCTTTCCCCATTACCTTTATTTAAACATTTACACATAACATGAACGTCTTACAAACATAAATGACTACTTTGTTTTGTCCATGACACAAATAAACTGCACAGAAAATAATTTTGGATACAGTAACATCGTCTGCATCCAATGAGGTACAAAACATACAATAGATGGCACATTATGTTATGCACAGTAATTCCATTATGTATCTTTGATATTCAGGCTTTACAGAGATGGTACAAACATGTACAAGCAATATTACTTTAGAGAAGATGTTCAAAGTGACCAACTTGTATTTCCAAACACTTTTCCACTCATGGATCATAATTTGCTGGACCATATGCAACACACTTGCAGCCATCATTCTTGAAGGGGCATCCATGCGAGCTATTAGGTTGTGTACATCCATGTGTGGTGTACTATAAACTTGTTCCTTTAGATGACACCACTAATAAAAGTTATGTGGATTAAGGCACAGGAAGTGTGGAAGACAGAACAATGGACCTCCACAACTAATCCCTTCTGCTGGAAATGACTCATTTAAACTGTTGCACACATTCATTCCAAAGAGTAGAGGTGCATTATCATGTTGAAACCATGGCTATCACCAAACACCATGTTGAACATTTTGTAGTGTGTCAGGCAATGTATTGCAAAGAAACATATGATACAATGGTGCATCCAACTTGTTCAGCAACAGTTAAGGGCCCAAAAGCATTCCTCCCATGATTCCAGTTCACAGGTTTATGCCAAAGTATGCCAGGAGCCACATTTATGTGTGACATGTGGTTTGTGTTCCAACCAACAATGGCTGTACATGAAATGTATTTGCAGAGTGAAAATAGACAACCATCAGCTGCATAATGAAATGACAACAGTGAAAATTTGTGCTGGACTGGGGCTTGAACCCAGATTTTATGCATATGGCCAGCAGTCACCTAACCATTAGGCTATCAGAGCATGACTCACTGCCTGAACCGAACTCCCATATGTAGTCGACCATATGTATAATAATGGTAGTTATGGAAGTTGAAAATACCTTAAAAGTAAAACTAGATTTGTCAGTCACATTATTTATAAAATATTCATTATCTTCCACTTGGTGCAAAAACCGTTCACAAATCTGTACTCATAAAATGCAGCTTTCTGGCCACTGGTGTTGAATTAATGTGCAATTTTCAATGCGATAGGGTCTGCAGCTGTGATGAATTTTTTGAATGATTTCTTGAAGCCTTCAGGTGCTATTTTCTTTATTTCCTGTACAATTGCACAGTTTCAGCCTTAGGCAATTTTCTACATCTACATCTCAATCTACATCCGCAAGCCACCTGACGGTGTGTGGCAGAGAGTACCTTGAGTATCTCTATCGGTTCTCCCTTCTATTCCAGTCTTGTATTGTTCATGGAAAGAAAGATTGTTGGTATGCCTCTTTGTGGGCTCTAATCTCTCTGGTTTTATCCTCATGGTCTCTTTGTGAGAAATACGTAGGAGGAAGCAATATACTGCTTGACTCTTTGGAGAAGGTATGTTCTCGAAACTTCAACAAACGCCTGTACTGAGCTATTGAGCATCTCTCTTGCAGAGTCTTCCACTGGAGTTTATCTATCATCTATGTAACGCTTTTGTAATTACTAAATGATCATGTAATGAAGTGTACTGCTCTCGATTGGATCTTCTCTATCTCTTCTATCAACCCTATCTGGTACGGATCCAACACCGGTGAGCAGTATTCAAACAGTGGGTTAACAAGTGTACTATAACCTACTTCCTTTGCTTTCGGACTGCATTTCCTTGGGATTCTTCCAATGAATCTCAGTCTGGAATCTGCTTTACTGACAATTAATTTTATATGGTCATTCCATTTTAAATCATTCCTAATGCCTACTCCCAGATAATTTATGAAATTAACTGCTTCCAGTTGCTGACCTGCTATGTTGTAGCTAAATGATAAAGGATCTTTCTTTCTATGTATTTTCAGTACATTACACTTGTCTACATTCAGATTCAGTTGCCATTCCCTGCACCATGCATCAGTTCGTTGCAGATCCTCCTGCATTTAAGTACAATTTTCCATTGTTACAACCTCTTGATATACTACAGCATCATCCACAGAAACCCTCAGTGAACTTCCAATGTTATCCACAAGGTCATTTATAGCAATGGTCCTACAACACTCCCCTGTGGCACACCTGAAATAACTCATACTTCGGAAGACTTCTCTCCATTGAGAATGATTCCTACAGAGTAGATTTCTAGTCTCCAGAAAAGTCATTATACTCGAACATAATACGTGTTCCAAAATTTTACAACTGATCGACGTTAGAGATATAGGTCTATAGTTATGCTCATCTGTTCTACGCCCTTCTTGAAAATGGGGGTGACCTGTGCCCTTTTCCAATCTTTTGGAATTCTATGCTCTTCTAGAGACCTATGGTACACTGCTGCCAGAAGGGGGGCAAATTCCTTTACATACTCTGTGTAAAATCAAACTGGTATCCCATCAGGTCCAGCGGCCTTTCCTCTTTTGAATGATTTTAATTGTTTTTCTATCCCTTTGTCATCTATCTTGATATCTACCATTTTGTCATCTGTGTGACAAACTGTAGAAGGAACTACAGTGCAGTCTTCCTCTGAGAAATAGCTTTGGAAAAAGACATTTAGTATTTTGGCCTTTAGTCTATCATCCTATGTTTCAGTACCATTTTGGTCATGGAGTGTCTAGACATTTTGTTTTGACCCACCTACCGCTTTGATATAAGACCAAAATTTCTTAGGATTTTCTGCCAAGTCAGTATACAGAACTTTGCTTTCAAATTTGTTGAATGTGGCTCTTTTCTATCTCTTATGATCTTGCTTGGCACATACTCATCTAATGCATATTCTATGATGGTTTTGAACTTTGTCCACTGATCCTCAACACTATCTGTACTTGAGATAAAACTTTTGTGTTGAGCCGTCAAGTACTCTGAAATCTGCTTTTTGTCACTTTTGCTAAACAGAAAAATCTTCCTACCTTTTTTAATACTTCTATTTATGGCTGAAATCACTGATGCTGTAACTGCTTTATGATCGCTGATTCACTGTTCTGCATTAACTGTTTCAAATAGTTCGGGTCTGTTTGTCACCAGAAGGTGTAATATGTTATGGCCACGAGTTGGTCTTTGTTTAACTGCTCAAGGTAGTTTCCAGATAATGCACTTTAAAAAATTTCACTGGATTCTTTGTCCCTGCCACCCATTATAAATGTTTGAGTTTCCCAGTCTATATCTGGTAAATTGAAATCTCCACCCAAAACTATAACATGGTCAGAAAATCGACTCAAAATATTTTTCCAAATTTTCCTTCAGGTGTTCTGTCACAACAGCTTCTGAACCAAGGGGCCTATAGAGACATCCAATTACCATGTTTGAGCCTGCTTTAATCATAACCTTCACCCAAATTATTTCACATTTTGGAACTCCATCAATTTCCTTTGATACTATTGCACTTTTTATCACTATAAACACACATCCCCCTTCACTGTCTAGTCTGTCTCTGTGGTATACATTCCAATCTGAGTTTAGAATTTCATTATTGTTTACATCTGGTTTCAGCCAAATTTCCATCCCTAGTACTATATGGGCACTGTGACAGTTTATTTTCAAGTATTTTATGGGTGATTTTTTGCTAACAGATTATATCGTATATGTCATTGCTCCTGTAACATCATGTTATGCTCATAAATTGGTTCGAGGTGGTCATGCTATTTTAGGAGCATGTAACTCTCGAGACGTTGTTGCAAAGCTATCATCCATAAAATACTGAAAATGATCTAAGGCTGAAATTGTACAATTGTACAGGAAATAAAGAAAATGGCAGCTGAAGACTTCAAGAAATCATTCAAATAATGTGCAATTATACAGATGCAGTTCTGTATCATGCAACACTTCAACAACCAGTCTTTGAGATATCTGTAACTGCCTTGCAATATCATATGTACTTCAGTGGCGTGACTGGTGAATGATGTCTGTCCATTACTTGTGGACAAAGATTACTGAGTTCCCAAAGGTGTTGCTCCAGGTGATGAAAAACATTCTTATCAGGACTGTGCCTTTGAGGGTACCGTGCAGCATACACACAAGCAGCAGTAGCAGCAGCTTTGTTGTTGGATGTACCTAGCAGCAAAAGAGTACTGACATACTCATCATTTGTGTACTCCATCAGAAAGTCAACCTACATGAACTTGAGAGGACCAGTTATAGTTGTCCACTGCATGGTTAATAGACATATGTTTGCAGTTTAATGGATCCTGCTATCATGTGATGAGACGTTTCTGAACTGGGTGTAGTTACCCTAAAGCAACTTAATATGCTGTTGAGAGGTAGGGCTGCGCCAGAAAGCAAGAAATTAGAGTTCACAGTTGAAAACATGTATAAACTTTTATTTAAATAAAACTCAACAAGCTTGTGACATCAGTAAAATAGCTTTTAAAAACAAGAAATTAAACAACTTGTGAAATATTAATGAGGAAATGAGATTAGCAGTTGACATCAACAAAAGATGTTTAAACAATTATGAAAAAAAGCAATTTATCAAGCATTAGCAGGTATCTAAAGTGAGCCAAGCTGCATATTAATAATGACACCTCACTATTTACAAAAATTTTCAAATGGCTTTTAAATATAAAACCTCAAATGACTGCAGCAGATTTGGTAACACACTATCAATGCATCATGTCTATTGGTGACATAAGTTCAGGACCAAGAGAACATATACAGATACAATTCAGCCTGACAACAGGTGGGATAACTCGACAGACAGGATGGGCGTTGTGAATTTGCCACCCTCAGGTGTGCTGCTGGATGGGGCAGGTCCTGTACAACATTAACTACAACAGACTAAGAACTAACTTTAGTAAACTATTAACAGTGCACTGGTTTACACAGGGCAGGACATATTTCATTATATTACCATTTAAAAGCCAAACATAAATAAATAAAAAACAAACATCTGATCAATCAGCGAATATGGTGACAAGCAACAAATCACTTAAAAACTGGGTAGCACTCTTATTACAGGAACGAGAAAACCAATAAAGCTTACTTGCCCCCATAGCTAATTGGCAAACAGTTACTTGTACTAATTATGCAGTGTAAACAGTCATTAAACACTATTTTTAAATGGAAGAAGATTCAAACTCAATGACTTCTAACGTGTTTTGCAGTACGACACTGGCTAAGCAATGAAAGCTTGATTTACCAGGTTGTCTGAAAAAACTAGAGTGGAAATGTGCATTCTTATTTTAGCAGAATTTATCATATAAAATCTGAAGGCTGGTCAACTAACAACCCCACCAAAATGTTTTACAAATACTTAACTAAAATTATTTCAGTGAAAATGCACTAGAAATATGACCAATTTAAACAGATATTTCTGATTAACATAACTCCACAAGCTCTGTAACACAGACCATACAACTTCCACACATTTCACAAACAGTTGCAACTAACATCTGTAATGAAGCAGACTTGCTTCCATTAATGTAAACTTCAGTTCTTTCAGACTGAACCCCTACAAACAGCAAACACAACAGACCTTCCAGGAAGGAGAAGCTAGTTGCCGCACTGTAGCTTTAGCAAAACAAGGTGGAGAAGCCACACAAACAGTCTCACCAAAATATTTGATGAATCAGTAGTGAAGTGGCACACAAAATCTCAACATGCTCAGCACAGGAAAATTTTCAGAGTCCCATTGCCACCACAGCCAATCCAAAACTCCATCTTCACAGGATGAGGTCTGTGCTCCGCAAAAGCTGTTTACCATTGGCTAAAGACACTGGAAGTAAGCTAGCCTCATGCCCCACAAGTGCTCCTTCCAATTCAGCCCCCAAATTCTAACTGACCTCCTTCGTGCCAGCCAAAGCTCTTTGCATGGAGAACCACCAAATATTGTGCATCGCTACTGTGGTCTAGTGATTTGCTGATCAATGCACACTGACATGGCATAGTTATAATGTTAAAAAAACAGGTGTTCTCCAATGTTTCATAATGTGGCTCTATAGGAAAATGGTGTGTATGACCTTTCAGTGGCTTATTTGTCTATTGTTATTATGTTTCTACATTTACTACACACAGTGATGGGCAAAACTTAAGAATGGGTGTAGCTTTTGCATGATATGTTAACTTCAAAATGGCATACCTTGTTGAAACTTGAACCATATATAGAAAGTACTTCTACAGTACAGTGTGTGAGGTCCCTGAAACAAATATTCAAAAAGATGAACACAGTTAACACTTTTATTCAATGACAATTATTAATTGAAGGCACTGCTGTTGATGATAGTCAACTGGACTTTACAAAAGGTGGGACATGGTTCTTAATAGGTTGTGTGATCATCACAGATGCCATGCATGGTCTGCATAGTGCTCCCTTGTTGGCCACAAGGTTGGCAAGGAATTCTTATGGTAAGGTGTTCCATCCATCCACCAGCACGGCTGACAACTATGGGATGGTCGTTGTGTAATGTAACCATATTTACCTTCACTAGTATGCCTCTGTCTAACTGTGCCCCCATTTAATCTGACTGAAAAGTGATTGTCAAAAGTAGGCTATTTCAAATGATGTCTACACCAGGTTTGCAGTTTAAACACTTTAATTGCACTTTGATGTTGAATAACCCACTGTTTATGGCCAGATCATGTCTTATCTATCATAATTTATGGACAGGTAAATGGCTAGCCACGAACTGCATTTGGTTGATGCTCTATAGCATGATTGTCTGAGTGCAGTAACCTAACACTAAAGTGACACAAAAGTTTACATTTGGCAAAAATATAAGTAACACTGTCACTGATTAAAGTTCTTTAATGACTGTCTCAGAAATCTGACAATCAAATCAACCCAAAAATTATGTGCACAATAAGTGTCTTTTGGAAATAACACACTTCACAGTCTGAGCCTGCTGTCACAGTAAACATTATCAAAGATTAACACAGTTCATTAAATTAATTACTAGTCCATCATTACAAAAATGATCATCAAAAGAAGAAATGCCAAAGTGTATGTGGTACTTTTCCTCATTTTGGTGGATGTAGATGTTATTCCTTTTACAACTCTCTTCGGTCTGACTAAAATGACTTCTGAGCAACTTCTTTTATAAGTTTGCAATAATTAGAACTACATTTTGTATTGCTGCGCTCACTGGCTTTTTACAAATTGCAATTAAAGATTTACATTTCTGATTAACTGAACAGTACAGGGAGATTCTTCTGAATTAGAACTTTAAGATACAACAATAATTGCTACTGAATTATACTGTCTAGTTTGCCAAAATATGGCAGTCTATTTCAGTAACAATGTTTTAACTATGAATGCTTATTATTATGAAACTAATTGAGGGCAGAGTTTGTGAATACAGTTTCAACAGTAGCTGCACAAATGTAACCATCCTTTATAACACTTTTTTATCTACTTGATCAAGCAGTTAGCAATTAGGTTTATGTTCACATATGAACAATGATAACAAAGTTTGAAATTACTCCTATTTTGTAATAAGCACATTTTTTTTTTGATAAACTAGTCACACCAATGGACTATAATTAACCAAATATAATGGATAATAAAGTTAAGTTGGATAAGCCCTCAGTTAATATTGAAGATTTTTGAACTGTACTCATATCATATAACTGATTGTATCAATGACATTTGCAAAAAATTAAAAATACTGTGGTGGGGGGAGGGGGCAGGGAGAAGAAAAGGGGAATAGGTAGACCAGTCCAACTGCACAATATCCTCTTGTTCCAGGAGATCCTTCACCAGCACTGTCCGATGAGGCTGTGCATTGCCATCCATAAAAAATGAAGTCAAGACTAAATGTACATGTGGAAAAAAAGAATAGTGTCACAATACTGTTGACTGCCAATTGTATTGTGCTGAAGATTTGGAGGTCAATACTCCAATCCTATGCAACACTATGCCTTCCCACAGTATAACACCTGGACCACCACAACCATCATGTTCGACAATGTCCCTGGGTCTTCTCACTTCTCGCCATACGAGGTTACATAATGCACCAAGCAACACTGTCAGACATGATTGTTTTGGTAGTCCAGGTATTATAGTGTGGGGAGACATAATCTTGCATGAATGTACTGATCTCAAATCTTTGAACACAGTACACTCACTGGTCAATGTTACTGTAAAACTGTACTATTTCCACATGTGCTTCTTTACATCAGTGTATCTGGTGCTGACTTCATTTTTATGTATGACAGTGCATGACCACATTGAACAGTGCTGGTTGAAGAGCTCTTGGAACGAGAGGATGTTTGGTGAATGGACCAATGTACTCATTCTCCTGATGTAAATCCCATCAAGTACCTGTGGGATGCATTGGGGAGATTTACAGCAGTATGTTCACATGCAACAACAACCATCTAGCAGTTGTCAACTGCACTGGTGGAGGAATGAAACATCCTACCATAAGAACTTCTTGCAACCTTGTGGCCAGCAGGGGGGCACATTGCAGGCAATGAGTATCCATCTGTCTTAATCACACATCCTATTAAGAACCATGTCCTGCCTTTTGTAATATTTAGGAGCCATCTTAACTCATAGTGACTTCAGTGTAATGCTTATCTTTTAATAAAAGTGACATTTCTGTTTGTCTAACTGTGCAGTTCTTTCAGTTACCTTCTGTACTATGCTGTAGCAGTTCTTTCTATGTATGGTCCAAGTTTCATCAAGCTATATCACTTGTCAGCAAAACATGCGAAAGTTACTTTCATCCTTAAGTTTTACACACCAGTGTACTAGGAACATAAATCATATTCTTCTTTATAAAATATATTTGATTGTGTGGCTAATGGTTTGATGTACTATATGGGTTATAACTGGAACAGCCATTTCTAGTTGATGCCATTATTACAGCAGACACACACTGTTTCTTAAGTGGTATTGTTTAATGTAGTGTAATTAGTACACATGCCGTACAAAGTTGTGTTCTTTGTTTTGCTGCTGCTGCAGTTGTTGTTGTTGTTGTTCTTGATGATGAAGAGAAATTAAAGGGAAAGTAGCCAACTCCTTGTAAACAACACCCAACTTTACTGTTCTTGACCAGCAGACATATTACCATCAAGAGCAATACAAGCCTTCATTTTGTAAGATGATCAAAGAGAATAGGTTTAAAAGATTGATGGCCTAGTTCCACCAGTCATACAGGCTAACATTTTCTTTGGCAGTGGACAACAGACAATGATGACTGACATTCAGATGATTCATGTGAAAAGGTTTCCAACATGATTATGGCTGGATGATGGAAATAAAGACTTTCAATCCTGAATGTTAGTTGGAGCTAGATGCATGGGACATGCAATTTTAGAAGTCCTTAGGAAATTCAATATTCCAAGATCCACAGTGTCAAGAATGTGCCGAGAGTAAAGAGTGTGTCAAGAAAACCAAAATTTCAGGTGTTACCTCTCACAATGGTCAATGCAGTGGCTGATAGCCTTCATGTAATGACCAATAGCAGCAGTGTTTGCGTAAATTTGTCACTGCTAACAGACAAGCAACACTTCATGAAACAACCACAGAAATCAATGTGGGATGTACAACAAATGTATCCATTAGGATAGTGCAGTAAAATTTGGAGTTATTGGGCTATGGCAGAAGACAATGGATGCAAATGCCTTTGCTAACAGAATGTCATTGCCTGCAGCAACTCTCCAGGGCTCATGACCATATCAGTTGGACCATAGAGGAACTGTGTTGTTGTTAAATGAGTCCAATTTTCAGTTGGTGAGACCTGATGCTAGGGTTTGCATGTGGCACAAATGCCACGAAGCCATGGGCCCAGGTTGTTAAAAAGGCACTGTGGGAGCTGGTGGTGGCTCCAAAATGGTTTGGAATGTGTTTACGTGGAATGTATTAGGTCCTCTGATCCAACAGGACCAATCATTGACTGGAAATGGTTATGTTCAGCTACTTGGAAGCAATTTGCAGCACTTTGCAATGGAATTTTTAAGCATGACAATGCACCATGTCACCAGGTAACAATTGCTAGTGACTAGTTTGAAGAACATTTTGCACAACTCATGTGAGTGGTTTGGCCACTAAGATTGCCTGACATGAATCTCATTGAACATTTATGGGACATAACTGAGAGCAGTTCATGCACAAAATCCTGCACTGCAACACTTTTGCAATTATGGACAGCTATAGAGGCAGCATGGCTCAGTATTTCTGCAGGGAACTACCAACAACTTGTTGAGTCCATGCCATGTTGAGTTGCTGCACTATGCTGGGCAAAAGGAAGTCCAGCACAATATTAAGAGGTACCCCATGACTTTTGTCAACTCAGTGTATATTACACTTTATGCTGTTTCATTCATAGAGAGAGTATAAAAAGAATAACAGATCACAAGGAATCATATTTAGTCTGATCTTATTTTTAAAATCCTTATGGTTATATGCATAGTAGACAATAAGTCTCAGTTTATTCCTACGTTAATAACTGAAAATGATTTCTAAATGTTTTTAAAGTGTGTTTTTATGAGGTAATAATCCTTTTCCTTTGACTACCTGTTAATTTACATATCCTATTAGGATAATCTGAAATGGACCCCAACACACTCAGATATAATTAAAGACTGTTTTGGTGTTTTCCATTATCTTACCAATAACACTAATCAGTTGATACAAGCACACACTTTACTTACAGCTGGGCAGTGTGATCAGTTTTTTTTTATTCTTTAATATTAGATGACTCATGGATTTTCATTGATGGAGGGTAAAATAAGATGTCAGGGCCACAGCAGATTTGTTTAATTAACATCTTTATCCTGGCCCTTAGTCATAGTACAACAAGAACAGATTGATGGAGGTGACCTGTTGCTTATCTTGTGAAACAATAGATGTCTGGAACTGCTGACAGTACAAAGAGCGGTGCCGACTGTGGAATCACTAAACTGCCACTGTCAGCGATGTCTCCAGCTGCAACTGTGATGACAGTTTGGCAGTGCAGCTGACAATACTTTGAAGGGTGCCATGACCTCCCTCCAGTGAGCGGACAGCTCTCTGCTCTTGTGGCGGCTCTCTCATGAATTAGGGCAGGCTGGCAGCCTTTTGTCAAACAGTGGACCCCATCCTACATTTCAGGATGTTCCTGCAGGTGTCGCAGGCTTGTGGTGTAGGCTGTGATACCAAGATGGGAATATTTTAGTATATGAATGACTGACTACTTATACACTCCAGACTACGTTCATTTAGGGCTTCAGGCACGTATTGTGAACATTTTTATGGTGGCAAGTGAGGAAAGGCTTCCTGCTTCCACTAGCGTATTGCAGTATCAGCAGTTGCTATACCACGCCCAGCTCAATGCAATGTCCGTCAGCCATGTTTTACTTCACAACACATGAAACTCTTGCCTGCCTGCAGCTGGCACTGTTGCAACTCACTTCTGCTCTGGCGTACTTTTTGACCAAATACGATGGATACACTACATTGCCCTCATTTTTATCAAGACCCAGTCCCTCGTGTCAACCAAACTAGATTATCCTTTACATAAGAGTTTCTGCCGACCAGTCCTTCTGGCCCTGTTTCAGCTCTTAAGAATAATTCTAACAATTGGTTTCCTCAACCCTGTTACTTAATCTTACACATTTCTACAGAGCCCCTTGCCCTGTTCCTTAACTCAAACACTATGGAACTTATATCATTACTAGGCTTCTTGCACAATAATTTCTAGCTTCCTATTCCAACCTTACAAGCTAAAATGAATCAGTTATCCTTTATACTACATCTTTTTGTGTTCATCTTCCTTCTGTTGCTTTTAAGCTAGCAATATCCAATTCCAGTCCACTGGGACCTAAACAATGGCTGGGTATGAACTCAGTCTTGTGCTTCACCTTCTACGTACCAAAACAAGGACTACACTCAGCACCACAGTGGTTAGACAGTGTTGCCTCTTCCCAGTACTGATATTCCCAATATAAATTAACATGCTGCAATAATGTTTCCAGGGATCATTGTCCCTCCTACTAGTTCAGAAGTGTGTTTATAGACTACATCTGTTCCTGTCCTAGGGTTTGATTTAAGATGGTTAGATTTTATGCAGGTAGCATTACCATGTGCTCTTCTCGCTATTACAAACAAGGTGCAATATATTCAGGTGAGTTATCCCTGAAATATGGCAGGCAAATGGAAAGTAGGCTCCATTATATCACGCACAGGTCCACTTGATAACAAATCACTCACATTTAATTCTATCCTGTTTGCTGAAGCAAGCTTCCCCTGCTTGAAATAACTACCCAAAACTACAATCTTGTCAAAGGTAGAGAACAACCCAATGTGCTGAAAGTACAGTTCTGGCTGAATCACTTTTTTATTGCATTCTCTTAGGTCCTTTTGTCCTACTAGAAAGTTCACTGTGAAGGCATCCTGCCCCTCTCATATTACCATATTTGGACAGACTATGATTTCCTCTCAGTGACATTTTTGTAACTTTGCTTTATCCATTTCCACATATCTTCCCTTGTCTTTTGCAAATAATAATAGTTGCTGCATTTTTACTTTTACAAATTTCTGTGATATCCCTCACTTGACAAGACATGCATGAACTTTGTAGCACTCAAAATGTGCTTGTTTCCCTGTTACTGGTATAGATATGGAAATGTAAACTTTCACTCCATCAGTTCTCACCAATATTGTGGCTAACTTGAATTAAAATGTAAATTTTTGTCCTCAGGTTCTAAACCCAACCCCACCTCCAGTGGTACTTTCCGTAGACACTGTAAATACTGCTCTGGTGACAACAATTTTACCCATAACTGACCTCTTACAGCGTGCTATATAGCCTCTTGTAGTTATGTTACTTTCCCTCATGCTTCCCAGAGCCTAGCTTAAACAGACTACAACCATATTTGTCATTACTACATCCTCATCTAAGACTTCTACTTTGGTTAATAGTTCCCTGGTTTTCTGATTAACTGCCTCTTCTGTAACTCTGACATACTACATTACTTTCCCAGTCAGTTGTTGTAATAGTCATGTGTTATTCAATACATCCTTCCCTAAGTTTGCAGTCTGCAAAGTGTGCCAATCACTCGTGGCTTTGCTATCTTTTGCTCTCTGCTTAACCTCTTCTACTGTGCCATTCACCCTTCAAACGTCTTCCTCATCAGCAGTGTCAAATATTGTTTTCATAAGCTGGCCTCCAGTGTCAATCCAACTCCTCTCCCTTTGTGTATGTAGAATAACCCCTATTACCTTGGTCATCTCACTCCTTAATTTCTCATATGCTCCACGTACTCTCTCACTTACCCTGGTGCTTCCTTTGAGTGTTCCATACCTTTACATTCCCTGATGGAATTTGTCAAATGCTTCTTCCAATCTTCTCACCTTGTTACACATCCCCTATGCTTTGAATACCACCTGTATCACCAAGTGATGACTGATGATCACTATGTCTTCCTGTTTGGTGAACAGCACTCCCCCTTCCAGATGCTGGTTCTGTAATGCTTCCACTCTAATGAAAATAAGTAGTCCCACTATGAACTGCATTGTCTCACCCTCTCTGCACCTTGCCTATGGACAGGAATACCTATTACTTTCCTCCCCCTTAAATTCATTGCTGCTCCACAGCTGCTTATAATAATTACACTAAATCTATACCAAACCTAAAAAAATATTAAATGACTATCTCCTAAGCTTTAATGAATATGGGTTCCTTATTACTGTTTCATTCACAACCTCCTGTTTATCTTCCAGTACCTTTCTCCTCACTCTCCCTTTCCAGTTTTCATCACCTGTCCCTGGAATAAATTCTAGACTTGCTTAAAAAGGTTTCAACTGTCCTACATACACAGTTGTCATTCTCATTGACAGTTGAATCTGGACATAGTCTCTACCATTTGGTATGGCCTCTGACACTTTGCAAAAAACTTCATCTTTCCCTTTGGCATTTACAAAATTGATAGCATCGCCCTTTGACCAACCTTATACCATGGCATTCTCACTGTACAGCCCACTGATTCTTCTGGTTTCTCCAGTGCTCATGTGTTTGACCTCCTTACTCTATTCCTGATTTCCCTAATCACTCTGGCCAATTCAACAGACTCTCCAGTCTTCCATTTCTTCATTTTAAATATGTTGTGAATGTGTTGGCATTTATGACCATTTATTATTTCATATGTTGATAATCCTGTATTTGTATGCTGCTTTGAGTTGTAGTGGGATATTATGTACTTCACATAGACATCCCAGTTGGTGTTATGTGATGAAATATAGTATCCAAGCATTTTCCCAACTGTCCTATACATTCTTTCAGTCCTTACATTGGCTTGTGGATTGAGAGGATCCATCCTTAACTTCTTCACATTCAATAACTTACACAATTCCTCGAATAAATCTGACATGAAGTTTATTCCCTGGTCTGTTATTATTGTTTCGGGCACTCCAAACTTCAGCATCCAATTATTCACAAGTGCTTGTGACACAGTTGCCTCCTGCTAATTTGGCATCATGACCATTTCTACATTTCTTGAAAAATGATCTATGGTTGTGAGTACATTCTTATTCACTGCAGGTGTTTTAACAACCCCAGACATTCAAATGGTGATAATGCTTCAGGTAACCTCTACAATGGTACTCTTGTTCAACACAGATCCACTATTTGTGTGCACTGTATGAAATTCCACACATACTGATTTATGTCTGTTGTCCTATTCCTCCACCAATACCTTTCTGCTACTCTTCTACTGGTAGATCTACAACCTCTATGACCTGCTAATATGTGATCATGAGCTTCTTGTAGCATTTTATTCCTTAGCTTCGTTGGTACCACTACCCTCGGTCCCAACTTTGTTCCTCTGTGTAGCAACCCATCCTGCACACAAAACTGTGACTGCTTAAAATATGGCTTACATTCATCATCTGTTCTCTGAGCAGTTTGTCATTCCTTATGCTCATTATCCTCAATACGTAATTCTGCTACTTTTATACTTAAGCCATCCACATTTTCATGCTTGTTCCCTTGTTTATGTGTGATTTCAAAATCAAATGCACTTAGTCTTACTGTCCATCATGTCAGCCTGATAGAAGGCCCCTTTAACCCCAACAATCATTTTAATGACGTACGATCTGTTAGTACTCTAAACTTTTTACCATACAGATAACATTTGAAATAAGTGATTTCATAAATAAGGCTTAACATCTCTTTCTCCATTGTGGAATAATTTCTTTCTGCAGTATTTAGTTGTCTTGATGTGTAAGCTAATGGATGTTATATGCCTTCTACCTTTTGTGACAACACACAGCAAAGTGTATGGTTTGATGTAGCACAAGATAAAACAAATTATCTATTAAAATCCAGGAATACCAACATCAAACTTGATGTTAAAGCTTCTATGAGCTCCCCAGAAGCATGCTGGCACTCTTCTGACCACACAAATTTAGTATCCACTTTTTAAAAATTGTGTCAAGGTCTGGCAATATCTGCAAATCCTAGTACAGACCAGCAGTAATAGTTCATGACTCTTAGGAATGATTGCAACTCCTTTACACATTCTGGTACAGGAAATTCACTTATAGCTTTAATTAGTCTCAGTGCCTGTCTTAACCCCATCTTTACTTATTATAAGACCTAGGTATGCTACCTCTCCCATCACAAAATTATTTTCTTTGCTCATTGTTAACTTTACTGCTTTTAACCTAATAAATACTTCCATTAATCACTGCATATGCTGTTCCATATCACTCCCACAAACTATTATGTCATCAAAACCTATGAGTACTCTGTCCAACAGTCTCTGAAATGTTAAAAGTGCATTTTTAAATACAAATGGTATCCTTCAGAATTGGTAGTGTCCCCAGGATACCAAAAATGCTGTTTTGTGTTAATCCTTTAGTGCAACCTTTAGCTGGTGATAACTGCTCTTCAAATCCAGTTGAAAACTATTTGCACTGCCGTAAATGGTCCAAGATTTCTGTGATGTTTGGCTAAGGGTAGATGTCCATTATGGTTTTCACATTTAGATGTCTGTAATCACAACAAAACCTATACTTTCATGTTCAATCCATAATTTTTTTGACATGACAATGATTCCTACCCCCCATGCACTATTACTTTCTTCAATTATTCCATCTTTCAGCAGATGATCACTAAATTGCTTCAAAATTGGCTGTAAGTACTAGGTATTCTGTGTCGTCTGTGGTAGATTGGTGATTCATTTCTCATTGGTAGGCTGTGCTGTGTAATGTGCATAGCTGGTAAGGGCCATTTTGGAATAAATAAATTCTTAAATTTAAAAGTAAGTTTTCCATCTGTTCCCTATTGCTTCCCTCTAGGTGTCTCACCCTTCCTCATAATGCAGTTCCAATGGCATCTGGTCATTGTCCTTGGCTGATACACCCTGTATCTCATTCTTTTTCCTCCAGGATATCCATATTAGCAATTAACAAGCCCTTTGTTAATCCTATGTCCTCTACACTAAAATTATCTATAAAAACAGATACCTTCTTTTTACCCTTCTTTTCTTGTATACCTCTTTGAACTAAGCAATCTGCCTGATCTAATATTTCATTCTCTTCTAAGTGTTCCACCACACACAAAATTCATACTGGCAAACTAGACTCAACATTGACCCAAAGTAATATCTCATTATCCTTTGGTGTACAATCATGCAAATCAAGTCTTGGTGCAATTGGTTGTGGTTTAATCATTTCACCTTTTGTGACAGACTCCCCCATGACATTGCTACACTGGAAATGGCTCCACACGACTGAAACATTTTTCCATCAAGTTCCACCCTATGCTGCTGAAGATCAATTATGGCACAATGCTGATATAAGAAATTTAATCCTCAAATCATGTCATAGCCCTCAATCACATGTGGCACCATCTCTACATGTTGTTAAAATTGAATCTTATCCAGGAAAAAGTCTATGACTACTGATCCTAATGGTGTGACAACTTTATCCCCCACTCCATGCAGTCTGTGTTCTGGTGGGTCTCATTGCTTCCTTTTCACCAGATTACTACTGGAGAATGAAACTTGCACCCATATGCCCAATAATATCCTGCAGCCCTCTTATCCTACTAGTCCTTGTATTGCACAGTGCACCTCTGCATACGATTTCATAGCATCCAGTCTTACTGGGAATGACTGTAGGTGGATCTGGGGTTCCCGTTGGTATTTAACACCTTATTCTTTCCTGATCCTCTACTTCTAACGCTATTACTTCCTCTCACTTGATTCACATCACGCTAAAGCTGGTAACGGTCTGGTAACGGTGCCTCCATACATGTCTCATTCACCCACATCTGAAACATTTTATACTAGTTGCAAGCACTGTCTATTTACACAGCATTCCAGATGACAAATCTATCTCCTCACACTCTGTAGCTAACCACACCGCTATGTGCAAATCTGTTGGACCCCCTGTCCATACATATCTTGACATTTCTACAAGACACCTTCTTAAAAATGCATCAGGTGCCCTCTGCCCAGTTTCTTGAAAAATAATTTCATTGACAACAGCGTCTTGTCCTAATTCAGAGGTACATTCTTTAATTTCCTTATCCTGTCCATAAATTGTTCCACAGTTTCTGTATTTCTCTTACTTATTATCCTGACTGCTCCTATAGTGTCTGGTACTATTTCATTTCATATATGTCTGAATCAAACCTTCCTCAAATTCTTCGAATGTCAAGCTTCTGTATGCCCCTTTTAGTCTCAGTTTTGCAACACTGAATAATTCCTTACCAAACCAACCTTCCATCTCAGGCAGATTTCCAAGGACTCCCACAGAGGACTGCACATTCTTGGTTGCCTTACCAGAAAAAGGAGGAATTAAACTTGCGACTGACAAATCTACATTCAAGTCTGTCCGGCTAGCTGTGCGGTCTAACGTGCTGCTTCCCAAGCAGGAAGGCAAATCTGTCCCCGACACGAATCCGCCTGGCAGAATAATGTTGAGGTCCGGTGTGCTGGCCAGGTTGTGGATGGTTTTTAAGGCAGTTTTCCATCTGCCTCAGTGAATGCAGGCTGGTTCCCCTTCTTCCGCCTGCGTTATGCTATGTTGGCAATTGCTGCACAAACACTGTCTCCAAATATGCATACACCATAATTACTCTACCATGCAAACATTTGGGGTTGCACTCATGTGATATAAGATGTTTCCAGGGGGGGTCCACTGGGGGCTGAACCACACAATAACCCTTGGTTCAGTGTGGGATGGTGGTGGGGTGAGTGAACTGCTGTAGCCTGTTGTGGGGTTGTGAACCACTGAGGGCTATTGTGGGGACAAAGCCTCTCTGTTGTTCCTAGGTCACCAGTTCAATACACAGTACACAATAAAATCTGCATCCTGTTGTAATGATCATGATTCTACTGACCCATGCAGTTCTGTGTTATCCACAGTAATTGTGTTACCTTTTATAAAAATGTGCTTACTGCTTCCGGCTCTGACACACCTTTCATCTCTGGTTCTGTTGAAGCTTTGACCTTGACAACACTCATTTTGAGAACTAACACACAAAAGATAGGAAAACAAAATACATTAACTTAATCATTAGACCGCATCATGAACCACCTCAACTCCTGGTATTGCCTAGCCATATACTTCCAACAGTTACATGTATAAAATTTTATTGCAACTGATTCTGTACATGGTGCTGAGTGCCCCTCATGGTTAAACTGTGCACATCTAACAAGCATTAACCAATTGTGACTTCCATTACCACTTGTTCTCTGCTCACAATAAAGTCTACTTTACAAAATACATGATTGTCAAACCTTTTCTCCATGACCAAAATACAATCAAAATTTTTGGATTCATTGTGCCATAGATTGTAGATTCAGACATTGCACTAAGAAGTTGATGTCAATGATCTGACATGAGTGTTAGATGATCCATGGATCATCAACTGTGGTGAGTGACATGGTATATCAGGGAGACAGTAGACTTGTTTAATCTACAAATCTTTAACGTAATGCAGTGCTTCAGCAACTGTGAATTGTGCAGACAATAAGAAATTCAGCCTTCAGTTGCAAGGTAAAATTTTTTAGTTTACCTACATTTCGAAGCTAATAATGGTATCTTCTTCAGAACTTATAAATTAACCCATATCGACGTATATTAAACACTGAAATACATCATCAATCTAATGATTTCATAATAAGAAAAATCGTGATACTTACAAAAATTAAATTATTTTGAGGGCCAAACATTGGCCATGTCACAGAATGAAACTAATACAGAATAAAGACACATAATCATAAGATTCTGTGTCAGTATTTAATATGTAAGGAGAGTCTATTTTCTTTTTTTCAGTCTGTTATAAGGTATGAATTAATACTCTGGGGAAATAGCAGATAAATAAATAAATTTCTTTTAATTCAGAAGAAGGAAATCAGAACAATTGCAAGGGCAGGTTGTACAACACATTGTAAACTTTTGTTCAAGTATAAGATTTTAACAGTAATTATTTTATATGTACTTGATAATATTAATTACATACTTACCATACTACTTAATGTAATTCTGACACATTAAAGACTGATTATAATACAAGAATATGTACTTCTCTGCTCTTATCACCAAACAGATTAGCAAAATCTAATAATAGGCATGTGTATCTGTCAATCAAAATATATAAAAATTGTCCAGACAACCCCACACATGCCAGTCAAACAATTCAAGAAAAAGTTGTACAGCTTCATATTAGTTAACCCATTTTATTCTCTAGAAGAAGTTTTAGAAATGCCCACTTTTGTCAAATTAATAAGTTAAGTGCATTGACAAAGTCTGTTGTATATACTGATTCTAAATGATTAATAAAGAATCTGTATCAATACATATACTCCTTGTTAACAACAAGAGTGAATTTAGGATGAACTCAGAAATTCATAATCATAATACAGGAAGCAAAAAAAAATTTCCATATGAACTATACATCCCTTTCTAGGCTTCATAACGGAGTTTTATATTCTGATGAAAATTTATTTTTCATTTATTGAAGACTATTTCTGTAGCGTGTGGAGCACTATGTGACCTGCTGTACTGAGTCTTGTCAAAATTCACTGCTAATTCATTTGCCTGCAGCCATCTGTATATTTTTTCAAATATTTCATTAGCTGTCTTTTCAGTATGGGGACTGTTACTACAGTAATTTTTACTCCTGTACTTCTGTAACCTGGAAAATGTACAAAATTTGTGTAAATAAATGATGGATATAAGCAACCATTTGCATACATCAGGAACAACAGAAGAAGTAACAAAGAAACCTGTGGTGCACCATGTCTGAATGTTTCAAATTCTAAGTGCCTACTGTAGTGTGACTGATGTACACTTCCTGTCATATCTATAAGATTAAAACCATTAACCTGCTGTACCTACCATTCCATAATATCTGACTTCAGCATCATTCATACAAACAAAAATGCCAGCCAAGTCACAAAATATTCCAAATAGTAATAATTTTTTATTGTCTCATTCTATTATATGATCTTTCAAAGTAAATATAGCCTGCTCAGTTGACAGTTTTTTTAAAATTAAAACTGTTTGCTATTGAGAATATTTTTCTATGTTGAATGTTTATGAAGTATATCACATGTGAGCTCCAAGTCTTTTGAAGTTACTGATAATAACAACATGTACAGGTATTCCTTTTCCAATGTTTCAATATTTCATCTCCTTTCTTGTGAATCAATTAAAAAACACCATGTTTAAGTTCGTCAGGGGAAATGTCACTGTTAATATATTCATTAGATAATGTATGTACACTACATGACCAAGAGTATCTGGACACCTGGCTGATAATGACTAACAAGTTCGTAGTGCCCTCCATTTGTAATGCTCAAATCCAGTATGGTGTTGGCCCACCCTCAGCCTTGGTGACAGCTTCCACTCTCACAGACTTACGTTCAGTCACATGCTGGAAGGTCTCTTTGGGGAATGACAGTCCATTCTTCATGGAGTGCTGCACTTGAGGAGAGGTATTGATGTCAGTCAGTGAGGCCTGGCATGAAGTCGGCATTCCAAAACATCCCAAAGGTGTTCTATAGGATACAGGTCTGTGCTGCCAGACCATTACATGGATGTTATTGTCATGCAACCAATCAGTGACAGGCCGTGCATTATGAACAGGTGCTCAATCATGTTGAAAAATGCAGTTGCCATCCCCAAATTGCTCATCAGCAATGGAGGCAAGAAGGTGCTTAAAATATCAATATAGGCCTGTGCTGTGATACTACCATGCAAAACAATGAGGGGTGCAAACCCCCCTCCATGAGAAACACGACCACACCATAAAACCACCACCTCCAAATTTTACTGTTGGCACTACACACACTGACAGATGACATTCACTAGGCTCCTGCCATACCACCACCCTGCCATCAGATTGCCACATTGTGTAACATGATTCATCACTCCACACAATGTTTTTACACTGTTCAATCATCCAATGTTTACACTCCTTACACCAAGCGAGTTGTCGTTTGGCATTTACCAGCATGACGTGTGGCTTATGACCAACTGCTTGACCATGGAATCCTAGTTTTCTCACCTCCTGCCTAAATGTCATAGTACTTGCAGGATCCTGAAGCAGTTTGGAATTCCTGTGTGATCGTCTGGATAGATGTCTGCCTATTACACATTACGATCCTCTTCAACTCTCAGCAGTTTGTCAGTCAACAGACAAGGTCAGCCTGTATGCTTTTGTGCTGTACATGCACCTTCATGTTTCCACTTCCCTATCACAATGAAAACAGAGGACCTAGGGATGTTTAGGAGTGTGGAAATGCCACGTACCAGACGTATGACACAAGTGACACCCAATCACCTGAACACGTTCAAAGTCTGTGAGTTCCATGGAGCACCGCTTCTGCTCTCTCACGATGTATAATGATTACTAGGTTGCTGATAAGGAGTACCTGGCAGTGGATGTCAGCACAATACACCTAATATAATTAACATATGTTTTTGGTTGTGTCTGGATACTTTTGATCACATAGTGTAACTTACTACATCACAATATTTAGATAAACAACATATCATTATTTTACTATTGATTACATCATAAGCACTTGAACATTTTTTTAATCTTAGCTTCTCACATTGGGTCAATAAGATCTGCAAGTTTTTTTATTTTTTTGCTGATTTTTGACATTGTGAGTAATATATTAGAGATTAGATTAGTTTTTCATTCCATATATCCGTACCGAAGAGATCCTTGTGGTTGTGGAACATGGAATTTTTGCTTTTTTTGTTTTTTAAAGCTGGAATAACAATACTAATAGTATGAGTATATACAGTACATCATTTGTTTCTATTAAACAATTTGTCAATAGAATAGAAGGAGTTTGCTACTAGTAAGTCTTTCAGGCTCCTTTTAAAATGACCTTTATTTGTAACTAAATTTTTTATGTTCACTGGCAAATTATTGAAGATGAGTGTTCCTGAGTAGTGGACCCCTTCTTGAACTAAAGTAAGTGCTTTTAAGTCCTTGTGCAGATCATTTTTGTTCCTGGTATTGTATGTATGAACTGAGCTGTTTGTTGGAAAAAGAAATATATTGTTTAGGATTACTTAGGACAAATTTCATTAAGGAGTAAATGTACTGAGAGGCAGTAGTTAGTATACCGAGTTCTTTGAACAGGTTTCTACAGGACGTCCGTGAATTTACTCCACAAATAATACGCATTACATGCTTTTGGACTCTGAAAACTTTTGTTTGACTTGGAGAGTTACCCCAAAATATTATACAATATGACATTATGGAATGAAAGTAGGCAAAGTATGCAAGCTTTTTCATTTTTATGTCGCCTATGTCTGCTAACACTCGAATTGCAAATACAGGTATGTTAAGGCATTTCTGCAGTTCTGTGGTGTGCTCCTCCCAACTGAATTTATTATCAAGTTGTAATCCCAGGAATTTAAGACTGTCAACCTCTTCTATCTGCTCTTCTTCATACACTATACATATGCTGGGTTGAAACCTCTTACAGGTACTGAATTGCATACAGTGAGTCTTTTCGAAGTTTAATGTCACTGAGTTGGCTTTTAACCATTTATTAATGTCCATGAAAATATCATTAGCAGATCTTTCTGTAACTACACTCGGCATACTATTTATTGCAATACTTGTGTCATCTGCAAACAAAATGAACTCTGCTTCTGGCAGTGTAACTGATGAGAGATCATCAATGTACCCAAGAAAAAGCAATGGCCCTAAGATGGATCCTTGTGGGACACCACATGTATTTTCTTCCCATTCTGATGATGACTAATGACTTAATTCACCAGTCCCTTTCACTGACACCCTTCGTTTCCTGTTAGCGAGGTATGACTTGAACCATTTTGCAGCACTGCCTGTGACACCATAGAACTCCAATTTATTTAAAAGGATGTTGTGGTTCACACAATCAAATGCCTTTGACAAATCACAGAAAATACCTGCTGCTTGTAATTTGTTATTTAATGAATTAAGTACATTTTCACTGTAGGTGTAAATAGCCTTCTTGATATCAGAACCCTTCAGAAATCCAAACTGTGTTCCTGATAATATGTTATTTGTGGTCAGATGGTTGAGAAGATGCCTGTACATTACTTTTTCTAAAATTTTTGAGAATGATGGCAAAAGTGAAATCGGTCTGTAGTTTGATGGTATCTCTTTATCCCCTTTCTTGAATAGAGGCTTAACATCTGCATATTTTAGCCAGTCAAGAAATGTCCCAGTTATAATTGACTGGTTACACAAGTAACCTAGAATTGTACTGAACTCACAAGAGCATGCCTTGATTAACTTTGTTGATATTTCATCGTAACCATTAAAATGCTTTGTTTTTAAAGATTTTATTATGGAAGTTATTTCTTTTGGTGAAGTGAGTGACATATTCCTGTACCTGAAGCTATTTGTAAAGGCTAGTTTCAGATATTCAAGGGCATTATTTACTGATCCTGACAATCTCATTCTATCAGTAACAGATATAAAGTACTTGTTAAATAGATTTGCCACACTATGCCCATCGGTTACTAAAGTGTCATCTACCCTTAAGCTATTTGCTCCTGTTCCTGTCTAGTTCTACCAGTCTCCTCTGTCACTATATCCTATATTGTTTTTATTTTGTTCCCTGACACTGCTATCTTCTTCTCGTAGTGCATTTGTTTAGATGTCTAAATTACTTTTTTAAATATTTTACAGTATTCCTTGTATTTAGCTAAATCATCAGCATTGGAGCTATTCTTGGTTCACAGATACATTTTCCTTTTTGTCTTACAGTAAATATTTATTCCTTGTGTAATACATGGTTTTATTATAGACTTCTGTTTAATTGGAGTAACTTTTAGAGGAAAACAGTTTTCAAACATGGTACTGACATTGTTCATGAATGTGTTACATTTTTCATTCATGTCATGAGCACTATAAACATCTTTCCAGTTCATATCTTTGAGCAGTTTTCTAAAACACTCAATTTTTGATTGATTGACTACTCTCCTATACTCAGATTTAGCAGGTTTGATAATCTGCTTAGAATTTACATCTAAAACAAGGAACTGCATGCCATGATCTGACAGTCCATTTATTACATGTTTTATGATATGATTTTGTTCCTTTGATCTGTCTAAAAAATTTATCAGTGGCTGTCCTTGAGGATTTAGTGATACTAGTTGGAAAGTTTACAGTGTGAGTTAGACTGAAAGACAACATTACTAACTGCAGTAAATGTTTACTGGAAGATTGCATTAGAAAATCTGTATTAAAGTCATCAGCAATCAAAATTTCTTTGTTTCTTCCTGTTAAATAACCCAAAAGAGCTCCTAGATGATTTTTCAATAGATTATAATTTCCTGCAGGTGCTCGGTAAATAGTTACTATTATATAGGATCTGTTATGGAACTCTACTTCTGTCGCACATGCTTCTAGATGCTGCTCTAAACAGAATTTATTAATGTCAATGTTCATGAATTTATGGCAGTTTTTAATAAATGTGGCAACTCCTTCTCAATCGATATCTATTCTGCAGAAGTAGGAAGCTAGCTTAAATCCTGAAATGTCAAACATATCTATACCAGTGGACACTTGATGTTCAGAGAGGCAGATTATGTCAATTTGGTTAGATGAATTCATTTCATCAATACAAATGAGTAGTTCATCAACTTTATTTCTGAGTCCTGGAATGTTCTGGTGTAATAAAGATAACTTATACTGCATACTGATGAGATTGTAACTGCTTTGGCAAATATGAACTGGCAGTTTCTGATTACTTTCTGTTAAATATTGTTTAAATGGAGGCTGTATGCTAAAATATGACTCCTGTTCATCTGTTTTCTCAAACTGAGTGTATCTGCCAATCTCTCTTAAAACTTGTTTTCTTTCCCCCTTCCCCCTTCCCCATTCTAAAGAAAGGCATCCCTCTGACATCTGTGACCACTGGTATTTTACCACTTGTGACAGTGTCCCCCCCTTAAGTTTTCTGCAATCAACCCCAACAGTTTTCCCTTCCTTTTCCTATTGAGGTGAAGGCCATGCCTAGTGTAGTACCACTTATCGATAGCATTCACAGGAATCAAATCAATATGGGACTCTATATCTGTCCTAAGCAGCCACTCCATCTCCAAGATCACCCTCCTGACGGAAGAGTTCAAGTGAGGCTGATAATGGCGTCTCAACACAGACACAAATCCCACACTCGTATGCTTCACTGCTGATGCTATCTTCACCAAGTCACTCTCTATGGAATATTCAGAGTCTCTGTCAATGCTGTTTCCCGGAGCACCCACTATAACCACGGCATCATCCTTTGTGAAATCCTTGCATAAAGAACCTACATCCTCAGTTACCCAACCCAGATCTGCACTAGGCTTGAAAAAGTTTGTGACCTGGTACTCTGGACCTAGATGTTCCTGCCATAGTTGGCTAACACCTCTATGATGGGAACTACCTAACAACAGAACTTTATTTCTCTTTACAAATTTCCCTACCTTTTTCAAGTCCTTGAAAGCTTGTTGTGCCCTTTCTACAGCCTCTGCTACATGAGGCTCATCCGATTCTGACTGAGGCAACAGGTCAAATCTATTTTCAAGATTTATGACAAAGCTGTCTGATGCTGACCTTTGCCTGTTCCCCCTATTACATGTTGCCACTTCCCACCTCTTTTCACCCTTCTCTCTCTTTAACTTGTCCAGATACTCCCTTGCCTTATCTAAGTCAGCTTGAAGAGCTGCAATTTTCCCTTCCTATTCCAGTATTTTCCTATCTCTACTGCAGATCTACAACACCACTGGTGAGCCCCATTTCCCACGCCACTACATTCACCCCAATGAAAGAAACTACAGCACCCATCACACCACACCTCAGAACTAACAATCCTACAGCATCTCACACACTTCTCACTCATGGTACAAAGAAATCGTATAAACTGATTCAAGTACTGACAAAAACGTAAACAAATGACCCTAGAAACTGTTCAGGCAAATATAAATAAATTGGAAGAGTACTGAATAAAAAAAACTGGTGATTACATATAAGCTTAAGTCGCTGTTTACTTACGATACGTGCACATGAAATTAAGCCTAAAATCTGTGCTATAGGCGCGAGAAGGAAAATAAATTTCTTACCCCATTTAATCTTCTTTAACACTTCACTAACACTTCCACTAATGTAACAACACTTATATTATATTTATACCAACAGGAAACGTTTGCCTATAAGTTTAATTCACTGCTCACTTACGAATAGTGCACGTGAAATTAGGCCTAGGATTCGTGCTACAGGCGCGAGAAGAAAAATGCACTTCTTACCCCATTTAATCTTATTTTATACTTCACTAACACTTCCACTAATTTAACAACACACAGATTATATTTATAACAACTGTGAACATTTAAAAACAGCTTAATAACATTGCTTTTTATAATTATTTATTGCAGCAAATACTCAAAAAGTCCGCGTCGGCACAGTGTTGCCAATGAAAGGTGGCTGGTCCCATGTAAATTCCTCTGTTATATAGTTGTCTCCTGAGATCAATTTAAAATCATTGTTGCCCTCTTTGTTTCCTTGTACTGTATGTTCTTACCTGTATTGTTAGCTGATCCAAGCAGAAGACATGCTTTGTTGCTGCTCCACAGTTTTTGCAGTTTTGAATAAGATGACCTGATGTTGTAGTGTTCATCTACAACATGCCAGTGTAGAAGTTGTCATATAATTAGCTAAGTAAAAAATCCGTGCAAGTTGCACATTTATTTATGTATAAAAGGCAACTTCTGAAATTTCCTTCATGTGGGACAGCATGTGCACTATTTGTTTGTGGAATCAAAATTCTAGATTCTAATATTTTATTGTTAACATTGCTTCTGCATAATCTTTCATTAACTGTGTCAGGATGTGACGAAGCAAGCTGGGACATTTTTACTTCCACTTTTGTTTTGCCACCTGCCTTCTTAAAATTAATTTTTTTCATGTCTGACTAATTATCATTAACATAGGTGAGTATAATCTGCATTTCCAAAAAAGAGAAAGGTTGGCCCTTAGTTTTAAAGAATATAACACCAGATCTAATTTTGTGCTTAGTTTTATGTATGTAATTGATTTTCTAATATATTTTGACTAGTTAATACTTTTGTTATAGGGTGAAATCAGTAATTGTTTCATAACTTAAATTCTATTGTTGATGTATAAACAAATATAAATTCTATAATAATTATAAACATTTGGAGGAACAACTAATAGTATTCTTAAAGGATTTATTTGGCTTTATTCAAAAACATGTTAACAAAGCCAGCCCTTAATTAATTCCAAAGTAATTACCTGTTTGCCGAGGTATTATTTGTGTAGTTATATCTGTTAATTTCATCATTTAAACAAATAATTTGGCCTAACTCTTGTAGTAGAAGAAACTATTAAAAATACATAATTTTTCAATGTATTCAGTTAATTGGATGAGTTAGGTCTTAACTGTAATTTCTGTAAATTAAAAATCGAACAGTGTGTAGTGTCAGTGCCTATTATTGTGAGGATATGTAAGGACATGATTTTTGGTTCAGAGACAGTCAGTCCACATCCGAGTTTCAGGCAAGAAACCTGTGTTGGGTAGAACAATAAAAATGCATCAACTTAACAATGAAATGAGTGTAACAAAAATAGGCCATGTGTTAAAACTACGACAGTGTCTGTTAAATTTATCTGAAAGACTGTAAGCAGTGTGGTTAGGTTGTTACTGCTCATAGATATTCAACAGTAAACTACTGTAGCAGTATGTGGATTTTTGTCTGCAAACTACACTCCTGGAAATGGAAAAAAGAACACATTGACACCGGTGTGTCAGACCCACCATACTTGCTCCGGACACTGCGAGAGGGCTGTACAAGCAATGATCATATGCACGGCACAGCGGACACACCAGGAACCGCGGTGTTGGCCGTCGAATGGCGCTAGCTGCGCAGCATTTGTGCACCGCCGCCGTCAGTGTCAGCCAGTTTGCCGTGGCATACGGAGCTCCATCGCAGTCTTTAACACTGGTAGCATGCCGCGACAGCGTGGACGTGAACCGTATGTGCAGTTGACGGACTTTGAGCAAGGGCATATAGTGGGCATGCGGGAGGCCGGGTGGACGTACTGCCGAATTGCTCAACACGTGGGGCGTGAGGTCTCCACAGTACATCGATGTTGTCGCCAGTGGTCGGCGGAAGGTGCACTTGCCCGTCAACCTGGGACCGGACCTCAGCGACGCACGGATGCACGCCAAGACCGTAGGATCCTACGCAGTGCCGTAGGGGACCGCACCGCCACTTCCCAGCAAATTAGGGACATTGTTGCTCCTGGGGTATCGGCGAGGACCATTCGCAACCGTCTCCATGAAGCTGGGCTACGGTCCCGCACACCATTAGGCCGTCTTCCGCTCACGCCCCAACATCGTGCAGCCCGCCTCCAGTGGTGTCGCGACAGGCGTGAATGGAGGGACGAATGGAGACATGTCGTCTTCAGCGATGAGAATCGCTTCTGCCTTGGTGCCAATGATGGTCGTATGCATGTTTGGCGCCGTGCAGGTGAGCGCCACAATCAGGACTGCATACGACCGAGGCACACAGGGCCAACACCTGGCATCATGGTGTGGGGAGCGATCTCCTACACTGGCCGTACACCACTGGTGATCGTCGAGGGGACACTGAATAGTGCACGGTACATCCAAACCGTCATCGAACCCATCGTTCTACCATTCCTAGACCGGCAAGGGAACTTGCTGTTCCAACAGGACAATGCACGTCCGCATGTATCCCGTGCCACCCAACGTGCTCTAGAAGGTGTAAGTCAACTACCCTGGCCAGCAAGATCTCCGGATCTGTTCCCCATTGAGCATGTTTGGGACTGGATGAAGCGTCGTCTCACGCGGTCTGCACGTCCAGCACCAACGCTGGTCCAACTGAGGCGCCAGGTGGAAATGGCATGGCAAGCCGTTCCACAGGACTACGTCCAGCATCTCTACGATCGTCTCCATGGGCGAATAGCAGCCTGCATTGCTGCGAAAGGTGGATATACACTGTACTAGTGCCGACATTGTGCATGCTCTGTTGCCTGTGTCTATGTGCCTGTGGTTCTGTCAGTGTGATCATGTGATGTATCTGACCCCAGGAATGTGTCAATAAAGTTTCCCCTTCCTGGGACAATTAATTCACGGTGTTCTTATTTCAATTTCCAGGAGTGTATTAATGAGGCTTATCAAAAGTTAAACAGTAGTGCAATGGCCATATAACTGTGTAATATTGGGGGATTGTGAACAGTGAAAGGAAAGAACTGTGAAACACAACTGTGCACTTGTCGGCTACACCATTTAAAGCCAGTTGCTTTCTTTGATTCAATAAACTTTCATGTGCATAATTTTAGTCATATCAAAACTAATTACAGTTAATTTCCTTTTTACCTACAATACTTATGAAAAAAATTAAATATTCCAATACTTTTAGTTTGTGGAATAAATCTCAAAAGGGAAAAAAGCCTAGGTCAGAGTTTAGCAGAGAGCCTGATGTATGGCTGGAATGGTTGCTGAGTGATGAAGATCCTTACATTGATATTGCTGACTCTAGCAATGAGAATTTTGTACATGAAAGCAGTCATGATTCAGGAAAAGAACAAATTGTCAGAAAATGATGAATTTGATTCACCGGAAGAAGTAATTCAAGAGGACAGTTTCTTTTATGAAAAGATGGTATAGCTAAAAAGAGAAAAAGTAAATATCCTCCCAATGTTAGAATAAGGGGAATGAGGGTTGTGTACATGATAGCAGTCATGATGCAGGAACAGAATAAGAAGTGTCAGAAAGAGATGAATTTGAATCATCAAAAGAAGTAATTCAAGAGGATGTATTTCTTTTATGAAAAGATGGAAAGCAAAAAGGAGGAAAATTAAATATCCTACCAATGTTAGAATAAGAACTAGTAATGTTATTACACATTTACCTGGTCCAAAAATTTAAACTCCTATAACAAAGAAAATAGCGTTGAATGAAAATATAATACCCATTGTTGCAACATATACTAATATTTACGTCAGTGAAGCTTGTGGTAACTTTTCTAGGGAAAGGGATGCTAAAGAAATTGATTTTATAGAGATCAGAGCTTTATTGGCCTGTAACACGTGTGCATCTCTGATATGTTTTAGAAAGAGTTTGTCAAACTTGTGGAATAACGCTGAGGGCAATGGATTTGAATCATGCTTCTTGTATGTAAGTAAAAACCGATTCAGGTTGCACCTGAGATGTCTCAGGTATGATAATATCATTGATAGAGGTGTTTGTGGAGAGAGTAACAAGTTGACTGCTATTTAGAGGCACTAGAGTTATTTATGAACAACTACCAAAAATGTGATGTTTAAAGCTTTCTCAGCGTACTGATTGTTCCATACAAACACGGGAGAACTGCCGGATGTCAGTAATGTCCTGCCACGATATTTCGGTGCAGAGTCTTCTGGCCATCTTCAGGTGAGTACCATCACTGTAGTAGTACTGGCAAGTATGCGCTGAGCTCTACTATTTAAAGCCATACTGAGGTGACATTGAGCAAGCACTGCTCAGCATGCATTTTCATATCAACTCCGTGTGCTGCACCTCGCACCCTTTATGGTGAAAGCTTGATTTATCAATATCAGGTAAATTTTCATCTTTCTGCAGATAACTATGTCAGCTATGAAGTTTCTCTATAACAGGATTCAAAGCAGAGTTCAGCTGGTAACTGCTATCTCGATTGATGAGAGTCTCATTGTCAGACAATCTTATTTCCCCAGATTCATTCATAATCGAGCTACAAAAGTTTGATGTATGGGCCAAAATTTTTGTGTCATTATAATTCATGGAGTGGTCTGTGGAATTATAATGTTCAGAGATTGCGGACTTGGTGGCTTGGAGAAGGCAAGTATGCTGTTGGTGTTCCACAATGCGTTCCTGCACAGTTCGTGTTGTTTGCCCTATATATGATTTGCCGCCTTCACACGAAATCTTGTTAACACCTGATTTACGCAGGCCCAGGTCATCTTTAATGGATCCCACCACTGATGAAATTTTGGAAGGAGGATGAAAGATGACTCTCACTTGATACTTTCTCATTATTCTGCCATCACTCTTACGTCACACCAAAATCTCTAAAAATAGCAAGCAATCATCTTTTTCTATCTCCATGATAAACTTTATGTTTCCACGTGTAGAGTTCAAGTGACGTAAAAATTCTTGGAGACGGTCCAAACAATGAGGCCGCACTATAAAAGTGTCATCAATGTATCACCAAAATACTGTCGGTCTAAAAGTTTTAAAAGTGGCAGCAGAGTCGAGTGCTCTCTCCTCAAAATCTTCGCTGAAAAGGTTGGCCACCAGGGGAGACAAAGGACTCCCCATGGCGATACCGTCAGATTGTTCATAAAATTCGTTGTTAAATATAAAATATGTAGAGGAGAGAGTGTGCTCAAACAATGCTGTAATGTCTGCACCAAACATATTGCCAATGAGGTGTAGTGAGTCCACAATAGGCACCTTTGTGAAAAGAGAAACCACATCAAGACTGACCAATAAGTATTACTTTGCAGCTGTAGTGACTGTAGTCGGCTGATAAAATCACTAGAATTCTTTATGTGATGTGCACACTTGCCTATCACTGAGTTGAGCAAAGATGCCAAGAATTTTGCTAGGTTGTAGGTGGCTGCTCCAATGTTACTCACAATTGGACATAACGGCACATTTTCCTTGTGGGTCTTAGGCAGTCCATATAGCCAAGCTGGAACTGAACTGTTTGGTTTCAGTCTCTTGATGACCTCCTTCAGTAGAGCACTATTTGATAAAAGTTCTGTTGTTTTTCCACACCACTCGGCTCATGGGATCCTCATCAATTTTACGATATGTTGAGTAACATAATAAAACATTGATCTTATTAATATAGTCATCCCTTGGTATGAGTACAGTAGCATTTCCTTTGTCAGATTTTAAAACTACTGTATCCACATCTGCTCGTGAGTTACGGAGGGCTATCCTCTCCATGGGGGAGATATTACTCTTCATTGGTGCACCTCTGGTCAACACACGGCAAGACTTTCGATGAACTTCCTCTGCTTCATCTGTATCAAGACGACATACAGCTTCTTCGATGGCACTGACAAAATCCACTAGTGGCAGTTAAATAGGTGTGAGAGCAAAATTCAGTCCTCAAAATTCTGTGCTCATACCAAGGGATGACTATATTAATAAGATAAATGTTTTATTATGTGACTCAACATATTGCAAAATCAATAAAGGGACTCAGCAATATTTTTTAGCTCAGCAGACTGAAGGTTAATCAACAGGCTTCATTTAAAATTATTTGTTCATTATCCTGTAAAACATTGCACTAGCTGCAATGGAGCCCCACTGTGAATGCTGTTCTGAAACATGGGATGAGTTAGTTCATGTTTGTAAACATCTGGAAATTGCCCTCACTACTGTCAAATGATTAGCAGCTACTGCTGATGGATGTGTTGGGAGAGCTCCCAAGGGCCATGTATCAGTGGTACCAAAGGTACCTCATGTACTATCATCTCCTGTGTACTAGTCCTCTCTCTGAGAACTACAAGATCTGTCATTACTCAGCCTCGTGACTGTGAGTGTTGTGTCTGTGATAGGTCTAGGCATCCTGTAAAGGGTAGATAGGGAACAGAGAGGGCTCAGAATGTTATACCAATCCCAACAGTTTCAAGGTGGCATCTTTCACTGAAACTGAAACTCTTTCATTTCACCTGTTAGGAAACCTGCTCTGTCCTGCATCAAGAGGAGACAGATGTAAAAGGGCAGGGGTCTATTAATTGTTAGCATTCAAATGTATGGCAAATAACATTATCTCTTAAGGAAATGGCAGCAAGATACAGGAAGGAAACACCAGGTACACTCAGTGTGTGTGTATTGGGGCCTCATTCAACATGTTGAAGAGGCAGTTGCAGCAGCCATTGAGGGATTACTGTGCAACCAAATGCAGATTGTGGTGCTTGTTGGAACAAACCATCCCTGTTGTCTGGGCTCTGATGTCATACTTTGATCATTCCAATGACTGGCAGGGAAGTTCGAGAAGACCAGTCTTAGGCATAGAGTTTCTATGAAGCTCAAAATTTACAGCATTGCCCTCAGAACTGATCATAACCCCTTGGTTCTGAGTCAGGTGGAATGACTGAACCAGAGTCTTTGAGAGTTCTGTGACTGCCTAGGTTGCGACTTCCTGGCCTTGTGCCATAGGGATGGGACTGTAGGGTACCCTAAATGGTTTAGGTGTACACTATACATCAGAGGCTGGTATTCAAGTAACTGACTGTGTGTGGAGTGCACACAAGCTCGCATTAGATTAGGCAACTCTCCATCCAGTCCAGATAATGACAGCTGTAGGAGATCCAAAGGTGTGCCCCTGCAGGCACGAATATTAAAACCATAGTGTTAACTGTTGAAGCATACACAACAAAGTGCCAGAGTTGGAAGTGCTCCTGAAAATCAGTGAAACTCACATAATACTAGGAACAGAAAGCTAGCAACAAGATTTCTGGGGAAAATTTAAGTGTATATTGGAAGGATATGCTAACACAAAATGGAGCCGGTGTATTTGTTGCAGTAGAAAGACACTCAAATCCACCCAGATAGAAATTAAAGCTGCATGCATGGTAATTTGGGCAAGACTCAGTATCAGAGGTGGACACCAAACTGTATATGGATTCTTCTATCAACCAGCAGACTCACCTCCTAGTGTAACCAAAAACTTTAGAGAAAACTTCAGTTTGCTTGTATGTAAGTTCCCTAACCATACTGTAATCAGTGGAGATGATGTTCACCACACAATTAACTTGGAAAATTACAGTTTTGTTAGTGGGGGGCATGACAAGACATTCTGTGAAATATCAATAAATAGCTTCTCTGAAAACTACCTAGAACAGATGGTTTGAAACCTCATTCATGATGGATATATTTTAGATCTAAAGCAACAAATAGACCTGATGTTTTTGAGGATGTCCACACCAAACTGGTATCTATGACCATGACATGGTTGTGGCATCAATGGTTACCTAAATGCAAAGGGAAACTAAAACAAGTAGAAAGAATAAAAGATCTACTCATCAAGCGATGGCAGGAGAACACAAATATAAAAGGTATTATGTCTTCAAGCTTCTGGAGCAGTGGCTCCTTTTTTTGGTAGAAGGGGTGAATGGAAAGGAAGAGGAGTAAAGGAAAATGACTGGTAAGGTTTAGGAGAAGGGGCAGAGTTTGGAAAAGTCACCAGACAGGATGAGAAAGAAAGACTGACTGTTAGGAACTGCAGTGGACAGGATTTGAAAACCTGAGAGCTTAAAGGTGCAAGATAGGCTAATTTGCAAGACAGTGGCTACTGCTAAAACACCATACACTAGGTAATATGAGCGAAAAGCTAAGTGCATCATTTGATATAGAGGAGGACAGTGCAAAATAGAGGGGTCAGAAAAAGAAAGATGTAGATAATAAAAACAGAGTGAAGAAAGGAATAGTTACTGTGAAGAAATGCTGAGACCAAAGAAATTAACATAAATTGAGGCCAAGTGGGTGGCAAGAACCCAGGACATATTGTAACACCAGTACCTACCTGTGGAGTTATGAGAAACTTATATCTGTGGGAAGAATCCAGATGGCATGTGTGGTGAAACAGGCCCCAAGGTCACAGCTGTCATGTTGCAGTGCTATCTCTGCAACAGGATAGTGTGTGTTGCCAGCAACTTCTATGCCTATTTATCCAAACTGATAACTTTGTGGTAGTCATGCTGTAAAAGGCCGATGGTGTTTACATAACAGCTGGTACATGTGCTCCAACATGTCCTTGGATCTCGCCACCCAGTTGGCCTTAATTTACACACACACACAAAAAAGTTTTGCATCACCCTGGTTCCCAGAACTCCTGAAGGCAGACGTTAACTGTGGATATTCTATCATGGACACAGTTCCTTTGACTGTTCAAAGATGTCACTAAATCCACCAAAAGATGTAAACAACCAGGCATGAGCAGCGCCTGTTAGACATAGGGGATCCGACAGCCGATCAGTTCCAGTCATATCACCAAGAAGGAGGTACACAGCTCATGTTGCCTGTAGTTCCATCCACACCTAGATGGTCAATGCCATGGTTTGATTGTGTCCACATTGTTACTTTGTGCCAGGAAGGGCTCTCAACAAGGGAAGTGTCCAGGCATCTCGGAGTCAACCAAAGTGATGTTGTTCGGACATGGGGGAGAGACAGGAACTGCTCATGACATGATTCTCTCAGGCCGCCCAAGGGCTACTACTGCAGTGGATGACCGCTATCTAAGAACTATGGCTTGGAGGAACCCTGACAGCAAAGCCACCATGTTAAATAATGATTTTTGTGCAGCCACAGGACGTCGTGTTATGACTCAAACTGTGCGCAATAGGCTGCATGATGCGCAACTTCATTCCTAACATCCATGGTGAGGTCCATCTTTGCAACCATGACACCATGCAGCATGGTACGATGGGCCCAACAACATGCCAAATGGACTGGTCAGGATTGGCATCACATTCTCTTGACCAACGAGTGCAGCATATGCCTTCAACCAAACAATCGTGGTTGAAGACATGTTTGGAGCCAATGCGCTCAGGCTGAATGCCTTAGACACACTGTCCAATGAGTGCAGCAAGGGGGAGATTCCCTGCTGTTTTGGGGTGGAATTATGCGGGGCAGATGTATGCCGTTGGTTGTCATGGAAGGCGCCATAACAGCTGTATGATACGTGAATGCCATCATTCGGCCAATAATGCAACCAATTTGGCAGCATAATGGTGAGGAATTTGTCTTCATGGATGACAATTCGCACCCCCATTGTGCACATCTTGTGAATGACTTCCATCAGGGTAACGACATTGCTTGACTAGAGTGGCCGGCATGTTCTCCAGACATGAACCCTATCAAACATGCCTGGGATAGATTGAAAAGGGCTGTTTATGGATGATGTGACCCATCAAATACTCTGAGGGATCTATGCTGAATCACCATTGAGGAGTGGGACAATTTGGACCAACAGTGCCTTGATGAACTTCTGGATAGTATCCCATAATGAATACAGTCATGCATCAATGCAAAAGGATTAGAGGTACCAGTGTGTGCAGAAATGTGGACCACCTTCTCTGAAGGTCCCTCTGTATGGTGCTCCAACATGCATTGTGTGGTTTTCATGAGCAATAAAAAGGGCGGAAATGATGTTTATGTGGATCTCTGTTCCAGTTTTCTGTACAGGTCCCAGAACTCTTGGAACCAAAGTGATACAAAACTTTTTTTGATGTGTTTTTATTAATTTCTTCAGTCTCAGTGCTTCTTCACAGTAACTATTCCTTTCTTCACTCTGTTTTTCTTTTCTATATCTTTCTTTTTCTAACCTGTCTATTTTTCAGTGTCCTCCTCCCACCTCTATCATAAACAATGTACTTAGCATTTTGCTCTTATTAACTCATGTATGATGTTTTAGCAGTATCTGTGTCTTGCATATTAGCCTATCTTGCATCTTTAATCTCACAGGTTTTCAAAAGTCATCCATTGCATTATCAACAATCAGTCTTTCTTTCTCATCCTGTCTGTTATGTCTCCCCTCACTGAGTGTTCTGGGTGACTTTTCCATACTTTACTCCTTTTTTCCAAACATCACCAGTCATTTTCCTTCACCGCTCTTCCTTGTCCTTCACCCCTTATATCAGAAGAAGGAGCTACTGGTCCCAAAAGCTTGCATACGTAATACCTTTTATATGTGTGTGCTCCTCTTGCCACTTAATGAGCAGATTTTTTATCTATCCTATTACATTACATTTTCAAAAATTGATTATTTTCGTTGACATAAAACAAGTAGAAAGATATATACTTCAATAAACTAGATAAAAAAAAGCAGTAGTGTCATATCTCAATGAAGAACTTTTAACTCTTAGCACATAGGAGCATGTAGAGGAGGTATGGCTCTAATTTGGAAGATTGGTTGACCATACATTAGATGTATATTTACCCAGTAGAGCAGTTCATAATGGGTTGGACACTCCATAGTATATAGTCACTATGAAGAATCTTCTAAGGAAACAAAGAACCCCAAAGGCCTCACACTTAAAGTTCCCATCTCTGGCTGCAACCCTTCTTTCCATCAGTCCCTATACCAGTTCCAAACTGAACAATCCATTGCCCTCACCCACCTAATCCTTCACCTACACATCCACTCAGCCAATCAACACACCCGTCAACTCCTATCCTTAATAAAAGTCCTCAATCTTTCCTCTCCCACAATCACACCGGCTGTTCAGAGCATTCTCCTACAGGCCAACCGCAAATTAGAACAACATGCCACCCTCCACCTTAAAAACCTATCCAATCTCCTGGTTTCCCACCTCCGGAAAGGCAACTCACTCACCCTTCACAACCTTTCCAGCAAACCTCAACCTCCTCTCATTGCACACAAACCCAGTCTCTCCCATCTACTCAATCTCCCACTTCCAGCTCCACTCCCTCCAAAACTTCAAAATTCCAATCGACACAATCTGGAACTACAACACCCCAATTCAGTAGTTAACCTTTCCTCCAAACCTCTCTCCCAATCCGAAACCTCTGTCCTATCCAAAGGCCTCACCTTCAGCCCCACTCCCAGATTCAACCAAACAGCCCTCGTCAAAGATTTACTGTCCTACACCCGTACTCTCTGCTGGAAATATCACTTTGCCACGAAGAAAAATGATCCTAATCCTACTACTAATGATCCAACTCCCCAAGACACTATCCAAATTGAACCCTGCCTGGAACAGTTCCGCCCTCCGTCACAGTGGGACCCACCTCCTCTTCCTCAAAATCACCCTCTCCGAACCTTCCAGGAATTTCTGACTTCCAGCCTTGCCTCTCAATCCTTCTTAAAAAACCTTAATCCTACTCCCAACATCACCACTGCTGAAGCCCAGGCTATCCGTGATCTGAAGGCTGACCGATCCATCGTCATTCTTCCGGCGGACAAGGGTTCCACGACTGTGGTACTTGATCATCGCGAGTATGTGGCTGAGGGACTGCATCAGCTTTCAGACAACACTACTTACAAAGTTTGCCAAGGTAATCCCATTCCTGATGTCCAGGCGGAGCTTCAAGGAATCCTCCGAACCTTAGGCCCCCTACAAAACTTTTCACCTGACTCCATCAACCTCCTGACCCCACCAACACCCCGCACCCCTACCTTCTACCTCCTTCCTAAAATTCACAAACCCAATCATCCCGGCCGTCCCATTGTAGCTGGTTACCAAGCCCCCACAGAACGCATCTCTGCCTACGTAGATCAAGACCTTCAACCCATTACATGCAGTTTCCCATCCTTCATCAAAGACACCAACCACTTTCTAGAACGCCTGGAATCCCTACCCAGTCTGTTACCCCTGGAAACCATCCTTGTAACCATTGATGCCACTTCCTTATACACAAATATTCCGCATGTCCAGGGCCTCGCTGCGATGGAGCACTTCCTTTCATGCCGATCACCTGCCACCCTTCCTAAAACCTCTTTCCTCATTACCTTAGCCAGCTTCATCCTGACCCACAACTTCTTCACTTTCGAAGGCCAGACATACCAACAATTAAAGGGAACAGCCATGGGTACCAGTATGGCCCCCTCGTATGCCAACCTATTCATGGGTCACTTAGAGGAAGCCTTCTTGGTTACCCAGGCCTGCCAACCCAAAGTTTGGTACAGATTTATTGATGACATTTTCATGATCTGGACTCACAGTGAAGAAAAACTCCAGAATTTCCTCTCCAACCTCAACTCCTTTGGTTCCATCAGATTCGCCTGGTCCTACTCTAAATCCCATGCCACTTTCCTTGACGTTGACCTCCACCTGTCCAATGGCCAGCTTCACACGTCCGTCCACATCAAACCCACCAACAAGCAACAGTACCTCCATTATGACAGCTGCCACCCATTCCACATCAAACGGTCCCTTCCCTACAGCCTAGGTCTTCGTGGCAAACGAATCTGCTCCAGTCCGGAATCCTTGAACCACTACACCAACAACCTGAAAACAGCTTTTGCGTCCCGTAACTACCCTCCCGACCTGGTACAGAAGCAAATAACCAGAGCCACTTCCTCATCTCCTCAAACCCGGAACCTCCCACAGAAGAACCCCAAAAGTGCCCCACTTGTGACAGGATACTTTCCGGGACTGGATCAGACTCTGAATGTGGCTCTCCAAGAGGGATACGACTTCCTCAAATCCTGCCCTGAAATGAGATCCATCCTTCATGAAATCCTCCCCACTCCACCTAGAGTGTCTTTCCGCCGTCCACCTAACCTTCGTAACCTCTTAGTTCATCCCTATGAAATCCCCAAACCACCTTCCCTACCCTCTGGCTCCTACCCTTGTAACCGCCCCCAGTGTAAAACCTGTCCCACGCACCCTCCCACCACCACCTACTCCAGTCCTGTAACCCGGAAGGTGTACACGATCAAAGGCAGAGCCACGTGTGAAAGCACCCACGTGATTTACCAACTGACCTGCCTACACTGTGAAGCCTTCTATGTGGGAATTGTAGTGGACTGACAAGACAGCCAGTCCACAGTGATGGGTAACCGAAAGGCACGTGTTTACACACGTCGGCTGGTGTTAGGTCTGAAACAGGATACGTAATGAATGCTATGAAGAAAAGTACGTAGCTGCTGGAATACTTAACTTTAATCCATCATTTGTATACAGCATTCTGGATGATACAAGTGAGACTCTCTCTAGAAATGGTTAATGGCGCCTTGCTAGGTCGTAGCCATGGACTTAGCTGAAGGCTATTCTAACTATCTCTCGGCTAATGAGAGAAAGGCTTCGTCAGTGTAGTCGCTAGCAAAGTCGTCGTACAACTGGGGCGAGTCCTAGTACGTCTCTCTAGACCTGCTGTGTGGTGGCGCTCAGTCTGCAATTACTGACAGTGGCGACATGCGGGTCCGACATGTACTAATGGACCTCGGCCGATTTAAAGCTACCACCTAGCAAGTGTGGTGTCTGGCGGTGACACCACAGGAATGACCAGCAACAAACTGTCCATTCGCATGAATGGACACAGGCAGACAGTGTTTGTTGGTAATGAGGATCACCCTGTGGCTAAACATGCCTTGGTGCATGGCCAGCACATCTTGGCACAGTGTTACACTGTCCGGGTTATCTGGATACTTCCCACTAACACCAACCTGTCAGAACTCCGGAGATGGGAACTTGCCCTTCAGCATATCCTCTCTTCTCACTATCCGCCAGGCCTCAATCTCCGCTAATTTCTAATTTCAATTTGGTGTGTGTGTGTGTGTGTGTGTGTGTGTGTGTGTGTGTGTGTCTATATATATATATATATATATATATATATATATATATATATATATATATATATATACGGTTATAATAGAAGGAAACATTCCACGAAGGAAAAATATATTTAAAAACAAAGATGATGTGACTTACCAAATGAAAGTGCTGGCAGGTCGACAGACACACAAACAAACACAAACATACACACAAAATCCAAGCTTTCGCAACCAACGGTTGCCTCGTCAGGAAAGAGGGAAGGAGAAGAAAAGACAAAAGGATATGGGTTTTAAGGGAGAGGGTAAGGAGTCATTCCAATCCCGGGAGCGGAAAGACTTACCTTAGGGGGAAAAAAGGACAGGTATACACTCGCACACACACACATATCCATCCACACATACACAGACACAAGCAGACATTTGTCTGCAACCGTTGGTTGCGAAAGCTTGGATTTTGTGTGTATGTTTGTGTTTGTTTGTGTGTCTGTCGACCTGCCAGCACTTTCATTTGGTAAGTCACTATATATATATATATATATATATATATATATATATATATATATATATATATATATATATAGAATTAGAGAAATGATTGACATTGGTTGGAACATTGTGAAACAGCAAAACACACACTCCCTCACAACTTTTACCTAATAAATAAAGTACTCTAGCTTCAAAATTGTTCAGTTTCATAAAATATGTAAGAATGGACTCACTTGTGCCAGCCAAATTGCAATTTTTTGTACTGATTTCCGTAATGGACAGTCATGGATGGAATGATCAGTGTAGATACAAACTAGCAGAAAATGCCAGAAGTTAAAAAATTTTACTATTATACAAACTGTGTGGTACACACTTGTGATCCACAATACAATAATTACAGTATTAAAAGGAGGGCAAGAATATGGGCATTAGTAGTGTTTTTTCATTTGGCATAGTTGTCAGTTCATGGGTGGCCAGACTGAATGGGAGTGGTTTTTGACATGGAAGGGATAGCAACTATCATAATGCAGGTACTATTGGTGGTTAGTAGACCGGATATGGAGGAACATATAGGTGGAGCCATCAGAAAGATGGAGGTCAGCATCCAAGAAGGCAGCATGTTGGGCTGAGGAGGACCAGTGGAAGCAGACGGGAGGGAAGGTGTTGAGGTTATCTATGAATGAGGATAGCATATTGTGGCCCAGAATCGAGATGATGAAAATATCATCATTGAACCTGAACATAACATTTTTGGAGGCTAGAAATATTTCTTCTAAGATAAATGAAAAGGTTGGCATAAGAGGGTACCATGTGAGTGGCCATGGTTGTGCTCCAAATTTTTTTGTATGCCCTTCCTTCAAAGGAGAAGTAGTTGTGTGTGAAGATATATTTGGTAATGTGTATTAAGAATGAGCTAGTATGGATTCAGGTGATAAAGGGGTGTAGAAAGTGGGGAGTAGCTGAAAGAAATGGGACATTAGTGTCATTGATGTGAGATGCTAGGCTTTGGGCTGTAGGTTGGACATGTTGTTCAACAAGAGTGGAAATTCCTTTATGAGGCCCATAGCAGCCATGTAGAATAGGTTGAATCTGTGGATTTTGGGGAACATGTGGAAGGCATGATGTGTTAGGATGAAAAGGGAGATGGGCTCAGGGGAGAGGTTCTGGGATGGGCCCAAGGATTTCAATAAGGATTGTAGGTTATCCTGGACTTCTGTAATTGGATCACTGTGGCAGAGCTTTCAAATGTAGGAGTTAGACAGTTGGTGGAAGCCTTCTGTCAGGTAGTCACTGCAATTTATCATGACAGTGGTAGAGGCTTTGACTCTTGGCCTCAGTATCCGCTAACCCACTGTCCCGATACCCTCTGTCCAACACTTTCCCCTTCTCCTGTCCTGTCACTACCTCCCAATTCACACCTCTACATATCTTCATTGTGTGCTGCACCTCACTGGCTCCATTACCTCTGAGTCACATACCTAGCCACCAAACCTGCTGTCCCTCTCTGAGCCACAAGCTATCCACCCCAACACCTCTTTCTGCTTCCTGCCTGTTTCTCCTTCACCCAGCACAACATCCATCTCACCCTAACATAGTCCATCTGCTGAAATGCAATCCCAGTATCTTGTATCCAGCCAGCACAATGTAGGGGTACAAAAACGTGTGCTTGCACATGTGCGTGTGTGGGTGGATGTCTCAACACTTTTGTTACTCAGTGAATGGTCTCCTTTACTGCTAAATTATATTAAAAATCCGATTTGTTGAAAAATGTAAATAACAAATACTTGCAAGTTGTAAAACCAACAGATAAAAAGATTTTCTGTCCAATATCTTGAGTATTATGCACATACTGAAAAAGAGATTATATGAACAAACAAATAAATATTGTAAATAGAAGTGTTGCTTGTTCCTATTATAATTCATGTTGCAAAATTTTTAAGGGGAGTTATATTTCATGAAATGGCAATGATCTAAAAATAAATTAAAATCTCCACTTAGTATTACCTTGTGTTGTTTGTAAATTATCAAGTTTAATATGGTATCAAGTTGGTATCAAGTTGTTCCATCACTAGCTCAAAATTACCATATAAATAAAAGTTCTTGATTTTATTTCTTAGTGCCCTAAGTTTGGGTGCATTAAGTTTACTTTCAGGCTCAAAATTTTCAGTCATATTTACCTCTTTCAGTATTGATTTGCTGAAATCTGAGTTTACCTTACAAAAAGGTGTTGTCCTTACATCAGTAACTAAAAGGAAGCCACCATGAATGGTAGGTCTCCTGTTAAAAATTCTGCTATCAGCCCAGCCATTTCATATTTCTTAATGATATGTAGAACCCTAACTGCCAATAGCATCAACAGAAGCCAAGCACTATAAGTGATAGAAGCAGTTTAATTCCATGCTAACTCAACTCACAGTTCTGATAACTGCAGGTAAGCACTGTGAAAAAAAAAAAAATTAAAATCAACAAGATGTGGTTCAGAGATGAAGTTATCTTATATTTTCATTACTGTGGCCTGATTCCTACCATTTTCTAACCCACACACTACCACAATACGAGCCTTCTTTCTAAAATCCTTGGCTAAGGGTATACACTTGTCTTGAAGAAATTTTTAAGTTTGTGGCATGGAAGTCATTTCCTTTTTTTTCTGAAACAACTGACCCATATGTCTTATGTGTTTACTACATAACAGATGAACTTTTCTCCTCTTTCCTACTTTTCTTCCTTAACTAACTGAGAAAGAAGGCAAAGGTATTTTTTGTGCCAATGATGAAACTATTAGATTTGTTCTTTGTTTCCTGGCACATCTTTCCACTTCTGATTATTCTCCCCCTTAATTTTCCCATTCCCTTAATAGCACTGTCAAGCTTCACTTTAAGGACTCTAACTTTTCCCTTCTATTGAACTATTGTTCCATCCAATGCACAGACTCTACAGTACCATCGAAGAATCTTGATTAATTCACCCATTGACTGTATTCCTCAGTGCTATATCCCACCCCCTTCCTCCTACCATTCATGTAATGGAAAATGGAAATGAGCGTTTGGCGTCATTGGCCGGGAGGCCCCTCGCGGGGCAGGTCCGGCCGCCTTGGCGCAGGTCTTATTACATTCGGCGCCACATTGGGCGACCCGCACACCGGATGGGGATGAAATGATGATGATCACAACACAACACCCAGTCCCTGAGTGGAGAAAATCTCCGACCCAGCCGGGAATCGAACCCGGGCCCGGAGGACGGCAATCCGTCACGCTGACCACTCAGCTACTGGGGCGGACATTCATGTAATGAAATCATCAATCACAACAGCTGGACTGCACCCAAGCAGTAACTTTCCTACAGCAGCTCAAACACTTCACACCCATGTTTGTTTGCAAACAGTATAGAAACATGGCACAGCTTATAGAACTACATTTTTATACCCTGCTGTTGAGACTTAAGTCATATAACATGTACATACCGTTGTTATGTAACTAATAACTCTAGTTACTACCACTACAAAATTTATCAGTCTCTGGACAGCAAAAATTTACGACTAAGGATGTGTATACATGGTACAAAATTCACATGATATTTTAGAAAACTGGATTATAAAATGAAATCCTCGGTTTGCAGTCAAATATTAGGCTGTTGTATGTATAAAGCACAAAAAATGTTTAAATTTTATACTTTTTATGTATACAAGATGACTTAATTTGTGTATAAGAAGTCATGGCACAGTCACTCAGAGCTATTCGTAGTCAGCCAAAGGACCATATAATACCAAGTAGCCCAACCCTAACTCACAGCTGCTTGCAGTTTGGGTGCTCTGTAGTGTCAGGGATTGCCTCTTCACTCTATTGATTTAATCATCCATCATGCAAAATAAATAAATGTGATGCTTCTCAGCTCTTACCACTATTTTTTTTTGTAAATTGCCAGCAATTAGAAGCTACTTTCTCTCTCATAAATGATTTTATCTTGTGTAAATATTATTTACATCCCATTCTCTTCTTTTCTTTGGAATAATGTTCTGGGAAATGCTTTAAAACAGGAAAGTTTTGGATACTGCAGAAATGAGCTATGATACATGGTGTAACACACAAAGTGTGCAAAAACAGCTTTATATGATGACCCAATTTGTTCCTTTATTATTTTGTAGTTGTCAATGGAAAGCCTTGCCCTCAGCCTGTTTTGCAATTGCCACCCCTGAAGTATGGGGGATTTATTTTAAGTAATTACTGTCCAGGAAAGAAGGAAGGAAGATTACAGTTTAATGTCTCATTGATAATGAGGTTATTAGAGATGGAGCATAACTCGGATTAGGGAACAATGGCGAAGGAAATTGGCCATGCCCTTTGAAAGGAACCATCCCAGAATTTGCCTTATGTGATTTATGGCAATCATAGAAAACCTAAATCTGGATGGTCAGACGCTGATTGAATTGTCATCCTCCCAAATGTGAGTCCAATGTGCTAGCCATTATGCCAGCTTGCTCAGTAGTAATTATCAATACAGGCTGGGAAATCAGACAGAATGGAATTGAGAAGTTGATTGTTCATTATCCTTAATATTGGAGGAAATTAAGCTGAAAATTAGATTTCCTTTTTACATGATATTCTATTGAAGACTAATTATAGTCTTCTAACTAGTTTAAAAGAGAAATCAGAAGTTACAATTTTTTAAAAACTCATCTTTAGTAAGTTTTTGTTTGTTGTACAAGTACATTATACACTGATTTCCTTTCCATGTGTGCTATTTTGCTTTAAATATGTATCAGTTCTGGGTTTTCATAAAAACAAAACCATTTTTTTCCTATCCAATTCCTTAATTTTAATCTAAATTCACAAACTGAAATAAGCAACTCTGAATACTAATTGTACAATACTAAGCATCCTACTGTTAATATGTTGACTGAGACTGACTATGAACTAATTTATACTGCTTGGTTTGGTACTTAACAAATAAATTGTTTCAACTGAGTTACTTCATACATATTGTTTTCCTTTTTTTAATATGAGCTCTTAGTATAATCCTATTTTAATTTTATGAAAAATGATTTTTAATTAATTAATTTGTTTTCATTAGTTTCAATTTGATTGTATAAATTTTTTGTGTTTATTTAATATGAAAATAGTACTGGAAATCATGACTCATTGTATGATTAAAACACTGGTTATTGAATTTACTTGTGTTGATAATGGATTTTTTCCCTGCGTTTGAACTGATATGCACTTATAACAATTTAAAATAATCAAGACAGCACTGTCAGTGTTTAAGTTTCAGTTAATAGAAAGTTAATGACTATAACCACTATTACAGTGAAAAGATTGTCCAGAAGTTTCATTGTTTCTACAAAATAGGTCGGCAATGTACAGAGACTTCACGGAGTATAACCTAATTACTATATGTTTTCCTTTGTCTACAACACAATAGAATTCACACATAAGAAAGTGGCAGTTTATAGCTACACACATGACAAAGAAAGTTTTGTGATAAAGTCAGCCGAGAATTTTCTAGAATCCAAATTCTTCTGTTTGAGATAGTTAATTATCTAACATGTTTTTGTGGTATAAATATACAGTTTTTGACAAAGAAAAGGTTTTTGAAATATTTGTATCCTAAAATATGAATCATTATGGAACAAAATTTTTGTTGCAATATTTCCGTAATTATACAGCTATATACTTTATAAAATCTCAGATGTTCTTTTCACAAAACAGAAACAGGATCTTCAGATGGAGTAGGGTAACCTTATCACAAACAATTATTAGCAGGGCCAAATTTTTAAGTGTTCATAATTTTCCTGAAATTTTAGTTTTTAATATTCCCTTGAAGAAAATGTTCATACACAAAATATTTACACCACTGTCATTGTCCAAATGTAAATTATTTGCTGAAAGAAAGGACACAAAATTACAGCTTGAAAAAGAATTTAGATGTTTAATTGTGCTACAGTTTTCCTCATTCTTTCACCATAACAAGTATCTGGCATTGTCAAAGGATCAGCCTCCATTGGTGGTGATAGACTGGAGCCAAGCCCAAGGCCTGATGTTATATGTACCTATCATACTAACATCTGAGGGCTTGTCCTTGGTAATTACTGCTGTGGTTTTTGCTTTGCTGGTCAGCCAGTGTGGCCGAGTGGTTCTAGTTGCTTCAGTCTGGAACTATGGGACCGCTACGGTCGCAGGTTTGAATCCTGCCTTGGGCATGGATGTGTGTGATGTCCTTAGGTTAGTTAGATTTAAGTAGTTCTACATTCTAAGGGACTGATGACCTCAGATGTTAAGTCCTATAGTGCTCAGAGCAATTTGAACCATTTTTGCTTTGCTACTTGCAACAGATATTCATTGCAGCACAAGAATCTGGGATCCTTTTACTGTGAGGGTTTCTTCTTTTTTGGGGAAACTGTTTTCACGTCTGCAGATTTCTGTCCTTTCCCTGAAAAAGTCGACGGCATGATAGCACTTCTCCACAGTGAGAACTTTCATGCTCCACCATGGCCAATTTCCCCACCAGTCGCTACCTGTAGCATTTATGGATACTGGCACTCTTGGGCTATTCAGTAATTCCAGCATAGACAGAATAAAACTGACATTGCAAGTGGGACCCTTTTGTTCTTTGCTGGTATGAAACACTTTCTTTGGCCTTCTTGGTTGGTTTGTAAACAGTTATTATGCCATGTTTGGGCCGTATATGGCTGCTTCTCCCCTTCTCCTACAGATGTATGGGAGAATGGCCACAAATGACATTTCTTTTTCTCACATGTCATGTCACTTAGCTGAGTATAAGTTTTCACGCCACTTTTGGAAGACATCATCATGGTCCAGTAATTGTCAATTTCTTCATGGAACATGTTGAAAGACAGGTGCTGAGCTCGGCATCTTATAAACTTAAGGAGTGGTACGGATATGTTAATGACATCTTTGTCATGTGGATCTATGGTGGGAATGGATTGGTAACTTCCTAAGATATCTGATCAGTCTCCATCCTACTCGATATGCTGGTTATGAACATGGGCCACAGCATGCATCAAAAACTGATACCCATGGTCTATTACCTGCACTGACTATCAAATCCTTACCCAAGCCAGAAATGAGGAATCATTGATATACTCATAAGGAACATGAGATGAATATATGAGCCACAGCACTTCAGACATGAGATGCAACACCAGGAATCAATTCTGAGGAACAATTGGTACTCCACCACTTGCATAAGAAATGTCATGAAACCTAACACTTGGAGAACTGACATATTGGAAGAAGAAATGTCACATACAGCCTTTATGTCATATGTCCTTGGAGTGATGGAGGGAACTGGTTGTATATTGCACAACTATTGTGTAAAAACTTTTGTAAAATGACCAAGAAGATCAAAGCTTATCCCTTGACAAAGGACACAAGGGACCCACTTGGTATTTCAGAAAGATACTGGAGACCATGTACATGTGGAAAAGCCTGTGTGGAATGAATGGATGGTCCATCACTACCAGGATCACCAAATATAAACAATATTACAGGTTGAAACAGATGGAGAAATCAGCCACGGAGGAACAGACACTGTCTGAGACTGACCATGTAACAAAATTTGTCAACATGGCGGCTCTCACTATGGAGAAGAGCTACGATGCCCTCTTATTCAGGGAAACCATAAAAATTCACTAACATGACAATAATTTCAACAAGAAATAAGAAAATCTCAAGATAAATGGATCCAGTATTCCCACACCACAGCAACCATTCACTGCACGTAGCAAGAGGAGAACCACACCAGTAATGAACTGGAAAAAGTTCCCACATATTGGTGTGGTAATGTCACATAGTCTTTGGTTGTGGGCTAGACTCCAGTCTGCCACCAGCAATGGTGGGTGGTCCTTTGATGATGCCAGCCACTCATACTGGTGAAACATCAGGAAAATTGTTAAACAAATGCTGGTTGAAGACATTGAGATAGAATTCAACAGACACTGGTAAAATAAGTAGTATTTATATGAGGACAAGTGTCAGAGCAAGCACGGCTGTTCCAGGTCACTATGACTCAAAGATGAGTAGGGTGATATCCCTGTCCATCCCTCCAACTTCTTCTTTTGCTGCTCTTGAGTACAGCTATAATAAATATCAGTTTCACCCAAACTGTGATTTGCAAAACCACAAAAGTAGACATAAAATCGAGATTCTTGTAGACTTCACCTCTTGTGAAGGGTTCAGATTGAAGCTATGTACTCTGGAGCAAAGTTATTCAATAAGCTCTCAGCTAGGATCAAGCAGTTCAAAAGGAAATAAAAACCTTACCTCATTAGCCACTCCTGAAATTATCTGTCTAGCTGGATTCAAGAATTCAAGACTGCTGCTAGCAATGTTCAGAACAGAGTATGAATGAACAAGGGTCCCCTCATTCTGGATTGGTGAAGCCAGTAGCAGTCAGTTGACTTTGGGCGGCAAGTGTTTTGTGCCCAACACCTATAACATTGGCAGTCAAACAATCAAGCTTGTGTGTATCACAGCCTTACGGAGTGATTGTTGCAGCATGCTGTATCAAACCAATAAGAACATGTCTATAAGTGAGACAGTATGAGGTTATCCCCGACAGTTCTTAGCACTGTTGCCAGTTTTCGACTGTGAAGCATTAATGGCTGCAGGTGAAAAAAGTAGCTGTCTGCAGATCTGTGACAATAGTGAGCCATTGCCATAGAGACATTCACAAAATCACATTATATTATTGGTTGAGGTAGGCATGTAAAGCTATCACACACAGCCCACTGCAGCAATCAGGAATCAGCTTATGCCGACTCAACTATAGTGCCAACGCTGAATGATGAAAGTGTGGCTTGTTCACCTGCATCACCTCTACTCACACAGTTGCTTATGTGCAGGGAGTCGATGGGCAGAGCGTGTTTCCTCACTCCATGCAATCCTCTGAGGATTTGTTTAGAGTGTTGCAAGCAAACTATAACTGTTTTCTGTGAAAAGTTCTATTGTAATCGAGTAAATATTAAGCTACCAGTGGATATAAATAGCAGCTATTTAATACAACTAACCAAGCAGACCTGTCCCCATGAATCACAGACATTGCTTTCAGTGGGGTGGCTCGCATGTCTCAGTGATATGGATAGTCATACCATAGGTGCAACCACAGTGGAGGATTATCTCTTGAGAGGCCAGACAAACATGTGGTTCCTGAAAAGGGCCAGTAGTCTTTTCAATAGTTGCATGGGTAACAGTCTGGATGATTCACTAATCTGGCCTTATAAAATCAACCAAAATGCCTTACTGTGCTGGTACTGTGAATGGCTGAAAGCAAGGCGAAACTGCAGCTGTAATTTTTTGCAAGGACATGCAGCTCTACTGTGTGGTTAACAGTGATGGCATCTTCTTGGATAAAATATTCTGGAGATAATATAGTCCCTCATTTGGATCTTCAGATGGGGACTACTCAGGAGGACATTGTCATCAGTAGAAACAAAACTGGCATTCTATGGATCAGAGCATGGAATGTTATATCCCTTAATTGGGTAGATAGATTAAAAAATTTAAAAACGGCAATGGTTAGGTTGAAGTTAGATATAGTGAAAATTAGTGAAGTTCAGTGATGGGAGGAAAAGTACTTCTGGTCATGTGAATACAGAGTTATAAATACAGAGTCAAATAGGGATACTGAAAGAATGGGATTAATAATGAATAAGAAAATAAAAATGTGAGTAAATGGCTAAGAAAAGCATAGTGAACACATTATCATAGCCAAGATAGACATGAAGCCCACACTTACCACAGCAGCACATGTTTAATTGCCAGTTAGCTCTGCAGGTAAAGAGACTGAAGAAATGTATGGTGAGATAAAAGAAATTGTTCAGATAGTTAAGGGAAATGAAAATTCAATTTTGATGGGGGACTGGAATTCAGTAGTAGGAAAAGGAAGGGAAGGAAATGTAGTAGGTCCATATGGACTGAGGGAACAAAAGAAAGAGGAAGCCTCTTGGTAGAATTTTGCACAGAGCATAATTTAATTATCACAAATAATTGGTTTAAGAATCACGAGAGAAGGCTGCATATGTGGAAGAGACCCGGAGATACCAGAGTGGTTTCACATTCACCATATAATGCAAGACAGAGATTTCAGAAGCAGATTTAAAATTGTAAGACATTTCCAGGGGCAGATGTGGACTCTGACCACAATTTATTGGTCACAAATTGTGGATAAAAACTGAAGAAATTGCAAAGAGATAGGAAATTAAGGGGATAACTTGAAAGACCAGTGGTTGTTGAAAGTTTCAGAGGGAGCATTAGGCAGCAGTTGACTAGAGCAGGGAAGATAAAATACAGTAGAAGATGAATGGGTAGCCTTAAGACATTAAATAAAGAAGATAGCAGAGGATCAAATAGGTAAAAATACGAGGCCTAATAAAAATCCTTGTATAACACAGGAGATATTGAATTTAACTGATGAAAGGAGAATATTTAAAAACACAGCAAATGAAAGAGTTGAAAGGGAATACAAAGATATAAAAAAATTAAAATGACAGGAAATGTAAAATGGCTAAGAAGGAATGGCTAAAAGATAAATGTAAGGTTTTAGAAGCATATTTCACTAGGGGAAAGACAGACACCACCACATGCCTTTGGAGAAAAGAGAAGCAGCTGTACGAATATCAAGATCTCAGGTGGAAAACCGGTCCGAAGCAAAGAAGGGAAAGCTGAAAGGTGGAAGGAGTATATAGAGAGTCTATACAAGGGAGATGAACTTTAAGCCAATATTACTGCAATGGAAAAGAATCTAGATGAAGATGAAATGGGAGATACAAGAACAATTTGACAGAGCACTGAAAGATCTAAGTAAAAACAAGGCCCTGGGAGTAGATGACATTCTGTCAGGACATTCTTGGAAGTGACAGCCACAAAAAACTCTTCTATCTGGTGTTCAAGAGGAATGAGACAACTGAAATAACTTCAGACTTCAAGAAGAATGTAGTAGTTAAAATTCCAAAGAAAACAGTTGCTGGCAGGTGTGAAAATTACTGAACTATCATTTAATAAGTTATAGTTGCAAAAGACTAATGCAAATGCTTTACAGAAGCATGGAAAAAATGATAGAACCTGACCCCAGGGAAGATCAGTTTGGATTCTGGAGAAATGTATGAACATGTAAGGAAATATTGATCCTAAGACTTCTCTTAGAAACTTTTGACAGTGTTGACTGGAATTCTGTCTCTGAGATTCTTAAGGTATCGGGGGTAAAATACAGGGAGCAAAAGGCTATTTACAACTTGAACACAAAAATAAGATGGCAGTTATAAGTGTGCCAAGGGGCTTGAAAGGTAGCAGTGATTGAGAAGGTAGGTAGTTAGATAGGTTTGTAGTCTATCCCCAATTTTATTCAATTTGTCCATTTAGCAAGCAGTAAAGTAAACCAAAGGAAAATTTAGAATAGGAATTAAAATTTAGGGAGAAGAAATGAAAACTTTGAGGTTTGTTGATGACATTGTAATTCTGTCAGAGACAGCAAAGAACTTGGAAGAGTAGTTGAAAGGAATGAACAGTGGAGTATGTGAGATGAACATCAACAAAAGCAAACCAAGGATAATGGGATGTAGTCGAATTAAATCAGGTGATGCTGAGAGGAGGTTTGATTAGGAAATGTGACACTTAAAGTAATAGATGAGTTTTGCCATTTGGGTGGCAAAATAACTGATGGTGATTGAAGTAGAGAGGATACAAAATCTAGATTGACAATGGCAAGAACGGCATTTCTGAACAAGAGAAGTTTGTTAACATCAAATGTAGACTTAAGTGTTAGAAAGTCTTTTCTGAAGATATTTATCTGGAGTGTAACCATCCATGTAAGAGAATCATGGACAATAGACAATGTAGACAAGAGAAGAACAGAAGCTTTTGAAATGTGGTGCTACAGAAGAATGTTGAAGATTAAGTGGGTAGATCGAATAACTAATGAAGAGATATTGAACAGAACTGAGGAGACAAGAAATTTGTGGCATAACTTGACTAAAAGAAGGGACTGGTTGCTAGGACACATTCTGACTCATCAAGGGATCACCAATTTAGTGTTGGAAGGAAGTGTGGGGGGTAAAAACATAGAGGGGGACCAAGAGATGAATACATTAAACAGATTCAGAAGGATGTAGGTTGCCATAGTTGTACAGAGATGAAGAGGCTTTCACAGGGTATAGTAGCATGAAGAACTGCTTCAAACCTGTCTTTGGACTGAAGACTACAACAACAACAAGCAAGCAGCAGCTCTTTTCAAAGTAGTTGCTTTATCTCTCATTTATTAGATTATGCACAAATCTTTATTTTCAATCCCTGTGTACAGAAGACATAAGTTACACTTTAAATGGAAGTGAATGGTAGCATATAATACTAACAAATCAATGTACAAAGAATCAAACAATGGAAAATCCAGAATGGAATGTAACAATATTATGGAAAGGAAAGTTTCCTCACCATATAATGGAGAAGCTGAGTCACAGATAGGCATAAGAAAAAGACTGTCACAAATAACCTTTTGGCTGGCAATGCCTTTGTCAAAAATAGATAACAGACACATACTTAGACTCATTCATGCAAATGAGACTCACACGTGCATGACTGTAGTTGTGGCAGTGTGGCTTCAGTTGCCAGAGACTGCATTCATGTGTGTGAAAGTTGAGTTTGCGTGTGTGTGTGTGTGTGTGTGTGTGTGTGTGTGTGTGTGTGTGTGTGTGTTAGAGATGGGCAAAACTGTTCTTTTCAGAGATTGGATCAGAACTGTTCACTCCCTGAAATGAATTAGCTCTTTTTCATGACTCACCACTCATTTACAATAGAAAATAAATGGAAGGCACATTGCCCTTTAAACTTGGTTTATTCCAGTACTATACCTGTATTTTGATCTTATTTGATCCTATTTTGAAGTAACACAGATAATGAGTAAGAATTTTGTATTGTTTATTGAAATTTCCACGATATGACAAAGTTTTTGATTATTGATTTATTTTGCACTATCGTGGTTTTTTGGGTGATCAGAAAATATTGTAACTTGAGATTTACATTAACAATATATTTGGCTATAATGTATTAAAATTTCATTAACCTCATACAAATACATCGCAAGCCATATATTTTTAAAGTGAACGTTTCCTTCTGAAGACGCCTAAAATCGCAAAATCCGTACCAGAATAAGAAAAAAATATATAAATTTGACTGTAAAACGAAAGTGCTGCATATAGCCTTACGCAGAATAAAACAAGGAAAATGTTGGTGTATCACATTTTGCGATACGTTTATCGGTTCGCTCATAATTAAAGCGTAAATTCGAGTGTCCATAATAAAAATCCTATAGTAAGAGGAGTCATCAGGAACCTAATCTAATCAGTTTAAACAAATAAAAATAAAATAAAAACAATTGATGTATACATAACATAATAATGTAATATACATAGTGGTATTACTACGAAGAACAATATCCAGTAGGGACGAACTCCGATGCAGAGGCGCTGAGTCGAGCAGGTCGAGCCGCGAGCTGTATTGCTGCGTGAGCTGAGACCGCAGAGACCAGAGGGACACCTGAGTCGCTTTGCTCAATGCTCTGGCTAGAGTCGAGACGGTGGGGTGAGCGTTGAGCGGGTGAGTTCCGAGGGTGGGGGGAGCGGTGAACTCACCCGCTCCGAGATAAATTGTCCGTTCCCTTGCAAGCAGGTTGTTGCAAGTAGTTCCTATGTTATTCACTAGGTGGCTCTCTGTCCTGTTGCTCGCATCAACTGCCCAGAGGGCAGCACGTGCGACTGAAACGATTGCCGACAGAGTGCGTTGCTAAGTTAAGCTGCGCCAGACACACACTGCACGCGGCAGAGGATGCACAGAGACGGCACGGCATATGTGAAACACAAAATCCAATGGGGCACTGCACAATGCAGGCAGCCAAGGTAGAAGCAGGGCAGAGGCCGGCGCTGGCTGTGTTGTGTGGCGTGCACTGTGCTCTGACCAGCAGAGGCACCGCTGATATGCTCCGTCTCTCTCTCTCTCTCTCTCTCTCTGCCATGGGAAACGTTTGGAGCTACCGTTCTTTTTTTCTGAATCACTGACTGTTCACTCCTTTGAAAGATTGAACTCTATGAATTAGTTCAAGAGCGGATCCCCCATCTCTAGTGTGTGTGTGTGTGTGTGTGTGTGTGTGTGTGTGTGTGTGTGTGTGTGTGTGTGTGAGAGAGAGAGAGAGAGAGAGAGAGAGAGAGAAGTCTACTTGAGAGAGAGAGAGAAGTCTACTTTTGATGAAGGTTTTGCTGGCTGAAAGCTTATTTGTGGCAGTTTTTTTGTTATACCTATCTGCGACTCAGCATCTCCACTATATGGTGAGTGGTAACTTCCCTTTCCATAGTGTACAAAGAATGATAGTTTCTGTAAATGAAATGGCTTAGACTATATAAACCATCTAGTAAGTGATACAAAATAGTTTTATGCCACTATATGTACAGTGATATTACAAAATAGAAAATCAATAGCCTATTTTCAAGATGAACTCTTGAAATAACTTATTTTTATGATTTTGCACACAGTGTTGTAAAGTATTTTCATCTGGTGAGGTAACTGTATTTTCTTATAGTTCTTCTGAGACCAAAAAAGTTTTTCTTAATGGAGTACTGGATGCACCACCATCATCATCATTGAAAAAGTTTCTTCATTTCTAAAAGAGCATGATATTGGCTTGATTTTGTTTCTGTCAGTAGAAAATCCTCAAGCTAATTCATTAAACACAGCTATCATACAATCAAACCTAAGGGTTAAAGGGCAATAGTGACAAAACGTAGACCTGCACATATAATGTTGTCTTTTAAAAATCTTCTGTCATTTTACTATTGACAATGAAAGAAGCCATATGATGATGTTTTATTTAACTATGTTGGTTAAAAATCTCTTGATGTAATTAAATATTTCTTTTACAGGGGACTAAGCACACAACATATCCCAGTTCTATCTGGGGACCAACTTGTAATGACAGGGATAAAATCATAAACTTAACTTTGCTGCCCGAGCTGGATATTGGTGATTGGCTGGTATTTGAGAATATGGGTGCTTATAATTTGCAGGTGGCATCTCCTTTTAGTGGCTTTCCCATCCCAGTGGTGTACACAGTGATTGATGAACAAGGCTGGTGAGTAACACTTTTCATTAAAAAATTAGTTATAGGGTCTGATATATTTATGTGCATGCCTAGCTTTTCAAACAATTTCTGTTATTTATAAGTCAAATCTGTCTCCAGGAAACTACTCAAAAACAAGCATCCAATGACAGAAAGTCATTTTGTCATTGGAAACAAGCCAGCAAACCTGCCTCTGGGGACTGGCAGTGACATCATTAATGGCAAAGCTATCTTCTGATGTTAGGTTGTGAAGTATGACATACTTTCTTCCACTGTGCTTCCAGGTTTTGTATATTAATCTATTAAGGTGGAACATTACAATTACAAGAATTATTACATTCTTGTTGAGATGGAACATTACAGATACAAGTTAAATTGTGCCATTTGTGTGCTTCATGAATGACAGAAAGCATTTATTGTGCTCATCTTCTGTGCAAAGTCATGTTAATACCTATATCAACAACCATACATCCCTTGGGTGCATGTTAACATCATATTCAAAAAACTCAAATGCATACACAAACATTTTTTATGGTCTGGATAAGACACTTTGGTCACATATAGCATATCTGCATGTGTCTACTTGGATCTTGTCTAATACTCTAATATTGTTACTGCAGAATCTTATGTTTTTATTGTGCTTTTCATAAATACCATAAAGACATTCTGAACATTGCAGTACTGGACATAATACGTCATACAGAGCATTATACAAGACTGAATTCATAATGTGATTTTGATTTTGTATATATTTTGAATGTGTGTTTTGTTCAACTAATAAAGCACTGTATGTTAAAAATTTTATGTACTGTACATTATGACTTGATTCTTGAAACTTAATTGAAAAACTGAATCATAAATCTCCATATGTCCTATGTCTATAAACCTACTGATTATTTTGGAAACACAGTTCATTCAAAAATATTGTTTTGAAAATACTGCCAATAACTGGGTAAAGCTCTTATTTGAACTACATGCATTCATTCATTCTGATTCCAGTATTTGAAGGATACCAAACGACCACTGGATTTGAATGGAGTGCAGTTGAGAATCCATTGCAATAGCTCAGTGATATCCAGGTCCTCAAATCACACTAGTATCACACTGCCAAACAATGGAACATCCAGGATGGAATTGAACAATATGATGAGAGGGCAAGTTGCTACTCACCATATAGTAGAGATGCTGAGACACACACACACACACACACACACACACACACACACACACACACACACACACACACACACACAAAAACGCAACTCACGCACATGACTGCAGTCTCTGGCAACTGAAATCACACTGTGAGCAGCAGCACCAGTGCACAGTGCATGATGGGAGTAGCGACTGGATGGGGATAGGGGGGGGGGGGGGGGGTAGTATGGTGGGGATGGTGGACAGTGAAGTGCTGCGGGTTGGGTGGCAGATGGGGTACTGGTGGGGAGACGGTTGGGGGGAGGGGGGGAAGGAGTGGAAAAGGAGAGAAATAGAGAAAAATAAATAAAAAAATAAAAAGACTGGGTGGTGGAATGATGGCTGTGTACTGTGTACTGCTGGAAGGGAGCAGGAAAGGGGCTAGATGAGTGAGGACAACGATTAACGAAGGTTGAGGCCAGGAGGGTTATGGGAACACAGGATGTATTGCGGGAAAAGTTCCCACCTGTGCAATTCAGAAAAGCTGGTGTTGATGGTAAGGATCCATATAGCACAGGCTGGGAAGCAGTCATTGAAATGAAGGATATAATGTTTGGTAGCACGTTAAGCAACAGGGTGGTCCACTTGTTTCTTGACCAAAGTTTGCCAGTGGTCATTCATTCATGCGGACAGACAACTTGTTGGTTGTCATGCCTACATAGAATGCAGCACAGTTGTTGCAGCTTATCATGTAAATGACATGACTGGTTTCAGATGTAGCCCTGCCTTTGATGGGCTAGGTGATGTTAGTGACCGGACTGGAGTAGATGGGAGTGGGAAGATGTAAGGGCCAGGTCTTGCATCTAGATTTATTACAGGGGTATGAGCCATGAGGTAATGGATTGGGAGCAGGGGTTTTGTATGGATGGATGAGTATATTGTGCAGGTTTGGTGGATGGTAGAATACCACTGTAGTAGGGCTGGGAAAGATAGTGGTTAGGACATTTCTCATTTCAGGACATGACGAGAGGTAATCGTAACCCTGGCGGAGAATGTAATTCAGTTGCTCCAGTCCCAGATGGTACTGAGTTAAGAGGGGAATGGTCTTCTGTGGCTGGACTGTGGGACTTTGGGAGGTGGTGGGAGACTGGAAAGATAAGACATGGGAAATTTGTTTTTGTACAAGGTTGGGACGATAATTATGGTGAGTGAAGGCTTCAGTGAGACCCTTTGTACATTATGAGAGGGACTGCTCATCACTGCAGCTGCAACGACCATGGGTGGCTAGGCTGTATAGAAGGAACTTCTTGGTATGGAATGGTTGACAGCTGTCGAATTGGATGTATTACTGGTGGTTAGTAAGTTTGATGTGGAAGAGGTACTGCATTCAGAAAGTACAATCCCAAAATAGCAGTGAAACTGAAGTATGTATAAACAGTGAAATTTTAATGCATAAAAACTGCACTAAGAAAGTACAATCTCAAAGCAGCAGTGAAACTTTAATGTGTATAAACAGTGAAACTTCAATGCGTAAAAACTGTCAAACTAGAATGTATAACGACCTTGCGGGAGTATTCACTACTGAAGATTCAATGAATACGCCAGCTGAAGTCGAAAAGTTACAAAATGAACCACAAAAAGTAAACAAACCGTTGCTTGATGAACTTCCGACTGCTAACATTGTAAAATACGGAAAAAAATGTGTGTGTTAGGTGATAGCCACGGCCGTGGAATTGCCTGGGGCTCCATTAAGTGAACTGAAAAACCTTACAAAATTATGTGAAGTAACTAGTTTGTGTAAGGATGACTTTGTTGTATTGCTGGGAGGATCAAATGACGTATATAGAAATGAGTCATTCAAGGCTAGCACAGAACTGAGAAAATGCCTCAATAATTTATCTCACATGAATGTACTCATTGTAAATATCCCGCATCATCATGATTTAACGAGGTGGTCACGTGTAAACAGTGAAATTCATGCCGCAAACAAGAGTTTCAGTTAAATATGCACTCACTTCATAAATGCAGACGTTATTGACATAAACAGTTTGGAGTGAAGGCTCCATACAGTTCATGGTCTTTGTTTGAATGCATTAGGAAAGGAGGTACTTACAGACAAAATTTTCACTCGTATTTCGTGGTGCAATGAAGTTCCCAGGACAAGGGGGAATCGACTGCAAGAAACAAAGTGTTCTTTTCATGCAGCAAACAAGATAGCCATCAATCAGTGTCAAATCACGAAATGGTTTAAAACCAATAGGCCAGAAAGTAACAGTCAAGCTGGGAAACAAACTCAAATTACGAAATGGTTCAAGACAAAAAGAAATTAAGCACAAATTTTGCAAGTTCCAAAAATACTGGAAGACAAACAAGCTGCTGTACGTGTCTTCCAGAACAAGAAAAGCTCCAGAGAGGAACAGTGATTTTTTGTGGCTGGCACCAGGGAAATCACTCCAGCACCATCCAAATCCAGTGCCATCAAGAATGTAACTATGGATGTAAGTACACAATATCAAAGTGACAAAGAAATGTACAAGCCAAGTGAGCAAGCTGATGGGCTGCTACAGAAGAATCCAGACCTACCCTTTTGTGAGGATGGCTCATTATTAAATATTAGGTCTTTAAAAAATAAAATTGATGATCTTAGTAGTAACTATATAATGCATTGTAATATAAAAGGTTTAAGTGCTGAATACTCATGTGACAGAAGCTCTAAGTTAGATGAGCTACAAGTTTTTTTTATCTGAATTTCTAAGTGTTAAAGTAATTTGTTGAAATGAACACTGGCTTAGTAGTGATACCATAAAAATCTTAAATAAAATTGAAAATTTCAAGGTAACTACCAGCTTTTGTAGGACAAATAAGTCACGAGGAGGTTCATGCATACTCATTCATTCTGATTTAGATTACCATGTAAGATGTGACTTCAAATGTTTCAATGAAGGGTGTATCTTTTAGGGTTGCTGTGTTGAGTTAAAGGACTTAAATGTTGTTATAATATCAATTTATAGAATCCCAGGGAAGGTGACAACTGAGCATTTCCTACGTAAATTTCAGAGTTTGTTAGAATACCTCAGTAACGAAAAGAGGAAAAAAATTGTAGTTGCTGCTGATTTCAACATCAATGTGTTGAATGAAACATGTGAGGTATCAAAATTTACGGACTTAATAAAAAAATATGGCTTCAAATTAAATTTTTCTGAATCTACAAGAGAAAATGCTCAGTCAGCTACATGCATTGACAATATTTTAATGAATTACGTATTAGAAGATGGATATAAATTTTGTCTAGATCTAGGAATTTCTGATCATTCAGCATTATTCATTGAGCTACCCAGAGCAGGTAGAGAAGTCCCATGTAAAAAAGCTTATGTAAAAAGGATCTTCAACTAAGAAACTTTGACTCTATTCCATGATAAGCTGAAGGAGACAGAATGGCACTTTGATAAAAATATTTCATGCACAGCAAATTTTAAAGCATTTCTAAGGGATTTTCTAAGTGTTTTCAATGAAGTGTTTCCTCAAAAAAACTTATTTTAATAAAATGACAAAATTAAAATGGATCACTAAAAGTATAAAAATCTCCAGTGCTAAGAAAAGGCAGCTACATAAGGAACTAAGACATAATAAACAAATTGAATTTATTAAATATGTTAAACGATACAAAAGTACACTTGAGGAAGTTGTCAAAGCAGCAAAGCAAATGACAAATAATAAAGTAATCTTAAAACATGAGAATAAATCAAAGGCAGTGTGGTCAGTTGTAAAACAAGAATTAGGTATCAAAGGCTTCTAGACATGGAATTAGTACAATTAAGCTTGAAGATGAGATCACTGTAAATCCGGCTCAAATTTCAGAATGTTTCAATGAATTCGTCATTAATGTAGTGAAACCTCTCCATGAGTCCACCTATCTACTCACCCCTACCACTCCCCGCACTCCTACCTTCTACATGCTTCCTAAAGTCCATAAGACTAACCACCCATAACCACCCAGGATGCCCCATTGTGGCCGGTTACTGTGCCACATTGAGAGAATCTCTCCTCTCATAGACCATCACCTTCAACCTATTACCCAGAACCTACCCTCCTATATAAAAGATACCAACCATTTCCTCCACTGGCTCTCCACAGTTCCTATCCCTTTACCACTCTGTACCCTGCTCATCACTATTGATGCCAGCTCCCTGTACCCTAACATTCCTAATGCCCATGGCCTTACTGTTATCGAACACTACCTTTCCCAACACTTGACGGATTCCAAATCAACAACCTCCTTCCAAGTCACCATGACCAACTATATCCTCACTCACAATTACTTCTCCTTTGAAGGCATTACCTACAAACAAATCCAGGGTATGGCTATGGGCACCCACATGGCACCACCCTGTGCCAACCTATTCATGGGCCATCTAGAGAAATCCTTACTAAACACTCAGAATCTTAAACCCCTCACTTGGTTCAGATGCATTGTGACATCTTTGCTATCTTTATCCACATTCCTCAAGAACCTCAACAACGTCTCCCCCATTTGCTTCACCTGTCCTACTCAACCCAACAAGCCACCTTCCTAGATGTTGATCTCCACCTCGAAGATGGCTACATCAGTACCTCCGTCCACATCAAATTTACTAACCACCAGCAATACATCCAATTCGTCAGCTGCTAACAACCATTCCATACCAAGAAGTCCCTTCTGTACAGCCTAGCCACCCATGGTTGTTGCAGCTGCAGTGACAAGCAGTCCCTCTCAACCATAATTATCCTACCAACCTCGTACAAAAACAAATCTCCTGCCTTATCTTTCCACTCTCCCTCCACTTCCCAAAGGCCCACAGTCCAGCTACAGAGGAGCATTCCCCTCGTAACTCAGTACCAGCCTGGAGTGGAGCAACAGAATTACATTCTCCGCCAGAATTCTGATTACCTCTCGTCATGCCCTGAAATGAGATGTCCTGCCCACCATCCTTCCCACCCCTCCCACAGTGGTATTCCATGTCCACCAAACCTACACAATATACTCATCCATCCTTACACAAACCCTGCTTCCAATCCCTTACCTCATGGTTCATACCCCTGTAATAGACCTAGATGCAAGACCTGGCCTATACATCCTTGCACCACCACCCACTCCAGTCCGATCACTAACATCACCTACCCCATCAAAGGCAGGGCTACCTGTGAAACCAGTCATGTGGTCTACAAGCTAAGCTGCAACCGCTGTGCTGCATTCTATGTAGGCATGACAACCAACAAGTTGTCTGTACGCATGAATGGCCACCGACAAACTGTGGCCAAGAAACAAATGGACCACCCTGTTGCTGAACATGCTGCCAAACATGATATCCTTCATTTCAGTGACTGCTTCCCAGCCTGTTCCATATGGATCCTTACCACCAACACCAGCTTTTCTGAACTGTGCAGGTGGGAACTTTCCCTGCAAAACACACTATATTCCCAAAACCCTCTTGGCCTCAACCTTCGTTAGTTGCTGTCCTCACCCATCCAGCCCCTTCCCAGCTCCCATTCCAGCACTACACAGTATACAGCCATCATTCCACCACCACACCCAGTCTTTTTATTTATTTCTCTCTATTTTTCGCCTTTTCCACTACTCTCACACCCCCTCCCCATTTCCCCATCCACTGCTCAACTAGCAGCACTTCACTGTCCACCATCTCCACCATTTATGTATGTATGTATGTATGTACTGAACTGGGGACCTAGAAAGGACAGAGGCTTCGTCCCTGCCATAGCCCTCAGTGGTACACAGCCCCACAATGGCTAGCTGAGCAGGCTAATCCCCACCATACTATCCCTCCCTCTCCCCATCCCAGGCTCCTCCTTTCCCCCACCAGTCGCCATTCCCACCATGCAATGGTGCTGCTGCTCACAGTGTGGTTTCAGGTGTCTGAGACTCCAGTCTCGTGTGTGTGTGTGTGTGTGTGTGTGTGTGTGTGTGTGTGTGTGTGTGTGTGTGTGTGTGTGTGTGTGTGTGCCTGAAACTCAACATCTCTGCTGTATGGTGAGTAGCAACTTTCCTTCTCATAATATTGTTACATTCCATCCTGGATTTTCCGTTGTTTGATTTTTGCCTGGCAGCTTTCCTTTGATCCTAACCCAGTGCTGTTCTCCTTTGTTACTACTTTCTTTTGCATCACTATACTCAATGTCTGTCCTCTTTCTCTTCTTTTCTGTGTTTCTCCTGTCGCCATACAAACCGCACTGCACGCTCCAGTTACAAGCCACGCTGTATCAACCATCTCGGCTGTGAACAACAGATGACTACAAAACCACGCTGTTTCAAACTGATCACTCTCCCTGCGTTGTGCCTTACGATATTGTATCTCATCTTGGGAACACCCCCCCGCCCCCCCCCCCACATGAAACTTTCTCCATCCTATTCCAGTTTGCAACCACAAATTGCACCATCCATTCACATCTGCTGTCCCCCTTCTTCACACTTATCCACCCTCAGTCCTGCTGACCACAGTAATATATATTTATTTTTTATAAGTTAGTCTTTACTTTGATCCTTGTGACTTCTTACCAATTTTAGCAAGTTTTTGTGTTCTGCTATCATTGACTCCCCCAGATTTTATCTTGTTTCCCACTTTTGCATCCATTTCATCCTTTTCGTATATTTTCACATGTATTTGGGAGTATTTTTGCTAAATTTTTCTGAAGTTATTCTACATTATTTACGTAATTTTTTGCATTTTTCCACCACCATGGATCCTTGTTCCTTCCATCTGCATCAATACATAATAGTCTTCTTATCCCTAGCCAGATCCCAGTCCCACATACTGTTCCTGCAATGTTGCTTGGCTCATGGAATCCCACCCCGTAATGGCCTCACCATCAAATTAACCATCTCTGGCTGCCACCCATCCTTCCACAGTGAATTCCACCTGTTCAAATTCCTCCAATCCTGAGCCCTCACTAACATAGTCCTGTAAAACCATATCAACCAATCCCACACCTCCTTGTGGTACCTTCTCTCCATCCGCAAGATTCTCCTGCTATGTAATACCAAATTCCTGAAATCCTTAACACACATTGAAACTCTTGCTCTGCAGGAACTTGAGCAACATGCATGACGCCACCTCAAAAAAGCTCTCCAACCTGCTCACATCTTCCTCCTGTACTGGAGTGTCACTGTCCACCACCTCTACAACAACCTCCAAACCTGCCCCAAGCACCCTCATAGCTGACAAATCCTGCCTCGCAGACCTACTACACTTACCCCACCCTCCAAACCTCCCTCCCATCACCACACAGAATCCAGAACCTAAGCAGACCCTCAACACAGTCAAGAATCTTTCCTGCAGAAGCCTCAGCCCCACAGAAATATCAGTCCTTTCCAAAGGCCACTCCCAAATTCAATCATGCAAGACTTCTCTCCTTCTCCCAGTCCCTACAGTGGAAACACTTTTTTGCCACCAACCCTACCAATCAGACTCAACCAAAGACCAATATTGAACCTTGCCCAAATCAGTTCACTCCTCCATCCAACCATGATCTACTCCCATGGCCCCAAAACCATCCCCTGTTAACTTTCCAGAGTTTCTTAATTTCAAACCTTGCCTCACCATCATTCCCCAAATCTCTCAACATTCAGACTAACCTTACAGCCACAGAATGAACCGCAGTCCACCATCTAAAAACTGATCCTGATCCCAACAATATAATCCTACCTGTGGACAAGGGCTCCACCACTGTTGTTCTGAACCGCAAGGATTAGCTGGTGGAAGGACTTCACCAGCTGTCAGATACTTCCACCAATAAACCTTGCCACTGTGACCCCATTCCAATAATCCAGCAAGCTCTCCAGTCATTAATCAAATCCTTAGGCTCACCACAGAACCTCTCTCTACTCACCCCTACCACTCCCCACACTCGTACATCTACATCTACATGGATACTCTGGAAATCACATTTAAGTGCCTGGCAGAGGGTTCATCAAACCACCTTCACAGTTCTCTATTATTCCAATCTCTTATAGTGCGCAGACAGAACGAACACCTATATCTTTCCATACGAGCTTTGATTTCTCTTATTTTATCATGGTGATTGTTTTTTCCTATGTAGGTCAGAGTCAGCAAAATATTTCCACAATCGAAGGAGAAAGTTGGTGATTGGAATTTCGTGAGAAGATTCAATCACAATGAAAAACACCTTTCTTTTAATGATGTCCATCCCAAATACTGTAAAATTTCAGTGACACTCTCTCCCATATTTTGCGATAATACAAAATGTGCTGCGCTTCTTTGAACTTTTTCAGTGTACTTCATCAGGCCCACCTGGTAAGGATCCCACACCATGCAGCAGTATTCTAAATGAGGATGGACAAGTGTAGCGTAGGCAGTCTCCTTAGTAGACCTGTTACATTTTCAAAGTGTCCTGCCAATAAAATGCAGTCTGGTTAGTCTCCCCCACAATATTTCCTATGCGTTCTTTCCATTTGAAATTCTTCATAATTGTAATTTCTAGGTATTTAGTTAATTTATGGCTTTTAGGATTGACTGATTTATCATGTAACCGAAGTTAACCAAATTCCTTGTAGCTTTCACGTGGATGACCTCACTTTTCGTTATTTAGGGTCAACTGCCAATTTTCGCACTATTCATATATCTTTTCTAAATCGTTTTGCAATTTGTTTTGATCTTCTGATGACTTTATTAATCAATAAACAAAAGTGTCACCTGCAAACAACTAAGACAGCTGCTCAGATTGTCTCCCAAATCATTTAAACAGGTAAGGAACAGCAAAGGGCCTATAACACTACCTCGGGGAACTCCAGAAATCATTTCTGTTTTAATCGATGAATTTCCATCAGTTACTATTAACTATGACCTCTCTGATAGGAAATCATGAATCAAGTTGCATAACTGAGACGATATGCCATAAGCACGCAATTTCACTACAAGCCGCTTGTGCGGTACAGTGTCAAAAGCCTTCTGGAAATCCAGAAATATAGAATCGATCTGAAATCCCTTTTCAATAGTGCTCAGTACTTCATGTGACTGAAGAGTTGTGTTTCACAAGTACAATGTTTTCTAAACCCATGTTGACTGTATGACAATAGACCGTTTTCTTCGAGGTAATTCATAATGTTAGAACACAATATAAGTTCCAGAATCCTGCTGCATATCAACATTAATGATATGGGGCTGTAATTAGGTGGATTACTCCTACTACACTTCTTGAATATTGGTGTGACCTGTGCAACTTTCCAGTCTTTGGGTATGGCTCTTTTGTCGAACAAATGGTTGTATAGGATTGTTAAGTGTGGAGCTAATACATCAGCATACTGTGAAACAAACCTAATTGGTATACAGTCTGGACCAAAAGACTTACTTTTATTAAATGATTTAATTGATACACTACTCAGAGGATATTAACTTCTTCGTTACTCATGTTGGCAGCTGTTCTTGATTCAAAGTCTGGAGTATTTACTTTGTCTTCTTTTGTGAAGGCATTTCAGAAGGCTGTATTTAGTAATATGCTTTGTAAAGTCCAAGAACCTAACCACCCAGGATGCCCCATTGTGGCCAGTCGCTGTGGCCCCACTGAGAGAATCTTTGCTTGTGTAGACTAACACCTTCAACCTATTACCCAGAACCTACTCTCCCATATAAAAGACACCAACCATTTGCTCCACCAAATCTTCACAGTTCCTGTCCCTTTACCACTCTGTGCCCCACTCGTCACTATTGATGCCAGCTCCCTGTACACTAACATTCCTAATGCCCATGGCTTACCACTATTGAACACTAACTTTCCCAATGCCAGACGGATTCCAAACCGACAACCTCTTTCATAGTCACCATGACCAATTATATCCTCACCCACAATTACTTCTCCTTTGAAGGCATTACCTACAAGCAAATCCAGGGTACGGCTATGGGCACCCACATGGCACCACCCTATGCCAACCTATTCATGGGTCATCTAGAGGAATCCTTACTAAACACTCAGAATCCTAAACCCCTCACTTGGTTCAGATTCATAGATGACATCTTTGCTATCTGGATCGAAGGTGAGGACACCCTATCCACATTCCTCCAGAACATCAACAACTTCTCCCCCATTTGCTCCACCTGTACTACTCAACCCAACAAGCCACCTACCTTGATGTCGATCTCCACCTGGAAGATGGCTACATATAGTGAATAGTGTTTTATGTGTCTCATAACATACAATTTCTAATCATGTGATTAGTGAACAGGAGACACGTCAAAAAAAATGGATAACACAACTTAGGCCTAATTGGTACAAAGAATTTTAACATTAATATGAACTTTTATTTTTCTTTCCTCCCTTTTGTGAAGGACAGCTACATTTACACACAAGACTATATGTAAATTTATCCTGCTCAAATGTTCAGTTCATCCTTCATGAACTCCTCAACAGTGCAGTAGCAGTGTTTGACAAGTATATCATATAGCTTTGTTTTCAGTGTCTAGGTTCATACTCAGAACATTCTTTCCTTTTAGCTTGTTATGAATTTTCATTGCATATACTGAGGAGACTGTGCATATAGGTTTAAGCGATGAGTGGGAAGCATAGAATTGTCTTTGTTTCTCGTGTTATACGTGTGATTGAAATAGTTTTTCTTGAATAACTCTAAATTGCTATGTAGAAAGATGATAATATCATAGATGTATAAGGAGGGAACTGTTAATAAATGTTTTTCAAATAGTGGGCGACATGATGTCCTCGGATGGGCAGTACACGTGTTCCTTATTCTTTTCCGTAACTTTAGTATGCGCAATATATTGCTTGAATTTCCCCAAAAAATAATACCATACCTTACAACTGATTGAAAGTAGCTGTGGTATGCAATTTTCCTTGTATTTATGTCTGTTGCACCAGCTAATATTTGCATAGCAAATGCAAAGCTACATAATTTGTTTAACAGGTAGTCAACATGTTTATTCCAATTTAAATTTTTATCTAGGTTTAACCCTAAAAACTTCACAGAATCTACTTCTTCTATATCCTGATTTTTATGAGTTACTTTATTGGGGCTTTGTTTTGTTTTGAACTGGACCATGTGGGTTTGGGGATGTTCAATCTTAATCCATTCAGTTGGAACCAAGTTTCTAGTTTATTCATTGTGTTTATTATGTAAAGAGGGATGTTTTCTAGCTCCTGGTTTTCAATTAAAATCTGAAAATAAAATCAATGGAGCATTTATATTGTTCGGTAAATCATTAACATAGAACAAAAACAAAATAGATCCTAGAATTGAGCCTTGAGGGACACCTTGGGCTAATGTTTTCCATTTTGAATAGTAATTTGCTGCATTTGATAGACAATCATTCTTTGTTTCCTATTTAATAAGTATGAAGTAAGCCAATTTAGAACATTACCCTTGATCCCATACTTGTCAAGCTTATAGGCAGGCGACTAGCGCGAGTTTTGGTGTTCTCGTAAAGATAAGTTATTTTAGATTATAAAACATATAGATTAGTACTGATTACGTGGTAAATAAGTGTATTAGTGTGCTGGTTAAGTGTACCATTAAAGGTTTCATTTTTCTTTACGTAATATAGCAGAAAACCCGAAAAGACCGTACAGTCGTATTTTCTGTTTACGTTCAGCTGCAGCAAATCTATAGAATTTCGTTTAGTTGTTCCTTGCTCTCTCCAGCAATTTAACTTAGCGTACCTCTTCATTATTTAACTAGCATTTCCGGAAAGTAGCGTAAAGTTTAACTTGTTGTTTCAGAAACTTTGTACTTTTGTTTTTGTTTACACAAAGTTGCGTATAGGCCAAATTTGTGTAACCATATTTTCGTGTTTATCTGTAATTTAACTGACTTATTCTTAATAAACTATTACGTTTACCATGAGTGAAAAGTGCTTGACTTGCCGTAGAATTGTTAGGTCGGGGCTTTGGTGTGATGGGTGCTTTAGTTTTTTCCATGTGGGTGACTGTAGTGGCGTGGGAATAGGGGAAGTAAATGAGACTCATCAGTGGTTTTGTAGGATTTGTAGTAGAGATAGGAAGATACTGGAACAGGAGGGGAAAATTGCCGCCCTTCAGGCTGAGATAGACAAGGCCAGGGGAGATCTTGACAGGTTAAGGAGGGAGAAGGGTAAAGAGAGGTGGGAAGTGGCAACAGGCAACTGGAGGAACAGGCCTAGAACTTTGTCTGACAGCTTTATGGTGAATGTGGAAAATAGATTTGACCTGTTGCTTCAGTTAGAAGCTGGTGAGCCTCAAGCAGTTGCAGGTGTAGACAGGGCACAACAAACTTTCAGCAGCAAATTGAAAAGTAAGAATGTAGGGAAATCAGTAAAGAGAAAGAAAGTGTTGTTGTTAGGTAGTTCCCATGGAAGAGGTGTTGGCCAACTTTTGCAGGATGAACTAGGATCAGAATACCAGGTCACCAATTTTTTTAAACCTAGTGCTGGTCTGGAGCAGGTGACAGAGGATTTAGGATCACTTTGCAAAGATTTCACTAAGGAAGACACCGTGGTTATAGTGGGTGGGGCAGGTAACAGTACTGACAGAGATCCTGGGTACAGTATAGAGTGTGACCTGGCGAAGATTGCATCAGCATCGAAGCATACTAGTGTTGAGTTTGTATCTGTTCTTGGGCGCCATGACCGACCTCATTTGAACTCTTCTGTCAAGAAAGTTAATTTGGAGCTGGAATGGCTGCTCATGTCGGGTGCGGGGTCACACATTGGTGTGGTTCATGTTGATTCTCTCAGTAGGTGGGATTATACTAGGCATGGCCTTCACCTCAACAGGAAGGGGAAGGGTAAATTGGCTGGGGAAATAGCAGGAAAGTTAAAGGGGGGAGTCACTGTCATGAGTGGTAAAATACCAGTGGTTATAGGATTCAGAAAAGACCCTTTTTTAGGGTAGGGAGGACAGAAAGAAAGCAAATTTTAAGAGATGTTAGAACTGAGACAAACCTTCAGTTTGAGAAAGAAATCAAAAAAAACATAATTCCAGCTTATTACATCAGCATAAACAGCCATTGGCTAAGAATTTTCAACTGTCAGCAGATATTTTAACTCCACCCAATTTTAATTCAGTCAATGTGAAATGTCAGCTATCTTTATTGCATCAAAATATTCGAGGACTGAGAAATAAAATTAATGAATTAACTATCTGCATAGATGAATTAGAGTCTTCAAATCCAGCTGACATAATCTGCCTCTCTGAACATCATGTGACCACTGGTATAGAACTTTTAAGTGTTACAGGGTTTAGGTTAGCATCTCACTTTTGTAGATCAGAAATGGAGAAAGGAGGAGTTGCCACATTCATCAGGAACTGTCATAAATTTAAGAACATAGACATTCATAAATTTTGCCTAGAACAGCATATGGAAGCATGTGCAACAGAATTAGATTTTCACAAAAAATCTTTCATAATATTAAGTGTATATCGAGCACCTGCAGGTAACTTTAATCTGTTTGTAAACCACCTTGAAGCTGTACTGGCCCATTTAACAACCAAAAACAAAGAAATAGTGGTTGCTGGTGATTTCAATGTAGATTTCCTTAAAGACTCTCCCAATAAGAACTTATTTGAGTTAGTAACACTATCATTCAACTTAATTCCCACGGTAAAGTTCCCCACTAGGATAGCCACTTGCTCACAAACAGCCATTGATAATATCTTTATAGAAAAGTCCAATGAACAAAATTATATTGCAAAACCAATAGTCAATGGCCTCTCAGACCATGACATGCAGTTCCTTCTGTTAAATGTTAATACTGAATAGGATATAAAATCTGTTAAATCTGAGCTCAAGAGGGTAATCAGTAAGCCAAAAATTGATTATTTTAGGACACTCCTCAGAGACATTCACTGGACTGATGTTTACAGTGCTCATGGCATGAATGAAAAATATAACATTTTTGCTAATAAAGTGCTTACCTTATTCGAACACTGCTTTCCCCCAAAACTTACCAAGGTTAGAGCAAAGTCTACAAAGAAGCCATGGATTACTCGAGGAATAGGGTTATCTTGTAAAACAAACAGAAAACTGTATCTGTCAATCCGAAACATTTCCAATGTTGATGCTGTAGCACATTATAAGAAATACTGCAAAATATTAAAGACTGTAATACGGATGTCAAAGCAAATATATTACAAGGAAAAGATAGTCATATCAAATAACAAAATAAAGACAATATGGGATATAGTGAAGGAGGAGACCGGTAGAACCAGACATGAAGAGGAACAAATAGCATTACGAGTAAATGATACATTGGTGACAGATGTGTATAGTGTTGCAGAACTTTTTAACAAACATTTTATAACTGTTACTGAAAAGGTTCGGTAGATGCTGCTATGGATTACCTTAGACCAGACATTTCAAGTAACTTCCATAATATGAATTGGACCCTCACTACCCCAACAGAAATAATGTCCATCATAAAATCTTTAAAATCAAAAACATCTAGTGGGTATGATGAAATATCAACAAAGTTAATTAAAGAATGTGATTCTGAGCTAAGTAACATATTAAGCTATCTATGTAACCAGTCGTTTATCAGTGGAATACTTCCTGAATGGCTGAAATATGCTGAAGTTAAGCCACTGTTTAAGAAGGGAGATAAAGAAATAGCATCAAATTTCTGTCCAATTTCACTGTTGCCAGCATTCTCAAAAATTTTCGAAAAAGTAATGTACAGTCGTCTTTATAACCATCTTATCTCAAATAACATACTGTCAAAGTCACAGTTTGGATTTCTAAAAGGTTCTGATATTGAGAAGGCTATCTACACTTACAGTGAAAATGTGCTTAATTCATTAGACAAAAAATTGCAGGCAACTGGTATATTTTGTGATCTGTCAAAGGCATTTGACTGTGTAAATCACAATATCCTTTTAAGTAAATTAGAATATTATAGCGTAACAGGAAATGCTGCAAAATGGTTCAAATCTTATATCTCTGGCAGGAAACAAAGGGTGTTATTAGGAAAGAGACATGTATCAAGCTATCAGGCATCATCCAACTGGGAACTAATTACATGTGGGGTCCCACAAGGTTCCATTTTGGGGCCCTTACTTTTTCTTTTGTATATCAATGACCTTTCATCAGTAACATTACCAGATGCCAAGTTTGTTTTGTTTGCTGATGATACAAACATTGCAATAAATAGCAAATCAAGTGAAGTCTTAGAAAGATCAGCCAATAAAATATTAGTGGACATTAATCACTGGTTCCTAGCCAATTCTTTGTCACTAAACTTTGAAAAAACACACTACATGCAGTTCAGAACTTGTAAGGGGTGTCCCAAGAGTATATGTCTAACATATGATGACAAGAAGATAGAAGAAGTGGACAGTGTTAAATTCTTGGGATTACAGCTTGATAATAAATTCAACTGGGAGGAGCACACCACAGAACTGCTGAAGCGTCTTAACAAATCTCTGTTTGCAATGCGAATTTTGTCAGACATAGGGGATATAAAAATGAAAAAGCTGGCATACTATGCTTTCTTTCATTCCATAATGTCATATGGGATTATTTTTTGGAATAATTCATCAAGCCAAGCTAAAGTTTTCCGGGCACAAAAACGTGCAGTAAGAATTATATGTGGTGTGAACTCAAGAACATCCTGCAGAAGCCTGTTTAGGGAACTAGGGATACTAACTACAGCTTCCCAATATATTTATTCCTTAATGAAATTTGTCATTAAAAATACATCACTTTTTCAAACCAACAGCTCAATTCATGGAATCAATACTAGAAATAAGAATAATCTTCACAGGGATTTAAAGTCACTTAGTCTTGTACAAAAAGGTGTGCATTATTCAGCAACACACATTTTCAATAACTTGCCAGCAGCCATAAAAAGCTTAACAACCAATGAAATTCAGTTTAAAAGAAGCCTAAAGGATTTATTGGTGGCCAACTCCTTCTACTCCATTGATGAATTTCTTAGTAAAACCAACTGATTTGTATATAAGTACAACATAACTTCTGCACAATTTCAGTGCAGTAATGTGTTCACTGAAAATTTGTGTGTGTGTGTGTGTGTGTGTGTGTGTGTGTGTGTGTGTGTGTGTGTGTGTGTAAAAGTATAATCTAACTTCTGCACCATTTCAGTGCAGTAATGTGTTCATTGTAAATAAGTATTACAGTAGTTGTATTACATGTTTATTACCTTATAAATATATAAAAAAACTTTTTTATTTTGAATTCAGTGCATTAGTATTTGTAAAATGACTCTTAGTGTTCATTAAAAAATGACGATCATTCCACTTGGGACCTGTGGAATGGTAGATTAGCTTATTTGTTTTAGTTGTAAATATTTGTCATGTATTATTGTTTTTCTGACATGTTCCACATCCTGGAGGACCTCCTCACTACGGATCAATTGGAATGAAAGTAAATCTAATCTAATCTAATCTAGATGAGCAGTGCATGACTTACAGAGTCAAAGGCTTTTGTGAGATCACAAAAGATTCCTGCAACTTTATTATGGTTGTCTAATGATGTGCTGATCTTGTTGATAAACTTGTTAATTGCATAAGTAGTACTTGTGCCATGCTGGAAACCAAATTGGTTTTCTGTAATATCATATTTCTCCACAAAATTTCAAATTTGCATAGCAGCAGCATTTTCAAAGAGTTTTGATAGGACTGGAAGGAGGGAGATGGGCCGATAATTCCCCATATCCTCTTGTGACCCTTTTTTGAGCAACGGTTTTACTTCTGCACACTTCAGCACCTCTGGGAAGCTTCCTTGTTCAAAGGATTGGTTTATTATTTTAGATAGTGGGTATCCTATTATTTTACACACAAATTTAAGGACTTTTGCTGGTATTCCATCCCAACCTGCAGAATTTTTGTTTTTTAGTTTTCATATAATTTTTTCTACATCTATTGTTGAAACTGTTTTGAATTTTGTGAGGCATTCAGAATTAAGATTTAGTCCAAAGGGACATACATTGTTCTCATAATCTGCAACATTAACCTCTGGTTTCACTACATTAATGAAGAACTCGTTTAAGCATTCTGAAATTTGAGCCGGATTTACAATGATCTCATCTTCAAGCTTAATTGTACTAATTCCATGTCTAGAGGCTTTGATACCTAATTCTGGGATGGGCCTAAGGATTTGAGTAGTGACTGGAGATCCTGCTGGATTACTGGAATGGGACCACTGTGGCTGTGTTTGTAGGTGCTCTTTAATCTGATTTCCTAAGTGTGAAAACTTTTCATTTGACTGTCTTTGTATGTCTTCCACATTTTGTAATAACACTTCCATATTAACTTCTGTCAACTTTCTTGCTATCACCTGCATGAACAAACTCGCAAATATTACCAAATCACTGCACTACTCCCACAAAAACAATTTTGAAGTGAAATACTAGTGTAGTTTATGGTAGTTGTACTCTTAGCTGGTGACCGTCTGGTCGTCAATGATTGCATGATAATGATGTAGTTTGTCAGACAGCATGCTGGTATTCCAGTGGTGTAGACTATGTGCTGGCATTGGATTAATTGTTGATCCTACATGCTGGTTCAGTGTCGCTGGCTGCAAGCTCTCTTTTGGTGGGTTGTCTATGTCTGTGTGTGTCATTGGTTTAGATGAATAATCTTAGACCAACATGTCTTCCTTTTCTGATTTGTTACAGAATTTCTTCTTTCCAATCTCCTTTTGATCTGCCACTTTCCACTTTTAATAATTCAGTCACCACATGGAGTGTTTATGATGGGCTGATGACTGCTGTGTTTAGCTAGTGTGGCAATGTTTTTACTGCTCGAGTAATACCTGTTCTAGACCTAATACTCCATGCAACTACACCTAACTCTGTCGCCTTAACACACCCTTACTAGATTGGGTAGATATTCAGCCAGTCAACTCTTGTGATTTACCTCAGGGTCCAGCTATGCTGTGCCCTGTTTGTCCTCAGCATCAGACTTCTTTCTTTCATGCATATTTCTATAAGTGAAGTGGCTATAAAACAAAACACTGCTTCTCTGCTTAAATAAAATGTAGGCTGGTTCCAATTAAACTTCCATAAAAGGTTGCATGGGAATCAACTAATATTACTGTCTCAAAGACTTCTCATTAACTTTCTGTGAATAGTACATAACAACAATTGCTTAAATACATCATATTCATCTTCCTTGGTGCCGGAAATCTTTCATGGCACCAGAGCTCCTTCATTTCTCCTTTCTCCGAGGAGACAACAAATGCCCTTCAGTAAGTAGACTCGGCACCTGTTGTGTAATTCTTTCTCACAGTATGTGGCCTGATGTTTACAAACTAATTGCAATCACACACATCTTTACTCTGAGCTCTATATTTGATGTACACGATACATGACCTTCTATGAATGACATGAATCACTACGTACTCAATTCTTGGAAAGAACTGTGAGTAACTGGAGCATTCTCAAGGTGATCCTTGTTAGTACAGTGACTTTTTTGGGTGTCTTTTAAAATGAAAGTAGCTCTTCTGTATTTACAGCTAAATTTGTATATCCTTAATGAACCCAATATTTACAGATATTAACTTATAACTCAGCTTTCCTTGTTTTGTTAGTTTTTATTTCATTTTTCTTGGATTTCTGTATGTTTTTGTCCATAAAAGGCATTTGTTTTCATCAAATATTTGCAGCATTATAGTTAATTATGTGTAGATAATGATTTTAATAAATTTTGTGGTACAGAACTTACGATACATGTACAACACATGGTATGCAAAGTTCTTGCAGAATGTATAAATTTCATGAATAAGGGTAACAAATACCACCTAGCAGAGTACTGGGTGGAATGGGTGAGGGAAGGGAGATGATGGAGTTGAAAAAAGGGTTGGGGAAAAGTGGCTGACAGCTTGGAGGGTGGCAGCATATGTACGAGATAGGAATGGGGGAAGGGCACCAGATCCAGTGAGTTCATGCAGCACATCATGACAATGATGTGGATTGGGCGAGGAGACAGAATAGGGGATGGAGTGACTGTGGGGAAGAAGATGTGGGTGCAGAATGAGGAAGGTCGGGCCCTTGGACAGAATGGAGGTGGACGTGGGGTAGGGGATTATTGGAGATTGAGGTCAGAAGGTTTACAGGAGTATAGGGTGTATTTCAAGTATAACTACAATCTACATAATTCAGAAGAGTTGTTGGTTGGAATAAGGATCCAGATGTTTCAGGTTGTGAAGCAACAGTTCGAATTGAGCAATTCATGCTCAGCAGTGTGTTCCATCACTGAGTGGCTAACTCAGCTCTTGGCCACAGTTCAGTGGTGGTCAGCCATCCATGTGGATGTTTGGTGGTCATGCCTACATAAAATGCTGTGCAGAAATTATAGCAGAGCTGGTATACAACATGCTTACTTTCACAGGTAGCCCTGCCCCTGATGGGATAAGATAAAACTGTGATTGGCCTGGAATAGGATTTGCCAGATTGGTGAATTGGACAGAGTTTGCACCTTGGTCTTCTACATGCATATATAATGGGGTGAGAGTGGATATGGTTCTAGGATGTACCAGGATATTGTGTAAATTAGGTGGGTTGCAGAATACCACTTTAGAAGGGGTGTGAAGGATTGTGGGGAGAATGTTCCTCCCTTCCAGACATGATGATTGATAATCAAAACTCTGGTGAAGAATAAGTCCAGTTGTTCCAATCCAGGAATATATTGGGTGATGACTGAGGATGCTTGTTTGCAACTACTTCTTTGAGGTGGTGGAAGGATTAGGGTTTCATGAGGATATGTATGGAAAATATGTCTGTACGCTAGGTTTCTACACCATAAAATCACCTCCACAGAGTATGGCCACACACAGATGACACACCTGCACTGATGATAATTCCCTTCTCCGGTATGTTGAATGTGTCACTATGGCCAAGTGTCGCTATGCCCTTAACAGACAGGTACTTTCCCCCTCATGTCAGAATAAATCTCCACAATGATTGCTGATCTCAGGAATGATGAAAGGTACTTGCTGTTTGTAAGTAGTTGGAACATGCTCTGACTGCTGTCAAGCTATTGGAAGCTCTGCAGGTAAGTTTGCTGGGTGAATGGTCTACCAGAGATTCCAAAGGTACTTCAAGTACTTCTCTCTTCTGCAGATATTGTCTTATCTCTAAAACATACAGGATTTTTCGCTACAATTAGATTGTGAGCAATGAGTGGTAGATCAAGGAATCCTTTACAAAGGAGTCATGATTCAGGGAGGACTCAAAGTACTTCACTTATCTCCTCATCAAGAGGTTTGAGGTGCTGTCTCCAATTGGAATTAAAACTGAACCTGTGTGATACCCTTCATCAGCAGGGGAGCCTATTGTGTTTCATGTCAGGGTAGCCTAAAGTAAAAGTGTAAGGTCCTGTTAATCATCACCAGTCAAAATGTACCCCTTACAGAAATGACAGCAAGGGATATGAAGGATCAGTTTGTGTGCCCAGTGTGTGTGTGTGGAGCCTCATTCAACATGCTGAAGAGGATGTTCTAGCAGCCATAAGCAGAATTTGGCAGACATTCAAATGAATGACATCAGTTGTATGATCACTGAAGTAACATTTGGATCATTTTGGGAACTGGTAGAGAAGATCAAAAATATCAGTCTTGCTCACAGACCCTCAACAAAGCTCATAATATGTTTAACTGACTGTATTCAGAACTTACTGTAGCACTCTGGTTCTTATTTGAGTGGAAGGCTTGAACCAGAGATTTTGACAGTTGTGTGCTGCTAGACAGGTGGCTGCAAAACACACACACACACACACACACACACACACACACACACACACACACACACACACACAGATTTTAATTGAGTGATTTTCCCACCTATTCCAATAACAATATATAGAAGAAATCTCAAAGCGTTTGTGTAAGACCTAAATAAATACTTGTAGACAAATGCTGAAGCATTCACAACAAAGTCCCAGAGTTTGAAACACTCCTAAAAAGTAGTGGAACTAACAGAAAATGGGATAAACCTTAAATTGGCCCCAGTGGATAGATCTAAGTGTACATCAACAGAAAACGTTTATTGGAAACAGAGGTGATGTATTCACCTCAATAGAGAAGGATCTCAAATTCACTGGTATAGAATAAGAAGCTACATGCGAGATTGTTTGGGCAAGCCTCAGCATTAAGAGCCATAAAATCTTATAATAGAGACTTTGTATTGACCAGCAGACTTACCACCAGAAGTTACAAGAACTTAAATGAGAACTTAGCTCACTGGTACATATGTTCCTCAATCATACTGCCATGATTGCATGATATATAATCCTCAATCCAATGGCATACTCACAGTTTCATAAGTTGTCTCTGAACCTTCTTAATACAGATTTTTTGGAATCTCACTCATCGTGGAAAAGTGTTAGATCTACTGGCAACAAATATACCTGAGAGGGAGGTTACAAGCTCACCTCTTTGAGGATTTTCATATGGGAACTAGTGTTTCACAGGATGTCTTGTCACACCCAATGTTTACAAGTACAGGATGTACTGGTCTGCTAGATGCCCAACATCATTCACATTCATTTGTTGTAGAATTTTAGAATGCATTATGAGCTCAAACACAATGAGATATAACCAACAGAACAGCTTCCTTCATGTCAATTAGTATGAATTTCAGAATCAATGGCCATGAGAAACCCAACTCACGTTTTTCTCACATGACATCCTAAAAGCAATGGACCAAGGCAGTCAGGTAGATGCAACATTTCTGGACTACAAAAAACATGTCACTCACTATCATGGTCATATGGGGTATGAAATAAATTTTATGACTGGAGTGAGTTTCCTGATAGAGAGGATACAGTCCTTGAAGGAGTTGTCAACAGATGTAGAAGGAATGTCAGGCATGCCCCAGGGATGTGTGCTGGGACCCATGTTGTCATGGGGTATGTTAACCCTCTCATGCATTATGTCCTCAGATGAGGACACATAAATTTGGCTCATTTCTCTTGTCTTTGAAATCTGAGGTGACCACAAAAGTGCAAATAACTTATATGAGAACTAATAATAGTTCAACAGTGACCATAGGATGACAGTGTAAGTGGCTGGCAGGTGGGAAGCATTGTTTCATCATTCCCTTCTTGGTGTCACCACGAAGATGTGTTGGAAGAGTTTTGCATTGTTCTGTGAGAACAATACTGCTGTCTTTGCATAGTTATGGTTGTAATACATTTGTTGATGGTTATATAGATTATTTGATATGGTTTGCTGATATTGGAATTGTATAAATTGTAGCAGCACCACCGTTAGGATAGGGAAAGTTAGTTTTGTGCAATATTCTGAGCACAAGTTATAGCTAGGTGTGGGCCAGATTGCTGTGAGTTACACATGCCAACAGCTGCGAAGTAGAATAGAGGCCACAGGGCTGTCAAATTGCTGAAAGAGTATATGTAGCAGTTTTGCATGTCGCAAATCACAGGCAGAAGGGGCACTGGCCAACCTAGTGTGTTATGAGTACGTGACGCAAAGCAGCACATATGGTAAAACAGAGGTGCACAGCCAAGTATAAATAGGTGCAGGTTTCTAATGAGATTCATTCAAGTGTGGATGCTCTCCTGGATGATGGGGCATGTCACACAACCAGCTACATGCAGCAGCAGACGGGGTGATAGCATTCCAGTCTATGGCGGGTCACTGGTTCGATCCTCTGAGGCCTATGTGGGGTCCATAGCCAGCCAGCAGCAGGCCACTCCATGGCTCACTACTGCAGACAGTCGTCTTGGCTTCCAACACATGGCAGAGGCATCATGGCGAGGCAAGGGCTGCAGATTCGGCCACTGGATTGTGGGCGCTTGTTGTCACCAGTGAGAAGCATGCAGCTGGCCACCTGCTGCTAACATCAAGTGGCACCAAGTCAGCAGGGACGCAGACAGCTGAGTCAGCTGATGACACCGCAACTCCGCTGTTGTCCAAGGCCAACACACAGCAGGGCACGCATGGGTCGCTGAGGCAGCCATTCCACCCCAAGCCATTTCACAAAGTGGTGTCAGAATTGCAGGAGCTGGTGACGCAGACCAAGAGGAACGGGGGTACTGTAACTGGAAATAATAAATCTCTTGGAAAGCTCAGATGAGTCTTAACATGGTGCCTTCTACCTCTTCCTGATACATTTGGTGTTGCTGTTACATTTGGTGGCAGAAGTTGCCACTACAAAATTTTGATTTTCAGAATACAGTAATCACTTGTGTCCTAATACGAAGATTTAATCTATCAGGATGGCTTTTCATTACTGTCTTCACTTTACACTTAATTTAGATATACTTCCCCTTTACACTTTTATAATACTTTATGTTTTTCATATGTAGCACTCAGTAAAGTAGTTATATCTGACATACACTAAACATAGCTAGTGGTTTTAGCCAAACCTCAGAAAATTATTTTCATATATGTATACATAATGACTAATATTTCCATATTTATTTCTTAAAAGTAAGTAATTCTATATTATTCCTTTAGGATGACAAACAGGCCCCACTCATCTGTCAAATTATTCGAGGACAGTAGAATTCATCCAAATACAGAACAAAGTAAGAATATTGCCATGTTACAAGCGAAGCAGAAATTATACAAATTTTGGAGTCTTGAGTCAGATGACTTGGGTAGGATGATGACTCTGACAGTGACCCGTCATTTTAAGTGGACCCCATCACAGATAGGCTACTTGTAATATGTCCTCGTAAACAAGTGATACTGACATTGATATTCATAAAAATGAAGCAATTACTCATACAACAAATAAAATGAGGTTGAAACTCATCATTACTGTCACAATATGGATTTGTAATTCACCTGTAATTATTGTATCTTCATATGCTAGAAGCCAACCTGCTGCAATTACTGCTTGGTTTAGTTTGAAGGAAAAGAAGTTGATAGAGATCAAAAGACCCCATGCACTGGAATTTATAATAAGCTCTTGGGAGGGGTTGACCTGATGGATTCTCTATGGAAAGGACACTCAAAACCTTAGGTGTTACGTGAGGATTTTCTGTCACAAGCTAAATGTGACTGTAGTAAACAGCTATATCCAGTACTTCAGAAGATAAGTGAACAAGAAAATATGGATCTGCTAGCATTCAAAAGTAGAATAGCCTCTGGGCTAATATATAAACAGAAAGCACTGTCTTCATATTATGACACCTCCCTATAGCTCTATGGAAATATTTTTTTGGGTAAACTGTGATGAATTCAGCATAAGACAGGTTGTATGGCACCAAAGAATGTATCAGATTTTTTTTTTCAATTTTGGCTTGATAATGTGTGCATGAGAGCGTTATGATCCAGCAAAAATGTTACTATTAACTTCAGACTTTTCACATATGAGTGTATCTCTAATGAAGTATGCCTGAATAAACCTGAATAAATATTCAGATCCTGATAAGATTTGTGTATTTAAAAAAATGCAAGAGCATTCTATCTTCTAACTATAGTATGGATGAGTCAGACCTGGAATCAATGAAATTGTACAAATACCTGGGTGAAGTAATTTATGGGAATATGAAATGGGATGATCACAATGGCTCAGTCATAAGTAAAGCATGTGGCAGACTTTGATTTACTGGTAAGATACTGGGAAAATGCAGTCAGTCTACAAAGTGCATTGTTTACTGACATATGTGACCCATCCTGGAAAAATGCTTATGTGTGTGAGACCCATACTGTATATGTCAGACAGGTAATACTGAACATATAGAAAGAAGAGTGTCACAAATGGTGACAGATTTGTTTGCATACACTTGAAGGTAGGTGCTAGGTATACCCTGATAGCCTACTTCCTAAGTTCCCAGAAACAGCTTGTAGTGACGAATCTAAGAATATACTGCAGCCTTCCCACGTATCACTATCATAGGGACCACAAAGATAAGTTTAGACGTGCACAAAGGAATTGAAACAGTCATTCTTCATGCACTTTATGAGAGGCAGTCCAAAGCTGCAATTATCAACTCCATGAAATCAAGTTGCAGCCATGAAACATGATAATGCTAGCCCTCCTCTACATATTCATTCTTCAGTGCAATCTTTTATTCTGACAATGGTTGACTTGGCAGAGACTTTGGTAATAAAAGTCTGCATGCTGGCTGTTCAAGACACCTTCCACCTTAAAAATCACCTCATTGTTCCAGAATATATGTAATAGTTTCTTCATCAAAGGAAAGAGGAAGAAGTTACTAGACAACAGCATGGTTTCTGAAATGCAACTTTCACTTTTCTCATATGACATACTGAAAGCTTTGGATCAAGGCTGTCAGGTAGATGCAGTTTTTCTTGAATTTCAAAAAACATTTTAAGGCAACACCACACATATGCTCATTGTCAAAAGTACAATCATGTGGGGTATCAAGTGAAATTTGTGAATGGATTGAGGACTTTTTGGTAGGGAGGACATAGCATGTTACGTTGAATAGAGAGTCGTCAGATGTAGAAGTACCTTCACGTGTGGCCCAGAAAAGTGTGTTGGGATCCTTGCTGTTCATAATGTACATTACTGACCTCAGAGACAGTGTTAGTAGTGACCTGAGGCTTTCTGCAAATGATACAATATACATAATGAAGTACTGTCTGGAAGAAGCTCAGTCAAATCTTTGTAAGATTTCAAAGTGATGCAAAGACTGGAAACTTGCTTTAAATATTCACAAATGTAAATAATGTACTTCACAAAACAAAACAACATAGTGTCCTATGACTATAATATCAATGAGTCACTGTTGAAATTGTGTCAGCTCTTGCAAATATCTGGGTGTAACATTTTGTAGGAATATGAAATGGAATGATTACATATGCTCAGTACATGGGTAAAATACATGGTAGACTACGGTTATCGGAAAAATAATGGGAAAGTGCAATCAGTCTACAAAGGAGGTTGCTTACAAATGACTCGTGTGACTGATTCTATAATATTGCTCAAGTGTGCGGAACCCATACCAAATAGGAGTAACAGGGGATATTGAATGTATACAAAGAACAGCAGCACAAATGGTCACAAGACTGTCTGATCCATGGGAAATTGTCGCAGGGATACTGAAGAAACTGAACTGGCAGACTCTTAAAGGTATGTGTAAACTTTCCCAAAAAAAGTCTTTTAACAAAGTTTTAAGAAGCAGCTTTAAATAATGACTCTAGGAATTTATCAAACCCCATATAACAATGAATCAATTATTGATAAAATTATTTAATTGGATAGATAAAAAATCCACTCACCAAGTGGCAGCAGAACACACACATAAAAGATTGTTGTGACTGTCAAGCTTTCAGAGCCAGTGACTCCTTTTTCAGGCAGAAGTGTTGAAGGGAAGGAAGAAGGGTGAAGGAAAAAGACTGGTGAGGTCTAGGAAAAGGGGTAGATTTTGGAAAAGTCACCCAGAACCGCGGGGCAGGGAATACTAACCATACGGCATGAGAAGGAAAGGTCCCATGTGTATCATTCACATAGGGATCAGAATAATGACTGCACACACAGAGGCATTCAAACAATCATTCTTCCCACACTCCACACATGAATGGAATGGTCAGAAACCCTAACAATTGGTACAATGAGACATACTCTCCGCCATGCATTTCAAGGTAGTTTGCAGAGTATAGGCGTAGATGTAGATACCATGTCAGCTGAATAGAGAGGAAGAGGCAAAATTTATTTAGTCACACATGGTGCTTCCTTGCACCACTCCTGTGCAGAATGAACTGGAGCATTTCTGTGGAGCAAAATACCCCTTTTAACAGCTTCCCATGAAGTTTCTTCCTCACAGCCTAACATTTCCAGGAGATTTCAGCTCCAGTGACGATTTGCCCCTTATGGTAATAATCTGTTAGCACCAAATAACAGCAGTACTAAAAAAATAAAATAAAATAGAATAAAAAATAAACAACAGCTACACCTTGTCCAGTGATGGTACAATCTTTGCCTTTTATGGCAATGGTGAAACCACATTTCTACTGCTTGCCTGGCCCTTTTCTTTGTCTCGGTGTCACAGTCTCCCATGGTGATTATGTGGCTAATCTGCCTTGGCTTGACATAGCTGCAACCTTTCTGCAGCTGTTTTAATTTGGTGATATTTTTGGGTGAGTATGAGCAGTTGCAAAACCCAGTGCTTAGCAACCTTAGTCATGTCATTGTGCATGATGATGTAATATGGTTGATGCCTGATTTTCTCCTTTTCCACAATTGCCTCAACTGTAATATGCTGCTGTTTGAGGGTCAAGGTCTCCAATTTCTACTGGTTCTACACAGAGAAATGTTCTACCTCTACATCCTTTGTCATTCAGCCTTTTTTGTCCACACTGAAAGCATCTGCATCATCTACCTACTATGTTATGTGAGAGTGCATCATTGTGGTACACTTCTACCAACTCAGCATGGACTGTTGCAGAGTTGTTCATCTTCAAATGTGGAAAATGAATTAACAAATAATATCTGACATTATCAAGGTGGCACGCTACTTATTTCGGCATTTCTAGCTGAGTGCTGCCATACTGTGGCACAGAAATTTTAATAAGAACCAAGACTACAGACATGTACTTTCAAAAAAGAAAAAAACAATAATCATCTAACTTTAATTAAGGTGGTAAGTACAATAATATTACTATCCCTTGTATAAGAAAATGTCATGAGAAGAGGCTCTAATATATGAGAGAATGAGAATAACCCTCTGTTTTGTACTTCTCATCAGTTAGCAGATAATGATCGTTGATATCTCTTCATCAGTAATTAGATCTATTCATCTAATCCTCCACACTCAAATGTAACAGCACATTTCAAAAGTTTCCATTTTCTTCGTCTGAAAAGTACTGGGTGGTTGTAATTAAAGTGCAGCTACTCACAGAGGTCCACTTTGGGCTATAGTTATTGTATGAGACTGAAACTTGGCAGACATTACAATGCACTAATGCAGAATGATTTATGCTGGAATAAAATTAGTGCCACGTTTGGCCAACAGATGGAAATCTGTGTCTCTGAATGCAAGAAAGACATATAGAAATGTTTCTATTTGTAATGGATTAGTGATAGGGCATGGGCAGTAAAGGTCACACAAATGAGAAAGTCATAATATTGGTATTATTGTTAACTGGTGTTTGCACAGTTTATTCTATATGAGTACCAGATACACCAACAAGATGCTGTATGGTGCCAGATTTGCAACCTGTAGGGCAAAATTGGAACTAATTTTTTCCTGTGTAAATCAGCTCTGCAGTAATACATTAGCTGCACTGTAATAAAAGCCACTGCTACATCGTACAAGCTGCACTTTCATATGAGGCTAAAATCCCAGAAAATAACTGTAGAAAATACTTGCTGACACTTAGATTTACATTAGATGTTCTTGTACATTACTGATCATTAAAATTGCAATTCCATTAAGACACAAAAGAAAGAAATTTCACTTATTGTGCACATATTCTGTGGTGACAAAAGTTAGGGGATACCTCCTAATATCATGTCAGGCCTTTTTTTGCCCAGCATAGTGCAGCAGTTCAATGTGGCATGGACTTAACAAGTCACTGGAAGTCCCATTGAGAAATATTGAGGCATGCTGCCTCTACAGCCATCCATAATTGAGAAACTGTTGCTTGTGCAGGATGATGTGCATGAACTCACCTCTCAATTATATCCCATAAATGTTTGATGGGATCCATTTTGGGTGATCATAGTGACCAGATCATTCACGCGAATTGTCCAGAATGTTCTTCAAATTGGTCACAAACAATTTTAGCCTGGTGACATGGCACAATGACATCCTTATAAATTCCATTGCAAATGGCTCCAAATTGCCTCCAAGTAGCTGAGCAAAACATTTTCAGTCAAAGATTGGTTCATTTCAATCCGAAGGCCCAGTCCATTCCATGTAAACACAGGTCACACTGATATGGATCAGCTTGCTGACTGCATTGTTGCAACTTGCATCCATGGCTTCATGGAGCCTGCGCAACACTAGAACTCTACAGTCAGCTCTCACCAACTGAAATCAGGTGTCATCTGACCAGGTCACGATGCTCCAATCATGTAGGGTCCAACCAATATGGCCACGAGCCCAGGAGTGGCACTGAAGGTGGTGATGTGCTGTTAGCAAAGGCACTTGCATTGGTCATCTGTTGCCATAGCCCATTAACACCAAATTTCACCACACTGTCCTAAGGGATAAGTTTGCCATGGATCCCATATTGATTTTTATTAAGCTGGTCAAACCTATTTAAATTATATCGATATGTGGTTAACTATGTAATGTATCTTTGACTGTGTTATACATCTTTGTCCCAACATGCTGTTCCCAGTTCGTTTACTTGTGTGTGTAAGCTAATGTGTAGCGAAGTGCACCAATGTGAACCGTTACAATAAATTATATAATGTGCAGAAGTTTATCATGTTCCCAATATCCATGGAACCTCAACAGGTTATGGGCTAGGTACATATATAACCAATCATTAAAAGTATCAGATATCACTGTTTAAAACCCACGTGTCATGTTTCAAAGTCCAGTGTGCCATTGTTCACAAAGAAAAATTGTTTGAGTCAACATATATGATGACAAATTATCTAATTAATGTGCCAAAGCTAAAAGGACATGAGAACTATGGAGATTGAGTGCTCGCTATCAAAGATGTGCTTAAGGATTAGCAAAGTGTGTCTCAGAAGTAGTTTCATCAGAAGATTCAAAGATAAAAGCTAAGATAATTCTAGTGATTGATCCGTCTTTATATGTGCACATAAGAGAAGCAAAAATGACAGTGGACTTGTGGAAGAAACTGAAATCAATGTTTGATGACTCTGGTTTAGCGAGAACAATAAATTTATTGAGAACACTGATATCAACAGGTCTAGAAAAATGTGATTCAATGACGAGCCATGTAAACCAGATAGTAGATAATGGTCAGAAATTACATGGAACAGGTTTTTCTATCAATGATGAATGGATTGGTTTGTTATTGCTAGCAGGATGCCAGAAAAATATTCTCCCATGATAATGGCAATTGAGCACTCAGGAATTCCAGTCACAATGGACGCAATCAAAAGTAAGCTTCTTGACATGGAAGAAGAGGTCACCACAACTGGTAATGCTTTTAGGGCCAAAAGTTGGCAAAGTAAACCAAAGTTTCCACATCGAAATGGAAATACAGTGGTAAGACAAAATAGGAAGGACCGTGTTTGCTATAAATGCAAGAAACCAGGACGTTTTAAAAGTAAGTGCCCTAACAGTGAAAATGATACAAGACAAAACAAAACTTCAAATGTTTTCAGAGCAGTATTTATAAGAGGCTCTTTTGACAGAAGTCAATGGTATGTTGATTCAGGTGCTAGTGTGCATCTCACAGCAAATGGCGAATGGATGAAAAACAAAATGAATGATGTTAACATTCAAAGGATGATGGCTGCAAATCAGACAGAAAACCCAGTGTTGTGCTCCGGAGAAGTTGATTTAACAAGAGTGGTCAGGACGACCTTTTTTGATATTACTGTAAGGAATGTTGTGTACTCCAGAACTAACTACAGATTTGCTCTCTGTGAGCAGGTTGATTGAACAAGGAAATTTTGTTAAATTTAATAATGATCAGTGCAATATTTTTAACAAGCATAAGGAATTAGTTGCAGCAGCAGGTCTGATTAATGTTGTGTACAAGCTAAACATTGACAGAAGAAGTGATTTTTGGGGAATGATCACAGCATCTGACTGGTGTAGAGGATTAGGTCACCTAAATGCAAAGGATCTTATTAAAATGAAAAATGGTGCTGTAGAAGGAATGGTATGTGAAGACATCACCATCATCATTAGCAAGCAAAACTGTAGTATACAATGAAGGCAAACAAACAAGACAACCTTTTCCACTAGGAGGCATAAGAGCCTCTGAACCACGTGAAGTACATGCAGACCTGTGTTGACCAATGGAGGTTATGTCATTAAATGGTGCAAAGTATTTTTTCAGTTTGGAAGGTGATTACGCCAGAATGGGATTTGTGTATTTTCTGAAGACAAAGAATGAGATTTCAGAAAAAATTCAATAATTTCAGAAAATGGTGGAGAATCAATCAGAAAGGAAAATCAAAACAGTAAGAACAGATAATGGAAAAGAATTCTGTTGTGTGAATTTTGACAGTTTGTTGATACATCAGTTATCCAACAGCTATACACCAGAACAAAATGATTTGGCAGAAAGGTTAAATAAAACTGTTGTAGAAAAGCCAAAATATCTACTATTTCATGGTAAACTTGAAAAAATATTTTGGGCTGAAGCAGTTAATAGTGCAGTATACTTGTGAAACAGGTCAGTGAGTTCAAGTTTAGGGAATAAAACACACTATGAACTATGGACAGGCAAGAAACCCAACATTGATCATCTCTGAATAATTGGAAGCAAGGTCATGATGCATATTCACAAAGTCAAGAGATCAAAATGGGATAAAAAGGCAAAAGAAATGATATTAGAGGGATACAGCAGTACTACAAAAGGCTATAGACTATGACCCTGAAGCAAATGATATTGTGATAAGCCGAGATGCAACTATAATGGAAAATGCAAGTGATGCAGAAACTGAAATAAAGAATTGTGAAGAAACCACCACTTCAGTGGGGGATGATGAAAATGAGAAGTCTGATACTGTACTAAGAGAGGACTTACATGATGTCTCAAAAGAAGCAGTCACATCAGAGAAAGAAACTGATGATAAAAAATGTGTTATGCAAGAATATAAAGTGAAAAATATCAGAAGACCACAAAGGCAGCCCAAACCAAATAGAAGATTTGATGATTACGAGGTTTCTTTTTCTGTTGACTTTCGTGCTACCTTTCCCCACTCGTGCTAATGGCTACGCCTCGATGTGCCCTACTTGTCCGAAGACTCGGCGCCAGGATGTTAACCAATCTTATGTGCAGTTCTCAGTTTCTTCCATCCACTGCCGGCCCTCCTATTAGGCATAAGGTCCGACACCTGAACCCTATCAAGTTGCGCGTGGTCCAGCAGCAGATTAATGAACTTTTGGCAGCAGGTGTTCTGCAACCTTCAGACAGCAACTGGTCTTCACCAATCCAACTCGTCCACGGATCTTTTCAAATGTGTGGCGACAGCAGATGCTTAATTGCTCATACCGTCATGGACAATTACCCAGTGCCGAACATCAATGACTTCACTCCTATGTTATTGGGCACCACAATTTTCAGTGTTATTGACTGTAAACTTGCCTACCACCAGATTCCCATGGCACTGGAAGACATTCCTAAGACAGCTATTATCACGCCGCTCAGTTTATTACAATAGCACTTCATGCTGTTCGGCCTAATTAATTTGTATGGTCTATATATCCCAATTTCCGTTGATTGATGATGAAATCATTCCATGTCTTTTCTATGCTTACTTGTTCATATTGGGAGGAGTGAAGGCTCGCTCTTAAAAAATCTTTATGAGCATTTTTATCAGAATGGTTCAAATGGCTCTGAGCATTATGCGACTCAACTGCTGAGGTCATCAGTCGCCTAGAACTTAGAACTAATTAAACCTAACTAACCTAAGGACAGCACACAACACCCAGCCATCACGAGGCAGAAAAAATCCCTGACCCCGCCGGGAATCGAACCCGGGCGTGGGAAGCGAGAACGCTACTGCACGACCACGAGATGCGGGCATTTTTATCAGATTTTTTAAACAGATATACTTTGCGTTTCATTATGATGGTTGAAGGTGTTACGATATTCAGCCTAGCATCAACTGCCTTGTGGTCGCTAATCCCTGTATTTGTCACGAGATACACTATTTGTCCAGGATTATTTGTTGCTAAGAGGTCAAGTATGCTTTCGCAAACATTTACGCTTTAAGTGGGCTCAGGAACTAATTGTTCAAAATAATTTTCTGAGAAAGCATTTAGTACAATTTCGGATGATGTTTTATACCTGCCACTGGCCTTAAAAGTATAGTTTTTCCAGCATATTGAGGGTAGATTGAAGTTGCCATGGACTATAATTGTATGAGTGAGGTACTTATTTGAAATGAGACTCAAGTTTTCTTTGAAATGTTCAGCATCTATATCTTCTGCGTCAGGGGGGTCAGAAAATCAATACAATTAATAGTTCAGCCCGATTGTCAAGTATAACCTCTACCCATACTATTTCTGCAGAAACTACCTGCTTCAATTTCACTACAAGGTAAACTACTTCTGACAGCAATAAATACTCCGCCACCAACTGTTTTTAATCTATCCTTTCTGAACACTGTTAGATTGTTGCCGCGCTGGGTAGCTGTGCAGTTTAAGGTGCCTTGCCACGGTTTGCACGGCTGCTCCCCACCGGAGGTTCGAGTCCTTCCTTGGGCATGGGTGTGTGTGTTGTTCTTAGAGTAAGTTAGTTTAAGTTCTATTAAGTAGTGTGTGAGCCTAGGGACCGATGACCTCTGCAGTTTGGTCCCACAGAACTTATCACAAATTTCCAATTTTTGTTATATTGTTTGAAAAAATTTCAGCTGAACTTGTTTCTGGCTTTAGCCAGTTTTCTGTACCTATAACTATTTAATCTTCAGTGCTGTCTATTAGGGCTTGGAGCTCTGGTTCTTTTCCAACACAGCTATGACATTTTAAGCTACAATACCGATCGTTTCTACAACTACCTTACTGTGTTTTATCTGCCCCCTTTTAGATGGGTTCCCATTCTGTGGTTTTCTGAGATCCCCTAACCTTAAAAAAAAAAAAAAAAAAAAAAAAAAAAACGCTATCCATGCAGCCACTTTGTGTATGTAGTGAACTCCTGACCTATTAAGCGGAACCCGGAAACCCACCACCCGATGATGCAAGTCAAGGGATCTGCGGCCTACACAGTCAGAAAACTGTCTGGCACAGAGCCGTGTGGAGGGTCTGAATCAGAGGCTCAAAGGACCACAGTCAGTTCAGTCGATGATGCTGCAGATGGTGAACTCCGCTTTAATCTCACAAGCGAGACCAGAGTCTTTACCGTTTCCACTAGCTGCCCACCCAAAACGAGAGAGAATCTCCTCTGATCCAAAGCTACACATTATTGGTACTGACACGAGCCACCACCTGCAGTTGGCAGCACCCTATACTCTTCACGGCATCTGGATGCACCCTTCCCACATCAGCAATGACTCCCCCAGTATGCAGACGAAGTGCACACTGACTTCCTTCCCCTCCTTGGCAGCCATATTCCTAATGGGCCCCATTACAAGCCTAATGTTGGAGCTCCCAACTACCAGTGAACCCACCCTCTGTGGATGCCCAGACCTGGAACAGGGTGGATGACTGCATCCGGCTTAGAGACTTCATCAGCCACATATAATGTCCAAAACCTGTTTGTCAAATGAACTGAGGAGGCCCTACGATCGGCCCCTCAGAAAGTCTTTTGCTGACTGCCAGACTCTGGAATGATCTCCCAATCGACCATGAGTGAGGGTCAACCTCAGTGCAGGCAGTACCCGGGGCGGCCACAACAGTGGACCAATCGGGAGACATGTGTGACATGCTCAATGTCCCTCACATCCCAGTGTCCGACCCTCCCCCCCCCCCCCCCCCCCGTGATGTCCCTTGGCAGCACCTTCAAGGTGTGCGACAGAAGCCAACACAGCATGGAGCTGTGAGCGAAGGGTCACCAACTCAGCTTGAATCTGTACACAGCAATCACAGTTCCTATTCATTACTGAATTTGGTCCTGTTTGAAGCTCATAAAAATATGTAACAAACGAACGGTGTACTCAGTTTATTAGCAGCAGGAATTCGAAGTGCTCTCTCACTGACATTCTAACCAACACTGAGCTACACTAAGCAAAACAAACAAAAGCCTGTACGATAGGAGAGTCGATAACAATGGCGGTACTGTATGCTACACTGATATTAAAATAAAAGGTTGTGCCTAGTAAGCTTTCAAACACCCAAGAAATTACAAAAATAAACTAGTAACTACACAGGTATTGGTAAATAAGTCGCTTCTGTTGGAAGCTCGTAAAAATATATAACAAATGAACAGTGTACTCACCTTCTTAGCAGCAGGAACATAAGGTGTTCTGTCACTGAGCTACACTAACCAAAACAAACAAAAGCCTCTGTACGATACGAGGCTCGATGTAGGAGTCGATGTCTGGTGCTGAGCCTCTATCACTGTAATGAATGTGATCTGACAACATTCATTCTTCTCCAAGCCTACACACAAGGGTAGGTCTATTGTGATGCTACATACAGAACCAGGACTAGTCTTGGAATGGCACTCTCTGTGTCCAGTGTTGTCGTTGGTCCCACCACTGTTGCTGTGATGACAGTCTATGGTTCTCAAGATGCAGTCTCATTGTCCATGTCCTTCAATATAGCCCATTTCATGACTGAAGACATGTGACATAGCTGTACAAGGCTGCGTGACCTCTTAGGCACTAATCATTGGATCCTGCCTGGCATTAAGTATGACCCTCCTGAACCCTTCGATTCCATATTCGTATGACACTTGTAATATCCAGACAAACGTGAGCAGCAATATTAAGGAACGATGAACCACAATTTCGATATGCCACGATAATGTGGCTGTCAGACTCTGACATGTGCAATTACATGTTTCTCCTTCTTACAAAAGGCCTGGCACAATCTTAGAACAACCAACCAATACCCAAATACTGTTTATAAATAGGAGACCCAGTGTGCAATATCTCGCTATGTTCCCAGAAGAAGAAATATGTTGGTGTCATGTCCAGTGACTGAGCTGCTCATGGAACAGGACCATGATGATCAACCTATTGTAATTCTAACGAGCCACAAAAGACCACAGGACCCTTATACAAAATAATTAAGAGATCCTAGTACAATCCTCGAAATTTTGCCGCTCTTCCCTTCTTTTCCTAGTACTGTAGCTGAGTCAGCATAATTTGATCCCTGACAGTTGCAGTGGGCTGGGCGTGGCAGCTTCGCGGAATGAACTCTGCCATTAACACAACGTGATTTTGTAAACGTCAGTATAGCAAAGCCTCATTGTTGTCACAGCTCTGTAGACGACTATGGTTCTCACCCGCAACTGTTAGCACTTCGCAGTTGGATGCTGGTAACAGCTCTGTGAGCTGTTGGAGACCTTCTTACACTGTCTCAGTGATCTCTACACTACCTGGAAGTTGAACTTCAGCTGTCTGATTGTGCCAGCCATAGATGCTCATATTTAGTTTCTTGCCATACTACAACATGGCTGCTAGGAAACGTCACTAGGACATGAAAAACTTTTCGATTCCACTCCCACATCAGCCTATCACATCACATGTTGACATAAAGTTCAAAACAAGACATCAGTCTGCAATTCTGCAATTGCATAAAGGATGAAGGAAATCTGTTTTGCCAAATTACAAAATGGCCGATGATGCAAAGCTCATGAATCTGCAGACATACTGCAGTCCTATACTCAGAACCAGATTTCTACATCCAGGCTGTATAGAGACCACTGGTCTCAGCCGTAGCTTCCGATTACAAGGACAGGTTCTCAGCAGTGCAATCGACTTTTTGAAACTATCTATATGGTGATGCAGATCAAGAGTTCATGTATCACATAGTGTAGACGCTCATTCTGGTGGGACCTCGCAGCTTAAAGAAGTTACATTACATAGTCTGCTAGTGTGTTGTAACGGATAAGAGACCGGCACGGTAGCTCTGCATTTTCGGTCAGAGGGCCAGCTGCTCTCTGTAATAAAACGGGAAAAAAGTCTTGAGTGAACAGATCAATGATGAACTTGATGGCTGTCATGGGACATCCGCTTCGAACAAATGCGACGAGCAAAACCAGATAAAAAAATGGAGACAGGACTTTGTATGCAGCAGTTTATGGCTTCAAATCTCGTTAGGTGCAGTATTTTTCTCTATTTTTAAATCTTTATCGAAATGACTTAATTCATCATTTTTATTCAATTAATTAATTTAAATGTAATTGTTTAATTCCATTCCCTTGTCACATAATTATAGTATCAACTTCTCCATTTGCTCTCCTTTTTCATCCAATCGTTCTTTCTCCACTTGAAAGCTTTGTTCATGTGTTTTTAATTATTTTTATGTATTAATTTCGATTTAATTTCTTTCATCACCCTGTTCTTTTCATCCACATTATTACATTCATCGTATCTCCTCTTCATTTTCTTGAATTTCGTTCAAATTATAAAAAGTATTTCATTTAAATTTTTATCTTCATTATTTTCTCCATGGCGCAATAAATATTTAGGTTATATTTTGAACGTTTGTTTGGTGGTTACTGTGCAAAAAATATGCACATCTGGTAACAAAAATACTTTTTCATACCATTGTACAAATAAGTAGATTGTTTCGTCTTATTTTTTAACTCACATCGAAATTTTCAGATAACTGAACATAATAATAGATACATATAATTAAATTCATATTCTCAAAAATTCCGATTGGGAAAGAATGATACAATGAAAAAAATGAAACAGATTATAAAGGAATAGAAATAAAATATACATTAAAATCAATTAATTGAATAAAAGTAATGACCGAAGTAATTTAGACAAATATTTAGAAATCAAAAACTGTGCACCTGATGAGGTTCATACCCTCAATCATCTGCATGTGGAGCTGTTATCCTATGCCTTACACTACCCCACCAGACTACATAAAGCACCATTTTTACGTTCTTGAGTCTCACACAAAATTCAGATTTTTTTTTCATCAGTTAATCTCAAACGAGGGCCCACCGGGATGAATGTCTGCGGTGTTTGATACCTGGTATCTTAACCTACATCACCATATACATAGTTCCAAGAAGTTGATCGCACTGGTGGGGACCTCTCCTTGTGTGCTACCTGATCAGAAATCCTATTTCTAGTAAAATAATTTGTATCTTTTTTATGACAAGATCGTCATAAGTAAGCCTCATCCTGAAGATCGGCATGGAGGACTACTTTAGCTCCAGAACTGTTTACTCAACAGCAAACTATCATCATTAAACCATATAAAAGAGCTGTATATTTACACAGTCAAACAAAATCCACTGTCTTGTTCTATAACGAATAATGTACCATATGTTCCTTCACAAAACATTTAATTTTAATATATAATTATGAAGCTAATGTGATCTAGAATAATATTTCTTGTTCGAAATTACTTCTTATTTACGATCTCAACTATTGTATATAACCGTAAGCTAAATTTTAACAAAGACTTTCGGTGCAAAGACGATATATTGTGAGCTACATAATCTACATCGTCACATACTTGTGTTCTGAACTACATCAAAGGAAAGAACAGAATATAATTGACTGACTGTATAGAATTAACTATCAAATAAGGCGAATTCCAAGAAAGTGCGTAGCCATTAGTGAGTGCTGTTGGTTTTGAAAGACTGTATCAGGAAGCGACTATACTGGAACCCAATAACAGTTGCATGTCACCTTTCAATCAGCTTCAGGAGCAACAAAACTATGATTTTGAAGAGTTTGATTATTGCTAGACCGAATTTAAAATGCTGTCGTAATCTGCTCACACGAGGTATAATCTTATGTTAAAGGTTTAACACAACAACACTATTAGAAACCGTGTATGTCTTGAGGTCGCGGCGTGCAAATAAGAGGACTTTTAATTAATTTAGTATTTGAGAATACAGCACTTACCGATTTCCAACAAACTTTGCATATAATTTCAAACCTGTAAAAACTTTTTTCTCGCTGATACAACCCCCCCCCACCCCTCCCCCCCCCCCTACCCCCCCCCCCCCCCCCCCCTACACACACACACACACCCCACCGAAGTTGATGACAGGGAAAAAGTTTACTGCACTACACATTACATTTTCACTGTTCGTGCAGTAAAACTTTAGCATTAGACGCGACGGTTTAATCTATTTCTTCTTTAATGACATCTCTGTTCGGAGCACAGTTTGCAGACAGTATCCACATACGCCACTGAATGTACCTGCAACATTATATCATTACACGACACATAGTTCAGGAGATATCATGTCACAGACATGAAAAAGTGGCTTCTGCTTAAAATGGCACACAGTAAAACTTAAACATCAGGCATGTTGCTTTAATTTATTACTGCTTAACTGTTAACTTTATTTACAACACACTTTGCAGCAGTATCTGGAGATATCACTGAATGAACATGCGAAATTATATCTTTGTATGACACCAAGGCTGCGAGAAACAAATATAACACACAGTTAAAGATGGGGCTCACGAGAAATTAGGGCCTTGCAAGGACCTTGTGACGTCACACTAGTCGGGTTCGCTTCCACGCTTCGCGAATTCTCTGCTCCGTGCAGATCCCAAGGGAAATTGATTGATTGAATAGGTACCCACTAAACTTTGTCTTGTGATATCGGGAGCTTCCATGCATTTATACGCGCAGTGAAAAAGTATTAAACACGTCTGAACTAGTTATTCGATCTCCAACGGAGACGGCTGCTGGCACTCGAAAGATCTAAAGCAGGGCCGGCCAAACACTGCACAGTGTGCAGACGTGCGGAAGTGCTGCACATGTGCCACAGCGACATCTGTTATTAGACATGTGTCCTAAATGAACGGCGGCGGTTCCACTTCCCTGTTTATGTGGTACAAGCAAGAGCGCAACATACCCAGTCTCGTTTACCCCTGGTAACCATAACCTTAACACAGAAGTACTGACAAGGGAACCTCCCCATCGCACCCCCCTCACATTTAGTTATAAGTTGGCACAGTGGATAGGCCTTGAAAAACTGAACACAGATCAATCGAGGAAACAGGAAGAAGTTGTGTGGAACTATAAAAAAATAAGCAAAATATACAAGCTGAGTTGAGTAGTCCATGCGCAAGATATGTAACATCAAGGAGATTATGAGCTCAGGAGCACCGTGGTCCCGTGGTTAGCGCTATCAGCTGCGAAACGACAGGTCCTTGGTTCAAGTCTACACTCGACTGATAAGTTTAATTTTTTATTTTCCGATGCGAGGTAACTTCGCTGTTGTATGGGGACGCTACACCTAAATAAACATCGAAACACACGACTTCAGTCGACTACAGCGCACGGAAGAGAGAGTATTCCTTCTAACGAGGCTCCCTGGCTGGCAGTTGACTGTTCGCTACTTTGGACGAGAGTGCATTAAATACGTGAGATGTATTCCGTGGGGTTTTGCGGTGCGGTCGCAAAACACAGACGCTAAACTTATTACAGTGAACAGAGACGTCAATGAACGAACGGAGAGATCATAACTTTGCGAAAATAAAGAACGTAAACTTTTCACTCCAGGGAGACTTGAAACAAGGACCTCTCATTCCACATCTGCTCACGCTAACCACGGGACCACGGCGCTCCTGAGCTCACACTTCCCTTGATGTTGCTTATCTTGCACATGGACAACTCAGTTGGTATATTTTGCTTATTTTTTTCATAGTTCCACAGAACTTCTTCCTGTTTCCTCGATTGATCTGTGTTCAGTTTTTCAAGACCTATCCACTGTGCCAACTTATAACTAAATCCGAGGGGGGTGCGATGGGGAGGTTCCCTTATGAGAAATTGCAGGTACTGTGAAAAAGCAAAGGACGGGAGATCTATGTTCTCAGTCGTTTAAAAATGACTAGGAACTGCAATTCTTTTTTGTAGCCGTTGGTGGAAACTCGCAGTGTTTGCTATGCCGCCGAATAATAGGCGGCCAGCGTAAGTTTTCAATTGAAAGACACTAGATTACATATCACAAAGACGAGTGTAGTGTACTCAAGAGTGAAGAACGGCAAGCAAAATTAAATGTCCTTAAGAAAATGGATGAGACACATCAACTCGATTATCATTTCTCATGACCAGTGATAAACGTGTTTGGATTTATTCCTTTCATAATTAAAAATTATTGTTTACGAACTGTGCATTAGTGCCTCATTCTGCTCCATGTTACATTATTATCTGGAAAGTTGGTCATTAAACCGTTTGTTCCCATGTGTACTTACAGTTAGGTTTTTTTTTTTTTTTTTTTTTTTAAATGTGTGAAGGGCTACGCTCAGCTGAAGCTGATAAAACGTAACATTTCATCTAAATGTCGGTTATTATGCAGATTTCAGACGGAGCTGATGAAAGATGTAGCAATAATGGTATTGAAATAACAGGGGATCATCGAGAGGTCTGCGGTTATCATTCTGTTCAGAGGTCAGTGAGACAGAAATTATGTGGGTGTAACTGAGGGCACCGAGAATTAGTTATAGGAAACCTTGCATCAGTTTAATGTTATTTGAAATCATGAATAAGGTTCGTTGGAAGTCGCTAATTTTTTTTTTTTTTTTTTTTTTTTTTTTTATTTGAAAGCCTGTACAACTCAGGTAGGCTGGCAGCGGCCCACTACGCCGCTCTTCAGCCATAGCGTTTTACAAGAGTATAAAACATGGTGAATGACAGTAAACAAAATGACGGGCAAAAGAGAGAGGACACAGAGACATAAAAACACGGAGTCGTTCACATGTGACGATAACAACACTGAAAACACGTTGGCACAGCGCACAAAACACTGATGAGTCCGACGACACAAGTGAACGGAGGAGTGGGACGGCGGACACCAAAAACACTATACGACGTCACACACACGAGACACAAAAGGCGACGATCTCCGGCGCGCGAATGTTCACTATACGTGTGCGGGTCCGGGGACCTGCCAAGAGAGGAGGAGGAGGAAGGGGAGTGGGAGAGCGAGAGGGGAGAGCAGAGATGCCACGGGCAGGGGAGATAGGGGGGAGGGAGGAAGGGGGAGAGGAAGCCCGGGGGAAGAGGGGGAAGGGAGGGGAAAAGGAAGGGAAGAGAAGAGAAGGGAGGGAGGGTGCCGAAAGGAAAGGGCACGGGAAGTGGGGAGGGGGGCAGGGTCAAAGTTGATAGGAGGGGTAGATGGAGGGGGCGAGGACATCATCAGGGAGAGGGAGCTGGCGGAAGCCACCTTGGGAGAGGGTATGGAGGGTGGAGAGATGGAGACCGGGTGGGACATGGGAGTACAGGTGCGGCAGCGGGCGGGGGTGGGAGAGGATCGGGGAGACGAGCAGGTGAGGAGGATCGAGTTTACGGGAGGTGTATAGGATTCGTATCCTTTCGAGGAAGAGGAGGAGGTGGGGGAAGGGGATAAGGTCATACAGGATCCGCGTGGGGGAAGGGAGACGGATGCGATAGGCAAGGCGGAGAGCATGGCGTTCAAGGATTTGGAGGGATTTATAAAAGGAAGGGGGGGTGGAGATCCAGGCGGGATGGGCGTAACAGAGGATAGGGCGGATGAGGGACTTATAGGTGTGGAGGATGGTGGAGGGGTCCAGACCCCACGTTCGGCCGGAAAGGAGCTTGAGGAGACGGAGTCGGGAACGTGCCTTGGCTTGGATTGTCTGGAGATGGGGAGTCCAGGAGAGGCGACGGTCGAGGGTGACGCCAAGGTACTTAAGGGTGGGGGTGAGAGCGATGGGACGGCCATAAACGGTGAGATAGAAATCAAGGAGGCGGAAAGAGGGAGTGGTTTTGCCTACAATGATCGCCTGGGTTTTGGAAGGATTGACCTTGAGCAACCACTGGTTGCACCAAGTGGTGAACCGGTCAAGATGGGATTGGAGAAGGTGTTGGGAGCGTCGCAGGGTGGGGGCAAGGGCAAGGAAGGCGGTGTCATCGGCAAACTGGAGAAGGTGGACGGGGGGTGACGGCGGCGGCATGTCCGCCGTGTACAACAAGTACAGAAGGGGGGAGAGGACGGAGCCTTGGGGCACACCGGCGGAGGGGAAAAAGGTGTAGGAATCGGTGTTATGGATGGTGACATGGGAAGGACGGCGGGAGAGAAAGGAACCGATCAGACGAACGTAGTTAATGGGAAGGGCGAAGGTTTGGAGCTTGAAGAGGAGACCGGAATGCCATACGCGGTCATATGCGCGTTCGAGGTCAAGAGAGAGGAAGATTGCGGAGCGACGGGAATTGAGCTGTTCGGAAAGGAGATGAGTGAGGTGAAGGAGAAGATCGTCGGAAGAGAAGGACGGCCGAAAGCCACACTGGGTAACGGGGAGGAGGCGGTGCTGGCGGAGATGCTGGTGGATGCGGCGGGTGAGGATAGATTCCAGGACCTTGCTGAAGACCGAGGTAAGGCTGATGGGACGGTAGGAGGAGACGGCGGACGGCGGTTTGCCAGGTTTGAGGAACATGACGATACGGGAGGTTTTCTACAGGTCGGGGTAGTAACCAGTGGACAGGACTACATTGTAGAGCCTGGCCAGGGTGGAGAGAAAAGAGACAGGAGCTTCACGAAGGTGACGGTAGGTGACACGATCGTGACCAGGAGCGGTGTTGCGTTTGGTGCGGAGTGTAGTGATGAGATCCTGTGTGGTGATGGGGACATTAAGGTCTGTGTGTGGAATGTTGTCCAAGTACTGGAAACCAGGAGCGAGGGGAGGGACAGAGGTGTCAGTTCGATCGCGGATATCTGGGAAGAGGGAGTAATCGAACTGGGGTTCATCAGGGATGGAAAACACATCGGACAGGTAGGAGGCAAAGTGATTGGCCTTACTAAGGGCGTCAGGGAAGGGGTGATCATCGTGGAGAAGAGGATAGTAGGGGGAGGGTTTAGTTCCGGTAAGGCGACGGAAGGCGGTCCAGAACTTGGACGAGTTTATAGGGAGGGTAGCATTTAAACGGGTGCATGTCTGTCGCCAGTCCCGGCGTTTCTTAGCCGCGAGCAAATTTCGAACGTGTCGCTGTAGTTGCCGGTGGCGTCGTAGGGTGTCCGGGTCACGCGTGCGGAGGAAGGCACGGTAGAGACGACGGGATTCACGGAGGAGGAGGACGGCCTGTGGCGGTAAGGTAGGACGGTGGGGGTGGATGGCAACAGTAGGGACGTGGGCCTCCACGGCCTCAGACAAGGTCTGCTGGAGAAAGGAGGCGGCATGGGTGACATCATCGGGACGGCGGTAGGCGAGAGGGTGGCTATCGACCTGAGTGGAGAGGGTATCCCGGTAGGCATTCCAGTTGGCACGGGAATAGTCATGGATGTACTTAGGGGGAGGGTCATGACGAGGGTCGGGGCGGGGGTGACGGCCGTCTGAAATGGTGAGGAGGACAGGGAGATGGTCGCTACCAATAGGCTCCAGGACATCCACCGTAATGCGACCAAGGAGGTTGGGGGAGGAGAGAATAATATCGGGAGTGGAGTTGGATTCGGGACGGGTGTGCTGGGGGATGGGGATGAGGTCGCCTTGAAGGGAGGAGAGGAACCGATGCCACCGCCGTAACTGGGCAGCGGAGCGACTATGGATGTTGAGGTCGGCGGCGATCACATAGGAGGAGAAGGTACGGTCGATGTGGGAGAGGAAGTCGAAAGGAAGAGGGGCGTTGGGGCGGACATAGATGGTGGCACAGGTAATGGTAAGGCCGGGGAAGAAGAGACTAAGGATCAGGTGTTCGGTGGGGTCGGGAAGGAGAGGTTGGAGCCGAACGGGGATCTGGCGGTGGTGGCCAATGGCAACTCCGCCACGCGCAACTGGGAGGGGATTATCGGAGCGGTGGAGGAGATAGGGGGAGGTGTGGATGGAGTGGTGGGGTTGGAGGAAGGTTTCATTGAGGAGGAAGGCATCCACACGGTGGGTAGCAAGGGTGTGCAGGAAGAGGTTCTTGTTGGCGGGAAGGGAGCGGATATTTTTGAAAAGGATACGATGCTGTCACGCCATGATAAGGACTTATACGAGGGTGTCAAGGCGGGAGAAGGTGAAATGGGCCTGGTTATTGGAAAAGGTGGCGTACATTTTAAGGTGGAATATGGAACGGGCGGCGAGGGAGATCTGTTGTAAGGTGTGGGGGCGCTGAAAGGGATGGACGTTTTGGAGGACAATGGTGAGGAACCTGATGATGTCCTCAGCAGTGGGGGGGGGACGAAGGGAATTGCCAGGAGGGGTGGGGGCGTCCAGGGGACGGACAGGTACGGTGAGTTCAGGAGTGGCGGGAGGGGGTCGGGCTTTACACTTTTGGGAGTAGGTGGGGTGGGGGAGGCTGCAGGTATTACAGGAGGGAGGGGATTGGAGGTTGGGGCACTGCCGGAGGAAGTGCGCTTGCCGACAATGCGGGCAGGTTGGGGCCTCGCGGCACTCTGCTGTTGGATGTGCATTGTAGCGCAGACACCTCTGGCAGCGCAGGGATTGAGGGGGGGAACGGGAGGGGTCGACCTTGTACCGCTGATTGAAGAGGAGGGCACCCTCCTTCAGGAGACGGTCAATGGAGGGGGCGTCCTCAGAGAAAACCCGCATAAGGCGGGTGGGGCCGGTCGCGTTGAAAATGCGGCGGACTGCCCGCACCTCCAGGGTGGGATGGGCCTTCAGCTCCGCCAGCACCTCCTCCTCCGTGATCGACGGGCTAAGCCGAGTGATCACGGCGGTGAGGGTCGGCGGGCGACGCGGGGGTTGGGGTTGGCGGGTAGGAGATGGGGAGGGAGCAGGGGTGAGGGAGGCGTGAGGACCAAAACGGGTGATGGGGAGGCGGGAGAGGATGTCAGTATGGAGGGTTGGGCTGGGGGAGGAGATAAGAACAGAATCCCGTCTGGGAGTAAGGAGAGAGATGGGGGCGCCTGGGAAATGTTGGCGGAGGAGGAGGGAGAGATTCCGGGCCTCGAGGAAGGAAGGATCGGGACGGGACAGGAGATATTTGTAGAGACCGGGTGGGGAGGAGGAGGAGGAGGAGGGAGCGGGGCCTGGTGGGGAGACGTCCATGGCATTTTGGGGTGGGGAGGGGGGGCGGGGTGGAGCCTTTTTAGGAGTAGAGGAAGTGGAGGCGCCACTAGGGCGTTTGACAGCGGCAGATGGGCGGGTGGTGACAAGAGGGACGGGAACGATGGGGAGGTGGTGGGAAGGGACAGGTCCCGGCACGGACGCAGCAGTCGGCGCCGGAGAAAGTGACTGTGACGGTGCAGGCGAATGTGGCAGTGATGGCGATGGCGACGATGATGACGGCGGTGGCGGTGGCGGTGGCGGTGGCGGTGGCGGTGGCGGTGGCGGTGGCGGTGGCGGTGGCGGTGGCGGTGGCGGTGGCGGTGGCGGTGGCGGTGGCGGTGGCGGTGGCGACGGCGACGGCGACGGCGACGGCGACGGGGAGAGCTGGGCGTGGGCAGTGGCCCGACGGGCCACCACCCTAGCCGGAGCTGCAGTGACAGGCTGGGGGAGTGGGGGGAAAGGATCAGAACGAGAGGAGGAAGCGGGAGAGGGGGCGACAAAGAGCGAGGGCGAAGGGATAGAGAGGAGGGGAGGGATGGAAGGAGGGGGGTGGGACTGGGCACACCAAGTGATAGTGGTGGAGGCGGCGGAAGGGGACGTATAGACGATGGCGGTGGTGGTAGTAGTGACGGTGGTGGTGGGGGCGGACATGACGACAAGAAGAAGAAAGAAAAAACACAGCACTAAAAGGACAGGACACACACTGGGAGACGACGGACGGCGGACGGACGGACGGACGGACGGACGGACGGCGACGGCGACGGCGACGGCGACGGCGAGAGGCAGGGACGCTGCTGCCGCGGACGGGGCCGGGGCCGGGGCGGCGGCGGCGGCGGCGGCGGCTGCTGCTGCTGCTGCTGCTGCTGCTGCTGCTGCTGGCTGGACTGCTGCTGGCTGGACTGCTGCTGCCACCGGAGGGCTGGCTGGCTGGCTGGCTGGCTGGCTGGCTGGCTGTGGGACCACTGCTGCAGGCCGGGACCGCGAACTGCTGCTGCTGCTGCTGCTGCTGGCTGGCTGGCTGGCTGGCTGGCTGGCTGGCTGGCACCTGGAACCCCTAACACTTCGATTAGCGCGAAAATTGCACTATCGAAGGGCGGTAACCTTTCGGTGTACCGCCGGAGATGGAAGTCGCTAAGTGCTCTCTTTCTTAAATACTAGATCAAAAACATTACTCGTATTTACGTGCCGTCAGTCAAGCTGCCTTAATAAAAATCCACGGTTGTTAACTGTATTACTTGTCTTACTGGGTTAAACTGTTAACATAAAAGTAGACGTCTCAATGAGTGTGACAGTATTTTAAATGTTTAATACGAGAAATACCTTCCCATGGTTGGCTTGCAAATTGTGGAAAGAGCACTAGAATGCGCCGGTACAGAGTATCCAAACAAGTGGATAAAGCGACACCTGTGGGTAGAAACATGCACTACATGAACGCTGACGGCTGCGGCGTGCACGCTGTAACCCGGAAGTTGCACATGTGCAGCATCACAGCACGCGTGCAGAATTTCTGGCCGGCCCTCTAAAGTGTCACTTGCTGTGACGTAAGCACCGTGGCCTATTTTTGTATTGGACCTCGATTCAGGAGATATTACTTCATAAACACTGGAATGCGTGAAAAACGTGCTTATACTTAACCTGAAGGGCAGATTATCCATACTATATTCATCCAGTGTTTCGTAATGAGAGCACTTAGAGACTTTCAACAAACGTTATGCCCAATTTCAAACCTTGTCCAACCTTCTTCTCGCTTACATGCTTAACGTAATTATTCAACACAGTAACTCATTTGTAATCAGACGTTTGAGGCTGTTGGATTCTTTAAAGAACTGGGGTTTACTGTTTTAACGCTATTCAGAAACACTGATGGAGACAATAAGACTTACAAAGAAAGTATGTCAGGACCAGCGTGATTCGCAATTAAAAATGGTTCAGAAAGTGCCTGAGATTTTAGATAAGCCGTTGCAGAAAGTAGTCACAGTCGTCGGAAATAATGGGTACAGGGCACGAGCAAGTTAGCAGACATTTGAACTAATAATATTACGCAAGCAGGAAGGTGAAGTTGAGAAAGCCGGCGACAAAAAAAAAAAAAAAAATGGTTCAAATGGCTCTGAGCACTATGGGACTCAACTTCTGAGGTCATTAGTCCCCTAGAACTTAGAACTAGTTAAACCTAACTAACCTAAGGACATCACACACATCCATGCCCGAGGCAGGATTCGAACCTGCGACCGTAGCGGTATCGCGGCTCCAGACTGCAGCGCCTAGAACCGCACGGCCACTTCGGCCGGCAAAGCCGGCGACAACTGCTCATTAACAAGAGCGACAACTGCTCATTTCAGTTAAAGTAACAAGGAACCGTACGAAGGCAAGAAAATGTAGGAAATAAATTAATTAGAGGTACAGAGGGCAAGCGCCGCAAATTAGACGGTAGGACTGCAAAAGAATACGAAATCGTTGAACAAAGCGTACAGTCAGCAGTGAAAGAAGAAGTCAAGAAAAAGATAACAGCAAGGATCAAAATTCCGCAAAGAAGCGAGTGTTCTGTATAAGAAGTGGAAAAGAGATTTCATTGTTTCAACAATGATCGCTACGATAAAGAATCAAGCGTATAAATGTTTCAGCAGTTCTAACTGCCCATGAAAACAGTCATGTTTGCAGAGCAGTCTCGGAGCTTATCCATAAAACGCCGGGACGATCGTCTGAAAATTGGTTTTCCTGGTGGTCATTTACGGAACCAGTGTCCCGGAAATAGCGTAATTACGCTGAGCTCCAAAAAATGTTTTCAAAAGAATATTTGTGGGAAAGCCACCAGTGGAGCGTTGAATTAGCATTGACAACGCTGGCAGTACGTTCTAGAAGCAACTTTTTTTTTTTTTTTTTTCAAAAACTACAGGCTACACAAAGCCTACTTGGATGATCCTGTAAAGAACAAATAATTATGTGAGATGTTGATTCAAAAATTTCCTGCAGGTAAGAGTAGCACAGTACTGCGGCACGACATAGCGTGAATCTGTTGTTAGATGGAACGATAACGACAGAAGAAATAATGGCCGTAATAAAACTGAACTACATGTGGAACCGACTATTAAGATCCTCAAGAACGAAGCGTTAATAAAGTCTCTTGCAGCTCGACATAACTGCTAGATTCCCCTGACTCTTTGCTTAGTAAACAGCGAACAATAAAATCAATCTTCATACACTCGTCCCAGTGTTTCGGAAATGCGCTCCAAAATTGCTTAGGAGGAGGGAGGATATTGGTGTTTAACGTCCCGTCGACAACGAGGTCATTAGAGACGGAGCACAAGCTCGGATTAGGGAAGGATGGGAAAGGAAGTCGGCCGTGCCCTTTCAAAGGAACCATCCCGCATTTGCCTGGAGCGATCTAGGGAAATCACGGAAAACCTAAATCAGGATGGCCGGACGCGGAATTGAACCGTCGTCCTCCCGAATTGCTTAGCAAACACGGCTGGGTTCACGTGACCGAAACGCTAAAGTGATATAAATTTTGTTCTCTTACAAGATAACTGCCTTCTGCCGTGCTCGACGATGGAACAATTAATAATGTATCCGGTTTCCAGCTTGCTTCTTTTTGGATTTTCTTCTTGACAAATTTTTTCTTAATATAATGAAATCGGACATTACACCATATTCATTTTAGTATAAAATCGGATCCATCACATTCGCGTAGAACAAAAAGTCGGGTTTAGTTCGTGTATCTGAAATTTCATTCACACAGGAATTGTTTATTTAACATTAGACCACACTACTTATTTATTTTTGATTATACAGTAATACAATAATAATTGCTGTGAAAGTAAAGCTATCATGTTGCAATAAGAATAACTGTTAGGATGCTGTTTTTAATACAGATGGGCTACCATTGTTGAAAAATTTAGAGATATTTGACATCACTAGTTGTTACCTTCCTTCATAGCAGCTTTAGTTTCATATTACACTACTGGCCATTAAAATTGCTACACCATGAAGATGACGTGCTACAGACGCGAAATTAAACCGACAGGAGGAAGATGCTGTTATATGCAAATGATTAGCTTTTCAGAGCATTCACACACGGTTGGCGCCGGTGGCGACACGTACAACGTGCTGACATGAGGAAAGTTTCCAACCGATTTCTCATACACAAAGAGCAGTTGACCGGCGTTGCCTGGGGAAACGTTGTTGTGATGCCTCGCGTAAGGAGGAGAAATGCGTAGCATCACGTTTCCGACTTTGATAAAGGTCGAATTGTAGCTGTCGCGATTGCGGTTTATCGTATCGCGACATTGCTGCTCGCGTTGGTCGAGATCCAATGACTGTTAGCAAAATATGGAATCGGTGGGTTCAGGAGGGTAATACGGAACGCCGTGCATGGATCCCAACCGCCTCGTATCACTAGCAGTCGAGGTGACAGGCATCTTATCCGCATGGCTGTAGCGGATCGTGCAGCCACGTCTCGATCCCTGAGTCAACAGGTGGGGACGTTTGCAAGACAACAACCATCTGCACGAACAGTTCGACACGTTTGCAGCAGCATGGACTATCAGCTCGGAGAGCATGGCTGCGGTTTCCTTTGACGCTGCATCACGGACAGGATGCCTGCGATGGTGTACTCAACGACGAACCTGGGTGCACGAATGGCAAAACGTCATTTTTTGGGATGAATCCAGGTTCTGTTTACAGCATCACGATGGTCGCATCCGTGTTTGGCGGCATCACGGTGAACGCACATTGGAAGCGTGTATTCGTCATCACCATACTGACGTATCACCCGGCGTGATGGTATGTAGTGCCATTGGTTACACGTCTCGGTCACCTCTTGTTCGCACTTTGAACAGTGGACGTTACATTTCAGATGTGTCACGACCCGTGGCTCTACCTTTCATTTGATCCCTGCGAAACCCTAAATTTCAGCAGGATAATGCACGACCGCATGTTGGAGGTCCTGTACGGGCCTTTCTGGATACAGAAAATGTTCGACTGCTGCCTTGGCTAGCACATTCTCCAGATCTCTCACCAATTGAAAACGTCTGGTCAATGGTGGCCGAGCAACTGGCTCATCACAATACGCCAGTTACTACTCTTGATGAACTGCGGTATTGTGTTGAAGTTGCATGGGCAGCTGTACCTGTACTCGCCATCCAAGTTCTGTTTGGATCAGTGACCAGACGTATCAAGGGTGTTATTACGGCCAGAGGTGGTTGTTCTGGGTACCGATTTCTCAGGATCTATGCACCCAAATTGCGTGAAAATGTAATTACATGTCAGTTCTAGTATAATATACTTGTCCAATGAATACCCGCTTATCATCTGCATTTCTTCTTGGTGTAGCAATTTCAATGGCCAGTAGTGTACTTATTTAGGATTTGGTATTGTAAAGAGGCTTAATGTCAGTAGTAGGCGTGGGTGCATTCTCGCAAGTGATGAGAATTAGGCTCTAAAACTAACATTTTCAATCAAGAACAATTTTATGATGCAGACACAAATCGACTAATGATTGAAGTCCTAAATACACAACTATAGTCCACAGCTCGTGGTCGTGCGGTAGCGTTCTCGCTTCCTACGCCTGGGTTCCCGGGTTCGATTCCCGGCGGGGTCAGGGATTTTCTCTGCCTCGTGATGACTGGGTGTTGTGGGATGTCCTTAGGTTACTTAGGTTTAAGTAGTTCTAAGTTCTAGGGGACTGATGACCTTAGATGTTAAGTCCGATAGTGCTTTGAACCATTTGAACACAACTATATGCATAGTCAAGGACAGCCTACAATCCCAATACAGCTCAAAAACTGACGATGCCATACAGCTGATGTCATCGTGCTGTGAAAAAATTTCACAGTATCAATCGAAAATAGTGGCAGGCACTCTCACACTCTGCCCTTCACTTACAAGGTGGAGGGGAAAAGGCTGGGGTGTAAAGTACTATCTTCATATGATTTATATATTTATTTTTGGTGGGAAATACATTCAACTGACGAGATGCTAGTGTCAGGCAGAGAGGAGTTTAGTAAGTGTATTACTGCTGAGCATACAGCTGAGGACTGTATCTATCGCTGTTTGACGTCAGAGTTCACTACAGACGCCTGCTCGACAATCAGCCTGCATCCCAGTAATCTACTGCTATCACAGTTGATGGACAAAATGCATCACTGTTCTAATTACAAATCGAAAATGTTATGAAAAAACCAGCACTCATAAGAAACGAGATATAACGCAACACATCTACTGCGGCCAATTGGCGTCGCAAAAGACTATATAGGGGGCAGTAGTTGAACACACATTCTCCTCGATGAGTGCTGACAAACTAACCGACTTGGAGGCAGTCATACCCCCTCCAACCCTTATTCCTCCCTCCCCCTTCCTCCCTGCCTCCCTCCTCCCCTCTCCTTATCTTATGTAGGGAAAGAGTCCTATTCTATCTTGCTACTAGTGGTCCGCAAAGAGATCATTCTGGTGTCACTGATATACTGTTTCCAGTCTGCGGAAATCACTCCCAAATAGACAAGAGGTAAGAAGAGAACGCTTCGTGCAATGTGTTGAACTTTTTTCTCGGAAAGACTGCACCCCTATGGAACAATAACGAAATTCTGAAGAATGGTCCTAGCGCCTCGTGGTTTTTCTACGCTCCACTACCGCCCTTGTGCAGTAACTGGTCTCACCAGGTCTCCCACCATTCTCCACGGTTGGTCGTGGCACCCAACCTGCAATGAGGCGACGGCCCTTCACCAACACAAAAGGGAAATTTAGCAGCACGGCCACGCACCCTGGGCCGAGCAGAGCTGTGTGCAGCGACCACCGACAGTAGAATGCCGCCAGCAGCATGCCATTCTGCGATGGAAAACAGTTGTATTTGACGTCAATGCATCTCTTATAATCAGGCATGTAATTAAAAAGGAGAACACAGTCACAATGATAATAAATGTCCTCTTTCCACTAATATAGGCACAGTCAATGTTCTTTTAGCTGCATCAGCAAAATCGGTAAGTTTTTCTGTTCGACTACAGGATACTATTCGATTCGTATCTCATTAGTTTGCGACATGCAACAAAAACCCCAGCCATCGACCACAAATATCAGCATAGACATGTCGACCATGAGTAAAATCAGGAAAACAACTTCCACTGTTTTGCTGCGAAAATTACCGATTACTGCAGAATGTCCTCATTATTTCGAAACCGTCGTCGGAGTAAAGAAAAACCGAGAATTGAAATTCCAAAGCAATATCATCTATATTAAGCAATTTCTTTCAGCTTGATGGACAAATTACACGAACTCAGAGCGTCTGTCGCGTTCAAGTAGGTGTCTGTAAACAAACTGTCATGCACCTGTGTATTACAAACGTTTCAGGCACGTGAATAACATTAGAGAATACATTCTTTCACGCCATTGGCTCACTTGTCAGAAAAAAATCACAATCATATTACGTTCAACAACAAGAAGCCATAATTCAAGAGGACATAACTGTTTTGTACACTATGGCAGGTCTCGTTTTACCAATGCGATGCTGTAACATACTGGCGTTTACAAAACACATCATGAGACCTGTCTTGTAATAGAACCTCCTACAAGATTTTACAACATGTTTCTCTCTGTTCCGTTACACTGAAACCGACTATTGTATGCGTGCTTACATTTGACATTTTCGATGCATAACTCACCTCTACTGACATCTCAGTAAGATTTCGATCATACAGCAGCAGATTCTCGCGTTCTAAGCGACTTGGTAGTCACAGCCCGTTCCATGCAATCTACTCACATATCGGGAAAAAATGATATTATCATTCCTAGGTTCCACAACCTGCTATAATTCAAGTGGTGTCTACTTTATAAATAGAGTTTATGAACTTACCACACAGGACGTGTGGTAGCACCTATTTTTTAAACGCACAAGTGTGACGAGAATAATAAAACAGTCATGATTCCACGAGAATAGATACAGCCGGTTCATAACATTTTTATGAACAAAATTGGTGTATTATTGAAAGAAATATTTGCATCAAAACTTTAACCAGTTGTGGCACTCCTTGTAATAGAACCTCCTATAAGATTTTACCATGAACCTCTCTTCCAATATATCGAAAAACAAATACCGCCTGCGTGTTGTCATCGAGCATGTTATGAATACACGCACTGCTCCATTGGATCTGTAACCCAGTGTTCGAAATCGTTTGAACATATCTGCACAGAGTTTTGGCTTCTGTGCTGAAGAAAGACCATATCCAACAGACTATCAATAACACGAGAGGGTTCCTGTATTATTCCTTCATAAGCAATTTTATACATTGTTTTTTGTTGCTGCCACACACTTGTTTTTTCTACCTTGACTTAGAAGTTTGTGGCAGCTGCTGCCAAACCAACACTAACACATTTCGAACTTTTGGCTCCCACAGAAAACTGAACATCTCATGGTGTAAACTATGAAGCTCCCACAACACACAGGTTGGTGGAAATAAAACGCAGAGGCGATGCTTCTGATTGACAAAAGTTTGGAAGAAATCGCCACATATGGAAACCGGAAAATGTTGAGGTATTGTAGAGCATTTCCAACAGTTATCCAAAGGTGATGACCTGTACAGTTAATCTCATCTTCCACAGCGACAGGTTAGTGGACAGCTCAGCGTTCCGTTTCGAAGAGCTTTGTTTCCTCATTTTGCAGTCATGTACATGATTATTGGTCTGGTGCTGACCATTGCCGGAAGGTGCTGTTCGCAACACGTGCGAGCTGTAACAAATAAAAAGTGTTACTATTATCTTACAGGTGAAAAAAAATAATTAAAAAATAGAATTGAAAAATGTGGAGTTCATCAGAGCATATGGAAACAAAACGAGCCTCCAGCATTGCGGAACACTTACAAACAACTGTCTGAAGGTGATGACATCAACATTTAATCCCATGGTCCACAGTGACAAGTAGCAGACATCCAGTGTTCCGCCAAGGCTCCCTCCATGTCACCCAAGTGGTGTCCGTCAATAATTGTGTAGTAGTCAACAGCATACCAGTGGATGGATGGGAAGAGAAAGATAACATTGGTGTGGGATGATGTGCTTTAATACACACTGCTGTTGTTAGCGAGATCAATTTTAGCAATGCACCAGGAATTGCATGGCGACGACTTTGAACGTCGTGTACAGTTCTGCCACTGGGCACAAGAGAAATTACAAGACGATGAGAGATTTTTTGCACGCGTTCTATTCAGCGGCGAAGCGTCATTCACCAACAGCGGTAACGTAAAGCGGCCTAATATGCACTATTGGGCAACGAAAAATCCACGATGGCTGCGACAAGTGGAACATCAGCGACCTTGGCGGGTTAATGTATGGTGCGGCATTATGGGAGGAAGGATAATTGGCCCCTATTTTATCGATGACAATCTAAATGGTGCAGTGTATGCTGATTTCCTACGTAATGTTCTACCGATGATACTACAAGATGTTTCACTGCATGACAGAATGGCGATGTACTTCCAACATGATGGATGTCACGCACATAGCTCGCGTGCGGTTGAAGCGGTATTGAATAGTATATTTCATGTCAGGTGGATTGGTCGTCGAAGCACCATACCATGGCCCGCACGTTCACCGGATCTGACGTCCCCGGATTTCATTCTGCGGGGAACGTTGAAGGATATTTGCTATCGTGATCCACCGACAACGCCTGACACAACATGCGTCAGCGCATTGTCATTGCATGTGCGAATATTGCGGAAGGCGAACTACTCGCTGTTGAGAGGAATGTCGTTACACGTATTGCCAAATGAATTGAGGTTGAAGGACATCATTTTGAGCATTTATTGCATTAATGTGGTATTTACAGGTAATCACGCTGTAACAGCATATGTTCTCAGAAATGATAAGTTCACAAAGATACACGTATCACATTGGAACAACCGAAATAAAATGTTCAAACGTACCTACGTTCTGTATTTTAATTTAAAAAACCTCGTTTAACAAATCTTCGTCTAAAATTGTGAGCCATATGTTTGTGACTATTACAGCGCCATCTATCACAAAGCGAAAAAAGTGGTCCAACTACAACATTCATATTTATTTACGTACTATACGAATATGTAATAAAAGAATGGGGGTTCCTATTTTAAAAAACGCAGTTGATATCCGTTTGACCTATGGCAGCAGCATCTAGCGGGTCAAACATAGCGCCATCTAGTTTCCCCCTTCAAGCTAGACAAGTTCGTTCTTTGTAGTTTTTTCGTTTGACGCTTATTTCGTGAGATATTTGGCCCGGTCACGATCAATGGACCACATTGTATATACACTTCAGTCCATAAGGTTCCGGTTTCATATATATATATATATATATATATATATATATATATATATATATATATATATATATATATATATATATCAAAAAACTTTTTGCTTCACCCCAGTTCCCAGAACTCCTGAAGATAGACATTGACTGTGGATATTGTATCACAGACACATTCATAGGGACTTTTACCGTATCCTCTACCACAACATTCGCTCCCTGCCCACCCACAAACTCCTCTTCCTCCACACCCTCCGTCAGCATCGCGTGGATGCCTTCGTCCTAAATGAAACCTTCCTTCAACCCCGTATCTCTGTCTCCACGGCTCCTTACACCCTACACCGCACCGATAACCCGTACCCTCTGGCGCGTGGCGGAGTTGCTATAGGCCACCTCAAGCACCTCCCTGTCCGGTCCCAACCTCTCCTTAACAATCCTGCCGAGCATCTCACCCTCAGCCTCTTCTTCCCCACCCTTACCATTACCTGTGCCACCATTTATGTCCGCCCTCGCACCCCCATCCCGTACGATTTCCTGGCCCACATTGACCGCACCTTCTCCACCTACGTGATTGCCGCCGACCTCAATATCCACAGCCGTGATCCTGCCGACCTCCAGCGGTGGCATCAGTTTCTCACCACTCTCCAGGGAGACCTGGTTCCCCTGCCTCAGCACACCCGACCCGAATCCAACAGCACTCATGACGTGGTCCTTGCCTCTCCCAACCTCCTTGGGTGCATCACCACAGATGTCCTTGACCTCATTGGCAGTGACCATGCTCCTGTTCTCCTCACTATCTCTAATGGTCGCCATCCCCGCAACGCTCCTCGCCCTGACGTCCCTCCTAAACTTGTCCATGATTACTCCTGTGCCAACTGGGATGCTTACCGGGACTCCATTCACACCCAGGTTGACGGCCACGACCTTACCTTCCAATCTCCTGATGACATCTCTCGCACTGCTGCCTTCCTGCACCAGACCTTGTCTGACGCCGTCGCCACCCATATCCCCACCAAAACCATCCACCCTCACTGCCCCGCCCTGCCTCCACAGGCCGTCCTTCTCCTTCGAGAGTCCCGCCACCTCTACCGCTCTTTTCTCTGCACTTGTGACCGGGATACACTTACCCACCACCGGCAATTACAACGACACGTCCGCAACCTGCTTACTGCGAAGAAACGCCGTCCCTGGCGCCAGACATGTACACAACTCAACACCACGCTCCCCATAAACTCTTCCAAGTATTGGTCTGTTTTCCACCGCCTTACTGGGAACCGCCCCACCCCCCAGTACCCTCTCCTCCTTAATGACTGTCCCTTTCCTGACAACCTCAGTAAGGCCAACCACTTTGCCTCCCACCTCTCTGATGTTTTTTCCATCCCAGATGATCCCCACTTTGATTATTCCCTCTTCCCTGATGTCATGGACCATACGAATACCTCTGTTCCTCCCCTTGCTCCTAGCTTCCAGTACTTGGGCCACACCCCACCATCTGCACTTAACACTCCCATCACTACACAGGACATCAGCCTCACACTCCACACTAAATGCAACACTGCTCCCAGCCACGACTGCGTTACCTACCGCCACCTCAAACACTGCCCTCCCTCCTTCCTTTCAATCCTTGCCACCCTCTACAATGTCATCCTTGCCACTGGCTTCTATCCCGACCTGTGGAAAACCTCCCGTATCCTGATGTTCTCCAAACCCAACAAGCCTCCATCTGATGCCTCTTCCTATCGTCCTATCTGTCTCACATCGGTGTTCAGCAAGCTCTTGGAATCCATCCTTTCCCGGCGCATCCATCACCACCTCCACCAAAACCACCTCCTCCCAAACACCCAATGTGGCTTTCGACCTTCCTTCTCTGCTGATGACCAACTCCTCCGCCTCACTCATCTCCTCTCCCTCCAGCTTAACTCTCGTCGCTCCGCCATTTTTGTCTCCCTTGACCTCGAAAAGGCCTACGACCATGTCTGGCATCCTGATCTCCTGTTTAAACTCCAAACCTACGCCCTTCCTATCAACTACATCCGTCTGGTGGCCTCCTTCCTCTCCCACTGCCCCTCCTATGTTACCAACCATAATGCCAATTCCCACACCTTCTACCCCTCTGCAGGTGTGCCGCAGGGCTCTGTCCTCTCCCCTCTCCTCTACCTCCTGTACACAGCAGATATGCCCCAACCCCCCCCCCCTCCAGTACACCTCTTGCAATATGCTGATGACACCGCATTCCTCGCCCTCGCTCCTACCCTCCACCGGTCCCAACACCTTCTCCAGACTCACCTTGACCTTTTTGCTGCATGGTGTAACCAGTGGCTCCTGAAACTCAACTCTTCCAAGACCCAGGCCATCATCGTAGGTTGTACCACTCGCTCCTTCCGGCTCCTGGATTTCTCCCTTACTGTCTGCGCCCGCCCTGTCTGCCTCACCCCCACCCTCACCTACCTTGGTCTCACCATTGACTGTCACCTCACCTGGATCCCTCATCTCCGCTCCATCGAATCCAAAGCCCACAACCGCCTCCGACTCCTCAAACTCCTCTCTGGCTGGACATGGGGGTTGCACCCCTCTACCATCCTCCACACCTACACATCCTTAATCCGTCCCATCCTCTGTTATGCCAGTCCTGCCTGGATATCTGCCCCCCCCCAAATTCTATAAGTCCCTCCAGATCCTTGAGCGTCATGCACTCCGCCTCGCCTTCCGTATACGCCTCCCGTCCCCCACACGGATCCTCTATGATCTCATTCCTTTCCCCCATCTGCTCCTATTCCTCCAACATATCCGCATCCTCTACACCTCCCGCCGTCTTGAACCTCCTCACCCCCTGGTTGCTCCTCTCCTCTCCCGTCCCTGCCCCCTGCCACGTCTTCACTGTTGTGTCCCCCCTACCCTCCATCTCTACACCCTACATCTCCTTTCCCAAGGTGGCTTCCATCAACTCCCCCTCCCGGATGATGCCCTCTCTCCCTCCATTTATCCTTCCTATCAACTCTGATCCTCACCCCCGTCCTTTCCTCCGTCCTTTCCCTGGGCTCCCTCTTCCTCCCCCCTTCCATCCTGTGTTTTCTCCCCGCCTATCCTCTCCCTATCTCCTTTCTCCCCCCCCCCCCCCGAGTCCTTTTGTACTCCTATCCTCTGCCTTCCCCACTCCCTGGCACGTCTGCTCAGCATCCCCCACCCCTCTTATGGATCCTCCTCTTCCATTGGCTCCTTTCCTCCCTCCCCCCTCACTTTTCCTCTCCTTCCCCCCCCCCTTTTTCCCGTCATCTGACCAGTTTCCCCCCACCTGCTCTCGCGTGTGGTATGTCATATTTGTGCCAACTTTTAGCGCAATGTTTCAGTGAGTGTTCAGTGTTGTGCGTCCTTCCACAGTGTTGCGAACAGAAATCATGCTGTCGTTGGGTGTGCTTTTTATATCTCTTGCAAACAGAACCCAGACTGTCGCCGTGTTTTTTAATTGTCTATTATTTTTCTGCTTCCTGTCTATTTTATTAGCATCATCCACCCTGTGTTTTATGTTTTAAGCTCCAGAATTTTCTGCCATTTTACCTTTAAGTCACCGATTTTATCGCCAACTGTTATTATTTTTTTATTATCTTTATCTTTTTAAAACAAATTCTGTAGGCTGAAGAGCGGCGTAATAAGCTGCTGCCAGCCCGCCCCCTTTAAGGGGAATCGAAACTCAATAAAGGAAAAAAAATGGGGACTTTTCAGAGATATCACTGAACTCATCCAATTATGTAAACAACCATGCATGAGCAGCGCCTATTAGACGGAGGGCGTCCGACAGTGCTACATCTACACCTACATACATACTCCGTAATCCACTATACGGTGCGTGGCGGAGGGTACCTCGTACCACAACTAGCATCTTCTCTCCCTGTTCCACTCCCAAACAGAACGAGGGAAAAATGACTGCCTTTATGCATCTTTACGAACCCTAATCTCTCTTATCTTATCTTTGTGGTCTTCCCGCGAAATGTAAGTTGGCGGCAGCGATTCACGAAAAGAACGCCTCCTTGCCTCTAGAAACTCCCACCCGAGTTCCTGAAGCACTTCCGTAACACTCGCGTGATGATCAAATCTACCAGTAACAAATCTAGCAGCCAGCCTCTGAACTGCTTCTATGTCCTCCCTCAATCCGACCTGATAGGGATCCCAAACGCTCGAGCAGTACTCAAGAATAGGTCGTATTAGTGTCTTATAAGCGGTCTCTTTTACAGATGAACCACATCTCCCCAGAATTCTACCAATGAACCGAAGACGACTATCCGCCTTCCCCACAACTGCCATTACTTGCTTGTCCCACATCATATCGCTCTGCAATGTTAGGCCCAAATATTTAATCGACGTGACTGTATCAAGCGCTACACTACTAATGGAGTATTCAAACATTACGGGATACTTTTTCCTATTCACCTGCATTAATTTACATTTATCTATATTTAGAGTTAGCTGGCATTCCTAACACCAATCACAAATCCTGTCCAAATCATCTTGTATCCTCCTACAGTCACTCAACGGCGACACCTTCCCGTACACCACAGCATCATCAGCAAACAGCCGCACATTGCTATCCACCCTACCCAAAAGATCATATATGTAGATAGAAAACAACAGTCATTCTACCAGGAAGGAGGTACATGCCTCGTGTTCTCTGTAGTTAACCATGACTAGACGGTCAATACCGCGGTTCGATCGCGTCCGCATTGTTACTTTGTGCCAGGAAGGGCTCTCAACAAGGGAAGTGTACAGGCGACTCGCAGTGAACCAAAGCGATGTTGTTCGGACATGGAAGAGATACAGAGAGACAGGAACTGTCGATGAAACGCCTCGCTCAGGCCGGCTTAGGGCTACTACTGCAGTGGATGGGCGCTACCTACGGATTATGGATCGGAGGAACCCTGACAACAACGCCACCATGTTGAATAATGCTTTTCGTGGAGCCACAGGACGTCGTGTTACGACTCAAACTGTGCGCAATAGCCTGCATGATGCGCAACTTCACTCCCAATGTCCATGGCGAGATCCATCTTTTCAGCCACAACACCATGCAGTGCGGTACAGATGGGCCCAACAACATGCCGAATGTACCGCTCAGGATTGGCCTTACCTTCTCTTCACCAATGAGTGTCGCATATGTCTTCAACCAGACAATCGTCGGAGACGTGTTTGGAGGCAACCCGGTCAGGCTGAACGCCGTACACATACTGTCCAACCAGTGCAGCAAGGTGGAGGTTCCCTGATGTTTTGGGGTGGAATTATGTGGGGCCGACGTATGCCGCTGGTGGTCATGGAAGGCGCCGTAACGGCTGTACGATACATGAATGCCATCCTCCAACCGATAGTGCAAACAAATCGGCAGCATATTGTCGAGGCATTCGTCTTCTTGGACGACAATTCGCGACTCCATTATGCATATCTTGTGAATGACTTCCTTCAGGATAACGACATCACTCGACTAAAGTGGCCAACACGTTCTCCAGACGTGAACCCTATCGAACATGCCTGGGATAGATCGAAAAGGACTGTTTATGGACGACGTGACCCACCAACGAATCTCCGAATCACCGTTGAGGTGTGGGACAATCTGGACCAAGAGTGCCTTGATGAACTTGTGGATAGTATGCCACGACGAATGCAGGCATGCATCAATGCAAGAGGAGGTGCTACTAGGTATTGGAGGTACCAGTGTGTGCAGCAGTCTGGACCACCACCTCTGAAGGTCACGGTGTATCGTGGTACAATAAGCAATGTGCGGTTTTCATGAGCAATAAAAAGGGCGGCATTGATGTTGATGTTGACCTCTATTCCCATTTTCTGTACAGGTTCTGGAACTCTCGGAACCGAGGTGATGCAAAACTTTTTTTGATGTGTGTGTGTATACAGGGTGAGTCACTAACTATTGCCACCTAGAGTAACTCCGAAAGTATGATAGGAGCTGAAAAGTTTGTGGGACAAAAGTTGCATGGGACAACAGGGGCCACAGTATGGCGTTAGTTTTTGTTGCTAGGTGGTGTCGCGTCAGAGATATGATATGATATGAGAGATATTGTTTTTTTTTTTAAGTGGGATGCTTTAGTTCGGTACTTATTTTCTGATAGCGGCTACCGAGACGAATCCAATGATGTGTCACAGAAAGGTCTTTGAAGGCCAAAAGATGGCATGAACGTCCATTTACAGATGATGTTCGAAGTTATCGAAGCACATGCTTTGACAGTTCTCTCTCGCATATCTTCAGGTGTAGTTGTGACGTCTTTGTTAACAATGTCTTTTACGAATCCCCACAAGAAGAAAACCGGAGGCGTCACGTGTGGCGAACGAGCCGGCCACGACACATCTCCTCCGTGTCCAATCCAACGATTTGGGAATTGTCTCTGCAACTCAGTTCTAGCCATCAGCGAAAAATGTGCCGGACATCCATCATGTTGATACCACATTCTGTTCCTTGTTCCTAAAGATATTTCTTCCATCAACAGACCTAATGTTTCTTGCAGGAATGTGGCGTACTTTATACCATTAAGATTTCCTTCGATGAAATAGGGGCCTATAATTCTGTCCTCCAGCATCCCACACCATACATTCACCGACCACGGTATTTGGTGTGCAACTTGCCACATCCGCCATGGATTTTAAGTTGCCCAATAATGCATGTTATATAAATTAACATTTTCGTGGTTCGTGAATGTAGCCTCGTCAGTAAATAAAATGAAATTAATAAATATGTCATCCCTCTGAATCTGAAGTTGAGCCTATCGCCAGAATTCATTGTGACGCATACAATCCGTAGCAGCTAATTCTTGTTGGGACTGGTATAGTAAGGATGATATTTATGGCGATGCAGAACACGAGCAACACTACTCTGGCTCATGGCAGATTCCCTTGCGAGTTGACGCGAACTAACACAAGGATCTCGAACCACAGTGGCAAGTGTACTAATTTCCGTTTCCTTTGCCGGATATGTTTCTGATGCGAAACTTCCTGGCAGATTAAAACTGTGTGCCGGACCGAGACTCGAACTCGGGACCTTTGCCTTTCGCGGGCAAGTGCTCTACCAACTGAGCTACCCAAGCACGACTCACGCCCCGTCCTCATAGCTTTACTTCTGCAGTACCTCGTCTCCTACCTTCCAAACTTAACAGAAGCTCTCCTGCGAACCTTGCAGAACTAGCACTCCTGAAAGAAAGGATATTGCGGAGACATGGCTTAGCCACAGCCTGGGGGATGTTTCCAGAATGAGATTTTCACTCTGCAGCCGAGTGTGCGCTGATATGAAACTTCCTGGCAGATTAAAACTGTGTGTCGGACCGAGACTCGAACTCGCGACCTTTGCCTTTCGCGGGCATGTGCTCTACAAAGTTTGGAAGGTAGGAGACGAGGTACTGGCAGAAGTAAAGCTGTGAGGACGGGGCGTTAGTCGTGATTGGGTAGCTCAGTTGGTAGAGCACTTGCCCGCGAAAGGCAAAGGTCCCGAGTCTCGGTCCGGCACACAGTTTTAATCTGCCAGGAAGTTTCATATCAGCGCACACTCCATTGCAGAGTGAAAATCTCATTCTGGATGTTTCTGATGCGTTACAGATCCAGTTGTTCTCAATTTAGCATACACATTTTTAAATGTACGACCTGTAGGGTGAGTCATTGAGGACATCGTTCAGCATACTAGTCTCTATCCCTCACTTAATCTCGTGGGCATTCTCCGTAAATCAAAAGCATATCGACTTGTTCTTCGAAGGAATATATAATTCACATTCGGCTGATTCGACGATACTAGTCTTAGCGTTCCTATTAGTGTTGTATTACGAAACCGTCGAATGGTGTTTACATGTCAATGGCACGGTAGATGGATACGCCGTATTCGGCGAGTATTTACTATTTGCACTAAATACGAGAGAGAATTGTCAGAGCATGTGCTTCGATAAGTGCCGATGTGATAAGGAATACCACTCATCCATGATAAGAAGATTGCAGCAGTGCATTGATAGGAATGGTCATCACTTCGAACACCTTCTACAGGGTGTTACAAAAAGGTACGGCCAAACTCTCAGGAAACATTCCTCACACACAAAGAAAGAAAATATGTTATGTGGACATGTGTCCAGAAACGCTTACTTTCCATGTTAGAGCTCATTTTATTATTTCTCTTCAAATCACATTAATCATGGAATGGAAACACACAGCAACAGAACGTACCAGCGTGACTTCAAACACTTTGTTACAGGAAATGTTCAAAATGTCCTCCGTTAGCGTGGATACATGCATCCACCCTCCGTCGCATGGAATCAAATGGTTCAAATGGCTCTGAGCACTATGGGACCCAACTTCTAAGGTCATCAGCCCCCTAGAACTTAGAACTACTTAAACCTAACTAACCTAAGGACATCACACACATCCATGCCCGAGGCAGGATTCGAACCTGTGACCGTAGCGGTCTCGCGGTTCCAGACTGCAGCGCCTAGAACCGCACGGCCACTTCGGCCGGCACATGGAATCCCTGATGCGCTGATGCAACCCTGGAGAATGGCGTATTGTATCACAGCCGTCCACAATACGAGCACGAAGAGTCTCTACATTTGGTACCGGGGTTGCGTAGACAAGAGCTTTCAAATGCTCCCATAAATGAAAGTCAAGAGGGTTGAGGTCAGGAGAGCGTGGAGGCTATGGAATTGGTCCGCCTCTACCAATCCATCGGTCACCGAATCTGTTGTTGAGAAGCGTACGAACACTTCGACTGAAATGTGCAGGAGCTCCATCGTGCATGAACCACATGTTGTGTCGTACTTGTAAAGGCACATGTTCTAGCAGCACAGGTAGAGTATCCCGTATGAAATCATGGCAGTGAGTGCATACTGACGAAACTAAAATGAGCTCTAACATGGAAATTAAGCGTTTCCGGACACATGTCCACATAACATCTTTTCTTTATTTGTGTGTGAGGAAAGTTTCCTGAAAGTTTGGTCGTACCTTTTTGTAACACCCTGTATAAATGCACGTTCATGCCATCTTTTTGACCTTGGTTGACCTTCAAAAACCTTACTGTTACATATCACTGGATTCGCCTCGATAGCCGCTATCAGAAAATAAGTACCAAACTATAACATCCCATTTAAAAAAACAAAGTTGACCTTCATATCTCCGAAGCGACCCCACTTGACAACAAAAACTCAACGTCATATTATGGCCCTCGTAGTACCATGCAGCTTCTGTCCCACAAACTTTTCAGCTCCTATCATACTTTCGGTATTATTCTAGGTGGCAATAGTTAGTGACTCACCATATATATATATAAAGACACTTCAGTTCATAAGGTTCCAGATATGAATCAAGGTCGAGCAGCCAGTTATTTTAATCTTCCAGAAGGTTCAAAAATATCGCTTATTCCGCTCCAGAATTAAAAGTTCATTACATTTAGTATGTTACATAAAGCTGATAACCGCACATCGAATAGAAAACCCCTGTATGGCATCTGTAATTCTCATACTCTCTTCTCAGGACGTTTATTTCTTGATGGTTTATTTTGCTGGTAACAAAAATCAGTCTCTGCTGAAGTGAGGTTATGTATGTAATACACATATACTTCTTTCACTCTCTAAATCTGATGTAATTCACACTCCTTCCGAAATCAATTACGTCTCTGTCTCTCATTCTAAAAATGAAATATGTGCTTGTTTATGAATGTAAAGAATTCTGAAACTGTGTGTAAATTGAATCAGTAGGTCATCTATACAAAAGGAAATTCTAGCTTCTTTCGTAAAAGTAATTACTCTCCTTCGTTGAAATGAGTTCTTTCGCGTAATACAATATATAGAGGGAGAAAGTTGAACACCTCCAACAAAATTTCGAATATTGTTCAGGGATATTTTCTGAGTATTTTGATACAAGAGACCTTTCGTCTCTTGTCGCTTGTTACATACCAATTACATTTTGTTTGATTTCTTAACCCGCTTATATTCATTGTACTGGAAATCTTTGTAAAACAGTGGAAATGTCGACGGCATGAGCTGTGTGTCTTGATAGGTTGTTCGATTCACTCACGGTTTTGCTGTTGACAGCAGTTGTGCCCACTTTATTATTCGCCCTCAAACTTGCATTCAGTACTGCTCGGTTCTGTCTCGTGTTTGTTCTTCCAGCAGTGTTAGTTGTACGTTATCAGTGATACACAGCAGTATGGATTGGTTTATGTCGGCAGGAAACTACCTCGCGTATGGATTCACAGAATGCAGTGGAAGAGCAGCGTTACGGCGCTGTCCAGAGATTTTCCCGCAGCGTTTCCGTCTGTAACTTACACAACTCTTCAGTTAAACCTATCCATACAGCTGTGTATCATTGTTAATGTACAACTGTTCCTCCCGAAAAAACGAGCACGAGACAAAACAAAACAGCTCTGAGCACAAGCTTGGGGTAGGGATGGTGGTTATCGCCGAAGCAACCGGCTTTCCCTTACATCGGTTTTTTCAACGCCAGTTTAAATGGACTGTTGAAACCGCTCGAAATAATCGACTTTTGGTTTTTTTCCAATTTTTTCCTGCGGTAAATGGAGAAATCGAACAAAGATTGCAAAATTTTGAAACCCTCATTTTCAAGATACACAGATTCAAAATATTAAATTAAGTAGGAAAATAAAATAAACAGCCCGTCCAACATTCGCTTCTTTTCTCGAAAAGTGATAAGTGATTGATTACTGCAAAAAATCCCCAGTGTTTTTCTATTGGTTCTGAGTTTTTCTTTAAAGTCTGCGTAAAAATCATGTTGTGATCGGGGTCCTACCACTATTTGGACATTACAAATAATTAGTGATGAAGAGTGGAAACTGAGGTTGAAGATCTCTGTTTTTCGTTTCCATTTGTCCGTTTTCACGGGCTAAAAGCTGATAAAAGCATGTTGAATGGTTTAAATGGCTCGGAGCACTATGGGACTTAACATCTATGGTCATCAGTCCCTTAGAACTTAGAACTACTTAAACCTAACTAACCTAAGGACATCACACAACACCCAGTCATCACGAGGCAGAGAAAAAAGCATGTTGAGAAGAAACTGACAGCAGACCAGCTACTTTCTATTCTTATTGTAAATTATGAACGAACTGTTAGACTTCAGTTTCCTGTTTATACAGGGTGCACTTTAAGTCTGTTAACACTTTCAATTATTTATTGCACAAGAACTAAACATTGTGCAGAAGTTATACATATTGCATTTTGAAGAGAAACTCTGAAAGTTTTTTTACAAACATTCGATATCCTAAACATGAGTGACCCGGCAGACGTCAATAAAGTAATCGAATTTTGCCATACCCGTCACAGCATGGCATCGTCGACTGTGGCAGTCGCTTCCCGTATTCTCTCTCGGAGCTCTTCTACATCGCGTGGTAGAGGCGGTACATACACCAGATCTTTAATGTTTCCCCACAGAAAAAAGTCACGCGGAGTGAGATCTGGTGATCGGAAACGCCATTTCATGAAACAACTCCCTCCGCACTTGAACTCGCCACGTTTGGAACTAGCGCTAACTATCGGCAAATTATCAAACTACGCTGTGGCGGTATACATGAAAAAAAAAAAAGAAAAACCTTTCAGAGTTTCAGGGTTTCTCTTCAAAATAACATATGTATGATGTCTGTACAGTGTTTGGTTCTTGTGCAATAAATAATTGAAAGTGTTCCCGGACTTCATGTACAACTTGTATTATGGTGCAAGTTTGTTGTGGCTCCTCATGTTTTTAATCTCTTAAGGGGCTCCGGAACGCCGTATACTTGCAATGTTAAAATAACGCTTATAAATTACATCTTTCCTCACGAAGTATTTGAGGTAGGAAGTTGAACTTTTTACAGATTATTTATTGGTATATGGGCTACAACTTAACACAGGGATTTTACAAAATTTTAGTTCAGTTATTAAAGATGATTTTTTTTCAATTGTAATGAAAATTCACAACATTTTTTTGCAATTTTTTATTTATATATTCAAAAATATACAGTTTTTTGGAAAAAGGCTGTGTTAAATTATGCAGAAGGTACTGTGTAACATTTACTGAAAGTTTGAAACAAATATGTTTGGAAGATCCTTAGAAAACATGTAATTAGTATGAGAAAATAAAAGTTTTGGGAATCGAGCGACAAAGATTGGATTAACTTTTTAGTACATTCCAGGTCCATAGGATGGATTATCTTCATCCTCTGCAAACTCCTCCTCCAGCTTCCTCTTGTTCCTCCTCCTGTTTACTCTTGCTTGTATTTCTAGACTCTTTACAGTCCTGTCTGCAGCCCGAAGGCATTCTGCGTCGTTACATATGGGCGACAATTTCTTAGTTATCGTCTTTATTGTTTACAGTAATAACACATACCTTTGGCTTTCCAACATTTCTCCTTTTCTTAAAAGCCTTCAGAGGATTTCTAATAACTTTACTTTTACTCATTATTATACTTCAACAAAACAGAGACTCAAGAAACAGAATTAATTACGAATATTTTCGAGATAACGACAGAGTAAATAAACATGAAACAATCGACAATCACACCAGCGATATATATTGAACCATCACAGGTTAGCCACAACACATACTTTATCTCACATCACTAAAATGTACCTGATGAACACGGACGTTAATAATAACACCATTTGACAGCAGTTTAACAGCGCCACAGTGGGTCACGCCCATGTAGAACACATTTCAAAAAATAGTTGTAGTCTTCGGAATTGAATAAATGATATATCTATTAAAAGGTAATAGTCTGCAGATTCAGAAAACGCAAAAAAGTAAAAATTGAACTTTTCATGATTTTGGGCCTTTCCGGAGCCCCTTAAAGCAAATGAAGCCTTAGTAAGGTACTTCACTCATACTGCTTCGAGACTAGGGATGGCGCCAACTGATGTCCGGTGACGACAGTGAGAATCTTCCATATGCACCAGATGAGGCAAGTCTGTCACGCCATGTACACACGTATCATCTAATAGGCAACACGACATGGTAACAGGTACATTATTGTGTCAGTTGTGCTGTACCAAATACACTCCTGGAAATTGAAATAAGAACACCGTGAATTCATTGTCCCAGGAAGGGGAAACTTTATTGACACATTCCTGGGGTCAGATACATCACATGATCACACTGACAGAACCACAGGCACATAGACACAGGCAACAGAGCATGCACAATGTCGGCACTAGTACAGTGTATATCCACCTTTCGCAGCAATGAAGGCTGCTATTCTCCCATGGAGACGATCGTAGAGATGCTGGATGTAGTCCTGTGGAACGGCTTGCCATGCCATTTCCACCTGGCGCCTCAGTTGGACCAGCGTTCGTGCTGGACGTGCAGACCGCGTGAGACGACGCTTCATCCAGTCCCAAACATGCTCAATGGGGGACAGATCCGGAGATCTTGCTGGCCAGGGTAGTTGACTTACACCTTCTAGAGCACGTTGGGTGGCACGGGATACATGCGGACGTGCATTGTCCTGTTGGAACAGCAAGTTCCCTTGCCGGTCTAGGAATGGTAGAACGATGGGTTCGATGACGGTTTGGATGTACCGTGCACTATTCAGTGTCCCCTCGACGATCATCAGTGGTGTACGGCCAGTGTAGGAGATCGCTCCCCACACCATGATGCCGGGTGTTGGCCCTGTGTGCCTCGGTCGTATGCAGTCCTGATTGTGGTGCTCACCTGCACGGCGCCAAACACGCATACGACCATCATTGGCACCAAGGCAGAAGCGACTCTCATCGCTGAAGACGACACGTCTCCATTCGTCCCTCCATTCACGCCTGTCGCGACACCACTGGAGGCGGGCTGCACGATGTTGGGGCGTGAGCGGAAGACGGCCTAACGGTGTGCGGGACCGTAGCCCAGCTTCATGGAGACGGTTGCGAATGGTCCTCGCCGATACCCCAGGAGCAACAGTGTCCCTAATTTGCTGGGAAGTGGCGGTGCGGTCCCCTACGGCACTGCGTAGTATCCTACGGTCTTGGCGTGCATCCGTGCGTCGCTGCGGTCCGGTCCCAGGTCGACGGGCACGTGCACCTTCCGCCGACCACTGGCGACAACATCGATGTACTGTGGAGACCTCACGCCCCACGTGTTGAGCAATTCGGCGGTACGTCCACCCGGCCTCCCGCATGCCCACTATACGCCCTCGCTCAAAGTCCGTCAACTGCACATACGGTTCACGTCCACGCTGTCGCGGCATGCTACCAGTGTTAAAGACTGCGATGGAGCTCCGCATGCCACGGCAAACTGGCTGACACTGACGGCGGCGGTGCACAAATGCTGCGCAGCTAGCGCCATTCGACGGCCAACACCGCGGTTCCTGGTGTGTCCGCTGTGCCGTGCGTGTGATCATTGCTTGTACAGCCCTCTCGCAGTGTCCGGAGCAAGTATGGTGGGTCTGACACACCGGTGTCAATGTGTTCTTTTTTCCATTTCCAGGAGTGTATCATGACATGTGTTTGTTACTCGTTTCTGTCAGCATTATTATTAAAATAGTACTGATCGCTTTTCCCAATTTTCTATAATAACGCAATATTTCAAAGCAATGCAAATTTTACATACAGAAATTGCTCTTTCTTTAAACGAGTTTATATGAAAACGAAAAATTTTAGCACCGCTTCTATGGGTAACTGATATTTAGTTCTTTTTACCTGGTTTTTAACGAAAAATGCCAGAGGTCTTGCCGCAGTGGTAACACTAGTTCCCGCCAGATCACTGAAGTTAAGCGCTGTCGGGCTGTCTCGGATGGGTGATCGTTCGATCTGCCGAGGCTGTTGGTAAGCGGGGTGCACTCAGCCCTTGTCAGGTCAATTGAGGAGGGGCTCCGCTCATGAAAACACAACAGCCTGGAGAGCGGCGTGGTGACCACATGCCGCTCCATATCCGCAATCAGTGAGGGTGACACAACGGTCGGACGGTACCGTTGAGCCTCGAAGGCCTGTTCGGACGAAGTTCGTTTTAATTATAACGAAAAATAGAAATACCTGTTATAACCGAGATTAAGCAAAGAACCGAAAAATACCGGTTATTCGGAACTAAAATAGCGGTATTCGTTTTAACCGGTCGATTTTTCGCATCCGTAGCTCGCGGGCAGGACTGTACCAATGGGGTGGCAAGATAGGCCCACACATAGGGTGCAGTTAGAGAGTGGGTGCAAAAACTCACGAGGAAAAAAAAGGAACAAGAAAGAAAGATGGTTTAAGGAATAACTGGGAGAGGTAAGTGAGTCGTCCTGTTCCTCGTGTTTCATTTTCCTGTTTTCGAGTGGAATTCATTCCCTCGGTCCGGGACTGTAAACGCACACTGTTGTTAAAGTGTCATTTCCACAACGTCAGTTCGTCCGTGTAGCATCACAAACAAATGGCTACTACCGAACATACGACTACCGCCAACATGGTTTATGTGACGTCAGTGCTCTTGTTCACACAGCTACCCCCTACACTGATCGCTCATGTCCAACAGTGGAGTTCTTGATGCCACCTTGCTACGGTGTTGCAAGATATCGAAGTAGCAATGGGGAAAAGCCAATCCGTTAAAACCGATACCGGTATTTTAGTTCTGAATAACGGGTATTTTTGTATATTTGTTTGGTCTCGGTTATAACAGGCGATTCTAATTTTTTACTAATAAACAAGTCAAAAAGCCGAAATATCAATTAGCCATGGCAGCAGTGCTAAAGTTTTCTATTTTTAAGTAAACCTTTTTTTAAAAAAGAAATAGGTTTTATTCGTAAAATTGACAATGTTTTGAAATATTGCATTATAATAGAAAACTGGAAAAGCGATTAGTGCTGTTTTAATAACAATTCCTGCAGAAATGAGCAACAAACACATCACCTAAGAATTGGTACAGCATTGCTGAGACAGTTATGTCCATGTTTCCGTCTGTCGTGGATTAAGGCAGGCATGTATGTGCAGCGTGGAAAACTTGCCCCCGCCCGGTCAATATGTTAGTTTCTCGCTGTCGTCGCATACGTTATATTAAAGAATGGTACCGACCCTAGCATGGAAATATTATTACGACATGGGGTAACAATAAAACACAGGGTGTGTCACGAAAGACACCTGGGAAAAGTCCTCACGTCGCGCGGCGCGTTTGCCGACTGTTGCCGCTGCGTCTGCCCGTTGTCAGTAAGCAGATTCTCGGACACAAATACTCGGTGCGTGCACCGTACACTGTACGACTGAGTGTACTGGTATTTTATTTTGAGCTTTTTGTCAAGTTTAATCGCTTCTAATACTGTTACTAGACGTCATTACTGCTACTGCGCCGAGTCCGGGGTTTTCCCTGCCCGTATGTCGCTGGGAGTGATCCTCAGACAGAAACACCCTGCGCGTGCCTTCTATAGTGCGCTTCTGAGTGTTCGGGTGTTTTGCTTTGACTTTCCTGTCGAGTTTCCATTCGTTATCGCATGCACGAAGAATCAGCGCGTGTTTCTTGTGTTTAATACGCAAAAACAGAATCGCATGTGGAATGTCGGCTTGAATTCAAACGAAAATTTCCCGGTGCGCATGTTCCCAATGGTTCGACGATGCGTAGGTTAGTGAAAAAAATTCGAGACTGGATCTTCGTACACAAACGAAGGCCTAAAGAACTTAATGTTTTAGCCGAGAATAAATTAAACGAGATAGGGGAGGTCTTGGAAAGTAGTCCGAGAAAATCTCGGAGCCGTTTGGCACTTGAGACATCATGACGTGTCAAGAGCATCTGCTCACAGAGCTGTGAACAAACTGAAATTGAAACCATACAAAATAACGGTAGTGCATCAACTGAGGAACTCATACGCTGTTTCTTGACGTTGTTATTGAAACTGGCTGGTACAGTATGTACACGATGGGGAAGTTGGTCCTGAGATGTTTTTTTTTTTTTCTGATACGGCATGGCTGCATTTGTGAGGGTACGTAAATTCTCAGAACATTCGACGTTGGAGCTCCGAATATCCTCATGAATAACATCAGCAACCACTGCATGATGTGAAGACAGGAGTGTGGTGTGTAATTAGTGGAAGACGAATTATTGGACAAATCTTTGTCCAGGAAACAATACGTTTTGACAGGTATGTGAACAACATACTGCATCCTCCTTTTTTTCGAGAACTAACACCTAACGAAAAGATATACGGTTATTACACGGAGGACAATGCAAGACCACACACCGCCAGTGCTTCCATGACAGCAATAGAATTGTTTTCGATGACACGATAGATGACAGGCCTCCAGGGTAGCCGAGAGCGCTAACGCGCTGCTTCCTGGACTCGGCCCTCGTCGTTAATCCGCCGGCGGATTCGATCCGGCCAGCCTGGATGTGGTTTTTAGGCGGTTTTCCACATCCCACTATGTGAATACTGGGCTGACATCTGAACACATTCGCACTAGTCCATGGATTACACTCGATGCAGACAGTTGGGGTACACTAATTCCATCCCAGGGGGTGCGAGGTGGCGGAAGGAAGGGCATCTGGCCACCCCTTCACAATTAACCTGCCAAATCCGATTAACGATGGCAGACCCTGCGTAGCTGCGAGGCAAGGCTCAAGCGATAGACAGATAGATAGATAGATGACAGTCCTCCTCGTTCTCCAGATCTAAATCAGTGTGATTTTTATCACTGGAGAATGTTAAAAGACAGAGGCGTATGCAACCAGTCTCCAGTCACTCAAAAAATTGTAAGACAAGGTTCGGCTATCTCCTCACGCTCAAAGAATTGGACGACAAGGTTCGGCAAGTCATTTCGCAGATTTCGGCAGCTGCAATTCGTCGAGTGATTGCTAATGCGTTCAGGAGATGTCAGTCTGCTCCTACAACAGAGAGGCATCATTTTGAGCACCTAGTGTAAACAAAGGTAAGCTTAAATTAATCAGATGGCGACGCTGTAAGCTTCACTCAGAGGAAGAGCGAGCCGACTGTGTCCGGGAGTCGGGCACGGTGGCGGTTGGCGGATGCGGCGGCGGCGGCGGCCGCTGAGAATGCCGCGCGACCCCTCACAGGCGTCTTTCGTGAGAAACCCTTTACAGTGCTTCATCTGCTTTTAAAGGTTAATGGTTTGTGTGCTATTTCTATGAAACAACGAAAGAGGAAAGAAATTAAGTTAAAAACTTAACGACGATTCGTTCATAGTATACAGTAAAAATTGAAAGTTGCTGATCTGCTGCCTGTGTCTACATAATATGCCTTTATCTGCTTGTAGCCCTCTGAAATCGGACCAATTAACAGGAGAAACAGAGTTCTTCTACCTCAGTTTGGCCCCTTTAGCATTGACTATTCATAATACCCAAAGAGGGTAATGATCCCTGATTACAACATGGTTTTTGAGCAGAGTTTCAAAAACTGAGAATTAATAGGAGAATACTGTTGATTTTTTGTAGTGTTCAACCACTTATCACTTTTCCAGAAAAGCAGCGAACGGTGGACGAACCAAGTTTTGTTCTATTTGCCTATTTAATTTAATATTTTGATTTTATTATTCTTGAAACTGAAAGTCAAAAATTTCCAATCTTTGTTCGATTTCTGCCTCTATTACAGGAAATAATAGGAATAAAAATCTCAAAATCGGTTATTTTCGAAACCTGTATTTTGATCGGCTTTCACACTCAGGTTAAACAGGTTCAAAACTGGCTCTGAGCACTATGGGACTTAACATCTGAGGTCATCAGTCCCCTAGACACATCCATGCCCGAGGTAGCATTCGAACCTGCGACCGTAGCAGGTAGATTATTCCTACACGTCGGTCAGGGGGCTGAAGATGAAGTGGTAAAACGCTGAAACTGGTTTGCCAAATAAAATAAGATTGGAAATTTGATGGCTGAAAGGTGTTTAGTTTGACATCCTCTATCAGACAGCCGAGTCCCGCAACCATTTCTAAAAAGATGGACATACAGAGACTTTACACCGATTGTTTTATGGGCCAGTCACACTTCTCAGATGATCTGACAGCTTTTAGAAGATCAGTTTGTTTACTTGCATAATTATCAAATTACGCACAGCTCATTTGAAAGTTACAAATACACTATAAGATGCTCACTGTTGTTGATACATTCAATTTTGTTCCTAAGCCCACTGAGCTCCCACTAATGAAAAAAATTCTCTCAACATTAGAATTCTATATTGGCACATGACTTATGAATGCTGAACTCTGTGTTTCTGAAAAATTCCTGCCTTTTTTTTTTTTGTTTTTTTTGGGGAGGGGGGGGAGGTAATACTGACTCCCAATTATCCTCTGAAAGTTTTGAAGCTAGAAAATTCCTCACATGCGCGCAATGATTAAACATTGCTGACTCACAGATATCTACTTCTTTCCCTTTTAAATAAACCAATGTACTTTTCCATGTCTTCGCAATCCACTAATTTAGTCCAAGACATCCACTCAAAAATGTCAAAACCCGATATTTGGGGAGACAATTTATAAGATAAGTAATGGCAGTCTCATAAAACTCTTTTACGTCACTATGAAATTTTCGATGGTTATTTCAGAGGAATCATCTTCTGCATTTTTGTAAATTTCTGCAGTTTCCATACCAAGATAACAAGTTTTCTTTCTTTTGGTGTGAAGTTATTGTATTCTCAATAATGACCTTCACTCAAAAACAGCTATGGGACTCTTTCCGAGAGAGTATGAGTGATGACGTACTGTACCAAATCCGACAAGCTCACCCTGAACTGACCATCGAATTAAACGACGACATCTTCAAGAAAACACTCACTTGCCTAGAAGATAAATGTTTAGCGATAAATAACCGGACTTTAGTATAATTTGGAATGCAAGCACCAAGAAAAGATGCTATCAGTGTGCTAAACCTCGAAGTTACAACGGAAAAACGCTACAACATCAACGAACTACTTCAGTACACTGCTCACGACAAACCTCTCCTCAGCGACAATCAAAAGGAAATTTAGAACTTCATCGTAGACCGGATCGACAACAACACTGACGGAACTATTTATTTGAACGCACCAGGCGGCACCAGGAAAATCTTTCTAATAAATTATTGCTGGCGGTAATACATGCTAAACAACACATCGCACTTCAACTGGCATCATCCTGCATTGCAGCCATACTTATGGAAGGAGGACGAACTGCCCATTCTGCCATATAACTACCGTTGAATTTAGCCAAAGAAAAATTCCCGGTATGTAAAATCTCAAGAGAATCTGTACGAGGTGAACTTCGAGAGCAAGCTAAAACTATCTTCTGGGACGAATGCACAGTGGCACATAAGAATCACTCAGAGCCCTGGACAACATTACAAGACTTGCGAGGAAACATCGAAGTGATGGGAGAGCTCTACTCATACTCTCAGTAGGTTTTCAACAGACACCTCCAGTTATTCCCCTGTCAACACCAGCAGATGAGATCAATACCGGCTTATAAATCACGTCTCTGGCCATACACACAACTACTGCAACTAACTCAAAATATAAGAGTTGAATTATCAAAACATGAAACAACAGCACATTTTGCTCATTAACTTTTACAAGCAGGCGAAGACATGTATCTTACTGACCAGACGACTGCCCTCATTAAACTCAATAGTGATTTCTGTAACGTAGCCACTGCTGAAAACAAACTCATCGACCAAATTTATCCAAACATTGTTCACAACTGGCTATTTGAAACGGCTATTTTGGCAATTAAAAATAATATTGTCGACGTTATCAACTTTAACATACAAAAGAAAATTCCCAGTCGAGAGAAAAATATACAAATCCATCGACGTAATGGTAAACGTTGAGGAAAGTGTGAACTTACGTACATAATTTCTAAAATCTTTGCAAGTGGCAGGAATCTCATTACACTTCCTTCGACTTAAAATTGGATCTCCAATCACATTACTCAGAAATATCAACTGACCAGAGCTATGCAATGGCAAGGAAGATCGTCAAACACCTATCGAATAACATCATTGAAGCAGAACTTATGACTTGGAAGTAACAGGACACAACGCTACTTATCCCCAGAATACAACTGATCTACACTGAACTGCCATTTCTGTTCAAAAGACTTCAGTTTCCAATAAAATTAGCCTACAGTTTTACAATCAACAAAGGGCAAGGACAAACTTTAAAATATTGTGGCATTAGCCTCAAAGACTCCTGCTTCTCCCGTGATCAGCTATATTCGAGAAATTGGCAGATATATATACCCCAGATAACAAAATGACAAATATTGTTTATAAATAAGTATTGTAAATAATTATAATATGTTTTCAATAAAAATTGTTTACCTCTTAATCTTTAACGAATATTTAAATAGTTAGAATATAATCTCCTTCGCTCCTTTCTTTACTGGACAGCAGGTAAAATACCGCGTGTCCCTTCAACCAGTTGACAGCATTTTTCTTCCAGGTGGGGTATAGCTCTTCTTCTGGGTATAAAAGGCACGCTGGCGTTATCAAATACGGCGGTTTTCTCTGCATAGTTGCTAATTTTTTTCTAATTGACAATCATATATTATTCGCATTTCCACAGACAAATTGATGTTCATCTGTATCAATCAGGTTGCAAGTGGTACACAACGGGGAATCAGCCAGGTGAATGGAATGTAGTCTGGAGTTCGTTGGAAATTTCCTATTCACAAAGTAGTACCACAATGACCGCACTTTTGTTGGTAAATAGGGGTGGTGTATGTTCCTCCAGATATCATGCCAAGAGTGACCGACGTATTTTTGTTCTATGATGTTCTTGGTCTGAAAGTTCATTGTTGTTGTTGTTGTGGTCTTCAGTCCTGAGACTGGTTTGATGCAGCTCTCCATGCTACTCTATCCTGTGCAAGTTTCTTCATCTCCCAGTACCTACTGCAACCTACATCCTTCTGAATCTGCTTAGTGTATTCATCTCTTGGTCTCCCCCTACGATTTTTACCCTCCACGCTGCCCTCCAATACTAAATTGGTGATCCCTTGATGCCTCAGAACATGTCCTACCAACCGATCCCTTCTTCTGGTCAAGTTGTGCCACAAACTTCTCTTCTCCCCAATCCTATTCAATACTTCCTCATTAGTTATGTGATCTACCCATCTAATCTTCAGCATTCTTCTGTAGCACCACATTTCGAAAGCTTCTATTCTCTTCTTGTCCAAACTATTTACCGTTCATGTTTCACTTCCATACATGGCTACACTCCAAACAAATACTTTCAGAAATGACTTCCTGACACTTAAATCTATACTCGATGTTAACAAATTTCTCTTCTTCAGAAACGCTTTCCTTGCCATTGCCAGTCTACATTTTATATCCTCTCTACTTCGACCATCATCAGTTATTTTGCTCCCCAAATAGCAAAACTCCTTTACTACTTTAAGTGTCTCATTTCCTAATCTAATACCCTCAACATCACCCGACTTAATTCGACTACATTCCATTATCCTCGTTTTGCTTTTGTTGATGTTCATCTTATATCCTCCTTTCAAGACACCATCCATTCCGTTCAACTGCTCTTCCAAGTTCTTTGCTGTCTCTGACAGAATTACAATGTCATCGGCGAACCTCAAAGTTTTTATTTCTTCTCCATGGATTTTAATACCTACTCCGAGCTTTTCTTTTGTTTCCTTTACTGCTTGCTCAATATACAGATTGAATAACATCGGGGAGAGGCTACAACCCTGTCCTACTCCCTTCCCAACCACTGCTTCTCTTTCATGTCCCTCGACTCTTATAACTGCCATCTGGTTTCTGTACAAATTGTAAATAGCCTTTCGCTCCCTGTATTTTACCCCTGCCACCTTTAGAATTTGAAAGAGAGTATTCCAGTCAACATTGTCAAAAGCCTTCTCCAAGTCTACAAATGCTAGAAACGTAGGTATGCCTTTCCTTAATCTAGCTTCTAAGATAAGTCGTAGGGTCAGTATTGCCTCACGTGTTCCCATTTTTCTACGGAATCCAAACTGATCTTCCCCGAGGTCGGCTTCTACCAGTTTTTCCATTCGTCTGTAAAGAATTCGTGTTAGTATTTTGCAGCTGTGGCTTATTAAACTGATTGTTCGGTAATTTTCACATCTGTCAACACCCGCTTTCTTTGGGATTGGAATTATTATATTCTTCCTGAAGTCTGAGGGTACCTCGCCTGTTTCATACATCTTGCTCACCAGATGGTAGAGTTTTGTCAGGACTGGCTCTCCCAAGGCCGTCAGTAGTTCAAATGGAATGTTGTCTACTCCGGGGGCCTTGTTTCGACTCAGGTCTTTCAGTGCTCTGTCAAACTCTTCACGCAGTATCGTATCTCCCATTTCATCTTCATCTACATCCTCTTCCATTTCCATAATATTGTCCTCAAGTACATCACCCTTGTATAGACCCTCTATATACTCCTTCCACCTTTCTGCTTTCCCTTCTTTGCTTAGAACTGGGTTTCCATCTGAGCACTTGATGTTCATGCAAGTGGTTCTCTTATCTCCAAAGGTCTCTTTAATTTTCCTGTAGGCAGTATCTATCTTACCTCTAGTGAGATAAGCCTCTACATCCTTACATTTGTCCTCTAGCCATCCCTGCTTAGCCATTTTGGACTTCCTGTCGATCTCATTTTTGAGACGTTTGTATTCCTTTTTGCCTGCTTCATTTACTGCATTTTTATATTTTCTCCTTTCATCAATTAAATTCAATATTTCTTCTGTTACCCAAGGATTTCTACTAGCCCTCGTCTTTTTACCTACTTGATCCTCTGCTGCCTTCACTACTTCATCCCTCAAAGCTACCCATTCTTCTTCTACTGTATTTCTTTCCCCCATTCCTGTCAATTGTTCCCTTATGCTCTCCCTGAAACTCTGTACAACCTCTGGTTCTTTCAGTTTATTGAGGTCCCATCTCCTTAAATTCCCACCTTTTTGCAGTTTCTTCAGTTTCAATCTGCAGTTCATAACCAATAGATTGTAGTCAGAATCCACATCTGCCCCAGGAAATGTCTTACAATTTAAAACCTGGTTCCTAAATCTCTGTCTTACCATTATATAATCTATCTGATACCTTTTAGTATCTCCAGGGTTCTTCCATGTATACAACCTTCTATCGTGATTCTTAAACCAAGTATTAGCTATGATTAAGTTGTGCTCTGTGCAAAATTCTACCAGGCGGCTTCCTCTTTCATTTCTTAGCCCCAATCCATATTCAACTACTACGTTTCCTTCTCTCTCTTTTCCTACACTCGAATTCCAGTCACCCATGACTATTAAATTTTCGTCTCCCTTCACTATCTGAGTAATTTCTTTTATTTCATCATACATTTCTTCAATTTCTTCGTCATCTGCAGAGCTAGTTGGCATATAAACTTGTACTACTGTAGTAGGTGTGGGCTTCGTATCTATCTTGGCCACAGTAATGCGTTCACTATGCTGTTTGTAGTTGCTTACCCGTATTCCAATTTTCCTATTCATTATTAAACCTACTCCTGCATTACCCCTATTTGACTTTGTATTTATAACCCTGTATTCTCCTGACCAGAAGTCTTGTTCCTCCTGCCACCGAACTTCACTAATTTCCACTATATCTAACTTTAACCTATCCATTTCCCTTTTTAAATTCTCTAACCTACCTGCTCGATTAACGGATCTGACATTCCACGCTCCGATCCGTAGAACGCTAGTTTTCTTTCTCCTGATAACGACATCCTCCTGAGTAGTCCCCGCCCGGAGATCCGAATGGGGGACTATTTTACCTCCGGAATATTTTACCCAAGAGGACGCCATCATCATTTAATCATACAGTAAAGCTGCATGCCCTCGGGAAAAATTACGGCCGTAGTTTCCCCTTGCTTTCAGCCGTTCGCAGTACCAGCACAGCAAGGCCGTTTTGGTTATTGTTACAAGGCCAGATCAGTCAATCATCCAGACTGTTGCCCTTGCAACTACTGAAAGGCTGCTCCCCCTCTTCAGGAACCACACGTTTGTCTGGCCTCTCAACAGATACCCTTCCGTTGTGGTTGTACCTACGGTACGGCTATCTGTATCGCTGAGGCACGCAAGCCTCCCCACCAACGACAAGGTCCATGGTTCATGGGGGGGGGGGGGGGGTAAAAAGTTCATTAAGTTTTGGTATATTTTCTTGACTTTGATGACATCTTTCTCGGGTGTTCCCAGTCCAATGTAGCTATATTCTACGAAGAAATGTTTTAGGTGGTAAAGTTCATTTGGGATGTGGTGAACGTCTATGGGGGCGTCCTGGCTGGCCGGCGCTATTTCATTTAACAAGAATGCGGTGACCATCTGAGCTACCGACGCACGACTCACGCCCGGTACTCACAGCTTTACTTCTGGCAGTTATCTCGTCTCCTACCTTCCAAACTTTACAGAAGCTCTCCTGCGAACCTGGTCTCGCTCGGACACACAGTTTTAATCTGCCAGGAAGTTTCATATCAGCGCAAACTCCGCTCCAGAGTGAAAATCTCATTCGGGAATTTTTTACCTATTCCAACTACAACACAATCTCGTATAATTAAACCTACTCATAAAACTATAAATTTTGCTAAATATACGTAGAGAGAACTGCAGAAAGATAGTTTTACGGAAGTTCGGAAGTTAATTGTAGTGCATCCAAGGTTGGGGGAGGGGGAGGTGGGGGGGGGGCATCAGCTCTCGCATTTCTGCCAGGGTCGTTGGATCACCTCGCTGCGGTTCAGCTTGACGGCGAAAAGTGAAGTGGATATGCATTGCTATCGTCAACAGCGAGCACCAGGAATAAGTGGGACAAGTTATTTCCTAGTCACGAAACGAAGCCTATAGTGTCGACAATTGCGCTGTCGTGTTCCAGGAAAGTGTGATAGGAGTGCTGTTATTACCTACATACGTAAATGATTTGACGCACAGGGTGGGCAGTAATCTGCGGTTGTTTGATGATGGTGCTGTCCTGTACGGTAAGGCGTCGATGTTGAGTAACTGTAGGAGGATCCAAGGTGGCTTAGACAAAATTTATAGTTGGTGTAATGAATGGCAGCTAGCTCTAAACGTAGAAAATGTAACTTAATGCGGATGAGTAGGAAAAACATCCCGTTAGTTCGGATGCAGCATTAGTACTGTCGTGCTTGTCACAGCCAAGTCGTTTAAATATTTGGGCGCAACACTGCAAGGCGGTATGAGGTGGAACGAGCATGTTGTGAGGATTGCGGCAAAAGGTGAATGGTCGACTTCGGTTTATTGGCATAATTCTAGGAAAGTGTGGTTCATCTGTAAAGGAGACCGCATATAGCACGGTAGTGCGACCTGTTCTTGAGCATTGCACGAGTGTTTGTGGTCCGTATCAGGTCGGAGTAAGGGAAGACATCGAAGCAATTCAGAGACTGCTTTCTAGATCTGTTACTTGTAGGTTGGAACAACACGCAGATGTTACGGAGATGCCTCGGGAACGCAAATGGAATCCGTGGAAGGAAGGTGAAATTCATTTCGGGGAACAGTATTGAGAAAATTTAGAGAACCGTCATTTTTAGCTGACTTCAGGACTATTCTGTTGCTTCCAACATGACATCGCACGTAAGGATCATGAAAATAATATACGAGAAATTAGGGCCCATATGGATACTTATAGACTCGTTTTCTCTCGTTCTGCTTGTGAGTGGAACAAAAAAGGAAATGACTGCTAGTGGTAAGGGGTATCCTCCACCAGGCGCAGAACGGTGGACTGCAGAGTACCGACGTAGAAGTAGATGTTGTGCAAATATCTTCAGTACAATACGCAGCTAAATGCGGATAATAAATTAAATGAAATGCAATCAGTCAGTCACAAGCGACCGGAGACCACAGGTGCATAATAGCAACATATTCAGAAAATGTTCCTAAACAAACTCCGAAATATTATAACTAAAACAGTAAACCAGTTTTGTGCGTCAGTCGTCTCCGAAATTTTGTCGCTGAAGTTCGAGTTCATACTGCAGACCCAAGTGTATGTACCTCATCAGACCCACGTGGATTCTTTCGGCCGAACGATTTTAATTGATTTCCTATTCGATGATCACACATCTTAATACACTACTGGCCATTAAAATTGTTACACCAAGAAGAAATGCAGATGATAAACGGGTATTCATTGGACAAATATATTACACTAGAACTGACATGTGATTACACTTTCACGCAATTTGGGTCCATTGGTCCTGAGAAATCAGTACCCAGAACAACCACCTCTGGCCGTAATAACGGCCTTGATACGCCTGGGCATTGAGTCAAACAGAGCTTGGATGGCGTGTACAGGTACAGCTGCCCATGCAGCTTCAACACGGTATCACAGTTCATCAAGAGTAGTGACTGGCGTATTGTGACGATCCAGTTGCTCGGCCACCACTGACCAGACGTTTTCAGTTGGTGAGAGATCTGGACAATGTGTTGGCCAGGCCAGCAGTCGAACATTTTCTGTATCCAGAAAAGCCCGTACAGGAACTGAACATGCGATCGTGCATTGTCCTACTGAAATGTAGGGTTTCGCAGGGATCGAATGAAGGGTAGAGCCACGAGTCGTAACACATCTGAAATGTAACGTCCACTGTTCAAAGTGCCGTCAGTGCGAACAAGAGGTGACCGAGCTGTGTAACCTATGGCACTCCATACCATCACGCCAGGTGATAAGCCAGTATGGCGATGACGAATACATGCTTCCAATGTGCGTTCACCGCGACGTCACCAAACACGGATGCGACCATCATGATGCTGTAAACAGAACCTGGATTCATCCCAAAAAATGACGTTTTGCCATTCGTGCACCCCGGTTCGTCGTTGAGTACACCATCGCAGGCGCTCCTGTCTGTGATGCAGCGCCAAGGGTAACCGCAGCCGTGGTCTCCGAGCTGATAGTCCATGCTGCTGCAAACGTCTTCGAACTGTTCGTGCAGATGGTTGTTGTCTTGCAAACGTCCCCATCTGTTGACCCAGGGATCGAGACGTGGCTGCACGATCCGTTACAGCCATGCGGATAAGATGCATGTCATCTCCACTGCTAGTGATACGAGGCCGTTGGGATCCAGCACGGCGTTCCGTATTACCGTCCTGAACCCACCGATACTACATTCTGCTAACAGTCATTAGATCTCGACCGACGGGAGCAGCAGTGTCGCGATACGATAAACCGCAATCACGATAGGCTACAATCCGACCTTTATCAAAGTCGGAAACTTGATGGTACGCATTTCTCCTCCTTACACGAGGCATCACAACAACGTTTCACCAGGCAACGCCTGTCAATTGCTGTTTGTGTATGAGAAATCGGTTGGAAACTTTCCTCATGTCCGCACGTTGTACGTGTCACAACCGGCGCCAACCTTGTGTGAATCCTCTGAAAAACTAATCTTTTGCATATCACATCACCTTCTTCCTGTCGGTTAAATTTCGCATATGTAGCACGTCATCTGCGTGGAGTAGCAATTTTTATGGCCAGTAGTGTATTTCATTTCGGATAATTTGTACATTGCCTCCCTTTACACTATTCTGTTCCGATCCCGTGGCTTTCTTTAGCTGACATTGTGACAAAACAAGGCTTTCCAACACCGTTCGCGAGTTCCGTGGAAGCAACGTCCTTGTATCTGCGTACCAGGCAGTTTGGAGTTAGCAAATCCCTCCGTCGCATCTGCGACACTTGCAGCATTCTGGGGCGAATCCTGAAGAGGGCCTCGGTGTCAGGTATGATGGTAGGAGACACCGGCAAGAGGACCAAAGGAGAAGGATGAGCGATCTGAATGCGTATGTGGTAAACACTGCCTCGCGGCTATCACACAACTAACGATAACGATGCGTGCATAGGGCGGTAGACTTTCAGTTGAGAAACAGCTCGGTGGCTCGTAGGCACGCGACATTGAGAAGCTATTGCGACATATCAGTCGTAAGCTAGCAACTTAATACCAGGCAGCTGTTGGGGTGTCGTATGAGTGAGTTCATCAAACGGCGCAGAAGGTAAGTGTGGAGTTTTTAACTTATTTGCCATCTCTGATTGTTTAAGCTGGCTACTTCCATGAAGGTAAAATAATATATGACAGCATGTGAAGTACATCGGCTATAGGAGTGATAGTTCGAGTATTCGAGTGAGCCCTTGACTGGTATCATACAACTTTGTCACGTAAGTGCTACCGTGGTGTCTGTCCGTCTCCTGAACATTATTACTGAATTACACAATATTAACTTAACTTATTAGTTGTTCATTGAACTCAGCATGTTAAATACATAAAGCGAAAAACAGGAAAATATTGATAATCAAGAATTGGGCACAGAAAACTAGCATGTGATGTTCCAAAAAAGGGGGCTTGCCTACATTTCACAAAAATCTAGAAATAATATTTTTAATTATTATCCTATGCCATGCCAGTCTCTTACAAACAACCAAGAGCCCAAAAAGGAAGAAAATTGTTGGAAAATTTCACGGATAAATTCACATTTTGCTGTTAATTTTCAAATGTTTTTGGGGCGTAATTAAGGGGTTATATAAATACTGGGGCTTGTTTCTCATACACGCAATCTTTAACCCATACTTAACCGGTTTTCTTGGCACGTATATTCGACACCTACACCGATCGCGGAAAGGCACAAGCATTTCGTCAGTACACATACTGCCGGCTGGAGAGTAATATTGCGGACAGTTTGCAATAAATCCGTTAATATGTTTGACAGTGCGGCAGTCGCACCTTCTTTTTCGTCTTTCTTCCCTTTCATATGGGTTCTCGAATTAAAGAACGTTCGATGTGAATAAAAGCCTTTTTTATAGTATTATGAAAAATATTACGCCCAGTTCCACCCACTGAGAGAAGATCATTTGTAGATTCGTCGCCACATTTGGAGATCGCTGTGCATGCAAGTAAGCCCATAAAAGCTTTCAGTTCAAGAACAACGACAGTATGCACAAAAGATATGTTCTTTTGAGAGTACTTGTATTTGACTGATTTTGCTGTCTGATAGCTGTGGAATCTCATCTAAAATGTCTTTTGTAAAACGTAGTCCCCATACTTGTTCAGCATAGGACTCCTACCCAAGACATTAGCCGTAAGTCGCAGACTATGAATATGCAACACGATATTTTGTTGCCTTGTTCGGACGTTAGTTGATGGTTGTGCTTCTCCGTTTTAACCAGTTGCTCCTGTCATATAAGTAGAAATCACTGCGATATGACTGTTGTATACTTAGATCATCTTCACTTGTTTGTATGCTCTCTGGTTCATCATCATCATCCACTTCATATTTTAAATTCGTGTCGTCACCACTTTCTATCTCGTAGTCTGCATCAGTATCACTGCCGCACAAAACTACACTAATCGTTTCTACCAAATGCATTTTGAAGTTTGGTTCATTTACTCTCGGAACTCGTTGAGAATAACCAGTCTGCTCAGGCTGTGTTGAATGGTGAGGTAGGCCTGCTAAGGGTGCCGTTCGCTCTCCGTGCACCTTTCATTTGGAGTGCCGGTTTCTTGTTGTGAAGGTGGAATGCCGTTCGCGCAATTGCGCAAATTAATCACGAGTTACTGTCAGTAATAATACAGGGTGAGCACAAAGTCTTGCCCTGATTATAAAAATTTATAACAGAATAACCGTTTGGCATAATAAGTTACATTTGATGCCGTTACATAGGTTGGTGTTACTAGTTGTTGTGACCAACAGATGGCGCTACATCTCCACAACACCGACGCGATCTGTTAGGTCACGTTAGTTGCTGGCAAAATGGCGTCGAAACACGAGAAAGCGCAATGTGTGCTTTGGTTTCACGTAACGAAGTCGCCCATCAGTGTTCAGCGTAAATTTCGGGCTTCTTATGGACGCAGACCTCCTGACATTAAATCAATAAAGCGATGGTATGCAAAGTTTAACAAAACAGGCAGCGTTGAAGATCGTCCTCGAAGTGCCAGGCCTCGTGTGAGTGATGCAGCTGTTGATCGTGTTCGGCAATCGTTTCACCGGAGTCCGTCTAAATCAACTCGTCAAGCATCACGCGAACTTCAAATACCGCAAGCAAGTGTGGCGAAGATTCCTCATAAAAGGCTTAGGTTGCATGCTTACAAAGTGCAAATCGTGCAGGCCTTGCAACCGAATGATTTGCTGACAAGTGCTGAATTTGCCACTGAGATTCTGGTTCACCGATGAGTCGACCTTACCTGTCAGTGGAATGGTAAATAGGCATAATGTCCGTATATGGGGTTCAGAGACTCCACGTACAGTAGTTACAACGAGACAGCGAAAAAGTGAATGTTTGGTGCGGCCTCATCATAACAAGGTTTTTGGAACGTTTTTCTTCGCGGAAAAATCCATTACCGCTAACATTTACTTAGACGTTTTGTAAGAGTCCATTGCCCCACAGAATATCAACCACGGATAATTTTCCAGCAAGAGGGAGCACCCCCCTCCCCCCCCCCTTCCCACACACACACACTGGGATTTGATAGTGCGTGATTTCCTGGATGAAACATTTCCGGTTCGGTGGATTGGAGGGAACGGTCCAACACTCTGGCCACCCCGCTCTCCAGACATATGCCCCTTGATTTTTTTTTTTTTTCTGGGGCTATATCTAGGACAGAGTCTTCGTCACACCAGTTGCTGGCGTCGACGAACTGAACGCTAGGATACAAGCTGCTGTGGGTACTGTGACAGAACACATGTTACGAAACACCTGGCGGGAAATGGAATACCGCCTCGACATTCTCCGAGCTACCAAGGAAGCACACACGTTGCGGCAGAAAAAAAAACCCTAGTAACACTTACCTGTGTATCGGCATCAAACGTAAATTATTACGTCAAACGGTTATTCTGTAATAAATTGTTATAATCAGGGCAAGACTTTGTGCTCACCCTGTATATTACAGCATAGTTATCGGAATAAACACGAAATGCTGATAAACACGTCTGACGCGCAGCTGATATACTTCTACAAGACGTCACGACGACTTTAAGCCTCAGCTGGTATCATACGTCTGTGTGACAGCTATCGAACTTCCTACTTCTAATTCACTGCTCTTCCCCGACCGTCTTACCTTTTTCCTCCGAGTAACTTTCAGTTGGAATGCTGGTTTCTTGCTGGGAAGTTGGGGTGACGATCATACTTGACACATTAACCCTTTCATACTGCGCTCTGCGTAGATTGATAGACATGTATATACTGCTGGTCATTCATACTGCAACACGAGAAAGAACAGAAAATAGCGCCGCAGCCGCAGTGGTCCACAACCCCACGACGACTACCGCAGTCCACTTCACCCCTCCGCCACCCCACACCGAACCAAGGGTTATTGTGCGGTTCGGCCCCCGGTGGACCCCCCCAGGGAACATTCTCACACCAGACGAGAGTAACCCCTATGTTTGCGTGGTAGAGTAGTGGTGGCGTGCGCGTACGTGGAGAACTTGTTTGCGCAGCAATCGCCGACGTAGTGTAACTGAGGCGGAATAAGGGGAACCAGCCCGCATTCACCGAGGCAGATGGAAAACCGCCTAAAAGTCATCCACAGACTGGCCGGTGCACCTGATCTCGACACAAATCCGCCGGGCGGATTCGTGCCAGGTACCAGGCGCTCCTTCCCGCCCGAAAAGCCGTGCGTTAGTCCGCACGGCCAACCGCGCGGGCTGAAATTCCACTTACTGACGTATATACTATGGGAGGAGGAATACATGATAAAATTTGTTGGTTACTTGGGGATGTGAAATTTAGAACACAGTCTTCCCACCAGTGACAGCAACAGTGGCTCTAACTTGGGCAGGCACTGAGGTTGCTTTAACGCATACGGGCACTTATTTCCATGCTGCTTGAACTCAGCGGCAAAGCATCAATATTGTAGTGATTGGTGGCGTGCCAGTCTTTCTGCAAACTATAACCAGACGTATTTAACGGGTGAGCGATCAGTACTGTACAGAGGCAGGCCAGGACAGCAAGAGCAACATAGGTTCTTGCACTATCCCGTTGAAAGACAATGTCACGGATATCTCGAAGGTAAGGGAGAGCCACTGGTCTTAACATGTCAGGATAGTAACTGCTGCCGTCTAATTTACCAGCTATGCAATTCAGCAGTGATTGTACTGTGTATCCAATGGCCTCTTGTACCATCGTGCACGGTGCTGTACTTCGATCAGCATAAGAATAAACCTATTGTAAACAAACGTGATGATAGATCAGCAGCCGTAGCACACGTGCCCTGGTGTGGTTACGCTCTTGGAAGTAGGTTCAACTTACCTATTGATATCTTTCTAGTATGTCACTGTAAATGACACATCATGATATTCTAATGTATTAACAGCCATAAACGTTCCTCTTATCCATACTTTGGCTGTGAAATTTTTATTTAAAACATCGTGTACTGCTACTGTATCTGTAAACGCCAATTGTGCTCTGATTGCGCGCTAATAATACGCACTGCGAAATGTCTCATACTGGTCACTGTTTCGTAGTGAAACGCGCGCGGAGCACCGTTAAAAATAGCGAGACACAAGTTGTTCTTAATTTTTTTCACAACATTACATAGAAAATCAGCTTTGTAGTTTTTCGAACGCTTACTAAACAGAAAGCATTCGTGGACATGAGACTTCTTGCGCAATTGGATTCGCAATTGAGAAATCTGTATGTCACTCTGTTTCTTTTCCATTCAGTTCGGGTACCTACGTCATTTAAATGGGAAATTCGTGAAATATATGCTAATTGATGCTACTTAATCATCATTTTTATGCAAAATGCATGTTTCCTTGTTTCTAAATACATTCTGTACACAAAATACCAGTTTTCATTGCAAATATAAATTCTTAATCATTGATATTTTATAAAAGATTGTTAATAAAGAATGTTTGAGTTAAGGAAACATTAAACAGTCAAATTTTTGGGAGAAACATAAACAAAACAAATGCTCTTTATTTGAACTATGTCAATTGTTTTTTACCACGTAAATTGTATCACTGTCTGCTAAGCGCCGTAGAAACATAGACAACCTTAATTTTTTTAATGGCATCGTGCACACTGTGCAAATGCTGCATTTTTACAGTTGCCACCCTAATTGCAATCTGTACCCGACAGAATTTAACTGGAGTGATGCTAAGGGATTTGTCGCGAGAAATAAGACATTTAACCCCTCAGACGCAATGTAACTAATGCAAAAAGCTGTGTCACAGCTGGATCGATGGGCGCTTAACGCACATCATAAATGGTTCGAATGGCTCTGAGCACTATGGGACTAAACATCGGAGGTCATCAGTCCCCCAGAACTTAGAACTACTTAAACCTAACAAACCTAAGGACATCACACACATCCACATCCGAGGCAGGATTCGAACCTGCGACCGTAGCAGTCGCTCGGTTCCGGATTGAAGCGCCTAGAACCGTTCGGCCACAGAGAGCGGCAACGCACACTATAAAACCTATCCTTTCTATTGTACTTCACTGTACTTGAGATAATTTGGCTTCCGTTTCATGTGAAATCCGAGGTTCCGGCAAACGCGGAAGAATACATGGCGTAATGTTTACTTCAGGTTTGTTCTTACGATCAACACAGTATAGGTTCGTAAGACGATAATGAATAAAATCTGGCAACACTTCTTCAGGGAGCCACCACGCATGGATTCGTTCATCGTGATGCCGTACAAGTGCACATAGAACTGGAACTCGTCTGAAAAGACGTCGCGATACCACGACTGTGTCGTTGGGCACACAATTATCGGTCTGTCTGTCTCTGTGGTGCGTACAGGGAAGCCGCAACAATGTTCGTCGTGCACGCATGTCGTGGTATTTCTAATGTCTCTTTGTTAAACCTTTCTCCTGAGTTCTTGTTTACAGAGATTAGTTACAGATTTTCTCTTGCCATGCGTTCTGTCAAAGTTAATGTCTCGCTGGTCTACACTATTATTATTTGGTTTGAAAATTTTTAGTCTGACCAGCTCTTAATGATCTTGACAGTTTGTTGGTGGACTTTAACCTCAAGAAAATTTCAATTGACGTAATGACAGATTGCGTGATCGCCCAATGATATCTCTTACTGTGGAACAATTACGTGTACAAGCACCTGGATTCTCCCGTGTTATGCTTCGTGACGAAATTTTTTGTAACGTACATCTTTCAACATCATCTGTCGGCGTCCTTCTTGCTTTTCATTCAGTTTATTCACGTAGAAGAAATCCGTGCATTTGTTACCTACTCACAGCTGAAAGGCAAAGATGTTCACCCTTCAGCAGTGATCGACATAATGCCCAGTCCACCAATTTCCGTCAACCAGTTTAATTCCACAGATTTTAATTAATTAGATTTATTCCTTGGTATGTAAATACGTAGGCCTATGCATATTCTGTGTCTAGTCTACTTCTTTCAGAAAGAACCTATAACAGAGTACGGTATACCATCTGTCTAATTGCAATGGGCAACAAATTTTCACTTTCAGAACATTGCCCAAACTTTGAGATGAATATATTTCAGGTGTGTTGAATCCGAATTTGCAAACTGTTTCCTTGCATCACATCAAGATTTTTTTTGCAAAACAGAGATCAGGGTAGCTCTCAATACACAAATGCACTGGTTTTAAGACAAACACTTTTTATGATGTTTTGGGTAAATAATAATCTACACACTATTATAAAAGACTAAATAATGAAATATTGTCTATTTTAGGTATCTGTTACAAGCCATATGTCTATAAACAAAAATCATCATTTTGTATATCAGAAAATTGTACAGTAAACCATCATAGCATACTTGCCACAGAACGTACAATGAGGTTTTATAAATAACTTATTTCTCATAAAACTCACACGTTAGGTAAGTAAAAATGTAAAATGTCAGTACTGTACTCAATGTGATCTTGTTTTTTTTGCATGTTAAACATCTTCTGTTTGGTCTCATTGCATAAGCACTTTTAGGTATGTCCCTCTTCATTGGCGAGCCTTGTGATGTTCCACTTGCCTTGGTATCTTGTTTCTCATTCCTATATATCTTTGTGGAATCTCTCCCTGTGTTGTTCACTGTAATCCCCAAGGTTCTCAGGAAAGTAGCCCAAAGCGAGAAGTAGCATATTGATCTTGAGACTCATGTTACAAACATGAATGCATTCAACATTTTGTTTACCAAGATTTTGTGCCCTGCATCCTTTATATTACCTAGAAAATTTTAACAACATCTCAGAATGATTGCCGTGCCAACATCTCTTTAGAATTCACTTTACTTTCAAAAGTATCATCATGAAGCAGCTTCCTGATATCTGGGCCTGTAAACATACCTTCTTTCACTTCTGCATTGCTTGAACTTTGAAACTTTTGACTAATGTACGAGAATCAATATCCTTCCTTGTCCAAGGCCATGACACATTGTTTCATGAGCCCTAACTTAATATGGAGAGGAGGTAAGAGAACATCAGATGCCTCAGTAAGACTCCTCTTCTTAACGTTTTTTGAACTAATATTCCATTATCTTCAGTGCCATTCTTTCTTAATCCAATGCTGTGCCTCTGCCTGACTAGCACACTTGCAAATGAAACAGTGATATTTTGTGTAACCTACAGAGCAAAAGTGACGTGATAGGACTTTTATGAGTGAAATCTGGATTCTGTGGGTAAATTTCAAACTAGAAACATTTAGAAATATCTAAATTGAAATCAGTGTTGCCCAGTGAATTATTTAGATTTCAACTTTAAACTGTGAAATGTTCGGAGACCATAAAGATACGACATTTGTTTCATAATAAGTCAATGCAGACATTTGCACCTTCTTGATTGCACTTGTCTGAAACCAATTTTCACAATATCCTCTTTGAATCTACCATTCAGTTTAGGCCAGTCAGAAAAATAAAGGCAAATGTATGTATGTATCCTTACTCACCACACCCACTTCGCCCTTTGTTATCTTTATGTTGCCAAAACCTCCCTCTTCAGGCATTGGATTCTGTCAAACTATCTTCTCCCACTAGCTTTCTGATACAAATACGTGGAAAATCAATTTTAGTTGAGACACCAATCGACTAAAAGTGGAGCTTCTGATTGTTCACCAATTATGTGTCTTCAATAGGTTATATACTTTCAACATATAAACTTCTCTGGAAAGACTTCCCTCATCTTGTTAACCATTTAATTCCAGTCATTACTTTACCCTCCCAGAATAATCTTTGTGTGGTCCATGGCATGGACATCACCACAATTATGATCAAATGTGATAGGGAGTTGAGAACATGAAGGTCCTTTAATAAGATGCTTATTCACAAAGTCCAGAGAAAAATGACACAAGACATCAACTCCAGAACAGATCCAGAAACATTAGCAACAACAAAAGTCCGAGTAGGCAAAAAATAATTCTCCAGAGCTAGTATTATGATTTCTTTCTTTCTTTTTCCTTCTTTTTTTTATGAAAGGTTTTGAGAGGTAAATTATTAGTGGCCATTAATATAGGCATTTTAATAACCAGTTTAAAGCCACTTGCTGTTGGAGGAATAACACTAATCTCTGACTCAGCATCAATCAGGTACACAGCTTGCAATAACTTGTCTTATGAACAGTCTTGCAGAACCAGTAATATTGGTGACTCTAGCATTTGAGCAGTATTATAGGTGTTGTAATGGAGATTGACAAGTACACAAGACTGTTGGCACTCATTGGTCAAGTTTGGGTACAAGCAGGGCTTTGTACATTGCCTTGCTGGTATTCCAAAATGCTCATGATACCAACACCGCCTGTGAGTATGTTGAAACTTTGTTTCTTACAAGAACAGCAGACTCAAAATTCTGTCTGTTGAACTTGATGTTTAGATGTGGTAGTTTGTTCACGAAACTCTCCATAGATGGCTCTGTTGGAGTCTTCTGTAACAAACATGCATCTGCACAGCCTGTAGCATTAATGCACAGGTCGGGCTGCCATCCAGAACCTCTTTAACAGTGGTACAGTTGTTATTGTTGACTCACGCAACAGCAATTATATTAACTTTCTTAGCCAGTTTGTCAATAGACAGATCAGTAAAAGCCCATAGAACTGCCCTGACATTTTGTAAAAGATTGTGCATGTGAAAGATCTTCAACAGCAGTTTTTATCTGTGAGTGTGTGAAATGAGTGAAGAATTTGAGATGCGGTATCACCTCCACACGTGTCACCATCAGTGATTTACCATAAGTGAACTTCTTGTGTGAAAACAAAATGTAGGAGTGCTGTCTTTCAAAACACATGGAAAGACTGTGCATCACTGACCTGTTCAGTTACATTAAGATCCAACTGTGAAATGCCCAAGGTAAACTGCTCCAGGTCTGACACGAGGCCTTGCGATATAAAAATAGCTTCAATCTGGGTAAGCCATACTTGTGCCATTGTAGGCCAAAAAACAGGCAACTTGATGTTAAAATTCCAATTGGAGTCAGTAAGAATTCTTGAAAGAGTGTTGCTAGACGTGGCTGTGGGCATAGGCCCCAGCTTCACAGCTTTGTTTGTGATGGTACACATTATGCCACTTTGAAGATGTAGAAAACACAGCAAAGTCACTCAGTATCAGAGTAATGACTTTAGATATATTATGTAATATCACTGAATAAATGCTGTTAAATATACTGAACTTTCTTTGATTTATTATATACTTTCTTTGGGGTACATACAGTAAGCATACAACATAAAACAATAACCTAAGAAATCAGAAACTACACATAGAGGTCACATTCTATCCTAAGATTATAATTTGATTCAAATTGATTGTGCCACAGCATCAGTTTTCACATTAACAGTGTCTAGCTCAACCCCAAATCTGGGTATATCTGAAAAGCTTTCCATGCTCTGCTTCACATACTGTTTCATTACTATAATCATTAGAGCATCACTCCATTAGTTGCAAATTTTTTACTTTACTATCAACTATCCAACTTTCTTCTTCCTCTACTTGGCTTTCATTCACACCATTATCTATTTTGTGAAGACCAACACTCACTACATCAACACATTCTGACTCGATATCCACCATGGCACCAACATTCACATCAGCGCTTTCTTCTCAAGCAGACCACACACCATAATGTCACATTTATTCACAGTTCACATACATCTTCCTCACTACATTTACCAGTATTAACTAATGGCTCCTCATTTTCACTGCTACTAGTCACCAATGACTCACCTTCTCCTTTGACATCAGCTTCCTGCTGGATATCATTTATTTTTCCAACAGTTTCATCCACTATGTGCCCACATTTTATTCTAATATCCTTACATGTATTAATATTTACAGGCACGTTCTCCATAATGACCTCCAACCTCTCAATATCAACAGTATTGATGTGCTTTACATCTAATACCAATTTTGAACATAAAGGAAAATATTCCATCTGCTTTGTTTTCTTGACTTGTTTGTATTTTCTCTTGGTGTCCTGATATTCTTTCCTGTAACAATCTATGCCCTGAACAATTAAACACTTCCTATCTCACCAACTGGATCTGTCATGTCTACTTCTTTATGTATTATAGCATTTACACTACTGGAAACACTTTTACTCAATACATGATGTGATCTATGTTTATCTCTTACCTTATTACTACTGTTTACATTAGGCCTAATATTTTCAGAAACTGGATTATTTCTGGTGATTGGTGGCTCTTTTTTCTTGCTTGCCCAATCACCTGTATAATTACCCTTGTTCCTACTGGCATCTGTTCTACTCACTTTATTTACTGGAAAGTCACTTCTAAAGCAACTTCTAGAACCAAAGCTCCTCCCACTATCCACAGACCTGGGTTTTATTTGCTCTATTTGTTCACATAGCTCAAGAAGTCATTGATATTTGTCATGGAGCATGGGGAAGCAATCCTTTAATTTTCTGAGGCAGTCTGCTCTCTAATCCCACAATTACTAACTAGCTAGCTAGTTCCTTATTCAAGCACTTCAGTTTATTACCCCAGTATTGACAGAACTCTTCAATGGTACTTGTCCTAGGATCATACTTACCTCTTTCCTATAATTCACTTAGTCTTGTGCTGCTCCTTATTAGACCAATATTTCTTCAAAAATAATTCAATAAATCATTCCCATGAACTAAAGATTCAATAATATCAGCAGCCTAATCATATGAATAGCCTCTTAAATATTCCCTTACAAAAGACATTTTTTTCATTCTGATTACAATTTTTTGGCAGATTACTTAATTGTCTAATGAAATCAACAGGGTGTGCTTCATCATATCAAAATCACTAAATTTCTTACAATGAAGATAAGAAGATACCAGTAGATTGGGCACAGTGCACACATTATAATTTATTCTCTGACTTACTTTCTCTCTAAATTTAACTAATTATCTACTACATTGTCATTTACTTTCACTGTTTTCTTCCTGGACAAATTCAGATCAGTTTTGGTCTGTTTAAACTGAGTCTTGATCTCATCCCTTTACCATTACAAACTCTTTCTGAATGGGCTCATCCTCTTTTGTTAAATAAAGGCACCACAGGATATTATGAATATTTTTTTTCTTAAAAAAAGCACCAAGATGATGTTATGGATATTGGTCACAAGTTGGTATTTATACAGGTATTGACAGAAAATTCAAAATTGTAAACTTTTGCGGCTGATGGGTGATGGTGCAGTGTAATTTCACCATGCAGCTGGCAAGGAGGGTAAACAGGGGACATGTCATTACTGAGGCATAAAGTCTTTATGAATTTCATTTCATGTACTCAGTTGGACAATAACTATGCCTCACAGACAGGTGTCAGCATTTGAGAAAGAACGTGTAGTTCAGCTCAAAGAAGCCGACTAGAGTAGTTAGTGAATCAATCAATATTTGAATGAGAGTGATGCCACTACTTGACAATGTTGCCAGAAATGGGTGAAACATGGCTGAACACTGTGTCTGGAAGGAAGCGGTTGACATAGAAAGAGGACAGAAATGAGGAACGAGCAGTCATCAGAGAGGCACTCAGAGCTTGATCTGACATGCAACTGATGCAATGATCACAAGGGCCACTAATAGGCAGCCCCTAGAAAGGGGGCTGAGTTCACTGCGCTCCTTGTGTTGACTACCATTGACCTCTGTGCACCAACAAGCCCGTTTGCAGTGGTGTCTGGCACATTCACCCTGGAATTTCTCTGACTGGAGTAAAATTGTGTTGAGTGATGAGTGCTGCTTCAAATTGAGAGCTGATGAGCATCAAAGATGTGTTGGGAGGTGTCCCAGACTGTGGTGTGATACGAACTCGACTGTCACCCGCCATACTGCCCTGCAACCAGCATTTGAGGTGCCATTTCATTTCACAGTAGGACACCTTTGGTTGTTATCTGTGGCACCCTTGCAGCACAACAGTGCATCGGGGATATTCTACACACCATTTTGTAGCCTTTCGTGGCAAGCCATCCTGGGCTTACATTTCAGCACGATAATGCCCACCCACACATGGCATGATTTGATACTGCTCATCTTTTTGCTTGCCAAACCATACCTTGGCCAGCTGGATCACCAGATCTCTCCCCAGCAGAGAATATTTGGAGCATCATAGGCAGGGCCATCCAACAATCTTGGGATTTTGATGATCTAGCACACCAGATGGACAGAATTTGACATGATATCTCTGTCATTCAGTGCCAAGCAGAATAACTGCTTGCATGAGGGCCAGAGGGGAACAAACATGTTATTGACTTGCTCAGTTTGTGAAGCTTTTTCTCTTGAATAAATCATGCAGTTTTTCTGAAATTGTATTCAAATCATTTGTTTGTTTGTACATATACATCAACTTCCACCTCATGCAAATAATTCTTTTGTGGCATGTCTATGTTTTTCTCACTGGAACTAGAAACAGCACTCATTCTCCTTTGACTTTAAAGCTTCCAACTATGTTTTTGTTAGCTACAACAACACTGTTAACTTTGCTTAACTTTACAGCTGTCTGAATCTCATTTAAATCTTCCTGACAAAATTCAGCAGCTTCCATTCCCTTATTACATTTTGTTATCTTGTTTTCATTTGAGAACTTGTTACTCCCAAAAGACTCCATTCCAGAATTTTCTACTACAGTTGAATTTTCATTGATAAGGTTGGTGGTCATTTTGTCTGTTTTTGTAAGTAAACTGTTTATGTCCCTATGTATTTCCTTGCAAATTTCTATACTGCAGTCAATTTACACTCAGGAATTGATTGTTGTTTAAACAAACAATCCCAGCCTGGTTCATGATTCTCATTTACTGACACATCTAGTGTTATACCCCTACACACAGTGCCTTTAATCTCACTATCACATATTTTTTTGCATTGTTCCAATGTCAGTTTACCTTGATAATTTTCTACACCAGTTGTGGCTGCTGTTGTGTCATCTGCTAACTGCTGTAGTTAGTAATTTCCATGTTGTTTACATCCAGATAGCTGGTATGAAGCATGGTGTGACATTTGCTGAACCCATGTTGCAAGTAATGAACTCACATGTTGATTGGCTGCCATCCAAGTAGGAGTCGATGTTGATGACATCAGACAGTACTACCTTTCGCTTTGGCTACATGACTCGTATACAATCGGCATCCACTTCTACTCACAATCTCAAACAATCAGAATCTACTGTTTTAAGAAGTTGTCTGTGCATTTCCTTGTCCTCAGTCCACATGTAATTTCAGTTCATTTATGCCACACAAAAATGTAGCTGTATTTACTGTTCCTGTTTGCTGTCAGTTACTTTTTGCTGTCACAGTCACTGTGTATTATTTTGCATACATTTTGTAAATTCAAATTGTCTCTAAGTGGATTAATTCTCACACGATTTGACATCAAATGAAGCATACTGATGCCTCAGGAAATACAGTTCATTAATAGCCCTGAAGTATGACAGATAGTTCAGTGCTATTTTTTCAGAGTTTGCTAACACATTGTTTCCACTGCAAAGCAGTCCACGCCCAAGGCACTAAATGCAGCATAACTGTTTTTACCTGTACACATATGCCTTCAGTTGCTGTTCCTCTGTCGAATCTGGCTGAAAAGTAGTTGCTAAAAGTAATGCTGGACCAAAAATTTGAATAATATGTGATACATTTTATGACTTGTGGTTTGTGCTAACTCCTTTGCGTTACATTACTTTGTATCGATCAAAATAGATCTTGCACTTTTCGTAACCTTCCGCAGACTGAAATGGGTTCTGGCAGTCCTCTTACACAAATTTACAATTATTAAACCCGGCTTTAACTATTGTTGCTTAATAAGTCTACACAAATTACACTTGAAGATTTATATTTCTGGGTAACTGAATAATGAAAGAAGATCTGTTTGAATGTGGACTCAACAATAATTTGTATTGAATTACCATGACTAGTTGGCAATAATGTATGATTCAATGTCAGTAACAATGTTTTACTTAAGAATGCTAATTACTCTGGAATTAAATAAGTGCAAGAGTTTGCTAACATATTTTCATCACTGATTGTAAAAATATATTATTTATTTATATATGTTTTTGATCTAATTTATCAAGAAGCTAGTAATTGGGTATACATTTACATATAAACTGTGATAATGAAGTCTTAGATTACTGGTACTTTGTAATTAACGCAGTTTTCAGGCAAGCCGGTCACACTAATAGATACCACATAACCAAAGGAAAGTAATACATAATAAAGTGAAGTTACTTGCACATTACAAAACATACTGTAACATTTTAAAGAAATTCATTAAGGTGTCAAGAAGTATGTATGTTCTGAAAGAAATCAATAATACAGATAATAAGATTAAAACTTCAAGTGATATTGTCAAAAAGGAGACAGGATAGCTGGTTAATGTATGAGATCCAATAACAATTAAACTAAATTACTACATTGTGACCAGCAATTCACAAGTTGTCAGTATTTTCAATGATCACTTTCTAAATGTAGCAATAAAACTGGGCTTAAATGCTTGAGCATGATACTATGTTAAAAATGTCATTCCACAAAACTTTAAGCAACTAGAAGTAGCATCAGCATCCTTCACTGAAATCAACAGAGTTATAAAAATTCCAAAAAAATTAGCAAGATATTTTCATCAGCTCCTGAACTGTCCTGAACCGAGTCATAAATTGGAGTTGTCAGAAATTAATGAAAACTTCAAAGAAGGTCTACCACAAATTATAGAAGAAATTGAAGAAGTAATTAAGACCGTCATAAAAACAAAGCTAGTGGAGAAGATTCTATTACAGTTGAACTTTTGAAGTGGTTCTTGCCAAATATAGCAAAGGAGCAAAATTTACTCTTTGAAGAAATCTGAAAAACCGAAAAAAATTCCAGAGGAATGGAATGTTGCCTTGATACAGCCACTCCACAAAGAGGTAATAAACAGGATGCAAATAACTATATAGGAATCTCTTTACTGCCATTAATGTATAAAGTATTTTCCATGATTTTAGTAAGCTAATTAGAAACAACACTAGACAGTCATTTAGGTGAATATGAAGGTGGTTTTAGGAAAGGAAGGTCACACTTGGAACAAATATTTAATTTCGAGTCAGTAATTCACCACAGATCACTTAATTAAAGGACATTGTAGTTATGTTTCTGGAATTCAAAAAGGCTTTTGATTCTGTTGACAGAGAAATTATAGATAAAATAATTTGAGAATTTGGTGTAAAGTCTACACTGGCAAACATGATCCATGAAACACTTACAGATACAGACAGTAAAGTAAAATTTATGGGACAAATTTCACAGCCCTTAAAAGTAAAAGCAGGTATACAACAAGGTGATGGCCTATCCCCAATTCTTTTTAATAGTGTGTTAGAGAAAATAGAATTTGGAACAAAATATTGAACTCAACATCTTGTCTATAAGATTAGGAAGAGGAAGCAAAAAGATCAAAATCAACTGTCTTGCATTTGTAGACAGTTTGGCTATACTTTCAAAAATGTGGCATCTCTTATAACACAAATAAATATCCTGGAAGAAATAGTCAGCAGAACTGGTTTAATATTTCTGCAGAGAAACAAAACTTTGTGACAAATGTTAAAGATGCTCCAAAAAAGGGTAAAAAATTTAAATCACTAGGGGAGATGATCCAAGAAAACTTTTTGGAAAAATGTGCAATAGAAGAAAGGTTGCAGAAAATGGGGAGATCTTTCACCAAAGATCTCTACAATAGAAACTGCCTAACCAAAAATGTAAAAATAAGGCATTACAGCACAGTAATGAAGCCACAGTGCCTATTTTGCAAGTGAGTGCCTGGCATTAAACTATAATTTAGACAAACTAAAAGTATTAGAAAGGCAAATTATAAGGAAATTATTAGGACCACATAACACAGCAGTAGGTTGTAAATCACAAAGTAATGCTGAAATATACCAAAATACAGAAAATATTTCAAACATAATGAGAAAAAGAAGACTTTTGTTTTTTGAATATTTATTTTGAATGCAAGACAGTAGATTAACTAAAATAATTTTCAAATATTTGTGGGGTAAGAAGTCAACAAGCCGAGTCAATGTAGTTAAAATGAAACCATATAAAAACTAAAGATATAAACTATAGAGAAGGCTTTCAGGATTAAGTATTGAAAGTGGAAGGATTGCAAAGCAGAGTAGCTAAAATGACTGTTTCAAAATCGTCTGAAGACAGAAAGATGAAACATAGTGAACAGATGAAAGCATACTGGAAGAAAAGAAATTAACAAGGAACAAAGAACTGAAATTGAAACATAGTCCTCAAATGGCTTATTGTGACAAGAAGGAGTTAAAGGAGTTAAATAGGTACAATCTGGTTTCATTACTGACATCTTTTGCCAAGGTATTTGAAAAAAATAATGTAGTCAAGAGTAGTCTCACATTTAAGTAGAAACAATTTACTTACATATCACAGTTGGATTACAGAAGGATATCTCAAATGAGAATGCTATTTCTGCTTTCACACATTAATTATAATGAGCCTTAAATAATAAAATACACTCCTGGAAATTGAAATAAGAACACCGTGAATTCATTGTCCCAGGAAGGGGAAACTTTATTGACACATTCCTGGGGTCAGATACATCACATGATCACACTGACAGAACCACAGGCACATAGACACAGGCAACAGAGCATGCACAATGTCGGCACTAGTACAGTGTATATCCACCTTTCGCAGCAATGCAGGCTGCTATTCTCCCATGGAGACGATCGTAGAGATGCTGGATGTAGTCCTGTGGAACGGCTTGCCATGCCATTTCCACCTGGCACCTCAGTTGGACCAGCGTTCGTGCTGGACGTGCAGACCGCGTGAGATGACGCTTCATCCAGTCCCAAACATGCTCAATGGGGGACAGATCCGGAGATCTTGCTGGCCAGGGTAGTTGACTTACACCTTCTAGAGCACGTTGGGTGGCACGGGATACATGCGGACGTGCATTGTCCTGTTGGAACAGCAAGTTCCCTTGCCGGTCTAGGAATGGTAGGACGATGGGTTCGATGACGGTTTGGATGTACCGTGCACTATTCAGTGTCCCCTCGACGATCACCAGTGGTGTACGGCCAGTGTAGGAGATCGCTCCCCACACCATGATGCCGGGTGTTGGCCCTGTGTGCCTCGGTCGTATGCAGTCCTGATTGTGGCGCTCACCTGCACGGCGCCAAACACGCATATGACCATCACTGGCACCAAGGCAGAAGCGACTCTCATCGCTGAAAACGACACGTCTCCATTCGTCCCTCCATTCACGCCTGTCGCGACACCACTGGAGGCGGGCTGCACGATGTTGGGGCGTGAGCGGAAGATGGCCTAACGGTGTGCGGGACCGTAGCCCAGCTTCATGGAGACGGTTGCGAATGGTCCTCGCTGATACTCCAGGAGCAACAGTGTCCCTAATTTGCTGGGAAGTGGCGGTGCGGTCCCCTATGGCACTGCGTAGGATCCTACGGTCTTGGCGTGCATCCGTGCGTCGCTGCGGTCCGGTCCCAGGTCGACGGGCACGTGCACCTTCCGCCGACCACTGGCGACAACATCGATGTACTGTGGAGACCTCACGCCCCACGTGTTGAGCAATTCGGCGGTACGTCCACCCGGCCTCCCGCATGCCCACTATACGCCCTCGCTCAAAGTCCGTCAACTGCACATACGGTTCACGTACACGCTGTCGCGGCATGCTACCAGTGTTAAAGACTGCGATGGAGCTCCGTATGCCACGGCAAACTGGCTGACACTGACGGCGGCGGTGCACAAATGCTGCGCAGGTAGCGCCATTCGACGGCCAACACCGCGGTTCCTGGTGTGTCCGCTGTGCCGTGCGTGTGATCATTGCTTGTACAGCCCTCTCGCAGTGTCCGGAGCAAGTATGGTGGGTCTGACACACCGGTGTCAATGTGTTCTTTTTTCCATTTCCAGGAGTGTATCATCAGTTGGTATTTTTTGTGATCTTTCAGAGGCATTCAATTGTGTAGATCATGTTACAAGCCTGCTCTTAGAAAACCTCAAGTTTTATGGAATTAATGGCTTTACAGACAACTGGTTGGAATCATTTTTAGCAACCAGAATGCAAAACATTGTGAAGAATAATTTAAAAAATGTTGGAAGTGTAGAAAATTCTAATGAATGGGGAGAAATCACAAAAGGTGTCCCACAGGGTCCACTTTTGTCTCCATTTCCATTCCTTACACAGGGTGTTTCAAAAATACTTTTACCGACAGGATCCTTAAACCAAAAGAAGAAAAAAAAAAGGTTATATAAACATAGTACAAAAATCCTTTGTTTTTGAGTTATGTGTCAAAGTTTACATTAAACGGCTTTCTAGGTACAATCCAACAACTTATATATGCACCTGTTTGAGTTGTTATATCCTATATGGAATATTGTTGCCAAGGAGACTTGTTTACATCTGTCATTCATGTCTTCAACATGTCCATTACGTACATGTCCTACAGGTAGTGTGTTAACTCATGGTCCTCAATTCAAACATGGCAGGATATTCATCTTGTGAGCAGACAGACATGCTTTTTGTGCAGGACCATGCAAATGATAGTGAATGCAAGGTTTCACAGCTGTAGCAGACAGTGTTTTTAGACCAAAGACAACCAATTCATTCAACTTTCGGGGCTGTGTATCATCCCATTGCGGAGACAAGATCCATAGCATCACAGACTATTGATCAAGGTTGATCACATGCTGCTTGTACACCTGTCCAGGAAGAGCACATTCTGCGTACTGTCAAAGAGAAGTGAGGTATCAATACAAGACAAGTAACTTATATCTAAAAACAAAGAAGCTGTTACTTACCAAACAAAAGCATTGGTATATTGATAGAGACAATAAACACACAAACACACACACAAATTTCAAGCTTTCGCAACCCAAGGTTGCTTCATCAGGAAAGAGGGAAGGAGAGGGAAAGACGAAAGCATGTGGGTTTTAAGGGAGAGGGTAGGGAGTCATTCCAATCCTGGGAGCGGAAAGACTTACCTTAGAGGGAAAAAAGGACAGGTATACACTCGCACACACACACACACACACACACACACACACACACACACACACATACACACACACACACACACACACACACACACACACACACACATCCATCCGCACACACGTGCGAACCCAAGCGAATTGTAAATGGTTGCGAAAACACACTTGACCTCTTAGCCACAAACAATCCAGAGCTAATAGAGAGCATCATGACTGATACAGGGATTAGTGATCACAAGGTCGTTGTAGCTAGGCTCAATACCATTTATTCCAAATCCACCAGAAACAAATGCAAAATAATTTTATTTAAAAAGGCGGATAAAGTGTCACTAGAAGCCTTCCTAAGAGACAATCTCCATTCCTTCCGAACAGACTATGCAAATGTAGATGACATGTGGCTCAAATTCAAAGATATAGTAGCAACAGCAGAGATTCATACCTCATAAATTGGTAAGAGATGGAACTGATCCCCCACGGTACACAAAACAGGTCCGAACGCTGTTGCAGAGGCAATGGAAAAAGCATGCGAAGTTCAGAAGAACGCGAAATCCCGAAGATTGGCTAAAATTACAGATGCACAAAATTTGGCATGGACTTCAACGTGAGATGCCTTTAATAGGTTCCACAACAAAACATTGTCTCGAAATTTGGTAGAAAATCCGAAGAAATTCTGGTCGTATGTAAAGTACACAAGCGGCAAGATGCAGTCAATACCTTTGCTGCACAGTGCCGATGGTACTGTTACCGACGACTGTGCCGCTAAAGCGAAGTTATTGAACCCAGTTTTCCTAAATTCCTTCACCAGGGAAGACAAATGGAATATTCCAGAATTTGAAACACGAACAGCTGCTAGCATGAGTTTCTTAGAAGTAGATACCTTAGGGGTTGCAAAGCAACTCAAATCGCTTGATACGGGCAAGTCTTCAGGTCCAGATTGTATACCGATTAGGTTCCTTTCAGATTACGCTGATACAATAGCTCCCTACTTAGCAATCATATACAACCACTTGCTCACCGATACATCTGTACCTACAGATAGGAAAATTGCACAGGTCGCACCAGTGTTTAAGAAGGGTAGTAGGAGTAATCCATCGAACTACAGACCTACATCATTGACGTCAGTTTGCAGTAGGGTTTTGGAGCATATACTGTATTCAAACATTATGAATCACCTCGAAGGGAACGATCTGTTGATACGTAATCAGCATGGTTTCAGAAAACATCGTTCTTGTGCAACGCAGCTAGCTCTTTATTCGCATGAAGTAATGGCCGCTATCGACAGGGGATCTCAAGTTGATTCCGTATTTCTAGATTTCTGGAAAGCTTTTGACACCGTTCCTCACAAGCGACTTCTAATCAAGCTGCGGGCCTATGGGGTATCATCTCAGTTGTGTGACTGGATTCGTGATTTCCTGTCAGGAAGGTTGCAGTTCATTGTAATAGAAGGCATATCATCGAGTAAAACTGAAGTGATATTAGATGTTCCCAGGGAAGTGTCCTGGGACCTCTGCTGTTCCTGATCTATATAAATGACCTTGGTGACAATCTGAGCAGTTCTCTTAGGTTGTTCGCAGATGATGCTGTAATTTACCGTCTAGTAAGGTCATCCGAAGACCAGTATCAGTTGCAAAGTGATTTAGAAAAGATTGCTGTATGGTGTGGCAGGTCGCAGTTGACACTAAATAACAAAAAGTGTGAGGTGATCCATATGAGTTCCAAAAGAAATCCGTTGGAATTCTATTACTCGATAAATAGTACAATTCTCAAGGCTGTCAGTTCAAATAAGTACCTGGGTGTTAAAATTACGAACAATGTCAGTTGGAAAGACCACATAGATAATACTGTGGCTGGACACTTAGAAGATGTAACAAGTCCACTAAAGAGACAGCTTACACTACACTCATTTGTCCTCTGTTAGAATATTGCTGCGCGGTGTGGGATCCTTACCAGGTGGGATTGACGGAGGACATCGAAAGGGTGCAAAAAAGGGCAGCTCATTTTGTATTATCATGTACTAGGAGAGAGAGTATGGCAGATATGATACACGAGTTGGGATGGAAGTCATTAAAGCAAAGATGTTTCTCGTTGCGGCGAGATCTATTTACGAAATTTCAGTCACCAACTTTCTCTTCCGAATGCGAAAATATTTTGTTGAGCCCAACCTACGTAGGTAGGAATGATCATCAAAATAAAATAGGAGAAATCAGAGCTCGAACAGAAAGGTTTCGGTGTTCGTTTTTCCCGCGCGCTGTTCGGGAGTGGAATGGTAGAGAGATAGTATGATTGTGGTTCAATGAACCCTCTGCCAAGCACTTAAATGTGAATTGCAGAGTAATCATGTAGATGTAGATGTATCTTCATTTTCTCCTCTTGTTGTTGGCTCCAAGTCTTGTGTCTAGGGGTACATTCTTGTGTCTGAAATTTTGGTTTAACAGGTTCCTGATAACTGAATAAGTGATGAAGATCTGCCTGTTGCTGTGAATATCTTTTTATTTTATCTTCTAAATCACACCGACATTACAATCTCCATTTTCAGAACATAAATTCACATGATTGTTGACAAGATTAGAAATTTGTGTACTTCCATCAGAGGCGTGTCCACTACTACTTACATTCTGTGGTACTCACAATATTTCAAAGAGTTTACAAAGCAAAATAGTTTACAAATATTCTTGCAAATGAAGAATCTTTACTAAGACATATCATTATTCTATAAATAAATCCAGAAATAAATTGAATGATTAGCATTAAATTACACAATTACTAATATGAATTTTAAGTATGCCAGACTTTCTAATTTCAAATATTTCTAAAACAAGAATAAATTTTAATTGTTAGTACATATCGATTGTAACAGATTAATTTCTTTTTACACATTTTAGCCTGAAATATAATACCTCATATACAAAATCATATGAAGTTTATTCAGTTAAACAGCCGAGAATGTTTACATACACAAGAATCAATAGTTTACATGGCATCAGTTATTTCTATATAAAAAAAAGGTAATGCTAGAGGAGGATATTATATTATAGTGTCCTTACTTCATGGCTTTCTGTGATGTCTGTTGAAACATGAATTTGTTGTTCACAGACCAATTGACTTGGGGTCAGGTTAGTATCTGTTTTCATGGCTGCCCGTAAACCCAGTGATATGACAAGCAGTGTTCTGGCCCAGGCACTTTTGGGGTACATGTGTGTTGCTTTTCATTCTATCATGCCGTTGCTCAGACGGTGATAGCTGATAGTTTTGAGATGGGAGATTCCACTTAGTTTTGTGAGATTAGTAAAAAGAAAACAGTCAAATTGTTGACTGCCGTCCATGATCACTGTGCCTGGAACTCCAAATCGGGTGAACCACATGCGGACAAATTCTTCAGCCACCATTTCTGCTGAAATATCAATCATTTCCCTAGATTCCAGCCAGCAGGTAAACTGATATATTATTGGTAACAAGTATTTGTACCCTCTGGAGTAGGGAAGTGGTCCTACTATGTTCAGATGTATGAGGTCTGCTCAAAAAATTCTGGAACTTTGTCCTCAAAATTTTTCAGTGCTTACCTTTTATTTATTGCACATAGTGTCCTTTGAAATACTCTCTTTTATAACTGATACACCACTCCCAATGCCATTACCACTTCCAGATATGGCTCTTGATATGCCTCTTGCTGGATTGGACAAAGCCCTGTCTGCATTTCCTTTTAACTGGTCTATTGTTGAGAATCTTTTTACTTTCAGTGGGGTTTTCAACTTCAGAAATAAAAAAAAGAGTTCACAGAAACTAGATCTGGAGAGTATATAAAATGAGGCAGCACAGTGATTCCATGATCTGTGCAATATTCATGCACCAACAGGGATGACTGTGTGGGTGCGTTATTGTGATACAAGAGCCATGAATTGTCAAACCACATTTCAGACTGTTTCCTTCTCACACTTTCTCACAGGCGTCGCAACGTATCCCAATAGTACCATCAATTAACAGTTTGTCCCTGTGGAATAAATTCAAGATGAGCTAACCCTTCAAGGTCAAAGAAAACTATCAGCATGGCCTTGACGTTTGACCTGACCTGACAAGCTGGTTTTGGTTTCAGAGAATGTTTTCTGACCTGTTGCGAAGATTGAATCTTGGTCTCAACATCATAACCATATGCCCATGTCTCATCACCAGTTATGATTCTTTTAAGGAACAAATGATTCTCATTTGCTCAGTCCAAAAGCTCTTCACAGATTGTAGGATGAAGATCTTTCTGGTCTTGACTCGTGAGCTATTTGACAAACTTGGTGGCAACACAGTGTGTTCCAAGATGCTGTGTCAAGATTTCAAGACATGATCCAACTGAAATGTTACATTTTTCTGCAATCTTTCAGACAGTCAATCTTTGATTGGTATGCACAATTTCGTTGAAGTTCCTAACATGAGTGTCATTGGGAGACATCGAAGGGCATCCTGAACAAGTGTCATCTTTATCTTCTGCTTGCCATTTTTATACCAAGTGAACCATTCATAACACTGAGTGCAGCTTCAGCACTTATCACCATAGGCTTGCTGCATCATTTGGCACGTCTCTGTTAAGGTTTTCTTGAGTTTCATGCAAAATTTAATGCAGACTCATTGCTCCTCTAACTGTATCATCTCGAAATTTGCAAACTGTGTGACACAATGTTCTACCCAATACAGCACTGAACAATAACTAACAGACATACAACAATGAAACTTATGGTAGTTACACATTAAACACAGATGTGTGCAGGGGTGCCATCAACATTTTGCTCCAGCACACTATTGGCTCAAAATTATGAATGTTCTGGAATATTTTTGAGCAGATCTCATGCATGTATAAATCTTGTTATGGGGCTAACTATGGGTATATCACCAATAGCTGTGAAAGTATGATGACCAACATTGTTTTCTTGACATCAACAGATGATGACACTGTTTTTTAGCTCCTGGCTGTGTAAAGCATTGCGTCACAGTGGATAGAGAAGCACAAATACCAGTGTGTGACAGATCATTGACGTATATTTCCATGGTGCACAGTGGTATGGGTATTGTTGACCATTGTGTGTTACATTGTAAGGTGGTATGCAGGGCTGGAACAAAGATCTCCTTTAATTTGTAACTGTAGCTAAAACTGAGTAATAACATTTGTAGATCTGGATCTGGATCTGGGACTGGGTGTTTGCAATGTCTGGCCATGACACTTCACTGATTGCATTGCATTCCCATGAGAGACAATCCACAATGTTATTTTTTAAGCCACTTATATGATGGATGTCTGTGGTAAATTGTCCCATATGTTCTAGGGGTCTTATACAGCAAGTCAGACTTTGCTAATAGATTTTTGTAAAACACAGAGAAGTGGGTGATAATCAGCAAGAGGGTGAAAGTCTTCGCCTTCAATTGGCTGCAGGAGTGTTTTACTGCTTTGTACATTGCTAGAAGCTCTCAGTCTGTTGCTGATCAATGGGTCTGAGCCAGTGCAAATTTGCCATAAAAAACACTAATGACTGCAAATTTCCTGATACCCTCTGCTGCAGTGCCATGCCAATGGCAGTTTGGCTAACATCTATTGACAAGGCTAATTGTGTGGTGTGACTTGGATGAGAAAGGAAGGTAACCATTGCCAATGTATTTTTGAGTTTGTAAAAGGCTTCTATCGTCATTTGTGCCCAAGTTACTATGCATTTACCAGTGGTATTTTTTCCTGCTAGATGGCTTTGAGAGTGGCTTGGGTTTGTGCTACTCTAGTTAAGTGTCATGAAATCAGGTTCAATTTCAGATGAAATGGGTGCACTAAGTGACTGTGTTCATTTAAAGGTGAAAAATGAACAGTATCAGTCGCTAATAACTGCTTATTGCAGATCTGCACTTGACACCTGTGTGGCTCTAAATATTAATTCAAATAATCGTTACCACTTTCCCATACAAATATCACTACTGGACTATTTTAGTTCACTAATTATGGGACATTTTCTCAAATTTATTATCAATAAAAGTTTATCATAACCAAAAAAATGTTTTAACTCCTTGTAAGTTTTGGGTTGGCATACACTGGAGCAACAATAACTTCATCAGAAATATAAATCTAACTCAGGAATCAGATGGTTCTCCCTTTGCCATAGCCAGCTCAGTAACAGGTGTCCCACAATTTCTGCAACCTCTACAGTAATGAAAATAAAAACATCAGACAGCTTGTCTTATCTCGACCATCAGTCTTTATAACTTGGAGCTTTCCCTCCTTCCAGACAAGTATTCCTACAAGGTGATAAATAAAATCAAGCCCCAACATTTCATCATGCAATACGCAACACAGTACCTGTGTACAAAGTTTGAAGGAGCACACCTACTTACGTATAACTAACAGAACATTCCTGAAATACAGGACATAAAATAAATGTTATCTTGTATGTGACAGGAATATAAACTAAGCTATTGTTGCCTGTAGCCTAATTAGGTACTCCATTAGACAAATGATTTCAAGTGGCTAGTTACAAGATGTTTAGTGGGTGTCTGAATGGCCCATTCCACAGATACCCTCTGTCATTGTTGCCTACCATTTCTATGATGTTAATTGCAGCGTGGGTTGGCTTGGTGAAAATCAACTGTGTTCTCATGTGTTCTGTTTTACTTTGGAGCAAGTCTGTTCAGTTGTATGGTCACATGTTATTGGTTCTGTTGTGATAGTGGCTTTCCCAGCCCCCATTCTGACATGGATAGTTGCAGTGAAATCCACTGTCACCAGATATCCTGTCTCTGTTCACTGGCCAATTATCCCCATTTTTATTCTTCCTCTGATGGGTGTTATCCTTGTAATCAGCTGTATTTCTGTGCTCCCTAGCTCTCTGCTCATCATATGTGAATCCCAATTCTCTTAAAATCTCCTTAAATATTTGTATATCATTTTCACATCTGCCTGTCAATACTTGCTGATAATGTGGTGGGAGCTTCATATGGCAGAAGTAGATAATCTCATCATTACTGCACAGATAATCCAGAAACTGGTTTGTTTTAACCAGAGTATCAAAGAACTGAATAGGACTCTTGAACCCTGAGGTGACCAGATCTTTACTTAACACAATGTCATATTTAATTCATTTTGGAATCTTGGACAGCCAGTAGTTTGCCAAAAATTCATCCCCAAATTCCTTATATGACATGCATGTTGCAGCAAATGTACATGTCCTTTCTGTGAAACCAGCTTCAGGGTGCCCACAAGCAAAATCTAATTTGCATCTGAGTGAATATTGTGTTGGGGGGGTTACAACAGGTCAAATTGTGAAATAGATGTCTTTGGCTGTGAAGTGTTGCCATTACCTCCATAATTTTGTGTTTGAAGTCAGATGCACCATCCACTCATCCACACAATATTGATCATGTGAGACTGTCCTGCAATGGTTTAGTTCCCGAAATACCAGTGTTACTCACTCGCAGACTCGCTACATAGCTCACCCAGTCATTGGTTCTGCTTAGTAGTGGGCAATTATCTATGCCACTTTTAATTTGCTTTCCTCTTAACATCTGTGCCATGCATTCTTGTATTCTTGTAATTTCCAAACTCATTTGCTGTTTCCCCAGAAGTCATTGAAATTTGCACCTAATTTCTTTATCTCTTCCTTAATCAGCTCTTGACCTTGATCTCTTAATTGCTCAATATTTTGCAACATTGTCTTCATTTCCTTGTGTGCCATCTTTGCTTCCTTATCCACTGCCATCTCTAACAGTTTTGCCTCATATGCTTCTTTGAGGCTTACACAACTAATTTTTGGGTCCTCCTACCTTCCTCTTTCACTTCTGTTCTAATTTTCTTGATCACTTCCTTGCCCTCTTTTCTGCATTGTCTTCCATTTCTTTCTTAAACTCTTGTTCCAACTTCATTGCCCTGTCTACCATTTTCTTTAAAAGGGTTTGTAGGTCATTCTGCTTAATTTCAGTCCTATTGTTATGCAAGGATGTATGCAAACTCGAATGCGAGACTGGTTGACTCAGCATGATGGATCTTGCTCTGTTCTGACCCCTGTGGCCCAGTATGTTTGCTAGGCCATCATTGTGTCATGACAAGATGTCATCTTTGTCTTCATTCCCACTATCATTACTGTGGTGTACATCTACCTCAAAGTGCATTTGACCCCAATCAACTGTGTGGTTTTCCCTCTCATTTGAGTGTGGGTATTTCATCTAATCCTCTCCTGTGTTTGTGAAACTTTGTGGCTGACTGTGCTCCATGGTCTCTATCCTGTCAGTTTTGGCAAATTTATCCAAGCTTTGCTTTATGTGATAATATAACAGAATATCACTTTATGTAAAACTTTATACTTTGCATCACAAAAGAAATGATTTGCCATAGACTAACATACCTATTAATTCCTAACCACAATACATATCAATTAAAGAAAGAAAAAAAACATCTTCTGAAGTTACAGTAATGTTTGTCGATGCAACAGAAACAAGAAACAGACATGGGACAGAAACCACAAGACCAAAATATGAGCACAAATAAATATACATGTTGAAATTAATAATAGGAGCCAGGAATCTGTAACTAACATGGATCTAAAAAAAATTAACACAGTTGTTTGCAAAGTAGTTTTTAAAACACTGTGAAATTATACAATAAAATTCTACCATATGACTGTGAAGAAGACCTAGAAAAAAAGTAAATCTGGCTGTGTAAAATTATTTATGTTCACTCCTGACTGTACCATATGCCAAAACATCTAAAATACTGTCCTCCTCTGAGTGACATGAGAGTCTTGCAAGCTTCAATTAAGTGTCCCCACCACCAAGGAATTAAACATCTGAGTGGTGAGTGGACTGCTCTGTTATTCCCAGCCATTCCCCAACTTCTGGAGAAGGAAGCCCTAAGGTTCCCACAAATCCCCTGCACTTTTTTATCCAGTACAATACTCATTATTAAGTACAGTAATCAGAGTTAAATAAAGTGATGAGAATCATGTGTTCCACATATATCTGGACATGACAAGAAGCAGATAGTTTTAACTTATTAATGGATGGAATCAGGCCAGATGGCTTGTAACCTTCCAAGTGTTGTTAAGGAAGCAGTTGAAATTACATTAGAAAGTAACCTTGTAAATAGAAACGTATGTTGTGTGGAATATTACAACCCCCCCCCCCCCATCAAAAAACAAAGGGACAAAGTTAATGCTACCTAACAATGTAGTAATCTTCGCTATAGATAACTTCTGGCATTGGTCATTTTTGGTTGTGTGGTGGTGTTAGTGCTTACAGAGTTTGTGGAAGAACAGTAAAATACTAAAAAGCAAATACATACTACTAGTAATGGTGGTACTATCAGAAGTTTTATTTATCTGTTGATCCCTTTTACAAGGATATTTCATATATCTTAGTACTACAATTTAAGAACAACAAAATTAAAGTAATTCACAGACATCAACAGACTCACAAATCTGGAATGTCAAGGATGGGACAGGTAGTCAGCCATGGCCTTATAGTAGCAACCACCTTGAAATTTGTCTGAAATAAATTGGGGAAACAAAAAGGAAACCCAAATCAGGATAATCAATATCACTAGAAGGAAACAGGATACTGAAATGTGGCTTCTCATCCTATCGAGAAAATAATCCTGATAAAAATTTGGGCAGGATTGTGTGGGTGTGGATGCCACCTACATCTGACACCATTTAATTTGTGGAGTTTGCCCATTGAATGAGGCACTACAATACCAATGACACAAGTCAGCCTAAAATGTTAGTACTTGGGACAGCTCATGCCATCGACATTTGCACTGTTTTGCAAATATTTTCAGTACAACGAAGATAAACGGGTTAAGAAATCAAACAAAATGTAATTAGTATGTAACAAGTGACAAGAGACGAAAGGTCTCTTGTATGAAAATACTCATAAAATATCCCTGAACAATATTCGAAAAAAGAAAGGCAAAAATGCAAGCTCCTTTGAGTCCTCCTCAGAGTCCTACTACTTCCATTTTTTGGAAAGATAGCTTGCAAAATCTAGCAGTTGTGGTAGCCATTTTCCTTGAACAATTTACTTAAGTGGACTGGTCCCTTCAGCAGGTTTTCAGCATCTGAGATGGCTGCCACTCAGTCTACCAAGGTCCTCAGAACATGACATTTCTTTGAAACATGGTAACTGTTAGCACACAGATACTGGTCCTTGTGCATGGGTTTTGGTAAACACTGTGGCTGAGACATTCATTTGGTTAAAGGTGGGTGAGGATGTCAAGGAAAGGCAAGGCACCATCAGTATCTACCTCCATTGTGAACTTTATGTTGTTAGGATATTGCTGACGTTGTCCAAGAGTTCTCCCAGTTTTTCATGTCCATGAGGCCAGACAACAAAAGTCTTGTTGATGTAACGATAGTAGCAACTAGGCTTTGTAGGAGCTGTGTCCAGGCCAATGTCCTCAAAGTGCTCCATAAACAGGTTGGCTGTAAATGGTGCTAATGGGATCATCATCATGACACTGGCTTCAAACTTCCATCAGTCAAGTACCACAGTGATAGGCTCCTTGCCTGTTGTGGAAATAATCATGGAATCATCAGTTTTTAGGGAAGGAAGATGAACCATCCCCTAGCGCATGGTTTCTCTGCTGCTAGACACTACAGCTTCCACTGGATTCCAAACCTATGATGTCTTTCCTGCTCACCAACATTGAATTACACTTACAAACAACTACTTTGAATTTGATGGGCAGACAGACAAATAGACAGGGGTATGGCCACAAGAAACAGGATGGCTCCTTCCTATGCCAGCCTTTTCATGGGGTACTTGAAGGGGGCTCTCCTGGTATCCATAAGCCTTCAGCCCTTGGTTTGGTTTACATACACTGATCTCTTCTTTAGCATATGTACCCATGGTGCAGCTGAACCGATAAAATTTTTGGAATCTCTAAATAAATTCTCCCAACTAAATTTCAAATGGTCCTGTTGCATATCTCATGTCACTTTCCTTAACTGTGATGACATTCTCACTGTGGGTCAGCTACACCATCACACATCTGTTTGCATTAAACCTGCTAACAAACAATAGTACTTACATTTTGGTAGTTGCCATACTTTCCTTGTCAAACATTCCCTACCATACAGCCTTGGCATTTGAGACAAACATAGTTGTTCAGATGCAGACTCTCTACAGCAACATGCCACCTTTCTTACCTCAGCCTTCACTGGATCTAATTACCCCACCAGCCTAGTTAAAAAGTAGATTTCTCAGGTCATCACATCCAATCTTTGTGTTCCTCCAAAAAAACAACTTAGGAGTACACTTCTTGTCACTCAGTACTATCCTAGTCTTGAATGTATTAATCAGCTACTTCAGAAAGTCTATGACTTCCTAAAATCATATCCATTCTGTCTGACATTTTGCCCACCACACCTAGAAAATCATTTTGTCCTCTCCCCCCCCCCCCCCCCTCCCCCCAGGCACCCTAATATCCTGGCCAGATCCTCTGCTCTCTACTCCTTCTGGACCCATTTCTCTACCCTATGGTTCCCACCTCTGTGACTGTCACCATTGTAAGACTTTTCTTATGCAACCTCTTGCCACCACCTATTCCAGCTCTGTAACTGGCAAAACATACACAATCAAAGGGATTTTCTCAGAATCTGCAGGTGGGAATTGGTGTTACTACATTTCCTGGGTGCTCAGTCACCCATGTTGTTGTTGTGGTCTTCAGTCCTGAGACTGGTTTGATGCAGCTCTCCATGCTACTCTATCCTGTGCAAGCTTCTTCATCTCCCAGTATCTACTGCAACCTACATCCTTCTGAATCTGCTTAGTGTATTCATCTCTTGGTCTCCCTCTACGATTTTTACCCTCCACACTGCCCTCCAATGCTAAATTTGTGATCCCTCGATGCCTCAAAACATGTCCTACCAACCGATCCCTTCTTCTAGTCAAGTTGTGCCACAAACTTCTCTTCTCCCCAATCCTATTCAATACCTCCTCATTAGTTACGTGATCTACCCACCTTATCTTCAGCATTCTTCTGTAGCACCACATTTCGAAAGCTTCTATTCTCTTCTTGTCCAAACTAGTTATCGTCCATGTTTCACTTCCATACATGGCTACACTCCATACAAATACTTTCAGAAACGACTTCCTGACACTTAAATCTATACTCAATGTTAACAAATTCCTCTTCTTGAGAAACGCTTTCCTTGCCATTGCCAGTCTACATTTTATATCCTCTCTACTTCGACCATCATCGGCTATTTTACTCCCTAAATAGCAAAACTCCTTTACTACTTTAAGTGTCTCATTTCCTAATCTAATTCCCTCAGCATCACCCGACTTAATTTGACTACATTCCATTATCCTCGTTTTGCTTTTGTTGATGTTCATCTTATATCCTCCTTTCAAGACACTGTCCATTCCGTTCAACTGCTCTTCCAAGTCCTTTGCTGTCTCTGACAGAATTACAATGTCATCGGCGAACCTCAAAGTTTTTACTTCTTCTCCATGAATTTTAATACCTACTCCGAATTTTTCTTTTGTTTCCTTTACTGCTTGCTCAATATACAGATTGAATAACATCGGGGAGAGGCTACAACCCTGTCTTACTCCTTTCCCAACCACTGCTTCCCTTTCATGCCCCTTGACTCTTATAACTGCCATCTGGTTTCTGTACAAACTGTAAATAGCCTTTTGCTCCCTGTATTTTACCCCTGCCACCTTCAGAATTTGAAAGAGAGTATTCCAGTTAACATTGTCAAAAGCTTTCTCTAAGTCTACAAATGCTAGAAACGTAGGTTTGCCTTTTCTTAATCTTTCTTCTAAGATAAGTCGTAAGGTCAGTGTTCCAACATTTCTACGGAATCCAAACTGATCTTCCACGAGGTCGGCTTCTACCAGTTTTTCCATTCGTCTGTAAAGAATTCGCGTTAGTATTTTGCAGCTGTGACTTATTAAACTGATAGTTCGGTAATTTTCACATCTGTCAACACCTGCTTTCTTTGGGATTGGAATTATTATATTCTTCTTGAAGTCTGAGGGTATTTCGCCTGTCTCATACATCGTGCTCACCAGATGGTAGAGTTTTGTCATGGCTGGCTCTCCTGAGGCCATCAGTAGTTCAAATGGAATGTTGTCTACTCCCGGGGCCTTGTTTCGACTCAGGTCTTTCAGTGCTCTGTCAAACTCTTCACGCAGTATCTTATCTCCCATTTCGTCTTCATCTACATCCTCTTCCATTTCCATAATATTGTCCTCAAGTACATCGCCCTTGTATAAAGCCTCTATATACTCCTTCCACCTTTCTGCCTTCCTTTCTTTGCTTAGAACTGGGTTGGCATCTGAGCTCTTGATGTTCATACAAGTGGTTCTCTTCTCTCCAAAGGTCTCTTTAATTTTCTTGTAGGCAGTATCTATCTTACCCCTAGTGAGACAAGCCTCTACATCCTTACATTTGTCCTCTAGCCATCCCTGCTTAGCCATTTTGCACTTCCTGTCTATATCATTTTTGAGACGTTTGTATTCCTTTTTGCCTGCTTCATTTACTGCATTTTTGTATTTTCTCCTTTCATCAATTAAATTCAATATTTCTTCTGTTACCCAAGGATTTCTATTAGCCCTCGTCTTTTTACCTACTTGATCCTCTGCTGCCTTCACTACTTCATCCCTCAGAGCTACCCATTCTTCTTCTACTGTATTTCTTTCCCCCATTCCTGTCAATTGTTCCCTTATGCTCTCCCTGAAACTCTCTACAACCTCTGGTTCTTTCAGTTTATCCAGGTCCCATCTCCTTAAATTCCCACCTTTTTGCAGTTTCTTCAGTTTCAATCTGCAGTTCATAACCAATAGATTGTGGTCAGAATTCACATCTGCCCAGGAAATGTCTTACAATTTAAAACCTGGTTCCTAAATCTCTGTCTTACCATTATATAATCTATCTGATACCTACTAGTATCTCCAGGATTCTTCCAGGTATACAACCTTCTTTTATGATTCTTGAACCAAGTGTTGGCTATGATTAAGTTATGCTCTGCGCAAAATTCTACAAGGCGGCTTCCTCTTTCATTCCTTCCCCCCAATCCATATTCACCTACTATGTTTCCTTCTCTCCCTTTTCCTACTGATGAATTCCAGTCACCCATGACTATTAAATTTTCGTCTCCTTTCACTACCTGAATAATTTCTTTTATCTCGTCATACATTTCATCTATTTCTTCATCATCTGCAGAGGTAGTTGGCATATAAACTTGTACTACTGTAGTAGGCATGGGCTTTGTGTCTATCTTGGCCACAATAATGCGTTCACTATGCTGTTTGTAGTAGCTAACCCGCACTTCTATTTTTTTATTCATTATTAAACCTACTCCTGCATTACCCCTATTTGATTTTGTATTTATAACCCTGTAATCACCTGACCAAAAGTCTTGTTCCTCCTGCCACCGAACTTCACTAATTCCCACTATATCTAACTTTAACCTATCCATTTCCCTTGTTAAATTTTCTAACCTACCTGCCCGATTAAGGGATCTGACATTCCACACGCCGATCCGTAGAACACCAGTTTTCTTTCTCCTGATAACGACGTCCTCCTGAGTAGTCCCCGCCCGGAGATCCGAATGGGGGACTATTTTACCTCCGGAATATTTTACCCAAGAGGACGCCATCATCATTTAATCATACAGTAGAGCTGCATGTCCTCGGGAAAAATTACGGCTGTAGTTTCCCCTTGCTTTCAGCCGTTCGCAGTACCAGCACAGCAAGGCCGTTTTGGTTAATGTTACAAGGCCAGATCAGTCAATCATCCAGACTGTTGCCCCTGCAACTACTGAAAAGGCTGCTGCCCCTCTTCAGGAACCACATGTTTGTCTGGCCTCTCAACAGATACCCCTCCGTTGTGGTTGCACCTACGGTACGGCCATCTGTATCGCTGAGGCATGCAAGCCTCCCCACCAGCGGCAAGGTCCATGGTTCATGGGGTCCATGGTTCAGTCACCCATCTGCTCTTTAATTTACATTTAATTCTTTGGTCTCAATGTTTCTTCTCAGTAACTGTTCCATTTTTCACTACCTTGTAGTTTGATAATCCCCGTTACATCCTTTATTGGGTTTTGTGTGATTTACTGAATCCACCAAACAGTTGATTATTTTGAATATATGAGCGTGTGCTTAATGAATGAAAGGCCATCAGTTTTTCTGCTGTGGTTTTGGGGGTATTTCAACAGAGTACGTCTGTTCTGAGATGGAATAGTTAATGATTGAAAGTTTTTCTATTATTAAAGACCACAAAAATTGTGATATACAAAATTATATGTATTTTCTATTAATACACAAATTCTGAAGCACTTGTTACCTTCACCTTACATTTTTAATTACGGTTACATCTTTTATTGGTTTCTGATTTTAAGTACTTCATCACACGCAATGATGATGGTTAACATTCGCAACAATCCTCACTGCAATCCATGGTTGTTGCTGGCCAACACAGTTGATGTGAAACACATAATTTGGCACTTGTTACTTTTGGTTTTATATCACTCATGAATTGGTATTGATGAGGATCAACCCGGTGAATTTACAATTTACTCCTCACGCGGCACATCCACCATTGACACCGTACTCAGCTTGACCTCCATTTTTTTAATTTTTTTGCCAGTCTTTCCAGTACTGCTTTCACTCAACACTAATCTCACTGCTTCCTGCAGTGCTCGACAATTGACTCCCATCTTCTATCAACCTGTGTGTCGGATACTAATATCCACATTCATGGGATCATGGATCCCTTACAAGTTGTCTATATCTTTTATTTTCTGACCTGTCCACCCCCACCCATGCCATGTATTACAAACTTGTCTTCATGGTGTTATTAACCCTTGCTTGATGTTTCATCAATAATCTCTGTCTTGCTTATGATTCTGTCTTCAACATTTAAGCTCTCAGGTTTTCAAATCTCATCCAATGCAGTCTGCAGCAATCAGTCTTTCCTTTTCATTCTATAGGGTAAGGCTGTCTTGGCCTGGGGTTCTGGACAACTTTTCCATAATTCTTTCATTTCCTAAACCTCCCCAGTCCTTTTCCTTAACCCTTCTTCCTTCCCCTTCAACCTTTCTACTGGAAGAAGGAACCACTGGCTCTGAAAGCTTGCACATTTTGCTCATTTTCATGTGTGGTCTCCTGCTGCTGTTTGGTGATTAGATTTTTGATTGACTTGTCCAGTTCTCTTTGTTTTGTATGGTGTATGGCGCTTCTGTTCAGCAGAACCGATTGGTAGCTGTGCATATGGTTTGCCCTACATAAATGTTGTACACACTTGACGCTAATCTTGTAACTTTTCATGAATCATGAGTGGGCTGGAACACCAGTTTCAACCAACACCTATGAAGAATGCATCCTATTTTACTAGTCACTATGCTACTGCAGGGAAGAAATGCTGCTAGATTAGATTACATGTATTTTTCATTCCAATTGCTCCATAGTGAGGAGATCCTCTGGGATATGGAACATGCCTGGAAACAAGAATACACAATAAATATTTGCAAAATGAGAACAGATATGGTAATGTACCTTCCATAGATCCCAAGTAAAGTTGCACTTTTGGATGTGGAATCAGTCAAAAAAGACAAAATCTTAAGCATATTTACATTTAAAAGGGTGTAAAACTTGTCACAAAGTATTAAATGGTTAGCATAGTCTGCCGAGTCATGAAGCATCCTCTGCTAATTGCACATGAAAGCATCCCTATGAGAACCATCTCATTTTTTGGGTCTATGGAACAAAAACTGAATCTAATGTAATCTAATCTCTGGACACTGCTACCTTGTATATGTAAAGTGGACACACAAAGTGGACACATTGCCTATCTTGGTAGTCAGAGGACAACAGCTGTGACAGTTGTTGTAAATTTGAGAATTTTGCCACAACTGACAACATTAACTTTTGAATTTCCACATTTTACACAACAGTACAAGAAACGAATGCTGAATACCTCAAATATTAATGCTCTTAAAGACAAACTAGTGAATGAGAAATGGGATTCTGTGTACCAGGTAAAAGGCTCAGATGAGAAATGGAATGAATTCTACTCAACCCTATTGCACCATTATGAATATAGTTGTCCAGTCAGAGAAATCCAGAAGGTAGTTGAACACTGTCAAAATGGAAGTAATCCCAGGCTAAAACACCCAACAAATCTGATTAGGCTCAGGCAGCAAGTACATGATCTAAACCAGCTTTATAAAGCTACTACAATGCAGGTTTTCAAGGAAAAATACAATAGGGCCAAGCAAACTTTTAAAACTAAAATTGTCAATCTAAGGAAGCAGATTAACAGCATAACAATAGAACAGTCTGACAACATAAGCAAAGCATCCTGGAAGCTGATTGACAAATACCGAAATGGTCCCAACAAGATGAACATGAAACCACTCAGCATAAGACATGATGGTAACACTGTAAAAACCCAGATACTATACGTAATATTTTTAATAACTACTACATTTCCGGTGAACAATCAATGCATATTACAGATTCACATATAGAGATGCAATGCCATCTCACCCAGTGTACCGAATTTGAATTTGTGGAATGAATAAGCAGGAGGTTCGCAGGGCAATATACATGCTAAAGAAAAAAACTTTCATCTGGATGGGATGGCGTATCCAGTACTATTACTAAAGCATGCTTAAAACAAAATTTCTAAACCTCTTACTCACCTGATTAATTGCAGCATTAGAGAAAACATGTATCCAACGGTTCTAAAAATGAGTGTAGTGAAACTAGTGTATAAAAAGGGAAGTAAGGAAGAAGTCTCCAACTATAGACCAATATCATTAATTCCCACTTTTAGTAAGATATTCGAAAGCATTATCCTTTTTCAGATAAGTGCCTTTTTCACAAAACATAAACTGCTTGTAGATTCGCAACATGGCTTCAGAAAAGAGCTAAGTACAACCACAACAGTTACACAGTTCATCCATGATGTTTACTGTCTGTTGGACCAGAAAATGCAGACTGCAGGTATATTTTTGGACCTGACAAGAGCATTTGATATGGTAAACCATAGGATATTTGTTGTTGTTGTTGTTGTTGTTGTTGTTGTTTTCAGTCCTGAGACTGGTTTCATGCAGCTCTCCATGCTATCCTATCCTGTGCAAGTTTCTTCATCTACCAGTACCTACTGCAACCTACATCCTTCTGAATCTGCTTAGTGTATTCATCTCTTGGTCTCCCTCTATGATTTTTACTTTCCACACTGCCCTCCAATGCTAAATTTGTGATCCCTTGATGCCTCAGAACATGTCCTACCAACTGGTCCCTTCTTCTCGTCAAGTTGTGCCACAAACTCCTCTTCTCTCCAATTCTATTCAATACCTCCTCATTAGTTATGTGATCTACCCATCTAATCTTCAGCATTCTTCTGTAGCACCACATTTTGAAAGCTTCTATTCTGTTCCTGTCCAAACTATTTATTGTCCATGTTTCACTTCCATACATGGCTACACTCCATACAAATACTTTCAGAAATGACTTCCTGACACTTAAATCTATACTCGATGTTAACAAATTTCTCTTCTTCAGAAATGCTTTCCTTGCCATTGCCAGTCTACATTTTATATCTTCTCTACTTTGACCATCATCAGTTATTTTGCTCCCCAAATAGCAAAACTCCTTTACTACTTTAAGTGTCTCAGTTCCTAATCTAATTCCCTCAGCATCACCTGACTTAATTCAACTACATTCCATTATCCTCATTTTGCTTTTGTTGATGTTCATCTTATATCCTCCTTTCAAGACACTGTCCATTCCATTCAACTGCTCTTCCAAGTCCTTTGCTGTCTCTGACAGAATTACAATGTCATCGGCGAATCTCAAAGTTTTTATTTTTTTTCCATGGATTTTAATACCTACTCCGAATTTTTCTTTTGTTTCCTTTACTGCTTGCTGAATATAAAGATTGAATAACATTGGGGAAAGGCTACAACCCTGTCTTACTCCCTTCCCTACCACTTCTTCCCTTTCATGCCCCTCGACTCTTATAACTGCCACTGGTTTCTGTACAAATTGTAAATAGCCTTTCACTCCCTGTATTTTACCCCTGCCACCTTTAGAATTTGAAAGAGAGTATTCCAGTCAACATTGTCAAAAGCTTTCTCTAAGTCTATAAATGCTAGAAACGTAGGTTTGCCTTTCCTTAATCTTTCTTCTAAGATAAGTCATAAGGTCAGTATTGCCTCACGTGTTCCAATATTTCTACGGAATCCAAACTGATCTTCCCCGAGGTCTGCTTCTACCAGTTTTTCCATTCGTCTGTAAAGAATTCGCATTAGTATTTTGCATCTGTGACTTATTAAACTGATAGTTCGGTAATTTTCACATCTGTCAACACCTGCTTTCTTTGGGATTGGAATTATTATATTCTTCTTGAAGTCTGAGGGTACTTCGCCTGTCTCATACATCTTGCTCACTTCTTAAAACGCTAAAATCTTATAGTATTGGGGATCAAGCCATGAATCTTCTAACCACGTACCTGTTGCATCATAAGCAAAGCACTAAATTGTCATACAAACTAGATAATAAAATCAAGAACTCCCAGTCCACCAGTGAACCTGTAGTACAAGGTGTACCACAGGGCTCAATCCTTGGACCCTTTCTCTTCCTTATATATATTAACGACATTGCACAACCCATTAACTCCCATATTGTAAGCTATGCTGATGATGCGTCAATCTTATTCTATGGGAGTGAATCTAAAGAGCTAGAATCTCTTGCTACTAGTGGTGTAACAGAAGTAACAAAATACTTCAATGATCAGGGACCCAAGGTGAATGTCACCAAATCTCAACTACTGAGATTTAAAACAGGCAGTTCTCATCACAACAATATGAATAGTGTGTGTAATATCTTTGCAACAGAAAATGGTAACTGTAAATTCCTGGGTGTATATGTTGATGAAAATTTGTGGTGGACATACCACATTAATTTTGTATGCGGAAAAGTCAGTAGTGCCACATATCTCCTCAGCCAGCTCACAAAGATAGTTCCTAGCCAAGCACTGAAATTAGTATATTATGGAAACTTTACCCCTTTCTCAATTATGGAATTGAACTATGGGGCTGTGCAGCTGATGTACATTTAAAAAGAATACTACTACTACAGAAAAGAGCAATAAGACTTATACATGGGATGGGACATAGTGATTCACATCGTGAAGTGTTTGTGCAGCATGAATATCTGACAATATATTCTCTGTACATCTTCAAAATAGTTGTATTTTTTATAAGTCAACCAACAGAAGCTATCAAGGGCAGTGATGTACACGATCACAACACTAGAACAAAGTGTAACTATTTCCGTAACACAACGATGTTAAAAATTACTGATAGAAGTCCGTATATCAGTGGTTTGATTTGGTATAACAAGCTACCAAACTCTCTAAGAATGTACATGGGAAATGTTTTTAAAACAAAATTAAAATCTTTTCTAATAGAAAAATGTTTATATTCTTTCAATGAATTTTAAGATATTGATTGTAACATGAGGCATTAGCATATCAGTTGTAATGTGATAAATGTAAAAAATAGACATAAGAAGCAACAGCTACAGAATATAGTGTATTTTATAAGTATAAATATAACCATAGTATTAAGTCTGACGTTGCAAAAGCCATCGTTATGATGGCTCCATGCAAAGAAAATGTAAATAAATAAATAAATTTTATAAACATCATATTTCAGTAAAAAGGGCACTTGATGGGATTTTTCCTAAAGTATCCCTCATAAAATTTTTGTTTAAAATATTTCTGAATCTGATTTTGTTGTTCTTATTTCTTCTTTCAGTTTTGATGTTCTAACAAGTTTCTTCAAAACTGGTGTCTGATCAACTACAGGTTATCTTAGATACTGTTCATCAATGGTTCAGACAATACCCAGCATGCAGCTGAGTAAACATGATGAACACATTCATGTCATGGATGCCAGTACAAATGTGTGGAACATCATAAAGGACATTACAGAGTCAGGAGTATGTAGTAAATGCCTCTTAAAATGAAAATCAATTTTATCTTTTCTTCATAAACAAACTGCTTCCATTTTACATTTCACATTATTTTAAACATTATTCACTGACTTGATAAAATTATGCTATTATTGTGAATTTTTTTCTTTAGCTACAGGAGGACCCATTCTGTGTTTGTGATATTAGTGATGTAATAAAGAAACATGAGGAATGGAAAGTGCAAATGCCCAGAATCCAACCATTTTATGGTATGTTTCAATCTGTTTTTTTACAGAGCATAAAAAAATTACCCTAAGGATAAAGTTTTTTCCCACACTAATTGATTTTTTAGAACTGTGTATCTTTAAACCCAGGGCACCAAATTTTTAATAAATTACATATTTACAGTTTGTTTCAAAATTTTCAACAACCTCTGCTACTTTTGCAGCAGTGAAATGCAATGACAGTCTGAATGTGATCAGAGTGCTGGCTGCACTTGGAACTTGCTTTGATTGTGCTTCAAAGGTGAGTTGATGAATGGATTCTTTAATTGGTCATTTCATATCATTTACATGTTGTCGGAATAGTATATTAGACATGTAGTTTGTTATGGGTATAATAGGTTGATGCTGAGAGGTGCAGAACATAGCATAAATTCTAATGACACAGAACATGTACCTTACTCTTGTAAATAATTCCTAGGCAATTACATTCAAACATCATCAAATTAAATTAGTTACAGCATTTACTTATACTAAACAGATTTATGCAGTTTAGATGTACAAAAGTTGAATAGTACATGACATTCATATTGTGTGGTTATTATTACTTTTATATATATATCGGCTGGTCCTGATAAAAACTCATGATGGAGCAACAGCCAGCCATCAACATGACAGTCAGGCTCCTATTAAACTGTACTTTGTTCTTAATAAAACTTTTTATGCTTAGTGGTACATTACTGAATATTTATATTCCTAATATTGGGCACCTTTTTTGTTTGTCTCTAGTTCATAAACTATATAACTAGTGTTACACACTTTTTGACCTGGAAACTTCAACTTGGCATGAGGTGTTACCCCATATAATATGATACCATATGACACATGGATAAAAAAGTTCAAAGTATGGTAGCTTCTGTGCTGTCTGCATCTGAAATTAGTCTCATTAGAAATAATTTATTCAATTATTTTAATAATTATGAGGTAAATATTTTCAATAACCCATATGACAGGTTTTGGTTCCCTCTGCTATCCTGCTTTAGTGTCTGGATGAATATTTCCCAACTCTTCTCCTTTTCTTCTTTCACAATTCTCTTTGCTTGGAGTTCTTTGGTCAGTATTCCTTCTTCTGTGTTGTCACCTTGTGTTCATCTTTTGGCACTAGACCCTGGTTCTGATTTCTTTTTTCAAACTCCATGTTTTTCTTTTCCATATTACGTTTCTTAATTGCATCTTTTACTTTATCATTCCACTAACTGGTTTCTTTGTCTTTCATTTTACCCTTTTTTTGCCACATACCTGCGCAGCACTGTTAACTACTGATGTTTTAAATAGGTTTCACTCTTCCTCTACACTACCCCTTTCAGTTTTTGGCAATTTTTGTGCTACTAGATTTTGGAAACTTTTCTTATTTTCTTCTTCTTTCAACTTCCACTCCTTAATTTTTAGCATTCTTTGTACAGCATTCTAACTTTTCATCTTGTAATTTAGATCAGCTACTAGTAGCTTGTGGTCGCTATCCAAGTGCTCACTTGGTATGAGTTTAGTGTCCCTCACTTTTCCTCAAATTAATTTGTCTGTTAATATATAGTCTATAATTGTTTTACATTTGCCATTCCAACCATATCTAGTAACCTTATGGCTATCTTGTTTCTTGAACAATGTATTCTTCACTAAAAGGTGATTCCCTATGCACAGATTTAAAATTTCTTCACCCTCAACATTTCGTCCTCCATATCCAAAAGGGCCCATCACCTCCTCATATCCATTTCTATCCATGCCGGTCTGAGCATTCAGATCCTCTATTATCATAATGTTATCTTCTCTTACTTGGTCATCCAGTTCTTCAAGGAATTTCATTGTTTTTCCTCACTGCACCAATGCTGAGGTGCGTACACTTGGAGTATAGTAAAACTATTTCTTCCCAAGTTCACTCTTGCTCTAATTATCCTTTCACTTACAAAGCTTTCATCTGCAACTGGCTCGATGTCTTTGTGAAAAACAAACCCCACTCCATTTTTTGCCTCTTTATTGTGACCCTGCCAATGTAATTTGTACCCACCTCTTGGCAATTTAGAGTTTTTTCCCTTCCACTTGGTCTCACTCAATCCAAGGATATGAATCTTTCTACTCTCAATCATGTCTACTGTCTCTTCAGTCTTTCCTGTCAAGGTTGTTACATTTAATGTTCCCACTCTCAACTTGTTTTTGTGTTTTTGTTGGGTTCTAGTTTTCTTCTCTTGTTTAGTATATCTTCTTGCATTCCTTGGTTTTTCTTTAGGCTGTGAAGAGCTGTCATTCGTTCCAGGGGAACAAGAAGTGCTGTCTACATTAGGTATTTTTAATCTGAGGCTCGTTCTTTGATTGAAAGCAATTACAACTTTTTCTCATCTGCTGGCCTGCTAAGCCTAATGCATCTGAGGATTTTCTTTCAGAGTTTACTCCCTCAGCCTTTGAAGATCCCTCTTCACCACAAGGCAGTGGTTCCACTCCTCATTTGCCCTTAGGGGGGGAAAGGATACCTCCTCCGCCAACTGTGCCATACCAAAGATGTTCTTCTGTGCCAGAGCTGCCATTAAGTACTTCGCCATATATCTAGCAAGGGTTTGATAATGGTAAGGAAGAAGTAGAGGTTTAGGATAGGATAGGTCATCATGGGACACACTTCATCTGGCTCCTCCCCTTTGGCCAAACTGCTATATGGGTTATTGAAAAGTAAAAGATCTGATAGAGAAGACGTAAAAGTTATTGAAACAGAGTATGGGGATATTATCAGGGACTTGGAAGGTATCAGAGAAGAGATGAAGAATTATTTTGAAATCTTACTGAATGGCGAAGGTGCACAAGAAAGTGACACCAAAGTCATTGAATTAGAGGGAGAGCAGGATCCAATCTCTTGGTTAGAAACTGAGAATTCCCTGAAACAGATGAAAAGTGGGAAGGCAGCTGGAGGCGATGAGCTGACAGCGGATATGATTAAGGCTGCAGGAATCAAATGGCTCTGGGCACTATGGGACTTAACATCTGAAGTCATCAGTCCTCTGCTGCGGGAATCCATGGAATACAATGGTTTCACCAGGTGCTGGGGGTGATATGGAAATAAAACAAAGTGCTGGATGAATGGAAAAAAAGGAATTATAATACTGTTGTTCGAGAAAGGTAGTAGTAAGAAATGCACCAACTACTGAGGAATCACACTGTTATCACACTGCCTTATGATAATGAAAGACTGGCTAAATTTCACGTAAGCTCAAAATTTCGTGTGGACGTCAATGCGAGATGCTTTTAATAGTTTCTACAATGAAATATTGTCTCAAAATATGGTAGAAAACCCAAAGAGATTCTGGTCATATATAAAGTACACCAGTAGCAAAAAACAGTCAATACCGTCACTGCATGATATCGATGGAAATATTACCGATGGTGATGCCACTAAAGCGAAGTTACTAAATACAGTTATCTGTAATTCTTTCATGAAAGGAGATGAAGTAAATATTCCAGAATTCGAAACCAGAACAGCTGTTAGCATGAGTGACATAAAAGTAGATATCTTAGGTGTTGTGAAACAACTCAAATCACTTAAGAAAGGCAAGTCTTCCGGTCCAGATGGTATACCAATCAGGTTCCTTTCAGAGTATGCAGACACAACAGCGCCTTTCTTAGCAATCATACACAACCACTCACTTGACATAAGGTCTGTTGCTAAAGACTGGAAAATATCACAGGTCACACCAATATTCAAGAAGGGAAATAGGGAGTAACTCATTGAATTACAGACCCATATCACTGACCTCAATTTGCAGTAGGATTTTGGAGCATATACTGTACTTGAACATTATGAATCACCTTGAAGAAAATGACTTATTAATACATAATCAACATGGATTCAGAAAATATCGTTCTTGTGCAACACAGCTAGCTCTTTATTCCCATGAAGTAGTGAGTGCTGTCAACATGGGACCTCAGATCGATTCCTTATTCCTAGATTTCCAGAATGCTTTTGGTACCATTCCTCACAAGTGACTATTAATCAAATTGTGTGCATATGGAGTATCGTCTCAGTTGTGTGACTGGATTCAAGATTTCCTCTCAGAGAGGTCACTCTATATTAAAAATAATATTTCAGAATTTATTGCCAGAAAGGAAATACACGAACACAACACCAGGGCGAACGGTAATTTAGACATACCGCACCACAGATTAGCGAGAACAGGAAATTCCCACAAAGTTAACTCACTCAAAATGTTCAATAAACTGCCAATTCATGTTCAGTCTATGGATACAAATTCTTTTAAAATTAAGTGGTACAGCTGGCTGTCAGATCATCCATTCTATGACATTAAAGAATTCTTTGAGATGCCTGAGGAGAATATAAGCATGTAAAAGTTGTCTGTAGTTAAACATATTATTTTGTGCTGTGGTTAATCGTGTGTAATTACAAAGTTTATACTATAAACAATAAAATACCATATTATATTAGATTATAAGATAGCTTGTTGTGTTAGCTTTTAAAAGCTATCCTTTGTAATTTGGTACACTGCCATGCTTCAAATGTATTTATAATGTATTGACAGAAGTTTATTTTGTTATTCTGTATGTACTAGTACATCTTGTATGACAAAGCCAATATTATTGTAAAATGATCTATGGTGAATAAAATTCTTGAAATTCTTGAAAAATTCATACTGATAGACGGTAAATCACTGAGTAGAACAGAAATGATATCTGGCATTCCACAAGGTAGTGTCATTGGCCCTCTGCTGTTCTTGATTTATATAAATGATCTATGTGATAATCTGAGCAACCCCCTTATATTATTTGCAGATGACGCTGTAATTTACCATCTCATAAAATCGTCAAATGATCAATTCCAATTACAAAATGATCTAGAGAGAATTTCTGTATGGTGTGAAAAGTGGCAATTAGCACTAAACAAAGAAAAGTGTGAGGTCATCCACATGGGTACTAAAAGAAATCCGATAAATTTTGGGTATACGATAAATCTCACAAGTCTAAGGGTTGTCAATTCAACTAAAATAATAGGAATTACAATTATGAGCAACTTAAATTGGAAAGACCGCAGAGATAATATTGTGGGGAATGCGAAACAAAGACTGCGCATTGTTGGCAGAACACTTAGAACATGCGACAAACCCACTGAAGAGACAGCCTACATCACACTTGTCCATCCTCTGCTGGAATATTGCTGCATGGTATGGGATCCTTACCAGGTAGGATTGACGGAGGACATCAAAAAAGTTCAAAGAAGGGCAGCTCATTTCATGTTATCGTGCAATAGGGGTGAGAGTGTCACTGATATGAAACGCAAGTTGGGGTGGCAGTCACTGAAACAAAGGCAGTTTTCTCTGCAGTGAGATCTATTTACAAAATTTCAATCACCAATTTTCTCTTCCAAACTCGTAAATATTTTGTTGACACCCACCTACATAAGGAGAAATGGTCATCATAATAAAATAAGAGAAATCAGAGCTCGAATGGAAAGATTTAGGTATTCCTTTTTCCCATACACCATTCGAAAGTGGAATGGTAGAGAAGTAGTATGGAAATGGTTCGATGAACCCTCTGCCAGGCACTTAAGTGTGGATTGCAGAGTAACCATGTAGATGTAGATGTAGATGTAATGGAAAAGGTCATAGAAAAAAGATTGCAGAAAATTCTAGAACACCAATTACAGGAACAACAGCATGGATTCAGAAGAAATAGGGGAAGAATAGATCTAATTTTCTCCCTCCACCAGTTAATGGAGAAATATTGGGAAAAAGAAAAAGACTTGATAGTAGTATTAGTGGATTTGGGAAAAGCATGTGACAGTGTACCAAGGGATAAAATTAGGCGAATGCTTGAGAAAACATAATGTTCCTGATTCAGTAATTAAAAAAGTCCAGATGCTGAATGATGGTTGTGAGAGCAGTGTACAAGTATGACGTGGAAGATCAAAACAGTTTAAGACAAATGGAGGTGTTCAGCAAGGCAGTTTACTCTCCCCTTTGCTCTTCATTACACTTATGGACACAATTGTGAAAGAAATCAAGGAAGGAGAAAATGAAGATTTCAATGCTTTTGTTTGTAAAATTTAAAAAATTCAAGTTAACTGTGAGTAGGAACAAGACAGTGGCAATGAAGATGAGCAGAACACTCACACCTTGTCACATCATACTGGAGGGGGAGAAGGTTGAATGTCTGAAAAGCTTCAGTTATCTGGGTAGCATCATATCACGCGATGGAAGTTCCAAATTAGAAATCTTGAACAGAATAACAAAAGGATTTAGCTTCTTCCACCCAGTACAAAATCTAATCTGGGACAAGGAAGTCCATCAAAAAGCCAAACAGACCATGAAAGAAACTTATCTCCAGCCAATCATGATGTATAGTCCAGAGGCCTGTGTCAAAAATAAGAGAGAAGAGGGTCAAATACAAGCATGTGAAATAATGTTCCTTAGGTCATCTGCACAAAAAACTAGGAGAGACAGAGTCAGGAGTGATTTGCTGGACAGACATCCTGATGATGATGATGAGGTAAATCTTCTCAACTTAATTTTTTAAATGTTCTACATGCCAAGACCCAGCCTATTAGTCTCTTCTACCTGCGTTTACTCACATTTTGAATGCGCATAGCTTGAAAGTTCTCCAAGTAGCTGCCCCCTTTTTTTAAAAAAGAAAAGAAACTGGCCAGTAACCATTAACCAATTCAAGATGCAAACAGTAATTTCATGTGCAATGTAAATTTATTTACGTACATATACATATTCTATTCATCCATTTGTGATTGCATGATGGGTGAAAATAGTTTTGCATCTCAGCAAAACTGCTGCATTCCACATCACATATGATCTGCTATATGAGGTTTGTTCAAAAACTTCCAGAACATTTGTAATTTCATGTCAATGATATGTTGGAGCGAAATGCAGTTGGCATCCCTGCACATGATTGTGTTTAACATGTAACTGCTGGACGTTTTATTGTTGTATATCTGTCACTTATTGTTCAGTGCTGTATTGAGTAGAACATTGTGTTGCACAGTTTGTGAATTTCAAGGCGGCAGAGTTAGAGGAGCAACAAGTCAACTATAAATTTGCTTGAAACTCAAGAAAACCTTTACAGTGACACTCCAAATGATGCAGCAAGCCTATGGTGGTGAGTGCTTAAGCCGTACTTGGTGTTACAATTGGTTCACATGGTTTAAAAATGGCTGGACAAAAGTTAAAGATGCCCCTCACTCAGGATGTCCTTTGATGTCTACCGACGACAATGTCAGGAATGTCAAAGAAATCATGTGTGCCAATTGAAGACTGACTATCAGAGAGACTGCAGAAGAATGTAACATTTCAATTGGATCATGTCATGAAATCCTAACACAGCATCTTGGAATGCACTGAGTTGCCACCAAGTTCATCCCACAGCTCATCAGTCAGGACCAGAAAGCCCTTCACCTTGCAAACTGTGAAGAGCTTTTGGATTGTGCAAATGAGAATGAGATGTTGTTTAAGAGAATTATAACATGATCAGATGTGGGTCTACATTTTTAATGTTGAGATTAAGATTAAGACTTCATAATTGGTCAGGAAAGGTTCTCCAAGACCAAAAATAGCTTATCAGGTCAGGTTAAATGTCAGAGCCATACTGATAGTTTTCTTTGACTTTGAAGAATTAATTCATCTTGAATTTGTGCCACAGGGACAAACTGTTAATTGATGATACTATCAGGATATATTGTGATGCCTGGGAGAAAATGTGAGAAGGAAACAGCCTGAAATGATGTGAGATGATTCATGGCTCTTGCATCATGGTAGCGCATGTCCACATTCATCTCTGTTGGTTCATGACTACTGTACAAAAAATGAAATCACCATGCTGCCTCATCCTCCATACTCTCCAGACCTGGCTTTTTTAATTTGAAAAGTTAAAACCACATCGGAAGGATGAATATTCGCAACAATACATGAGATAAAAGAAAATTCGCAGGTGGTGCTTCATGAAATCCAGCAGGAGGCATACCAATACTGCTACTGGAAGTACAAAAGGCATTGAGAGAGGAATATCAATTGTGGAGGAGAGCATTTGAAAGGAGGCCATGCACAATAAGTGAAAAGTAAGTGCAGAAAATTTTGTGAACAAGGTTTCAAAATTTTTTGAACAGACCTCGTATCTACTAACATCTAAGCCTATACCCAGAATTTTTCATCTAACCTCCCTTCAGCTGATTTTTTTTTTTTTTTTTTTTTTTTTTTTAGGGTAATGACTCATGTTGTAGTATGTCCAACTATTTTATCTATATCAGCAACAGGAAAAGGTAGACCGCTACTCACCACATGGAGAAGGCATCATGTTGCAGACAGGCGCAATGGAAAAGTATGGAAGCACTGTTCAGCTTTCAAACTATGCCTTCATCAGAAAGAGAAAACACACATATTCACACAAGCACAACTTACAGACATATGGCCATTGTGAACTTTGGGTACATGAAAATGTGTTGATGTGAGTGTGTTTTCTTTTTCTAATGGACATAGTCTGAAAGCTGAAAAGTTCTAACATACTTTTACATTGCGCCTGTCTGGGACTCATCACCTTCTCTATGTGGTGAGTAGAAATCTATCCTTTTCATCTTTCTGTGATTCCTTCCTGGACTTCCCATTATTTTATCTATATGTTTGACAATTCTTTATTAGACTTGTAGTGCTTATATTCATTGAGAAAATGAGAGAATTCCTTGCAGAGAAAGCAAATGGCCACCTGAAGGAAATTTGCACTTGTAGACTATGTAGTAAAGCTAGATTGAACATTATGAAGATAAACCCCACGAAGTTTAGTTTGAAGAGGGAAAATGAAACTGTTAAATTTAATACAGGTAGTACCTTTATAGACTGCATAACAGTCACAAAATTTATAGGGATGAATGTTGGCTGTCAGTTGAAGTGAACACAGAAATGTGCTAAAACAAACAGAATATCATCAGCGTGCAATGGCCATAGGCTCCGTCATCAGTGTGTAACAGCCAGTGTCTCTTAGTCTATCTAGCTGACATTGTATCTGTTACTGTATTTATAGTATGTCTTACTTAAACTATGTACAATTTGCCATTGATTTGCCCTTGTATTTATTGTAAGTTTAAATTGAAACCTGTACAATTTGACACGTTCCATATCCTTGTGATTGACTCACTAACTGGATCTACGGAACAAGAAATAAATAAATAAATAAATAAATTAGTTACATACTCTTCATATGCACAGTCAATTGTTAGAAATGAATTCATTTGTAGGGAACAAATCTACAAAATATTAACATAGTTTGCAAATTACAGAAAAGATCCATAAGAATAATAACCAAAAATAGTAATAAAGCTCATTGTAAAGGTCTGTTGAAACTACTGAGAATTTTAACTGCACCAAGTGAGCACCTTTATGAATATTACGTTCATCAGTAATAACTTTGATAATTACTGCACTGAACTTACAAGTACCAAGAAAGAATAAACATAAAACTCATAACTGCATTTACTACCAAGGAATAAAACAGTATGGCAAATTTCCATAGGATCTTAAAGACATTACTGAAACAAGCAGTAAGTGTACCTTGTAAGCAACACATTCTATACGGCAAAGGATTGTTTGGATAACACAAAGTAGGGATTTGCTGAAAAATGTTATGCGAGTAAAGAACAACAACAATGACAATGATGACGATGACAACAACAACAACAACAAGAACAACAACAACAGTGTTTGAGTTACAACAGGTATTTTCGTGTGGAATCTTTTTATCCAATGAGTTGGCTTGATTGATAGATTCTAACTATGTCATCCAAATGAAGCATAATTGATTCATTTCCATAAAACAAGACAATAAATTCATTATCTTCGGAATTTAAATGTAATATTATCAAAGACTTGGATGCAAAAATTAAGATTTGTGAATTGTCAAAGAAGTTTGATCTACTGGAATCAACAATCACAACAATTATTTCCACCCACATGTGAAAGTTGTATTTTTGCCACTGAATACTACTAGCTTGCCTCAACTGAGGGACCAGGCCATCATTAAAATTTTTAAATCTGTGAAAGTCTTTGAATTCAAGTATAATTCATAAACATCATGGTATTAGGTGTTAATGGTAACATTATGGTGTGATATTCAAATAAGAGTGAAAAATTGTCTGATTGAATGGAACATGGTGTGCTCTCAGGCTAAGTTGATTTTTAAGATATTGAAAAGAAGAATTTGGGAAAGTCGCTACAGCTAAATTATTTAAAGCTAGTAACAGTTGGTTTAAGTGATTCAAAAGTCACAGTAATTGGCATAGCATTACAGGTAGTGGAGAGGCAGCAAGCACTAATAAAGAGACTGCATTGCTCTATCCAGAGGATCTCAGGCCAATGAAAGTGGCTATACTGTCCAAACCATATTTTCTGTAGATGTAACTGGTCTGTTCTGGAAACATATGCCTAAAAGAACTTTTATCACATGTGAAGATAAAACTTTTGCAGATGGAGTGACAGTGATGATTGGCATGAATGCAGCTGATGATTGTAAATTGAAACATCTCAAAGTTTATTGCTCAGAAAGTTCATGAGCTTTAAAAATGCATCTAAAGTTGACCATGATTTGGAAGTCACGTACTAAAGCTTGGGCAACAGCTTCCCTTTTTGAGGACAGGTTTGGTCAACACTTCATGTCTGAAATCAAATGTTATTGTTAATTAAAACAAATCCCATTTAAAGTTACACTATTAATCAACAAAGCACCAAGTCATCCTCCTGTTACTCCATTAATTTCCACCCATATGTGAAAGTTATATTTTTCCACTGTATACCACCAGCTTGCTTCAACTGAGCGACCATTCAGTCTTTAAAATTTTAAAGCTTACTGGATGAGATGATAGTTTGCACATCTACATGAAATTTTGAGACAAAAGAATGAGCTCTCTCATAAAGTTTTTTGGAATGTATTCAATATTTTAGATGCTATGAGAATTAGTGGACAACCTTGGAATGTTATTTCACAAAAAAATTTAAATGGTATCTGGAAAAAACGATGACCAGTCTCTGGTTCCAACTGGAAATAATTTTTTGTTCATGGTTATCGCTCAACCCCACCTACTGCATAAGTCCAGAGCATTACTGTACAAATATCATATTATCTTTGTGAGCTCAGTGTCTCACTCATTATGGAGAGATGCTGGCTCAGTTTTTTGGGCAAGCAAATAGAAAGTTTCAGCATACAAGCTGGAAACCAAACATTGTCCTCAGGCTCCCAATGTCAGTTGACATTGTTAAGTGTAAGAAATAGTCTGTGGTGTCTAGTGTGTGCATTATCTGTGATGACTGTCACTGATACGTGAATTAATAGCATACAATTACCTTCTCCTTTTTGCGTTATGAAATAACTTCTTTGCAAGAATGTTTAAACAAAGCAATATTGCACATTAGGGATAAAATGAATGAAGTTACATTCAGTAGGATGGAAGTTCAAGTCTCAGTCTGGAAATCTTAATTTAAGTTTTCTATGGTTTACTTGAATAAGTTAAGTCAAATAATGGGATGGTTCAACTTTGATGCTGTGGCTGGCAATCTGTCCTATCCTTGTTAAACAAATCTTGTTAGTATGAATAAAACAACTGCAACTACTACTACCCAGTACTACTGCTACTACTGCAGTTACACAACAGTATAAATCTCCTTTCTGAACCCTAGAAAGGGATACAAAGTCTATATGGCAATTATTTTGACTTATAGTATTGTTGTTATAAATCCCATGGTTGATCATTAACTTATTCTTATCATGAACTACAACTGCTCTTAGTGAGAGAATGCATTGGCCCCTGAAAACATTCATGCTAAATGTGCAAAATGTGTAGATTCTGCTTTAGACATGTGGGAATTCTGTGCCACATATTATTATTGACAAGTGATTCTGCTTCACAGCATATGATTATTTACCTGACTGTTTACTCAGACAGTGCATTCTGTGCTTTGTGGTAGTAGATTTGTGTTTGTCTTATCTTGTAATATTCAATGATAAAAAATCAATATTGTATAATACCATGCCGTTTCTTAATTATAACATTTCTGCACTGTATCAGACCACATTGTTGACCCACAGTGACTGCAAATCACAGTGGATATGTAATGAACTGGCTACTATGCAACAACAATGCAACTCATGTGTAGCCATTGAGCATTACAATTTGCAATGTTCTTTCATGAATGCAACACTGTGGCATATGGTGCTCCACGATGAGCTTTTCAACAAAGTGTTTTGATTAAAAGTGGCAGTGGCACTCAACAATGCAATGAACTGATAACCAATGTCACGGCTAAACAATGGTGTCCTGCCACAGGCTTACTGTGTAACTTTGATTCCATTACTTCTTTACACACAGTACATTCTGAACCCCTACCACTCAATTTATTGTGCTTGTGGCAATCAAATATGAACAACAATCTTACCACATCACAGAAACTAAATTTTGAACCAGCGCTGACACAATGGCCCATGCAACAGCATAGTTTGCTCATGTTACCAAATGTGCTATATACGGAAGCTGGAGATCCATCTGCACTATCTCCACACATTCTCCCGTGGCCACAGGTTCAAGCAACCACTAATATCACCCAATCATGATTTGGTATCCATCCCAAACTTCCACTGAATCAATACTTCATATGATTCACTATTGTGGATAGCATTCTTATTGCCCACAATGTCATAATTGATGCAGCTAAATTTGTCGAACTCCTCATCAATGTGCAGGCATGAGCAGCAATATTGTCTTGGCATCACCTGCAGAAAATAAATATTAAACAGAAAAATCAACACTCCTGCAGTGTCTCTCCAGGATGCCCAAAGAGCAATTACAACAGTAATATGCAGTGAACATTTAACAGATAGAATGCCGTCTCAACTATGACACTGACTATGAACATCAATTGACCCACAGTTAATACCCGATCACACATTGTGGACAGTGTGGTAGCAAAACTCCAACCCAGATACAAGTCATCATGATTACCAAAAAGTGGTAACTGCTGGAACATAAACTCAGTTTAGTGGATAGAATCTTTGTCATTACAAACACAGTCAATGTACTAAATTGCTTGACAACAGTGCCACCATGCATAGCCAGCTGCACCAGACTTGCCATGCAATTCTCTCACACATGACTGCTACCAAGTGCAATGTCACAACCTCTGCCTGGGACTGTGACCCCCATGAAACTGAAACAACAAAAAGAAAAACTACTTTCAACCATGCTCCACATGCTGCCACCCTGAAATACTGCGTGTATCATGCACAGTTCGGCAACACCACACTTAACTATCGCTCACCCTGTGACCACCAAAAAGATTTGTGTAGCTCATTATAGGCGCATCAAGCTGCAGTTACCATGCAAGCCTCCTTGTTTCAAGCATCAACCATTCACTGCACATCTCATCATCATGGAATAATGGCAGGCTCTGTACCCTGGATCAACTCAGAGAACAATATTACTTAATCAATTCAGGTTCAGAAGTTAGTGCAGCACCCCTGAACTCACCGATCGCAGCCTACAGCAAAACAGCCATTTAGCTTAATGCAATGAACAAATTGACTGTCATTGTTTACAGCACTGAAACATGCATCTTACATCTGGGGTTTGGAACAATGTCGACATGGAATCTTCAGACTGTGGAGCTCAGTGAAGCCATCATTGGAGTTGATTTGTCTGCTATTATGGAATATTACAATGGCAGACTAATTCAATGTATCACCAGCCATATAGTCTCTGGCATCATCAGCCACACCCTTTGTCAGAATCAATACAACACAACCACACCACTTTAAAGTGATGAATGACAGAGTGTCAAAACAGATCAACATTACTGTCATCTCCTCGACGACATCCACGAGATCAACCAAATTGAACAAAACCAGTTTCGTTACATCAAAACCTGGACAGAGTCTCTATGCTTCCTAGAGGATAATGAAACACCACGACTGGTGATACAAAAATGTTCAGTGAACTGGCCACAGCATGACACCATCTCCAAAAACTGCTATCATCTCCAGTCATTGATGATGACTTCATTGCACACACACACACACACACACACACACACACACACACACACACACACACACACACAACACAGCTGTGGCACATATCTACCTGTCTGGCAGGAAGCACCACTGCCTATCCAATCTTTGCATACCAATAAAGTTAGTAATGCACTCCTCGCACAAGTGCGCCTCACACATACTGCATCCAGTCTACACGTGCAGTCACTTACAAATCTTTTTATAAGTGTATTTTGCTCATTGTGCCTGTACACCAGATCCTTACCACATCCCCTGGTTTGACACTGACAAAGCTGGCTTTCACCCAATAAACTCCACATGGTGAAAGCAGTGGTCAGTGAACTACTAAAATCACACCCCCAGACAATCCATGAGCTTCATCCATCAAACTAGCTCTGAAGAAAGAAGGTTCTTTATGCTTATGTGGTGACTACAGAATCTTTAATGCATGCAGTATCATTGATTATTACCTGGCTCCCAATATACAAAACTTTACTCACTACCTTGTTGGCACATCTCTACTCAGTGTTCCGGACTGTAATCAAGCTTGTCATGAAATACTGATGGATGCAGAAGATGTTCAAAAGACAGCAATCCTTACACTGTTTGGACTGTTTGAATATCCTTTTATGCTGTATGGCCTCAAAAGATACAGCCCAAGTGTGACAATGGTTTCTAAACAGTATCTTACTCAAGCTGTCATTTTGCTTCACTCACGTGGATGACATTCTCATCTAATCGGCAGATACTGACACCAAATTATGACAAACCAAAGTTGTCTTCCTGGGTCATGAGTTAATACCACAGGCAACCACCCAACATTTCACTGAACAGAACTCATCCATCAGCCCCCTCCTTCCCATGACTACCAAGAATTACATCTTTACCTGGGGATGATAAATTTTTGCAGGCATCACCCATAGCATGGTGCTACCCTAAATGCCCCAATAACAGAGGCACTAAAAGATGGAAACACCAATGGCAAATGGACTACTGTCATGCAGACAGCTTTCAGAACTAAAGGACTGCCTTACCCATGTGACTATCTTGGCCCATCTGCTACTTCATGCACCGTTATCAATAATGGTGTATGCAAATGACTTTGCAATCTGCACAGTCCTCCAGCAGGAAGTAGCAGGCATCCAAAAGCCACTCAGATTTTTTCCCCCAGAAACTCACTGCTTCAGAAAACAAGTCAGCTTATGTCCATGAAATCCTCACAGTCGATGAGGCAGTTTGCCAGTTTAAGGAGATGCTGAAGGTAGACCATTTGTTAACTACAAAGACCATTGACCAGTAGTGAATTCAATCTGCAACCCACCAAAAGATTTATGTCTGAGATGTTTCCAACACTTCAACCATATTGCACAATTCCCAATGGACATACATCACCTAAAGTGAGGAGATAATGTTGTCACTGATTACTTATCACACATCAGTGCTATCTCCACATAAATAGATTATGACAACCACAAACATACACACAAAACTCTAGCTTTCGCAACCAACGGTTGCCTCGTCAGGAAAGAGGGAAGGAGAAGGGAAGACAAAAGGATATGGGTTTTAAGGGAGAGGGTAAGGAGTCATTCCAATCCCGGGAGCGGAAAGACTTACCTTAGGGGGAAAAAAGGACAGGTATACACTCGCACACACACACATATCCATCCGCATATACACAGACACAAGCAGACATTTGTAAAGGCAAAGAGTTTGGGCAGAGATGTCAATGGACATGTACATGTGTACATCTCTGCCCAAACTCTTTGCCTTTACAAATGTCTGCTTGTGTCTGTGTATATGCAGATGGATATGTGTGTGTGTGCGAGTGTATACCTGTCCTTTTTTCCCCCTAAGGTAAGTCTTTCCGCTCCCGGGATTGGAATGACTCCTTACCCTCTCCCTTAAAACCCATATCCTTTTGTCTTCCCTTCTCCTTCCCTCTTTCCTGACGAGGCAACCGTTGGTTGCGAAAGCTAGAGTTTTGTGTGTATGTTTGTGTTTGTTTGTGTGTCTATCGACCTGCCAGCGCTTTTGTTTGGTAAGTCTCATCATCTTTCTTTTTAAATATATTTTTCCCACGTGGAATGTTTCCCTCTATTATATTCATATAAATAGATTATGATTATTTCATGGAAGCACAACAGCACGGTAAACAAATTAAAGGCCTAGTCAGTGACACAATCATGAACCTGAAGATTGAAAATCATCTCCTACCAAGTAAACAAGACAGACCTTGAATCACATATCACAAAATTGAACTCATCCCCTAATACCATGACAATTCTGGTAACTCATTTTTGACCAGCTGCACAACTTAAACATCCCAGCATCTGATTAACAACAAAACTTGTTACTGTTCAGTTTCTATGGCCACATGTCAAGATACACTGCTGAGAATGGACATGTACATGTGTACCCTGTCAGAGAAGCTGAGTGAAATGGCATGCACAACCACCACTTGGACATTTTACCATACCAAAAGGTGATTTCATCATGTCCACACTGACTTTTTGGGACCCCTCCCAAATCCAAGGATTACTGATATATACTATCAATCATTTACCATATCACATGATGGGTAGAAGCTATTCCTCTACACAACATGTTGGCAGAACAACTTTCATCAACATCTTGATTGCTTGCTATGGATGGCCTATGTCTATTACCACCAATTAAGGCCTACAGTTCAAGTCCACTTTGTTTTCTGCACTGTGCACTCTCTATAGCACCCACTGTTACTTAACTGCTGCATACCAGCCTCAAATCAGTGGTATGGTGGAACAGTGGCATTGTACATTAAAGGCTGCTCTAATATGACATAGAGATTACTGGACAGAAGCTTTGCCATGGGTGCTTCTAGTCATACACAGCACATACAAGGAAGAACTCAACAAATCCTTAACCAAATCCTCACATAGAAAATCACTTGTCCTCCCCACTGATTTCATGCTTTAGACACTACTGGCAGATACCACTGAATTTCCCACCCTCATTATGAGGGTTAAAGAACATACTGCCCGCCTGAAAATTCTGCCTCCATGACCTTACAGCACCTCAAGATTTTTATCCATATAGCACTTGCATATTGCTCCCACATCATGTTCCACATTGCAGGATCCTATATAGGCCTGCACACGGTGCTAAAACACAACACTCATACTTTCAACTAACTTTTCAATAGCAAAACCAAGCACATTATGGATAAACCACTTGCAATTGACATGGGTGCTTCAGGACAATCCATCCAGCACTGACATGATTGCTGCTGATCTCCATGACAATGTGACCATGCATGTCGTGCCCATCACTGACTTTGTGGTAAAGCTTGATGTCAATGGTTTACAATGCAATGACCTGAGCATCAAACTTATAGAAACTCCCTTGTGGACAAAGTTTTAACCCTGTTGCAAGACTGAGAAAGCCACCATTTCACCTATTCTTATACAGTGCTTAACAACATTGACATATGAGCCATCTCATTGCCGCTATCTTCTTAAGGGTTTCTGACCATTACCATCCCTTGAACATCGCTACCCCCTACAGCAACAGTGGTGGAGAATGAGGACAACATACCACAACCTGAGCTCAGTGCAAACTTCTGCTGCCAGTCATCACACCACAATCCCGTTACCAGAACCCTGTACCACATAGGATGCTGACAAGTTATTCTACTCCACATCTTTGACCTGGTTATGTTCTAAGATAGCGTGTTCTATGCTTTCTGATAGAATGGTTGTGTTTGTCTTACCGTGTAATGTTGAAGCAATAAAGAGTTATTATCATTCCATACCATGTCGTATCTTAATTATACCACTCATAGACCATATTGGACAACAGTATTTATATGTCACACTTCTGTAGAATGGATATTCTTTTAACATTAGTAGCACTGTGACAGAAGATTATGCCACAGAGCAGTTCTGGTCTTCAGTCCAAAGAATGGTTTGATGCAGCCCTCCATGCTACTGTGTAAGCCTCTTCATCACTGAGTAACTACTGCACCCTACATCCTTCTGAATCTGCTTCGTGTGTTCATCTCTTGGTCTCCCTCTATGATTTTTGCCCTCCATGCTTCCCTCCAGTACTAAATTGGTGATCTGTTGATGCCTCAGAACATGTCCAACCAACTGATCCCTTCTTCTAGTCAAGTTGTGCCACAATTTCCTCTTCTCCCCAGTTCCATTCAGTAGTTAATCTTTCATTACATGTTCTGTCCTTTAAAAGTTCAGCATTCTTCTGTAGCATCACATTTCAAAAACTTCTATTCTCTTCTTGTCTAGACTGTTTATTATCCATGTTTCATTTCCATACATGGCTACATGGCTTTCAGAAAAGACTTCCACATATTTAAATCTTTACTCGATGTTAACAAATTTATCTTCATCAGAAATGCTTTCCTTGCCATTGCCATTCTACATTTTATATCGTCTTTGCTTCAACCATCATCAATTATTTTGCTACCCAAATATCAGAACTCATCAGCTATGTTAAGTGTCTCATTTCCTAATCTAATTCCCTCAGCATCACATGATTTAATTTGACTACATTCGATTATCCTCATTTTGCTTTTGTTGATGTTCATCTTATATTCTCCTTCCAAGACATTGTGCATTCTGTTCAAATGGTGTTCCAAGTCCTTTGCTGTCTTTGACAGTATTACAGTGTCTATGGGAAACCTCAAGGATTTTATTTCTTCTTCCTGGATTTTACTTCCTACTGCAAATTTTTCTTTTATTTCCTTTACTGCTTGCTCAATATACAGATTGAATAACATCAGAGCAGGCTACAACCCTGTCTCACTCTCTTCTCAACCACTGTTTCCCTTTTGTGCCCCTCAACTCTTATAACTGCCATCTGGTTTCTGTACAAATTGGAAATAGCCTTCCACTCCCTGTGTTTTACATCTACCACCTTCAGGATTTGAGAGTATTCCAGTCAACATTGTCGAAAGCTTTCTCTATAGGTTTGCCTTTCCTAAATCTGTCTTCTAATATAAGTCATAGGTTCAGTATTGCCTCGTATGTTTCTACATTTCTATGGAATCCAAACAGATCTTCCCTGAGGTCAGCTTTTACCAGTTTTTCTATTCGTCTGTAAAGAATTTGTGTTAGTATTTTGCAACTGTGACTTATTAAACTGATAGTTCACTAATTTTAACACTTGTAAGCATCTGCTTTCTTTGGAATTAGAATTGTTGTATTCTTATTGAAGTATGAGGGTAATTCACTTGTCTCATATATCTTACTCACCAGATGGAAGAGTTTTGTCATCGCTGGCTCTCCCAAGGTTATCAGTAGTTCTAACAGAGTGTTGTCTACTCCTGGGTATTGTTCTGACAGATGTTTGTATTCCTTTTCACCTGCTTCATTTACTGCATTATCATAATTTCTCCTTTCATCAATTAAATTCAATATCTCTTGTGTTATCCAAGGATTTCTACTAACCCTAGTCTTTTTACCTACTTGATCCTCTACCACTTTCGCTATTTCATCTCTCAAAGTTACCCCTTCTTCTTCTACTGTATTCCTTTCCCCTGTTCTTGTCAATAATTCCCTAATGCTCCCTCTGAAAGTCTCTACAACCTATGGTTCTTTCAGTTTATGCAGCTCCCATCTCCTTAAAATCATCTTTTTGCAGTTTCCTCAGTTTCAATCTGCAGTTCATAACCAATAAATTGTGATCAGAGTCCATACCTGGCTCTGGAACTGTCTTATGATTTAAAACCTGTTTCCTAAATCTCTGTCATACCATTATATAACACTAGTCAACAGCTATTTTGCATCTGGGATGTGATACATCAACTAGTATGTATTTTGGTATGTAGAATCCGAATATACCTTTCAAAATGTTCTAGCACATACCAGTTTTGAGTTTTTAAAGAATTTTTATTTTTTGTATTCAGTATTTTGCTTTTTGCTGTTCTTCTGTTTTGATGTTTAATTGTTTGTTTTTGATTTGCAGAGGAGAGCTAGAACATCTACAAATAGTCAGTAAATGGTTGGTGTGGTAATCCAGTGGTGTGAAAGAGATCCTCAGTCTGTGTTTCCTGTGAATGGAACGACTTGGTTTGCCATCTAAAACTTTTGAAATGGCAAGCTGAGCTCTTGGGGTCAAGACTGCAACAATGGAACCTTTTAGCTTGAGGGACAAAAATTTCCTGTTTCATCAAGAGGTGCTTCCTTTGCTCAATATTTCAATATGCAGAATTCAGTGTGTGTATGCAGAGATGTCAGTGGTCTGACGATGTGGCTAGGTGTACAACATAATCCCCAGGAGTGGCTACTATTTATTGACTCCATTAAAACCAGCGTGAAAGCAGTACTACTGCGTAACGGCAATGCATTTCCATCAGTAACTTTGGTTTATGCTGTAGACATGAAAGAAACTTATGAATCCATGGTGTTGCTGCTAGAGGCAAACAAATATAAGGATCATAAATGGCAGCTTTGCTGCAATTTAAAAGTTGTTGCACTCCTTACAGGTTTACAGGCTGGATTCATGAAATACTGCTGCTTTTTGTGACTTTGGGACAGCCGTGACACCAAGAGCCACTATACAGTCAAGGAATGGCCTATAAGGAAGTCATATGTTCCTGGAAATGTAAATGTGAACAATACCCCATTGGTTGAACCTGATAAAATTTTGCCTCCCCTTCATATCAAGTTGGGCCTTATCATGAATTTTGTAAAAGCTCTTGATAAAGGAGGTGAGGCTTTCAATCACTTCAAAGAAAAGTTTCCCAAATTAAGTGAGACAAAGCTGAAAGATGGTATATTTGTTGGACCACAGATAATGAAATTGCTGAAAGATCCAACCTTTGATACCAAACTCACAGATGCCCAATTGGTTGCTTGGTCTTCTTTTAAAGCAATCGTGAAGGGCTTTTTGGGTAACAGAAAAGACAAAAACTATGTTACCATTGTGAATGATCTGTTGGACAACCATAAGAACATTGGGTGTAGAATGTCACTTAAAATTCACTTTTTACATTCTCGCCTTGATTTCTTCCCAGAAAATTTGGGAGCCATAAGTGATGAGCATGGTGAACACTTTCACCATGACATTTTTACCATGGAACACCATTACCAAGGCCATTGGAACCCTTTGATGATCGGGGACCACTGCTTGGGTCTTGTTAGGGACAGTGAGGAAACAGCAAACAAAAGAAGAGCTCCATCGTCACATTTTTCGAAAACCAGAGATGATTAAAAGTGAAAATATCTTCTGAAGTAATTTGGATGTTTTATTGGCATCATGATACATACAAAATAGTATTGATTTCAAATGTTCTGAATATATATTTTTGTTTGACTTAATAGTGTCAATTTTCACTATTACCATTTTCTATTCTGCTGTGTATCTAGTAAATGTGATGTCATAGAGAAAAACTGATTTTACCAGTGTATTCAGCACCCTGAAATTAGATAAATCCACCCATTTACAAACTAGATGCAGAAAAAAAGTTTAAATTTGTTAGCTAGTGTAATCAGTTTAAATCTTCTGGTGTCTCCAGGTCTCTTCCACATATACAGCCGTCTTTCATGATTCTTAAACCAATTGTTTGTGATGATTAAGCTATGCTCTGTGCAAAATTTACCAGGCAGCTTCCTCTTTCATTCCTTACCCCCCAATCCACATTCATCTACTGTTTTTACTTCTCTTCCTTCCCCTGCTATAGAATTCCAGTCCCCCATGACTATTAAATTTTGTCTCCCTTAACTTTCTGAATAATTTCTTTTATCTCATCATACATTTCTTAATCTCTTCATCATATGCAGAGCTAGTTGGCATATAAACTTGCACTACTAGGCATGGGCTTTGTGTCTGTCTTGGCAACAATAATGCGTTCAATATGCTGTTTGTAGTAGCTTATCAACTTTCCTATTTTCTTATTCGTAATTAAACCTACTTCTGCATTACCCCTATTTGATTTTGTATTTATAACCCTGTATTCACCTGACCAGAAGTCATGTTCCTCCTGCCTCCGAATTTAACTACACTACTGGCCATTAAAATTGCTACACCATGAAGATGATGTGCTACAGACGCGAAATTTATCCGACAGGAAGAAGAAGTTGTGATATGCAAATGATTAGCTTTTCAGAGCATTCACACAAGGTTGGTGCCAGTGGTGACACCTACAACGTGCTGACATGAGGAAAGTTTCCAACCAATTTCTCATACACAAACAGCAGTTGACCAGCTTTACATGGTGAAATGTTGTGATGCCTCATGTAAGGAGGAGAAATGCGTATCATCACGTTTCTGACTTTGATAAAGGTCAGATTGTAGCCTATCGCGATTGCAGTTTATCGTATCACGACATTGCTGCTCACGTTGGTTGAGAACCAATGACTGTTAGCAGAATATGGAATCGGTGGATTCAGGAGGGTAATACGGAATGCCGTGCTGGATCCCAATGGCCTCGTATCACTAGCAGTTGAGATGACAGGCATCTTATCCACATGGCTGTAATGGATTGTGCAGCCACATCTCAATCCCTGAGTCAACAGATGGGGACATCTGCAAGATAACAACCATCTGCACAAACAGTTTGATGACATTTGCAGCAGCATGGACTATCAGCTCGGAGACCATGGCTGCGGTTACCCTTGACGCTACATCACAGACAGGAGCACCTGCGATGGTGTACTCAATGAAGAACCTGGGTGCACAAATGGCAAAACATCATTTTTTCGGATGAATCCAGGTTCTGTTTACAGCATCATCATGGTTGCATCCGTGTTTGGTGACATCGCGGTGAACGCACATTGGAAGCATGTATTCGTCATTGCCATACTGGTGTATCACCCGGCGTGATGGTATGGGGTGCCATTGGTTACATGTCTCGGTCACCTCTTGTTCGCATTGACGGCACTTTGAATAGTGGACATTACATTTCAGATGTGTTATGATCCGTGGCCCTACCCTTCATTCAGTCCCTACGAAACCCTACATTTCAGCAGGATAATGCATGACTGCGTGTTGCAGGTCCTGTACAGGCCTTTCTGGATACAGAAAATGTTTGACTGCTGCCCTGGCCAGCACATTCTCCAGATCTCTCACCAATTGTAAACTTCTGGTCAATGGTGGCCGAGCAACTGGCTCATCACAATACGCCAGTCAATACTCTTGATGAACTGTGGTATCGTGTTGAAGCTGCATGCCATCCAAGCTCTGTTTGACTCAATACCCAGGCATATCAAGGCTGTTATTACGGCCAGAGGTGGTTGTTCTGGGTACTGATTTCTCAGGATCTATGCACCCAAACTGTGTGAAAATGTAATCACATGTCAGTTCTAATATAATATATTTGTTCAGTGAATACCCATTTATCACCTGCATTTCTTCTTGGTGTAGCAGTTTTAATGGCCAGTAGTGTAGTTCCCACTATATCTGTCTTTAACCTATCCATTTCCCTTTTTAAATTTTCTAACCTGTCTGCCTGATTAAAGGATCTGACATTCCACGCTCCAATCTGTAGAACACCAGTTTTGTTTCTCCTGATTACGATGTCCTTCTGACTAGTCGACACCCGGAGATCAGAATGGGGGATTATTTTACCTCTGGGATATTTTACCCAAGAGGATGCCATCATCATTTAACCATACAGTAAAGATGCCTGCCCTTAGGAAAAATTACAGCTGTTTTATTTAATTGTATGGCTAGGGCCCCCCACTGTGCAGGCTGTTTGCCAGGTGTCGGTCTTTCAATTTGACGCCACTTCGGCAACCTGCAGTCGATGAGGATGACAGGATGATGATGAGGATAGCACAACACCCAGTCCCTGGGTGGAGAAAATTCCCCATCCTGGAATCGAACCAGGATCCAGAAGACTGAGAATCCATCACGCTGACCATTCAGCTACCGGGGGCATACATTACTGCTATCTGGCCTTGTAACATCAACTAAAACAGCATAGCTGTGCTGGTACTGCGAACGGCTGAAGGCAAGCAGAAATTACAGCTGTAGTTTCCAGTTGCTTTCAGCTGTTAGCAGTACCAGCACAGTGATGATGTTTTGGTTGATGTTACAAGGCCAGATGAGTCAACCGTCCAGGCTGTTGCCCCTACAACTACTGAAAATGCTACTGCCACCCTGCAGGAACCACCCGTTTGTCTGGCCTTTAAACAGATACCCCTCCATTGTGATTGCACCTATGGTTCAGGGGATGGAGGCCACAGGGAAATACTGAATAAAAATATGTAAATCATTGTAAAACTGCCATCAGCAGACAAGCACAGGGACAGAGATTTTTGAATATAGACCAGGGAGAGCTGAAATTCTTGATTAACTTACCTGCATGATGCTGATACTTCAGTTTGATATCCATCTGAATGCCTAGGATTTTCACGTGGCTGTATCGTGATGTTGTGGAATGACTATTTTATTAATAGGTAGCTGTTCTTCTGTTGGTCAGGATGGTGTGGCTGCTCCTCATCTAGGCATTTCAGGTTCAAACAGTGGTTATTGCAGTTAGTATCCAGTCAGCAATACACCAGCTGTTGTGTCAAATTGTTATTAACATCATGTTGATGGAACCAAATAGGTATCTACTTCCTGCAAGCATTATCTGATGTTCACCCCTAGAATACTGGGAGTGAATCAGCAGCAGGAAATCAGTCACAGTGAGAAACCCAAGGATCCAGCTGGGAAACAGAGTTAGGTTGGTAGTATCTTAGGCAGTGCTGCATCGGATGTTTGCTGACATGGAATGATTATAGCTGCCTGACATTTCCATGACTTGCAGCTGTACAATACTGATGTCTGAAATTGTAATGTTGTGGGCAGCAGTGAGTCAGGGTGACACCAAGCCCTGAATCTTGACTTAGGCCTGGCAGTAGAAAAATCAATGTCAGATGCCTAGCAGAGGCCAAACAGTTGGATTATCTGATTTCACAGTTACCAAACTGCTTAATCGCAATTTCTGCCAAACAATCAATGCATGTCAGCTGTCCAGATACAGCATCAGCAGTGTGTAACAGAATGATACATGCTCTGGTGGCTGGATGGCTGCACATAAATAGATTATTTTGCTTATGTTGGCTGCTAAATCACATATTGGTAGCTGTGACATTGCTAATTTGGTGCCCTGTATGATGGTTTACTTCAATGCCATTGTGATACTGGTGGCTGTCGGTGCACTGGCAAGCTTTAAGACAACTCCAGGGACTAAAAGTGTGTCATACTATCAAGCTGCTGGATGAAGTTTCATTTAATGAGAGTCCAGTCCCAGGGCTGGGTGAGCTACTTGCACTCAGCACTAGACAATGGGCAAGGGTCATGCAAGGGTCCTTGCTGGAATGCAGAACCATTCATAGCTTATTGAAACAATATTAAAAGCCTATCACTTCATTGCAACTCATGTGGCTACACTCGCACGTCACAGTGTGGCTGCAGCACATCTTTTGGCAAGTGGTACGGAAGGCTCATGGGGTGTGGAGGCCGCTGGCAGACAGTGAGTGGCCACGAGTTACATGATGGTGATGTTGCACCCCAGAATTCTAATATCACCTGGCCAGCTAACAGCAAGTAACCCAGTTCTGAAAGTGGTGGCAGCTGATGAGTGGTGTCAGTGGCTCTGGAGAAGGCCAGAACACTTGCAGAGGATGCTCCAAGTAACCCACTTCCTACTAGGAGAAATGGCATTACTCCATGCTCAGTGTAGTGTTTGTGGCCTGTAACCTCATGGAAACCTCTCTCAACTTTTGGTATGTTCTTCTGTAACCTTGGAAACACAACTGTGTCACTGAGGTACGCCAAACATTTGCAAAATTTTAAGCCTGAAATATTGGTGGTCCATTCCTTAACCAAAATGGCATCCTTCACAATTGCCAGCGTCCTCAAGTAACTGTGAATGCTGGCATTGGTCTGATGGTATCCATTCCTTAACCTGTGATAGAGATGTACCGTCACTGATGTAAGTTATCAATATTTGATATGGGTTACTCATTGATTACTGTTATACTATTCAGATGCCACTAGTCATACCAGAATCTATATTTTTTGAAACCTTCTCTTGATTTTTTGGTCATGGTCACACTGTGGACTAGTGCTCTCCTCTATTATTCCATCAGCTAACTGTTAATTATTTAGTGAAATCATCCATAATTGCCTCTAAATGCCAAGATATATGATATGGTTTGTGATACACTAGTGCTTCAGTCCCTGTTGTAACTCAGTGTTGCATTATGGGCAATGCTGGTGATGGACCCTGAGGATAAAACAAGTCCCTGAACTCAAGTAATAACTTCTCATTCTCTACCCTTTCTATCCCTCACCACCCTTTTTCCATAATGCAGCTTTAGCAGTGATATGTGGCTGCCCATGTTTCATACTTCATGTCTCCCAGTCATTCTCCTCCAGGACATCAAAATTGCTACTAACAGTCTCTTTGTTAGGCTTACTTCATCAGCAGCAAAGTATCCAAGATGTCACTTTCTCACCATCCCATTTCCCTACAATGCTTCTACTAACAAAGAACATGATGCTTCCAATACATGGTTTTTCTCTAGTGGCTCTGTTATGCACAACATATCAACAGGAAACTCTGCTCTCACATTCATCTAAAGCAACTTTCCTGTGTCCTCCAGCACAGTATCATGCAAATCAAATTTCAGTGTTTTTGTACACAGTTCAATTGATTTGTACTTTAAGACAGATTAATCTTGCACAGTACTTCACTGGGGATAACTTTCCCCTAATGACCTCACATCACTGTCCCTCACCCAATGCAACCTACAACACAGTAAGTCTAATCATTACTGATCCACATTGTAGGCCTAGTCTGTTTTGTAATGTCTAAATAGTACTGTTACCTTAACTGGTGCGCTGACACCATGCCCTAACTGGCTTCCAGTAGGTTAGGTAGTGCTACATTGCTATGCTTCCACAGTAGTGCCCAAAAACAGTGATGGTATTGCACTTATTTTGGTGTCAGTTGGTCACTTTAGTTGTCTGTATCTGCATAATATGTGTTTTTGTTGTATTCAGAGTTATCAGTTTGCTGTGAAACAGTTCTCACAATGTTTAAACATTCTCCTGGCTGTGTTTGGTGTGAATGTTTTTTGACCTCTTGTCAGTATATTTGTGTTATTAAGAAACATCACATTTTGTAAGTCAAGAACATCAGTGTGTCAAGCACTGATCTTTGCAGAACACCAAATTTTTTCTGCTCCTCATTTACTATCATTCCTGTCATATATGCTGTTTATATGTGACTACACTGACACCAAGTGAGATGGTGCAGTGATTAGCACACTGGACTCGCATTTGTGAGAAAGATGGTTCAAACCCATGTTCATCCATCCTGATTTAGGTTTTCCATGATTTCCTTAAATTGCTTCAGGTAAATGCCAGGATGATTCCATTGAAAGGGCATGGTCGGCATCCTTCCTCATACTTCCCTAATCCGATGGGACCGATTACCTTGCTGTTTTGTCTCATCCCCTAGTTCAACCAACCAACCGACCAACTACACTGATGTAGGCAGAATATACTAAACACTAAAATAGTTTAATTTTCGCAAGTAAAATTCTGTGATCTACATAAATGATGGTCATGGAAAAGTTGTAAAAAAAGTCTGCAGGATTTCCTTCTTATTTAGTTCTAACAGGACTAGGCTTGTGTGATAATGCATTGCTTTCTTTATAGAGATTCCTTACAGGAGTTAAACTAATGATTTATTGAAAGGTTACAATCAGAAAAATGGTTCATTATTATCTTATATGCTAATTCCCAAAACTTTTTAAGAACAGAGGAAGCAAAAAAATGGATATTGCTTCTGCATTTTTCAATCATTTTAGTAAGTAATCTTGACTTATTGACTGGTTAGAAAAATAACTCAAGGAAGCTCTGTGTGTGTGTGTGTGTGTGTGTGTGTGTGTGTGTGGTTGTGAGTGTGTGTGTGTGTGTGTGTGTGTGTGTGTGTGTGTGTGAGAGAGAGAGAGAGAGAGAGAGAGAGAGAGAGAGAGAGAGAGAGAAAGTTTTTGAGTGATTTAATGATTTTTGTGGTCTCTTTAACAGTTGATCTGGCAAGAACGAAGTTTGCTGGTGATGTACACAGTACCTGCCTAAGTAAATCTAATAGATCTGCTTGCAATGGCCCAAGTTTTGTCACTTTTCCCGATTATTGGCAGGAAGAATAAATTGTGTTTAGTGCAACTGACTTGGATTTAATGTGTTTCACTGATGCTATCATCAGAGAGTTGAAGTACCTTGAATGCATGTGTTACATGCTTAATAATTCCTGAAATTGACTTTGCTTTGTTCTTAGACATTTTTTGTGTGCAGAGCATGGTTTTCATCATTCTCAAGACACAGTCAATAATTTTGCATCATTTATTGTATCGCACTTTTAAATATCGCTTAGAGCTAGTTATATGTATTAAACACAGTAAACATGTGTCTTCAAGGTATTTATGTTCGAGATATTCTCCTTCTCTTGGCACCATTGTAAGAATCCCTGATACACTGTAAAGGAAAGTTGGATAACAGATAGTTAATTTGCTCATACTCTGTGTCACATAGTAGTTTAATGTCCATTGTATAGATGTAGATGTAATTGTTGTGATATATATGTTCAACTACAGCAGGAAAGTTTCTTAAAATCACTGTTTTCTTTAGAATTTTATACATGGTGGAGAAAAACAATCTGGTAGTAAGGTCAGAAAAGGGAAAGTGAAATCAAACATAGTTTTCCAAATGATGTAGGTCAAAAATGCACCATTGTGGAGCTACGGCCATAAAATGACAGCCAAACAATGATGAGTGCATGGAAGTTTTTCTGGTATGTGTGTATAGCAATGTTGTTTTGTCAGACTAAACATCTTAAGACTTTTTGATGATGCCACCTATGCAGAAATATTAGAGGTTGGCGGTTGGAGCATCTCCTGGAGAAAAAAAGTAATTTGAGGAAAAGAAGAGTGTTTAAGACTGAATTTCTGTTTTCTTTTTTACCATGTATTGGTTCACATTTACTGATCTAGTACACTTACTAGAATAAAAATTCATGGGTACATTAGCAAAAATTAAAACCTGTGGCCTTTATATATGATTATTAACAGTACAGTGCCTAACAGTACCATGTGTTGACTGTTCTACTGCAAAACTGTTTCAATAGTACAGCTTACTATCTCAAAAAAATTAATTTTGGTGTAGCTGATTAATTTTGGTGTAGCTGATTTAATAGTTTACTCACTAAACATTACAAGAAATTAATGTCTAATGCGTCCGGTCATAGGCAGAAATTTAAAGGAATCTAGATTTGACACTTCAGCTGAAACCAGTATATTTGGCTAATTTAATTATCACAGTAATTGAAGTCTTTAGTATAACAAGTATTACCTGGGAAAAGCTAGATTAAATGCACACATATTAAAGTGTTTTTCACTTATTAGCTATCATTTTATGGCTACAGATAGAATTACTGTGAGAATTTTGAATTAGCTATGCAACATAATCCAGTTATATGAAATCGTTGATGGAATCCCACGTGGGTGTAATTGCCATAACTGGCCACTTAACTGCATAAAGACAATCAAACAAATTATTGTTCATTAATGTTAGAACAATTTTTACATGTTATTTTCCTTTCAACAATGATTTTAATCACAAAATTACATGCAATGATTGCTACTGTAATAAGTGGGAATTTTGTTTGTTAATTCACATTATTGATAAGATTACATTTGACCACTGATTGAATTTGTTCAAAAGAATGTGTTAATTAATCTACTGAAATATTATGTGCTTTATAGTTCATGAAGGATACTTATGTCAACCTTCCTGTTCATTGAGTAACTAGATGTAAAAGGAATTTTAACATAATGAGAGGTTTTTTGGGGGCAATAGCTTTATCAGACTATTTACATAAATAAAAATAAGTATTGTTGACAAATAAAATGTTATGTTATAGAACTGATTCATATTTAAGTATAAAAATGAAGACTTTTCTGGTGAAGTTACTCTGAACTTTTTTGACTTAATTTAAATACTTCATTATTAATTGTAACATCAAATTATCATGTCCTTATTCCATTAATTTTGCAAAAAATTCATAAATTGAAATTAGAACTATTAGCATTACAACCGTCTGCAAAATGCAAATGCAAAAATGAGAATTTGTACAATTCAAAGCTACTTACAGAAAAATTAAACTTGCTAAAAATAATGTTAAATATCTTTGTCTGTGCTCAACCTCACTGTGGACAGGTCCGTCTCATCCAGGAGACAGAGCCCAACCTTCCTTTTTAACCTTCCCCACTATATTCCTCTCTCCTCCTGAAAGGAGGAACTAGTTCTGAAAGCTAGGTAGTATGCCACATTTATTACTATGTGTTTCTCTTCACAGTACTACACATTTTCTCTACTCAAGACATGTACTGGCCAGCAATTCTGCCTCATAATTTGACAATATTGTACTCAAAAACTCTGTGTATCATAAAGATGTTTTTCAACCTTATTGGTAACAAGTGCAACAAGGAATGTTTTAAACCTTTTTTTAAACACATTTTGTGTTTATGGAGGTTCTCTTTTGATTTAAAATTCACAGAATACAGTGTGTGTGGAAATTAACTTTGTCATGTTGGTTTGTTATAGGCTGAAATCAATAAAGTTCTGTCTGTTGGTGTGGATCCAAGTCGCATAATTTTTGCACATCCTGCAAAACCATTATCCCACCTTCGCCATGCAGCAGCTGTAGGTGTTGATCTAATGACTTTTGATGGTGAACGAGAGCTTCACAAAATAAAAAACGTGTTTCCTACTGCAAAGTGAGTAGTTTAGTGGGTAAGAATTGTATTCAATAATTCACTTAGCATAAGGAATAGAAGTTGCGATCACCCTTCATTCAGTAATGTGTAATAATGTATAACCACTTGATGTGGAACACTGAAAAATGTTAATAACTGAAATGCACTTTTCGAGCTGTTCCATTGCTAATGTAAAGTATCAAAAATATCTGTGAGAGGTGCCAGAATGAAAAATGTGTTTCCAATGCACCTGCTTTTTTATTGCTGCTCAGCAAAGATATGGCTCACTGAACAATAAATGACATCTAGGTGGTATGATCTGGTTTATGATTCAGAAACGAAAAATATGTGTATAAGATGCATATTTCCAGTCATTTATTGCCTTCACATCAAACATTGCTACATGTGTTTTTCTGTGGATTTTTGCAGGAGAAGCACTTCTCTTTCTGGCAGAACATATATCATAGTGAAAGTAAACATGTCATCAACTACCGTTCATTGCTGGTGAGTCTTCTGGTTTGTATAGCCATGGTCAAAGAAACTTTTTGGTTCCTGTCGTTTCATCCAGAGCTGCAGTGGACGTTTTGTGGGTGCTGCTGGAGATGATGGGTCTTGCCAAATAACAATTTGGATGCCAGAGAGTGACATAAATACTGTGTAAAATGGGCATGTTCAATTTTACATGTGATCAGAAGAAATAATCCTTCTCAGAGATAAAGCATAGCTATTGATTGTCTCATGTCAGTGATAGAAACTTAGCTATCAGTTCTGCAGAGCCATTGTCTGTACATCATCAAGTTTCATTTGTTCCTATTTTCTGTTAAAATTACCCCCTTGCTTATATACACTCCTGGAAATTGAAATAAGAACACCGTGAATTCATTGTCCCAGGAAGGGGAAACTTTATTGACACATTCCTGGGGTCAGATACATCACATGATCACACTGACAGAACCACAGGCACATAGACACAGGCAACAGAGCATGCACAATGTTGGCACTAGTACAGTGTATATCCACCTTTCGCAGCAATGCAGGCTGCTATTCTCCCATGGAGACGATCGTAGAGATGCTGGATGTAGTCCTGTGGAATGGCTTGCCATGCCATTTCCACCTGGCGCCTCAGTTGGACCAGCGTTCGTGCTGGACGTGCAGACCGCGTGAGACGACGCTTCATCCAGTCCCAAACATGCTCAATGGGGGACAGATCCGGAGATCTTGCTGGCCAGGGTAGTTGACTTACACCTTCTAGAGCACGTTGGGTGGCACGGGATACATACGGACGTGCATTGTCCTGTTGGAACAGCAAGTTCCCTTGCCGGTCTAGGAATGGTAGAACGATGGGTTCGATGACGGTTTGGATGTACCGTGCACTATTCAGTGTCCCCTCGACGATCACCAGTGGTGTACAGCCAGTGTAGGAGATCGCTCCCCACACCATGATGCCGGGTGTTGGCCCTGTGTGCCTCGGTCGTATGCAGTCCTGATTGTGGCGCTCACCTGCACGGCGCCAAACACGCATACGACCATCATTGGCACCAAGGCAGAAGCGACTCTCATCGCTGAAGACGACATGTCTCCATTCGTCCCTCCATTCACGCCACTGGAGGCGGGCTGCACGATGTTGGAGCGTGAGCGGAAGACGGCCTAACGGTGTGCGGGTCCGTAGCCCAGCTTCATGGAGACGGTTGCGAATGGTCCTCGCCGATACCCCAGGAGCAACAGTGTCCCTAATTTGCTGGGAAGTGGCGGTGCGGTCCCCTACGGCACTGCGTAGGATCCTACGGTCTTGGCGTGCATCCGTGCGTCGCTGCGGTCCGGTCCCAGGTCGACGGGCATGTGCACCTTCCGCCGACCACTGGCGACAACATCGATGTACTGTGGAGACCTCACGCCCCACGTGTTGAGCAATTCGGCGGTACGTCCACCCGGCCTCCCGCATGCCCACTATACGCCCTCGCTCAAAGTCCGTCAACTGCACATACGGTTCACGTCCACGCTGTCGTGGCATGCTACCAGTGTTAAAGACTGCGATGGAGCTCCGTATGCCACGGCAAACTGGCTGACACTGATGGCGGCGGTGCACAAATGCTGCGCAGCTACCGCCATTCGACGGCCAACACCGCGGTTCCTGGTGTGTCCGCTGTGCCGTGCGTGTGATCATTGCTTGTACAGCCCTCTCGCAGTGTCCGGAGCAAGTATGGTGGGTCTGACACACCGGTGTCAATGTGTTCTTTTTTCCATTTCCAGGAGTGTATTTTAATGTCTTCTCTATACAACCATGGATAATAGTTTGTCATTGTCAATAAAATTATGATTTCAGAAAACTCCACTTAATGATTTCCTGACTGAAGAGCTTGCTTTGGTACAGTAGATTTTTCTGTTTTCCCTAGTCCACATAGTCCACAGAGACTTTCATGTTCACTTAGTGCTTCTCTCGGTAGCTCCAATGTGTACTCCGAATCCTTATACACCCTACATGCCAACACAGGAGAGCATTTATCCTATACAGACCGGAGTGCTTGACATATTTTCTTAGTTGCTCAGTTACTTTTTGATAAAGGGAACAGAAGCCACCTGAGTTTTATCGTTGTCTTTTGGCCTACTGTTATTTGTTCATGGGTGTTCTTTGCCCGAATACCCATTTTTCTCGAAAACCTGCTTCAAATATTTTAATTTGACATCTGGATGTTTCAGCCCACAAATTCTTTTGGCTCTGTCAAGAGGACTTTTAATGACATCACTCCTTTGTGGAGGATGATGATTGGAGTTCTTATGGAAAAATCTGTCTGTATGCATGACTTTCCAAAACACTTTATGTTTCAACCATCCATCAATCTATCTCATGCCTAAAACATCCAAGAAATATTCCATTTCCATGGTAAACTAAATAATTGGATTTATATCTTTTAGGCAACAAAAGAATTCTTCTAAAGCTTTTCTACCATGTGATCAAACCATGAATGTATCTACCACAAATCAATACCATCGACATGGTTTCTTATTTTCTTTTTCTGGAGATGACTGTTCAAATTTTTCGATGCAAAAATTGTCAATCATAAGACCTAATGGGTTACTCATAAAATTGATCATCCCACTGTAGCCACCTGGGAGTAAGACAGTGTCAAAAGAAAACACCAAAAATTTTCTTGAACCACGACCATACAACCAAGAGACATCTGGTCCTGAAAGCTTTCATTGTACACTACCACTGAATTGCTAAATTTTAATAAAACTTCGCACAAAGTAAGGAGACAGCTAAAGATAAGAAAACAGCCATGCTGTAACGTCCCACAACAAATAGTTCTTTAGTATTGTGGGCAATCTTGTTTATTTTGAATCACTGTAGTATACTTTTGCTTGAATACACTTACGAGAAACTTAGAGACAAAAATCAAGCAATGGAAAACCCAGAATGGAATGTAACAATATCAAGAAAAGGTCAGTGGCTACTCACTGTATAGCAGAGATGCTGAATCACAGATAGGCACAACAAAAACACTGTCACAAAATAAGCTTTTGGCCAACAAGGCCTTTGTCAAAAATAGATAACAGACACACACACACTCATGCAAATGCAACTCACACACACATGACTGCAGTCTCTGGCAGCTGAAGCCACACATGAGCTGCAGCAACAGTGCATGATAGAAGAGGCTACTGGCTGGGGGTAAGGAGGAGGCTGTGGCAGGGAGGGAGAGGGATAGTGGGGTAGGAGTGGGGGACATTGAAGTACTGAGGGGGAGCAAGCAGCGACAAGGTGGAGGCAGGTTAAGTGCAGTTGAATGCAACTGGGATGTTAGACGAAGGGGAGGGGAGAGGGATGGGGTAGAGGCAAAGGAGAGAAATAAAACCACTGGGTGTGTTGGCGGATTAGAGCGGTGTTTAGTGCTCTGGAGTGAGAATAGAGAAGGGGCTGGATGGGTGAGGACAATGACTAATGGAGGTTGAGGCCAGGATATATTGCAAAGAGGATTGCCACCTGCACAATTCAGAAAAGCTGGTGTTGGTGAGTAGGATCCATATGGTGCAGGCTGTGAAGCAGACATTGAAATGAAGAATGAACTCCAGGGAGAAGTTGTGGGATGGGCCTAAGGATTTGAGGAGAGACTGAAGATCCTGCTGGATTTCTGGAATGAGGTCATTGTGAAAAGGTTTGCAGGTGGACTCATCAGACAGCTGGCAGTGTCCTTCTGCCAGGTAATCCAGGCGGTTCAAAACAACAGTGGTGGAGCCTTTGTCTGCAGGTAGGATTATAAGGTTGGGATAAGATTTTAGATGGTGAACTGCAGTTCTTTCCGCTTATGTAAGGGTAGTTTGCATCTTTAGTGATTTGGGGAATGATGTTGAGGCAAGGTTCAAGGTTAAGAAATTCTGGAAAGTCAACAAGGGGTGATTTGGGAGCAGTGGGGGTGGATCACGGTTGGATGGAGGAGTGAAGTGAGTCAGGTAGGGTTCAACGTTGGTCTCTGGTTGAGTCTGATTGGTAGGATTACTGGTGAAAAAGTTTTTCCATTGTAGGGACTGGGAGAAGGAGAGAATGTCTCTAATAATTCCTGTGTGATTGAATTTGGGAGTGGGGCAAAAGGTGAGGCCTTTCGAACGGACTGGTATTTCTGTGGGGCTAAGGCTTCTGGAGGAAACGTTCATGACAGTGTTTTGGGTCTGTTTGGGTTCTGGATTCTGTGTGGTGGTGGGAGGGAGTTCTGGAGGGTGGTGTAAATGTAGTAGTTCTGCAAGACAGGGTTTGTCAGCTATTAGGGGACATGGGGTAGGTTTGGAGATTGTTATGGAGGAGGTGGACAGTGGTACTCCAAGGTGGGAGTAGAAAGTGAGCAGGATGGAGAGTTTTTTGAGGTCGCATTGTGCATGTTGCCCTAGTTGCTGGAGGGCAAGAGATTCAATGTATACAAGGGGTTCCATGAATTTGGGATTACATAGCAGGAGAAATTTACAGATGGAGAGAAGATACTGCAAGGACGTTTGGGCTTGGTTGATATGGTTTTGCAGGATTATGTTGGTGTGGGCTAAGAATTTTTGGAATCTGAACAGATGGAGGTGATAAGGAGGGGTGGCAGCCAGAGGTGGGTAAATTGATGGTAAGGCAATTTGGGGGGATTCTATGAGCCAAACAACAATGCAGAAACAGTATGTGGGATGGGCTTCTAGCAAGGGATAAGGAAACTTTTCTGTATTGATGCAGATGGAAGAAGCAAGGATCCATGGTGTTGGGGAAAAAACCCTAAAAATTACGTAAATAATGTAGAATTACACACGAAAAAATTCTCAAAAGTACACCCAGATACATGGGAAAAATCACAAGAAGGATGAAATGGATGAGAAAGATGAAATCTGAGGGAGTCGACAGTAGTGAAAGGCAAAAACTCTCTAAAATTGGCCTGAAGTCACAGTGAGATTAAAGAAAAGATATAAATAAAAAGAAAGTTTTACTGTGGGTAGCAGGTATGAGGGTTGATAAGTGTGAAGAATGCGGATGACAGATGTGACTGGATGAGGTGAAATAGTGGGTGCAAACTGGGACAGAATGGAGAAAGGGTGGGAGTGGGGAGGTGTTTGTAGGATGAGATACAAGATTGTGTGGCAACGGAAAGGTGTGGGAAATAACACATGAAAATACTGGGAAGTGACACAGGGAGAGTGATCAATTAATGATATCAGCGGGAGTAATGTGGGATGTACAATACTACATCAACAATCAGCGTGCTCTTGTAGCAGTCTGTTGTGCGCTTGTAAGTAGAGCACACAGTGAAGTTTGTAAGTCGACAAGAGAATTACAGGAAAGAAGAGTATGAAGGACAGACATTGAGTATAGTACAGTATTAGGAACAGTAACAAAGGAGAAAAACACTGGCTTAGCATGGAAGAAAAGCCATCAGGTAAAAATCAAGCAATAAAAAAATCCAGGATGGAGCACAACAATATTATGAAAAGGTTAGTTGCTAATCACCATATGGCAGAGATGCTGAGTTGCACATAGGCACAAAAAAAGACTGTCACAAAATAAGTTTTCAGCCAACAAGGTCTTTGTCAAAAATAGACAAAACACACACACACACACACACACACACACACACACACACACACACACACACACACACACACATACAAGCAAATGCAACTCACACGCATATGACTGCAGTCTGTGGCAGCTGAAGCCACACCGTGTACTGCAGTGGCAGTGCATTATGGGAGAGGTAGCTGGGTGGGGGTAAGGAGGAGGTTAGGTGAGGAGGGCGAGAGATAACAGGGTAGGAGTGGCGGATGCTGAAGCACTGCTGGGGAGTGTGCAGGGATGAAGTGGAAATCTCAAGTTACAATGCTTAGAAACTTTATTGATTTTTTTTTTATATTGAAAAGCATTGACTTGCTGTAACATACACCAGTATTGAACAGTACCTAACTCAAACATTTTGTCTCATATGAAGTTGATAGCTGAGCTGTTTTTTTTTTCAGATTTGTGTAGACATTGTGACAAAGAACACCTTGTACCTATACTAAGGATATAGCATGACATATACAGATACCAGACATGTAACAAACATCATCCCTATCTCATAGTACTAAGATGGTAAAAGAATAATTAAATAAGACTACCAATGGTTGATCATAATGGTCATTGAAGCGGTATAAATAACATGAAAATAAGACTGTGTGAATCTCAAATCCTGGGAATCAGAAACACTTCTGTCCCAATAACTATCTCCAATATAAAATTCCATTTTCTTCATGCTCCACAGATGGAACCATTCAAGTAATACAAACATATAAATTTCTTTCTGAGAAATGTTCCTTTGCCAATTACACAGTAGATCTAATACATGTTAAGGACAAGATCATGACATAGAGTATTTTCATACTTGATAGTAAATCAATGTCTATCCAGTGACTTTCACATAATAGGTATAGTAACAGGACAAACCAAATGAGAACACATATATAAGACTACAAACAGTCTAACCTAACTGTAATCACATCCCAGATGTAAAGTGATAGAATTTCACTATAACTGCACAGATATCTCAAGTAAACTTTACACCAACTCTAAACATTTTCTCAACTTTTTACAAAATCATCAGCACAACGAGAATATAACATTACCAGCACAATGAGAGTATTATATCCCAAATATAATGTAACAGAGCTTCATTATAACTGCATAGACCTAATAAGTAAATATCACGCCAACTCTCCTCAAAATTCATACATATGTTAACAGAGCTTAGTTACAACTGCATAGACATAATAAGTAAATATCATGCCAACTCTCCTCAAAATTCATACATATGTTAACAGAGCTTCGTTATAACTGCATAGACATAATAAGTAAATATCACGCCAACTCTCCTCAAAATTCATACATATGTTGCATTGTCACATTTTCTGACTACCTGTATTCATTCAAACAACATAATCATTGACTTACTAGCTATTGGAGCACATGAATAGTGGAAGGAGGGTCAGTTTGGACAGAAAAGTGAGAGAGGATGTGACTTGAAAAGGAAAGGGTCACCCCAGCTCGGAGCCTTGGGTTCACCACCGCCAAATTGCAAAAAGAGTTTGCAACCTCCTGAGGAAAATGTTAGAATGATTTGAGGTTGTCATCATTTGAAATAACATCTGTTCTTACTGCACTCACACAATTGTTATGCTTGTCACTGAATGTTTCATCAGAATTCATAGCTTTCATAGAATCACACAATATTTTTGAATATCATTTGTCAGATATTTAATATTCATGCCACACAAACAGTCAGTCATATCATCTGCTTTTTCATTAAAATTTTCATGAAATAAATACTGTTCCTTCACATTGAAGGACCATATACTAAATTACTATGTTCATATTTTACTGGTACACAGTAGAAAATCACTAGACGATGAATCTTAATAAGAAAAACATATTTTTATTTATTTATTTTTTTTGGAAAATGCTGGTTTCTAAAAAAATTGTAATTAGTGTTGTTTTGTTCTTCCACATTCTAAATTAAATGCATGGTCAAGATATAGTCTTGTGTCTTACAAACTGCACACTGTCTACACTAGGATTGTAGAAGGATCCTAACTGCTCTTACTAACAAGATAGGATAGTAAAAGAGGAGTGATTCCAGAAATAAATATGGAGTCACTGGCTGGGGCAAGGCACATGGTGTATCTATGAAAGTACAACAGATCCCCTACCTATTAAATTTCACCACAAAACTACAGAAAAATGTTTCTGAGAGGATGTTCAGCCCCAGATTTTGCCTTGACTATACAATGCACAGAATGTATTTTCAACTATTTCAACTCCTCAAATCTCTGTTTAATTCATAATTTATGATGGACATAAGAATTCAATAAATATGTGATAACAAAAAATGAAAAAATGAAAATAAATTTCCTCTTATTGGTTATTTCACTTTCACTGGGTTAAAGTACTCACTGTAGAGTTTGCTAAAGTATACTGTATGATCTTGACTGTGTAAAGTAAGATGCATAACAAATAAATTTCCAATGGTGTGTCAAATGTCAAAGAACAAATATCATGATGCTAAATGGGTGATTAAGGTTGTCTGCACAATTTCAGCTGTGTCAGGTTCCTAAGTCCAAATAACAACAAATTCAATGGTCCTACATAAAAATCAAACAACCCCCAATCTATGCCAAGCATACACAAATGTTCAGATATACCCTTTTCAACCCCCACACTATGAATAGACAAAATATATGTAACAGTATGCAGATATTCACACATAAAAGAAATATGAATATAAACTACAAAAAAATATTTTACAGTATTAGCTTCAAATGTTTTAAGTTATCCAATTTCTCACTTCTCAGTATTTGAATTTGCAGAAAGCAGTCAACATTAACTGCACTTTTTGTGATTTGTAATTTTCTTTCAATTAGTGTTTTTGTTACTACTGTCAGAATATTCGTAGTGTGGCATGACAATGTGCACAACATGGATTTGTATGTGTGGCATAGAGTATACATTCTTCAACACAAGTTTGCTATTTGCTGGTTGTTTATTCGGTTTTGTGGTACTTTCATGAACGAGGCAATTGTTTTTGCAAAGTTCCCTCAAATCTGTCTGCAAGCTACTGATTTCAACACACACACTCCCTTCCTCCACTACTTGTACACATTCACTGATTGAATTACTATTAGGTACTTGTTCCAAATTTCCAAAACAACATTCCTGTCGTAAATGCACATTTTGACAAATTTCATTTATGACTTCAAACTTTTGATCACCATACTGACTTTTGCTACTAAAGTCACTAACTACACTTAGTACTTTATCACTAATTAGATCTTCTTTACCATTTTCACCAACATATTCAGACACAACATCACTGACATCAACTGGCAACATTAATCTATCTGGCACTGCTCTACTGGTTTCTAACTCATTACTTGAACACACGTCAGAATTTCCAGAATCGTTCAGCATCAAATAATCAATTTTAACTTCTACATGTACCATCCCATTCAATTCTGTAAGCAATATATCATCATCAACATCATTGTCATCATCATCAGAAACATTATCATCAGAAACATTATCATTGCACTTGATATTGTTTTTAACACCAAACTCATTTAGCTCTTCACACACTTCAACAACCTCAACACTGTGACCATTCTGTTCTAACACATCCTCGTTTATCTTACTGTTGTCTACTGGTATTTCTTCTGGAATTACACTGTCATTCTCATCTCCATTGCCAAGCACATGAACATCAGCTTCCACACATACAGCACCAGTATCAGCTTTTTCACTTGTGGGGATCGAGATGTTACGTACGGTAATATCAAACCCAACATTAAGTATTCGCTCGTTTATAATGAACTAACTTTATTCTGATCATGTCGGTACAAATACATCCGCTCGACTACAGAGTTCGGAACACACTGAGATCAACAGTTTTCAAAGAAGTTCGTTCTCAAAGATGAGGCAGTCGACTCTGGTCATTGATAACCACCACAGAGCCCCCACCGGTAGTGCGGAGCACAGGTGCCACCAGCGGAGGGAAGGAGGTGTGGAAGGCGTCCACAGGTTGACCGTGCCGTGATGCTGATGGCACAATGGAAGCAGAAGGTGGCGGCGTGTCGGTGGGGAGAACATTGTCGTGCCGAGGCTGTGCAGCGCAGCGGGGTTTTGATCCGATCAAAGGCGCAGAGTGCGTCAAAGATACGATGCGATGTATTGCCAAAGTATTTGCCGGCGAGCACCGCATTAAGTGCAACGTATCCAGTAACAGTTTGTTATTGGCCATATGACATAAAGGGGCAAGCATGCTGTGGCTTAACAGGTTGCGTATTAGATGCCGGATGAGCAACACTTGCGGTAATGACGGGAGTTATAGAAGCGCATGATGTCGCAGCAGGGGAGAAAACAGCAAGCTGCACATGACTGACCTTGGCGGAGGATGACTTCGGTGTAGACAAAAGCGTCACCTCAGAGTTCGTGGACGGTGAGTGTGTTACAGAGGTAGATGGCAGGATGTTCCAAGCGGAGTTGACAGTGTCGGTGTTTTGATGTGCGAAACAGCCATGAGCGAAGGTTGGGGGTTGTGGCCGTGAGCCCTGTGCATGAGGCATGGTGGTGGCAAGAGGTGGTGTAAGGCGGACGTCGTCAGCAAAACCGTGGTTGGGGCAGGAAGGTGATGAGACATAATGTGAACGTGAAGACGTCGAATTGGCGGATGAACTACTGGTCTGTGGCAGAGAGGCAACACAGTTTGATGGAACTGTAACTGCGTGTGTGCTGTCACTGTCAGCACTGTGGTCGAGTCGTAAGGCTGCAAGCAGCTCGCGTGAAACTGCTGCACGTCGTGTGTCGGAGCGGAAAGATGCTCACTCATTGAAGCAGAAACTGCAGATGTGTTGGTCGTACATTGCGGAGGTAGTGAAGAGGGTGGCAAAGCAAGCGACACTGGAATGTGGCTATTTATGCCGTGGTACAGAAACGAAGTGTCTGTAACTACCAAGGAAAAGTGGCAGTGGCTTAAATAAGTTGCTTGTATCACATCAGTAATGTAGAATGTCCACTTGAGGTGGCATGCTGATGACAGTTGTGACATCTGGGACATAGATCCATGTAGCGTGATTGTCAGGGTATTAGTTGTAGCTGGTTGTAATGGCAAAGGATCGTCAGCAGTCGGAGGCAGAACAACGACAGGAGCATCTCGTTGCACGTCGTGCTTGGTCGGTGTCAGCATGTGTGACTGATCTTGTACCAACCAGTTGTATGTCGCAATTTGCTCATGTAGCTGTTGCAGTTGTTCAGGCAAAAATGCATCTCGTTGCATGTCGTGCTTGGTCAGCGTCGGCTGCAGCATGCGTAACTGATCTTGTACCAACAAGTTGTATGTCACAATTTGCTCACGTAGCTGTTGCAGTTGTTCAGGTGAAAATGTATGTCGTGAAGCAGTCTGCTGTGTATCACAGAGTAAGATGGGGTCGAAATCAGAATCTGTCCCTATCAAAGGGTAACCTGGCATACAAGACAAGGTCAGCGGCACAGTATTGACGTAACAGTTTCTAACAACCCTACCACAATAAAGGTCAAAATTTAAAAACGATTGTGATGTTGCTCACGCTGCTAAATACTGCATTTTTGGGCAACAACTAAGTTATTATGTGGCAGGTGTTATTAGAGCACAGTTAATGTCATTTCATGTAATAATGAATAAACTAGGCACTCATTTTTTTGTGTTTCCAACGCTGGTCTTGTCGTAAAATCATGGCTCAATTGTCAAAAATCTAGGTGGATATGATTCCAAGCTCGGATGCAAAGAGGCCTAGGTTTTATTCTGCTATATTCAAAAGTTTTGTAGATGCGCTTCACAAACCATTCTTGGAGATTACACTTTTGCTGGACAATGGTGATGTAAAAAAATAATCAGCACTCTGAAATTAAGTTACACTTCCTTTTAATTGCTTTTATATTCGTCTTTCCAACACGACGTCCACGACTTGACTTTCTCATGGTCCGACTCTCTAACAAGTTAACAACCAACTAACTATCGCTTATGCGTCCAAAAATCAGAGTTACAAGTACGTAAAAGATCATAGTGACCAAAGAAATAATACACATAAGAATAATATCATTGCAATATAAACATATCGATGTATCAAAAATGAAATCAAATCTGAATGTTGTCTCATAAATATGTTAACTACTTTACAGAAACACAGTAGAATATAGCTGGTATTGAGAGGTTCAGGTGAGGTGCCGTAATGGTTGCGTAATTCAAGTACCATTATAAGTTCGAGCAGAAGAGATCGTGTGTGTGATCGCGAATGTGAAACTCAGTACTCAGTGGCGGCGGAGTGGGAACACGTTCACTGCTGTATGAAGCATTGATACAGTTGAAATCGTCTTCTGGGGTGGGTGAACAAGTTGTGGGCGTGATTGAGTAGTGAACGGCAGTACGGTAAGTGTGTATAGTGTCAGCGAGTTGTTGACAAGATGCAGGTGCAGTAGCTGTGGTGGGATCGTATGTCACGCAGCTGTTTGTTTTGACTGGGTCGAGGTCAGTGAGTCAGCAGGCGGTAGCCGTGATGTCGCTGTCGGTAGCGATCAGGCAGAGTCGGTGCGGCTCAGGTGTTGTGTAGAGGGAGGCGTAGCACGTCCAGTGTTGCACTGAGAGAAAGCCGGCATTGTTGTCGGTGTAATTGGTGCATTGTCATTGATCGGTAGGGTGTTCCTGTGAATTTGACCAGGCATGCGATTTAGCCGTAGTTCGGAGTTTGTGTGAACTGGGATTTGCAACATAGTCCCCATTTGTTGCAGTCCATTGTTTGGCATGATTGTCCAGTATCAAAGCACTGCACAAAGTTAATGCATTACACAAAAGCAAGTCAAAATTGTCCAAATTAATCGGCAAAGGAGCACTGTACTGTCCGGAAGTGAAATTACCGATGCGTTGAGCGGGTTTCGACGGACGACGTGTGCGCCTTGGTCGCATTGTTGATGTGTGAGAAGGTGACGAAAGTTACCAAAAAACACGATTCACATGAGTCGGGAATTTACACACTAATCACGCATCCTATACACTGCATCCAGATACGGTGCGATGCGAAGTCGATGGACGTGGAAATCCGATGAAGGGTTGCTGCATTGTCTGTCCATGGCGATGTTCCAGTACACATTTCTGGCATCGTAAGCGGTGTTCGTGAGTGTCGAGGTCACCAGTGAGGGGATCGAGATGTTACGTACGGTAATATCGAACACAACATTAAGTATTCGCTCGTTTATAATGAACTAACTTTATTCTGATCATGTCGATACAAACACATCCACTCGAATACAGAGTTCGGAACACACTGAGATCAACAGTTTTCAAAGAAGTTCGTTCCCAAGGATGAGGCAGTTGACTATTGTCGTCGATAACCCCTACACACTCATTTCACAGTCACTCAATATTCTCACTAAACCATATTCATCGGATATGTTCTCATCACTATCTGTAACTATTGCTGCATTACTATTGTCAAAGAAATTTGTCAGAGTGTTTTCTTCTAATATAAACTAAGATTTTCTTCTATCTTTTAGTTCATCGCTGTTTTCAGACAAAAAATTTTCCCAAAATTCCCTATCAAACTTCATTCTATTCACTTTAGGTTGTGTTCTGGGTACAACATTTTGGTATGTCCTATTTGTGCTACTCCTTCCCCTTCTGAAGTTGAAGGCTCTGTTTCTATTTCTAGTGTCATCTTGCCTGTCATTATAGATTTCGTTTCTTTCCCAGGCTAAGTCTAATTTGTCTACAAATCAAAAAAATTCCTTAATAATGTCGCCAGACTCATAGGCCAGACTCCACTGTATCCTTTGTGACAATCTACGTTTTAAAGCATCTATTTGGATCATTTCATCAAGTGGTTTATCAAGATGTACTAAAGTTCATAACTGCTGTTCACAACAGGTTTTGATGTGACCATCACTGTGATTGAAATTTGTGCCATTCAAAAATTCTGACTTAATTTTGGCTTGTTTAGTTTCTGTTCATGTAAGCTCATTCTACCTCATTAAATGACATTTTGGATTTGATTGCTTGGTTTGCCCATGACAAAGCCTCCCCATCTAAAAACTTTTAAAAAAATTTAATTTTCAAATTATCACTCATTTAACATTGAAGTTATCTTTTATCTGGCACATAAAATCAACTGGATGTATATTTCCCTTCTCTGAAAATGTTTTTATGTTGACATTGTTCCACAATGGACTGTAACTACAGTAAGATTTCACCGCAACAGAATCTTCGATTCGTTGGAATTTAGGTATGAAGTTCGAAATTTTGCCTAAACAAGTGTCTACATCTTCTTTTAATTCTGTGAAATTCTCATTTGTGATTTTAGTGAAATTTTGTATACAGTGGTCTGTTTCTGTGAATTTCTTTATGAAATCTTTGTTGAGCTCTTTCAATTGTAACACTTCTACAGTAGCAGCTTTTTCGAAATTTTCCACGGAATCTAGCCGCTCTTCAAAATTTTGGTGTTACTGTTTCAAGGTAACAATTTCCCTTCTATAGTCGACACATTTCTGGTATTCTCATCTACTTTTTACCAACACCCCTCTAAACTCTCTTTTGGCTAGCAAATTTGATTTGCATGTTTGTCTAATTTTTTACCAATGTAATCAAGCTTTTGATGAAAAAAAATTATGTTTATCAAACGATTTTTTAATTGTCTTTTTCTGTTCTTCCATTGATCTGTTTTGTTCTTCCATTAATTGAACTAACCTATTCAAGGCTGATACATTACATTCAAATCCACAAAAGGGTGAACATACACTATTGTGAGCACTATCCTCTCCCATGTTATCTATTTCCTGGTTCATTGCATTAATACTTGTATTGTTATCAGTAACATCTACACTATTTTCCATGTTTCCATGAACCTCCCCATTATTGTCAACTTCCCTATTGTTATTAACCTCCCTATTATCCTACATAATAACAATGCAGATGAAAAGCAATTTCCAAAAGTAAAAATTCAAATAAGTTTTGTAGTACAGTTAATTTTTCCATGTTGTGTTTTACATAAGCATATCTAAGTTCTTCTTTGTAGTGTTGTTCACTCTGGTTGTTGTCCAGTCATCACAAAAAGGAACTTCCAGAATACTTCAATAAACAAATTAACTCTGAAACAAAATACAAGATTAGTTTACAGAATTACACTGCATCCCAGCTCATCCACCACTTAAAACGTTACTATGAATTAATTCTGATTATAGTTAAAATACTCATCATTGCTGGCAATCTGTTGCAGCAGAAGTCTTAAGCTCTCAGAAACTGTAAAAATTTTAACTTAAGAAAAGTTTAAATTAAAAATCAATTTTGTACTGTGTTTCAATATATTTATTATACTTTCAAAACAAAATTATAGTATTATTACAAAAGCAAACAATATTTACAATACGAAAGGATCAGCTACATGCTCATTGCTCAAAAACCAAAACCAAACTGACTTCCTATGCCAATATGGCTCTAACTATTTATACTTTCTTAACAATCCTGAACAATCCTCAGCATTGTTTAAAATGATTTTTTAATTAAGTAACACTTAAAATTAAAATATAAAAACTGAAAATGCTTATATAAACTCATGATTGCTCCAGAACAGCAAGTACAATTCTATATTAGTTTGTGTCCATTATTTTATTTGGGTATAACTTCTCGAATATGAAATTACAATAATGCATTTTCATATTTTATTAATTACTAGAGGTTCTATCCATGGAAAATGTTCCCTTCATTTACAGAGCTTCTACACATTAGTGTAATTAAGATTCCATAATTATTTTCTTTGTAGCTTTTCCACACGTATGTATTTCCATACACCTCTATGTCAGAAATTACTGTTTATGGTTAAAATTTGTGTGTTTAAATGGGTTTCAATTAGACTGTTATGCTTCAATTTCTTACAGGTTGTCTGAATACAGCGAATTTACATATTCAGTAATAATATGAGATGAAATAAAAATAAAATGCAGGAGTGATAGTTAGTACATACATACTGTACTTCAGAGACATAAATTATTTTGTTTAACAATAATCTGAGTATCCTTCAAATGGAATAGATGATAGGTTCTAACCTGTAAGTAGTAGTATGATCATTTGATTCCTAAATGCTTGCATTAAGTTTATTTGATCTGAAACTAAAACACAGACTAATAGCTTCTATTTTACTTAGCATCATCTTGGGTAAGCACTTTTATCCCTGGTATTTAGAATAGGCCACCAGTATTTGCCTAGAAACTTAAATTTTCTAATTGAAATATTTTGTAAACTAATATATTATTCTATTAAAAGTACAAATTTTTGAAAACAGGAAAATTAGTGCTGTGAGCCCAGCACTAGGCCGGCTGCTGGTGGCCGAGCGGTTCTAGGCGCTACAGTCTGGAACCGCGCGACCGCTACGGTCGCAGGTTCGAATCCTGCCTCGGGCATGGATGTGTGTATTGTCCTTAGGTTAGTTAGGTTTAAGTAGTTCTAAGTTCTAGGAGACTGATGACCTCAGATGTTAAGTCCCGTAGTGCTCAGAGCCATTTGAACCCAGCACTGGGGATTCAAAGGGTTACATTTTAAGATCCAGAAACTCTGGGATGCTTGTGATGAAAACAATTTTGTTCAGTGTTAGGTTTTGAAATACACAGTTTTCAGAAACAATGTATGTTCTTTGTAAGGAACAAAATCAGAACTTTCAGGTAAGATAGGTCAATCATAAAACAGTCAGCTATTAGAAAAGTTGATTTTTCAAGGGCATGTGGTTTTCACAAATAAGAAATTCTGAAAATCATAAAGTGGAGTCACTTTGGCTCAGTTTTTGCCTATCTTTTTATATGTGGGAAGAAAATGAAGGATAGTGGCAGAGAGAAAATTTCAAATAAATTTTTCTAGTATTGTCAAAGACATGTACCATCAGTTAAAAAAGGTATTAAACAATTGCATCATGTCTCTTGCTGTGGTACCATTAAAGGAAGTGGGCCAATGTTACCTGCACTTGGTGCTACTTGGACCCACTCAGTCGTTTCTTCATAAAAAAAATAATAATATAACATTGCAATAAAGTAAATTCAATGAAATATTTCTAGAGCAGACATTTGGGAGTATGAGGACAAATCCCCTCATGGGCCCAGCATAATTTGCTGAATACAGGCTTGGTGACTCCAGGGTTCCTGAGCTGGGAACTGGGGGAACTGGTAAGTGCCACCAGTCCCCTGTCACCGTAAGCCCTGAGCCTGCTTCAGCAAGCACCATGCAGTACGATGGTGGAACAATGTGTGTCACAAGGGATGGGGATCTTGGCTTGACCACCCAGATCACAAGGAAGGTGAAAACCTCTGTGAAAAATGCCTCAGTGTGCTGTGTGTCGATGAGATGCATGGCTGTTGAAGTGGAGCAATCATTAGAAGGCAACGTCTGGAGAACTTGCACACCTCAGTTGTATAAGGCTTACCAAGACATGCGGGGATCTGTCTAGATGGTCTTTTATTTCCCTAGCTGCTTGTTGGACCAACATGGATCCTTCAAAAACTTCTCTTCTTCCTCCCAGCGGAAATGGTAGGCCGCTGGTAGGTACCAACACCCAATCAAACAGAAAGGCTCTTGTAGCCAGTCTTCCAGACTTGGGCATTACACAGACCCTGTCAGTATTGAGTAATAGAACACATGCTGCTGGCCAGAATGAGTTTCTTATAAACAGAAAGAGAGGAGCTTTGAGAAAGTTTCACTTTTTTATACAGAAAGGGTTACATGGAATTGTTGGAAGCTTAAAATCTGTCAAGCACTTTCAAAACAGGATCCTGTTGGTAGAAACATCCAATTCCTAACAGGTGAAGAACATCCAGAAAGGTCAGTGCCTTGGGGAATATGCAATAGAAAGTAAACTGCACGACACCTTGTGTTGTGACTTACAGGGATCTGGTCAACATTCCTGGAGAAGAAGTTAAAGCTGAGTGGTCCCAAGAAGGCTTTGTTGATGTATAGAACATAATAAAATAGGTGGATGGCAATCTTGTGAAATCCAACTAATTTATACTGACTTTCAGCAGCACAAAACGTCTAGAACATGTAAAGGCTGGTTTCCTTTGCCTCAGAATGCGGCCTTATTTTCCTAACCCAATGCACTGTTTTACATGCCAGCACTTTGGGCACACCACTTTATATTGTAAGGGAGCAGCCACATATGGTAAATGGTGTAAGGCCACGCATGAAGGTGTTGGGTTGTTCATTTCCTCCTAAATGTGTAAAATGCTCTGGTGATCACCTTGACTGGAGTAGGGACTGCAGCGTATTCCTTGAAGAAAGGAAGATACAGGAGATCAAAACGACTAAGTGTCTCTTGTACGGTGAGGTCAAAAAGATCTATAAGGCCATGCAGCCCCTTGAAGTTTGCTACCTCCTTTGCATCTACTATTAAACAACCAGTTCAGAAGACTGATGCTGCTATCCAAATGGAGGTTGACAGAGTCAGCACTAGCACCTGCATCTGACAGTGCACTTGTGCCTCTGCAATTCCTTCAAAGCCCACTCTTCTCCCAAAACATCAGACTAGTCTGTTGTCACTAACGTTGCAGAGCTTCCTGCTCCTCCAGTGGTTCAGTCTGGTCCACTGTCCAGCAGTGCCACTATCATTGCCACGGTTTTGCCTCTGAAGTCTACCCACAGCAACAAATCAAAGGCCAAGCATCCACTACTGATGGTCAGGAAGTAAACAGTCCAAAAATGTCGAAGTCATACTATCTGATGTCTCTCTTGACTCTTTGGTAGAGCTAATGGAGCTCAGTGTCAGTCTGGGGTAATCATCTCACCCCAGTGCTGAGACTCCACTCATTACAGGCTCCCCTCCATAGTGGAAAGACAGATGAGAGTGCAACAACCATGATAGATGGCTCCCATATTGCAGTGGAACATTAGTGGGTTCAGGACACATGTGGAGGAACTGAAACTGCTAGTGCAAGAATGCCCCCAGTGTCTGTGTTTACAAGAAGCACATTTCAAAAGCACTGACCCCTGTATGCTACAGGGCTATACCCTTCATTCAAAGGCTGACCTCACAGGAGAAAGAGCCAAGGGAGGTGTTGCTGTGTTTGTCAATAACATGCATCACTCCTCTGCTCTTCCCCTGGCTGCTGACCAGCAAGCTGTTTCTGTCAAAATTCATGGGTGTTGGAGGATCACTGTTTGCTCATTGTATCTATCTCCGCCAGATGCAGTAGGCTGTGAGGTTCTCATAGATCTTGAGAAACACCTCCCATGACAATTTCTCCTACTAGGAGACTTCAATGCCCATCATGTCTTGTTGGGCTCAACCTCTACTTGCCTTCAGGGTCAGGTTTTGGAGAGCCTCATGATGTCTCATGAGCTGTGCATCATAAACACAGATAATCACACTTATTTGTGCACTGCTACTGGGTCATTATCAGTCATCGACCTCTCTCTCTGCTCTCAAGCCCTCTCAGACTCTATTCAGTGGAAGGCCATTGACAACCTTCATTCCAGTGACGACTTCCCACTCTGCATTCACCTACTGGGTGGAGCACTACCTGAAGAGAATCCACTATCATGGAAGGTCAGCAGGGCTAACTGGATACTGTTCAGCCAGCTGCCTATGTTTGAACATCACAACAGCATCCAGGGATGGGTAGATTACATCATACAAGTGATCCATAATGCCACTGACTTATTCATCCAAAAGTCCTCAGGTCATCTTATGAGGCAACCAGTACCTTGATGGACAGATGAGTGCTGCTCAGCCATCCAGGACTGTTGTGCAGCTCTTTGATGATTTAAATGGTGCCCTACAGGAGGCAACGTCATAGCCTTTCAGGTTGTGAGAGCCAAGATTCCAGTTGTAATTAAGGAGGTCATGACAAGTGTTCCTGGACTCTAGCAACCATTCCACTGGTTCTACAAAAGTATGGGAAGCCATCATGAGGATTTCTTGTAAAAGATGTTAATTAGCAATCGCAGCAGTGCTGGAAGAGGGCTGTCTTCAAACAGCACCTGGAGACATCACTGAGATGCTGGCAGAAAATTTTGCACAAACTACTGCCAACACCAACCAGGTTCTGCCACTTCGTTGCTACCAAGGACCTGTAGAGAGGGGAAAATTGGACTTCAGATCCACCAATTCTGAGTCTTACAACTGCTCTTCTCCATGTGGGAACTGGTATTGGCCATGTCTGAGACTCATGATACTGCTCCTGGTAACAACCAAATCCAGTACTGCATGCTTTCACATTTGTCACCAGTGTCAAAAGAAATCCTTCTCAAATGTTTTAATTTTATATGGCAGGCAGGTCACTTCCCCAACTCATGGAGAGAGACACTTTTATACCTCTCCTCAAATCAGGAAAAGACTGCACATGACCCAGTAGTTATTGGATTGTTACCTTAATGAGATGTGTAAGAAAGACCATGAACCAAATGGTTAACCGTCATCTGGTATGGTTGTTAGAGACCAGGCAACTCCTTAGTTGCTCTCAGTGTGAATTTTGAAGATTTTGGTCCACTGTCAAAAGCCTGACCCTGCAAGAATCAGCTATTCAGCAGGCTTTCCTAAATATACTTCACTGTATGAGCATATTCTTTGTTATCAGTAAGGCATTCGATGCAACTTGGAGACACTCTATTCACACACAACTCTATCAATGTGCCTTTTGTGGCCACCTCCCATACTTCATATGGTCTTTCCTGTCTCAGTAGTCTTTTAGGCCCTAACTTGCTGGCTCGCTGTCAGATCGTTTTGAGCAGGAGTATGGTGACCCTCAGGGAAGTGTTTGCCATTCTGATAAACAGTATCATATGTATGGAACCTTGCCGTTGGTGGGGAGGCTTGCGTGCCTCAGCGATACAGATAGCCGTACCGTAGGTACAACCACAACGGAGGGGTATCTGTTGAGAGGCCAGACAAACGTGTGGTTCCTGAAGAGGGGCAGCAGCCTTTTCAGGAGTTGCAAGGGCAACAGTCTGGATGATTGACTGATCTGGCCTTGTAACAATAACCAAAACGGCCTTGCTGTGCTGGTACTGCGAACGGCTGAAAGCAAGGGGAAACTACGGCCGTAATTTTTCCCGAGGGCATGCAGCTTTACTGTATGATTAAATGATAATGGCGTCCTCTTGGGTAAAATATTCCGGAGGTAAAATAGTCCCCCATTCGGATCTCCGGGCGGGGACTACTCAAGAGGATGTCGTTATCAGGAGAAAGAAAACTGGCGTTCTACGGATCGGAGCGTGGAATGTCAGATCCCTTAATTGGGCAGGTAGGTTAGAAAATTTAAAAAGGGAAATGGATAGGTTAAAGTTAGATATAGTGGGAATTAGTGAAGTTCGGTGGCAGGAGGAACAAGACTTCTGGTCAGGTGACTACAGGGTTATAAACACAAAGTCAAATAGGGGTAATGCAGGAGTAGGTTTAATAATGAATAGGAAAATAGGAGTGTGGGTAAGCTACTACAAACAGCATAGTGAACGCATTATTGTGGCCAAGATAGATACGAAGCCCACACCTACTACAGTAATTCAAGTTTATATGCCAACTACCTCTGCAGATGACGAAGAAATTGAAGAAATGTATGATGAAATAAAAGAAATTATTCAGATAGTGAAGGGAGACGAAAATTTAATAGTCATGGGTGACTGGAATTCGAGTGTAGGAAAAGGGAGAGAAGGAAACGTAGTAGGTGAATATGGATTGGGGCTAAGAAATGAAAGAGGGAGCCCCCTGGTAGAATTTTGCACAGAGCACAACTTAATCATAGCTAACACTTGGTTTAAGAATCATGATAGAAGGTTGTATACATGGAAGAACCCTGGAGATACTAAAAGGTATCAGATAGATTATATAATGGTAAGACAGAGATTTAGGAACCAGGTTTTAAATTGTAAGACATTTCCAGGGGCAGATGTGGACTCTGACCACAATCTATTGGTTATGACCTGTAGATTAAAACTGAAGAAACTGCAAAAAGGTGGGAATTTAAGGAGATGGGACCTGGATAAACTGAAAGAACCAGAGGTTGTACAGAGTTTCAGGGAGAGCATAAGGGAACAATTGACCGGAATGGGGGAAAGAAATACAGTAGAAGAAGAATGGGTAGCTTTGAGGGATGAAGTAGTGAAGGCAGCAGAGGATCAAGTAGGTAAAAAGACGAGGGCTAGTAGAAATCCTTGGGTAACAGAAGAAATATTGAATTTAATTGATGAAAGGAGAAAATATAAAAATGCAGTAAATGAATCAGCCAAAAAGGAATACAAACGTCTCAAAAATGAGATCGACAGGAAGTTCAAAATGGCTAATCAGGGATGGCTAGAGGAAAAATGGAAGGATGTAGAGTCTTATCTCACAGGGGGTAAGATAGATACTGCCTACAGGAAAATTAAAGAGACCTTTGGAGAAAAGAGAACCACTTGTATGAATATCAAAAGCTCAGATGGAAACCCAGTTCTAAGCAAAGAAGGGAAAGCAGAAAGGTGGAAGGAGTTTATTGAGGGTCTATACAAGGGCGATGTACTTGAGGACAATATTATGGAAATGGAAGAGGATGTAGATGAAGATGAAATAGGAGATACGATACTGCGTGAAGAGTTTGACAGAGCACTGAAAGACCTGAGTCGAAACAAGGCCACCGGAGTAACAAAAATCCATTGGAACTACTGACGGCCTTGGGAGAGCCAGTCCTGACAAAACTCTACCATCTGGTGAGCAAGATGTATGAAACAGGCGAAATACCCTCAGACTTCAAGAAGAATATAATCATTCCAATCCCAAAGAAAGCAGGTGTTGACAGATGTGAAAATTACTGAACAATCAGTTTAATAAGCCACAGCTGCAAAATACTAACACGAATTCTTTACAGACGAATGGAAAAACTGGTAGAAGCCAACCTCGGGGAAGATCAGTTTGGATTCCGTAGAAATGTTGGAACACGTGAGGAAATACTGACCTTACGACTTATCTTAGAAGAAAGATTAAGGAAAGGCAAACCTACATTTCTAGCATTTGTAGACTTAGAGAAAGCTATTGACAATGTTGACTGGAATACTCTCTTTCAAATTCTAAAGGTGGCAGGGGTAAAATACAGGGAGCGAAAGGCTATTTACAATTTGTACAGAAACCAGATGGCAGTTATAAGAGTCGAGGGACATAAAAGGGAAGCAGTGGTTAAGAAGGGAGTAAGACAGGGTTGTAGCCTCTCCCCGATGTTATTCAATCTGTATATTGAGCAAGCAGTAAAGGAAACAAAAGAAAAATTCAGAGTAGGTATTAAAATCCATGGAGAAGAAATAAAAACGTTGAGGTTCGCCAATGACATTGTAATTCTGTCAGAGACAGCAAAGGACTTGGAAGAGCAGTTGAATGGAATGGATGGTGTCTTGAAGGGAGGATATAAGATGAACATCAACAAAAGCAAAATGAGGATAATGGAATGTAGTCGAATTAAGTCGGGTGATGTTGAGGGTATTAAATTAGAAAAATGAGACACTTAAAGTAGTAAAGGAGTTTTGCTATTTGGGGAGCAAAATAACTAATGATGGTCGAAGTAGAGAGGATATAAAATGTAGACTGGCAATGGCAAGGAAAGCGTTTCTGAAGAAGAGAAATTTGTTAACATCGAGTATAGATTTAAGTGTCAGGAAGTCATTTCTGAAAGTATTTGTATGGAGTGTAGCCACGTATGGAAGTGAAACATGGACGGTAAATAGTTTGGACAAGAAGAGAATAGAAGCTTTCGAAATGTGGTGCTACAGAAGAATGCTGAAGATTAGATGGATAGATCACATAACTAATGAGGAAGTATTGAATAGGATTGGGGAGAAGAGAAGTTTGTGGCACAACTTGACCAGAAGAAGGGATCGGTTGGTAGGACATGTTCTGAGGCATCAAGGGATCACCAATTTAGTATTTGAGGGCAGCGTGAAGGGTAAAAATTGTAGGGGGAGACCAAGAGATGAATACACTAAGCAGATTCAGAAGGATGTAGGTTGCAGTAGGTACTGGGAGATGAAGAAGCTTGCACAGGATAGAGTAGCATGGAGAGCTGCATCAAACCAGTCTCAGGACTGAAGACCATAACAACAACATGTATGGTAAGGAGTCCTATACAGTACCCCTTATTTGTGAATGATTTTGCTGTTCTGTGTTCCTCTTCCAGTGTTGCAACAGCAAGCCATCTGTCGCAACTTACAGTTTGGAGGTTATAGGAGTGGGCTGCAAAGATGGGTTTTTCTGCAGATATGTGTGTGTTCATTTTAATCACTCTTGGCATGTTTTTATTACCTGTCTTGACTATGAGGGACACTACTCTACATTTTAGTGACTCAGTGAGATTTCTATGCCTCAGTTTTGATTCACAATTGTCAAGGTTGACACACCTGAGAGTCCTGAAAGCCAGAATCCTGAAGGCACTGAATATCTTAAAGTGACTTAGTCACAGGTCTTGGGGAGTGGACAGGCATGTCTGCTTCAGTTTTATAGGCCTTTTGTGTGTTCTCATCTGGACTATGGGTGCACGATATGTAGATTGGCAAGGCCTTCTTATTTGAAGATCATTGACACTGTCCACCATGAAGGGATTCGGCTGGCCACGGATGCTTCTAGTACCAGTCCCATACCCAGTCTCTGTGCTGAGGCCAGGGAATGCCATTCACCATCCACCAGTAGCTCCTCATGGTGTGTCAGGCATGTAAGCTCCTCACAGCTTTGACTTCACTCGTATACCATACTGTTGCTTGTCTGCTTCTGGAATGGCTTTTCTCCAACTGTCCTCAAGCCACAAAGCTGTTTGGGATCTGTGTGTAGCATGTACTGGAGTCACTTGGTGTGGAACAAGTACAACCCCAAATCCATGGTTTTAACTGTCTGCCATCCTGGTTACAGTAGGGGCCCAGCATAATTTTAGACTTAGTGCAGTAGGATAGATATTGCACTCCTGCTTCTTTTTTTAATGCTATACTTTCTATCTTTAAAGATGGGGCTAAGCAGGGGGACTCCATTGGTTGCTCTTTCATTTTCCTGGATCTTGTCCTCAATGTCTGATTGCCTCAAGAATTTACTGTCTTTGATGGAGAATTGTATGTGATATTGTGGACACTGGAGCAGATGAGACGTTCTTCCAGTGCTAAATTTCTTATCTGTTATGATTCTCTGAGTGCCCTTCACTCTCTCCAAAGCTTGTACCCAGCAAATAAAGTAGTTCAGAATATCCAGGATGCCCTCCTCCAACAACAGTGACTGGGGAAGGAGGTGTCTTTCTGCTGGGTACCAAGGCACATGGGTATTGAGGGGAATGGAAGTGCAGATGTAACACCCAAGGAGGCATGTTGTGATTCTCAGTTCTTTCAATGTGCCATCCCCCTGCATGCAGTCACCTCATTGTTGAGGTACAAAGTCATACATTGATGGGAAGATGAGTGGCTGGAAATGACCGACAATAAGCTCCATGTAGTAAAACCCACAACTTAGCAATGGGATACCTTCTTCCAGCCATTTCAATGGGAGGAAGTCTTTCTAACTCATCTTTGTATCGGCCACAGCCCAATGATGCATGGATTCCTGCTCTGGCAAGAGGATCCTCCAGTGTGTGGTGCTTTTGGTGTACAGATCTTTGCGTGCCACATTTTATTAGACTGGATTTTATTTTTCGACCAGTGGGCCACAGCGGATTTGCCACTGGGTCTGTGCTCTATTTTAAGTAATGTCCAAATGAATTTGCTTTGAGTTTCAAAATTCTGTGAACAGTCCAATACTTTTCCCAAGATTATAGGGAAATGGTCTTACTGTATTCAAAGAGTGACTGGCTCATCCATGTTTTTTTTTTTTTTAAGTGGTCAGCCAGTCACATTTCTCTGTGCATTTCTTTATCTCCTCTGTCATTTTACTTGTGTTTTAACCTCCTGTATAGAACATTTTACTATTTTTTCAATGTCTTAGAACATATATTGACATTTTCACTGTTTTATCCACATTTGTTTCTTTTAATGTGTGTAAGGGTACTCATAAACTTGCCATTAAGTGCCCATAAGCTACACACACACACACACACACACACACACACACACACACACACACACACATGAGGAACAAATAAAGCATTGCATTTTTGAAGGGAAGGACAGGGAATATTGAACTTATTCACAAAGTGACACAGTAAACAAGCAGGTGTAGTATATTTCATCAAGTGACTATTTAATTTTTGACTTACACGTTACTCAATGGTAACTATATGCTGATAGATACTGTACTGTATGGATGTGAACCTTATCATGCAAATTACAGTACTGAAGCTCTGGTACTTCAAAATAGCCATATTTTGCTAGTTGGACTGACACTTTTCATCAAATCCTCTGAAGAATAAAATAGTGTATCTTTTTGTTCTGACCATTTGCAACAGGACATTGTCTTTCCCATACAGTTCACTTTAGCAATATTGTCAATCACCTCAGTCCCAATTCCAGAATACTCTACTTTTTTGTACAAAAGTAGCATATTACCTAACTGCTAATTTACATTTCAACATTTTGTGGAGCTGGACATCATCTTGCACATCAGAGAAACTTTCAGAATCACCATCAGATTCTAACACCAATTATTCTTCGTTTTAGGGTTACTTTGACCCAGGCTAAGGTAACCACATATTTTTCAAAAATGTGTACTATGTTATAGATGCATTAAATATATTATCCAAACTGAATGTCATACAAATGACAGTATCTCACCTTATTACCTAGTACTGACACAATGCAAAATTACACTCATTGTATTTTTAGCTAACTGGTGTGAACCTTTCAGACAGAAGTTATTGGGGTGTAATAGCTGTCAAAATATATATGATCAACATTGAGTCCAGTGCTGCAGACACAATATTACCACAGTCTAACATAACAATTATGATACTCCAATTTTTTTCTGTTACCTGCAGCAATGGTAGCATCCCAAGCAGTCAGCAAGCCACACTTCTGAATACCATATAAGATGAATGTGAAACTAATGTTTATATTGATTTGTTACATAGTTTTTACAATGGAGAGTATATGTTGTGCCATAAAAATCGACAATGCATAAAAATGGCACTACGCTTGCCACTATTTAGTTTCCTAATGACACTAGGAGATACAAAACAGTACAATGCTGTACCATTTATTTACCATTCTCTTGTAAAGTACTGACATTTACTGAATAATGTTGTTTTCCTTTAATAACCAAAAAATGCTGGTAAACACTATAAGATCTGACTTTTTGCAGAGAGACTTCATATATCTACTGGACAAAGTACAGGTTTGTTCACTACACTTTCAGCCAAAGCAGTGAATGTGGAATGGAAGAAATCCACATGGGATTTAATACCTACACTATTTAATAATGAAAACAATCGATTATTGAAAAATTATTTAATTGGATAGATAAAAAATCTACTCACCAAGCAGCGGCATAACACACACATAAAAGACTGTTGTGAGTGTCAAGCTTTTGGAGCCAGTGGCTCCTTCTTCAGGCCAAAGAGTTGAAGGGGAAGGAAGAAGGATGAAGGGAAAGGACTGGAGAGATCTAGGAAAATGGGTAGATTTCGGGAAAGTCACCAAGAACTGTGGGTCAGGCAAGGCTTACCATACAGGATGGGAAGGAAAGACTGATTGTGGGGACTGCATCGGACGAGATTTTAAAACCTGTGTGCTTGAAGGTGTAAGACAGGGTAATATTCAAGACAGAGATTACTACTAAAACATCATGCAAGAGTTAGTAAGAGTGAGAAGCTAAGCACATTGTACATAATAGAGGTGGGAGGGAGCAGTGAAAAAATAGATGAGAAAGACAATGAAAGATGTAGACAACTAAAATGGAGTGAAGCAAAGAGAAGTTAAAGTGAAGAAAAGCTGAGACGGAAGGAATTAATGTTAATTAAGGCCATGTGGGTAGTGAGAACCAAGGACATATTCTAGTGCTAGTTGCCACTTGCAGAGTTCTGAGGAACTGGTGTCTGGGGGAAGAATCCAGATGGCCCATGTGGTGAAACAGGTGCCGAGAAGCTGTACAACAGGATATTGTGAGTTGCCAGTATATACCCTCTGCCTATGTACATTCATCCTAATTGATAATTTGATGGTAGTCATGCTGATGTAGAAAGCTGAACAGTGTTTACATAGTACAAACATAAAAAAAAAATGTTTTGTGTCACCTCAGTTCCAAGAGTTCTGGAACCTGTACAGAAAATTGGAATAGAGATCAACATAAACACCATTTCCACCCTTTTTGTTGCACATGAAAAGCATGTTGTACCACCATACAGTGTGACCTTAAGAGCTTCAGAGGTGGTGGTCCAGATTGCTGTACACACTGGTACCTCTAATACCCAGTAGCACATCCTCTTGCATTGATGCATGCCTGTATTCATTGTGGCATACTATCCACAAGTTCATCAAGGCACTGTTGGTCCAGATTGTCCTACTCCTCAATGGTGATTTGGCGTAGATTCCTCAGAGTGGTTGGTGGGTCACGTCGTCCATAAACAGCCCCTTTCAATCTTTCACAGGCATGTTCAATAGGGTTCATGTGTGGAGAACATGTTGACCACTCTACTCAAGTGATGTCATTATCCAGAAGGAAGTCATGCACAAGATGTGCATGATGGGGGTGCGAATTGTCATCCATGAAGATGAATGCCTCACCAATATGCTGCCGATGTGGTTACACTGTCGGTCAGAGGATAACATTCACGTATTGTACGGCACCTTCTATGACCACCAGCGGAGTATATCAGCCCCACATAATACCACCTGAAAAGAGCAGGGAACCTCCACCTTGCTGTACTCGCTGGACAGTGTGTCTAAGGCGTTCAGCCTGACGGGGTTGCCTCCAAACACATCTCCAACGATTGTCTGGTTGAAAGCATATGCAACACTAATCGGTGAAGAGAATGTGATGCCAATCCTGAGCAGTCCATTCAGCATGTTGGTGGGCCCATCTGTACCACATTGCATGGTGTCTTGGTTGCAAAGCCTATTGCACACAGTTTCAGTCATAACATGAGATCCTGTTGCTGCATGAAAAGCATTATTCAACATGGTGGTGTTGCTGTCAGGGTTCCTCCAAGCCATAATTCATAGGTAGCAGTCATTCCTTGCAGTTGTAGCCCTTGGGCAACCTGAGTGAGGCATGTCATTGACAGTTCCTGTCTCTCTGAATCTCCTTCGTGTCTAAACAACATCACTGTGGTTCACTCCGAGATTCCTGGACACTTCCCTTCTTGAGAGCCCTTCTTGGCACAAAGTAACAATACAGATGCAATCAAACCACAGTATTGACCATCTAGGCATGGTTGAATTACAGACAACACAAGCCGTATAGCCCCTTTCCTGGCAGAATGACAGGAACTGATCGGCTGTTGGACACCCTCTGTATGATAGACACTACTCATGCATGGTTGTTTATATCTTTGGGTGGGTTTAGTGACATCTCTGAACAGTCAAAGGGACTGTGTCTGTGATATAATATCCACAGTCAATGTCTGTCTTCAGTAGTTCTGGGAACTGGGGTGACACAAAACTTTTTTTGATGTGTGTAGCTCGTGTATGACATGTCATTTCGCAGGTGGCTCTCCCTTTGATAATATATGTTTTGCCAGTTAAGAGGGCTATTGTAGGTGGTGGTAGGAGGGTGCATAGGGCAAGTCTTGCAGCAGGGGCCATCACAGGGGTAGGAGCCATAGGGTAGGAAGATGGGTGCAGAAGGAGCATAGGGCCTTACAAGAAGATTGCAGAGATTGGGAGGGCAACGGAGAGCTATTCTAGGTGTGGTGGACATAATTTTAGACAGAATAGATCGCATTTCATGGCTTGATTTTAGGATATCATGGCCCTACTGAAGTAGGTGATTAATACATTCCAGACCAGGATAATACTGATTCAACAATGGTGTGTTCCGAAGCTGTTTTGTGGAGGGATCAGTAGTATCAGGATTGAATGTGATGGCCCAGGAAATCTGCTTTTTAACTAGGCTAGTGGGATAATTACATGCAGTGCGGGCTGAGATGAGAATGTTGGTGTACTGCTGTAAAGAGTCTGTGGGTATTACATGGTGTAAAACCATAATAACACACTTTTGCAGTCGAATGAACATTTATTTTAACCCTGAACAAAGCAATTACAAGAGAGGCTATCGAACATGGCATGCAGTGAGACATAGACAAAGTGAACTAAATGTAAAGTCAAAGAACATCAGTTCAAAGACATGGCGCTTCATGCCAGAGGTGCTACAGAGTTCCCCCCCCCTCCCCCCCCCCCCCTACGCTCCCCCCCCTACGCCACCCCCCCCCCCCCCCTTGGCAGTGCAGAGCATAGGGGTGAAGCAAGCTCATGTCAGCACAAAATCCTTGTGCCAGTGCAGCAGATGAAGGCAGCGTCTGGCGCGTGAAGTGGGCACATTGGAAGCCGCATTGTACAGCTGCTGCTGAGGTGGTGGCATCAGCGGGGCAAGGTGCCAGTGAAGAAAGGCTGGCTGGGGGCAGTGGAACATGGCTCAGAGATGGACAACCCAGGTTTTAATCAGTGCACTGAAACCATAGTCGATCGTCCATTGAGTACTATAACAAAGGTATTAACTCCGCGGCATAAGATGCGGTGCGGACCGGAGTTGGTGGTTGCAGAGCCATCCATATTGAGTTGTCTCATAGCATGACAAATTCGCATGACACCAGGTCTTTGTGTACAGACACTGGTGGTGTGGAATGAGCATGAGGTGGGGGTGGGCAAAGGCGAGCAACGTGTGCATGCACTCGTTCTGCGAGGGCCAAAAGATCAGTTGCACGGGTGGGGGTGTGTCCTTGATGAATTCAGCTGGCAGGATGAGAGGTTCTCCATATAAAATCTCTACCAGCAAAGCATTCAGGTCTTCCATGTGGGCAGAGTGGATGCCAAGTAAGACCCAAGGAAGAGCCTCAGACCAAAGTCCACCATGGTGCATAAGTGCAGCTTTAAGAATTCTCTGCCATGACTCAACCAAGTTGTTCACCTGCGGATGATAGGCTGTCGTGTGAAATTTGGCTGCTCCTTACAGCTCACACAGTTGAGCGAAAAGTGAGGACTCAAATAGTCATCACTGGTCCATTGTATGTGAAAGTGGGCAGCCAAATCTCTCCACCTATGCCAATAAGAAAGTGCGAGCATGGTATCTGCAGTAATGTCAACCAGAGGAACCACTTCAATCCAACGGGTTATGCAGTCAATTACAGACAAAATGTATTTGTACCCCTCAGACGGGGGAAGAGGATTGACCACATTCATGTTCACGTGCCGCAGGCGGCCACTGGGGATGTCAAACTGTCCTAAAGAAGGCTGCACATATCTGCCCACTTTACTATGTTGACAATGGACACACATGTGTGTCCAGGAGTGGCAATCATGCCACATGCATGGCCAGATGAAATGTTCAGTCACTAGTCTTGTCATTGCCCATGTCCTGAGGTGGTCCAGATTGTGTAAAGCATTGAAGATCCCGCACCGTAGGATGCACAGCACTAAGGGGTGGGAGTTGAGGTTTGATGGCAAGCAAAGACTCGTCATCCGAAACCAGTCATTGAATGTCCACACCCTCAGTCTGAAGTCACGCCAGTTCATCTAAGTTCAAGGGTGTGGAGATCACCGAGATACGAGACAGATAGTCAGCTACAACATTTTCCACACCATGGATGTAACTAGTGTCCGAAGAATGTTGGCAAATGAAGACCATGTGTTGGAAGTGTTGTGGTAGTAGATCCTTTGCCAAGTTGCATATTGCATCAATGAGGGGTTTATGGTCTGAGTGGATAGTGAAAGGACACCCCTCCACATCGCTCCTGAAGTGGGTACGTACAGGGTGCATGACAGTTGCGAGCAGCGCCCCCTTATGTTGCATGGGTAAGCTTGGAGGTGGGGTTGTGTGGAGAGGATGGGGGATGTAGCTGAAGGCAAAATCATTGTCATCCATGACAGACGGTGTTGGTGACGAATGATTGCATAGGCCTGATCGGCCATGCATAGACAAACATTGGGAGGATCTGCTACGTGAGATAGTAGGTATAGCTGTAGATCCGAAGGAAGCTTGACCATCCACAAGATCCACAGTGCAGCGTCTGATAGAGCTTGGTTGTCAATCAATGTAGAAGAAACCAGTTCCACAATTGTTGCCAAGTATGAGTCACAAACACAAGGATCTTCAACACATTTGCTTTTGAAGCAAAAGTGATTACACTCACAAAAGTATTCCTGTGTTAGAAAGATGAGTTAAGTGTAAGAATGGGCCAGTCATTAGACCCCATAAAAATTTTGTGATTGTCAAATAAAGTGCTTGTGATAATAACACCAGACAACAACAGAAATATATGCTTCTCATGTCTATATTCTCCTGCTTTCAGTGGAATAAGCTGCAAATATGCAGATGTTCGAAAGTATTTCTTCATGAATAAGTTGTACCTTATGTCATTGAATCAGTGTGATCCAGCTGTTTTTACATGTATTTTAAGATAATTCATATCTATTGTTAATTTACTACCACATGGAATTTCAAAAATATAGCGACTTTTCATTAATTAAGTATGAAATAATTAAATAAAAAAGCATTATCCTTACAAAGCATGTGAATGTTTGTTTTCTTATCACTTGAAGTGCTAGTCTCACTCCAGTTGTTAAACAGTAACAATTTTCGCACCAGAGAGTGTCTTGGCTGTATATATTAAACTATGATATTACTTCAGGAAACTCATAACCATCCAGATCATTATGTGTGCATTTCAAATGCATACTGCCTTGTTTACACCATGCTAATGAGGTAATTTTCATGAGAAAAACAATTTTAAATTTTTTTGCAACCAGTGGGTCAAAGTTACCCACAAAGGGCCAAAGTGACTGTAGTGTACAGTAATTCTTTGAATTAAATTTTTCTGTTTGAACTATTTATTATGGGAAGGAGAGCAGAAAATAAAAAACAATATTCCTATTAGAGGTTATGTTAGATCAAGAGCAGCTATCTCACTTTACTACATTTCAAATTGTATTTTCAAGATGTCCTTTTTCAAACAAACTGCCTTTATTTTGCTTATTGCTTTGTTTTTAATTTACAGTTAAGTTCTTTTTATATTTAAAAAAAAGGTGTATTTTTTCTTTTGCAGAATGTAGACCAACACATGTCAGCAGATATGCTAGTGTTACAAGACTTTGAGGTCATTTTTATAACTATGTTGCACATACTTCCAAATTCCATTTAAAATATATTAATTTTTAAAATGTACAATTATTGTAATACTGTTTTTTAATGACTCCATGCAAAATAATTAAATACATGCTGGTAAGTTAAAAATTACAAGGAGGTGGTTGAAGGGTCAGTTTTAGGGGATGAAATTCCAATTACTACCACCATTGTCATTTTAAAGAAGAAGTAGAAAAAGATTATGATGAATAAACCTATCTTTTGTAATTATTAATTCTTTCCTAATTGTGAGAGGGCACTGGAATTTGAAAGTATGAAAAGGAAGAGAAGGAAAAATAGTAGGTGAATATGGACTGGGGAAATGAGTGAAAGAGGAAGCTGCCTGGTAGAGTTTTGCACAGAGCATAATTTAATTATTGTTAACACTTGGTTTAAGAATCATAAAACAAGAGAGACCTGGAGACACTGGAAGGTTACAGATTGTTTATATAATTGTTTGACAGAGATTTAGTAACCAGATTTTAAATTGTAAGACATTTCCAGAGATAGATGTGGACTCTTGACCAAAATTTATTGATTATGAACTGCAGATTAAAACTGAAGAAATTGGAAAAAGCTAGGAAATTTATGAGATGGGATCTGGGTAAGTTGAAAGAACTAGAGGTTGTTGAGAGTTTCAGAAGGAGCATAGGCAATGGTTGACTAGAACAGGGGAAATGATTACAGTCAAGATGAATGGGTAGCTTTGAGATATGGAACAGTGAAGGCAGCAGAGAAACAAATAGTTAAAAAGACAAGGTCTAGTAGAAATCTATGGATAACTCAAGAGATATTGAATTTCATCAAAAAGGAGAAAATTTAAAAATGCAGCAAATGAAGCAGGTGGGAGGGAATACAACTGTCTAATAAGTGAGAGTGACAGGAAGTGCAAAATTGATAAGCAGGAATAGCTAGAGGACAAATGTAAGGATTGAGAAGCATATTTCAATAAGGAGAAGATAGATACAGCCCACAGGAAAACTAAAGAGGCCTTTGGGGAAACGAGAAGCAGCTGTATGAATATCAAGAGTTCACATGGTAAACCAATCCTAAGCAAAGAAGGGAAACCTGAAAGGTGGAAGGAGCACATAGAGGGTCTATACAGGGGAGATGAACTTGAAAGCAATATTATACACTGAAGCACCACAGAAACTGGTATAGACATGCGTATTCAAATACAGAGATATGTAAATAGGCAGAATATGACATTGTGGTCGGCAATGCCTATACAAGATAACCAGTGTCTGGTGCAGTTGTTAGATCAGTTACTGCTGCTACAATGGTTGGTTATCATGATTTAACTGAGTTCAAATGTGGTGTTATAGTCAGTGCACAAGTGATGAGACACAGCATCTCCGAGGTAGCAATGAAGTGGGGATTTTCCCATACAGCCATTTCACTAGTGTACCATGAATATCAGGAACATCAGATCTGTGACATCAGTGCAGATGGAAAAAGAACCTGCAAAAATGGGACAAACGACAACTGCAGAGAATTGTCCAATGTGAGAGAAATGCACCTCCAGTCTACATTTTATATCCTCTCTACTTCGACCATCATCAGTTATTTTGCTCCCCAAATAGCAAAACTCCTTTACTACTTTAAGTGTCTCATTTCCTAATGTAATTCCCTCAGCATCGCCTGATTTAATTCGACTACATCCCATTATCCTCTTTTGTTTTTGTCGATGTTCATCTTATATCCTCTTTTCAAGACACTGTCCATTCCATTCAACTGCTCTTCCAGGTCCTTCACTGTCTCTGACAGAGTTACAATGTCTTCAACAAACATCAAAGTTTTTATTTCTTCTTCATGGATTTTAATTCCTACTCCATATTTTTCTTTTGTTTCCTTTACTGCTTGCTCCATATACAGATTAAATAACATTGGGGATAAGCTACAACCCGGTCTCATTCCCTTCCCAACCACTGCTCCCCTGCATGCCCCTCGACTCTTATAACTGCCATCTGGTTTCTGTACAAATTTTAAATAGTCTTTCACTCCCTGTATTTTACTCTGCCACATTCAGATTTCGAAAGAGTGTATTCTAGTAAACATTGTCAAAAGCTTTCTTTAAGTCTACAAATGCTAGAAACATAGGTTTGCATTTTCTTAATGTATTTTCTAAGATAAGTCATAGGGTCAGTATTGCCTCATGTGTTCCAACATTTCTACGGAATCCAAACTGATTCTTTTGGGACTGGAAATATTGCAGCCCTGGTAGACCAGTATCTCCAATCAATCACACAGAGATACCCATCCATGCAGAAGACATCAGAAATTTCTTGGAAGGTCTTTGAGTCTTTTATTGTCACGCATTTCATGACTGAAAACAACAGTATGAAGTGTAATGTGCCACAGAATGATGTTATTGACAATATTTTATGCACTCCTGTACAGAGACAGCCCTTGAGCAATTCCTAGCACCTGCAAGCAGGCAACTCCTTGTCAACCTTCAGTTGAGTGGCACTATGCTACTGCCCTTGCATCTGTTTGTGGGCATGCAGAATCTGTGGCCTGTCAGAGTGGTTGCCTGCCTACAGGCACTTAAAAAACAGTCTAGTGTTGTCTCTGTACAGGCACATTTTTAAAGTGCTTAACAAAGGTTTGTAGGTTCACTGTTGGTATTGCTGTGTTGACACTGAACTGGAGAGATTGAGATTGGCGGGGGGGTCTTAGAGGGATCTTTGCCATTTTATTCAAGCGTGTAACAATGTCACACCCCCTACCCTGCACCCCCCTGCTCGACTCCCAGTGATCATGCTGCAGAAGGGTGCAAAAAGGGATAAATAACATTTACTGCTTCAGATCATGTCCAAGTTTTATTGAATGTTTTTGAAAGGTTCCTTGTGTTCCATGGTATATACTAGAGCAGAAACTGTAGTCAAGCCACAGTAAAAAGGGACTGGATCACATTCAAAGATGCTGCAGTCGCATGATGTTCTCAGAGAAGGGTTGAATCATCTGGGGATGTCAGCAGTGTGAAAGGTTGTCAAGAACATAATTTTGTTGCACATGATACTGGAAACTGTCGTTTTCAATCACAAAACCTGTGTAAATGTCTCTCCAATGGAAGGGATGGTTTTTTTCTCCTGAGGCTTTTTCATGTTGATAGCCAGTAACAACATATCTAAAATGTTTATCTTGGCCAACCATAAGAAAACTACATGAATTCTACTCTGGGTGTTGCAGTTCTGACCAACATCACAGAGGCATCAAGAGAGGGGGTGAGATATGTGTAAGATGGGTATGATAACCTTACAATCATATAACATGGCCCTGGTGGCATTGGGCAGAATTGCGGTGACATTTCATGTCAGTGCTTAAACCTCATGTGAATATCTGAGCTCTGGCCTTGCTGTTCGATGCCTTGCCAAATCTGAGGGCGATCTTCCAAGGTGCCACACTTATGCACCATTGCAGAGGAAGGTTTTAGGGACCTTTGAGTCAAATTTCACACTTCTGCATGACAATGGGAAATGTCACAGGGTTTTGAAAATGTGCTCTTCTAATTCCTTTGTGCAGTGTACTTTGCATTTAAGGACCTTGTCTGCAAATAAATTAGAGAGCAGCTGCAGGAACTGGAATGGTCCCATCCTATGACACCCCTTCATTGGGCTGGATGGAAGAAGTACTCCTCGACATCCAGATACAGCTCCTCCCACCCCCTGTGGCTTTGTACAAATTAAGCAATAACATCATTGTGCTCTGAGCATGTGGTAAGCAAAAAGTTCTCTAATTCCTGCAACAGTGTAACTCCAATTCCCAAACTTCAATTCATCTGGTGCTTTCCCAAGTCCTTGACATTGACCATCATGTCATGAAAGTACATATCCAAACCTCACTAAATATAAAACCCACCAACAAGCAACAAGACTTTGCATCCTCCTACCTCTGTACTAAATATACATAAAGATGCTCCTTTTTTAGCTACATTTTTACTCTCTCTCTCTCATTCTCTTCGTGCTTTCCTGTCTCCTTTCCCACTTTCATACTAGTTCTTCACTGCACTCATCTCTTACTCATTATCCATATTTTCTTCTTGCTCATTCATCTATCAACTTTCTATTGAATGTATTTTTTTAACCACTCTCTCTGACCTCCTCCCCCCCCCCCCCCCAAACCCCCAAATCTTTGTCTCCTCTCATGCTTGACCCAACTCACCTTTATTCCCTTCTTCCGGAAGGACTTAAGGAAAGCAGTTATCAATCTAAAAAGGGCTATTTTGAACACCAAAGTACACTACTGGCCATTAAAATTGCTACACCAAGAAGAAATGCAGATGATAAACGGGTATTCATTGGACAAATATATTATATTAGACCCAAGTGTGATTACATTTTCACACAGTTTGGTTGCATAGATCCTGAGAAATCAGTACCCAGAACAACCACCTCTAGCCATAATAACAGCCTTGATATGCCTGGGCATTGAGTCAAACAGAGCTTGGATGGCATGTACAGGTACAGCTGCCCATGCAGCTTCAACACGATACCACAGTTCATCAAGAGTAGTGACTGGCGTATTGTGATGAGCCAGTTGCTCGGTCACCATTGACCAGACATTTTCAATTGATGAGAGATCTGGAGAATGTGCTGGCCAGGCCAGCAGTCGAACATTTTCTGTATCCAGAAAGGGCCGTACAGGACCTGAAACATGCGGTCGTGCATTATCCTGCTGAAATGTAGGGTTTCGCAGGGATCGAATGAAGAGTAGAGCCATGGGTCGTAACACATCTGAAATGTAACGTCCACTGTTCAAAGTGCTGTCAATGCGAACAAGAGGTGACCGAGACGTCTAACCAATGGCACCTCATACCATCATGCTGGGTGATATGCCAGTATGGCGATGACGAGTACATGCTTCAAATGTGCGTTCACCATCATGTCGCCAAAGATGGATGCGACCATCATGATGCTGTAAACAGAACCTGGATTCATCCGAAAAAATGACGTTTTGCCATTTGTGCACCCAGGTTCGTCATTGAGTACACTATCACAGGCACTCCTGTCTGTGATGCAGCGTCAAGGCTAACCGCAGCCATGGTCTCCAAGCTGACAGTCCATGTTGCTGCAAACATCGTCGAACTGTTCGTGCAGATGGTTGTTATCTTGCAGATGTCCCCATCTGTTGACTCAGGGATTGAGACGTGGCTGCACATTCCATTACAGCCATGCAGATAAGATGCCTGTCATCTCGACTGCTAGTGATACGAGGCCGTTGGGATCCAGCACGGTGTTCCGTATTACCCTCCTGAACCCACTGATTCCATATTCTGCTAACAATCATTGGATCTTGACCAACGTGAGCAGCAATGTCATGATACGATAAACTGCAATCGCGATAGGCTACAATCTGACCTTTATCAAAGTCGGAAATGTGATGGTACACATTTCTCCTCCTTACACGAGGCATCACAACAACATTTCACCAGGCAACACCGGTCAACTGCTGTTTGTGTATGAGAAATTGGTTGGAAACTTTACTCATGTCAGCACGATGTAGGTGTCTCCACCGGTGCCAACCTTGTGTGAATGCTCTGGAAAGCTAATCATTTGCATATCACAGCACCTTCTTCCTGTCAGTTAAATTTTGCATCTGTAGCATGTCATCTTCATGGTGTAGCAATTTTAATGGCCAGTAGTGTACTTTACCAGGCATGGTTCTGTTGGAGGTAGTATGTTGTTGCCTTCTTTCAACCTTTGAACTGCCTTATCCAGCCAGTTATAGGGAGACCTACAGTTTAATGTGGATCCCAAACCATGGTGGAGCTCAGCATTTTTCACATAAGACAATGTTGCTGTAAGTGAAAGAAGTTGTAAATGACAGTTAAAGTCCTATAACTGACCAGAGATTGATCCCAAGACCTTTGGATTTGTAGTCTGGCACTTGACTGCTAAGCCACTGAGCCAGATTGACCTTACACTTCCAAAAGCAATGCATAATTTGTTCGTTTTCTTTCATCGGCCATGTATATCAGCAGTCTTAGAATTTCACCCTCTGAATGTATGTAGTGGCCAACCATCCTGTCTCCCTGTAATTTGCAGTTTTTTCAATCAATATTCCTTTTGACATAAATAAATAAATAAATATTGTAAGAACATTTGGTTTGTTTGGATAACTATTTTTTCTGAAAATACTGTGTAAGACAATAAAAATCAAGAAATTAGCTTAATATATTACTCAGTCTTTCATTTTTCAGGCTGGTGATACGGATACGATGTGATGCAGCTATAGCAAAAAGCTGCCTGGGGAAGAAATTTGGTTGTGACCCAGAGAGAGAGGCACCACATCTAATGAATGTGGCGCACTCATTAGGACTAGAGATTGTGGGTGTCAGTTTCCATGTTGGTTCTGGCTGTGATGATCCACCTGTTTATCACAAAGCTATTGCAGCATCCCGAAAGGTTTTTGACCATGGGGTGTTTCTGGGTTTCTCCATGAAACTAATTGATATTGGTGGTGGTTTTCCTGGTGAAAAGGGTTGTTCTTTAGACAGGGTAATATTATAAGTCTCTCACTTGTTAGAGAACTTCTTCGTTTACAGAAACCTTGCATAATTTTTTCTCTACAATAAGTACAAAATACTTGCAAAAGCTTATTTTATATTTGCTGTATACACAGTGTTGTTTGCTATTTTTCAAGCACACATACATTTTTTTGGATCTCATTCTGAAGTAGAACTTTCACATATAAAGAAATTCACTACACAGTGTTGTGTAACATATAATTTTTCTTTCAATTTTACAGATAGCACAGGTGGTGAATAATGCTCTGGAAGAATTCTTTCCTGATTGTGGCACACAAGTTATAGCAGAACCAGGGCGCTTTTATGTTGCTTCTGCTTACACACTTGCTGCAAATGTCCACTCCAAAAGAGAGCTTAGTAATGTAAAGGATGGATCCATAACGTCAGTCATGTACTATATAAATGATGGAGTATATGGTAGTTTTAACTTCATATTGTATGCACCTGCAAAAGTGACACCAATTCCTGTTAAAGTAAGTTTGATACAGTTTTTGCACAATTATCATCATTAATATTGTGTGAAATGGGTGAATCACATCTTATAATTTCCCTATGCTGCTTCTTGAAAGTAAGGAAACAAATTAAAATGAATGAAAAGAAATTGTGCTCTAAGTAATTTAAAATTTATTCACTGCTTCTTTCATTTCAGCATCTTCTTGCCATGCTAATAGTCGGTTTCAGAGTTATGGATTTACTTTAGTTATCTTAACTTTAAATTTTATTAATATATCACTTAGCAACAACGTACGTAATCATTCAGATCAAATCTATTTTAACTGGAATTACTTTTAATCTGAACTACTTCTGCTTCAGTTCTCAATGCACACCAGAATCATTCAGTTATTTGTTTTGTAAATGCATACATAATAAATACAGTGCATGTCATAATGGAAAATTGAGGTCCCATCTGTGCTACTTCATCATACTGGGATTGTGTTTATGCCTCACTGAAAATGTGCGCTTAGTTTGATAATCAGGCATTTTCCAAAGAATAATAATATGGCACTATAGCAAAATAGTGTGTAAAAACTTTTATCATATTCTGTGGGTAGTATTACTGCTTTTCAAGATCTGTTATACACATATATGTGCATTGTGTTCTTCTTTATAAAATACATTTGTTTGTGTAATTAATGGTTTGGTGTACTATATGGCTTGTAACTGGAATAATCATTTCTAATTAAAGCCATTTCAGCAGCTTGCATGCTGTGTTTCTTAAGTCAAACTGTTAAGTGTACTGTAATGAGTGCACATGGAATGTAATGTTGTGTTTCTGATGTTGTTGCTGCTGCCATCGTTATTGTTGTGTTGTTGTTGATGATGAAGGTGATGAAGAGAAAACATGTAACATAGTCCACTTCTCTTAAATAGCACACAACTTAATGTTCTTGCCCAACAGATTTATTATGGTCAACATTATCAGAAGCTTTCACTTTATAATGCAGTACAATTTTTTATTGACAGTGCACATGATTCTGTTTCTTCAGCTGAATCTAATTCTAGCTCACCAGGAACCTTATGCTCTGTAAGTCACTGCAAAATCTATAGCAAAGGTTACTTTTACTTCTCTACTATACAGAGTGAGTCACTAACTATTGCCACCCAGAATAACTCTGGAAGTATGATAGTAGCTGAAAACTTTCTGGGATTGATGTTGCTTAGGACAACAGGGTCCATAATATGACTGGTTGTTCGTTTCTAGGTGGGGTGGCATCAGAGATATGAAGGTCAACTTTGTTTTTCTTTTTTTAAATAGGATGGTATAGTTTGGTACTTATTTTCTGATAAGGGCTATTGAAAGGAATCCATTGATGTGTAATGTAAGGTCTTAGAAAGCCAGCGGTCACAAAGGTGGCATGAGCATCAATTTACAGAAGGTGTTCAAAGTGATGACTGTTGGTATCAATGCACTGCTTCAATCTTCTTATCATGGACTGAGTGGTATTCCTTGTCACTTCAACACTTATCGAAGCACATGCTCTGACAGTTCTCTCTCATGTGTTGTTGTTGTGGTCTTCAGTACTGAGACTGGTTTGATGCAGCTCTCCATGCTACTCTATCCTGTGCAAGCTTCTTCATCTCCCAGTACTTACTGCAACCTACATCCTTCTGAATCTGCTTAGTGTATTCATCTCTTGGTCTCCCTCTATGATTTTTACCCTCCACGCTGCCCTCCAATGCCAAATTTGTGATCCCTTGATGCCTCAAAACATGTCCTACCAACCGGTCCCTTCTTTTTGCCAAGTTGTGCCACAAACTCCTCTTCTCCCCAATTCTATTCAATACCTCCTCATTAGTTATGTGATCTACCCATCTAATCTTCAGCATTCTTCTGTAGCACCACATTTCAAAAGCTTCTATTCTCTTCTTGTCCAAAGTATTTATCGTCCATGTTTCACTTCCATACATGGCCACACTCCACACAAATACTTTCAGAAACGACTTCCTGATACTTAAGTCTATACTTGATGTTAGCAAATTTCTCTTCTTCAGAAATGCTTTCCTTGCCATTGCCAGTCTACATTTTATATCCTCCCTACTTCGACCATCATTAGTTATTTTGCTCCCCAAATAGCAAAACTCCTTTACTACTTTAAGTGTCTCATTTCCTAATCTAATTCCCTCAGCATCACCCAATTTAATTTGACTACATTCCATTATCCTCGTTTTGCTTTTGTTGATGTTCATCTAATATCCTCGTTTCTAGACACTGTCCATTCCGTTCAACTGCTCTTCCAAGTCCTATGCTATCTCTGTCAGAACTACAATGTCATCAGTGAACCTCAACGTTTTTATTTCTTCTCCATGAATTTTAATACCTACTCTGAATTTTTCTTTTGTTTCCTTTACTGCTTGCTCAATATACAGATTGAATAACATTGAGGACAGGCTACAACCCTGTCTCCCTCCCTTCCCAACCACTGCTTCCCTTTCATGCCCCTCGAATCTTATAACTGCCATCCGGTTTCTGTACAAATTGTAAATAGCCTTTCGCTCCCTGTATTTTACCCCTGCCACCTTCAGAATTTGAAAGAGAGTATTCCAGTTAACATTGTCAAAAGCTTTCTCTAAGTCTACAAATGCTAGAAACGTAGGTTTGCCTTTTCTTAATCTTTCTTCTAAGATAAGTCGTAAGGTTAGTATTGCCTCACGTGTTCCAACATTTCTACAGAATCCAAACTGATCTTCCCCGAGGTCTGCTTCTACCAGTTTTTCCATTTGCCTGTAAAGAATTCGCGTTAGCATTTTGCAGCTGTGATTTATTAAACTGATAGTTCGGTAATTTTCACATCTGTCAACACCTGCTTTCTTTGGGATTGGAATTATTATATTCTTCTTGAAGTCTGAGGGTATTTCGCCTGTCTCGTACACCTTGCTCACCAGATGGTAGAGTTTTGTCAGGACTGGCTCTCCCAAGGCCATCAGTAGTTCTAATGGAATGTTGTCTACTCAGGTCTTTCAGTGCTCTGTCAAACTCTTCACACAGTAACTTATCTCCCATTTTGTCTTCATCTACATCCTCTTCCATTTCCATAATATTGTCCTCAAGTACATCGCCCTTGTGTAAACCCTCTATATACTCCTTCCACCTTTCTGTCTTCCTTTCTTTGCTTAGAACTGGGTTTCCATCTGAGCTCTTGATATTCATACAAGTGGTTCTCTTTTCTCCAAAGGTCTCTTTAATTTTCCTGTAGGCAGTATCTATCTTACCCCTAGTGAGATAAACCTCTACATCCTTAAATTTGTCCTTTAGCCATCCCTGCTTTGCCATTTTGCACTTCCTGTTGATCTCATTTTTGAGACGTTTGTATTCCTTTTTGTCTGCTTCATTTACTGCATTTTTATATTTTCTCCTTTCATCAGTTAAATTCAATATTTCTTCTGTTACCCAAGGATTCCTATTAGCCCTCATCTTTTTACCTACTTGATCGTCTGCTGCCTTCACTACTTCATCCCTCAGAGCTACCCATTCTTCTTCTACTGTATTTCTTTCCCCCATTCCTGTCAGTTGTTCCCTTATACTCTCCCTGAAGCTCTCTACAACCTCTGGTTTAGTCAGTTTATCCAGGTCCCATCTCCTTAAATTAGCACCTTTTTGTAGTTTCTTCAGTTTTAATCTACAGTTCATAACCAATAGATTGTGGTCAGAGTCCACATCTGCCCCTGGAAATGTCTTACAATTTAAAACCTGGCTCCTAAATCTCTGTCTTACCATTATATAATCTATCTGATACCTTTTAGTATCTCCAGGATTCTTCCATGTATACAACCTTCTTTTATGATTCTTGAACCAAGTGTTAGCTATGATTAAGTTATGCTCTGTGCAAAATTCTACCAGATGGCTTCCTCTTTCATTTCTTCCCCCCAATCCATATTCACCTACTATGTTTCCTTCCCTCCTTTTTCCTACTCTCGAATTCCAGTCACCCATGACTAATAAATTTTCGTCTCCCTTCACTACCTGAATAATTTCTTTTATCTCATCATACATTTCATCAATTTCTTCATCATCTGCACAGCTAGTTGGCATATAAACTTGTACTACTGTAGTAGGCAGGGGCTTTGCATCTATCTTGGCCACAATAATGCATTCACTATGCTGTTTTTAGTAGCTTACCCGCACTCCTCTCTCATATATTGTGCAAATAGTAAATATTCGCTGAATACGGCATATCCATCTAATGTCCCATTGACATGTAAACACCATTCGATGGTTTCACAATGCAACACTAATAGGAATGGCAATACTAGTACCGTTGAATCAAGAAAATGTGAATGATGTCTTCCTTCGAAGAACAAGTCGATATGCTTGTCATTTATGGAGAATGCCAACAAAATTCAGTGAGAGCTAGATACTTATACACTGAAAGATATCCTCAACATACTCACCCTACAAGTCGTGCATTTAAATATGTGTATGGTAAATTGGGAACAACCTAGCAATGAAAAACCAACATCATATTAAGGCCCCCATTGTCCCAAGGAACTTTTGTCCAACAAACTTTTCAGCTCCTGCCATATTTTCGGAGTTATTCTTGGTGGCAATAGTGAGTAACTCACCCTGTATATTATATTTTCATGCTGTTACATTCATAGAGAAAGTATAAAAAGAATAATAGATTATATAGGACTGTAATTAGCCTCATGTTATTTTAAAGATTCTTACAAGGGTGTAATATGTAGTGAGTCTCAAGAAATTCCTAAGTTCTTTTCAGAGAATGACTTCTGAAAATTTTTTGAGTGTCTTTTCAACAGGTAATAATCATTTTTCTCTGACTATCTGATAGTTTACATATCCTGTTATCATAATCTGCAATGGATCCCAGCGTACTTATATATGGTTAAAGACTGTTTTGGTGTATGTCACACAAGTGGTTAATGAGAAACTTATTTCATTATACAGCTGCAGTTTACTATTATTTTGCCAATACCATCGATGAATTGAATTGACCTGCCTTCACCTACAATAGAACAATGTGATCAATCCATCCAAATGTTAATTCTCTCAGTTTTTTTCAACACTGATGCCAAGTTATTAGTATATTGTGAAACTTTAATACTACATAAAATCAGTCATATGTGCAGATGTGCACTGATTATGAGGGCACTGAAATGGAATGCCATAAAATTAGGTTGAAATACTAAATTATATGATCTGATATTGGTTCACTGATGATTATCACTACACAGTTCCTATGTTGAACCATTATGTGGATACAAGAATCACATATATATAAATAAATGAACACTGAACTGTGGAAACAACTGACAATTCCTGTTTGAGGAAGGTCAGCTAGATGGTGGATCCATCAGATTTAATATTCAATGAGTGGGAATACTCATTTCCTCAACAGTCTGTCACAGGTTGCTAAAACAATAGAACAGCACTTGCAATTGGGAAAAGCTGCACATCATTTCAACCTTTAAGAGGAGTCACAGAAGAGTTGCATGAAATTACACCCTATCTCTTTGATGTCAATATCTGGTATAATTATGATAAACTCTCTGTGCTCATATATGATTACTTTTCTTGAGACCAAACACTTCTTATGGATTCTGAATTTACCGATGATTTGAAACAAAGCTTCTTTTGTTCATTCAGAAGACCCAGAAGGCTGCAGTTAGTGGAACCCAGATTAATGCAGTGTTGCTTGACTTCCAAAATGTTTTCAGTAAAGCTATGCTGTGTCACCTAAACAAATTATATGCATGAATAGTCCATGGGTGTACTGCCAGTCCGTAGTGTCCAATGGGAACAATATTTCGGTGATCAGACATGTCACTATCATCAGGTGCGCTGACAAACAGATCTCCTGAGGGCGGGCGGTCATATTAAATCCCCTCCCCTCACGAGGCATTCTCTCGGCGGTCTGCACCCGTGAGTCAACGGTCGGTTAGACAGTGGTGATTGCGACTGTGGTGACATCATTGTAATTGCCTCGTCTGCCCTAGTCACCTGTTCATTTCATTTGATGAGCATCTTTTTAATTAGATTCAAAGCTGGTTCCTATGCCCTGCTGAGGTTGTAGCCACAATGTCGGTTGATGAGTCCATCCCTGGTACAAATTTCAATAGCCTCTCTAATGATGCTGTCCCAATATTTAGATGTCTGTACCAAGACCCTGGTATGTTGATAGTCCATTTCTTGTTTTTCAATCAAACAGTGCTCTGTGACCGCCGACTTGTTGGGGTACCCAAGTCGAGTGTGCCTCTGATGTTCTCGGCAATGATCTTCAATGCTGCACACTGTCTGTCCAATATAAGTCTTTCCACATTGAAATAGAATCTGGTATATGCTGGCCTTCCGCAAACCAAGATCATCTTTGACACTTCCCAATAATGCTCACGTTTTATTTGGTGGGCAACAGACAGTTCCTACTCGGTGTTTCTTCAATATTCATCTTGTTTTCCCCGATAGTGCGCCAGTATACGGTATATAGGGAGTGGCTGTCTCTTCCTCCATGACTTCTTCCATCTCCACACGCTGTACTGTAAAGGTGGGGTGGAGAGCACATCTGCTCTGCCATTCCGAGTACCCGTTTTTCGGGAATACAGTTTTGAGGTGTTCCAGCTCTTGGGGCAGACTCTCTGCATCAGAGATGATGCACACCCTGTGCACCAGTGTTTTAGCACCCCATTCCTCTGCACAGGGTGGTGGCAGCTGTCCACTTGCATATACAGGTCGGTGTGCATTTTCTTCCTGTATACCCCATGGCCCAGTGTGCCATCTGCTCTTCTTTTGACCATGACAACCAGGAATGGTAATCTTCCTTCTGCTTCAGTCTCCATAGTGAATTTGATGTTTGGATGTATGGAGTTCAGGTGTGTAAGGAAGTCTAGGAGCTTGTCCCTTCCATGAGGCCAGATCACAAATGTGTCATCCACATAACATAGAAAACAAGTAAGTTTCCATTTGGATGATGCCAAACCTTCCTCCTCAAAGTACTCCATATAGAAATTCATGACCACAGGCGAGAGTGGGCTCCTCATTGTGACTCCTTCTGTTTTTTTCATAGTATTCTCCATTAAAGAGGAAATACGTGGAGGTCAGAACATGCTTGAAAAGGTCAGTCGTCTTCTCGTCAAATTTCTGTGCAATAAGTGCAACTGACTATCGAAGGGGTACCCGGTAAATAATGATACAACATCAAAACTCACCAGGATATCTGAGTCTTTCAGCTGTAAGTCTCCCTATAACTGGCTGGATAAGGCAGTTCAAAGGTCGAAAGTAGGCAACAACACACCTGATTTCCATACATCCGAACATCAAATTCACTATGGAGACCGAAGCTGAAGGAAGATTATATATTATATGTAATATTATAATAACTGAAATATTATAAATGATCTCGGTTTGCGGAAGGCCGGCATATGCCAGATTCCGTGTCAATGTGGGAAGACATATTGGACAGACAGTGCACACCATCAAAGATCGTTGCCGAGAACATCAGAGGAACACTCGACTTGGGTACCCCAACAAGCGGTCACAGAGCACTGTTTGTCTCTAAATCACGAAATGGACTACCAACATACCAGGGTCTTTGCACAGACATCTAAATACTGGGACAGCATCGTTAGAGGGGCTCTCGAAATTTGTACCAGGGATGGACTCATCAACCGAGATTGCGGCTACAATCTCAGCAGGGCATTGGAACCAGCACTGAGTCTAGTTCAAAAGATGCTCAGCAAAGGAAATGAACAGGTGACTAGGGCGTATAAGGGAATTACACCGACGCCACCACAGACACCAACGCCATTTTCTCACTGACCGCTGATGCGCTGGTGCGGACCACCGAGAGAACGCCTCACGAGGGGAGGGGATTTAATACGGCCACCCACCCTCAGGAGCTCAGTACGTCAGTGTACCTGATGATGGCAACATGTCTGATCACTGAAATATTGTGCCCATTGGTCATTACGAACCGGCAGTACACCCGTGGACAATTTGAGCAAGAAATACGCTGGGAGAAACTGAAGAATCACATCAAATTATATGCACATAGAAGATTGGAACAGATGTGCAACTTTATTGAAAACTTCCTATTAGGGAGGATCTACTCCACTATTCTTAATCCAGGTATGCCATTGTAGTATCCTCTTTGCTTCTCATCCTATATTCTATAATAGGGTCACTAGCCTCATTTCACCTTAAAAATCCCATGAGACAAAGGTTGACAATGTTAAAAACTTTGTTATGCTCTTGGATTGTTCCTGTCTAGAAGATTCATGGTTCTTTTATTGTGTCAGTGAGGTACTGGGAGTTATCAGTTCAATAAAATTGGCCACAACAAAACATATAAAAACATCTAAAGCAACCAAAAGAATGCTCTCTCCACTGCAAAGAAAACACATGGACTGAATTGGAACTACAAAATAGTGCTTATTTAATTTCAGTTAATTAGCAAATATTGTGGAAGAAGTTTTCACCATATTTAAAATTATTTGCAATGTTAGGGTACTGGTAGTATACATCTGAGTGATACTGCACCACTATCCCGTCTGCTACCAAAAACTCAGTAAGCTGTTTCCACTGATGTCTGCTGTTCACTTCTTTACTACTATATCCACCCATCAATCTGAATACCTAATTATTTTTCATGCAGACACACTTCTGATACAAATGAAATAGTTCAGTGGTTTACTGTTTTGACAGTCTAATTACTGGTGACTGCCTAAGCCTATATTCATTCATTACAGCACCTGCACCATATCCTGTTCCCTCATCATTCACATACACATTAGACAAACCCCCGCTTTCAATGTATTTTCATGATCTGTTTTTAACCTCTCAGTTTTCTCTGCCTCACTCTTAGAACAATAATGTGGTAACCACTCCTCTCAGTGAAGCCTTTTCATTGTCTTCCTAGTAATTGTTAATCACAATCTTCTGGAAATTTATAACATGGGGCTGGAGAAGGCACTGATGACACAGGGCATGGCTCACATTGCATTGGTGCCAGTTGAGCCTATCAATAGATCAGGTTTCACTAGGCATGGCCTGCACCTCATCAGCTGTGGGGAGGGAAGGCTGGAAAAGCTTATAAGTGACAGTGTAATGGGTGGTGGTGGGATCACTTGAGGAAAAAATCCTGTAGTAGTTGGTGTTAGAGCTGCACCTTTCTTAGATTGAAGTCAGCTGATAGATATACCTGCTTAAAAGAAGTCCCTCTAACAAAGGAATCACCTTTAAAGGAGGTCAGGTATCGATGTAGACAGGGAATTAGCATATTTCATCAGAATATAAGAGGTAGTAGAAATAAAGTTAGTGCACTTCCTATAGATGTTGCCTCACACATTATTGGTATATTGGAGCACCACTTAAATAATCTAATTGAGAGGCTTCCTTTGCCAGGATATACATTAGCTAGCTGTTTCTCAAGGAGTTCTTTGTGGAGTGGGGGAGTGACCATGTATGTAAAAAACAGTATTCCATTTGAGTCCTTAGATATATCACTGAACGGGTCTTTTAATGTTGAGTAGGGGTAGTTGAATTCAGTGAAACAACTTCTAATTGTTATTGTTCATAGGTCTCCTAACTCTGTCTTCAGAGCATTTCTACTCAAGCTAGAGAGGGTTCTTGATTCACTTTGTAGGAAGTACCAAAAATTAGTTATATGTGGTGACTTCAATATTAATTTTGTATGTGATTGTGCAAGAAAAATGATGTTGGAAGGTCTCCAAAACTCAAATAGTCTGATGCAGACTGTGTTTTTTCCAACCAGGATGCAGGAGAACAGTAGCACAGTCGTGTACAGTATTTTTATTCATTCTTCATTACTAGATGGGCATTCTGTTAGTAAATAGGTGAATGGCCTTTCAGACCATGATGCACAAACTTTAACACTAAAAGGTTTTTGTACTCAAACAAATGTTATATATAATTACAAACTATGTAGAAAAACTAATCCAATGGCCATGGAGAGTTTTTTAAACCTCCTTAAGGAGCAAGAGTGGGAGGATGTTTATAGTGCCAAAAACATAGATGACGAATATAATGCATTCCTTAACACATTTTCCATGCTCTTTGAGAGTTTCTTTTCATTAGAACATTGTGAACAGGGTACTAGCAGTAAAAGATGGCCTGGGTGGCTGACTAGTGGGATAAGGATATAATGCAAAACAAAGTGGGGATTATAGAAAAATGTAGAAGTGGTCACAATCAAGCTACAGTAGCCCATTTCAAACAGTATTATAAGGTGATTAAAATTGTTATTAGGAAGCAAAGAGTATGTGGTATGCAAGTAGAATAGCTTATTGCCAGGATAAAGTTAAAACCATACGGTCAGTTGCGTGGGAAGTGTCTGGTCAGCAGCACAAGTTCGACGATAAAAAGTCAGTTCATAGTAAAAATATTTCTGTTACTGATAATTCTGATATATGTACAGTATTTAAGACTCATTTTCTAAGCATTGGTGAATTAAACAAAAACTTAATTTCTACAGGGGATCATATAACTCTCTTAGAAAATGTCTTTCTGAGACTGATGTTGGAAATACTTCTCTGTGATACTGACAGGGGTGAGACTGAGTCAGTAATTAAATCACTGAAGACTAGGGACTCTCATGGATATGATGGAGTGTCTAGCAGAATATTAAAGCACTGTGCTGCATGTGTTAGCCCTGTACTTAGCTATATTTGCAATTTTTCCTTTACGAATGGTCAGTATCCTAAACAATTAAAGTATTCAGTAGTAAAGCCATTTTATAAGAAGGGAGAATGGGATAATGTAGACAATTTTAGACCTATTTCTATACCATGAGTGTTTACTAATGTTATTGAAAAGGCTGTGTATGTCAGGGTAATTGATGATTTTATATCACATAATTTGCTATCAAATGTACAGTTTGGTCTTACAAGTGTTTTAACAACTGAATATGCTATGTTTTATTTTCTCTGTGAGGTATTGGATGGATTAACAAAAGGTTTTGAATGTTAGGCATCTTTTTTGATTTAACTTAGGTGTTTGATTGTGTTGATCACAAAATATTTCCTTAGAAACTGGACCATTATGCAATATGGGGAGTAGCTCACAATTGGTTCACCTCTTGCTTAAACAAGGGACAGCAAAAGGTCATGATACACAGTGTTGAGAATGGCTGTGAAGTGGAATCTGAATGGGGTACGGTCAAATGAAGTGTTCTCCAGGGATCAATGCTTAGGCCACTGCTGTTTTGTATTTATATAAATGATATGCCCTCTAGTATTACAGATAATTCTAAAATATTTCTGTTTGCTGATGACAGTAACTTGGTAGAAAAAGGTTGCTGTGTGCAATGTTGGCTGTATTTCAAATAGTGCAGTTCATGTAATACGTTCATGGCTTGTACAAAATTAAACTAACGCTAAATCACAGTAAGACTCAGGTTTTACAGTTGTTAACACACAATTCAACAAAACCCAACCTTTTCATTTCACAGAATCGCCATATGATTAGTGAAACTGAACAGTTCAGATTTCTAAGTGTTTTGATAGATAATAAACTGTTGTGGAAAGCCCACATACAGGATCTTGTTCGAAGACTTAATGCTGCAATTTTTACTATTTGAACAGTATCTGAAGTAAGTGATAGTTAAACATGAGAAGTAGTTTACTTTGCTTATTTTCATTTAGTTATTTCATATGGTATTGTATTGTGGGGTAACCCTTCCCATTCTCAAAGGATATTTTTGGCTCAGAAATGGGCAGAACAGGCAATAAGTGGTATAAGTTAGTGAACCTCTTGTTGACCATTGTTCACTAGTCCGGGTATTCTGACATTGACCTCTCATATTCCTTACTGTCATTTCTTGTTTACAGTATCAGCTTATTTCCAAGAAATAGCAGCTTTCACTCAGTTAATACTAGGCAGAAATCCAATCTTCATTTAGATCGCACTTCCTTGACTCTTGTGCAGAAAGGTTTGCAGTACACTGCCATATTCATTTTCAATAAGCTTCCACAAGAATTCAAAAATCTTAGCAGTAATCCATGTGCTATCAAATCAAAACTGAAGAGTTTCATCATAGGTCACATCTTCTGTTCTGTTCAGGAGTTCCTCAAAAAATTAAGCTTATTCCTATGTTACATTGTTGATTGCATTCACTTAAACTTATGGCTTGTCTTCTTTTGCGTTCATAAACGTTTTATTTTAACTGTTATTACCTTTATGTTGTAATTTCATGTACTGACACATTCCATGACCTTGGAGATTTGCTCCTCAATTTGGTCCTATGGAACTAGACATGTAAAATAAAATAAAATAAAATAAACAATGGAGACTCCAGGATAGAAAAACAACAATATGAAAAGATAGATTACTACTCACCACATAAAGATGGCAATGAGTTGCAACAGCCACAATGAAAAATATTTAAGCTTTTGGAAAAAAAAGATCTTCTTCTGAAATAGAGAATACACTCAAATTTACACAAGCACAACTCATACACACATGCCCACTCGTCTTCAGGCTCTGGGGCCCAGCTGTGGACTGCAGCTGTATATGACATGAACACCTTCTGGGCTGGGTGGTGAGTACAGGAGAAGGCAAGGGGCAGGGATGGCTAGCAGCGTACAAATGCAGGAAGATGTAATGCTGCCTGTGGGGGCATACTGGGCCATTGTGGGGACAGGAAGAGCTGCTAGGTGCAGTGTCAGGAGGCTGTGATGAAGGGATAGGACTGAGGGAGGGGGAAAGGGTGAAGGAAGAGGTGACATGAAGAGGAGAGGAAAAGAGCAGGTGGAGGGCAGGGACTTGAAGGCTGGTGCCAGGGATGTCATGGAAATGAAGGATATTATGTAGGAAGGGTTCCCACTTGTGCAGTTCAGAAAAGATAGTGTTGGTAGAGAGAGTATAGACAGAACTGGGTGTGAAACAGTCACTGAAGTGAAGCACATCATGTTACTCAGCCTTTTCACCAACTGAGTGGCCAGTGTCTCTTGACCACAGTTTGGCAGTGGCCACTCATGTGGACAGATGCATGTTAATTGTCTTACCCACAAGGAAAGTGACATAGTGGTTGCAGCTTAGTTTGTAGATCACATGTCTACTTTCACTGGCAGCCCTATCATTGATCAGGTAGGAGGTGCATATGACAAGATGGTAGTATGTGCTAGGGAGAAGATGTATATGACCGGTCTTGCATCTAGGTCTATTACAGGGATGTAAACCATGAGGGATGAGGCAATGGATTGGGAGCAGAGGTGGAGTATTCATCAACAAGGATATTGCATAGATTCGGTGTGCCATAGAATAACACTGTAAGAGGGATGGAGAGGATAGTGGGCATGATATTTCTCATTTCATATCATGACAAGTGGTGGGCAGCAGAATACCACTGTTGGATGGTTGGGGAGGATAGTGGGGAGGATATTCCTCATTTCGGGGCATGATGAGATGTGGTCTAAATCTGGTGGAGAATGAGATTCAGTTTCTCCAGTCATGGGTGACACTGAATCACAAGAGGAATACTCCTTTGTCGCTGGACACTGGGGATGTGGGTAGTGGCGAGCGACCCAAGAGACAAGCCAGAGGAGATCTGTTTCTGGACAAGGTTGAGAGGGCAACTTTCATCTCTGGTGGGCTTAGTGAGACCCTTGGTAGTGACAGGGACTGCTTGTCACTACAGATGGAACAACCTTAAGTGGCTAGGCTGTATGGAAGGGACTTTTTGATATGGAATGGATGGCAGCTTTTGAAGTGAAGGTGTTATTGGTGGGTAGGAGGTTTGATGTGGAGAGAAGAACTGATGTAGACATCCTTGAGGTAAAGGTCAACATCGAGGAAGGTGGCTTGTTGGATTGAGGAAGACCAGGTGAAGTCAATGGTGGAGAAGGTGTTGAGGAACTGGAGGAATGTGTATAGGGTGTCCTCGCCATCAGTCCAGATCATGAAGATGTCATCAATGAATCTGAACCAGTTGAGGGGTTTGGGATTCTGGGTGGTCAGGAAGGATTCCTCTAGGTGTCCCTTGAATGGATTGACATAGGAGGATGCCATGTGGCTGCTCGTTGCCATACTATGGATTTGTTTGTAGGTGATGCCTTCAAAGGAGAATTAATTTTGGGCGATGATATGCCCCATGATAATGGTGATCATGAAGTCATGGTCAGCCTTGACATGGCCTCTCTATTTTGAAGGTACCAGTGAAAGACACATTAAAACTGTTGGCCACTCATTTTCCCCCTGAAATTTTGAAATTATTATTTCACACTTTGACGATAACTTACTTATTGTGTGATAAAAATTATTATGAAATGACTGCAAAAACTATGAGTTCACCACTGTCACCAGCCATAGCTAATTTTTTCATGGAGGATTTTGAAGAACAAATGTTGAGCAGTGCTCTCTTCCAGCTATCCTGCTTCTTCAGATATGTTGACGACAAGTTTTTAATCTTGCCACTTGGTATTGAGGTGCTGCAGCAGTTTGTTTATCATTTGTATGGTATACATCCTAACACAAGTTTTGCAGAGCGGGTGGACAAAGACAGGAAGTTACCTTCTTTTAGATGTGTTGGTCAAAAATAAATCAGATGGATGACTCAGCCATTCTGTGTACAGGAAACTGACACATACAAATCTGTATCTTAGTGGGCATAGCTTTCACCATGCAGTTCATAAGAGAGCTATGCTGAACATCTTACTATACAGACAAGGACCACACCAGTTCTAAGATTAATTATATGATGGCAGTGTTTAGAAGGAATTCATACTCTGTCCATGATATTAGATCAGTTGAGGAACCCAAGACACAATACCATTCAAGGAAGCCAACAGGACTTCCACATAGTGTGGTTTCCATTCTGCAGAGCAACAACTAGCAAGACAGGTAGAATCCTATTCAGACAAAGAATCAGAAAAATCTTCCAGCACCCCAAAAACATTAAAGAAATGTTGTGACCAATCAAGGGTAAACTGTGCCTGAGAGTGTCAGGAATTTATAACATTCCTTGCAAGTATGGCAAATGTTATGTGGTCCGGTCTGTACAGATTGCTGCTGATTGCTGTGTTGAGTATCACCATTACCTTAAATACAGGTATTTGGATAAATCAGTGGCAGAACACAGCCTGTTATATACATGCAAGATTTTTGAACAAACAAGAATACTAGCTGACACATCAAGCCGTTGGGACTCAGTGATCAGGGAAGCAATTGAAATTAGACTTTGTGAAAAAAGCTTCAATAGGGGCACAGGCTATGCACTGGGAAATTCATGGAAGCATGAACTTTATAAGGAAAGAGTGCAGAGGAAGACTTCTGTGGCTGATGTGGGGGATGGTACTGTGAACCAACGCAAAATGAGAGTGCAAACAAAATCTATGGATGTAGAGGGTGGCAATGCAGTATAAAAATGGGAGACTCACCAGTTCACAACAGTCAGCCTTAGTCCATGATGATGATGATGATGGTGATGATGAAGGCAATCACCAAAAGTTTGAAATTTTATCAAAATTTGATGTGGCAGCTACACCATGAACTGCAAGGGTCCTGTCATAGCCATAGCTGAACTAACATATTTCATTAATTCTAGGCAGTCAATTTTCCAATTAATGCTGTAACATATCTATAGTCCCAAAAATTAAGAAATTCTGCTTTTTGTATATGTTTCAGAGTATTTCTGTAGCTTGTAGCACACTATGAGAGTTGCTGAACTGAGTCTTGTCAAAAGTGAAAGATAATCTACATCTACATCTACATTTATACTCCGCAAGCCACCCAACGGTGTGTGGCGGAGGGCACTTTACGTGCCACTGTCATTACCTCCCTTTCCTGTTCCAGTCGCGTATAGTTCGTGGGAAGAACGACTGTCTGAAAGCCTCCGTGCGCGCGCTAATCTCTCTGATTTTACATTCGTGATCTCCTCGGGAGGTATAAGTAGGGGGAAGCAATATATTCGATACCTCATCCAGAAACGCACCCTCTCGAAACCTGGCGAACAAGCTGCACTGCAATGCAGAGCGCCTCTCTTGCAGAGTCTGCCACTTGAGTTTGTTAAACATCTCTGTAACGCTATCACGGTTACCAAATAACCCTGTGACGAAATGCGCCGCTCTTCTTTGGATCTTCTCTATCTCCTCCGTCAACCCAATCTGGTACAGATCCCACACTGATGAGCAATACTCAAGTATATAATCAATTTGTCTTGAATGATCGGTTGACATTTTCAAATATTTCACTAGCTATCTTTTCTGTACTTTTATTATCTGCAAAAAGTACAAAATTTTTGACAAATGACAATGGATATACAAGATTATTTGCTTGTATGGGAAATAACAGATGGTACCAAAAGAATCGTGTTGTGCACCATGTCTGAATGTTTCAAATTTTGGTGTCTATTGTATGTGACTGAGTGTAACTAATACATACTGCTTTCTTTCATGCCAATAAGATTAAAACCATGAACCTGCTTTGTCTACAATTCTGTAAGATCTATCTTTTGTATGGTTCACACAGTCAAAAATGTTAGGCAAGTCACAAAATATTCCAAATGGAAATACTCTGGATTTCCTAATTCTAGTATACGATGTGTCAATGTCAACATTGCCTGCTCAGTTCACAATATTTTTAAAATTAAAATTGTTTGCCACTGATAATGTTTTTTCTGTATGCAATGTTTATATAATATATTGTGCATGAGCTCCAAATCTTACTAACAATAATGAGCTGGGTAAGTAACCCTTTTCTAATATCTTATCTCCTTTCATATGGTGTGGCTAAAAGCACCATGTTTGTCTGTCAGTGGAAATCCAGCTGTTAAGATATTCATTAGTTATTCAGTTTATTATATTACAAAATTCATGTGAACAACATATGATTATTTTTGCTTTTGATTTCATCATACCAGCTTGAACATTTATTTTTGCCCCTAAACTTCTCACACCAGGCCAGTATGATCCAAGTGTTTTATATTTTGTTGCTGATTTTTTATATAAAGTTAGCCTGCCCTATGTTAATTCGTCTATTGAATGGCTGTCTCCTGAGATCTACTTATACTGTGTGTTTTGATCCAACATGACAATCTGTGTTACTCAGTATTTCAGTGAAGTGATACAATGCGAGCATTTACAGGCAATCACCATCACAGTATTTTATGTGCATCATTTCATAAGTAAATTTGTTATTATCACTTTTATAACTAGTTGCATGTTTCAGGGAGTGTCCTTTTTTACATAGTATGTTCCAACATTGTTTCTCAGGTTCTTTCAAAAAATCTCAACATTTCTCACAGATGAGGGAATTACATCAAAGCTGCAATGAACTGATGACAGTCGCTATCTGAGGAAAGTTCAGAAGTGACAACTTTGAAATAAGTGAGCATGGTGTGGATTCAGATGTGGTTTACCATTCAAGTGATAAATTTCAATGTCATTTGTCATTAAAAATTGCTACATCAGTAAAGATGGGCAGACTGAATGCAGATAAAACCAGTTAGCCATAGGAGAAGACCCAAATTCCACAACACAATTTTGTATAAGCCACAAAAATCTGCAATGTAAGTTTTCTGTCTTTATTTTGATGATAAATTGATAGCTGACATTGCTAAGTACACTAACATGCACACGATGATCATTCATGGATTGTTTGGGATCTCCTCTGATGCACAAGCCACAACCTGTTTGGTGATGAATGCAGACACAACCTGTTTGGAGATGAATGCCTTTTTGTGTCTCCTGATATACACAGGAACTTATTAAACTGCCTATCTCCATTTCAAAGACCTGTGGAATAGAGATGGGCATGATGTACCTGAATTTGCAGTAAATATCCCATACAGAAGATTCACAATGTAGCAGTGCTTGAGCATTCCATTTTCCTTTATAAGTTCCCAAGGATTCTACCAAATATCTCTGCTGCAAGTATTCGTCAGCTGTTTTCCAAGAATATATTTATCTGATGTCAGCTGTTTTTAAAGAGTGAAAGTCAGAAACAAGTATTATGTAAGCCTTAACTGACACTGTATTTAACGGGTATGCTTTCATGCCATACATTCTGATATACAGATTTTGGTAACTGTTCTGTTTTATACATATAAGTGAAGACATTGAGCTGATTCAGAAATGCAACATTGTGTGAATATGATCCTCAAAAATCAACTATTTCTTGCATGGTGCTCAAGCTGAGAGAGCTGATTCACTTCAGTGATGACAGATATTTGCTTTCTGCGAAAGACTCTGTCTGTAACAGGTTGTTCAAATAAGACCTCTGGCAATTAAACTCAATGAAATGTGTAGTAAAATGCCACTTGAGCAATATCTGGCTGTTGGTGAACAAATGTGCTGAGCAAAATCTCATAACAGTATGAAATGATACATGTCAAACTGCAAAAGTGTGGTTAGAAAAAGAATTTTGTGTTCAGTGGTGTAACTGATTTTGCTTACAAGTTTTGGGTTGAAACAGACAAGGAAAATTTTGTAAGAGATGGAGAAGAAAATACAGAAGCTTCCTCAGATGTAGTTGTACACATGGCAAGGAACCATTGCAAGATCCACCAAGACAAGATCCTCAGCATTAGTACTATAATAAGAAACTGAATTACAAATTTTAAATTGTGGAGAAATTATTTTTTAAAATTATTTTTCCCTCATACTATGTATACTAAAGTACACAATTTTAGCTACTTTACCTAAATTTAAATTATTCAGTTACAAAGGGTTAGGTAAATTCTGTTTAGGAAGGAAAGAAATTTAGAGTTTAATGTCTCAGATACAATAAACTTATTAGAGACAGAGGGAAGAAACTAGAAGAAAATTACCTATGCCCTTTGAAAGGAACCATCCTGTCGTTTGCTATAAGCATTTTAGGAAATCACAGGAAACCTAAATCTGAATGGCCATATGTAGACCTGAATCTTCATATTCCCAAATCAAGTCCAGTGCACTAATCACTGTGCCACCTCACTCAGCAGTATTTTTCATTATAGGTTGGCAAATCAGGTAGCATATCTGTATGAGAATGGAATTTGGAAGTTGATTGTTTATTTTCCTTAACATTTATGGAAATTATGATGAAAAGCAGATTTGTTCTCCAAAAGAACCACTTTGATCTTCTCGGATGGTTTGTAAATTGTATTTATGCCATTTTTGCACAATATATGGCCAGTTCTGTCCATCACCATGGCATAATGGCCATATCTGATATTTCTTCTACCCATGTGTTGCCTTGCCAAATGTTATGTTTTGAGACACTTCCAGAATACACTGCCATGGGTTCAGTGTTTGCCAATATCTTCACTGAGTTGGTACTGGCCTTGACACCTGGTAAACCTGAGATGTGGTGCAGGTATGTTGATGATACCTTAGTCATGTCAAGCCATGGGGATGAACAGCCCGATGACTTCCTAAGGCATCTGAACAATCTCTATGCCAAAATAAATTTCTAATTTATGTAGAAAAGGACCAACAGTCTCTATTTCTAGATGTGCTCTTTTTTCCCAAGTTAGTTGTTGCCAAAAATGGCACAGTGTGTAGAATGGCAAATAGCTACCTTATCTGACAGCCAGGTCCAGTACAATTTCCATACACTTCACAAAGTACACCACCATCACATCTGACCATAAGACAGTGATACTCTGGGTTAAAGGAATCCAGAAGTGTCATGGAGAGGAGAAGTTCTGGACATCTGACCATGAGTAATGTAGATGTGGAATGGGTCCAACAGAGAATTATCTTGAGACCAAACTGCAGCTACTGCATGCACTTCAATCTATGGCATGCCGAAGTAAAAAAGATTTGCAATTGAGATTCCAAATTGCATCAGCTATGACACAGACTATCTAGAAAAGTGATGCTTTTGTGTGTTCTGGAAGCTAAATCAAAACAATGTGAGGATTTGGAGCTGTGAAAACTTCCATTTTGTTGTGGTAATTGTTTGTGATATTCCAAAAGTAGACGTGTTGTGGTCTGCTTCATGACTGTGTGGTGTGACTGTTTTTCTTTGCAGAGGTGTCAGTAGGGATTTTATCTGAACATGCTGGAACAGTTTCCATCTCCACAGGTCAAAGAATTGCAACTAGACATCATGCTACAGCAGGATGGTGCCCCTACTGAGTGGGTCTTGTTTATTAGAAAGGCTCTGGACGACACACTTACAACGTACTAGATTGGGAAAGGAGGACCCATATCATGGTCCCCAAGGTATCCAGACACAACCCTATTAGATTTTTTGGGGCTTTATGAAGGATACCATCTCCAGATGCCAATGCAGGACCTGCAGAAACTGTGAGCTTGCATCAGAACAGCAATTGCATACATTAATGAGGACATGCCAGACCAGAGATAGGAGGAACTGAAATATTGTTCAGTTATCCTGTGTTCTGCATATGGTGCACACATTGAAGTCTGTTAAATGCCCACTAAGACTTCAAATGAGTGTGAGCACTGTACCATGAGTCATACCTTTCTACCACTCCCCATTTGTGAAACATACATTATTATGTTTGCGACGATTATTTTAGAACATCCTACACAAAAAGGTGATAGTTTTTATGAATGAGATGACTAAGGCAATGCATATAATTTAGGAAGTGATACAAAATAGTTTTAAGCTGTTGAACATTCAAAGCTATTACTTAATTGATTAATTTATGCAGGGAGACAAAACAACAGCGGTCTTAGATTACTATTTCCCATATGAAAACTGAGTTTATTGTGTGGTTTCTCCACCTGTTAATCTAGTAAACAGCTGACACCATTAAAGAGTTACAAGAGGCTTGTTACTACTTCTACATAATGAATAGAATAGTTGCTGCTCAACATATGGCGGAGATGCTGAGTCGCAGAAAGGCACAATGAAAAGACTGTCGGAAAGTTAGCTTTCAGCAACCAAGACCTTTGACAAAGGCCTTGTTGGCCAAAATTCAATTATCTGACATTCTTTCTGTTCTGTCTTCCTGCTACTCAGTGTCTCCAATATATGGTGAGTAGCAACTATCCTTTTCATTATATTGTTACATTCCATCCTGGATTTTCCATTGTTTGCTATTACTACTTTTTCATTATAACTTTAACATCAGACACAATTTCTTCTGGGAATAATAACCTGAATATTCTGTGTCTCTTGTCTTTGAACACTTTGCATTAGAAGATTATATGTGGTGTTGTTTCGTACCCCTTACCACATGGTCTGCATTTAGGGACTTCTTTCTCAATATCCATCAAGTGTAGGTGATTCTTAAAGTCCTACTATGAGCACAGAATTACAGAACTTCTCTTGAAATATGGTTCTAGAATCATTAGCTTGCCATTTTTCTGTTTCTAGATCTTAGTCCAATAGTCTGTTTTGTCTCCTACTCTGGCTATACAGTTTTGTTCTTACCAACACCTTAGTGAAAGTTAGGACAGGTTCCGGTCCTTGCCAACTTAGCTTGTTCTTTGGCACTGATTCCTGAGTGACCAGGAACCCACAGGAACCCCCCTGTTGCTTTCCCCTAGTCTCACAAGGGCCTTATGGCATTCTAAAATGATCTTTGATCTTGTTGCAGGAGCTGATAGAGATTTGAGAGCTGGTGGGCTGTCTCAATGAATGTTGGTGCCACAATTATTGTAGAATTTTTGCAGATTTTCTTTCATATACACTCTAACATCAGATATTTTTGCCTTGAATACTGTGGCTGGTTTCCCCAAAAGGCTGTTCTCTCTAATCTATGATAGACCACATATAGCCCACCCCAGCATCTTCATCTGTTTTCAGCCTGACAGCAAACCAGGCATTGTCTCCTGAGCAGTATTGAGATTCGTTATTCCATAGTGTCTTGCTTCTAATTATTACTATGAAAGTTGTATTGAAGCAGCGGGAAGTTATTGTATAGACAGCAAGCATTTCCCTGACCATTCGTATATTTACCGCATTCACTACATTGGTGTGGGATTCTGTATTTCCTAAAAGCTTCCAGTTGTTACCAGTTTTTAATCTTATACTGCTGCTGCTGCCGTCTCCATTGTAATCCAGAAGTGTAATGGAGGCATAGCCAGCATAAGCTCACCCCTATAGTGAGTGTGCTGCTAATTCCACCTGCTATGGCTGAGCAGGCCACTCTCTGCACCTTGCTAAGCTCCTTAGCAGTCACCATACTGTAGCCCCATAACTTATCACAGATGTTATTACAGTGGTGTATATCCAGTACACACTCCTGAGGCAAAGAACACAGTTTTACCACAGGCCCTTCGAGTACACATAAGAGTATATTTCATCTTGGAATATATATTCTTTATGTGTGAGGTCCAAGGTAGTTTTGCATCCAGTATTACCCCCAAATACTTCACTGTCCCCACTAGCATATATCAGAAGTAAGCCTGATGGCCCAGCAACAAGGCAGGCAGAGAGGCATCATGTACGTGCATACCTCCAAAGTGTCACCGCCCAGGACTTTGGCTATTGGTGAGCATCATATCACAACAAATAGATAGGGGGCAAGTACCACCAGAGATCCTTCTCACTGGGGATCTACTTCCCTCTGCTGAGTCACATGCATGGAAATAGATCAACAAGTATACCTCCACATACATGCTATTTATAGTGGCACAGCTCCACTCATTGGCAGTTCTCTGCTGATGCTATGGGCCAAATCATGTGCCTGCTAATCCTAGCCCTTCCATCAGAGCATGGTTGGAGTCACTGCTGTGGGACTTCAGACCTCGCCAACATCACCTCCAAGAAATGTCTTTGGCAAGCTGCTGCTGAGTACCCTCTTCTCCCTTCCAGTGGGAAACTTCTTTGGATTGTCCTCTATGTCCTATCATCTTAATTCACTTTGTTGTTTTACAGGGATAGGAGACTTTTCTCTACTCCATCCGAGTCGACAGATACGTGAGATATTCTTGTTTCTCCATGGTCAACCACCTGGTCCCAGAACCCATCGACATTATTCAACAGGTGTTGCTGTTCCTGCAAGATTTGCAGCGCATCATGGAGGGATTGGTAAACACAATGGTGGACATTACTGCAGCATTGCTGATGGTTCACAATGTTCTTCTCAAATATCCTCCATAGTTAAAGGCCACTGCAGGGTTCCTCCACCATTTCCAGCTTTTGACAGCAAACTGAAAGCTTTGGCAGACTATATGTCCCACCTCAAGCAGCATTTTCTGGCTTTTGGTGTCTCCAGTGATGCCCACCATCGGGCACTCCTCCTCATTTATGTTGGACCAGAGGTCTACTCCTATCTTCAACAATTAAACTCTGAATACGAACTGTCACCTTGCCATATGAGGAACTGAAATGTTACTTGCAGGAGTACTTTGACTTCCAGTGCATGCTGTGGCAGTGTGGCACAAATTGCAACATGGACAGTGGTGTTGGGAGTGGGTCACAATGCTGCAAGGTCTCTCTGAGGAACGGTGTTTTGGATGCACAAACAATAACTGTCAACAGTTGTATGCTGCACCACTCATTCAGGACATGGGTTTTGGTGCATGCCCCAATGAGGGGCTTCAGACATTCTTACTGAAGTTTAGAGCCCTCGCTTTGGTCTCCTGTCTTCCAATCATTTGTGCAGTCCCTTTATGCATCAGCATCCCTGTGCAGTCCATCGCACTTCTACACTGTCCAACTCACCTGTGGCACCCCATCGCCCCCACCACTACCCCAGTAACCCCCACCACTCAGAGGATTTTCCCCTTTTCCCCCTCCTGGTAAACCAACATTCTCCTACCTTAACAGTTGACCTCTTGCATTCGCATTCACTGTTTTCATGTATCCTGTGTGCCAGTGCCAGATTTTCCATGCCAAATGTGCCTTGTGTGATGAAACAGGTCACAAAGTAGAGGTCTGCTTACAAATCTCTTCCCAGTAGAGGAACCTGACATGGTAGACTCAGAGGTCCTCCACGTCCCCACAGTATTTCCCACGTGGGATTGACAAACGACCTCGCAGGTTTTTGTTGATGATCACCTAGACAGTTTCCAGGGGGACAGTGGTTCTACCTCTCTCATCTTTCCATGGACCACATATCAGCAGTTGGGCTCTCCTCCACTTCAAACATTCAACCAGTGCCTTGGCAGTTACCGCAATGACATAGTGGTGGTCAAAAGACAGTACATAGCTCTTCTTCAGCATGGTGTTACAACATGCATGGTGCACCTCCTTGTCATTGATACACCAGGGCAACAGACTTATTGGGACTTTACCTGTTTGATGCTTTTGTGCTAGAAGTGCATGATGCAACCAATAGCATCCAGTCCAGCACAGAAAATTCTTCACTCAAAGTATTGTTCATTTTACTCCTGGTGTCATGGGATTTTAAGCCCACATCACCCTCCTACTGCAGGTCATGCTCTGTTTTTTCAAGGCACTTAATGTCCTATTTGCCCTTTGGGATAAGTTACAGGCAGAGGTGCAACATTTGCAGGATGCTGGCATTCGATGGCTGTTTCCAGCAGTCAGTGGACACCATCCACTGTGCTGGTCAAATAACTGGATGACTCTCTCTATACATGTGGCGACTTCAAGAATACTATTAACGCACAGTTAATTCTTACCCTATATTGAAGGTGAATGAGGTTCTTGCTCATCTAGCTGAGGGCAATAGCTTCATGAATATTCATCTCAAGGATACATATTTACAAATTCCATTGGATGTGGCATCATGGGACTTGCTTGAGATCAACATGCCCTTCGGTATCTTCCACTAGAATCAACTGCCCTTTGGGACTATGAACACCCCAGTGATATTTCAGAGGTATTTAGAACATCATACATTGGAACTGCTGGGTGTGGCCAATTACTTGGATGACATCACTGTTGTTTGGCAGTCTGCCCAAAATATGTCAAAGCTATGCAGAATTTTACACCTCTGAAGAATGTGAAGCAACTTCAGTCTATATTGGACCAATTGAATTAGTATCATAAGTTCCTCCCCCATGTTTCCAAAATCACAAAACTGCTGAACTGTCTGATGTCTTATGGTCCCTCAGTCCCTGGGCTGGTACAGCAGACACATCTGATAATGGATTAGAAACTGTCCTCTAGCACATTGTCGTTGGCATGGAATGGCCAGTCACTCGAAAGTATTGACAATCGAGTCAGTGCAGTTGGACAGATTGAAAAATTGGCTCTGGCCATTATTTTTGCTTTGAAAAAATTCGACAACTATGTGTATGGGAATCATTTTACTCTACTGGCAGAACACAAACCACTGCTGCCCTTATCTTGATCTGATGCAAATATTCACACCAAATTTGCTCACTGCCTTCAACAGTGGGCTTTGTTTCTCACCAATTGGATCTGCCATATCCAGTGCCACTCTGTGTATCACCATGCCAATGCTGACTTACTTTCAATATGGTCAGTGGGTCAGGACTCCTCTTTTGACTCGATCTGGAAGTTTGCTGCCACTTGGATGCCAGTGATAAAGAAGCCATTGCCTCACACTCTATTGATGCCAAACAGGTGGCCTGGCATTCAGCAGAAGACCAGAATGTTTGCTAGCTTCCTCATTCTGGTCCAGTGGTGATGGCCATCAGATTGCTGGAACTTGCTCAACCAAGACTTTCAAAGTTATTGGCATCACAAGCCAAATTCTTTGCCCTCAGTGGTTACCTGCTGCTCCAGGGTAAAAATGGCTGGGCTAGGCTCTCATTCCAACACCAGATACACATGCTTCACCATGGTCATTGGACCTTCATGCTAACTAAATGCCTGGTGCCTCAACATGTGTGTTGGAAAGGGACTGAAGCCAACATTGCCACCATGGTGGCAACCTTTACATCTTGCCAAAGAAAGCAAGTGGCCTATGTGTCACTATTTCCCATGCCCAGAGGCATTGACACCATCACAACTCCATCTGGATTTTGCAGACTCTTTCCTGAGTCATTCATGATTAAGTGTGGTTGGTGTTGAATCTGGCTTTCCCTTCATGTACCAGATGTCTTCTGTGTCCTCCATGCAAGCCTTGACATCGATGTTCATGACTGAAGGTCTTCCCAAAACATTTGTCATGGACAACAGGCCTCAGTTTATGTCCACTGAGCTTACATCCTTCTGTGCTTCCAATGGAATCACTCTTATCCACACGGTGCTGTTTAACTCTGTGTCCAATGACCTGGAAGAATGGTTCATCCAAACATTTAAGAATCAACTGTCGAAGATCTATCATCAACACTCACTGGATGACACACTCTCTAACTTCTACATCTACATCTACATCCATACTCCGCAAGCCACCTGACGGTGTGTGGCGGAGGGTACCTTGAGTACCTCTATCGATTCTCCCTTCTATTCCAGTCTCGTATTGTTCGTGGAAAGAAGGATTGTCGGTATGCCTCTGTGTGGGCTCTAATCTCTCTGATTTTATCCTCATGGTCTCTTCGCAAGATATACGTAGGAGGGAGCAATATACTGCTTGACTCTTCGGTGAAGGTATGTTCTAGAAACTTTAACAAAAGCCCGTACTGAGCTACTGAGCGTCTCTCTCTCAGAGTCTTCCACTGGAGTTTATCTATCATCTCCGTAATGCTTTCGCGATTACTAAATGATCCTGTAACGAAGCGCGCTGCTCCCCGTTGAATCTTCTCTATATCTTCTATCAACCCTATCTGGTACAGATCCCACACTGCTGTGCAGTATTCAAGCAGTGGGCGAACAAGCGTATTGTAACCTACTTCCTTTGTTTTCGGATTGCATTTCCTTAGGATTCTTCCAATGAATCTCAGTCTGGCACCTGCTTTACCGACGATGAACATTATATGATCATTCCATTTTAAATCACTCCTAATGCGTACTCCCAGATAATTTATGGTATTAACTGCTTCCAGTTGCTGACCTGCTATTTTGCAGCTAAATGATAAAGGATCTCTCTTTCTATGTATTCGCAGCACATTACACTTGTCTACATTGAGATTTAATTGCCATTCCCTGCACCATGTGTCAATTCGCTGCAGATCCTCCTGCATTTCAGTACAATTTTCCATTGTTACAACCTCTCGATACACCACAGCATCATCTGCAAAAAGCCTCAGTGAACTTCCGATGTCATCCACCAGGTCATTTATGTATATTGTGAATAGCAACGGTCCTATGACACTCTCCTGCGGCACACCTGAAATCACTCTTACTTCGGAAGACTTCTCTCCATTGAGAATGACATGCTGCGTCCTGTTATCTAGGAACTCCTCAATCCAATCACACAATTGGTCTGATAGTCCATATGCTCTTACTTTGTTCATTAAATGACTGTGGGGAACTGTATCGAACGCTTTGCGGAAGTCAAGAAACACAGCATCTACCTGTGAACCCGTGTCTATGGCCCTCTGAGTCTCGTGGACGAATAGCACGAGCTGGGTTTCACATGACCATCTTTTTCGAAACCCATGCTGATTCCTACAGAGTAGATTTCTAGTCTCCAGAAAAGTCATTATACTCAAACACAATATGTGTTCCAAAATTCTACAACTTCTTGGCTTATTATCAGGCATTCTTGCAGGAGGGCACCATTTGAGCTGAACGAATTCATGGGTGGCCACAGCAGTCACACCTCTCTCTTCTGCATGCCTGACAGCTGACAAAACCTCCTTCATGGGGTCACTGGCACCATTTTTCCCTTCATGGTAACATCTGAGTCCTGAGATTTCCCCAACATGATCACTGTTGGACTCTACAGGTAGTTAAACGACTATTGAGCTGAGCAGTGGTGGAAGTACAATTTTCAGATGGTTTGTACTGCCGCAAACATCTGCACAAAGTCTGCCACAGGCATGTACTGTTGGATTCCGATGTGAGCTCAGCCACTTTATTTATTCCTGTGTCATCAACTGCAAAGCCAGAAGGTGTCACCCAATCACCACCTACATATTGAAAAGTATATGGCAACTGAACAGTGCCTACTCCATGGTCAACCCCAATGGAAATAGGCCAGCATGCCCTGGACCAACACATGCCGAGAGGACCTGCTGACACCATGGAGGTTGATCCTGACTTTGAGGCTGGCTACCATCTCTCTCCTTTTCTTGCAGAGGAGGTATGTCATATATTAGCAGTATGCCTGATGGGCAGGCAACCAGGTGGATGGTTAGGCACTGCATACAAGCATACCTCCTTGGCTTGGTCTCTCATTACTGTGGCCGCTGGTGAGCATCACATTGCAACTGATAGACAGTGGGTCAAGCTCCATGAGGGGTCCTCCTCACTAAGGATCTACTTCTTTCCGTAGAGTCACATGTGCAGAAATAGATCCAAACGTACACCTCCTTGCACATCCACTCCTCAGCAGTACTCTGCTGATGCTCTGTGCCAACTCATGTCTGGCTAATCCTAGCCCTTCAATCAGATCCTGGATGGAGCCCTTGTTGTGGAACTTCAGACATCTCCAACATATGCTCTGAGTACTGTTTTCAGCTAGCTGCCACTGAGTACCCTCTCCTCCCTTCCAGTGGAAAACTTTGTTGGTTTAGTCTCTAGTTTGCCAAGTGCTGTTATGACTATGTCAGCCATGTATCCTTGGCAAAAGTAACCACTAGTATTTAAGTCTTTGAAGAGTTTGTTCATCGCTATGTTCCAAAGTAGTGAGGACAGAACCCTCCTTGCAGACACCCTCTGGTGGTATTGACCACCATTTTATCATTCAATTTGATGGCTTCTACCTTCTGTTTACTCAGCAAGGTCTTAATCCATCTACATATGGTGTTCTTAATGACATGTTCTTCTACACCTCTAATCATGGATTTGGAGGTCATAGTGCCAAAAGCCCTTATTATGTCTAGGAAGACAAAGCAATTTTCTGATAGTGGAGTGTTTTGTCACCATCTCATCTGTTAATGGAGTGGTGTGTCGCATGATTTCCCTAGTTGATATGCATGTTGTTTATATGGTGAGGAACTTGAATTAACCTACTTTCCCCAACTCGCATGTTAACAAGTCTTTCTATAGTCCTTAAGAGGAAGGAAGCCAGGCTCATCAATCTCATATCCTTTGCTCTGGTATGATTACTTCTACCTGTATCCAGAATGAAAGTAACCCACACTCCATTCCAAACAATAGAAAAGACTCCCACTGGTATGCTGACTCTAAATAGTCTGCGGAGGAATCTAATTAATCTCTCTCCTGCTTTTTGCAGTACAGCCAGAAAGATTCCCTGTGGTCCTAGTGACTTTAATGGTTAAAATATTCCCAATGTCTACTGTATTTTTTTGTAATCAACACATTCTCTGGCAGATTGGCAGTTCTCTTGTTGGTTTCCTGCAAATTGGTACCTCCCAGGGATTGAATCACCCTCTTCTCTTAGAGTGCTTCTTGAGTTATTTGGTATTCTAGTGAGGAATTTGTGAAGTTTGGTGCACGTTACCACATTAATGTACCTTCCACATTCTCACAGAATACCTTCCGGGATGATAGTTTTGCTTGTTGAGTCGTAATGTTGTACTTTCCAAGGGCCTCCTGATGTTTTGCCCATTGTCTTTTCCTTCTTGCAGCATTAAACAGTCTTCTTGCCTGCCTCCTTTGCAGTTCCAGGTTCTTATCCCACCAAGGTACATTCCAGTTGGTGTACTTCTTGGTGGTAGGACAGTTTTCTAAGTATGAAATCATAATGACAGATGTCACTTCATCTACCATTTCCTCAATAGCTCCCTCAGGGGTTCAGCATTCCTCTGCTGAGAATGGACTTGGTGACCCCAGGGTTCCTGAGCTGGGGAGTGGTAAGCACTGCCAGTCCTTTGTCACCATCAGCTCTGGGCCTGCTTCAGTGACCATTGTTCAGTGTGGTTGCGGAATGTCATGTGTCACATGGAATGGGGATCTTGGCTTGACCTCCCAGATCACGAGGATGCTAAAACCTCTGTAAAAAGTCCTCAATCTTAAGGGTGCTGTGTGCTGATGAGATGCATGGCTGTTGAGGTGGAATAGTTGTTAGTGGACAACCTCTGGGAAACCTGCCGAACTTCAATTGTACCTGTATAAGGCTTAGCTAGGCATGTGGGCCACTGTCTAGATTGACTTTTATTTCCATAGATACTTGCAGGGCCAGCATAGATCCTTCAAAATATTTTCTTCCTCCTCCTAGCAGAAATGGTGGGCTGCTAGTAGGTACCAACACCCAATGAAGCAAGGGTGCTCATGTAGCCACTCCTCCAGACTTAGGCTTTACACAGACTCTATAAGTATTGAGTAACAGAATGTTTGCTGGTGGCCAGAAATTGTTTCTTGTAATTCAATGGAAAGAAGGGAGCTTTGAGAAAGTTTCACATTTTTCCTTACAAAAAGGTTTAGAGAGAATCACTGGAAGCTTAAAATCTGCCAAGTGCTTTTGAAATGGGACACTGTCGGTAGAAACATCCAATTCCCAACAAGTGAATAATACCCATAATGGTCAGTGACCCCTGGAGTATGCAATAGAAAATGAACTTCACAACATCTTAAACTATGGCAAAGGTGTTGTGACTTGCAGGGATCTGGTTGAGTGAAAGCTGAGAGGTCCCAGGAAGCATCACTGATTTACAGAACATAATGTAATGCGTGGATGGTGATCTCTTGAAATCAGACTTTTTTATACTGTCTTTTGGCAGTACAAAACTTCAGAGCACATTAAGGCTGGTTTCCTCTGCCACAGTGTGTGGCCTTATTTTCCTAACCCGATGGCTGTTTTACATGCCAGCACTTTGGGCACACCACCTCAGGTTGTAAGGGAATAGCCACATGTGGCAAATGTGGTAAGGTCAGTCATGAAGGTGTTGGTCATCGCCCTGTCTGAAGTAGGGACTGCAGTTTCTTTCTTGAAGATAGGAAGGTACCAGAAATTAAAAGAACTAAATGTATCTCAAATGGAGACATCAGAAAGATCTATAAAGCCATGCAGCCCCTAAAGTTTGCTACCTCCATTATGTTTGTTCTCAAACAATCAGTTCAGGAAACCGAAGCTGCTACCCATATGGAGGTTGCTAGTGTCAGCACTAGCACCTGCATTTGCCAGTGCACTTGTGCCACTGCAGTTCTTTCAAAGCCTACTTTTTCTCCCAAAACATAAGACAAGTCTGTTATCTCTCACATTATGGAGCTCCCTGCTTCTTCATAGGTTCAGTCCAGTCCACTGTCCAGCAGTGCCACTACCACTGCTGTGGTTTTGGCTCTGGAGCCTAGCCAGGGCAAAAAATCAAGGGCCAAAAAACAACCACTGATGGAGTCGGGAAGTAAATGGTCCGATGAGTCTACATCTTATCATCTGACATCTCTCTTGACTCTTTGGTAGAACCAATGGAGCTTGATGTCTGACTGAGCCCCCACCTATTACTGGATTCCCTCCCTGGTGTAAAGGTAGGGTGAAAGTGCGACCCCAGTAATAGGTGGCACCCATATTACAATGGAAAATTAATGGGTTCAGGACACATGTGGAGGAAGTGAAACCACTAGGGCAGGAACGCATTCTGTGTCTGTGTTTACAAGAAACACATTTCAAAGCCACTGACACCCCTGTGCTTCGTGACTGTAGCCTTCGTTGCAAGGATCACCTGACTGGGGACAGATTTAAGGGAGATGTTGCTGTGTTTGTCAATAACATGCATCACTCCTCTGCTCTCCCCCTGGCTGCTGACCAGCAAGCAGTTGTTGTTGAAATTCATGGGTGTCAGAGGATCATTATTTGCTCACTGTACCTCCCTCCACAAGATGTGATCGACTCTGAGGCGCTCATAGATCTTTTGGAACAACTCCCGTGACCATTTCTCCTACTGGAGGCTTCAATGCCCATCATATTTTGTGGGGTTCGGCCTCTACTATTCCTCACAGTCAGGTTTTGGAGAGCCTCATGACCTCCCATGAGCTGTGCATCCCCAACACAGGTACTCACACACATTTCTGTACTGTAACTGATTCATTCTGAGCCACCAACCTCTCTTTCTGTTTTCCAGACTTTGCAGACTCTTTTCAGTGGGAGGTCATAGATGACCTCCATTCCATTAACCATTTCCCACTTCGATTTCACATACCAGATGGAGCGCTACCTGAAGGGAAGCCACCAATACGGAAAGTCATCAAGGCTAACTAGATGCTGTTTAGCCAGCTAGTTGTGTTTGAGCATTGCAGCTGCATCCAGGAATGGGTGGATGATGATTTAAAAGCTGCTCTACAGCATAACATTGACAGAGACTCTGAATATTCCATAGAGAGTGACCTGGTGAAGATAGCATCAGCAACGAAGCATATGAGTGTGGGATTTGTGTCTGTGTTGAGATGCCATGATCGGCCCGATTTGAACTCTTCCGCCAGGAGGGTGAACTTGGAGTTGGAGTGGCTGCTTAGGACAGATATAGGGTCCTATATCGGTTTGATTCCTGTGGATGCTATCAATAGGTGGGACTACACTAGGCATGGCCTTCACCTCAATAGGAAAGGGAAGGGAAAACTGTCTGGGTTGATTGCAGAAAACTTAAGCGGGGACACTGTCACAAGTGGTAAAATACCAGTGGTCACAGGTGTCAGAGGGATGCCTTTTTTAGGATAGGGAAGGAGGAAAGAAAATGAGTTTTAAGAGAGATTGGCAGACACACTCAGTTTGAGAAAACAGATGAACTGGGGTCAGATTTTAGCATACAGCCTCCATTTCAACAATGTTTAACAGAAAGGAATCAGAAACTGCCAGTTCATATTTGCCAAAGCAGTAATAATCCCATTAGTATGCAGTATCAGTTATCTTTAATACACCAGAACATTCCAGGACTCAGAAATAAAGTTAATGAACTACTCATTTGTATGGATTAAATGAATTCATCTAACCAAATTGACATAATCTGCCTCTCTGAACATCAAGTGACCACTGGTATAGATATGTTAGACATTTCAGGATTTAAGCTAGCTTCCTACTTCTGAAGAGTAGATATTGATTGAGGAGGAGTTGCCACATTTATTAAAAACTGCCATAAATTCATGAACATTGACATTAATAAATTCTGTTTAGAGCAGCATCTAGAAGCATGTACGACAGAAGTAGAGTTCCATAACAGATCCTATATAATAGTAACTATTTACCGAGCACCTGCAGGAAATTATAATCTATTGAAAAATCATCTAGGAGCTCTTTTGGGTTATTTAACAGGAAGAAACAAAGAAATTTTGATTGCTGATGACTTTAATACAGATTTTCTAATGCAATCTTCCACTAAACATTTACTGCAGTTAGTAATGTTGTCTTTCAATCTAACTCACACTGTAAACTTTCCAACTAGGATCACTAAATCCTCAAGGACAGCCACTGATAAAATTTTTTAGACAAATCAAAGGAACAAAATCATATCATAAAACCTGTAATAAATGGACTATCAGATCATGGCATGCAGCTCCTTGTTTTAGATGTAAATTCTAAGCAGATTATGAAGACTGCTAAATCTGAGTATAGGAGAGTAGTCAATCAATCAAAAATTGAGTGTTTTAGAAAACTGCTCAAAGATATGAACTGGAAAGATGTTTATAGTGCTCATGACATGAATGAAAAATGTAACACATTCATGAACAATGTCAGTACCATGTTTGAAAACTGTTTTCCTCTAAAAGTTACTCCAGTTAAACAGAAGTCTATAATAAAACCATGGATTACACAAGGAATAAATATTTCCTGTATGACAAAAAGGAAAATGTATCTGTCAACCAAGAATAGCTCCAATGCTGATGATTTAGCTAAATACAAGGAATAATGTAAAATATTATAAAAAGTAATTCAGACGTCTAAACAAATCCACTACGAGAAGAAGATAGCAATGTCAGGGAACAAAATAAAAACAGTATGGGATATAGTGAAAGAGGAGACTGGTAGAACCAAAAAGAAACAGGAGCAAATAGCATTAAGGGTAGAAGACACATTAGTAACCGATGGGCATAGTGTGGCAAACCTATTTAACAAGTACTTTATATCCGTTACTGATAGAATGGGATTGTGAGGATCAGTAAATAATGCCCTTGAATATCTGAAACTAGCCTTTACAAATAGCTTCAGGTACATGAATATGTCACTCACTTCACCAAAAGAAATAACTTCCATAATAAAATCTTTAAAAACAAAGCAGTTTAGTTGTTACGATGAAATATCAACAAAGTTAATTAAAGCATGTTCTTGTGAGTTTAGTACAATTTTAAGTTACTTGTGTAGCCTGTCAATTATAACTGGGACATTTCCTGACTGGCTAAAATATGCAGATGTTAAGCCTCTATTCAAGAAAGGGGATAGAGAGACCATCAAACTACAGACCGATTTCACTTTTGCCAGCATTCTCAAAAATTTTAGAAAAAGTAAAGCAGCTTCTCAACCATCTGACTACAAGTAATATATTATCAAGAACACAGTTTGGATTTCTGAAGGGTTCTGATATCAAGAAGGCTATTTACACCTACAGTGGAAATGTACTTAATTCATTAAATAACAAATTACAAGCAGCTTGTATTTTCTGTGATTTGTCAAAGGCATTTGATTGTGTGAACCACAACATCCTTTTAAACAAATTAGAATTCTATGGTATCACGGGCAGTGCTGCAAAACGGTTCATGTCATACCTTGCTAACAGGAAACAAAGGGTGTCAGTGCAAGGGACTAGTGAATTAAGTAATCAGAATGGGAAGAAATTACATGTGGTGTCCCACCAGGATCCATCTTAGGGCCACTGCTTTTTCTTGTGTACATTAATGATCTCTCATCAGTTACACTGTCAGAAGCAGAATTCGTTTTGTTTGCAGATGACACAAGTATTTTGCAATAAATAGTATGTCAAGTGTAGTTCTAGGAAGATCAGCTAATGATATTTTCATGGATATTAATAAACGGTTTAAAGCTAACTCAATGACATTAAACTTTGAAAAGACTCACTATATGCAATTCAGAACCTGTAAGAGGTTTCCACCCAGCATATGCGTAAAGTATGAAGAAGAGCAGATAGAAGAGGTTAACAGTCTTAAATTCCTGGGATTACAACTTGATAATAAATTCAGTTTGGAGGAGCACACCACAGAACTGCAGAAACGCCTTAACAAATCTGTATTTGCCATTTGACTGTTAGCTGACATAGGTGACATAAAAACGAAAAAGCTTTCATACTTTGCCAACTTTCATTCCATAATGTCATATGGTATAATATTTTGGGGTAACTCTTCAAGTCAAACAAAAGTTTTCAGAGTCCAAAAGCATGTAATATGTATTATTTGTGGAGTAAATTCACGGATGTCCTGTAGAAACCTCTTCAAAGAACTGGGTATACTAATTACTGCCTCTGTATATTTACTTCTTAATGAAATTTGTGTTAAATAATATATCTCTTTTTCCAACAAACAGCTCAGTTCATACATACAGTACCAGGAACAAAAATGATCTGCACAAGGACTTAAAAGCACTTACTTTAGTTCAAAAAGGGATCCACTACCCAGGAACACTCATCTTCAATAATTTGCCAGCAAACATAAAAAAATTTAGTTACAAATAAAGATCAGTTTAAAAGGAGCCTGAAAGACTTACTAGTGGCCAACTCCTTCTACTCCATTGATGAATTTTTTATAGAAACAAATGATGTATTGTATATATTCGTACTATTAGTATTGTTATTTGAGCTTTAAAAAAAATATTGACATGTTCCATATCCACGAGGATCTCCTCAGCACGGGTCTATGGAACAAAAAACTAATCTAATCTAATCTAATCTAATACAGTCCCCTAATCTTCTGAGATGCTAAAGCCAAAGCCCAATGCATGATTAAGGAGAGCAAGAACAGGTCTCTAGTCTCCATTAGCCATTCCACTTGTTCTGTGAAAGTACGGGAAGCCATCAGGAAAACGCAATCAGTAACCTGGTAAATGCAATCATTAACCAACAGCAACAGTGCTGGCACAGGGGTGTCACCAAACAACTTCCGGAGACATCGCTCAGGTGCTGGCAGAGAAATGTGCAAGCCAGAATCCAGCATTTTGTCACTACCGTGCAACTGTAGAGAGAGGAGAATTGGAATTTAGATCCAACAGTTCCAAGACTTACAGGTACAACTACCATTTCTCCATGTGGGAGCTGAAATGAGCCCTGGCCCCTGTCTCAGACTTGTTATGCTGCACCCAGTCACTACCAGATCTAGTACACCATTCTTAGACATTTTCCTGGAGCGTCAAAAGAAATCCTCCTTGAATGCTTTAATCTCATACGGCATACAAGTAACATTCCAATCTCATGAAGAGAGGCAATTTTGGTACATCTTCTCAAAACTGGAAAAGGCAACACATGTCCCAGTAATTATCAGAGTACCGTCTTCGAGTTGTGTAGGAAAGACCCTGGAGCAAATGGTTAACCATCATCTGGTCAGGTTGTTAGAGGCCAGGTAAGTCTTTAGCCACTCTTGGTATGGATTCCAACGATTTTGGTCCACTGTCAACAATTTTTACTTTACTAGAGACAGCGATTCAGTAGGCTTTCCTATTGAAATATCAGTGTGTTGCCATATTCTTCAATGTCAGTAATGCATATGATACCATTTGGAGACTATGTATTATGCATCAAAGTGGCTTTCATGACCATCTCCCCAACTTCATACAGTCTTTCCTGCCTCAGCAGCTTTTTAGGACCTGACTTGGTGACTCGCGATTGATTTGAGCAGGAGTACCATGCCAGTCAGGACAGGGTTTTAAGTGTTACCCTCTTTGTCATAGCCATAAACAGTATGGAGTCCTGTACAGTGCTACTTCTTTGTGACGATTTTGCTGTTTTGTGTTCCTCCTCCAGTGTTGTAACAGCAAGCTGTCAGTTGCAACTTACAGTGCAGAGGTTAGAGTGTGCTGTAAAGACAGGTTTTCAGTTTCCTGCAGATAAGTATGTGTGTATTTATTTTAATTGTTCTCAGTGTGTTTTTAATTTACCAGTATTTACTGTGAGGGACACCATTCTACATTTTAGAGACTCAATGAGATTTCTGAGTCTCATTTTTGTTTCATAATTGTCGTTGTTGCCACACCTGAGAGATCTGAAAGCCAGAACCCTGAAGGCACTAAATATCTTAAAGTGTCTTATTCACAGGTCTTAGAAGGGGACAGGGCATGTCTGCTCCAGTTTTATAGGAGTTTCATGTGTTCTCAGCTGGACTGTGGGTGCACAGTATGTGGATTGATGAGCACTTCTTATTTGAAGATCATTAACACTTTCACCCTGAGGTGATTTGGCTGGCCACAGGTGCATACAGGACCAGTCCCATACCCATTCTCTGTGCTGAGACTGGGGAAGTTCCACTCACCATCCAGCAGCAGCTGCTCATGATGTGTCAAGCATGTAATCTCCTTGGAGTGCTGACTTCAATTTCATACCATACTGTAGCTCATCTGCCTCTGGAATAACTTTTCTCCAGCTGTCTATGAGTGACAATGCTGTTTGGGATTCTCATGTAGCATGTACTGGAGGCACTTGTTGTGGAGTGACTACAACCTCAAATCCATGGTTTTAACCATCTGCTAACCATCTGCTCCCCCCTCATGAACCATGGATCTTGCTGTTGGTGGAGAGGCTTGCGTGCCTCAGTGATACAGATAACCGTACTGTAGATGCAACCACAATGGAGGGGTATCTGTTGAGAGGCCAGACAAACGTGTGGTTCCTGAAGAGGGCAGCAGCCTTTTCAGTAGTTGCAGGGGCAACAGTCTGGATGATTGACTGATCTGGCCTTGTGACACTAACCAAAACAGCCTCTCTGTGCTGGTACTGCGAACGGCTGAAAGCAAGGGGAAACTACAGCTGTAATTTTTCCTCAGGGCATGCAGCTTTACTGTATGGTAAATGATGATGGTGTCCTCTTGGGTAAAATATTCTGGAGGTAAAATAGTCCCTCATTTGGATCTCTAGGTGGGGACTATTCAGGAGGATATCGTTATCAGCAGAAAGAAAACTGCCGTTCTATGGATCGGAGTGTGGAATGTCAGATCCCTTAATCAGGCAGGAAGGTTACAAAATTTAAAAAGGGAAACGGATAGACTAAAGTTACATATAGTGGAAATTAGTGAAGTTTGGTGGCAGGAGGAACAAAACTTCTGGTCAGGTGAATACAGGGCTATAAATACAAAATCGAATAGGGGTAATGCAGGAGTAGGTATAATAATGAATAAAAAATAGGAGTGTGGGTAAGCTACTACAAACAGCATTGTGAACCCATTATTGTGGCCAAGATAGACATGAGGCCCATGCCTACCACAGCAGTACAAGTTTATATTCCAACTAGCTCTACAGATGACGAAGAGATTGATGAAATGTATGATGAGGTAAAAGAAATTATCCAGATAGTGAAGGGCGATGAAAATTTAATTGTCATGGGTGACTGGAATTTGGTAGTAGGAAAAGGAAGAGAAGGAAATGTAGTAAGTGAATATGGAATGAGGGTAAGAAATGAAAGAGGAAGCCGCCTGATAGAATTTTGCACAGAGCATAACTTAATGATAGCTAACACTTGGTTCAAGAATCATAAAAGAAGTTTGTATACATGGAAGAGGCCTGGAGATACTCGAAGGTTTCAGATAGAATATATAAGACAGAGATTTATGAACCAGGTTTTAAATTGTAAGACATTTCCAGGGGCAGATGTGGACTCTGACCACAATCTATTGGTTATGAACTGTAGACTAAAACTGAAGAAACTGCTAAAAGGTGGGAATTTAAGGAGATGGGATCTGGATAAACTGACAGAACCAGAGATTGTAGACAGTTTCAGGGAGAGCATTAGGGAATGATTGAGAGGAATGGGGGAAAGAAATGCAATAGAAGAAGACTGGGTAGCTTTGAGGGATGAAATAGTGAAGGCAGCAGAGGATCAAGTAGGTAAAAAGACGAGGGCTATTATAAATGCTTGGGTAACTGAAGATATATTGAATTTAATTGATGAAAGGAGAAAATATCAAAATGCAGTAAATGAAGCAGACAAAAAGGAATACAAATGTCTCAAAAATGAGATCGACAGGAAGTGCAAAATGGCTAAGCAGGGATGACTAAAGGACAAATGTAAGGATGTAGAGGCGTATATCACTAGGGTTAAGATAGATACTGCCTACAGAAAAATTAAAGAGAGCTTTGGAGAAAAGAGAACCACTTGCATTAATATCAAGAGCTCAGATGGAAACCCAGTTCTAAGTATAGAAGAGAAATCAGAAAGGTGGGAGGAGTATATAGAGGGTCTGCACAAGGGTGATGGACTTGAGGACAATATTATGAAAATGGAAGAGGATGTAGATGAAGTTGAAATGTGAGATATGATACTGCATGAAGAGTTTGATAGAGCACTGAAATACCTAAGCCGAAACACAGCCACGGGGTAGACAACATTTCATTAGAACTTCTGATAGCCTTGGGAGAGCCAGCCCTGACTGAACTCTGCCATCGGGAGAGCAAGATGTATGAGACTGGCAAAATACCCTCAGACTACAAGAAGAATATAATAATTCCAATCCCAAAGAAAGCATGTGTTGACAGATGTGAAAATTACCGAACTCTCAGTTTAATAAGCCATGGCTGCAAAATACTAACACGAATTCTTTACAGATGAATGGAAAAACTGGTAGAAGCCAACCTCGGGGAAGATCAGTTTGGATTCCATAGAAAAGTTGGAACACATGAGGCAATAATGACCCCACAACTTATCTTAGAAAATAGATGAAGGAAATGCAAACGTATGTTTCTAGCATTTGTAGACTCCGAGAAAACTTTTGACAGTGTTGACTGGAATACTCTCTTTCAAATTCTGAAGGTGGCAGGGGTAAAATACATGGAGCGAATGGCTATTTACAATTTGTACAGAAACCAAATGGCAGTTATAAGAGTCGAGGGGCATGAAAGTGAAGCAGTGGTTGGGAAGGGAGGGAGACAGGGTTTTAGCCTCTCCCCGAAGTTATTCAATCTGTGTATTGAGCAAGCAGTAAAGGAAACAAAAGAAAAAATATGGATTAGGAATTAAAATCCATGGAGAAGAAATAAAAACTTTGAAGTTCACTGTTGACATTGTAATTCTGTCAGAGACAGCAAAGGATCTGGAAGAGCAGCTGAACGGAATGGACAGTGTCTTGAAAGGAGGATATACGATGAACATCAACAAATGCAAAATGAGGATAATGGAATGTAGTTGAATTAAATTGGGTGATGCTGAGGGTATTAGATTAGAAAATGAGATGCTTAAAATAGTAAATGAGTTTTGCTATTTGGGAAGAAAAATAACTGATGATGGTCAAAGTAGAGAGGACATAGAATGTAGACTGGCAATGGCAAAGAAAGCGTTTCTGAAGAAGAGAAATTTGTTAACATCGAGTATAGATTTAAGTGTCAGGAAGTCATTTCTAAAAGTATTTGTATGGAGTGTGGCCTTGTATGGAAGTGAAACCTGGACGATAAATAGATTGGATAAGAAGAGAATGTGGTGCTACAGAAGAATGCTGAAGATTAGATGGGTAGATCACATAACTAATAAGGAGGTATTGAATGGAATTGGGGAGAAGAGGAGTTTGTGGCACAACTTGACTAGAAGAAGGGATCGGTTGGTAGGACATGTTCTGAGGCATCAAGGGGTCACCACTTTAGTATTGGAGGGCAGCTTGGAGGGTAAAAATCGTAGAGGGAGACCAAGAGATGAATACACTAGGCAGATTCAGAAGGATGTAGGTTGCAATAGGTACTGGGAGATGATGAAGCTTGCACAGGACAGAGTAGCGTGGAGAGCTGCATCAAACCAGTCTCTGGACCGAAGACCACAACAACAACAACAACAACGACAACAACAACCATCTGCTACCCTGGTTACTGCTGAGGTCCAGCATAATTTTAGATTTAGTGCAGTAGAGGAGATATTACACTCCTGCTTCTGTTTTTAATGCGATATTTTCTGACATTTTATCCGAGCACCAAAATTATGTAGTTGTTTTTACTAATGAATCAAAACCGAGGAACAGTGTTGGTTGCTCTGTTATTTTCTTGGATCATGGCCTCTAGGTCCCACTGCCTTAAGCCATTACTGTATTTGATGCAGAATTATATGCGATATTGCGTGCACTGTGTAATGGATTTGGGAGATGTGTTATTTTCTACCGGATTTGTCGATACCAAATCTAATGATCGAGGTTGTAAATGTTTTCTTATATTTTTGTCAGAATATTTTTTTGTGAATTGTAATTTTTCTTATCTTATGCTAATTGATTAATATTAGTAGATGTGACGAAGAATATCAAAGAGACTGGTTACAAGTGGAAGCGTGTGTGTTGTGTGAAATGTCTTTGACGCTGGAGTTGTCTTTGACTGTAGTCAGTCGGCAGTGAACTCTCAGTGTGTGTGAGAGTGGAACAATGTGCAGGTTGCCGTTATAATAATTTGCTAGTTAACAGGAAAAATGAATTATGTTACTACTTTTTTTTATATAAACATCAAGAAGGAACCACATTCAAAGAAATGGTATTTGAAGCACAAAAAATGAGGCAAACACATTGAACTAGGTCATTTCTGCAGCTGATGAAACTGCATTCTGGAATCATACTTTCACTAGACAACTGAAGCCAACACAAAAAGTCAACTATCATCTTACAAACATTTCACGGAAAAGGTACCATCACAAAAACTGGAGCAGATGATATGATCTTCCAATGCTAAATTTATTGTCTGTTCACATTCTCTAAGTACGCTCCATGTGCTGAAACTTTTGTACCCAGCAGGTAATGTAGTCCAGACTGTCCAGGATGCCCTGCTCCAACTGCAATGACTGGGGAAGGAGGTGTTTTTATGCTATGTACTAGGGCAGGGAACAAAAGGGCAGATCTAGCAGCCAAGGAGGCATGTCTTGATCCTCAGGTATTTCATTGTGGTATCCCTCTGCATGCCATCACCTTGTTGTTGAGCTCAAGATTCTTGCATCGGTGGGAGTACGAGTGTCTAGAAGTGACTGATTATAAGCTCCGTGTAGTAAAGCCCACACTACAGCTATGGTGTATTTCCTTCCATCCACGTACACAGGATGAGGTTTTCTTCACTTGACTTTGCATAGGCCACAGCCATATGATGCATGGCTTCTTGATCTGGCAAGAGGACCATCCAGTATGTGGCACTTGAGGTGTATAGATCATTGTGTGACATCTTTTATTGGACTGCATTTTATTTTCTGACTGGTGGGCCTTGGCTGATTTTCTGACTGATCTGCAATATATTTTAGGTGATGATCAGATGAATATGGTTAGAGTATTAAAGTTTTTTGAACTGTCAAATTTTTTTATCAAGATTTTAGAGAGGCGGTTTTAATATGTTTGCAGGGTGACTGGCTTGTCCACATTTTATGTAAGTGATCAGCCATTGACATTTTCCTGTGCCTTCCTTTTTGCTCCCTTCTTGTTTTACTTATGTTTTAGTCTCCTTTATTGCATCTTTTATTCTTTCCCGTTGTCTTATGATCACATTTTAAAATTTTTTTCCACATTTGTTTCTTTTAATGCATGTAAGGGTGCTGATAACCCTGCTGCTGAGTGTCCATAAGCACTAAACATTCACACACACTTTTCAACAGCTATTAGATACTGTATTGTAGTTCTGACTTCAGATAGGTTGAGTGTTAGTCTTTTTTATATAAGTCCCAGTCTGTTTTCCTATGATTTCCGTTGGTCATGGTCTGTTTAGGACCTATTTCAACCAAGAACTTGATATACACCTAGTCAGATAAGGATGGTTCCACCACCAGAGGATGCTGTTTGATATAACTATCTATTAAGATGATTCCAAAAGTTATGTCAGTTGCTTCATGTCTTCTTCTATTCCTGAAGGAAGGTTTGCTACCCCTGTTCTGGATCTCCAGGTCAAGCTGTGAACAGCTGTCTACCAGTCTCCTCATGTCCTGGGAAGGAGGAAAACCGTCTTCATAAGGAATATAAGCCAAGGCCAGTACAATTTTCCTCTTGATACCTTCCTTTTGCAGCAGCCTTATAGTCACTAAGTCCCTGATGCAAATGTCCACCATCAGCATGAATGAAATTACATTGTTGACATAAATGCATGTTCTGTAGTTCTTTAGATTTCTAGCCTAAATCAACTTTTACTAGATAAGTGTAATGTCCACCACCTGTCCTCCCAGAAGGCAACTCAGGACAGCAGTGGCCTCCTTGCTGCACTGCAGGTCCATCTGCAACACTTGTAGCCACCAACTTGCAGCCATGACCATTCCTAATGTCTTTGATTATCCTGCTGGGAACCTATGAGAGCCCTAAGCAAAGTTTCAGGTCCTGTTCTTTCATGGCCCTCAGGTATTCTTCACTGACTTTTACCTCAAGGATTAGGCCATCCAGTATAACCTTTTGGTTAGTTACACTCTAGTCCTCTATTGAGACCTTCTGGTCCTGCACCCATACTTTCATGAACATAGTCTTTGTGTAAGTATCCTTAAGAAGTTTCGGTACCAAAACTAATATCTTAGTGGTCTTTAAGAGTTCAGGAGCTGTCTTGACCAGCAGCTTCACCCCCTCTCACGATGATATTTTGGTCAACATCTCCTTAAGCCAATTCACTGTTCTTGGCCCCCCCCCCCCAAAAAAAAAAAAAATAAAAAAAAAAAAAAAAAAAAAAAATTAGCACTCTTGTCTTGTGACCTGAATGTGCAACCCTCCCCCTCCCTTTGACCCTCTCAAAGAGAACCATCTGAACAAGTTTCACCTGATGTGAGGTGATGTTGATGAGCGGTTAGCCCTGTTTTGTAACCGCCATCCTGAAAACTGAGAGTGCAGCACTATAGGTCTATTTTCCTATTTCTTGCCTTTACTTTTCTAAATTCATTTGCTTGGAGAAATGGGAGTATTAGACTCAATCCTTGTTCCCTGTCTTGGAAGTAGAAGGAGTCTGTTTAATCCCTTCACTCTGAGACAGTCTTTTTTTGGAGGTTTTAGGTTTGAGACCCTTAATCCACTCCATTTATGTTTCGGAAGCCAGTCATTTCCTTCCTTTCCCTTTTGTTCTCTGAGAAGTTTTCTTCTCTGAGTCGCAACAAGGGCTTTGATCTTGACCCTGTCCAATTTCTCAGTGACGATTTCCACTTCTCGAACTGGTCTAGTGCCCAATCCTGTTGTGGAAGAACTTCCATGAGTTCCAGTCCCGATGCTTGGGTGTTTTAGGTCTCATCAAGCTCTCAGTTTTTGTTTGATTTTGTTCTGTGTTTTCCATTTTGGCCCCATGTGAATTGGGGATATATTAAGTCCACACTATGGGGACCCACAAGGTGCAAGGCTAATGGAGGATTACCAGTATCCCTGAGGTTCCATTCATGACACATCTTCCCATGTGACATGCACCCCTCAGCATGGATTGCATTACACTTTTGAATGGGTACCTGGGGAAGGTCTGTGGGAATGGATATGGGAGAGATTGGGTGTTCTGGGATGCACTATGTATGATTCATCTGCTGACACCTCTCCAGCATGGGAGACCCTGCCAGTAGCTGTGCTACAGCCGGCATAGCCCACAGCTTCATGCAAACATGCAAGCCTCCCTGCTTGCGTGGTCACTACTTTGAAAAGTTGGTTTCGATTGGAGAGGGAGCTATTACTCAAACATGGTATTTTAAAATAGAAAAGCAACAGCCTTTCTTAAATATTGTCTTTTAAAATAGCATATTTGTATAATTTTTCACACAGTGTTGTAATCTGGTGAGATGACTGTATTTTCTTGTAGTTCTGCTTTATGGAATACTGCATGCATCATCATCATTGACAAACTTCCTTTGTTTCTAACAAATCACAAAGTTGGATTTCAGTCTAATTCAATAAATGCAGCTGTCATACAATCAAACCATTAATGTTAAAGGACAGTATTGTCAGAATACAGTTTTCTACATATAAGTTTGTTTTTTAAATATCTTCAGATGTATTATTATTGACTTTGAAAGCAGACATACTATGACTTGTTATTTAACAATGTGCATTAAACTGCTCTTAATTTAATTTAATACTTCTTTTAAAGGGAACAAAGCATGCAGTATACCCCAGTTCTATCTGGGGTCCAACTTGTGAAGACATAGATAAAGTAGTAAACTTAATTTTGCTGCCAGAGCTGAGCATTGGTGACTGGCTGGTATTTGAGAATATGGGTGCTTACAATTTACAAGTGGCATCTCCCTTTAGTGGCTTTCCCACCCCAAAAGTGCACACAGTGATTGATGAACATGGCTGGTGAGTGAAATTTTTCATTAAAAATTAGTTATAGGGCCTAATGTGTTTATGAACATGAAACTTTTTAAAACAGTTTCCGTTATTTGTCAGTCAAGTTATTTTATTCATTGTTTAATTTTATTCATTGTTTAATTTAATCTAATCAGATATGGAAAATATTTATTCTCTACTTGATTCCCATATTATGACATTTGTTTCTTTACTTCTGACTCCAGGAGGCTGCTCAAAAATAAGGATCTGATGAAAGAAACTCATTTTGTCATTGGAAACTCCCCACCAAACTTGCCTCCAGGGAGTGGCAGGGACACCATTGATGAAAAGTCTGTCTTCTCAACATAAGACTCCAATATATTTTCAGGTTTTGTATATTAACCTACTGAGGTGGGACATTACAAATACAAGATTTTTGAAATTATTATTAGACAGAACATGACAGCTGCAATATAAATTGTATTTTTGTGCCTCATGAATGACAGATAAACATTTGTTGTGCTCATCTTCTGTGCAAAGATACGCTAATAGCTACATCAACAGCCATATGTTACTTGGTCTTTACGTTAATGTCTCATTTTGAAAAACTCCAATGTATGCACAACCTTTCTTGGTGATATAGATGCAACACTTTGTTATGTATAGCATTTCTGTATGTATCTGGTGTAAGTGTCTAATATTGTTACAGCAGAATCTTATCTTTTTCTGTGCAGGTTATTTTTAAATGCCACAAAGAACACTGCAGTCTTAGGCACAACATGACATGTATGGTGTTACACAAGACTGGATTCATAATGTGATTTTCATGTATATTTTTTGAGTACATGTTTTGTCAGACTGTTAGGGCATGGTTTGTTAAATCAAATTTGCACTGTACACCGTTACTTGATGCGTTAAGCTTAATAAAGCAACTGAGCTATAAATCTCCATGTATGTCATCTTCACAAACATTTTGGTCATTTGAGATTCACAGTTCATTCAAAAATACCTTTTTAAAAATGCTAAATGTGATTACATACTAGTTCTTATTTGAACTGCATGCATTTCTTCAAGGAAATTAACTGTCTGTGGCATGTGAATGTAGTGCAGTTCAAAATCTCCTGCGATAGCATAATGAGATGGAGGGTTTGAAATGATCCTTTGTTCAGTGCAATGAAATTTTCTGTGCATTTTTCAGTGTGGAAAATTGAAAACATCTGTATGTTAACTACTATATCACTGTTAAATGTTTAAATACTTAATTCTTGGGAAGAACTCTGTGTAGCTGCTCTGAAACATCGTTAGGGTGGTCCTCATTAGTCAGTGTCTTAGAGATGACTTCTCTGTTTTTTGTGTCTGTTAAAATGCAAATAATTCTTCTATGTTCGTAGCTAAATTCATATATCCATAGTGACTCCAACATTAAGGGATATTAAATTCGAACCTGGCTTCCTTAAGTTTTATTCCTTTTTATTTTCTTTCTCTTGGGTTACTATACTTTTTCACCCATAACAGGCATTTATTTTCATACAATTTTCACTGTTTCATAGTTAATTACATAGATATAATGATGTAAATAAATTTTGTGATTCAGAAATAGTGATACATAACTGCAAACCTCTGTGGATACCTTCTGAGTATTTTGGTGTAAGGGAACCATGGTCTTTGGCAGCTTGTTACAGCTATTGCATTGCATTTGATGCCTTGCCCCAGTTAGCTTTGTATCATTATTACACTAAAAATACAGCACAATGGTGCAGATGTTGGTGGTACTCACTGTGTGTTGTGTTTTCATTCCTACATGGTAAATGCTTTTGACAACAATAATGTCCTCTTCAACCTATTAGTCTCAATCTGGCATTCAGTACAGCTCAGGTCTGCCAAAAATGTTGTTTCTGAACAGTGTTAATTTTGGGTTAACAATGATACACAGCAGTATTATGGATAAGTTTACTGATGAAAACTTGGCCGAAAAGCACCTAGTGTATGGATTCAGTGAAAGCAATGGAAGAGCTGCACACCAACACAATGCTGAGCTGTGCCTAGACTGACGGCAACTACATCACAGTGCTTTTGCATCTTGCAGTTGTTGGACTACAGTGTGCTTTGCATCTTTATTGATTGCATATTATAGACCATTTCACTGTTGCAAAGGTATTTTAACAGAAACAAGGATCATTGCAGTAACACCAACACACACACACACACACACACACACACACACACACACACAGGGAGAGGCTGCAGGTGCGTGGTGTGTGGGACAGAGATTAGAGACATGATGGACACTGTCCCCAATGAGTTCATGCAGCACATGACGACAATGTTGTAGAGGAGTGAACTGGGAGGGGGGCAGAACAGAGGATAAGGTGACTATGGGGAAGAGGATGTGGGTGCAGGATGGGTCAAATTGGAGTTCTGGGGCATGTTGGAGGCAGGTGTGATGCAGGGGGTTATTGGATATTGAAGCCAGGAGGATTACAGGAATGAAGGAAGTTTTGCAAGCAAAACTCCCATCTACAAAGTTCAGAAAAGCTTCTGCTGAGGGTAAGGACCCAGATGATACAGAATGTGAAGTGATCATTAGAATTGAGCAAGTCATGCTCTGCTGCATGTTCTGGCAGTGTTATTGGCCACAATTTTGTTGTGGCCATTTGTTTGTGAGGACAGTTCATTAGTGGTCACATCTAGGGTCAAGTACATGATCTGATTTCAAGCATCTGCTTTGACCAAACACATTCTGTTTGACGTCATGAGCTTACATTACTAAGGATACAATTGCAAATTATTAAATTTTATCTTCAGTTGTCTTAGTATTTAGTGTAATCTATGATATTTGTGAACTATGCGGCTTATTCCAAATATGCCATGATGTATGACAGTGTGGGTGGGGTGGAACTCGAGAGCACAGCTTAAATTATTGATAAGTAAACTACCAGTGATTATATTTTTATTCTTTTCTGTCAAATATTTGGCTATTTCTTTCTGTATTTGGCACTATTTCTGAGAGTAATTTTAGTCAGAAACTTAAGAGAACAATTTAAATTATTGAATGTAAAACAATAATTGATTACAAAGATCATGTTGTTTCTTACAGTTATTTCAATTTTTTTGTAATGTGACAAGTTTGTTGAGGCTGAGGTTAGCCAGAAACCTAAGTGTATAGCTCAAGTGATCTTGAGTGAAATGAGTAGTAATGTTATTTATAATTCTGTGACATCATGGAGATGCTGTGTATATGAAATGACTGTTTCTAGAGGTTTGTGTAGCCATTGCTGGTGTCTCATGCAGTGGAAGTTTGTTTTTGCTTTGTAATTTGTAGTAAAAGTTAAATTGAATGGGATAGAGCTGTAATAGGGCTTAACGAGTGACACTTTATGAACTGTTCAGTACTGCATAAGACAGCTTTCTGGTATACCATCCAATTCGCATTACACAGAACACAGTTTGTAATTTTGCCTCAAGATTTATGATCAGGTGATAGTGCATACATTATGTATTGATGTAGTATAACTAATTAGCTTACCACCTATGAGATGAAAGTATTTAGCCAGAATCTGTAATTATGAGTAATGCATTCAGAATGAGATTTTCACTCCGCAGCGGAGTGTGCACTGATATGAAACTTCCTGGCAGATTAAAACTGTGTGCCGGACCGAGACTCAAACTCGGGACCTTTGCCTTTTGCGGGCAAGTGCTCTACCAATTGAGCTACCCAAGCACGACTCACACCTCGTCCTCACAGCTTTACTTCTGCCAGTACCTCGTCTCCTACCTTCCAAACTTTACAGAAGCTCTCCTGTGGACCCTGCAGGTTGGAGACGAGGTACTGGCAGAAGTAAAGCCGTGAGGACGGGGCGTGAGTCGTGCTTGGGTAGCTCAGTTGGTAGAGCACTTGCCTGCAAAAGGCAAAGGTCCTGAGTTCGAGTCTCAGTCCGGCACACAGTTTTAGTCTGCCAGGAAGTTTCATATCAGCGCGCACTCCACTGCAGAGTGAAAATCTCATTCTGAAAATATCCCCCAGGCTGTGGCTAAGCAATGTCTCCACAATATCCTTTCTTTCAGGAGTGTTAGTTCTGCAGGGTCTGCAGGAGAGCTTCTGTAAAGTTTGGAAGGTAGGAGACGAGGTACTGGCAGAAGTAAAGCTGTGAGGATGGGGCGTGAGTCGTGCTTGGGTAGCTCAGTTGGTAGAGCACTTGCCCGCGAAAGGCAAAGGTCCTGAGTTCGAGTCTCGGTCCGGCACACAGTTTTAATCTGCCAGGAAGTTTCATGAGTAATCCATTATTTGGAATCAGCAATTTGATATGGGTTTAGGAAAACTTTTGAAAAAAAATAAATAAAAAAAGGGAAGACATCATGGTAATGTTAGCATCAAAGTTCTGCTTGTAACTAATTAACAAATTAATCACTCAAATTCGATTACTTCATGTAAAGCTGAATTAACAGTTCAAAATGTTTCACAATATGAGCCATAATTAAACTCATGTAGAATCTTAGGGAATCATGTTGTTAAAAATGCCAGATTCAGAATGTCTGTAATTAATTTTGTTATTATATATTCTGAAAATGTCTTAGATAAACAAATGACCTATTTAAGATTCCGACAAAGCAAAGTTTTTATATGGAATGTGAAGCTTGTAACATTATTCCAAAGTGTCTAAGGTGCTCCAATTTGTGTTAGCACAAAAAGTTGTTTAGTAATTTAGAAGAAATCTGTGATTATGTGTCAAATATTGTTAACTGCATTTCATTACTTTATTTTTGTCTCAGTACCTAAAAGCCAGTACATGAAATACCGGGTGATCAAAAAGTCAATATAAATTTGAAAACTGAATAAATCATGGAATAATGTAGATAGAGAGGTACAAATTGACACACATGCTTGGAATGACATGGGGTTTTATTAGAACCAAAAAAATACAAATGTTCAAAAAATGCCTGACAGATTGCGCTTCATATGATCAGAACAAAGATAATTAGCATAAGAAAGTAAGACTAAGCAAAGATAATGTTCTTTACAGGAAATGCTCAATATGTCCACCATCATTCCTCAACAATAGCTGTAGTCAAAGAATAATGTTGTAAACAGCACTGTAAAGCATGTCCAGAGTTATGGTGAGGCATTGGCGTCGGATGTTGTCTTTCAGCATCCCTAGAGATGTCAGTCGATCACGATACACTTGTGACTTAAGGTAACCCCAAAGCCAATAATTGCGCGGACTGAGGTCTGGGGACCTGGGGGGGCCAAGCATGACAAAAGTGGCAGCTGAGCACACGATCATCACCAAACGATGCACACAAGAGATCTTTCACGCATCTAGCAATACTTTTTTTAAAATTTTTTCTCCTTATAAAACCCCATGTCATTCCAAGCATGTGTGTCAATTTTTACCTCTCTATCTACATTATTCCGTGGTTTATTACATTTTCAAATTTATACTGACTTTTTGATCACCCGGTACATTCATTAACACCAAACATTTGCTTACTTCAAAATTGTATTGACAGAATATTTGGTAATGAAACTTTCTAAATGTAATTTGATAAATATATTTTGTAAACCAAGTTATCAAAAGATGGCTATGTTAGAAGTGTGGAGGATAGCTGGGATAAACAATAAATGTGTGTGGATAAGTTATTAATGTGTAGTTGATTCAGGTATAATTTTACCAACCAAACTTTGCACTACTACATGGAATCTGTCCATCAGCTGCATCCAACGGAAGGTAAACAACAATAAGAAGTGGACAGAAAAGCAGCTTGGCAAAAATATTATTTGGAAAAGTGGAAGTAAGATCCTGCAGAAAAGCTATTGGGACCTGATTACAGATCTCAGCCACTAGGCAAAGATAAATACAGTATTATTTGTTGTATTATCAGAAACAGTATTTTGCATTTAAAAAGAGAGTTGTGTGTGAGTGTTCAAAATGAATAAGCAGGGAAGTGAGGAAAATCAATCACTAAATGCAGAGTTTCATTGCAGGATTATCATCTGTAGACACTAGTGATCCATTAGTAGGAGCAAGTGCAGCCATAAAATAGTCTGCACATAGAAGCAGGCAGGAACATTTTCAGTTTGGAGAAAATGATTTGGGACATAACTACAAAAATTTAAAGCTGAAAGTACCAACTAGGGCAACAGATAACACACTATTTGGAAGCAGCAGATAGTGAACTAAAAATCAATATAGGAAAAAATAAATAAATAAAAATCAGATTGACAAGAACTCAGAACTAAAAGATCAGATAGTCAAACCACATGCGGGTCGTGGAGATAATAGAGGAATTACATGTGCTGAATTCCACAGTTGAGCCTGGGTGGAAAGAGCTTAGTACTTGTGTGGAAACAGTAGATTGGCAGATGTGGAGTCAAATTTGGCACTTGATATTTCGAAAATAATAAAAATATTAGAGAATATTATCACTTCCGTTAAACACAAAAATTCTCAGTTGAGAGTGGAAGTAGTACAAATGAAATGATTTTTTTGAGAAAGTAAAAAAATTTTAAAACTAACACCAACTAGTAAATTTTGGCAATTAGTAGTCATGTTAATTGTTGTAACCGTGACCGTTCCAGTTGCGGGGTTGCCGAGAATGAAGCATGGTGGGACCACACAGGAGTGGCCGGTGAACAAACAAATGAATGGCAAAGGATGGACATGTACAACGATGGACGTCTGAACAAGACCTTATGAACAACAACATGCAAGAAGCAATGGGGTCACAAGCGACAACCTAACAAATCCACAACATTCACTCATACATGGAAACAAACTAACACAAACATGCTGTCTGTAGGTAAGATGTTGATAGACTCACGTGAATAGCAGACTGCCTAGCTGAATGAGAGGCAGGCACTTAAATACAGGATAGGGAATGTCACTATTGGCTGCTAGGACCACATGCTCCACTGTGACACCCTCACACTAATACGCGGGCCAGGAACACATGCAGCCACGGCTTACTGTGCGATGGCTGCAGAAACCTCTAGTGGTAATCAAGGTCCATGCCATCTGACGCAGATTCGAAACCCACAGTGCTTGGTACCAGGTTAATGACATCAAAAAGTTGTTGATAACAAAGTGCAGAAACTTATCAAAAGATTCGTAGAGCTTCAGGAGGGGATAGTACAAAAATGTTTCAATAGCAGCTGTGGTGGTACATTGGGACTTTAAACTGCGTGCTATAGACTTTATTCAACACTGTAAGAAAAACTATGCATATGACATGACCGATGTTTTCATTGGCCAACCAGTACACTAGTTCTGAAATGAGATTTAATGATTTCAAAAAGAGCTTCTTAATGAAATTTGGACTGAAGGAGGGTAAGTGCAAATTAAATATGAGTTTCTGAATTGTCTAGTATGTAGAGAAAGCAATGGTACTATGAAATTTTTCTTTGAAAAGCAACTTCAAATTTAATTATCTTAATAAGCCATTTGACAAATTAAGACAATTGATGCATTGAAATGTAGATCATCAAAAAGAGTTCAGAGGGACTGGTCTATGGGATAAATGAGTCTAACAGACAATTTCTCAAATATGTGGACAAGCTAGACAGGACTTTTAAAAGAAATGAGCGACCAAATTTTAATCAGAATAATTATGGAGGTCCGCCACATGAAGGATAGGATCAGAACATCAGTGATGGAAACCAGGGGAGGAGAAATTGTGGTAATAGCCACAAGTTCCATCAGGGTGAAAACGTACAAAATTTTAATGGCAGCTGTAATGATTCATGTAGAATATTTCTTCTGCCTGGTCCATAGATGAATGAGTGCAAAATTTACATGTTTCACAAAATTTATTCACATTAATTGACATCCGAACTGCACACTCGTCTTGTAAACAGAACACGGACAGACTTCACTGATCTCTTTGACTTCCAAAAGTAACTTCAAAACTGACTCCCCACAGCCTCACTGCATTGCTTTATGTAGAATCCTAAGAATAACTTCCAAAATAAAGCATAATTAATTTTGTACAACTTTGATAATACAGTATTCAACAACAATCTTTTATAGTAGTATCTTTAGTTTTCCATAAGAAAATCATTCTGAACTTTAATTACAATAATGTCTTTTGTATTATTTTAGTTATGTAATTAATTACAGGTCTGATTTGGTTACTAACTTGTAATGGTAGTACAGAGCTCATGCCTTACCAATTAAATACATAGAATGCACAAATAAGGCCTCAAATTCTGGAAATTGGAGAACTGTGAGATGTAAACAATTGGAGAGTTAATTAGAAATGTAATTGTTGTGACAGTGCCACGACATTTAACAGTGCCGCCATGACAGTACGCGCAAACGGCGATAGAGGCGCTCCGCAACTCGGCTGAGCGTGGGAGCGCGGGAGCGCCACCTAGCTACAAACGGCGCCGGCCGCATGTCACGGCATGGCAGTCGAATGAGAGATACTGAGTTGTTATCATGTAAACAGATATTGTTTCTAAGTGAGTGTGTTTGAATAGCCACGCAATTATTGGTGATTAAAGGTTATAACACTTTTTGGCGACGAGGTCGGATATTTTCACTGCGTTGTGGATTTGTGTGTTCGTGACGGGGCAGACATGGAACAGCTTATGCAAGCGCTCATTGAACAACAAACACAGCTGACGGCTGTTATTCAGGCATTGTCGACGTCGCTTACTCATCGTCTGTCTTCCTCTTCTCCGCCTCCATTCTCTCCTTACAACGAGGCCGCTGAAGACTGGGAGGATTATGAGAAGCATTTGTGGCAACACTTCTTGGCTTTTGGCATTGTTGATGCTCCTATGTGTAAGTCGTTATTTCTATCTTGGATTTCCCCATGGATCTATCAGCTGCTATCTCAGTTAGCCCCTCTGCGGGAACCTGCCACCCTGTCCTTCCAAGAAATGTGTGACTTATTGTCTAACTATCACCGCAAAAACACCCACATCGTTGCCGCCCACGTGGCGTTCTACCGGTGTCGGAAACAGTCCCATCAATCTTACCGGGCTTGGGCGGCGGAACTACACGGTCTGAGTAGGAAATGTCAGTTTGTCACGGACACTCATCATGAGTCTTATGCTGATTCAATGGTTAGGGATGCTATTCTACGTCTTGCTCCTGATAAAGAAGTTTGGCAATGTGCCCTACAACTGCCAAACCCGTCGTTGTCGGAAGTTCTAAGCATCGCTCAATCCTTTGAAGTGTCTCATGCTGCTGGCACGCAAATAGACGTGTGGTGTGATGTTGGCACTGTACAGTCAACTTTTGACACGGACAATTTGCCTGTTTCACAGGAGAACGAAGATGTGGCGGCGGTTCACCCGCGTAAACAACATCGCGTTGGGCCGCAACGCTCGCAGCGAAAACAGCAACCACAGAAGCAGGTTCGTTCCGCACTTCCTTCTTGTCCACGTTGTTTTGTACAGCATGACAGGGCTGCGTGTCCAAAACATTGGGCCATGTGTAATTCATGTAGGAAAAAAGGCAACATTGCTTCTGTGTGTCAGTCCCCTAAAGTTCCTGTCGACGAGGACGAGGCATCGGACATGGATGTTAACTGTGTGCTTTCTCAAACAAATAAGTTGTTTGTTACTGTTCGTGTTCTGGATAAAGACATTCGCATGCAAGTGGACACTGGCTCTGCAGTAACTCTCATTAATTCTCGCATGAATTTGGAGTTGGGCTCCCCTCCCTTGTCTCCAGTTACGCGAAATCTGAGAACTTATAATAAACAGAAAATTACTATCATTGGCCAGTTTGATGCTTCCACTGCCTACAAGTCTGTTGTTAGGCCCCTCATGTTTTATGTGGTGGATCATGCGGGCACTGAAAACCTGTTCAGTTATGATGCTATCCAGTTGTTCGGATGATGATGTGCACCTCATATCTGAGGATATTCCATATCAACAGCTGGATGCATTGTGTTCTGAATTTTTGTCAGTGTTCTCTACTGGTCTGGGTCGTGCCAAGGATTCTGAAGCCCACATTACTCTTAAACCTACAGCTCACCCTAAGTTTTTCCGGGCACGCCCTATTCCTGTGGCGTTGCGTGCACCTGTCAAGGCTGAGATAGACAGGTTAACAGCTTCAGGGATTCTCCTTCCTGTTACCTCCAGCGAATGGGCATCGCCAATTGTGGTGGTTTCTAAACCAAATGGGAGTCTGTGATTGTGTGGTGATTTTCAAGCCACCGTCAACACTCAGAGCCTCATTGACACTTATCCTCTTCCCCGTCCTGAGGAGTTATTTACCAAGCTCGCTGGGGGCCAGTTCTTTTCCAGACTTGACTTATTGGAGGCGTACCATCAGTTGCCGTTGGATGCTTCTTCCAAGGAATTTCTCGTCATCAACACTCCTTGTGGGTTGTATCAGTACCAGCGGTTACTATTTGGCATCGCTAGCGCGCCGGCCATTTTTCAGCGGTTTTTGGAACGGCTTTTGTTCCTGGCTGCATAAACTATCTGGATGACATTGTTGTCACGGGGGCCTCCACTGAGGAGCACCTTCGCAATTTGCGTTCACTGTTTCGGGTTTTGCATTCGGCTGGGTTGAAGTGCAATCTGGACAAGTCACAGTTCTTCCAACCCTCCATTGTGTATCTTGGTTTCCACTTGTCCTGTGAGGGTATACATCCTCTACGTCAGCACGTTGCGGCCATTAATGCTCTACCCCGGCCGTCTACAATCAAAGAACTTCAGGCGTTTCTAGGAAAGATTGCTTATTATCACAAATTCATTCCATCCGCGATGGCGGTAGCTCATCCTCTGCATCAGCTGTTACACAAAAACGTCCCTTTCTGTTGGTCCAACGAGTGTGAGCAGGCGTTTGTCCACCTGAAGGCTCATTTGCAGTCGGCGCCTTGTCTTGCCACATTCCGTCCAGGTCAGCACTTGGTTCTGGCGACTGACGCGTCACAGTATGGCCTAGGGGCTGTTCTTGCCCATCGGTATGAGGATGTGTCGGAACGACCCATCGCCTATGCTTCCAAGACCCTCAAATCGAAAAGGAGGTGCTCGCTATCATTTATGCTCTAAAAAAGTTCACTGTTTTTTTGTATGGTTCTAAGTTTCACCTCATCACTGACCACAAGCCACTGGTCTCTCTGTTCAGCCCATTGGGGTCGCTTCCAGATAAGGCAGCTTACCACCTGCAACGTTGGGCCTTATACTTGTCTTGTTTTCACTATGAGATTCACTATCGCCCCATGGCCCAGCACGCCAACGCTGACGCATTGTCGCGATTATCGATGGGCCCCGACCCGGTTTTCGATCGTGATGAACTACTCTGTTTCCACATTGATGAGGAAGAACGTCGTGTGGTCGAGGGTTTTCCACTTACAGGTTCGCAGGTCACGTCGGCTATTGTGCGGGACCCGGTCCTGCTTCAGGTGATCGGTTTTGTTCAATGGGGTTGGCCAGACAGGACCAAGAGCCGGGCATTGGATCCCCTTCGCAACTACCATGCCTTGCACCTTCGTCTGTCTGTTCGTGATGGTGTTGTTCTTCTGGCCACAGATGGCGCATCTCCACGAGTCGTGGTGCCAGCCTCTCTTCGCAAAGATGTTCTCAAACTGTTGCATGAAGGCCATTGGGGGATTTCTCGGACTAAGTCCCTGGCCCGCAGGCACGTTTATTGGCCCGGTATTGATTCGGACATCGCCCACATGGTTGCTGTGTGTGGTCAGTGCGCTCAACAACTGGCTGCACCTCGTACAATGCCCTCTCTGTGGCCTGACCCGGCACAGCCATGGGAACAGGTGCACGCTGACTTTGCCGGCCTCTTCCTCGGAACTTATTGGCTACTGTTGATTGACGCCTTCTCGAAGTTTCCATTCGTTGTTCAATGTCCGTCACCCACCACTGCAGTGACGACGCTGGATTTGTCCAAAATCTTTGCGCTAGAAGGTCTTCCATCCACGATCGTCACGGACAATGGCCCTCAGTTCTCTTCGCAGGCCTTCCGTGATTTTTGTACTGGACAAGGGATTCATCATGTTACAGCACCGCCCTTCCATCCACAATTGAATGGGGAGGTCGAGTGCCTTGTCTGCACTTTCAAAAGCCAGATGAAAAAATTCCTTAGTGATTTTTCCACAGATGACGCTCTGCTGCAATTTCTGAGTTCTTATCGCTTCACGCCTCTGGGTGATCGCAGCCCTGCTGAACTCTTGCATGGCCGCCAACTGCGCACTCTGCAGCACCTGCTTCACCCTGTCAGGCCTTGTGCTGTGTCCCCTAGTGCGGGAAAATACTTGGTGGGCACCGACGTGTGGGCACGAGGGTATGGATTTTGCCCTAAATGGATTCCAGGGGTGGTCAAGGCTCTTTGCGGCTGCCAGCTTTGTGAAATACGTACGGACGACGGCATGGTTGTTCGCCATTACGACCAGATGCGCCCACGAGCGGTGGCCACACTGGTGCCACCGCCCCTTCCTTTGCCTCCACCAGCCCAAGAAGCCAGTCCTGTCGCTGCTGCCGATCTACCGCACGTGTTGATGCAGCCGACGTCACTACCGCTTCCGAGTACGCCCGAACCGGACCCAGTCGTGACGCCGCCTTCTGCGGGACCCATCTCACTGGAGCACACCCCCAGGTTCACGACACCTATGGATGCTGCTCCGGTGTTTTCACCCATCATCTCATCCAGGAGGCATGTTCCACGCACGAGCTTCCGTCCTGGACATTTTCGACCATACTCTCATGTCTCTCCGCAGGATCTTCTCAGGGCCTCACAAGAGGCCATGGATGTCTCCGTACTGTCCATGTCTCCAAGGAAGTGAGTGTTTTTTTTTTAAAGGGGGGAAAAGTGTTGTGACAGTGCCACGACATTTAACAGTGCAGCCACGACAGTACATGCAAATGGCGATAGAGGCGCTCCGCAACTCGGCTGAGCGCGGGAGAGCCAACTAGCTATGAACGGCGCTGGCCGCATGTCACGGCACGGCAGTCGAATGAGAGATACTGAGTTGTTATCATGTAATCAGCTATTGTTTCTAAGTGAATGTGTTTGAATATCCATGCAATTATTGGTGATTAAAGGCTATAACAGTAATTACAAAGAATATTAATTACAGAGGAAGATATAAAAATAAATAACTTTTAAGCTGTTTCTCAAGACAGTGAGGTCTTCTGTTTCTGGATTTTTAGATTTACATTTTGATAATTAGAAGCATTAATTTTTCATGATAACATCTCTGCAGTCTCTAGCTATTTATTTCTAAGGACTTAGTACTTAAATTTCTTGATTAGTTACTTAATTTAGTATATGTACATAATTTCATCATTGTCAACAATCCACGAATAATTAAGACATTGCATGTCCTTCCTGTACATTCCGCACACCTTCGCAATGAATATCAAGTTTTTTATCAAATAGGACAGAATTATATATATATAAAAACAAAGGTGATGTGACTTACCAAACGAAAGTGCTGGCAGGTTGATAGACACACAAACAAACACAAACATACACACAAAATTCAAGCTTTCGCAACCAACGGTTGCGGAAAGACTTACCTTAGGGGGAAAAAAGGACAGGTATACACTTGCACATACACACATATCCATCCACACATACACAGAAACAAGCAGACATTTATAAAGGCAAAGAGTTTCGGCAGAGATGTGAGTCGAGGCAGAAGTACAGAGGCAAAGATGTTGTTGAAAGACAGGTGAGGTATGAGTGGTGGCAAATTGAGATTAGAAATTAGCGGAGATTGAGGCCTGGCGGATAATGCCACACACACCCATATCCAACCGCACATGCACAGACACAAGCAGCAAAATGTCTATCGACCTGCCAGCACTTTCGTTTGGTAAGTCACATCATCTTTGTTTTTAGATATATTTTCTCATGCGGAATGTTTCCCTCTATTTTTATATATATATATATATATATATATATATATATATATATATATATATATATATATATATATATATATATATATATATATACAATCATCATTTAAGACTGATTATGCCTTTCAGCGTTCAGTCCTGAGCATAGCCCCCCTTATACAGTTCCTCCATGATCCCTTATTCAGTGCTAACATTGGTGCCTCTTCTGATGTTAAACCTATTACTTCAAAATAATTCTTAACCGAATCCCGGTACCTTCTCCTCGGTCTGCCCCAACTCCTCCTACCCTCTACTGCTGAATCCATGAGTCTCTTGGGTAACCTTGCTTCTCCCATGCGTGTAACATGACCCCACCATCTAAGCCTGTTCGCCCTGACTGCTACATCTATAGAGTTCATTCCCAGTTTTTCTTTGATTTCCTCATTGTGGACACCCTCCTGCCATTGTTCCCATCTACTAATACCTGCAATCATCCTAGCTACTTTCATATCCATAACCTCAACCTTGTTGATAAGGTAACCTGAATCCACCCAGCTTTCGCTCCCATACAACAAAGTTGGTCGAAAGATTGAACGGTGCACAGATAACTTAGTCTTGGTACTGACTTCCTTCTTGCAGAAGAGGGTAGATCGTAGCTGAGCGCTCACTGCATTAGCTTTGCTACACCACACTTCCAGTTCTTTCACTATGTTACCATCCTGTGAGAATATGCATCCTAAGTACTTGAAACCATCCACCTGTTCTAACTTTGTTCCTCCTATTTGGCACTCAATCCGTTTATATTTCTTTCCCACTGACATTACTTTCGTTTTGGAGATGCTAATCTTCATACCATAGTCCTTACATTTCTGATCTAGCTCTGAAATATTACTTTGCAAATTTTCAATCGAATCTGCCATCACAACTAAGTCATCCGCATATGCAAGACTGTTTATTTTGTGTTCACATATCTTAATCTCACCCAGCCAGTCTATTGTTTTCAACATATGATCCATAAATAATATGAACAACAGTGGAGACAGGTTGCAGCCTTGTCTTACCCCTGAAACTACTCTGAACCATGAACTCAATTTACCGTCAACTCTAACTGCTGCCTGACTATCCATGTAAAGACCTTTAATTGCTTGCAAAAGTTTGCCTCCTATTCCATAATCTTGTAGAACAGACAATAACTTCCTCCTAGGAACCCGGTCATATGCCTTTTCTAGATCTATAAAGCATAGATACAATTCCCTGTACCACTCATAACACTTCTCCATTATTTGCCGTAAGCTTAAGATCTGGTCCTGACAACCTCTAAGAGGCCTAAACCCAGATTTTCATCCAATTGGTCCTCAACTAATACTCGCACTTTCCTTTCAACAATACCTGAGAAGACTTTACCCACAACGCTGATTAAAGAGATACCTCTGTAGTTGTTACAATCTTTTCTGTTTCCATGTTTAAAGATTGGTGTGATTACTGCTTTTGTCCAGTCTGATGGAACCTGTCCCGACTCCCAGGCCATTTCAATTATCCTGTGTAGCCATTTAAGACCTGACATTCCACTGTATTTGATGAGTTCTGACTTAATTTCATCCACCCCAGCCGCTTTATTGCACTGCAATATATTGACCATTTTTTCCACTTCCTCAAATGTGATCCTATTTCCATCATCATTCCAATCCCATTCTACCTCGAAATCTGAAACATTACTGATCGCATTTTCACCTACATTGAGCAACTCTTCAAAATACTCCCTCCATCTGCCCAAGGCATCCACAGGATTCACCAGCAGTTTTCCTGACCTGTCCAAAATACTTGTCATTTCCTTCTTACCTCCCTTTCGAAGACTGCTAATTACACTCCAGAATGGTTTTCCAGCAGCTTGACCCATAGTCTCCAACCTGTTTCCAAAGTCTTCCCACGATTTCTTCTTGGATGCTACAATTATCTGTTTGGCTTTGTTTCTTTCTTCAACATAACTTTCTCTGCCTACCTGGGTTCTGGTATGTAGCCATTTTTGATACGCCTTCTTTTTCCTTTTACAGGCTGCCTTGACTGTATCATTCCACCAAGCTGTTTGCTTCATCCTACTTTTACACACTACTGTTCCAAGACATTCTTTAGCCACTTCTAGTACTGTGTCCCTGTACCTTGTCCATTCCTTTTCCAATGACTGTAATTGACTACATTCAACTAACTGGTACCTTTCTGAGATCGCTGTTATGTACATGTGCCTGATTTCCTTATCCTGAAGTTTCTCCACTCTTATCCTCCTACATATGGACCTGACCTCCTGCACTTTCGGCCTCACAATCCCAATTTCACAGCAGATTAAATAATGATCAGTGTCATCAAAGAATCCCCTGAATACACGTGTGTCCCTCACAGCCTTCCTGAATTCCTGATCTGTTATTATATAGTCAATGACAGATCTGGTTCCCCTGCCTTCCCAAGTATACCGGTGAATGTTCTTATGTTTAAAAAAGGAGTTTGTGATTACTAAGCCCATACTGGCACAGAAATCCAAGAGTTGTTTCCCGTTCCTGTAGGCCTCCATATCCTCTCCAAGTTTACCCATAACCTTTTCATACCCTTCTGTTCGATTTCCAATCCTGGCGTTAAAATCACCCATGAGCAGAACACTGTCCTTGTCCTTTACTCTAACAACTACATCACTGAGTGCCTCATAAAAACTATCCATCTTATCTTGATCTGTACCTTCACAATGCGAATATACTGACACAATCCTAATTTTCTTGCTAGACACTGTCAAATCTATCCACATCAGTCGTTCGTTTACATACCTTATTGCAACTAAGCTGGGTTCCATTTCTTTCCTGATGTAGAGCCCAGAACCCCATTGTGCTATTCCTGCTTTGACTCCTGACAGGTAGACCTTGTATTCTCCCACTTCCTATTCTTTCTCACCCCTTACCCGAATGTCACTAACAGCTAAAACATCCAGCCCCATCTTACTTGCAGGCCCTGCCAGCTCTACCTTCTTCCCAGAGTAGCCCCCATTGATATTAATAGCTCCCCATCTCATTACCATTTGTTTGCCAAGTCGTATCTTAGGAGTCCCTGGTTTGTCAGTTAGGGGTGGGACTCCGTCACCTCCAAAGGTCCGAGATATTTTGCTCTGATTGTTGCCAGCATCATGTTTAAAGTACCAGGGAAGCAGGTTGCTAGCCTTACTTGCCCCGAGTCCATTTGGGTTTTACCCCTAACGGTTGAGGGACTAACCGGTGGATTTGGTAGTCTTTGCCGTATGAGCACAAAGGTGACCACGACTCAGAATATGTCCGAGATGCCCAGCCTTATTCCAAAGTAACTGGTATCCCGACTGTTGGGACCACTTACTTGGCCACTCATATGTTGCCCGTGGTTCATGAACTAGGACATGACTACAGGAACCCACACCATGAACCACACACACACACACACACACACACACACACACACACACACACACACATATATATATATATATATATATATTCCTTCGTGGAATGTTTCCTTCTATTATAACCATATATATATATATATATATATATATATAAACAAAGATGATTTGACTTACCAAACGAAAGCGCTGGCATGTCAATAGACACACAAACAAACACAAACATACACACAAAATTCCAGCTTTCGCAACCAACGGTTGCCTCGTCAGGAAAGAGGGAAGGAGAGGGAAAGACAAAAGGATTTGGGTTTTAAGGGAGTGGGTAAGGAGTCATTCCAATCCCGGGAGTGGAAAGACTTACCTTAGGGGGAAAAAAGGGCAGGTATACACTCGCACACACACACATATCCATCTGCATATACACAGACACAAGCAGACATTTGTATATATAAAAAGAAAGATGATGAGACTTACCAAACAAAAGCGCTGGCAGGTCGATAGACACACAAACAAACACAAACATACACACAAAATTCAAGCTTTTGCAACCAACGGTTGCCTCATCAGGAAAGAGGGAAGGAGAGGGAAAGACGAAAGGATTTGGGTTTTAAGGGAGAGGGTAAGGAGTCATTCCAATCCCGGGAGCATAAAGACTTACCTTAGGGGGAAAGAAGGACAGGTATACACTCACGCACACACACACATATCCATCCGCATATACACAGACACAAGCAGACATTTGTAAAGGCAAAGAGTTTGGGCAGAGATGTCAGTCGAGATGGAAGTACAGAGGCAAAGATGTTGTTGAAAGACAGGTGAGGTATGAGCGGCGGCAAATTGAAATTAGAAATTAGCGGAGATTGAGGCCTGGCGGATAGCGAGAAGAGAGGATATGCTGAAGGGCAAGTTCCCATCTCCGGAGTTCTGACAGGTTGGTGTTAGTGGGAAGTATCCAGATAACCCGGACGGTGTAACACTGTGCCAAGATGTGCTGGCCGTGCACCAAGACATGTTTAGCCACAGGGTGATCCTCATTACCAACAAACACTGTCTGCCTGTGTCCATTAATGTGAATGGACAGTTTGTTGCTGGTCATTCCCCCATAGAACGCTTCACAGTGTTGGCAGGTCAGTTGGTAAATCACGTGGGTGCTTTCACACATGGCTCTGCCTTTGATTGTGTACACCTTGCGGGTTACAGGACTGGAATAGGTGGTGGTGGGAGGGTGCATGGGACAGGTTTTACACCGGGGGCAGTTACAGGGGTAGGAGCCAGAGGGTAGGGAAGGTGGTTTGGGGATTTCATAGAGATGAACTAAGACGTTACGAAGGTTAGGTGGACGGCGGAAAGACACTCTTGGTGGAGTGGGGAGGATTTCATGAAGGATGGATCTCATTTCAGGGCAGGATTTGAGGAAGTCGTATCCCTGCCGGAGAGCCACATTCAGAATCTGATCCAGTCCTGGAAAGTATCCTGTCACAAGTGGGGCACTTTTGGGGTTCTTCTGTGGAAGGTTCCAGGTTTGAGGAGATGAGGAAGTGGCTCTGGTTATTTGCTTCTGTACCAGGTCAGGAGAGTAGTTGTGGGATGCGAAAGCTGTTTTCAGGTTGTTGGTGTAATGGTCCAGGGATTCAGGACTGGAGCAGATTCATTTGCCACGAAGACCTAGGCTGTAGGGAAGGGACTGTTTGATGTGGAATGGGTGGCAGCTGTCATAATGGAGGTACTGTTGCTTGTTGGTGGGTTTGATGTGGACGGACGTGTGAAGCTGGCCATTGGACAGGTGGAGGTCAACATCAAGGAAAGTGGCATGGGACTTACAGTAGGACCAGGTGAATCTGATGGAACCAAAGGAGTTGAGGTTGGAGAGGAAATTCTGGAGTTCTTCTTCACTGTGAGTCCAGATCATGAAAATGTCATCAATAAATCTGTACCAAACTTTGGGTTGGCAGGCCTGGGTAACCAAGAAGGCTTCCTCTATGCGACCCATGAATAGGTTGGCGTACGAGGGGGCCATCCTGGTACCCATGGCTGTTCCCTTCATGGGTCGCTTAGAGGAAGCCTTCCACAGAAGAACCCTAAAAGTGCCCCACTTGTGACAGGATACTTTCCGGGACTGGATCAGATTCTGAATGTGGCTCTCCAGCAGGGATACGACTTCCTCAAATCCTGCCCTGAAATGATATCCATCCTTCATGAAATCCTCCCCACTCCAACTAGAGTGTCTTTCTGCCATCCACCTAACCTTCGTAACCTCTTAGTTCATCCCTATGAAATCCCCAAACCACCTTCCCTACCCTCTGGATCCTACCCTTGTAACCGCCCCCGGTGTAAAACCTGTCCCATGCACCCTCCCACCACTACCTACTCCAGTCCTGTAACCCGGAAGGTGTACACGATCAAAGGCAGAGCCACGTGTGAAAGCACCCACGTGATTTACCAACTGACCTGCCTACACTGTGAAGCATTCTATGTGGGAATGACCAGCAACAAACTGTCCATTCGCATGAATGGACACAGGCAGACAGTGTTTGTTGGTAATGAGGATCACCCTGTGGCTAAACATGCCTTGGTGCACGGCCAGCACATCTTGGCACAGTGTTACACCATCCGGGTTATCTGGATACTTCCCACTAACACCAAACTGTCAGAACTCCGGGGATGGGAACTTGCCCTTCAGCATATCCTCTCTTCTCGCTATCTCCCAGGCCTCAATCTCCGCTAATTTCTAATTTCAATTTGCCGCCGCTCATACCTCACCTGTCTTTTAACAACATCTTTGCCTCTGTACTTCTGCCTCGACTGTCATCTCTGTCCAAACTCTTTGCCTTTACAAATGTCTGCTTGTGTCTGTGTATATGCGGATGGATATGTGTGTGTGCGCGCGAGTGTATACCTGTCCTTTTTTCCCCCTAAGGTAAGTCTTTATTCTCCCGGGATTGGAATGACTCCTTACCCTCTCCCTTAAAACCCAAATCCTTTCGTCTTTCCCTCTCCTTCCCTCTTTCCTGATGAGGCAACCGTTGGTTGCGAAAGCTTGAAATTTGTGTGTATGTTTGTGTGTCTATCGACCTGCCAGTGCTTTTGTTTGGTAAGTCTCATCATCTTTCTTTTTATATATATTTTTCCCATGTGGAATGTTTCCCTCTATTATATATATATATATATATATATATATATATATATATATATATATATATATATATATATATATATATATTCTCATCAGGAAAGAGGGAAGGAGAGGGAAAGACGAAAGGATCCTTTTGTCTTTCCCTCTCCTTCCCTCTTTCCTGATGAGGCAACAGTTTGTTGCGAAAGCTTGAATTTTGTGTGTATGTTTGTGTTCGTTTGTGTGTCTGTCGACCTGCCAGCACTTTCATTTGGTAAGTCACATCATCTTTGTTTTTTAGGTATATTTTTCCTTCATGGAATGTTTCCTTCTATTATATATATATATATATATATATATATATATATATATATATATATATATATATACCTAAAAACAAAGATGAATGAAAGTGCTGGCAGGTCGACAGTCACATCATCTTTGTTTTTAGGTATATTTTTCCTTCGTGGAATGTTTCCTTCTATTATAACTATATATATATATATATATATATATAAAGAAAGATGATGAGACTTACCAAACAAAAGCGCTGGCAGGTCGATAGACACACAAACACACACAAACATACACACAAAATCTAGCTTTCGCAACCAACGGTTGCCTCGTCAGGAAAGAGGGAAGGAGAAGGAAAGACAAAAGGATATGGGTTTTAAGGGAGAGGGTAAGGAGTCATTCCAATCCCGGGAGCGGAAAGACTTACCTTAGGGGGAAAAAAGGACAGGTGTACACTCGCACACACACACATATCCATCCATACATACAAGACACAAGCAGACATTTGTATTTTATATATATATATATATATATATATATATATATATATATATATATATATATATATATATATATATATAATACAAGGAAACATTCCATGTGGGAAAAATATATCTAAAAACAAAGATTCTGTAACTTACCAAACGAAAGTGTTGGTACGTTGATAGAGACAATAACAAACACAAACACACACACACAAATTTCAAGCTTTCGCAACCCATGGTTGCTTCATCAGGATAGAGGGATGGAGAGGGAAAGATGAAAAGATGTGGGTGTTACGGGAGAGGGTAAGGAGTCATTCCAATCCCGGGAGTGGAAAGACTTACCTTGGGGGAAAAAGGTACAGGTATACACTCGCACACATGCACACATATCCATCCGCACATATACAGACACAAGCAGACATATGTAAAGGCAATGAGTTTGGGCAGAGATGTCAGTCGAGGCGGAAGTACAGGGGCAAAGATGTTATTGAATGACAGGTGAGGCATGAGCGGAGGCAACTTGAAATTAGGGGAGGTTGAGGCCTGGTGGGTAACGGGAAGAGAGGATATATTGGAGGGCAAGTCCCCATCTCTGGAGTTCTGATAGGTTAGTGTCAGTGGCAAGTATCCAGATAATCCGGATGGTGTAACACTGTGCCAAGATGTGCTGGCCGTGCACCAAGGCATGTTTAGCCACAGGGTGATCCTCATTACCAACAAACACTGTCTGCCTGTGTCTGTTCATGCGAATGGACAGTTTGTTGCTGGTCATTCCCACGTAGAAAGCTTCATAGTGTAGGCAGGTCAGTTGGGATATTTGGACGTGCAGGGTTTTTGTGTATAAGGCCTCGCTGCGATGGAGCACATCCTTTCATGCTGATCACCTGCCACCCTACCTAAAACCTCTTTCCTCGTTACCTTAGCCAGCTTTATCCTAACTCACAACTTCTTCACTTTCCAAGGCCAGACATACCAACAATTAAAGGGAACAGCCATGGGTACCAGGATGGCCCCCTCATACGCCACCCTATTTATGGGTCACTTAGAGGAAGCCTTCTTGGTTACCCAGGCCTGCCAACCCAAAGTTTGGTACAGATTTATTGATGACTTCTTCATGATCTGGACTCGTAATGAAGAAGAACTCCAGAATTTCCTCTCCAACCTCAACTCCTTTGGTTCCATCAGATTCTCCTGGTCCTACTCCAAATCCCATGCCACTTTCCTAGACGTTGACCTCCATCTGTCCAATGGCCAGCTTCACACATCCGTCCACATCAAACCCACCAACAAGCAACAGTACCTCCATTATGACAGCTGCCACACATTCCATATCAAACGGTCCCTTCCCTACAGCCTAGGTCTTCGTGGCAAACGAATCTGCTCCAGTCCTGAATCCCTGGACCATTACACCAACAACCTGAAAACAGCTTTCGCATCCCACAACTACTCTCCTGACCTGGTACAGAAGCAAATAACCAGAGCCACTTCCTCATCCCCTCAAACCCAGAACCTCCCACAGAAGAACCACAAAAGTGCCCCACTTGTGACAGGATACTTTCCGGGACTGGATCAGACTCTGAATGTGGCTCTCCAGCAGGGATACAACACTTCCTCAAATCCTGCCCTGAAATGAGATCCATCCTTCACGAAATCCTCCCCACTCCACCAAGAGTGTCTTTCCGCCGTCCACCTAACCTTCGTAACGTCTTAGTTCATCCCTATGAAATCCCCAAACCACCTTCCCTACCCTCTGGATCCTACCCTTGTAACCGCCCCCGGTGTAAAACCTGTCCCATGCACCCTCCCACCACCACCTACTCCAGTCCAGTAACCCGGAAGGTGTACACAATCAAAGGCAGAGCCACGTGTGAAAGCACCCACGTGATTTACCAACTGACCTGCCAACACTGTGAAGCGTTCTATGGGGGAATGACCAGCAACAAACTGTCCATTCGCATTAATGGACACAGGCAGACAGTGTTTGTTGGTAATGAGGATCACCCTGTGGCTAAACATGTCTTGGTGCACGGCCAGCACATCTTGGCACAGTGTTACACCGTCCGGGTTATCTGGATACTTCCCACTAACACCAACCTGTCAGAACTCCGGAGATGGGAACTTGCCCTTCAGCATATCCTCTCTTCTCACTATCCGCCAGGCCTCAATCTCCGCTAATTTCTAACTTCAATTTGCCGCCCCTCATACCTCACCTGTCTTTCAACAACATCTTTGCCTCTGTACTTCCGCCTCGACTGACATCTCTGCCCAAACTCTTTGCCTTTACAAATGTCTGCTTGTGTCTGTGTATATGCGGATGGATATGTGTGTGTGTGCGCGAGTGTATACCTGTCCTTTTTTCCCCCTAAGGTAAGTCTTTCCGCTCCCAGGATTGGAATGATTCCTTACCCTCTCCCTTAAAACCGACATCCTTTCGTCTTTCCCTCTCCTTCCCTCTTTCCTGATGAAGCAACCGTGGGTGGTCTTTAAATATGTCTGCTTGTGTCTGTATATGTGTGGATGGATATGTGTGTGTGTGCGAGTGTATACCCGTCCTTTTTTCCCCCTAAGGTCCCCCGGGACTGGAATGACTCTTTACCCTCTTCCTTAAAACCCACATCCTTTCGTCTTTCCCTCTCCTTCCCTCTTTCCTGATGAGGCAACAGTTTGTTGCGAAAGCTTGAATTTTGTGTGTATGTTTGTGTTCGTTTGTGTGTCTGTCGACCTGCCAGCACTTTCATTTGGTAAGTCACATCATCTTTGTTTTTAGGTATATTTTTCCTTCGTGGAATGTTTCCTTCTATTATAACCACACATATATATATATATATATATATATATATATATATATATATATATATATAGTAAGTCTCATCATCTTTCTTTATATATATATATATATATATATATATATCTAAAAAGAAAGATGATGAGACTTACCAAACAAAAGCGCTGGCAGGTCGATAGACACACAAACAAACACAAACATACACACAAAATTCTAGCTTTCGCAACCAATGGTTGCCTCATCAGGAAAGAGGGAAGGAGAGGGAAAGACAAAAGGATTTGGGTTTTAGGGGAGAGGGTAAGGAGTCATTCCAATCCCGGGAGCGGAAAGACTTACCTTAGGGGGAAAAAAGGACAGGTATACACACGCACACACACACATATCCATCCGCATATACACAGACACTAGCAGACATTATATATATATATATATATATATATATATATATATATATATATATATATATATATATATATATATATATATATATATATATATATATATATATATATATATATATATATATATATATCCCCAACCTCAGCCACTCTTACAAGTATTATTTGTATGAATGGCTGCTAAATACATACAAGCAATCCAAAAAATCAAAAAAGTTTTCTTTTCTTAGCTGTCACTTCCGTCAGTGGTTCACATTACACATCCTAAGGAACTGGCAGCTCACAATCATGAGTTCTTTTTGCGCTGTCCATCTTGTGTCTGCAATTCTTCTTTTTCTGGAAGTCTCTATGCTGCAATGGCGCAGTTCACTATTAGTTTCACAGTTTTTTAATTTTCAGTTCCAGGTCAGGTAAGGATCTTGGATACAGTTGTCTAGGTAGGTACAGGGATGAACACATTACTCAAGGTACTCATGTAGGTTACAATTAAGGTCACAACAGGTATTAATATATCAAAAGGATAAGTATTGCCCCCCTTCTTGCAGCAGTGTACTGTAGGTCTCTAGAATAACTTAGTGTTCCAAAGGATTGGAAAAGGGCACAAGTCATCCCCATTTTCAAGAAGGGACGTCGAACAGGTGTGCAGAACTAGAGACCTATATCTCTAACGTCAATCAGTTGTAGAATTTTGGAACACATAGTTTGTTAGAGTATAATGACTTTTCTGAAGACTAGAAATCTACTCTGTAGGAATCAGCGTGGATTTCGAAAAAGACGATCGTGTGAAACCCAGCTTGCGCTATTCATCCATGAGACTCAGAGGACCATAGACGCGGGTTCCCAGGTAGATGTCATGTTTCTTGACTTCCGCAAGGCATTTGATATAGTTCCCCACAGTCGTTTAATGAACAAAGTAAGAGCATATGGACTATCAGACCATTTGTGTGATTGGATTGAAGAGTTCCTAGATAAAAGAATGCAACATGTCATTCGCAATGGAGAGAAGTCTTCTGAAGCAAGAGTGATTTCAGGTGTGCCACAGGGGAGTGTCATAGGGCCGTTTCTATTCACAATATACATAAATGACCTTGTGGATAACATCAGAAGGTCACTTAGGCTTTTTGCAGATGATGCTGTAATATATCGAGAGGTTGTAACAATGGAAAATTGTTCTGAAATGGAGGAGGATCTGCAATGAATTGATGCATGGGGCAGGGAAAGGCAATTGTATCTCAATGTAGACAAGTGTAATTTGATGTGTATACATAGAAAGAAAGACCCTTCATCATTTAGATAAAATATAGCAGGTCAGCAACTAGAAGCAGTTAATTCCATAAATTATCTGGGAGTAGGTATTAAGAGTGATTTAAAATGGAATGATCATATAAAGTTGATTGTCAGTGAAGCAGGTGCCAGACTGAGATTCATTGGAAGAATCCTAAGGAAATGCAATCTGAAAACAAAGGAAGTAGGTTACAGTACACTTGTTCACCCACTGCTTGAATACTGCTCACCGGTGTGGAATCCATACCAGATAGGGTTGATAGGAGAGATAGAGAAGATCCAATGGAGAGCAGTGTGCTTCATAACAGGATCATTTAGTAATTGCAAAAGCATTACTGAGATGATAGATAAACTCCAGTGGAAGGCTCTGCAAGAGAGACGCTCAGTAGCTCGGTACGGGCTCTTGTTGAAGTTTTGAGAACATACCTTCACCGAGGAGTCAAGCAGTATATTGCTCCCTCCTTTGTATATCTTGCAAAGAGACCATGACGATAAAATCAGAGAGATCAGAGCCCACACAGAGGCATACCGACAATCTTTCTTTCCACAAACAATACGAGACTGGAACAGAAGGGAGAACCAATAGAGGTACACAAAGTACCCTGCGTCACACACCGTCAGGTGGCTTGCGGAGTATGGATATAGATGTAGATGTAGATTATTCTATACTTTTAGCATATTTACAAACAAAATCACACAAAATTAAGCATCTCTAAACTGTAAATATTTAGCTATATACAAATTAAATTCAATGAACCAAACATGAGTTACTTATGTATCCTTTCTTTTTGATTAATATTTCAGTATATTCCACTGTAAAGTATATTTGATCGCCAGATCTCATTTAACTCTTTATCATATCAAACAAACTCACAGACTGCTCATCATCACACAATCTTGTAATGACAAACTTCTTACAAAATGTCTTTTGTCACAGTGCAACTTGTCCATTTAGTAAAACATGTACATCTTTACCATTGTCCATTTGTTCATCTCATTATCAAATTCATAAAATCATGACCAGGCCTGTCATTCTGAAAGAAGCACCCAAAATCAAATACATGCTCTACAGAGTATAACTACAATAACTGGTCAATCACTATTGTAGGAAAGTCAAATTTAGTACACAGTTACATTTTCAAATTATTCCTCAAATAACATTACTCAATAGTCATATTACACACAGAAAACTTATAATACAGAGAATGGATAGTATTTTCAGTAAGAGATAACTTCATTACAGGCCTATAGATGAGTAAAAGATGTAGCATCCAAAAATGGAAAGAATAGAATGCTACATAGCTCGGAGACCTAGTGCTTACCACACACTTGACACAAAGATGTGTCCTCCTGAGGGCTTTTACATCATCATAATTTTCCTTCGTGTTTGACACTTACTCCATATGGTTTGATAAGAAATGGTTTGTGGGGTCTTAGATAAAGTCTACATTCATAGTTTTTCACTTTTTCAGGTTTCTCACTAAACACATCCTTGTATTCCCACAACAAACTACCTAATTGATCTGTATGTTCTTCAGCCAGACTTCCAGCTTCCTTTAGTTTGGTGGCCACTAATTCAGCATACTTCTTTCACTGCATTCTTCTTGATTGTCTTCCTTGTTAATGCCAACTTTTTCATTTACACCATTCTTGCCTGCACACTTTCTCTTACTTGTCTTAATTTTACTTAGAGCTACATCAGATGATGGCTTTGTGTCATGTCCCTCTTTTACACACTGTTTACTTTTCCTGGAACTGATCTCACTGTAAGCCTGCTGATTGGTTGTACCATCCCTGTTGGAATGCAATTCTTCACAAATAATCTTGATGACTCTTTTTACTCTGTTGCTGTTACTATAACCCTTGTAAGTATCCCATAAAATTTCTAGCATCACATCTAAATGATAATGTCTGTCCACATGTTCCTTATCTGATGATAACTTCTCAGTTTCCATTGGTACAATCTTATTCTCATATTCTTCACAGACATGACTAATGTCATCTTCTTTGGCATTAATTAAATCTTCTTTAACCCCATATACACCATGCCGTCTAATTCTTCCACCCACTCATCGTTACTACTGTCACTTTCACTATTAACATTGTCAAACATGATATTACTTCCAATACTAGGCACTTCTATAACTTCCTTACAATGATCATCAGAACTGTTGACAAGTACATCAGTACAAGTATCATCACTTAAATGCTTAACAGTGATAGACTCTTCCTCCATTAATTTAATTAATCCAAACTCATCAAGATTACCATCAGAACCAACATTTTCTTTGCAAACTTCTTTGCCACACTGGTTATATAGAGTTGAAATAGTTTCCTCCTCTAATGGAATTTCTTCAACATTCTTACAGATGCTATTACTTCTATCTTCAACACTTTCATTCATACTTTTCCAGAATTTACTGTCAAACTGTAATTTGCTAATCTGATGTGCTCTTCTTAGATTAGCTCTGTCATTTCCACTCCAGTATCTTTGATTACTCTGTCTTCTGTTATTATTTTCGATGTCTCTAGGCTGGTGGTGTGTAGCCTGATTTTGGTACTTATTTCTCACCCCAAACTGACAGGCCAATGAGGCATCCATCAGTTTAAATTGCCTGGGCTTGATTGATGATTATCCGATTGTCTGTTATTATTCTCCCAAGGTCTCTTCCTGTTGTCACATCCTCTATTTCAGTTCCCATTTCTATGGCTGATCCATCTATTATCACTTCTATTCTAACCAATATTATTAGTCTGGTTTTCATTGTCACTCCTATCTTCATTCCAGCCCCCAGGTGATTGATTGCCAAATCTGCCATTACTTAACCTCTCATTTCTCTCGACCTGTCTCCAACTTATCTATATACCTCAAGAACTGATCTATAGTGTTATCTGGTCCAAAAATCAACTCCCACTGTATTCTTTCTGATTATCTCCTTTATAAGGCATCTATTCGTATTAGTTCATCAAAAGGGTTTTCTAAGTGTACTAATTTCCTCAATTGGTTTTCACAAAAACACTTCAAGCTACCATCACCCTTCCTATACATTCGACCATTCAGAAACTCACTCTTAATCCTAGCTTGCTCAGATTCTGACCAAAACTTATTTAAAAACTTTCTTTCAAATTTATCACATGACATGGTACAATTTACAGTCTGATTGGCCTATGAGATTGCTTCTCCATCCAAAAGTCTCTTAACAAATTTAATTTTCACATTGTCTGTCATGTCATTACTAAAATTATCTTGACAATGCTGTAAAAAATCAACAGGATGCAATTTACCATCTTCTGGAAAGCATTTTAAAGGTATGCCACTACATACAAAATTAATATTGCCAAAAAAATTTCTTTGAGATACACCCTCTTGTAATTCTACAACTTTCTTCCTTAAATCGACAACATTATTCTTACACATATCTATTTTTTCATCACACTTCAGTTCTACATAACTTATTTGACTGGAAATGTCTGTAAATTTTGACTTAGAGTTTCTTTTGTAAGTTTTTCTTCTAAGATTCTCCTAGTGTGAACAACCTCCACTTTAAGTTTAGAATTTTCTACTTCTATATACTTATCTAGTTTTCTGAAGCTCTCCTCGTTTTTTGACAACCCTTGCGTGAAATTAGTTTCTAATATTTCTAGACTTCCTTCTACTGCTCCTACGTGAGTATTGAGTTCACCCTGCCCTGTCTCAACAGTAATTTTTAGTGCTGCCAAGCCATCCTGGATTTCCCTTATCTTACTAGTATCCTGCCTAATATTTCCCATCTGTTCCTTCACTTCTTTCACATGCTGCATTAATAATATTAACAAATCATCTCCGCCTATTCTTCCCTGTGCAGTTGGGGTACTTGTGGTGACATTTTTACTGGCACCCTCACCACCAAAGCTTCAATCTACACTTTGACTACTATTGGATAGTTCACTGATGCTTGTTCCTAGGTACGAAGTGTTTTCTAACAGATTCACTACTAAATCCTTTTTTCTCACTCATTTTTACATATTCTTTACCAGCCATAGTAAATTAAAAAATATAAAACTTCCCACACAAATATTTGTCAATTTCACAAAACACTAATCAAGAAAATTAACTGTTACTCATCTGATGGTTGACGGTGCTGTCCAGGAATTTGGTCCTTTTTTATCCACACCAACTCTTTCTCTATGGCAACATCCATTCGTTCTGTGTGTCCATAACACAAAATTGTCAAGACAATTTATGTTTGGCATTCGTTCACCTGAAACAGTCATTTGTTAAACATATTTCCACATTTCAAACAACGATCCCAGCTCAACTCCACCAAATGTAATGATTCATGTAGAATGTTACTTAACTTAAGTTTCTTCTGCCCTACCCAGAACAACCATCTCTGGCCGTAATAGCGGCCTTGATACGCCTGGGCATTGAGTCAAACAGAGATTGGATGGCAATAACAATACCATAATTCATCAAGAGTAGTGACTGGCGTATTGTGACGAGCCAGTTGCTCGGCCACCGTTGACCAGATGTTTTCAATTGGTGAGAGATCTGTAGAATGTGCTAGCCAGGGCAGCAGTTGAACATTTCCTGTATCCAGAAAGGCCCGTACAGGACCTGCAACATGCGGTCCCGCATTATCCTGCTGAAATGTAGGGTTTCACAGGGATCAAATGAAGGGTAGAGCCACAGGTTGTAACACATCTGAAATTTAATGTCCACTGTTCAAAGTGCCATCAGTGTGAACAAGAGATGACTGATACGTGTAACCAATGGCACCCCATACCATCATGCCGGGTGATATGCCAGTATGGTGATGATGAATACACGCTTCCAATGTGCGTTCACTGCGATGTCACCAAACACGGATGCGACCATCATGATGCTGTAAACAGAACCTGGATTCATCTGAAAAAATGACGTTTTGCCATTCGTGCCCCCAGGTTCGTCGTTGAGTACACCATCGCAGGCATTCCTGTCTGTGATGCAGCGTCGAGGGTAACTGCAGTCATGGTCTCCTAGCTGATAGTCCATGCTGGTGCAAACGTCAAAGTGTTTGTGCAGATGGTTGTTGTCTTGCAAATGTCCCCATCTATTGACTCCGGGATCAAGATGTGGCTGCACGATCCGTTACAGCCATATGGATAAGATGCCTGTCATCTCGACTGCTAGTGATAGGAGGCTGTTGGGATCCAGCACGGCGTTCTGTATTACCCTCCTGAACCCACCGATTCCATATTCTGCTAACAGTCATTGGATCTCGACCAACGCGAGCAGCAATGTTGTGATATGATAAACCGCAATCGCAATAGGCTACAATCCGACCTTTATCAAAGCCGGAAATGTGATGGTACGCATTTCTCCTCCTTACACAAAGCATCACAAGGCCTTAGGAAGCACTGAATCGACTATCTGGATGTGTATAAATAAAGGTTGTATTGGACATTTCATATGAATCCTGGGGGAGGCTGTACCATTATACAGTGATAGAGACAGGAATTGGAATTGTGATTTTGACAACAGAAATAGGTCATGGGAAAGGAGGGGGACAGGCAACAACAGACAAAATAATAACCAAAGACCACATGATGACAGGAACAGACCTTTAAACAATTAGATGTCCCATTGGGAGCCTGTCAGTTTGGGATGAGATACTTGAACCAAAAAGAGGCTAGATATAACAGCATCAGACATGATAACAATCAGTGACCTGTGTTTCATAGACAGAACGATTTCAGACCATCAGTTAACATAGATAGCCACGTAACACATTAGATGAACAAGATTCAGTTCAAGAAAGTGTTCTGGTAAGTAATGAGCAAAGGTACAGAGAGTAATAATGACAACACACATAAATCAGTAGAGGAAGTAGCTTTAGATGATGAGTCCATTACAAACTTGCATGACAAGTGTGAGAATTTAGGTTCTGAAGAAGTAACTAATGTAGACAGTGATTTCGATGAATGTGGTCTGTGTAGTACAATGATAAAAGTTTTGTAGGATGTCATGATGTTATTACTGACGTTGTTACTGCTGGATCAAGTGATCTTTTGGAAGAAGTAGATGATGTATTGATGTTGAATAATGATGATGATGTGAATTTAGTATCTGAGATGTGTGATGTTTTGATGATTATAATAGTAGTACAGAAGACTTTGATAGAGAACTGGACAGGATGATATGTATGTTGAAATTAAGGAAATTGTAAATTAATGACTCTGAAGTAGGTAACAGTAATAGAGACTCTGAAAATCTTCAACCTGAGAATCAAATTTTGCCTGTGCAGTTCAGTAATAACTTCACGTATAGTAAAGACAGTGTGTCTGAGGTGATCTGAACAAGAATTTGGGATAAATATAGGTACTATACTGATGAAAATAAAATAAGAAACAAATAAAAAGCCATTTGAAAGAAGTCTCACTCTTTAAGCAGGTAAATTCAGACTAACATGACACTATGATTACTTACAGCTGAGAATTGTCACAATATTGGGGGGATCTGGCATGTCTCTGAGAAAGACAAAACCAGAAAGGGAAAATGCTGTAAGAGATCAGGATTTTGGAGAAAAAGTAGGAGATCTGTTACATGAAAACCAGAAAAATAAAGAAACTGAAACCTATGGGTGTCCACACATTCACATTGAGACTGAAGGTTGCAAAGGCTATAGCTTGACTGACACAGGTAGTCCAATATGTGCTCATTTGGGAAACTAAGAGCCAAAATCAAACAAATACATATTTCATAGAGTTACTAGTTGTTGTCTGGCTGGACATGTGGCACGATTGCCACTCATGGTCATGCACATGCGTTCTTTGTCAACGGAGGAAAGTGAGCAGACATGTGCAACCACCTTTAGGGCAGTTTGACATCCTGAGGGGCCACTTGCACCATGTGCCCATTGACATGGTCAGTCCTCTTCCCCCATCCGAGGGATACAAATACATCCTTTCCATGATTGACCGCACCGTCTTTTGGTTGAGGCAGTAACCCTGGTGGACATTAAAGCTGAGACAATTGCTTGCATGTTCATTTCAGAGTGGGGGGCTAGACTTGGTTGCCCCCTGTCACTTACCATAGACCAGGGCCACCAGTTCGAGTCGTCACTTTTTGCTTGCTGTGAGTTGTGTGGGGTGGTGAAATTTTGCATGACTGCATATCATCTGCAGGCCAATGGACTAGTGGAGCGATGGCACAGAATGCTAATAGCTGCCCTCATGTGCCATGGTGGGCTTTGGTCTGAGGCTCTGCTGTGGGTACTGCTGGGAATCCACTCCACACAAAAAGAGGACCTCAATGCTTTGTTGGCGGATGTACTGTATGGTGAACACTCATCTTGCTGGTCGAATTCGTCGAGGACACGTCTTTGACGAATGCTACTAGCTTGCTGAACCTCATCAAACGAGTGTGTGCTCACATAGCCTGCCTTTGCTTGCCTCTACCTCGTGTTCAGACCACACCAGAGGTGTATGTTCATAAGGGTTGGTCTTCAGTCTTAAGGAATATAGCACCAGGTCTAATTTTGTGCTTAATTTTGTGTATGTAATTAATTTACTAATTTATTTTGGCCATTCCTAGTTAATATCTTTTGCTGTAGATCATGATAGGGTGAAATCAGTAATTGATTCGTGACTTAGATTCTATTGTTGACTTACAAACAAACATAAATTCTGTTCTAATTATAAGCATTTGGAAGAAAAACTACTAGGATTCTTAAAGTATTTATTTGGCTCTATTTGAAAATGTATTAGCAAAGCCAGCCCTTCATTCCAAAATAATTACCAGGTTCGTAAAAACTATTGTTTGTATAACTGTATCTGTTAATTTCATTATTTAAACAAATAATTTGGCCTAACCTTTGCAGCAGAAGGAAATCTTACAAAGGAGGAATTTTTTGATTTATTCAGTTAATTGAATGAGTTATGTTTCATTTGTAATTTCTGTAACTTAAACATTGAACAAGGTATAGTGTCAGTGCCTATTACTGTGAGGATATACATTCCTGGAAATTGAAATAAGAACACCGTGAATTCATTGTCCCAGGAAGGGGAAACTTTATTGACACATTCCTGGGGTCAGATACATCACATGATCACACTGACAGAACCACAGGCACATAGACACAGGCAACAGAGCATGCACAATGTCGGCACTAGTACAGTGTATATCCACCTTTCGCAGCAATGCAGGCTGCTATTCTCCCATGGAGACGATTGTAGAGATGCTGGATGTAGCCCTGTGGAACGGCTTGCCATGCCATTTCCACCTGGCGCCTCAGTTGGACCAGCGTTCGTGCTGGACGTGCAGACCGCGTGAGACGACGCTTCATCCAGTCCCAAACATGCTCAATGGGGGACAGATCCGGAGATCTTGCTGGCCAGGGTAGTTGAGTTACACCTTCTAGAGCACGTTGGGTGGCACGGGATACACGTCCGTCAACTGCACATACGGTTCACGTCCACGCTGTCGTGGCATGCTACCAGTGTTAAAGACTGCGATGGAGCTCCGTATGCCACGGCAAACTGGCTGATACTGACGGCGGCGGTGCACAAATGCTGTGCAGCTAGTGCCATTCGACGGCCAACACCGCGGTTCCTGGTGTGTCCGCTGTGCCGTGCGTGTGATCATTGCTTGTACAGCCCTCTCGCAGTGTCCGGAGCAAGTATGCTGGGTTTGACACACCGGTGTCAATGTGTTCTTTTTTCCATTGCCAGGAGTGTATAAAGGACCGTTTTTGGTCCCGAAATGGTCAGTCAGTCCATGGCAGTTTTTCAGACGTGAAACATTTATTGGTTAGATTAACAACAATTCATCAACTTATCAGTGAACTAAGTGTACCACAAATAGGCAATACATTAGAACAATTAATGACAATGTCTGTTCAATTTATTTGAAAAATAGTGTCACACATACCATATTATCCTGCAAGAACTGTGAACTGTGTGATTAGGTTTTTACTGCTCATAGATGTTCAACAGCAAACTATTGTAGCAGTATGCTGATTTTGCCTGCAACCTATTAGTGAGGCTTATCAATGTTTATCAGTACTGAACTAGCCATATAATTGTGTGATATTGGGTGTTGTGAACAGTGAAAGTAAAGAACTGTGAAACACAATTGTGCAACTATTGGCTACACCATTTACAGTAGTTAGTGTTGAACTTCCACCCCCATTTTTCAGCCAGTATAGCAGTGTAGTATGTTGACACTGAGAACTATCAACAATGAAATAAAGCAGGCGAACGTCACAAGGTGAAACAGTACTCTCAGTGACTTTTGTAGATTATACTGGCCTCAACAATACATTGATATTTTAAATATAGACATGAAAGCTTTGGTCATTCTGGAACACAGAAATACACACAGAAAATCTAGGAAACTGCATATTTTTACAATATCACTAGCAGGGTTCAGAAGCTGTAAGCAACCTGTGACAGATGTCAAAGAGTGCAGGTGACGAGTTAAACTCGCAAAGGTTTTATGGAGAATATTCTGCCAAAAGAACAGCACAAACTTGTCACAGTAGATGTGTATGGAGCTTTACATCTATAGCTACATAGATACTTGGCAAGCCACCATATGCTGCATGGCGGAGGGTAGTATGTACCACTAATAATCATTCCCTCACCTCTTCCACTCGTAAATAGAGTGAGGGAAAAAAGACTGTCCATATGCTCCATATGAGACCTGATTTCTTGTACCATATCATCACAGTCCTTATGCACAATGTATGTTGGCACCAGTCATATTGTTTGGCAGTCTGCTTCAAATGCTAGTTCTCTTAATTTTCTCGATAGTGTTCCTTGAAAAGAACATTGCCTTCATTCCAGGGATTGCTATTTGTGTTTCTGAAGCATCTCTGTAACACATGTTGTTTGAACCTACCAATAACAAATCTAGCTGCCTGCCTCTAAACTGCCTTGATGTCCTCGGTCAATCCAACCTGGTGCAGATCCCAAACATTCGATCAGTGCTCAAGAATAGGTTGCACCAGTATCCTATATGTGTTCTCCTCGACATGTGAACCACACTTTCCTAAGATTCTAACAATATGATGAAGTCAACCATTTGCCTTCCTTAACCCACTCCTTACCAAAGTCTAAATGTGACTTCTGCTACATCTTTTCCATGATCGATGTTTTTGGACATTTAGCAAATGCACCCTGTCAAGAAACCAGCCAGCAAGAACATTATCTTCAGAATTTGGGAGGACTACTTTGCCAATGTAGGGAAACCAAAAAAGATATTGTCTGATAATGGGACACAGTTAACATCTGGATCATGGAAATCATTTATAGAAGACGAAGGGATAGACCATTTTTAGACATCTTCATACCACCCATTGGGGAATCCTGCTGCATGATACATATAGGGAGGTTCTTCTGAACTTATTGTAACAGGAAACAAGCCAGCTTGATTGAGTATGTAAGCAAGTTTGAGGACTTCTTAAACAGTCTCCAACAGCCCTTGATTGGATTTTCCCCATATGAGAACTTGTATAGTAGGAGGACACCCAACCTAGTCAGTAAAATAATGGAATTCCCAACATGCATTTACATGAGTCCTCAGGAGAGGTGAGATATTGTAAGGAAAACTATGAAGCTCAGGGAAATGTTAGGCAGCAGAGACAATATTGAAAGTGACACATTTCACCATTGATGATGTGGTGCTTGTTAAAATCCACGAAAAGTCAACATCAGTTAGTGGGAACCAAAAAATTTTTTTGAGATTTATATTGAACCATTCAGGGTGCAGGGCAAACCCCATCTTAATGCTTCCAGATCTATGTATCCAAGACCTGGCAGACTTCGTCCTGCAAAATGTTACAGAGCTAAAACCTTAAAGGCAAGTGCCTAATGCTAACTATTGATAAATACTTGTCCAGAAAAGAGACCACATCTTTTGTAAATAGCTAGTTGTAATTTTTGGTGTGAATTTTGCCTTATTCTGTTGTGTATATAATGTTATGTATACCTCAGGAATGTATACAGACTATGTATGTCAAGTATGTGGCATCTTTCTTCTTTTTTGTTTTCGTGTGCTGCATCTTCTCCTTATTCTGTAAATCAGGCAGTGCAATTATGTCCTTCTGTTATGGGTACCTCTCTCCTTTGTTTAAGTAATGAAAACAACTAGCAGTTAAGTCAGAAAGATTTGTCAGTTCTGTTTAAAGATAATTTTGTCACAAATTTTGCTGTCTCTAGCCAGGATCAATAAATATTATAATTAGGACCAACTTTACTGTAGAAGTAGATGACATTTTTATTTGTTGAAAAGTTGTTATAAAACAAGTAAAAGCTAACCATGCAAGTAATGCATGAATAAATCAAATGAATTTTTCATAGAAAGAATGTGTAATGTAACAAGCTATCAAATTAATGAATTTGGTGTTACATAAAGATGTATAGTATTTAATTTGAGTTGTACTCTCACAATTAATGACTAAATGCAATATTCAAAGAGAACAAAATGGATATAAAAACAGATAAACAGTCCTTAAGCAGGTAATACACAATACATAATGATAAGAATATACACATTTTGTGAAACCCAGACTCAGCATGTAATATTGTGCTCTCCTATTGCAGCAATGATGCTTAAGTCAAGCTAAGCTTCATTACAAAAATTTATACATATTTTGAAAAGAGAGACTTCATTATGTAAACATTCAGAAACAAAAATTTCAAGTTAAAATTTAGGTTTCATATTTTTGAAAAATGAAAAAAGTGGTTATACAACTTAAACCCATTCAGTTTTACTATCTTTTGTAATTAGTAGGCTAGAATTTGAGAATTTTGCCATCTTTTCTAAATAGCATGATAGGACTTGACAATTTCACAATCTTTTGTAAATAGTAGATTAGAACTTGAGAATTTTGAACTCTTTTTGCTTTTAAATTTTGAAAACTGATATCTCTATTAATTAATAAAAATTTTGCTAATTATTTCTTTTACCTTTACTATGTATTTTTTTTTTTAGCACTGTTAGGTTGTATACGGACATCATCTCTTCCATGTTCAACATGGAAGCGATGTTGGAGTGGGGAGGGGGGATTTATGTAATAGGAATTAATGAAGGACATTTTATGAACTATTCAATACCTCCTAGACAGCTTTTCAGTATACATCATTTGCTTCATAATTAAAGATCAGATGCTAATGTATACATTATGTAAGCAATGCACACTGATCAGCCAGAACATTATGACCTCCTACGTAACAGCCAGTATGTCCATCTTTGGCACAGATAACCATGGCAACGCATAATGGCATGGAAGCAATGAGACCTTGATAGGTCACTAGAGGGAGATAGCATCACATCTGCACACACAGATCTACTAATTGCCATTAAGTCCAAGGCGGAGGACGATGAACTCTGATGTCACATTCAATCACACCCTAGATGTGTTCAATTGAGTTCAGATCTGATGAGCTGGGGGACCAGCACATCAATTGGAACTTGCCACTGTGTTCCTCACACCACTCCATCACACTTCGGGCATTCTGACATGGTGCATTATCTTGTTAGAAAATGCTCCTGCTGCTTGGAAATACGATTGTCATGAAGGTGTGTACATGGCCTACAGCCAGTATACAATACTCCTTGGCTGTCAAGGTGACTTGCATGATCTTCACTGGACTCATGGATGCCAACGTCAATGCTCTCCAGAACATAATGGAGCCACCACCATCTTGTGGCCATCTCGTAGTACGGGTGTCAAGGGGCTGTTCCCCTGAAAGATGACAGATTCGCACCCACCCATCAGCATGATGAAGAAGGTACTGGTCTTCATAAGATCACACAATGTTCTGCCACTGCAGCATGTCTAGTGCTGATGGTTATGTGGCCATTTCACTCATAGTTGTTGATCTTAGGGTGTTAACATTGGCACATGCATAGGCCATTGGCTGCAGGCGTTCATCATTAGGAGTGTTCGGTGCACTGTGTGTTGAGATTCACCGGTACTCTGATGATAGTTCCGTCAAAGTTTGCTGCCTGTCATGTTTTACAAGTTTGCTCAGCCTCTGATGTCCATCTGTGATGAGGGATGGTCACCCAACCCCACAACGTCTGGACATGGTTTCACCTTGGTTTCATCATGTGTTGAAGACACTGACCACAGTATGAATTGTACACATGACAAGTAGAGCTGTTTCCAAAATATTCATGCCAGACCTCTGGGCCATCAGAATCTACCCTTGGTCAAACTCAGACAGATCGTATGCCTTCCCATTTTACACATGGACAGCATACTCACTAATATTACATGCACTGGGCATGTGTCTGACTAGCAGTCATTCCTTGCCAGATGATGCTGCTATTGCCTGGATGTGTTTATATCGATAGTAGGTCAGTTGTCATAATGTTCTGGCTGATCAGTGTAATATAACTAATGTTCTACCTGTCTGCAAGGTAAAAGTAATTATCCAGAATGCATTATTTTGGTATCAGCAATTTGATAACACTTATGGGAAACTTTTGAAAAAAATTAGATGAAGATGTCAAGGTGACTTGCATGATCTTCACTGGACTCATGGATGCCAATGTCAATGTTCTCCAGAACATAATGGAGCCACCACCATCTTGTGGCCATCTCGCAGTATGGGTGTCAAGGGGCTGTTCCCCTGAAAGATGACAGATTCGCACCCTCCCATCAGCATGCTTGTTAGCACTTTTTGTAACTAATTAGCAAATTAAACACTAAAATTCGATTATTTCATAGAAGCATGTGCAACAGAAGTAGAAGTTCAAAAAAAATCCTTCATAATATTAAGTGTATATTGAGCACCTGCAGGTAACTTTAATCTGTTTTAAACCACCTTGAAGCTGTACTGGCCCATCAGCATGCTTGTCAGCATCAAATTCCTGTTTGTAACTAATTAGCAAATTAAACACTAAAATTCGATTATTTCATGGAAGCATGTGCAACAGAAGTAGAAGTTAAAAAAAATCCTTCATAATATTAAGTGTATATTGAGCACCTGCAGTTAACTTTAATCTGTTTTTAAACCACCTTGAAGCTGTACTGGCCCATTTAACAACCAAAAACAAAGAAATGGTGGTTTCTAGTGATTTCAATGTAGATTTCCTTGAAGACTCTCCCAATAATAACTTATTTGAGTTAGTAACACTATCATTCAACTTAATTCCAACTGTAAAGTTCCCCACTAGGGTAGCCAATTGCTCACAAACAGCCGTTGATAATATCTTTATAGAAAAGTCCAGTGAACAAAATTATATTACAAAACCAATAGTCAATGGCCCCTCAGAACATGACATGTAATTCCTTCTGTTAAATGTTAATACTGAACAGTATATAAAATCTGTAAAATCTGAACTCAAGAGGGTAATCAATAAGCCAAAAATTGATTATTTTAGGAATCTTTAACATATTGCAGCGTGTCAGCAACTGTGAAATGTACAGCAAATAAACAATTTTTTCAGCCTTCAGTTGCAACTGAAGCCTGAAAAAATTGTTTATTTGCCGATTATTTTAGGACACTCTTCAGAGACATTCACTGGACTGATGTTTATAGTGCTCATGGCATGAATGAAAAATATAACACTTTTGCTAATAAAGTGCTTACCTTATTCGAACACTGTTTTCCACAAACACTTACCAAGGTTAGAGCAAAGTCTACAAAGAAGCCATGGATTACTCAAGGAATAGGGATATCTTGTAAAACAAAAAGAAAACTGTATCTGTCAATCCGAAACAACACATTACAAGAAATACTGCAAAATATTAAAGACTGTAATATGGACGTCAAAGCAAATATATTAAAAGAAAAAGATAGTCAAATCAGATAACAAAATAAAGACAATATGGGATTTAGTGAACGAGGAGACTGGTAGAACCAGACATGAAGAGGAACAAATAGCATTAAGAGTAAATGATACATTGGTGACAAATGTGTATAGTGTTGCAGAACTTTTTAACAAACATTTTATAACTGTTACTGAAAAGATGGGGTTGTCAGGTTTGGTAGATGCTGCTATGGAATACCTCAGACCAGACATTTCCAAAATATGAATTTGACCCTCACTACCCCAGCAGAAATAATGTCCATCATAAAATCTTTAAAATCAAAAACATCTAGTGGGTATGATGAAATATCAACAAAGTTAATTAAAGAATGTGATTCTGAGCTAAGTAACATATTAAGCTATCTGTGTAACCAGTCGTTTGTCAGTGAAATATTTCCTGATTGGTTGAAATATGCTGAAGTTAAGCCACTGTTTAAGAAGGGAGATAAAGAAATAGCATCAAATTTCCATCCAATTTCACTGTTGCCAGCATTCTCAAAATTTTTAGAAAAAGTAATGTACAGTTCGCTTTATAACCATCTTATATCAAATAACATACTGTGAAAGCCACAGTTTGGATTTCTAACGGGTTCTGATATTGAGAAGGATATCTACACTTAGAGTGAAAATGTGGTTAATTCATTAGACAAAGAATTGCAGGTAACTGGCATATTTCATTATCTGTCAAAGGTATTTGACTGTGTAAATCACAATATCCTTTTAAGTAAATCAGAATATTATAGTGTAACAGGAAATGCTGCAAATGGTTCAAATCTTATATATCTGGCAGGAAACAAAGGGTGCTATTAGGAAAGAGACATGTATCAAGCTATCAGGTATTATCCAACTGGGAACTAATTACATGTGGGGTCCCACAAGGTTCCACTTTGGGGCCCTTACTTTTTCTAGTGTGTATCAATGACCTTTCATCAGTAGCATTACCAGATGCCAAGTTCGTTTTGTTTGCCAATGATACAAACATTGCAATAAATAGCAAATCAAGTGTAGTCTTAGAAAGATCAGGTAATAAAATATTTGTGGACATTAATCACTGGTTCCTAGCCAATTCTTTGTCACTAAACTTTGAAAAAACACCCTACATGCAGTTCAGAACTTGTAAGGGATGTCCCACGAGTATATGTCTAACATATGATGACAAGAAGATAGAAGAAGTGGACAGTGTTAAATTCTTGGGATTACAGCTTTATAATAAATTCAACTGGGAGGAGAACACCACAGAACTGCTGAAGCATCTTAACAAATCTCTATTTGCAATGCGAATTGTGTCAGACATAGGGGATATAAAAGTGAAAAAGCTGGAATACTATGCTTACTTTTATTCCATAATGTCATATGGGATTGTTTTTTGGGGTAATTCATCAAGCCAAGCTAAAGTTTTCCGGGCACAAAAATGTGCAGTAAGAGTTATATGTGGTGTGGACTCAAGAACATCCTGCAGAAGCCTGTTTAGGGAACTATGGATACTAACCACTGCTTCCCAATATATTTATTCCTTAATGAAATTTATCAATAAAAATATATCTTTTTTTCAAACCAACAGCTCAATTCATAATATCAATACTAGAAATAAGAATAATCTTCACAAGGATTTAAGCTTAACAACCAATGAAATTCAGTTTAAGAGAAGTCTAAAGGATTTATTGGTGGCCAACTCCTTCTACTCCATTGATGAACTTTTCATCTGCTAGTGTCTGTGTACATGCGGATGGATATGTGTGTGTGTGCGAGTGTATACCTGTCCTTTTTTCCCCCTAAGGTAAGTCTTTCCGCTCCCGGGATTGGAATGACTCCTTACCCTCTCCCATAAAACCCAAATCCTTTCGTCTTTCCTTCTCCTTCCCTCTTTCCTGATGAGGCAACCGTTGGTTGCGAAAGCTTGAATTTTGTGTGTATGTTTGTGTTCGTTTGTGTGTCTGTCGACCTGCCAGCACTTTCATTTGGTAAGTCACATCTTCTTTGTTTTTAGGTATATTTTTCCTACGTGGAATGTTTCCTTCTGTTATAACCATATATATATATATATATATATATATATATTTAAAAAGAAAGATGATGAGACTTACCAAACAAAAGCGCTGGCAGGTCGATAGACACACAGACAAACACAAACATACACACAAAATCTAGCTTTCGCAACCAATGGTTGCCTCGTCAGGAAAGAGGGAAGGAGAGGGAAAGACAAAAGGATTTGGGTTTTAAGGGAGAGGGTAAGGAGTCATTCCAATCCCGGGAGCGGAAAGACTCACCTTAGGGGGAAAAAAGGAGGTGTATATGAGGATGGATATGTGTGTGTGTGCGAGTGTATACCTGTCCTTTTTTCCCTCCTTTTTTCCCCCTAAGGTGAGTCTTTCCGCTCCCGGGATTGGAATGACTCCTTACCCTCTCCCTTAAAACCCAAATCCTTTTGTCTTTCCCTCTCCTTCCCTCTTTCCTGACGAGGCAACCATTGGTTGCGAAAGCTAGATTTTGTGTGTATGTTTGTGTTTGTCTGTGTGTCTATCGACCTGCCAGCGCTTTTGTTTGGTAAGTCTCATCATCTTTCTTTTTAAATATATTTTTCCCACGTGGAACGTTTCCCTCTATTATATATATATATATATATATATATATATATATATATATATATATATAGGGTTATTACAAATGATTGAAGCGATTTCACAGCTCTACAATAACTTTATTATTTGAGATATTTTCACAATGCTTTGCACACACATACAAAAACTCAAAAAGTATTTTTTAGGCATTCACAAATGTTCGATATGTGCCCCTTTAGTGATTCAGCAGACATGAAGCCGATAATCAAGTTCCTCCCACACTCGCGCAGCATGTCCCCATGAATGAGTTCGAAACGGTAAGGCTTCTGCTTTAGCCTTTTCCGTAAGATTTTCCAAACCGTCGGCTGTGGTACGTTTAGCTCCCTGCTTGCTTTATTCGTCGACTTCTGCGGGCTACGCGTGAAACTTACCCGCACGCGTTCAACCATTTCTTCGCTCACTGCAGGCCGACCCGTTGATTTCCCCTTACAGAGGCATCTAGAAGCTTTAAACTGCGCATACCATCGCCGAATGGAGTTAGCAATTGGTGGATCTTTGTTGAACTTCGTCCTGAAGTGTCGTTGCACTGTTATGACTGACTGATGTGAGTGCATTTCAAGCACTACATACGCTTTCTCGGCTCCTGTCGCCATTTTATCTCACTGCGCTCTCGAGCGCTCTGGCAGCAGAAACCTGAAGTGCGGCTTCAGCCGAACAAAACTTTATGAGTTTTTCTACGTATCTGTAGCGTGTCGTAACCATATGTCAATGAATGGAGCTATAGTGAATTTATGAAATCGCTTCAATCATTTGTAATAGCCCTGTATATAAATATATAAAAGTACAATATAACTTCTGCACAATTTCAGTGCAGTAATGTGTTCATTGTAAATATGTGTGTATGTGTGTGTGTGTGTGTGTGTGTGTGTGTGTGTGTGTGTGTGTGTGTAAGTACAATCTAACTTCTGAACCATTTCAGTGCAGTGATGTGTTCATTGTAAATAAGTATTATAATGGTTGTATTACATGTTTATTAGCTTATAAATAAATAAAAACACTTTTTTATTTTAAATTCAGTGCATTAGTATTTGTAAAATGACTCTTTCATATAGTGTTCTTTAAAAAATGATGATTATTCCACTTGGGACCTGTGGAATGGTACATAAGCTTATTTGTTTTAGTTCTAAATATTTGTCATGTATTGTTGTATTTCTGACATGTTCTATATCCTGGAGGACCTCCTCACTATGTATCAATTGGAATGCAAGTAAATCTAATCTAACTAAAAAAACCAAATTAACAATTCCAAATATTTCACATCATCAGATATAATTAAACTCATGTAGAATCTTGGGGAATCATGTTATTTAAGTTTACAGACTGAGAATTCCTGTAATTAATTTTATAATTACTCCTTCTAGGAATTTCTCATATGAAAAAATGTCCTATTTGAGATTCTGACAAAATAATTATGTATAAAATGTGAAGCATACCATCTTATTCCACAATGTGTAAAGTTCTCCAATTTATGTTTGCACAAGATGTTATTCTGTAATGAATAAGAAATCTGTAATTTTGTGTCTAGCATTGTTAACCATATTTCATAACTTTATTTTCATCTCAAAACCTTAGAATCTATACTTATTTATTTATTTAGTGCTTCAAATCCTACATGTATAGAATATATACAAGGATATTGGACATGGTTAGGTATTTACAAGATAAAACACAGTTTGTATTGCAATCCTAAGGACTAGATATTGAAGTAATTTAGCAAATATTCAAACATACAACAAACATTACAGGCAACATTCAAAGTAGAATATTCATATCTTACTTTTGTTGTTTGACTTTTATGTATTCTGTCAGACTGTAAAAGCAATGATCAGTTAAATATGCCTTTACTTCAGCCTTAAAACTACAGAGTTTACCTGCTGATTTAATGTGGCTAGGTAGAGTATTGAAAATGTTTATCCCGGTATGTAGTGTGCCTTTTTGACACAATGATGTTCTCACCTGCTTCATATGAAGGTCAGATTTTTGCCTTGTATTGTGTGCATGTATATCTTCATTTTTTAATAAGATATCTGGGTGTCTATCAATATATTGTTTGATGAAAACTGATGTTTCGTAGATAAAAATGCAAGGAAGAGGAAGAACTGACAATTTTTGAATATGGATCTGCATGATTTCGTATTGTTTACCCCTTCAATAACGCTTAATATTCTCTTTTTCATCCTGAAAAGTTTAATATTTGTTGTAGCATTGCCCCAGAAGATTATGCCATATTTAATTACAGAATGCACATAGGAGTAGTATACATTTCACAGGCTGACTTTGCTGTAACAAGTTTTTAAGATCCGTATCATATAACAGGTTTTGCTTAGTTTTCTTTGCAAATATTCAATGTGTACCTCCCATTTTGTGTTGTTCTGGAGCCAGAGTCCCAGAAATTTTGTGCTGTCAACACTTTCAAGAATTCTGTCCCTAAGTTCTATTTCTCTGTTTGGGTGGTGTCTTCCTTTTACATTATAGAAGTTCAGTGCTACTGTCTTTTCTTTGTTTATAATTAGCTTGTTATAGCTGAACCACTGTTCTACACTGTTCATTGTTTGGATAGTGGAGTCTTTTAGTTTTTCTTCTGTTTTACCACTAATAAGGAAGCTTGTATCATCTGCAAATTGGAGGGTAGTTTGGCAATACTTGTTGTACATAAGATCATTGACATAAAGGAGAAACAGAATGGGTCCTAATACTGATCCTTGAGGGATGCCATATTTCACATTTTCATATCCTGAATAGTAGTAGCTGATTTTGTTATGGTCAGTATATTGCACTTCAACCACCTGTTTCCGACCACATAGGTATGTCTTGAGCCACTCATTGGATATACCTCTAATTCCTAACTGGTCAAGCTTCTGCAGTAGGGCATTATGGTCAATGACATCAAAAGCTTTAGATAAATCAAGTCATATGCCTGTCACAAACTCACTTGCATCCAGTTTAGTATAGATTTCATTAAGAAATTCAAATATTGCACTTTCAGTTGAATAGCCTTTCCTGAAGCCATGCTGTGAAGGAGAGAGAATTTTACTTGAAACTATACTGATTATAAATTAACAATTGCTTACTTAAAATTGTATTGACAAAATATTTTGTAATGAAACTTTCTAATTATAACTCAACATACGTATTTTGTAAATAATGAGACCAAAAAATCATGTACTGTCAAGTAAGCTTATAAGTGGTGCTGCATGTTAAATTAAAAAAACGTGAGAAGAAAAGAAGTAATTCATGTTGTGTTGTTCTGTGACAGAAGGTATGTGTAACTACATTGTTTGAGAAAACATTCGACAAGATATTCTGGAGTTGACTTCTGTTTAAAGCACCAGATCCTCTCATGTAGAATTCTTAGGACTATCTGGAAGTGGATTAATCACCACAATGTACAGTTTCTGCAACGTGGTGGAGATTTTTGTAATAAAAGGTAAGTAGTTAGTCTCCTAAAGTTTACTTAAATTGACAGCAACTTGTTACTAAGTTAGTTAATTTCCTTAAGTGTTATGAAGTTCAATTAATTATTCAGAAGGTGGCTATGTTAGAGAGTCTTTGTATTTATTAATTAGTTATTGGCTTTTCATTTCTGACCTGTTAATTTTCGTTTATAGCGAGATTCCAGTTTTTTAAAATATTTTCTTTTGGTTTATTCTAGAGGAATTTGTGTGTGTTATTTTTCGATTAAGTCCTATATTTCAGCTGTGCCTCTTTAACATTTTTTGTTAGGAATATTTTAGAGATATGTGCTATTTCTCGGTTATGTGGGTACTTTTTGGGTTGGTGTCTGGTGTAGTTGTCTTCCTATAAGCTCTATAGGTCCAGCGTTCACTGCAATTCCACTTGCGTGTTCTTTTTAATATTTTCTTTCTGTTTATTCTGGAGGAAATTGTTGCGTTACTTTTTCGATAATACCGTTGTTTTGTGGGGGTGTATCTGGTATTTGTCTACGTTCGAGCTACATAGGTCCAGTGTGTTTGTGTGTTCTTTGTATTGCTGTTCAGTTTATTTTTGTGGGGTTTCTGTGGGCTGTTTCCAGATTCTGTGCTTGTTATTTAGGGGGTAGTTTAAGCTATGTATGTGCTGCGTATGCTGCGAATCCTATGTGTGTGTTTTTTTATACTTTCGTTTGCTTTAGTCGGGAAGAATTTGTGTGTGTTATTTTTCTATTATGCCGATGTTTTGTAGGCGTGTGTCTAGTATCCTTGTGTACGCGACACTATCGCCATCTGCATATGTGCATATCGCTATCCCATGACCTTTGTCACCTCAGTGTATGTTGCTTCCTGACAGTGAATTTACCTAATTATATTTAACTCTTTTTAATTTCCTTTACTTTAATTCCACATTCTAAGATTTTGAATTGTAGACCCTATGAGTTCTCTTGGTTTTCACCGTAGGATCATTTGCTGTTTGGGCTGGTCGACTCCATCGTTCTGCCGTTTTTATTTCGTGACTACCTTTCTTTCGACGGATCTTTTAATTTGATTATACTGATAATGTTGGGTCGTCTACTTAATCCTGGTTTGGATTTCATATGAATTGATTGTGAGTATTATTTTCCTTTATTTATTACATTCCTTTTTTTACACAGGGTACAGAAAATAATGTTTGTACGAGGGCTGTTCAGAAAGTAAGCTCCGATTGATCGCGAAATGGGAACCACAGTGAAAATTAGAAATGTTTTATTTTTAACAGTTAGCTATACCATCCAGCTACTTCTCTACGTAGTTGCCGTTCTGACTAAAACATTTGTCGTAGCGTTGTACCAACTTTCCAATACCCTCATCATAAAAGACAGCCGCCAGTGCTTTCCGCCAATTCTCTACGCTGGCCTACAGCTCGTTTTCTGTGCCAAAATGTTGTCTTCATAGCCAGCGGTTCATGTGAGCAGAAATGAAACGCAGGGGGAGTCAATTACGGGTTGTATTGTGGGTAGTCAAACATTTCCAATTGAAAACGATGCAGGAGCATCTTCATTGCTCCTTCAGAATGCGGCTGAGAATATTGCCTTGTAGAAGAAACTGCACGACAGTTATGTAATGTTGGCTGTATAGCTTCAGGCGAAATTTCTCACCAGGTCCTCGTACTTGGCGGGAGACACTATTCTCTAGACAACTTTACGCGATCACTGTGAGCTCAGAAATGAGAGGAGTGACGTGTTGCTATCTAGGGTCATACTAGAGACACTGCCCAACACATCTGTGCAAAGCTTTATCGGATTATCATAGTCGTTTCCATTTCGCGATCAATCGGAGCTTACTTTCTGAACAGCCCTCGTAATATTTGCTCCTGTTATACAAGAGCCAAGGTAGCCCCTGAGGGCCGGCAACCGATATAACACCACAGAGGACGAGGTTGTCTATGCCCATAGGCGTACCCAAAAGCACCATGGTAAACACCGGCTATTTACACACAAAATAATGGAAACAGACATTCCGAGCAATACTTCCTACAGGGGGAGCTCGAGACACGGCCTGCAGGAAGTATCACTACGCTGAAATCTGATTGGCTGGAGACAGCTATTTAGGGGCTAGAACCAGGCTCGAAGTTCAGTTCACACCGGATGCTGACCTCGTGTACTGCAACCATCGAAGATTACACCTTCGTCTCGGAATTGGACTGTTACTAGTGTGTGTGTTTGTGTTACCACGAACCTTTGTGGAAAATAAGAAGTGAACTTTTGTTTGCCTCAATTAGGAGACTTTTTTCGTTATTGTTACCTTTCGTTTGTATGTTCAGTCATCAACCTAGTGAACTTACATCAATAAAAGTTGTGTTGTGAAAAATTGCGAATTGTCAGTCACAACACCCCCTTTTTTCTCTACTTGGGATGCAGCTACAAACTCTAAAACTGGTCTTTGTAATAAAGAATCATTTAACAGGTGTTGCGGATCTTTATTTATCAAGATGTATTTCGACAACTGTTGCTGCCCAGAGGATAAAGTGTTTTGCAGACGAATGGAATCGGATCTTGCTCTATTCCCCATTCTATGTAAAATTCCGTGCAGGAATCGCAGCAGAGCTGGTGTAAGTTATGGCTGCTTTCATGGGTGGTCCTGCCTCAGATGGCCTGAGCTTGTGACAGGGCTGGAGTAGGACATACCAACTGGTTCTTCTGTGCAGAAGAATCAGGGTTCACGGAGAACTTAAAGTACTTCACTCAAAAGGCCTGTGGTGCTGTCTTCAACTGAGTGATACCTCTTGTATGGACGTTGAGGTAATATTTGGCTTATTTTGGTGACTGGCAATGAAGGCTGAAAATATCAGTTTTTCTCATGAACCCTCAACAAAGCTCGAAGCGTGCAGAACTTACTTCATAATTGGTTCTTATTCGAGTGGAATTCTTGAACCACGTATTTCGAAGGTTCTGTGAGAATCTAAGATGCGACTTCCTCGTCTTATTGGGTGAGAACTATAGCGTCCCCCTAAATGGTCAGGTCTGCAATACATATCACTGGCTACTACCTAAGTGGCTGAATGTCCAGAGTACACACATATACAGGTTGTCTCTCCTACAGTTCGTCAGGGACATTTTCTCTGATGTTTCGGGCGATATCTGCAATTTCGTTTTTGCAATGTGTAGCTGGAGTCAACACGAACAAATACCACTAATGAAGTCTTTTATGGGATGCCCAGTGCCGACATCAAGCGTCGGTTTGCTTCCCGTTACGCGCAAATGATTTTTACAGCGGAATTTTATGTGGTCATTGGACTGTGCGGTCAGAAATTATTCTAGGGCGATATTTGTTTTATCGATACGTATTGACAGCGACAGTAAATCTCGAAGAATAACCGGCACTCCATCAGCGACAGAACCACCCTGGCCCGAACTGACTGCTACCTCCATACAGAGGCGCTGGTCAGTAGCTGTTGCTGGAGTAATGGATTTTCTCTGTTTTACTGTCACTATTAATACATATCCATAAAACAGATATCTCACTAGACTACTCTGGGACCACTCGATAGAATGAGCAGGCATAGTTTCGCTTTAAAAATCATTTTGCTACTAACGGGAAACAAACAGACACTTTCTGCCGGCACTGCGCATCGCCTGAAAGACTTGATGAGCAGTACTTGTCTTGGCTGACTACAGCTGCACATTGCCAAAACGAAACTAAATATGTGCTGGAACACTACATAAAATAAACTTGACGGCTATTAGGAGAGACACCCTGATGTTATTAACTGATTCCCCACGAATCCGGATAATAATAGCTATAGGAAACATCAAAGTATTAATTTCATAAGAGCAAAGGAAATACCGGTGAACAAATGTCGAAGCATGCACAACGGAGTACCAGAGTTTGAAACAATCCTAAAAAAGCAAAGGAACTCACAGAAAGCGGAATAAGCCTTAAAGTGACAGCGGTGAGAGTTTTGGAGTAAATGTAAATGTATGACGAAAGAAGAGGTTAACTGGAAATAGAGGTAGTGTAGTTGTCTCGGGAGAGAAGGAATTCACATCAACCGGGATAGGAATTAAAGGCACAAGTGCGACTGTTTGGGTAAGCCTTAATATCAAGAGTCGCAAAATATTGTAACAGGGACTTTCTGTTGGCCAACAACCTCGCTGTCAGACATAACAAGAACATTAATAAAATCTGAGCACGTAAGAACATGTGTTCCTTAGTCATACTGCTATCGTTGCAAGAGCTTTATACATCCAGTAATTGTTGAGATGATAATAATTTTGTAAGTTCTCACTGGAACTGCTTGAAACAGATAGTTTGAAAGCCCACCCATTTCCGAAAGATGTCAGATCTATTGGCAACTCAATACACCTAAGGGCGAGGTCAGAAACTGACCTCTTTGAGGATTTGCAAATGGCACTAGTGTTTCACAGGATGTATTGTCACGCTCACCATTTACAAGTACAAACCACGCTGGTCTACCAGATGTCCGATATCATTCACAAACGTGTGTTGTAGAGTTTCAGAATGCGTTACGAGCTTAAACGTAATGAGGTATGTCAGTCAGCACGGATTTCGAAAGCAATGGTCGTGCGAACGCGCTTATGTCACATGACATCTTAAAAGCAATGGATAAAGGCAGTCAGGTAGATGCAGTATTTCTCTACTCCGAAAAGGATCTGACTCACTATCACACCAGCGCTTTTTAACAAATGTTTGATAATATGGAGTATGAGGGTTTTCTGATAGGAAGGATGCAACATGTAGACTTCGATGGACAGTCATCGACAGATGTAGAAGAAACATCAGGTAAGCGCCAGGGAAGTGTATCGGGGTCCATGCTGTTGATGTTGTACGTTAATGATTTATCAAAAATGTGAGTAATAACTATAAGACGTAGGAAGTTATCTGTAATGAAGTTCTGGAATCATTCAACTCGTATGAATATACCTGGGAGTATCAATTTGTGGGGATGTGAAATGGAATGATCACAAAGGCTCATTCGTAGATAAAACGCGTGGCAGTCTCGGATTCGCTGGTAAGATACAGGAAAAATGCAATTACTTTACTACAGTATCCTAAAAATTCAATCTGGATATGATGAGTAAAATATGGATTTATAAATATTTAGGCACAAATAGTTTGTAATTTTATGAGTTTTACACTTCTTGCTTACTGCTTGTGGAGTTTATTGGGTGAATTCTCCTTGGAATCTCTCGCAGCGTTTATGGTTGGGATATTGCTAGAACTTATTACATTTTCACACATTAGTTTTATCGAGTATGGATCACTTTATCTGTACAATAAGAACTAATTCTTCTGCTACCATCATCATCGTAGACAAAAATAAAATAGTTTATCTTAACATTTTATTCTCAATATGAATCGATTTGCGTGTAGTTATAAAAACAACATGTCGATTCCGTAAGCCAAAGGTTAATATCGCTGCTTTCCCGAACAGCGTTCTTCCATGCATTAATGATAGATGATTTGCTTTGAAATTACGCCCATCCACAATTTATACTAACCAGAAACAGACACAAATTCTCTTTTCTTCTTTCAGAAAACAAGCCAATTCGGAAATAAAAGGAAGCATCAGTTGTCTAAAAGCTTAAGATAAAATGTCGATTGGGAGCGGTTCCTAGCAGAAACTACATAAAAAAATATTTAAAATGCATCGATTTGCCAGTTAGGCGTCGGACACTACACTGCAAAGGGGATTGCTTACAAAACAATCGTTCGACCCATATTTCTGGGTGTGAGATCCATACCGTGTGGGCCTAACAGGGGGTACTGAACGTATACAAAAAAGGGCATCAGATTCGTATGTCGAAAAACCTGGCAGACGTTTGAAGACAGATGCTAACTATCCCAGGAGAACTTATTTCCTAAGTTACAAGAACAGCATTTAGTGAGGAATCTAAGAATGGACTGGAGCCATCCACATGTTGCTCCCTTAGGGGGCTTGATGATAAGGTTAGATAATGCACAGAGGAACTTAAACAGTCAAAAGTTGTAAATATCACCGTGAGAAAATCAAGCTGCAGCCGTGAAACGTGGTGATGGTGCTAGCCATATTCTACAGATTTGTCCTTCAGTCTGCCTATTTTATCCCAACAACGGATGATTTTGCAGAGACGTTGGTAGTAAAAGCCTCCATTCTGGTTGCTCAGGACACATTCCACCTCGAAAATCACATCAGTATTCTGTAAGTGACTGCCACGCAGCAGTTTCCCCATACAAGGAAGGACGCATTAGGTGGCACATCATGATAATACGGAGGATGGGACAAAATTTGATAGTCACACTTGGTGCTTCCTTGGACTATGTCCTGTGCAGAAAGAACTGGGGGTCGTCGTAAACAGTTTCCCGTGAAGTTTCGTCTTGACAGCCTAACATAGAGATTTCAGTAGTATGCTGCTGTGATTTATTTTTATTGTATTTACATGTCAAGTTCCGTAGTACCAAATTGAGGAGCAAATCTCCAAGGTCTTGGAACGTGTCAGTACATGAACTTACAACATAAAACATAACTCCGACTTCAGAGCATTTTTGCTTAAGCTAGAGAGGGTTCTTGATTCACTTTGTACGAAGTACCAGAAAGTAGTTATATGTGACGACTTCAATATTAATTTTGTGCATGGCTGTGCTAGAAAAAGGATGTTGGTAGATCTCCTAAATTCATATGATCTGATGCAAACTGTGTTTTTTCCAACTAGGGTGCAGGGGAACAGTAGCACAGTCATAGACAATATTTTTATTCATTCTTCATTACTGGATGGGAATTCTGTTAGTAAAAGGGTGAATGGCCTTTCAGACCATGATGCACAAATTTTGACACTAAAAGGTTTTTGTACTCAAACCAATGTTGTATTTAATTACAAACTACGTAGGAAAGTTAATCCAACAGCAACAGAGAGTTTTTCAAAACATGTCAAGGAACAAGAGTGGCAAGATGTTTATAGTGCCGATAATATAGACGATAAATACAATGCTTTCCATAACACATTTCTCATGCTCTTTGAGAGTTGCTTTCCATTAGAACATTCTAAACGGCGTACTAGCAGTAATGGACAGCCCGGTTGGCTGACTAGTGGGATAAGGATATCATGTAGAACAAAGCGGGAATTATATCAAAATGTTAGAAGAAGTCACAATTAAGCTACAGTAGCCCATTACAAACAGTATTGTAAGGTGCTTAAAATGTTAGTAGCAAGGCAAAAAGTATGTGGTATGCAAATATAATAGCTAATTCACAGGATAAAATTAAAACCATATGGTCAGTTGTGAAGGAAGTGTCTGGTCAGCAGCACAAGGTTGATGATATAAAGTCAGTTCGGAGTAATAATATTTCTGTTACTGATAAATCAGATATATGTACAGTATTCAACAACCATTTTCTGAGAATTGCTGGTGAATTAAATAAAAATTTAGTTTCCACAGGAAATCATATAAATTTCTCAGCAAATGCCTTTCCGAGATTGACGTCTGAAATACTCCTCTGTGATATAGACAAGAGGGAGATTGAGTCAATAATTAAATCACTGAAGACTAAGGACTCTTATGGTTATGATGGAGTGTCTAGTAGAATATTAAAGTACTGTGCTGCACATGTTAGCCCTGTAATTAGCCATATTTGTAACTTTTCCTTTAGGAATGGTCAGTTTCCTGAGCGATTAAAGTACTCAGTAGTGAAGCCGCTTTATAAAAAGGGAGAAAGGAATAATGTAGATAATTTTAGACCTATTTCTATGCCATCAGTGTTTGCAAAAATTATCGAAAAGGCTGTGTATGTAAGGTTAATTGATCATTTTATATCACACGATTTGCTATCAAATGTATAGTTCGGCTTTAGAAGTCGTTTGACAACTGAAAATGATATATTCTCTTTTCTCTGTGAGGTACTGGATGGGCTAAACAAAAAGTTTCGAACGCTTGGCGTATTTTTTGATTTAACAAAGGCATTTGACTGTGTTGATCTCACAATATTGCTTCAGAAGTTGGACCATTACGGAATAAGGGGATTTCCTCCTTATGAGCATAATCTGATAGCACCATACAATATCAAAAAATAGCATCAAGTTGAATAATGTTGGTCTGTTCTTTTACGACAATGGTAAAACCACATGTTTCCGCTGTTTGTTTTGTCCATTTCTTTGTCGCGGGGTCGTAGCAGTACAGCAGGCTCACTTCGGTGGCTGTTAAAAAAGCTACGTAGATTGGCCTGACACAACTACAACATTTCCACATCTGCTTTGGTTCGGCAGGGTTTCTGAGTGATTGTGAGCAATAGAAAACTCAGTGGGTGGAGGCCTTTGACATATTCATTGGGCAAGATGTAATGTGTCCGATGACAGATTTTCACTTTTTTCACTGTCAACTATGATTCTCTCGTCTTCCAGCGCCAGGGCATCCATCACTTCGTACACAGTGGTTAAGAGAGGTGGGTTACAGAGTGGTGTGGCAACTGTCGTCGCCGGAAAGCTGGACAGGAGCAACAGTGATCAGCAAACAAGTTAACACAGTGAGGTGAAGACTTACACTCCTGGAAATGGAAAAAAGAACACATTGACACCGGTGTGTCAGACCCACCATACTTGCTCCGGACACTGCGAGAGGGCTGTACAAGCAATGATCACACGCACGGCACAGCGGACACACCAGGAACCGCGTTGGCCGTCGAATGGCGCTAGCTGCGCAGCATTTGTGCACCGCCGCCGTCAGTGTCAGCCAGTTTGCCGTGGCATACGGAGCTCCATCGCAGTCTTTAACACTGGTAGCATGCCGCGACACCGTGGACGTGAACCGTATGTGCAGTTGACGGACTTTGAGCGAGGGCGTATAGTGGGCATGCGGGAGGCCGGGTGGACGTACCGCCGAATTGCTCAACACGTGGGGCGTGAGGTCTCCACAGTACATCGATGTTGTCACCAGTGGTCGGCGGAAGGTGCACGTGCCCGTCGACCTGGGACCGGACCGCAGCGACGCACGGATGCACGCCAAGACCGTAGGATCCTACGCAGTGCCGTAGGGGACCGCACCGCCACTTCCCAGCAAATTAGGGACACTGTTGCTCCTGGGGTATCGGCGAGGACCATTCGCAACTGTCTCCATGAAGCTGGGCTACGGTCCCGCTCACCGTTAGGCCGTCTTCCGCTCACGCCCCAACATCGTGCAGCCCGCCTCCAGTGGTGTCGCGACAGGCGTGAATGGAGGGACGAATGGAGACGTGTCGTCTTCAGCGATGAGAGTCGCTTCTGCCTTGGTGCCAATGATGGTCGTATGCGTGTTTGGCGCCGTGCAGGTGAGCGCCACAATCAGGACTGCATACGACCGAGGCACACAGGGCCAACACCCGGCATCATGGTGTAAGGAGCCGTACACCACTGGTGATCATCGAGGGGACACTGAATAGTGCACGGTACACCCAAACCGTCATCGAACCCATCGTTCTACCATTCCTAGACCGGCAAGGGAACTTGCTGTTCCAACAGGACAATGCACGTCCGCATGTATCCCGTGCCACCCAACGTGCTCTAGAAGGTGTAAGTCAACTACCCTGGCCAGCAAGATCTCCGGATCTGTCCCCCATTGAGCATGTTTGGGACTGGATGAAGCGTCGTCTCACGCGGTCTGCACGTCCAGCACGAACGCTGGTTCAACTGAGGCGCCAGGTGGAAATGGCATGGCAAGCCGTTCCACAGGACTACATCCAGCATCTCTACGATCGTCTCCATGGGAGAATAGCAGCCTGCATTGCTGCGAAAGGTGGATATACACTGTACTAGTGCCGACATTGTGCATGCTCTGTTGCCTGTGTCTATGTGCCTGTGGTTCTGTCAGTGTGATCATGTGATGTATCTGACCCCAGGAATGTGTCAATAAAGTTTCCCCTTCCTGGGACAATGAATTCACGATGTTCTTATTTCAATTTCCAGGAGTGTATTTAACTTCTCCCAGCTTACGAAGACTCATTGCAAATACTGCAGCAAGAAACAGAGTCCAACTGATACAGGAGCAACGAGGTTGAGGCTCTCTGTTCTAAGCAGGAACGATGGTGTCAGCCTCGACTGGGCGGCGGCTGAATAGTGTCAAACAGCGAAGAGGCTTCCAAGTGCGGGCGGGCCTGTGTGGCTGCCACTGTCCGTCCTAACTGCGGCGACAGAAGTAGTTCATGGTACGGAGTTGCTGGAGCTGTGGCTCAGTGGGCGTGCTCTATTGGATCCGCTGGATCCCATATGAACACTATCAGCGTCTGAAGGAAATTTGCTATTTCTTCGGCAATTTTCACGCCTATGGGGGCGATATCGGTAACTTATACCATACTAGGGAGGTGTCGAGGACATTCCTGGTGATCGATTCCCACATGCTAATGTTGCACTTTCAGGGAGAGATGTAATTGTCTTAGCTATGAACCTTTATCTGTTACGCCAAGTTTCTAGTTCATGTTTGCATCCCAGTGCTATCTATTGTGCACACTAATAGTAAAAAACAGTTTGACAGACATAAATCATGGAAATCTGAATGGCATTAGAGCAGTAGACCTGGAAGATTTAGTGGGCAATAAGCAATTAGGGTGCCCTACCGTTCGAAGTGGTGTTAGGATATCAGATCAGCCAGCTAATACTCACCGACAGGATACTTTAAACTCGTGTACAGTGCCTGTCGTTTAGGTGCGGGTGGACACAATACACTTCTCATTATTGCACTGACTATCAAAGATAATGCAACATAACCTAAATACTGTAGAATAACAAAGTAGGTGTCAAACGTAATATCCAAAACGAAACAGCCAAAGAAACGAAACAAAAGAAACAACAAAAAATTAAACAAAGACCATGAAAAAACAAAACGGATACAGCCTCTCGCCACCTCCTAGTTGGTTACTCCCGGACTCGACAGACAGCGAGACATTGTTTCAAAGAAATCCTCCAGCAGCCCGTCTTTTATGGTTGGAGTGTGAAACTGCAAACAACACTATCGCCGTGTATGGCAAGCGTCATTCGGCGGACAGAGCGCGCGTGTAGCGGATACAGGGGTACTTCCAACTTATATCTAACTACTGCGACTTCGGGATGCAACTTTATCATGTATGGTTAAATTTGTTGTTAAATATACCATTCGATTTGCTACACATAAACTTTTTACCGTTTCAAAAATTGTGAGGTGAGGGTAGAATTCCTAAATATTTCAAAAACTTTAAAGCTGTGATTGCGCAGATGTGAAGTACAGTAGCAACCATGGAAATTATGTTTCAACAGTTTTGTTATATCTCCTACTGTTTCGACGCTATGTGCTCAGAAGGATAACAACCGCGCTTTCTTCGGGAGGGTTTACACCACTTCGACAGCCGTATATACACGTATAAAACAGTATGTGTCTCATATGTAGACGTAGACTACAACATACTGAAAGTGTATCGGAATCGTCGAGTGGCTATGGGTTAGTGTTACTTGTGAGTTGAAGATTATAATGGAGCGCGCAACAGAGCTTAGCCAAACTCTTCCCCGGCCGGTTGCCGCAGTGGTGCTCGGTGCCCAGCCACAGCGGAGTGGCCAGGAAGTGGCTTGGCAGCAGGCAGGCTTGCTCGACTGCGTGGTCGGCAAACACACAATGCGGCCGATTTTCATTCCTTCTCAAACGATTTTGAAGAAATTACTCGGAAAAAATTGATTCTAGCGCATCTCACAGTATTATTCGTCACCTTAATGATGAAATTCTTATCTTTTCGTTTCTTCTCGTAGCTGTTGCGATATTACAAAATTAAGCAACCTAATGCATAAAAATCGAAATCCTTGCAATGAGAAATAGAATCCCCCTATGAATCTGCGTTTATTGCACGTTAGTTCTTACGCTCCCGCGTACCAAATGTAGTTAACATATTGAACTATACCTGAAACTTGTGGCAGGTCCTAGAACACACTCCATTCTCGAGAAAGTGGATCAAATGTAGCGCACTCCATTCTACTGCGAGCCTAGACAATACAGCTAGACTGGAATATTCATAACACCCTTGTGTCTTATAAACGATTCGCGATATCGGAACAAGATTTTGTCAAATCAAATGGGTCTGAGCACTATGGGACTTAACATCTGAGGTCATCAGTCCCCTGGAACTTAGAACTACTTAAACCTAACTAACCTAAGGACATCACAAACATCCATGCCCGAGTCAGGATTCGTACCAGCGACCGTAGCGGACGCGCAGTTCCAGACTGAAGAGCCTAGAACCACTCGGCCACACCGGCCGGCAAGATTTTGTCGCATGATAGCATGCAAAGAGGAGAATAGGTTGCCATACCGTCTCCATGGTTAACTTCGTTACCAAGCACGATATACAACTAACTAAAGATTTTTTTCAACGGCATTATGTAGTTTTTAAGGGTCATCGATGGGTGGTGAAACGAGAATTGTTACTGGTTCCTAGAAAACAAAAAAAAAAAAATTATAGATATGGCTCTGACGTTCACAATAGGACTCGTATCAATTGTAACAATTTAGAGTAAACTGGAAAAGTGTTGTGGGATGTTTGCGGCCACAACACATGAATGAGTGCCTTCTGAAGATAATTTTCTGCGTACTGTAAATTACTTACACAACATACCGAACTTTCCATATTCAGTCGGTGACGTTGATAGAAAACACATTCATCTAAAACTCTCATAATATTCTGATACAATATTTCTGATATTCGTATGAGTTACAAACCCTCCCGGGAAATTCCTTATAATCTATGTAGGGTGAATTGGGATGGAAACAGAGTATTTCGCTTGATGCAAGAAGCGGAGCTTAATATACCGTCAGAGAATACAGTACCAAAGACATCAGGTTTGTCGCCTTTTCTATTCGTTGGAGATGAGGCGTATCCACTTTTGAGGCATTTTTTTCAACACTTACAGTCGATGAGCTTCAGCTACAGCGAGAGAATATTTTGACAAACGCCTTTCCCAACCAAGAAGATTAATCTCATGCACTTTAGGAATAATGAGCATTAAGTGGAGCGTATTTTGGAAGCGAGTACAAACTTCACCAGAGTTTCCTGAAGATATTGTGAAATGTGCGTGTTCTCCACAATGGTGACATTGACCATAAAGATCCCTGAGTGTCGACGAGCAACATACGTTAGAAACCTAGATTTCTGTAAAAGGCACTTATCAGAGAGGACGAAACTCTAAATGAAGCCGTCCAAAAGAGACAGTTTTGAGAACTTTATATGTCATATAATAAAACCCGATTTTCATGTATTTGTCGGCTATGATAGTTAAGCTTCATTATCGCGTATCGTTGTAAGACAATGAAAGAAAGAAGAGATTAAGGAAATGTATTCTGTACTTGTAGTTTGCAACACTGCTACCACCTCATCAGATGAGTCGCCCAAACTTATTAGATATGATGATAATTATTTCAGTGGTTCCATGAAAGACGAAAAGAACAATTAACTACTTGAAGGCATCTGTTGTTGCCATTTTCGAAGCACTACAGCTAAAGAAACACAAGAGCCACCAACAGCGCTGCCCAGCTCGCAGGACTACACTGCTCTGACCATACCGCGCTGCTCCACCACAACCGCAGCCTAACGCCTATGGTGGTAGCTACTGTTCTAGTTCTACAACGTCTGCACGGTTCTAATGCACTTAGTACAACCTTTTAAGGAAACTGGAAAAATAATTACCAGTGTGTGTTACCAGTTTGAGGCATGGCAGTGAGAGTTGGATTTTAGAAACAAAAGCCACTCCATTACCGACGATTTCAATGCGAATGAGATAGGAATGTATCCTGCACGTATATGTGATAGACGAATACAGGGAAAAGCAGCTGTGAAAAGATTAAAGTAGAATACTTAGTTACTACTGAAGTAGCAATACAATGAAGGTAGTAGAAGTTGCGGGCAGGGGAGGGGGGGGGGGGGGGGCGTGAGTGTGGGTGGACTGATGACAGAAGTCTTATAATTGTGTTGATACTGCATAATTACATGGTACATACAATAACTTGAAAGTGATATCCTGGTATATTATTAATCGTGTTCTAGGTCATGAAAAAATAAATGGTTGGAGAAAGTAAACTGTTGATTTATTCCTAGAGATAAGAAATCACCAAGTCAGTGACCTGAAGAGAGAATAATCCATGCAGAAGACTGGATGAGGCCTTTCTCTCATAGTGGATACTAAACTCTCACAAGAACGTATGTTGACATCAAAAGAGAATTTTGTTCCATTCATACATTCACTCATCCAAATTAATAACCAGTAGGTGGTATTCAAAAACATGTATGAACAACTGGGAGTGCCTGTCACTACCAGATTGTTATTGATAGCACCACGAAGAATCTATGGAAGACAGAAACACACGGTTAATCCCTGCTGGTCCAAGAACTCCCCAGTGACCATGTTACTGTGATGCACAAATACGACTTCAAAAAGAATCGAATCATCTTGTCTACTGCTCCAACCAATAGACTTTCTTCAGTGATGATATGATAGGGAACAGTCTTGCACAGTCGTCAATTTTTTCTGGAGAACAGAAATTGTCATTCGTAAGGGATAGATGTATGACTTATTTTGTCTCACCTGTGTGTTTTGTAGCTTGACTTCTCAAATTACTTGTGTGTTTGAGTTTTTACCAGGCCGTCCTGCGTTTTAATAACTGTGTATTGTTACCCATCTCCATCTCAGTCTCCTTGTATTGGCGTCTGCAATAATATATGGCTCATTATACCTCTCCTTGAGCTTCATGTTCTTTCTTCTCCACCATTCCCTCCCTTACAGACTGACCCAAATATCTTTCACAGGAATTTATTTTAATAACCTTTATCTTTCTCTCTGTTTACTTATTCACTCTCCATGTAATATTAATGGTCTACTTAGGGTTCGTCATGAAAACATTATGGATGACAGTTATTTTTTGAGTGAATATGACGCTCAGGGTGTCGCTTTGATTCTCACTTCTATTTCTAGTTTTTCCTATAGTTTGCTGTAGTTTCTATAGTTTACTTCCACCACCATATATTTAAGCTCATCTGCTTTCAGCTGTTTTGGTTATCAACCTGCTGAGTTTTTCCTCCATTCTGTCTCGTATTTCTTTCTACTCTCACTAGTTATGTTTTCTGGTCAATTTACATCTAACTCAACAACCTTTGCTTTCTTAAATAGCTTTCTTGCAAGTGATTTCAGGACAGTCAGATTTCCAGCGAACAGTTCTGCGGCACCTGCAAAGGTCTGTACTCTCATTTTTATTCCGACGCTAATTCTCTTTTGCTTTGTTTGCCGCATCCAGTGCATCCTGTATCATAATGTTGCTTAAGAGGCTTCAGATTACAACTCTTTAGTGAATGCTGTGTTTGTGTCAAAAGTCCCGGAGTATTCTCCGCCTATTTTCATTATACCTTTCGAACCTTCCAATATAACTTTTACAAGAACTGTAATCATCTTTGGTATTGCAAACTTCTGGATTTTCTCCGATATCTTTTCTCTGTATACGCTGTCGTACGCTATTTTAAAATCAAGAGTCATTGTTACAATTGTTTTATTGTATGCGGTTCCAATAGTCTCTGGATAATCTTTGAGAGCACTCGCTAGACTGTGCTAATTAATTAGATGCCTCTTTTGAATCATGCAGTCTTGTTTATCGCATTTTTTATGGACTGTTATGGACTGGTACTATGTTCGCTTTAGCCCACTAACCTAGCATTTTTTCTTCGTTTCAAATGTTTGTCACGAGTTTCTGTATTTATTTTGCAATTTTGTGTCTTCCCTTCTTAAGCAGTTCAAGAATTATGCGACATCTCCCTGTAGCTTTGCTATTTTTACTATTTTGATTGCGTTTATTGTACCTTTCAGTTCTGGTATTTGTGTTGTACCCTCACTTCTGTACTTCATCTTCAGCATTCAGGAGCTGCTCAAAATATGCCTTCCTATTGCCCATACGTTTTGCTCTTTCCGCATTTGTGTTGCCACTTTCATCTCTAATCGCATATATCCGTGATTTATATCCTTTTCTTAAAAACCCACTTGATGTAATGCCTTGCATTTCCTAGAGTTTTATACTATTCTTCCGTTTTAATTAGACTGTCCAAGTTTTCTCTCTTTTTCCTTCTGAGAATGATTTCTCTACTGGTTTCTTCACACGCTACTTTTCTTTAGTTAAAGTATTGTTGCACTGTTTTTTCCTTATCTACTCTACTTTCTTTTTTCTCTTGGCTCACGTTCTTTTGAGAGTCATGTATTTTTCTTCCTTCTTTCTCCTTTTGCGATAATTTGTACTGTTAATTCAGCCATATTTGGTTTTATCATTTTCCAGTGATCTGTCGAGGTTGTCTTCCATTGTTAGAACCTTAAATCTGATTTGAAGTTTTATGACAAATTCCTCTGCCTTGTCATTATTCATCACTCTCTCTGCCGGCCGTGGTGGTTCAGCGGTTCTGGCGCTGCAGTCCGGAACCGCGAGACTGCTACGGTCGCAGGTTCGAATCCTGCCTCGGACATGGGTGTGTGTGATGTCCTTAGGTTAGTTAGGTTTAAGTAGTTCTAAGTTCTAGGGGACTTATGACCTAAGATGTTGAGTCCCATAGTGCTCAGAGCCATTTGAAGCCACTCTCTCTGCGTCGGTATTTCTTTCTCCTCTGCTCTTTCCTTCGTTTGGAATTGCTACTGATATCTGTTGCCGTACCTCTGTCGTGACTAAGTAGTATTTTGTGTATGCCTTAGGTCGTGTTATGTTTTTCACATTCAAAACCTGCTTTAATACCTCTGGTTTATCAGGACATGGTCTAATTATTTTATAACTGCAGCGAAACTTAAAACACGCAACAACATATTGCAGAAGCTCTGTGGCACCACTTGGGGCTCCACAGCATCCGCACTTGGCTTGGTGTATCCAGTGGCAGAATACTGTGCCCCAGTGTGGCTCAACAGCAAACACACACACATGGTAGATAGCCAACTTAATGCAACAATGCGTATTATATCAGGCACAATCAGGCTAACTCCTACAGTGTGGCTGCCCGTTCTCAGTAACATAGCCCCTCCTAACCTGCGCCGTGAACACGCTATGGTTAGAGAATTTCAAAAAATCATGACCAACCCTCAATAACAAATCCATGAAGATACTCACGACATCCAAGGAAACCGACTCCGGTCTAGGCATCCTCCACTAAAGACCGCCCACGCTCTGCACCAAACCAACTTTAAAATAAATGACCGATGGAAAGAGGAATGGGAGAGCAGAACAGCAGTAAACTGCCACAGTATGCCATGCATCTTTAGTAAACCAAAAGGATTTGATTGCCCTCGCAAAGTTTGGTCAACTCTTAATCGCATCAGAACCAACTGTGGGAGATGTGCCGACTCCTTACACAGATGGGGTAAACTTCCTTCGGCCGCTTGCGACTGTGGCGCTGAGAGACAGACGGTCAAACACATCGTGCAGGAATGCCCACTAAGGGCATACGAGGGTGACCCACAAGATTTCCTAATGGCGACCCAAGAGGCAATCGACTATTTGTTTTCTAAGCTGGACGTCTGCTTGTGATTGCTCTTCTGTGAGTGTAAATTTACAATTGGCGGTGTCCTTATATACAAACTGTTATTTATTGCTCTGTTTATACATATGTGATTTTTTTTAAATCGTGTTGTTTCTGTAATTTTTACTGTGATGTTATGAGCCATACGCTAAATAAATAAATAAATAAATATTTTCTTGTTCTACCAACAGACGACATTCAAGTGGCATCCGAGGAAAATATTTGCTCATAAACCTTAGGCTGGTTACGTTTGGAGAACTGGGTAGTCTCGCTCCAGTATCTTTACTTTCGGCTTTCAGTCCATGCTGTTCCCTGCCAGATGGTTTCCCTTCCGATTTTAGCATTGGGGTCTACAATAACTGGCATCATATCATATAGTGGTATCTCACCAATAACTTCTTGAAGTACTTCACTTGAGTAACTTAGAAGTAGGTACCCTCGGTGTGACGAAGCAACTGAAATCGTTTAATAAAGGCAAGTCTTCCGAACCAGATTGCTTACCATTCCTTTCCGAGTTTGCTTTACTTCCATACCTAGGAATCATATAAGACCGCTCGCTCGACGAAAGATGTACACCTAAAGATTGAAAAGTTTCACAGGTCACACCGATACTCAAGACTGGAAATTTTGTAAAATTTTGGAACATGTACTGTGTTCGAACATAACGTATTACATTGAAGGCCATGACATGTAGACACACAGCCAGAACGAATTCACACTGTATCTCCTATTTGGCGAATAGGTCAGTATTCACAAGTGGTAATGAATGCTTGATACCGTATCTCTAGACTTCCAGAAGATGGTGAGAAGTGACTTCCGTGACAGTGTTTCTAGTTTTACAAAAAGGCACGAGCTTATACCGGCTTTACATCCCTTCTGTTGCGTACGGTTCCAGACAAATCATTCGAAACACACTATCCACGAGACGGCCGATTTTAGCCGTTTTCTTCCACATCCTAACCGTCAGAACGCACACAACAAGAGAAACTGCAGCGTTGGTAATTCAAATTGTTACTTATTATTTGATAAAAGGCACGAACTTCTTCCTGGTAATGTGACCATAGTACCTGTAAATCATTCAAGTACTGTGATAAAAGGTAAGTAACATTTAATTAGTAGTACAGGCAAGGGAAAGGGTAAAGAGGTACTTGTTCGTGAGGATGATGGACGGTTTGTTTGACGTTCCGATTATTTGCAACAGATAAAAGGGAATTGGAGAATATTTTCATAATGTTTCCACAACAAAACGGACCACCAGCTTCCATGGTTGACTGAGATAAAAAACTGAAATACACAAAGAAAGAACAGTGAAGTTCATTCTAGTGGAATCTTTCACATGAAATGATCTTATGCAGACATGGAACTTTGTTTCAGCATCCATCAACTTCGTGAATCAGAAACAGACGATATAGCTTTAAAGACTATATAAAAAAAAATGAAATTTGTGGTAAGGACTATGTGACCAAACTGCTGAGGTCACCGGTCCCTAGATTTACGCGCTACTTAATCTAACTGAAACTAACCTTTGCTAAGGACAACACACACATTCATGAGCGAGGGAGGACTTGAACCTCCGACGGGGGGAGCCACGCGTACCGCGACAAGACGCCCTAGACCACACGGCTACCCCGGGCGGCGACTACAAAGAACAAGTGTTGCACGGCGATAAAAAACGGCTCCCTCTATTGACAGCTGCTGGAAAGGTTGATAATCGCAGTAACAATAACTTTTCAAAGCATGGAATAATTGCTGTGAGTCCCTGAGATTCCATCATCTCCAGCAGAAGAACAAGATATGAATAATTAGCCAACTGTGGAGAAGTGGGGCATTACCGACAACATTCGTTCAGTGTTACGTGGTACGTAAGCAAAAGACACAGATCGCCTACGTGGTGTATTAACGGTAGGACAGTACTGAGGAATCATAAGCTTACTTTTGACAGGATGCTTTCTAACAGGTTTAGAGAATCCTGGTAGAAATATGGTGATAATATTTACGTGACAGATAGCAATGAAGCGCACGATTGTGTGAGAGTTACTATACTTGAATTTCTTGTACTCTGCCCTTCTACGCAGCAACTATACCCTTTTTGGGCGCTGGTAACCACGCAGTTGAGCGCCCCACAAACTAAACATCATATACCCTTTTTATTGGCGAGGACTTCTGGAGTGAGGTGGTGGTATTCCGAACGGTATCTTTTCGTGTACCACTAGCCGATAATGATACTAGCTGGTTTCCAAAGGCCAAAGGGCGTACCACCTACATTCTACCGAACAGAAAAGTGATCCTTTCCAGTGATCCGAGTTGGGGATCAAACTAAAAAATAAACATTTTTACAGAACTGTGGACATGGTATTGGTTTTTGATGTACCACGATGTGTTCTTATAGTTCAATAAATGTTGATGGGGTTTTCGTTTGCATTATCATGCTGATTTATTCGCGGTGCTGCGACGATGTTCTGCTAGGTATTAGAAAACTGTATAACCTTAAGTTCTATATATTGTGTAGAATATAAAGGTTCTTTATTTCGTTCGTAGCCCAAACAACGAAGCCCAAAGGGGACGAACTGGGGAAAAAAATTTGTATAGCTGCAAATTATTGTACATAAGTAGGAGAGATTTCCATAAGATTTAAAATGCAGGTCGTTGGGTTGTCAGCTAGACGGTGTGGGGAATTTGAAGGTGAATTTCTTGTTATTCTTAAATAACTCGAAATCCACGGCTTCAGACAAAGATGACTGTTGTTTACTGAAAATAATGATTCGTGGTATAAAATTAACATTTATTGTTAGACGAAGTTGATTAAGAACAAAAATTAAAGGGACGTACCAAATCTAAGTGCAGTAGAACTGTTTTAAGGGACGAATTGTTTTCTGCTGATGTGACAGGGTGGGGGAAGAGAGTGAATGGTACATGCGTGAGCGAATACACGATACATGCATATGATCAAGCATTTCCCCGTTCGTAGGTCTTGCAGACTGAAGAGGGACCAGACAATAATCCTACTCACTCTCCCTGTAGTTCAGAAGAAGCAACTACACGAGGATTCAGAAGGCCCATAGCAGTGTCTATTTTCCACACAGCGTTATTTGAACGGTTTTTGAAAGCCTGCGGCTGTGAAAACAATAGGTTTGTTTATGAATAAATCTTCTCCTACCAGTCACCAACGGCAAGGTCCATGGTTCATGGCGGTAGGTAGCATTGTTAGTAACCCATATTTGTAGTAACTGTTAACCCAGTTTATGGGAAATAAACGCCTCCCGTGCTACGGACAGGTCGGTATAAGTTTGTGAATGACCATGTAGCCGCCTCTTGTGTCGCTATGGAGTAGAGAGTAGGGAATCGCCTGCTTACCATTAATTTTGCAGACCTATGAAGGAGTATCATATATGACCGTATATGCCCGGCGACCTACCTTCTCTCAGATTTCCAACCTCGCCGCTCTGCTCCATCTCGTTACAGCCCCAAAACAGAGTTGATTCCTTAATACTCGCAATACTTCCACCCGCTTCACCATGGAAACTATTAGCGCTAGAGAAAAAAATAACAGCACTCGTTTTATAGGAAATTTAGCGTGGTCTGATTTTGTGATAAGGAACCTTTTCGGTACAAAAACAAAAAATAAAAAAATTGTCTTTTGAACTCAACTTCACATCCTCCCGGTAGGATTTTTTTGCATTTTGTTCACTGCAAACACTCCTACCTGTGTACAAAAATTTGTGACTACATCAATTTTTCCCTAATTTCCCTTGGTTGATTGGACCGTTTGTCAGTATGTGAGTCACTGTCTGTAAATATACGAATACAAATTGATTTTTCTACTTCTGTGACACGGGCGTACCCAAAGGGGAAAGGAAGGAGGCAGCTTTCCTACTTAGAAACAGATTATCTTCGCGAACTGAATCCTCCATCGCCAACCAGACATACGAAAATCTTCTGCTTAAGTCTGAAATAAATAGGAACATGGAATCGGTATGTGTCATGAAATCTCTGTCGTTTCAGCCTTCACTGCTACATTAACATAAGCTGCCTATCCCCTCCCCGACCCCTTCTCTCTCTCCATTCCTACCACACATCAAGATATGCACATATTACACTACTGGCAATTAAAATTGCTACACCAAGAAGAAATGCAGATGATAAACGGGTATTCATTGGACAAATATATTATACTAGAACTGACAGATGATTACATTTTCATGCAGTTTGGGTGCATGGATCCTGAGAAATCAGTACCCAGAACAACCACCTCTGGCCGTAATAACGGCCTTGATACGGCTGGGCATTGAGTCAAACAGAGCTTGGATGGCGTGTACAGGTACAGCTGCCCATGCAGTTTCAACACGATACCACAATTCATCAAGGGTAGTGACTGGCGTATTATGACGGGCCAGTTGCTTGGCCACCATTGACCAGACGTTTCCAATTGTTGAGAAATCTGGAGAATGTGCTGGCCAGGGCAGCAGTCGAACACTTTCTGTATCCAGAAAGGCCCGTACAGGACCTACAACATGCGGTCGTGCATTATCCTACTGAAATGAAGGGTTTCGCAGGGATCGGATGAAGGGTAGAGCCACGGCTCGTAACACACCTGAAATGTAACGCCCACTGTTCAAAGTGCCGTCAATGCGAACAAGAGGTGACCGAGACGTCTAACCAATGGCACCCCACACCATCACACTGGGTGATACGCTAGTATGGCGATGACGAATACACGCTTTGAAACGTCCCCTTAGAAAAATTAATTAATTACTGTGTTGATAAACCTCTTACATTATTTAATTTTCAAACAGCTGAGCAAAACTGAACGTACTCAGACATTACTCTCTTTACTTATTATGATCAACTCTAAACTGACACACAACATTTTTAGCGCAACGCAATCTGACTTTCAAAAATCCCTACAAAAGAATGGCCCTGACTAACATTAACTTATACGTTTCACAAATCACTTACCTCGCAAAAATCTTCGTTTCTCGAACTACTGCAATACAGCGAGCGCCACTACTGCCAGCTAAATAAAAGATTCAAACTACTGAAGGCACTAACTACTGATATGTATAGTTAGCAAATGAAACATTTTTAAAGAGAACAAACAATGTATTTACCTCAATAGTGTTCAAAAGTGATAATATATATGTCAGTCCATGATATCCAATACTACAAATTTACTCTTTCTGATGGACACACGTCCAGATCGTCCGCTCTCAAAATTTCGCCATCTCTGTCCCCACATCCACCACTGCTGGCGGCTCACTTCCAACTGCGCAGCCAACTGCCCAACACTACAATAGCGAATATTACAACAATGCCACCCAGCCACAGACTGAACACAGCACAGCTAGTTATTTTCATACAGTGCGCTACCTGGCGTTACCAATATAAAAACCTAAACAGCCTACTTACAGCTTCTAATGTGCGTTCACCGCGATGTCACCAAACACGGATGCTACCACCATGATGCTGTAAACAGAACCTGGATTCATCCGAAAATATGAGGTTTTGCCATTCGTGCACCCAGGTTCGTCGTTGAGTACACCATCGCAGGCGCTTCTGTCTGTGATGCAGGGTCAAGGGTAACCGCAGCCATGGTCTCCGAGCTGATAGTCGATGCTGCTGCAAACGTCGTCGAACTGTTCGTGCAGGTGGTTGTTGTCTTGGAAACGTCCCCATCTGTTGACTCAGGTATCGAGGCGTGGCTGCACGATCCGTTACAGCCATGCGGATAAGATGCCTGTCATCTCGACTGCTAGTGATACGAGGCCATTGGGATCCAGCAAGGCGTCCCGTATTACCCTCCTGAACCCACCGATTCCATATTCTGCTAACAGTCATTGGATCTCGACCAACGCGAGCAGTCATGTCGCGATACGATAAACCGCAATCGGGATAGGCTACAATCCGACCTTTATCAAAGTCGGAAACGTGATGGTACGCATTTCTCCACCTTGCACGAGGCATCACAACAACGTTTCACCAGGCAACGCCGGTCAACTGCTGTTTGTGTATGAGAAATCGGTTGGAAACATTCATCTTGTCAGCAACGGCGCCAACCTTGTGTGAATGCTCTGAAAAGCTAATCATTAGCATATCACAGCATCTTCTTCCTGTCGGTTAAATTTCGCATCTGTAGCACGTCATCTTCGTGGTGTAGCAGTTTTAGTGGCCGGTAGTGTATGTAGCGTCCGTACTTAGTATTCAACATTTCGTATATGTCTCCTGGTCTACATCACCACTCTGGAAGCCACCAGATGGTGGTGGAAGAGGGTTCTTCTGGTACCGCAAATTGATTCCGCCGTCCCTATTCCATTCGAGAAAGGCGCGAGGGAAAAATGATTATCGATAAACCGCTACATTAGCTCTAATTTCGAGAATTTTCCCTTTGTGCTATTTTCTTGAGATGTCTGTGTATGTATACTGTCCAACACTAGTAAACCTGTCTGCGACGCACAGCGCCCCTCTTGTAGTGTCTGCCACTGGAGTTTGCTGAGCGTCTTGGTAACGCCCCCGCGCCGGCTTAACAATCCTGCGACGAAGCGCACCACTCTTCTGTTATTCCAAGCTAGATGAAAAATATTCAAGAATAGGTCGAAAAGTGAATTGTAAGTAACTCTTTTCGTGGGTGAGCTACGTTTCCTTTTCTATGAATCTCAGACTGGCATCAGAGTTTGCTACTGTTTGTTTCATGTCGTCGTTCCGCTTAAGATCACTCTAGATAAACATTTACCTATTAAGCAACGTAAGGTGATCCTGTGCTAGTGAGAGCCGTCAGGCCAGCCGCGATGGCCGAGCGGTTCTAGGCGCTCAGTCCGGAACCGCGCGACTGCTACGGTCGCAGGTTCGAATCCTGCGTCGGGCATGGATGTGTGTGGTGTCCTTAGGTTTGTTAGGTTTAAGTAGTTCTAAGTTCTAGGGGACTAATGACCATAGATGTTAAGTCCCATAGTGCTCATAGCCATTTGAACCATTTTTTGAGAGCCGTCATATCTGAGAGCAGCTACAACCTGGTGCCTCCAAAGATATAACAGAACTTTTAACTGGACAAAATATGTCAATTTATAATCAATGGTCCAGTTCTAAAGTAATGGATTCCATCTCTTACGCATGCGCAATATGTTACATGTATTTCTGTTCGAAGTCAACCACAAGGCAATGTACCTTTCATTAACTCTCTGCAGATCCTTTGGCAAATCAGTGCAATTTTCTTGTAGATAACAACATCATCTGCGTTGATTTGTTATGTAATTACAATAAAGGGAACATTCAGAATTTTGATCAAAGATGAAGTCTTTCACGACGAGATGTGTTTCTTGCTAGTCAATCTTCTGTGTAGTATGGTCGTGGTCTATGAAGCTTTCCCTTTTCTAATTTTCGTTCAGTGCTGCGTTGGACAATTCCAGTGTTGTTCCTAATATTTCTGAGTCGTGACCACACAAGTTGTCAGTTGGCACGACATAGCGGAACAAGGAGAAGCTCTGAACATATCTAATGCATCACAAGAAAAGTCTCCACTTTTTACCACGGTTTTATTAGATCGCTTCCCCTCCCGCCCTCCCCCCCTCTCTTTTACACACGCGTAAGTTGGAGATGAAATAGGAGATATGATACCGCTTGAAGAATTTGACAGAGCACTGAAAGACTGAAGTCGAAAGAGGCCCCGGGAGTAGACAACATTCCATTAGAACTACTGATAGCCTTGGGAGAGCTAGCCCTGACCAAACTTTACCATCTGGTGAGCAAGATGTATGGGACAGGTAAAATACTTTCAGACTTCAAGAAGAATATAGTAATTCCAATCCCAAAGAAAGCAGGTGTTGACAGGAGTGAAATTTACCGAACTATCAGCTTAATAAGACACGGCTGCAAAATACTAATTCTTTACGGAGGAGTGGAAAAACTGGTAGAAGCCGACCTCGGGGAAGATAAGTTTGGATTCCGTAGAAATGTTGGAGGGAATACTGATCCTTTGAATAGATTAAGGAGAGGCAAACCTACGTTTCTAGCATTTGTAGACTTAGAGAAAGATTTTGACAATGTTGACTGGAATACTCTCTTTCAAATTCTCAAGATGGTAGAGGTAAATTGCAGGGAGCGAAAAACCATCTAAAGTTTGTACAGAAACCAAATGGCAGTTATTAGAGTCGAGGGGTATGAAAGGGGAGCAGTGGTTGGGAAGGGAGTGAGACGGGATTGTGGCCTATCCCCGGTGATATTCAATATGTATATTGAGCAAGCAGTAAAGGAAATAAAAGAAAAAATTGGAATAGGAATTTAAATCAATGGAGAAGAAATAAAAACTTTGAGGTTTGCCGACGACATTGTAATTCTGTCGAAGACAGCAACGGACATGGAGGGGCAGTTGAACGGAATGGATAGTGTCTTGAAAGATGAGATGAACATGAACAAAAGCAAAACGAGGATAATGGAATGTAGCCGAATTAAATTGGGCGATGCTGAGGAATTAGATTAGGAAGTGAGACACTTAAAGTAGTAGTCGAGTATTGCTATTTGGGGAGCAAAATAACTGACGATGGTTGACGTAGAGAAGATAGAAAATGTAGAATGGCAATGGCAGGAAGAGAAATTTGTTAAATCGGGTATATTTAAGTGTCAGAAAGTCATTTCTGAAAGTATTTGCATAGAGAATAGCCATGTATGGAAGTGAGAAATAGACGATAAACAGGTTAGACAAGAAGAGAATAGAATTTTTCGAAATGTGGTGCTACAGAAGAATGCTGAAGATTAGATGGGCAGATGACGTAACTAATGAGAGGGTACTAAATAGAATTGGGGAGAAGAGGGATTTGTGGCACATCTTGATTAGAAGAAGGGATCGATTGGTAGGACATGTTCTCAGGCATGAAGGGAGCACCAATTTAGTATTGGAGGGCAGTGTGGATGATGTTTTTTTCGTGGGGTCCTCAACTGCACCGTCATCAGTGCCCGTACAAAGTCCCAATTTTTTTCACAGTCCAATCTAGGCACTGTCAAAAAAGATGAGGATGATGAGGACAACACAAACAACCAGTCCACGGGCAGAGAATATCCCCCACCTAACTGGGAATCTAACCAAGGTAGCAACGCTAGCCACTAGACCACGAGCTGCGGATGAAGGGCAGCGTGGAGAGTAAAAATCGTAGAGGGAGTCCAAGAGAAGAATACACTAAGCAGATTCAGAAGGATGTAGGTTGCAGCATTTACTTGGAGATAAAGAAGCATGCATGGGATAGAGTAGCATGGAGGGCTGCATCAAACACGTCTCTGGGCTGAAGACCACCACCACAACAACAACACACATTCTGTTGCAGAACAAAAATTTCATCGTCTGTCCTGTATATTTTTACCTTGGGAGATAATACAGCAAGACATGTATTTAAATAATAAGAGCCTTGTCGCCAAATGTACAATTATGGGTTCGAATATGACAGCATTTCACAGCTTCAACATGTCAGCAGCTTCAGCCTCCTATACTTGGTTCTACGTACACATCGTGCTTGTAACTCACAGTCCAATCTAGGCACTGTCAAAAAAGATGAGGATGATGAGGACAACACAAACAACCAGTCCACGGGCAGAGAATATCCCCCACCTAACTGGGAATCTAACCAAGGTAGCAACGCTAGCCACTAGACCACGAGCTGCGGATGAAGGGCAGCGTGGAGAGTAAAAATCGTAGAGGGAGTCCAAGAGAAGAATACACTAAGCAGATTCAGAAGGATGTAGGTTGCAGCATTTACTTGGAGATAAAGAAGCATGCATGGGATAGAGTAGCATGGAGGGCTGCATCAAACACGTCTCTGGGCTGAAGACCACCACCACAACAACAACACACATTCTGTTGCAGAACAAAAATTTCATCGTCTGTCCTGTATATTTTTACCTTGGGAGATAATACAGCAAGACATGTATTTAAATAATAAGAGCCTTGTCGCCAAATGTACAATTATGGGTTCGAATATGACAGCATTTCACAGCTTCAACATGTCAGCAGCTTCAGCCTCCTATACTTGGTTCTACGTACACATCGTGCTTGTAACTCTAGCTTGTGGTACAGATATCGACCAAGTTGAAGAGAATCTGTCCTCCACTAAAGGGTCTATGTGTGTGCGCTGGTATAAATTATCGGCCCATTGTTTCGTAGAACTGCAGTTACATTGCGCCAAGCTCATCCCTTGTGTTATTAAGTTGGTAACTGCGTGGTCAGTGATGGATGGCGAAGACAAACGATCACGGGCCAGACGTCGGTAGCCGACTAGTTACGAGCAACGAAAACAAGAATGCAAGAGCTGGAGAGGATGAAAAATTCCCACCTGCTACGATGTCATTTCTAAGAAGCAATAACTTTCAGTGGCTATCATGCTCATCTCGATTAACTTCAGAAGAATTTGTACGAGGGTTGGAACTTAGATAGTGGCATCTATTTATTCACAACCGATACATAAGAGTTTCATGTTTGCACCTGTTACTGTCCGTCAAAGCAGTCACCAGCGTTGTGTAGAACCCTTTGTCAGCGATTTGGAAGGCATAGTATACCGTTAGCAGTGCCTGTTATCTTGATGGTGCGAATGGACCTGTCTGAAATTATGCTGATTCTCGTGTACGGCTGTGATGGTATTATCCTAACGCATTACGTTCCTCCACGGTAGACCGTCGGTGCACAGTATTACTGTTCGTTTTTGGAGTATCACCTGTGACCAACTTTGTGAAAGAAGCGGCGACACTTTCCGCGCAACCCACCCGCCATTTTGCACGACAGTGCGCGCTCGCATACAGCGCAAGCTGTGGCTGCTGTGTTCTGTCGATGGGACTGGGAAGCACTGTACCATCCACCGTACTCCCAGGACTTAAGTCCTTGTGTCTTTGATTTGATTCCGAAGATGAAGGAGTCACTTCGTGCCATTCGATTCAAAACTGTTCCAGAGATTCGACAGGCAGTAGACCGCTCCATTCGCACCATCAGCATAACAGGCTCTGCTAACGGTATACTACGCATTCCACATCGCTGACGAGTTCTACACAGGTGACTTGTTTGATGGACAGTAACAGGTGCAAACATGTATTCTTTTGTATCAGTTGTGAATAAATAGCTGCCACTATTTAAGTTCCAACCAACCTATGTAAATACGAGTCTGTATTCCGCAAGTTTTGTCAGCATTAATGTAAACAATTTTTTCATATTTCCGGGAAATTGGGGAAAATATTATATCGGTAATATATTTCAGAAAAATTTTAAGTAGGTCTGTGGTGATCTGGAAGTTTCATTCTTATGTTTGTTTTTATAACACTACAAAAGAAAATGAACAGAAAGAGAAGTAAACAGTGTGTCTACGACTGTATTTATGAGTTCTGTGGCAGCGGGAATGATTTACAGTTTACTGGTTCTTTCCTGTAGGTATCTATTTTTGGATTCTGAATGTTGATAATTACAGCTTTCGGATACTATTTCACTGCTAATGTCTTCCGATTTGATTTCCACAAATTTTATAGCTCTTCAACCGTTTTGTTCAATACTACGCTCTTTTCATTATGACTCACTTTCGGATGCACGAATAGTATTGGAAATTTTCCATTAATGCTAACCGTATATTTTCCCGTAGTTGATAATAAACTTATAACACTCTGTCCCTGTATTTTGCACATTTCGCTTACGACATTGACCTAGGAACTGTGTGAGAAGTCTCATGTCTGTAACACTTTCGTACCATCACGAAATGTCTCACATTCGAAATGTTGAAACGTATGTGTACATGGACAATAATAATGATAGGAAACCATTATGGAACGTAGTACTTAATACTACATACGCAGTTCGACGGTGTCTCACAATACAGCTCCATCTTTTGAAATTAATCTCCCATCATATTGGATGTATTGCCTTCGCGAAGTTCAGAGGCCCTTTGAAACCACTGTATATCTTTATTAGTCTCTTTCGACGTTCACTCTTTTCGAACTCCATCTAAATTTTCTCCAGTATCTGAGAAGAGACGTTGTCCCACCCCAACGAACCACAGATCTCCTCAGTGCTGCAGCTCACAAATCTCTAAACTTCTAGGTCAATTTCTGATGCAAACATTGTTAGTACAATTAAAAGTTCAGTGTTATTCAAACTTCACAAAATGCGGATGTTTCGAATCTCTTCACATTAATTAGCAGTCTTCACCATCACCATACAGTTCGTTACAATATGATCGAAGGCACCGCTCTGGCCAAAGGATATGTTGTAGTCAACTGTTTGCTTCTAAAGAAAACTCGTTATACAATTCTGCAGGTACCTGCCCATAGCTGCTCTCACGTATAATATCATAACATTAGCTTTAGTTCGAGGCATTTGCTACTACACACTATTCCTTGATCTTACTTAAAACGCGAATAATAAATCTGAGAGAGAGATTTTAAATTCGATACTAACTTTCAGTGATGAAAGTTGCAAATCTCCTTGTTTATGGAAGTTTTACTTTTGTACTGCAGTTATTCTGGGGTATTAAGATAGTGACTGACCAGTCACGTATTACAAAAAGTTGATAAAGTGCTATGGGACTATCGGAAGCGATCGTCACTCTTTAGCTTATGTCACAGGTGAATTTTTCAACAATGAAATATCGCACGACATGAGCTGGGCAGTTAAGTAGCAACATTGCGATTGTGAATCGTGTTGCGCAAACATATTGTCTGTGATTGCGTGATTTTCCTTGAGCAATTCTTTGTGCTATAGTGTTTATTCTCGTGTGAGACAAGCTCATTAACTGAATACCTGAACCGCTTGTCAAGGGCACTCTTCTGACAGAAGAACGCACAAATCCAGCGTTGCGTGGGACGCTACACGGAACCGTAAGTGACCACTCAGCGTCTCCTCTTGCTCACCCATACTAACATGCTTTGCTGCTGATGTCGACTGCAAACTACGTATGTTGAACGCTGTGGCTGACGCATCAAATCGGTCGTATCTACCCTTATTTGGCTTTTCAAACGTACCAGCTACATTTTGCCGAAAAGAACATCCTTTCCTAAGGTCCTATTTGATGTTCAATCTACGAGAGTATTTTTACAAAATCTTCGGACACGGTTTCGATAAACGATGTAGCCTGATGGGTTTTGTATTCTATAAATTCGGATAATTTTTGTTTCCGTTATGAAGCGGGTTTAATGGCTACGCGGCCACGTTGCTCTGCGCCTTAATATCGGATTACGTACTTCGTAACACGTATATTAGAAACGTACTTTATTATGTTATACTTGATTCACCAGTTGTACATATACGTACACAAAATCTGACAATTTGATTTTACTGGTTCTGGATCATGGGCGTACCCAACTGTGGAAAGAGTGGTGGGGGCCGAAGATCTCCCTTGCAAGATATTAGCACCCTGTCATGCCAATCAGAGACACGTAAAAATTCTGTATCAGTGCGAAGAAAACCATGGGAGACGGAAGGGGGGCTGGTGACTAGCGGCATGTGACGTGAAATCTCTGGTCCATACTGAACTTCACAGCAAAGGTAATATTTGTTGCCTCACCCCCTCCCCTCATCACCCTATTCCTACTTCTCATTCGAGGGACTCACTTGTATATAGTATATACATGCTGTTTGTAACATTGTATATGTGTTATGTAATTAGAATATGTGGAACCTTCAAAATACTGATTACAAATTGGAGCTTACACAATTCTTTGTCTCAGCTATTGTTACTCTTCTGGGTTGTGTGGTCGTGCTCCGCGAAACAATCTTTTTTTTTTTGACGCTTTGCCCAAAGCTCTACTGGGTATCTTAGCGGTTTAATATTTTATTTAACAATGAGTTTTGATATGTACGCCTTTTCGCTTGACTAAATGTCAGTCCTGTAATGAGAACATGTTTTAGACTAAGGCAACTGATATAGAAGTGGAAAAAATTTAAATTAGAGACGAAATAACTTTTATAGTTATGAAAATGCATTTGACAATATGCACTGGAAGATTGTGGAAAAAGTGGCTTCCCAAAGCTTCTAATCACATCTGTTGAAGCTCTTTGCAAAGAGGAAAAATTACAAACTAAATAGGGAGCATGTTGTCTAAGTAAATAACAACATGGGCAGTGAGACAAGAATGTGGCCTGCCTCCAGATCTTAGGAACCTATACACAGATGTCCTAGTCAGGGCTCAGAAACAAAGAATGACCTAAGGCATAAAGATCGACACTCCTGTATACGCAGTAAAATGAGTAACAAGTTCCTAAAATTTAACGAAATATGCGGAACAATTGGGAATATGCTATAACAACAAAACCATGAGAGAGACACAGATTTTACTAAGTCATGCAGTACTTACTACACTCCATGGCTCTTAATCCATTGCTCCCACGCAAAAGGATATGTGAATGTTGCACCAGGGAATATCGTTTCAGAAGAGCAGACATTAAGAATAAATTGCTAGTTGATTCAATGCACAGGAAAATAGAACTAAACAGGAAAAGACGGTGGAGAATGTCTGAGTACCGTTTATTTCAGTCTGCGACAGTACGACTATGTTGATTGGAATTCATTTTCCAGAGAAACTGAATTCGTGTACCTGACATTGTCCAATCCCCTCAGCTGTAACTTACGGGGGTTACTTCTGCCTCCAGTCGAGCCATCCGAGCACGTCTCGCGGGACCCAGTTAAAGGCTTCAGTTTGTCTGTTCGCTCTCCCCCTCTCTCCCTCCCGCCATCCATCCCTCTCTCTCTCTCTCTCTGTCTCTCTCTCTCTCTCTGCCTCTCTCTCTATCTCTGTCTCTCTCCCTCCGTCTGTCTCTGTCTCTCTTGTCTCTCTCTCTCTCTTTCTCTCTCTCTCTCCCTCTCTCTCATACACTACACAGATTTCATTGCATAATGAAATCGTCCTCCCTGGTGTTACATTTTTTCCCAGGAACACTAACACAGCAGGTTAGTTATTTAGCCAATAAAAGCCTCGTTACATACAGGCACACATCTAGTCTCAAATATGTCAGCGGTACATAGTTTTCACACGTTTATCTGCTTCAGACACTTACACACGATGTAACATATGGACATAAAATTACTTGTGCTGGTTTCGTTGAGTAGCAGCATGTTTCTGTTACATCTTATCGCCACAACGGAGCCACTTCTCTCAACTTTGCTGTTAGGTAGCTTACTTGTCTGTATGTCTGTTCAGTATAGATTTTGAAATTGATTCTAAATTAACTTACCGATATACTAGAGACTTGAACTATCATCATAGCTCATAACTGGATGCAATGGCATAAGAAATCTCTTTCTTTTGTGACGTGAGTACTTCCTTTACCACTGTCTCTCCCGACCACAGAGTTTTTAAGCTTTCTACGTAGATCACAGCTGCTGACAAGTTACAGATCTGAAACTTTCAGTGTAGGTTAGGAGTTGATGACAATGCAATATTAACGAGCTATCTTATCTGGTGTCTGGCGGAGGGTACTTCGTGTGCCACTCCTATCTCGCCCATTTTTTTCGAGGTTCTGTAGTGAGTGGGTCGCAGGAAGGGCCATTGCCAATTAATCTCCATGTGACCTGAAATCTCTCAGTTTTTCTCCTTTACGATCTTATCGCGAGATAAACGCTGGAGTAAACGATAAACTGGTTGTCTCAGGTGAACAAACGAGGAATTAATCTGAAATATACCTCATTGTTGTCATCTCATCAAAATGTTTGAAATCGAGTGAAAAATGTAATGCAGACTAGAGTATAAGCAGAAAATAATAAGCTAAATGAAAGTAAGTTTTTAACCTACTACGTTTTTAAATCGAACTAAAAAGTATTAAATAATATCTATGAGCCCCATGCCGATTTCTAACCAAATACAGATAGTCTTCAAAATCTGTGATTGCGTTTTTTCAATAAGTGTGAAAATACTTTTAAGATGTATAATAAAAAACGTGGGGCGCAAGCGGCGTATAGTTGATGCATGGAAGTTCATCTCCTGACTATCATATGCGCTCCTATGTTTTTGTTTTAAATTTACAATAATTTTCATAGACATTAGTAATTCACAATCAGATGTTTTCAAGACTACCTGTGTCGTGTTAGGAATCTGTTTGGGCCTACAAGAAATTATTTTATACTTCTTTGTCCGTTTAAAAACATGATATATTATACACTAAATTGTATTTAATTAATGGTTTTGTTTTTCTTACTCTTGTGTGTGTCAAATCTTTTACTCGATATCAAGCATTCTGATGAGAACTTAGCAGAGATGAGTGGTATATTTCAGGTTTATTTCGGCTTCTATTCACCTAAGTCTATTAATTCATTGCATTCGTATACGTATATCTCGCGGGAAATATCATTTGCTTCTCTTCTTGGTCATTCTTAACGTTTAAGGTTTATGGCGATTTAGGGAAACACTACGAACACTCACACTAACAATTGGGACACGCTTCGAAGGGGAGTCAAGGACAGCATGTTGATTTACACCCCAATGTCAATAAGTGCATCCTATGCTACTTCATTTGAGACTAGATTTAACAGGCTGTAGCATAGATGCCGTAATCGAAAGATACACGCGGCTAAACGTAAGTCCTTCTCGTTTAGTCCCATGCAGAACTTTTAGAGTTTGTTGCGACTTACCTCCACGGAAAGAAGCATCCGACAATAGAAAGAGAAACTGTGGACACCTTTTCGTTGGTTGAAGAATCGGACAACTATGTGGCAGCAGACCACCATTTCCTACTCAGATGCGAAATTCCATCAGTTAATATAGATGAACGATAATCTATATCCGTATATAGCCGAATAAAGCACAAATGACACTTCAGTCTTTATGGACTATTCATTCTCGTCCTTAGGACAAGATATGCGCCATGGCGTACACCGTTATTTATTAAGAAGAGGTGGCCGGGTTGCCGATTATTTGGTAGTTTAGCCACCGGTGTATCTCTTTGGGCTCGGTTTACGAGAAAATTGCTGATAGGCCATTTCCATGTGCAACTGCGTTTAAACTGGTAGAGTGAAGTGTGTGTGGTAATATGTGGGGAGGGCACTAATACATCCAGCAACAGGAACTAGTGTGAACCTTAGTTTGTCCTTTCGGAGTCAGCTGACGTGAAGAACAGAGAAGAAACGGAAAAGAAAAAGAAAAGCATACCCGCGGATAACTTATAACGCTGGATTTTGTTCCATGACATCACGTGTATCGTTCATGAGAAGTTCGGAAACGCACAATGGAACCCTCACACAGTAATGTATGTGGCATAACACTTGTCGGAAACCAGTTTTTGTGCCTCTTCTGCTCGCCAACATGAGCCCCCCCCCCCCCCCCCCCCCAACTCCACAGAGCCTACTCACTGATTCTGTGTCTATCATTGTACTACCTAAAATCGTTGTACATTGTCCTAAATTATCGTAGATATTGACGATTCTAGTCGTTTCATCTGGATACTGCAAACTGTCTACAGTAGGAAGTCATCGTAGGACCCTCGCCCTATCCTCATTCCAAACTTTCTGATTGCCCAGAAGTCCACAAGGGACGCACTGTAATCCTACTGGACTAATGTGTAAGCTCAACTCAACATTTGATGTGTGATTTTGATTTTTTCTTCGCAGATGTTCCGGAGGCTTTTTGGCGTGTTTTGCCTCCGCTCTGGCAGGGAGGCAGATGATGATTTTTACGGAGATCTGAAGGACGCCGATTTAGTTGGAAAACCAGAGGTGAGGAATTCCGAAATGTATTGAAAACATAACAATATGAGTAAGGGACAGCCATTTAATGCTTAATAAGATAATTAACTATACATCACTGATTCCTGTAACCGCTTCTGGAGTTAGCAAAGCTATCTTATTCGTAGTTATAAACAGTACAGCGTGTAAAAACTGCTTGAACTTGTGCTGTTGACGGGTTGGCTACACATTCGTTTAATGAGAATTCTTCATACAGGAAGGTATTACTCTTATTTAAAAAAAGATTACATAGAACATTTATAGTAAAAAATAACTTAAGCTCACTAGGCTTATCTGACTTGTAATGTCTTACGGTACTTTTGGAGCTCACTACATCAACTCCTTGAGAATTTACAGCATGTAGGGAAAAGTCTCCTTAAACTGGTTTCTGATGGCAGTAAAGTCGGCAGTCGTGTAGTTTACAGCAAGTACGAAGCATTCTAATACAGAGTTTGAAGGTTCCCTCTAAATTCTGGTATTATTGTTGTACAAATTATATAGAGCCATACTGACGTATGACGGTTAAGAGTCCGTAGGATCTGGCTTGAAAAACTAATTTATACAGTGTATCGGCTGAATAGCTATACTAATTACGACGTATATTCCATCCACACATAAGGTTCAATGGTTCAAGTGGCTCTGACTTAACATCGGAGGTCATCAGTCCCCTAGAACTTAGAGCTACCCAAACCTAACTAACCTAAGGACATCACACACATCCATGCCTCAGGCAGGATTCGAACCTGCGACGGTAGCAGTCGCGCTGTTCCGGTCTCCAGGGCCACACATAAGGCAAATTGCCATCGATGGTGTTACCTTATGACCGCCTGAAGACAATTCGACGGTGTGCTGTCAAAACTGAGGCCTTTTCGTCCACTTGCTGAATATTGCACGACTACCGCCTTGATAACACTGACATTATACTAATTTTTATTTTATGTCGCGAGTGAACAGCCAGAAAATACATGGCTTTAGATAAACGGTAGAAAACAAACAAAAACCAACAAATGAATAAATTGTGACATTAGAAACAAATTTTCCACAGAGGATGAGCGCCGCTCGTTGGCTGCTGCGCTCAGACGTGGACGAGTTGGTGCCGCTGGCAGCGCAGGCGGCGGAGACCCGGCCACCAGCTGCTGCTGTTGACGGAGACTGCGGCAAAGTCATCGGGAAGGTAAGGCGGCACTGAAGGCACAACTTCTATAATAACTCGCCAGTAGTGAACGAGTTAGATTACATCCAGCATAACCAATTCAGACCACTGTAGAGTAGTACAAGTTTAATTAACGCTGGAAGATAATAAGTCTGACCCTTGGCACCGTTAATGATTATGCTTGAAGCCTCTTCCCTTTCTTTCTGTCACATTCAAAATAGAAAGCTGTGCTTTCTAAATGTACGCTTCCTCCAACACAATTCCTCTAAACATTTTTTACTATTATTGATGATTAAAGTTTGAAGTATTTCAATGTGAAGAATTGTTCTTATGTGCAGGTGAACGATGGCTGGATGATTGGGACGACCGCCGAGATCCATGAGCCGCCTGTGACGGGGTATGACGAGGACATCCCGCCGCAACTTCGCCGCCATGGAGGGTGTCGGAGGTGTTGGGCGGAGAAAGTCGGGGAGAAGATCGTAGTGCGCCCACACGGTGGCCGGGCACACCGCCTCGCTACCCACTAAGTGCATTCAAGACGAGGGCATTCCACCAGTGCCTCGTAATTGGAGAGGGTGTTGGAGGTGCTGGTCAGAGAAAGTCATGGCTAAGATTTTTGTGTGTGTGCAAAGTGGATGGGGAGAGCAGCTCATTAGCTAAAAAATTTATTGACGTGGAACCAAGAACACTGGACGAAGTTGGCATACTTACAGTGTCTTGTCCTCGGAGATGGCGTTGCTGGTGCTGAACAGAGAATTTGAGGGCTAAAACTGTTGTGTGTCTGCAAACTGAATGGGGACATGGGCTCACAAATATTTGAACTGAATAAATTACAAAATGAATGAATAATATATCTTTGAACTGTAGACCTTATACCTCGCCATGTAAAAGAACGCTAAATGTGCTTTAATCTTACTCAATTCCAATAACTGTGCGCGTGTGCAATGTGGACAGGGACACTGGCTCTCTGCCAAATGAATGTGTTCGTGAGGGACTGTGGACAGTGGATAAAATGGACATACCACCGATGCCTCGTCGTTGGAGAGAGTGTTGGACATGCTGTATGGGGAACCCAGGGCTGAGACTGTTGTGTGTCTGCAAAGTGAATGGGGATATCGACTCACAAATATTTGAACTGAATAAATTACTAAATGAATGACTAAATTGTCACTGAACTTCTGGCTTTGTACGTCGGCATTTAAAAGAATGTTAAATATCCTTTAACCTTACCTTACTCTAAGCATAGCTAAAAAGATACTGAAATAAAAATTACTTCTTTAAAAAAATGCATGTTCTTTTTCTTTACCTATATGACTGCATAACGACAAATATTTGACAGCGTTACATATTTATGTCTATATCCCACAGAAATATTATACACAGGCTAACTCAGTTATCAGCACGGAGAATCTCCTTCTTCAACATGAAAAATAACAAATAATCTAGAATTCATGTGCTTCACAACTAACTACCAAATACAGAAGCTATTTCCTTCACCTTAGTCCTTTAATTACTTCTTTCCGTTCGTGCTCTGGGCAATAGCTCGTTTACGTAAATGCTTGTGTTCCCGAGCCAGCGGAAAATTAATTAGCCATGCTATATTATGAAGCTGCAATGCCCGAAAATGTGTCATTCACTTTTAGAAATACGCTAGAACTCAAGACAAAGGACGAACATCTAAAAATCGAATGAAACATGCTAGGGGCTAAATCCTCCAAGAGATATGGTGAATAGTCACTTACCCTCCTCTGAATTTCCGTGATAAGTTTCTGCACGTAAATAAAATTAATATTCCATAGACATAATTAATGGTAATCTTCTGATATTACAGTGTCCCTAAAAGCTTCAAAAATCACATTTGTTATTTGTATAGAATTTAAGGTATGACACAACAAATGGGGTTCCCTTGCAGTGTTAACTACTCTTGATTGATCATTGGTAAATGTAGTTTCTGGTTTTTATGTGTTCAATGAAACTGACAATGTTACGCTAGGCTTATCATACTCACGCTGACTTATAATGTCCATTTACATTCGTTTATGGCACGGGAAAGAGCGAAGTCACCACATGTAGTATGTAGCAACATAGCAAGTCGTGGTCTGTATACAGGGTCCATCTGAACATGTAGATGGGAAAATAAACACAATTTTTTACATGACACAGAAGTGTTGAAGTGCAAAAAATTGTTTTACGGACAAAACGGAAGTGTTATGCAGTATTGGTTCGGTGCACCTAGTGTATGTAAGTGAACTAGCAGACAGTATAAGCAAACTACGTAGAGGCAACATATTTCCAACATATGACGAAAGTTTCAAATAGTTTGTATCCATCATAAACACGTACGTACAATCGGTGACAGAACTTGCGAGGACCTTCGCCACATCTTTATGCTCAGTTGCACAGCTTTACTGTCTCTTCCGCAGCATTGATTTGATTACCCTTACGAAGCAGTATATAACCATTTACTTATTCTTTCCTAGACAGGAATTCTTCAGTCTCTACCGAACCGAATAATCTGTGTATTTTCCCTTCCAGAGCATCGCATTGAGGATCAGATGTGGTACAGCTTATACTCCACACCACATATTCCGCACTTAGGGGCTTCACCCACTATACTAAAGGTACCTGTTAAGTTTAGTATTACTGAAATTGTCTTGAAACATAGCTTAGACATCATTAGCTTGCCATGCTTTCGGTTGTTGATCGTACTTCAGTGTTATAAGTGCTGCTTTCTCATCCAGCAAACGCAGCTGTGATTTTGTCATTGTCTTATTGATCGTTAGGACCAGTCTGTCAGCTGGTTCACTGTCACTACCACTTTCCATTCTCGTGCTCTTAAGAGATTTTTGCCTTGGAACATATATTCTTTATGTGAATGTTCGCAGCCAGTGTAACCGCTAGATTCTTCACTTTTCCGTTATTGCTAGAGTTTCGTAGAAGAGTTTGAGATTCCAGTAAATGTGCTGGATTCACTCCCTCGCGTATGGTACTACAACAGTTTTCTAGGGTTTGTTCCTTATACACTGTTTTCTGCTCAAGTTTGCCACAATGTTTTCCGCAATGTATATACGTATTTTGTGTCATAGTAGTAACAGCAATAGAAAATCTGCCAGGTGTTACTAAGACTAAATCATCTGCATATCCTTGGCAAATGTAACCTCTAGTATTTAACTCTTCAGTGAGTTTATTCACTACCAGTTTCAATAGCAGTGAGGACAAAGCCACTTCTTGTGCGCACCTCAAGTTGCTATTGATCACCATTTTCTCATTCACCATAGTCAAATCTAGACTTATCCTTCTGAGCATGTTCTTAATCCTGCTGCGTATGGCGGTTTCATTGCCGTGCTCTTCCGCCACTCTAATCATGGATTCGAAGGCCTTATTGCTAAAAGGTCAGTCGATATCCAGGATGATCCAGAGAGCTTTTTCCTGAAAGTGTAGAGCTTCTTCCACCTTCCATAAAGTTGGTGGAGTGCTTTTTTACGTGATTTATGTCTTTGGTTTTATGTGTAGAGAAATGTTAATTTGCGTGTTCTACCTAAAGAGCATGTTAACCGGATTTTCTAATGTCTTTAGAAGAAAAGAAGTCAGACTGAGAGTTGTCATATCCTTAGCCGTGGTATGACAATTTTTCCTGTCCTCGGAATGAGAACAACATTCACTGTCCTCCAGGCATTAGCAATGGTTCCTGCAGCTAGGCTGATCATAAACTGACTTCATCATAAACTGTAATTGAATCCTTTCATGATGTTGAAGTAGAGCTGGAAGAATATCATCAGGGACCGTGAACGGAGCTACTATGCACTAAGAGGACAATCCAAAATACTGACAACTGGTGAGCGAAACCTAGAAGTCCGGTAGACGAAATCGTTTGATCCGCTCGGGAGTTCCCTGCAAAATTAAGCTGATTCTTGTTGTGTTGTTGATTGCCATTACTGAAACTTATGGACTGACTTTCTTCGGGTTCATAAATATTTTATTTTTATCTGTTATTACTTTTATGTTGTAATTTCATGTACTGACACGTTCCATGACCTTGGAGACTTGCTCCTCAATTTGGTTCTAAGGAACTTGACGTGAAAATATATAAATAAATACATAAATGTTTAATAAATAAATGTTTAGTCATGGAAGGAAGTCAGCGTGACAGACTGCCGTCCTAAGGTCCCCGAGTTCGATTCCCGGCTGTGTCGGCGGTTTTCTCCGCTCAGGGACTGGGTGTTGTGTTGTCTTCATAATCATTTCATCCCCATACGGCGCGCAGGTCGCCCAAGGTGGCTCCGAATGTATTAAGACCTGCACCAAGGCGGCCGGACCTGCCCCATAAGGGGTCTCCCGGTCACTGACGCCAAACGCTCATTTCATTTCAATGGAAGGAAGACTTTAAAAGTTGAATACGTCTTCATAGGAATTGTCTAGAAGAAAGAAGCGTTCGACTACATGTAGTTATGCGCGATATTAAAAATTCAAAGACAAATAGATGTAGGCAATAGAAAAGACAGGTAATATAGAATATATTTAATAATCAACAAGGAACAATAAGAAAGAAAATAAAGACAAACTAATCGTTTAGAAAAGTATGTAAGGGAAGGATGCAGGCTCTCTTCCCCACTATTCCCTGTACTTTGAAGAAGAAATGACGAAAATGGAAGACAGGTACAGAAGTGCAATTAAAATTTAAGGCGGAAGGCACCTTTGAGACGATTCGCTGATGACACAGTTATTTTCATGAAAATGGGGTTGAGTTACGGAACATGTTGATCGCAATGAACAGTCAACTGATCTCAGCGTATGAATTAAAAGTGAAACGTAGTAGGACAAAAGTCACGAGGAAAAGCTTAAATTATGTTAAGCCCTATAGCGCTCAGAGCCATTAGCACAAGCTTAAATTAGCTCAGAGGTGAAGTTAACATAAAAATTGGAGGAAGTCGACGAAGAAAATGAAGTTTGGTAGCTTGGAAGGAAAATAACGTTTTTCAGACGAAACAAGGGTGATATAAAATGCAGACTAGCATAGGGAAAGTATACGTTCCTGGCCAAAAGAAGACTACCAGCATCAAATATTGGCTTTAATTTGAGAAAGAAATTTCTGAGAATGTACATCTGGGTCACAGAATTTAGGGAATAAAAACAAAGACTAAGGGGAATGCTGATATGTAGAGATTCGAACACTCTGATAAGTGGTTCTATTGAAGGAACTGGGATATCCTCCGTAGAACCTGCGAGGAAAGAAGTACGTGGAAAGCATTGAAGAGAAGAAGAAGCATTCGTTAAAATCAGGAAGTTACTTGTATGGAACTAGACGAAGATGTAGAGCTTAGCCGGTCGGTGTGGCCGAGCGGTTCTAGGCGCTTCAGCCTGCAACCGCGCGACCGCTACGGTCGCATGTTCGAAACCTAAGTTTCTATGGGACTGATGACCTCAGATGTTAAGTCGCATAGTGCTCAGAGCCATTTTGCAGTGCTTAAAAACTGTAGAAGAAAGGCGAGAACGGAGTATATCCAAAACACCGTGGAGGTAGTTCGGTGACCAGGTGTGACACTTAGAAACAGGGCAGGAGAAGCTTTTCATACGACAAAGGCTCTCATCGTGGACGTTAGTGGCAGTTGACGGTACAAGGGTGTATGTGAAATTGACATGCGTTTGGATGAGAGAGAGAAGGTATTAACGTTCCTGTCTGCATATCAAGAATGCGCGATTTGTTTTAATTTCGAAATTTACGCAGTTATCTTTAGACTGTAGACCAACATTGCAGTTCTATCAACTTACGTGTTGAACACACAAACATTATGCTAGCTGGTGTAAGTCTTATATTGCCTTAACCTGGCACTTTGCTAATCACAGTAACTGAAAATTTCCTGTATTCCAAAACTGTCAAATACTCGTATAAATGAGAATAGTTCTTACCAATCATTTGTCGAGTAAAATTAACTGATGCTACTACCATACACCATCCCTTGTATGGGCATTTGCTTTGCACTGGAACGACTCCACAGTTAGCACACAATTTAGTTGTGTTGAAGAAATCGGTCATATTTCTTATTTGTCTGTCGCCTGACATGATTTGTTGCATGAGCAAAGAAAAGCGAATTCAAACTCATTCTCTTAAACAACAATTCACATTCTTCAAATTGAATCTCAATTACATCTATGCATCTTTGGAATGAATCTATTATTTTGAAACTGGAATAAGAAACAAATTGTCTCTACAAAAAGAACTGAAGAAATTCCACAAGGGCATCCACGCTAATTCGCTCGAAAGTACTGTAAATGAAGCTAAGACACTCAAGAATCAACACGGAACTGACCTCGTAAAGTATGAGATGCTCAGAGCAAAGGCAGCACTGGCGCTACATAACAAAACTTACTCGATCGAGTCAGCGGAATTCGCATCAGGCTGTGGCCATGAGCCTCTTCCTCTCGATGCGACCGCAAGGCCATAGCTCCCCGCGCCATCTCTGTTCCTGGAAAACCGCAGCTTGCAGGGGAGGATTCACAGCTATCGCCACACTGACAAACAAGAATTCCTCTCAGTTCGCTGAAAACACAGGATAAGCCTTCCAAAATTTCTCCCTACCACCTACAGTATGCACCTTAAATGGCCAGCGTTTGGTAAACTGTATATGCTGTGTACCACACATCGGTTCAGTCATTCAGGCTACAGCGCCTATACTGATGACTCTTCTGATTGGCTGACATTATACAGACAGTTAAATTGTGGAACTTCCCCACTCTGAACATGGCTGAATTTCGGTGTCGCGTGTTTGCAACCGCCGACAGGAAAAAAATGGTTCAAATGTCTCTGAGCACTATGTGACTTAACATCTGAGGTCATCATTCCCCTAGTCTTAAAACTACTTAAACCTAACTAACCTAAGAACATCACACACCTCCATATCCGAGGCAGGATTCGAACCTGCGACCATAGCAGTCGCACGGTTCCAGATTGTAGCGCCTAGAACAGCTCGGTCACCGAATCCGGCCCACCGCCAGGAAATAGTTCAAATGGCTTTAAGCACTATGGGATTTAACATCTGAGGTCATCAGTCCCGTAGACTTAGAACCACTTATACCTAACTAACCTAAGGACAGCACACACATCCTTGCCCGAGGCAGGATTCGAACCTGCGACTGTAGCAGTCGCGCGGTTCCGGACTGAGCGCCTAGAACCGCTAGACCACCGTTGCCGGCTGCAAGTGTAGAAAATATGAACTTTATGAGGTCACTTTATTCTCAGTTACACTGTCACAACGACAAAATGGACAATAGTTTGATCATGATTGCCTAAATATATCCCCATGATAAATTCATTGTGAGTTTTATCATTTATTTTCTCGTGACAATCATCTGTTTCGTAGAAGCAGCTGGTCTTGTGTTTAGAGCCGCACATGATCTATGTTTTTCCGTTATGTCTGGTTAGAGGGCTACACATGTTACGCAAGTGATAATATTAATTCCTGCCGTAATATGTCGAATATTAGTTCCTCTGACCGAATTTTTGTGGAGAGGGGTGCACATGTTTCTATTTCGTGAATGAGCTCCTAAACCTGTTCATTCAGTGAGTAGTAGGCAGAATACCATGTTACATGAATTCTCATACGTCTGCACAATTTGTTATTTGTGCAAAGCATGAATTTCGAAATAGTGAACATGTTTCTATAAACACGTTGCACATCTATCTAATGGTATAAGCATTCTTTCTCTGCTTTCATTGCGTATCCTTGCGCGCGCGCGCGTGTGTGTAGTGATGTGTGAAAGCATTTTTTAAGTTCTCTTGCGTTCGCAAACAACCTCATCACTCTTGCACCACTTGATTCTGTCACAAATCTTAGGCAGGAAGTATTATATCTTGTTTCTTGTACAAATGGGTGATTTATATCGGTAACGAGAAAAGAGTGCCTTGTATTTCGAATATTAGGCCACAAATGCTTTGGACCTACAAAATCTATTATCATCTGAACTGATATTCTGTTACGCTTTTATTTTGTTTAGTCATGTGGGAAATTGACTTAATAAAATTGAGGTAAATATTTTGCGATGTTTCTCTGAAACACGATGTTATCAAGTTTATTTCAATTCTTGGTGATCGATTCCCTTACGTTAATGTTGCACTTTCATTGAGAGATATAATTGTTTGCCCCCATGAAAAGAAAAGTATGAACCTCTCTCTGTTACGCCACGTTTCTAGTTCATGTTTGCCACCAAGTGCAATCTGTTGTGCATTCTCACACTGAAATTGCATTTCACAGGCATAAATCATTGAAATTTGATCGTAAGTAAATTCCATTAGAGAAGTAGACCTGGAAGATGTAGTGAGCAGTAAGCAAGTAGGGTGCCCTACCGTGTGAAGTGGTGTTCGGATATCAGATCAAACAGCTGATACTCACGACAGGATACTTTAACCTCGGGTATAGTCCCTGTCGGTTAGGTGTGGGTGGTTTACCTTACTCTATGGACACGTTGGAGCTTCTGCATTCATACAATAACAACTTCGACTTCATTAACGGTATGGTCATGGGCATACCCATCACGATAGGCGCTTTTCGCTATTTTGTCTCTTCACCATGTCAACTCATCTTACTCCAACGATTCGACAGGAGTGGCGAATATACCGGAAGATCAAAAAGTCAGTATAAATTTGAAAACTAAATAAATCACGGAATAATGTAGATAGAGAGGTACAAATTGACATACATGCTTGGAATGACATGGGGATTTATTGGAACCGAAAAAATACAAAAGTTCACAAAATGTCCGACAGATGGCGCTTCGTGTGATCAGAATAGCAATAATTATCATAACAAAGTAAGACAAAGCAAGGATGATGTTCTTTACAGGAAATGCTCAGTATGTCCACCATCATTCCTCAACAATAGCTGTAGTCGAGGAATAATGTTGTGAACAGCACTGTAAAGCATGTCCGGAGTTATGGTGAGGTCGGATGTTGTCTTTCAGCATCCCCAGAGATGTCGGTCGATCACGACACACTTGCGACTTCAGGTAACTACAAAGCCATTAATCGCGCGGACTGAGGTCTGGGGACCTGGGAGGTCAAGCATGACGAAAACGGCGGCTGAGCACACGATCATCACCAAACGACACGCGCAAGGGATCTTTCACGCGTCTAGCAATTTTTTTTTCTTTTTTGGTTCTAATAAAACCCCATGTCATTCCAAGCTTGAGTGTCAATTTTTACCTCTCTATCTACATTATACCGTGGTTTATTAAGTTTTCAAATTTATACTGGCTTTCGGATCACTTTGTACATCACTCCACTGCCTTGACTCACAAGTAAGCCTACCCAAGTTTCACCGGCAGATTCTGATACACTTGGAATATGTCGCAGTCTAATTCGAAATATTTTTTTATGCGACAGCTGAAGGGTGAAAACGCTCCCGAAGGAAATGCTCTTGTTTTGTTTTTGAACACATATAGTCCAAACAGTAGGAGGTATAATAAGATTTTGTCGCAAGATACCATGCAAAGAGGAGAATAGGTTGCCATACCATCTCCATCGTTAACTTCCTTATCAAGCACGATATACAAGTAACTAATGTTTTTTTTCAACCGCTTAATGTATTTTTTAAGGGTCATCTGTAGGTGGTGAAACGAGAATTGTTACAGGTTCCTAGAAACAAAGCAAAACAAAATTTCGAGATATGGCTTTGACATTCACAATAGGACTCGTACCCGTTGTAACAACACATGAATGAGTGCCTTCTGAAGATACTGTAAATGCGTACTGTAAGTGATTTATACAACATACCGAACTTTCCATATTCAGTCGGTGACGTTGATAGAAAACACATTCATCTAAAACTCTCATAAAATTCTGGTACAATGTTACCAAAATTCGTAAAAGGAGTTGCAAATCCTCCCGGGAAATTCCTTATAATTGATGTAGGGTGAATTGGGATGGAAAGACAAGATAGTATATTTCATTCTTACTGAGTATGTCGCTTGATGCAAGAAGCGGAGCTTAATATACCGTCAGGGAATCAGTTCCAAAGACATCAGGTTTGTCGCCTTTTGTATTGGTTGGAGATGAGACGTATACACTTTTGAGGCGTTTTCTTCCACACTTACAGTCGATGAGCTTCAGCTAAAACGAAAGAATATTTTGATAAACGCCTTTCCCAACCAAGGAGATTAATCTCATGTGCTTTAGGAATAATGAGCATCAAGTGGGGCGTATTTTGGAAGCGAGCACAAACTTCACCAGAGTTTGCTGAAGATATTGTGAAATGTACGTGTTCTCCACAATGGTAACATCCCTGAGTGTCGACGAGCAACATACGTTAGAAATCTAGATTTCTGTAAAAGGCACTTATCAGAGAGGACGAAACTCTAAATGAAGCTGTCCAAAAGAGACAGTTTTGAAAACTTAATACTTCACATAATAAAACCTGATTTTCATGTATTTGTCGGATATGATAGTTCAACTTCATTATCGTCTGTCGTTGTAAGATAGGGAAAGAGATAAGACATTAAGGAAATGTATTGTGTGCGTGAACTTTGTAATACTCTGCCACCTCATCATATAACTCTCTCAAATTGAATTAATTATGATGATTCTTGTTTCACTGGTTCCATGAAAGACTACAAGAACAATTAATTAATGTCAAGGTACCTACTGTTGCTATTTTCGAAGCACTACAGCTAAAGAAACACAAGAGCACCAACAGCGCTGCCCAGCTCACAGCACTACATTGCTCTGACCATACCGCGCTGCTCCACCACAACCGCAGCCTAACGCCTATGGTGGTAGCTACTGTTTCAGTTCTACGATGTCTGCACGGTTCGAATGCACTTAGTACAACCTTTTAAGGGAATAGGAAAATAAGTACCAGTGTGTTTTACCAGTTTGACGCATGGCAGTACAGGCACGCCATCTTCAGGCCACGAGTGGCCTACCGGGACCATCCGACCGCCGTGTCATCCTCAGCTGAGGATGTGGATAGGAGGGGCGTGGGGTCAGCACACCGTTCTCCCGGTCGTTATGATGGTGTTCTTCACCGAAGCCGCCACTATTCGGTGGAGTACCTCCTCAATTGGCATCACGAGGCTGAGTGCACCCCGAAAAATGGCAACAGCGCATGGCGGCTGGATGGTCACCCAACCAAGGCCGGCCACGCCCAACAGCGCTTAACTTCGGTGATCTCAAGAGAACCGGTGTATCCACTGCGGCAAGGCCGTTGGCGCACGGCAGTGAGAAATGGATTTCAGGAACAAAAGCCACTCCATTACTGATGATTTCAATGCGAATGATAGAGGGATGTATACCGCACGTACATGTGATAGACGAATACAGACAAAAGCAGCTGTGAAAAGATTAAAGTAGAATACTTAGTTACTACTGATGCAGAATTACAATGAAGGTTGTAGAAGTTGGGGGAGGGGGGGGTGATGTTGATTGGTTGGTTTGTGGGATCGAAGGGACGAGACTGCTATGGTCATCCCGTGGGGAGGGGGGGGGGGGAGGGTTACGTAAGTGGGCAAAGTGATGATGGATGGACTGATGACAGAAGTTTTAAAATTGTGTTGATACTGCATAAGTACAGGGTACATACAATAACCTGAAACTGATATCCTGGTAAATTATTAATCGTGTTCTTGGTCACGAAAAAATAAATGGTCGAGCAAAGTAAACTGTTGATTTATTTCAAGAGATAAGAAATAATCATGTATAAGAAATCACCGTGTCAATGACCTGAAGAGAGAATAATTCATGCAGAAGCCTGGATGAGGCCTTTCTCTAAAGGTCTGTACTCTCACTTTTATTCCGACGCTAATTGTCTCTTTTGCTTTGTTTGCTGCATCCAGTGCTTCCTGAATCATATTGTTTCTTAAGAGGCTTTAGATTACAACTCTTTAGTGACTGCTGTGTTCGTGTCTAGAGTCCCGGAGTATTCTCCGCCTATTTTCATTATACCTTTCGAACCTTCCAATATAGCTTTCACAAGAATTGTAATTACAGATTTTCTCTCACATCTTTTCTCTTTATACGCTGCCATAGGCTATTTTAAAATCAAGAGTTACTGATATAATTGTTTTATTGTATTCCAAATATTTTGATATGCCTTTTTTAATGCAAACATGTGAGCAGTTGTGGATTGATTCTTCATAAATCTTGCTTCTTTCTCATCTATTACCTCTTTTAAATGTGGTTCCAATATTCTCTGGAGAATCTTTCAGAGCACCCGGTAGACTGTTCTAATTAGTTAGATGCCTCTTTTGATTCCTGCAGTCTTGTATATCGCACTTTTCATAGACTGTTATGGACTGGTACTACGTTCGCTTTAGCCCACTAATCTGGCATTCTTTCTTCGTTTCAAATGTTTGTCACGAGTTTCTGTATTTATTTTGCAATTTTTTGTCTTCCCTTCTTAAGCAGTTCAATAGTTATGCGACATCTCCCTGTAGCTTTGTTATTTTTGCTATTTTGATTGCGTTTATTGTACGTTTCAGTATCGGCGGTATATTACAGCGACCTACGTTCTGGTATTTGTGTCGTCCCTCCACTTCTGTACTTCATATTCAGCATCCAGGAGCTGCTCAAAATATGTTTTCCTAATGTCCACACATTTTGTTCTTTCCGCAATTGTGTTGCACTTTCATCTCTAATCGCATATATCCGTGATTTATATCCTTTTCTGAAGAACCCACTTGACGTAATGCCTTGCATTTCCTTGAGTTTTATAGTATTCTTCAGTTTTAATTAGACTGCCCGTTTTAATTAGACTGCCCAAGTTTTCTCTCTTTTTTCTTCTGAGAATGATTTCTCTACTGGCTTCTTCACACGCTACTTTGCTTTAGTTAAAGTACTGTTGCACTGTTTTTTCCTTATCTACTCTGCTTTCTTTTTTCTCTTGGCTCACGTTCTTTTGCGAGTCATGTATTTTTCTTCCTTCTTTTTCCTTTTCCGATCATTTGTACTACTAATTGACCCATATTTGGTTTTATCATTTTCCAGTGGTCTTGGGTGTCGAGGTTGCCTTCCATTGTTAGAACCTTAAATGTGATGTGAAGTTTAATGAAAAATTCCCCTGCCTTGTCATTATTCGTTACTCTCTCTACGTCGGTATTTCTTTCCCCTATGCTCTTTCCTTCGTTTGGGTTTGCTATTGATAACTGTTGCCATAACTCTGTCGTGACTAAGTAATATTTTGTCAATGCCTTAGATCCTCTTGTGTTTTTCATATTCAAACACTGCTTTAATACTTCTGGTTTATCGGGACACATTATAATTATTTTCTTGTTCTACCAACAGACGACATTCGAGTGGCATTCCTAGCAATCATATGTGAGTGGCATACCTAGCAATCATATGCGACCGCTCGCTCGACGAAGGATGTATAACTAAAGATTGGACAGTTGCACAGGTCACATCGATACTCAAAACTGGAAATTTTGTAGGATTTTGGAAAATGTACTGTGTTCGAGCATAATGAATTACCTCGAAGGCCATGACAAGTACTCACATAGCCAGGAAGAATTTACACTGTATTCCCTATTTGGCGAATAGGTCAGTATTCAGAAGAAGTAATGAGTGCTTGTCGACAGCGTATCTTAAATTGATTCCATATCTCTAGACTGCCAGAAGATTTTTGACACTGTTCCTCACAGGCGACTTCCAATCAGATTGCATGACTATGGAAAATTGTACAACGTGATTTCATTTCACAGATCGTAGTAGCTGACGGAAAAACTTCGACTAAAACGTAAGTGATATCAGGGGTTCCACGACTATGCATTATAAGCCCTTTGCATTCTCTAATTCATGCAAACAATTTTGGAGACTGAGCAGAACTCTTAAATTGTTTTCAGATGATGCTCTCAACTAAAGTTTCATAAAGTCATCATTAGAACAAAACAAATTGAAAAAAAAGAGTTAAATAAAACAACTGTACGGTGCGAAGAGCAGAAGTTCACTCTACATAACGAAAAGTATATGATCATACATAAAATTACCAAAAGGAATCTGTTAAATTTCGATGGCACGGTAAATCATACAAATCTACAGTATGTCGTATCAGGTAATGCTTCAGGATTACAGTTAGGAATAACTTATATTCTAGCCATCACACAGATAATGTTGTGGGGACGCCAACGTACATAAAGAGAAATTTTCATCACTATAAAATAATATGAATCAGAGTTCGCACGGAAATATTTACGTAATCGTATTTCCTCTTGCGTTTTTCATATTCAGACACTGCTTTAATACTTCTGGTTTATCAGGACATGGTATAGATATTTTCTTGTTCTACCACCGTCAGGTGGCTTGCGGAGTCTGGGTGTAGATGTAGATGTAGATGTAGGGAGAAGATGGTTCTATAAACCCTGTGCTCAACACTTAAGGGTGAAGTGAGTAGTCATGTAGACGTAGATGTAGACAAGTGAAGACGTGTGGTGACCACTCGTCAGATTTCAGTAAATTGTAAATGACAGAACAAACAGAGCATTCACAAGATTCAACGGGCATTCGGGGACAATACCATGAGAAACTAACAGATAAAGTAGTGGTAGAACCGCGTCAAAGGTGGCTACAAGTGAGTGGAAAGGACACCCTTGTCAGGCAGACGCTCAACCAGCCGAAATCTCATTGAACAAGTGCCGAATTTCATCATGGAATACTATCGTATAAAAGTACTAGAACTTGAGAAAGAGGTGTGGATACACATTGGATCGGGAGGTCCGCAGCGATGTCAAGGTAATGTTGAGCGTTTTTTTCGAGTCTCATGGGATGGCACATCGTCTTCGTGATACTACGCAGTGCAAACGACTGCATATGTTGTGGGCAGGAAAAGCTTGGCCTCCCCATGATATCTCATCCGTTTGCTCTGAGCGTCTGGTTCAGTCTATCATTTAAAACTTCCTGTGGTTAGTCATGGCCATGAATAGCTTATGGGTACTTCCAAAGCTGAAAATGTCTCTGAAAGGTACAGTGTTTTAGTCAAAAGAAGACATCATGGAGACAGTCATTCCAAAATACTCCAAAAGCGTTTCCAAAAATGGCATCTAAAGTGTGATTGCCACAAAGCAGACAATGATGAACGGGACTAGAGTTCGGTACTTCCAAATCAACAAAAGTTATTCTACCAACAAAATTTTGGTACATTTTGAGAATTCCTCGTAAATTTAGTTACTAATGAGTTATTAAATGGGAATATTTTGTTTATAAACTATCAATTCGTCCACACAGAAACCCTTTGGTGGCTTTCAGCAAACTCTTGAATGTCATTAAAGATTTAAGCAGGGTTCATAACGTCGAGGGGAGGGATGATTAAGAGCTTCTTTAAATTCTTGGGATTACAGCTTGATAATATATTCAACTGGAAGGAGCACACCACAGAATTGCTGAAGCGTCTTAACAAATCTCTATTTGCAATGCGAATTGTGTCAGACATAGGGGATATAAAAATGAAAAAACTGGCATACTATGCTTACTTTCATTCCATAGTGTCATATAGGATTATTTTTTGGGGTAATTCATCAAGTCAAGCGAAAGTTTTCCGGGCACAAGAACGTGCGGTAAGAGTTATATGTGGTGTGAACTCAAGAACATCCTGCAGAACCTGTTTAGGGAACTAGGGATACTAACTACTGCTTCCCAATATATTTATTCCTTAATGAAATTTGTCATTAAAAATATATCACTTTTTCAAGCCAACAGCTCAATTCATGGAATCAGTACTACAAGTAAGAATAATCTTCACAAGGATTTAAAGTCATTAAGTCTTGTACAAAAAAGTGTGCATTATTCAGGAACACACATTTTAAATAACTTGCCAGCAGCCATAAAAAGATTAACAACCAATGAAATTCAGTTTGAGGGAAGCCTAAATGATTTATTGGTGGCCAGCTCCTTCTACCCTATTGATGAATTTCTCAGTAAAACCAACTGATATAATGTGTTCATTGCATATATATATATATATATATATATATATATATATATATATATATATATGTGTGTGTGTGTGTGTGTGTGTGTGTGTGTGTGTGTGTTTGTAAGTACAACCTAACTTCTGCACCATTTCATTGCAGTAAAGTGTTCATTGTAAATAAGTATTATAGTAGTTTATTACCTTATAAATAAATAAAAAAACTTTTTTATTTTAAATTCAGTGGATTAGTATTTGTAAAATGACTCTTTCATATAGTCCCCAGAATGAAATTTTCACTCTGCAGTGGAGTGTGCGCTGATATGAAACTTCCTGGCAGATTAAAACTGTGTGCCGGACCGAGACTCGAACTCGGGACCTTTGCCTTTCAGGAGTGATAGTACTTCTAGGTTCGCAGGAGAGCTTCTGTAAAGTCTGGGAAGTAGGAGACGAGGTACTGACGGAAGTAAAGCTGTGAGGACGGGGCGTTAGTCGTACTTGGGTAGCTCAATTGGTAGAGCATTTGCCCGCGAAAGGCAAAGGTCCCGAGTTCGAGTCTCGGTCTGGCACACAGTTTTAATCTGCCAGGATATTTAATATAGTGTTCATTAAAACATGACGATAATTCCACTTGGGACCTATGGAATGATACATTAGCTTTTTTGTTTTAGCTGTAAATATTTGTCATGTTCTACATCCTGGAGGACCTCCTCACTACGGATCAATTGGAATGAAAATAAATCTGATCTAATCTAATCTAATCTTTAGGTTGGTTGGTTGGTTTGGAGTGAAACGGATCAAACTGCAAGGTCATCAGTCCTTCATCCGTTAAGTGGTTAACCATGAGCGGTCGTCAAGACAAGAAAAAGCAAATCCTTGAATGTCTATGTGTAACTAACACAATGAAAGGAAAAACGAGATAAAATTCCAGAAAACAGATAGAACAGACAATATGTTAAAAGGTCAGTCAAGACAAGGCATTAAAACTAAAAACAATAAAGAGAGTAAAAACGTGGAAACGCTATAGGCCAGGTTGAGCCAACGAATAAAGGCTGAAAATGGACCCCTGGGAGGGGGCGGGGGGGGAGGGGCGCACAGGAGAGGGGTGCCCTACCAACTCCTGAGGCAGTCAATGCGGCCTATTAATCCTACCTTACACGGATGAATGGAAACGACCTTTGTGGGCAAAATGTAACACCTGATTCAACTAAGCACAGAACGCTTCAGACCTTAATTGATATATCTATGAAAGCATCCAGCTTCAGCCTGAGATGCTAAAGCAACACTCTCTCACCATCTCAAGGACTATATACATTGTATATGAGCTGCCCCTAGCAATGACGCTTTTTTTCAGACCGCTGTGTTGTATCTGAAGCGAAAGAAAAAATTAGCAACACCTAGGAATTTTAATGTAGCTAAATTTTTTATTGAGATTCGTTTTCGCTTTAGGCTAAAGATTTCGAACTATTCAACAAAACCATACAAAAGTTACCTTCAGACATAGTTCCACCCTCACACTCACCCCTAACCAGTCAGTATTTCTAGTATTTGGTTCGTGGCTCTGTCTCCTATCACTGAACAAGGATTTCCAGCTACACACATTATTTCCATCTTCTATGAGTTTTGGTCTCTGTTGATTTGGCTATGACGTTAACATTATTAATTTATACGTTCTTATGTGTAATAATGAAAGAAATCGATCATTGTGAACATTTTGTTAAAACTAATTATGTCAATAACGCGATCCAAACTTAACCCCATACAGGCATAGTATTTTCGTTGCCCGTAGTCCAGACGGATACAGCAATGTTATTGTTTTCATTATAATTATTCGGACTGTTATGCCGTGGTCGGTTGATGAATTCTGTGTCGATTCCCAACGTTTCGTCTCCGACTGCGGGAGACATCTTCAAGGGGGTCCGTAGCCCAATGGAAGGTCCAACACACCCACTGGCTCGCTACTGACTGCCGCTAAATTCCGTGTCCGCGCGCTCCCACGCCGCGGCGTGACGTCACGTGTTTTGAAAACGTCAGTGCAATTGGCCGCGTCCGTCGCCGTCGATCGCCGTTGCCATCACCCAGTAGTGGGCGGGTGGTACACATCTTCTTTAACCCCGGCATCCATATGCCGCTTAATTTCACACCCTCCTCCTTACGGTTGAAATTATTTGGGTGTTTAGCGATTTCGATTGCCTCCCTGTAGAGCCTTTCGTAATATCCGCTTGTGGCCGCTAGTACTTGCGTCTCCTCGAAACAAATATTGTGGTTCCCTGCCTGGAAAGCATGCTCCGCAACAGTTGATCGTTCCGTTTCTCCTCTTCTGCAATTTCCCTTATGTTCTTCCAAACGTTTAGAAACAGTTCTTTTAGTGGTACCCACATAAACATCACCACAGCTGCATGGGATCCTATACACTCCAGCTTTTTCCAGTGGTTTGCGAGCGTCCTTGGCAGGCTTAAGGTATTCCTGTATCTTTCTGGTGGGCTTGTAAATTACGGTAATATTCCGCTTCGTCAAGATCCTCCCTATTCTTTCCGTTACATTTTTAACAAACGGCAGGAAAACATTAGATTTTGCAGTAGCCTGTACGTCAGTATGATTTCTGCGTGGCTGCCTCAACGCACGTTTTATTTCGGCGGACGAATATCCGTTCTTCATTAGTGCATTGTGGAGATGTTCCATCCCAGCGTCAAGCAACTCAGATTCACAAATATTTCTAGCTCTGTCCGCTAACGTCTTGATAACACCCCGCTTCTGTTGTGGGTGGTGGTTCGAATCCCGGTGCAAATAACGGTCCGTGTGCGTGGGTTTGCGGTATACTGAGTGGCCCAAACTACCATTTTCGTTTCTAAAAACAAGCACATCGAAGAAATGTAACTTGCCATCTACCTCCTCCTCCATTGTAAACTGAATTCTCGAGTTTATACTGTTCAGATGTTCGTGGAACCGGCTTAGTTCCTCCCTACCATGTCTCCACAGCACAAACGTCGAATCTGCATAGTAATTACGGCAGTCGAAAATTTTGGTACTTTGGTAGGAGTGAGTGCAATCGACAACACATAAGGCATCCTGACTGGTGAAGGCTGAGTGTGGGAGCTGGGGTGCGTTTGAAGGTCACTAGCTAAAATGCGTTCCAGTATGAAATTTAACTACATTAAATTTCCTGCAAAGACATCTTGTTCATTTTTTGTAGGACTAATGGTTTTCGCGTAGAGAGGAAGAGAATATAAAAATATCGTCTGTGGTTTTTTGAGGTGAAGTATAACACTGCAGGTTGCATAAATTGGCACTGGAGGAAGCAGCTGAATCACACTGTACATGCAGGATGTTAGAGGAACAGGTGCAGATATTTTTATTGATGACAGCGACAGTGTACTGAACGATATTATTTCAGTATTAATTTCATTTGCAGCCTAATGACCATAGCTACTAGAAGTAGTATGTTTTTAATCGGTTAGTACCTCTAAGTATATGTGGAAAGAGCAAGGCGTTAATGCTTATTTTCCCTGGGCAGCAGGTCAGGTACTGAAGTTGAATGCATAAATGCAGAACAGTCAATCAGGGGTAGTCCAATTAGTGGTGCAGTTATGACTGTGCAGAATATAACAGGTGGCGTGTTGGTGGGAAGACTATAAGACGCAGAAGGGGAGAAAAAATGATAAAGTAAGACAGTGAAGTAGGAACATATTAAGTGACCAATGACCATAACATCTGCACTTTTTTATCTTCAGGCTCAAATAACCACTCTGCAGCCTGAACATTCAGCCTTAAAGCGTCACTCCGCTGCCTGAACAACTCATATGGTCCAGAAGTTCTTCAGTTACTCTTCAAAAAATTACTGCATCATCTAAATACACAAAACATACGGAGGACTTCAAATCTCTCAGTTATAAGTCAGAGAATCTCTTAAAAGTTGCAGGCACACTCCTTAGAACAAAAGGCATAAGGAGAAAAACATACAGTCCGGAAGTAAGCACAAAAGGAACCACAAAAGAAGGTTTCGGTCGATCTTGTGGTGCAAGCGGAATTTGATGGTAATTAGAGCACACGTCAAGGGTGGTAAAGTGCTGGTAGTTTACTAATCTGTCCACTGTTTCGTCGATACAGGTTAGAGGGTAAGTATCAGTGGTCATTACCTTATTTACTGCTCTCGTATTAACATGTAGATAATAGCTTTCCTCTCATCTGACTGACTTCCTTAGGGCCATGGAGACTGGTGATGAGCAGGGACTGGCAGAAGGTTGAATTATTCCTGCAGCCAGTTGTAGCTGCATAGTTTCCTCAACAACAGATTGTTGATGAAATCGTAATGTGTATGGTTTCTGAGCGATTGGTCCAGTGTCTACAGTGGGGATTTCATAAGGTACGAGATCAGTTGCTGGCAAATACAGCCGTTCTTTGAAAAGTCTCACATACTCCTCTAGAAATGGGTACAAAACATTCTGCTCTGACTCAAGTAAAAGCAGTAACTTCTCTTGTAACTGATTCATGCATAAAGGTGTAATTGCGCCATATTTTCTCAGTGGCAACTGCCTCTTCCTACTCTTCTTGAACTGCTTCTCATATTGAACTACTTCTTCAATTATTTAGTCTCCACTGGTCTCACCACTTGTAGATCCACATGGGATCTTCACATCTCTTTGACCAAAATTTAACAACACACACCCAGTGCTTGACTCTTCTTCCCTACTACTTTCGCTTCACCTATACTTCTTTTGACATGGATTTACAACTGGTCGAGAACGACTTTCCGGGTAATTGGATCAACGAGAAAGTCTGGTCTTGGTGATATCAAAGTTTTGGCGTCAATCCAGAGAACATTTCCCATACCTCCACTGATTCTGACAAGGGTACTAGTTTTTAACACCCATGTAAATGGGTCTACCAGAGCCTGCTTAGGAGACCATACACCACAGATCCCACGCAATTGAGGCACACATTTACTGTCACAATAATGAGCTGTCTCACTGAATTTCACAGTTTGCATCTTATAACCAGTCACCGCCTGAAAACGTTTTTGGAAGCTGTTCCCAAGATTACACCAAATACCGGTGTGCATGTCCTCATCAGCTCCATGTCGAAATCATACTTCCTCACGTAAGTCTACAAAACTATCAGACAACTACTGGCAGAAATGGTTATCTTCTCACCTAAACCACTTACTTTAGAACACAGCAGGCTGAGCACACGCTTATCATTTTGTGAAATAAATAAAGTAGTAATCTGCGCTCCTCTGTCTATTAGCTTTTCGATGGTCCCTTCTCTGAACTTGTTTCTAAGACTATATTTGCACCTCACTGGTTTCTCCATTTTTCACCCTGTTCATTGTTCTTGTAGGGGCCGGTCTCACACTCCTTTCCCCGCTGTGGATTTTCGTTTCCCCATTGCGACCTCTCATTCTGCCTGTTACTTCGCTATGCTCTGCTTCTGAACATGTGGGGAGCCACTATCTGCATGCCCTATCGAACGACATTACGTACGAGAAGTAGGGTGACAGCGCTCAGTTATAAGGGTTGGGTTTTTCACTCCGCTGACAGTTTCTATCGTTTAAAAAAAAAACGCTGCGCGGCTTATTTCGCATGCAGGGGCTGAAACAGATCGTTCCGCTTCCTCCCACATCAGAGCCAGTGAAATTGATTTATGTGGTGAGGTTCAGGATGCCATCTTAACCTCAGTCCCAGTTTGTGGACTTATTCCATAAATAATGGATTTGCTTCTTCAATAAGAAACTCGTTTAAACTGGCATCTTTGCCCTACGTCCATATATGGCAAGATATAATTCATATTTTACCTCTTGGATCAGGGCGGCATTATATGTCTCAGCAATACCTGCAGCAGAAACCTTTTGCCGTTCCTGCAGCCTATTCCGCCCATTCCCGCAGAAAACCAACTGGAGATGGGAACATATTAGATATCTTGGTGTCAAACAAACCTGATCTTTTTGAGGAAGTTAATCTAAAAGAAGGTATTAGCGACGACAATGTCCTTATGGCTTCTATGTCAGTGGCAGTTGCAAAAAAACCAAAGAAACAGCGTAGAGTTTTCTTGTTTGGGAAAGCAAATATAAGTGTCATTAATGAATATCTTCGTAGTCAGCTCCAAGGATTCACAGCAGGACACAAAGATATTGAGTATCGTTGGTAGGAATTTAAAGGTAATGTCCACCACGTGCTAGAGAAGTATGTGCCTAGCAAAAACATAGGGGAGGGAAAGTATCCACTTTGGTACAACAAACATATTAGGAAGTTGCTGAGAAAAAAGAGAATTTAGCACAGTCGTTTTAAAGGTAGTCACTGCCCCGCTGGCAAACAGAAATTACGCGAAATGAAAGCAGCTGTCAAAAGGTCGATGAGAGATTCTTTTAACGAATTTGAAAGCAATATTTTATTTGCAGATTCTAAAAATTACCCCAAAAAATTTTGTTCGTACGTAAAATTTATGAACGCTACAAATAATTCAATACCTTCTCTTGCTGACAGTACGGGTAATGTAAAGGATGATGATAAACAGAAGGTCGAAATTATAAACCTAGCTTTCAAAAACTGGTTTACGGTAGAGGACTGCAGCACAATTCCCCCTTTCAATTATCGAAGAAACGCAAGGATGGCTGACATAGCGTTTAGCGTATCTGGGATTGTCAAACAGTTAAGATCCTTAGACGCCAGGATGGCATCTGGCCCAGACGGTATTCCTGTAAGATTTTATGTTGGCTATGCTACAAATACCGCACCATTCTAACCCATCATCTATCAGAGATCACTGGAACGGCGGAAAGTTCCACGGGACTGGAAGAAGGCCCAGGTCATAGAAATCTATAAAAAGGGTAGAAAATCAGATGCACATAATTACTGGCCAAGTTCACTGACATCAGTTTGTTGTAGATCATGGAACATATTTTGTGTTCAGACATAATGACCTTTGTGGACTCTGAGAAGCTCATTTGCAGAAAACAGCACGGTTTTAGGAAACAGCGGTCATGCGAGACACAGCTGGACCTCTTTGTGCATGATTTGAAACAGGCTCTAGATACCGGCTCCCAGGTAGATGCCATATTTCTCGACTTTCGAAAGGCGTTCGACTCAGTTCCACACTGTCGCTTCCTCCAAAAAGAGCGCGCTTACGGTCTATCCGATGACACATGCGGTTGGATAGAAATTTTTCTAAGAGACAGAGAGCAGTATGTCGTCCTGAATGGGGTGACTTCAACAGAAAAGAGCGTAACTTCAGGTGTGCCCAGGGCAGCGTAATAGGTCCGCTGCTTTTTACGGTTTACATAAACGATCTGGTTGATGGTATTGACAGGGGCATTAGACTGTTTGCCTGTGATGCCGTAGTCTACAGGAAAGTAGTATCACACGAAAGTTGTGAACAAATCAGTGAGGATTTGCAGAAAATAAATGAGTGGTGTAGTGACTCATTAATGTACGAATACAAAATAAATGCCCAGTCTTTGGAAGCGGTAACATCCGTCAAGTACCTGGGTGTGACCATTAGAAATGATCTCAAATGGAATGATCAGATTATCCAAATGAAGGGCAAGGCGAACTCTAGATTGCGGTTTATTGGTAGAAATCTGAAGCTATGCTGTCCTTCAACAAAGGAAATTGATAATAATAAGTTAGTTCGTCCAGTCGTACAGTATTGTTGGCCTGTATGGGACCCTTACCAGTTGGGTCTGATTCAAGGTATTGAGAAGGCTCAAAGAAGAGCGGCAAGATTCGGGACTGGTACATTCAGCCATCGTGAGAGCGTTACAAATCTCATAGAACGTTTGAAGTGGGACACACTTGCAGATGGACGACGCGCTAAACGGAAGGGGCTGCTCACTAAATTCCGAAATCCAATCCTCGCCGAGGATGTAGAGCATATATTATTACCACCAACTTTCAATTCGCACAGTGCTCACTATCCAAAGATAAGGAAATTAGAGCTCGTACTGAGGCGTTTAGACAGTCTCTCGCGCTATCCGCGAGTGGAACGGGTTGGGGGGGGGGGGGGGGGGGAATAACTTTGCCGCGAATGTGCTCTCTGCCACACACCGCTTGGTGGCTAGCGGAGTGTATTTGTAGATGTATATATGCAGATGTAGAGCTTGTGTCAGGGATGGTTACAAAACGGATGACAAATTGCTAGAGATTGAAAATCTTACAAAGGAAATCAATGTCTCAACATTTAACTAACCTACAAACCCTATCAGGAAGAGGTCCATCGGCGGTGGCTCTCTAAAGAATTATCAAATGAAGTAAGTGTGCATAGCAGCAGGATTTCCATAGCTCACTTCTTTCTATCAGCAGGTGGAGAAATACGATGGCAGCGGAATCGGTGAGATCAGCAGCACGGTATGTGGTGTCGCCAACGATGGTCCCGTCGGCGTCGGCGTCGTCAGGGACACACTTCGGACAGTGCGGCCATGACGAGAGGTGTCTTCAGCACCCGTTGCCAGCGGATTTGGCGAGGAGTGCACTGGGTCAGTCGACACTGCACCATCGCATGTGGCGTGGGTACCCACAGACAGTGTCATAAAACAAGATGGAAATTCTTTAGATATTCCAGTCAGTATGAATGCACACCACGCACACTTTTTTCCATTAACATGCGATTTGCAAATGAACTAGTAAATATCAAAGTTTTCGATGCGAACTATGTTATGTAATTTGTCAAAATGTTAATGAATCAACTTATACTATTATTATTAAACATATAATATTATGATTTATTAAATTTATCTTACAATGTCTATACTTCTATATCGTTGATGTTTGGTTTACCTATTCCGTAACCAACAATGAATTTGCCTTTCATAAATGATTTTTCTATTAATATTTCATGATTATTCTCTTTCTGGAGAGAAGTGACTTCCGTGACTTGGTGTTCCTAGTCTTACAAAAAGGCACGAGCTTATTTCGGCTTTACTTCCCTTCTGTTCCGTACGGTTCCAGACAAATCATTCGAAACACAGTATCCACGAGACAGCCGATTTTAAGCGTTTTATTCCACATCCTAACAGTCAGATCGCACACAACAAGAGAAACTGCAGCGTTGGTAGTTCAAATTGTTACTTATTATTTGGCAAAATGCACGAACTTCTTCCATGGTTTCTGTAAATCATTCAAGCACTATGATAAAAGGTAAGTAACATTTAATTAGTAGTACAGGCAAGGGAAAGGGTAAAGAAGTACTCGTTCGTGCCGATGATGGACCGTCTGTTTGACCTTCTCATTATTTGCAACAGATAAAAGGGAATTGGAGAATATTTTCATAACGTTTCCACAACAAAACGGACCACCAGCTTCCATGGTTGACTGAGATAAAAAACTGAAATACACAAAGAAAGAACAATAAAGTTCATTCTAGTGGAAACTTTCACATAAAATGGTCTTACGGAGACATGGAACTATGTTTTACCATTCATCAACTTCATGAATCAGAAACAGACGATGTAGCTTTATCGACTAGTAAAAAATTGGAAATTTGTGGTAAGGTCTTATGGGACCAAACTGCTGAGATCATCGGCCCCGAGGCTTACGCACTATTTAATCTAACTTAAACTAACTTATGCTAAGGACAACACATACACCCACGCCCGAAGGAGCACTCGAACCTCCGACGTGGGAGCTCGGCGACTGCAAAGAACAAGTGTTGCACGGCGATAAAAAACGGCTCCCTCTATTGACATCTGTTGAAAAGGCTGATAATCGCAGTAACAACGACTTTTCAAAGCATAGAATACATGCTGTGAGTCCCTGAGATTCCATCATTTCCAGCAGAAGAACAAGATACGAATATTTAGCCAACAGTGGAGAAGTGGGGCATTACCGACAACATACGTGCAGTGTTACGTGGCACGTAATCAAAAGACACAGATCGCTTACGTGGTGTATTAACGGTAGGACAGTTCTGAGGAATCATAAGCTTGCTTTTGACAGGATGCTCTAACAGGTATAGAGAATCCTGGTAGAAATATGGTGATAATATTTACGTGACAGATAGCAATGAAGCGCACGATCGTGTGAGGGTTACTATACTTTTCTTGTACGCTGCCCTTCTACGCAGCAACTATACCCTTTTTGGGCGCTGGTAACCGCGCAGTTGAGCGCCCCAAAAACTAAACATCATAGACCCTTTTTATTGGCGAGGACTTCTAGAGTGAGGTGGCGGTATTCCGAACTGTATCTTTTCGTATACCACTAGCCGATAATCATACTAGCTGGTTTCCGAAGGCCAAAGGGCATACCACCTTACCACCTACATTCTATCGAATAGGAAAGCGATCCTTTCCAGTAAGCCGAGTTGGGGATAAAAAAAAAAAAAATAACAAAACTGTGGACATGGTTTAGGTTTTTGACGTACCACGATCCACGATGTGTTCTTATAATTCAATGATAGTTGAGGGGGTTTTCGCTTGCATTATCATGCTGATTTATTCGCGGTGCTGCGACGATGTTCTACTAGGTATTAGAAAACTGTATAACCTTAAGTTCTATATGTTGTGTAGAATATAAAGGTTATTTATTTCGTTCGTAGCGCAAGCATAGAAGCCAAAAGGGGACGAACTGGGGAAAAAATTCGTATAGATGCAAATTCACAAATGGTTCAAATGGCTCTGAGCACTGTGGGACTTAACATCTGAGGTCATCACTCCCTAGAACTTAGAACTACTTAAACCTAACTAACCTAAGGACATCATACACATCCATGCCTGAGGCAGGATTCGAACTTGCGACCATAGCGCCTAGAACCACTCGGCCACAGCGGCCGACTAGCTGCAAATTATTCCACGAAAATAAGATTTAAAATCCAGGTCGTTGGGTTATCATCTAGACGGTGTGGGGGATTTGAAGGAGAATTTCTTGTTTTTATCTTAAATAACTCGAAATCCACGGCTTTAATGGTATAAAATTAACATTTATTGTTAAATGAAGTTGATTAAGAACAAAAATTAAAGCGACGTACCACATCTAAGTGCAGTAAAACTGTTTTAAGGGACGAATTGCTTTCTGGGGTGTGTCAGGGTGTGGGAAAAGGGGAGAGTGTGAATGGTACAGACGTGAGCGAATGCAGGACGCCTGCAAGCACTTGCCCGTTCGTAGGTCTTGCAGACTGAAGAGGTTTCAGACAATAATCCTACGCACTCTCCCGATACTTTACTAGTTCAGAAGAAGCAACTACACGAGGATTCAGAAGGCCCATAGCAGTGTTTATTTTCCACAAAGTGTTATTTGATCCATTATAAACGGTTTTTGAAAGCTTGCGACTGTAAAAACAATAGGTTTGTTTATGAATAAATCTTCTGCTTGCAGTCACGATTTTTCTTTATTTGGTTTTAGCACGAAGCGTTTCAGGAAATGATCCCATTTTCAAGTGCGTTTTGTGTGTGTATTACGCCATTTCTTTTGATATCTCACACAATGGCAACATCAATAGAAATGGTATAATACACATAAAAAAACGCACTTGAAAATGGGAATCATTTCCCAGATCGAGTCGTACTAAAAGTAAATAAAGAAAAACTGTGACAGGTAGCAGAAGATTTATTCATAAACAAACCTATTCCACAAAGTGTGTTGACACTATGGAGGGACTCTACGTAAATCTCTGCATAGCCTTCAACACGGCTAGACGGGTAACTGATTTCTAGACACCCTTTACAACAGTTTGTAACGCTCTTCTTCCAAAGGCGACTGCCTGTACCACGAGCGCTACTGGCCATTCATTTGCAGACAAACTAATCTCCCGTCATTTACTGCCCAGATCTCTTATGATGGCACAGAAAATATACTACTGGCTATTAAAATTGATGCACCACGAAGATGACGTCCTACCAGACGCGAAATTTTAGCGACAGGAAGAAGTTGCTGTGATATGCAAATGATTAGCTTTTCAGAGCATTCACACAAGGTTGGCGCCTTTGGCGACATCTACAACGTGCAGACATGAGGAAAGTTTCCAACCGATTTCTCATACATAAACAGCAGTTGACCGGCGTTGCCTGGTGAAACGTTGTTGTGATGCCTCGTGTAACGAAGAGAAACGCGTACCATCACGTTTCCGACTTTGATAAAGGTCGGATTGTAGCCTATCGCGATTGCGGTTTATCGTATCGCGACATTGCTGCTCGCGATGGTCGAGATCAATGACTGTTAGCAGAATTTGGAATCGGTGGTTCAGGAGCGTAATACGGAACGCCGTGCTGGATCCCAACGGCCTCGTGTCACTAGCAGTCGAGATGACAGGCATCTTAGCCACATGGCTGTTACGGATCGTGCAGTCAACAGACAGGGAAGTTTGCAAGACAACAACCATCTGCACGAACAGTTCAACGACGTTTGCAACAGCATCGACTATCAGCTCGGAGACCATGGCTGCGGTTACCCTTGACGCTGCATCACAGACAGGAGCGCCTGCGATGGTGTACTCAACGACGACCCTGGGTGCGCGAATGGCAAAATGCCATTTTTCGGATGAATCCAGGTTCTGTTTACAGCATCAAGATGGTCGCATCCCTGCGAAATTCTAAATCTCAGCAGGATGATGCACGACCGCATGTTGCTGGACGAGCAACTGGCTCATCACAATGCGCCAGTCACTACTCTTGATGAACTGTGGTATCGTGTTGAAGCTGCATGGGCAGCTGTACCTGTACACGCCATCCAAGCTCTGTTTGACTCAATGCCCAGGCGTATCATGGCCGTTGTTAAGGCCAGAGGTGGTTGTTCTGGGTACTGATTTCTCAGGATCTATGCACCGAAATTGCGTGAAAATTTAATCACATGACAGTTATAGTATAATATATTTGTACAATGAATACCCGTTCATCATCTGCATTTTTTCTTGGTGTAGAAATTTTAATGGCCAGTAGTGTAGCTCATTGCACTCGTGTTTATACAGTGGAATTACTTTATGTTTATTAAATAAGTACCTATTTGCAGATATTGACACAGGTTTTGTGTAAAATATGTGCCTATAAACAATGGGTGAGAAGTGTTTAATTTGCAATGTGAGGTTGTCCGCAGCCTAAATAGTCTCGGTGGGGAAAGAATAGGATTGGTAAACTTGGCACCTTGCTGTTGTTTTGTCGTTGCCATCGTACTGTGAAGTCGTGCAACCAAGTCGTAGTCAATGGTGAATTCATGGATGAACAGAGAGTTATTGCAATTCTCTCTTCACTAATCGTGTTACTGGCAGACTACCGAAATTCCTTTCAGTCAAGAATTTCTATCGCTTGTAAGATGGGCTGTGCTGAGTGGTGCCACTAACCACAAATCCACAGCATTCCTTGTAAGGTGAGTTTGAATATACCTAATGGAATGGGACTGATCAAATTCCAGTTATCGGGAGTAATCTGCTGTAAAAGCTTGCCTGACTTTCGTTGAAATATCTGGAATTCCGTAACACCAGGTCTGTTGCAGACAGAACAAATTTCAGCCCTTGGGTCCCTTCATATGTTGCGAGAGGTACGGTTTTGAAGATATCTTTGATATACTTGACACTCTGAAAAGCATCCCAGCGATTGATAGCGGGGACAATGAATCTAATATTGTCTAACGCATACTGACAGATAGTTACACTTAGGACAAGGTCTTCAGTGTCCTTCAAGTCACTTAAAAGCAGTTCTCACATAATTAACTGAAAATAACACCGCTATATAAACACCGGCTAAGTCCACTTACATAACAGAAGTGGACAAGCAGCGCCGGGTAGGTAGAATCAGTAAACTGAGGAACGAACAGCTGTCCTGGTGGGATAAATTGCCTTTCCCAGAAGAAAGCTATAGCTACTAGAATCAATTTCCCCTTTAGCGGCATAGAACAGCGTGCAGAGACTGGTGTGGGTTCAGTCCGTAAGTTTTCTGCGTTAGCATTATTAGTAACCCATATTTGTAGTATATGTAATGTTAACCCAGTTTGTGGGAAATAAACGCCTCCCGGGTATGTGTGCGTGCTACGGAAAGGTCGGTGTAATTTTGTGAATAAACGTGTACACGCCTCTTGTGACACTAAGGAGTGGAGAGAGAGTAGGGAATCGCCTGCTTTCCGTTAAATTTGCAGACCTGTGAAGGAGTGACATATATGACCGTGTATGACTGGTGACCTACCTTCTCTCACACTTCCAACCCCGCCGCTCTGCTCCATCTCGTTACAGCCCCAAAACAGAGTTGATTCCTTAATACTTGCAATACTTCCACCCGCTTCCCCATGCAAACTATTAGCGCTAGAGGAAAAAATAACATCACTCGTTTTATAGGAAATTTAGTGTGGTATAATTTTGTGATGAGAAACCTTTTTGGTAAAAAAAAAACTGAAATATAAAAAATTGAGTTTAGAACTCGAATTCACACACCCCTCTTTAGAATTTTTGTTGCATTTTGTTCATTGCAAACACTCCACCACTGTACAAAAATTTGTGACTACACGAATTTTTCCCTAATATCCCTTCGTTGATTGAACCGTGTGTCAATATGTGAGTCACTGGCTGTAAATATACGAACACCAATTGCTTTTTCTTCCTCTGTGACACGAACGTACCCAAAGGGGAAAGGAAGGAGGCAGCTTTCCTACTTAGAAACAAATTATCTTCACGAACCGAATCCTCCATCGCCAAGCAGACATACGCAAAACTGCTGCCAATGGAGTTTGCTGAGCGTCTTGGTAACGCCCCCGCGCCGGCTAAACAATCCTGCGACGAAGCGCACCACTCTTCTGTTATTCCCAGCGTGATGAAAAATATTCAAGAATTCGTCGAAAAGTGAGTTGTAAGTAGCTCGTTTCGTGGGTGAGCTACATTACCTTAAGGTTCGTTCTAAGAATCTCAGTCTGGCAACTGAGTTTGCTACTGTTTGTTTCATGTTGTCGCTCCGCTTAAGGTCGCTCTAGATAAACATTTACCTATTAAGCAACGTAAGCTGATCGTGTGCTAGTCGAAGTCATTATAACTGAGAGCAGCCACAACCTGGTGCTTCCAAAATTGTGTAATAAATTTGCTTTAAGATCAAGAAATCTGCTTATAGCAATACCCATTTTTGGTGGATCACTACAATACGTCTCTTTGCCTCATTTTTTAATGAACCATGAATTCACATTTACTGATGAATATGAACAGACTCGAAGCATCCATATCTTATGACGTTTGATGGCTGGCTCTGAGCACTATGGAACTTAACATCTGAGGTCATCAGTCCCCTAGAACTTAGAACTACTTAAACCTAAGTAACCTAAGGATATCACACACATCCATGCTCGAGGCAGGATTCGAACCTGCGACCGGAGCGGTCTCGCGGTTCCAGACTGTAGCGCCTAGAACCGCACGGCCAATCAGGCCGGCCGGCTATTTAAAACTTGAACAGAAACCTGACGGCAGCTATAAGAGTCGAGGGGTATTAAATGGAAGCAGTGTTTGGGAAGGAAGTGAGACAGGGTTGTAGCCTATCTCCGATGTTATACAATCTGTATATGGAGCAAGCAGTAACGGAAATAAAAGAAAAAATTATTGTGGGAATTTAAATCCATGGAGAAGAAATAAAAACTTCGAGGTTTGACGATGACGTTATAATTCTGTCGAAGAGAGCAAAGGACATGGAAGAGCAGTTGAACGAAATGTACAGTGTCTTGAAATGATGATATGAGATGAACATGAAAAAAAGCAAAACGAGGATAATGGAATGTAGCCGAATTAAATCGGGTGATGCTGAGGCAATTAGTTTAGGAAGTGAGACACTTAAAGTAGTAGACGAGTTTTGCTATTTGGGGAGCAAAATAACTGACGATGGTCGAAGTAGAGAGGATATAAAATGTAGACTGGCAATGGCAAGAAGAGAAATTTGTTAAATCGGGTATAGATTTAAGTGTCAGAAAGCCATTTCTGAAAGTATTTTTATGGAATATAGCCATGTATGGAAGTGAAACAAAGACGAAACAGTTAAGACAAGAAGAGAATAGAAGCTTCCGATATGTGGTGCTACAGAGGAATGCTGAAGATTAGATGGGCGGATGACTTAACTAATGAGGAGGTACTGAATAGAATTGGGGAGAAGAGGGATTTGTGCCACAACTTGATTCGAAGAAGGGATCGGTTGGTAGGACATGTTATGAGGCATCAAGGGATCACCAGTTTAGTATTGGAGGGAAGCGTGGATGATGTTTGGTTTGTGGGTCTCTGAGCTGAAGACCACAACAACAACAACAACAGCAACAACAACACACTTGCTTTTGCAGAATAAAAAAATCATCGTCGATCCTATATATTTTTACCTTGGGAGCTAATACAGCAAGACATTTATGTAGATAATAAGAGTCTTGTAGCCACATGTACAATTCTGGGTTCGTATATGTCAGCAGTTCACAGCTTCAACATGTTGGCAGCTTCAGCCTCGTGTACTTGGTCTTACAGACACATAGTGCTTGTAACTCTAGCGTATGGTGCAGATATCGATCAAGTTGAAGAGGATCTGTCCTCCGCTAAAGGGTCAATGCGTGTACGCTGGTATAAATTATCGGCCCACTGTTTCGTAAAACTGCAGTTACAGTGTGCCAAACTCTTCCCTTGTTTTATGAAGTTGGTAACTGCGTGGTGAGTGATGGATGGCGAAGATGACCGATCATGGGCCGGACGTCGGTAGCCAAATAGTTACGAGCAGAGAAAACAAGAATGCAAGAGCTAGAGAGGATGAAAAATTCCCACCTACTACGAAATTATTTCTAAGAAGCAATAACTTTCAGTGGCTATCATGTTCATCCCGATTAGATTCAGAAGAATTTGTACGAGGGTTGGAACTTAATTAGTGACAACTATTTATTCACAACCGATACAAAATAGTTACATGTTTGCACCTGTTACTTTCCTTCAGAGCAGTCACGAGTGTTGTGTAGAACCCGTTCCCAGCGATGTGGATGGCGTAGTATACCGTTAGCAGTGCCTGTTCTGTTGATGGTGCGAATGGAGCGGTCTAAATTTATGGTGATTCTCGTGTAAGACTGTGATGGTATTATCCTAAGGCATTACGTTCCTCCACTGTAGACTGTCGGTGCACAGTATAACTGTTAGTTTTTGGAGCATCACCTGCGACTAGCTTTGCGAAAGAAGCGGCGACACTTCCTGCGCAACCCAACTATCATACTGCACGACAATGAGCGGGCGCATACAGCGCAAGCTACAGCTGCTCTGTCCGGTCGATGGGACTGGGAAGTACTGTACCATCCACCGTACTCCCAGGACTTAAGTCCTTGTGACTTTCATTTGATTCGGAAGATGAAGGAATCACTTCGTGCCATTCGATTCAGAACTGTTCCAGAGATTCGACAGGCAGTAGACCGCTCCATTCGCACCATCAACATAACAGGCTCTAACGGTATCCTAAACCTTCCACATAGCTGACAACGTGTTCTACATAACGCTGGTGACTACTTTGAAGGACAGTAACAGGTGCAAACATGTAACTCTTTGGTATCGGTTGTGAAAAAATAGTTGTCACTATTTAAGTTCCAACCCTCCTATGTAAATACGAGTCTGTATTCCGAAAGTTTTGTCGACATTATGGTAAACAAAGTTATTCTGAAATTTTTCGTGTTTCAAGGAAATTGGGAAAAATATTATATCGGTAATATATTTCAGAATATTTTTAAGTAGGGCTGTGGTGATCTAGAAGTATCATTCTTATGTTTGTTTTTATTATAGTACAAAAGATGGAGATTTGAAAGAGAAGTAAACAGTGGGTCTACGACAGTATTTGTAAGTTCTGTGGCTCGGGAATGATTTACAGTTTACTGGTTCTTTCCTCTAGATATCTATTTTTGGATTCTGAATGTTGATAATTACAGCTTTCGCGAAACTATTTTATTGCTAATGTCTTGCGTTTGGTTTCCACAAATTTTATAACTCTTCTACCGTTTTGTTCAGTACTACGCTCTTTTCATTACGACTCACTTTCGGGTGCACGAATAATATTGGAAGTTTTCCATTAATTCTAACTGTATATTTTCCCGTAGTTAATAATAAACTTGTAACACTCTGTCCCTGTTTTTCGCTTATTTTGATTACGACATTGACCTAGGAATTGTGTGTGAAGTCTCATGTCTGTAACACTTTCGTACCAGAACGAAATGCTGAAACGTATGTGTACATGGACATTAATAATGATATAAAATCATTATGAAACTTAGTACTTAATACTGATTACGCAGTTGGACGGTGTCTCACAATACAGCTCCACTTTTTGAAATTAATTTTCCATCGTATTGGATGTGTTGCCTTCACGAAGTACAGGGGCCCTTTGAAAACATTGTATGTCTTTATTAGTCTTTTTCGACGCTCACTCTTTTCGAACTCCATCTTAATATTCTCCAGCATCTGAAAAGAGACGTTGTCCCACCACAACGAACCACAGATCTCCTCAGTGCTCCATCTCACAAATCTGGAAACTTTTTGGTCAATTTCTGATGCAAACATTGTTAGTACAAATAAAAGTTCAGTGTTATTCAAACATCACAAAATTCGGATGTTTCAAATCTCTTCACATTCATTAGCAGTCATCACCATCACCATACAGCTCATTGCAATATGAGCGAAGGCACCGCTCTCACCAAAGAGATATGTTGTAGTCATAGAGCAAATGTGGGTATGGTGTAAAGTCCACTGTTTGCTTCTATACAATTCTGCAGGAACCTGCCCATAGCCGCTTTCACGTATGATGTCATAACATTAGCTTTAGTTAGAGGCATTTGGTACTACACATTATTCCTTGCTCTTGCTTTGAACTCGAATAATAAATCTGAGAGAGAGATTTTAAGTTCGGTACTAACGTTCAGTGATGAAAGTTGCAAATCTCCTGGTTTATGGAAATTTTACTTTTTCACTGATGTTATTCTGGGGTTTTATGATAGTGACTGACCAGACACGTATTACATAAGGTTGATAAACTGCTATGGGACTATCGGAAGCGATCGTCGCTCTGTAGCTTATGTCCCAGGCGAAGTTTTCAACAATGAAAGATCGCCCGACATGGACTGGGCAGTTGCGTAGCAACACTGCGATTGCGAATCGTGTTGAGCAAACATATTGTCTGTGCTTGCGTGATTTTGCTTGAGCAGTTCTTTGTGCTATAGTGTTTATTCTCGTGTGAGACAAGCTCATTAACTGAATACCTGAGCCGCTTGTCGAGGACACTCTTCTGACAGAAGAACACACAAAGCCAGCGTTGTGTGGGAGGCTGTATGGAACCGTAAGTGACCAGTCAGCGTCTTCTCTTGCTCACCCATACTAACATGCTTTGCTGCTGATGTCGACTGCAAACTACTTATGTTGAACGTTGTGGCTGACGCATCAAATCGGTCTTATCTACTCTTATTTGGCTTTTTAAACGTACCAGCTACATTTTGCCGAAAAGAACATCCTTCCCAAAGATTCTACTTGATGTTCAGTCTACGAGAGTATTTTTACAAAATCTTCGGACACGGTTTCGATAAACGATGTAGCCTGATGGGTTTTTGTATTCTATAAATTCGGATAATTTTTTGTTTCCGTTATGATGGGGGTTTAGTGGCTATGCGGCAACGTTGCCCTGCGCCTTAGTATCTTATTACGTACTGCGTAACGCGTGTATTAGAAACGTACTTTATTATGTTATACTTGATTCACCAGTTGTACATATACGTACACAATCTGACAAATTGATTTTACTGGTTCTGGATCATGGGCGTACCCAGCTGTGAAAAGAGAGGTGGGGGGGGGGGCAAAGCTCGCCTCCCTTGCAAGATATTAGCGCCCTGTCTCGCCAACGAGAGACACGTAAAAATTCAGTATCAGTGCGAAGAAAACCGAGGGTGACGGTGTATTGGGGGGGGGGGGGGACTGCTGAATAGCGGCATGTGTCGTGAAATCTCTGCTCCATTCTAAGCTTCACAGCAAAGCTAATGTTAGTTGCTTCACCCCTCCCCTCATCATCACATTCGAGGCATTCACTTGTTGTGTACCGTATATACATGCTGTTTATAACGTTGTGTGTGTGTTATGTAGTTAGAATATGTGGAACCTTCAAAATACTGATTACAGATTGGAGGCTTACACAATCGTTTGTCTCAGCTATTGATGACTCTTCTGGGTTGTATGATTGTGCCCCGCGAAACAATCTTTGTCTGTGACGCTTTGCCCAAAGCTCTATTGGATATCTTAGCTGTTTAATATTTTATTTAACAGTGAGTTCTGATATATACGCCTTTTCGCTTCACTAAATGTCAATCCTGTAATGAAAGAATATGTTAGGCTAAGGCAACTGATAGAGAAGTGGAAAAAATTTAAATTAGAGCCGAAATAACTTTTGTAGTTATGGAAAAGCATTTGTCAATATGCTTTGGCAGATTGTGGAAAAGGGGGCTTCCCAAAGCTTCTAATCACTTCTGTTGAAGCTCTTCGCAAAGTGGAAAAATTACAAACTAAATAGGGAGCACGCTGTCTAAGTAAATAACAACACAGGCAGTGAGACAAGAATGTGGCGTGCCTCCAGATCTTAGGAACCTATACACAGATGTCCTAGTCAGGGCTCGGACACAAAGAATGACCTAAGGCATTAAGATCGACACTCCTGTATACACAGATAATCAAATGTTGCGATTTCGACAGTGAAATGAGTAACAAGTTCCTAAAATTTAACGGAAACTGCGGAACAATTGGATATATGCTACAACAACAAAACCATGAGAGAGACACAGATTTTACTAAGTCATGCAGTACTTACTACACACCATGGCTCTTAATCCAGCGTTCCCACGCAAAAGGATATGAGAAGGGTACAAGATGCGGGCATAAGATTCTTCCTACTGTTAAAGGTTGCACCAGGGAATATCGTTTCAGAGGAGCAGGCATTAAGAATGAATTACTAGTTTATTCAATGCACATGAAAATAGAGCTAAACAGGAAAAGACGGTGGAGGATGTTTCAATACCGTTTATTTCAGTCTGCAGAGGTTGATTGCAATCCATTTTCTGAGAAACTGAAGTCGTGTGCCTGACATTGACTAATCCTCTCAGCTGTAACTCCTGCCTCCTGTTGAGCCATCCGAGTTGGTCTCGCGGGACCCAGTTCAAGGCTTTAATCTGTCTGTTCGCTCTCCCCCTCTCTCCCTCCCACTACCCATCCCTCTCTCTCTCTGTCTCTCTCTCTGCCTCTCTTTCCCTCTGTCTGTCTGTCTGTCTCTGTCTGTTGTGTGTCTTTCTCACTCTTTCTCTCTCTCTCTCTCTCTCTCATACACTACACAGATTTCATTGCATAATGAAATCGTCCTCCCTGGTGTTACATTTTTTCCCAGGAACACTAACACAGCAAGTTATTTATTTAGCCAATAAAAGCCTCGTTGCACACAGGCACACATCTAGTCTCAAACATGTCAGTGGTACATAGTCGTCTCACGTTTATCTGCTTCAGACTCTTACACACGATGTAACATATGGGCATAAAATTACTTGTGCTGGTTTAGTGGTTTAACAGCATGTATCTGTAACACCTTATCGCCACTTTTCTCAAGTTTCCTGTTAGGTAGCTTACTTGTCTGTATGTCTGTTCAGTATGGATTTTGAAATTGATTCTAAATGAACTTTCCGATGTACTAGAGACTTGAAACTATCATCAAAGCTCATAACTGGATGACAATGGCATAATAAATCTCTTTCTTTTGTGACGTGAGTAGTTCCTTTACCACTGTCTCTCCCCACGAGTAGAGATTTGAAACTTTCTACGTAGATCACAGCTGCTGACAAGTTACAGATCTTAATCTTTCAGTGTAGGTCAGAAGTGGTTGACAATGCAATATTAACGAGCTACCTTATCTGGTGTGTGGCGGAGGGTACTTCGTGTGCCACTCCTATCTCCCCCATTTCTTTCGAGTTTCTGTAGCGAGTGGGTCGCAGGAAGGGCGATCGCCAATTAGTCTCCATGTGACCTGAAATCCCTCAATTTCTCTTCCTTTACGATCTTATCGCGAGTAAACGCTGGAGTAAACGATAAACTGATTGTCTTAGGTGAACAGACGTGGAATAATTCTGAAATATACCTCATTGTTGTCATCTCATCAAAAAGTTTGAAATCGAGTGAAAAATGCAACACAGACTAGAGGATAAGGAGAAAATAATAAGCTAAATGAAAGTAAATTTTTAACCTACTACGTTTTTAAATCTAACTAAAAAGTATTAAACAATTTCTGGGAGCCCCATATCGATTTCTGACCACATACAGATAGTCTTCAAAGTTTGTGATTGCGGTTTTACAATATGTGTGAAAATACTTTTAAGATGTAAAATCAAAAACGTGGGGCGGTAAGCGGCGTGTAACTGATGCATGAATAGTTTGCCTCCTATCATATGCGATCCTATGTTTTTGTTTTAAATTTACAATAATTTTCATAGACATTAGTAATTCACAATCAGATGTATGGGCCTATAAGAAATTATTCTATAATTCTTTGTTCGATTAAAAACTTGATATATATACACTAAATTGTATTTTGTTGTTCTTAGTCTTGTGTGTGCCAAATTTTTTACTCGATTTCAAGCATTTTGATGAAAACGCAACAGAGATGAGTGGTATATTTCAGGTTTATTTCGGGTTCTCTTCACTCAAGTATACTAATTTATTGCATTCTTCTACATATATCTCGCGGAAAATATCATTTTCTTCTCTTCTTGGTCATTCTTAACGTTTAAGGTTTATTGCGATTTAGGGGAATACTAGGAACACTCACAGTAACAATTGCGACACGCTTAGAAGGGGAGTCAAGGACAGCATGTTGATTTACACCACAATGCCAATACGTGCAACCTATGCTGCCTCATTTGACACTAGGTTCACCAGGCTGTAGCATAGATGCCGTAATCGAAAGATACACGCGGCTAAACGTCAATCCTTCTCGTTTAGTCCCAAGAAGAACTTTTAGAGTTTGTTGCGACTTACCTCTACGGAAAGAAACATCCAACAACAGAAAGATGCGAAATTCCATCAGTTAATACGGATGAACGATAATCTATGTTCATATATAGCCGTATAAAGCACAAACGTCACACTCCAGTCTTTCTGGACTATTCCTTCTCGTGCTGACGAAAAGATATGCGCCACGGCGTACATCGTTATTTATTAAGAAGAGGTGACCGGGTTGCCGGACATTTGGTAGTTTAGCCACCGGTGTATCTCTTTGTTTGGTTCGGTTTACGAGCAAATTCCTGATAGGCCATTTCCTTATGCAAGTGAGTTTAAACTGGTAGGGTGAAGAGTGTGTGGTAATATGTGGTGAGGGCACGAATACATCCAGCAGCACGAACTAGTGTGAACCATAAGTTGTCCTTGCGGTGTCAGCTGACGTGAAGAGCTGAGAAGAAACGGAAAATAAAAAGAAAAGCATACCCCTGGATAACTTACAACGCTGGATTTTGTTCCATGACATCGCGTGTATTGTTCGTGAGAAGTTCGGAAACGCACAGTGGAACCCTCACACAGTGAAGTCTGTGACATAACACTTGTCCGAAACCAGTTTTTGTGCCTCTTATGCTCACCAGCATGAGTCCCCCAGGCTTCACAGAGCCTACTCACTGATTCTGTGCCTATCGTTTTACTATCTAAATTCGTTATACATTGTCCTAAATTATCATAGATATTGACGATTCTAGTGGTTTCATCTGCATACTGCAAACTGTCTACAGTAAGAAGTCTTCGTAGGACCCTCGCCCTATTCTCTTTCAGAACTTTCTGACTGCCCAGCAGTTCACAAGGGGTAATTCTATTAAATTAATGTGTAAGCTCAGCTCAACACTTGATGCGTGATTTTGATTTTTGCTTCGCAGATGTTCCGGAGGCTTTTTGGCGTGTTCTGCCTCCGATCTGGCAGGAAGGCAGATGACGACTTTTACGAAGATCTGATAGACGCAGATTTAGTTGGAAAACCAGAGGTGAGGAATTCCCAAATGTATTGAAAACACAACAATATGAGTTAGGGACAGCCATTTCATGTTTAATAAGATAATTAACCATACATCACTGATTACTGTAACCACTTCTGGAATTTGCAAAGCTACCTTACTCGTAGTTATAAACAGTACAGAGAACACAGCTTGATCTTGAACTATTGACGGATTGCCTACACATTGGTTTAATGAGAATTATTCATACAGGAAGGAATTACTCTTATTTAAAAGAAAGATTACATAGAACATCAATAGTCAAAAATAACTTAAGCTCACTAGGTTTATCTGACTTGTAATGTCTTACGGAATTTTTGGAGCTCACTACAACCCCTTGAGAATTTACAGAATGTAGGGAAAAGTCTCCTTAAACTGGTTTCTCATGGCAGTAAAGTCGGCCGGCAGTCGTGTAGTTTACAGCAAGTACGACGCATGCTAATAAAGCGTTTGAAGGTTCCCTCTAAGTTCTGGTATTATTGTTGTACAAATTATATAAAGCCATACTGACGTATGACCGCTAAGAGTCCGTAGGATCTGGCTTGAAAAACTAATTTATACAGTGTATCTGCTGAATAGCTATACTAATTACGACGTATTTTCCATTCACACATAAGGTTCAATGGTTCAAATGGCTCTGAGCACTTACTGGGACTTAACATCTGAGGTCATCAGTCCCCTATAAATTAAAACTACCTAAACCTAACTAACCGAAGGAGATCACACACATCAATGCCCGAGGCAGGATTCGAAGCTGCGACCGTATCAGTCGTTCTGTTCCGGACTCTAGCGCCACACATACGGCAAATTGCCATCGATAGTGTTACCTCATTACTGCCTGAAGACAATTCAACGGTGTGCTGTCAAAACTGAGGCCTTTTCGTCCACTTGCTGAATATTGCACGACTACCGCCTTTGATAACGCTGACATTATACTAATTTTTATTTTATGTCACGAGTAAACAGCGAGAAAATACTAGACTTTAGATAAACGGTAGAAAACAAACCAAAAGCAACAAATGAATAAATTGTGACATTAGAAACAAATCTCCCACAGAGGATGAGCGCCGCTCGTTGGCTGCTGCGCTCAGACGTGGACGAGTTGGCGCCGCTGGCAGCGCAGGCGGAGGAGACCCGGCCACCGGCTGCTGCTGTTGACGGGGACTGCGGCAAAGTCATCGGGAAGGTAAGGCGGCACTGAAGGCACAACTTCTATAATAACTCGCCAGTAATGAATGAGTTAGATTACATCCAGCATAACCAATTCAGACCACTGTAGAGTAGTACAAGTTTAATTAACGCTGGAAGATAATAAGTCTGACCCTTGGCACCGTTAATCATTATGCTTGAAGCCTCTTCCCTTTCTTTCTGTCACATTCAAAATAGAAAGCTGTGCTTTCTAAATGTACGCTTCCTCCAACACAATTCTTCTAGACATTTTTTGCTATTATTGATGATTAAAGTTTGAAGTATTTCAATGGGAGGAATTGTTCTCATGTGCAGGTGAACGATGGCTGGATGATTCTGACGACCGCCGACATCCATGAGCCGCCTGTGACGGGGTATGACGAGGACATCCCGCCGCAACCTCGCCGCCATGGAGGGTGTCGGAGGTGTTGGGCGGAGAAAGTCGGGGAGAAGATCGTAGTGCGCCCACACGGTGGCCGGGCACACCGCCTCGCTACCCACTAAGTGCATTCAAGACGAGGGCATTCCACCAGTGCCTCGTAATTGGAGAGGGTGTTGGAGGTGCTGGACAGAGAAAGTCATGGTTAAGATTTTTGTGTGTGTGCAAAGTGGATGGGGAGAGCAGCTCATTACCTAAAAAATTTATTGACGTGGAACCAAGAACACTGGACGAAGTTGGCATACTTACAGAGTCTTGTCCTCAGAGATGGCGTTGCTGGTGCTGAACAGAGAATTTGAGGGCTAAAACTGTTGTGTGTCTGCAAATTGAATGGGGACATGAGTTCACAAATATTTGGACTGAATAAATTACAAAATGAATGAATAGATCTTATACCTCGCCATGTAGAAGAACGCTAAATGTGCTTTAATCTTACTCAATTCCAATAACTGTGCGCGTGTGCAATGTGGACAGGGACACTGGCTCTCTGCCAAATGAATGTATTCGTGAGGGACTGTGGACAGTGGATAAAATGGACATACCACCGATGCCTCGTCGGTTTAGAGGGTGTGGGATGTGCTAGCAGAGAAAATCAAGACTGAGACTGTTGCGTGTCTGCAAAGTGAATGGGGACATCGGTTAACAAATATTTAAACTGAAGACATTGCTAAATGAACGAATAAATTATCATTGAACTTCTGATGTTATATGTCGACGAGTAACAGAATGTTAAATATGGTTTAATCTTACTCAACTCCAATTACTGTGCGTGTGTGCATTGAGATAGGGACACTGGCTCACTACCAAATGAATGTATTCGTGAAGGACTGTGGACAGTGGGTAAAATGGACATACTACCGATGCTTCGTCGTTGGAGAGAGTGTTGGACATGCTGTATGGGGAACCCAGGGCTGAGACTGTTGTGTGTCTGCAAAGTGAATGGGGATATCGACTCACAAATATTTGAACTGAATAAATTACTAAATGAATGACTAAATTGTCACTGAACTTCCGAATTTGTACGTCGGCGTGTAAAAGAATGTTAAATATGCTTTAACCTTACTCTAACCACAACTGAAAAGATACTGAAATAAAAATTACTTCTTTAAAAAATGCATGTTCTTCTTTTTCTTTACATATATGACTGCGTAGCGATAAATATTTGACAGTGTCTATATCCCACAGCAATATTATACACAAGCTAACTCAATTATCAGCACGGAGTATCTCCTTCTTCAACATGTAAAATAATAAAGAATCTAGAATTCATTTGCTTCACAACTAACTATTAGCTATGCTATATTATGAAGCAGTAATGCCCGAAAATGTGTCTAGGGATATGCTAGAACTCAAGACAAAGGACGAACATCTAAACATCGAATGAAACATGCTAGGGGCTAAATCCTCCAAGACATATGGTGAATAGTCACTTACCCTCCTCTGAATTTCCGTGATAAGTTTCTGCAAGTAAATAAAATTAATATTCCATAGAAATAATTAATGGTAATCTTCTGACATTACAGTGTCCCTAAAAGCTTCAAAAATCACATTTGTTATTTGTATAGAATTTAAGGTATGACAAAACAAATGGGGTTCCCTTGCAGTGTTAACTACTCTTGATTGATCATTGCTAAATGTAGTTTCTGGTTTTTTTGTGTTCAATGAAACTGACAATGTTACGCAAGGCTTATCATACTCACGCTGACTTATAATGTCCATTTACATTCGTTTACGGCACGGGAAAGAGCGAAGTCACCACATGTAGTACGTAGTAAGATAGCAAGTCGTGGTCTGTATACAGGGTCCATCTGAACATGTAGATGGGAAAATACACGACTTTTTACATGACACAGAAGTGTTGAAGTGCAAAAAATTGTTTTACGGACAAAACGGAAGTGTTATGCAGTATTGGTTCGGTGCACCTAGTGTATTTAAGTGAACTAGCAGACAGTATAAGCAAACTACGTACAGGAAACATATTTCCATCATATGACGAAAGTTTCAAATAGCATGTATCCATCATAAACACGTACGTACAATCGGTGACAGAACTTGCGAGGACCTTCGCCACATCTTTATGCTCAGTTGCACAGCTTTACTGTCTCTTCCGCAGCATTGATTTGATTACCCTTACGAAGCAGTATATGACCCTTTACTTATTCTTTACTAGACACGAATTCTTCAATCTCTACCGAACCGAATAATCTGTGTATTTTCCCTTCCAGAGCATCGCATTGAGGATCAGCTAATACTCCACACCACATATTCTGCACTTAGGGGCTTCACCCATTATACTAAAGGTACCTGTTAAGTTTAGTATTACTGAAATTGTCTTGAAACATAGCTTAGACATCATTAGCTTGCCATGCTTTCGGTTGTTGATCGCACTTCAGTGTTATAAGTGCTGCTTTGTCATCCAGCAAACGCAGCTGTGATTTTGTCATTGTCTTATTGATCGTTAGGACCAGTCTGTCAGCTTGTTCACTGTCACTACCACTTTCCCTTCTCGTGCTCTTAAGAGATTTTTGCCTTGGAACATATATTATTTATGTGAATGTTGGCATCCAGTGCAACCGCTAGATTCTTCACTTTCCCTTTATTGCTAGAGTTTCGTAGAAGAGTTTGAGATTCCAGTAAATGTGCTGGATTCACTCCCTCACATATGGTACTACAACAGCTTTCTTGGGACTGTTCCTTAGATACCGTTTTCTGTTCGAGTTTCCCACAATGTGTTTTCCACAATGTGTGTATTTTGTGTCATAGTTCTAACAGCCATAGCTAATCTGCCAAGTGCTACTAAATCATGTTCGTATCCTTGGCAAATGTAGCCTCTGGTACTTATCTCTTCGATGAGTTTATTCACTACTAGTTTCAACAGTAGTGAGGACAAAGCCACTTCTTGTGGGCACCTCAGTTTGCTATTGATCACTGTTTTCTCAATTACCACAGTGAAATCTAGACTTCTCCTTCTGAGCAAGTTCTTAATCCTGCTGCGTATAGCGGTCTCATTGCCGTGCTCTTCTGCTGCTCTAATAATCGATTCGAAGGTCTTATTGCTAAAAGTCCAGTCGATATCCAGGATGATCCAGAGAGCTATTTCCTGAAAGTGTAGAGCTTCTTCCACCTTCCGTAAAGTTGGTCAAGTGCCGTTTTACGTGATTTATGTTTTTGTTTTTTGTGTAGAGAAATGTTAGTTTACGTGTTCTACCTAACGTACGTACATGTTTTTCTAATGTCTTTCGAAGACAGGAAGTCAGACTGACAGTTGTCATATCCTAATCCGTGGTACGACAATTCTTCCTTTCCTCGGAATGACAACTATCCTCACTATGCTCCAAGCATTAGCAATGGTTCCTGCTGCTGAGCTGACCCTAAACAGTCTACGCAGCAATGTAATTGAATCCTCTCCTACTTTTTGAAGTACAGCTGGAAGGACATCATCAGGGATCGTGAAAGAAAGCTACCACGCACCGTGAGGATATATTTAGGTTTAGTCCTAATGAAAGATGCGTCTGTAGTTGGCAGTTGTATGCTGCAACTATGTGTAACTTTATTTCTTGCTAACAATATGAAAATTGTCCATCTTCTATAATTTCTATCACAGATCCCGATCTATAAAATGCGAAGCAACCCTACTTTCGAACATGAGCTTATTTATGGAGAAAATTACTTTTCTAGAGATGTGTTTTCAAATTATCTGATACTATGTGACTGTCTGTAAATTATGTTGCGTAAGATAATGATTCACAAGAAAACTCAGAATGATTTATTGTTACGTAATTTGAATGTGCCCTACTCTAAATACGCACCTGATAAAGTTGTATGAATTTATGTAATTGGGAACTGATCCTAATAGTCTCTGAACAATGTTCATCTAGGGCTTAGAAGAAGTCCTTACCAGGCAACAGGTAACTTCACTCTTCTCTGGCTGCACTGCAAATGACGATCAGCAATAAATCAGAGGGTGGTAATTTGTCTTCTTCTTTTTTTATTGAAGTACATATTTTAGTAAATAAGTTTTGATTCTCTTTTCAAAATCACAAATTATTGTGACACAAAAGCGAAAACTGTGACGACGCAAATTTTACCGACCATTTTCTTTGAACAGTGGGGATATGGTTTGTGAAAAATTACGAACTAGCTGCAGTACCCTTCCTCGCGCAGGGAGTTGACATGAGATTGTGAGTTAGTTGGAATAAAAGAATAAAGTTTAAAGCATACAAGGTACAAAAATTCTATTTATAACACTTGTTAAAGTATAAGAGGTAAAAAGTTTTTATTGGAATCATATTCTAATTATTTACAATACCTTTTTTAATCAAAATTTTTTATTTTGTTATCCGGGTTATATATGAACAAAGAATACGAATTTCCTACTCCATAGCAAGCTATGTGTAGCTGATCGTCGGAGAAGCACGAGCCTGTGAAGTTGATGCCGCAATATTTCAAGGCTGATTTGACTGAAAATTGGTTTTTGAGACGGTGTCTTTTGTGAAGTAAACTCTTGTCCGTTCTCCAAATGCACTGCTAGATGTTGATCAGTTGGTTCGCGTTCGTGTATGAGGAAACCGAAAATCTGCAACGCTGCTTCGTTACTGTTGATGTATGTTCCCATTTGGCACAAAAGAATCTTCTCATTCCTATTGTGTCGTTCGCTGTCTTCGGTGATTTGGAATACTGCGATGTCACTGCCTTTGTTCAAATACCTACAGACATATTTCATTTGTTTCACTGAACTGAAATGTTGTTCATTCATGTGTGCTTGGAACATTGTGGAAAGTAGTGTGTTATGTAGTGCTACCCACTGATCACACATTTCCAGTTAGTCGCTGCCTCGTATTCGTATTTTTGCTGTGAAGCCCCCGATTTTGGATGATCGTCTTTTGGGATAGCCAACTCTGGTTTGCGTGTCGTCAAAATATGGTTTTGGGTATTTTTTTGTACATAATACATGACTCATAAATGCGAAATTGAGGTTAAGTGGCCAATATGGTACTTAAATCATGTTTTCCTCTACTATGTCTTACAGTACCAGACCTTCTTGTGATCAGGGAACTTCAACTTGCATGGATGCGTGAGTTGAATTCTGTCGTGTAGCCCTATGAAATTGTCAGCGTGAGTTAGTACCCGATGCTGCCATTCGATTGTCACACACAGCATCTAACGACTCCAAAGATGCAGTACTGTGTGATGACATCAATTAATTTCATTTGTTTTTGTCGGAAAACTCGGGCTATCATGTAGAGTCGATGTGTGGGGGTTGTCCGTATTTTGTTTTTTTGATATCTGGCCACGAAGAGTTGCACTGATATTTGTGCATCGTTTATCAGTTTCTATTTCTTCAGTTCTGATGAAATATAGTTGCAGACATGTATGGTTTTGTTTGGGTGGTGATAGTAATGACCGGTGTTGCCATAGATTTGTCCCTGGAAGGGAAAAACATAATTGGTTTCATCTCTGTAGGTGCTGATCGAAGTGACACCCAAAGAAGTCTAGAGAATTTTCACAGATAAACATCAGAGTAGAACGGGGAGTTCGAACGAATACATTGAAGACATCTGATAGGGTGAGGAACTTTCTGATGACTGATAAAGTCGATACATATGACCACCGTCACGGCTTAGCAGACATCTATAAGTGTCCTCGGAGTCTTTCGTGACGGCATACATGAATAAAACGTTCTCGGTTTTCAAGCCGCGTCAGCTCGAATAAAATCCGCTACCTTTCGATGACCATCTCCGCCATCGTCGTCAGCAGTTCACTAACTGCCTGGGCTGCTTCGGTTTCTCGCGTATAGAGGCATGATGACATCATCAGCAGCCAATCAGATAGACCCAATGTGGTGCGTGCTCGTAAGTCGACCCGGGCAGCTAGCGGAGCTATTGCCCGTGGCAGCACCGTTGACGCCAGGTGGGGCCAGGGGCAGGCGCCACGTGTGAAACTGCCGCTCCCGCGTCGCGCATCTGTCTTTGCTTTCTTTCGATGTCCAACGCCCGCCCCATGCCCTGCTAAGCGTGTACCCCTGGTCTCTGTTGAAATTGTTGTATAAACGAATCTCGACCGCTTCCTTTATAACGCCATCCTAATATGTAGATGCATGAGTCAACACTTTCGTGTTTTCGAACTGTATATTATGTCAGTTTTCTAGGCAATGCTCCGCTATGACCGACTTGTCAAGCTCCCTTTGTTTTATATGGCGCTTGTGCTCAGTAAACCTCTCGAGAACCATGAGAATTATTTGTCCGATATACATGATGCCACATTCAGAGGGTACATCATACACGCCGGACACTCGAAGAGCAATGTCGACTTTAACAGGGCGCAACATATCTCGTATCTTGGGGCGGGTCAGAACAATGATCCTAACCCATGTTTCCACAGCAGACGTCCTAACTTGCTGCTAGTTGCTCCACAGTATGGTAGGAATGCAGTCCGTTTGGCCTCTTCTACTGATTCACCACGTGTCTTTCGCCTTCGGCCCTTGAAAGCGTTTGCGATGTCTCTTTTGCTGTATCCATTTTTGCCGAAAACACTTTTTAAGTTCTGCAATTCAGACGATATGTGGTTGTCGTCAGAGATAATCGTGGCTCTATGAACCAACGTATCAGGACCGCTTTCTTGTGTACAGCGTGGTGGAAACTATTGGCGGTCAAGTACCGATATGGTTGTGTTGGTTTCCGATACACTGAATGACCAAGCTGGCCTCCTGCTTTCCGCTCAACCAAAACATCCAAGAATGGTAGCTAGCCGTGCTTCTCCATCTCCACAGTAAATTTAATGTTGGGATGGACACCATTCATGTGATGGACGAACTGCTGTAATGTATCGTCACCGGTGCTGTCACGGGCCAAAGCTCCGCTAGCTGCCCGGGTCGACCTACGTGCGCGCCATGCTGGTTCTATCTGATTGGCTGCTGATGATGTCATAATGCCTATATAAGCGTGAAGCCGCAGCAGCCCCAGCAGTGAGTCAGTCACGCATGACGCACGCACGCACGCAGTGCTGTTCGAGATGTCGATGACAGAGGTGTCTTTCCATGCGAAGGGTGTGGCGACTCCTGACTATGACAAGGATGCCTCGTCTACTTATGACTCGCACTCTCGTGACCGAGCGATCGTGATTATGAACGGGGGTGACACCCTGGCCGAGAAGACGATGAGGCGGCCATACTCGCCTTCTGCAATATTCAGAAGGCTGCTGCACTACCGCACACGAGGTAACAAGAGTCGGGTGTGCCACCGGGTGCCTCGCGGGTCCGTCGGCGCGTCCTCGGCGGGTTTTGCGCCTCGGGACTCGACCACCCAAGAGGTCGATGTGCCTCCGGTTGCCCCAGAGAAACAAGAAGAGCCCGTGGCTGCGCTAGTTGATGCCCCGTCCTGCGCTAGGGGAAACCCCGTTGTCTGGACGGGGCCACAGTCAGCTGAAGAGGCCACCGACATGGAGGCCATCGATCTGCCCGACGCAAATTTTGCTGAGGCGATTGCTGAGGCAGAGCGTCGCGACGCAGACCCTGACGATGCCCGGGCGCCCAGAAAGCGATAGGCTGTGACGCACGACGACTCTGACAGTTCCTGCCTGACCTCTGACGCCTCGAGGCCACGTCCACTACTGTCAAGGCCGCCTGCCGTGACCTCTACAAGGTCACAGTCACGTCCAATGAAGAATACCGAGTGGTGATGGACACCATCTGTACGGATGGCCTCCCGTGGTACACACACCCTTCCGAGCCACTCAGACTTCCCTACCGGAAGATTTTCCAGGTGCAGCGTGTCGGCCGTGTCAAGGTAGAGGTGGAACCTCTTCGGGCCAAAGGCAAGAGGGTCCAGTGCTTCTCATGCCAGAGGCTGGACCACGTCTCCCGTTACTGCTCCATGCTGCCCCGCTGCGTGAAGTGCGCGGGACAGTATGAGAGCAAATCCTGCGTGCTCACCCGAGAAGAAAAACTGACGTGCTGCAACTGCGACGGGCCGCACGTTGCCAGTTACAGAGGCTGTTCGGCCTTCAAACGGGGCCGAAACCAGCAACGGCAGGGCTACTCCTTCTCGTAAAGTGCACCCGTCCACCAGCTATGCTGCCGCCACCAAGGGCAGACCGTCTGTCTCCTCCACCCAGCAATCGAAGCAGGCCGTTGGCGAGAGGCAGCAGCCGACTGAGCCGACCGCGGCTTCGCCCGTGCGGGTGGCAACCACCGCATCCAGGCGTGGCGCACGGGATGCCGCCCCCCGCATGCGTCGCCGGCGCGCGGGCCAGCCCACCATTTCCATTACGGAACCGACTGCCGCCGACACTCTGCCGCGGCGGCAGCCGACAACTCGTGCTGCACCGCAACTCCGAACAGCTGCCGATATACCACGGCAGTCGTCTTCTACGGAGCGGCTGCAACCGTCTGCCCTGGTTGCGGAGGCCGCCCTAGCGGCCCCCACCGCCCCGTCGACTCCCGATGCACCTGAGCTCCGATCGCTTTCGCGGTCGTTGGGCCAGCTGCTACGGCAACTCCCCGGTCACGACGGCCCTACAGGACGGCGCTGCTACATCACCCCGCCATGGATATTCGCCACATCCATGCCCTCACCCTCTGGGCCTTCATCGTGAACAGCTTGGTCCCCCAGCAAGAGGAATTCAGGACGTTCTTGCGCGACGTGGCAGTTGATATTTTTCTCGTGTGCGACCTTCCTGAAGCCGGGAATTCATGTCATGGCGGCCAAGTATCGGTGCTACCGCACCGACAGGTTGACCCACAGTGGCGGAACGGCCATCTATGTCAAGGCGTCCCTCAAACATCACGAAGTACAGCTACAGCCTCTCGGCGCGGTGGAGGCCACTAGGGTGCCTGTCACCTCTATGGCGGGGGTTAACACCTTCGTAGCGGCCTACAGGCCGCCGAGGGGACTGCTCCAGGAGGCTGACTTCGAAGCCCTGGTGGCGTTGCGCGGGAAGATCTTCATTGCGGGTGACTTGAACGCGAAGCACAAGCAATGGAACTCTGGCATCACCAACGCCAGCGGCCGCCGCCTTCTTCGCGCCACACAACGGCATAGCGCGATAGTACTGGGGCCCTACGACCACACCGTCTGCCCCCATCGCGGCCAGTCAGATGTGCTCGACATCGCCGTACTGAAAGGTGGTCGGCCGGGGTGGCCGGGGTGGCGCTACAGTCTGGAACCGGGCGACCGCTACGGTCGCAGGTTCGAATCCTGTGTGATGTCCTTAGGTTAGTTAGGTTTAAGTAGTTCTAAGTTCCAGGGTACGGATGAACTGAGAAGTCCCATAGTGCTCAGAGCCATTTGAACCATTTGACCTGAAAGGTGTCGGGTACTTCACGTCAGGCACTTTTAGATGCGCCATGTCGTCCGACCACCTCCATGAGGTCTTCGACATGGACGTCATCGGTGCCTCTATGTCGACCGACCGCCGCAACTTCCGCGGCATAGATGAGGCAAGATTTCGTGCCGAGACATTAGATCGCCTCGAATGCGCGCCCGATCCTGATGTGCAAGGAACTGACGAAGCGTTCGCCTTCTTCACGCGGCACACACTCGGCGCAGCAGAGGCGGCCGGGACGGCAACGATAGATGTCGCGCCAACTCCCGCCACACATCTTAGAGACGATCACACACAAAAATCGCCTCTTTCGAGAGTGGCAGCTCACGCGGCTGTCCGAGACGAAGCGCCGCCTCCAGGGCGCGGCGCGAGATTCGGGCCGCCATAGGTGATCACCGGAATCGTGACTGGGCGGGCATTGAGGCCTTCTTAACGACGACAGATGGCAGTGCTTGGCGGACGGCCAGGCGCTTCCTTCGCCGTCACCAGCGAGTCCCGCCCCTCCATGTGGGTGCGAACGTTGTCTGCGAGCCGGATGCGAAAGCCAGCATCCTTGCGGAAACGTTCGTGGAAAATTTCTAGCCCGCCGCTGGCGTGGTCGATGCCGACCACGTCCGCCTAGTGGAGGTCCGCCTGCCCGTTTTCCTAGCTGCACGTGAGGAGGACGACACGATCGAGGAGATCACGGCTGCAGAAGTAGATCTGCAGCTCCGTCGCCTCAACCCCAAGAAGGCGGGTGGCACGGATGTTGTCACCAACTGCCTGCTGCGGATGCCAGAAGTCTCTGGCGGATATCTTCAACAGAATCCTCCGCTCTGGGACATTCCCTTCCGCGTGGAAACGCGAGGATGTGGTTGCCATCGCCAATAGCGGTAAGGACCCCCGCCAGGCAGCGAACTACCGGACCATCAGCCTGCTCCCGTCCCTCTCAAAAGTCTTTGAGAGGTTGTAGGTGGAGCGGCTGCTGCGGCACGTGACGGAACAGCAGCTCATCCCCGAGGAACAGTTCTGGTTCCGGAGCGGCCACTCAGCCACCCAGCAGCTGTTGCGCCTCGTGGAGCACGCGATGCGAGCGCTGGAGGCGCTGGAGTACCTAGGGGCGGTGCTTCTCGACGTCTCCACCACAGGCCGTCTGCGTGTGGCACGACGGCCTGTGGTTACCGACGTCGCACGTCGTCCTACTGCGCTCGTATCTCTTGGGCCGCACATTCCACGTCTGAGCAGATGGAGGCACTTCCACCAACCGGCAGATTCGAGCGGGAGTGCCGCAGGGTCGGTATTCGGCACCCTACTGTACTCCCTGTACACCGCTGACGCCCCGCGGGTGGCACGCGTGGAATCAGCGCTTTCTGCTGACGACACTGCGTTGTTCGCCCTCAGCATGAATGCGTCCGCGATGCTCCGAAGCCTGCAGCTCGGATGTGACGTCCTGAGCACTATGCGACCTAACTTCTTTGGTCACCAGTCCCCTAGAACTTAGAACTACTTAAACCTAACTAACCTAAGGACATCACACACATCCATGCCCGAGGCAGGATTCGAACCTGCGACTGCAGCGGTCTAGGCGTTCCTTATAAAATTAAGCTGATTCTTGTTTTATTGTTGATTGCCTTTACTTGAAGTTATGGACTGACTTTCTTTGGGTTCATAAATATTTTATTTTTGTCTGTTATTACTTTTATGTTGTAATTTCATGTACTGTCCGGAGCGCATGTCGCCCAATGTGGCGTCGAATGTAATAAGACCTGCACCAAGGCGGCTGGACTGCTCCATAAGGTGCCTCCCGGCCATTGACGCCAAACGCTCATTTAATATCAATGGAAGGAAGGCTTTAAAAGTTGAACACGTCTTCATAGGAGCTGTCTAGAAGAAAGAAGCATTCGACTACATGTAGTTACGCGCGATATTAAAAATTCACAGAAAAGTAGATGGTAGCAACAGAAAATGGTTCAAATGGCTCTGAGCACTATGGGACTTAACATCTGAGGTCATCAGTCCCCTAGAAGTGAGAACTAGTTAAACCTAACTAACCTAAGGGCATCACAAACATCCATACCCGAGGCAGGATTCGAACCCGTGACCGTCGCAGCAGCGTGGTTTCTCACTGAAGCGCCTAGAATCGCTCGACGACAGCGGCCGGCCCGCCGAGAGGTTATGCAGAATCGTCATACTAGAACTGCTCAGGGAATCTGTAATCACAATGCTATAACTTCCAAGGACATCGCCGCCTCAGAGACAATGGAAATAAGGTAGCGTGTGGCCACAACACTTACGAGAACCAGACGCCCAGCGTGGGGTGGGCGGTATGGTGACCTTGAGCCGTTCCCATTTAATGTCCCTCTGACTACCCAGGTCCTCTCTTCAGAGAGGAGATTTTTGCGAAGCTTGAGTCAGGAGCTACCTGTTAGATTATTCCCTTTAGCATGGTTAATCCAGTTTTACTTACTATCGCAAAAGTGAACTGTCACTACACATTGATTTACTGCATTGAGGATGTAAAGTGTAAAACATTTGTCTTTTAGCAAGCACTTCACGTGGTTTTGGGATACAGATGTAGAATACATCAGTCTGAACAATCTTGATGTTTAACGTTCTCCTTTGAAGTGTATAATGTCAGGGGAAATTTAGTGTGTGTTTTTCAATATTCTGCAAGTGTAGAAAATATGAACTTTATGAGGTCACTTTTTTCTCCATTACACTGTCACAACGAGAACTTGGACAATAGTTTGAGCATGAATGCCTAAATATATCCCCATGATAAATTCATTGTGAGTCTTACCAGTTAATTTCTAGTAACAATCATCTGTTCGGTAGAAGCAGCTGGTCTTGTGCTTAGAGGTCGCACGTGATCTGTGTTTTTCCGTTACGTCTGGTTAGAGGGCTACACATGTAACCGTAATATTTAGAATATTAGTTCCTCTGACCGAATTTCTGTGGAGAGGGGTGCACATGTTTCTATTTCGTAAATGAGCTCCTAAACCTGTTCATTCAGTGAGTAGTAGGCAGAATACCATGTTTCATGAACTCTCATACGTCTGACTAATTTGTTATTTGTGCAAAGCATGAATTTCGAAATAGTGAACATGTTTCTATAAACTCGTTGCACGTCTATGTAATGGTTTAAGAATTCTTTCTCTGCTTACGTTGCGTATCCTGGCGCGCGCGCGCGTGTGTGTGTAGTAATGTGTGAAAGATTTTTTTAAGTCCTCTTGTGTTCACAAACAACCTCATCACTCTTGCACCACTTGATTCTGTCACAAATCTTAGGCAGAAAGTGTTATATCTTGTTTCTTGTACAAATGGGCGTTTTATATCACTAACGAGAAAAGAGCGCCTTGTATATCGAATAGTAGCCTACAAATGAATATGACCTACAAAGCAATGATCGTCTGAATTGATATTCTGTTATGCTTTTGTTTTGTTTACCCATGTGGAAAATTGTCTTAATAAAATTGAGGTAAATATTTTGCGACGTTTCTCTGAAACATGATGCCATCAAGTTAATTTCAATTGCTGGTGATCGATTCCCTCATGTTAATGTTGGACTTTCATTGAAAGATATAGGGGAAGGCGGGGAAGACAGGGAGGTGGAGTAAGACGGGGAAGAGCTATAAGCTACAGTTAGAGTGCTGCCATCTGTGGATAGCTACGTCAACATCATCAATACACAGGTCGCAGTGTGCTGACATTGCTGAACCTTAGTTTCCCGGCGGTTTCTGTCAGCTTTGCAAGGTATGTACAATTGTTATACTGATTTGCAATATTTTACGCCTTTCGAGGTCCTAAAACATGTGTTTCGTGAACATTTTTGTCCAGACTGTATACAGGGTGTTACAAAAAGGTACGGCCAAACTTTCAGGAAACATTCCTCACACACAAAGAAAGAAAATATGTTATGTGGACATGTGTCCGAAAACTTTCCATGTTAGAGATCATTTTATTACATCTCTTCAAATCACATTAATCATGGAATGGAAACACAGCAACAGAACGTACCAGCGTGACTTCAAACACTTTGTAACAGGAAATGTTCAAAATGTCCTCCGTTAGCGAGTATACATGCATCCACCCTTCGTCGCATGGAATCCCTGATGCGCTGATGCAGCCCTGGAGAATGGCGTATTGTATCACAGCCATCCACAATACGAGCACGAAGAGTCTCTACATTTAGTACCGGGGTTGCGTAGACAAGAGCTTTCAAATGCCCCGATAAATGAAAGTCAAGAGGGTTGAGGTCAGGAGAGCGTGGAGGCCATGGAATTGGTCCGCCTCTATCAATCCATCGGACACCGAATCTCTTGTTGAGAAGCGTACGAACAATTCGACTGAAATGTGCAGGAGCTCCATTGTGCATGATCACATGTTGTGTCGTACTTGTGAAGGCACATGTTCTAGCAGCACAGGTAGAGTATCCCGTATGAAATCATGATAACGTGTTCCACTGAGCGTAGGTGGAAGAACATGGGGCCCAATCAAGACATCACCAACAACGCCTGCCCAAACGTTCACAGAAAATCTGTGTTGATGACGTGATTGCACAATTGCGTGCGGATTCTTGTCAGCCCACACATGTTGACTGTGAAAATTTACAATTTGATCACGTTGGAATGAAGCCTCATCCGTAAAGAGAACATTTGCACTGAAATGAGGATTGACCCATTGTTGGATGAACCAATCGCAGAAGTGTACCAGTGGAGGCCGATCAGCTGCTGATAGCGCCTGCACACGCTGTACATGGTACGGAAACAACTGGTTCTCCCGTAGCACTCTCCATACAGTGACGTGGTCAACGTTACCTTGTACAGCAGCAACTTCTCTGACGCTGACATTAATGTTATCGTCAACTGTACGAAGAACTGCCTCGTCCATTGCAGGTGTCCTCGTCGTTCTAGGTCTTCCCCAGTCGCGAGTCATAGGCTGGAATGTTCCGTGCTCCCTAAGACGCCGATCAGTTGCTTCGAACGCTTTCCTGTCGGGACACCTTCGTTCTGGAAATCTATCTCGATACAAACGTACCGCGCCACGGCTATTGTCCCGTGCTAATCCATACATCAAATGGGCATCTGCCAACTCCGCATTTGCAAACATTGCACTGACTGCAAAACCACGTTAGTGATGAACACTAACCTGTTGATGTTACGTACTGATGTGCTTGATGCTAGTACTGTAGAGCAATGAGTCGCATGTCAACACAAGCACCGAAGTCAACATTACCTCCCATCAATTGGGCCAACTGGCGCTGAATCGAGGAAGTACAGTACATACTGACGAAACTAAAATGAGCTCTAACATGGAAATTAAGCGTTTCCGAACACATGTCCACGTAACATCTTTTCTTTATTTGTGTGTGAGGAATGTTTCCTGAAAGTTTGGCCGTACCTTTTTGTAATACCCTGTATATAGCACTGAATAGTACGTCTTATCAACAGTAAACTGCTGTGTCAGTAGTCAATGTTCACTAAATAGTGTTCATGTAGGCGTCACATAACCTGACAGCATGGTAGGGGGCAAGACGGGGTGGGGCAAGATGGGAAGCTTGCCCGTCTTGCGCCTACTATTTGTCCAACCACTACGTTCTTATTCTCTCATGTGTTTACTTCGCTGCAGGTTTTTAACACGTACATTATACGTTGAATACAATTGTAAACAGAATGGTATTCGTTATTCCAACGTTTCCTAATTAATTACAAGATATGCCTTAGTCTATATGGTGAGTAAAAGTACACAAAACGTGCAAAGTCAGTATTCTTGCTATGCTTTAACGACTGACTATTGGAAATATGGTATTTACTATATAATACAGATTACCAGGAATGATCTGACTCAATAGTACGTTCCACATGTTTTATTTCAGATGGTTCGCAAGTATCGGCGGCAAACGTCTAGGCAAGATTGGTCATTGGAGTCAATGGAAGGCGCTGTAAATGCTGTTATAGAAGGTCATATGGGTTCTTTCAGGACTACTTGACAGTTCAACGTGCCACAGACAGCGATTGAACGACATGTGGCAAAGAAACTTGCTAATCCTGGGTATACAGCTGTGAAAAGGTTAGGACCAATCACTAGAGTATTTACCCCAGAACAAGAGGCAGAACTTAAAGACTACTTAACACAGATGGAAGGGCAGTATTTTGGCCTAACATTTAAGGTACTTTGTGAACTTGCTTTTCAGCTAGCTGAACGAAACAACATCAAACATCCATTTAATACTGCAGCCAAATCTGCTGGAAGAGTTTGGTTAAATGGGTTTCTTGCACAAAATCCTACCTTAACAATACGAAAACCAGAGGCCACATCAATCGCACGAGCAATGGGGTTTAATCGAGTTGCTGTAGATCGGTTTTTCGATCTGTTAGAAAGTCAATTAGACATATTCAAGTTTACCGGAGAGAGAATTTTCAGTTGCGATGAGAATGGTTTAACAGTCATTCCAAAAGGTCGCACAAAGGTGGTTGCTTTGAAAGGGCGCAGACATGTGGGAGCAGTTACTTCAGCAGAAAGAGGCCACACTGTGGCTGCAGAAATCTGTGTTTCAGAGTCCGGGTGCTACGTACCACCTATGTTAATTTATCCTCGATAACGAATGCAACAAGCGTTTGAGACTGGCCTGCCCCCTGGTGCCTGGGCTGAAGTACAAGGAACTGGTTGGATGACGAAAGAACTATTTTTGACTTGGTTTAAGAAATTTATTGCATTTAATGGAGCGTCAGAGGAAATACCAATTCTTCTCATATTGGACGGCCACAAAACGCACACCACGAATTTAGAACTGATAGATGTGACTCGCAAAAATGAGGTTGTCTTGCTGTATTTGCCACCACACTGCTCACGCCGTCTTCAACCATTGGACGTGGCATTTATGAAACCTCTCAGAAAGTTTTACGAAGATGAGGTAAGATTGTGGCTTCGCACCCATCCTGGAAAAGTTGTTACGCTGCATCAGATTGAAAGTTTATTCGGCAAAGCCTTCATCCATTCAGCTACACTGTCCACAGCAGTGAACGGGTTTCGGAAAACAGGCATTTAGCCTGTAAACAGAAATGTGTTTCAAGAAAGTGATTACCTTCCCTGTTCAACTACAGACATTCATCAAGCTCACACATCTTAAGTTACGGAAACGGAAGACCAAATACCAGAGATGTTATCAAGACGTAAAACACCTGAACAATTAACAGCTGACGATCAAGCCTCTGTTTCGTCTAACTTTCAGGTTACCAGCCCTGAAATGGTGTTAGCTATTCCAAAGGTGGATAAAAAAACCAAAAGGAAACCATCTAACAGGCGTGGAAAACTGTGGTGTCACCGCCAGACACCACACTTGCTAGGTGGTAGCTTTTAAATCGGCCGCGGTCCGCTAGTATACGACGGACCCGCGTGTCGCCACTGTCAGTGATGGCAGACCGAGCGCCGCCACACGGCAGATCTAGAGACACTGACTAGCACTCGCCCCAGTTGTACAGCCGACTTTGCAAGGAACGGTTCACTGACAACTACGCTCTCATTTGCCGAGACGATAGTTAGCATAGCCTTCAGCTACATTTGCTAAGACCTAGCAAGGCGCCGTATTCAATTGATATTGAGATTCTATTTATGTATCATCAAGAGCGATGTTCTACAAATGTGGATTAAAGTTAAGTATTCCAGAAGCTGCGTACTTTTCTTTATAGCATTCATTACGTATCCTGTTTCAGACCTCACGCCAGCCTGCGTGAGTTTAAGCGCGTGACTTTCGGCTCCCTCTCATTGTGTCCAAGCTGTCTTGTCTAGACACAACAAAAACCCGTTGTTTTAATCGAATCTCCTTATAGGAGTGAACTATCTGAAGAAATTAAACGAAAAGGAGTCCCCAAACGTGCTGCATGTAAACGAAAACTCTTCTCAAAGACGTTTAACAAACCTGGGATACCACCAGAATGACATAATGACAACGAAAAAGTGACGAACGTTACTGACGTCTTAACCACGCCTTCATGCTCAAGGGATAATAAACTGAGGTCGAATGACAACGAGAAAGAGAGTGAAAAATGTTTATACTGCTATGACTTCTCTGAAGGAGGCTGGATACGGTGTATTAGCTGCGGACGCTGGGCCCACGACACTTGTGCAGGGATAGAAAGTGATGATGACGAGGCTGTCCACACTTGTGTACTATGTGAAAGTAAGAGGCCTACATAAAACGTAATACCCGATTCTACGAGTCGCAGAACCATGTTTCGAAACCTTATCGTCACATGATTTCGTTATTCCAGTCCTTATTTAAGCTTTAGAGATGAATTCATGCTAGTTCTCCATCTTACCCCGCATATGGGGCAAGGTAGTTTATGTTTCAAATCGAGATATTTCTAACTAAATGTAACAAGTTTGCAGGTTTCTTTGCATGCTATTCTAATTCAACGGTTAAGTAAACAAATGATAATAAAACCTAGTTAAATTTGTTTATTTTTGTCCATTTTGTAAGGGTTTAAAGTTAGCTTCCCCATCTTGCCCCACCTTCCCCTAATTGTTTGCCCCCATGAAAAGAAAGGCATGAACCTCTCTCTGTTACGCTACGTTTCTTGTTCATGTTTGCCACCCAGTGCAATCTATTGTGCATTCTCACACTGAAATTACATTTCACAGGCATAAATCATTGAAATATGATCGTAAGTAAATTCCATTAGAGAAGTAGACCTGGAAGATGTAGTGAGCAATAAGCAAGTAGGGTGCCCTACTGTTCGAGGTGGTGTTCGGATATTAGATAAGACAGCTGATACGACAGGATACTTGAAGATCGGGTATAGTCCCTGTCGGTTAGGTGCGGGTGGTTTACCATACTCTGTGGACACGTTGGAGCTTCTGCATTCATACAATAACAACTTCGAATCCATTAACGGTATGGTCATGGGCATACCCGTCACGATAGGTGCTTTCCGCTATTTTGTCTCTTCACCATGTCAACCCATCTTACTCCACCGATTCGACACGACTGGCGAATATACATCACTCCACTGCCACGACTCACAAGTAAGCCTACCCAAGTTCACTCGCAGATTCTGATACACTTGGAATATGTCGCAGTCTAATTCGAAATATTTTTTTATGCGTGGACATACAGTCGCCAAAGGGGTGAAAACGCTCCCGAAGGAAATGCGCTTGTTATGTTTTTGAGCACATATGGTGCAAAGAGAAGGAAATATAACAAGATTTTGTCGCATGATACCACGCAAAGAGGAGAATAGGTTGCCATACCGTCTCCATGGTCAACTTCCTTATCAAGCACGATATACAAGTAACTAAAGATTTTTTTCAACCGCATAATGTAGTTTTTAAGGGTCATCGATAGGTGGTGAAACGAGAATTGTGACAGGTTCCTAGAAAACAAAACAAAACAAAATTTCGAGATATGGCTTTGACATTCACAATAGGACTCGTACCCATTGTAACAATTTAGAGTAAACTAGAAAAGTGTTGTGTGATGTCTCCGGACACAACACATGAATGAGTGCCTTCTGAAGATATTGTAAATGCGTACTGTCAATGATTTATACAACATACCGAACTTTCCATATTCAGTCGGTGGCGTTGATAGAAGACACATTCATCTAAAACTCTCATAAAATTCTGGTACAATGTTTCTAAAACTCTTAAAAGGAGTTGCAAATCCTCCCGGGAAATTCCTTATAATCGATGTAGGGTGAACTGGGATGGAAAGAGAAGATAGTATATTTCATTCTTACAGAGTATTTCGCTTGATACTAGAAGCGTAGCTTAATATACCGTCAGGGAATACAGTTCCAAAGACATCAGGTTTGTCGCCTTTTTTATTCGTTGGAGATGAGACGTATCCACTTTGGAGGCATTTTCTTCAACACTTACAGTCGACGAGCTTCAGCTACAGTAAAAGAATATTTTGATAAAAGCCTATCCCAACCAAGAAGATTAATCTCATGTACTTTAGGAATAATGAGCACTAAGTGGAGCGTATTTTCTAAGCGAGTACAAACTTCACCAGAGCTTGCAGAAGATATTGTGAAATGTACGTGTTCTCCACAATGGTGTCATTGAACATAAGGATTCCTGAGTGTCGATACGCAACATACGTTACATACCTAGATTTCTGTAAAAAGCACTTATCAGGGAGGACGAAACTCTAAATGAAGCCGTCCAAAAGAGACAGTTTTGAAAACTTTATATTTCACATAATAAAACCCAATTTTCATGTATTTGTCGGCTATGATAGTTCAACTTTATTATCGCCTACCGTTGTAAGAAAGTGAAAGAGAGAAGAGACTAAGGAAATGTATTCTCTACGTGAACTGTGTAATACGTCTGCCACCTCATCAGATAACTCGCCCAAACTGAATTAGTTATGATGGTACTTGTTTCACTGGCTCCATGAAAGACGACAAGAACAATTAACTACTGTCAAGGCTTCTATTGATGCCATTTTCGAAGCACAACAGCTAAAGAAACACAAGAGCACCAACAGCGCTGCCCAGCTCGCAGCACTACACTGCTCTGACCATACCGCGCTGCTCCACCACAACCGCAGCCTAACGCCTATGGAGGTAGCTACTGTTCCAGTTCTACAACGTCTGCACGGTTCTAATGCACTTAGTACAACCTTTTAAGGAAACAGGAAAATAATTACCAGTGTGTTTTACCAGTTTGTGGCTTGGCAGTGAGAGATGCATTTTACAAACTAAAGCCGATGATTTCAATGTGAATGTATCCTGCACGTATATGTGATAGACGAATACCGACAAAAGCAGCTGTGAAAAGATTAAAGTCGAATACCTAGTTACTGCTCAAGTAGAAATAGAATGAAGAATGAAGGTTGTAGGAGTTGGAGCGGGTGGGGGGGGGGGGGGGGATGAGGTGCACGGGAGTGGGCAAAGTGATGATGGATGGACTGATGACAGAATTTTTAAAATTGTGTTGATACTGCATAATTACAGGGTGTATACAATAACGTGAAACCGATATCCTGGCAAATTTTAATCGTGTTATAGGTCACCAAAAAACAAATGGTTGAACAAAGTAAACTGTTGATTTATTCCAAGAGATAAGAAATCACCGCGTCAATGACCAGAAGAGAGAATAATCCATGCAGAAGCCTGGATGAGGCCTTTCTCTCATAGTGGATAACAAACTCTCACAGGAACGTATGTCAACATCAAACGGGAATTTTGTTCAATTCATACATTCACATACACTCATCCAAATTGATAACCAGTAGGTGGCATTCATAAAGATGTGTGAACAATTGGGAGTGCATGTCTCTACCAAACTGTTATTAATAGCACCACGAGGAATCTATGGAAGACGGAAACACACAGTTATTCCCTGATGGTCCAAGAACTCCCCAGTGACCATGTGTCTGTGATGCACAAATACGACTTCAAAAAGTATCGAATCATCTTGTCTACTGCTATAACCGGTTAAGCGTGGTAGACTTCTTTCGGTGATGGTATGATATGGAACAGTCTTGCACAGTCGAGAATTTTTTCTGGAGAACAGAAATCGTCTTTCGTAAGGGATAGCTATATGACTTATTTTGTCTCACCTGTGTGTTTTGTAGCTTGAATTTTCAAATTACTTGTGTGTCTGAGTTTTTACCAGGCCCAGTCCTGCGTTTTAATAAGTGTGTATTGTTGCCCATCTCCATCTCATTCTTCTTGTCTTGGCTTCTGCAACAATATCTGGTTCATAATATCTCTCCGTGAGCTTCATGTTCTTTCTTCTCCGCCATTCCCTTCCTCACAGACTGACCCAAATATTTTTCACAGGAATTTATTTTAATAACCTTTATCTTCCTTTCTGTTTACTTATTCACTCTCCATGTAATAATAATAGTCTTTTTAAATTATTTTGGTTCGTCTTGAAAATATTACGGATGACAGTAATTTTTTGAGTGATTATGAAGCTCAGGATGTCGCTTTGATTCTCGCTTCTATTTCTTGTTTTTCCTATAGTATGCTATAGTTTCTAAAATTTACTTCCACCGTCAGATATTCAATCTCGTCTGCATCTTCAGCTGTTTGGTTATCAATCTGCTGAGTTTTTCCTCCATTCTGTTTCGTATTTCTTTCTACTTCCACCTGTTATTTTTTCTGGTCAGTTTATATCTAACCCAACAACCTTTGCTCTCTTAAATAACTTTCTAGCAAGTGTTTCCAGGACAATCAGATTTCCAGCGAACAGTTCTACGTCATCTGCAAAGATCTGTACTCTCATTTTTATTCCGACGCTAATTCTCTTTTGCTTTGTTTGCTGCTTCCAGTGCTTCGTGTATCATAATGTTGCTTAAGAGGCTTTACATTACAAGTCTTTAGTGAATGCTCTGTCTGTGTCAAAAGTCCCGGAGTATTCTCCGCCTATTTTCATTATTCCTTTCGAACCTTCCAATATAACTTTTACAAGAATTATAATCAACTTTAGTATTGCAAACCTCTGGATTTTCTCCGACATCTTTTCTGTGTATGCGCTGTCGTACGCTATTTTAAAATCAAGAGTCATTGTTACAATTGTGTTATTGTATTCCAAATATTGTGATATGCCTTTTTAAATGCAAACATCTGAGCGGTTGCCGATTGATTCTTCATAAATCTTGCTGCTTTCTCACCTGTTACCTCTTTTAAATGTCGTTTCAATATTCTCTGGATGATCTTTGAGAGCACTCGGCAGACTATGGTAATTAATTAGATGCCTCTTTTGATTCCTGCAGTCTTGTTTATCGCACTTTTTATGGACTGATATGGACTGGTGCTATATTCGCTTTAGCCCACTAATCTCGCATTCTTTCTTCGTTTCAAATGTTTGTCAGGAGTTTCTGTATTTATTTTGCAATTTTTTGTCTTCCCTTCTTAAGCAGTTCAATAGTTATGCGACATCTCCCTGTAGCTTTGTTATTTTTACTATTTTGATTGCGTTTATTGTACGTTTCAGTATCGGCGGTATATTACAGCGACCTACGTTCTGGTATTTGTGTCGTCCCTCCACTTCTGTACTTCATATTCAGCATTCAGGAGCTGCTCAAAATATGATTGCCTAATGTACACACGTTTTGCTCTTTCCGCAATTGTGTTGCACTTTCATCTCTAATCGCATATATCTGTGATTTATATCCTTTTCTGAAGAACCCATTGGACGTAATGCCTTGCATTTCCTAGAGTTTTATTGTATTCTTCCTTTTTAATTAGACTGCCCAAGTTTTCTCTCTTTTTTCTTCTGAGAATGATTTTTCTATTGGCTTCTTCACACGCTACTTTGCTTTAGTTTCTCTTGGCTCACGTTCTTCTGCGAGTCATGTATTTTTCTTCCTTCTTTTTCCTTCTCCGATCATTTGTACTACTAAATGACCTATATTTGGTTTTATCATTTTCCAGTGGTCTTCGGTGTCGAGGTTGTCTTCCATTGTTAGAACCTTAAATGTGATGTGAAGTTTAATGAAAAATTCCCCTGCCTTGTCATTATTCGTTACTCTCTCTACGTCGGTATTTCTTTCCCCTATGCTCTTTCCTTCGTTTGATTTTGCTATTGATAACTGTTGCCATACCTCTGTCGTGACTAAGTAATATTTTGTCAATGCCTTAGATCCTCTTGTGTTTTTCATATTCAAACACTGCTTTAATACTTCTGGTTTATCGGGACACAGTATAATTATTTTCTTGTTCTACCAACAGACGACATTCGAGTGGCATTCCGAGGAAAATTTTTGCTCATAACCCTTAGGCTGTTGCGTTTGGAGGGGTTGGTAGTCTCGCTCCAGTATCTTTACTTTCGGCTTTCAGTCCATGCTATTCCCTGCCAAATGGTCTCCCTTCCGATTTTAGCATTGGGGTCTACAATAACTGACGTCATATCATATAGTGGTATCTCACCAATAACTTCTTGAAGTACTTTACTTGAGTAACGCAGAAGTACGTACCGTCGGTGTGAAGAAGCAACTTAAATCATTTAATGAAGGCAAGTCTTCCGAACCAGATTGCTTACCAATCCTTTCCGAGTTTGCTTTACTTCCATACCTAGCAATCATATACGACCGCTCGCTCGACGAAAGATGTATAACTAAAGATTGGAAAGTTGCACAGGTCACACCGATACTCAAAACTGGAAATTTTGTAGAATTTTGGAACATGTACTGTGTTCGAACATAATGAATTACCTCGAAGGCCATGACAAGTAGACACATAGCCAGGAAGAATTACACTGTATCCCCTATTTGGCGAATAGGTCAGTATTCAGAAGTAGTAATGAGTGCTTGTCGACAGCGTAACTTAAATTGATTCCATATCTCTAGACTGCCAAAAGATTTTTGACACCGTTCCTCAGAGGCGACTTCCAATCAGATTGCATGACTATGGAACATTGTACCACGTGATTTCCTTTCACAGATCGTAGTAGCTGACGGAAAAACTTCGACTAGAACGTAAGTGATATCAGGGGTTCCACGAGTATGCATTATAAGCCCTCTGCATTCTCTAATTCATGCAAACAATTTAGGAGACTGAGCAGAACTCTTAAATTGTTTTCAGATGATGCTCTCAAATAAAGTTTCATAAAGTCATCATTAGAACAAAACAAATTAAAAAAAAAGAGTTAAATAAAACAACTGTATGGTGCGAAGATCAGCAGTTCACTCTACATAACGAAAAGTATGTGAGCATACATAAAATTACCAAAAGGAATCTATTAAATTTCGATGGCACGGTAAATCATACAAATCTACAGTATGTCGTATCAGGTAATGCTTCAGGATTACAGTTAGGAATAACTTAAATTGTAACCATCACACAGATAATGTTGTGGGGACGCCAACGTACATAAAGAGAAATTTTCATCACTATAAAATAAGATGAATCAGAGGACATGGTATAGTTATTTTCTTGTTCTACCACCGTCAGGTGGCTTGCGGAGTCTGGTTGTAGATGTAGATTTAGATGTAGGGAGAAGATGGTTCTATAAACCCTGTGCCCAACACTTAAGGGTGAAGTGAGTAGTCATGTAGATGTAGATGTAGACGAGTGAAGACGTGTGGTGACCACTCGCCAGATTTCAGTAAATTGTAAATGACAGAACAAACAGAGCTTTCACAAGATTCAACAGGCATTCGGGGACAATACCATGAGAAACTAACAGATAAAGTAGTGGTAGAACCGCGTCAAAGGTGGCTGCAAGTGAGTGGAAAGGACACCCTTGTCAGGCAGACGCTCAACCAGCCGAAATCTCATTGAACAAGTGCCGAATTTCATCATGGAATACTAGCGTATAAAAGTACTAGAACTTGAGAAAGAGGTGTGGATACACATTGGATCGGCAGGTCCGCAGCGATGTCAAGGTAATGTTGAGCGTTTTTTTCGAGTCTCATGGGATGGCACATCGTCTTCGTGATACTACTCAGTGTAAACGACTGCATATGTTGTGGGCAGGAAAAGCTTGGCATCCCCATGATATCTCATCCGTTTGCTCTGAGCGTCTGGTTCAGTCTATCATTTAAAACTTCCTGTGGTTAGTCATGGCCATGAATAGCTTATGGGTACTTCCAAAGCTGAAAATGTCTCTGAAAGGTACACTGTTTTATTCAAAAGAAGACATCAAGGAGACAGTCATTCCAAAATACTCCAAAAGCGTTTCCAAAAACGGCATCTAAAGTGTGATTGTCACAAAGCAGACAATGATGAACGGAACTAGAGTTCGGTACTTCCAAATCAACAAAAGTAATTCTACCAACAAAATTTTGGATACATTTTGAGAATTCCTCATAAATTTAGTTACTAATGAGTTATTAAATGGCAATATTTTGTTTATAAACTATCAATTCGTCCACACAAAAACCCTTTGGTGACTTTCAGCAAACTCTTGAATGTCATTAAAAGATTTAAAAATGGTTCAAATGGCTCTGAGCACTATGGGACTCAACTGCTGTTGTCATAAGTCCCCTAGAACTTAGAACTACTTAAACCTAACTAACCTAAGGACAGCACACAACACCCAGCCATCACGAGGCAGAGAAAATCCCTGACCCCGCCGGGAATCGAACCCGGGAACCCGGGCGTGGGAAGCGAGAACGCTACCGCACGACCACGAGATGCGGGCTTAAAAGATTTAAGCAGGGTTCATAACGTCGAGGGGAGGAATGATTATGAGCTTTGGTAATGTAGTCTTCTTTAAATTCTTGGGATTACAGCTTGATAATATATTCAACTGGGAGGAGCACACCACAGAATTGCTGAAGCTTCTTAACAAATCTCTATTTGCATTGCGAATTGTGTCAGACATAGGGGATATAAAAATGAAAAAAACTGGCATACTATGCTTACTTTCATTCAATAGTGTCATATAGGATTATTTTTTGGGATAATTCATCACGTCAAGCGAAAGTTTTCCGGGCACAAGAACATGCAGTAAGAGTTATATGTGGTGTGAACTCACGAACATCCTGCAGAACCTGTTTAGGCAACTAGGGACATTATGTACTGCTTCCCAATATATTTATTCCTTAATGAAATTTGTCATTAAAATATATCACTTTTTCAAACCAACAGCTCAATTAATGGAATCAGTACTAGAAATAAGAATAATCTTCACAAGGATGAACCATGGACCTTGCCGTTGGTGGGGAGGCTTGCGTGCCTCAGTGATACAGATAGCCGTACCGTAGGTGCAACCACAACAGAGGGGTATCTGTCGAGAGGCCAGACAAACGTGTGGTTCCTGAAGAGGGGCAGCAGCCTTTTCGATAGTTGCAAGGGCAACAGTCTGGATGCCTGACTGATCTGGCCTTGTAACAATAACCAAAACGGCCTTGCTGTGTTGGTACTGCGAACGGTTGAAAGCAAGGGGAAACTATGGCGGTAATTTTTCCCGAGGTAATGCAGCTTTACTGTATGATTAAATGATGATGGCGTCCTCTTGGGTAAAATATTCCGGAGGTAAAATAGTCCCCCATTCGGATCTCCGGTCGGGGACTACTCAAGAGGATGTCGTTATCAGGAGAAAGAAAACTGGCGTTCTACGGATCGGAGCGTGAAATGTCAGATCACTCAATCGGGCAGGTAGGTTGGAAAATTTAAAAAGGGAAATGGATAGGTTAAAGTTAAATATAGTGGGAATTAGTGATGTTCGGTGGCAGGAGGAACAAGACTTCTGGTCAGGTGACTACAGGGTTATAAACACAAAATCAAATAGGGGTTATGCCGGAGTAGGTTTAATAATGAATAGGAAAATAGGAATGCGGATAAGATACTAGAAACAGCATAGTGAACGCATTATTGTTGCCAAGATAGATGCGAAGCCCACACCTACTACAGCAGTACAAGTTTATATGCCATTTAGCTCTGCAGATGACGAAGAAATTGAAGAAATGTATGATGAAATAAAAGAAATTATTCAGGCAGTGAAGGGTGACGAAAATTTAATAGTCATGGGTGACTGGAATTCGGTAGTAGGAAAAGGGAGAGAAAGAAACGTAGTAGGTGAATATGGATTGGGGCTAAGAAATGAAAGAATGGGAGAATTTTGCACAGAGCACAACTTGATCATAGCTAACACTTGGTTTAAGAATCATGAAAGAAGGTTGTATACATGGAAGAACGCTGGAGATACTAAAAGGTATCAGATAGATTATGTAATGGTAAGACAGAGATTTAGGAACCAGGTTTTAAATTGTAAGACATTTCAAGGGGCAGATGTGGACTCTGACCACAATCTATTGGTTATGACCTGTAGATTAAAACTGAAGAAACTGCAGAAAGGTGGGAAGTTAAGGAGATGGGACATGGTTAAACTGAAAGAACCAGAGGTTGTACAGAGTTTCAGGGAGAGCATAAGGGAACAATTGACAGGAATGGGGGAAAGAAAAACAGTAGAAGAAGAATGGGTAGCTTTAAGGGATGAAGTAGTGATGGCAGCAGAGGATCAAGTAGGTAAAAAGACGAGGGATTGTAGAAATCCTTGGGTAACAGAAGAAATATTGAATTTAATTAAAGAAAGGAGAAAATATAAAAATGCAGTAAATGAAGCAGGCAAAAAGGAATACAAACGTCTCAAAAATGAGATCGACAGGAAGTGCAAAATGGCTAAGCAGGGATGGCTAGAGGACAAATGTAAGGATGTAGAGGCTTATCTCACTAGGGGTAAGATAGATACTGCCTACAGGAAAATTAAAGAGACCTTTGGAGGTAAGAGAACAACTTTGAACATCAAGAGCTCAGATGGAAACCCAGTTCTAAGCGAAGAAGGGAAAGCAGAAACGTGGAAGGAGTATATAGAGGGTGTATACAAGGGCGATGTACTTGAGGACAATATTATGGAAATGGAAGAGGATGTAGATGAAGATGAAATGGGAGATACGATACTGCGTGAAGAGTTTGACAGAGCACTGAAAGACCTGAGTCGAAACACGGCCCCCGGAGTAGACAACATTCCATTGGAACTACTAACGGCCTTGGGAGAGCCAGTCCTGATAAAACTCTACCATCTGGTGAGCAAGATGTATGAAACAGGCGAAATACCCTCAGACTTCAAGAAGAATATAATAATTCCAATCCCAAAGAAAGCAGATGTTGACAGATGTGAAAATTACCGAACAATCAGTTTAATAAGCCACAGCTGCAAAATACTAACCGGAATTCTTTACAGACGAATGGAAAAAGTAGTAGATGCCGACCTCGGGGAAGATCAGTTTGGATTCCGTAGAAGTACTGGAGCACGTGAGGCAATACTAACCTTACGACTTATCTTAGAAGAAAGATTAAGGAAAGGCAAACCTACGTTTCTAGCATTTGTAGACTTAGAGAAAGCTTTTGACAATGTTGACTGGAATACTCTCTTTCAAATTCTAAAGGTGGCAGGGGTAAAATACAGGGAGCGAAAGGCTCTTTACAATTTGTACAGAAACCAGATGGCAGTAGGATTCGAACATGCGACCGTAGCGGTCACGCGGTTCCAGACTGTAGCGCCTATAACTGCACGGCCACTCCGGCCGGCTGTCAGAGACAGCAAAGGACTTGGAAGAGCAGTTGAATGTAATGGATAGTGTCTTGAAAGGAGGATATAAGATGAACATCAACAAAAGCAAAACGATGATAATGGAATGTAGTCGAATTAAGTCGGGTGATGCTGACGGAATTATAGATAAGGAAATGAGACACTTAAAGTAGTAAAGGAGTTTTGCTATTTGCGGAGCAAAATAACTGATGATGGTCGAAGTAGAGAGGATATGAAATGTAGACTGGCAATGGCAAGGAAAGCGTTTCTGAAGAAGAGAAATTTGTTAACGTCGAGTATAGATTTAAGTGTCTGGAAGTCATTTCTGAAAGTATTTGTATGGAGCGTAGCCATGTATGGAAGTGAAACATGGACGATAAATACTTTGGACAAGAAGAGAATAGAAGCTTTCGAAACATGGTGCTACAGAAGAATGCTGAAGATTAGATGGGTAGATCACATAACTAATGAGGAAGTATTGAATAGGATTGGGGAGAAGAGAAGTTTGTGGCACAACTTGACCAGAAGAAGGGATCGGTTGGTAGGACATGTTCTGAGGCATCAGGGGATCACCAATTTAGTATTGGAGGGCAGCGTGGAGGGTAAAAATCGTAGAGGGAGACCAAGAGATGAATACATTAAGCAGATTCAGAAGGATGTAGGTTGCAGTAGGTACTGGGAGATGAAGAAGCTTGCACAGGATAGAGTAGCATGGAGAGCTGCATCAAACCAGTCTCAGGACTGAAGACCACAACAACAACAACAAGTCTTGTACAAAAAAGTGTGCATTATTCAGATACACACATCTTCAATAACTTGCCAGCAGCCATAAAGAGCTTAACAACCAGTTTGAGGGAAGCCTAAAGGATTTATTGGTGGCCAGCTCCTTCTACTCCATTGATGAATTTCTCAGTAAAACGAACTGATATATATATATATATATACACACACACACACACACATACACATATATATATACACACACACACACACACACACACACACACACACACACACATATATATATATATATATATATATATATATATATATATATATATATATATATAATGCCAGATACGCTAAACGCTATGTCAGCCATCCTTGCGTTTGTTCGATAATTGAAAGGGGGAATTGTGCTGCAGTCCTCTACCGTAAACGAGTTTTTGAAAGCTAGGTTTAGAATTTCGACCTTCTGTTTATCATCATCCTTTACATTACCCGTACTGTCAGCAAGAGAAGGTATTGAATTATTTGTAGCGTTCATAAATTTTACTTACGACCAAAATTTTTGGGGGAATTTTTAGAATCTGCAAATAAAATATTGCTTTCAAATTCGTTAAAAGAATCTCTCATCGACCTATTGACAGCTGCTTTCATTTCGCGTAATTTCTGTTTGCCAGCGGGGCAGTGACTACCTTTAAAACGACTGTGCAAAATTCTCTGTTTTCTCAGCAACTTCCTAATGTGTTTGTTGTACCAAAGTGGATACATTCCCTACCCTATATTTTTGCTAGGCACATTACACGTGGTGGACATTACCTTTAAATTCCTACCAACGATTCTCAATATCTTTGTGTCCTGCTGTGAATATTTGGAGCTGACTACGAAGATATTCATTAATGACACTTATATTTGCTTTCCCAAAGAAGAAAACTGTACGCTGTTTCTTTGGTTTTTTGCAACTGCCACTGACATAGAAGCCATAAGGACATTGTGGTCGCTAATACCTAGTTCTAGATTAACTTCCTCAAAAAGATCAGGTTTGTTTGACACCAAGATATCTAATATGTTCCCATCTCGAGTTGGTTTTCTGCGGGAATGGGCGGAATAGGCTGCAGGAACGGCAAAAGTTTTCTGCTGCAGGTATTGCTGAGACATATAATGCCTCCCTGATCCAAGTTCTGCTGCAGGTATTGCTGAGACATATAATGCCGCCCTGATCCAAGAGGTAAAATATGAATTGTATCTTGCTATATATGGACGTAGGGCAAAGATGCCAGTTTAAACGAGTTTCTTATTGAAGAAGCAAATCCATTACTTATGGAATAAGTCCACAGACTGGGACTGAGGTTAAGATGGCATCCTGAACCTCACCACATAAATCAATTTCACTGGCTCTGATGTGGGAGGAAGCGGAACGATCTGTTTCAGCCCCTGCATGTGAAATAAGCCGCGCTGCGTTTTTTTTTTAAACGATAGAAACTGTCAGCGGAGTGAAAAACCCAACCCTTATAACTGAGCGCTGTCACCCTATTTCTCGTACGTAATGTCGTTCGATAGGGCATGCAGATAGTGGCTCCCCACATATTGAGAGGCAGAGCATAGCGAAGTAATAGGCAGAATGAGAGGTCGCAGTGGGGAAACGAAAATCCACAGCGGGGAAAGGAGTGTGAGGCCGGCCCCTACAAGAACAATGAACAGAGTGAAAAATGGAGAAACCAGTGAGGTGCAAATATAGTTTTAGAAACAAGTTCAGAGAAGGGACCATCGAAAAGCTAATAGACAGAGGAGCTCAGATTACTACTTTATTTATTTCACAAAATGATAAGCGTGTGCTCAGCCTGCCGTGTTCTAAAGTAAGTAGTTTAGGTGAGAAGATAACCATTTCTGCCAGTAATTGTCTGATAGTTTTGTAGACTGATGTGAGGAAGTATGATTTCGGCATGGAGTTGGTGAGGACATGCACACCGGTATTTGGTGTAATCTTGGGAACAGCTTCCTAAATCGTTTTCAGGCGGTGACTGGTTATAAGATGCAAACTGTGAAATTCAGTGAGACAGCTCATTATTGTGACAGTAAATGTGTGCCTCAATTGCGTGGAATCTGTGGTGTATGGTCTCCTAAGCAGGCTCTGGTAGACCCATTTACATGGGTGTTAAAAACTAGCACCCTTGTCAGAATCAGTGGAGGTACGGGAAATGTTCTCTGGATTGACGCCAAACTTTGATATCACCAAGACCAGATTTTCTCATTGATCCAATTAGCCGGAAAGTCGTTCTCGACCAGTTGTACATCCATGTCAAAAGAAGTATAGGTGAAGTGAAAGTAGTAGGGAAGAAGAATCAAGTACTGGGTGTGTGTTGTTCAATTTTGGTCAAAGAGATGTGAAGATCCCATGTGGATCTACAAGTGGTGAGACCAGTGGAGACGAAATAATTGA